>NW_027269272.1:13272500-16265000 GCF_023055355.1 Agelaius tricolor
TAGCAGAAACAAATGTTTTGTTCTAACATTAGGAAGTTCATCATACAAGAAAATTAATCTGGTTGTCAACTTTTGCCAGTAAAAGCACAAATATGAGTCCCCTATACAGCCAGGATTACCTGCTTTGATATTTGCATGGCTCATCCACCAAACTGGGAAACAGACCAAATATCTAAATGCTGATGTCAGTAGAATCCCCGGGTTAAATATTGTAAATTTATTTCTATTATGTATTACAAAAGACACCCTTCCTCATTAATTTTACTGAAGTCTCCAGATGGGAAACAAAATATTAATTTTGTTCAGCCTTAGGCATTGTTGACTGTTAAGGTACTCACTAAATCACTGATCTTATACACATTAATATTAGATTTCTGCTATAAAAATTTAAGACCCATGGGTATAAGGTTCAGTTTGTCATAAGTATAATTAATTGTTTTCAGAAATGATTAATTTGTCAAAATGGCAAACATATATATTGGGTAGGCAAGACTCCTGAGCAAGCTAACCTACCTTAAAGTCATGGTAATACTCATGGAATTATGCAAATTAATTGAGTCTTTCAATGTTGCATAAAATGCTACTACTAGTACAATGCATGGAACATTAGGCTGTTCATCCAACAAAAAAGTTGCATTTTAAAGGCAGGCATCTTTACAAGAGAGTCCTTATGGCAGAAGGCCCTTAGAAGTACAATTTTTTCCCTGCAAAGCGATAGACTTTCAACCGTTACACAGAAGTTGTATTTTTTATTACAATTTTTAAAGCAACCCTCAAGAGAAAAAAAAACAGTAAAATTCTGGTGACCTGAGACAAAGGAACCTATGAGATTTGCACTCTATGCTGATGCTAGGGGGAAATGGTATATGTCCTAGTAATAAGAGTTTCACTAGCAAAACCTCATTTACAAGCCTGGGAACTCGTGATACACTACATTAAAATCTAAAAAGATTAACTTAATTATGCAAATTAAATTTACTGTTTATCTTCTAGATAGTAAAAGTCCTTGCCAACATTGGAATAGCCATATTAGTCTAAATGCATTTCTTTCCCTCCAAAATGAACCACATGTATATTTGAAACTCCAATGTAGTTAATTATTATCTATAAAGTCCCTCCAAACATAGATTTATGCTCCTCACCGGGCAAAACATTTATTTTTATGCCCACTAGTAGTGCCTGGTTATCAATGAACTCAATATGCTAGCACAGCAAATAAAAATATCCATGTTAGATACCATTATTTTTAATATCCCTAGACATTACAGACAAAGTATTCCTAGTGAAATATTCCCTACCAAATCACTTGGAATTTCCTGGAGATTCACCCCGCTACCTCTTCTTCTTCACTCCCAAAATCAGCATTTCTTAAACAAGAGATATTAAAAATATTCTGTGAGGTATTTCAGGGCTGAAGAAAAGCTTCTCTCATGGCTAAAAGTCTCTCCTCTAAATCCCATGGAGCCCCACAGAGCTGATTCTGATTTTCACCCATTTTATTCAAATGCCACCAAGTGACTTTGTGGTTGTTCCTATTTTACACAGCTGTAAATACAATCAGGATTACAATGTACACCCAAACACAGGTAGGCTGTGAGTGCTCCATCCATTCTGGCACACTACAGAATAATGCAGGGCCATTAGACAAATGCACTGCTGAATCAATTATTCTGGTTTGAGGCAACAACTTCTGGCCTTGGACTAATAGACAAATATTAATTTCAATCTCTCCAGTGTCAACAGTCCTGCTATTAACATATATATCAAAGACACTGTTATTATGACAAACCTAATAGCCTTCCTTTTCCACATCTAATCACATTTTAAAGAGTTTTCTTTTAACTTCAAACTGGATTTTGTATTTGATAATTTATTATATTAAATGCAGATATTCTTTGCTAGTTTTTTACTGATAGCCTTTAGAACAATTATAAATACGTGGCATTCAAAGGAGTTATGCAACCCTACCCTAATAGTTTTCATTTTTTACTTATTCAGTTAAGAATTAATAGTCACAAACGTTATTTTCTGTTCCATAAATTCAGATAAAGTTGTTGGTTTTTTTTCTCAAAAAACCAAACAAACTAAAAAACTCAAACAAAAAAGCTCCAACTCTGTTAGATTCCCTTTATGAATAGTCTTAGAGCATGTAGATTTTAGAAATTTCAATCCAGAAAGAAAAAGTTAGGGCAACCTTGTAGCTGGGACATAACCAAAGGAACACATGAATCCTTCTATCCACTGAGCACTACATGCTGACCTGTCCAGGCACATGTGTGCATTAGATCCTTCAGATGCATTCCCCACCACACCTGGTGCAGGAAACCAATAAGCCTCCATGACAGTAAAATTTCTAAATTTTACTCTACGACAGTGCCTCCCTATTTCCAAAAGCTGTTTTGGAAAACATCAAGCAATTCTACAAGCAATTCTATTTCTACAAGCAATCCCAGGGTTCCACAAAAACTGGATTTCCATGGGAATTAGCAGTGCTATGCCCTAACCATCTCCCTCGAGATGAGCCACACTTGGCCCTACTGAGGAGAGGATGGGGTCATTGGTTGTCTGAGGTGCCCATCCAGGAAGGAGTGACCTCACAGCTAAACTAATGTGGTACTTGCTGTACCCTCTGATGCCATGTTAATTGAATGGCTGACTTGGGAAATGGTTATTTACCAATGACCTTGGCACAACGTCTCTCTGAGTCATTTTCCATGTTATTATTACAGTCAGTTTGCTGGGAATTTCCTTCAGCTGTGACCACAAAGCTGCAGAACATCCAGAGATAGACAGCAATCCTGCCCTGTTTCCATGCAAGGTCCTGAAGCAACAGGAGTCATGTTCCACTGCACAATGGGATGTGGATGGGGTCACACATGGAGGGCAGGCCCAGCGTGATTTGAAATGTTTCTGTTTGCATCCTGAACAAATGAGAGACACTGGGAAAGGGCAAGAGGCTGACATTATATTCATGTCAGCTCATCTCACTGTAGGATAAGCCTACATCTTCTTTCCACCTGAGAAGACAGGTATTCTCTCCCTTTAAGGGTCTCTCTGCCTTCCCTGTAATTGGACTGGGTTCTAGCCCAGCATCTTAAGGTCCAAGGCTTGCTCTCATTTACATGAAAGGAAGAAGGAACTGGTTTTCTAGGCAGCATGTGTTTCTAATAAAATGTATATTATTATTTCTTTAATTGACCACAGTGTCTTAGAAGAGGTCCCATATCTGTATATGAATTAAGTATTTAGATACTCTGTTTGAAATCCCTTTTCACAGTGACCCATCATGTAACCATTGTGTGCATTTTGGCAGGCTACCATGTTGCACATGTGCAGCAAATACAGCTAGTAACAAATCATTGTGATGTCCCAAAAAGCATATGTTAAACTTGCCCCATAGTCAGCGCTCCAAATACAACATTTTGCTCATTTTACATGTCTTTTTTTGGTCTGAATACAAAAAGCAATCAGATCTCATTGGGGAGTTAATCACTTGTGAACATAGAGCAATGAAATTATCTAACACAAAGGGCCCTTTTTTTCAACCTTAAAATCACTGGTGAACCTTTACACATTTATTCACTGTTGAAAATGATTTTGTAATTATTTTGAAAGAGTCATTTTGGGAGGTATGTGAAATTACTTCAACAGAAATACTCATGAGAAAGCACTCAATGTAAAGATGATGTAATTGGACTCACAGTGTTTCTTGCATTCAGTTTCTGTGAAGCCAGTCACTACCAATGACTTTGTTGCTATTACTTACAGGTTATGTCCTGCATTTCATAACAGACATTTTTCACAGCTAAGTCTATAGGGTGAGCTATTGCAAACAACAAAAATACTCAATGGTCAGGAGCATTTTCAGTAATAAAGATGTGCTGTGGTCAGAGTTTATGTCCTCACTCGTCCAAAATTAATTTACAACAAAAATCCCAAGTCTGCATCCAAGTAAGGGCTTGTGCCAATCAACCATTCCCATTTATAACTGCAATTAATTTTTACAGGCTCCAAGAAATACAGACATACATATTTCAGGCACATATTTTTCTTACATCTGAAAAGGGGGATGGGCACATGAAAAATCAACTTTTATAAAAAAGATATCCATAAAAATGTATTCCAGAGATGACATTTTCTTGTTACTGCAGGGCTATAAATCATTGTCTCTTCCCATGTGATATGAGTGTAAAATATTTAGTTCATATTAGTATACATCTATACATTTACTGCAGGTTGACTGCAACCTGGAATTCAAAGGATACTACAGAGTTTATAGGGTATCGTAATATTAATAAAATTTTTCAATATTTGAAGATATTGAAAGTGTTCTATGTCTTCAGTTTGTGAATGATCAGCATGGGCAAACATCAGAAAATAAAGATAATAAAGACAATGCAGGATTAGTGGTATGCTGCAGAAAGAGAACCTTTCTGGTGCCACATGCTGAGATGATGCTAACATTATGGTAAGAAAGCATTCTCTTTGATTGCTCTAACACCACTATATTTCTGAAAAGGTTGCTTTTGTTACCATCAAAATCAGAAGAGGTAACTTAAGACTTCATTTGTTCCATAACCTACAATAAGGACTTCTCAACATCATAAATACTGCAAGTTTTTTTTTACTACTCTATTGTGAACCTGACACAATTTTACTGTTTTCTCAGAGTTTGAGTTTGGATTGACTTAATACACTAATGTAGACAATTTTTATACCACCAAATTAAAAAGACTAAATAAAAAAGTATCCTGCATATATCACCACCTTATATGTTTTATCCCTTTTGAAATTTGTTTGAAATTTATTACTTTTTTGTGTGTGATTTTGAACATAAATTTGCAATTAATACCAAATTAAATATTTCCTTTGATTTAGATAGTTTAAATGTAAACTTTTAAGTATGTTACAAACAAAAATTGAAGTAAAAGGGTTTTATCTTAAATGTATCTACCCTAAGGATCATTGCCCAAAGTTATCTCAACCTCTCAAAAAAGCACTCACAGCTTGACCTTCAAACTTTCTCATGCATTAAGTTTAAAAAAAAAAGTTTGTCCAGTAAATTATATTGCATTTTTGAGGGGAGAAAAATAATTACACAAAACCAGTTCTTACTATGTAGAGAACAAGATCAAATCCTTAGATGATCTGGGTAATGGAAGCATTATTCTTTAACATTTTAAACACTAACTTGCTACCCAGAATTAAAAATTAAAGATCCAGAAACAGACATTTTACTGTATGAATAAAATCTGTTGGAAACTGGGGTGTCAATTCCATTCTGCAAGGGTTGTCATTTCTTTTGTTTGGCCAAAATTTCTGTCTGCCATAAGAATGCATCAGATGCCAAGGGAAGCACTTTGTTTCTCTCTTTTCAAGTAGCCATCAGCAATCTTCAAACACATATAAAATTAACAAAATCTGATTTGGCTACATGTTATTAAGTTTTACCAGACATGTTAGGGAAAGAAAGGGTTTGTGATATTTTCCCTTCACCACCAGCAACAGCGTCATTATGGCTATTTTAAAAAGTTGCTGCGCTGCAGTTACTGTGGCACATGGGACTGAAATTTCCATTACAATGCTCCAAGCCTGCCTCAGGTCCTGGAGACTGTGGGTATTATTTTTTTAAATGTTAATTTTTATTTTATTTTTACTTTATATGTAGAAATCTGACAGCACTTAAATTTTAATCATTCAGGAGCTTAATCCAGGATTTCTTTCAAAGCTTAAAATTCCCTGTAAAGCCAAATTCCTTGATGTGCAAGAAATGCAGAATCAAACCCTAGGTAGCTGGATCCAAGCTTTGTTTTATCAGCCAAGAAACAAAGTTCCCCTGATTGAAAGTACTGCACATAACATTGCTAAGAAAAGGATTTAGTTTCCTAAGCCAGGCCCTGATCCTTTAATGAGCTGTGGGGAGGCTGACACACCACACTGCTGGAGTCACACTGACTCCACTTGCAGGGAACCCCAGCTCTGGCCAGGCTTCCCTATTTCCCCTTGACTCAAACAGAAGAGAAAACCATCCTTTACACTGTCAGTTCATTATATTTTAAGACACCCTAAGAAGCATTTATTCCACACCCTCTGAATTCAGCAGGAACAGGACATTTCTAGAAGCGGGTTATTTTCATTTGATTGATATTACTAATTTAACAGTGAGAATAACTAAAGAGCACAGAATGAGAGACTTTTTAATTTGTTTTTCTTTTCTAACAGAGACATCAACATAGCTCCAAAATGGCTCATCGTCAGATGATCATGTATTCACCTGCAAAAGTACAATATTGTTCTACTGATGGCCACAGATGAACCATCAAACAATTCCTCTAAATAGTAAGATATCTTGGGATTATACTTTCTCTACCATTTTTACAACATTTATCTGTCCTCACTACAGGTTGTTTTCGCCAAAATATTTTCATTGAAATCAATACTCTTTAAAAAAGGATTTATTTCAAGAAAACATAGTCTGAATGGAAAAATGTATCAATGAAAGTCTGCAGTGTTATTTCAAGGATCCTCCATTTAGCTTAGCAATTCAAATAAAATTTCATTGTTTTTTAACAAAATTATTTCCAGTACTGTAGTATAAGAAATCTAAAATAACTGAATTATTTATTTCTATTTCTACATATCTCTTCTGTGGTGTCAACAACACACCTCAAAAATAACATACATCACACTGAGATTTATCCTGTAAAATATTTACATGAAATATTACACATCCTAAAGTTTGTGCAACCACTCTGCATCCATCACAATGTAAACCAATCAAAAAATGCAAAAATGCTATTGATGTACCAAGATATTAATTTGAAAATAAATAATACCTTTTGTATTTTACGTAAACACAATGGAGATAAAGCAATGTCAAGAAATAAAATTATATTATGAAGTCTTCTGTCATTTAATATTTTGACAGTCCTACTCGCTACTTTTTTCTCTAAAAGAAAACAGTGTTTAGCATAGAAAATGAGACTCCATAGTGCAGTGCATGGCAGGTGGCTCAGGCACACTCACCCACACCCAGGCACGGTCAGGCCCACTCTCGCACACTACTCACACTCACGCACACACACACTCATGCACACTTGCTCACACTCTTGCACACCCTCGCACACTACTCACACTTGCTTTCCCAGGGTCCATGTGCAGGGATGTGTGGGTGCGTGCACCACCCTGGTGCAGCCACAGGAACGTGCACGCCCCACACTGCAGACAGACGGACCTGGGGGTGTGTGGGTGACACACAGGCAGACAGACGGACACAGCCATGCACATACACACACCCGGGCACACCCGTGCGCACTCGTGCGCACCTGCTCACACTCATGCACACCCGGGCACACTCATGCACACCTGCTCACACCCGGGCACACCCGGGCACACTCATGCACACCCGGGCACGCTCATGCACTCCCGGGCACACCTGCTCACACCCGGGCACACCCATGCACACCCGGGCACACCTGCTCACACCCGGGCACACTCTTGCACAGCCGGGCACACCCGGGCACACCCGGGCACACCCATGCACACCCGGGCACACCCGGGCACACCCATGCACACCCGGGCACACCCGGGCACACTCATACACACCCGGGCACACCCATGCACACCTCCTCACACCCGGGCACACCCGTGCACACCTGGGCACACCCGGGCACACTCATGCACACCCGGCCACACTCATGCACACCCGGGCACACCCGGGCACGCCTGCTCACACCCGGGCACACCCATGCACACCCGGGCACACCCGGGCACACCTGCTCACACCCGGGCACACCCGGGCACACTCATGCACACCCGGGCACACCCGGGCACACCCGGGCACACTCATGCACACCCGGGCACACCTGCTCACACCCGGGCACACCCATGCACACCCGGGCACACCTGCTCACAGCCGGGCACACTCTTGCACAGCCGGGCACACCTGCTCACACCCGGGCACACCCATGCACACCCGGGCACACCCATGCACACCTCCTCACACCCGGGCACACCCGTGCACACCTGGGCACACCCGGCCACACTCATGCACACCCGGGCACACTCATGCACACCCGGGCACACCCGGGCACACTCATGCACACCCGGGCACACCCGGGCACACCCGGGCACACCCGGGCACACTCATGCACACCCGGGCACACCTGCTCACAGCCGGGCACACTCTTGCACAGCCGGGCACACCTGCTCACACCCGGGCACACCCATGCACACCCGGGCACACCCGTGCACACCTGGGCACACCCGGGCACACTCATGCACACCCGGCCACACTCATGCACACCCGGGCACACTCATGCACATCCGGGCACACCCATGCACACCCGGGCACACCTGCTCACACCCGGGCACACCCGGGCACACCCGGGCACACCCGGGCACACTCATGCACACCCGGGCACACTCATACACACCCGGGCACACCCATGCACACCCGGCCACACTCATGCACACCCGGGCACACCCGGGCACGCCTGCTCACACCCGGGCACACCCGGGCACACTCATGCACACCCGGGCACACCCGGGCACACCCGGGCACACTCATGCACACCCGGGCACACTCATGCACTCCCGGGCACACCTGCTCACACCCGGGCACACCCATGCACACCCGGGCACACCTGCTCACACCCGGGCACACTCTTGCACAGCCGGGCACACCTGCTCACACCCGGGCACACCCATGCACACCCGGCCACACTCATGCACACCCGGGCACACCCGGGCACACTCATGCACACCCGGCCACACCCGGGCACACTCATGCACACCCGGGCACACCCATGCACAGCCGGGCACACCCGGCCACACTCATGCACACCCATGCACACTCATGCACACCCGGGCACACTCATACACACCCGGGCACACCCGGGCACACCCATGCACACCCGGGCACACCTGCTCATACTCATGTACACCCGTGCACACTCGTGCACACTCTCGCACACTGCTCACACTCGTGCACACCCTCGCACACTACTCACACTTGCTTTCCCAGGGTCCATGTGCAGGGATGTGTGGGTGCGTGCACCACCCTGGTGAAGCCACAGGAACGTGCACGCCCCACACTGCAGACGGACCTGGGGGTGTGTGGGTGACACACAGGCAGACAGATGGACACAGCCATGCACATACACACACTCGGGCACACCCAGGCACATTCATGCACACTCTTGCAGACCTGGGCACACTCTTGCACACCTGCTCACACTCATGCACACCCGGGCACAGTCTTGCACACCTGCTCACACTCATGCACACTCAGTCACAGTCGCACACAGTCAGGCACACTCGCTCACACTCGCGCTCACATCTGAAGCACCAATGCCAGCCAGAGGACACCAAGACACAGCACTGGGGTGGGGAAAAAAGCCATGGAAGACTCCTCATGAGCCAGTCAGGAACATCTTTGACATTTCAGCAAGAGCTGCCTGGGATATAGTCCTCTCTAGAGAGCACAGGGACATGTTTTGGATTAATGTGAGATAACTCTGGCAATGGGATAGGCTCCAAAGTCTTCCCCTTCTCCCCCATACAGACACATCCAGACAGAATCAAACTGTCTGACAGCCTACAACAGCACCTGAGTTCACCCCATTCATTTCACTTTGGGGAGTAAAGGGGATAGCTATGTTGCACATGTAGAAATAATTGGCAAATACTGAGCCTTTGGAATGACCTCGGCAGGACTCGTTGGTTTTGCTCACAACCAGTTTGTGTCACCAGCCTATTTTCAAGGTATTTCATTACCCCTGCTAGCTCTGAGTCTAGTGATTCTTAGGTATATGTCATTAGCCTGGGTGCTACCCAAATCTGCTGCACAGAGGTCTGAGCAGACAAATACCAGGGATTAATTTAGAAGGTCAGATTGCGAAAGGAGGAAGGCCCACACACTTTTTTTAGTCCTACTGTATTTGCTCGGGGGATGCGTGGCTTATTAACACTCTGGTTAATAAAGCACATTTATAGCTTTGAAGAGATCAAAACAAGACCTGTTTGGAGAGATTTGGGTAGAAGTTCTCACATGCTTTATAAATGCAGGCCTGTACACTGTAAGCAGGTCACACCATGTCCCCTTGAAGAGCTGCAGGCCTGAGCGCCACATGAAACACCTCATCAACACTTCCAGTCAAAATCAAACTCACCCCGATGGCAGCAGAGCAGGGTTCTGTGTCCTGAGGCACAGGAATGACACACAGCCACTGCACAGAGAGCAAACAGCAAAGCCTCAGGTAGCTGGAGCCTGACCCGCTCACAGGGATTTTTTTTCCCTGACTGATGCTGGAAAATTGCACGCCAATTTAGAAGGACAAGAGGAGCCTGGCAAGGCCGGACACCTGCACTGCAGTGCTTGGGCGTGTGCCCACAGCCCCAGCAGGGTGCCAGGCTGCAGCAGGGGCTGGGGAGAGCAGGGGGGAGCTGACCCTCTCAGTCCCCCTCAGCCCAGTCACGCATGCACGGCGAGAAAGGGAGGCCTGCTCTGTCCTTGCTCCTTCCATCGCACCAGAGGGTGTGCCAGGCCCGGCACTCGCAGCTGCTGTGTCTGAAGGGACAAGGAAACACATCCTTGCTTTTGTTTTGGCTTTACAGGGAAAAAAAGTGTGGAGTAGCTCTAAAACAATATGGCAAAAGAACAACATCCAGTGCGATCATCTGCACAGCACTGGGCACACTTAGCACCTTGTACAAGCAAAACACAGCTTCATTTATCACTCCCAAGTCACCCAGTTGTGGGCACAGACAACACACAGCTCTTCATAAATGCATATGGTATGAACCAGCACTTGCCTTTTCCCTCAGTTAGAGCCTTATTGCACGGTTTTGGCAACCCAAGTGGTCACTCCAAGATTCTTTGGAGCCTTTGTGCGAGCCCTGCACTCGGCAGGCAGAGGCGCGGCAGCAGCAGCCAGCTGGCCAGCCAGGCTGGACACCTGCCAGGGTGGCTCGCCTCCAGAACTGCAGCCCCTGGAAGCTTTGTAGCAGGAAGTAGCTGACAGACCATCAGGGAGGATGCATTTTGTCTATTAGGTAACTGAAGCATAATTTGATGGAAGTTAACACACAAAAAAACCCCCGAAAGAAATAAATAAAAAGGCAACCCTTGCTAAAGTTCACAAGGAGACAGTCATGTGGAAACTTGTTCTATGGTTTGAAGTGAGAACTGTAGCACTGTGAGACATATGAGATATTGGTAACACTGTCCCTATATCACATACCAGTTTTGCTTTGTGCAGCCTGCCATTTCATTTCCAGAGCTAATGTTCTTTGCAATTTTCCCACATCCTACACCACATACAAGAATATTTTCAATATCCCAAAACATTTCTACTTGTAATAGTAAATCAGTTAATTATGCAATGGGTTTTCTCCTTTCTTTCAACTTTGAGAGATTTCTAATTCAGAGACTGAACTGTTTGCAGCAGTAAAAGAACACTATGTTTTAATGGGTATGTCTAGGGGAGGAAGATGGTCTGTTGATTTGGTACTAAAAAAACAAGAGATGCAAAGGAGACCTTTGCCTTTCATCAACTAACCCTTCAGAGATCTTAAGTATGGGAAGGCCTGTTATGATCTTTTAACTGACCTCCACAGTATTGGAATAAATTTTCATTTAGCAATTACTACATGAAGGCTGCATCACTAAAGGTAAAAAAAACCATATTCTTTGGAAATTCTTCCAGACTCACTGCAGAAATGCCAAGTGGTAAAGCATTCACTGTAACTCTGAACACTCTGTTTAAGCAGTGAATAATTTCACTGTCAAACAGAAGCACCTGATTTCTAATCTTAAACTGTCAGATTTCAGTGTCCAACCACTCCATCTCACAGAGCACACTGTGCTTCTATGCCCTACTTGCTGCTCAGTTTCAGCATTGGTTGTAAACTCCTCATGGCTCTTTATGATGTATCTGGCATAAAGAGATCAACTTGCTGCTACTACTACCACCATCTACTAGCACATTAATCTTTCTAACCAGCACATCCCTTCAGAGCTTCACATTCAGGTATTTATCCACTACAACCCTTAAATTCTCTTCATATAATTGTATTCAATTAAAATTTTCCTTCCAGTAACTGTGACTTTTATGTGTTTGCAGATACCACAGCTGTGAAAAAAAAACCTCTTACCACAAATCTATTACAGACTAACTTGTTAGTTTGTCACTGAGCTCCAACAGCACCTTTTTGCTCAAGTGTTAGAGATTGAGGCACTCTCCACTCTTCTGCATATAGATCTGACTTATTGTTCAGTTCCACCTTGATCTAGACTCACATTTTGATGGGCTTAAAAGTGAACATGTATATGTCTGACAAGATGTGAGATTAACTTCTCACATTTTCTTAAGCAGCAATGGAAAAATCCATTTGTTTCTGCTATAAAGGCCTCTCTCATTCCCATTCCCCACTGACCACGAATGTACATGATTATGTTCCCTAAAATACCATGAAGAAAGGTAGAGAGTTTACCCCTGAGGATATTATTAATGGCCAGATCTTGAGATTAGTTTTCCCTGTGCTTCATACTCTTGAGGGTATTTAACAGAAGGCTAGCAAAGGGTAGATTGGAGGGGAGAAAAATATTCAATCCAATCGGTACCTATATCTATCTCTGCCAGAAGATTTAGTGGCTTACATTTAGGAAACACCACTCAGCTGGCAATACAGAGAAAAAAGTGCATATGGAGTTAGAACATCACTGTGCCCACCAGAAACACTGGCTGTGAACAAAGAGAGGACTCCAGAGATGTGCTGGTTTGAATTCTGCATCAGCTGCCCCCTGACTTGAGGTGGTATTCCTTCTGACAGCCAAGATAAGGGCAGCTGGAGTAGACCTTCCCATGCTCAGTTCTGGGTGGAAGTAAGCCCCAGAGTGCTACAGGTATTTTTTTTTCATTACAAATACCCTACTGCTAATATAGAAAAGAAGCAAAACCACATATAATCAAAAAAAAAAAAACCAGGAAAAACATTTCACACTGCAAAATTGAATGCACTGAAAATCCATGGGTATTACTATGGTTACTACTCCAGAGATAACTAAGGTTTCCATCCTTCTCTTACTTTGCAGGTTTCTCTGTTGTGCTTTATTCACAAGAAGAGTTCAATAACAAATTATCCTTAATTTCCTGCTACTAACAATGTAGGCAATTTTTGGTCCCAAGTCTGCTGCCTTAATACAGGCAAAACAGTCAGTGTGGCAGACAGAATCCTTGCCTGAGTTAAGAAGGCAGGATTAGGCCCACCTTATTATACAGTTATTTATTACACAATGATAATTAACACGAGGCAGACAAGCTCATTTATTTGGCAACAGCAACGCTGGCTGAAAGACACTGTTAAAAAGTGCTGAGCATAAATAATATGAAGAAATGCTTATGCAACAATAAGAAAATGTATGATTGTGTATTCTATCACACAGCTTAAAAACTGCAGGTTAAGCAAATTACCACTGGCACAGCGTATCCATAATTCTGCCGATCACCTAAATGAATGATCAGGTATGATCCTTTCAATTCTAGCAGCGTTTCTTTCTAAATACCTCACTATTTAGCAGCCTAAAGGGAGCCAACACATCAGTAGTGCCTTCTATGCACTGTCGAGTCCCAGCTTGAGCACACCAAACTCTGAGGCCTTTTGAAATCTTTAAAGACAATCACACATGAGACAGTTTCTATATTGCAGGGCTGGGTAGCGCTACTGCAGCACAAAACAATATTTCAAGCTTTCTGATATACATGTGTCACCTCTATGTGACAAATAGCTTGTATTAATTAGGCACTAGACTTGGTGAGATTGCTGTTATTAACTGAGAGAAGATGGGTTGAATTTAATTGTGTGTGACATCAAAGCCAAGTGACTGATATTTCAAGCATCATTTAAAATGTTTGATATTGGAGTCATTGTATTCACATAAAGACTGTCTAAAAATATAAAGGAGAATGATGAGAG
Organism: Agelaius tricolor; assembly: GCF_023055355.1. Lineage (NCBI taxonomy): Eukaryota > Metazoa > Chordata > Aves > Passeriformes > Icteridae > Agelaius > Agelaius tricolor. The sequence continues at coordinate 13,286,478 of NW_027269272.1, forward strand.
AGGAACTGAAACGCATTCATACAATCCATCTTATGAAGTGAATTTGATGTAATTTTGCTTGTATTTTTGACCCAGTGTTGACAATATTTTTTTATTTAGTTATATAAAATTATTACTTTGAAGAACAGTTTATTTTTCTCAGTACTAATTTTGGAGACAGCTGGGATGGTTTGTATTGGTTCCAGCATCAATGTTCTCAGAAATGTGGACATAAGGGAGGGGGAACATAAAAGATCAGCTTGCACTGAAATTTGCTTTATAGCCATTAATGAACACTATTTGGAAAATGTTTACTTAAGAAAAGCAGACTGCCCATTATTTAGGCAAACATTCATAAAAGCTTGAAAAAAAGAAAGGGGGAAAGGAAACTATGATTAAAACTGCACATGAAAGAATATATTTAAGGAGTAAGAGCTCGCTATTTTGCTATGCACTGTACAAATAGTAACTATCTCACACTCATCAGGATGTGAGGAATGCTGTTTTAGGGTCAAATATTTCTCTCATTTAAGATGCTGGCAAAGACCCCCTTCAGTTTGACAGGGCAAAATCATACTTGTGATGTAGCACGATAATGTATATGGTGTTTTGCTAAAAAGTGGGTCAATAAACAATTGCCCCAGAGGATACTTGTCTATAATGCTTCTGCATTGTACCATTTCCTTTTAGTTCTTTCTTTAAAATAAATAAAACAAACCACTTGCTTATTCCATGTCCATGCTTGCCATAAAGCACACAAAACAATCCAACTGAAATCAGCTTAATTAAACCACAATGCGTTGCAAGCAAACATGTATCCCCTAGGTATTCCCAAGCAGGCAAATCTGAAATGCACGACAGCCAAAAGTAAATATTAACAATTTCACAAACCAGTAAGACAATGTTCCAGTCAGAAAAACCTCCTCATTGCTAGTGGTGCCCTAGACCCACACCCTATGGAGCAAGGAGGGACTGTCAGGCTCACTGGAGGTGGCCTCCTGCAGCCCAAGGAGGTCAAAATATAAAATCCAATTTGTATAATATACATAAATCAAATACGTATGTACTGTGCATATATATGTGTGTGGATTTTCATGTGTGTAAATATGTGTGTTATTTTATATTAGAATTAGTACTGCCATAGTCACTAACACAACCAAGTACATACAAGTGATATAACCTCATCCCAGTGGGATTCAGCTCTCAGATGGACTTCATCCTCCCAAGAATGTATTCTAAAATGATCAGACAAAATGTTTAATCATGTGCTTAATTGTAAGAACTGATTTTGATGGGGAAACTGATGTCCATAATGCCAAAAGACACATAAATACCTCAGCGGCTGTATAGGTAGAAAACCCAATTGCTGATAGAGAATTCATGGATAAACTCCAGTTTATGTGAGAGCAATTCTCCCCCATTTCTTCACAGCAGTGGATCAAAATCTTTTTTGAAATTATCCAAATTCTCTTGTCCTTAGTTATAATACAAAGGTGCACCTTTTCCTCACTTTGTACAGGATTGGCATTAGCCTCAGGTTTTAACTAGCCTTCTGCTAAGAAAAGATTTAAATTCTTTCATTGAAAAGCAAGGAAAAAAACTTAGTGTGTCTGGCAGGATTCTTTGGCAGTTGCAATATCAGTTTTAGCATAATTGATAAAGTAATTTATATAACAAAGCAGTTTTTTTTCTATCTATGAATGGGTCACAGAAGTAGCTCTAGATTCCCTGCAATTCATTTGTTATTAGGAGCTATTTAGGGAATAATTACAACAACCTCTCACTGCTCTGTCCCTCATCTGACAGGCAATCACTGATTTTTTTTTTTTTTAAATCCATCAAGTATGTTCCTACTTTTTGATAAAATTTGAAAAGCTCTCTGAACCAAGTTGCAGTACCATACTTGCAAATTAGAAATTATTCCCCATACATATATATTTTAAGGTGGTTAAAATGCCCTGTTTCCATAACTGTTCCTCCCAGAAATCTCATCTGCCTAAAAGAATATTCAAGGGAAGCAAATATTTAGGAGTGTGAATACAATCAAAGCAAAAAATGCAAACAGATATCTGAGGGGGTTGTGTTGTTCCTTCTGCCCAGCTTGCATTGAAAGCTTTATATTTTGAAATTAAATAATTTAAAAAGAAAAAGCTCTTCCTTTGATTTGCCGCAGAACGTGCTTTAAACTAAACTCATGCTTAAATTCTGTTGTCCCTGAAATCAGTCATTCTTCCTGACTAATGCTTTCTGGTGAGTTGCTTATGGGATAAAAATGTCAAAGGGAAAAATTAACAATCACAACCCTGTGCCCAAATACATACATGTATTTAAATGTAGTTCAGAGATATTATTTGGGTTTGTAATCAAGAATTTTCATAACACCCACAAAAAAGTAGGCATCAATCTATTAATTGCCTTCATTTGTCTTCAGAAAAATGGTGAAAACCTTAAGGCAAGGTTTTAAATGGGGTGGGGCTACTTCTCCTTTGAAGTATAAAAACTATTTAAGTATCAAATATGCCTGTGACAAAAAAGTTTCTTTTGTTTAACATAAGCCAAATTTGTTTGGTTTTTAAACCTAGCTAGTACGTTCTTGTCTGGAACATGACCTTTTTGGAGCTGCTTTTTGAGCATCATTGCAGTGACTGAAATACCAGTAAGTGTGTTTTGGATGGCTTCCAGTCAGCTCATCCACCTGTGTGTTGTGAGAGCCTGAGCCTGCTGCACTGCTGCTACACAACAATGCCCCAGGCATTCTTTTTCTCTCCTCACAAACACACGTGACTTTCAATTTTTGCAACCATTTGTAGTTCACTGGCAGATTTATTGACCAGGAAAGTTCATGCCTCCTCTGTGCTGCCCAAATAGGCTGTGTTTTGTTTTATTTTTGGCTGGACTTCTACCTGACCTCCAATGCTGTAGGAATCATTTTACACCAGCAATTAAATGCTGGACTAGTTATTTGTAGCTTGCAATTGTCCCCATTTAGAAGACTAACTGCCCAATTGCAAAGCTTCTAAATGGGTGCAATTGCAAGTTCAAACAGTTGGGCCCACGTGTAATTACGGTCACAAAATTGGGCTCACTTATGTCGGAGGTTGCTGCAGAAGACACAGGCCACCAACTAAAAGTAATGGTTCTCTGCCTGGTTGCTGCTATGTGCTGTTCATTACAGCAGGAGGAATGAAAGGAAAAGCCTCTTGGTGGGAATACAGAAAACAGAAATACATTAAGACAATTTGAGACTATAAAGTGATCAACGTGGCGCCTAGGACAAATGATCATAACTGTCTCATGCCTAATCACCCATTTCAGACACAGCTTTATGAACAAGTTTTGTTCTCTTTCACGGCTTTTCTCTTATTAAGGCAGAACAGTGTCAGTGGTCAGAGGACTCAATTCTAGGTACCAGAGGCACAAGCTGTGGAATGCCACTGGCCATTTTAAACCATCTGCTGAACCTACAGCCTTTTTCCTTCTCTCCACTTGAAAGAAGTTGATCAAGAAAACACCAGCTGGAGGTTTTTTCTCCTCTCACATAGTCAGACAGTAGGTACTGTGCTACTGCTGTCAGGGAAATTGTGTCTAACTCATCCTAATCATAATTAGGAGAAATTTCCCACCTGTTTCTCCCCAGTTCAAAAGTATTTTCAGTAGTTGAAGGGCATACCTCTGCAGGTAAAGGCTCCTTTCTCGTGACAGCGTGATACCCCGCACGTATATGGGGTTCTCCCCAAAGCATATTCCAGCCTTGACAAGGGGAGTGCAGCCCTACAGACCCAGGCACTCCCAAAAGCATCCTGTTCACCAGCCCTTCATTACCACTGCTTAACACCACGGCACAAGTAAGAAACAGCTCTGCTGCATCCACACAAATTCCTTCATCACAGCCTCCTCCGACCGGTGTGCCTAATCAGCCGCCGAGCATGTCAAACCACTGCTGTTCAGCTCATCTGCTGATGACATGAGACACATCTGGGCAATGGAACAAAGAGAATATTCTAAAATGATTATGCTAAGATGAGAATTAATATTCATCCCCCAAAAGGTGCAACTGCCAGCCCAGAACAGTAAATAAAATCCACTACGCTACAGTGCCAAAGTCTTGGGGACCAGGTTCTCCTAAATCCATGGAAAGCAAATTTCATTTACTGAGGATGAGGCCATTGAGACAGATACTCAGGTAAAACAAATAAATTTAAATATAACTGCATTTTTTTCAGTATCACGTGCATTGCAGAGTGGATACATTTTGTGGGAATCAAACAAATGATATTTTAATGTACATACATAATTTATTGAGCAAGCAGTAGACTTGGCTGAATGAATGTCAGCCATTGAAGATCCAACATGGTGTATTTTCATGCTTATTACTTGGTACAATAGCAAAGAAGGAAGCATTTAACATATTTATGAACTTGAAACATCTCCCAAGTTCCACAGTGCAAGACTACCACAAATGTTATCACATTCTTCTTCTACGGTCACAATAAGAAATAAGTTAAGCACTTGCTATGTATTCTCAACCTAAAAGTAGTTGAAATAGTTACAGACTGCCACCTATATTACTCTTTTACAATTCTTGCAGTACTGTGAAATACAGCTAGAGAACATAATCTACCTTTATATCTTGCCCATAATTCCCATTTATCTTACATAAACTGAATGAGATTCAGTATCTAACTAATTTCTGCAGATTTTGCTTAAAATTATAGCTACTGGATTTTGAAAAATCTAGTGGTTCCAGCTCCAAAAAAAAAAAAGGTTTTAATAATATGTCTATCATGAAGCAAAATTACCAGCTGTCTGTTTTAAAGTAGCCATTTTTTAGGTATCTTCACTCAAAACTTTACATTGCAGATGTACCTGATGAGTGTAAGGTAATGGGAGTTCAGATTCCATGATCCTGTCCTTGGCCCTGCCATTCTGATGAGATATTTCACTGGATGCATTAATTAGCTTCAAAAGTTTCCCATTACTGTGGTTGCTCCCCATAAGCAAGTCCTTGATTTTAGACAGCAGGAGCAGAATTCATTTCATATCAGCTTAATTGCCTCCAATTACCTACAGCCTACCTAGAATTACCTGGTGACCAGAATTAGCTGTGCTTATTTCTTTCCCCCAGCCCTAAATGCAGCTAAGACATAGTGTTTCAAGTTCAGAGGTAGACTCTCTGTGACCGCTCTGTAAAGTTAGATTTCAGAGATGAATCACATTCCTACTTCCAGTGCTGAGAGGCCTTTGCCTCCCATTGATTTCAGGAGGAGTTGCATGTGCTTAATGTCCAAAGTGTAGTGGCCACATTTTGAGGCCAGCTCTGCACTTAGTGCCTCCCATCGCTCTCATTAGGCACCTGGAACCTGACCCGGATCACGGAGCAATCACTGCTGCTGCGCCTCGCCACGGCACCCCCTCCACCTGCTGAGATAAAGCACCTATTTGGACCTCTTTGGCTCTGAAGATTCACTGGAGAGGAGAGCACAAGTGTTTCTGGAGAGCGAGGAAGAAGAAAATTAGTCTTTCAACAGGCTATCATTACATAAGTAGGCTAATATAATATTTTTTTTTCTCTGACAACTGATTTGTGGAAGGTAGGGGCAGCACAGTCTACAGCAGCTTAACATGTCCTAAGTCCCCACAGGTCTGCTCAAGGCAGAAGAGAAACACAGGAGAAGCAATGCCAGAAGACACCTGGGGAAATGGTGTTCCCTTCCTCCTGTGGGCTCGTGTGGAAAACCCTTAGAAAATTTTCAAACTGATTTGCTTTCTGTTTTCCTCATTGTTCAATGATAATAAAAAAAGAATGGCAAAGACAAAAAGCCTTTAAAGGACCGAGGCTTGGAGCTTTATTTTCATTTCCTGGGCTAGTGAAACCACCCACTAGCTTATATAGCCCTTAGGCATCCCCTTCCTGAATTTATCCTCACAGGACACCATTGCTTACAGTGTTTCTATTCTATATAGGTTCTTATACTGCCCTCGTCACCGTAGTAGCTGAGTGCCTTCAGGTGGTGCATTATGCAATGTGACTAACATCTGTGACAGCCAAAGCAGGAGGCAAAAACAGTTAAGGCCCCAGTAGCTTTCCCCCATACAGCATTTCACTTTCCAACACAATAACTTTCTCTCTGTGAATACACAGCTAAATTGTTGTGGTCACATTCGTAGCAGATCAGCAACGTTTCGTTCCCTCTGAAGCTGAATTTCTCACTTTAATATGGCAGTGTGGGAATCATTCTCCTTTACTTCATTCACTGAAATGCCAAAGGCTGGATATTATTCTTCAATTATATTTATTTTAAGAATATCAGTGACCACAGAAAGAAAGAATAAGAAGAAGAAGAATAAAGAAAGAAAGAAAGGAATAAAGAATATCAGTGACCACAAAAACATGGTAGGCATGGTAGCCTGGACTGGAGATGCAAGACACAGCTTCAAAAAGGTCTGTGTAAGACACACCATTTGGCACTACCTGCAGTGTGAGAGGAAATTTTTCAGCACTAGATTCAGCCTTACAAGCCTTGGGGTGGAGGTTAAAGGGGCACCATGTTCCTCAGGAGTGACAACTGAATATCTCATTGCAGGAGAACTCGCATCTGGGAACAATATGCCTGCAAATCTTTTAAACGCATGCAATTGCTTTGCCAGAGCGATTGATATGTTGTGGGAGGAAGATTGCAGGGCAGGTGGTTGCTGTGAGATGACCCCACACTTGGGACCAAAAGTGAGACGTGAGGTCAAAGGTCAAGTGTGACTTTGTTAGAAGCAGAAAATACAGTCACCTCTGCACTGCTGCCCACCCTGCAGCACGCAGTGCTCCTGAATGCCACACAGGTTGCAGGACCCCTGTTTACTGGCACAAAACAAAGCAATTACATTTGCTATTATTTTTCTAATTGCATAAAATGCAATGTGGAGATGCATTAAATTCTATATGCAAATATAAAGCAATATCCTTCTTTGCTGTCTTAGGCGCGCTAGTTCACTGGAACAATGAGAAGGGTAAAATAAAAACAAACAGAAAATTATGTTAAATAAATAATTACAAAATTAAACATCTCTTGCATCATTCTAGGCAGGTATTGGCCCAGAGATTACCACTTCAAAGTGCTGGAATCCATAAAGTTAGAGGGTTTTGAGAAACCCTCACTTTAAGAAACACTAAGGGAAAGTTTAGAATTTGGAGTGAATGGAGAGAGCAGAGGATTGTTTTCTTGGATTTTGTGGGTTCCCTCCCAGGTGCCAGACACCACACATTTAGAAACTGCCTACATAATAATTGACCTGACATAATAGATAATGTAGGGAATGCTGTAGAGAAAACTGAAAAGGTATATTACTGATTTAAAAATTCCTTTCCTTTCTAGTATATTTTTTTCTGCTATCATTCCAGAGGATCCGAGAGTATTTCACAAATTTTATATACACATTCCAGGAAGGATTGCAAAAGCTGATTAAGAGCATATGCAGCAACAACACAATACCACAATTAGGATGGGAAATGCAGAACACTGGACTTGATCTTGCCTCAAGCAGAATGTCCAATAGCAGTGAGCACTACACAGAAAGAGGGACAGAGCACAGATGTTCAGACCAGAAGACAAGCCAAGAAAGGCTTAAAAGATCACTGGCTACAAGACATTTCATAGAAAGCACGCTGCCTTATTGCTCTGTGAGCATTATCACACAAGACAATGCAGACTCTAATTTAAATAGTCAGAGGGAAGGATCCTTAAGCTGGATGCCAGTTGGCTACAACAACAAATGTGTATCGCTGTTCTGACAACATTCACTGCGGTAAACTGTGCTGGGAAGTAATTATCACAGAGACCCTGGCACCCCAGCACAAACTGCAACTCAAAGAATCCATCAATATCCTTCTGGGGTGACAAAGCCAGAAGGGGAGGGTAGGAAAACTGTCACAGCCTGGCCAAGGGGACAGGAGGGCAAACAGTGCCTTCCTGTGGAGATTGCCCTGCCGTGGCTGTGCTCCAAGGGCACTGCTGCAGCACCTGACCGTGTCTGCAGAGCTCTGCATGTCACTGCTGTGATGCCACTGAGTACCAGCCTACAAATACCAACTGCATTGCCTTGTAGGAGACACTGAAGATGTACATTCATGTACCGGGCCAAAATAGTTGTATTGATGTAGGGAAGTATTTGCAAACTGTCAAATTTGTAATTTCTAAAACAAAAAATTATTTACACTAGGCTTGCCTGATGCAGTTCTGCAGGCCCCTGGACCCCAGCCTACAGGGAAGAATGAGGAGGGAAATTAATCTGGTTGCTATCACTTTTACTTCTAGTGTAACACAAAAAAAAAGAGGGTCAGATGCATAGTCACACATGCAGTTTATTTCTTTAATTGCTATCTCCATTACAGAGATAAAGTAGGATAGAATAAGTCCTCCATTACATAGGATAAAGTAATTGAGCAAGATTGTACCTATGACATGAAAGAAGTCACTGACTATGTGACCCATACTTTAATGGTGTGATACAAAGGTCAGGAGAATCAGTGGAAAATCTCCCATGATTTTAATGGCTGATACAATAATGTAAACTCAACATAATCAAGTGGTTAGAGCAATGGGCATGAACCTAGGAAGACTAGCCCACTTCCCTGCTACACATATGTTCAATCTCATGTTTAATTGCACAGTAATACTCATGATAACAAGATTTCTATTTGCTCAGTGAACACTGAAGTTGCTGCTCTCACACCAGTGTTTTAATGGTTTTTGTGGCACTTCTCTCTACAGTGCAGTCCAGGAGGATGTGGTGTCTCTCTTAAACTTTTGTGTGTGCAGCTCCACAGTGAACATTTAGGGAATGGCGCCAGATGCAAGCGTATCTGCCAATCAACTGCTTGATGGTTTTGCTTGATGGTTGTTCCAGAAATGGAACTTCCTTTGGTGGCTCAAAGGCAGCAGGACCTAATGCTTCACTCCAGCTAGCCCATACCTACCTCTACTATAGAAGCTGCTCCAGTGAATGAGCATGACACTCATCCCTTGAAAACTTTGTCCAAGTACATACTTTGGTCATGAGTGCTATCTGAGACTCTCCAGCTGGTTTCTACATCCATCTGTCAGTGTTAACAATGGTATATACTGTCCAAGGCTGTTTGGACAAATAAGTGGGAGATGCAGCCACATTTTGCAATTATGCCCTTATTGGAAAAAATAATTTTTGTTATTTCATTCTTTGTCTTTGCCTTGTACCATGATATTCATCTCTAAGTGAAGATGTCCTGACACCAACTGGATTGTAAATGTGGGTGCAAATACAATTTTGTGCCATATTGTGTCACTCTCCTGCTTTTAGTTTATCTGTACATGAGTCACTGTAATGTACTGTGCAGAAGCTGTGATGCATGGCAGGTATCAAGACTGGCATATCAGCCTACATGTGCCAGATGATGGTGTACTTCTCCCACCTATGCTTTTGTTACAGGATTTCTGGGTTAAGGAAGCAGGCAGGATAAACACTGAGCAGTCAGTCAGAATACATTCGAAGGCATGCAGGACAAGCCCTGGGATTTATTTTATGTGCTTCAGATGCCATTTTAAACTGGCTTCTTTCCCTACTCAGCGTCTCTGTAACATGTAGATAATTCTCCCCTCCAGACCCTTACACCTTTTTGGTTAGCTCAGAGAGCAGTGTTGATCTTTCCCACCTGGACTGCAGCTATCATGCAGTGCCTGTCATTCTCATACAGATCAAAAAGGATTTTGCAGGCTGCTGCCCTTGATCTGTGCCTTATATGTCAGTGTTAAATGCTTCAGCTGAGAGATGCCTGCTTAAAATACATCCTTACCATCAAACCAAAAGGTCCTGAGGCATGTGGAGCACTGCTTAGTAATGCCTCTGAGAGGAAATCCTGGCCACCATGGCATCAGCAAGGCTTCCTGCAGCACCTGGCATTTTTGATGGAGATCATCCATCCAAGTAGTGACCTAATGCAACCTTGTATAACTCTTGAGCCCATGAGATAGCAGTGTATGAGCACGTGTTAGGGTTTCCTTTTCCAAAGGCAATTCGATGTGGTTAACAAATTCTGCACTCCAAGTACTCTTCATCCTACAGCTGCAACTGCTAGCACTTTTATAAAGCTGTCTTAATTACCAGTGACCCTGCGCTCTTCAAATGCATCAGCAGTACCAGGGATGATTCAGGATAACAGGGTCACAAGCAATGGGAAAGAGTGTCTGATCCATGCCCCACTTACATACATCTCTAGCTCATAGGCTATCTGCCCTAGATTAAAAAAAGTCTTCATGCCAAGAACTCTGTTTCAGTAGAATTTAAAAGGACTTGGGTTCCAGCCCTCTTTTATTAAAGTGTTGGTAGGATCAAATCTGTATAAGATACAAGCACTAGGACAGAACATGTTAAATAAATGATTTGTGGATGTATAAGCTGGTAAATTTGAGTCTTCTGGAGAAAAAGGATTTTCACCCTCAGCCTAAAGTCAACTATTGTCTCTAAATTAACTTTTAACATTTGATATGAATTGTAAAAATGTTTATGATTTCATGCCAAAAGATGATACAGACAGCTGAGAAGAATTGCAAGTTGACATGATAAGAACCCAATGCACACTGTTGCTAAAAGTCCCCCTAAGGAAGTCAACAAGCTCTAGAAAATTCTTCCCATCACTGAGGATTTTTGCACAATGGCAATGCTTTTGGGGAATCAAGGGTATAGCTGCCTAGGAAAATGTTTGTCTCTCCTCATCCCCTCCACCACCAGCACTGCCCTGATCAGCAAACACAAGGAGGAGTTATTACATGCTATTTTCATTGCAGTGAAATAATTTAAATTATTTAAATCATTTAGAAATGAGAAATTACAAAGTAGCCTCAAGTGCATGCTTAGGTGCTTTGATGAATAAAAGCTCTCATACAACATGTAAAACAATCAAAATACTCCACTCCAAAACCAAGATGTTTATAAAAAGACATCTATCATGTTGCTCCAAGAGCTAATCTCATATCCTCCTCTGTCCTTACAACTGTGTCCTAATATTATGTTATGGTAAAGTATTCTTTTTAAATAAATTATGGGAAAATAATTCAGTCTTGAATGTTCTATTATTTGTAAATCTAAATGCTTATATCTTTTGCTCAAAAACACAAATAATCCTCAGCATGCCTCTCTTTAGTGTGGCATAATATCAAGTCAAAAAGAGACAGCTCTCCTCCTCTAACTGAAGGAAATTCATACTGGAAGATCTTACTGGTGTGATTGTTGTGATTCTGCAGCCAATCACACAAAATTCATCAACATGGAAACACCAAAGACCTCAGTCCTGCCAAAACTTTAGGAAATGTCTGTTCAGCTAAGCTGCCATAAGCACTTATATAAATCAGTGGAAATAAGCACATCCAGAAAAACTTAAAATTTTTTTGAGAAATTCTGTTCTTTGTCAAGATTTTATTTTCCCCCAGTTTCTCTGGATTGCTCAAAACTAAGAGAAAGGAAGAATTAAAAACTAGCTGTAAAACCACCAAAACATGAAAACAGAGGGGAACACCAGATATATATAGTACCTTATGTAATCAGTTCATTTTTGTAACTCTTGCTCAGAAGCACCTACATTTCAAATACAGTTTGTTCCTGTACTTTCTTACACCTCAATTGCTGTTTATATTTAAAGTTATTTAGCGTTCTCTCCAAGCACTGAGGGTTTCTGATGGCATCACCAAGTACACTAATAACACCAGAACCAACTAATTGTTGTGATAAGAACATGGTCCTCTCCAAGGCTTTCTGCCAATCTCTCATTTCTTCACCCAGTGTGACAATCCAATGGTTTTTTTTTCATTTGTAGTCCCTTACTTGTAACTAGGTATTATTTTCTCCACAACTATGTCTCTCCTCTCTATTTGCCCATATTGCTCCTAGGTCAACCAGACCTGTGTATTAAAAATGCAGATAGATAAAACATAAGCATCCATAAAGGAAAAAACCTATTTTGTTAATAGACCAATGTGTTCTCTTGTATGTAAGTAATCCTCTAAACAATGGAAAGATAGACCAGATAAAGCACTAGAGAAGTGTTTCTGATGCTAATATTAAACTAGTAACTCTTTTTTGTTCCAATTTAAAATAGAAGTAGTGCCTGACCAACACATTCTTTTCTCTTGAGAAAGTCTGAATACATACCAATGGAAGAGACATGGTGGCCAAAGTCTGAGACATCAAAGGATGTTCCTCAGAGCCCTGCCACCTTTGCCACATTCCCAAAGCACCCACAAATAAGACAAGGAAAACACAACAGAAGCAGGCAAACTGTGTGTGTGTTCATCTACAGAACATCAAATCCCATCTGTCTCCTGCAACACTATCAAACAATGAAAATGGAGAGCCATCTAGAACGATGACTGCTAGAAAAGCCCTGAAATATGCTAATCAGACTCACCTACCTGCCTGTCGTTCACTTAAATCTACTTTGAAAAACACCACGAGCATGGGGACTTTACAAACTTTCATTCTGTCCTAGTAGCGGGCCTAGAAATCTTTCCACAGCAGCCAAACTCTCTGCCAGGTGAATCTCCGGTGGGGAGGTTCCACGCACCGCCTCACCCACCTCTAGGGGCGCGCAGAGCTGCACCCCCGGCAGAGCGCAGCGGGGACAGGAGGGCTCCGCTCCGCTCTGCTCCGGCACCCCCGAGCCGTTCCGGGCTTCTCGCAGTGCCGGGAGCCGCCCCCTCCCCATTGAACCCTTCGCCATGGGGAGCCGAGAGCCCCGGCCGGGCCCCGCTCCGCGTCCGGCCGCTCCTGCGCGCTGCCAGCGCCACCGCCGGGGCCGCCCGCGCTCGCACAGCGAGGGAACGTGGATTTGTTCTCTCTGTCCTATGTTCAATGATCTTAAACTTTCTGGTCATCCCCGAGCCGCATCTTCCCCGCAAAGGCACGCACATGGAGCAGAGGGATCCATCCCCAGGGAGGGAGATGCGTCACTGCGGAACGTTCAGCGTTAGCGCCTCGGTCGAAAGCGCGGTTTGGGTCCTTCTGCTTCATTCCCCCCTCCCCTCCAAAATCTGGTTTGATTTTGCTCTCCCCTCGTCTAGCTTCTCACCCATTAAAAAAATAGAAAAGCATTACTTTTTCAGCTTTGCATTCTCCAGACAGATTTGGCTCGCTCCAAAGCCTCCGTGATTAAACACGCAGTAAATAGTAGTCAGACCAAAAGTCTCTAAGCCTGTGACTTTTTTTGGTGCCAATAAATCCCAGTGCACCTTCTCTTCAGCTGCCTTCAATTTCCTTGACTCTCTTAAGGCTGTCATGTACATCTGGACCTGGCTCCCACTTCCATTGCAGTATTTTCATTCTCTTTCAGATTTTTCTCTGAAAAGCTGCAGACCATTAAATCTACATGTTTTCTGAAATCTTTAGAGCAATTTAAGGATTTGATAACTTTTTTTTCCCCCTTTGGAAATCTCCAGCCTGAAAAAAATGCCTTAAAAATGACGAAAATATTGATGTTTTAAGTTTTAATTTCTTGTCAAAGGGAAAAGCTAAAAAAATAAGAATGTTGTAATACAGTTTTAACTTGGGGGGAGGGGGTGGGAATCCTTTTTCTTGAGACATATAAGCCAATGTGACCCTAAAACGCTGTGTGCTGTCATTACTATTCTGCAATACAGAAGTGAAAAAACCTTATCTGATGATATGGAAACAGCAAATCCCCAGCCTGTGCAATGTAATTTGGGGTTTTTTGGTATCTTTTTGTTTGAGCAGAAGATCTCTGCCACAATGTGTCCAGTACATCTGTGTTTTCTCTCATTTGAGCCAGAAGCACCATGGGGCACACAGTCTTTCTTGACATATTTTTCTAAGCAAGTAAGTATTTGATTTTTTTTTTCCTGTGGTTCAGAATACAAAGAAGAGTGACATGGCAGAATCTGGTGATTTATCACAGAGGAATTTAGAGGTAGCAAGTAATAAAATTTTATTAAATGGAGACAAGCAGGGGAGCATACATGTGCAGTTAGAAGTCACTCTTTTTTCCTGCTCACCAGATCATCACTCTACACAGCCGCTGGGAGAATGAAAGCTTTTGAAATAAACAAAGTGCTGCTGTCAAAAGCAGAATAGTCTAAAGTGCAGAAATTAGAAGAGTAAATGGATCTGGAATTACTGTGGGGATAGGAAGGAGACAAAATGCATATCTACCAGCATTTGGGGTCTAGCCAGACGAGCAGTGAGCAGCAGCTTTGCCAGGGACAGGGATTGCTGTCCACTGTTCTTTGCTGCCCCTACCAATCTGCTGGCAGAGCACTACCCAAGCACTCCCCAGCTTACTCCACTTCCAAGGAGGCCAGGTTAGTTCAGATAAATCTAGTTCAGATAAATCTTGCTAATCTAGTGCATTTTGAAAAAAATAGGTTAGAGAGGAATCTTGTATGAGCAGCGCTAGTAGCAGAGCCGAAGGGATTTGGGATTCCTGATAACCACCCAGAGACAGGCTGTGGTCACTAATACCTTCCACCAGCACAGCTGAAGCTGGAAGGACACATCTGTTCACCTCCTGAAGAGGACTAGATTTCTGGTCTGCTAATCTCATTTTCCACTACATATTCAGTCAAAATAGCCCCTCAATGGCTGGAGATTCCTCTGTTCCTTCAGCAGTTTTAATTTGGCAAAAGTAAATGAAGAGAAAAGTGAATGTTAGTGTTTGGAGCCTGATCCAAACAGGGTGTATAAACAGCATAAAAGCACATAGCCCTGCTATATCTCATCCTTTTCTGCTCTTAATACTCTGAGTTCTTAAATCAGGCAGCTCCATGCAGCTTTAATTTAGTGAAGGGCCAAGCAGCTATGAATTAAGGAGCCATAGGGCTGAGCTTCCAGCAATCTGTTCTCTCCCAAATGTCCAATTAGAAGAGATAACACGTTCAGAGATAAATTCCTGGCAAGAGCTGAGGATGAGATTTTGCTTGTATCAACAATGTAGTCAACACTTTGAGAATGATATATGAAAATAATGTAAGACAAAGATCTGAAATGTTTAAACAAGAGATCAGTTATGGGCCTCTCAGAGGTGGTAAAGGTAAATTATTAAAGAATTTATAATTACATTCATGCCTAATTATTAATAAACAAGGATAGCTAACAGATGCTGCAGCAGATTTACATTTCCTAAGGAAACAAGAAGAATTATGTAAGAAAATCAGGATCAGCAAAACTATTAGGTCAGGAAGCCGAAATGCCTGTACATGACAAAACAGCTTCTGTCAAAACTATTCAGGAGGAAGGAGGAAGCAGTAAAAAAAAAAAAAAAAAAAAAAAAAAGAAGAAGAGAGAGGAAGAGAGAGAGATTCCTTCTCAAACCTTGGAGGCACTAATAGATTGAGGAAAGCTGACACAACACCTATGGTGAGACTGTTTCAACAAATTGAAAATGGGGATCAGATCCAAACCAGAATGTTTAATTCTTACTGATGCCATTCAAGTGACTTCACCACATGTTGAACATGAAAACAAATTGATATCTGTTTTCTTAAACATACGAATGAATACGCCAGATCACTATGGTGAAAACTTCAGCAGAGAAATATAAAATGTATTGCTTAGAAAAATTAATGCCAAAGCACAGAAGAGAAATCGTGATGAGTAAACTGGACAGAAAGCTTGGAGGAAGTAGCAGTGGGTCAGCAGGAGAAATTCTACCCCAGTTGACTTAAGATCTATGAAGATCCCAATACAATGCTCAGCACTAGACTGTATGATTTGCAAATAGTGTGAGAGAAACTACTGAAGAGGGAAAGAATTTGCTTTGATTGTTAAGAAAATAGATATTTGTAAATGGAGGGAATAATCATGAAAATCTGTTTTGAAAGATTATTTCTTGTTTATTTATGACCTGGAAAAAAACCCTGAAGAAATTACTGAAGTTTTCACAGAAACAGCTAATGAGTTTGACAGATAAAGGTGTAAAGTGATAAAATAAACTTGTATGAAATGGAAAATAAAGCCTAGCAATTAATTGCTGGAAACAGAGCATTTAAAGTTGGAAGTGGCAACATTAAAGATAAACACTTATTTAACATGAAACTATCAAATGTAAAAAAAATAAATGAAATACAACTGAACTTCAAGTTCAGAGTTTTTATTCTAATGAAGAAAAACATAAAACACTCAAATACTCTTCAGCAGAGCCAGGGTAGCCTGACAAAAATGGCACATTAATGTTACTGTGCAGTGTTCAGGAAGACAAGCCCAGCAGCTGTACCCGCCCCTGCTTAAACAAATGTATTACAAGGCTACTTTTACATGAACACAATTTGGAATTGGAATTTCAAAAATAAGATCACTGAAGCCACTTTTTTCATCAATAAGATCACTGAAGTTCCTTGGCAGAGACTGGCCAGGGCAGGAGCAATGAAAGGCACTGGGTATTGCCAGGTTTTAAGCATGGTTCTACCACACAGATGGTTTCACATCCTTCATATTCTCTGAGAACACTGTAATGACTTTTCACAAGACTACATTTAAAACTTATCCCAGAAGTCTTTGAAGATAATTCCTATTAAGTTTTCATCTGATTTAAATACCTCCATTGACCAGATACTGTTTGCTACTCAAAGGTTAAAAAAATTTCCTACTAAGGTATTTTCTCCTTTTAAGTAAGGAAGAAATCACAACAGGCTTACAGTCAGTGAAAAGCAGTATTTTCATTCTTTATGTATTAAATACTTGTAGAAAAGATTTTCCTCTCAGGATAGAAACAAGTCTGTACATTTAACATTGATGAAAACTCTTCATCTCAATGGGAACAGTTTGATTTAGGACACAGAACATTTTCCATCCCCTAGAATCCATTCAGACCACTTCTTCTGCCATTGCATGCCAATAACGTATGTCCAACCACAAGATAAAAATCATCCAGTCTCCCAATTGCAAATCTGGAGTCCCACTTCTTCATTTACACCCAAAAATATCCTGCCTGCTGTTTCCTCCCCATCCTTTTGGCAATCGCCATTATTACATGCATGGAAAAACATTATTAGGAAAGTCTAACGGATTTTAATTGTTTGCATTGCAAATGTTTCTCCCTGGTGGAAAAAAAGCTCTAATCATATTGTCTCATTGCTCATTCTTTACTCTTCTTCCTGTTGTCTCTATTGCTCTCTCTCCTTCTGTTCATTCTTCTCTCCAACCTGCTTCCCCAAATACACTGCCATGACATTCTCTTTACTCTTCCTTGCCCTGCAGGGAAGCTCATTTCTCTCCCCTTTCTATCTCTTGGTGATGTCACTTCTTCTCTAACAGAATCTGCAGCAGAATCCATCTCCTCCTCCTTGCTCCCTACCAGCCATATGCAGAAGCAGTAGCACAAATTGGGGACAGCAAATGAGCCCTGCAGAGATCAGGTCTCTGCACATGGTAGGCAAGCACTCTGGTGAAAGAACACAGGCTGAAAGCCATTTTGTATTGATAGATCCTTTCTCTAGCAATAAAGCAGAAACCTCCTAGATTGAAATACTGCTTGATGCATCAACAGCCTGGTGGTGCCTCGAGGCTTTGCAGAGAACTGAGATCTCACAACTGTTTGGGTGCTCCACAAACACAGTGAAACCAGCTCTCTCTTCAGACACCCCACAGTCCAAACAGATCACACATGCAAAGAGAGGGACAACAGGAATATTGAAAGCTCAAAAGATTTGCCCAAGGAAACAGAGTAGATCTTGTCTGTGAATACTTATTGATGGCTTGTATATTTATTTTCATTACTTATCCCATGGCCCAGAAGTAATGGGTGAAAAAATCCTTTTTATATGCTTTCAGACCATTATCTGTAACATCTTTGTATCTAAATACACAAAATGTGTTTTGCACTTTTAATTGGTTAATATTGATAATCTCATAGTAAACTAGAAAAATCCATTCTATTTTGACACTGGCAGATACCACACTCTAAATCTCTCCACTTGTCTCAATGCTAACAAACCTACAGCAAAAGGCAAAAGTTGTGAGTTTTGATAGGTTTTTCTTTGAGGGAAATCACCTAAACAAGTTTTGTGGTTTTGGTGTGGATTCTCACTTTTGGCACACTGTTAAGAGTGCTCTCTCCCTGCATGTCTGATCCAGGTGTGGATTAGTATAGAGGGGAAAAAAGGTGAATTTTCTTTCCCAGAAAACCTCCCAGGTAAGGGAAGGGTCAGAGATAATGGTTTAACAGTTCTCAGGAGCAGAGAATATCTACATATGGTTTCTGATTTAAGAACATTTTAATGATTTCAAATATGTATGAGAAAAAAATGCCTTTAGAATGTCTTAAGGATTTTAATTAAAAAACAAAACAGATATTTAGAAACATCTGGTAACAGCAAAGAAACCTGTTTGATAACTAGTTCCCAATGCAGTTGTAAATCACAGATGTCAGCAACTAAGAAAATGTCTTTTTTTCCACTATAATTTTAGAGTCTAAAAAACTACTGTAGGCATGTTTAGGATTGTGGCCTGGTGTGCCATTTTAAACAATAGGCAGTGCCAGTAAATAATGATGTAATTTAGCCTAAAGATGGGCTCACTTTGTTTTCAGAGTATGAGCTGGAAATCCTGAAACAAATTGATTGGTCTCTGCTCAGCTATAAAGTTTTGAGAGATATTAACAGTTCTATTGTTCTAAAAGCAGAGGATGTTTTGAGGGAAAACATAACTCAAAAACAAGTTATCTGTCAAGAACGGAGGGCTTTCCACACATTTCTTTTGTTATGACAAAAAGCTTACAATACTTGGGTGCAAATACGTTCAAGCAGCTGAAGAAATTTAACCTGTAATTTGGTCATTTCTAGGGGGCAAGATGTAACACCAGCACTTTCTTTCCAAAAACCACAAATTCATTCCCTAGGCACAGAGAAACATACTGAAAGTCAGCTGCTATGTTATCATAACCCTGAGACAGATTTCCAAGGGAATTTGCAGGTACTTGGGTACTTAGAGAAACTCACCAAGAGGCCAAAATATTCACTGCCACAGGCTGAAAACAGGAGCTGTGTCTTGTGTGCTTGGACACTTTTATAAACCTCACCAGTTATCTTTGTGTAGTTCTGAATATTCAAGTGTCTCCAGCCATCTAACCTTATCCAACTAAATGCACTTTGTAACCATGTGGAGTGCCTGACGTTGGTGTCTGACCACAGCTATTCCAGCTACTCAGCTTCCCTTGCCTTCTGCATTTCAGGTAAAACACACCAATTCCACCAAAGCCCATTCTGCCACCACCATTTGACAGAATTTTGTGCAGAATCCATCTCTTATCCATTATCATTTGAGACACATTTATTAACATAAGGATAAATTTCTTGAGATGTGGAAACAAATATAACCAATATTGACTAGATTATTGTGCTTAATTAAATTAATCTTTACTAATAAAATAGGGGGAAAGTATGCATGGCTAATACTGCAATTTTTAAGTTTTAAGAAGAAAGGATTATTTTCATCTGACTAGCTGTAAGATACCAGGGAAAATTTATCTTGTGTATTATCTAATAGGCCTTCCAGAACTAAAGACCACAGGAGGTAAGGCTAACAAAATTAATATGCAAAGAAGTTCAGCACTAGGGACCCATAATTTTCTTGCAAATGGTTTCACTTTAAGGATGAAACAACACAAGACAATACCAATTTCTTTCTTTTTTTTGCAAATAGATGATGCTTTAAAAAAATTAACACATGACAGCAGGTGGGAAGAAACTAGAGAAGTGGATATTCAAAGTGGAGAGTGACTACAAATTTGATTTGCTTAACATTTTACTAACTGATTTGAATTCACTGATATGTTAACACAATGTCAGGAGGTATATTTAATTAAAACAAGATTGGTTGTCGTTCAGACATGAAGTAAACATTTTGTATACCTAGTGAATTATTAAAGAGAATGAAAAATAATCTGACCTTCAGAAAGCAGAATCATAAATAACAAGGACTGAGGAGATTCTACTTGGCCCCATTTGAAAATCAGGTTTTGTTTGTATTAAATAGTAACTGTTATAGTAATCATTACCAAATTCATCATTAATTAGAGGGGTTTAATAGCAAAGAAGTGCTTTCATTGCAGTCATAGATTTATATCACATCTGGATATGTAAGACTACTATGAAATATAATAAGAGAGAATTAAACCATTCTCTCTTTTATGTTTGGAATTAACTTGGGCGTTTAATGCTCTGTTCTTTCTATCTGCTTTGTAAGATGTCAGCAATATCCAGGTACTGTTTCTTGTAGTAAAGAGCTCATTGTGATTAGATTTCAAAAATATATGACTGCACCCCAGGAAATGGTTCAATCTAATAGTACTCCCATCAATTCAAAATAGGTGAGTGTCAGACAGGCTTCAAAGGTAACAAATCAGCACAGCATAATTCAGAATTTTAAAATCAAGACTTTGAAAACAGAGAAAGGTTAGATATCTTGGCCTAAGCATATCATAATTTGATGTTTATGTATGTCAAATGTAGTATATTATGGCAATAAAACATACTGACAAAAATGCTCTCTTTGAAATGAATCTTCATTTAGAACGGAGTGATATTCCATCAAGGAACATCTTGTTTTAACAAGAACATTGTAAGGCATACTGCAAGACATTAGCTTAAAATATATTTTCTATATTTTATCATCCTTTATAGCTTTTAAAAGTTCAATTCACCTTTGAAAGACATGAGGAAGTAACTCCTGATAAGGGTTGAAGAATTTTTTTGCCTTTAGCCTTTGTATGTCAAAAATTTTCCCTAACATATCACAGAAAAAATTGATAAGTTCAGTGTCCATATTCTGAATAACAATTCAACCTGTTATTAAGTAGGTGTAATTATGTGGGGAAGACAGAACACCAGCAGCAAAATCTAAAACAATCCCATACAAAGCTTTAATTCGCACACGTAATCTTTTGTATTTCTGCAAAACTTTCCAAGACTTAAGAAGATTCTAACATATTTTTGCTAAAACCAGTGGGAAAGTGATGAAGATACAATTCAGTACAAGGATATGAAAGACACACTATTTTATAAGAGAAAAATTAGATGAGTAAATCCTTCTGCTTCAAAGCCATACACAAAGAGATCTCTGCATGCAGACACGTGAACTTTCATTGATTTTACTGAGAACATATCATTCAGTAAGAAATCTGATCAGTTTCATACCATTTTATTTATAAGACCATTATTATACCACCTTTATGAATTTCCTGAAATCGTTGTGGGTAACACAAGGATCCCCATTGAAGGGAAGAGAGGCACACAGTGAAGATACATGTGTGGTAGGGTACAAGGGTTTCCAGGGCTGTCCTGGGTTTGATGTGTCCCATCCCTAAACTTTTTTCCTTCATTTTAAATATTTTTAGAAATTAATTCAGTTATTTAAATCTGAAAAGTTATATAAATAGGATTTGGTGTGGTGATGATCAGTTCTTAGGGATCATTATATTTAATTCAGATACCTAATTTAAGGCTTTGATCCTCAGGCCATAATAACAATAGCAACAGAAGTAAAATGCCTTATTTATAAATTTATACTATTGTAAATTCAGATACTTCTAAAAGACTAAAAATCAAGCTCCATTTGTTCAATATAAAAAGGCTTTGAAATGTAATCTCCATGGGTTGATTGATGTATTATATAATGTCTTTTTTTTTGCTTTCTCTGTACAAACATGTTAAACATGCTTGATAGTTTTCTGAGTACACATAATTTCCTCCATTTCCCTTTGCGCTCAATCTATTATCTTTTACAGTGTTTAATAAATTAATGTAGGCAATCTAAAATTGAATTACTTTATTCATAATCAAATTAATTATACGTCAACATTTTCCAAGGCCATAAAATATGAATATCTAACAATAGCAATGTTTGCATTATGCTGTAATAGTTATAAAAGCTTTTTCTTTAAGGGACAGTAAGCAGATAATAAAGACTGTCAAAATTAAATAAAATATTAGAGCTATTCCTTTTTTATTAGGCTTCTTTAATCTCTATAAATCATATCTTTATGGTCAGCAATGGGAATAAAGTTGGGTGGTTAGAGGACGTTTTGTTAGCCAAATGAAATTATGTTCCTCCTCAAATTGTTCTTGTAATGTGAAAAAAAGGAGTTCCTTAAGCTTACACTCTAGGTTTATTTCATTTAAAGGGTTATTGATCCCTCACATACATAAAATCAGAGACTTTCAGGTGTTTCTATGACCCCTCAGTGCAGACTGGCACTCCAGGTCACTACAGCTGTACACAACATTCCTGCATGGAATTCCCTCTGTCCCATCACAACAGGAACAGTCAAAATTTCTTTTGCTCAGTAACACAGCAGAGTTTATTGGCTTGATTATGCAGTGTGCCAGTCACCTTTGACACCTAATCCATACTTGTCCTGCAGAGGCTGACTGCTGAGCATCCAAGGAAAGGATCTCTGTCTTTTAGCATCCCACAGCACCCCCTGAAAGCTGGATGCCCATGACTGGGCAGCACATTTACACCAGCTCTTCCTTCCCTGGCAGCTCCTGAGCCACAAGCTTTCCACAAAGGGTAGTAGCAAGAACTACAAACAAAATTTTGCTGTTTTACTCAGAATCTGGACAGGTTTTTAATTGATATCCCAGTTCCCCACTGAACCTGTGCAGCAGCCTAAGCATCCTTGCTCTCTCCTAGTCTGGTTAAAATCTAGCACCTCGTGGATCAGCCCTTTCAAAAGGTCTGGAGAGTGTTTTCTGAGACTCCTCTGCAAGAACAGATGGCCCAAATAAATCACAGTCCTAAACCTCAGAACAGCTAAACCCCAAAAGCCCTGGTCCTCCTAACTTACAGCCAAATGCCAACTAGAACCTAGTCCTGGGAGCCAAGAGAAGATGCACTTCCTTGTCCTCTGCCTCCATCACAATGTGACCATTTTTCTGTAAAATTAGAGTGAAAGTAGATGGAAAAAACCTCTGAGTCACAGCAACAAGACCTTCCCAACAAGACTCTTGCAGCCACAGAGCACAAAGGATTGAGCAGTGACGCTGCTCCATCCTTCCAGCTCTTCCCAGCACTCACACTGCACCCAGCCAGTCCTGCTAGCAGCTTTCTGGATCAAACATTTCTACTATTGCAGTGGGTTTCCCCAAGAGAGAAAGAATAAATCTTTTGCCCCTTCTGTTTAAACACGGTTGTCCCATCTTGATATCACACCTCGGGTGCTCCAATGCAGAACATATAAATATAAAACATTGAAGGACCAACTGCATGCTCATGTGGCTCTGTCTCAGTATTGTCATCTTGGGCAAATATTTGATATTCCACCCTGCTTCTTGGTGGCCTCTGTTCTTTAAGCATCCTTGAAATTAAAAGACCATCAATCATGTTGCAAGGTTTTTTACATCACTGTTCAGAAATGAAAGCATTAAGCCATGCATTATGTTACCTACAGTCCAAGCAAAACAAGCAATTATATTGCCTCCAAATTCTGGAAACATACATAGAAGTCAAAAATCAGCTGTGACTACACATTTAAGATGCAAAATAGATTTGTGGCAAATTGAATTTCATTGAACATAAGGTATCTGGGTTTTTTATGAGAAAGCAAACTCAGAGCTCTCTGTGTTCTGCAGTATTTGTGGAACACAGAGGTTCAAACTGATTTTTACATTTAACAAATGTGGTGTGTATCACCTAAATTAATAACAATCTGAAGCTAAATCTGCTTTACAGTTATTATAGTGCAATTTTCCCTATCAAGAAATGCTGTGGACTTACTGTTTACCTTTCAGTTGATTTTATTTGCCAGATTATATACAAAATGGTCCCATGGGCTTGCTGAATATATGGGTGCTAACAATGAAAAATGTGCATAGTTTTAATACCAACTTTGTAAATTGCCTTAATAATAGCTTGTATAATGTAATAGTATTTTCAACCAGTACTTTTAATTTCTAGCTCATAAAGTCTTTTCATTGAACCCCAAGGGTGTAGCTATAAAAGTAAGATTTAATTTTGTATATAATGTGGCCTAAATTAGTTTTAAAGCAATAGGAGAAACATGCAGCTCAAAGAGATAAGACTGAAATTATTATAACTCGGTGAAATTTCCTATAGCAAAATTAATCATTATTTCCATTTTTACATAATTTGACATAAAAAATATAAGACTAATGTAGATCTAATCAAGGTATATATTTTAAATCACTTTACCGTAAATTACAGAGGCCATAAAAGTGTTGCAAACCATATGACAGCAAATGATTTGAAGACACTTGCAAAGTTGACAATTTCTTTGGTGAAATGAATAAATAAATAAATGCTACTCCAAAGTAACAAATGGTATATTTATGTTCATAACTTTGGCTAAAACTGGAAGTTCACACCCAGAAACTGACAGCACCCTCTCATGGCTTGTCATGCTTGTCAACTGTCTGTGACATTTGGTCATTTTCCCTAAAAGTGCATTTCCTGGAATCATGTGATTATGCAAAACCTCAGTTTCTCATTTTCTAACCCTCCCAACTGCAGAGAAAATCTAGCAAGCATGAATGATAAAGCAGATGAAAGGAGACAGCACATAACAGACCCAACATTATTTTCTCAGATTTTCTTTTCTTATTTATTCTGCTCATCTTTGTTCAGGGGCCTGACATATTCATGACTGCTTGGGCTTGGCAGATGTACTCTTTTGACCATTTTAAACACATTTTAAAAATCTTAAAGGCCATCAGACTTGTGAATAAAGAATTCTTATAGAATCATAATTGTGTGTTAACCAAGATTTATTTTAAGTACATTATGTAAAACAGGGACCAAATTTTTTCCTGACATGTTGGCTGACTGCTTTTCTGTAGGAATACATCTTCCAATCCTAGATGCTTTCTACTGTGAATAGTTCCTTTGGCCTTAAAAATACAGATTACAGCTGTCTTTGCAGTTAAATCTGATATGATATCAAATCAGACAGGGTATAGGAGAATGAGAAAGAAGAGAATATTTATGATGGCATCAGAAGACCGATGTTATTCCACTATCTGGAATACTATTTAGAATGCTTTCCATGTATATTAAAATTTATACCACTAACATGTTATACGAAGGTCTCTCAGGTCTGTGCTATCAATATCTGCACAACTTGATTTTACTTGCAAGGTTATGTGGGTTTTTTAATGCTCAGAAAGGTTCTGAAAAAGAAAACAAACAAACAAACAAAACTGGTGTCTGCTTCACCAAAACACCAGCAGGAAGGAGTGATGGTGAGACACACTGACTGCCTCAGTGTGCTCCACAAGCAAGTCCTGGGGTACCCAGGCACATTTTGGATCCATCAGGAGACTGGACTTTGGAAAGCTTTGCCCAAAGAATCCTGCAAGTTCCTGATGTTGGCTGAAGGTTCTTAGAGTAAAGAGTAAAACTTCTCCAGGTTTCAGTACGAACAGGCTCAGCCTCATCAAGAGTGGCTTTGTGGAATATTCTCTGTCAATGCTCCTTTTTTTAAGTTTATTTCATCCTTGTAAGCCTTATTGATTTTTACAGCTGCTGGTGGTCTGACCCCAGGAATTGAATAAAAGCCTACAGCTTCTGCAACGCCTCCTACTCCCAAAGTTTCAGACCCTCTATTTTTGAATAGCTAAATAGGCTCATTAACTGTGTTTCTGAAGCCTTCCAACATATTTACTACAAACAAAAATAAGTATCTGTATCAAGCAATCTAAGTAATTATGTGCATTAATTATCCACACGCACATATATATTTATATACACATGCAGGGGAAGATGGTGCATTAGCAGTGCATTGCAGTGGTGTTCCTGCCTCCCAGCCCATCCTTTGCCCACTGATGGGGGCATGGGGAGCAGACACAGTGGCAGTGCCTGCCTTGCACAGGACATCACATCCCTGTCCCCACTCACTCAGGTGCCACCTGTCACAGCCCTCCCCTCGGGTGACTGCAGAGCCCAGGAGGGCATCCTGAGCACAGGAGATGTTAAAGATCAGAGAGTCAGGTAAAGAGTAAACAAAATGCCAATAATAATCATTCAAAATCAGGAGAATCCTGGAGTGGAACAGCCTTCTAAGATCAAGCAGCCACTAAACTAACACTGCCAGTTCATCCCCTGAGACATGTCTCAAAAAACCACCACATCTACAGGGAGCTTTGAACACTTTCAGGGATGGTGATCCCACCACTTCCCTGGACAACCTGTTCCAATGCAACACCATCCATCCAGTGAATAAATTTTTCCTAATATCCCATCTTGTTTTAAAAAGTGTCATCTAACTGAAAGTTAAACTTATATGGGTCTTAATTAATTATTTCAATGGGATTGTGTGACTGGCTGAGGACAAAACAAATTACAGACCTTAAAAATTACTGTGCATTTTTAACACCAGCATGAAAAATATTTTATATCAAAACATTACCTAACTTCATCCTGACCTCTTTTTCTAATATATTTTTAGTAAAATCACTCCAACACCAAGCTAAGGTATGTTCAGATGGAAATGCAGGGGCTGATTTGGTACCAAGGCTCTGCTCTGAGTGCAATGTCCCAGGAGTGCAGCAGGATGCCAAGGGAAAAGCTGCTGTCCTCACATCAGCCACATGTCCCCACAGCAGCACTGCGAAGGACTGGCTGTGAGCCACCACCAAAAACACTCGGCACTGCATTCATTTGCATCTCAATACGCATTTCTGCGGAACATTTGAACGTTTTACAGGAAAGGTACCTTGCACAGTCATTGGATTGATTGTTTTGTTTTACTGAATGTTGTTGAGGAAATAATGGCTATGGCTGAATCACCAGTAGAAGGCAACTCAGGAGGAAAACCTGAGAGCCCGAGGATTTCTCACTTGCTTGTGGTGGCATTGCTGGCAGGAATCAAATACCCGGGGAAGGAGCACTCCCTGTGATGCTCTGTTAGAGAGGTGGGTTAGCCCGGGCACTTTCCAAGTGGCAGAGATGAGCTGGCACTCAGAAAAGAATTTATAAACATTCCCAAACAGGTTTTGAAATGCTACAGAGATGTGCATTGAAATTAGTAAGAGCTTTTTTATTATTTGTTTTCAACTTCAGTAAAGGTATTGTTGAAATCAACAGAAAACAATAATCTTGTGGAGTTCCTTGGAAACTTTTTCAGTTTTCCCTTTCTTTCTCATCTGTAAAACATTCAGTTATACAATCTGGAGATGGAGAGAGTATCTTATTATGAATGGTGATCAATTACAAATGATACACAGCAAGTAGCAAAGTGCTGAAAACACAGGCACTATGATCAGCCTGCAAACATCCCTTGTGCTCAGCATTTCACTGAAGTGCTCATTGAGCAATCATGAATAATGAACATAATAGTAAAGAAAAAATAAAACAACACAACTTAGTTCAGTTAAAAATTGGAAGGGAAAAAGTCAAATAAATTATTCCATATGATCAGTTTTCCCCTCCAGTTACTGCTTTATCCTCCTCTACACAGCGAGAACTGCCAGGACCTGCCTGCATTTTCCTGAAGTTTTTTTGCAATCTATTACAGGAGCCTGTCCCTCTCTGGCTGCACCCTCAGTCTGCCTCATGGAAAATATTTGGTGGACTGCAACCAAGCCCCTCTTTACATGCAAGTGCTCTAATCCTACCAAACAAGACTGCCTGTTTTTCAAAATAGAGAATGAGTCCCCCTGTTTCATCCAAACTAGATTTATATCAATGCCCAGATTTAAGGCAGTGATTCCTAGCTGTTCCCTCATGGGGAATAAGATGAAAGAGTTAAAAATGCAGTGCTTTGGACAAAATACACGCATTTGTTCAGGGAAAAAAGTTATAACAAGAAGATATGCACGCCTGATGATGAATGAAAGCCTGTTTGTACCTAATGTATCGAAGAAATTGTTCAAGAGCAGTTAATTTTGCCATTTCAATGTCTTTATGAGTTATCTGCCACAGAAGTACTTGTTTTAAAAGATGAGTTGCCTGGCAACCACTTTAACATAGACCAGCTGACTTTTCTGAACTTTGGGAAATGTTTTATTCATCAGCTGGTATTCTTTGCTCCCTTCCCTTCATTTTCAAATTCCCCTTTCTGATTGTTTACATGCTTTTTACATTCTGCAGAGCAGCTTCATGGTCCATCCACTACCATGCAATAATGGACACCAGTTTTTTGCATAATTTACACCAGTTTTTGCATAAAATCACTTTTAAAAGCAACAGGCATTTAAATTACATTTTTTATTGCATACCTACTCAACTCATCATGCGACTTGACCCAAGCAAACCATACAGTGACAGAATGTTTGGAGTTGTATTAATTTTCTTTATTCATTAGTTAAAAATCAATACCAGAGACATTACTTTCCTTCACGAATTGCCCACAGATCTACTGGTATCAGTTTATGGATAGGGAGTTAAGATGCTGGTAGATAAAGAGAGAGAAAGACAAGAACTGGTTTGGATTAGACCACTTGGAAAAATCACAAGAAATCAGGAGGGGGGGAGGAAACATACAGAAGAGGAGTTCTTGCCAATAATGAAATAGTTCCCAAGGGAAATAACAGACATCTCTCATTCTGAGACTTTTCCTCTATAATTTGTATGGCAATACTGAACCTGAACAGACCAAAAGAAAGACACTGACATTTTGACCCACCTAGCTTTTTGAAGCCTTCATTATCAAACACAGTTTGATAAAGGCACCCTCATGTGTTGGTTTAATTCTCTGTGTGGAGAAAATGTTGTTTGATCTCCAGCTAAGGGACTGCAGCTCCTGAAGTGCTCACATGGAGTGGCACACCTTAAGGCCCTGACCCGAGGAGCCAGTGCAGGGGATGCTGTTTTGGATAACAGTTTAGAATATGTTAATGATGCTCTGAAAGGGGTTTGCAGTACTCTCTCCAAACCTGAGGTAAGATAGTTTTCCTATTTTGAAGCAGTTGCAGATTCACACATGGTTCACTTTTAATGAGCTCTCTTGTTTAGGAAGTTGGTCTTGTTTACACATCCATGTACTGTGTGTTAAAGGTGCAACAAAAAAAGCAGTTCCAGAAAGTTAAGTAAATGTAAAACAGGCAAATAAAAGCATTATTCCTGACCTTTGGCATTGCACATGTGTTCTGGTGGTTTAACTTCATACTCTTCCTCTGGTTCTGACTTACTGCTTTCAAAGTAAGTTAACAGGAATTGTTTGCTGTTTAAGAAGAAAACAATTCCAAGCCAGTAGAACTGCCCAAAGGTTCTGTTTACAAGGCCATTGAGCAATGAGCAGTGGCCTCTGAGGAGGGTTGGAGGGGGGCACTGTGTGCACATGCCCTGGGCAGGACCAGCCCAGGCTCTGGGGGAGGCAGCAGTCCTGCTCCATGAAATTACTCAGGAGCATTTGTGTCACCACTCACTGAATTCAAGTGCCCAGACAAACACAATGCCATCACCTCCTAAACTTCACATGGTTGCCTCTGCTGGTCCAGTGGGGTTTTTTTCCTCTCCCAGTCTTAGCATGCAAGGTGGCTACAAGAACCTGTGAGGAGCAGTCTTCTGAAGGAGTCCTTGAAACAGAATGCTTTTGGAGCTTTTCTATTGCACCTTCCTCAGGGTGGCTGCACTGAGTGAGGATTTCACCTTGTTTGTTCTCTCTTTTAGGAGACCTTTAAACTATTCACAGCCTCTCTGTAGAGCTGCAAGAATAACATTTTCTCAAAAATAGGAGTGAAAACATTATCTTAAAGAAGTATGACTGATTTATTCAGGTCATTAGCAAAATTCTCATTGAATTTAGTAGAATCTGCACTTCTCTCTAGGACTTCATCAAAAGGAGGTTGTTTGGCTTAGAAATAAAAGGCCAACTGAGGCCCAAATTTATTTTGTTGCTGCTTTACAGCTGTGCTGCTCAAAGAAGAATCTCATCTAAGATCTACTAAGTCCTGAAGAATTTTACAATTATACCAGCACATGGAAATTGTGTAAGTGTTGAACTACACACCTAGACTGGAGGATTACCAGAACACCAGAGAGATTTGTGTTCATATATTTCATAAACTCAAAGCAGTACACCCTCATTGTGGTCCTGCAAGAAGCCTGGGCTTCTGTCCTCTGGTACAGGCTCAGGGAAACATTATTCTCATTCACTCAAGTGTTTTCCTAAATAAGAAGCCATTCCCAGGCAAGGTCATAATTCACATCTCCTGCAGCTTTGGCTGGAGTCAGTGGATTAAGTCAAAGCATGCCCAAGGGCAACCATGGAAGTGTAATTACAGGCAGAGGCCACAAAGAAGGAAAAATGTACAGGTACACAGAAATTAAATTCTTCCTCCAACTATCATTTCCAGTTAATGCACATATTTAATTACAAATATGTTCATAATAATTTGTGGTAACTTTATATTAAAGTGTTCACTAATTAGTAGACCACTTTATCACTCCAGGTTTGGATGCTACTGCCTTCTCAGTGGATATCTCAGCTTCTCTGTATGTGTCTTCCTTAATCATGCTAGGAAATACGTGTATTTCAGTGAATCTTTAGATCCTGTTCCTGTCCATACATTGACACATCTACACCCCACCACATTTGTTTTAAATTACCTTCAGTCTCTGTCTAGGATGACTGGAAATCACCTCCCACCTGCCTATGAAACGGTTAAGAGAAACTGTTAATATCCAACCTTTCCTTCAAGGAAATGTTTTCCTAAAGGAAATCCTTGTTGTTTAATGGTCAAAGCTTGGCCTGTGCCCAAGCTTGGCCTGGCACAGCTTGGTCTTTACCTCTCTCACACATAAAAGGCTTCCCTGAACAAAGCAGAGAGGTTTGAGGCTCAGGTGAAGCAGGTATGTTTTGAGCAAGCCTAAATACTGCATCCCTCTTTCCATTACCACCTGGTCAGTGTAACTGCTGGCACAGGGCTCCACAAAGGAAGAAGTCTTCCTATTTCTATCTCAATCCTCTGGTTATTTATTAAATAACCTGTGAGGTGTGGTCTCTTGCCCTCTAGAGAAAGAGTCAGGTTTGCCCCATATTAGTTACATAATGTCTCACAACAACAATAAACTGTGCTCAGCTACCAAAAATTCAAGGGAAGGTTTTTGATTCCCTTCAAATAGTTTTAATTTTCTTGAGAAAAACACAACAACTAAAATTTAAGAAGGCTTTGTTTTGGAGCCAAAACAATATAAACAGAAAAAAAGTCAAAATTCTTCCCAAATCTTCAGCAATTTTTAAAGTTTTCAAACACACCCACAGTACTACTAAGTGTTTTGAGAGATCTCAAAATGCAAGTGTTTTCAAAAAACAACGTTTATAAGGAAAGAAAGCAAGAATTAAGTTATGAAAATATTCTTTCTTGTATCACTGTGATTTTTTTATGAAGAAATGTAGGAGGGTGACTAAGAGGAGGATTTCAAGGTCCTTACAAATGCCCTATAGGTCTTTTGCAAGGGAATCTGCTGCTGTCATGGCTGGGCAGACACACAAATTCCCCTTTCCCTGCTTACCAAATGCCCACAACTTTCTCCTCCTCCTGCCCCATAGCATATCCTGCCTACAGGGCCAGGCTGGAAATATCAGGCAGCAGAGACACACACTGCTCAAAAGAAACAATGTTCAACAAATAAAAAGAAAAAGAACATTTTGTTTGGATATGGTCAAAATGCATCTTTTTTTTTTAAATGTTTTTGTTGGCCACCAAGTTGCACAATACTTTCCTGGCAAGCTTTGTTGATGTATCTATTATTTTATTATCATTACTACAGTGACTGCCTATTATCTGTTATTATTTTAGCTGTTATGTGTCTATTGTATATCCACCACATGCCCTTACATCTTTCTATTCTAGAACTGTCTCTGTGTCCACGGGGGAAGAAGCTGCCACAAGACCATCTGATCCCAAGTGATTGGATTAGTAGTAACTAAGACAGACGGTACCAGTTGGTGGACTCCTTACACCGCCTGTGCTGTCTGCTCTCCAACCCCAAATACATTTTTAGAAACCTTAAGGAGACAACAATTACGTGAGGTAATGGTTATTCTTAGCCTATTATCTCTCACGCAAATGCCGTTCCATAAATAAAACCTGAAGGATCTGTCAACACATGGAACTTACTCCAACATATCCTGGTGGCTTGAAAATGAAATGGGATCCTCGGATTTGTTTTCAGCTGAGTAAACATGGTGATTTTTAGGGCAGACCTTCTGAGATATCCTGGGTCAATAAATACATGCAGATGGTAAAACAAATTGACATAATATTAATTGAGGCACTCGCTATCCCCTAAGAGTTATTGTTTTGAACTAAAACTGAACTAGTTTTCTAAGGGAAAGGAATTTGTTGTACTGTAACTTGATATTATTACTACAAACTAAATAATTTTTTTCATCATAAAGGCTCCTGGTTTTCTTAAATCTAATAGAAATTGATTCCACATTTTCCAAGCTATGTAACAAACAGCTTTTTTATGCACAACTTGTGTTCATCTTGGAACATGATATATTTTCAAAGGCATTATGAAATGAAGTGCATAAGCAGTCAGATTTGAATAGAACATATTATACCTTTCAATCAGCTTACTACAGGCCATAGCCTTAAAAATAAAATTATACCAGTACTGCTGGCATTTGTGCTCCAGAGGGAGATGGTTAATTCTTCAATAAAAAATAGAAGGATTTGCATCTGCCCTGGCTGACAACATAAAAGATCAACGTTTTTCTTATACTTAGGGCAAAACGCTCTCTCTAAAAACCAAGTTAATGCAATATTAAAGCTGCAGAGTTAAGCATATAAAAATGAGGATAGGCACCGTTAACGGCGAACATTCAACCTTAATTCTATCCTTTGGTGTGTTTGCATTAAAGCCTGGTTTGCCACAGTGTGATTACTTCATGAGCAATATAATTAACAATATTAAGCAGCAGAAACTGTGGGACAATCATACCAAATCTGGTGTTTGAAAAGAAAATTTAAACTGTTCTAACGTGTACGTGGTATATTCCAAGCTTTCACCTTATTACGGCTTGGGCAGGATTTTGTCTATATAATAAAAAATGCAATGGTTTTTATTCTTCACTTACAAAGTTACTCCCAGTCTCTTCTGATATGATAAACAGAATATTATCAGGGAAGAGAAGCATAAAATGGAAAGATGCATTATATTCTACAGATATGACACAAGTTCTCAATCTTTTGGAAACAAATGAGTCAGTTCAAATACTAAGATTTTATAGAAAACAATTTATACTAGTAGACCTAGTTCCAAAAAGCTGGAAAGATATTTTATTTCCAACATAAACCTCTGAATAAACACAATAAGATAATTCTTAAAGAGCTACTTGGAAAAGCCATCCTGTAATCTTTTTATGGTGAAAAGATTTTCGTGTATTTTCATACCACAAATTTGAAGCATAGAAACATTACTAAACCCAAAACACTATTTAATGTTACCAGTTTAAAAAAAAAAAAAAGTAACAAATATTCTCATCCCAAAAGGTAAATATCTCCCTTGTTAAGATCCTTCCCAATTCTTTCAGAATCAATCTGGCATGACAGGCAAGATACATCCTCCTACACCTTTTTTATTCCTCCCCCACCCCAGGCAGGCCTTGCCTCAATACAGTTTCTACACCAAAGTAATCAAAGCAATTGGAAAAAATATTTTGCCTAAAATCGGTGCCGCCTCATATCACAAACAGAATATTTTTGGTACAGAGTTTATTTATACCACTGCTGCTTGCTTTCGTTAAAGCTATACTGTAATAAATATCTTTATAGCTAACACACTTGTGTCCACACCAGGCTGTTACATTGATTTAAACACTGTCAGTTTTCCCAGCAATTGGCTAAATTATTAAAACAATGACATAAAAAGCAGAGCATAGAGAGCTAGATGATAGAAAACAAAAAAACACTTTCACCTCTCGTTTTCATCATCTTTTGTTTGAATTTAAATCTTGCAGATCATATCTAAGCCTATAATCACAAAAAGCAACCACATTAAAAAAGAAGGGGATTTGGAGGGCTCTGCAGCATCCCCATTTTTCCGTAAGAGCTGCAAACACTGGAAACTTAAAGTAAAATTATCATTAGTTCTGTAGTGTATGAAAATGTCCTTTTTCAAGAAAATGTTCCATTTTTAGTTTCTTCTCTGTTTGTTAAAAAACCTTTGTGAAACTTTTTCTCATTATCTGTGATTTATTTCCTTATTCCTGGACCTGGAGCGTAATAATGGCCCAAATGTAATAGCCTTGACCTTTGCAGCTCTTCTCAGGGAGGTCACGGAGAATTTTGTTTAAGCAAGGATTTCAACTAGAAATAACATGATGCACTTAGATTATACAGGGCTTTCTCTACTGGAATGTACATTTCAGCTGTCCCCTGTGCCCAGCCACACAATCAGCACTGCTTTACGAGCAGGGAAACTGAGGCACACTGAGTGAATTACCACTGACTGAAACTGCCAAAGGTGGAATTAGAGGTCAAGTTTTCTGCATCCAATACTCACTTTAACCACAGTCACATCCTTCCTCCCAGCACTGTCCATGTCCTTCCATAACAAGACACAGTTATTATTTTAAAATTGAAGCGTGGGAAGGTTTGTGCAGATGAACACTGGTATTATTGCTCTTCTGTGGTGCTTATTTGAAAATCCCAAGGAATTTTCATCTCATTAGGCAATGCCCAGTAATAAATTTCTTGTCTCCACTCTCCTGCCTGCTTTACCCATTGTCTCCTTTCCTAATGCACAGCAGATCAGGACTGCCATTTTTGGTACAGCTCTGAATTCAGTTCTCTCTTTCTAATTACAGAAGTTTCAGGCTGTTAAAGGGAAAATAAATACCCCACATAAAAGGAGTAAACAAAGTGGCACAAAGGGAGTATTAAGAGCATCCTTATCAGCAAGAAATCCCTTATGTCTTTCCTCCCACTATCTTGTCAAAATCATAAAAAAAGAAACGAAATGGCAAACACTAATATTCAGATTAATAAAGACCCATATTATTCCCAGCTGTTGACTATAAGTGGCAATCCGTGTGCAGTCTTTGTACCCAGTGTGGTTTTCACAATACCCATATTTGTTTCTGCTTCTCAGTCAAGCTCCAAATAGTAACTGGTATGTAGTAGGATCTGTACAAATAATTTATTGTCTGTCTCACAATTAAGGAACTGCAAAAAGAATGTGAAAAAACAAGGAAGAAGGTTTTTGTCCATTAATCGGGACCTTAGAGAGAAAAAGAATAGGGTTTTACTTATGAATAGTCAACAGAGGTTCATGCTTTTAGATTTCATGACTTTCCATAAGGCACAGGCATTCATATGGTTCTCACATTTTCTGCAAAGTGAAGCCCAAGTTAAGTTTAAGCATTTACCAAAAGCTGTGAGAAATATCGTTTTCTTTGAAAACATTCGCATTTTCCTCTCTGTGCCATCTCTTTTAAAACCCACTCTACGGTTACATAGCCAAACGTGTATTAAATATTAATATAACACTTTTATTTTGGTTCCTGCTTATTTTCTAGGGGAGCATAACAATAAGTATTGCGCATTTGACGGCTCTGGCTCCACTATCTCCAACTACTTTTAAACGCCGTCCTTCAGCTTCGTAGGGCTCCGGCTCACCGGGAAGCCAAAGGAGCGAGCGCTCCTCTCCTCTCCTCTCCTCCCGGGCGCTCCCAGGGCAGCCCCGCCAGCGGACCCCGGTCCCGGGGAGGTTCCCCCAGCGGGACGATGCCGGGCAGGGACGGGGTGCCACCCTCCGTGCCGCTGTCCCTGCGTCGCCACGCCACGGGAGCCGGGCAGGCTCCGAGCGGCCGCGGGAGCGCGGCCGGGGAGCTGCGGGCGCCGCGATTGACGGAACCGGGAGCGGCACCGGCGGCACTCCCGGGCCGGGCAGCGGCGGGCACAACCCCTCTGAACCCCAAACCAGCTGTGCACAGCCCCTCTGAACCCGAACCCTGCTGTGCACAGCCCCTCTGAGCCCGAACCCTGCTGTGCACAGCCCCTCGGAACCCTGCACAGCCCCTCAGAACCCGAACCTGCAGTGTGCACAGCCCCTCTGAACCCTGCACAGCCCCTCGGAACCCGAGCCTGCAGTGTGCACAGCCCCTCTGAGCCCGAACCCTGTGCTGTGCACAGCCCCTCGGAACCCTGCACAGCCCCTCAGAACCCGAACCTGCAGTGTGCACAGCCCCTCTGAACCCTGCACAGCCCCTCGGAACCCGAACCTGCGGTGTGCACAGCCTCCCTGAGCCCGAACCTGCGGTGTGCACAGCCCCTCTGAACCCGAACCTGCAATGTGCGCAGCCCCTCGGAACCCTGCACAGCCCCTCTGAACCCGAACCCTGCACAGTTCCTCTGAGCCCGAGCCCTGTGCTGTGCACAGCCTCTCTGAACCCTGCACAGCCCCTCTGAACCCCAAACCCAGCTGTGCACAGCCCCTCTGAACCCGAACCTGCGGTGTGCACAGCCCCTCTGAACCCTGCACAGCCCCTCGGAACCCCGGACCCTGCTGTGCACAGCCCCTCGGAACCCTGCACGGCCCCTCTGAGCCCTGCAGAACCCCTCGGAACCCCGGACCCTGCTGTGCAGGGCCCCTCTGAGCCCGGACCCTGCGGCCGGAGCCTGGCCGCACACAGGGCTGGAGCTGGTGGAGGCGCAGCGCAGCTCAGGGGCCGCTGCTCCTGAAAGAATCAAAGCGGTTTGTGTATAGGAACTTCAGCTGAGTAACACTGTTTTGTGAGAGATAGGTATGGCTTCTTGGGGAACAGCTCACAGGAACGGAAAAAATTATTATTTCCTGCAAATCAGGAACACGTGTTTACTAGTCCTTAAAATGGTCTTGTGTTTTAACTCTTTGAAGCCACAGAATTATCATTTATGGGAAAGAAGGACAACGATGATGATCAGTGTTGATCACACATTTTCTACACAAAAGAGACAGATAATAAAACTTATTGCAGAATACAGATACATTGCTAAAGTGGTGTGGTTTCACAATATTCTTCCTTTGCAAACTATTCTTCCATTGCATAATTCTACAAATTATCTGAAAATGTTCCTATTGAAAGCCAATATGATTTATATTAATCTCTCAGAGGCAGCTGGAATACAAAGAAAAGCTGATGCATTTACTGTTTGAAAAACAGCACTATATTTAGGGACACAAACAGAAATCAAGACAGCAGCTCTTGGGAAAAGAGATGCAAAAATTTTTCAATCAGGGATCACATTCTCTTCTTCACTAACTACATCATTAAAACTGCAATATGAGACAAAGCATGTCTTGCTGTTTGTTTGCTTATTTGGTTGGTTTTATTTAAGTATGTTCAGCTGCAGTCACCGATACTCAAAATCTTACAATACACCATTACTTTTGTATTCAAACACCAGAGCGTGTTACCAACAACTGTGATCCATTCCACGTGCATTTTTTTTAATTATATACTCTGATTCAATCGAAAACTTCAAGGCAAAACTGTGGGAGAGATTTATGGCCTGTATTATCAAGCAACTCCTGCCTAATTGTAGACTCACTGAATACTACAGGAGCAACCACACATTTGTATCTCGAATGTAATTTATGCACATGTATCATGGTACAGTGCTATCAGCCATATTCCAAAATAAATTGCTTTAGCAGGATCTATAAATAAGCCAACATTTATAAAATGGCAATAAATACAGTTCAATTTAACTTCTCTCTTACGTATATTGTTACACCTACACTGGATTAATACATCAGACACTTGTTACAGGGTCTCTAAGCCATATAACTCATGGTCCCAACCTGCAAGCCCTCTCAGGACATGCTCTGTCCTCCTTATCAGGCTGGCAGATGCCAATCAGACACGTGTCCATACTGCAGCTGCTGCAAACTCAAGGAATTTCTGCCATACAAACCCAGTCCTTAAACATACATTAGTCCTAAATGCACCAGAATTCCCCCCAGCATGGCTGGGTTGAAGAAAACACCTAGCCTGATGTAGCCTCCTCTCTTTACTCTGGGTGTACAGACTCATGGGGATCTGAGAGCTCCTGGGTTAGCCCTAATTCCCTTGGATCAGCCCCAGTCCCCACAAGCCAGTCTTGGTCCCACAGGTCAGCCCTCTGCTCTGCTGCACACCTGGACAAGGTGATGACCTA
The DNA here is from genome assembly GCF_023055355.1 of Agelaius tricolor. Classification (NCBI taxonomy): domain Eukaryota; kingdom Metazoa; phylum Chordata; class Aves; order Passeriformes; family Icteridae; genus Agelaius; species Agelaius tricolor. The sequence goes on from NW_027269272.1 coordinate 13,324,532, forward strand.
CACGACCATCCAGTGCTCACTTTTCTGTCTCAAGCAGCTAAAGACAATTTAAATATCCAGGCTGTCTAATTGCCAAGGCTAACTGTGACTCACAAGCAATCTGCTGGGTTGTGGTTTTATATTTGGGAATTGTGCCATTTCAGTGAGCTTGTGCAGCTCCTGTGTCCATCTCTGGTTTTTTCAGCCAGCCCACAAACACAGTGGTGCCACCACAGTGTGGGGACCTTCTCTTTTGGCATCTCAGTGCTCAGGAGGATTGTTATCAAGCACCCCTGCCCCATTTCAATCTCTAAAATTCAGTAACCAGATCCTGAAAAGCAAGCAGCACTCAGCATCTCCTCTGCAAATACACAACACCAAAGACCAAGAACCCCATCAGGAGTGTTAAGCACCTGGGAAGCTGCATAGCTGAGAAGGCTGAATAGAGCTCAGCCAAGAGGCACTCCCAAGGTGATGGACTGCACAGTGTTGCTCATACCTGCCCATTGGGGTGGGCAAGACACTTCAGAGCTGACAAGGATGTGGGTAACACATAGGTTAAAACCTGAATGAACTGACTGCTTGAAATAAAACAGGGATTTTTCTCAGAAAGGTATGAATCTTTCCTGAATATAAAATGGGAGAAATCTAGAAACAGATAAAAACATATCTTTGGGGCAATTTTTTGTTAAATTGTTAACCAAAGTAACATTCAAGACAAATGTTTCCCAAAACAGTAAAGCAAAGAACTAAAGATTATAGAACCACCATTGCCTTTCCCAGGAAAGCACTGTGTTACAGTTCCTGCTTAACCAGTTCATGTCTAAAAAAAGAAAGACGGACAAAAAAAAAGAAAAAAGTTAAGTAAAAATGTTGATTTAATTATATCAGCCTGTTAGGGTGGTATGAAACCTTCTATGAATACACAGAACAATGCATGAGTGGGGAGCATGTCCTTTGTAAGTACTGAAGTCAAAATGTTTCTGTTGGCTCCCAGTTCTGGAGAGATGGTGACTTTTAACTCCAAGCACATGCTCAGCTGGTTTGTGTTGGAGGGAGGGGGTTCCCCATCAGCTGAATGTTAATTCTGGATAACAAAGTAGAGCAGGTACAAAAGGGGAAGTGATGACTGTGGCTGTGGTGGCTTCACCATGACAACCACCTTGGCCAGCACTTCAGGGTGCTGCAAAGGCAGGTGAACATTCACTAAACGTGGTCATTACATATGCACATTGCTCTAAATATTGAAAATGAGTCATCTCCTCCCACTGATTTAACTGAGGTTTACTCTGGTCCATAAAACACCAACAGCCTGAAATTTCCCAGTGTCTTTGATATGGAAGTTCTAGGCTCAGTTAAAATACAGACATCCTAAGACAATAAATACTTGGATAAGCATTTGGTACTCTATTGAAGAGGCATACTCACAACATGAGCTACATAAACTCATTCTCTAAATGGGAATATTTTAAGAGATATCAAGTACAGATGTTTCAAAGTAGAATTTAAGGTCTCCATGGGTGTCCCCAACTGGTGATCACTCTATTATAAGCTTAACTCTTCACAGAGTTCAGATTCCAAATTACTTACCCAACTTTGCATCAAAGAATAATAACTGTTTCATTTCAACAGTTCTTTGCACCCACTACCTAAAACAAACCATGAACATCTGTAATTTCACTGCCCAATCCTTTCTTATACCCTTACAACATTTGTTCTGCTAATGTAGGTTAATTCTGCAAATAACACTTCTGTAAATTGTTCTTGCAAACTGCTACATCATTTATGTAAGGACTTCTGTGAACTTTGAAAAATTAATGCCTTTAATTTTGGTTGATGGCAACATCAGCAGAGCTCTGTAAATTGCACTTTAATGAGATTTTGCTACAGGGGATAATCTGCTACTGACAGAGTAACATCTTGAAAACATCTGTAGACCTATAATTTTTCTATGACGATTAGATCCCACCACAAGAGTCCAAATACAGTGCAGAAATAAAGGAAAAAAATGTAAAGTCCTAAATGAATATCAAACCTGTTCTTTAAAAAGAAGAGAGACACAATGAAAAGTTTCATGCGCTGAAAATAAATCAATTTTTCTGACTAATTAACATTTAGCTTTATTTAATTAAGAAAGACTATTACTGTCTTCACTGCTGTGCATCTGTATATAATGAAGCAAACAGCAGTAGGTATAAGATACCACAGAGGGATATGCCCAAGTAACCAGGCACTATAGGTGCAAAGGAACGTCTATTATTGTTAAGTAACTGACATCAGAGCCTCTCTTTAATGTTGTCATAAATAAAAGAAAGATTTTCACAGATGCTTTCACATATGGTTTCTTATTTGTCTCTGATGGAGACTGGGAGTTAGATTAGATGCCAAAATTAAATGATTTAAATAGACAGCTGCATAATGCAAACTACTAAATAACACCTTTTGAACACTTTCTATTTATAGTGAGTTCTAACTCAGAATGATGACAAATCTCATTTTGCTTATATCACTGGAGGTTGTTGCTATGAAACCATTGCTTTCACAATCCTGAAACATCAAGCTGCACTGCTGCCAATTTGGAAGTGCAAAGAGCATGGGATTATCATGGCAAAGAGGAGTGGAAAGCTCAGAATACAAAATTAACTTTAATAGATTAACTTAATCGTTGAAATATGCAGTTAGTGATTATCTGTAACAGAGCTATCCAGGATGAGCTGAAAAGGCAGGTAGAGAGAGGCCTTCAATGCCAACTGCTGGAGAATACCAAGTCTGCCATCATTCAAGTTCAAGTGAAGTGATGGACATCAGAGCAGGCACCTAATACCTAAACAATAATCTCCCATTTACCAGCACTGAGGTATTAAATCTTGGGGATACAACTTTGCATTAAGAACACAGTATTTGGTGCTAGGAAAAATGTAGCAGCTTTTCAGGAGACATATTCTTTGCTAGTATAGCCATTTCTTGAATTGTTTTTCTGTGCCCTAGACAATCACAAAACCCTTCACAAACTGTCAAATGCTGCTGGGATCTAAAATCTACTGAAAGCAGTTAACACGGGTTGCTTGCAGCAATATGGAAGGCACTAGCTCATGGATAACTCTGAAATGCTCTACCAAATCAGAAGACTTTTCCTACCACCTGTATTTTCAGTAGAGGCATTCTGAGCAGAAACACAAAAATGAAGAGACTTGAAAGACACATGAACAGGTTTCTACACAGTCTATTTATCCACTGTGAAAGTCAGAAAATGTCAATATATTAATTTTATCTCATATTGCCCATTCCTTGGAATTTGTGAATCAGAGGCTAGATCATTTTTCCACTGAGTTCAGCTCTCTGAGTTTTGAGTACAGCTACATGGGCACACTCTACCCTCACTTCTTCCTTCACACAGCACAGCCTCAAATTCCCATCCCTCTTTGTGCCTGGCATAAGCAGCTCTTGAAGGTTGGGGATGTTATCATCCCTTCTCCACCATTTTAGTTTTGCTATGGCTCCACACCTGTGTCACCCAACACTGAGGGGACAAGCACGGAATCACTCAGTTTCCAAACATGCCTACCTTCTTCTCACCCTGATAAAGTGAGTAGGATGTGAAAAACAACCTTCAGCCAATTTTACAACCAGAGAAAATGAACCAGGATATTTTGTTACAGAGAGTAAGGATGCTAACACTCCCAGCCCCAAAAACAGTTATTTGGATTGTGCAGCCTCTTTACAGTTTGGTGTCAGTTTGCACATATTTGTCAATATCATATGGTATTCATCATTTTCCTTTTCCTAAGCCATCCTTTTACTAACCTTTACATCATGCAGTTGATACCATTAAGCAACAAGCATGCAGCTTTTGTGTATATCATGGTACTGTACAAATAGAGGTAATGAGAACTTTACTGCAATGTTTAGAGACCCTTTAGGTACTCTAAGTGTGTTTCATTTAGTCAAAAAGTATGTCAATACAATGTAATCCCCATTCTTCAGACAAGATACAGGGCTGAGTTTCCATTTAGATTTTCCCTTTGCTTCATTCCCAGCAGTTAAATTTGCTGTAAGTAGCTGCAGTGAAAAACTTCCAAGTGGTATGATTTTATAAACTTAATTTTGTAGGAATTAATATAATTAAATAGCTATTTTATATAAATGATAACTGAATCACAAAATATACAATTGGCAAAATGTTGAACCTAAAGAAAATTTGTTTCCAGCAGTCTCAGTTCTTCCATAGTCTCTGTTTAACTAAAGCACTGAAAAGGGACTCAGATGTGCAGTGTTGAAATGTAGATATGCTTAACACTGTTAAACATTAGAAAAACACTAAGTTTGAAATATGGAGCACTGGGACATGACAATTGTCTTCAAAGTAGCCACTCAGAGTGTCCCTGACTTCCATTTCCCTTGGCTGGGAGAAGCCTCCTTGTCCCTCTCCACTGCAATGCCAGCCCAATGGCAGCACCAGCTCTCCAGCAAATCCTGCTGTACCATAAAGATTAAACTGCAGAGGGAAGTGAAGCTTTGGCTGACACCCTTGATAGCAAAGCCATCAAAACCCATATATTCCTCTTTATCCAACAAAAGCCTGGGAAAGTTCCCAACAAGCAGTCAGGTAAGTTTAAGGGAAATGAGGATGGTGTTATTTTACATGCCCAGTGTGAGGAGCACAGTCAGAAGTCAGCACCAGGAAAGCCAGCAGGCCAGATGAAGCGTAGAGTCAGAGAGGACTGAGCACATGTGGGGCTCCAGCAGGACTTTCTGTGCTTCTTGTGGCACCAAGCCCTGTGGAGGAGGAGAGCTCTGCAGGGCCCTGCCTTAAGGGGCCAAGCAGCCCTTCACTGCCACTGCCACTGGGCTCTCTCCAGCCTCACTGCAGCTCTCACAGCAAAAGTCCTCAAAAAATCTGTTTGGGTTTATGCTATCCAAGGGCTGATCCACTCCAGGCAAAAAACCAGCTCTGTGCAAAGCAAGAGAGGCTTGTCAGTAGTGTGCAGTTCACTTTGTTTTGCTTCATGTCTCATTAACCTTAAGCAGAATAATGAATGGCAGGTCTCATTTTTGTGCAAAAAATATTTTTATGAATGTATGCACTTTTCACCATCAAACGCACTCTTTATTAAGCCTCTGTCACTTCTGATATTGGAATTATATTCTGTGAGTGCTTTGTTATTATGTGCTACAGTTCAGTAGGTTTCAAACCCATCAAGTTCAAAGTCAGTAGAACAGGAACTATACAGCAAAGGCCAGGTATTGACCCATGAGTGTTTACCTGACTTCTGAAGTGATTTTCAGATTAAAAATCCAAAGAATCCACTGCTGGGGAGAATAGATATCATAAATATCAAACCCAACCTTTTGTAGGGATGAGTTTTCAATAAAACAGAGTAAGTAAATGTAGCATGAAACACAACTAAAATTTTTAATAGCTGGAAATAAAGCAGCTTGGGTAAGCTGAGCAGAAATAGCAATTAATAATAATTCTTATTATATTTTTCCACATATCAAGTAACTAAGTAATTTAATACACCCTAAAATACAATAAGAATGCAGCATTACAGTAGGAAAATGTAAACACGTTTATATTAACAAAAAAAAAAAATAGGTGTCTACTGAAAGGGAGCAGAGGGGATTCTATTTGAAATACTGCAGTGCCTAAACACCTAAATCTTAAAAAAATGTTGCATTTTTTGGAATATTTCTAGAGGAGCAATAATTGAAAATAAATTGCTTTGGAACTGGGAAAGAGATTCTCAAAAATAGTCAATAAGATATATCTATATATATTATATATGAAGGTCAAAGAAATGCCAGCTAACTCTCCTAAGCCAGAGATTGTGAACTTCAGCCACTGAACAAGCTTATTTTCAAGGACAAAGATCAGTATAAAATTGATTGCCATATTATCCACAACTGAGAGAATTTGGTTCTCTTTGCTAGCAATAAGCCAGGAAGAAAAAGCTTATACTTCACATAAGGTAAAAAACCCCTAGAAATAATAACTTCTATCTGATCTTGAAGAAACTGCTTAGATTGGGCAAGGTAAAATAATTCTCACATTGAAATTTAGTTGAAAATTCTCAAACAGAAAAAAAAGGTCCCTTTGTATTTCTGACAACTAGACCATATGCAAATGAAAATCAAATACTTTTTCCTGCCCTATGAATGCCTGTCAAGTGGCTGGGTAAAATCTAGGTTGCTCAGGCTTACCAGGAAAACAGATGTTGGCTCATCTGGTTTGATGTTCATATGGATGTTGAAGTCTCTAAGGCTAATAGTACAGTTCCAACAGTAGCTCTGACAGAGTTTCAATGAATACATTTGTGATATATTTCATACACTCTGATAGTCTATGCACTCTTGTAACTACAAACTTTGATCCTTCCCTGGAAGTACAGGAAACACCTGGACAGTCTAATAAACTCCACTGCACAGTTGGCCACTTTTTGCATTGCAACCAAATTGTAACCAGGTCCCAGAAATATGAGCTGTGGATCTCCACTTCCTCTGTATCACAGCCTCAGTGCAATGCTTTCCACGCAAAAGTGAGTCCTTGGGGATGAGAGTGGTGGGAGAAAAGGCTCAAAACAGATGAAAGAGAGCCAGTAAACCTAAATGCATTTCTTTATAATGTGTTTCTCTTCAAGAGAGAGGATGTTGTCCTTTCCCCCGTATGCCTCCTTTGCTAAGTGCAGATGTATCACTTGAGCTTTTCCTGCTCTCTGTGCTCCTTTACTCCTCTCTTATTCCCAGGCATAAATATCACAGTTTCCACATTTTTTTCAGCTTGCCAATCTCAGTCCAGAAATTGTGAGCATGAGATATTTTAACCAGTGGTGACTGTGACCAATAGAGAGCAGCTGGCCTGCCTTACCTCCGACACATAATTCTTTTTGCAGCGACTTTGGCTGTTGGTGAAAACCAGCACTTGAATACAGTGTAGCTCAGAGAGAGCTACTTAAGGTTTGGGAAGATCATTTCTTGACAGCAGCCCTTGATCCCCAGTAATGTTAAGACACAATTTTACTATGCTGTTTATCATGAAAGATTTCTGTTGGGTTAATAATTTTATATCAGTATGATGATTGGTATGTCAGCTTCCTGAAACACCAATTTGCTGTGTTTATGATTATTGGTTATTGCAGCCATCTTTGCATTCCTTCCTCTTTATCTCTTTGCTTTTCTTCTGTTTACTGAGTTAAACACATCAAGCAGTGTTGCAAACTTCTCTTAGTTCCTACTGATATTTCTCAATCCTAAACAGAATAGACAAGCCGAGTAAGGAAGCCTCACCTCGGTCCTTTCTCTTGGTTTTGCATTTAAAAGAGCACATTGCCTAGTTGAGACTGTGAGTTAGAATATGACCCTGTGCTGGTATTTCCTATCAATGATTTTCTACCCTGCCAGAGAAGACTAAACAGGGAGGGTTAGGAGAGCACAGCACAAATGCTGTGGAAAAACATGAAGAACCAAGTTTTACCCTTAACACTCCTGCCATCCCATTTTCCTTCCTTGCAGAAAGTTTCCACTCTGACAGACAGTTACAGCAACCTTACTGAGAGCATGCTTTGGGTTTTTCTCCTGTCATTCTGACTTCCCTGCGTTCCTTCTCATCCTCACGTGCCCTGACATGTCAGCTGTTTGCTAAGTGCCACACATGAGTGACATGCTGCAGATGTAATAGCAGATAATGGTCCCTAATAGGGTAAGCTGAGCTTAACCACACCTAAGCTGCTCGTCATGGCACTGCATCTGTCAGAGGCTTTGCAGTGCCTTGCCTGAAAGTGATGTTAGTGCTAATGGATGCTCCTTGCATGATTATTCCTCCCTCATTTAAGAATGAGCCCTACATTTGCTTTTATCCAGACTTTCAGCATCACCCAAGGTCCTTTTGACTTTTCTGCTGAGTGGTGGTTGTTAGATGGGTCTCAGTCTAGGAAATGCACTGAGGCACATTTCCATCCTTCCCTCCTCAAGAACAGATTTGCTTTGTTCCATCAGCACATCTCCTGCCTATCTTACAGCGTGCCTAAATTGGATTGGCAGATGGGCACAGATTGAAATTTGACAAGAATTTCACTACATATTCTTTACCTCCAGGTACTTTGATTAGTTTTCCTTTCTCTTGCTTGCACCGGCTTTAATCCCTTTTGTTGGTGTGTTCATTTAAAGCATTTTTTATTAAGTTTTGTATCTCTCCCTTATCCAAGTTGTTATCTTTCTCCTCCTCACTAATTATTTGTATACTCAATAGGGCAGACCAAATAAATTAATAAAGCAAGTTCTTTTTTCCAAGAAACAATTTCAGTATCTACAAAAAGATGCAATTGCAGTAGAGTAGCTCTTCACTTCCCATAAACATCACTAAAAATAATTTTTTAAAAACTAAATAACAAACTGCTTTTTCAAGAAGTTTTCCAGCAAATTAAAAAAAAAAAAGCACCTAAAAATTCTAATCAAAGTAGCGATTAAAATTCCATTTCTTAAAACTCAATAAAAAATCCAGCTTTGTTCAGGAGTAAGTAGACATAAGTTTGCTTGACAAGAGGTTATGGATTGCTTTTTTTATTTTAAATGCAAATCAGCATGAATGTCCTTTATGTTCTTATCATTGTTTTAACATCAGTAATATTTTACACTGAAGTCAGATCTGGCCCACAAAACTTCATTTTTACTTTTTTTAGCTTGGAACAATTTTTCACAGCTCTAGGTGAAATATAGTTTCCTTGAAATATTTATAGAAATAAAAATACCAGGGTTCAAGATATGTGTAACAGAAATAGATGACAACACTGCTTCATAACAAGTAGAAAAACGTTAATTAAAGCTCCTAACTGGAAATCATTTAATAAAGAAATGTTCCTGTATTCCCCTTTTAACTGGGACCTGAGAGAAGATATTCGAGTGAACAATGAAGTCCTCACAGTTAAATCTGACAAAGCTTCTGCTTTAACAATTATGCCATTTGATTTAAGGCAGTTTATCAGAACAAGCTGCAAGTTGTAATTGAACTTGCCATTTCAATGCAAAAGTTTGCATCCTCTGGTTTATTTGCAGCATGCTCTCAAGACTCATACAAAAAAAGAAGAGCTAAGCTTACTTTACTATTAATGAAAAAATGTTTCTAAATGCACATGACATCCTCCCTCACCTGATAACAAGCCACAAATTAAAGGTTTTGGTTTGTGTGTTTCTACTCAGTGCTGATTGAATTATGTTTGAAATATATATTTTAAAATATATTTAGAAACATGGTATTTTTTTCTGATCAAAGTAAGGTGTCTCTTCTCTATTCTTACTACTGCCAAGCATTTGATTTACACACAGTTTAATTATTCAGATGTTTATTATGTTCTACATAATGAAATTTGGACCCTCATATTTTCTTCCTACATGCTCAGTGCAGGCTGCAATTATAGCCACAGATATCTGTTTATTTGATGAATTTTGCTTCTTCTGCATAGTTTGATAAATATGGAAATAAGTCAAAACCTACTTTATATACAGTAATTAAAGTGAAAAATCTAGTCATGATGCAAATCCTTAATTGGACTCCAGGAGAGATATGCAGAATTTCTCTTTAATAATATGGGATGACTGGGGACAGAAAAACAAAGCACACTAAAATATGGTTTAGAAGCACAATTAATCACAAAATAGAAAACAACCAATTTAGCATAGCTCATTCAGTGACTCTCAAGGCTCAGGTAATGTTCTTTTAATCATCTGGCTCTAATATTAAGGTTGTGTCATGTGCAGCTGAAATAAAACACAAAATATGTGCTGATCTTCAGTGTGAAACATGTCCTCTGGACTAATTTGTAAACACAGCCTTTTCACACTAAAATGCTTAGTCTACTTAATGACATGTAAGTGAATGATCAAAGCAATGTAAAATGGTTTTTAACTATTATTGTTTAATGTATTAATTCATTAGCAGAAAGAAACCCTCTTGCAGTTGGTTGCAGGGAATATGTTTTTGTTGGCTATATATAATTCATTTTGTTTTTTCATTTTATTAAGACAAAGTCATTATTTTGCCTGATGATGTTCCAAAGAAGAATATTCTTGTTAAGTGGTATTAAATTGACAAATTGCAGCACAGAGCAAGTGGGGCTGAGATACAAGTCTCCAGGAAAAAGACATCTGTACTAGCTAAAGAAATAAATGTTTTTGTTCCAAGCTCTGAACAGATATTGCTCTAATAAGCTAAAATTAACCATCACTGTCACTTAATTTGATTGTTAAAATATTATTCTCCATATAGCTTCCTGTAATATCCCATTAGGGGCATATGATCACGTTCTAATCAGAAGGTGTTGGATTTATTGTGCTAGTTTGTTTAAACTCCAAATATAATTAATCTCCTTTTGTACTTCTCCCAAATAAGTAACACCAGAATGACATTTTTGTCTCCAAATGGATTACAGACATTGAGCAGGAGCCAGAGGTCATCCCCCTGCACTGCCATAATTATTGAAGCAAATATCTGCCTCCAGCCCCGAGTGTTTGGTGGGAGCTGAGGCTGCCTGACCCAGCAGGGCCGCCCCGAGCTCTGTGCCTGCCTCAGACCAGGAGGACACTCTTCTGTTCCCCAGATGTGCCCATTGGGAGAGACCATGACTGCGAGCTTCCATGCTGAGAGCAGCTGAAATTAGAGAGGCTTGATGTCCAGTATTCAAAATCACTGTTAAAACTCTTTCCAAGTCAGGGTCCAAACTGTCTTTGACAGATAAAAGGGGTCCTATGCAATCTAGTTTCAATGTAGTCTTCTTTTGACCACCCTGAGATGACCTGGCACCTCTTCATGCACCTGCCGTAAAACTTAAAGGCTTCAGAAATTCTTTTCTTTGAAGTGTCCTAATAATAACAGTCTAACCTTTGATGTTTCTTCCTGTACCACATGCTTGAACTTCTTATAATCTAAAGTGTATAACCTTCAATTGCTACACACAAACGGGTTGCACATCTTGAGAACACAACGCTATAAACCTAATGCAAGCTGTAGTAATGATGGGTTTATTTCATTTGTATTTAGCACTTTACTTATATAGCATCATAAACCTAAACACTTCACACACCAATCAGGCATTAACCAGCCAGCCTGATTAGCATGGAGCACAATTCACCCTCTGCAGCCTGGAGACAGAAGAAATAAACAAACTCATGTAAAATAAACTTTGTGTGCAAATATGATATTTTAGAAGATCCTTTTCACACTAAAAATCGGAGAGAAAGTCTGCTTCCGATGGCTTTCAGAGAAGGCCAGAGAATGAGATCCCATTCAGAGAATATTTTCTCAGTACATAAAATTTAACAGACCCCAAAAAAGCTGGGGAAAGTTATTTTTAAAAAAACATTCCTAGCCTGATCGTTACCTCAGGTTTCTGTAAGTTTTTACAGAGCTCTCTGAGAATGTCTGTCCAGCTCTGTTTTATGTTACTTCACAGATTTTTAATATTCAATAGTCCTTATCCCTTGCAAATGTTTAGCTCTAAAAAGAATTGTTTCTAATCTCTATTTTTAACTTGTACATCGGGGATGAATTTCATCCAAGATGTATCATTTATATAGCTCTGGGGAGAGAGAAAACACATCCTCCATGTAGCCCTAGTCCTGCACGAGCTCATGAGCATGCTGAACTTTCCTTGCTTTAAGCCATTCCACTGAAAATTTTGAGCATCTGCAGGGTGCCCTTCCAGCATTGTTTAAATTTCTGCCTTTCCTGTTAATCACTCTTTTGGGAGGCTATTTTCAGCTGATTTTTTTCATCTTATGGTTTTCCAAAACTTCAGGACATTAGATCTAATCTTTCCCTTTGACTAGAATTTTTAAGGTTTTTTTTTTTTTTTTTTATAAAAGTGAACCTTGTGGGGTTATTTAACTAAAAATTATTATTCACATTTTAGAGTTACTCGGAAGAACAGAAAGGAGATTTGTCTTCCTAACATTTACAAAGAAATAATCACTACTGAAGAGCAAAGTCCTTTTGAGCAAACCAGGGAGAAGGGTTCAGCCACACTGCTCACACGCACCAGGAAGGAGAACATGTGGTTCTGTCCTCTCTGCAGTTCCAGTTTCCTCATCACATGTTTGCAGGGGATCTGAACTGAGCTCAGTTCAGCTGACCAAGATTCAATCCCTTTGGCTCTCACTGCAGGAGAGTGAGCCAAATTTAGGAGCCAAATTTGTAAATTATCAAAAGGAGAGCAGTTCCAGTTATACCAATGTAGCTGCTCAAAGAGCCACAATAGAATGGGAAAAGAGCTGGAGAGGGTGACAAATATGAACAACACAGCCACAGCCTCCAGGCATGGGCAGGTTAAACACCCTAAACCTCTTGGAACTGGAAAAAAATACTAAAATGACTAACAGAGACATAGTAAAGCTCCATAATATCAGGAATGATGTGGACAGGATGTATGAGGAAGGAGCAATCACTCTCCAGGAGAGCTGAGTGGCCATCAGATGAAACTTGTAAATGTCAAGTTCAGGAAAATAGGGCATTCTTGATATACAATGCATAGTTAGGGTAAGGAAGTCTCTTCACTGGAAGACACCTGGACTGCCAAAAAATCTATATGGATTTGAAAAACACCTGGAGATGTTAACAGAAAAGGAACTTAACAAGACTAGTAAACAGAAACATGGCATCTATACAGGAGAAAAACCCACCAGAAGCTTCAATGCAATTCTAAGCATCACTGCACAGTTGTCCTTGCATTCTTCCCTAGGCATCTGCTCATGGCAATAGTAAAGTTCAGGATATTGGTCAAGATTGACCTTTAGCCTGGCCCAATGCAGACGCTTCTGCAGTTTGAAGAAAATGTAGAGATGTCTAACTCATTTCAACATGTTCAACAACAAGGCAAAAGGTGCAGACCACTCTGAGAATGAGACAAATCCAAGAAAAGACATACTGATTTACACAGAGCTATTTGGCTCTGGATTTCTCAAAGGCAATGTTAATATATAGTGATGGAACCAGACATTCAACCTAAAGATCAAGTTCAACATCTTCTACCTGAAGGCAAAAAAAAAGCAGGTAAACGCTGGTTATTCATATTGTTTTGCAACATTTGTCTGACTTTTAAGTCACTAAGGAGACTCTAAAATTAGCAATTCTAAAGCAGAGTGAAAAGATCAGCATTTGGCTGTACAGTACTACTTCTGCCCCAGCCTCCAAAGCACGTTTCAGGTTTGCTGCATTTTGTTTTCTCTGGTGGTGTTTTTCTATTGTCAGAGGCTCATGGACCTCCGTGTGGTATTACAGGCACCATTTCACATAATAAAGGCATTAGCACCTCCTTGGTTTCTAAAAAGATATCTCTCCAGCCTAAAATTACTTTTGCCACTGTATCACTTTACAAGCTCTTTTCTAATTTGCCACCCTCTATAATTCTAGGTATTTTTCAGTCTGACTGCTTTGTAAGTATCTCCTTCCATTATGTAAAGTGGTTTCTTTTCAGATTCTAGATTGTAGAGCTACTCAAAACGAACAAAATTTTTTCACTCTCATTTTTCATTATCACGTTGCACTTAAACCATTTCTTATGGGAACTTAATAATGTTCTGTAGTTGATTAGACTTAAAAAGGTCTACATTCTTCTTTCAAACATGTACAAAGAGCTCCTATTGACTGACTTCAATTAACTGAATTTATTTCAATTCAACAGTCCAAATTAATTCTTCATCTAACTACTGAAGTCTAGTGAGCCAAATATTGTATGACAGCTGAATTTCACATCCAGACCCAAAACAATATTTCAATGTTGTCTATTACATGGATGAACAAAAGAAGAATATTCAACGCTGAAAACTGAGTGAAACACATACCATGACCTATACAGAAGTTTAGATTTGATTAGGTAGGTCCTGATATTGTAACTATAAAAATTCCACTCCTAGACCCAGAGATTATCACTGTGAAGTCCTGGAGTGGAGTCACATCAACAACAGGTAGGTCTCTTAGGCTTCAGCAGAGGTCAGGGTTTCCCTGCACATCTGCAGAAAACAACATTGTGTTTATCTAAAGGAACTCAAAAATCAAAATAGAGCAATTAGGAAGCTTTCATAGGACAAACAAGCAGAGCAGGAAAAGAAAAAAAATATCAAAGAAAACAGGAAGAAAGGCAAAACTGTAAGCATTTACATCTTCTACATATGGAGTTTGGAAATCCAGGTGGTTTCTGTTTTGCTCCTATTTGCTTCAGATATTGAAATATCCAGATGTCAGTACAAATATCTACTTGAAAACTATAAGGTTTTAAAAGAAATTGAAAGTCATGGTCTGTCCATTCTACTCTTTAACCAACACTTTTTCTAAAGCATAATCAGCTAATACAGTAGTAGAAAAAAATGTTCTGGTTTTACACTTCTGCTGTTACTATTTCCAGTTTTCAAACTAACTTATAATGGAAGTCAGCTTGTGGAGTTAATGACTTCAGAGGGGTTTGGGTTAGTTCCAAGTTAGGATGCTTTTTTTTTTTTTTAATAAAACAGCAAGTATATCTACATAAACAAATTTGTACTTTATCCGTTGGCTGATTGCCTGATTAACCAACTTTGGGACAAGAATAGCTGTTGTAGATAAAACCAAGGTTTATCTGTTGGATTATCCTGTCCCAACAGTGGCTGAATGTGGGTGCCTGTAGAGGGAGGCTGAACACTCGGGGAGGCAAATGGCAATAATCTCAATTCCAGTCATTTGTTGCACAGAGACTTCCTGAACCATTTCCTGAACGCTGAAACCAGCTTTTCTAGCTCTCAGTAGTCTTTTCATCTACTAAGTTGTCCAATCAGCTCTTCAACTCTCATGACATCCTAGTATCCTGTGGCAAAATGTTAAGAACTTAAGTACATACTGTGTAGAAAAGAATTTACTTTGGGTGCTTTTGTTAAGTGACATCACTGGAGCTCTTCCATTCTTGGATGTCATTATAAGACAGTGAGTAAATGTTATAGTATTTTGATATGTGATGCTTTGTGATTTCATATTCATTTTTCTTCTATAAAAGTGCCATTTTATGAAAATTCATTTTTAAAATTAGTTTTTCCAGACATATAGATAATATGCAGCTGATAGCACTGAGCTGGTTAAGCAAGCTGAATAAGACCACAAACAGAGTATCAGCCAACCAAAAAGTTGAAAGGATCTGACATAAATGTTTAAAAAAATAGATTATCCCGAAATCATTACGCATTACTTTCAACAGAACACTGCAATATCATTTCCTGCACAGGTGCCTGATGAGCACAGAGGCTCCTCATCTGCTTGTAGCAACCAATCTTGCTCAGAAAATGAATAACCTGCCTGAAAGCCTCAATGGCTTGAAGTTGTTCCACAATGCAAAATACTAAGTTCCACAATGGCAAAATACTAAATGCATAAGTGTAAAGCAAGGAGTTGTTATGGCTGTAAAAGCAAAAATAAATTGACATCTTTCCTCTGCCAAGAAGAAATGAAAAAACAGTCTCAGCTACTACAGCACTAATTTTTTATGGGGGGAGGGGGAAAATCTATTACCTAACAAGTACCTCCTGCCAAGAAACAAAACCAGCAATGCTCATTTTTGCAAAGGCGTTTTTCATTGGAAAGGTTTTTCTGCAATTCTGATGAGTTCTATGCTTTTATATTTGTGTTATAGACTACTCCTGATTCAGAGGAGATGCAAGTTGAAGTCACTACAAGATTCAGTGGCAACTTCTGCTATCTCCAAGCACAATGTTTGGGGAACACAAGGGGACAAACTGCATAACTGATAGGTTTGCCTGAGATTTTCTCTCCCACACTGTCTCATTTGCCCTACCCTGGTCTCATCATTTCAATCTTTTTCAGGTACCTAAGTGCCAAGCCAAATGAGCTTAAAAAAATCTTCTCATTATTATTAGAAATTAAGACATTGGAGAAGAACTTTAATGGGTTGCTTTTGTATGCCAGTGTTATCTAAACCACAGATTTCAGAATGCAATGATTTTGATTAAAGGTTTGTTGAGTTGCTCAGCAAAGATGGGAAACTCAGACCATTAATGTCTCATTAAAACCCCAGACAAAACAGTTTGTGTCAACCTCTCAGTGCCTTAGACTCAAAGAAAAAAAAACTGAGTTGAAATAGAGAAAAATTTCCAGTTCACAAAGACTTTCTAGAGAAGCACATCTGGGTGTCCTGCATACCTGGAGTTCTTCAGAACTCCATTGTCCAGAATTTATGGGAAAACAGTTCTTTTTAGAAATGAAAATATTTTTTCTATTGATGAGGAACACCACCAATACTTCTTTGAAGAAAAGGAAGTAATGTTATTTGGCAGAAACTGGCTTTCCTGCAAGAGTAGCCTTGATTACTTTCCTGAATAACAGCAACTCTCTTCTGAGACTTTGTTTTAGCTCTCCCCTGTTCCTTTTGAATGCTTTTCCAGTTCTGTACCATGAAAGCCACCCACACAGTGACACCAAAACCATTTGCAAAAGAAAACAAAAGCCCCAAATAAAGACTTTTCTTGGTCTGCCTTCACATCCTTTAAAATCTGTTCTCCATCTCCTTGAAGAGAAAGGGACCCCATCCATGTCTGCCTACAGAATGGGTACAGATCCATATTTATCCTGTTTCCCACACACAGAGCTCCTGAAGCTCTGCTCATGCAGCACTTCACACCTGAGAGGAGCAGCCAGCCAGTGTCCAACAGCTCATCACCCAAGGTGACACCAAACATTCTACTCTACCAGCTGACTTGTAAATGGGGCTGAAGGTCCCAATCAAGATGAGTGGCCTTCACCAGGTCATGACTAAAATTATTTACATTTGAAGCTATGGCAAAGTGGTCTTAGAATGAAGCAGAGCCAAAAGAGCACTATGCAAAGCCACAGAAAGTCATAACACAGAGTTTCTGCCATCAGCACTGCTGAGCAGCAAGCACAACAACATGAGAAGGGTGCTCTTCAAAACTCAGATGGGTGAAGCAGCAGGAACAGTGGTGCTCTCAGAGATTTCATTTACAACTGGTATTGTGTTGGGACTCCTGAGAGGATGCTTCCTTGGGCACAGAAATATACATTAAAGTGTCATTTTAAGCTACAGCTTTTATACCCTGCTCACTCTCCCTTCATGGATCCTAAACTAGGAAATCAATTGATGCTATTTATTTTCCGGACTTCTTTCCCCATTCCCAAGCTGTCTCAAACATACCTTCTAACACTAACACTAACACATGGGTTTAACTGTAGTTGGGAAAGGAGGATTGACTGGCTCACCTCTTGAGATCTTCTCCAGTCCTATAACTTTATGATCCAGTGTCTCAAGTGCAGAATACACCTAGTTTTCTATAAAATCTAATGTTCTGGTAGAAATCTAAGTCCCCAGAGAGCTGTGGGTCACTGCAAAATTATAAGCTTCTTACTGATACCTTGGGCCCAGATCCAAACAGAACATAAATCTCCTAAAATGAGTCCTAAACAAAATGTAAAAAACCCACAACTCAAGAGTCTAAAAAGTTTCTGCAGAGCTGCTATAAAATATTCCAGCTTGCACTTTTTTTTCCCCTTACCATCAAAAAAAAAAAGTAATAAATTACTTGGAAAATTTCTGTCTGAACATGTGCACAATGCTTTGTGTTTTCATCTGATGACAAGCAGCTTGGCACCACTCCCATTCTTAAGTCCAGTGGAGATGCTGAAAGCAGCCATCCCTGTCCCTGTGAGGAGATTGGCATTTGCAAAGCACAGACCTGAGCCCCCCTCAACATCCAGGGGCTGCAGCAGATTGATTTCAACACACAGCTAAAGAAAAAGGATCTATTTGGGGCTCCTAGGAGGCAGCCTCCTAGGACTGAAAGGCATCCTAGGAGCATCCTAGTCAGACTGAAAGCCACAAATAGCAGGTTCAAATGCAACCCACCAAAGGATGTTGAGTTGGAAGCCTGGTAAGCAAAGCACACACAGCCAACCTCCCTGCAGAGCCTTCAGAGCTGTGCTCTCCATCCTTTCACAAAGATGTGCCCCCAGTTAAAAACCAACGTGAACAGCTGGGAAGTAACAAAGAGCCCCAAGGGGAGCCCATCAGGCAGCAGCTGCTGAGTGTGGCAGACAGGACACTGCCTCAGGAAGGGAGTGTTGGGAACACTTGGATACTAAGAGCACCTCCTGAAGAAAAGGAAGGAACAAGCCTATTTGCAAGAAAGACAGGGCAGAACTGACCACCTGCATCATGTGCCAAGCTGGTTTCTGTTGACTCAAAAAGGACTATCCTGCGCTGGATCCAGTTGGATTTTTCTCACTGAAATACAAATGCTATTAAGTTTATTACTGATGATAAGCTAATATTATTAAAGGCTGATTTTCCTCTCTTCATCACATTCTCCTTGCAGTGTAAGTGCACATATCCCATCTTCAAAAAAAAAAAAGCATTAATAGGTCCTGAGGTTAGGTTTCTAATTGAAATTTAGACAATTCAGGAGAGGTTTAGGGCTAAGGGGCATTTTGTACATGAAAATATCTTCCTCCTTTGGCCAGCTAGTCAGAGGGGTGAGCTTGTCTGATGAACTGGCAGTGCACTCTCCTCAGAACACAGCCTGGGGTTGAAGGGTCCCTGTCTCTCTGCCTTCCCCTGCCAAAGAGCCAGCAAATATCCAGAATCCACTGCTGAGATGTGATATTTTCCTTTTAGAATAATTCAACAGGAATTAAGGGGGATCTTTAATCTTCACCAACACAGAATTCATAATCAGTCCTTATCTTCCACAATGTTCTTTAGTCACCAGCACACAACAGCAAAGTCATAATGTATTTCATAAGGAAATAATCTTTCTGCAGTGGAAATTTCCTTTCTTTTTGATAACCTCTTCTTGAGCTTCCATTCAAATGTACACAAAAAAGTTTTCTGTGAATCTGCAGGTATATTAGAACATGAATTTTAATAGCCACAGGAATGTTTCTATATTTTATGCCTTTTTTGTTTTTATTTAAGTAACATATATTTCAATGGAAAGCAAAATAATGAGACTAAGAAGAGGCAGCGCCATATTCTCTAGAAACTTTATTTCCCTTTCACATTTTCTTTTCCATTTCTACTTTTGCCACCATGGCCACCACCAGAAGACAGAAGAGGGAATTTCTGGCTGCAGAGCTCTGAGGGATGCTCTGATCATGCAAAGGCTAGTGATGTGAGACACTGAACTACAAGCACTCTGAGGCACCACAGTGGTATTTTACATTAAAGCATTTAGGATTGAGGAAGGTGGTGCCAAAGCCATGCTAGATTTTTGGTTTGTTTAAGAAAAGTAAGATAAACATGATGGTGTAAATTCATAATACAAAATTCTGTTAAAATTAGCTTCAGCAGGAAATGGATTAGCTCTGTAGAGCAGGGCAGACAGACATCATTCTCCAGCCATGTCTTCTCTGCCAGCCAGAAATGTGTCTTGCACACTGAGGGTCAGATAACTCCTGCTGTGTCCCAGAAAGGTCTCTGCTGTGTTTGCCTGGCCTTGCCCTAGGACAGAGCCACTTGAGCTGAGAGATGAGAGCAGAGCACCAGCCCAGCCCCAGAGCTGGAGCTGGATGGACCTGCCTCCAAACAGCAGAGAGATGACTTGGTTTTACAAATTTCCATCAAGGAGATTTTTACACATACCCAGACAATCTGTCCCATTTTTCACCAGCCCAGCAGCCAGAAATTCTGCCCTAGTACCCAGCCTAATCTTACCTTCCTGTAAATATCAGCCAATTGTGAACAGTTACAGAGAATTAAACAATGGATGGCCTTTTCTTTGTTATTACCTCTTCATCCCAAAACAAAAATTAGGCCACTCATTCTACTCCTTTTAATTCTAAAGAAAGCAAATTATTGCATCATTTCACCGAAGGAGACATTTGCAAACTTCCTGCTCTTGTTTGCTGTTGTCCTCTGGATTCCCAGCATGGCCAGGAGGGCTGGATGTCCCACAGCAGCCTCCCCTTGCTCACAAACACAGTGTGTGCCCTGTCCACCATCACTGCACAGCTTTACCTGTCACTGAGACACCCTGACATGTGCAGAGCCTTTTCCACCATCCAGGCAATGAGACATTTCAGTTGTGTGCGTGCCTTGGCTTCTTCTGAAGGGCAGCACTATGTGCTTGCAAAGAAACACTTGTAAACACAAATATAAACTGTGGATGCCTAGTTTTTCATGATCTTTCTAGAATTTCTGCTTTCTTCCATGTCATGGCATGAATAAAAGGAGCAAGTAAAAAATTGCACCTATTCAACAATGCTCAATAACAAGGCACTGAGTATTGTACAAATGAGCATATTTGATTTAATCAAAATAAGTGTTGTAGGAAAATCACGTAGGTTTAATTTTTGAAAAGCTATTAAGTTTCAAATTAAATGGAAGATTAAAATAAAAATGAGCTTTAGCTGTAAGTGGAGGCTAAATTTGGTCAATTTTTGTTGTTTATCTGTGCATAAAGTCCTTGCATTTACCATTTGACAAATCCTCTAATAAAATACTTGCTGCAATCAGGTGAAGTAGGTTATTAATGGTTCTAAAAAAGATATACAGGATTGCCTCATCCTGAGGCAATTAAGTCTGTGAAGTAAGTGTGTTTAATATCTCTGGGGGCCTGACTGAAATGAAACAGGTGATCTTTCTACAATTCCCATTGTTTCATTTAGAACATCTTGAATTTTGTTTGTTTTTAGCTGAAGAATGACTCCCTGCTTTATATCTCTTTTGTCAAGACTCTAGTTCGGGAACTTTAAAGGGCTGCACGTGCCACATCAGAAGCTGAGTGGAAAATTTCAAGCACCACTAAAAAGCAGCAGCAATGATCCATGTGAAGCCCTCCCAATCCACATTTACTTTCAGTCTCTTGACTCAGCTTGGCAGTGCTGCTGCCATCATCCCCCACCTTGGGCAGTGCTGCTGCTGCCATCATCCCCCAGCCTGGGCAGGGCTGCTGCCATCATCCCCCAGCCTGGGCAGTGCTGCTGCTGCCATCATCCCCCAGCCTGGGCAGGGCTGCTGCTGCCATCATCCCCCAGCCTGGGTCACAGCAGCCCAGAGCTCACCTTGGCCAGCTCCTCCCCAAAGCAGTTTGCCCATAGCAGCCCCCAGCTGGGGGGTGCCTGGTACCTCCTCTCTGGGCTCCCCAAGGGGCTCAGGGCCAGTGGGGAAGGGCAGGGGGCTGAGGTGTCACAGCCTCCCTGCTCAGCCCCAGCAGCTCAAGGGAAGGGCTCCAGATCCCCAGCTTCAGGCACCCCTGTGTGGAAAACAAATGCTTTACCCCCTATGTTTTCTGAGGGATGGATTGTGTATCCATCAGGGTGCTGTTTGGCCCTTTGCTATAAAATCTTGTCTTTTTCATTTCTCCTTTTTTCCTCTGCTGTGTTCTTTTTTTCCCCTGGATTTATTAGCAGGGATGGTTTGTGGAGGTATGGTTAATTACTAGAGCTTATGGCCTGCTGTGATTGAAAGCTGATCTCACCAGTTTGGGGTCTATGTTATATTTATTCTGTATGTAATTAAATCAGAATACCATAACTATGCATAATGTTGGAAAATGAGAAATTATTTTTTTCAAGGGAAGCACATCTGAAAAGTATTTTGTTCCTGCAGTACTGAATTTCTACAAAACTCTGCACTTTGCACACACACAAACAAGCAAACAGCCAAAAGGCTGTTGAGGTCTATGATCTAGATGAAAACAAACATTAGCTTATCAGATCTGTGTGACCCATTAAAAATAAAGAAGGAATTCAAGCAAACCATGGTAAAGGCTATCCATACATCTTGGGGTACTCACAGCACCACAGACACACTAAAGGCTTGCAGAGAAGTGCCAGCACAGCAGGGTGAACACAAACAGCACATCCTGGAAGCAGCAGCATCCAATTGAACACAGGAGATTTGGCTGAGGAGGCCCTCAAATAAAACAAGTTGTGGGAGGCCAGGCCACTGCTCTGACTATGGGGATCAAAACTTCTCCTGACTTCCCTACTTGGGGAGGGGGGACCAGACCAGTCTGGGAGAGGAGATCAAACACTGTTTACACTGAGGTAAATCAAGCAGAACACTGCACAGCTCACTGAACCATACCAGAATTAGGCCAGACATATCATATCTAGAGGCTTAAATTTTTTTTCTCTGCTACCCATAAAACTGAACTCTGCCAAGGTCCTTGTTGTTCACCAGTGTGACAATGGTCTGAAATTAGAGTCCCCTAGAATATCAGAAATCTTTGGTCTGGAAATTTATCTCCTTGCCTCTATATATAGCTGATATTCAAGAAAAAACATTTGCCATCTGATGTAATGGGATGAATGATACAGCCAATAACACTCAAAAAACCCTGTGCAAGCCAAAGCAAAAATAACTAAATCAAGCCCCCAGTCTTTCACCATAGCAAAGCAAGCCTATCTCAGGGCACACCAAGACAAGAGTGACATTGTAACCAGGAAATTACCTTCAAGGTTTAAGAAAAGCAACAGTGGGGGAGGAGGAAATGTAAATTTAAAAATAAATAGATAAAAAATAAATTTAAAAGTAAATAAATAAATAAAGCCTTTTCCTAGAGAACAAATGTGTGTTCCCCTCTGCCTAAAAGTGGTGAATGTAGGACAAGAATAAGTCAAGCAGAAATTCAATGAACAGCCAATGTGCATGAAGTAAAGGAATTCCCAATGAAATCTTTTTAGGACCTTACTGTCCAGAAAAGACCTTTTGCTTTGTCACTGCCCCAGAAAGTAAAGAACAGGCCTGCCAGTCTGGCCTGTAGGGAACACCACAGAACTGTCAAATGCCAGGCATTACATTACTAAAAAATTCACTTCTTTGAAATTAAGGCGTTGTACCCAGAGCCACAGCTGCTGGAGGAAAGCAATCACAAAGTCCTGTTTCTACCACACAGCTGCCATTTCCCTCCTCACCCAGAGCACTCCCCTCTGCCCCAGGAGGTGCTCCAGGCAGCCAAGTGAAGCAGCCCTTGCAGGACAAGGTGGGCAGAGCAGGTGGCAGCAGGGCTGATGGCCACCACCAGGTCCTCAATGGAACCAGATGTGGCACCACTGGGTGTCCCCAGCCACCTCAGCTTCACAGCACAGCAGCCAAGGCAGCTCAGAAAGCCTCAGCACCCACACAAATGCACCTCACCACAAGATCCTGCAGGAACTGCAGGATTTGCAAGGGTTACTTTTGGTTACATCTCAGGTGTACGTAGCCCTGAGATGATTTTTATAAAAATAAAAAGTGCTTTGCTGAATTCCTACATCTCATGACTCTTTTAAATTGGCTAAAAGTGGGTGATCCAGGAACTCTGCTGAGTGTTTTGGTTTTGGTTTGTTTGGTTTTTTTTTATTTCAGTAGTGAACAGGTTCAGATAATCTCATTAAATAACTTATCATTAGCAGTAGCAAAGATGTTAAGAAATTCTACCCCCAGCTACATGAAGTACCAGTCTATACCACATTTTAATCTGCCATTTTTTTTCCACAAGTGACAGCACATCAGATTGTCTCCTCTTTATTGTCATATAAGGCTATTTATCCACCAAACTTAAAAAAAAAAAATTCCCTCCACTGTGGTTATCTGTAGAGACAAAATCCCAATTGCAGGGCTGTTTCCCACACACAGAAAGCTATGAGATTTCATAAGATCAACAATAGAACAAGGTGTTGGTATATGAAAGTAAAAATGTCACTATTCATCATCCATAACAATAGTAATTTCATTAATAGTAAGGCTTATATATGAGCTATTCAGACAATTACTAGATTTCTGAAAAATTTTAGTCAGAGGAAGTAAAAGAGTTTAGATAAAATCATAAATGTGCTGAAAGTCCCACAACACCACCACTACCTTGCATGCAATAATTATGTTGTCATTTGTGCTCTGGGAGAACAAACAAGAAAAAGACACAGATCCCTGACTCCTCCAAAGAAAATGTTTGCTCAAGAAACACCAAGTAGAAAACACTTTCACAAATCTTATTGTGCCCAAGAGGAGCTGTAAGCAGCACAGCAGACATTTACACTTGCCAGAACTCCATTCTAAATGACCTATTCAATACAAACGACTGCCTGGCATTGTAATTGCTGCGCTGCTCTTCTGCTTGTGTTTATTGTCCTAAAGCAGATGCATGGCAAAGTTTGCAAAATTAAATTATCACATGGAAAGTTTGTTCTTCCTGTCATGTAGCTGGTGTCCTGGATACTTTGATGAAGCAATTGAGACTGAAATCCCTAAATTTTACTGCATTTTGTTTAAAAAAGGTGTTTCTTTCCATCTTAAGGTAAACAATAGACTTTGAAGTCTAGGTATAATTAAATATGAAAAGGAACAACATGCTGATGAGTCGTGCATATGGTATTTATTTAATACAGCATTCTTCCCAATTTAGTTTTTGCTTCTGAATTAGCAATCTGTTAAAATAGATGGGGTTGTTCACACCAACAGTTTATTTCAGCTTCCCTCAAATAATGTCTTATTTTAGGTCTGGAAGTTATTTTTATATTGAAATCTCTGTGACTAAGGCTGCTGTACTCAACTTTTTGCTATTTCTTTTAGATGAAAAGTGAAAAGTTAATGCACAATTGTTCAACAAGCAGGAGGTGAAATGCTGCAGCACAGTCCCTACCCACCAACCCATGAAATACATGAAGCTTTCTTCACATCCACTGTTTAAGCAGGACCCCCACAATGCCTTCACTTAGGAGTCTGCATAAGAACAAATGGCATAATATCTCAAACTTAAGAGATACAATATGTTTGCAAATTATTTCCATAAGTATGTTAGTAAATGAAAAGAGAAATTTTATATCAAAGCAGAGGAAAGAGTGGGAGTTCTTCACCAAACAGCTTGTCTCCCAGTAGAAAGTATGTTTTCAGGTTCATATATGCTAAAAAAAAACCATTTAAAACTCTAAAGCTGTGCCCATTGCTACCAGGTGGATATATCTGGAATGTTATTGTTCATGGGAAACACTTGGATGACAACTAAATTCCAGGGAAGAGCACTATAAAATTGTGTTCTGTTTTCCATTAGAAATTGCTCCCTCCATATTTTTCACCACTCTTTGCACACTTCCTTCAATACATCGAGACCTCAGACTTCAGGATAACATATTTTTTCTTCAGCTCCCAGTTAAGAAAAAGTTGTTTGATTTTAGACACATACAGGTACAAAATCAGCCACATTTTCAGCATTTGGACATGTGCTGAGCCTTATTCCCAGTGAGCTGGTAGGTAGAAGAATTAGAGGCCTGGAAAATTCAAATTAAATACTTACATTGACATTCAGGGCTGTTAGCACTCGTGCTGATTTTAAAAGTCAGATCCTTGCTTCTTTTGGAAAAGTGGTCACCTGCACAGTAAAAGGTTTTCTTAAGAATCTCTCTGCAACCTCAGTACATGGTGCAAAACAACCTCAGTGATGCACACATTAGTTGGGGACCTCACAAGTCCAGCTCCCAGTCCTCCCACATTGCAAAGTTCACAGTTTCACTTGGATTACCCTTTGTCTCTTAATATGGTAATTACATAATCAAATACCTAGAACACCACACTAATTCTACAAAACACCAATCCTTTACTGCCAAAGCCTGCCTTACTATCCTCAAAACTTGTCCCACTTGCTGGGAGCAATGTCAGAGGATCTGTATGCAGTCTAAACCTCTTCCCCTTTAGCATAGTGATGCTACAAGACTGAGTTTATATTATTTTATTTTATTTTTCAGTACCAAAGCTGTCACTTCTCTCATCTAAAAGATATCAGATATAACTAGAGAAAATGAAGAGAATTAGTTGTCTGCCTCAAAGGCAGGATCACCACACTCATGTCATCCCTAGCAGAGCCTTGTCTGGCTTCTCCACCATGGAGAATACCCCAAAAACTCCTTAGGCCAGTTCCACCACTCAGCTCTTCTTACAGAGAGCCCTCAGTCCACCTCTACCTCAAAGCCCCTTTGGTACAATTGAAGCCCACTCTGCTGCCTGCTGTGGAGAGAGCAAGGGGCCACTCCTTGCCCAGGCCTTTCCCTCAACAATGACTTTTTCTATACTCAGTCTTCTAAGCCTTGCCCTCACTCTCTACTAAATTTTTTCTCTGCCACATCTCACAAATCATGCCTAGGCCTACAATTTCTTAGTTTTCCTCTACACACAAAATGCAGGTATTAATCACCTACCAGTAACCTACTGGGTCTCCTTCTCTCCCTTAGCAGGAGCACTCAAACAAGGAAAAGAAAAAAAAAAAAGGGGCAGCAGTGCTTTCTCATATATATAGCCATGGGCCAGAGCCACAGGTGATATAAATTGACACAGCTGTACCTTGTTAAAGGGCTATGTAAATTGAGTTGAGTAGGGTAGTTTGTTTTGCTGGTGCTTTAGGAGAGAGATGGGAGAGAGGAAGGTTAGTCTTCCTTTTTTATTTGTGGCTGTATGAGAAATTCAGAGCGTTGTGGGGGATCTGTTAGGCACTGTTTCAGAGGTTTTCGTGTTACTGAGCTACAGGATCCCTCAGACGCACCCATGGGTGTGCAGGGGCAAATTTAATTTTGTCTTCCTGCTCTGAGTTTGTTAAAGTAAAGCAGCAGCGTGTTACATCCCCCTAGCGAAGAGCAGCTTTCCCAGGAGGAGAATGACTTTTTACTGGGAGGCCGAGGTGGCTGGGGGGGCTGTCCCCGGTCACCCACTGCCACCCGGTGCCCTGTGACGCCGAGGAGGCAGAGGGTCACCCCCGGGGAAGGAGTAATTGCAACCGGAGCTGCCCAGCGCGCTCCGAACGCCACACAAAGTCACAAATCAAACACGGCGTAGCTTTGTCTGACTGATGCTGCTCCCCTCAGAAAGGGGTCCCTGACGGGGCCGGGGGCATTGGTGGGGTGGGGGGCACGCCAAAGGACCGCGGTGGGCTCCGTCCATCTTGCAAGAAGAGCGCGTCTCTCCTCGCTTACAAAAAGTTGCCATCAACTCAGTTGAAAAGTAGGTTAATTAGTAGTGTGTGACACGGCTCCCCAGCAGTGACTGACTTCAGGTGCCGCACATGACTGCTACTCTGCCGCAAAAAGCTTTGTTTGCACCTCGCTTTGTAGCCTCGAGTGTCTGAATACTGAGTAACTCGGGGTATTTGATTTCTTTGAAATGCACTCGCATTATGCCAATAAACTGTATCCTTTAATCGAGTTATTTTTTTAGCGTAATGGAAATATTTACAGCGCTTTGCGACTAGTCATATATGTGACTCTTGGCAATGAAGTCATTTTTCCTTTATCGTCGGAGCTCCCCGGTGTCCCCGAGAGAGGGGATGTGGCGGCGGGGAGGGACTGGATGGGGTCAGCAAACTCCCGCGCGGGGACTTACCCCGGCCAGGGTTGTTTGGGGTTTTGATTTTGGGTTTTTTCATAAGCAAGACTGAAATATTTACGCTCCTGAGAAGGCCTTGGTGAGCTCGGCCGAGCCCAAGCCCCTGCTCTGGCCCTGGGAAGCCAGAAAGCCTTTCCACCTTCGAGGATGCCGGAGAAACTGCTCTGGACCAGAGCTGTCCCCGGCCTCCCGGCCTGGACCCGCCGGAGGGTGCGGCGCTGGCGGGGCGCGATTCATGTCGCGACATACATAATGTCGGGACGGAGGGGACGGCCCCGGGCGAGCAGCGCGGTGCGGAGAGCTGAGCCTGACCAGCCCCGGGATGCGCTCAGCTTTCCAAAGGCCTCTGGCACAGTTAGCTTCTCTTTTTCTTTTTTCCTGAAATTAACTGAATGAGAACGCGCGAGGGAAGGCACGCGGGGTTAATCGTGGGGTTGAGCACGGGGGAAATGCAGATTAAATTGCTGCGGCTCGAACGAAGCTGCACGCAGCTACTCTGTCCCGAGGAGCCCTCCACAGCAAGTTCCTTCCTGCCGCGGTGGTTCCCCCGAGAGCCTGCTGAGAACGGCCCCCGCTCCTTGTGACCCCCAGCAGCAGAGGAGCCCCGGCCGTGCCTCCCGCCTGTCTATTGACCCTCCCGTGTGTCCCCTGCAGGGCTCTGGCAGCTCGCTGCCTTGTTCTCCCCTGGTTGTGCCGCTGTGCAGGGCGCAGCTCCTCGAGGAGGAGGAGGAGACCTCTCGGCCAGGTCCCCTGTGCCGGATGGGATTGCTGTTATTGCTGTTTCAGGGTGAGCAAGTGGCCGGAGATGGCGGAAACCGGGCAGAAGGACAACCCTGGGAGCGGCGCGGAGGAGGGGTCGGGACACGGGCTCCACTCGTGGCTCCAGAGAGCCGGGGCGCTGAGAGCGCCTCTTTCACCAAAGAGATCCGCAGCCCGCTCAGAAACCTCCTCTTCCTCCTCCTCCTCCTCCTCCTCCTCCTCCTCCTCCTCCTCGGGTGTTGCCATGTGCTGCAAGAGCCCGGAGCAGGCTCAGCTGTACCTGCCTGCTCTGCCTAGCATCGCTCCGGAGAGAAGAGCTCATCAGCTGCTCCCTTCCGAAACCCTGGGCCCCGCTTTGGTTTTCTCTTTCCCGTGTTCCCTGTAAAGCCAAGCAAAATCAAACCCAGTTGTCTTGATCTGATCCAAAGGATGTACCAGACCAAGTCCGTTCTTAGCAGAAATGTCCTTGTTTCAATTTCCGCTGAAGTCTATTGCTTTTTCTTCTCAGGCAGGCAGCCCTGCCGCCACTGTTTTAATGTGCGGGGTGAACTGTAAGGTCACCGAGGTTTTCGAGTTTTCTTGTGCTCTAGGAAACTTTTTAATTTTTATTTGCAGGGGGATGAACGAGAGAGGTATCCAGTCAATCCCTCTCCCATGAAAACACTTGTAATTTAGACCCTGCCTATTAACTTTACCTAGCTGTGATGGGGCGGGGTTACGGGAAAAAGCCTCTTAAAAAAAAAAAAAAAAATCCACACCCTCCTTCAAATGGCCACTTTGGGAGGGCCGGGGTCTGCTCTGCTGCAAATGCAGTCTGGTCCGGCTATTTATACTGTGCTCTCCAAAGCTTGCAGGCTTCACGGATGAGAAGCGAAGTGTTCTGGAATCGGTTCAGAACGTGTTCTGATGCACAGACAAACTTCTGGAAAGTAACTGATCATTGTGCCCGAGCGTGCTGACCCGCCCTCCCATCGACGGGAATAAAGCGAAAGCATTCGACCTAAAGAAAGCCGCAGAACTTAATTAATTCGATGCTTTAATGGTTCTAGAATCTGCAAAACACTAGTATTAATTTAGACACTGGCATCTGGTTTCACTGAGGTTCATGCTGGGGCGCGCACTGCCCACCCCGGAGCTGCGGCCACCGCGGGCGGGCAGGGCAGCGGGGAAGGAGCCCCGGCCCGGGCTGGCCGCGCTCGGGAGGGCGCTGGGCACGGGGAGAGCTGGGCACGGGGGAGAGCTGGGCACGGGGGAGAGCTGGGCATGGGGGAGAGCAGGGCACAGGAGGGCTGGGCACGAGTGGGAGCTGGGCACGGGGGAGAGCAGGGCACGGGGGAGAGCAGGGCTCGGCAGGGCTGGGCACAGGAGGGCTGGGCATGAGTGGGAGCTGGGCACGGGTGGGAGCAGGGCACAGGTGGGAGCTGGGCTCGAATGGGAGCAGGGCACGGGTGGGAGCTGGGCTCGAATGGGAGCAGGGCACGGGTGGGAGCTGGGCTCGGGTGGGAGCAGGGCACGGGTGGGACCGGAGCTTGCTGGGCTCGAATGAGAGCAGGGCACGGGTGGGAGCGGAGCCTGCTGGGCTCGAATGGGAGCAGGGCACGGGTGGGAGCTGGGCTCGGGTGGGAGCGGAGCTTGCTGGGCTCGAATGGGAGCTGGGCTCGGGTGGGAGCGGAGCCTGCTGGGCTCGAATGGGAGCAGGGCACGGGTGGGAGCTGCGCACCCGCGCCCGCCGAGAGCCGCCCGACGCCGCGGCCGCGCAGAGCCCGCGGAGCTGCGCGCCCCCGGCTCGCCCCCGGCTCGCCCTCCGTCCCACGCCCGTCCCATCCCGTCCCGCAGCCGGCGGCCCGGTGGGTCCGGGCCCCGCGTGTCCCTTCAAAGGGATTTTAGCGTGGAACACACGCCGGCGGGGCTGTTTGTCTGCCCTTCCGAAATCACGCAGCGCTGTGAGTCGAGTCGGCTTTTTCCGATTGTGAAATGTTTAAGACAAAGAGTCTCCTTAAATCATGAGACTGACAGACTTGAAAGAGAAAACTGATAATGTTAATAAGTGGAGTTTGCTGGGAAGATGACATTTAGAAAAGGGTGAGTTGCCTCAAATTGAATTTTCGCTGGTGAAACAAGGCGATTCTAAAAGGCCACAGATGAGATGATTTTTATTAAACATTTGCACTATTTTAGAAGCTAAACCATAATTCATCTGCACTAAAATTTAACGACTTCGATTCATCAGAAAAGTTTACCCTTGGATTCTGCTTCAAAGACAGAACAACAACCCAAATGACAGGCTATAATGATTTTGCCTCTCTGATTTGCAGTGGACTGGTGTGTTCTTGTGCCCAGACCGAAGATTCATATTCAAATCCCGAAGTCATAAAATTTAGACTTTCGCATTTGTCTTTTTCAAACCAAAACTTGACTAAACCAGAGTCCAGGATCAAAAGCGCACAAGAGCTATCACTTTCTCAGGGGACTGCAAAAGTCACTCTCCGCTGATACTCTGGCTGTTTTGAGGACAATTTGAGAAACATTGGGCAACACGTGTTGACCCTGAGAACCAAGTTGCACTGCTTCTCCCGAGGTTTCCCTGTCGGCTCTGGTTTAACAAAAATTGTCTCCGAGAAAGTTTCTCGGGAGAGGCGAGCCAGGCTCCATGTTGGACATGGAGGAAGAGCAGAGTCAGGGAGGTGTGCGTGTTCTTGGGACTTTGTTGCTGATCCCGGCTTAGCATCGTTTCCCCCCTAAACCCCGGGTCCTTTTAAACTATTTTTTCCCCCTCCGGTGACATTAAATCAAGAAAGACAAATGCAGAACTAAAGATGAATACAAGCTGGTGATGCCGAGGCTTTAGCTAAGTGAAACATCGTTTTCTAAAAGTGCTTCTTTTCCTGGGGAAGCGGTGGCAGAAGAAAGTGATGTGTCCTCACACGACAATATCTGATCACCCAAGGGAGGAAATCACCTGGATGCCAGCCCCGGGACACAGCCCGGTCCCACGGCTGGGGCAGCTCAGCCCTGGCAGGAGAAGTGTCCTCTGCCACTGAGCGGGGTGTTCCCAGCACCACCCCGACGCGTTCACCTCAGTCCCTGTGTGAGCAGGGCTCGGCAGAAAACGACCTGGCCTGTGTTTATTCTCCAGACTTGGAATAAAAAGAAACCTGCTCGTTGCTTCTTGATCTTTTCATTTCCTTTCTCTGGCCCGGGTGGAATCCCCTGCCCGCCCCGCACATTTAAAGCCATGTCTGCGGGACTCCAACTAACCCCAGATCTGTTTTTTCAAAAGTATTTAAGCTGCAGAATTTGCTGACACATAAATAAGCCATCAAAGCTCTCGGAAGCTCATGAATCTTTGACTGAAGTATGTGTGAGGACTTACACACTTGTTCCATGTCTTGATACTTTAAAAACTTTCACAAAGACGACTCTGGACAGAAAAAAAAAAAAGCAGCACCTCTGTTTAACAAGATAATTCTTGCTTTCAGTTTTATTTCTATTTTCAACTTCCTATTCTTTTGTCCCGTGACATGGCGCTTTTTTCCCCCTCGGGGACTCCTTTCTCTTCTTTCTCCCCTTCTATTCTGAACTGTTTTACAGCCCTGCTTTGTTACTGTCAGGAAAAAATGTCTGGAGAGCCCTGTCTCGTAAAGAAGGAACAGAAAAGGGAGGACTGGAGCTGCAATGTTGTCTATGCATGCAGAACATCCCAATCTGTTTTTGTGCATTGAGTTGGGGAGAGGGCAGCAGGGAGCGTGCACCCAGCCTCCTCCTGGACAAAGGGAGGCCGGACAGCTGCGCACCCGCCACAAAAGATTCACTCTTCTGTCAACTCTGTTTACTTAGTGTTGTTTCTGACCTCTGTGCTACACTTGTTGCTAATACATATGCTTATCAAACCATTTTAATTGGCTTTCTTCATAACAGTAGTCCCAGCGCTTTTTTTTTTTTTTTCCTGCATGTGTTTCCAAACAACTTAATTGACTTCTCTAATATTCATCTTCTCGGGCTCTAAACAACGCGTTTCTACCGCCACGCTTCCCGGCCTTCGGGAAAAAGGGCCAGGGGTGTCTGCATGGAAAAACTTCCCCTTCCAGAAGGCATGGCTGTGCAGGGAGAGGAGGACCCGCGCCCCAAGGGCACAGCCGTGTCGCCGGCGTGGCTCCGGCTGGCACACAGGACCCGGGCCGCGGGTGATGAAGTGTCTGCTGGTAATGGGCGAGCTCACTGTCCCCGTCACGTTGTCAATGTGGTTTTGCTTTCTTTATGGCACTCGGTGGACTCGTGCCAACCTGAGAAGACGCGGAGCCACCCTGGGAGCTGCCCATGGATCAGGAGCGCGCACACGCTCCGCGGGCACGGCCGCAGCCGCGCAGGTAGAGCCAAGGGCTCGGGGCCACCCCGCTCCTCCAGCCCGCACCGGAGCCCCGCGGCCAGGACAGCCGGCAGGGAGGTGTCAGAGCCGGGATCCATCGGCCTGGGACACCGGGATGCAGGGAGTGGTGGAGAGCAGCCAACCTGCCCCCCAAAGCACAGAGCCCCCAACACCGCTCCCCGCAGCCTTTGCCATCTACATTCATCACTTCGCTTGAGCCTCGCCTTTTTTTTTTTCTTTTTTTTTTTTTTCCTCAATTTCGTAATTAATTGTTGCGCTCGGGTTTGTAATGGAAACAATCCTGCCAGGCCGGATGGTTGTTATGATTTGCTTTCTTTAGCCTTTCTCCCCCTTCGCGAGCATTGTTCCCCGTGACTGTCTGGGCTCAGATATGATGTTGGGACAGCGCCTCCCTTGAAATGGAAACAGAGGCCTGAATAAAGAAGGGTGGAAAAAAAGTACTTTGTAGTCTGCATCGTCCATCTTTAATTCAGAGACGCATCTATACTCCTGGGAGCGCCGCCTTTGATCTCTTTGATTTTTACACCAGATCTGTTATGGACTAAAATTCCTAGGTTTTCCATAGAAACATCTCCATTCCTTCGGGATATTGATGTTTTCTTCTTCCTAGGGGTTATGATATGGTAAATCAGATTCAGAAAAGCATGGACAATGCCAGCATTCATGGGTCGGGGGGCGGGGGTGGGGGGGCGGGAGCCTCTCTCTTCTCCCAATGAATCAAAATATTGTTTATTCTGTTGCTCTTTAAGCCCAGTCACTTCAGCTGCCTTTCAGTGCCTTCAACTCTGGAAGAGGGGCAGCAGCAGCAGCAGCAGCAGGTTGCGTTGCCATGGGGACCCTACTGTATGGCAGCAGCGCCAGCCCCAAAGACAATGCCTCGCAAAGGGGCTTGAAAAGTGAGGTTTCTCCCTTTGCCACGCAGCCACTTCCGATGGAGCAAGCATTCTCCTTTCGGGACCCTCGTCTTGTCACTAGAACAATGTCTATCTTCGCCTGCCAATTTTTTTTCTCTATCCTGCCTTTGATCTATAAAAAATCAAAAGAACAAAGTCAGGGGAGAATAGGGGGCTTTTTTTTTGTTGTTGTTGTTGTTGCTGATGCACAGAACAGGCTTTTATAATTTGGGGCTACTTTTGTGCCTGAGAATTTCAGGGGCAGGGAAGCAGGGTCGTTCATTGGTGTGTTGGGCTCTCTCCAGTCCTGACGACCCTGGGCACGGCGTGTGCCAAGGGCCCCCCTCCCTGTCTCCTCCTCCTCCTCCCCAAAGCAGCCAGGAACAAGCACGGGTGCTGCCCAACCTGAGTTGGGCCTGAGACTCTCCTGCAGGCTGGGGCCTTCCCACCTGCTGGGCCCAGGACAGCACTGGGTGACAATGACCCTTGCGTAGGGCCCAGAGAAGGTCACCCAGGTCTACTAATTAATGCTGATGTTAATAACAGATGTGTACAGTGAAAAGCATGCCCATCACACTGTAGCTCAACAAATGATGCAAAATGATGCTGTTTCCCAAGTAATGGTTTTGTGTTAATGTTAAAGGCATGAATTGTGAGACTAACACCCTTCTCTAAAAAAATCAGACAATTCTGGGCTGTGTGAGGCCATGAGATGCTGAAATGTTGAAAAAAACCAGGAGTGTCCATGCAAATACACCAGTGTGCATTTGACTTCTTTGTAAGCAACAGCAGTCATTGTCACATGTGTAGGACAGGCTATAAATAATCCTAGATGAAAAACTGGGGCTAGTTTTGGTTCTTTCCAGGAGAACAAGTGTCTCAGTTCACATGTGACTCCATGCATGTAACCCTCCTGGAATTAACCCTCATGATTTGAACTCCTTGCCTTGCTCCAAACAGCGGGAAGTGTTGGTTTCTCCAAAAGGATTGCATTACAGCTACTTCCTTTTCATTAAAATGCCAGCAGAGGAAATAACAGAAGTGACTGGTCTGTGCTGTATCGGTTTCACTGGCTTTGGTGCCCTGGCTGAAACGTGTTCCTGCACGATTCGCTGATTAACTCCGCCACAGGCTGGTTTCCTACTCTGAATGAATCAGTTTCTGGGCAAGAGGATATGGGAGATTGGGAAGAGAGAGGGAGTTAGAGGAAGGTTTATTGTGAAACTCAGACGTCCTTGGTCAGAGCTTGTTCTCTCTCTGGCTACCTTTCCTTAGCTATTTTTGAAAGTAAATCCCCACATTCCAAATGCCTAGTTGAAGTCAATTAATTTAGAGAAGGGCATCAGGCCCCTCGTCTGGGTTTATGCTGCTGGGAAGCATTTGCTGTGGACTGCAAATGGAGGCAGATACACCCCTCACTGGAGGGCTGAAAGCAGGGACTGGGACTTGGGTGGCTTCCCAGGGCTCAGGGGCCTCACTTCAGCATTTTTGTCAGACAGACATGAAACAGGGTGACACAGCCTTTTTCCAGCAGGGCAGAGTCATGGGTGGGCTCATGGGTGTTAGAGCATTGGATGTCCCAGCAATCTGCTGTGGCAATTTCAAGTCTGGCTGTAGATCACAGCTGGAATGTTCTGGGTGCATCATCCAATACATGGAGAGCCAAGTCTCCACTGCTGCATCTCCCTGGCATCACCTAACCTTTACCAGCTATTGCCTACAACCTGCGTTGGACATTTGAACCCAGATCCCACACCAAAGTGCTCCTCTCAGTGCCCAAGAGTTGCCCCTTTACCATCTGGAGCATCCCCATTCCTCCCAGTCTGTGCTCAGAAACCACAGAAGTGAGTCTGTCCTAAAAATGATTCCTGAGCTGGTGGGTTTGGGTGGCCCTGGGGGGATTGGGGACACACTCAGACCCTCCACTTGCAGGCAGTACCTGAGTCTTACAGAGAAGGGATGGGAGAGGGCTGGGTTTCACCCCTCTGGAAGATAACCATTGGAAGAAGATGTGACAGGCCTGGGGCTCAAGATCAATTCCCCTTCCCTCCTCCTCCTGTCCCACACACCCACCCCAGGGAATCGACTTCCCACCCTATCTGGTCACATTCTCTTCCCAAGATTAATTGTTGGGTCAGGGTGGATTCACCATTGTGTCAGCCTGCAAGTGCCTTTCTCCTTTATCTTTTTTTTTTTTTTTTTTTTTTTTTTTTTTTTTTTTTTTTTTTTTTTTATGAGTGCTTTAGTCAAACTTCAGGCCCCCCTCTTTTCTCTCCTCCCCCATCTTTTAGGGCAGGGGGCTGCTACCCTGATCCGACCTTGTGAGCTGAGATGCATCAGCCATGCCTTTTAACCATACAATTATGCACACTCCCTAAATGTTGCTTTAATAACAGATTTTTTTTAAAAAGCCGCAGCGGGTCGGCATTTAGGAAAGCAGCGAGATGCCTGGAGCAGCTCCCTCTCCCCCTCAAACTCACAGACACGTTTGGGACGGTTTGCGGTGGGTGGTGAAGGCGCACCCACCCCGAGATGGGTGACACCATCTCCGCGGGAAGCCCCGGCTCCCTCCGGGCTGCAGCGGCCCTGGAAGGCGCGGGAGGGAGGGATACAAGGGGGTGGCTTGAGAAAACAGCAGCCGGACCGTGGGATTGGGATCCACCGAGAGCCACGCACGGTCCCGAGGAGACTCGAGGGCGCGGGGAGGCGGCGTCTCCGCGCTGACTTCAGCGCTGTGGACGGGAGCGGGGCGCTCGGCTGGGGCCGAAGGCATCGCCCTCCGCGGTCGGCAGAGCCGCAGAGCCCGGCGGGGAGCGGGGCAGCGCTGCCGTGCCAGCCCCAGCCCCAGCCCCAGCCCCAGCCCCGCACCGGCCCCTCCGCCCCGCCACCGGCACACGCGCGGCGGGGACACCGCGGGGACACCGCGGCCGGGCGGGGAGAGCCCCCCGGAGCCCCCGGCCCCGCCGCCCTTGGGGCGCTCCCCGGCCCCGCCGCTCCCGTCCCGCGGGAAATCCCCATCCTGCTCTCGCTACCGTGTGAAACTGCAGAGCCTGCCACTCATTTTCCTTCCAGAGCCGCCCTGTAAGGGGTGCTGGGAAGGAGACCCAGACACCTTCATATCTCAATTTTTCTTCTTTGGACAGGAAATGTGTGTGGAGGGGGAGGTCGAGATCGTAAATTTCATTGATTACTTGCAGACTGTACAGAGTATATTCAAGCTTTCATGACAGCTTCTGGAGACATAACGACTGGACAATATTGCCCGAGCACTACAAACTCTCTTTAACAATCACAAAGAAATCAGCAGGTAATTATAGGCTCGATTGTATACATAATAGGCATCGGAAATCGGAGAATAACTGTAGGCAGCGATTCTGAACCAGAAGAAGAACAGTCGCGCTTCAAACTCTCATACAATAGCTACTCATTGTGCTGGGTGTCTTATTCTAATTACAGATACCTGCGCAGCATAGCAAATATAGAAGAGAGGCACTTCCTTGATCTTCCTGCCAGCAAAACTCATCCTTTAGAAATTAAAGATATAAAGGCAAAGCAAGCCATGTGGGCATTCCTGAAACAGGCGATGATGCTGAGCTGTGCCCTTTGCTCTGGAAGAGCGCATTACTGTGCAAAAGGAGCAGAATTTCTGACCGGAATCGGACTGCTGGCAAAAAAAAAAAAAAAACAAACAAAAAAAAACAACAACACAAAAAATAAAAAGCCCTCAAACTTTTCTAGAGGTGCCTAGAGAATTACCTTTTCCACAGAAAAAGCTAATAAATATAAAAAGCACACGACCAAAATTAGCTGAAAACAACAATCAGTTCGGGAACACATCAAGCCCTTATTTAAAATGGAGGTTATAACATTCGAAAATATTTTTTCTTGACACTAGGAATAAATTAGACACGTTTGCTTTTCTATACCTAAAAGAATAAAAATATTTAATTCTGATATATAATGATTGTTCCCTTTTTCAAAGGTGGTTTTGTTTTGAAGTCATTATTGACAGTGCCTGCGCAGAATAATCTGTCTCTCCTTTAACCGATGATTTCTCCTTCCTAAGGACTCTAAATCCCAGCAAAATCAAGGAGAGCACCCCTAAACCCTCTGTAAACCCTGCCGGTGTCGATGGCCATTTCACTGGAGTGTTTCCCCATGCCCGTTTCTCTCAGGTGAAGTTTCCCAACGAGTTCCCTGGCTGCGAGCCGAGGCGGTGCCCGGCGTGCGCGGCCGCGCGTGGGTGAAGCCGCGCCCCGCCCGTCCCCGCGGCTCTGATCCCGGCTCTGCCTGGCACAAACGAGCCCCGGCGCTCTCCGCACAACTTCGCTTTGAATATCATCTGGCCTGAAAGTTCACTTCGGTTGTTTTGCCTCTAGGGGTACGTGCTATGTTATTCTAGGTCACTCGTGACTTACAAGCTTAAGGAAACATGTGTCCACATCAAAACCCAGCCACACAGAGGCAAACCATCCAAGGTATCATTTCAGCCCGTGGGGAAGGCTGTTTCCAGCGGGTCAGGCTCGGCTCTGTCAGGAGGCAGAGCGGAGCGATGCGAGGGTGCCGAGGGCGCTGCGCACCCGGGGGCGGCGGGGGGGCTCGGCGGGCTCTGACCTTTGCCGTCCGCCTGAGTGCGGCGGAGCGCGGGGGCGCAGGGCTGGGCACGCCCCCCACGCGTGTCCGTGGGACGGGAAACGCGCTCATCGGGGAGCAACCAGCCTCCAATGAAATTAGATTTGGATTCCTTTCAATTGCAAATATCTTATTTGTGAAGTCCGATTGCTATTTTTTCTAAACGTCATTCCCCGCATAGTTGTAAACGAGATAATATAATTGTCGATTTAAAAATTTCCAATGATTTATAGAAATAAATTCTCTGTCTAACTGGCAACGAGTAATAGCTAAATTTCTCACTCGGTGTCATTCAATCCCGCTTCTGCAACAACTGTTTTGGCTGAGCTAGCTTGCTGGTTTCAGCCTATCTACTTGGCTTTAAAGCCAAGTTAACGTTAGATCTGAAGAAAGATGTTCGTATAAACATGAATCAATTTTTCAAAAATGCTCCTGACTTGATAGTGACGTGAAAATAAAACACAGAGAGAGAGAAGGGGAGGAAGTGCTGTTTCCCAAAATTGATAGACAGTAAAGAATTGGTCATCAAAAAAAAAAAGTCTCCAGATGAAGACAGTAAAGGTAAATCAAAGCAGAGCAACTGTTTGCAATATCATTTTTACTTTTCCTGTTGGGCTGCACAATATTTTACTGACTGGAAGTACTATCAAGATGTGCAGGTATCCGCTTACATCAGAAACTGCATTTGGTATAAATATTCTCTTCCAGAGAACCGCTTTATCACGTTTCCAAATAATA
This sequence comes from Agelaius tricolor, assembly GCF_023055355.1. NCBI lineage: Eukaryota > Metazoa > Chordata > Aves > Passeriformes > Icteridae > Agelaius > Agelaius tricolor. The sequence continues at coordinate 13,363,246 of NW_027269272.1, forward strand.
AAGTATCCTTTGAAACAAAAGCCGCACATCAGGTGTCATTCTATTCATGAATGATGCGCTGCCTCATAAATACGACGGGTGACTGTATTTATGAAAGGTGACTGTATTTATGAAAGGTGACTGTTTTCTGCTCCGTGCCCCTCTCCGCCTCCCGTCCCGTCCCGTTCTCTGCCGCCTCTGTGGCGGAGCGCGGAGCCCCGGCCGCCGCCCTGCCCGTCCGGCTCCTGCCCCGCTCCCGGCTCCGCCGAGCCTTCCAGCAGGCTTCGGGGCGATGCCTTGCACTCAGCGATCAAATTCACGCACCAAACACCTCCGCCAAGGGGCAACTTTTGTTTGTTCCCCTAAAGTTTTGTCATGTTTGCCCAATTTCAGCAAGAGAGGCTTGTGAGAAGAGGGATAGGTCAGATTTACACCAGGCTAACCTGCCTGCCTCCATCCTGTGTCACCTGGGAATTTCTCAGGTGCGCGGTTGCACCTCTGCCCTCACATGTGCCATCAGCGGTGTCGGGACAGTGCCTGGGCTCAGGGGATGTGTGCCATGGTACGTTTGCCATAGCCGGTCCCAAACCCCAGCTGCTAGAGCAGCTCGACAAAGCCACGCTGTGAATTGGGCAGATTAAGAATCTGTTGATCGCCTTGGCCACAAGTTCTCTTTTCTGACCTTATATCCCTGTACAGCCGATCCTTTGGTTTGGTCTGGTTTGGGCTTTTTTAAGCCGACTCTTATTTTACGTGCTAAATAGTCGGCTTTTTAACCAGCAACTAGCAATCATCAGGCATTAATTTATACGGCTTTTACAAATACCTAAGCTATTTAAAATGCTGAACTGGGTTGTGTGTGGCAGGGAACATCTATCTATTGAATAGGCAGTGTCACACGGTAGCATGCTCTCTTGTCAAGGGTGATTGTGTTTTAGGCAAACATTTGAGCAAACATAAAGGCAAAGGTCAAGTACTGTTCAGTTGCAGTGTGTGCTAATTCACCTAGCTAACCAATGGGGCAAAAGTTGCATTTTCTGCGAGCACCGCAGACCAAACCTCTGCGAAGGGCATTATTAGCTGTGAGCCGGCTGTGATCGTTTCCAGACAGCTCCCGGGTGGAAGGGCTGGAAGCTCGGAGGGTGCCCGGGGTGCAGCTACTGCACCATCACCTCCCGTTGCTAACAAGTGCCTTCCAATAAGCTGGTGGTTTTTGTACTGTTCTGACCTCATCCCTTTTTTTTTTTCCCTTCCTTTTTTTCTTTCCTCTTTTCCTTGCTATTTATTTCTTTCCTGGTATTTGCTTCCTCTCCCTCCCCATCCCCCGGACAAACGAAGACGGGCTGTCCATCGCCAGCCGGCTCGGGGCACCGAGCAGCTCCGGAGGAATTGGGCGAGCAGAGACCGGTGGCAGGGAAGTGCAGTTTGGCTCCTCATTGAAAGTGCGTGGGGAGGAGGGGGAGGAGGCACCGAGTTACTTTATTATCCTCATTCCTCCCCACGTCGTCGCAATTTTAAAAAAGCCATGTTTTGAATAGGAAAGGCTGGAATTTGTTTCTGAGGGTGATCTACCTGCCGATTTTTCCAAGCAAACCTTATTATTTCTCATAGGAATTTTTTTCCCTGCTATCTATCAAAAAAAAAAATCAAAAGACTGGGTCGTGTTTGTCACACTCACAAGCTTAGAAGTGTCTCTCTCTCCCTCTGTCTCTCTCTCTTTTAAGGAAAAAAAAAAAAAAAAAGAAAAAAGAAAAAAAAATGATGACCCATTCCTTCCTTCTCGGTTCAGCCTGGAGGGCTCGCACTTTGAATCAATAGTCATTTTATTTGAACCAATGGCTGTGCTTCCACCCAGGCTGTACGTACAGTACTTTTCATAATAAACAGGGAGTTCACAGTTGTGGTCTTAAGGCACTCAGGTCTGGGGGATGCACGTGCAAAATAAATAAATAAATACATAAATAAATAAATAACATGGCAGTGGGATGAAAAATAAATCAACCAAAAAAAGAAAACCCTAACAAACTGCCAAATAAAAATTATTATTTTGAACCCAGGCAAACGCTCATGAAATTGTTACTTGTTGCCTTGTGGCACAGAGGCACTCGCCTCCCAGTCCCGCACCGTGGGGTCTGGCTCTGCCTTGCTCTGCTGCTGGGAGAAGCAGGAGGATTTTTTTTCTTTTTTGACAAAACTCCAGGAAGAACATCAACAACATTAGAGACGTGATTCTGAGCGCAAAACTGGTTTATGGCTAAAATGACATTAAAATCACGAGGGCATATTTTCTTTGCGACGCAAACTTTAAACACAAGCATACACTCATGAGAAAACGTCAAAAATAATAATAAACTTACCCCCGCCTGCCAAACCATCACAATTTGTGGGACTCTTCTTTAGTGCTGCAGACAACTTGACCCTTCAAGCCCTGCATTAAACACGGTGGATACAGTGAAACAGGAATCAAATTGAGAAAAAAAATTGTTTTGTCATGTAATTCTAAATAGTTTAATCTTCAACTGTCTCGGATTTCTTTACAACTCACTGGCTACGGTCCTATAAACACCACCTGGGCAGTTTCACAAGCTTTAAAGTTTTGTGCGAGTGTGTGTGCGTGTGTGTGTGTGTGTGTGTGTGCGCGCGTGTGTGCAGTAACTTGTTTAAAAGGCATCGTTACCATTCAGAGGTATAAAAGTATTGCCCTGATCTTTGGCGTGATGGGATTTGGGTTTTGGATTTGGAAGGGGTTTTTTTACATGCACCTCTCATTTTACTTAACTTTTTAAAGATGGGAAAAGCTGGAAGCTTTAGTTTTCGAGAGACTTTTCTCGTTATTCATCTGTTTGGTCGCCTTAGCTGCACAAAAGCGTATCAGCTGCGTTATGAAAAATGGCCTAAGCCCAGAGAATGTCACAGTGGTCGACTTATTATTTTAGCCCTTCTTAAAAAAAAAAAAAAAAAAAAAAAAAACCTCAGGGAAAGTTTGCTTTTGATGAATTCAATAAAAGCGGCACTGCAACGGAAGAGATTTTAAGCTAAAATCATACAGCATGGGGGCAAAAGCTTAAATCAGCCAGATGGCCAAAGGTAGACAGAGTCTGCCCGCTTTAAACCAATCCACCGAAGTTACAGTCCTCCAGACTTTTAGCTTCTTATTGTGTTTATCGTGCTTTGTCCCACTTCCCCCGCCCCCCTTAAAAGTGTCTCAACAAATAAATAAACAAAACTAAACTTTTGCAATTCATATGTCACGAACAGTTTTTCTTTCTTCCTCAACTCAGGATTTTTCTCTCTCTCTTTTTTTCTTTAACTTTTTAAAATTTTTCTTAGTTTAAAAAAAGACGCGGCATTCATAGCCCCTGGGCAAGGTGTTACTTTTTAATTTAGCAGCACCTCATGTCTCGTCTCCAGGGAGGGCTTCCCGGCTGTAGCCAGAAAGGACAAGTCTAAGGGACTGCAGGGATTGCAGCTGAAGGCTGTGCTGTGAATCAGCTCCTGTCCCTCTTCTGAGTAATAAATAGATCTAAATAATACCTGCTATTAATAATTATAACAAAAATAAATACCACAAGCTAGAGACTGTGTGGGGCAGGGGGTTGAATTCGGTGTGGACTTTGTTTATTGTTAGGAAACACTCATAAACAGCCCTGAAACCACTAGCAAACTCCAATGTCCTCTGTCGTAAGAAGCTTTGCAATTCCTCTGGTCCCCATGGCACTCGAGACTGCCACTGACTTCCAGAAGTTGTCCTGGCTGCAAGCGAGGGCAGAGATGTGGCACCTCATCCTGAGTCCGAGGCTGTGCCCGCCTGCTTTAGTGACAGGACAGAGTTTCTGCTGCCGCTGCACCGAAGGAGATATTCTGGCTGTGCAGAGGTGCCAATAATCTGCAGGGGCAGTGCGGACTGAAAGCTCCCTGCCAGCCCTGCCCGTCCTGCCCGGGCTCCCCTCGCCTCTCGCCCCTTCCTCCACAATTCTCCCATGCAGCAGAACAAGTGGGAGGGGAGGCTGCGGCCGCCCGCCAGTGCCCAGCGCCGAGCTGTGTCCCTGTCCCACCTCTGTGCCTGGCAGCGGCACCGGGGCCCGGCCGGGCAGGCGGCGGGCGGAGAGGCCGGGCCGGCGCATCCCGGTGCCCGCAGCGCCCGTGCCCCGGGCACCCGCCGCCCCTCGCGCAGGCAGCGCGGCCATCGGAGCGCGGGCCCCAGGGCGGCGGCTGCCCCCGAGGCGGGGGAGCCGCCGAGCCCACGCGTGGAGGCGGCCGGTGCTGCCAGCCACCAAAGGGTACAGAAGGTCCTGCCTGTGGTCCAGTCTGCGGGCAGTGCCCGGGAGCCGAGGGATGTCCACGAGAGCCGTCTGTTTCCCCAGGACAGTGGTGATTTGAGCTCTTGATATTTGGCTTAATTTGGAAACGATTAAACGAAATAGGAGGAGAATAACCGTGCGCTCTGCTAAAAGCCAGCTACGGAGTGCAGGAAAGAGCGTGGGTTTTGCGTGTCTGAGTGGGCGAGTAGCGCACCGGACCCTGTCCCCTTTCAAAGAGCGAATTTACTGCGGAGTTTCCCAACCACCTGCGGGAATGGCTCCCTGACAGGCGCTGCCGGGGTGAAGGCGGCACCAGTCACGACAGCAGAAACCAGTTTGCAGTCGTTTCCCCGCTGGCGCAGCGGCTTACGAGAAGCGCTGAGATGCTGGCAGGAAAAACTTGGGGAGAAGCAGCTCCCCCACTCGTGTGTGGGCAGCTGAGGAGCCCTGGGCACCGCGGTGTGGGCGGACACCTCTGTCCCGCTTGGCAAGCCCTGGCCTTCGGCAGCCCCCGCCGCTGCCCTGCCCGGGGGTCTGACTCGTGTTCTGCCTCCACCTGCGGCTGCGCTTAGCGGGTCACCTCGACGTGGGCAAAAGAGACGTCTGGGGGAATCCTGATGATTTTCTAGACGGCTTTTTCCCGAAACGCTTGAGAAATCCGTTAAATCAAAGACCTCGAGAGGCTGGAAATCGCCCCTTGCATCCCCAAAGAACGCAAGCTGGGGAAATTTGAAGAGGCTTCATCCCAGTGGGAATGACAGCGCACCATAGAAGGGTGTTTAGAAAATTTGGAGGAAGTAGTTAAATCGGTCGACCAAAGAAGTTTTGGTTTTGATTTAGGAATATTTGGTTGTCCATACAATTATATCGATTCTGAGCGGTTTTACAGGAAAGGGGATAAATCAGAGGATAAAGGGGTACCACCCAGTATCACGCTGCCAGAAGCGTACCTGCCCCTGCTAACACAAATGATCTGGACAAAGAAAACCGCTGCCCCTCAGAGCTGCCCCCTTGGCCCTTCCTCCCCAGCTCTTCCCTCGGCGTGGGACAGGTCCCACCGCCTCCCCCAGCTGTGAAGCCTGTGCAGGAGGCTTGTTTATCCCGGGGATAGGTGATGCTGAGAGCGCTACCGGCGCTGCCTTCACCCGCCGGCTGCCTCGAGGAACGATGCGGGGGATCCCCGCAGTTTGGAGCGAGTGAGGGGGCAGGCTGTCCCGGGGCGGGGGCCTGAGCACTGCCGGCTGGGCTGGCCGTCCCCACTCTGGCCACTGCCTGACTGGACACTGCCGACACGTTGTGACCCAACGGGCTCCATCGGGTTCCGGGCCCACCGGGTCGGCTCTGCCGCGCTCCGGGCACGGTGGGCCGGGAGCCAGCCCAGGGTCTCCTCCTGGGACGCAGCCTCGCCGCTTCCCTGTAGGAATACGGACATGTGGTCATGTTTACGGTGTGCAGGATATTGGACGGGCTGGTGTGTCCTCCCGGCTGTAGGCTGCCCGTGAAACGCGGGTGTTCAATCCCCGCCCCACTGCGTTACAGCTCCTCTGCTCTGTGAGGAAACTCGCTCTGGCTCTGAGGCCCCTTGCTCTGGACTTCACACCTTCTGAGGACCGATCCTGGAGCTCCCAACCAACCCAACCTTCCCTGAAGTAAAGAAGAATAAGGGGGTTTTCGGTTTTGGTCCTCCGAGCGTTTTCTCAAGTCAAGAATCAGCCAAGGAACGGAGAACGCGGACGTCGTTCCCTCCGGCTGCCCACCGCCTGCTAAGGACGGGCTTGGGGACAGAGGCGTCCCCGGCAGCCCTCGCAGCTCTCGAAGGCTGTGCCTTGTTTCAATGTTTACTTGCCGTACTGCAAATGTCACCAGAATGCAACTTTAGTGCTTTGTGGTTAATATTTTTCGCCCGAGGTCTATCACTGGCATTAATTGTCCCAATAAATTGAGATATAGTGTGCATAATGCAATGTAACAATATGGTTATATTCCACGTGTATGACTTAATTAAGCTATTTGCAGCCTGATGCTGCAAGTCAACGGGTGTGCAAGTGGATTAACAATGTACTGTTCTCGTATCCTCAGGATGGTGCATAATTACTTTACTGGTGGTACATATCAATTTTTGATGATTGCAGAACACATGCTCACTTTACCAACAAGCGCTTTAATAACTCTCCGTTGTGTTTTTAAAAAGCGTTGTTTGGAAATATTTGGAAGCCTCGACAAATAATGTTCGAGGTTCGTGGCGCGAGGTTCAGACCCGACCTCTGATGGAGCTCAGGGGTTGTGAGGCAGTGCCCAGCCTCTCTGGTCCCGGGGCCGGGAGCAGCGCGGGGCCGGGGCCGGGGCCGGGCCGGCCGTCGAGGCGCTCGCCAGGTCCCCGGGGACGGGGGCGTGCGGAGAGGCGGGGGCAGCGTGCCCCAACACATGCTCCTGACATTTGCCAGCGGAGTAATGAAATTAGGAAACTCGATTACAGGGCGGCGGCGAGGCTGGGTAGCCCCGGGTCTTTGTTCCCGTGAAGATGGCGCCAGGCTCTGGCCGGCGGGATTTAGCGTGTGCCTCTCCACGCAAAGGTGGAGGAGGATGAGTGCCGACCTTTCTGGGCGCAATTTAATTTCTGCAGCCTAACCGGGCTGGGGGCGCAGGTACCACCCATGAGAGCGAGGTCCCTGCACCACGCCGAGCCGGGCCAGGCTGCCCGCCCGGCCGGCCCAGAGCTCCGCGGCGCCAGGCGCTGCCCTCGGGAGCACAGGGAGAGAACAAACCCCGCGCTGGGAGCCGCCGCACGGCGCTGGCACGCTCGGGAGCCCGACGGGGTGGGTGGCCTCGAGGGGCCGGGCTGGGTGCGCCTGTCTGCGGGCTGGGCTCGGGCTCCGGCGTAACCAAAGGCAGATGGGTTCCTTGGCTTGGAGGGCGTTCAGCAGCTCCCGGCCGCCGGGGCTGACCGCAGAGCGGGCTGCCAGCCCGGCCGGGGTGGCGAGCGGCCCGAGGTGCCGGGCGAGGACAGCAGCGAGCGGCCTGTGCCAGCCCCGGGCCCTGCTCCGCGCCCCGCTCCGCGCCCAGGCGCGGTGTCGCTGCTGCTCCAGAGGAAGAAGACGATTTGTTCTTGTACCTGAAGCAGGTGATGTTTATGCAGAGACATCTGAATGACAGCAGGAGTGAAGGACAAATCTAATAAAGCCTAATAAACCGTGAGAGTCTAAATGTCATTAAACTTACAAAGATGAGAATCCAAATCACCAAAAAGGTAAATGTCTTCATTAGCCTGATCTCTGAAGACTGTCGAACATTTCATTAATTTATAATTTATGATTGTTTGACAAATATTGAAAAGTATGTAAATATGAGGGGGATAATGTCTTTTCTGCGGGAGATAAGGAAATGACCCAAACTGTACGTGCCTGCTAGATTACACACGAGGTTCCATCTATCTGTTATCAAACTGTGCTTTCCCTTTATACAACATATTGTGCAACTGACAAGTGAAATAGTGCAGATAAACCAATGGTTTAAAACGTAATAAAGACAACAGCCATTTGCATTTTTTACATTTTATTACAAAGGTAATTTACTATGACACATTTCTGAATGTAATTTATGAAAACATTTTAAGGCAATTATATAATGTATACAGCACTCGGAGACACAGAAAGTCAGATAAATAATAATCTTATGGATCTTCAGAGACTTTCTATAACGCTGAAAATATAGACTTCTGCAGGAACAGCAGTAAAACATAAAATCATAGAAATAAAATGCAGAATGATGTAATAAAGAGGAAATGGGTGTACTTCGAACTGGAATTGCAGCATTAGATATTCAAGGAAACAATTTCATCTATTCCAAAGAACTAGATCATCTCAGACTATTATTTTTTTTCCTTCCTCTGCATTGTGAGATGGGTTTCTAAGAGAAAAGAGGATTTCTGAGCGAAACGTGTTGCCCCCCAGTCCTCTTTGGCGGACCAAAAAATGGACGTTCCAGTGGGGACCCCGGGGAGGCAGGGAACGGCCTCCCTTTGCTCTCCTGTGACAAAGGCGAATTGCGAGTTTATTACCACTCGTCTTCTCGGAGAGAGGAGGGAGAGAGAGGGCAGCAGGCGCAGTTCGGCGTGGGCACAGGAGGCTGCACGGGGCCGGGGCTGCGGGCAGGCCCGGGCAGTGCCGGCCGCTGCCCGCCCCCTCCGCATCCCCCCGGCTGCACCCAGGGAAGGTTTCCACGGTCCTCCCGCTTCTCTGCACAGCGCACACTTTGCTCATGCCCCACTGAAGTCCACGGCGAGGTGGCCACTGTTTTGGTGGGCGAGGGGCACAGGGTGGCCGCCCGAATGGGGTCCTGCGCCGCCCGCGCCCCCGGCTCTCCGCGGCTGGCACAGGAGCGCTTCGGTGCTCACCGAGAGGGCAGGGAGATGCCCAGAAGATGAGAGGACAGCATCCCCCCATAAATGTCTCCATGTACCTCCAAGGTATTTGCACTCGGAGGGTCAGCAGCCCATCGCGTGCAAGCGCCTTGATTTGGGTTTTGTGTTTGAGCGGTTTTTTTCCCCAAAACCGCCCAGTAGAAAATAAGCCACGGGGCAGAGTTTTCTAAAAGCCCCGCATTTCCCAGAATGGGCTCTGTGTCTTTGTCTTTACATAAAACAGTGCCCGTTGGCCAAATGTGCCTGTAACGAGCTTGTAAAACAAACCAGAAATCTCAGCTCGTCCTCGAGACTAAAACCAAGTCGCTTTATTCCCAAATCTTGCAAATATGCTAGGAGTCTTAGAAGTGGGACTAAAAAGCCTCCTGGCAGAACTGCTTACCTGCTGTGAGCCTCACTGCCACAGACCCTTTCACCAGATATATTAAATCTCTTACCCTAAGAAAACAGGCACTTGTCACAATTGAAACCCGACGTATCGGGGCAGCAGGATGTAAGAGTTTAGGGAACTCTGTGTTTTCCCTGGAGGCCCTCCCCAGCGGATGTCCTAACACACCTCTGCTAGAGGCCTGCAGGGTCTGCCCGACGTTTCCGAGGGCCACGTCCAGAGAGTGTTCCAGAGAAGTGGCCCTCGACGTCCTCCCTGTGCACAGCCAGCACCTCGCCCCTGGGCTGGTGCTTAGCTGTGTATGGAGTGAAAGAGGTTTCGAGGAGATGGCAGGTGACTTCTCCCCCAGAACCTCGTTGGTCAGGCTCCCCCTCTCCATCGGTCCCGGCTGTCTCCCCCGATGGCAGGTGCCGGTGCCTGCCCCAAGCTGGGCCGCGCTGCCCGGCCCTGGGAGTCGCTCCCACGGCCCAGCAGCAGCCAGGGCAGGGGGGCCGCCAGCTCTCCTCTCCCCGCCCTTCGGCAGCACGCTGCCATTCTTTCCCATCTCTGAAGTATGTGTTTTATTACAAATTGTTTCATTTGATGAACAACATTCCCACCGCCCTGAGCAGAGTCTAAGTGGAAAAAGGTTTGCTTGGCATTGCGAAAGAGTTTCAATGATAATCGTTTAAAAAAATAAAGAGTCAACTACGCACACACACGAATATCTAGATATCGCCCGACGTGCTCAGCTGGCTTCTACGGACCTGGGCTGCAAGGTTTTTCCACCCAAACTAGCCCTCCTCTCTTTTTTTTTCTGATGGAGACAAGGAGCAAGAGGTCTCCTGTCCCACCATCTCACGTCTAGGGCAGGTCCTCCCTGTCCAGTCCTCACACGGCTCTTTCTGACCATCTTGGATAAAGACTGGCAATTGTTCAAAACTGGCAAAATATCTCGTGTAGTTTAAGTTCAATACGTGCCAGGCGACGGAAAGACACTGGCAACCGGTTTTTGTTTGGTTTTGGCTCTTTTTTTTTCTTGCTTTTTTTTTTTTTTAAGGGCGTAAATGATTTCTTACAACACTCGCAGGCTTGTAACTTACAACGAAAGGAGGTGAAAAGGCAGAGACGGCCGGAGGCTGGGCTGGGAGAAGCCCACCGATCCCTGAGTCATAAAAGAGTACAATGAAAGGGCTTTATTGTCTCTCGTTAAGCAGTTCATAAGTGACCCCGTTTATTTCTGAATAGCCATGTTTTGATGACTTATAGTATATGCAAAAACAAACTTTCCCGCGGTGTTTTTTTTCTCCGTCATGCTTTTCTTTTCAAACAGCCAGATGATTTTAAAAAGAAAAACACCCAGAAATGATAAATCGCGTCGCATAGCTAATGGCTGGAGGGCGCGTTTACCAATTCATAATCATTTATTCTTGGTGATGTATGACCCTTACTCTTAAATCTCAAAAGCTTCTATTTGAAGGTGTAAATAGCTTTTTCCCCCCTTGCAGTAAACCTTACTGCATTAGCAGTGATTGATCTCCTGTACAATTCGTCCCAGAGTGCTATTTTAGAGGGGGAACACTGGCTTTTGGAGATTAACTGGGGAGTCTGTTACATATTAATGAACCTAGGAGATATACTAACGTTTTGGTAATTTAGTTATTTGTGTCTATAGCTTTCGCCGTTATTTTCTCTTAGACCCCCGCGGTTGTTATACATCGAATTAAAAAGTGGTCCTTCAGCATCATTTTTTCAGTGGCAACTAAATGCCATTTAATGTGAAAAACAAATGTTGACTTGTCTCTTGAAGGAAGTGTGTTTCTTGGCAAGACATCAAAGTGTTTTAAACTGTATTAGAAGGGTTTGTTAGTTTTCTTAGCCGGAGCCTACGGTAATGTAAGGAAAGAGCCTCTCGGTGGAAGCACCCGTGGGAGGGGGGAGCGGGCGCTGCGCAGCGCTGCGCATAGGTGCACGCTCGAGAGGCGGCTTTAGCTGCAGCAGGAATGCACAGGCACCTCTTCGCCGGGATTACAGCCTTGATTAACGTGCTAATGAATAGGGATGTTAAAGAGTCGTCCGGAAACCCGTCTGTGAGAAGGAGGAGTGAGAAACTCCTAGGTTGGGCTTAGCCTGCAGAGAGAGCAACTTCACTAAAATGCCATTAACCTACTGCTCCTTAGCAGACACTCGGGCAAAACACCTTGGAGATGTCTGAGAAAGGGCTGAGGTGGAAGCAGGGGGTGGAATCCCTGCTGGGCTCTCGCCCCTGCCCCCGCAGCTGATGCGGGGCTGCGGAGCGGCCAGGGCAGCCTGGAGCCACCGGGCCGGGCACGGCGCGCTGGGCGCCGGGGCAGCCGCTGCCCCACTCCTCGGTGGAAAAATAGTGCCGGGGAGATGGCAGGGTGGGCGAGAAAGGAGCCCAGCGGTTTTTTTTCAGCGGTTCCGCTCCCTATTAACTTTGACATCTTTCTCGGATTTATAAATTAGAGTTCATTATCCTCGAAGGTCGTCAAAGTAGGCATCTCAGCTAAGAATTAATGCGTGCAAACCCGCTCGCTACAGCTGGCTTCGCCTTGAGCTGTCTGGTGGGCTCAGGAAGTTGGCGGAGGCTTCAGTCACTCCAGTGGTCAGAGATAGCGGTCCCTTCTGCCCTCTTGCTTGCCATTTATCGCCGGTAGAAGGTTGAAACGCAGCTGCCCACCATCCTGGAGCGAGCAGCAAGCAGATCGCCAAGGCAAATGGACCTGCCCTTGTTTTTGAAGGAAACAAACATGTTTCTCCCCCCGCGTCCTGTCCCAAAGTTAAACGTTTGTTTAGGACAAACTCGAGAAGCAACAGTCTTTGCGAGAACTTTGTTTTCCCCTTCTCGTTGTGAATAACAAAGTGGTCATAGGCTACTCGGCCAGTTGGCGAGGAGAGAACTTTTGTTTTCTGGGGCGATTTATGTTCTTTATAAATATGTGGTTTGGAAAATAAAAAGAGACTTGAAAACGTTGTTACAATGAAAAAGGACAAATTAGAAGACATTTTCTGTGATCAAAGGAGGAAGAGAAAGCGAGTAGGGGTATTCAAAAAGCTTGACTTATTCACACAACTCCTTTGGAGCCCAGGGGCAACAAGCGTGTCTTACATTGAAAAGGCGGCTCTATTCAGAGTGCAGGTGCGAAGTGGTGTGGCACATTCTGCCACATTATGTAAAGGTTGTTGGAGATTAGTGTTCAGACTTAATAACTAAAGCGCTTGATTTACATTGGAAAAAAGCCCCCTCATCCGTGAAAGCAAAATAATTTAACGCGTGATCATTTCGAGTGCTGCTGATATCCTAATACTTGCATTGTTCTCGGCCAAGTACTAGAGGAGCGCGGATTGATGCTTTTGGGAACCTATCATTTACAGCCACTGAACTCTGCTCAGAACTGGAGGTCTCGAGGGGAGATAAAAGAGGGGCACAAGAGAAAAGTTTCGCATTAGGGAAAAAAAAGGGGGGGGGGAGGAAAAAAAAAAAAAAAAGAGAGAGAACAATATAAACGTGACAGTTCTCCTCCTCCCTGCAGAGGACTCCGTGTCTCCTGTCCAGTGCCAAGGCGAAACAGCGTCCAGGTCTACGGAGGCAAAAATTGGGCTCAGGTCTCAGGCTCTTCCCTACTCCGCCTTCCCCCGTCGGAGCAGAATTACTTACCTTACTAATTATTCATATTTATGTAAATGTCATTAGTTAATGTAACTTTCTATAAAAAGATAATCAGGCGAGATCGGAGCATAGGTATTACCTTAAATGCATTGGCTCTGGTTGTTTCATTCATATGTTAATACACGTGATGCAGTCGTGCCAGGCGTAGGGAGGGTGGAGAGGAGGGGAGAGGAGGAAAGCAAGGGAAAGAAATTAAATAATAATAACAAAGCCCCACAAAGGCTTTAAGTTTGCATCGCGGGACCAGGGAACACGATGCCTTCTGATGCGCTGAACAAAGGGGGACCCCGCGCCGTTCCAACCGCGGCGGCTGTCCGGGCATTCCGGCAACTTTGGGTGGCTTTTTTGTTTGTTTGTGTCCCCTCCTCTCCTGAAGGAGAATTTTATGCTTCAAACCGTTTCGATCTACCCAAATCCTCGTGCCAAGCCGAATGCCTCGATATTCCCGAACGACCCGAATTAAAGTATCTTTGTACGGGACACGCACCAATTAAAATTGCAATACCTTTTTGCATCTCTCTCTTTAGTGTAAGAATTTTAGGGCCATTTCCATAAATTCTCTGCGAGAATAAAGGCTATAATGGGAACAAGGTGAGAAAGCTGTTAACCATTGTTTCAGCAAGAAAAGGTCGTAAGTCAGGCAATTGGTGTCTGACCTGTCAGGATAAGGTATAAAGGCTTTATTCATGCAGTCGCTCACGATTTTCTCAGCTCTCACAAAAGTGTTTTTATGATTCTGTTTTCTTACCTCGTTCCTTAATTAAAAAGCTGAATGATTAGAATAGCACCTGCATAATGTCTGAACGACGCCTGCATACTAATTCGCGAGTCTTTACATCTAGTAATTATAACATAAAATCAGAGATTGAATAAAACAGAAGGATTTTGCCCCTAAAGCCCTGCTAATCCTCTTTTAAAAGAGTCTGCTGAAATAATTCAGAACAGTTTCCGGAAGTTGGATTACCGACTCTTTTTTGACTATTTACAATGAAATGATATTTCACACTTAAAGGACTCTCTGTATTTCTACAACAGGTTTTTTAAGGTGGCCTGTTTTCTAGACAATAACAATCCAGTGATTCCTTTCTTTTCCTACCCGTTTTTTCCCCCTCTTCCTCCCAGCAAGATCTTCATCTTTATCAAGTATATGCGAGGATTAATCTGTCCTCAGGTAGGGATAACAAAACCTCCCCCCTTGAAACCTCCCTTTGACTCCCCACTCCGGGACTCCCCGTGACGATGGAAGAGGGAGGGCAGCCCGCTTGTGCCCAAGTTCAGACCTGATTCCCTGATTCCCGGCCGCTCGCGGCAGCAGGGGATGGAGCAGGGAGCTCGCATTGCTTCACCGATGCCCCCACCCAGGGCAGAGGATAATTTAAGCCAGCAGACACTAGTCAAAAGTTGAAGACTAATTTTTGTGTGTGTGTGTGTGTGTCTTCCCGAAACAGCTGGGGGGACGAGGGGGAGTGGTGGTGTCCGCGCTTTTGTCTGATGTTCAGGGCGTGCTGTAGCAGGTACCCTCGGGCCAGCAGCGAGGCAGGGGAGGCAGGAGGGAGCTGCTGGCGGCGGGCAGCGCCGTCCCGGGGCCGCCCCCAGCCCGGGCGGGCGGCGCAGCCCCGCAGGGCTCAGCCCGGCTCCCGCTGCCGGGGGCTCAGCCCGGACCCCCGGGGTGGCTTCCCCGGCCCAGGCAACCCGCAATGACCCGGAGAAGGGTTTTGCGGCGGTAATAGAGCCGATCCTCTGGGTAACATTGACTAGGGGGTAAGAAAAAAAATCTGCCGATCTGTTAGAGCGTCCTATTTATTTTAGGAAAAAGGTTTCCTTGTAGACTGGGGAGCTCCAGCCCGGCCATGAGGTTGGCTGCCTCATGACGAAGAAAACGAAGTTGGTGCACGGATTTTGAAACGCAGGAGCTGCCGCCCGCACCCTTTGCAGCTCCCCGGGGTCTCGGCGCCTGATCCAAAGGAGCCAGAGTGGTCCTGGCGTCGGAGCGGGGTGGATCCAAGTGAAGAAGTTGAGACTGAAGTCAGCCTCACGGGAAGTTGCAGAGGTTTCTCTGAGACGTTACCGTCATTAAGAGCACCTTAGTCTGTTGTGCCATTTCTTTTTAACTGTTAAAGAGTTGCTTTTGCGGTGACTTTTGTTCTTCCCCCTCCTTCTCCTGAATAGTGTAATCCTGCAAAAAACTAAATCATCTATCAGAAAATGGAGTCAACGTGACATTCAGCATTAAAAATCTAGGGGCTTTAACTAAAAGCTTCAATTGCTATCCTGGCCCCATTATAACCGAGGGAACGACATACTCTGTGGGAAACTCAGAGATGTTACATATCGCTTTAGCGGGCGCTGCCCTTGTTTGTTTATTGTAGCTTACTTTCATTTACATCCCAGGAATATTATTTCACCAGGCGACACACGAAAAGACAAAGGGTGTAAATAAACTAACATATGGCCCAGAGGTTTTAGAGGAGCTGGAGCCGCTTAGTAAGTCATGTGGGTGATACCGGGAATCCGTCTTCTGTCCTTCCCCCGCTCCCTCATAACCTCCTTCTCCCTGCGTATTCCTTCTACCTTCTCACGATAAGTCACGTTTGTGTCACAACCGGCTTTGGGGCTCCAGATGGTTTTTCCTTTGGACTGCAAAAATATGGGCAGCGCAGGGACAGGGAGGGATGGATGCAGGTCCTGTGCCCGTGCCTCTACATGCGGCCGGAGAAAACCCGTTGACATAACAAATGTGTGAGGGGATGTGTGTACACACGCACACAGCCCCGGACACGGTCGGTCCCGGCCGGGGGGCCCGGGCCCGGGAAGGGGCGGCGGACAGAGCCGGGCCGTGCCGGGCTGCGCGGCCCCTTGGAGCAGGCGGCTGGCGAGGCACCGAGCAGGGTCGAGCAAACTGGCGCCCATGGAGACACTTGACAACCTTTTTCTGTTGTTGTTGTTGTTTCCAATTGTAACCGATTTCAGGATTTCTCTCCCAAAAAGCGTAACCGGAGCGGAGCCCCGCTCCGTCCGGGTGGTGCAGGGTGTTTAACCGCACGCTGCCACCTCCTTCCCCTCCGCTTCTCCCGGTAAGGTGGCGGAAACGGGTCTCGGTTACTGATTCATATTTCTAATCTTCCTTTCCTGAACATACAATGTCCTATTGTTAAATGAATGGTCTTTAATTAATGCACTTGCACAATGCAGGGCCTTGCATGGGGATCGATGATAGGAAGCAACAGGGGATGGTTCCCTCCAAAATGGTTTGTCAGCATTGAGAAAGAAAAGGCAATGTCTATAAAAGGGCCACTAATAATGCCCACACGTCTCTCACCATGTTGTCTGAGGGGACATTCCTTCCCTTGTTGACAGTCAAGTGTAATAAGTACATGTCTTCGCTCAATCATTATAGACCATAGAATTGTATTCTTTAATTAGCATGTACTGTTAGCCCTCCTTTCCTTTATGGGCCAGTTTTTGTCTTTTACAGACCAGCAAAAATGTTTTCCTTCATTTCTTTTTCTTGAATTCTATTATTTCTTAAATTATTTTCTTTCTTTCTCTCTCTCCCTTCATGTAGTCAAATGTATTCTCTATTGACAATATTCCTGGCAGCTAGAGCCAACTTTTTGTCATCTCTGTGTGTTAGGCAACTTCTTTCAAGTTTTCCTTTTCTAAAAGCAACCAAGGCAGCGCATGCGCAAGGCGCCGGCCGGTTCGGGCGGCGGTGTGTCCGAGGCTGCTGCGTCCCTGCAAACAGCAAAGCTGGCGTTTGTCCTGCCAAGGGAGCTCCGAGCAGGTTCGGGAGCTGCGGAACCCCGGAACGTGTTAACATCCATCAGGGGAATGCGCAAGGCAAAGAAGGCTTACTTTACTTTCAGATTACTGTAGCTGTCGAAAGAATTCCCTCTCTTGAAAAAGAAATAAAATGCACTAAATCCGCCTAGGAACCTTATAAAAAGGTTTTATTTCGCTGTGACTGGGACCCATTCTGGAGGGGGTGTGTGGAAATTCTTCAAAAGAACAGTTGCATCCTGCGAAACAACAGCCCTTCTGGCAGGAGGGAGCAGCAGCCTCTCGGAGTGGCCCCTGCTGAAAACTCACGCCAATCCCCCGAGTGCTGGTGCCCAAGATCCCCGGGTTAGTGTCCCCAGTGTCGCACAGTGCCCGTGAGGAGCCAGAGTGCCACTGCGGAGGTAACCGGGACACGCACCCACCCCCCAGAGTGACAGGGCTGCACCTGGGTGCCACCGGCTCTGTTCCCGCACCCTGCACCTTGGCCAATGCTTAAAGTACAATTGGTTTGAAGTCTGCGATCTGAAAAATGTTGTCGCAGAAATGAAGCCAAAGAAGGGGTTTGTTTTGTTCTGTTCTTTTAATGGAAATGCCAACCTAAAACGATTAACATTAAAAAAGGTTAAAGACCAACAAAAAACCACTCATTAATACTTGATTGTACACCACATTAATAGTACACAGGTTTGGGCAATTTTTTTCAAGTAATATAAAAACCAACAGAAAGAGAAGGTTGATTACACCGTGTTTTAGGAATGGCTCGGTATCATCAGTACAAACACATAATTTAAAAGTGCACATTTGCAAAAATAACCATAGAAATGAAATGCTTATAAATATTTATTGTAAAAAAAATCCAAGTATTAAAAATAAATAGTATGTTCAAGCACACAACAAAACATTCCTTCATTGCCAAACATGTGATAAAGAAAAATAAGGAATATAAGAAGTCTGGAAAAAGATACAGTATACCAACATTGTAAATGTTTTTCTGCAAGCTACATTTTTCAGAGGCTTCTTCTCTGTACAGTTCACAAAGAATGTGCTAGATTTTCTCATAAATATGACAAGACCAAAAAATAATAACAAGAATAATAGTAATACCCTCTCCACTCTAATTTGAATCTGTCTTTACTCAGAAAAGGTCCCATTAAATTAATGATTTGGCTTAGAATGGCAGGATTGGGCTCAGATAATTCTTTAACAACTAAAACAGAAGTACACTGATGAGTTACAGCTTCAAGGAATTCATATTCCGAACAGGGCACTGCATGATATCCAATGAGAAACTACTAAATAAAACCTGATCAGGGAATCATTTCAGTACAACACCATTATGTTTATAAAATGAAGATACAAAAGGGATGCAGTTTGACTATCCTTACACGTACAGACAATAAAACATGAGAGCATATGGAAGCCATCACTTTGAATGCGTTAACAACTTCGATACATTGCAGTATATACATGCGTGATAGGTATTCGGACTGTTAAATGATCAAAGAATTTACTCTGTGTCTACGCTCTTGCTCTCAGTCTACTGGAGAGAAAACATTTGTTGGTCACAAAGTGGTGTTAATGAAACCCAACGTTTCTGCCTTCGCCCAAGAATCGCATTCCGTGCAGAGTGTATGTAGGAATAATTTATTAGAAGGAAAAGTTTGGAGGATGAAATGCAAAAACAATGGACATAATTTCAACTTTCGAACTGTAAGGTCATACAGACATCCGTGGACATCTGTACACAGTCAGAGTTTCACACAGACACAGCCACATATATCCAGATGTATGTCTATACACAGGATTCGATAGTTTGGTATTTTCTGCACCCTCTGGGCCCCTAAAGTTATCTTTAAAAGTTTGATTTTATCTCTTTAGAAACGGTTTAAAGCTAACGGGCAGGGTGAGTTTGACAGAGAGGAGAACAAATCGCTGACAAAGAACCTTTTACGTTTCATCAGCGTTGTTAGGACGACGAGCAGGAATTTCTCAGATAATAACTCCCACTTCAAAGATTTCTCAGCTCAATAGAAATTGGACCATCCTTTTTATTCAACCACAAGGGCTGGCACTAAAGACGACTCAACTGTTTGAATTTTTTTCCCCCGTGTTTATTTTTCCCCTATTCACTAGGGTACTTGGATAAAATAAACAACAAGACAATTACTGGAACATGGACTTCTAACTTTCCCGGGCCCATGGCCCAGCGCCCATGGCCCCGGCCATGCGGATGTCAAGTTCCCCCGCACCACGGAGCCTCCTCTCGCTGCCACGCAGCCACAGCAGGACCGGGAGAGTGAGAAGGGGGTACGGCCGTCTCTCCCCCGGAGCTCACCCCGCTTTCCAGCTCCTGGGGGACTTCCATCGGGACACCTACTCCCTGAGACAGAGGCAGCCCAAGGAGGGGGATCTTCCAGTCCCCATCCTATCTTCCTCTGCCACGTTTGGTGGGGAGGAAGGGAAGCAATCCTCAGGCTTTGTGGCCAGTTTTTGCTGCTAGAAGCTGGTCAGAAAGGCTGGGGACAGCGGGCAGGAGCTCCCACCGGGCTTGGGGGGCTGGCAGTCCCTTACTTTGGGGAGAAGGAGACCGGGGCTACGGCGTCGGAACGGAGCTCGCCTCGAGGGGAGGGCGAAGCCCAGCAAAACCCAGCTCCGCCGAAGTGCATTAGGTGGAGGAAGTCTATCTCTAGCGGGGAGCAGATTGAGTGTATTAAGCTAGCATGAAACCAAAGGTCAGTGCAAATGTATCTTAATAGACTGTCTCAAATGGAGTGTGCCTCCTTTGAAGGCCGCTTGCTATTGCTCTCCTCATTACCATAGCGATCCTAACGTGGCATGCTGATGCACCATAAAACTCACACTTTCAACCCCAAAATCAGGCCCTTTGAACAACCCGAGCTTGATTAGACCTTTCTCCTTTTCTTTCCCCCCTTAAAAACCATTTCCTTGCCTTTAGAAACTCGCCCTCAAATCCCAAATGCATTCTCTGATCCTGGCAGAAAGCAGAAACAAAAGTGAGCTGAGGCGACGGTTCAAGCGGGCCTTTTCTTCCTGACAGTCTTATCCATTTTTATTATGGTCTGGAACAAGTGCCCTGTTCGCGTGGGTTTTGTTTACCGGAAATTAAATGAAAATGATTTAGTTCGCGTCAAACAAAAATATATACTTGTATACACAAGAAAAAGGGCCTGTTAGACGTAAATATTATGTCCTTAATGAAAAGACTGGACGGGCTCCAGACTTCGCCTTTCACTATTTAAGTATGACTTGCCTATTGCCATAGAAATCCTAACTTACCATGAAGATTCACCGTTGTGAAGAAATACTTCTTTGTGCGAGCTTGCTTTGATGTCTAAGGCATAAGATTCAGGCTTTCAGCTGCTTCTGTCTAGATTACCTTGAGAGCAACGGGGTAGACATCTGTAACAAGCAAATGAAAAATTAAAGGTGATTAGCCTGCACATCCAAATACTTCTGTAAATAGAGAAATAAAGAAATAAACAGATCTCAGGACATGATGGAAACATCCTCCCTACCCGCATTTGGCTTCTGCACTTCTCGATTTCCATGACACAAGTTTTGGGGGCTGGAGAGGGGCACAACTCTCCCCTGTTTAGATTCCTCTTTCACACACTGCTCTCACCTAGCTGATTCCCTAAGTGTATTCCCGTTAGCGACATGCTGTTGTCACTATCCATGATGTTTAAACACAAAAGTTGTGGAGTTTGGGCGAATGAAGAAAGGAACGCCGACTTGGTGCCTTGGGGGGAAAATACGGGTGTATAAGTAAGGAAAGCCCTGGCATTGGGGCGTTTTTAGTCACTGGCCAGCTATTTATTTTCCTGTCGTTTTTATATTTCTCGGTATCAACATGCACGTGTATATGTGCGTGTGTGTACAGTTGTACACTCGCAGTAACCCCAGTCACCTGGGTGCGGAGGTGATCTGTCAAACACCAGAGCATGCGGTTACAGCAGCCTTCTGTCTGCTCTCCGCAAGCCATAGAAACCCTTTCCAGCAGCCTATGCTATTTATTTGCCTATACTATCTGGTATTCTTAAACATAATTAAAGTAATTAAAACGGCACCATTCGGTAGTTTCAAGCTACCCCAGCGGAGAGGTTTGTTTATTTATTTTGGGGGTTGTTTATTTTTTTACCCCCCCCCCCCTTCTTTCTCTGAACCGGTGCAATGAACCCTGTAGGTTTGAGACTCTGGGGCAGCATGGAGATGCTGGAGGCGCGTTGTGGGAGCGGTTCACGTCTCCTCGGGGCTGTTGGCAGGGCAGGGCCGCGGAGCAGCGGCCCCCGGTCCCCGCGCTGCCGGGGGCTGCCCGGCCCCCGCCCTGGCAGTGACGTCAGAGAACGGGCTCCCCCCAGCCCCCCCAGAACCGCCCCCCCGGGAGCTCCAGCGCCCACGGTTCAACAGGAGCCGCGCTCTGGGTGGGGACGGGCATGTTTAGGTATTAGAAGTCATTACCAGTGGGAGCTAAAATGGACAGTCAATCATCGCACCCCCCTGGGCCTTCCTTTATTAGCGACTACTGGGTGGGGGGAGGAAATATATATATATGTATTTATATACAGAAAGAGGGAAAAGTAAGGAGATTCTTTACAGAAACGTCAATCGAACGGGTTAATTAATCAAAAAATTTAATGGATCCATTTTGTACAAATTGGTAACAAATAATAGTTTATATATATATATATATATATTTCTTAAAAAACCACACTCTCACAGAAAATCGTGGGCGAACAGAACAGTGCAGCACACAATACTGTTGACAAGAGAAAATCTGTACAGAGAAAATCTGTATGAAACCACTGAAGGGAAGGGGAAAGGAAAACGGGAAGAGGAAGGGGAAGGGAAAGGGAAAGGGAAAGGAAGGAAAGGAGAAAGGACAGGGATAAGGAAAGGGAATGCAAATCAGTTGGCATGTAAACAGACGGGAGCAAGGCGGTCAGAGTGGGGGTGTGTGGCACGGCGGGAGGAGGCGGCAGCGCCGCGGCCGAGGCGAGCGCAGCCCTCCCGTGTGCGCGGTGCCGGGGGCGCGGGCAGGGCCCACCCGCACGCTCCGCAGCCTCTCTCCCTCCGCCAAGCGCCTCTCGCTGCCGCTCCCGCTCGCCTTCCCCGCGCCCGGCGCGGCGCTCCCCGTGCCGGCCGGGCCGTACCGGGGCCGTACCGGGGCCGTACCGGGGCCGTACCGGGGCCGTACCGGGCCGGGCCGCCCGCCGCCGCTCCCGGCGCGCCCTAGCAGCGGGGCCGGGGCTCGGCGGGCAGGCGCGGCGGCGGGGAGGCGCCGGGGGGCCCGGGGGGGCCGCGGGGCCCCGCGCCTTGACACACGTACCATTCGCTCAGGTTGGCGGCGGGCTGCGCGGGCGCGGAGGGCTCAGCGTGGGAGCAGGAGGCGGGGGGCTCCCGGCCGGAGTCCGAGGAGGGGGACACCAAGGAGGGCGTGGAGGACTCGTAGCCGGAGCTGGGAGGAGGGGATTTGCAGTGCACTTTCATGTGTTTTCTCAGGGAGCTGGGGTGGGTGTAGGACTTGTCGCAGCCTCTCACTTTGCAGTTGTAGGGCTTGTCGCTGGTGTGGACATGCGAGTGCTTCTTCCTGTCGCTGCTGTTGGCGAAGCGCCTGTCACAGCCCTCGAATTCACATTTGAACGGCTTCTCCCCTGCAGGAGGCAATGGGCGAGCACAGCCATTAGCGGCGGCGGCGGGGCCGGGAGCAGCGCATCCCTCACCCCCACAGCCTCCCCGGACCCCTCTCTCCGGCCCTGCCACGGCTCCTCTCCCCGCGGAATCTCCTCTCACTAGCTCTGCCCTTCCCCGCGGGCCCCGCCGAGCATCCCCCGGCGCCGCGCTCCGTGCCCACCCGGATGCGTGGCCGGCTCCGCAGGAGGAGCGCCCTGCCCAGCCAGTTTCTCCTCTTTCCCCTGGCCTGTGTGTGTATCATCCTAAGGGTTTGTGCACAAGACAAAGCTCCGAAATAAGGAAAACTTAGAGGAGAACTGCTCGTTCCGAGCAAACTTGTGCTGTCCCCGCAGACTCCGAAGTCCTGCAGAAAGAGCGGTCAGTGATTTATCCCTTCGAAGGCTTTAACGTTAAATACATTTCTCACAGTCCCCCAGGCACGTGGAAATATTTTCCATAACCTGGCTAGATCATATTTCATCCACTTCATACTTGCACTGATTACAATGCCATGGAAGATCCACATCCCCTTTCTTTCCCCGCTCCCCAGTTTGCTGATACCATGTGCTAAAGTACGAAATATTTCAGAAAGACATTGATTGTGCGGGAAAAATGATAAAGTTTCAGCAGAAGGATGACTAGGCCAGCGCACGGCACTGTCAGGAGGGTAAGGATTCCCTTTCCATTTCAACCTACACAGCCACTGAAGGAATTGCAACCGGGATTAAATTGTCTGATCATATAATAACTGGTGTTATGCATAATAGAAATACAATCGTATTGCTGGAGTCGTGTGAAAATGTAACCTCGAATCATGTGGACTTGCCATGGTAGACGATATACAGGAGGTTTTCAAGGAAACACGCCACAGCCAGATGCAGGATGAAATGCTGGCGGCATTATTGTTGCTGACAATAGCAAACTGCAAAAATCCTGCTTGCCAAGGGGTACCCAGGTCCTGTACCGACCGATTATGAAAATATCTTCCTCATCCGTCAAAAGTCAAAAAGTATCAGGGCGGAGAGGACTCCACAAAAATACATGGCCTAACCTTAACGTGAAGCGCAAACAAAGCAACTGTGTTCACCATCATGGCGTATGTAGCTGAAAGGACTTCCAATATTTGGTTTTGTGTGTTTGCTTTGGTTTGGTTTTTTAAATTTCTTGGGTTGTACGTTCGTGGTTGTCGTTTTTATTTTTTTCCCTCCCAATTCGTCATGATTAAATTTAGGAGAGACTCAGTCTACATCGGGCTCGGCTGCGAGCAGAGGAAAATAAAGGAAGGCATTCCAAATATTTCACATGAATGCACTTTATGCAAGGTGGGTGGGAAAGGCTCATGGCTCCGCGTTTAAAGTATGCCCTTTCCGCACTGTAATGGTCAATGAGGAGCACTGACATCCTGCACCGCTAGCATTTGCACGGAGGATGGGTAAATATCTGGCGTTGGAGGGAAGGGAGGGAAGAGGTTAAAAATAAGGTCTCTCACAAAACGATGCGGATTCTGTAACCAAATACCGTCGACATACAGCGGTGCATATGCATAGACACACGCCCGCCTATAATCTAATTAGAGTTCCACGTAAGGAAATAATTTGACCTTCAGCATCTAAGTTGAGACAACAAATCAAGGATATTAGTGTAGTACAAGCAAGCAGTAAGTTAGGAGACCCCAGGGAAAGCCATCCTCATAAGCACTCTGCTTGTGCAAAGTGAGTTCCATTCAGGTAAAAGCGGGCTGCGCCGCACTGCGCTTTGCCGAGTTGAAAAATGTTCAACTTCGCTTAACCCCCTGAAAGAGCCACTGAAAGGTCCGTCCGTGCAGCCGGGTTTCAAGTGGGAAGAGGGCAGCATTTTCTCAGCTGCCCGGGTTGCATTCCCTGAACGCCTCAATAAAGAGGAGCCATCCGAGCCATTTGCAAGTATTCCTTTCGCGAGAGCAGGTTTTCTTTCGCGGAAATCCCGACCCGGCAGGGAGAGGACACTGCACAGGTCCCGGCTGCCGCAGCCCGGGCACGGAGCCGCAGCCACGCACAAAGTTCCGCGGGCGATGGAGACTCTACCGCCATTTTACCCCCACACTTGTAGCTGGGCAAAAGTGTTCAGTGAAACTCAGCCTGGAATTTGTGGCATAATCCCCCGTCTCCGGGAGTGGATTAAGGTATTTACCAACTTCTCCGGGTGAGTGGTGGCGGGGGGAAGCCGGAGCTGGCGGCTCCCGGGCAGCGGGCGAGGCGCGGGGGCGGCGGGGGCCGCAGGGAGGGAGCGGGGCTCCGTCCCACGCCTCGCACTATTGTTCCTGGCCCTCAGGGAAGGCGGTGAAGTGATCCCAGCCCGTCCTGCTCGTCCCGTTGCCGCCGCCTTAACGGCCTTATCCTCCAACCTGGAAAACTCGTACATCGTCAGATATCCCTCTGCCTGCTCCCCAGCCTCGGAGAAATCAGAAGTCATTAATATTTAAGGAGGCAATAATTTTCCTGTTGAATCTAGAACTGTCTTCATGAATAATTCGTAGTGAGTTCTATTAGGGTTTCAGAAACATTGCGTTTTTGACAACTTCTGGGTGTTTAATAGAAACGGTGGAACCATAAAGGCCCTGCAGGAGTTTGCACAATACAGCAATTAATCACCGAGAAAGTTAAAGCCAAAAGTACAGACGCGCCGAATGGTGTTTAATAAACGCAAATCTCCGCTCTCGGGTTTGCCCTGAACCTGCATCTCCGATGTAGGTCAGTTTTCCCAAGAATTTAACCATTTTCTGCTTCAGAGACTTCAAACAGTGAGGCCGTTAAAGAGCAGTAAAAGTTTGTTTACTTAAGAAAAACACTGTCATTAAGAGATGAGCTCTCCCGGTTAATGGCTGTACCTGTGCTGATCCAACAAGGAACTGGCTGGGATACAAGTTCCGTGACCCGGGGATACCCCTTTTTCGAGGAAAAAGGGGGCCAAGAAGGCAGCCGAGGAACACAGCTATGCTGTCGTCCACCTCCTCCCCCCCACCCCCCCGCCCCGCACACAGACTTACTCCTCATAGAGCGATGGAAAAATAATGAGGTGACGAGTGACGGTCGCTGTAAAATCTCAGTGCTATGTTTAGATGATAGCGATACGAAATTAGTGTATGTTCTGCATATTATATCACGTCGCGCTCTATCATAAAAAATGCAACTCCTGGAAGGTCAAGCCCTGCACCGAGCATGGGGGAAGGGGAGTTTTATGAACTGGAAGGCGAAAAAAATCGTTTGGCTGTAAGCAGATCTTACAATAGGATTATGTAGTTTCCCTCGCAGTGCATAAGGCTGTACAGAAGGGGGTGGGAGGTGGAAAACCCTACACTGGAACAGATTAAATTTTCCAAAAAGGGCTTATTTCTTATCTTCTTCTTTAGAGAAGGGAAAAAAAAAAAAAAAAAAAAAAAAGACAAGCCAGCGCTATGGACTACAAACACCGGCTGCTAAACTAATTAATACAACTTCACAAGCTGCTCCTGGAAGTGTGAAAACTTTCTACGTGCAATTTCATTAATTATAAATGCTTTCCTGGCCGGAAGAGTTCAAACGTAGTTCTGCAAGATCGTCCATCGTGTTACTTTATTTTCTGTTAACTAGAACTAACAGATGTTTCTGACACATGTCCCAATTTCACTTAACAGATCTGTAAATGACATTTCAGAATGTACAGGCCGAAACAACACAAGGGTTTCTTTTCTTTCTTTTCTTTCTTTTTTTTTTTTCCCTCACGAGAATCAGAAATCGCAGCTCCCCATATTTGCGAATGCAGAAAGTCGTTGGAAGGCAATGCTCATTAAAAATGTCAGTGTTATTCAGATCAAACATTTGAAACTCCCTCTGCCCAAAACAGAACTGTTGAACGAAAAGGTCGCAGCTGTGTTATTCTCACAATGTTCGAGCAGCAGCATCTCAGCGACATCAGTCAAAACTGACTAGACAAGTTGTAACTTCCATTGTTCACTTTTAATTTGTGAGCTTGCACAATGATTTCATTTTTTCCCCCCGACTACTTTAAATCGAAAAAAAAATCCTCGCCTGTGTGAATTAGCAGAAACAGTAGCTATATCGTTCGATACTTACACAGATCTACCCATATAAACATTACAGCAACCTCTCCGCACAACCAGAAAAAAATATGGACGAGAATTCTGAGATTTGCTTTCGCTCTCCCCTTCCCCCCCTTTCCTCCCCCTTCTCCAAACGGTAAAGAAACAAACAAATCTGAGAATTTATTTTCCGGAAGTACTTGGCGTGCATTCAATAACAACTCAAAGGATACATTAAAAAAAAAAAAAAAAAAAGGAAAAAAAGCAAATCAGTACGCGGAATAACAGAGAGAAATAGAGTAAAGAGAGCTTTACATACTGACCTGTATGAGTTCTTTTGTGTATTTTGAGATTCTCTGATCTGGCAAACACTTTGCCACAGCCTGGGAAAGGGCAGGGGAAAGGTTTTTCACCTGTGTGGACTCTGATGTGATTTACAAGTTTATATTTGGCCTTGAAAGGTTTCCCTTCTCTCGGACACTCTTCCCAGAAACATATGTGATTGGACTGCTCGGGTCCTCCAACGTGCTCCACCGTGACATGAGTCACCAGCTCGTGCATCGTGCTGAAAGTTTTCGAGCATAATTTTTTGGGAGTCTGGTCCAACTCAATCCACTTACAGATGAGTTCCTGTTTGATGGGCTGCCTCATGTAACGAAAGAAGGCACCCGGGCCGTGGTGTGGAGCCAGGTTCACGTTCAGATTCATACCACCGTAGTTATGAAGCGAAGAAGCAGCAAAATGATCTGTCCTGGAGGCTGGTACTTGAGTGAAATGTTCAGACCTGGCGTACATTTCTCCAGGTAACCCCAGTCTGAGCTGTCCGTTTAGATGGCCACCTGGAGCTGCATGGGGAGGCTGCTCATGGAGTCCAGTGAACAGAGAGGGATTCCCAGCTTCTGAGTGGTGGTGCTGGTGACCATGGTGTCCGGGGTAGCTACCTGTTGTTGAGACAAACAGTCCGTGGTGAGAACTTGCAGCGGGGTGCTGCTCGGTCAGCCCTGGCATGAGTGGGGCCGGCAGGTCTCTGCGGATGAAGAAGTCCCTACCTGCTGCCAGAGCCTGGGCTGGGTGAGACACGGGGTAAGGGGCTGCTGGTGACTGCGCCGGGCCAAATGCTGCCGTGTGACTAGAGACCACCTCGGCTTGGCCTGCCATATGATGATGATGATGATGATGATGATGGTGGTGGAGGAGCTGGTGGTGGGGATGAGGGGCAGGGCTGATCTTAAGGGCCGCGGGGTGATGCTGAGGAGGAGGATGAGGAGGAGGATGGTGGCGGTGCCCCATGTGTTCTGGCCGGAGCTGCTGCGGCCCGAGGCGGGACTCGGCGGCGTGTTCCCCCGGCGGCGTGGGCGCCGTGGTGTGGGGGTGCCCGGCGACGCCCGGGAAGCCTGTCATGCTCTGAGGGGGGTGCTGGTGGTGGCGAGGAGCCCCCGCCAAGTCTACTAATCTCAGCGCCGTGTTCCGCCTGGAGAGAGCAGCAGGGTCCATCACCGGGATCCCCAGAGCATCCACGCTCATTAGCTTCTAACGCTAAAAAGTCACCTGACAGCGGGAGGAGAGATACACAGGGCAGCGGGGGGGAAGGGGGGGAGCGGGGAAAACAACTTTCTAGTTTTTTTCTTTTTTTTTTTTTTTTTCTCCTTTCTCCCAAAATTAAAAAGTTTCCCGGTCCCGCCGCCCTGGCGCGGGACGCACGGGCGGCTGTGCCAGCGGGTGGGCTCGGGGGGCCGGCGGGAGGCTTTGGCGGCGGCCGGGGAGGTCCCGCGGCACGGCCCGTCCTGCCCGGGGCCGGGGCGGCCCTCACGGCGCGGCGGGACCGGGGCCGGGCCGCGCTCCGGCCGCGCCGCTGCCCCGCCGGCCACACAATCGCCGCGCCCGCCCATTGGCTGCCGCCGCGGTGACGTCACCGTGACAGGTCCCGCCGCCGCCGGAGAGGGAGATCGCCGGTGCCGCGGGGGGCGCGCGAGGGGACGGGCTGCGCATGCGCCGCCGCGCCAGCCCTTCCCCCGGCGCCCCCGTCCGCGGCCCGGCCCGGCCCGGCCCGGCCCGGCCCGGGGTCTCTGCCCGGGGTCTTGCCCGGGGCCGGGCATTGCCGGGCTTCCGCCTGCGGCCGGGGAAAAAAGCCTCCCCGGGAGTGGAGGGCATCGCCCCGGCCTCCCCCTCGCCTCTGTCCGTTTCCGCTGCCCTGCCCTGAGACAAGGGGCGGCCGCGGGGTTCGCCCCCGGCAGAGCACGGGCAGCCCCGCCGGTCCCCGGCCAGGGCAGCGGCAGCCGGAGCGATCCCGGTGCCCGTCCTGCCGGCCGGTCCTCGGCACTTGTTGCCAGCGCGGGGAGAGCGTCCTTGCCCGGCTGAAGCTGCGGCCGGAGCCGCCCCGGCCGCTCGCGGGCCAGGCGGGCTCGGCCCGGGACTCGGTCTACCGGCCCGGGACTCGGGCCATCGGCCCGGTGCCTGAGCCCGGAGAAAGGATCCCTGAGAGATCCCATCCCCTTCCCCCTCCTCTGACAAGTTTTAGCAGCTATCTGATTACTGGCCGCCGGGGCAATGCGAGAAATCGTGATGTTCAGGCTGAATCTGAATTTTTAACCCAGAAGAGGGAGTCTCTCCCTTTCCCTCTCTCACTTTCTCTCACGCACACTTACAGGGCAGTTCCACGTAAAATCCCCGTCCTTGGCTTGAAGGAAAAGCATTGCCAAACATTCACAGTGGACTCGGTTCTGATGATTCTCACCTGAAGGAAATAACATGGTCTGCAGGGTTTGCGTGCTAGTAGTGGAAGTGTAGGTATGGGTTTTAGCTGGACACACTGAGGCCTTACAGGTTTAGAAAAGCTTAGGGCTTCAGCACAGGAGGAAGCATCTGCTTAAGTTTTTAAGAAGGGGATTGTGAACTTAAAAAAAGTTAATGAAACGTGGAAAGAGATTCTTCTGCTCCAAGAAAGAAAAACACATCTTCAAATATCTACCCACTGTATTACCACAGTACTTGGATCCTGACACAAAAACGGCTCCACCATGACCTCACAGTCTTATGAAATATAGCAATGATTAATTCTCTACCCATCCCTTCAAACTCTCATCATTTTAATACATTGACTCGCTGTTAACTTGCCAGTGGGTTCTTTACCAGATGCATGCCAGGTAAAGCTCCCAGCACAGAATTTTGCATTTCCCTAAGAATTTAAGTGTTGGCAATCAATAGGCTTTATGTGAAGTAGTAAAACAAGAAACTACTTGGCAACGTCAACCCAACTACTTTCATAACTGAAGCTGCAAGGCAAAGACTGGAAACCATAAGACTAAAGTTTAGGACATACATAACCACATAGGAGACATCTTTGACACAGCTTCACACATTCTGGGTAGGCTGCAATTGTATTTTGTCTCTGCTTGCATTTACCATACTTGCACTGTAAAACTAGGCTGATATTCAGGTAGCTAGCTATAGATACATCCTTGCACTCATCTTTCTGAGTGGAGATGATGAAAAGTGACAAATGATGCAATTAGCTCCCCAACCTTACATAACATGTTTACGCAGGCATTTTAAACCACACACCATCCTCACAATATCTCAACTTTCAAGTCTACTTGCTCTACGAAATGGATTTGACAGTCCTATTCATGACCATCTCAATAGGAGTGCACAGAAGAGACAAACGTTAGGAAGTATGAATCTGTTACTTACAAATGTACTGAGACTGTGAATCCCAAATAAAGCTGCTTTCCTCATACTTCCTTAAAACACTGCATCTCTACATACTTGTTATCCATCAATTCTGACACTTCTCAGTCAAGGGAGAAAACATCTGGAAGGGTTTGCCAATTAAAAAAAAAGTCATAACAATTTTGCCCTAAGTTCATTTCAAATGTTGTGATGATTTCTTGCCAGACACTCATGGCTCTCAGTTGCCCCCCACTCAGGGCTGTCTCTCACACCCTTTTCCAGGCAGCGTATGAGAACCTGGCCCTCGGTGTCCCTCACTGTTAGGTGAGGCTGATGTGAGCCCCGGTTGTGTGCGGGGGAGGGCGGGCGGGGGCCGCCACATGACTGCCGGGAGGCGGAGAAACGGGGAAGAGGAGGGAAGAGGGCCCAGACCCGGACTGGCTCCGCTCATCTCCCACAATGTTTTGAAAACTTGAACGCTTGTCTGTGCAGCCCTTTGGCAGCTCGAGCTCAAACCGCTGCCACTCGAGAGCTGACCGAGGTCTCCTGCTTCTTGGCAGCGGCCTGAGCCCGATTGACCCGACACGCCGGCCTCTCGGCAAACTCTCAAATGTGTCAACACCAGCTTCTGCAGGGCCAGCAAACTGGCTGCCTGATCCTGAGTACGAATTTTCCTACGGTGGCTTCTGTGTGTCCGCCACCCCGTCCTCAGCCCCTGGCCCCAAGGCTGGCCCGAGCTGGAGGGTTGTTCTAAAGAGGTGACACGTTGTAAAGACGAGTCACCAGCACTTCTCTGGGCCCCGACCTGGCTCTTGTGGCAGAAAGTCGGGGCTGTGGCCTGGGTGAGGGGCTGAGCTGTCCTCCTGCTTTCCGCTTCGCCTGCCACGGCCCGGGCCGGGCGGCCCGCGGGGCAGCCCCGACCCTCCGGCACTGCCCGCACCCCCGCCCCGCCGGGCCGCCGAGGCCTGCGGCGTGGAACCGGCTGCACATCCCTTTGCGGGGTGGGAGCGGCCCCAGCTGCTCATCGGCTTTACCTTAGCCTGGTTGTTTCGGTAGTAATCTACCTAAACATCGAGATGCTTGTCGCTATCTCTAGCATTGTTTCGAAGAGACAGCCCCCTTTATAACCGTGCTCAGCTCAAGGCACAGCTCCTGCCCTCGGGAAGCACAAGAAAGCCAAATTTGATCTTCATCCACTCAGTGTTCTCCCACTTCCACCTCTGTGGAAACTTCCCGACCAGCCAGCTACAAAATATCCGGCCGGTGCCCGAGGCCTGGGCCGGGTCGGGATGCCCTGAACACTTCAGACAGGCTTCGGGGGGTTACGGTTTTGGGCTTCAAACCCCAAACGAGAGCAGGGGAACGGATCAGTCTGAAAACCCCTTATCTTTACTGTGAGAAAGAGAAAAAAGCGAGGAGTAGAAACAGAGAGGACCAAGAAAGTCACCCTGCGCGATTCCTTATCCCTTAAACTCGCTTTGCCAGAGAGGGATGCGGGAAGCAGACTCAGGACCTGAGCCCGAGCCCCTGCCTGCCCCGGCAGAAGGCACTGCTGGTTAGGAAGAGGTGGTTCAAGAAAGCCTTTCAGCAATCCCAGTTTCACCTCGGGGAGGAGAGGGTACCGAGTAGCTCGAGAGCACACTCTGCCTTTGTTTTTATTCCCTCGCCCCATATCCACTTATGGGGACTTTATTTCAGGGTTCCCGAACAATGGGAAGTCAGCCACCAGGCAAGCAACCGTTTGTGCCTAGGTTTGCCTCTCACATTTTGTGACCTAGAGCTACCCTAGGACAAGCAAATCATATGCTTATTTTAAATAGAATATTTCATTCAGGACCTCAAGATTAAGGTATTCCTGTCAGATAAGCTGTCAGTCACTGACTACTTAGACACCACATTGTGGAAGCCTGGTATCCCTGGTAAAGATGATACATATCATGTAAACCCCATCAACAAGATCAAAGTCTTCTTCTTTAATAGGATCCAATACATGTCAAACCTCATTCCAATCAAATCGTCCGTAAATGAATTCAAGATGAATATGTCATAGAATAATGTGACAGTGCAATCACATGGGGTCAGGGGTTGTTGTTTCAATGAGAGAGTCGTCAAATATTAATTCTAGAACCTCCAAATGAATAGGCATTGAGCAGGATTAGGCAGCTGCTGGTGGGGTGTTCTGTCGCTGATTTGTGTTTATGCAAGTACGTTAAACACTAAGCTGAAAAAAATACAGTCTCCTTTGAACTGTAAAAAGGACATATTTTAACTTACTTGACTTTTCCAGGATGTTTCTGTAAAGTCGTTTTCTTTTCCTCATTACAAGGGGAGTCTTGTGCCTCATTTCCTGACTTTGTTCCTGTTTGGGGAGAGAGGTAGAAAGTTAAGAGCAAAACCATTTGTGCGTGATGTGGAATGAGTAAGGCACCCTATAAGTGTGGCATCATGGATTCAAAAAGAAAAGGAAAAAAACCCCAAAAACTCAAAAAACCCAAAATCCAACTTATAAAACCAGACCAAAAACACAAGTTAGGCAATGAGAGGGGAAGAGAAGCTTTCTCCGAGGGGAAACTGGAGGCTGTCTCCCCAGCAAAGCAGCACATGTTTTATGGAGTCATGAAGTTTCCATGGCTGATTTAGGGGAAAAAAAAAATATGAAAGGACATCTTTTCAGTTCTCCTTTGATCTGACATTCACCTTCTGGCAGGCTATTGTAAGGCAAGTTTTTACCCACTCGGCTATATTGTTTACAGATCCTTCTGTCCCGAAATTAAATTCCGGACTCTCTGCGAGCCTCCAACACAAGTTGTTGTCTCAGCAAGGATTAGTATAGTACCACCCTGGCACTTCTCCCTGCCTATAATTTTCAGCTTGCTCTTTGCTCTCTGCAAGGCAGAGCACTGCCACTGCTACAGGCAGAACTTTGCACAGCTTGCTTTGAGCGGCAGCAATAGCTTTGAGAGCAGATCTGGGGCTGGATGCAGTGTCTGAGTCTGAATGTTTGCAGATATCTTTGAAATGCTCAGGATTTTGTTTGTTTGGGTTTTAATACAGAAAAGCACACTAGAATCTGGAATCACTTGCTTAAAATGACGTTATTATTATTATTATTATTATTATTATTATTATTATTATTATTATTATTATTTCTACTATTATTATTATTTCTGTCTCTATATTATTATTACTCTCACTATTATAGGCACTCCAGAGCTAGTAAACAAAAATCTGTGCTAAGACAAACACTTGATGATATTAATTACGAAACTTCACCATCGTATCACAGTCATAATCTTTCATAAATAATTTGATGTCCTCCATATTTTCACTGCTGTGATGAAAATTACTGCCAAAACTTTAGCAATCCCTTAGGATTTTAAATTCCTAGTCAACTTCCATTCATTCTCTCACTTTTCCCAAGTCAGAGCGGCCAACATTGCCCCGCTAACGAGAGGTTTGCAGGAGTTGTGCTTTATGGTTAGGGTGGGAGGTTGGAGGAGTGCTCAGTTCCCAAGTGTTCGCCAAAACTTGTTGAAACTGGACAAAAAAAAAAAAAAAATCAAATCGCTGCATTTAATATTTCAAATGGTTACCAGATGACAAAAAGGAAGGCAAAACAGTTCTGCGTTTCAGAGTAAATATTGGCTAAAACTCTGGCTCGACCTCGCACGCTTTTCTCATCTGCCCTGTGCCGTCGGCGGAGCAGGAGGGTGAGGATGTCCCCTTGCCCAAAGTGTTGGGATGTCGGGCGCTCGTGTGGGGTACCGGTTCCCCCGCGGTGGCGCTGGGGCTGCGATGGGACCCTCCCCGCCCTCCCCCCTTGCCCGAGCCCTCGCTCCCGCCCCGGGCCGAAGGTGCGGCCGAGCGGGGCCGGAGCCGCCGCCGCGCGGGTCCCGGGCGGGGTTGCGAGCCAGAGCGAGTGGGAGGCAGCAGCCACGGCGTGTGCCCCGCCGCCAGCCGCTTGGCACGCAACCTGTGCTTTCCGCGGCCGCGCAGGGCGGAGGGAGCGGTCCCCGGGAAGGGCTCGGTGCAGAAATAAAGTTTCTCGTCTCCGGGTGGAGAGAGCCCCGAGAGAAGCCCGGCCAACGGGCTGGACTCCCTGGGGCTGAGGGATCGTGCGTGACAAAGGAGTGGGAGGAAAGGGGTCGGCGAGAAGCCCACGCCAGTCCCCATCGGTCGGCGCTGTGCCGGTGCCCGGGGCTGGCACGCTGCGTTGGGCTCGGGTCAGAGGTCACCTTCGGGTGTATCGCCCTGGGCAGGGATTTGGGAGCTTTCCCCCAGCCCCAGCCGGTTTCAGACGCGGGAGGGTCCCTCGGGGCCGGGAGCAGCGTCGCAGCCCCTGCCCGGGCTCTGCCGAAGCAGGCGGCAGCACCCAGCTCCCCGGGCAGCCCCCCCGGCCCTGCCTGCGGGGGGGCGGGGAGAGGCCGGAGGGGGCCGGCCGAGCTCCGGGCTCCGTCCCTCCCGCACCCGCCTATAAAGCCGGGCTTGAGGTGCGGGGCGCCGGCTCCCCCGGCGGGCCCCCGCGGCACCGGGCGCGGCGGTGGGCGAGGTCTGGGCGGGGAGCGCGTCCCCCGGGACGCCTCCCCACGGGGCTCGCCATTGTCAGCGCTCGTCCCCCTCTGCACGCCGCCCCGGGCTCCCGGCCCTGCCTGGCGGCCGCAGGACCCTCCCGGCCCCGGTGCTTGCCCGTCCGAAGCGAGCCCGGCCGCAGTCGGGGCGGGCAGCGCCCCAGCCCCGCTCTGCGCACCCCGCTGCCCTGTTCCGCGGGGCTCCGCCGCTGGGCACTGCGCGGACCGCCAGGCCGAGCCACCCTTTGCTTTTAGGGGGGCGGGCGCGGCTCCCGGCGTCCGACAGAAGGTGTCGGACCCCCCTTCGGTGCTTCCCGGGCTCTCGGCCCTCCGCCCGTCCCCGCCCGCCGCGCTGCCGCCGGGACCCTGCCCCACGTGGGCGAGGGGCAGCCGAGGCGCTGCCCCCCCCGCACCGCAAGGTTCCAGCCCTTCCTCCCGGGGTGGCCAAGCCTCCTCCCGACCACCCCCCCCGACGACAGGGAGCTCTCGTCCAGCCCTTGGGGCAGGCGGTGGGGGCTAGCCAGCAGCCCAGGCTGCACAGGCACCCCCTACACCCAGGCACTTACCCCTGCGACCTGTTGAAGGTTTCCCCTCATTTCTGAACTGGCGAAAATAAAAGTGGGGGTGGAGGGGAACGGGAAAAGAAAGAAAGAATGAAAGAAGAAAACAATAACCCCCCCCTAAGAACCCACCACCTCTTTGGCGCTTGCATCGAGGCGGTCATCCTTCATTTCTTCTTTTCTTGCTTTCTGGAAGCAGTTAGGGAATGTATGATGAAGCAGAAATGAGCCGTCAGGATGATATTTTAATGGCTTATATGTCACGTTGGTGCATGTGGCTTTGAACTGGAGCAGCTTTCGTTTCCTGCAGAGAGCGCACCGCAAATCCCACTTGATAACTTCTACAACCCACAACATTTTTTTTTTTTACATTCACTCTTACACTGTATATTTAGATACGCTTCCTAAAAATACCTTCTCGTCTGCCTTCTCGTACATTTTGCACCGACCTGGAATGATCACTGGTTTCCCCTTGCACTGGGAGGCAGGCTAGCACTGAACTACCCAACTTTGTAGCTCTCCGAATGCCATCGCCCAGCACACTTCACAATAAGGCTGGCAACTCTGTCCTTCGCTTAATTTTAGCACCAAATACAGAAAGTAGAGCAACACCCGCCTTAAGACTGTGTCCACACCCAGGCGCTCCCTAGAGCGGGTATACCTGTTGCTCTGAGCTATTGCAATTCCATCAAATAGATTCCGTAGAATAAATGCAAACGTGTAGATTCAGCTCACCATTATTCTAAAAAAAAAAAAACCAAAAAAAACCCCAAACCCACCAAACCCTGTAAAGCCTTCCGAGATCCAAGGAAAATTACATAATAGATCTGCTTTGAAAGCTATCTCCTGCACCGAGCACAGGCACACTGCGTCTGCAGATAAACTGCAGCGAAACATTCCGTCAGGGCGTATCAAAGTTTATTTATTGTCGTTGATGTTTGTTTGTTTGTTTTCTCGCCGCAATGGCCATTTTATACCTCTCAAAATGAGGCAGTTCTCGCCCGAGAAGGGTTCTCGCAGCAGCGCTGCCCGTCCGACTCCCCAGTACCTGCGCTGCGGATTGCTTACCAGCGGCTATAATTAGAGAGGATGAGTTTAAAGTTTCTTTGTTTGGAACTAGGAATTGGAGGGGCTCGGATTGAGCTGCGAAGGAGGCAAGTGAAGGGCTGAACAAAGGCGAAATGTATGGAGTCTGACTCTTAGCGAGCTTTTGGTGTTTTCGTTACTAGAAAATAATTAGAGCTAATGAATATGCAGGCGAGCGAGTAAATAAATAATTTGCCAGTTTTATATCTGTACGCACATGGGCACATACCTAAGTGTATCAATACATACACACACAAAGACGTCTATATTTTAAAGTTTCTTGAGATATTTTTTTAAGAGCCGAAGCATCGTTTAAAATATTGTACAAATGTTGCTTAGCTTAATTGATTAAGCCACTAAGGTTTTCTGCTTTTAAATACCATACTTATACATTTCAACAATCATTTTAATATATAGTCAATGGCTCTTTGTAGCGGGAACAAAAAAGAACTATCCACAGTTTTTCAATAGACTTTGAGCTGGGGAAAGACAGGTTAATCGAGGGTTGCATCTAGAAAACAACCAAGTGTTGTATGTTTGCACTGAATCCAAATGTCTGCATTTTTCTAACTAAATCAAAGGGAGTGTTATTTCTTTTTCTGCTCACTCATCTGAAGGTAAGTAAATTTTCTCTGGCGATCAAAAGCCTGGTCAGCAACAAAGACACCGCCTGCTTTTTCCACCGTCCTGGTGTGGCAAGTTGAGGAATTTCAATAACTGTGACAAGGGTGACTGATTTGTGAACTAGAAAAGGTTTGAATGTCAGAAAATTTACATTGCTCCTATCGAGGACTTAAAATAAATTTCCTTCCCCCCCCACCAAAAAAAAAAAAAAAAAAAAAAAAGAAAGAGAGAGAGAGAAAAGTAACCGTGAGTTACATGCAGTAGGAGGAGAAATAATGTACGTTTGGAAAATTTACAGTTTTACCTGAATGAGAGAGACTCCGTAAAAGAGAGAGCAAGCGACAGCGAGAGAAAATGGAGCGAGAGAGAAAAGAGAAGGAAAATAACAAAAAAAAGGAGGCGAAACAACAACAACAAAATTAGAAAGTTAAGAGTGCTCACCCACCTGCGTTTTGATGGGTGCAGAAAACAAGATTTATTTCAGAAACCTGATGGAGGGATAGAGTCAGCTACACAGAGAAATCACGCCTGGTGTTTAAAAATTAGATCAAGAGCACCCAGCACCTACTCTCGGAGAGCTTCAGTTTTAAATAAGAAGAAAGCACC
Organism: Agelaius tricolor; assembly: GCF_023055355.1. Taxonomy (NCBI): domain Eukaryota; kingdom Metazoa; phylum Chordata; class Aves; order Passeriformes; family Icteridae; genus Agelaius; species Agelaius tricolor. The sequence goes on from NW_027269272.1 coordinate 13,400,645, forward strand.
TTCAAAAGACGCGAATCCCTATAGGGCTTCTCTTTCCAAAGCCTAAAAAGTTGCTCAGTGATCTTAAAAATTCAGGATCACCACGAAATCATCATAACCATCATTATCAGAGTGCTGGAGACAGAGGGACAGAGAGAGGGAGAGCGGGGGACAAAATAACCCTAATAATAGATATTTTTTTTTTTCCTTAGCGTACACATACACACAAAAAGATGCGCTGGAAATATTTTCGTGGGGGCAAAAAAAAAAAAAAAAAAAAAGGCAAAAGCAAGAAAAAAAAAAAAAAAGAGCCTCATATATATATTTAAAAAAAAAAAAAAAAAAAAAAAAGTTGGGGCTGCCGCAGCCCCGTTTGTCAGAGCGGTGTCAGGGCGCCACAATACCTGCGATGGATGAGGCGGCGCGGCCAATCAGCGGCCGCAGCCGGCGGGGCCGGGGGCAGCGACGCGGGGAAGGGGGAGCCGGCGCCGGCCAATGCGCGCCCACGTCCGCCCGCACGGCGCTCCGCCCCCGGCTCCCATTCATCAAGGGGGGGGACGGTGTCGTCTTTTCAATTCATTTATCTGCAGGAATGATTGCCGCTATCAGTCTCGCGTTCACCGCCCGGCTGAGGAGGTGAAAGTTTCTCCCCAGGAAGATAAACCGCAAAAGACAATATTGTGCATGATTTGCGCCTTTTTTTTGCGGAGCGAAAAAAAAAAAAAAAAAAAGGCCCCCCGAAAAAAAAAAATCGGGTGAGTGTGGGGAAGCTCGAAGAGGAGAGAGAAACAATCTCTCGGCCACTTTGCAACATTCCTATAGCCAAAAAAATCACTGAAGGAAGTTTCTTTTTTGTTTTGGTTTTTTTTTAATTTTTTTTTTTTTTTTTTGCTGCCTGTGTTGAACTCTCGCCGTTATTGTTATTTGCAGCCAGTTTATTTTTGAGCTCACCCAACCCCCCCCTCCCCACTTAAACCTCCCTGAAAAGTCAAAGCAGAGAGACAGTGAATATTTTTGGAGCACGTTTTTATTATTATTATTATTTGCAACTGCGAAGATCTCTTCCCCCCTTCCGCACCAGCCTTTTTTTTTTTTTTTTCCTTTTTTTTTTCCTTCCCCCTGCGCTGATGCCGAAGGGGGTGTTTTTGATGTGGTTGCTTTGGTGGTGATCGTCGCTGACTTTCCAAAGAGGGTGTTTTCGCCGCCGCTGCTGCTGCTGCTGCTTCTCTCCGCGTTGTGTGTGTGCGCGCGTGCTTTTTTTTTGGTTGCTGCATCGACGCTGGGAAGATGCTTCTGGATGCTGGACCGCAGTATCCCGCCATAGGAGTCACTACCTTCGGATCCTCTCGCCACCACTCCACGGCCGATGTCACGGACAGAGAAGTGGGGCTGGGGATCAACCCCTTCGCCGACGGCATGGGCGCCTTCAAAATCAACCCCAGCACCCACGAGCTGGCCTCGGCCGGCCAGACCGCCTTCACCTCGCAGGCGCCCGGCTACGCGGCGGCGGCCCTGGGGCACCACCACCACCCGACCCATGTCAGCTCCTATTCCAGCGCCGCCTTCAACTCCACCCGGGACTTTCTGTTCCGCAACCGCGGCTTCGGGGAGGCGGCGGCCGCCAGCGCCCAGCACAGCCTCTTCGCCTCCGCTGCCGGCAGCTTCGCCGGACCCCACGGACACACAGATGCCGCGGGACATATACTTTTCCCGGGGCTGCACGAACAAGCCACCAGCCATGCTTCGCCCAACGTGGTGAACGGGCAGATGCGCCTGGGCTTCTCCGGAGACATGTACGGCAGACCCGACCAGTACGGCCAGGTCACCAGCCCCCGCTCCGAGCACTACGCCTCGACCCAGCTGCACGGCTACGGCCACATGAACATGAACATGGCAGCCCACCACGGGGCAGGGGCCTTCTTTCGTTACATGAGGCAGCCCATCAAACAGGAACTCATCTGTAAGTGGATTGAGCCCGAGCAATTGTCAAACCCCAAAAAGTCCTGCAACAAAACTTTCAGCACGATGCACGAGCTGGTGACTCATGTCACGGTGGAGCACGTTGGAGGACCCGAGCAGTCCAATCACATATGTTTCTGGGAAGAGTGTCCGAGAGAAGGGAAACCTTTCAAGGCCAAATATAAACTTGTAAATCACATCAGAGTCCACACAGGTGAAAAACCTTTCCCCTGCCCTTTCCCAGGCTGTGGCAAAGTGTTTGCCAGATCAGAGAATCTCAAAATACACAAAAGAACTCATACAGGTACGGTAACCTTCTCTGTCGCTTTTCTCTGTGCGAGTGGAAGCGCCGAGCGCCGGGGCCGGAGCGGGACGCGGGGCCGTGCCGGAGGGGTTGGGGGCCGGCTCGGCCGAGGCTCGCACGGGAGGAGGGGGTTTGGTCCAGGGACCAGTGCTTTTTTTCCGGGAGAGGCCGGCTCGGAGCTCCGCTGCAAAAAGAGCTCGGTCACAGCCACGCCAGCAGCAGCAACAAAAAGAAAATGATCCCTGCCGAGGCAGAGGGGGAGGACGGCAGGGTTTGCTGCTGGGATTGTTAGGGCGGAGGGGGTGGGGTGGGGGATCGCAGCAACCTGTCCTGTTTAAATTTATAGGTTTTAATTAATTATTGTTCGGCAGTTTTGGCTGTGGCACGATGAGAAATTGTGCTAAATGTTGTAGGCAGCTCATTCGTCTCCTCTCTGCAATTCAGGGCTTGGTAAATATTTAATTCCGTTGAGCGATATTAAACAAACCGAGCCCGGCGCGTTACTGTGTTATTGTTGTGCGGAGGGGAGGCGCCGGTATTCCTGAGAACTTTTTCCTTCGTGGGAGGTGGGAATGCAGCAGCCTCTGGCCGGGAGAGCGATCTCCCCTTGCTCCCACCCCAGAACGCTGAAAGCCAGAGCCGCTTTCCCCAGCGCTTTTGCCGAGGGTTTGTGGAGCTGCCCTCTCGCTGATTTCCCGGACAGGATAATTTTAAATATTGCAAGAAAATATGGGGGAGGGGGCTGGGGGGGATGAGAGAGTAAAATATTACGAGAACGAGCTATAAAATCGGAAACCAGACGCTGAGGATCGTGTGTAATATCCCACCACGCCTGCTCTCTCGCTCGGAGCGTTGTGAAGAGGGAGAGGTGCCCGGGACTGGGGTTGAAAGGAAACTCGCCCCTCCAAAAGAAAGGGGCGAAAAAAAAAAGTTATTTGGCTCCCCTGCTCTCCGAAACGGGCGCTTTGCGGGAGTCGGAGGTCCGGAAAGGATAGAGACTAGAAGCAAGGTTTTGGGATTCGAGCCGCGCTGAAGTTAGAAAGTTGCGAGTGTTTGAAATGGAGCCCTGGGCTCCGTCCGGCGGTGCGGTGACAATGAGCGATCCAGCCGGCCCTGCTTAATCAGATCCCTTTCCCCCCCCCCCTCCCCCTTCCCTCTGCAATAGGTGAAAAACCATTTAAGTGTGAGTTCGAGGGCTGTGACAGGCGCTTTGCAAACAGCAGCGACCGCAAAAAGCACATGCATGTGCACACTTCCGACAAGCCCTATCTCTGCAAAATGTGCGACAAGTCCTACACGCACCCCAGCTCCCTCCGAAAGCACATGAAGGTAAATGGAGGGCGCCTGGCCTGCCCGGGCGGAGGGCGGCGGGGCCGGCGCGGCCGTGCCTGCGGGCGGAGCGCGGCCCGGGGCCGGCCGGCAGCGGGGCCCCGGCTCCGGGCCCGCCGGGCCGCGCTCAGCCCGGGCCCGGCCCCGCCGCGGGGCCTTCGGTCGGTGCGGCTGGGCCGGGAGGGGCAGGGAGGCGGCGGCAGGAGGCGGCCGGGGGCCTCGCCCGGCGGGCAGGGGCCGGGGCTGGAGCCGGGGAGCCCCGCAGGAGAGCCCGAGCCCGGGGCCCGCTGCTGGTCCCCGGGGCTGGCGCATCCCCAGGCCGAGGCCTCCGTCCGCCGCCGCTTCTATCTCTGCCCGGGTTTTCTCTTGCAGGTCCATGAATCATCCTCGCAGGGGTCCCAGCCTTCTCCCGCCGCCAGCTCAGGCTACGAGTCCTCCACCCCTCCAACCATCGTGTCTCCATCCACAGAAAACCAGACTGCCAGCTCCTTATCCCCTTCCTCCTCCGCAGTCCATCACACGTCCAGCCACAGCACGCTTACATCAAATTTTAACGAATGGTACGTCTAAAACGCTAAAACAAAACAACAACAACAACAAAACACAAACCGAAACAAAAAAAAAAAAAAGCCCCAAGCGAGCAAACAAATACCCTATTTAAAGACTCCAAAATAATGGACACTCTGAAATCAAAATTTAAATGAGCAAACAAAAATAAAATGCTGCCAGTAGACCCAGGACTGAGTAAAATGAAGACTTAATTTTTAAAAATATTTTTCTTTTTTTTTTTTTGTCCTCCATTATTTCTCTCTCTCTCTTTCTTTTTTTTTTTTTTTTTTTAATTTTTCCTTAATTTTTTTCTTTTATTTTTTTTTCCTGACTGTTCTGCTCTGTTCCAAGGCTTGGTAGGCGAAGGGGTTAGTAGAATGCATAAGAAGACAAGGTTACCAGGGCAAATGCCAACTGTGTAGTAGGGCTTCACTGGAAACCACTGATTAGAGATCGCCAACTGCATGTCTGCTCGGGCAGCGGCCTTCCCCCCCATCCCCTCTTGTAAATACAGAATTATTAGCATCAAAAACAAAACGACAAAAAAAGTGTACTGTTTGATTTTGTAAATAGTTATATCGCAAGTTGAATAAGGGGATATGTGGATTTGTGGTCTTTGCATATATGTGGGGGGAGGGGCGGGCGGGCGGGAGCGGCGGCGGGGGGGCGGAGGTGGTGGGGGGGCAGAGGGAAGAGGTAGAAATTCAACTATTTGTACTGAATGGCAAGAATGTTCTAGTAAATGTGTATCAAAATGTGAATTACTTTGTATTATTACAGTCTAAACGTCGATCTAACAGAATATTATTGGTATTAATGTGCTTTTTTGTATAAAGTGCAACATTTCGTCCCAAAGTCCAGTCTAAGTAGTGCAGTAAAATGTTGTTACACGTCCTGTCAAGAAATTCGTATAGTGAAAGCCTGGATCTGCGTGTCAAACTGTTACATTTGTTTATGTAAAGTGATATTAAAAAAAAAAAAAGATATAAACTATATCTGTCCGTTGCTTTTGGCAAATACAAGAACATAATGTATATAAATCCTAATTTCCATATTTATCCGCATGTAAAGGTCCGGTTATACCTGTTACAAGATATTCAATATTTATGGCTAGAAGAATTGGTATGTAAAATTTAGTTTACAGAACTGTTTGGTAACATTTCGTACCTTATTAAAGATTCTTAAATCCCAAGAATTGTGGTAGGAATTCTTATTCACTAAGTCAACCTGCTGCAACTCCTACTAGCTTTAGGATATTAGAATAAAACTGTCCCAGTTTTTCACTGCTTTCCATTATGTCATCACTAAAGCAGCGAAGGTGATATAAATGTGATAAATGAAAGGATCCCTGCTGGCATTACTATAGTGTGTAATTAGTATTTATATCAAAATTTATGAAACAAATTTTCGGCCGCAGTATAATTTAAATGACCTTTGCAGACATAGAATAACAACCATAAAAATAACAGAAATAGATTGCATATGCTACATAAATATTAATGTGGGGAATTGTTACACGAGAAGTGCTGCATTCCAGTCCAACACTGTCCATGAATCTGCATAGACTGGGTCCCTAAATTAAATTAATTCGGATAACATATATTAGGAGATTTAAAACAGAGGAGATTTCGGTTGCTATTTTAATTTAAGGCATTTATGACCATAACTAATTCTTAGGCAGTGGATTCATGACTTTCCTTGGGCCTTTTACTCCAAGAAGTACAGCACTGTTTCACGAAGGCCGTTGTTGTTGTTGTGTGTATTTCTATTTGATTTTTTTCTTCTTTTTTTTTTCTTTGCTGATATTCCTTAAAACGTGATGTTAATTTAAATCAATTACTTCTTATGCTATGTTATTATTATTACTATAATTTTGCTAGTGTTAATAGCTTTCTAAAAAAATAAATGTAGGGCATAAGAATTATTTTATGTAATTTGATTATCTTTCTATCTCTTTTATTTATTTCTCATTTACTTAAGAAATTCGTTCCATTGGCTGGCGTTGATACAGTAAATTTGTAAATGAGAAGACAATATAAAAAATCTAAATTACTTGTGCTTAATGACTGTAGCAGAACGCCTTTTCTCTAAATCAGATTGTCTTCCTTGCAGTTTAGTTTGATAGATTTGCAAGCTGTACTGCTTCCACTAACTTAGCTACGGTTGTTGGAACTGTTGGGCTTTGTTCCTGGTTGTAGCTTGCATGATCGCCCCATTAAGCAGACAACATATCAACAGACAACACAAATCATGAGGTTGGCTAAAGCTGCGAGGGCTTGTGATATGTCATAGAGTGAATTGCACAAACTGACCTTCCAGTAGACCAAGATGACACTTTAACAGCTTCTTTAAAGAAATATTATGTGTACAGCGAGTCAATAGCCATATTAACCGCTCGGGGGGCGGGGGTGCGGGGGAAGCCGCTCTCCCCTCAGTCAGTGCGGGCACTCCGCAGCCCCGGCGCTAACCCGCCCCGAGCACAGCCCTGCCTCTCAGCAGCCCTCCGCAAGGATGTCCCTTTGTCCGTAACATTTGGGGATCTCCCTCGGAGAGACTTTCCACTGCCCGAGAGCATACGCCTCACCGCCCCCCCCCCCCCCCACCCCTCCAGGAAAAAAAAAAAAAAAAGAAAAGAAAAAAAAAAAAGAGAGTTTGTCTTGCTCATCCTAATCCCTACTCTTGTCAGTTCGGCATCGCCGCCTGCTCCCTGCAGCACCCGTGGGAAGGCTTCGCTTTAACTTTACTTTCTACAAAATGTTATTATAGTAAGGCTAATACCAGTTTTCAATGAAAAGAGCGCCACCTTGCAGGGTTTGGCGAGATAGGAAAAGTTGGAGCCCGGTGGGACCGGGGCAGAAAGTGTTGGGACTTGAGGAAATGTAGCCCACCGGGCAAAAGAGCCGGGGGGAAAAGTGTTTCATGCGCCGAAAATGTTGCTTTGTTGCGACTCTTTCAGGGTAACTGTCTCGGCGATTTTACCGGGCATCGTTTATAAAAATTGTAACCTGGGCGTATCTAAGAAAAAAGGAATCGTTGAGCTCGTCTGAGCCATCCATCTGTAAAGTAAACCCGGAGAAACGTGGTGAGGGTGAGATATTTTAAAGATGCGTATTGCAACTTTCTTTGAACTCGTGTAAAGTCCCTAGTGGTCGCTTAACACAGATCTGTTACTTGTGTGTATTGGAACACTTGGCTAATGAGTATTCTTTTAAACTTTCAGTCTGAGGTTTGTTTGAGCGTCCTACAGCAGAAAGGATGATTCTAATGTTGTTGCTGCTGCTGCTGTAGGTTTTTTATCTGGGCTGAGGGGGAACTGTGCGATACTGGTTGATCTCCATCCCGTGTATGTTCTGAATTAACGACGATCACTGGGGCTGGAATTGTTAATGCTGAATTCAAGTCCACGCCATGCTGGTGCTTGTGCTGTTCGCTTGGCTCTGGAGAGGGGAGCAGTGCTTTGAAATCCCCGGCAGAGAGAGAGATGTTTTTCAGGCAGAGAGGTTGTGAGGTTTCTCTCGGGGGGTTCTGCGCTGTTTTAGTCCCTAAAGTCAACTTTCCTCTAGCAAGGCTCCCTTTGCGGATTTATTCACGAAGGCTTGGGAGGAGAAGCACCGATCCCAGCTCTCCAGCCTCAACGGGGGCCATCACTTTCTTTCCGATGTCTGGCTCTGGAGATGGTGTCGCGGTACTTTTCCTGCGTGGGAAAAGTCGATTTCGCAGCCCAGGGCAGGCCGTGCCGACAGCCCCGCGCCGCTCCGCGCTGCCTGCTCCGGGCTAGACAAAACGCTTAGGTCCGATGTCTGCCGTCCGCAGTCTCCCGCGCCCGCGGAGGCTCCCGCTGCCGCGGGGGAGTGTTTGAAGATACCCAAAGCAGGACGGCAGTGCCGACGGGGAGAGTGCAGGAGGCTGTTCGGCTGGGTGTGTGGAGGACTGTGTGTGCTGGCCCCTCTCGGGTGGCAACCCCCGGCCGTGCTTGTGCCGTTTGCGCGCAGAAAGTTAAATGCAAAACAATAATCAGGCGCTTCCACTTCCCCCGCGAAAGACTCGCCTTTCAGGTCGCTTTAATGGTTTGTGAGTGATCGCTTGAATTTATTAAGAGGCAAGTCCGGCATTCATAAGGCAAAGTTAGCTTCTTTAGTCCAGACACTGTTTGAAATGGGGACACCCGCTCCGCGCTGGCCTCGTCTGGTTATCGCCCTTCTTTTAGCCGTGAGGAAGCAGCAGTCCCCGGGCTGATGCACGGAGCATCGACGCTTTTATTTACCGCTTTTCTGGCCAAGCTAGTAAACGGCTCTGACTTTATAAGTTTTCCTGTGTCCAGAACCCTCGCTCCTCTCGCAGCAACTTTCAAAGGGAGCGAGCAGCGAGCCGGGCCGCGGGCCGGGCCGGAGCGCGCAGGAGCCCCGCTGCACGCCCGGGGCCGCAGGAGCTCCGGCGCGGCCGGCGCGGAGCCAGAGCCCCGCTGCAAAGCCCGCTTCCAGCAGGCAGGACGGGCAAGGAGAGCCCCTCTGGAAAGGGCAGAGTATGTCAAGTGACCTGTCGCTAAAAGAACCCGCGTGCGTTTTGCCGCTGGAGCTCAGAGGGAGAGGAATTCGTGAGCGATACGCCCACGAAGGAGGCTGTGCAGGTACCAGGCACACTGTGTATGACCATCACAAAGTTTCCATCTGCGTTTGCACACGCACGCACCCCGTTCGCACCCGCAGCACGCCCGCCAAGCCGCCCTGGCTGTGCCCGCCCGGGGCTGTGCCCGTCCATGGCTGTGCCCGCCCGGGGCTGTGCCTGCTCTGGCTGTGCCCGCCCGTGGCTGTGCCCGTCCATGTCTGTGCCCGCCCGTGGCTGTGCCCGCCCGTGGCTGTGCTCATTCTGGCTGTGTCCGCTCTGGCTGTGCCCACTCTGGCTGTGCCCACTTTAGCTGTGCCCACTTTGGCTGTGCCCGCCCGTGGCTGTGCCCACTCTGGATGTGCCCACTCTGGCTGTGCCCGCCGTGGCTGTGCCCGCCCGGGGCCGCCCCACGCACACGTGCGCGCCGGGCACCTCGAGAGGAGGGATCGATCCCGCGGTCAGCGCGGCGTTCCTGCGGGAATCAGCACATTTTCCTCAAAAGGTGCCCGGCGATTCCCTGCTGAGCGGGGCTTTGCTGCCGGGGAGAGGCCAGGGAAGGCGGAGAGGCCCGGCCGGGGCCCAGCGCGGCCGCGCAGCCCGGCCTGCGGAGCGGCTCCGCGGGCGCGGAGGGTCCCGTGGCGGGCACGGACACCGCCTGTGCTGTGGCTACAGCTCACGGGACACGCGGTCACTGCCGCAGATGCACACAAGCTCACCGAAATCACCGTTCGCGTTGCTGATTGTATTACAAATATGTCCGTATCTGTACATTACCTCTCCCTCTATCTACATTTGTACGTAAAGGAAGAACGGTGTTTGTAGGAGGACACACATTCATGTGTTTACACGGAAGTACATTTTCGAAGGCTCACAGAACCTCAATGCAAGTGTTCTGTACGGTGGGTGGCATTTGTAACAGAATGGGTGTAATTTCCAAATTCACCCGGAGAGATTAATAATTGAGATTTCTATTTTGAATGAGGGGCAGGTTTGATTTCCTGAACCTGCTGAACGTATGAAGGTGGATTCCATTTCCCCGCAAAGGTACTGCGTTTTAGGGAGCACTGTTTATTAAAAATGGCCAAGGTTTTTATTTTGCATCATTTTTTTCCCCTGCTGCGGACGTCTATGGGTCAGATTTGGTTCATCTTCGATAACATGAAACACGATCCTGTGAAGAGAAGGGGCTATTTTTATCATGCAGCTGCAAGCTGTCATCAATTCGTAACATTTATTTCTGCTTTAGAACGATAGTATAAAATAGCATGAAGTTTCCAGATGACGGCCGTACTGCAGACAGGATTTTTCAAGTATAATAAATCAAATTAATTACCTTTTAGATATATACGATCATACTACCTCTCTATGAAACTGCTATTAAAAAAATGCTCGATGTGTGCATCTGTGATTGTGCATGTGTTTACATCTGGGGACCCAAACACAGAATTAGCTGTCTGGGGTAGCTGCAGCGAGGGTGCAGGATCAATGGGGCACACTCAAGTCCGAGTCCTCACATGCTGCTTGTCGAGACCTGGGCACGGCTTTGCTTAGCAAAAAAAATGAAAGTTGTGTTTTGGCACGGGGCAGAACTGTAAGATCCTTTAGTACCCTTTTCACTTCCAAAAATCCCGTGAGGAAATATGACCAAAGAGTGAAGATACGACAAGCCCGGGAAAATACCCCCACATCAGCAAGCTTCCCCCCACCAGGCCATGTGTTTTGTCCTTGATGTTGCCTCTTTCGGGGGCCGGGGGGCAGCCGGGACGTTCAGGACTGACCACCTGGGGACGGTTCCTGGAAACGGCGGCTGTGCGTGGGGGCGGTGCGTGTCAGTGGGGTGTGTGTGTGTGTTTGTGTGAGCGCTCTGTGAGTGAGTGCTCTGTGAATGTGAGTGCTCTGTGCGTGTCAGTGGGGTGTGTGTGTGTGTGTGAGCACTCTGTGTCTGAGTGTTCTGTGAGTGTGAGTGCTCTGTGTGTGTCAGTGGGGTGTGTGTGTGTGTGTGAGTGCTCTGTGTGTGAGCACTCTGTGAGTGAGTGTGAGCGCTCTGTGCGTGTCAGTGGGGTGAGTGTGTCACTGGGGTGTGTATGTCAGTGGGCTGCGTGTGCCACTGGGGTGTGTGTGTGTTTGTGTGAGCACTCTCCGTGTGAGTGCCATGTGTGTGAGCGCTCTGTGAGTGAGTGTGAGTGCTCTGTGCGTGTCAGTGGGGTGTGTGTGTTTGTGCGAGTACTCTCTGTGTGTGTGAGCTCTGTGTGAGCGATGTGGATGCGTGTGTGCGTCTGCACGCGTGTGATGCGCGTGTGAGTGCTGCGTGAGCGTGTGAGTGCTCCGTACGAGTCCCGTGTGTGCGATGTGAGTGTCTGGCTGTGTCTGTCTGTCTGTTTGTCTGTCTGTCTGTCTGTGTGTGTGTGTGTGTGTGTGTGCGTGTGCGTGTGTGTGAGCGCCCGCCGAGCGCCCCGGCGGCAGCCCCGGCGGCGCATGCGCGCCCGCGGCGCGGCTGCACGTGCTGTTGAATATTTATGACGCGGCCCCGCCGCCCGCGGAAGGTGCCCGCGCCCGCCCCGCGCCCGCCCCGCGCCCGCGCACGGCAGCGCCGCCGCCGCACGTGCTGCCCGCCCGGCCCGCACCGCCCCGCACCGCCCGGCCCGGCCCGGCCCGGCTGCCCCCGCCGCGCCGAACCCCTGCCCCGCGGCCCGGGCGCTCTCAGCCTCCCCTGCACGCTGGGCAAACGCGACCTCCCTCCTTTACCGGGCTCTTCAGCCACCCCCGGCCCCCTCCCTACAGCCGTTCTCAGCGCCGGGGGTCGCCAGCCGAGAGGCTTTTCGTGGGCTGATATGTCAAAACGCGACGGGTACAGTCACCAGAAGAGAACCGTCTCTGGGGAAGGGAGAAAGGTTCTTGTAATGGATTCCTTTCTGTCTCGCTCCTCTTAAGAAAACCTCATCATACTGTATGGCCCATCATATTTTATTGCTGATATATCGACATTGCGTGATAGATCCGAGGAAGAAACACAGGCTCTAGGCATTTATTCCTTTGTAGGCTGTAGGTTTTTAATTCTTAATTTTTTTTTTAAACAAATAGTAGCAATTCCCAGTATTCATTGTTCAGCGGCACAAAGTGATTTTAAAGCCTTTTGTAGGGTGGCAAAATGATATCCCATAGTATCAGAAATGTGCTTCTGTATCTTGGTAATGACGTGGATTTTTCTTTCCCCTGAGCCCGGTGGGAGCGGGCAGGATGGAGGCAGGAGCCCTCGGAACCCGCGCGGGCTGCCGGGCACACCTGGGCACTTGCCCCGGCCCGGGCACGGCCGCGTCCGCACGGCCCGGCCCAGCACCCATGAAGAAGTTCCCAGAAAGGCCCTTCCGGGTGGAGCCAGGCGGACTGGAAATCGCCCAGCGACAATTCCCTCTCCGTATCCTCTCTCCCTCTTCCCCCTCCGCCATAGCCCACCTCTCTCCATCGCCCCCTCTCCCCTCCCTGCCCGGCGCTGCGCACGAACGCGCCCATAGGTGTGTGCTCCTGGGCTGGGTTGTGGAAGCCTCTCCGGCCAACACCTGAGTGCCTGTGTCCCCCTCCCCGCAAGGCTGAGGTTCCCTGCACGCCCCAGCCGACTACAAGGGGCAACAATGAAGCCGATGTCCATCGTGTCGCCTTTCCATTTTAGAAAGGGCAGATCCTGACCTCGGTTCCCCAAGTGGAAGCTTGTCTTGGGCACTCACTGTTGTCACCATTTGCTCCAACATTTAAACAGATGCGTATTCATACATATTTCCCCCCTATTTTCCATCCAGGCTTTTTTCTTTCTTCCATTTTCCTCCTCAGCCGAAGGGGAAGCTCCCCGGTAATTGCAGGGGCAGAGAGCGGCGTTCAGGGGGACAGTGGCACCCCGGCACCCATCTGAGCCACATGCCCACGCCTTCCCGTGGGGATCCGCTCCCACCATTTAGCTCCCAAGAAAACTGTTGATCTCTAAGTGTGAGCCTGAACCTTTGCATTTAGTGCTCAGGGCTGCTTCGTTTCCTCCCTCCCCCCAGCCCTTTCCCCCCGGCTTCGTCCCTCTGTTGTGCTTCCAGGGATATCCAGGTCCCCCCGGTGGGCTGGGGCAGGCGCGGGGCGCGGGCGGCTGCGCCAGGACGGGACCGCGCAGCGCTCGCCGCGGGGGCAGAGGAGGGGGACGTGCCCTCGCTTCTCAGCCAACTGGACAAGAATGGGCTCTATTATTATTGTTGTTGTTGCTTTTTCTGTCAGTAATATTATTGTTATTGTTATTGTTGTTGTTACTATTATATTAATTTAAAAATTATCCCTTTGCAACTTGCAAAGCGTCTGTAAATTTACCTTAAACCTGCTTTTTTTCCTAGCCAATGGTGTCAGGGGCCGGCTAGCCTGTCCCTCCGGAGCATTAACCCTTGTCGCTAGCTGGAGTGAGTGAGAAGCTGAGGTTTGGCCCTGAGGAGCCGTGTGTGTAGATCTGGCACAGCTTTGCTCCCTTAACTCCTGGATCTTTGTTTTGGTGGCGACCAGGGAGAGCAGGGAGCGCTGTGCTCGCATTTCCCTCTGGCTTTTACACACGCACACACACACACACACACACACACACACACACACAAATCCCCTTTTCCAACTTTCTGCTTTTTGCGCTTCCCTTCCAGTTTTTTCACTTCTCAGACCTACTGGCAGCATTTGCCGAGATCTAGATCCCCGTCGTGGTAAGTGATGCTTTTCTCCATTGCAAAACTCGCTCAGCTCTCAGCTAGCTGTCCCAGGGATGGGTGTAGAAGTTGTATTTGTTTGGAGCAGAATTGCCCAACCCCAGTGGTTTCACGTCAAGCCGCACAGAGTAAAACTATTGTCGTGTATTAACTCTGAATGGGAGCAAACAGACCAAATAATCACTGCTGGCTCCGACAGTAGCACGGCACTAATGTAATTCTTTTTAAGTTTGAAAAGCAACTTTTCTTTTTCTTTTTTTTTTTTTTTTTTTGGTTGTTATGGGGAAAACGAGCCTGTGTTTTCGGTCGGAACTTATATATTTACATTACACACCAGATCATAACAAACTATACAAAGAATGCAGCTGCCATATGTGCTTTGTGAACATACAATTATGATTGGGGGTTCAAACATTCAACTTAAGTATTGCAGGCACACTGATACCACTCTGCAAGGTTCGTGCAGTACCTGAAAACTCACTCCATCTTTTGGAGAAGGGCTAGACAGACGTTGCATTTTTAAAACCTCTCTCTTTATTATTATTTTTTTTTAATAAATCAACTTCAGTAAATGCCTCCTGGACGTTTATTTTTAATGTACAGTCTGCAGCTCTGACTGGATCAAATTCACGATTATTCAGATGAGGTTGGATTTGAATAACTTGCTGGTTTGTCTCCCCCGCCCTCCCCCATCACACACCCCCCTCCTCTTTTTTCTCTCTCTCTCTTTTTTTTTTTTTTTGTTTGTTTGTTTGTTTGTTTTAAAATTAAGAAAATGAAGAGAACCGCAGAGTCCAGCTGACCTTTTGCTGACATAATGTAGCAGGAGACCGGTCGCAAATGAGGCCTGGATAAATTAGACGCTCTAATTCTCCGGGTAAAGCGATACTCAGCGCCCGGCTCGGGGCGCAAGGAGCCGGGCTAGGGCTGCCCCGGGCTCGGGAGTCCCGGGCCGGCGGCAGGAGCCCGGTGCCAGCGGAGAGGCGCGGGGAGCCGCGGGCACCGCCAAGTTCAGGGCTCGTCCCCTGCGCGCCGCGGAGCCAGGAGCCCGGTGCCGCCGCTGATGGCTCCCTACGCGGCTCCGCCATCCGCAGCCGCGCAGAGGCCGCGGGTGCGCTCTAGTGTGGAAGGGTGGCGGCCGGGCCCGCTCGCTCGGCGCTGCCACCGCCCCGCTCCGCGCCCACGGGCTCCGCCCGGCCCCGCCGCTGCCCTGCGAGGCCCGGGGCGCGCAGCGGCCGCTCCGCCGGCGCGGGCAGAGATCCGCGGGGGCCGGGCGCGCAGGCGGCCGCGGTGCCAGCCCCCGCCCGCGCTGATGAGCTCGTCAGGGTTTATCTCGTTGAGTTGTGCAGGACGGTACTGACGTGACAAGGCACGGGCAAACTCTGGAGACGGATTAATCTCCAGAAGTTGCTGTCACAAAAAGGAAAAAAAAAAAAAAAAGGCTGAAAGAAGAGAAGGAATCAGGGTCTCGTATTTTAGGCGATCATTTGTTGAGCATCTGCCGGCTCTGCTGCTCTGCTCAGGCTGGCTGGCCAGGGGATCCCTGTTTTAGAGGCAGCGGAGCGTTCTTGTGGCGCAGACCGATGTCCTTTCCCCGCGGGAGGAGGTGAGCGCCGCTGCCGCGCTGCAGCGGGCGGCAGGGGCAGGGGCACGGCAAGGGGCCGATCCTGAGCTCCTCGGGCAAAACTTCCAGCTCAAGCGGGACCGAGCTCTTCCCTCCTCTCTAATGAGTCGCCTCTGCTAATAAATGGTGACTCTACTCAGGCTCCTCAGCGGGTTGCAGCTGAGTCCGATACAATTTTATCCTATATTCCAAGAGGTGTTTTAATAAAACTATTATAACGTTGGCATTTTATTAGGAGCCTATTGTTTCCAAATTAATCCTTGATCTATGAAAATGTCTATCCTACCAAACTGGATTCACCTCTGTGCACCCCTTTCTTCATCTACATGCATTTTACTACTAAGAACCTAGCTCTACATTTCCCTGAATCATCAGACCATTAATTTGCTAGGGAGCTAGCTGTTTCACACAGATGGATATGATTCGGAATAAACTCAGAAGAAATGCAAAAACATGTACTTTTCTGTCATATTACTCCTCCCCCCCTCCTTTTTTTTTTTTTCCTTTCCTCTTTAGTCGGTTTGTTTTGAGCAACGCCTTCAGAAACTTCATTATCTAAAAGGCAGACCTAGAGGGCAGGGACTTTGGGAATAGTTCCCTTTTATTCTGAAACTGTCCAAACTCAGAGCAGGGTTGAACATGTCCTCAAATCTGCACCTTCCAGGAAGAAATGAATGATGTGCCAGACACTTCACTTCTAGTCAAAAAAATATAAACCAAATGCTCTGAGGTTCAGAATTCTTTCTCAGGCCTATTTTCTGTGTGTATTTTACAGTCTGAATGTAAAATGGTCCCCTCAGAAGTTGATAAAAAAATCATGTAGATGTTATAGTATATCTTTTGCTCTGTTTTATTTCAAGTAGATTTTACTAACAATTCATATGAAAAGAAAATGGACAGCCAACCTGAGAGGATACCTTTGCAGGGTGCAGGCCAAGCAAGCTCAAACAACTCACATTAGACACTAAGTTGGACTAGGTGTAATATTTCTGAAAAAAAATCCCCCTTCCTCCTCCTTCTCTTCCTTTCTTCCCCCCTGCTACTCCCCATGCAAATAGATATATTTTTACACTTAAAATATCACCCTCCTTTGACTTTCTTGAATGGTGAAAGTTTACACCCAGGGCAGCATGAAGCACTCTAACAGACAGTGGTTTGCAGTGGAATTTTAGGTTTCAAGGTATTGCACATAAAAAAAAAAATCCCAACAGAGCAAGTGTAGTTTGTGCCTGACATCTAAAAGAGCTATAATCTAGGAAACACCCTGAAAATGTTCATCTGCTAGGTAACACATGTGCTGAATAGAAATGTATTTCCACTAGCTTTGCACTACAAATCAAGAAACATTGTTAATATGTATGATTGAAAAATCAAGAATTTGTAAATACAATGCCAGCATACAGCACTTGAGGTATTTTTTTCCTATTTATAAAAAGTAAGTGTTTAATTATTCAGGTTCAGATTTCCTCATTGTATCTTTATGCTTTATTGGCATGTTAGGTTTAGGAAGTGGGGTTATAATACAGGCAGTTACAAATCTAATGTGAGTATCTATGTTTGAACCAAAATAATTATCTTTTACATAGGTGAGTGAAGCAGGTTATACATGCTTACAGCAATTTTTGTGTCAGCCACATTTTTTGATCCATTTAGATTTTGTTATTTATTTTTATTTAGCATTTCTGCTTGATGCAGGACTTTCACTGAGATGAATATCCCTAATATGTGCATTTATAATTGTCTTGTTAGTTTGTTTGAAATACTCAGGATATTTTTGTAAAACTGAAATGAAAATACTTTTAACGCTCTATTAGTTTTCTCTTGTGATATTTGTTGGAGTTGTCTCGCCTCTGGGTGTGTTTGGTCAATATAAAATGTGGTTCATACTTCCACAGACATTTTTAAGCAGACAGCAAATTGTTGAATGTTCCTATAAGGAGCAGTGGGCAAAGGCTACCAGGAAGGGTGACTATGTTAAACTGGCAAAACATGAGGGCTGAAATAAGGGACTGAACCAAGCCACACTGAAATCAATGGGAGACTCCGTTGAGGTGGAACAGGCTCGGTGTAATTCACTGTACAGGTACGGCACCTCTCATCCGTTTCCAGCTATGGTTTGGTTTAGAGAGTATTGTTTACAGGTAACATTCTAGATTAAAATTATTTACAGGTAACGCTCTGGATTAAAATTTATTGATTTATGTCTGGCATAAAAAAGTCTGTGTTTGGATGCAAGTGCAGATAAGAAACCTGGACTGGTATCGCAGAGCTGATGGAAATGACATGCAAATCACCTTATCCAAGCAAAGGTTGATTTTAGGATATTTCTTAAAATATTGTTCTTTTAGACAAACGTGTTTTTGTAGGAATGCAGTAACTATAGAAAAGATTTGGCCAGGTCCTTTCTAGTACTTTTTTTTCCAGCCACATGACTAAAAGTTGAAAATTGCCCAGATTACCATAGCTATATTCTTCTTTGCCAACGAGGGACCCCTCCTCTCTCCCACTGCTCTCTCAGCCTTAGCATGGTCCTGCAAATATAACATAATAATTAATTCACTGCTAATATTGGAACTTGACTGTGAAAAAGCTGTTTTCTGCTAGGAGAATTCAATGCAGTAAACACTGCTACAGCAAATGGAGTGTTTCTGTTGGGACATGCTATAAATGGTGTTCAGTCGGTTCCCACTGGAGCCATAAGTTTAGGATCAGATCCTGCTTAATATCATATTTCTCCTTCTCATGATACTTATTGACTGTAGCAAAAAGCACAGCTATTTAAAAAACCCTGCCCCTTAAAAAATATATGGACTTTCTTATCTAGAAAATCTCGGTAATCTTGGTATCAAGGAATTTTTAATTTTCTGCACACATTTCCAAAGGACTTAGAGACCCCTTTAGAAACTTGGCCTCATACTTAGATACTCTCTCCTTTTTAGTTCTATTGTGTACTGAAGAATAGCTCATTTAATTAAAAAATCCTAACAGCATGAAATTGTGGAGTGTTGTCAGTAGTTGCAGAGAAAGGGCCAAATTCTTGTTTTCTTATTCTGGCAAAATTTCCAGTTGGTGCTATGTTCTTTATGAAGCTTGGATATATACTTCAAGACCCCACCAGTAATAAAGAAAATTGTTTTACTCTTGCTTAAGCATTTTCCTGTTGGTTGATGGTTGTAATCAGAAAACTGCATGCTCCTAGTTTTTTTTGTCATAAACGAGGAAGTGTTAAAATGAAATCCTAAATGTTTCAAAAAGCTGTAAACAACTCACTTCTGATATGAATCTGCAGGAACAATCTGTCCATCCTCTTCCAAGAAGGACTTTGAGTTAAATTATAGGATAAGTTCTGCAGCCTTTTAACTTTTGCCCAGCCAAAGCTGTCATTAGTTAAAATATTATTTCTACCTGTAAAAGTAAAATGAAAGGGCTTTACAATCTAGATCTGTTTATACTCTGTAGGTTGAGAAAAAAACCAAAGTTTCCCCTCTGCCATGCCCAAATAAACAATGACCCTATTTTCAAGTTCTGCTCAATAAGTGTGTTAAATGCAGAAAGTATTTTGAGTAAATGTCATGCAGCTGTTTGGTCACTTGCAATTCCTGTGGTGTCGTGTCTGCCTGTGTTCTGTGTACTGCTATGGATACTGCAAGTGGACCCTGCTATTTCTGATACATCTTGTCAGATTTTCTATACGTCTACAAGTTTTGCTCCAAGTAGATGAAAATAACGAAACATTATAAATATTAGATGGTCTTGCTCCAGCCTGTGATGCTGCAAATCTCTGGAGATTTACAAAGAGACAGTGACAACACGAATGCAATTACACACGATACCACTTTATGAGCTAATTCTATAAAGCAGCATCTCAGCTGTGCACTGACAATAATTTTTCACGGCGACTTTTGGAATGTCCCATGGAACCTTTTAATAGATTAATTATATGCTCATCCCAAAATAAATTTGCACGTGGCTACAATTAAACAAAAGGCCTGCCACTGCTTCAGGAGTTTTTCCTGAGAAGGAGCTCAGGACAGAACCAGTTGTTTCAGGGCTCAAACGGGAAAGCTGCAATGCTGTGATAATCTGCCAGGACGCTCTGCTCTGGCCGTGCACCACCACCGTAGGTGCCCCTGGGAAGCCTTTGCACCATCCACTGCTCTCTAAAGATTCTAGGCTGTTGAAAGAGCAATATTTCTTCTCTTTTGCTTCAACAGGTGACTTTGAAATGACCTATGAATTCTTCCACTTTTGTCAAGCTGAGATCAATAGCTAGCATCGTTCTAGGAAAATACATGTAGGTATTTTCTCAAGGCATGCTAATTTAAAAAATAAGATCTGGAAAAACACTTGTAGTGTTAGAGGATTCAAAGACTAGTCAGAAAAAAACAACTTTGGAATTGTTATAGCAGCTGCTATAATCTATTATGTAAATCATCTGGGAATTAAACCAAAATATTTTGCGAGATGGTTTTTGTCGAATAATAAATATGCTATCATTTAGACTTAATGTTTTCCTAGAGGTGTTATTGTTATGTGATGAAAGTGAAACCTCAGAGTACTCCTTATTTTGACTGATGAGGATTTAATATTTATTTATAGCCGTGCCAATGATAACACCCATATATCTGTTCAGGAGAACATATGTTTCTCAAAATTGGGTGTTGGAATTAACACTGTTGATCCATACCAAGTTATATTTGTCTTCTAGGTGTCACCTACATATTCTCATCAAATTTAATCAGAGACAATAAAAGATAAAATATGTGAAAAGAAACCCCAAAAGGCATAAGTGCCTTTGGCCACATTATTACTTATTTTAATGTTCATTTATACCACTGTAAGCCTCTCTGTAGAAACTCGATGGTTACTTTTCATTGCCTGGGTGTTGTAAACTGGCTTTTATAAGAACAAGAATCAGAGCCTTTAATTCATTTTACCCTTCTGTAGAGGGGTGCTGTTGGGACATGTCAGATCATCAGCCTGTTGACTAAAGTACAGTATGATTTCACTAATGACTTGGATGCATACTGCAGATTACCACATTTTGAAAATTAGTGAGTAATCAAACACCATAAAAATCAAGGATACTGCATAATGAAATATACTTTATTCATTTACTTTTACAACCATATATTAGTTTTAATTATTTGTGTTAGCAATTCACTGGATGCTGGAACATGGAGCTATAGAATGTGTTTCCTCTAAAAACTGTATTTGAATATCCAAAGCCCCTGTTGTAGCACTCTGATATACAATATTTTGTGAGAAGATGGGTGAGCACCTCTTCCTTGAGTGGGGAACCTTGTTTCAGGGGTAATCCCTAAGAAGGCCCTGAGTTCTCAGGGCCAGCCTGATCCATCCTGGTGAAGATGCTGGGGAGGACTGGCTGTCACCTTGGGAAGGTCACTGCAGCTGGGCTTGTTGCTGTCCTCTTCTGGCTTTCAAAGAGCTGAGGAAGAGAGAGAAACTCATGTTGGGCAGGGTAGAGCAGAAGCCTGACTTGGAGTGTCTTTGGCCACTCACTGGAAGAAACCTCTCTCTTCTGCTCCTTTATTCCACTCCTTCCTCTTCCTTTCCTGCTCCACACATCAGGCCCAGACCATGAAGAACCCCAAATTGTATGTTTCAATTTGGTGTATGTTTCAATTTATGGTGTAATATCTAGTGATGGATCAGGGAGTGGAAACTTCTCAATTAGGAGCCTGTAGCCTTCAAGGAGGATTTTTTCCTGGGCTCCCCCTCGAGATCTTCACCTCCAGCACCAGCAGCTGCCTGCTGCCCACCTGGGCGGAAACCATTCCTTTCATATCTGCAGGATGAACTTCTGTTTCTCCTGAGCTACTTTGGGCCTCTGGCATGGAGAAAAACATCCCCTCAGGGTCCTAATTTATTGCCATTCCTTTAAGAAAAGTACTGATTTTTAAAAGTGTCAAAGTAAATATTTTGTGCATGTATAAAACCTATCTGCAACGTGCGTCGCTGGTTTTGTTTTTTTTCTCTGTACATTTAATTTTCTCTTCCATATACTAGCTTGTCATCTGGCAGTTCCATAAACTCTCTGTTGTTAAAACAATTTCTCTTTTTTCCTTATATTTTAAGTTTGATCCATGAATGGCCTGTCAAGAGTTTTGTATTATTGTAAGCTGAAGTTTGGATGGTAGCAGCGACAGGCCACTAACCATAATTGTGTTGTTGTTACCACTGTAACAAATTTGTGTCATTTAGCTATTTTGAAGCTTGGGAAGTACATAAAGACAAATGTAGTACTGATGAATATTTATTATACTGCTGTGGGATCTTAGGTTTAACCATGTTTCCCTCAATTCTGCAAAAATTCAGCGGAGTGGATTATATCAGAAAATGGGGGAGAAGTGTGAAAAACCTTGATGCAAAAATTATTTATGACTGTGGAAAATACTTAATTATATACTTTTAGTAAGAACAGTGTTAGGGATAGTCTTCTTGCAAAGACTGGGGTAGGAGACATGCACTTGGCCTGACCTGAAGTGAGTACAGCAGTGTTGGACAGGCACTGTGTGAAGTACACAGATTTTTCTCATTTGACAGTATTCAACTGAATGCAGCTTTATGCCCCAAATATCTGTGTTTCTTGGTGACCTTATTAGAGAAAGGAAAGTTTCAGCCCCCTCATAGTCTCAGCAGGAGCAAGCCTTTTCCTGTATCACAGTCAGGGCAAAGGAAGGTTGTGTTCTCCACTGCTTCTGAGGTGGTGGGGTATTATTAACCTACTTGAGGCATGATTTTAATGTGCATAAAACATGCTAAAAATTTCAACTTATTGGCAGGACATTGAATTTTTTCTTTTTTCTTTTTTTTCAGATGAAAAATGAATATAGGCAATAGAAAATTGATAGGCATGAGTCATAATATTTCCCCTCTTTACTTCAAGGAATAACCTTTTTGAAATAGTCACGATCTAGAAATAATTTTTTTTACTCCTGTTGATAATATAGTGTGCATTGGAGACTTGACATAATGAATTATATTTTAGCTAATTATAGTCTTCTTAGAAGCATAGCAGCCAGTATTTATCACATATGGAGGACCTCTGTGAGAATGGATCTCGATTTTTTTATTTTCAGTTTAGTGAGAACTGCAGTTATCTAACAACCAGTGAGTCACTGCTAATGGCTGAATAAGAACCTTAAAGAAATTGTAAAGCATTGCAACAAAAAGAGCACTCTTTCCATGTGCTGAGTCTGACTGTCCATCAGGGTAGCTGGGACAAACCACACTGGTCAGCATCAACGCCCTCAAGTCAAGAATGACTAAAGTTGAACAATTTTTGAGGTTTAAGTAGAGGCTAAACAGACCCTAGATGATCTTATGACTCCTGCAAACAGACACCTGAATTTCATCCATTCCAACCTGGCTCATGGTTTTATGCTCTTTCCCTTGGCCAGTGAGTGTGTGTGAAATATGACCATCTCTGAATAAGAAAACCTCAGACATTTACATGAGAACATCTCTCAAGGTCATAAACTATGTGTGCTAAAGACAAAAGGATATTAATTTGACCATAATTTGTGTGAGGGCTTTCAACAAGGCAGTGGAGTGCATATTTTTAAGACTTTTTTTCTCTAGTAATTTAATTTCTCAGGAAATGCTGCCATTAATATTTTATTTTGAGCACTGGGGCGCTAATGGTATTATCCATGTTTCTCTTTACTCCTGACAGTACACTCAACACCAAACACTTGTTCCAGTAACATATTTATCCTCTGGTACACATAAAGTCTTCTTTTTCTTTCTATCTCTTTTTTTTCTCCCCAGTGACCATCACTTATAAACAGCACCAATGTTTAGAAAGGCTGGAAAAATAACGAGATGGGGTTCGTATGAAAAACTGTGATTTTTCCAAGTGAAATTAGAAACAGGGTCTCTTTAACATGGAAATTTGATTTCTGTACAATTTGAGGACTCATTTCTGTGACTGTCACATATGTAAAATTTCCAGTGAAGTCAAAGAGGCCTTTGAATACAAAGAAACAGCACAATCAAGCTCTGAATATATATATGTATTCCATATGCTTTTCTCTCTCCCCCAGTGATGTACATGTTATAATAATTTCATCCAGATAAAACTGTCATCATTTTAATTTTTACAGTCTTTAAGCTGTTTAAAAAATAAAATTAATAAAAACAATTTCTGAGAAGAAGAACTCCTCTTTGTGAGAGCATTTAATTAGCATCTCTATTTTTTATTTTAATTTGAAAGGGGAAATATTGCATTGTCAGGACATCCTTGAATGATATCCTAGATATTTTGTTTGTTTGGAATGGCTTGAAATCACACAACTTTACTGAATTATAACCAGATAAATATATCTATGCCTGAGGGCAGGAAGTCCTGGCAGTTGAGATGTGGGGAACATGCAGTTTGTCCATACCAGATTCTTCTGTTCCCTTTTACCAATAAATCTAGTAGAAAGCTTTGTTTTCACTCTCTGCATGATAAATAAAGTCCCTGGCTATGGTGCCATATTAGTGTTTGGTACTTATGCTTGTAATTCCACTTATTCTCATGGAGAGATGAGACCTCTGTGAACCAAACCTCATCAGGTCAGGTTTTGTTTGGGTTACTGCCTATTCTGAAGCAGGGAAAATATCACATATTGCAAATCTTCTGGGATTGATGAATCACACCTTGGCTTCGCAAGGTCATCTGCAACAGTTATTCGAGCTGCCAGACCACCCACCTCAATTTTTGATTTTCCACAGTGTCCACTTTTATCTTCTTTTACCCATTTTTAAATTCCCCTCCCCCTCCCTGATCTCACTTGTAAAAATCAGTTGAGAGAAGACTGTAAAAAGTCCTTTGCATGTTCATACAACTCTGTTTGGTCAAACCCTTTTGTAAACAATTTTTCTTGCATGACAGAGCATGTGCTGTGTGGCAGACATTTTTATGAGGTAGCCCAGGACAGGGCTAATCACATCACCCTGTCTCAGGTTTTGACCTTATCACTGTTGTGCACTGAGCCTAAAAATTGGACACTGGCAACCACATTGGGGGAAAATAAATGGGAAATGACATTTTAGTTAAAAAGAATAAGTAGATTTTATTTTATTGAAACAAAAGGTCATAGGACTTTTATTTATTGTTCTTGCGTGAGTGTAATTAAATAGCTGCCATGTTGCCACGTCTAATGATTAAAAAAAAAAAAGGGACAATTTCACTTACCAGGACCCAATTCATGGTTCTGCAGCTGTTTTACATTCAGGCCTTTAATGAAGCCAGTGGAAACTCTACCTGGAAAGCAATAAGAGAATAATATTCTTATGTGAAACATCATTTATAACATCTGTAATAAAGCAGGCTAAATCATACCTCTGCCATTTGAAATCATAAATAGTATGTTAGCTTTTAAAAGCAGCCTTTGTCCTTTTGAAATCTTTTGATGTCAGGCTGCTTTAAGAAAAGCCTAAGTAGATCTCTTCTGTACAGTGGTTTGATTAAGAAAAAAATCATTACAGCGTCTTCAGTACATCTCTAATGAAAAGTAGTATATAAATGTGAGCCTGGTAATTCATTATCAGAATCAGAAACAGAAGAATTTGTTGTTACAACCATTATTGTTTCCACAAGAAATAATAAAATAAGCTATTCTAAATTGATTACTGGCATATTTTTTAATATACGGATATGTATGTGCATGCATGCAGATTGGTGACATAATCTTTAATAACCTGTGTTTAAGAATGTAATTTTTCACTGACGCACTAAACCTCTTATTCACAGATATATTGGCACCTTTTACAGTGATAGCCTGACTGCACAAAATCAGAGACAAACTCTGGCAGTACTATCAAGAATATTTCTTAAAACAAAGTAGAAATAGGTCCTTCAAATTCAGAAAAAACAGTGTGCATTTCTGCAAATTGGAAAATAACAGTTACTTGCAAAATGCCAGGCTGCAGAGAAGGATGTGGTTTGGAGGGCAAATTTGCTGCAGCTTCCAGTATAAAACCATCTAAGCAATGCCAGAAAGCCAGACCTGAGCCACATGTGTGTGACCTGCACTGCCTGGGCAACCTGCACACCATGGCCAGTGCTCGGGCAGCTCTTCTGAGGGGCTGAGGAAAGAAACTCAGGTTGAGAAGAAATGGTGCTTCAGAAACGGTGTTTCCTGAGGAAACTGACTCCAGTGAAAAATTCTCAGCCTTTTCACTCCTGAGTTTTTTTCATAGCTCTCATCTCTGGCACAGAGCTGGGGCACAGAGCTCCCCACAGCCAGCTCGCCCCAAGCCCTTCCTGTGTCCCTGCCCAGCCCTGGGGCAGGCTGGTCCCCAGGGTCACCCCCGTGTCTCCTGCCCACCCCTGCTCCTGCAGAAGCCCAGAGACCCTGCTGGGCAGGGGCTGCTGTGGGGAGCTCTGGATGAAGGCAGAGGCTGCTCCTGGTGGGGAGAAAGGAGCAGACAAAGCTCGTCCCAGCAGCTGCCAATCAATCAAACTGAGCTCCGAGCAGCGGCCGGCCCCGGAACCCTCGACCATCACTTACACTAACAGAGTTATCTCTCCCTGATGTTGCCTCAGAGAAGCAGGTCCCAGATGTTACCTGCTTAATAATTTTCCCATTTCCCAAGGACAAAGCTCCCTGCAGCTCCTGCACCGAGGGCCGGGTGGACACCTGTGGTGGGTCCTCAGAGCTTCGCTTGGCCCCGACAGCTGACAGAGCACATTGAGGTGGCTCCTCCAAGAAGGACAATTGCATTAAGGCTTGATCTTATTTTTATTTTTTCAATTCTTTATTAGGTGAAATAAAATAGAAGAAGCACAGTGCTCT
The DNA here is from genome assembly GCF_023055355.1 of Agelaius tricolor. Classification (NCBI taxonomy): domain Eukaryota; kingdom Metazoa; phylum Chordata; class Aves; order Passeriformes; family Icteridae; genus Agelaius; species Agelaius tricolor. The sequence goes on from NW_027269272.1 coordinate 13,426,517, forward strand.
AAAGCAAATATAAATGTAATTTTGCTGCCCTTCTTTTTGTGGATGCCAGTTGCCAAAAGGCAGAGATAAATCATTTGGTTGGAATTTGTATCCCATGAGACATGAAGATTTCAGAAGTTTGAGACAGAGTCTGCTCTTGTCTGCTGTGTGCATGTACCATGCACAGGGCAGTGATATCAGGATGCACGTCCCCCACAACTTTGGGACAATGCTAATGTTTTCCCTTTGCCTTCAGTTTACTGTGCCCAAGGAACTGATGACCTCTAGAGCCTAATTTTCATATCATACTTTTGGCATGGATATTAAACACACTGTAATTGACCTCTTCTGATTTATAACAGAGTAAGTGGACTCAGATTCATTCTGAAGTGGACAAGCTTATCCACAACTTCCAGATGTTGACAATGCAATTAGTCCCTATGTGGAAAGAAAGAGAGCTGTTTCTCCAAGCCAATATTCAATTTCCACTCTCCAATCCTTCCTTGTTTTAACTTGGCCCACATGCTGGTATGTAATGGTGATAGTTGGATATTTTGTTTTTTGAGTCATATGGAGAATCTGCACCCAGCTCACTGATACATAGATGGATAAGGTGCTGGAAAAAGAGGGTAAATACCTCCATTAAAAGCAGTGCAAATAATTGGTCTTAAACAAGAATATATGGAGAAAACAAAAATACTGCTATTAAATACTTTTGCTGTCTGCAGTAGAACACAAAACAAATTTGCAACATTAATTATTTCCACCAGCTTTGAGCCTGAAATAAAAATATGTCAGGTATTTAAATACTAATTTACTTAAAAGAAATCTCTACGTTATTAAAACATCATTATGCATATTGGAAAGTTAAAAGTCAAAGCTATGTAGCTGCTGAGGTAAAATTCACATTTATTGTCCACTGAATGTGATGGAAATTGAATTTGTCAGGAGGCTGATTGATATCTAGAAGTGTTTTGTTTTCAGTGACTGGCACTGCCGAGTTACAACCATCTATCATCTAACAGGTAATTAGTCAGATTTCTCATCATGAGCCTTCAATCCTGCTGTTTTATTATTGAAATACCACAAACCAGTAGGCATCTGAATGCAGATAAAGTTCTCTGTCATGGTCTTAAGGACAAAGACTACATTTTGCAACTCAGCTGTAGTAAGTTTGAATAAAAGTCACTGAAATGTGAGGCACGATATTAATATACATGGGAAAATGAGATTCTGGAAAACATCATCAGTGTTGACTTATTTTTTTTTTTCTGCAAAAGAATATTTAAGATTAAAAGCTTCAGTGTTGTAATGTAGAAAAATATGTTCCTGTACAGAAGGAGGTTGGCTGAGATGGAAAACTTTTTGGAGCTTGGGAGGGAGGATAAGGTGGAAATCAGGGCCTGTCTCTCTGAAGCACCATGTCCCTGTCTCTCCCCCCAGTGCAGACATCAGCTCCTTCCATGCAGGACCCCCAGGTCCTTCCTGGGCTATCCCAGAGAAGCCAGTCCTGCTCCTGCAGTAGCTCTCAGTTATCTCCAGGGAAAGCAAAGCACAACTCTCTGAGCTTGGCCCCATTCCACAGTGGGCAAGAATGGAGTTTGGGACTCAGGTCCCAGTTCTCATAAACCCCAAAAGTTGATGTCATACAAAACCAGCTTTTTTGGGAGGTGCTTATAAACACTTCACTTGCAGTTGAGTGCATGTTTGAACCATTTGCAAGCTCCAATATAAAAGGATAAAATAAATAATATTTGATAACAGTTGTTATCTACATGACTGTGATATAACTGCTTTTTTCTATGCACTCCTTTTCTTCTCCCCTCATCTCTTTGAGTTGTTCACTGTAGATGATATAACAGCAGTTGAAAAAACGTTATTAGATAAGGATATAAAACAGCAAAAATAAACTGTTACTAGAGCTTCAGGAACATAAGAACAATGAACTGATTACACTACTAAATGTATTGCACTCCGGGTTCTGACTGTCTTTATGTCTACAAGGAAATTGAAAATGTGTTGCTGTTCATCCTTAAAATATTGCTTTTGTAACAGAATGCAATTGTATGAACTAATATTAGTAAAAGCTTAATTAATGTTCAGTTTTGGAACTAATTGATTTAATCCAGCTGCACAATTCACTCATAGCACTGCCTTGCTGGCAACCTTGGTGGCTTCAGCCAAATTGAAATTTTTTAAAGCTTAATTCTAATGGTTTTTTTTTTTTTTGTGGAATCTGTGTTCATAATATCCCAGCCCTTCATAATGTCAATACACAACACCTTTAAGTTCTTAATGAATCATAAATGTTCTTATTTTCTAGAGAAATTCTACCGAATTGTTGAATATGCAAATTTTATATAATTCTGTAATTCTGAGTTAGAAAGAATAATTCAGCCATAGCTGATAAAGTGTTCTTAGTTTATGCTATGCACAAGAAAACAATTGCTAAGAAAGTTAGCTAATCATACTAAAAAATGTTTTGATCCAAAATGTCAAAACATGTCTAGAACGACTAAAATGCCCAATGAGTATCACTTGTTTAATGACTCAAAGAATTTGACAGTAGTAGAATTTAAACCACAGTGTACATTATCGGATAACATATATGTGAATATTGTATTACAGTATTTATTTGCAGTTTTCTTAAGATTGTCTTGTGCTGCAGAGCCAAGTAATTTTGAATTATGAGTTCATTGCACATGCTTGAGCTGACATTGTCATGTGAGCAAGGGGCTGAGACAAGATCAACAGTGAAAGAGCAGAGTGTGTGTTAAAGAGACAGCTGAAGTGTGGAGGGAGGTAGCTCTCGTTCCACCGAGTCTGGCACAGAGGAGGACCAAACTTGGATGTTCTGAATAGCACCAGACTTTTAGGGAGAGTGAAATGGAATTCACACTTTGTGGCTGAGACCCATCTTTCAAGTAAATGCTCCCTGCAGAGGGGATCAAATAACCCCTTGATGGAAAATGCAAATATAAACCTGATCAGGAGCCACAGCTTTTCTTTACTCTCCTTCAGTACAAGAGGTCTCTTTTGCGTGGAATTTGGATAGCTTGTGTGTTTGGGTAAACTAACCCTGTCAAGCTGTTTGTAAACAAATCCCTTATTTCTTGTGCAGTTATTTTACAGTCCAGCCCTTACAATCCATCTGGAAAAGAAGGACAAGTTCCTGTCTGGAGAGGATGAAGTGAGAAGTATTTGTAGATAAAGGTCAGATGCATACATGAAATCAGGGTAACTGACAAAAAGCCCCAAACTGGCAGAGCATAAGGTGACTGTCAAAGCATGGTGGAACATATTAGCAGTAATAAATAACCCAGAAATCTCACTTCATGGAAACAAACCAATGCAAACACTGAAGACAGCCAATGCTAAACACTAATTAGATATAACTGCATTTTCAAAATGATTTAATGGGTCAGAGAGCCATTCCTGGCACTGCCCTACTGGACACCTGGGCAGAGGCAGTCAGCTCCCCCTTCAAGGTCCCCAGGCTTTGCAAAATGCCAGTGGGGAGCCAGGGGCCAGATCAGGGGAACAAGAAGAAACAAAACATCTTATGCATGGCAGACCTTGGAGAGTCTGGGCCATGGAGCAATGCAGAAGTTGGGATTTCTCTAGGTTATTACAGATGAACAAGGTTTTTGCAGGAACACTTCTAAGCAACAGGTCACAGGCTATGTTAGGTTTGCTGAATATTTGCCAATATGAGTTATTATCCTTGTCAATGCACTGAGCTAATCATGTGGGATGGGAGCCTTGTGCTTCAAGCTGCACTTTGAAGCAGCTTGTATGAGTGGCTGATGTGATTGCTGACTCGGGCATTGTATGGTACAATTTAAAATAATTGATACTGGTTCTGGCTCTGCCTTTCCTTTCGTGAGCAGTTAGCAGTTTAAATTTTAAGAGCTCCAGTGTACCAGCATTTTGTTTCTTGCTTTACTTTTCTGCCTCCCATCAAGCAAGTACTTACCTGAAGGCAGGAGGCCAGGGATGGCCTCTAGTGAAATGTCAAGATGTCTTGTTCCTAGGCAATCACCTTTGCACAATTGTCACATGAACACATGGTCTCTCCTAAATGGCTTTTCACCATCATTTTCACCAACAGCAGCTTCACTGGTCTCTAAATGGAGTAGCCTTGGGCAGCACAGATCCTCTGCTCTGTCCTCCCATCTCCTCTATGACTGTGGTCTGTCTCCAGGCACTCACAGTGTTCATTATTCCACAGGGCCTTCTTCTGCCTGGCACTTGACCACCAAGAGGTCTGTGAGCTCAGAGGACTTTGGCCAGGTCACTGCCCAGTGTCCTACACAGGCAGCCTGGTGTCATTGGCACAGCATGGACCACAGGGAAATATAAAAAGGGGCTACCCTGACTTCCTGCCCTCTCTTCATATTTTGCTGCCAGCTCCTGCCCCCACAGTGACCTCGCAAGCACCCCCTGTACAGCCACAATCTGACAGAACAGCCTGTGATAGCCCATACCCTTCAACCCTCTCAGCTTTGGTGCTTCGTGGCTTGTCTCTCTCTGTACGGACGAGTAACACACTTAGAGCCTTATTTGGACAAAAGTACAGAATAAATAGCAGTGATCAAATGGGCATCTGGCAGAGGTCTGGTGTGACAAAAGTGACGGTGGTGGAGGGTCACAGGAAAGGGATCTTCTTGTCTCTGGGTTTTACATTCATTTTGATAGAGGCGAGATCGATTTTGAAATGAAGGTTCAAAGCACCAAGCCTTTAGAAGGACTGCTCGGAACAGATTATTTTCCTTTTGATGTTAGTAGATTAATTAAGCTGCTGAAATCTAAAGTGAAGGGTAAAGTCAAGCCTACCCTCAGCAGTAAGCATGGGCTGGCAAGTATGTAATGGGTACTTTTCTCTCACCTTTCAGTTGCTATTTGGGTTTCCTGTTCATAGTGAGGATGAGCAGGCTGTTCTTTCAGGAGACCCAGCAGGCATGTGCTGGTGCCCAAGCAGGGCACATCTCCCAGTGCTTTGCAGGTAAAAGCCTGTGGGTTCATCCTGCACCATCAGAGGTGTGTGGGCATGGCATCACCGGCTGGTGCAGCTCTCACTCTCCTCCCATGGAGGAAAGTGGAGGAACAACCCATGGTGGAGGGACACAGGGGACATGAGGGGATGAGAAGTGCTGGTTTTCTCTCCTGTGGGTTCAAAAAGCCCCGACTTCCACCCACACATCCTCCCACCTCCAGGCACCTGAAGCAAATCCTGTAAGAATGGCAAGGTTGCAAGGGGCTGAATACGTGGGGCTTAGCTAAAACCCTCAGGGATAATGATAACTGATGCATTCACAGAGAGAAATTCTTTAAAGTTCGGTGGTTGTAAAAATGGATAATATATTAATGTTTTGGTATGTTTATTAAATACTTAACAATGTAATTTTTTTGAAGACTATCCTAGCATTGCTATCTTTTTGCGTGTGCTTAGTTACCATTTTAAACAACTACAAAACAGTGACATGTGGTAGTGAAGATTTCCTAAGCATCCCAAAGCAATATATGTGTGTGATATATGACATCCTTCCATAAATCCTAAATTTACACAGTATGCTAATGCTTGATTCCATAATTTCTTTTAAAAATGATTATACCCTGCTGCTAAGAGCAAAGGCATACTAAAATCAGTTTTCTATGCTTTTCCAACAATGAAATGCAAGCCAGCACACCACATAACCAATACTTACCATATGTTAGAAGATAATCCAGTAGGCTTCAGACACTGACATGATTTGCTTAAATAAAAATCCCGTTTTTTAAGGCAGTAACAACAGCCTACCATTTTTATTATTCCTTTAGTGACCTACTACAGAAACACTAATATTGAATATAAATATTTTTGTTGTAAATCAGCCTAGTCTATTTTCATTGCCTTTAATGTGGGATGGCACGGGCTTAGATGCTAGGCTAGAGGAAAAAGAACTGCCATTAAATCATTGGATTGTTCGAAGAAATTCTCAAAACCAGAAAATATTAATCAGATCAAAAGAAGCCTAAAGAGCAGCTTCAAGATTTCTCTGGTATATTGGAGATGAGATGAAACAGTTCAATTTGGTATTAAAATAATCAAATATAGTCTAGAAAAACAGCTATAAAATATTTTTGTAGAGCACTGGTGCCTCTTAAGTGCAGTTCATTGCTTTCCTGTTCTGTACCAAATGAGACTTAATATTAAGCACATGCTTAGTGTTTGCAAATTTGGGGTCTAAGGAAAGAAAATGTGAAATGCAATTTTTATAGTGAAAGGAATGAATGCATCTGACAGGTTAAGATTAAGGCTCTATGCACTAATGTGGCATCTTTCATTGTTACAGAATGATAAGAAAATAGAAAAATTGCATGTAGAAAGTGGAAGGTAGCAAATACATTCCCTTTCTTTCAGACTCACCAGGGAAAACATACTTGATCTCAAGTATTGCTTAAAGGTAGAAAATAAAAATTTTTTAAAGCTGAGATACTTCCAATTTCTGCCAAATCATTAGGACATCAGAGCTGAACTCTTGGCCCCACTGAAGTCAGTGATAGAAGAAAATACAGATCTAAAAGAAATTTATAACTATTATCACTAGACCATTTCTCTCACATCATACTTTTAAATACTATTATAATTTCAAGTTATGTAATGACATGATCTTCAGTAAAGAATTTTTCTTTACACTAGTAAAATGTATTTGCACCTGTGAGGCAGTGCTTTTTATTTCTTTTTAATGAAAATATTGTGTAACAAATCTCAGCTTGCTGGATCTATTAACAGCCCAGTTTCTCCAGCTAGATGAGTTTGAATTTCTGGTGCCCTTTTTCTCAGACCAGACTATTCCAGCTGGAGCAGTGGCTAGTTTTATTGAGTAATGGACTGAGCAAAACCAGTAGTTATGGGGATACAAGGAGTATTCCCAATGGGAGCATTTGGCAGTATGTAGAAATATTTGTAATAGGAGGATCTGGCATGTTTCCAGCATCTGCAAAAAATGTAGACTCCTCCTTTACTCCCCAAATATGCAAAGGGTTTACAGCCGAGAACAGAGAAATGTGGGAACTCCACAACTTGACACATTGATCCTCTCCCAAATTGCCCACAACTGTGTACGTGCTTTGGAACACCCTCTGCAAACCCAGCATTTGGAGTAAGTGTTCGTTAGCTCTTGTTCTAATTAATAGCAGAGTGAATTATTTTGTGCATTATGTAGTTAGCTATTTATTGGGCCAGATCCTCAGCTGGGGTTAATCAGCATAACTATTGATCTTGACAGAACTTCCCCAATTATATCAGTTATAGTTCTGGATATTTGACTTTATGTCATTTTGAAATAATACAGTAGAAATTGAAAATGAAAGTATATGTTTGAATATTTATAGGTAAATTGAATTCAGAATTTTGATAAGTTCAATAAATTATGCACAGAATTTAATTTTGGACAAAGGTTTTGTAGGGACAAAATAGGATTCATTCTTTTAGCTGCCAGGATCATTTTGTGAAAACATATTCAAAATTACTGAGGGGATTCTATTGTGGCATAATCCCATTGAAATTAATAGCTCCACTATACAACACTTACTAGCCAACAATTTTTTTTTGACATTTGGAAAATATCACAGGTTATCTCAACCTTCTGCTCAGTCAAAGCTCACATGTTCATTTTGTTGTAACCTACTTTAGAGACAAATCAAGCATATCCTTTTCCTTAGCATTGAAAATTAGATTGTACTAATTGTTTATAACCTTGGGTTGTAAATGTACACCCTGGGAAAAAGGGCCAACAGAGGACACAGAAAATGATATGACTGTCCAATGGCAGGAATATTACTTTTGAGAAAATATAAAGGTACGGTAATCTTAACAAAACTTATGGCATGAAAACCTGGATGCCACTTTCAGAACATTCAAACATGTAATCCCTGTTGCAGTAAATCCCAAATCCTGCCCTGTAGAAATGCAGGCTGTGAGCACATTTCAAATTAATGAATGAAGCCACACATGGTGATGTACTAGAATATAGGGAGGATTTTAAAGCATACTTAGATTCCTAACTCACTTATTAAATCAAATAATCTAAATGCCTTTACAATATGGTCATTTGCACTATTTACTGAAGGACTCAGGCTAAACCTCACTTAGTAATGTAAAGATGTTCTTGGGAAAGTTTTAGGGAATTTTGGCTTGAATAATATCTTACAATAATTGCCATATTTTTGTAATTGCCAATAATTAAAATAATTCTCTGAGTGTTGGAAGAGCCTTGGCATGGTCAGGGTTATCTATGAGGAGAGAGAGTTACCTCCACACACACTGAGCAGAATAGTATGGCTGCTTGGAGGCATCTGAAGGTGCATCATTTCATACCAATGTGACAGTGTCACTTTCCAAAAAGGTGACTGATTTACACCTTAATGAAAATGTGTCCCCCATAGTTACCTGTATTGTGCTGTCCCAGATGAGACTGACTAGTCACAAAGACTCAGAGGCGCATTGCTAGCAAACTCCTATCCCTGAATTTTAGTCACATGAGGACTTACTGTCCCAGCTGCTTTTAATGAGAGTTGTATGGCTAAAGCCTTGTCTGCTCTTGAAGATCTTTGTGCAGAACCAAGGATTATTCAAGAGAATTGGCTCAGAATGTTGCAAATTAGAGTTGGTTAGATAAATATTGTGTCCTTCCCAGCCCATAAGCAAGATGCAGCATAAAAATATTTATATGGAAGCTATAAAATTGATTTTAAAGTATGTTGTAGAGCCAGTGGTCAAGAATGCATAACTATACCAATAAGATAAACTCAAATTGTAGGAGGTTTGAATAATCTTGCAACATGATGTATATCAAATGTATCATATAACACTTGTCTCTTATCTTCCTGTCTGTACCATGATATTTATGCCTGTTTCACAAACAGGTAAACTGAATCACCCAGTAGTAGCTATAAAATACATTGTATAAATACAGATTTCTCCTGGTATTTGTGGGCTGTGGTTCTGCAGTTCATTGCATGGTCAATTGCTGGAAAAGTTGTTCCTGGAGAATTTCAGTGGGCCTTTCTCTGTACAAAAATGGCAGCTTCTGAGGCTTACCAGACACGTGGAATAGACTGTGCTTTGTACTAACCCAGGTATATGGTACTTTATTATCAATAGGGAAACACCTTGCAATCACCTATGTATATGACACTTTTCTGCTTCTTGAGTCTTGACTGTTCTATAGAAAAGTTGAAATACATTCACTCAGAAGATCTTTGGCCATCAGTCCAACTGCAGAGTTCACTTATACTCACTTTAATCCCTGGGAGAGAAGTTGTACCTAGAGCAACTCCTGAGAGCAACAGCAGTATCTACAAGCAGAATAAACTCCTCTTTGCAAAGACAGAAATTTCTTGAGAGTTAGCTCAAGGAAATTGTCTACCTGTACAGTGTTTTGTTGGCAGACCTTCTTCAAGTAGATTTGTTGTATATTGGCAAAAGTCTATTTTGTCAGCACATCTTCTGCTGGCTCCCCAAGCAGGAAAACTATGCTGACAAAAGGGCATTAATTGACAAAAGGATTGTTTCACCTTGTAATCTCACCAAAATTACAACTCCTGTCTGACAGAGATGCAGCAACTAAAAAGTCAAATTTGAGCTTCTACTGGAAGTAAGAAACATCAAAACTTATCTTCCCTCCCAAGAACAAAGCACATCTCCTGTGCAGACTTTGCTGGCATTTGCACTTGACACTGCATATTTGCCATTTTAGACCCAGAGAAAAGTGAAGCCTGCAACCCCAAAGCCCACCCTGCAGAGAGCTCTTTCCTTGTGAAGGAAATTCACGGGGCTGCCATGAATCATCTTCCAGCCTACACCATGCAAAGCTCCATGAATGGTGCAAGATGGGTTGCAGCAAGATTTGTACAGAGGTCCTAAGATAATGCCACAGACACCCTGAAAAATAATAACTTTTCTCTTTGAGGTATCTGTGGTGAAACTGATACAGATCTGTGCACACCTTAAGCACAAAGGAATTTAATTTTTCCAACTTATATTGTGTTAATACATCCATGAAAAGGTGTCTGACCCTTCTAGGCTGGGGCTGATACATGGCAACCCTGGATCAGCTTAGTTTAACCAGTCCTTGCTCAACAACAAACTTTCTCATAGAAGCAAAGAGCTTGCTCTCTTTCCTCCAGAAAACCTTGTCCTCTCACGTTTCTTTGCCTACCTGTCACTACATGAAAGATCCATCCTCTCTGTAAGCTCTGACACAGTTTTCTCATTAAGCACCACAGACACTGTGCAGCCACAGAAAGGCTCTGTGCTGTGTTTCATACTTCTGTCACATGAGAAACTAAACTGCTAAGTATGGTAGCCACACTTCAGTTGGCATGCTTTGAACATGTGATTGCCATCACTTCACATAAAGCCAGGCAATCAGCAGGAGTTCTAATCATTACTAGATAGTTTATTTTCACACTATTTTTCATATAGTACATTATTTTGGAATTCATATCGCTGAATGGGTTAGTAAAGATTAAATTAGGCAATGTAATGATAATCAGGACATTGTGCTGACTGTAGAAGTAATTTGATTCTCTGAGAATTTGACAAGGGGGAGGGAACAAGAAATTGAAGCTTTAAGTATGTCCAAAATTTGAGGAGGATGGCATTAAACAGTAAAAGAGGACTTCACAAGATATAACTAGCTGTGATGTAATTAATTGAAAAATAAAAAAAAAGGTTTGAAAATTAAAATTGAAAACAGTGATACTGTTTTTTTAATTAAAAAAGTAAATGTTACATTAGACACTTTTAATTACATATGAAAACAGAGACAGTCTAGGCTGATTTAAAAGTTTGCATAGAGGACAAAACTGAAAGTAGCAAAAAGTAAAAAAAAAAAAAAAAAAACCCAAACAAATAGAATTAATAAAATAGAAGGGGAAAAAGCCCTAGAGAAGGAATTAATACACCTCTGTTTCAGCATTAGCACTTTCAAGGAAGCTCTGGCTGCCTGTCAGAGCCCCACTGGAATCAATGGGTTACTGTATGGGTGTGGATATCAACCAGTTCTGTGCAGTTTGCAGGCTCCTGGCTAAGATGTGAAGCTATCATCACCTTAACCACTGTGCTTGTATGCTATATCACATTTCCCCATCTGGATTCTGTTTTTTTGTCTCTTAAACTAGCAGCCTCCTTGGAGCAGGGACTGTCTCTTCTGAATATTTAGCACTTAGCACAATGAAATCTTGATCCCAACTGCAATTTAGAAGAGTAACAATTATTTTTAATGATATAGAGTGTAAAGATTTTCAAAACAAAGCTGAATTTGATCACCAAAATTGCTGGACTGGCCTAATAAAATTTGGGAATTATTTTAGTAATTCTGTCTTGATATTTACAGGTTCAGTAAATGTCTGTAAGACTTATGTCACATCCAAAAGTTTCAAAAATGGTTTTGGTGGTGTTTGAAAATATATATGAAAATACATATGAAAATTTTAATATAATTACTCACAATGATCAACTGATCATAGTGGAGATCAACCAATCTCCTCTCCTTCAGGAAGGTTTTAGTCAGTCATTTGTGGGGTAGAGATGCTGCTGTTGGAATTAGATCTCTCCTCACAGAAAGCTGAAGGTGCAGGTGACCACTGCAAATCCTCCATGTGGCCTCCACATCCCTCACACCCCACCTCCTATCACTGCTGCTTATGGTGCCAGGAGTGAATGTTTCAAAAAGCCAGAGATGACTTGCAACCATGCCACTTCTCCCAAAACTACAAAGAGGGGTTAGTTTTGGGATCTTGATGATCTGAGGTGACCAAGTTAATATTGATTGAATGAATTTAGGAACAGGCACCTTTTGAGGCCTCTCTGTTGGTACAAAACCACTCATAAGCATTAGTCATTTTTGAAAATTTTGGCCTAAGCTTACCACAGATACTGACAGAATGGGACATACAGACAGCTCATTGTAGGAAATTAGATACCTCTGCAGAAATATTGTGTTGGCAATAGTGACATTTACAGCACTTTTAGACCCTGGACAATGCCACTCTTCTTTGACACTGAACATTCCCCATCAGTGTATATCAGAAAACTGAGGTCCTTTAGTAAGCTATGGAGATATTTAGTTCAGAGCCAGAATGGGTGAAAAAGAGAGCACCCCTGTGACTTTTAAATATGGAGCAGTGAGCATACACGAGTCCTGAAAGTCACATTAATTTCACATTTATGACTACATATTATTCATTTGGAAGTCAACAAGAAATGGTCAACTGAATTAACAGGAAAAAAAAATTCTTATCACAAAACTATCTCTGCTGCTTTTATGGTTTTACTGAAGCCATAAATTTAAGTTTAAGAACCAGCAGTTCCAGGCATGGAAAGTCCATTCTGAATGATTAGAGACCCAATGTTCTCAGAGTGACTAGGCAGTAGCTCTGTCTAGGAGGTACAATTGTGACTTTCTCTGCCCAGCAGCATTGCTGTTTTGACATACAGCTCTACTAATACTGCCATCACCCTTCAGATCCCTGCAGCTGGAGAAAGGCACAACCTAGATCTGCTTTGATTTAATACATAAATATCAGTTTTTAAGGTGCTTCATTCACATGGGCACAATACATAATGACTCAACAATGTAAAAATTATGAGATTATGATTTGTGTCATTCAAGACACAGCACACAGGTAATCCTAGAAAGCTGGAGACTGACAAAAAACATATGGGCAACTCTAAAAACTGTTCACTATTAACAAGAGAAACATGGTAAGCCACTGGGGAAACTTGGCTAAATTTACATTTTTGTAGAGCTGTTAAAGATGTGTATCTGGGCATATTGAAGCAAAATCTTACACATACAGCTAGTGTATTCACATACATTGGCTAAAATTTTCAAATACCTAGGATTAAAATTTAGTCCTAAACTGATATTAAGTTTCCTAATTATGCATGGCTGTGGACCCTGTACTCATAATTCTCTGCTGAAGTCAGAGCTTCCAGTTGGGCACTGCCTGTGAATAATCAAGCAATTTTATTTAGAAGCCTAAATTTGGATGTCATAGTTTAATGCTGTAGATAACTATCATGATGTTTGTTTTATTTACATGTTTCTCTGTTAGAAATGTTAAGTATTCTAATTTATGCTGTGATAATATGGCTTTTACTTTAAAATTTTGTTTTATTCGGAGAGATCAGTGGAAACAGTGAGTATAAAAAAGGTGATCTAAATGCTCTGACCAAGCTGGGGTTTACTTATAGGGAGCTGTATTTTTTTTCCTGACTCAAATAATAAGTGAAGTAGTACAAATGGTGATCTACAGTACACTCTGTGCTTCAATTAGTCAAAGGCTGATTTGTCTAATGGTGAATAACAGGAGCAAAATCTTAATGAGTCTACCTACAATTTTGCACATTGACTTCACAAGGAATTTTCATGGTTAAGGCTCAGGAGCCATGGGCCACAGAGGTCAAATCATATCTTGCTGCATATGGGAATCCAAAGCTTCTCTCTTTTTTGTTTTGCTGGAGTTGATTCAAATTCACTGTGGTCCACATATGAAGAGCAGGACTTGCTAATAGCTGAGCTGTGACAGGAGACACAGTGAGCTCTGTGAGTGCCAACAGGCACGAGGCAGTGGGGCAGGCCAGTGCATCTGTGCCACCAGCTCCGGGAGAAGGCTGCCCCTGCTGAAAGTGCTGCCTGCACAGCCACCAGACCACTGTCATCATTGCTGAGGCATCCTTCTGTGGGGGGGATAATGGAAAATGAAGCTGTTTATATGTTGAAAAAATAAATTCTTGAGCCCAGGTTTACAGAAGAATGTATTATTGCTCTATGAGACTGAACAAGAGTCAGGAAAAATGTGGATGGTTCAGTCCTTCTGTAACAACTGCAGAAGCCTTTTGTACCTGGGGTTGGACTGCCTTAATCAGCTGCTGTGTTGGGATGACAGAAAGGTAATTTTTGTCCCTATTCTTTCTTGTTAATACTCTTTTGCCCCCATGCAAACCCAGAGTGCTGCTGTGGGCACTGTGGAGCAGCCAGGGTGGGTCAGAGCCACGCGGGTGGCAGGGAGAAGGGCACCCACAGCTCCCGTGGCCGTTTGCATTTCTGGAGTCAGGGACACCAGTCTCTGCCCAGAACAAGCTCTGCTTTCTCTGAGGTTTACAGAGATGCACAGGGATTTAAAAGGGTGCAAAGCAGGCACCCTTGGTGATGATCTGCTACCCATAGTGTCAGCTTGGTGATCGCTCCAAGTTGACACTATGGGTAGCAGATCTGACCTGTGCATCATAGAGGCATAAGCCAAGGTTTGTCCAAATGTTGGAGAAGCCCTGTGCTCCCAGCAGCCCATCATGCCCCCTCCTCTGAGGAGTTTCAGCCAGGGTGAATATCTTTTTGACTACCAAGGACACTAAGGTGAGTATTTTTTGTGTGAGAGAGCTGATGGGACTGTCTTATTTCTGAAATTTCTGAATTCATGATGATAAACTAAAATCCTCCATTTCTTGCAAAACCAAATCAAGCTCATATACTTTTTCACATTGGATACTGGTGAAATTTTGTGAAGTTTAGCTCTCCATTTAATTGTTTAAGTCTCCATATTAAGACATCTTTTTTCCTATTATGCGAACATTCAGGTAGATTTATATTAGGTGCATTATAAAAAGTGGGGATAGGTAGTAAAGATTATATTGATGTACATAAGACAGAAGACAACAACACATGGAGAAAAAAGATATATGACTGGCTGGAAGCATTGCAAGCTAACACTTTGCTAACTTGCCACATGTGTACATCACATAAGCAGCTGAAAATATTTAATAGTGAAGGCTCACACATCTACAGTGCATTGGGTTTGGGGGAAGCGTGTGCAGCTGTTACAGATTTCAGTAGTGTTTTCTTTTCCCCTTGGTGACACTGAAGCAAAAAAGCACCTATAACTGAAAGATTATATGTTAAAGACAGGCTATAATGAAGCATGACGTGGAAGTAAAAATAAGTATTGGGAAGAGGAAAGCTACTGCATTCTCTGAAAGGGCAGACATGGACTTTAAATACAGATAAGCCTCTCCTTTCTCTCTTTCTGGGACCTCCTTTGTTTAAGGACTTGCTTTGAATCACTTTCCAAAATGGGCTACTAGCACAAAATTTAATTTACATTATTGTGAGGACAAAAATGATATTTTATGTACCAAAATTTCCAAGTGTGCAATGTCTATGCTATTTATTTTAAAAATAATGGTGGTTAAAGAACAAATGTTATTACTTATAATGCTTCCAGTATCCTCAGAGCTTGCTTACTATATTCATTTCCCATACAATCAGAATCTAGTTTAATTATATAAAAGCATCTTCCATAGAAAGTAGTGCAAAATGCTTTGCAGAGAGAGATAAAGAAAAGAAGGAATGTTTTACACAGATTGCCACAGTGACTCTCAATGAGACGAAAAACAATCTCTGAGGATAGACTACCATGAACATAAGAAAATCAGAAATAAAGAAGAAATAGCAGCAGAATTAGTTTTGAAACCTAGATCAAGTTTAGGAGCCACAGAAGAAAGAAAAAGGGAAGGGAAAAGAATGGAAAGGAAATGAGTTGTGTAACAACAAAAAAAAGGAAAGGAAATTGGAAGGTTTCAGATGAGATTTGAGAACAAAGACATTTCCGGGAGAGGGAGATAAGGCAGCAGCACAAAGAAGGGGAAGAACATCCATGCAGTGTAGGAAATCACAAAAGAAAGAAGAGTGGCTTAGCTTAGAGTCAACCAAGCAAGGATTTGGAAAACCTGGATACTGCTGTCTGGGTGCCTTTTGTCTCTCTGGACTTTCCTACCTATAAAATGGAGAACAGGTTAGGTGATGAGGCATGAGAGTCTCAGAGACTTCTGAGAGAAAAGCCTTGAAGGGGCTATGGAGAAGTGGCATAAAAGTAAGGTATGGCCTGTTGATCTTCCCTGGTGAGACACAAATGTTCAAGTGTTCTTTATAGTTGATAGGCAAATTATTTTGTAGCAATTTACAAGGAGTAGGAAGGGGCTGTGACTAAGCCAACACAGAACAGAGTGGAGAACAAGCAGAGCTGTGATATTCAGAGTAGATAAAGTGATGAAAAAGATAGAATTAAGAATAAGAAGGCCTAGGGGGAGAATAGGGAACAATTGATTTTAATGAAGATAAAAACCTTCTCCAAGGGAGCTGGATAGATAACTTTTGTTGTAACTGGAGGAAAAGCATAGCAGAAACACTGAGCCAAATATAGCCTTGTGTTATGCCAGCTTTTACCATCTTTCTCCACAATATGTATTCCAAACAGAAATGAAATCCTCCCACAGAGAAGCTTTGAGAATGAGGTGCCCTGCAGGCTGGCCAGCGTTGGCTGAACCCAGGAGGGTGAAGATGGGAAGGGACCCATCTGAGACAGGCAGAGGTTTTGTTCCTCCTGTCATGAGGAGCAAATGAGGAGCAAATGTGGAGCAATGATTTGCTCTTTTGCAATTTCCCCAGAGGTTACTTTCTCCCCCTCCTCCTCCCTGGAGTGCTCAGGAAGGCTTTCCTGCCCCACCTGCCAGTGCTGCCTTGGCTCTATTGACATGTGATTTATGTTTGTGATGCACTAAATAGTGATGCAGCCTGTGCCATGTATTTAGTAAGAGGAACCAAAGGAAATGGCTTTCTGCCACAAGATCCTAGAATGTGCTGAGGAGATACTGAAACTTCCAAGCAGAGCAGCTAGAGCAGAAGAGCTAAAGCAGGGCTGTTTGACTCAAGAAATAAACATCACCAAGCATTCACAGAAGTGAAGACTCTCTTAAAGCCACTCTTTAAGCTATACTTCTACTGTACCCATTGGGAGTAAATTTTAGTTTGCTGCCCAAAAGCTACATAGTACCATAAAGCCTGCAGTACTCAGATAACACAGATAACACAATTCACAAGCATGGTGGATCCTTCTGGGGACTTTCCAAACTAGCTACTCTGTACTTTGTGAACTTTTACACACACCTTACTTCTCTTAAAATGATTCTTTTATCTTCTACTTTACATCTTACTCTACCTATAAATTTGAAGGGGACCACATTTCATACTGGAGTCCATCAAATGTGGAGATGAGAGAAGGAGAAATGGGGCAGTTATCTCTGTGCCAGTGCTCCACCCACACTCTTTGAATATGTCTGCACAATGACACTTGAATGAAAGCCTAAGTAAATTCTGGTTGATAACTGCATGGAACAAATGTGGAACAAAGAAGCTATGCTCTACTCTTTATATGTTGGAAGAATGAACTTGTTGCTGCTTGGTCAGTTCCTTGTCCTTCACTAGTACTTGAGTTCCTCTTTTTGCTGAGAGAGCATGCAACTTTGCAGTGCAGGGTTGTGTTATATTTCCTGACCTTTGACACTTTTCCCCCCCCAGAGATTTAAAGGAGTTAATATGGGAAGCAGGTTTTGTCTCACTTTGGCTTTTAAATAGCAGAGTCTATTTATTTCTCATTCAGCAAGCCTCAATTATTTGTTTGTAAAAAATAATTTGGTAACGGGTTTAATTAGTCCTTCATGTAACTACACTGGAAAACAATAACGTTACACAAGAGATGAATTTAACAAATATATAACTCTTGTAGGGACAAAAAGAATTATTTCTAGAGCTATGTGAAAGGTTTATTATACATGCCTGATTTAGTGTATTTCTACAAATCTGAATGTTAAAAACCATTTGTCTTTCTTCAAAAGAAGAAAGAAGTCATGTCCAAATGTTAAACCATCGCTTTTTTTAAGAAAAAGTGATTTGATTGTGCTTGTGCTGAAGTTGTATAATGCTTGCTTGCTCCTCCTGGTAAGTGCTCCATTCAGTATTAGCAATGTAACACAAAGATGGGCAAATCCACACAGCAAGAGTAGAACTCATATCAAGCTGCCTAACTCCAGGTTCCCAAGGGCCGGGTGAAGTGGTGGCGCTGGCGGGGAGATGGAGACCAGGCAGGGCTGTGTGGCCTCTGTGCCTGTTCTGATATGATGCTCTAGTGTCTGTCAAGACAATCCATTGATGTGTTAAACAATGTCAATCACACATCTAGCAGGCTGTTCTTTCTCTCCTCTTCCACAGGGCTGGAGCACACAGAGGCAAACACCTTACTTTTGGAAAAGCTTCTGATTTTTTCAACTGCATGCACCCACAGCCCCCTATGATGCTATGTACAGTGTAGTGTCTCCCTAAATTCATGTTGTGTCTGTAACCAAGCTTTGCAGTGACTGTGGTGTGTTTGATTTGTGTTCTGAGGAGGTAATGCCACGCCCTGGAGAGAGCAATAAACCATGACTCAGGACCCAGGATTCCTCATGCTGGCTGTGCTGCCAACCTGCTGCATGGACCTGGGCAAATCACTTGACCCAGATTCCCAAAGACAGATAAGCACCTAAGATCTTTAAATAGTGACGTCCAGGACAGATTTATCTGGAGTGCTGGATGCAACTTGTAAGCACTCCTACAATGGGGCTGCAACTGGGTGACCGGGCAGCTTTCTCTCCTACTTTTAAAACTCTGTCTGTTCATCTACATTCACTATTTCAGCTCCGTCCAGATGCTGAAATGATGCATTTTACAAGGAGCACAAACATTCTACTGTGCATATGGAAAACTATGGAAAAAACTCATCTATGGTTGGTGGCCTGTAAGCCCTGCAGTGAGAGTTTTAAATTAGGTGCCCCACTGCCATGAGAACCTGGGGTTTGAAGGTGTGCCTGTATTCAGAGTGTGTGTAAGACAGAGATTTAGGGAACATGGAGGCAGAGAAGTGGGAGTTATCTGGCTCATTTGGTAGTTAGAAAACCAGCCTGGGGTGGTGGATATGCAAGTTCAAGTCTCTAATCCAAGCCAGGTATGCTAGGGATGATTTGGCCACAAATCCCAAAAAGTGTCTGAAGCAGTAAACTACCAGAAACTCTGTGAAATACCTTTTTATTTTTTTGGGAAATGCAGGGTAGAAGGGAAATCAAGCATGGTAACTGAGTCATGGAGGAGGTTTTTTTGCCTAGATTCCAAGGAGGCATCAGGACAGAGTGAACATAACCAAGCCCCATCCTTTAGCCTGGGCATTCCAGGCTGGTGTTCCAGCAGGAACAATAAAGGAGAAGTAAGGAGAAGAAAGGCAGCATACAGTTAAAAGCTGTGATGTCTCTGAAGAACTACCTGTGTGTCCTTCTAGGTTTTTTTTTTTTTTTTTGTCTCACAAAGGCAAGGGACACTCTCCAGGGCATTATTTGCAGGTGTGGAGGTGACCCTGCACACAGCAGAGCACGACCTTGAACCTTACTGCCACAACAGCAGGCAACACTTCTACCATTTGTATGGGAAGCTTCAGGAGAGGCAGGGCCATGAGGATGGCCAGCTCCTTGAAAAACCACAGTAAGAAAGATGCACAAAATAAGCATTCATGCCCTTCAGCTCTGGCCATGTTCTGAGCAATGTGCCAGAATTGTGAGGGGCCTCTGCCTCTCATGATCAAAGGGGTGAAAATCAGAACTGCTTGATGGCCTGGAGAAGCCTGGTACTGTGCAAGATGGAGTCCAGGTTAAAAAAACCAATGTGTTTTATTTTTTATGATAGATCTGGAAGCAAGAGAGCTGAGTGCCTCTTTCAGCCAGGCTTTTATACGTGGTCGTAGGGTATCTGGGAATCCATGAATCCACGCTGACATCTGCACGCTGAGAATCATGATGCTGCAGGCCCTAAGTATATATTTAGACTGCATCTACAAACCTTGCAGAAAAACATTAAATCAGCAAAATGAAAAAAAAAAACAAACCTCAAACAAAAATGAGACATAAAAATGAGCTGGCTACTCTAAAACACAGATACAGTAATTATTTCAGTCTTTTGCTTAGGGGTGTACCAACTGTTTACAATTTACTGTTTGGCAAGCTGGGTGTTCTCATTTCCCTCATGGTTCAGGAGTCAAAAACATATGCTACCTTTAGTAATGAACTCTTCCAAGATTTGAAACTATCCATATTCATGTCACAAGAAATGTTTACACAAGAGCAAAATGCTCCAACATCAAAATAAATCAGTAACATCTCAGAGTTTATATTTCCATATGCTTCTTTGGCATAATAAAGCAGGCTAAGGGCTGCTGTTGTAAAATGGAGTTTAATTAAAAACAAAAGAAAAAAAAACTTTATCAGAAATCATGGGCATCCAAAAATTGTGCAGAATAATGCATAGATTGAACATATTCTAAAGATTTATCATCTATCAATAGAAACAACAAAATGCAATATAATCATATCCTCTACACACCTTGCATATTTTCCATATTATGTGCATAAATTATACATTCATTTTCATAATTATGGTAACATTCTAGTTTTCACATAAACTGCTATTACTCCTGGGTACCAGTAAGTTTACATCTACCAAGGCTACACGCTAATTACATTTTCTTTTTATAATGTTATCTATTTATCAAGTTTAGTTTCTTAATGGAAATTAATAGACTAGGTCTCTGCAGAAAAAAAAAATAATCAGAGGTAACACAGTGTTTTGGGTATTTTTCAGCTTTCATGTTATTCAAGCTTAGAGGGCTTTGAGTGCTTGATTGGTGATTATGGTGTATGAAATAAGTTATAAATCCAATGTCCAGAACATGGTTGGGAAGGAGTTAATGATTTCCCTTTTGCTAGAGGAGGTCCACAGCTGCCTGAACTGAGTGCAGGGATTTTCAGGGTAGCCAGCTGTGGGGATTTAATTGATTCACCCACCAGCCTGTAAAGGGGGGTACCACAGGGTGACTCTAAATCCTGCTGTGATTAAGGGAGGAGGAGGTAATTTAGGGTGGGTATTGTAGCCATGAGAAGACCTAAGCAGGAATGACTAGATGGGTAAATACTTACTGTTATTTTCTTCTGAATGTTAAAGGAAGAAATGAGGATTTTTTTGTTTGCTTGGTTGTTTATTATTTTTTTACATGTGCTTGAGAAAAAGAGCGCTCTTTCTATTTTTCTAACTTTTAATGGAGCTCTGTAATACTCTTGCTAGGATCTAAAGTTAGGGTAGCAAGAAAGCCTGAACTGCAGGGGCATCAGTGGAGGGAAGATGAGCCTCAGCCAATTGCAGCAGATGAGGATGAGCGGATGGGTGTGGGCAGGAGTGAGGAATAATCCCACAGTGTGTGGGATGCTGGAGGAAATCTCCTTGTCTATATATACAGGAGGGTGAGATCTTAAGCAGCCTTGGTTTTCAGATCTGCACTCTACCTGTTTGCTGTTCAGCTGAGTGCACTAGAAGGACTGCTTCCTTTCCCTGGACACTTGACTGCTTTTAACAACAGGGTTTAGCAAGGCCTGGCTTATCCCCTGGGTGGGTATCCCTGCTTTTTCTCTCTCTCTGAATCAGAGTATTGTCAGAAATCTACAACTTGTTCTACAGGGACAGCAGTGGTATTGTAATACTTTCTACAAGAAGCAGCTTTGCTCTATTTTGATTTGATCCTCAGCATGTTTTTTTCCTTCCTCACCTGTAGTGAGAGAAGTTTCTTTCCTCACCTCCATCTGCCTTGAGGTTTCCTAGGTTTAAGCGTGGTAATTTGCCTGAGGAAATAGGATTTATTCAGAGAAAGAAATTCTACATAAATGTAGACATTAATACCTAGCGGCAACCTATTTTGAATGTTACTATATGTTTAGTTGTAACATATTCTATTTCTAACCTACTTTAGAAAGAGTTTATATATTTCAAGCACTATTTACATCCATTTGCTCCTCCTTTTACAGTAACTCTGCTGTAGGTGAAATGTGAATCCAGAGAGAGGATACCACAGGCTTCATTCAGCAACGTCTGTCTAAATAGCATGTTGTATCTGAAGAATAAAAATTACCATTTATGTCTAGCAATTATACACTACTTATATAGATAACAAGGGTCTCTGGGATGCTTTGCACAAGTCTAGAAAAGAGCCATGAGCCTCACATAAGGCATTTGGAGGTGGCTGCAATGTGCCACACTTCCATGGCTTCCAGTTAGCACATCCTTTAACATGGCAGGTGTGCTCCCAAATCTTACAGGAGTGAAGGCCTGGATGTGTGTGCATCTTCCCTGTGCAACACACACACTCCAGGACTTTTCTAAGTATTGGTGTAGAAAAGTTGGCTTTCATTGGTGTTTTGAAACCTTTCACAAGGGATTTTTGTAGAGTCCTGCTTCTATAGACACAATGTGTTGACTCAGGATATTGTCATGGTTGAAGTGTTCTCAGACCATTTTCCCCCTAAGATTTGAAAAGCTCACTTATCTTTTGCCCTCATTAAGGTCAGCTACTGCCTATGAAATACCTTATGTATTCAGAATGCTCAGTGAAGTGTTAATCATTGACACAGGAGATGTTCCAAGTGTTGTGAGTGCTGTATGTTAGCCAAAGCCTCATCAGCCCATGAAATCTGCTCCAGATCCTCTGGCTATAATTTATTGCTGGATTATTGTTTATTAATCCCTGATAGGGTGCTCTGCTGTTGTATGCAGCAAGAAAGGAGATGGTACTTGTTCACTAAAGCTGCAAACAGAGCACTGAGAAGTGATGTGGCTGTTGATGGCAGCCTATGTTTTTTTTTTATTGGGCAAGATTTTCAAAAGGTCACTGACAGTGCCTTATTGCACTGCAGCCTCCCAGGAATGTTTGAGGACAGAGGGTAAGCAGAGACTCAGAACCTCCCTCATAGCTCTTCATCTTTCCTCAAAGCCAAAGGATTGTTTGTTCACCTACATTCAGTGTGTTTCTGAATGATCCCAGGAATAACTTATTATAAAATTGAGTGAGCACCAGTCAGCCTTAAACTGTGTAAAACCCAAATTGGATCTAACATACAGGAATGGTTTAGATAGGCAGTCTTGTACATGTGAGATTATCTCTAAAAGGACTTGCATTCAGTTTGCCTCCTGCTATTAAAATCTCAATCAGCCTTGGATCATAGCAGAGCCCAATGAAACATCACCCTCTTTCCTCTCTCCCTTTGTGCTAATGCTTTTTCAAGACATAGCTTTGCTCAGAAACATGAAGTGTGTCCTGAGTATTTTTTTCATGATGCTCAGAAATAATTTCATAACAACTGCAGTAATTCAGACAAGGGCTTGTCTAACATTACTGTTTTTGTAGCAGTGGCCAAAATTGGTTGTCAAGGGAAGATTATACAGCATGCTTAAGGCAAATGTGTAAAATCTGTCCGCTGAGCATTTTTCTGGCTTCTAACTATTCTGGCTCAGGGACTTTTAGACCACTGTGGCTTGTCTGTTTACTAACCCTCTCCAGCTCTCTTTTCAAGTACTTATTAAGCCTGCCCTTGAACCCAGGAAAGTTTTGTTTCTGCCACATCATTTGGCAAGGATTTACATAATTTTGCTACATATGAATGAAGAACTGCTTGTTTGTTTTGAATTGGGATCAGCTGGCTTCCTTTGGGCACCATGTCCTGTGCTGAAAAAAGGAAAGAGCAATTCATCTCTATCTCATGGCTGTTGTGGACCTTCATAATTTTTCCCTTAAGCCATCTCTTTTCCAGGATGAAAAGTCTTAGCTGACTGAGTCATCCCTTGTATAGAACCCATTCACCTTTATTGCTCTTCTCTGCATATTTTCCAATTCTAAGACATTTTTCCAGGTGGAGGTCTTATAATTAACTCCATTTTACAAAATGTAGGAGAAGCATGGATTTGTACAATGAAAGACGAATTACTTTATTTTTGTTTTCTGTTCCTTATGTGTGAATGACCTTAGTGTTACCAAGTACCTGAGTGATATTTTCATGCTACTATCATAACCCCAACACCTCCTCTCTGAGTGGTGTCTACTACCTCAAAACCAATGCTTTTTAGACACAGAACAAGCACTGTTTTCCCCAACAAATATTATTTTACCTTAATCTGCATATTAGTAATGCAACACCCTCAGTTATTGGATTCTTTTTCCTGAAGTATTATCTTGATAATCATTCTCTGACTTTCATTTTCAGCATATTTTGTGAGTTCTGTAGTTTCCATGATTGTCTTAAACTGTATATCAAACTCAGTTTTCACAAATAGCCAAAACCCCCAAATATCTTTCTGCAGTACACATTTAAACCTCTTTTATAAGTTTTGAAAAGAAGTATTGTATAGAAATAATTCAGTGGAAAAGACTAGTTGGTGCTCAGGAGCTGGAACAGATTTTTTGTGTAAAAGTGGCAGCATTTAAGAAAAATCATGAGAGAAGGTTATGAAGAAGCATTAGGAAGAGAGGTGTGAGAAGAGCACAGCCAGCAGGAGGTTTACTATAGGAAAGGAGAGCTGACACACAGGAAGGACTGGTATAGTGTGGTGCCTTGATGTAAAGATGAAATACTAGAATATGATACAAAAGGTGAAAGGGAAGCCATTGAAGGAACTTGAAAGGGAATTTGTATGCTAAGAAATGGGGAAAGATGATGTAATACCTCTTGATTTCACCAGGAAGGAAACAGAGTCAGGATAATTTTTCAGGTATTTTCCTAGTGCTCCAAAGCACAGCCAAGAGTATAAAAGTGCAGCACACTAAAGTAGTGCCTCATTGTGTGGGGCCCTTAAGAGCTACTGTGACAATAACTGCTGCTGAAAGGTTTGATGCTTGGCTTTGGCTGTGGAAATCTGATGAGACCTGCAAAATGTCATCTGCTAGAAAACACAGAGATTTTAGAATGTCATTCCACTAAGCTGGCCACTATTGGAGAGGGCAGAAAACATCTGACTGTTTTTGAGGGAGTAGCAGTGAGCTGTCATCTGTACTCCTCATGCTGAGGGTAGATCAGAACCAGGACTCATCTTCATCACTCACAAAAAGAGCCCCATGAAGATGCTCTCTCTTCCTGTCTTTGCATTCCCCAGGACAGGCTTCCCTGACTTCAATCATCTCCTTTGTGATACTTGGCTCAAGTCCTGTATATGTGGACATTGTCTTAGCACTCATCCTCATTTGATGATTCCTACTTATGCTTTTAGTTAGGAAATTTAAAGAGTATTTGAGATTCTCAGCTAGTGTACATTGATGTGGACCTGTAAGCTTGTCATCTTTATCATATCCGCTCCTTGGCTCCTCTATTAGAGGAAGTGGGAATGATGAAACCACCTGTAAAATGCTTTGATGAAAAATGCTTGCAAGAAGTGAGTATTTTATTATTTTGACAACTTTTTCCAGCTGATAATATCCATGAGCATTTCAGTATGTTTCACTTCACCTATTCAAAATGGGGAGAGATCTGGGGTATAAGGAAGGAAGAAGCAATTTATAACTAAATCTGGTCATTCCTCCTTAACAGTGATACACAAAGGACTTTTTGACAAAGTATAACTGGAGAAAAGACATGTTTTCACCAGATGCATAGAACATAAACCAAGGTATTGCTGAGGTATTTGTCAAGAGATAATTTGGGATACTAAGTGTGCATTTAAGGTTTTGCTTTTTGTTTGAAGATTTTTTTTTCTCCCTGAGAGGAGAATAAAATACCTTTAGGGCCACCTAACTATTTTTAAAAGGTTATCAGACTATTAAGACTGTATTTGAATTATCAAGTTCATACTGCCCCAGGCCTAAATGTTATACCAGGTGGTGAGGCAGGAATCTCTAGGAATATAATGTTTTCTATTCACATTTTGATTAAATTTTGGAAGAAAAGAATTTTATTAGGGAATTGTTTTAATTGTTTTTGAAAAGTACAAAAACAGTTTTTTTACAGACAGTGTGATGTTAGAGCTCTTATATCTGAAATAGATTTTTTTTATTGGCTATTCAGTACTCTAAAAATCAAAACACTTAATTCTGATCTTCTGTAATCTTACTTCTAGGAATGGAACAGAGAAATTACTAGAGCTTTACATTTAAAATAAAACATCAACAGATAAAGTGCATGAATAATTGTGAGTGTGGCAAAAAGGGAATCAAGCTGAGGGTTGAGAATATTTCATAAAATATTGAAAGCCTGCAACTCATGCATGCTGCATAACACTGTATGTAGTTAAGTTTCTGTACTGACTGGCACCTCAGACCAAAGTGTTTATATCTCTGGCTGCCTTTAGAAGGCATATGAGGCATTAGGTCTTAACCTTATCACAGTTATTTTAATGATGATGTTTTTTATGTTTAATTTAACTGTAAATCATGTTAGTGGAGTTTTGACTGCTATGTCAGAGAGCTTAAAAACTGAGCTCAAGTTATTTCAAAAGCTCTGAATTTGTCTAGCTGTGATGTTTAGTCAACGTGATCCACTCAAGTGTGGAGCTGTCAGAGAGGACACCAGAGGATGCTGCTTAATCTGCTCAATTTGGGAAGGAAGTCGGACTCTGAGCATGAAGTCAAGTTTTTGATCTATCTTGGTTACTGTTAAATAGCCAATTTATGGATTTTATAAGGGCATTAAGGGAGTCACAATGGCCTACAAAACACGGTGCCATGCCATAGTGCATTTTCTAGTCAGATATCCATGGAGTGTTTACTTTTGCTGTATGGGAAATGATTGTTTCAGTTTAGTTTATTCACTCTGGTGTCTCATACAGTGCTGGGTAAATACTCCAAAAACCACATTGGTAAATGTTGGCTCAGATGAATCCTGCACACCCATGTAAGCAATCATGAGGCTTTCTGTTTGCTTTCTTTTCCACAGGCATTCACACATTCAGTTTCTGTGTAGTCCAAGAAATATAAATTTAGAATGACTGTAGTTTTTGCTGGAGCATTCTTGTAGATGCAAAGTCACCCTCTGCTTTCCTGTCTCTGCTAATGGGCTCTTGATCCCCTGCCTGTCCGATTCTCCACACAAATTAAAAATGAAAATCTTCCTGGGGAACCCTGAAGAGTTCATGGTCAAGGCAATGGCCAGACTGAGGTGATCCTCTGGCAGTGTTGTTTTCTCTCAGCCTTTTCTCACCATGCAAATCACACACTTCCAACTTGCAGATTTTTGGGGTTTTTTGCCTCATAGAACGTGAATATGCAAGTCTGTGCACCAGGTTAGGAAATAAGATCATGTGTAGGACATTGGTGGCATTGCTTGAGCAGGAAAAGCCTGTTTAAGTGATTGTTTGGGAATGTGTTTTATGTGGGAAAGGTTCAGATTTAAATCAGTTTTCCTGATGTGTTATTCATACAATTTTCCAGGAGAAACTGAAGCACAACCATCATGATATCTTCAAGGAAAACAAGAAAAATATGCTCCCTATATTTTTGTAAAAATTGTCTAAAAGGTCTTGCATTTGAGAATGAATGAGTCAAGAAATGTAATGAGTGTAGGTTTGGGTTTTTTTGCTTGATTGGTTGGTTTGCTTCCTTCACCCAACCTGCTCTGACTGAGCCTTTTGAAAACTGCCAGCTCTGAGCTCCAAGCTACGTGACAGCAAAACTCCACATAGCAGATTCAAATGGTGTTTTCATCAAATCTTAGTGCTTGTTGAAAGTTTGGTCTAGAAAATATTTTTTATGAGTTTGGGCAAACAGTATTTTCACCAGTGAAAGCCATTGGTTTATGGAGCCTAAAAGGACCTCTCCCTGCAGCAAACCATTTACAAAGGCAAACAAGGTTTATTAACCATCCAACCCACTATTGCCAGTTAGAGACAATGTTATACATTATCTCTATTCAATGGTGGTGGACTGTGCAGAAATACAGTGTCTGAAAAATTCTTGCCTCTACCACACTGACATAAAAGGGTTTTTACCTGAAAGTAAATGAAATATTTGTTTTCATTTTGATTCATAAAAGTAATTGCAAGATTTTAAAATGACACTTGAAATTGCTGGAAGTTGTCTTCTTTCCTGGCCCTGTAACAGTCTTTATTTTTCATTCTTATAAGTTACATGATATTGTCTAGGAAAAAATTACACTTGATCTTAATCTCCAGGCATGCTTTTTCCAGGGAGAAACCAGTAGAACATTTACAGTAATTAACATATTTCTGTCTTCTCATTTTGTTAATGATATCTCTTTGAAGGCTGTGCAGTAATTACTGCCCACAGAGGTATGTACTCTGAAATAAATTAATGACCAGTGACCAATAATGATTATAGATGTAATCATCCATTGTGGAATACAGGTTAAAATAGATACTAGGAACAGTGTTGTAAGCAAAAGTAAACTGCCCTGTTAAGCACCGCTAAAATTATTTTAGCAGTTGGTCAGAAAAATTTAGAGTAACTTATTTTCTAATCATATGTTAATTTTACTATTTTTTTCAGTTTTTATTTCTAAAACATTTCCTCAACAGACTGATACAGTAATAAATAAAAAGCTAATTTTACACCAGCTATGTATTTTTGGTGAAACCTATTTTAGAGATATGAGTTTATTGTTAAATGTTCTTATTTGATGGATGAATTTTCAAACCAAGATTGGAACTTAAATGTCATATAAGCATGAGTTTGAAAATCTCAACCCCTAACTTCTTTTTTGGCAGTTTCACTTGTTAAAAAAATACTACAGATAAAAAAAATCTCCTGTCTTTGCCTGTTCAATTTTGAACTGATATTTGCATACAGAATTTAAAGGTTTAAAGTGGAGAGTCTCCAAAGAAAGGCTGCCATTCAAAGAAAGCATAAAACGTACACTCGAAATTTCTTAAAAATTAAAATTTAATAAAGCAAGCTCTTGCCTTTTGTTCAAAGCACTAATTTATTTTTAAAATAGAGTTTTAAAAAATCCAGTGGCAATTCTTTAAAAACTTCATTGATTGAGAGCATGATTCTTTCTCAAACAGCATAGTTTAGAAGCCTTGTTGAAATCCAATAATTTGGTTGTTCACCAGTAGGAAATAGACATCTTAAACATCTTAAATATTTGACCCTTTGGCCTTGCAAAGCACATTTTCACATTAGCAAACTTTAATGTGCCCAGGGTGGTTTGGATTAACATCTGTAGTGTCCTTACCTGTCTTTAGGCATCTTGGGTTAAAGAAATACAGCTTTAGAAAATAAGCTCACCTGGAAGAGTTCTGTACTTTGTACCATACAGCAACAGGCAGTGTAAAAATGCCCCTTTTCTTAAATCTTCAGTGTTCTCATCTTTGAAACCATGAATTTTGGAGGTATGTGTGAAAGAAGAGGTGAATACCCATTGCATTTTGACCCGAGACCTTTATGTTCTTAAATTTACCCAAATCAATAGATTTAGCTGCATTTGAGCACTACTTAGGATACACTATCTCACAGTAGATTAGATTCTGATTTTTCTTTCTAAGTTAATGCCAGCATAAATAGAAAACATGTACTGCAAGTGAACAATATGGGAGAGGGGGACTCTATAAAATCCAAATGTGCGTATGAGCAGCCACAAGTCCATTATCTGAAGTGGTTATGTCATCTTACACCAGCAGAAAACTCAGCCCCTCTACGTTTGATTCCTAAATCTCACCTTACATCAGATGTTCAAAGGTTCAGATGAATAAGATATGTCTCTGTACAGTGTGTTTTAAATTAAAAGCTAGTGAAAAGCATGTCTCTCGATTTCTGGATGACAGTCTTGGAAAATGTGTTTCAACTGGCAGCTGCCCTCTTCCTATTTGCCTCCTCCCTCACCTAGAAACCCGCATCCAGCAATGTCAGAGCTGATACACTCCACAAAATCAGTAACCTCTCTTTGCTGCTTCTTCCCTGGTTTGTTCTGGGTGCTGAGAGGTGGCTCTGAAAGGGCAGAAATATTTCTTGAGGGTATGGGAGGTTGTTCTCTCATTTGAAGGAAACCAAGACTTCCAACTGATTTTAATTTTATTTTTAATGTTCATGGGAACCAGTCTTACATGCCTGACTGAATTCAGAGTTTGGATTTTTGGCAGGTTTTTATTTGAGCCCAGCTTGGCTGTTTTTCAAAATGTCCAGATTGCTCACATTAAATCTGAATAAGCACTACCCACTAGTTTAATCAGAGTCATCTGGTATACCTCTAATTAGCGTTAGTTAAAGTTGAAATTCTTAATAACACAAAATGCAGCATTCTTGGGATGCATTTTGTAAACTAAGTGTAAAAACTGTAGGAGAGAAAATATATTTTGCAGTATTATTCAAAAATTGGAATACATGAATAATGATGACAATAAAAAATGGTAACAAAATAAGGCTAAGTTCCCAAAAAATACCATCTTTATCCATTTAGGCATGCATACACATATACAGTACTTTTAATACAAATGCATTTATGGACTTCAGTTGTTGTTCCTGCTAATACAATAATTGACTGTAACTGTATATTGTGCACAAAACAGTAAAACATGTACACATCTGGGAGTATTTCAGCAATTAAATAAGCATGTGACACTGTGGGTTTAGATGTAAATTGTTTCCTGGTCTTAACCCATTGCAATAAATGATATGTAAACAAAGTGCTATAAAAGTATCTTTCTGTTTGAATTCAATCTATGTTTTGCCTGAGCCAGGAACAGACCATTACTGTGTTACTGTAGGTTGTCAAAAATGAAGCTTGAAAATTATTGTACTTGTGCAGTTATTGGCTCCTAAAGGATCAAGACCCCCTACAAATCTAATTTTTTGTATTATGATCTATACCTATGTGGGGCTTGTTTATGCGGAATTTTTCCCTGAATTCTTGCCTTTGAAGATGTTTTAACTTTTGTTATGTCAAGATATAATAAAATTTAAATTAAAACAGCAAGCCCTGCAGTTTGATTGTTTTATTAAAGTGTTCCCCAAATCAGTAATGCTAGATTTGACTTTGATTTTTCAGGTGTCTCTTCTAAATCCTAAAGAACTGGTGAACCAAACTCTTATATTTTGTAGATGAGCTATTGTTTTTTACATTTGTAATGTAACAATAGTGCAAAAAGCATCTGTTTTCTCAGATTTATGTCTTCAGATGCTCTTGTTTCTCAATCATGCTTCAATTGATACTCTGGACATAGAAATATAATTTGTATTCCTTTTTTTTTTTTTTGACACATTTCAGTTTCACTGTTCAAAGATTCAATGGATTGTGATTACAGAGGGTTTTTTTTTTTTGGTTTTTTTTTTTTTTTTTCCAAGGGCATCTGTTCTTAGCCACAGCTGAGGATGGGGCCCACTGAGCTGACTGGAAGGATCCACCTAGAATTTGTTGAATTAAGTCCTTGCACCTGGATATAATTGTCATGCTGCTGTGCTGGGGTTTTCTTAAGCTACTGGTAAAACAAATTAGCTCAATTTAAAGTGGCATCCAGTAGGGAAGCAACAACTCACCTCATATAATTTTTTTCAAATAATTATTTTTCTATTGCCAGTTTTGCTTCATGAGTATTTTCCTAAAGGCAGGATAAATTGTTAGATATTTTTTCAAAAAAAAACTTAAATGCAAGGAGCAAAAAAAGCATTCTATTCTGTGTATCTGCTGAGTTACAACTACTAGAGTGCTATGTGATTATTGATTTTGTGTCACTGTCTCTTAGATAAATATGTGTATAAATAATATACAAATATACATTAAAAGGAAGGCAGCAGTAGATATAATGCATTTAAAAATGCTGTATCACAACACCACCTTTACCCTTCCAAAACCTCCAAAGCAGTCTCTGCACGCACACTTCATGCACTTTTTGCCAGATTTAGCACTATAATGGTCTAACTGCTTCTACATTTGGGAAAGATTCATGCAAGTTTGTTTTTTTGTTGAACAGTAGACAAAGGTAGCCGTTTATGTCTGACATGGGAATTTGTATAAATACCATGGGATCTCATTTCCTTATGTATTTTAGAGCTGTTTGAACTTGGCAACAAAATTCAC
This sequence comes from Agelaius tricolor, assembly GCF_023055355.1. Lineage (NCBI taxonomy): Eukaryota > Metazoa > Chordata > Aves > Passeriformes > Icteridae > Agelaius > Agelaius tricolor. The sequence continues at coordinate 13,458,237 of NW_027269272.1, forward strand.
AAGCTTCCTGGAAGGTCCACAAAGGTTCATCGCCTCGGTTGGACACGCAGTGGCAGGAGTTCACATGAATCCCTGGAATGTCTGCATCTGTGCGAGCTGCAGCTTTTCATAATATTCCCCAAATGTAGACTCTGGGGGAAAACAATGAAAAATCACCTCTGCAGCTGAGCATTTCAGGACGACTTCTGAAATGGAAGAAATTGTACTTTTACTGGTGCTCTAAATATTGCTGTTATTTTATTGGTAGGTGATGGATTGGAGAAGAGAGGGGTATGTTCACTATGCATGGAGGGTGCTTTTAGATGTGCCTCTGGAATAACCTCAGCTTCAGCTGTGCCCAAAGGTGCTGCTCTTTTGACTTGGTCATGTCACTGTGGATACCAACTTAAATTGCTGAGATGCTTCCCAGTTGGCTAAAAAATAACATGGACTAAAGCTACCTCTTGTTTTTCAAATTTTAAAGTAAATTTAAGAATATAAAAGGAATCACGGCCATCCTCTTGGATACTGTGGCAGAAATATAGATGTACACAGTATTATAAACCATCCTCTAAGCTACACTCTCTTTTAATATTGGGAAGACTCAAATGCACCAGGAATGTGAATTAGGAAAGCAGTTCTTTTCTAAAGAATGGCAAAATGTCCAGAGATCAAAAGTTAAATGTAGAAGCTGCTGCCAGTCCTTCAGCTGTGCTGTGAATCTCAAATTTTGGAGAGTGTACATATACAGTGGCAGGGAAGCAGGGACATTTCTGTGGCTCTCCAGAGCAGTTTAACTCGTGAAGCACCAGCTTAGGGTGATCTGTGTGTGATACCAGCTCTGTCACCTGCAGAGCTGCTGTGTGGCTCCGAGGCCAGTGGGAAAGTGCTGAATGCAGACTGTCCTGCATGAAGGCAACTTTCAAACAGCAGCTGATTCTGAACTCGAGACAGTTTAAGGATGTAGTTCAGTTGGCTGTTCTTAAATTGCCTCTTTTATTAAAAGATAATTTGTTTTTTAACTGCCGAGTCCGATTCTTGCTTGCAGTGCGGCGTGTTTTGTCCAACCCAGCAGTGTAACAGGCATGGATTTGCCACTGGTGCTCCAGCTGAAGGCTCTGCACAGACCTGGGGTGCAGAAAATTCACAGAGCACAAGGGGCCAGCACATAAAATAACACTGAGTTATTGCCCCTCTTCTGTGGAAGGGCAGGTCATGGGAGAGAGCTGCCATACCCTAACCCATTGTGCTGGTGCACACCCAGAGCAAAGTTTTTCTTCCAACAGACACAGCCCTGGATCAATGCATACGAGCAGGAAAGCAAGTTGCTTTCATATAATATTCCTTTTCATAAGTTCATTTTTCATGAGCTTCAGAGGAAAGAAAAAAACCTTCAGTCTTCCCTCAGAGAAGAGGCTGTAACAGCTGTGGCTGGTGTAAAGGTTGCCTCGAATTCTTTCTGTGCTCCCTCTCCTGTCCTGGCTCCCAGGGAGGAAAGAGTAAGAAAAAATCAGTAGCAAACTGAGTTTAGTATTTTTTTTTCCTTATGTGATGATAATCCTAGGACTACACTTAGAGAGAAACTTCCAGTGGGAAATTAAGCTAAACTGAAAAGCATAACAAAACCCAAATGATCTAGACTGCAAGAATTCCTCCAGTGTTTTGTTCTTTAACGCTTATTAATAGAGACAATACCAAACCCTTTTTGTTATAGCATGGATTTTTGCCTAGCAAACTCCATGTCATATCTTCTAATTTAATTATTGAACTCACAATGTGGATAAATGCACAGACATGACTAATAGCATTCTCTTACAATTTCATTACAGGGTAATAAATGTGGTTTTTAAAAACTGATTTTTTTTCTTCTGTTACAGAATGTTTGTAATATAAATGAACTCTCACATCCTGTCTTCTTTTTCTCTTTACTCTCTTTTAATTTCTTTTTAGATTTGATTCATAGAAAAATGTGAGTGCTGGGTGCTACTGATTTGGGTCATCTGCATGCAATTCAAAAGAAAAAGGTGATTTTTTTTTTTTTAAATTGCCTGTCAAGTAACTGGGAGAGGTGTAGGAATAAGTGGATCTAAGTGGATCTATGCATAAACCAGAAAACTTCAGGTGAAAGAATGGACCTTTTTTATCATCGTAGAAAGAATCCATCTTCAATAATTAACAGTCAGACTTTCCCCACACTGTTTCCTCATGACATCTGAGAACTGCTGCACTTCTTGAACCAATAGCTGCTATACAGCAACCAGCATCAATCCTGAATGAAAAAATTGTCCCAACTGCTGGTGAATGGCACTCAGTGGGTTTCCCATTGAACTGTGCTGCGAAACAATGATGCACATTGGTAAATCACTGTGTGTGCCTTTCAGTTCTTATGCATATCCCATACTGGACAGCTTCCATTCACTCTGGCACCCACTGCAAACAAATGTAAGTATGCATCAGAGATGAAAGTGAAAATGCATATGTTAAATCCCAAATGGAAGCAGAAGAGTGTAATATATACATAGTTGCTTAGCAACAAACATGTTTTGGCCACAGGAATGGTGACATCAGTCGGAGGAGCGAGAGGGAAGCTGCTCTGCCCTCCTTGTCTCTCTCCCTAGAAGCTTCAGAAAGGTCTTTTCTTATTTCTTTCAGAGCAGAAGGGCGAGGGCTATTGTAGCCATTTGTTGATGCTGTTAATGCCCCAGCCCCAGGACAATCAGGCTGGAGCAGGACACTGTTTCCCCTGGATGTCTGCAGCAATGGCACAGGCCCTCCTGAGCAGGCAGGTGCTTCCACCCTCCCTGCACGGCTCATGCACAGCCCCTGTCGACCAAACACTCCAAGAGGAGATCTGAAAATACAAACTGCTGCATATAAAATACGTTTTTGATGTTACTCACTCTGCCTTTGACCCTATCGTGTGTTCCATGCTCCCATCACGGGTCTCTATTGTGACCCTTTCAAGCTCCTAGGAGCTTTTATTTTACTGATATTTCACATTCATTGGGCTCTGTCAGGAAAGCAAGAAATGTTGATTTCAGTAAATCACACACTGTCTATGGCTAGTGGACAGGTATTAATTCCTCTCATTTCAGATGGTTTGAATATCTTTTGTCTCTTTTCCCCTTCCTCTACTGTCCTGCCCTCTGCAATGGGAGGCAAAGGAGGCAGCTGGTGAATCCTGGTTCCAGCAATGTGCACCCCTACATGAAAGTGGCTCCTACAGACACAAGTGTAGCTCACACACACTGTGCCTCATGTTTTCAGCAGCCTGGGTACTCCCCTGGCCCACCTTGCATGTATAGAGAAATTGCATCTCAGGGAACAAGTCCATCTGCCACTTTGGATTGCTGCAGACACATCCCTGTATACACTATTATTGAGTGCTTCCTCTTAATTTAAGGTAATTCATATGTTGGATGCCCAGTGGGGGAAAGAGCTTATCAGGCATGCACTTCTCTTTGAAAAGAAGGCTTTCTTGACCACATGAGAGATGTGTAGGAATGCAAGATATACTGAAGAAACTCAAGTGAAATTAAAATCATAGATGAAAGCAGGCTTAAAGGACAATTATGGTAAAACAACGTATTTATTTCCATTCATGGAGATAAAACTATCTATGTAGATAGTTTTGTTTGCTCTCATTTTCGCTGAATTCATAGAGCCCCTTTTTCACACACTAGCACATATCAAACTGACATGGTATAACCAATAATATACCACTTACTAGCAGATAAGTTTTGGGACAAATGTTTATGATTCTGAAAATATGGGAGAACTTGAGACAAGGTGTGGTGGTGCCTCTGACTAGAAAGGCAAATGAGGTCATTCTGGCAGGGTGGATCAAAACAGAAGGGAAAGACAAAAGACTGGAAAACAGGAAAAAGATTAATTCTGTCATTGATTCTTTCTGGAGAGCTAGAATATTTTCTTCTCTTGAAATGCCAAGAAAAAGCACCAGGAAGTATACAGTTGATGTCCTCAGCAAACAGTTGAGGTGAATTCTCATCTTTATTTTCAGCCCGTGAGTTTAAGCAGTTCTCCTAGTATGGCTTTCAGCCTCAGTGGCAGTCCTGAGTGATCCTACAGCAATTAAGTTAATATATGGATCAGAAGTTCATGGCTGGCTCCTCATTTTAACCAAAGGTGAAACTGGACTCCCATATCTAAATTTTGTGAAGTTGGCAGCTTCAGCAATGAACTAAAATTGGTTGCCTGAAGTTCACCCCAATTCTCCTGCCATGCACTTTCCCCCTGTATGTAAACTCTTCTTTTTTAATTTGTGAAATAAATGACTATATAGCTGAAAGATAATTAAACTAGAAACCAAAATAGATGTTTTAGAGGCCTGTTAGATTGCTGGTACTTTAAATGTGAATAATAAAAAATCTTAATGGTAATTGTTGTCATTGAGTAACACAAGATTTTACAATTCACATTAAATACTGAACTCTAATTTATTTTCCAATGTGTACATTTTAGTTTATATCTCTGTGACCCTACTCTTTAAATGTAGGCTCAATCAGCTGTCAAGAATTGGCTTCCTTAGAACTATAATTTATAATTTTCCTAATGGAAAAATAGAACATTTTCCTGTTCCTATTTTCTTATAGTTAACCACATAGATGGGCAGGTAGTTTCCTTTTTAAAAAGATACATCTCCTTGTTAAGGAAAGATTATGACTCTATCCATGCTTTTAGTAGTTGTGTTGTGAAGCTCTAATCAAGTGTCTGTAAAACATTGAAAGTTCTTAACAAGTTCATATCTCTAAGAGTAAACTTTGAGGTTGAAGAGTAATAGTGAGAGAAAAGATGGGACGGAACCATGCAAGTTCAGAGTATGAGTCAGTTTTCATGAGTTAATGTCACTTTCATGTCACTTGGAGTCATGGGGACATCCTTAGCAGCTCTACTGGTCCAGTGACATGATTGGGGAACTTGGCTTTAAGCAAGACTTCTGAGACTGTTTCACTATGCACACAGGCTTCATCAAGAATTATTAAATATCGTATAGGAAAAATTGTAAATACCTCAAACCCCATTTAACCTCTCCCTCTCTTGACAACTCTTAACAAATTCATAAAAAAAGCTAAGAAAACACAGTTTTGATGAAACCTTCCAAAAGATGTGTATTTTCCCAATTGGAAAAATATATTTGGAGATCACTTATCAATGAGGCACTGTACCAAGCAGGATCCTGTGCTGTGATCTGTGCTCACTGATTGGTGTCAATAGTGCCCTGGGTGCAAGAACCAATTGTAATCACTACAACCACAAGGAACAGCAGCCTGAGAAAACTGCAGGTATGTTGGATAGTGGAACTGGAAATCAGATTGGAGAAGTGATTAGAAAAATGTTATTCATCATGGAGAGAAAATAAAAGGTACTTACTGTATATACAGAGGAAAAGTTGGCTGCAGAATGGAGGGTAAAGTAGTTGATTCTAAAGAAAACAATAGAGAAGTTTTGAAGGGTTCAACCTACATTTAAGTCTTCAATGATACAATGTTGTGAAAAAGAAAAATGTACTACTGAGAATTTTTTTAAAATGAATGTAACCTGGAAATGTTACATTCCTTCATAAAAAGCTTACATTCCTTCATACACCTGTAACAGGTGTATAGTTCCTCTGCCTTCCTCAGCACAGGCAAGCTTTGGGTATTACTTTCCTAAAAGGACATGAAGGAAAAGAGAGAATCCTGAGTCAAGTGGTCAGAACCAGAGAAATTGGAAAGATGGGGGCTGTTTACAGCATACAGAAAGGAGCTTAAAAACCTTCAAATACCTAAAAAAGGTGTTGAAGAGAGGAAAGAAATGAACTGACATTTTTTCCTCTGAATTATAAACTTAGATTACTCGAAGAAAAATTTAGGTTAAGTTTTATAAAAGTGATAATTAAAGAACAGGTCAGATGACATTGGGAAAATATGTGCATTTCCACTGTTTAAGGTCTTTACAAAGTGGTTAAATAAACAGCTGTCAAAAATAGCACAGGTACAGTTGATTTTTGACCTCTTAAAATCTATTTCTGCTCCGCGTTCTATTATTTTCTCCAAGTGGATTCTGCCTCTTGGATGTTTGTTGGTAAAGCCAGCAATCAAAATAATAATGTAGAAGCAGAGGCCTGTAAACACAGAGGATCTGGTATGGTTTCCAGTCATGTCATTCAGCCTCTGGTGGGAAGTGCCAAGATATGTGCTTTGGAAGGCTCCTAGGGCACATAGCTGCACGTCAGCCCATTTCAATTAGCGTGTTGAAATGGCGGATTACACATCTCTATAAAAATTAAATTGGTCTCATCCCTGAAATTATAAAAAGCCTGAGGATCCAATGGAAGAATGAAATCTTGAGCACCTCAATTTCAGGGGCCACTGGAAGGAGTTGTGCCACTGTTTCTGTGGCACCCCACTGCTGTTGCTTGTCCTGTCTGATGTCCCCTCTCCCACAGCGTGGGTCACAGAGACAGGGAAGCAGGGGTGGAGAGCAGTCCCTGACAGATGGCTTTCTGCTGGGGGTGGCTTAGCTGCTGAGAGTCAGGGAGCCCTGGGAGCCTTAGTTCTGCAGCTTTCTGAAGACAGGCTTGCTCTCTCAAGTGCCTGTATTCAGACTATTTAAATGTGCTGTTTAGATGATTTTGAGTTTAATTGTACAACCGTCCTCTCTGCAATACTGAGCTTGTGGCACACTGTAAGTCACCATGCATTCACCATCATCCAGGGCCCCACCTGAGAGCTCAGGTGAGGCTGCTGGTTTCCCTTGTGTACTCGGTCACTTCCCTCTTTTGAGTCTTCTCCTTCCACCCCACCTGTGTCTCACACCACCTGCCAGCACATTTGCCTCCCCCAAGCTCTCAGGGGATCTGTCATGAGATCTATATACGACTGAAAAATTTCTAAAATTCTCTTCATGCCATTTTGGGAGCTGTCAGTGTCCTTTAAACTTTTGGTCACCACTGGTCCTTCTACCTGTGCTGTAGGTGGGTAGCAGCCCTGGGCAGAGACTCAGCCTTTTGTGCATCCATTCCTAAGGCAGCCAAGTCCTTCCTGGTGGCCTCTCTGTCCCTGCTGAGTCTGCAGTGGTGAGTGAATGGGTCATGGACAGGCTCTGAGAGCCACTGAACTCCCCACTGCTGTCCAGAGGGAGAATCACCTCTGACAGACCCTTCCACCCTGTGTTGGGTGGTGACTAATCCTGTGGGGAAAGCAAAGGCAGGGAAAAGATTGGGCAGAGGTCACACAACCTCCCTGGGGAAGGAGCTTAGCCTTCCATGTGTGGATCCATGCTCTGGACATGAATACAGTGACATTTCTATCTCTCTAATGTCTCCTCCTAAAACTGCTCCAGGATGTCTTGCTTGTCGGATGTGGGTGGATCTGGCATTGTATTTCTTGTGCACCAAGGCACAGAGTTCTTGGGAAATGGTCTCAGGAGTTGTTATTTCCATAACTCTCATTCTCCAGGGACTGGGGGAAGTGGGGACAGGAAGAATTGTGAGAGAAGCTATTATAAAAAGAAAAAAAAAACAACCCCAAAAAAATTTCTCTGATCCTGCATGCTTCAGCTCTAAGAGTACTGTCTTCTAATCTCTGTAAAAGTAACTGAATTTGTTGGCTCAGCTTTTAATTCTTTTCATGGTGAGAAAGACGCTGAAAGGTGGGGAGACAGCTCCAACAGCTCCCCCCAGCAGTCCCCATGCCTGGCTCACGCAGGCCCCACAGCCAGCACGGGCACTGCCAAGGGGTTTTGCACAATGCCAGGGGGGCTGCAGGGCCAGGCAGGGCTCCCACACCCAGAGCTCTCAGATGCAGCTCTGGGGACAGGAGGGAAGCACAGAAGCTGCATGTGCGGGCTGGATTCTCTCTGCTTACCCCTCTGCTGGGTTTTGATTGAAAGAAGAAACAAAAAGCAAACATATTTTTGGAGGTGCGAGGGAAGTAGTGGCAGCAGACCTGAGTTCAGGGGTTTTTCTGGACCGCAGTTCGGTTTTCAAGAGAGAAGCAATGGTGGGATGGCAACAGATTGAATTGCCCCCTGCTTGATATTTTTCTTTGCATTTATTTGCTTCTTTTTCACCAGGGAGAAACATTTGGTGTGGGTACTTCTGAAAGGAAAGGCTTGGAGGCCCGTCTTCTGGCCTCCAACAAAATAATTTGTATTTTAAAAATTTCTGGATAAATGGAACTTCTGCATTACTAAAGACAACATCAATGTGCATGAAAAAATTAATTTTAAATGGAACTGTTTTGAAATTAAAATGTTCTTTTTAGTTAATTCAGAATAAAACACTTTGAAACTTTTCTGCTTGGTTTGGTTTAGGAAGTGCAGTACAGCTGAAATGGACCTATTCCTCCTGGAGTTTTTCATTTTGAAAAAGCAGCTTTTTCTACCTGAAAAGCATTGCCCCCTTCCAGTTAGAAGCTTAACAGCGCTGGTGGTTTGTGGTGGGAATTTTCTGAGGTGCATAAATAACTTGGGTAGTTATGAACACTTTACCCAGAACCAGATTTATCATATTTAATGTCTTAAATATTGGTGGAACAACTCATATTAAATCCTATGTACTATAATTTTTTCCTGATCTATTCCATATTTATAGCATTAATCATTTCTCTGCAGTTAATTAAGAGAATTGATGGCTCTCAGGCTTCCTTAAGCTGATTCTTTAAATAAATATATCAAACAAGATCTCCATTACCCAAATCAGACTCTGTCACAATAGCTGTACAGGGGCCAAAGGGACAGGAGCACAGATCCAGAGAGCATCCACAGGGACTTGACAAACAAAAAAGTGATATTTCAAGCTTGTGTCTCAGTGGAGTGGGGAAATAATAGCAATATAATCAAGGGAGTGTTTGTGTAGCCCTTATGGTTTAAAAACCTTTTGCCTCAGCCGCGCTAATACTGTGAAACAAGGATGCTGATTATATGACCAATTGTTTGGCATGTGTTCCTAAACTGGTTTATAATTACCAAATTAATCTCTCTGAGGTATTAAAAGCCTATTTGCACAATCTTTGTAAAACTAAAAGGGAAGCGAAGCACTTTACCTGTGTTGATACAGAGCCCTGCAAACAGCAACTATTTGTTTTTGTAGCTGTTGTGGCTCTGGGAACAAGTAAATATAAACAGCAGGAAACACAAATACAGAGGCAGTGCAATTGGAGGCTGTCAGGAAGCAGTATGGTGGCTTCAGGAGCTGAATTCGGCTTGAAATAAGCTTTGTCTCAGTATGCGTAAGAGGCTTTGGCACTGTATCAGACCTCTGGGGAAGCCACTCAGCAGGGTGGGGATTACTATAGTTTGTGCTTCCCAATTCACAGCAAACTTGCTTCTCTGTCATAGCCGTGCATTAACTCTCTCTGTCCCACCTCGGCGCTTTTTGTGGGGGTTTCTTTGCTCTGGAGCCGGCATCTGCTCGGGGAGGGAGCGGCGCTCGGGGCCGGGCGGCTCGGAGCACGCCGAGAGGCAGGGAGGGAGGGAAGGAGGGAGGCACAAAGATGGCTAATTTTGCCAGGCTGGGTGGTTCTCCTCCGCCATGCATGTGCTCCAGTTGCTCTGACAATACCATCGAAAATGCAAATGAATTATGCCTGCGTGGAAGAGCTGGCGGTGAGGGCTGTGCAGACCTGCTGCTGGCATAAACTTCCTCCTGACGGGGGTTTTTTTCTTTCTCTGTGTGAACACATGGACTCCGCTCTCTCTTTTGAGGTTTCACAAGGGTTAATTCTCTCTTAGCTGTGGGAATATTTTTCGTTAGGAGCAACTCGATGGTTATTCCTAACACATGACTATCAAAGAGTCAGATTAGCCGAGGGGGAGGGGAAAGACTCCTGAGTTTGCACTTCCTGTCTCTTAATAAAGCTGAGATTCCAGAAGTATTTAATATCATTGTGGTTTACATAGGAAATTGTCTGAACACTCTTAGTAAGTAACTGAATATATGGCTGCTATACTGAACACCGTTTGTCCACGGTGCTTTTTCTGTCAGTTATGTTAGATATCTAGAAAATGTTGTAAAAGCAGGATCTGTTACGGTGCACAGCTAAGTGAGGAACTATAAAATACAGTTTTAAAAATTTAAGTATTTAAAATGTATTGAGAAATGTGAGGTGCACCAGTACTAAAGAAACAACAGCAATTGTTTTATATGCACTGCTAAGGCAATAAAATGTGGATTCCTTATGTAGGTCCAAATGTAGCAGCTGGATTTGGCTTTATGAACCATGAAAAATAGTTCCCATCTGGAAGTTGATGTTGAATAAAGATGCAACAGTAAGGCTGCATCTTACATGTAACATTTATACGTTTCCAACTCAATACAGCACTAGTATTGGAGAGGAAAGAGTGAGGGAGAGGGAGATGGGAATATACAAATCAGAAGCCTCTGGCCAACATTTTAATGTGCATTCTCTAATTTAGGAGCATCAGGTTTTGGCTGCTGGGTTGGGTATTTTTAAAATTTTTTTCCCCCCCAGAATAACCCTACCAATAGTCAACAGTGTACAAGTAAAAAAGACTTGTGAATGTCTCCATTTCTCTGCTTCAAAGATCATTGTCTCCATTTCTCTGTCAAATAAGTAAGAAAGTGATAATGTTACAATTCTCTGATATTCATCCCCCCAAGCATCCCTACAGCCTTCCCACCTATCAAATTGGCATTTAAAAGTACATTCATGGGGCCTGCAAATCAGGAATTCTGTTTCAAAGTGGCTGGCCCCTTGCTCTTTACCTGCACCCTGCCATGAGCCATGTTTGCAACATGCAAATCCCTCATTTTCATATCCCAAACCCCCAGTCATAAGATGCCCAGGAGATCCTGCTTCCTCTCACACAGAAATATAAAGGTTGAGTTTAGAGACCTTTTTACAAAATCTGACCCCAGACAAAACTCTATTAATTCTTAAAAGATTTGGTCAGTTTCTTTATGCCCCAAAGTCAAATTACATACAAGCATAGTCCATGCTAAAACCTTACACTGCAAATTAGGTTGTAAATTCTTATTAATAACATAAGGCAACAAAAAGTCAATAAAGGAATGAAGTTGGAACATTTTATTGGCTCTTTTTTGCTTCCTTGAGCAAGAATTATTTCTAATGCAAGATGAAGTGTTAGGAGACGTGATGATCCCCTTTTTGCCTAGAAGATGTTGTGAGGTTTCTTTAACTGCAAGACTTTCATGGTGGCCCCAGTGCTGCAGTGCATCTGGCTGAAAAGATTTCCTGTATTTTTCTAAAAGGGTGCTGTTATTGTTCCTGCTGCTCTGGTTGTTTCCATGAGCCTTTAAAATGAAACCAGGTCCAACACCAATTTTTGAGGCGGACATTTTAATTGTTGGGAAAACTTTAAAATCGAAGTTGGATTTTGAAGGTATTCATTGTCATCAGACCACGGGAATCTTGAAATACCTTTAATCCACATTTACCTTTCATTTGAAATAACAACACCCCCTCAGTGCTTGCAAATTGTATTCCTTTAACATAGGAAATAAGAACCACATATGTTTAATATACTGACATGTGCAACACTCACTTGGTACATGTGGCCCACTGATGTGATCATAGGCTTTGTTCAAGTTAGCTCTTCAAATCAGAAGGTAGTGTCACCCTTTCAGCTCTGGATATCCTGAGATCCCACACCTACACTACTCCCACCTATTCTGATCCCCTGCTCAGTGTAGCACTAGAGCACTGGTATTGGAGAGGAGAGAGGGAAAGAGGCTGGGGGTGATGGAAATCTATCAGAAGCCCCATAGCAACACTTCTATGTGTATTCTCTAATTTTGGAGTCTTGGGATTTGATTGCTTGTTTTGTTTTTGTTTTAGTTTTTTCTTTTTGTAGGATAACCCTACTCCCAACAAGTAAAAGGCCTTTGAATGTCCTCCACCATGAACCTTCCTCCAAAGCCCATTGCCTTCCTCTCCTTGTCAGTTAAATGAGAAAGTCATGTCCCTGTTTTGTGATATTAAACCTCAAGCATTCCTACAGCCTCTCTCTCCACCCATGCTTGGGGAGGGCTCTGGAGGTTTGTCCCAGGAAGGTGTGTGGCTGTGCAGGCACAAGGGAGGCCACAGCCCCTTTGACAGAAGTTTTGCCACAGCCTGAATGTCTGCCATAGCCTTTTTTGAAGAAGTTTCTGAAGCTGAACTGAATGATGTGCTTGTGTGCTAGTGTTTGACTCTAGCAGTCTATTTTCCATGCAGGGACCTTGGAGTTTCTGGCAGATATTCCTCAGGCTGGAATCCAGACAGCTTGTCTGAGCACAGAGAAAATACTCTCCTTCAGTCCTCAAAATATTAGGAAAAGATACTGTATTTGCTGCTCCTTGGATAAAAGCATCCCTAATGGTGAGTGTGGTCTGAAAATAGCATGATGGACCTGCCTCAAAGGAGATTCAACTTGTGGGTTTGCTGTATCCAGAGCAGCCCAGCCCCTGCAGGGCTGTGTCTGTCACCCACTGCAACAGCATGAGGGTGGCACTGGGCTGGGGCAGGTGGGCAGCAGGGGCAAAGGGCAGAGTGAAGGCAGATTTGGGACTGCAGAGAGTGGAACAGGGAGGTCAGAGGAGGGAGGAGAGACCTTGCAGCCTCCCTCACTCCATTCCCTCCACCGCGGGGCTGTCCCAGCTCTGCACTGCAGCCCCTGCATGTGCTCTGTGCACCTTGGGCTGGGAGGATGAGGGCAGCCAGGCTGTGGGATGGAGGGGACATTTCTGCTCTGTCTGCCCATCAGTGGGCTGCAAGTCTCCAGCTTCCCTTGGCCTGGCAGGAGCAGGAAGAGCACAGGGCTGCATCCACATGAATGGGCTTGTCAGGGTCAAGGATCCAGTTCCACTCTCCTCTGCCCAAAGCAGAGCAGATTGTAACCATTACCTGCTTTGTCTATGCCTTGAGCATGCTCTGGATTCAGTACAAAGACCATAAATGCTCATTAACTTCCCTGTCCAGCCTCCATGAAAAGATTCCCAGCACCTGGAGTAAGCCTATAATGTTGGCTATGGCATACAAAGAGGTTGCTTTCTCTCCACTGTATATATGCATTTATTGTTCAAGTTACTTTTTGTAATTAAAATGGCAATTAAATATCTAGGCTTTCAAGCCATAGGCCAATTTTTATCCTTAAACATGCAGGAAAAAAATTGAATGGAAGAGATTTCTATTCTCATTTGCAGTATCTCCAGCCTTTTCATCGTTTAATTCACGTGAATGCAAATGTAGGGATTATGCAAGCCTTGGCAGGGCATGCTCTGGAAGTTGCATCCACTCCTGAACAATTTAAGGAGCTTTCATGGAGTTTGGCAATCCCTTCCAAAAGTGCTGAATCTAGGCCAGGACTTAGGCTAGACTTGCACGGTGCTATTAGAAAGCATAGGTTGTGTGCAGTTAGCCTGGGAGCTGGAGAGCAGAGCTACAGTCCTGCTTCTGTCCAGTGGCCTTAATAAAGATTCCCATTTATATTCATTACTGCAACCAAGTCCTGCCTCTAATCTATCGCAGGGGACACTACAGATATATTATTTCTTTGTAGTCTCAAAATGCTCAGATGGTTTTTAACCTTATTAAATCTAAACCCCTTAAATGTGCTTCTGAAGCAAAAGTTTTAGCAATAAGCCTTTCAAAAAGTGCAAGATTTACAAAGCAGATTTATGGCTGTGCGGTGAGTTAAGTAACGTTTCTCTCAGCATATCATTTCCCAAAATTAGAGGAAATTCCCTACTTCAGCTGAACAGGGAGCATTAGGAATGTGTATTGTGCTGGTAGATCAGGCTGTTAGTGCTCTAAGAAGCAGGACAACAACATGTTAATCTACCTAGATGATGTTCTGATGGTTGTTGCATTTCAGGAAATAATAAAACTTTGTTTGAATTACGTAATGCTTCAAAGTCCTCAGGATTTCACATTTACTGTATGAGAATAAAATTGGTCATAACCTCCCAGAGTCTCTATCTTTGTTTTTTAATAGAACCAAGAAAACAATTATTTTAAAAGGTTAAACCACAATCACATGCACTGTGGCTCCATGCAACTATGGGATTGTTTCTAAGTGTGCAGGTACTATCTTGGTGTTTACAAGTAAAGGATCAGGCAGAGTCTTTCAGAGCCTCTGTGGTACATGATGCAGCATCATGGCAGTTTACTTCACACACACAAAAAAAAAAGGCACACAGGTGCAGAAGTTGTAGATATTGATGAATCTGAAACTAAAAGACAGATCCTCCTAGTCAGCTTAGGATTGTTTTTCTGGTCAGAAATGATGTAAATAATGGTTAGCTGAATGAGAACACTCAGTGGTACTAAAATAATATGCTATCAGGTTTTTGCTATATTGTGTAATAACTAAGCAGACTTTTTGGCCACAGAAAGAGGAAACAGTGCATAGACTGCACTTTGATTTCAGCATTTGGTAAACAGTATGATAATGCAGATGTTTGTTCATTTTTCACCTACATTTTGGGGCCACATGTTTTCAGTCAAGATTTGGAGACTTATTTTCTGAGTTAACTGTTTTCTTCTAACTGTATTCTTTAAATTATGATTTTAGACAGAGCCAGCTGGAAACTGAGGGGGAACTGCCTAAGACCATCTCTACACTCACAGTAGTTAATTTTATTGTATCAGTAAAAGCAAAATTCTATGAGAGTATAGAATTAAAAGCCAATCAATGGAGGGGAAAAATTGCCTTAGAAACACCAGTGTCAGCATCTCAGAGGCAGAAATTCCCCATTTTATATTCTAGGCAAAAAGAGTTCGAGTGGAGTCTTCTCCCAGCACCTGGCCTGGGATAGGTCACGTATTCTGGCAATTTGGCTAAATAAGCAAGCTGAAAAATGAGCAAATCTACACTGTAAAAGCCTGTAGCCAGATGCAACAGGAAAGCAAATTTGTCTGTCTCTAGGCATATTGGTACAAAATGCAGTTGAGGGATATCTTTCCCCTAGACAGACAAAGCAAAATTTGGACGAAGGTTTATTCCATCTGCCTGTTTTGGACAATGGTGTTCAAGGTGACCAGGAAACACTTCAAAAAAACATACAAGTGTTCCTCTGGAGGAATTTCTGTATGTTTTAAGTGCATTAAGTTCCTCTATGGGTGGATGCTGATTTTATATTGAGGAGTGTGTTTCCTAACAATGTGGTGCTACTGACAACAGGTCTCATCAGTATCTTCCGTACACCAGTCACTGACAATTCCAGGGAGAAGGAATTTCCTTGAGTAACAGTGATTTATAATATGAATCCATTCAAAGTACATTATTTTCTGTGGCTTTTATATTAAGTGGAAATGTGTTAAATGCAGTATGAACCAATTGTTCAAGTGAATTTATAATACACATTTGTATAAATGTGAAGTGTTCCCAAAAATTAATTAACTGAAAGTTTGAGGTTAGGTCTGTATTTATTTCAGGTTCTTTTGTGTATCTTTAAAGTACTAGGAGTTAAAATTTCCACTTCTGAAATTGAATTCTGGGCTATAAGAATAACTTGGAAGTAGATCTATCTGGAGTGAAATCTATATCACTTGAGGAGAATCTTGTTCTAAATATGTATTGCCTTCAAAGCAATAGATGCCATCCTTTGTTTGTTTGTTGATAACTTCTCAAATTCTTTGAGGAAAGAAGTCTCGGGGTGCATTTGCAAACTTGGCACTTGGCAGAAGAGGAATTGTGAAGGCACAAAATATTGTAGTGTCATGTTCTTGATCTCTTTCAGGTGATATACACAATGCACGAGGTCTAAAACTGCAGACTGCCAGAGCGATTAATCAGTGGAAGCCAAGGACACAGATTCATGTGCAACTTGCAGAAAATCCATGGATGTATCCAGCTGCCTTCAAGCAGAAGTAACCCCTGGGGGGCAAGGCAGGGTGCATGTCTCCACTGCTCATCCCTAGAGACAGCTTTAAGCTGGTCCCAGCTCCCCTCTGTTGGGGTCTGTACTTCCCAGGAGAAGCCTGGTTGCACCTCAGGCAGGAAAACACCCAAAGGCACAGGCTTGGCTGTGGGGATTCCCTGCTGTGGGAGCCCTTCAGACACCAATATCTGTCTTCTTTCCTGTGTGGAAACTTAGGAAAGGGTTGAAATATATCTGAGGGAATTCTGCCAGATATTCATGTATCTACATTTTCTACTCACTCAAGGGGAGCAGTGGTAACCAATATACTAAAAGTCTTCAAATGCTGACAAATACAATTTAGCTTTGAAGGCTGCCAGCAATTCTATGGTAGTAAATCCCATTTGCAATCAAAGGGTGAGTCATTAGCCTTGACATTTGAGAAATGGAGATTACTATGAATTTATGAAAAAGGTTCCCTAAAATGTTTCCTTAGCAACTGCTGCTGAGGAGCCTGGGGCATCTCTCAGGTCCCCAGGCTCAGGAAAGCCTGCAGCAGTGGAGCAGATGGTTTCCTATCCACTTGCTGTATGTAGTGCTAAGGGATCACTATCCCTATCCACTCAAGTCTTGTCTAAGTGAGGAAAAAATGGTGTTTTCTTGTGTTGTTATCTTTACTGAGCTGACTTAATGCTGCTGGAACTGTTGCAATGGGAACAGCTTATTATACAACTCAGGGGTTTGAACAGTATCCTACACAGGGCTATGAGCAACTTGGTCAGTTCCGAACATGACCACAAGTGAAGTGATATGACAGCTTGTTGCCATCATAAAAAGCACACCATTTTATTTTAAAAGGGTTTTGTTAAAAAAAAAAAAATTAGAGAAAGCTTATAGTTTTCCATTTGTCCTCTGTTTCTGAAATGCTCTTAAGTCCTCTACTCAATCTTTTACTTATAGCCACAAGTTTTTCTTCTAGGTCAAGAAGACAGAGTAATGAAGACCTTCCATCTACAGGGAAACAACAGGATATTTCTTGACCTGCTGTAAAATCACAACCATCGACAATATTATGTATTTTGTAACTTAGCTGGTAAATTTAATCTCAACATATTTAGTTTGGTTAAGCAAGAGAAAAGTACTTTTCTCTTAGTTAAGCAGGATCCTTAGCTGGCTGCCACATCAACAAAAAAGGTGAGAGACCTCAAGGTGAGCAGTGGGAAGGTGGGAATGAGGGAGAAGGGGACACGGGCATGTGGAGAGACCTGGGTGCTCCTTGGAAAGGCAAAGGGGATGGAGGTAGGAGGCACTGGGGTTGTACAGAAGGAGGAATCTCTTGGGTGTACTACAGCAATGTCTGTGCCTTGCCTCAGTCAGGTAGGCTGTGAAACCAGAGATAAGTCCCAAGAAAAGCCGGATGATTGCAAAGCCATGGAGGAATGTCCTTATGGCATCTGCATGGATCAGGGCAGAAAGTTCCTTCTGGACCTAGGGAACAGGTCTTAGTGAAGAAATATGCAGCAACTCACCAGCACATACTGTATTTTTTTTTCTGTTGTACTAAATTAATTCCTTTAGTAAATTAAATTCTAATTTTCTGTTTCCAGTAGTGAATATTCTATTTGCATGACTTCCTATGGTTGTAATATCTTATGAATTTCATGTATATGTGATTTTTTTTTCCTTCAGGATTTTTCAGATCTAAGTGAGACCAATAAAAAACCTAACAGCTTCTAAGGAAAAGATACTACTGCTGGTGTAACCCACAATCCAAATATGAGCACAGTTCTTAGCAATTCTACTGCAGAATATTTTCAGGGGAATGGTTGCACTTCATGACATTCTTACAAAAATATGGAGAGTATTAATTTTTTCCAATGGAAAGAAATCCTTTCTTTTCTCTCTGTGAAACAAGACACTCCCCATGTTTCTATTGCTCCTGTGCTGTACATCCACTGAGAATGGCCTGTCATTCTGCAAACTCTCATGTATTTTACAGAGTCAACATTGCTATTCATCTCATGCGACTGCAGCCAATCTTGGCTGCCAGGTGAAACGCGATGTTGAAACAGAGAAACCGTCTCAAAGAAATACAAGCTCTCAAAGCGTGAATGGCTCTGTGGATCAAAGAAGGCATTTTGAATTACACCTGGAAATGAAGCAGAGAGCAGCCAAGTCCCCAGAGCACGGGTGCAGGGATGGGAAGGAGGAGCGGTGGCAGGGCCGGCGGTCCCACCCTCGCCTGCTGAGGCTCTCGCAGGTCGGCTCTGAGCACATCGGAGATGATTGGGAGCAGCTGCAAGCTGAGCCCAGTGCAGCGCTCCCAATACATTCCAGATGATGAATATGATGCAGGCTTACTGGAAGAAAAATATATTTCTGAAGAGAAAAACAATTACTTCTCAAAGCAAGACAATGAAGCTGAACCAACGCTACGTGGGCATAAAATAGAACAGAACTTTTGGGCAATGGCTTTAGCTTCTAACAAATCACCCACCTGGAGATACTTTTGCAGAGTGAGCTTGGATGTATCAGACCCCAAATATTTTCAGAAGTATACAAAGTTGAAAAATTAGGCATTTAAACCTTTATTTTTCTCCAAAGGGACAGATACTTTGTCGTGTCATAGCCTCCGATTTTCATGTTAGCAGAAAGGTGCCCTTGCCAGTCCAAACAACACGTGGGCTGTCTCATGGAAGTTATGAAAAAAGGCTTGGAAACACCACTTGATACAGTGGGTTTCACTGGCTGAATCTTCAGAGGGGACTTGAACGAAATTTGCAAAAACATGTCAAAAGTTAAGTGGCGAAAATCAGCTTAAATGCCTAATTTTAATTTTGTTTGTGCTCTTTGTTGTTTCATTGTGGAGGGAGGGAAGAAGCTGTCTTTTTTCTCCCTGTCCTTTCATTTTGTTTGGGAGAAAATGGACGTTGGTGAAAAGAAGAGAGCTCTGTCAGGGACTGGAAAGAGGTTGTTTATTCTGTTTTGTTTTCTTTAGAAAGGGGCAACTCTTCTAAAACTGGTGATGATCCAGTTAAAGGGAGACTCCGGGTGGGGAAGAGAAAAGAAAACTAATAATCAGCCTCTAAATGACAAGTTTTCTCTTGAACAAAAGAGCAACAGGAGGCAGTGCAGGCAGGGGGTCAGTGCCCAGGGGTAACGTGACCAAAACAATGGCTGGAGAATGTGTGTAGCTCTTGCCACTCCAGAAGCTGCTGCCCCAGTGCCTTCACTGAGGGACTGCAAGGATCAAACCTGATCCAATGCTGGGCAAGTGTGGTGCCACTTCTGGAGTCCTCCAAAGAGGAGGCAATGGCTGACTGTGGGTAATGCAAGGAGGAATTGAAGAATTGCGAGGGAATCGCCCCAGTTCTGAATGACAGAGTGATTGAACAGCCCCAGCCAATAAGGCAGAGCCCCTACCAGCAATGGGGCTAAAGGTGGGGTTTAAAGTGGCTTCAATTAAAGATGGAGACTGCTTGGCAACGTCTGTGCTTCTCTTGCACTTGGTTAATTGCCTGTTGGGGAAAGACAGTGGTGCTGGATAGACTGAAGTGAGATGATTTTAAACTATTATGAGCTTTCACGCAGAAGTTAATTCTGGTTTAGACTAAATTGGTTTTAATTTCAATTCATGAAACTTCTGTGTGGACGAGGCCTATGGCTTGCCATTTTGCAGCAATGGTGAATTTATAGCATATGTGCTGCAAATGGACTATCATGCAAATTCTCCTGGTATTTGCTCCAAGTCCAGTTCCAGCTGTCGGTGGAGATGGAGGAGCAGAATAGACCACTCACATGGCCTCCCATGTAATGCAGATTGGATCCATTGTCAGTCAGATGGACTGGTGGTGTGGGAGCAGTGTGAAGCCAGTTCGTTCACTACATGGTGTGTAAAGCAATGAGGCAGACAAAAGCTGGATTTAAATGAGGGAATATTTCTGCCAAATTTCGTTCTCTGAAGCAGAAAAATAAAACACTTAATGTGTCTGGCAATGTTTATTCTGTGCACAGGGTTTTAGCTGATCATAAAAGAAAAGCTACGTGTGAACATTATCTGGCAACTTCATCATATTCTGAGGAGATGAGAGAGTATGATTCCACCATGGTCTGAAAAAGTATTAGACTGAGAAAGTGGAAACAATTTGGCAGGAAAACAAGATGGCAAGAGAAAAAGAAAAAAAAAAAAAAGGTTCTTTTTGATTAGGTAGGAATTACCAGTTATAATCACAGCAAAATTGTATCTGCCACAAAGGCTCCATTTTGAAAATCCTTGATGTCCTCAGTGTCCTGCTCAATGGCCAGAGGCTTCCCATTTTGCCTTCTTGCTGCTTATTCAAAGAAAGGCAAGATCTGAATGGTTGGAAAATATATGTGCTGCTCATGCAGTAACTTCATGTGCATGAAAATAAAAGAATTCCTTGCCTGTGCACCATGGGTATCTGTGCTGATAAGGAGGCAGTAACTCTCATTACATGCATATTTGAAGACTTGGCCCTGAATTCTACTGGTGAAGTATTTTCCATGACTTTTCCACTGTATCTTCTTAGAGGTTTGTGCTCCAATCATTCAATACCTTGACAGAAATAGAAGACAGTGTTAAAAATAATCCAAAGAAATAATACGAGACCACTTTTAATTCCAAATGATTGAAAGAGCAAGTATCAGCTAATGTGAATGAAAACATAGTTGTGTAATCCAAGTAAGAAGAATGTCAAGAATAACAACTTTGTAACTGGATTGGAAAAACAAACAATTCTTTCCTTTCTTTGCATAATAAATATGGTGTGGGTAGCAAAAAATAACATTTTATGAATACTGTAACGTGTTTTTATTTCTACTGGTTCAAAACAGCATTTGCTTCTTGAAATTAAATGGAATCTGATTGAGGTTTGTCCTTTCAGAGCCTTGTCTGGTACAAGGTAATGCATTGACTACCCTATTGATATTGTAATTTTTCTATTATACATAGAAATTCTCATATTGCAAGTTGCTGGGGCCCTTGATATTTCACAAATTTGGGATCATTAAGAATGTTTTCCATGTCAGAGCTATACTAATTGTGACTGTGTTGATGACATCCACCATTCTACTTAAATTGAAAATTGCTGCTTACTAAAGAAGTTGGACCCTGAGCTTAAGTCCTTGGTGACTGATTTGATTAGTCCATTTGAGTGAGAATAGGGCAACACAGGGGCTATGTTAATGGAACTTAAACAATAGGCCATCACTAATCAGAGACCTCAAGGTTGAAGTGAGGTTAATTGTTATGCGGGTGGTATTTGAAAAGAAGTGTTGACTGGTGTAATGCACTATGGGACTGTAGCATTTGAACATGCAGCCCTAAGGCCAGAGGTTTTGTTTAGTTTCCCAATGAAAATTTAAAGCTACATTATGTACATCTCTAAACAACAGCCTATATGCTACTGCCTTTTGATACATCACAAGAGCAACAGCTAATTGATAACAGAAATGAGCCCCCAGGCACAAAATTCAGATCCAAATCTGGTACTGGATTTTAATCCCTTTCTAAACTTGGTGAGGTGGGAATTGATTGAGTTTTGATTAAGCCCTTCATGAAATGCACATGAAAGATTCAAATGGCTGCCCCGCCCCCCAAAAGTTTAGAATATTCTAAATTCAGTTTCAGTTTAGTCCTAGAGTGCACATTTGGTGGAAACATATGAGCTGACAACTACAATGTCAATGCAAAAACATTTTGGCATAATTGGGAAGAACTGTTATTGGTATTGCTGTGCAGACAGGGATTTTATATCTCAACATGAGTGGCACGAGTTCTAGCTAGATTTCTGAAGGGATGCAGCTTGTATGAAAATATTGGTATTTCATCCTCCAGAAACTGTGAACCTGTAGAGATGAAGTCCCAATCTTTGTGAAAATAATCTTAAAGGGAACAGAGATTCTTAGTGATCCCACTGAAAGGGAGGCTGCAGACTTGGCAGACATTACATGTACTATAGACATTAAATTAGCCTGCAATTTACTGCAATAGAAACAGATCTTGTAAACTGGATTGATACGTGCTTAGGCTCCTTACAACTCCATTTCATGTGGCTCACAGGACTTATTTTTAATTAAATGGAGTTTGGACCTCTGGCTTGAATGCCTCCACTGCACATGTGATGTAAAATTTTCTGTAAGGAATGTATTAGCTGTGCACTGGAAGACTGGCTGGTGGTGCAGCCCTCCTGGTTGTGACTCCAGTACCACTTTGGTGCTGGCATATGGCTTTAGGCTTAGTTTCCTCCAAAGGAATCTGGTTTGCAACCACAGACTAGTGGATGGAACTGCTCTGGTGTGAATGCTTTCAAGGAAATTAATGAGATGAAAAAGAAAAAGAAAACCAAACCAAGTGAGGGAAGGGGAACAGCTCCAAAATAATCAACAATAAATACGACTATTGTTTCTTACAAAATGTGGAAAATAATGACAAAGACAAGAGATGGTATAGGTGGAAAAACGAGACTTCTTCCTTCTTTTGCTGTAAATCAACCTATCATTTTTTTTTCAGAATGCAATTTTTTTAGGAAAACAAATTTCCCATTTTTGTGCATGTAAAGTGGCACTGGAGGAGGGGCAGGGAGAATGTGCCAGCACACATAAAACTCTAGTATGAGCATGGGAAATTAAGGACATTTTAACACAATCACATAAGGAATTTACAAGGTCCTAAGTCATGAATAAGTGCCTTATTCACAGGAAGCCAATATTTTGATGTATTCCCATGGCAGAAACAAAATGATGGGCAAGAAATGGACAGACACATAATACACACTCCAGTTGTCCTTTGCAGTCAGTGCCTTTCCCTAAAAAGAATCCTTTCTCTATTTTCATTTCTTCTATCTAAATAATCACTCTTCCCAAGCATACCCAACATTAGCAAAGTCTTTCCAATGTGATCAGAAGAGTTACTGGGTGCTGTAGACAGAGCAGCTGGGGGCCTTACAAAAACCACTGATTCAAAGTATTTTAGCACAGTATCCCACACACCAAATAACTACTTAAATGAAAGTTTAATTGCAGCCCCTAGGGAAGGATGGAGGAAGGGTCAAACTGTTAGACACATGTGCTTTGTTCTTTGTAACAAAAGCCTTTGAGCGTAAGTAAATGAACTCTGAAAAATAAAACGAAATTGTGTTTTGATGTTTTGGATATCGACTATATGGGAGGAGAACACACAAAAGGAAATGAGGAGCAAGTTAAAAAAAAAAAGCAGTTTGTTATCTACTGCACCATTTTAATTTGCTTTAAAAATCCCAGTAGTGTTCAAAGTACCTGCTTATATTGTACTCTGGGCAAATTCAGGGCTCAGGGTTAATCTGGCAGGGATTTGTTCACTTGTCTGTGTATTACTGCATCTATTGCAATATTTAGAAAAAATCATCTCTTTTGGGTAGTGTCTGAAGCTCCACACTTCCACGAGGACAGAATGTGCTGGGAGCTGTACAGATGCAGAAATGGGCTCCTATTCTCAAAGAGCTGAATGTTCACAAAAGGACCCAGCAGCCGACAGGTGGTTGCAGACTGGTTTTCTCAACAAGCATCCAGCCCAGCCAAGCGTGCCCTACTGAAGATTTGTCCCATTGAAGTCAGATGAGAGTATTTTCAAGTTCAAATGAGCTTGAAAATTGCAAGGGACATTTCTCACTGTGGAAGCACTTTTTTGCTGAAAAAAAAGAGAGCAGAACTGTGCCTCCTGAAGACATGAAATCCTTCTCCCCTGCATAAGGCAGGTGGTATGAAGAATGGGGAGGAAATGCATTTAGCAGAACAGGTGGCTTGTTCTCATTGAGATTAAATCTTTCAGGTCTGCCTTTTGCTTTGGAAACTACCCTTGCTTTCCATTCACATGGCCTCAGGGTGAGTCTGTCTTCTGTTTCTCTGTGATGCTGTGAATTATCATTCTAAATATCATTAATGTCTGAATTTCTTCCACACCTTTTTGCTCTGCCCACCAGTCACTGAGCTGACTTTCACAGGGACATTCAGGAGAACTTAGACTGCCTTGGTTATCTGATCAAGTGCCACTAATTCAACAACTATGGAGATGCCAATTATATCTCTTTGGAATGTATTCTGAATTCCGCTCCCTCTATTTATGCAATTCCACTCCTTTGGCTTTAAAGATGTATACAAACAAGTGTTATCCATGGCAACTGATGGAGTAAATAGACTTTATTTTAGAACTTGGAGCCTTTTCAACTTCATAACATACAACAACCCCAATGCCAGAGCCTGAATTCAGAAAGCTTCCTGAGCATAAGATATTTTTATGGCTGGCCTCTGTAGGGCTCTCTTATTTTAAGGACAAAATTTGGGTTCTAAGTTTGTGTTCCAGCAGTTTTACCACTGGTCACCTGGCAATGAGTGAGGGGGGGACAAACCATCTGCCATTGTTATGTACTGTGGGTGTTCTCACGCCACCCGTGCCACTCCAGCCTTTAACCTCACTCAGCTTTCAGATGTGGGGATACCACAGGAAAGGTTCTTGCCAGGAAGGGTTCTTGGAGCTGTCATTCACTATCTAGATCCATCTCATTACACTGGGAACTGCAGCCTCAGCCAGAACTCCCACAGGATTCAGGGGATCTGATAGTGCTGAATAACTGCATGGCTTGGCCCACGTGTTCATGCTGAAAGGGCGACAAGAGAGGCATTACATTCAACATCCGCACATGAAAGAAGAATTCTGTAGTGTATATGAGCCATCCTGAAAGTTATGGTCCCCTTTCTACCTTACTTTCTTTTGCAAAAAGCTTCAAAATAGAATAATTTAAATGTAACAGGCATCAGAAGTTTATTTAAAGATTTATTTTAATTTGGGGATAATAAAAAATTTCAGTAGTGTAACATCTTTTAAAAAAACAACAGTAACTTAAGAGAGATCCTTCTGATTCACAGCTGAACTCTCAGTTTCCTCAGTGCACACTCACCAGATCTTTGATTCATTGTCCAATGTCAGTAAAAGCTTTCAGATGTTTTAACTAACTAAATATAAAAATTCTTCTTTCAGATCTAGATAGCCTTTTTGAGGCTGGTTTTGGCTGAATCATCTTATTTTTATACCACAATCAACACAAGCCCAGTAATGAAATAATTTTTAGCTGCTGAACTGCACTTGTTGTTACTTATGTCTCATATGTCTGTGTTCCCAGGTAGTACAAAACCCCTCACTAAGCAAGCCAAGTTTAAAATTCCCCCATGGTTTTCAAATCTGCCTTCAAAGATACCATTTTTATCCCCAAATTGCAATCTAAAAGCTAAACAAACTTTTCCCCGAGGTGAAGTAAGCTCACACTGGACAGCAGACATTGCTAAACACGCCAGTGTGCCTGCTATATGGCCAAAGTGTTTATTCAACAGAAGCTTGGACGACAGCCACCACATCAATGTCACAGCCTCTCAGCACATGCGAAGGAAATACATGTGATACATAGCAAATTAGGTGTCCTGCTCTAGAAGGAGTGGAATGGGATTGATTTGCCACTTTTAGCAATGCTCTTTTACTGTCAGCTTGGCTTTGAGAAAAGCATTAAAGATTCTTGTCACAGATGTTTCTTTCATAAACTGTTGTGGGAGAATGACATTCTGCAAAAATGGTTTACTACTCTGCTTTCTTCTCCTGGGAAAACAAAGTGCGCTAGTCAGCCCAGCCAAATGGGCTCAAGGAACGCTCTTCAGTTATACCACAATAGCATTAAGGATCATGACATTTACAGAGCTGATCTTAGAAGCTCTCTTGGCAAATGTACAGTGTAGAGGTATTTATCCAAAGTGTGTGCCATTGAGGTTTTTTTTTTTCCCCGTCTTGCATTAGTTCAGTGGGGTAAAACTGGCCGGTTGGGTGTTCAAAACAGGGCAGATAAAAAGGACTGAGCTTGCACACTGTGTATTAAGTGAATGGTTCACACTGCATTTGAGTAATTAATCACCTTTAAACAAAGAAAAAAAAAAAAAGGGGAAAGGGAAAAAAGAGGGAAATCTACTACAGTAGTTAACATATGAAGCCTCACTAGAATTTACTCAAAGTTACCGGATTGCATAAAATATAGCTGTGAGATGAAATCACTTTTTAGATCACAGGGTAAGTCTTTGACCAAAGAAGCATAATTTTAATTGCTTATATCTAGCTGAGAGAGATGGGAGAAGGAAAGACAATGAATCTATTATTTTTAGGTCATAAAGTTTACTTGAAAACATTTCGAGAATGCAAATTTTCTTACTAAAAGTCAAAAGGTTTTGTAGGAGTATTTGCTATGCTGTAAAAAAGAGTTACTATAGCAACAGCAACATCATATAGAATCTATGACTTGTAAAGCACCTTCTGGAGGGAACAAGTTATCCACATGTCACATTAATTTTCATACTTTATATAAAGTTAAATAAGCAAAAAAATCCCATAATGTCCAGGTTTGTCTCCTTTTGCAATGTTTACTTAAAGGAATGTTTTTTCTCTATGAAGGCCTAGATTTGCACAATAATTTAAATTCTAAGGTTTTGGTACCTCAAATGCACCCCTTGTTCTCCATACAGCTCTCTGAGTTACTGAACTAATTCCTGCTAGAATAAAACACCACTAGGAGAACATGAAAGAAATTCCAAGTTTGCTGTGATTATAAGCAGGATGACTGCTTTGCAGAAAGGAGCATCCCTTTGTGTTTGCACAGCCTCAGCACAAACCTCAAGATGTGATCCTGGGCTGCCCAGAATTGCTGCTGCTGAGCCGGGGCTGTTGCTGGAGTGAGAGTGCAGAGGGAGAGGGAGCAGAGGTTTGCAGCTTCTCCCTTTCTTTTTTTTCCTGGGGCAGTGTTTAAATAACATCATCATTAATGGTGCCAAACTGCATGAGGCTTGATATAGAAAGAAATGTTTGCTAAAAGAGGAGTGCTTTGGGCAATAGCAAAAGAAGGCTATAGTAACTGCAGACCAAGCAGCAGCTGAATACTTAGAGGTGGAGTGTTAATTAGGAAGTTGTTGTACAGGTTTAGTGCAGTGTTGCACAGGTATGTGATAAGTTGATGAGACTTGGTTTTGCCAGTAATACAGTCTAGCACACATCCATTTAAAAATTAGTGGTTAAGAAAAGGTGATTCAAAGTTTTCAAAAGAGAAAAATTATTGGAAGTCATTCTTTCCCTGCCCAACCAGGTGGAAATCCCAAAGGGACCTCACTGTACTCCAACTTCCAGCACTGTACAGTTCTCTATCACCAGCTCTCTAAGAGAGTATCTTTCTTTCTGCAAGCAGATGTGGTTTGCCTTGTTTTTAAATGTACTGCCTGGTGTCCTAGAAAAAGGGACAGTAATAGACAGATTTTGTTTAATTTGAAGCTGTGACCATGTGGTCCTGTCATTATGAACACAGTTATACTGAAAATATATGTTTTAGTTTCTTAGCTGGCCTGATTTCCAGATTGCAATGTGGTAAGGCTTTTGATTTGAGATATTAATCAAATGACAAGGATTTCATGCAAGATTTGCTTCTATAGAGGGCCCGTGTAATCTATATCTTTCTTTTCTACACCATTAATGTATTCAGGGGAGCCACTTTTTTTCTCCATCTAAATGTCAACAAGTCTGATTAAGTGTAAGCAAGAAATCAGTGTTCCTTCTTCAGCAGTATCTCAGCGCAAAGAGGACTTTCCAGAGGAGACAGTGTCATCACTTTTAGACAGACTCTTCCCCAAAACCAGCACTTCTGGAATTCTGTGACAACTCAAGACCGGCTTTCAGACTGGGGTAAGGATGACTCCCTGGCTGCAGCCCACAAAACCCAGCCTTGGTTTTTGAATGCCCCAGCCTGAAAATCAGTCTATAAACGCCTATGAAATGGTTGCAGTGCACACTGCCCCAGCTCCTGGGGAGCAGAAGCAAACAATAGCCCCAGTCCTGCCCGTGCCTGCGCCGGGGGCAGAGAGAGCAAAGGGAGCATGTGCATTCCTCCTCCCCAGGCATCATGAGATAACAGCTGACAGTATCTGACATCTGCAGTCACAAGTACCCCCCAGCACATTGATTGGCTCCACACTGGGTGACTCTGCCACGAGAGGCCGGGCGCCACGGCTCCGTGTGTGTCCCGAGCTGGGTGCGCCTGCTGTCACCCCTGGCAGTGAGCTGCCCTGGCACCATGCACCCCAGCATGGGCACTGGGCCCTTCACAAAAATACTGCCAAGGAAGTGCTCAATGCTTAAAACATGTTATGTGTGTTTGTGTGGAGAGAAGAAAAAGAGAGAGAGAAGAGGATAAGAGTAGAGGCTTGGTTACTGAGCAGACCTATCTGGTGACATGAAAGCTGTTAAAGCTGGATTTCTCCATGAATGTCAGTGATAACACCAGGCTCTAGAAACCAAGGAAACAAAATGCTAGCATACTGCTCCTGACAAACCTGGAAGGAATTGGATCACTATTCAGAAATAATTTTTCCTGCCCCATATTTTGATTTTTCTTTTAGTCTTCCCTTATCTATATAGTAATGTTTCAGCAAAAAAGCAAATTAAGTGGGATTGTCTGTCTTAAAAAGTGCTTGAAATGATTTTGTTAAATTAGTGATACAAAGCAGACACTGCTTGTCTGAAATTCCTTTCCTGGTGTGGCTATTTTGTCAGGTAACAGAAAGGGGAGAAGATAGCTATTTGAAGGCTCTTGAATGATATCACCAGTGAAAATAGTGCAGGAGCATCTAAAATAATCTTGGTAATAACATCTGTCTGGTTGCTTTTCTTTTATTAGTTTATTCCATATCACCATTTTGTCTTCAGATTTATAGTTCGTTAACACTTAACATAACATATGATGTTGATAGAAAATTTTGATCCTTCATGTAGAAGAATGGTGTCTATTTTTAAATAAAGTAAAATGAATTCTGCAAAAACACTGAAAATATCCACAGATGTTGTAAATTGTCTTTAATGAAGTTCATAAACTTGAATTAAAGTCCCAAGTGGCTGTGTAGTTTGTCTACAGTCATCTCTCTTTTTGCCTGTGAATGCTTATTCAGGAGGGACTTTCCTGAAGGTATTATAACATCAGGAACAAATATTCTTTAGCTGAAGGCCCAAATTCTCACATAGTGGCCTGAAGATCATTCCTCCGAACAAATTACTCATTATTAGGCATTAATTATTTATTCATTTTTACAAGTTCCGCTCTTGCAGTCTGTCTGTGCAAACAGCTGAATGTGAATTAGAAAACCCCACGATGAAGCAGATACAAATACCCAGCGGTTGAACTTTGAGAGCTCTGCACTTGTTTACAGATTTACCGCTGACTCAGAGAAGAATAGACTGGGGCAAAAATTGCCTGTGCATAAATTTTCTTTCAAAACAGAAAGAATAAGGGATAAATGCAGCAGAGAAATTGTTCCCAATGAATGATGTAAATATACATCTACCTCAACTGTATTATCTTCATAGTTAATGAAACCAGATTTCAGGGTTTTGTGTCACTATGTGTGCCTTTTGCTTTCCATGAAGCACACACTGTTCAGTCTAATGCTAGCTGGAAAACCAGCATAAAGTCATAAATGATAGACATCTATATTGAAATGAAAAAGTCCAACCAATTGATGAGTGGGCATAATGCCATTCAAGCAGATGGGTCTGAACAGCAGCAGCCAAACATCAAGTAAGTCCATCAAATGGAGATGTTGAGGCTGGGTACATTTCACAGCCAGCAACATTGAATGTTAAGACTGTGTAATTAGCAGAATATGACACTATTAAACCAGCTCTGGGCTGGATTAATTTGCAAAAATCTAATAAATACCTTCCACATTATAGGAGGGAGGGCCTGAAAAGATGCTCGCCTTTACTAGGCTATGACAGATGGGAGTCAGGATTTCCAAGCTGGGAGTTTGAGGTTTCCCTTTCAAGCAGATTCATAGCACAGTGCTGTATTTAGGTATTTCCAAGGCCATATAAGGGCAAAACCTTGCTTGCCTAAAATGCATGGCAAGATACTTTATGGCAGAGGCTTCTTCCTACAGGAAGGACTCACCTAACAAGAACAAAGCTCTTGCTCCTGGCTAACATTTGCAGAGTAGCAAAGTGTCCAAACACAGCTTTTAGTGATTAAAGGTTAACTTAATATACATGTTAATTTAGTCATCCAATAAGAGAGTTAAAATAAGAAAATGTGACTTTAGCTAAATGAATTGTGAAAATTATATCTGTTAACCCTACAGGAATTCAAATTATATTTCAATTTCATAAATTTGCTGCCCCGGAAACTGTGAATTACTCTGCTTTTCTAACACAAAACATATTTTCTATGAGATTAATGGGAAATGTGCATTGTTTATAATAACTCAGATTTCATAAATTAGCAGTGATCATATTCTGGTTTCCATTTGCACGCTTAGTTTTTTATGCCTCCCAGGGACACAGGGAAAACTACTGCTCAGATACCAGCCAAAATGGCAAAGACATGCACAGTTACTTTGAAATTGCCCCCCTGCCAGGGTTGTTTCTTGGAATGGGAGCTTTGGACTTTGCTGTGACTTTCTTGGAGGAGCACTCGGAAGAACAGACTCAGTGATATCTCCCCCTGCTGCACTGTCCAGCAGAAAGTCCCAAAGCCTTAATGAGTGAGTTACAGTGAAACCCTATGGAAAAATCACAAGTAGTCCCCTAAAGAGTGCTTTTAGGAAGAAATTGAGTGCCCAGAGTATATTGGTCAAATGGGAGGAACCAGATCACAGAACCTCACTGTTGCTGGAATAACTGTGGCGTGAGGGGAGGTTTTGCAGGTGGAGTGATGTGATGGATGCATAAAAACTCTCCAGGAGGAGCAGCAGGCCAGGGAGTGCCTTGATGAGGAGCAATGTGTCGGATGGAAGGATATCCTCTGTGGGATGGGCAACACACTGGGTGGGAGCTGGAGGGTCAGGAGGAGAAGGAAGGGAGTCAGTGACCTGTCATCTTGGTGGGAGTGCATTGCAGACTGACCAGGCTTGGCAGATGCTCAAGTGCAGATCAGAATCCAACATTTTCCACTAGCCCAGGAGATCTGTGTGGTGCTACATGGAAAGTAAAGAGGTCTTGGGCACTCTGAGGCATAAAGCAGGCCTCTGTTTCCCCAGTTCCTGACAGAACTTGGTCCTCTGGCCAGAGTGCAGCCAGACCACCAGACAAGGTCTGTTGCAAGGGATGCTTGTTCTCTCTGCCCTGAGAAGCTGCTGAAGAGTGAGGGACATGAGCTACTCTGAGAACTAAAAAGGCATCGTTACTAAGAACAGCAGCAAAAACCAAAGAAGCAAAGAAGTTTATTCCTCTTTATGTTTTAATGCTTTCCTCCTCCACCCCCAACATTTATGTATATCCTTAGTCATTTAATAGGCTTATAATGTCACCATGGGAAAGCAAGATGATATAGCCACAGTGCACATTAATAGACCACTAATCACAAAGCAGCAAGAGTTTGGTTGACCTGAGGATATTCCAGCAAATGGTGAATATTTACATTTTTCATTATTTGTATGGCATTATGTTCACATGTAATTTTCAGAAGCAAAAGCCAAATCCCGCTTTGGCCCTAAAATGACCTGTTGAAAATGAATTAGCAAGGCTACTCTCAAAGGTGGTTTTACAATATAAGGTGGGAAGTGACAAAAACAAACCTAGCACAGCATGGTGCAGTCTTTATGGATGATGCCATGTTAATATTAGTTTTTGCTAGAAACTGGAAGCTTGAGAAACCAGAGAAAAAAATTGTATTTTTTAAAATTTATACTACATTGTTTAATTTGCACTACATTGTAGGTGGAGGTGAGGTGGGGAGAGTAAATCTCTCTTTATTTTTTCATCCATTAAACCAACCTAAAACATTCTGAAAAAAGCATAATATCGTTACTGTAACCATACTGAAGGATATTTAACCTTTGGCTTTCTATTTCCTAAACTACTTTAGGCCTAGTGATATTTTCTTAGTGTTGTTACCCAAATTTATCTTCTTAATAGCTGTAAAGCTTCATCCCATCCATTGTAGGTTATGCTAATTGTGTGGTTTCTTCAAGAGATGTTTCTCCTGAGTTGTGTGAAGGAGACAGAATAAGGCAGAAGGCTAATTTAGAGAAATTTGAAGAAAAGGGAAAGCTAATACTCAAAGTTAAAATGATGTAACTTATTCAAGATTGCTTTAACAAATATATTTGGAATGACTTTGGGTTTTGTTAGGATGATACCTGTTTTAAACTGAAATGTTGAGAAAAAGTCAGCTTTTATTTTGAATAATCAAGATGCAAGAGTAAAACCTACAATTTCTATCTTCTCAAGACCTGAAACACACTGTTTTCAAAAGGTGGCCTAAGGGCTTCTCTGATTTGCTGCCACGTTTCTCTTGAAATCATTAGTGGAGCTTTTATACAGGCTGTTTAATATCTGCCATGTGAAAAAGCAGCACCACCCTTCATTTTTTCATTAAGAAAATACCCAGCTGCAGTGTGTGAGCAGCGTTGCTTGTTGATCTTTGTGGGTTTGGGAGAATTACCTTGCCAGCTGTAGTCCTGGCACCTGGCTGCATTCCTGGGAGCCATCCCAGGGTCAAAGTCTCTGTCCTGCTCTGGTTTGCTCAGCCCTGCCTTTGCCTCCCTAAGGCAAACCTGCCTTGTCCAAGTGTATTCTTCAGGGTGCAACTCCTTCTAATGCCACAGTAAAATCTCATCAGAGACTGTCTTTTGAAAATGTTTAGCCACAAGCACACATAGCTGCTCCATCACTTCAATCTTTAACACAAAAAGTGCCTGGTTTGTATTAATGGACCTATAACAAGTAAGAAGTATTGTGTGAGCAGACAAACAGTTTTCTGTGTGTCTGCCTTATTATTTCATTTGTGCTAAATAAAATAGGGCTAGCAGATGAGTTATTCATATGAAGGTTGGAAGAAATATCACTTTTAGTTCCAGAACCCCTGCAGATATTCACAAATTTTACCAAAATATTTTTGTAGATTCCTATTGTTTTTTTACTTAAAAATATGGCAGAACTGAACGAAATGGATAGGTTTCTTTCAAGAATAAAAAAAATTCAATTTCATTGCCCAGCATGTAACATTTTTCTCTGTGTTTCAAATATGCTGTAAAACTAGATCTCCATGTCTTTCTAATAGAGAAACTTAGCACTTTGAAAAATCACAATAAAATATGAGAACACTGTTGATGATTCAACTCTCCATAGCTATACTGCTATGATATTTTTCTACTTTGTTTGCATTGTTTTGTTTTCAGCAAGTTTTGCTTTAACTGCAGAGAAAATACAGGCTCTCCAGAATTAACTTGTGCTTTAAATCAAATATGGAATAAAAGCCACATATACAAGGATGTAGGTATAAATGGCTGTTTAGCAGATAAATCCCTTCTGCCTTATGTGGTCCAGAGCTGGAGGCCCAGATGACTTTACATTTCCTGTAAAGGTTATTTAGGCTTACTAACACTTTTATCTAAGATCTGATATATCTCCTAACAGGAAACAGCAACAAGTAAGGAGAAAAAGTCCTGAAATTACTGATTTCCTTTGTTGGATACTCCACTATACGAACACCCTGATAAGAACTTGTCTATCAGAATCTGCTGTGAATTCTCCAGTGATCTGTGCTAGGAGTTGCACTTGGACTTTATCCTAGGTCAGCTTATTATGGCCTTTCTGTCTAAAGCACAAACTCTGTATAGTACAGGAGTCTGAGGAGTGGGAAAACATGCTGCTCATATCAAGAAGCAGCAGCTATTAAGTTTGAATTACCTGGAATCAGGAATACCTTCAGGTCCATAATCTAGTATCTACAGAAAATTGAGAGTAATCATATTCTAAAAAGCATTTTAGAAAGTAAAACCAGTTTCTCTATAAACACTATGTTTTTCCAACCACATTTGAACTTGTTCTCCTTAATCCATGACCTGTTTTATTTAGTGGGGGATACTTATTATCTGCTGCATTTTGATCTAAAATTTGGTAAGTGACCTTAAAATAAAAGCATCTGCCTTCACACTTCTCATGAAGTTTCTTTGATTATGAACTCTGCTCGCAAGGGGTAAAGACAAGACGACATTCACTGAATTTTTTATGCAAAGCATAAAAACTCCCGTCAAAACATATTTAGTGCTTCATGCAGCCATGTCCTCTTTAAAAATAAAACAAAATGCAAAATCTGTTTTGGGTTTGTGCTTTTAAAAGGGGCAGCTAAAGCAATTGCCTGCATGTTGTAGTCCTGCCTTAACTGAGGCTGGGCAACAGTAAGTACAAATCCCACTTCATTATCCCTGCAGTGTCCTCTGAGCTAAGAAAATATTATCCAGCAAAATGTGGGCAACCTCCAGACCCACTCTGTCCTCGCCTGGTCTGTGGCTGCCAAGGAGAAAGGCAGCTCTTGCCAGCAGTGGCATGAGAGGCCCTTTGGGAAATGATCTGAGACTGCTGAACTTGTTTTCTTTTGGCTGTTCCAACCTGTACAGCCATACCAAAGCACAGATTCTTAACTCGTCTGGCCTCTCAGTCCAACAGGGATTAAAGGACAAATAAGATGCTCCATTTCTTGTTTTTTTTTGAGGTGAATCTTGTGGTGGGTGCTTAGTTAAGAGTTTGTTTTGCTTGAACAGCTGTGGATACTTAGCTGACTTTCTAGTTGTTTTTTTCAGCAGTCTGCCTGAGGGTTTACTGTAGGCTATGTGTTTGTTTTTGGTGGGCTTTGGGATACCTGCCCATCCCAGCACTGGATGATGCCAGTCTCTCCAGCCCTGGATGCCTGAGCTGGCCCTCTGTGAGCTGCCTGCTTGGCTTTGTGCTGCTTTTCATAGGACTGCCTGGGCTTAGGTTGCTCTGACTGACCATCTGCTCCATCTCCCTCCATCAGCAGCTAATTTATTCAAGTCTCTTGTTTTGCTTGTATTTTCTCTTCCATTGTTTCCATCTCCTCTCATTCCTGCACTGATTATTACCAAGCACTGCACTAACAATTGAGAAAACTGGAAGATGCTGCTCTTTCAGTGCCCAGTGAGAAGCAGAGGTTGGGTCCCACTGCTTTAAAGAAGGAACACACAGGACATTTCCTAGAAAACATCAGACATTGTCTACTGCCCCAGCATCTCTGCTTGGTTAGGGTGTAGTAGCTCCAAAAGGCACAGAGCTTGGATTAGATTCCTGTACCAGCAGCCAATAGGAAAAGGTCAATGGGACAAAAGAATAACAAGAGTCAAACTCCATATGGTCTTTTGAAGAGTTTAAAAATCTACTGGTAGTTTCTAAGATATAATGCTCCATGATGCATCTAACTTATTACCCTGCTGGTTTACAGAGGAAACCACACTGGTGTGTAAACCTGGGAAATGATGAACCTGCTCTTGATTCAAGCCTCCAGTCTGAGCAGAGGTGGTGACTCAGGCAGTGTATGTACACATCAGTCCTTGACTTGCTCTGGAGAACATGACAACTCAACGGCATGAATTTTAGAGTGACTGGATGCCAGTTCTCATTGCTAGGACCAATGATTGCCAGGGTGGCAAAATGTTCCTTGGAAGGCAGTGACAGTGAGAGACCTGAGCCCCAGATAACCATGTCCCCATGACATTCAGTGCCATGTACCTCAGCCATGGCCTGAGCTATATAGGTCAAACTAAATGACTGCAATTCTTCTCTTTGTCTCAGGTTCTGTTAACTTGCTACTGAGAATGTGAATCTGTTATTGAAATCAGAGGACATTGCATGTTAACAGGAATGAATAGAGAGAGGGGGCAGAACTGTGAAATTTTAGTTGGAAAGGAAAAAAGAACATTTTCCAAATTTTAATTGAGAGGTCTCTATAATGAAGGACCATATATTTTTTAATGTGCAGATCAACTTCCTTCTCTTTTTCCAATAAATTTCCAACATCTTACAGATACAGAAAACTCATACTGTTTATGTGTAAGGATTGTCTCCCTGCATACCGTTTTATTTTATCTACCATTGATCAGGTGGCTAAGATTACATGAAGCTCCACAATGGTAACAGAGATATGAATGTTGCATCCTAGACCTGAAATAGACTACAATAGTTTTTTCTTATTCCCTGTTTTCCTGTATTTTTACTTCCCCACAGGAAGTGGTTTTACTTGAAGCTGAGTATTTTTTATATGACCTTATTTGAAAATTTGATGACAGTGATAAATTTGGAGACAAAAGGAATTTTTGAACAAAGGTGCTCAGCAATTTTGTTGATTGTTTGAACTATGCATGAGTGCACAGACCTTCCCCTCATTTTAAATCGGATAATATTCTTATAGTGCGTGCAGCAACCACTTCCATTGCACTGCAAAACTGTGTAAGAAAGGATCTGGATATATGTTTATTTCCAGCTCCTAAATGCCGTGCAACCTAAAGAAACAACCATGACAAGGAAGTCTTTTTGTGGACAGACAGTGGCCCCAGACTGCAAACAGAGGAAGCTTTTACAGTATACATTTAGTTTTGTGTGTAAACTTTTCAAGACCATTTCAGCCTAATAGTCTGAGTTGCATTACCTCGGAGGGTATTGTCATTAAGACTTAACGCGTTCAGCTAATAAATTACAGTGATGTAGCAGCTTTTTGTCAAAAGATCCTGAAGTGCTTTACAAACTTTACAGTCCATAGATGCATGAATCACTTCACCCACTATTGAAGTATGGCCAGGCCAGGGATGAATTGTGGCAGCTGTTTAACAGCACACAGCAGTTCAACACAATGGGTTTAGGAGAGCAAAGACAACATGCTCTCCCAGCGCCAGTCCAAGTAATTCAGAGGGATGGTGGAGAACACCTTGGGAGAGAAAGGGAGGGATTTCTCCCTTTTGGAATAGTGCTAGGCATTGTTACTTGACTTTAGTGTCTGGGGTTGTGTCTCTCATCTTGTAGCAAACCTGTTGCGAGAAAGTCCCCCATTGGAGCTATAAAGTCTGTAAACACACGTGTAAGCATGTAGGGTCTTGAAGCCATCAAGGAAATTTGTGTAGGTAGAGTCTTCCCTGCCAGACTGGAGCTAATCAGGATTTAGTGCTGCCTCAGTATGGAACATACTAAAAATATGCACTCTTGGTTTAGGCTGTTAGGACTGGGAATCTGAAAGAAAAGCATCAGTTGCTCTCTGTACGTATCTGTACATCTACTTGAACAGAACCCAGATCTTTAAAGAGTTAGATAGGAAATTAATTTAATTCCCACTCCCTTTCTGGTTACCAGCTGTCTTCTAACATAAAGTGATGGTCCCCATAAAGGCCTTCTGAAGAAACAAGCAATTTCCTGAATAAATCAAGTTATCCTTTCCTCCTACTCTTTTTTCTCCCTTTCAGTGAATAGTATCTTTAGTGACGATCCTGAGCAGTCTTGTTACCAGCTGCTCTAATCTAGGGGGTTGTGTCATTTCACCTTGATATTTCTTTCCCCATTGTTTTGCCTAAGTGCACAAAACAAAGCCTATGAGTGCTGCGTGCAGGGCTCAGAGCAGAGGGAGAATTGTTTGCAGTGACACACATCAAACTAAGGTTGGCTTCTTCCATAGGAATAGATTTGTTTTTCCCTTGGAAAAAATACCTTTGGTTTTTAACTTCTGCAAAAGAGTGTTATTTGAAGAATTTATTGTTTCATTTTCCCTTTTCTGTATGGATCCAGGGACACTAGAGAAAGTCAGTGTGAATGTGTGGGGTAAAAGTAGTAGTGACTATTGACTTATACAGAGTTGTTTGCATTGGGTACTTAAAAGATTGCTAATTCCTCCTGCTTAATAATGTAATATTTACATGATTGGAGACCCTAAAAGTATAGCATTGTGAATTTCTATCCAACAGTTCACTTCAGAAATAGTAATTAAGAGGCCTCTACCTTCACTCTTAGTGCCTCATTGTAAACGTTCCTCTTCCCTCATGTATGCTACTCACAACCACAGAGCTGAACCCTTGCAGCCCTAAAAACACTGTTATAAGCAGGAAGAAAAGACTTAAGAGAAGAAAGTCCACTGATTTCTTTAAGCTGTGAATCCCACCCACAAAGAGTTAAAAATAAATAAGAATCATAGAGTATTATCCTACTTATTTTCTAAAGATTGCCAGAACTAATTCTAAAACTGAATATCTAACCAGGATTTTACATATAAAATTCTCTAGGTATTGAAACTAATTTTTGTGCATCAACCCTGTGCTGAATAGAATCTTTTGCTTGTAAACACACTGAGTCTTAAAAGCAATTTCTATCATATTGCCCTTCATATTCCTATCTCTTTCATCACCATGCAAAAGGAAACACTTTAACTTCAGGCAATGAAAAGCTTTTAATTTAGACATAAGTTTATATGAGCTATCTTCATTACAGTGTACAATGTAAAAAATGAGAAAATTTTAAATCATATTAAAAAATTTAATTAGATAATTTCTTCTGTTTTGCCTGTTTTAAAATATATAATAAAACTTCAATAAATTATATTCTGGGTCATATCAGCTTCTTCTCAAGAAAATGAAGTTAAATCTTTGTAGTAACCAGCAGCTTAATTTTCATTAGGCTAGCTATTTGATAATTAGTCATGCACCATAAATCAAGTCCCCAAGTCTTCTCCAGGTTTCTTAATTGAAAATTATTGTTTCTTGGCTCTGTGGCTAAATGTGCAGCAAGTCTGAGGAGTGATAGATGCTGAATCTAGCACAAACAGTTTGAAACAGTCAGAACTTGATAGATCATTGCCCTGAAGGGGCTTGTAATGGTGGAGAGACTGTGAATTTCAAAATTAAAGGTTTGTTCTTAAAAATCACAAGTGTAAAAGCTAGCTGTAGTTTACCAAATAGCTCCTAACCTTCAGCCACTTTTCCTTTCATTGCTAGCTGGATTTCAGTTGCTTTTCTAGTAACAATTGTCATGGGTTTGTGTGGTTATATTTGAAAAGTTAAAATGTTGGCTTGGAAAGATACAGACCAAGAGTATTTGTGTTCTCTTTTGTTGGTGGTATTCTTTTTCTGGTAAATCTCAGGAACAAATATGGAAGTTGTTTCATTTATGGCATTTTTAAACACTGAATGAAATGGTGGCAGTCCTCTCAGAGCCACTACGAGAGAACAGATGGGCCTGCTACGCATGCCTCAGGTCATAAAATAATTTCAGATATGATGCAATTGCAGCTAAGTAAAATACTTTTGCAAAGTCAGAAATATATTACTTCACTGAAAGAAGGGAACCCTTTGTAATTTTTCTTTGACAGCCCAGCAGACTTTGCACAGCTCAGCTTGGGTTTGCCATTCTCTAGATAAGGACAGCCACAGGGTTTTCTGCCATTCATGCCTTGCTTCCTCATGATCCGGTGGCCAAGACCTGATGATGACCACAGCAGGAAACAGTGTGAAATGGTCCATAAATTTAAAAGCAGGAATCAATTGATACTAAAAAAACCCCAACAAACCAGCAAGAAAAAAAAAAAAACAGGCCTAAGATTCTTAGGTGAAAATCTCCAAACCGCATTGGTAAATTCATGCTGAAAACCTTCTCACACCTTATTTAACTTGATGAACAAGAACAGACTTGGAGCTGATGAGGGCATTTATTTGTTGTCAGGTACACCAAGACTTGCACTGCAGTTGTTCTACCCCGTAGCCCATGACAAAACAAAGCAGCACACTGGGCTCATGGGCAGAGGCTGCAGCCTAAACCAAGTGTGTCTGTCCTGCCCAGACCCTTCTGGGGCTCACAGGGTGCCAGAATGAGCTGCTGAGCTGAAGGTGCAGCACTCGGCAGCTGGTCCCCATGGATGTCCTGCATGGATGTCCTGCACTGTGCACTGTGGTACATTACAGATGCATTTCTGCTCTTCTAGGTTCATCTCCTTCCAAGGTCAGCTTTGCACTGCCAGTTCCAGGAATTTGGTGTGTGCGTAATAGCTTTCTCCATGTGCTACTCACAGCAAAGTCAGGGGTGAATGGTGAGTAGTTAAACTCTGAGGAGGGAGGGATTTAAAAGGCCACATTGTCAACTGGAAGAGAG
The DNA here is from genome assembly GCF_023055355.1 of Agelaius tricolor. Lineage (NCBI taxonomy): Eukaryota > Metazoa > Chordata > Aves > Passeriformes > Icteridae > Agelaius > Agelaius tricolor. The sequence goes on from NW_027269272.1 coordinate 13,498,019, forward strand.
TTTATTAAAATATATAATCAAGTAATTATTGTATTTGTGGATCATGTTCTTTTTGGGGCCCTGAAGTGACTATGCGTAATCTTATTTTTGTAGAGATTTATTCTCGGAAGGGAAAGTCATTTGCCTAAAGGATATATTGATTTCATTCAGCTGTCACCATTCCTTTGTAAGATGTTACAGACAGAAAGCCAAATTCAGGCCCAACTTTGTTTTATTTTTGCATTATACCAAATCTAAATATGGTGCTGCTAATACAAATGAGAATTGTTTTCCAATTGATTGTTGCAGTTTCACACTGGACAAAATTGCATCACCAGCTGGGTGAGGAGCAGTTGAGGATGGAGACAGGAGAGGACAAGGGAGGGAGAGTGCCAGAGGGCATTTTTGGAGCCTGTCTCCAGAGAGGAGCTCCCTCCTGGTGGGCAGTGTTGGTGGGGGGCTTCACACAGCCCACGTGGGAGCAATGGAAGGCGGCCAAATCCAGTGTGGAATGAGCTTTCCATGAGCAGCCCCCTCACCTGCAGGCTGGCTGGGATGCAGGGAGCAGGCTTTGCACTGGGCTGTGTTCTGGTACACAGAGACACGAGCTGCAGCTCCCCACAATGCAGGGATTATGGTCTTGTAGAGTAAGAAACCAGGAGAGAATATCCAGTGCAGCTGCTGTGTAAACAGGAACTTGCCTCACTAATGGATGGGAATGGCTGATCTGCAGCCTCCACCAGCTCCCAGAGGTGTGGGTGTGCACTGAAGCCATGTGCTCTGGCCTGGCCATGGCTGCTCCTTAATCAGGACCACTTTGGGTGGCTTCCTGCTCACAGTCTTTGCGGGCTGCAGGCCCTTTGTGCCCCTCTAGTCTGGCAGGAGCAACAAAATATTTTACCTGAGGGGTGACAGACCAGAATTTACTCTGTTGACACCTGGACTGAGCTGAAAGTGTGAAGATCAGTGTAGGGATCACCCTGATTCCACTGAATTTTATGAGAGATCAGCAGATTTTTTTTTTTTTTTAACACAGAATCATGGGAAGAGTTTGTGTTTGGATTCATTGCAAAATAAAATCAGGCAAACTTTTAAAATCAGATTCTAAGGCAAAATTGTAGCAGCATCAAACTATCAGTTCTTGGCATGTTTTGCATTTGCATTAATGAAAACAGTTTTTCTAGCTAGTATGATTTTCACCTGTTAAAACATTAAAATACTAGTATTATCAGTTTTGTCCATCTTTTAGACTGGTACAAATAGACCCAAATTCAGAGTTGAAATGCCTCCTACTATCCCATCCTTATCACAAACACACACACAAATAAAATGGAATAACTGGTTGATTATATTTTAGTTGATTCTCAATTGCTGTGAACTTCATTATGAGACTTCAGGACTACCAATAATATTTTCTTAAGGCACAAAGAACAAACACACTGTGTAATTTTTATTGTGGGGTTTGTTTTCAGGATGCAGAGTGTGTATATTCTATTTCATTAACATTTTACAGAACTATCTATAGATACAAATAAGATAAAATCTTTTTCTCCCTCATACTTCAGTCAGAATCAGAGCTGGTGTACACAAGCCAGAGAGGCGTGTGACTGAAATGGTAACCGTACGCCATTAAAATGAGAAAGATCGTAAAATGAAAGTCCTGTAGCTATTGTTTCTCACAAGATGTGAGCTCATTGTCAATCTGTACATCTAGGTAGAATTAGTGTAATATATATGATGCAACAGCAACTAGTGGATAGATGAATTTGAGTGGGGCTGTGTTCTCCGTGTAAGAAAGAGGCAGTGCTTACTCAAATGCTGTTAAAACTCCCTCATTTACAGCTCCTGGAGATGAAACATACAGCAGATTGCCTGTAACCATAGCAATTGGCTCTGACATGAAAGATCTCCAGCATAGAGGTAGTGGTAATGGCAGAAGCAGTGTGGAAGATAAAGGTGTACAGATAGAGACAGTACCAGGTGGAAGTGAACTACAAAATAAGAGAAGACGAGGTGCCCTAGATGGATTTGGGCAGATGTGTGAGGTTGATGGGAAGGTTTGGGCTGGTGAGGTGTTGGGGGAGGGCAGGCACAGCTGAAGAGAAAGGTGAGGTTTTGGAGCTAGTCTGGTGTAGAGGACAAAATCAGAATAGGGCTGGCACAGAATATGGGGAAGATTATGCTGCTGGATCTACCCCTTCAGCAAGGGCAGATGGATTTCAGGGATCCCAGTCAGCTCATGGAAGGACTCCACACAAGTTGTTGGTTCTTGATGATGGGCTGTGTGTGATTCCTGCTGTCAAGGTGCAGCACTCAGAAAGATGTAGATATTCCATATCCCAAAGCAGTGCCAGAGTTGTAGACCTGCACTTTGGAGATGTGGAAGGAAAACGCCCAGAAGAAAAACTTATGCTAAGAGGTGGGGGAGTTGAATTGCCTTGAGTTATAAGCACTGGTGTAAATAAAACATCTAAGATATTTACTTTAATATTTTGATATTTTGCTTGATGTCCATTTTTGGAGCTTTTGTTTTGGGAAATATATAAAAGTTGTTTCCTCTTACTATTTCTGACAAACTTAAAGGGAATTAGTTCTAAGATCAAAGGCCCTTGTACAGTGATCCATAGAATCATGGATGTGAGCAGCTTTTAAATAATAATAATAATAATAATAATAGAATTGGCCTATGAATTCCAGAGAAGAAGAATCCATTTACAGGAAGAAAACCATATCAATGAACTAAGGACTGCAGGTCAGAACTCTTTAGCTTCATATATACAATTTACATCTATCCAAAATTAATTTATGGAATCATCACAGAGATTGGGACCAAACCTCTCAAAATCCATTCAGGTAATTTTTCACAAAGACCTTTTCAGTTTTTACTGGGAAGAAAAAAGAAAAATCTCACTAAAAGGTCTTCAGTGTGATTATGGTTTAAATCTCTCTGATTAGGGATAACTTCATTTGAGCAACTGAAATGACATGTGGGTAAGAGCACAGAATCCAGCAGTGAGAGTTGCAGGACTGTTCTCCAGGACTGAGCTGCCTTCCTGAGGGAGAGACTCAGCTCCCACACCACAGCCTGTAAATCTACCACATTGTTCACAACACATAACCCCCTTGGTCTCCCTCACTCTGCCTTTTCACTACTTTTTCTTGGCTTATAAAAGTTATTTTTCGTCAGCCAGGCACATCTTTACAGAAGGCATAGTAAATATTAGATTTATACAGCTATGTGTCATCTTAAATCCACTCAACTCCCCAGGTAAAAAACAGGATCACAGCAGTGAACATTTTAATAAACAAGCAAAGACTGTACAAAAAAAGGAGAACAGATAGAAAAAAAGAAGTTACAGTTCAACACCTCCTATCTAGGCTGGAGAAATGAGGCTGAGGCTTGCATTCACGTCCCCATTCTGGAGTATTTACTGCCAGTGTTTGGTCCTGAATTAGAGCTGTAGGTGATCAGCTCTAATTCATTGTTTCACTCTCTGATTTTGAAGCAATCAGGAACTCGTGAAACCAGCTGACTTTGCAGGATTTGAAGGCTAAAATCTGATTAAACAAGGTTGCTGGATATTACCCACGGTCAAATCACTGGTTCATCTTTTCAGTGTATCTTTAGGAATGTATGATTGCCTGAGATATCTGCTGAGAGAGAGATTCTTTTATGTGTAAGAATTAGCTGGCACTGTTATTGCTAGTATCTGGCAGAGTTTCACTTTCTGCTATGATTTGTGCTTCTAAATTAAATTTGGAGTGGTGCTAGCAGCTTGGGATAAGCACCAATTATAAGTTTTGATAAAAAAAAATCAAACTATAAATATAAACCTGTCTGGACTACTAGCTAAAGATTTATTCCAAAGTTTATCTACACCCACAATGTACCTCAGGCCTAGAAAATTCCTTTTTACATGATCACTTTGCAAATCTAGATACTCTTCAGATGCTTAAATTTTAACATCTGCTAAATAGGGTTAGCATCACTGTCAAATTGGAATGAGTCTTCAGTGACTGGGTCCAAGTCTGCAATCATCAACTGTCTAATTTGGTAATGGCAACTTCGGCAGAAGCAGAATCAAGACAGATAATTTCTTCCCTATCAAATTTATGTATGTTGTAACGTAATGAAAACATTCCCCAAGGGGATTTCCTTTGCTGTGCATAGCACATGATATCAGTTGAACACTTTTCTTACCCCTTTTTGTATCTTACCTACTGATATTAAAGTGTCCTTGAAAAATACCCTGGCTTACATAGGTGCAAGGTGCTTTAAAGGTTTTTTGCTACCTTGTAAAATGTAAATATGTATTTAATCTTAATTATTTGAAACACTATAGCAATCTTCCCTCCTCCACCTTTGCTATAAAAATTCATTCTACCTGGAAAACACTATAAACTAATCCAAAAATTTTCATTTAAATACTGTGAATCCAGATATATCTGAAAGGTATTCCAATTCCTTTCAGGTGTTTAGAAAGTCAGTATTTAGAGATTAGGCTTCTGCTGGAAACTGCAGCTCTCTGGTAGAAGAGGTAAATTCCAATAGGGAAAAAAACCCTAAGCTTTTCTGCAAGATGGGGTTACTTCTGAAATCTGTGGGAGCATCAATTTTCCACTCTCAGGTCAAACTGTAGTCAACACTGATGTCAGCCCACGCAAGCACATCCCAATAATGACAGTGTGGCTCAGCCAGCAGTGCTCTTACCTCTTGGCTAGAAGGTCACGAGTTTAAGTCTCCCACCAGGACTTGGGCTGATTCTTAACGCTGACATGGCAGCGCAGCGCCGGGGAGGTGTTGAACTGTTTGAGGTGCCGTCCTTCATGAGATGAGATGTTAATCCAAAATCCCTTTCTCCTGTCCCTGCTGCCTGTCTAGGCAATATTGGCGTGGCTCTTTTGTGAAAAGAGGCTGGCTAAGCCTCCTTCCCAGCCAAAACTGGCTGTCACACGCCAGGCTCGGCCGTCCAAGGCAGAGCACAGGCCATTGTGTTGTTGCACCACCATTACTGTATTTAGTTAAGTACAATGGAAACATTGTTAAGCATTTTAGGATGCACAGGATATGAAGGGCCTAATGCAAAAGCCAAAATCTAATGCAGTTTTCTAAATTCTATTGTTTATCATGTCTCTGTACACAGGCACACAAACACATTATATGTATATTTAGAAAGTGGGGCTCTGTTAAAAATTATATTCAGCTTGCACCCATTCCATTTATATTATGTTGAGCAATTATATTCCTTCCCTCAAACTGATTTTTTACCATTTCGAAATAAGAACTCTGCATTTAATATCGCACATTCTTTATTAAAGAGCCATATTGTTTAGCTTGTCATGATATAGAGTTGCTTTTCCATAAGTACATTAAGCATGGGTACTCAGGGGATATTTTCTTCAAAGCATGTGGAAATTCTGGGAAGAAACGTGTTATAACAACTGTCTATGGTTAAGAATGAGAAATAGTAGAAAGCTTGGATGTTCCCTGAGGAATAGGGTGCTATATGTAGCATTGTGGAAATGCCATCTGAGGATGGTTATGAAGTAAAAGACTGCATGCTCCAATTTATTTAATTTCATTTTATCTTATTTTACTTTATTTCCCCTGACACATTGGCTAGAACTAGAGCGTTAAGTGTTCATTTTATTTACAGTACAACGCTATTGATGAATACATGTATACGTGAGCTAAACCTCAGGAACTACATGTAAAGAATTAATGTGGAAAAGATTATTAGGTAGGTACAAGTTTGGAAACATATCATAATAATGTAAGAATTTTCCTCCCCCTCAAATTAGAAGCTCTATGATCTTCTGAAATGAAAGTACCTATTTAGATAAAAAAAAAAAAAAAATCAGGGAGTAAAACTTCAAAATAATGGAATCTCCCTTTTTTTAACCCCCTTTGCATAATATAAAGTCCTTAAACTCTTTCTGCAGCAGTCCTGCTGGCTTTCTGTTGCTTGATATTCTGACCATTTTTGAACCCTTGAACTCTGACAGAGAGGAGGGACTTGGAGAGGTTGTCATCTGATCTATGTAAGAAGGCAAAAGGAATAGCTTTCTCTTTAATAGCACTCTTTTCTGCTTAACAGTTGGTGGGAGATTAAAATGATCTAGGTGGATAAGGCAGGTTAAAGGTCAAGGGACACCACGACTCCCCCTCTTCCCCACATGTCAAAATATAGACAGGTCATTAGAAGTTAAAATTTTGTGCCCCTTTCCAAAATATTTCCGTTTATATATTATAATTTCTATTATTTATGCACTCATTTTTATTGTAAATTCAAATTCTTGAGGGGGACTGGACCCCTACCAGGCTACTGTCCAGCCTGTATAGTCATCAGGTGCTGACATTCTGAGTTTCAGCCATATTAATTGCTGGATAAAGGCTATAATCCCCTCTCTTTGAAGCCCAAGACTGATTTTTAGGCAGTACTTCAAAAGCAGCACACAACTGAAGAGGCATATTTCCTACTAGCACTGAATCAACATGATTTACTCTGTTTGCATTCGTCTACATACGCCGTGCATATTTGGCTGCACAACAAAAAGGTGTGAGTTGGCTATAATGTAGTCTAAGGAGAGGTTTTTACTCTCCTGAAGTTGATGCATGACCTCATCTGAGACATACCGTTCCAGATCTTTGCTTTAAGCATCATTAGGAAAGTATAAACTCCTATATCATGCTTTTGTTACCAATGAAAAATCTTGCCTTACATTGCTAGAATTTTTTTCTCCCTGCAACATCATATTAAAACTATAATTTAGAGTGAGCCTGCTTCTTAAGCTGTGAATAAATAAGGCCTGTGTTTTGTAAAAGCAAACCTTTTTCGAAACATGGATTTTAATATCTTAAATACTGCAGCTTCTTAATTAAATGTAGCTGTGATCCAGCAGCAAATATCCATTATTAAGAATAAATAAACATATTGTTTAGCTTGTTTTCGGGAAAAGGAAATGGGTGAAGAGGCCTTTGAATTGTAAACAAATTTGTCGCAATTGCAGAGCTCGTGGCTGAGTGTGGTGTGCTCCTCTCTCGTGGCTGTGCCTCTTTTTGTGGCGGGGTGTGCTTGGCTCCTGGCTGGCTGTCCACAGAGCCGCACTACGGGGACTTTCTCATCCAGGATTTGCCAAGTATACTTAGTGTTATGTTTGAGAAAGATTAACAATATTTCAGATCAAAGGAGAATCCTGCTGCACGGTCTTACAAGATTGTCATTCACTTCCATTATGGCTCATTTGCACAAGATTTTCCTGTAATGTGCGCCATTGTTTTGATGGCAGTGATTTGACATAAAGACAGGGCCAAAATGCATCTCGGAGCCCCACTCCACCGGGCTGGGGGGTAGCTGGGGTGCAAAGAACTTGCCAATCATAAAATGCAACTTTGTCTCAGTTATATTAAAGCCTTTATCAGGTGGGAAACTTTTGAATGAGCGTCGATTCAAGGAGAAAAACTATCAATGGCTGGTTTTTATTAGAATGTAGGCGCTGTTTTAACCAGGTAAAGTTTTGGTTAACGGGGAGCACAAACCTCACGCAAAGAGTTTCAGTCAGCCACGTATTCTGATGGGTTTTTGTTTCTTTGAAATGTGGAATTTGTTTTGCAAATGTTGGAGAGCCCCATGGCAGGAGTGACACATGAAAAATTTATTTCTCCCAAAATTTATTGTTAAACTAGTAGCTTCATTTTAAAAATCAGATTTCCCAGGTGGATGCTTTCAGACACTTTAAAATGCAGATGCATTAGACTGTACTGCAATACAGGAGTCAATAAAATTTATTAGAGAAGAAAAGTACACTATATCACATAGTCTTCTTCAATTCCTTTCTTTCAAGTAATAACTTTTTAGATAAGGTCAGATTTTATAGGTAAATAAATGCTGAACTTAATAAAATTGCTTGAGCAGTTTAGTTTGATTTCAAGTCACAGCCTGGAACTGGACAAAGCCTGTTGCTTTGGCTTTAATACACCCTGTTTGGCTTAGGTAACACAGGAAAATCAGTACAGGAGCTGATCCAGTATGTCTGATGCCTGAATCTGTAATTCCCACTGAGATCAAACTTCCAGTGACTCCAGAAAAGGACTGCAGCATGACCATCCTTTCCTGTCCAGCCAAACACCTTAGCTAGAATTATTCAAGTTTAAACCAAAATTTCAGCGGTAACTGTAAGTTTCCTGGCTTTCTGTGGGTCTAAATTGTCATTAAGTTTTCTACCTTTTTTTTTCCACTTTTCCACTCTTTTTTTTAGGCATGGTAGTTTTTTTTTCCAGCAGTGGGGGGAAAAGAGAAAATGTGAATGCATGAGAATATGTAGTATGTTTATAGGGATTTAGAAAACAATTTACTTCAAAGAGCTAATAATGTCTTTAAAGCTGTTAGTTATATGTGCGGAGGTATAATGCTAAGAAATGCATAGGTAAAACTCAAAAGAAAAGTTATTGTGCAGAAGATTATTTCAAGATGGAAATGGTATATTCTACTGGTTTTTGTGGGTATAGGTAATTAATAATTTGTTATGGGCAAAACACCTGAAACAACTAGGTATGAACTGCAAAGAATATTTCAGAAAGAAAGAAATGCTGAAGAATGCCACTAAAGTGATGTGTTTCAAATTGTTTTCACACTTTGCAATGCAAGTTACACTTAAACACATCTGGTGTGCTTTCAAAATGAAAATAACTGAAATATCCTTATATGAAAATGTGTCATGGAAGGAACCTTGTGGCTGGGTTATGAAATCTTGGTAAATGGACTGTAAAGTGGAAACAGTGAAAAACATTTCACTTTGGCGACGATAGCTGGCATCCCCCTTCTAGACTGCCACGAAAAGGATTTATTTCAGGAAACTCATCACATACTGTGGAAGGTAGCATCTATATGTCAGCAATTCCACTGACATTTTATGGAAACCTTAAAAATACAAACATTAAACTGGTGGATCCCTGTTTTTCTCCCTGCTCAGGAAATGCTTGCAGAATACACGAACAACAGCGCCCTCTGCACCTGAAACCCCTCCGGTTATTAAACCCAGACGTTCCTACGTGCTGGAGGAGCCTTTAATTTCAATTACTGCTTTTTTCAGCTGCTGGTAGGTATAGCTGGGCAGCGGGGGAGGGGTGAGAATATTCAGCTATGTTTTTAAGTGCTATGTAACTTTATAATATAACCTGAAAGCTTCGGCACCCTCAAGTACAAAATTTACAGCAATACATAATTTAAAGTTACGTAGAAAAAAAAAACCAAGCGCAAAATAGCAGCAGAGATGTTGCACTTTTGCATTCCCTACAGCATAATTTAGATTCCTAGTGCTGCACTTTTGCATTCCCTACAGCATAATTTAGTTCCCCAGTGTGTCATTAACAGTGAAGTACATCACAGTCTGGAGTTTTGTTTTAGTACAGGCTGGCTGTATTGTTTTAATAATTTTTGAGTCTTCAAATATTACATAGAGAATAAGAATTATCTGTTTCTTGTAGTGCTAAAAGATTTGTTCTGAGGAGTTTCCAGAAACCAGTAGTAAAGCCAGAGACTGATATGACAGGATTTCAGGATTTTTAGCCATAATGATGAATTTAAAATTGGAAAACTAGCTATTTTTGCAAGGCTCAAATAGAATTATGCAAGGAAATAATTATTACAAAAATGTATTAATTTGAAATAAGTATTTAATTTTCCTACAATAATGCATGTAAGAAAAAGGTCCTGTGTGAAAAGTTCTTGCATAATGTTTCTTGATGATCAAAAAGAACAAAAATGAATTTCTATGTGCTATTTATATAAGCAATTAGTACAGCTGAGATGCTAATTAAGCCCATAATATACTTTGCTTATTTCTATAAAAGGCATTAGATGAGCTGTCTAAAAAACTCCCAGCAGAAACATTATATTTCTCTTAAATTAAAGCAGCAGTTTTTAGATACTTTCCACCACAATTTATTTCTTCAAACCAGAGGCAGTGAAATATTAGAATTACTTATATATTTATTATATATATCGATGAAGTATAGGAATGTATCAGGATACTTTGAATTTTTAAAAAATAAATTATCTTTTTTTTCCAGTTTTTCACTGGAAATAATTTAATTCTTTGCTTTTTCTCATCCCCTCCTTAGTCAATAATTCCTTATCTTTAATATGAAAGAAACTCCTATTCACAAGTATTGTGCCTGAAATATGAGTTTTAGAAATGTTCAGGGTTATTTCTACACGGATTACAGTTTAAAAAAACTGGGTGGATTGTATGGCAACTATTATAAAGGACTTTTTTATAAAATTAAAGTAGCAAAGTTAACACCAAAGAGTGGTAATCTCTTGCTTAAATAAAATGGAAGTAGATCTACATCTGCAACAAAATATTAATGTGACAAAATTTGTTTTTAAAATTTACTCATTTAAGAAAGGCAAACTGTCTTTGTCACAGCAATTAGAAGGAGAAAAGTAGAAAGGTTAAAATCATATTGCTTCTGCATATGAAACAAATACTTTCTAAGAAAATTCAAAGACATATCTGAATGCTAATGTAAGCTTAGATTATTGATGTGAAAGGGATTTAACAATCAGAAAACAATAGTTCTTTGTTACATTTATACTTTTAAGCAATTTAAGATGCTGCTTGGAAAGATATGAAGTCTCAGGAAATTTTCAAAGACAAAGCACTAATGGCTCTTAATATCACTATGTTCATTTTAAGAGCAAATTAAAAAAGAACGGTGCAAATAATTGTTTCATATGTTCTTTGCTTGTGACTGCTGTAATCATCCAGGCTGATTTACAAATGTAGACTTGAAGGTTTCTCAGCTTCCTGCAGTGTAGAAGACTGTTACTTTGGCACTCACACTCATGCCCTTGTAATCACCACTCAAAACTGTGCCCTGGTACTTCCAATTCCCAGTGTCTTGATTGAACACCTCATTCTGTGCTAACAAGGTGTCCAAGGTATTTGAACAGGGGCTGCAGTCAGAAAATTGTTAATGGTTTCACTCATTAAGAGTTGCTGCACTAGTTTTGGTAATTTGGTAACTGTCTAAATTGCAAGTTGATTTTTTTCCTTCATTTTAAATAATGATGCTAAAATTTGAGACCAGGAACACTAACAGCTAAAAAACCCCAGAAGGGTGCTTAAATCACTGTATTTGTATTAAAGCAAAAGGTTTTCATAGCAGAAAAGCTACGATTTTATTTTTGAGGTTATGTTTTAAAATTATTGAGAAATGCATAAACAAGTATTAAATAGAAATCTAAGGACAGAAAATGCATAAAAAGGTAACAGTAAAGTGTAAAACAGCCTGAAGATCTTGAAGAAATTATTTAAGAAGCAAAGCTAATATTAAAATTGCAAAAAAAAAAGTAAGAAAGAATTTGCCTTGAGCTTGGATGTACATTTTTGGTAATTAGGATGAAATTCTTTAAACCAAAAGGATTTATAGCTGCAGGAAACTGTAGTATATGTACCTGAGAAAGGCCTTAGGAGTCTTTAATATTTTTTTGCTATATTGCAAGCTAAGCAGAAAGTAAGCCAAGATCAATGGGCCTGATCCTGCAATCCATACTCAAATAAGAACCTTTTTCTTTTTCACTTTTCTATCTTGCCGAGAGCAGCATTTAGAAAGAAATGCATTTCCTGGAAAAAAAAAGCAGTAAAGTATTATTAAAATTCATTAAACAAATGATGTGAAAGAGATTTTTCTGTTTGTATCCTCACTGTCATCTGGGATCAGTAAGTTACTTTCTTGAAATAGGAATATTAAAGCAGGGAGTAGGTTTCGTTTCAGGAAACATTTTACACCTGAAGAAAATTTTCCCCATGGAGATTTAATATTTGAAGTGGAAAGAAAACTTTTCTGAAAAAAAGAAATATCACAGTTTGCAGGTTTTTATGTAGTAAAAGTTTAAGCAACCCCTAAAAAATTGCAAACTACTCCTTTAAAAACAGGATTAAAATTCAGTAAGTTGGCCTCCGCTGCATCTTTTGGCCAGGTTTTGTGGTTTTTCAATTACACATATATATATCTTTACAAATAATCTCTCTGTGGCTGTGAAAGTTCCACACACACACGAAGGGAAACGAAAGGCAACGCTAACACTGACCACACAGAAAGCTCTGTCAAAAGCACACTATAAACAAACTGAGGAGATATTTTTTTCCCCTGTTGTTTTTCTTCTATTAATTTCAAATATTCTTTGTAACTTTAGAAAGCAAACTACTTTCCAGCACAAGTGTGGATAATATCTTTGTGGTAGGTGGTTTGAGCTTGTTCTTTACTGAACAAGTATACACTTTAATAAAAATCATACCGGAAAATGTAAAAATAATATTGTAAATATTCTGCCAGATTTGAAATATGATATGATTTGGCCTTCACAGGAATATTCTAACCAGCAGGAAATACTCATCTGATTTTGTTTGAGCAGAATCTCTCATACAGCTCCTTTAACCACTGCACTTTCATAAAGTTATGCTACCCACATCATTTGTCCCTCAGCTGGCTGGGATATCTCTCCAAGGTACACAGCTCTTGCTCACGATAGAAAAAAAGATTGCAAGCAAAGGAGCAAAATGAAAGCGGTGTTTACAAGGCTGCCACAGTTTGCTGAGATGTGCTGTGAGCAAACAAGCAAACGGGAGCTGTTGAACACTGCTTGTACATTAGAGAAGTGCAACACGTCTCTGAGTTTTACTTTAATTCCTATCTTTATTCAGATTGATGTTTATAAAAATTTTTGGCATTTCTATTTATTTACTAATGGGAATTATACTGATGCCTAAAGGCAAACGGTCTGTTTATATATCAATGTATCAGATCTCTTCTGTCTGCCTATTTTACTCTTTGATTGCAGCTTGAGTGGGTGTGTATAAATAAATAGATTTTAGAAGAAAATTTTTTTGAGTTTTGTTGTGTGATCGATGTATATTTGAGCTAGACAGTGGAGGGGTTTTTCCTTTTAGTAGTTAGGTCATTCCTCTGGAGCTGATTGTGAAGATAAAATCCTATCTGTATAAATTGAAAACTTGTCTTTTTGAGCTGGAAGTTGAATACAGACCATGACTTTTGCATGGAAAAATTACAGAAATAATGGCCCCTGGCTGTGGAGGCATTTTTTTGTTTTTCATGAATCAGGCACAAAGTTATTTAAATTAATTCTGGTCTCATCACCCTAATAGAATATCATTACTGATCTTTAGAAAAAATATTAGAAATCAGCAGTGTGTGGATGCAATAGCAATAGCTATTTGACCAATTTCCCCAAACAATTTTTTCTTTATTGAAAAGCAAGACTGCTGATGACAATACTCACTCATGATGCACATGCTTCATGCATTTCACACATTATCTTTTTATGTCAATTACATGGATCAAAAGTACTAACTACTCTTTTGCTTCATGATTAATAAGGGCTAATTTATTTACTATCTTTTGAAAGCAGTCATTAAAGAAAAAATCAGAAGAAGAAACTCTGTTAATATTTCCATGTAATTTAAAAAATATATGAAAAAGTAAAAATTCTACTACCCAGACTTAGTCTATGGCTATGCACCACCTAAAGTGTTCTGCTCTTCTGATTGGATCCACTAATACTTGTACTCAGGTATGATTACATGGACTGCAAGAGAACAGATTTAATTTCTCTGTGGCTGCTGCCTAACAGAATGCAGGATATCAGATACCACAGCTACAGCTATTTAAGTTCTAATACTTCCTTAAATGTGAATATTTAGTTATTTTTTCCCTTCCCCCTTCTGACACTGACACTTCTGTACAAAGACTTCTGTACTTCACCAATTCCTGTTTCAAATGTGTGAAATGTCCCTGAAATGAGAGCCCTTCCCCTGAGTGTTCTGGGTTGGTCCCTTTGCCAAGGCACGAGGAAGCCTGAGGTGGTGTGAGGCAGTGGATCCATCCCAGAGCTGGCAGGCTCTCCAGTGGCCCATTTCTGCCTAGTAGTTACTGAGCATGGCCTTCCTACATAGCTCCTCTGCTCCTTGATTAGGTGGGAGTCAGACTTTGCTGGTCCCAGGTGTATCCTGCCTGAGGAAAAGGGCATTCTCTGATTCAAAGTAGGGGCAGAATCCACACTTTTAAGACACTCCTGAATGAAAAAGGCTTATCTTAACAATGAATGCAGCAGCTGAAAGATAGCCAGTGTGCTATCTTAGCACTGCCAAAAGACAGGACATTCTTTCTGACAATCATCAATTCTATAGAAATTTGTCACTAACCAGAGCAGAAAGAGAACTGAGGTCTTCTTCAGAGGCTCCACTCATCTGCTCATCCCACAGCTCAGCACCATGCTCCTCCCATCCAACTCTGCCAGCCATGAGAGTGCTGAGAAGGACTGAATTTCCCAGGCACAGGCACAATGAAGGAGCAGGGACAATGGGTGATGATGAGAAAGCTTCTTGACACTAAGAGGAAGCACCTTTCAAAACTTCCTCATGCCTCCTCTGCAGCACAAGACTAAAGGGGCTGAGGAGAATAGCAAGAGGGAGGGTTTCAGTGGTGAGTAGGTGGCTCTAATGTGGCTAAGCCCAATCCTTAGTGAGGAAGTGCAGCAAGCGTTTGAGTTCAGCATTATCCTCACTGGTAGCTTCAGCTTTCTCTTTATTCCAGTATCAGATTTCTCTGCACTTCCTGTCTTACTTACGACTACGTTGGTTCATACACAGCACTCAGCATGTGCTTTGTAAAAATGGATCACACAAGATGATGTGGATTTAAATAGGTGCAGTGACTTTTTCAATTGCTGATGGATTCTTCTTGACTGTGCTCAAAACCTCTATTTTCCAGCTGGAATTAATGGTGGCAATGGAATTCATTACTGGGAAAATTCTTACTGGAGTCAGAATGTTGTTCAAATCCATCTGCATTTTCCGTGTTGATTGTTCATTTCTCATAGGGTTTATTTTCCTCCCCCATGTAATATCAAAGATGTGGGCATGATATTTCAGCACAGGAACATCTAGTCCATCAAAAGTGTCCATAAAAACCTTTGCAGCAACTTGTTGAGCCATGGCAATTTCTTTGATCCATACCACAATGACTAACAAGTTCAATATAATAAGTAAACAATGGGTTATCCGTCCTGAAAAAACACCATTTGGATACATAGGAAGTAGTTCAGCACTGTCATGGTCCATTGCTTTTCCCCTCCATGCAATTCTTAAATTATATTCATTTTACACAAGCAACTCCTTCCCAATCCCTCATGAGTCCATCTTCCACTAGGGAAAAAAGAGCTGTGGGTCATGAAGTTTTTGGGGAGTCAGGACCACTTCAGCTTCACTGGCAGGTTTCATTTTCTCTCAGGGGGGTGCATATCACTCTAATGATTTGCTATAATCAGAGGAAATGAGGTTCTGGGTGATGTGGGCAGTGGTGTAATTCATGAGGTGCCATTCATGAGGTGAATGAGTATGTGTATATCTTTGTTTACTAAGTTTTTCACCATCATTGCTGATTATATCCTGCTTTGCACCACCTTGTGCTCTGTCTCTCCTTAGTGAATACACCCTTCAAGTTCATTCTATTACTTGCCAGTCTATCTTTGGCCAACATGTACCTAAGATTTTTTTAAAACAAGTTTTCTCACTATTGTGAAATAGAATGGTAGAAAACTTCCATAGAATGATTTCTTTCTATCTGAAATCAATGACAGAGCTCCCAGTTGAAGCTAGTTGAGACCTATTGTTGATTTCCTCTTCTGGTAATATAAGTGATGTGTTTTTTCACCAGCAGATTCTTTTTTTCATGTGGATGGTTTTGTATGTTATATCTGAAACGAATAAAAAGGAAAGACAATATCATTTAGAAAAAGTGTGACTATGTGGATACAGAAAATATTTGAATTTTTTCAATCTTGATAATAAACTTGGAATATATTTATTAATGCATCCCAGATAAGCAATTTCTATTGTGATGTGTTCTCTGAGAGAACTGTACTATGGAAAATTGAGAATAATGGGCCGTGTCATGCCTTCAGTCCATGTGCAGAACTCACACTGATGTCAATAGGAGCTCCCTTCACAAACCAAGGCCTATATATGACCCATGGAGTCACTAGTAGAAGTTTCCCATACATAACTACAAAATTAATGGAGCATTGTAATCCATTTTGAGACCTAATGAAATACACCATGATTTAAATTGCAATTAAACAGAGAGATGTCAATAGGCATTGATGAGTTTCCACATGAAGATAGCAACATTCCTGCTACAAACCTACAGCTTTTGTTGGGTAGTGGCTCACAGACTCTAAAAACACATTTTCTCAGAGCATTATTGATTAAGCATCTCAGGAGCCTTAAACATCTGAATTATATCTTTTGTTGTAAGACATAATTTGTAAATCTAAGACTTGATCCATTCTGGAAAGATTACAGATTCCCATGTCATGGAATTCAGCATTTCTTAATTGCCATACATTTAGAAATTGAAAATCATAACATTAAATTATGCTTTTGTAGCAGGGGGAGGTTGGAAGGTTGTAGAGTTCAGGTGATTCAAAAAGATGTTGTTTAAAGTTCATATACTTGATGGTGTTTCATCTGTCCATGACTTTTTAAATTATTTAATGTGATAAAATATTCTGCGTTTGTGTTTGTGTGAGAAATGTCATGAAATAATTAGGGTGTGTGTATTTCACAGCACAGAGAGACCAAGTTTCATTACAATAGTGTTTAAACTGCACCAGAACTTTTGAATCCCACAGTAATATTAATCTTCTAGTGCTCTGAAATATTTCATTCCCTGCTTCCTACCCTCATAAAAATACACAGAGAGCTGTGGCTTATCTTTGAAATTACCCATTGACATAAAATATGAGGAGTATTATTTTCAACTGTGTTTCAAGGAAGTGTTTCTCAGGATGCTTACTAGGCAGAGCAGTTCTGGTCTTTAGCAGGAGCTCCCGTGATCCTTCCCAGAAATCGACCTCCCTGCTTGCCCTTGCCCCACAGACTGGTGCCTTCTGACAGCACCTGGCTGCTGGGAACTGACTTTCTTATTACCTCAAACAATAGTTCATCTCCTATTTTGCAGAATTATGCAAAATAGGATGCCATTATCTGTTGTAATGTAATTATCTCTCACTTAAATGAGACAAGTCTTGGCCAGAATGCTAGAGACTCAAGACACAGCAAATCCACAGTGTCCTGAAGACATGCAATTTTCCAGTGAAGAAAGAGCAGAGTTTGCTGGACTCCAAATGAACTAAATGAGGAATCCATTCCCCTAAGACCATCTGCAAACCCTGTCAAAATTTCATTTGCTTTTCAGAATTTTTTTTGGTGTAATTATATGGACTAGACATTACATATGTTCCTTTTATAAATAAAGTAGGGTGTGTTAGAGTGATATTACTAAGTATGAAGTATGAAATACATTTCTTATTACAAAACCCCCAACAATTATTTTAAAAAATTCAAATGACATAGAAAGGCCCAAGAGAATTTACAGTAGAATTTTTGAGGAATTTGGAGATTGACCAAATGATTTTGCATTTGGGACTTTTTGACATCTGCTGGTTGTTTTGTTTAGTTGTTATTTGGGGTTTTTTTTTCTGTGGCTTCTCTACCAGTTATCTGGCCAGAAGGTTTATCAAGGAGAAGGCTGGGCAGCTATTTTGTGATGTTTTCACAAAGCAGCAGGTCTCATTTACTCCATGAAAACACCTCCATTTAATATCCCACTTTAGCAGGGAGATGAATACTTTGCAACTGCATCACTCTGGGTTGAAGTTTATCTCTACACAACATATAAATGCTCCCTGGAAACTATTTATACCTGGAGTACTTATAAAAGCTGTTTTTTCTTATTGTTTCCTGACTTTCTGGACACTAACCAAGACCAGAAAATTCTTAAATCCTATGAATGATTTCAGCCATCTGTAAGTTATAAAAGAACTCTGTTCAACCTCAAATACCTGAGCTGATTTCTGTTCTATTGCAGGTTGTTCGACTGTTGAGCCTTCTTTGGTCTGAAACAGGCTTTGGGTTTTTTTTTTTTCCTTCTTCCTTTGTCTGCTTTTTCAGCTTACACCTTCCCTATGAGAATGGTATGAGATAACAAGAAAAGGTTTCTGACCTCACTATCCTCTACTTCCTCCACACTGCATTTTGAAGGGAAATTTATAAAACTCCACCAGTGTAGCCTGGACACTGCTGTCCCAGTAAGGACTACAGGGAGAAAGAACCAGGATCTTGGGTTTGTTGCTTACATTTTCTTTTTTTAACCCTTTCCCCCTGCCACCTAACAGACAGGTGATCTTTCATCTTATCTTTTTCCTTTGATCAAGTTGCAGTCATCTGCATAATAGAACAAAATTTTGGTCTAGTAAAATGTGAAGCTTGACTTTGGAAGAACTTCTGATTTCTATTAAATAAAGCAATAGTTCTTTGTCACCACAATCAGCAGATTTTTTTTCCATAATCAAGCTTGCTAAGAACATTTTAAATAATATTTTTCTGGACTGAAGCTCTCAGCTCCCAGACTCTTCTTCCTTTTACTCCTGTGAACACAGTGCTATACTGTGTGTCAATTTGGTCTTGTTTGTGGGTTCATTTTCCCCTCCATTAGAACAGCATTTCTCTCTTTTTTTTTCCTTCTTCTGATATTGTTCAAAGGCTTCTTGTGATGCCTTGAAAAAAGTTATTGATTGTTAGATCATTTCTCTCATTCATTCAGATGTTTTCTGGTCCCCAGATGGAAACATCACAGCTGCTGCTCTGGAATTCACTATCGACTTCTGTCTCTGGATTATCAGAGCCCCTAGCAAAAAAGCCTGATTCCAGGCACCCTCTTTCCCTCTGTTGAGACTTAAAGCTGTTATTCTTCCAGCTCAAAGGAAGTCCTAGTGCCTTTATATGGCCAGAGTCTGGAGCAGCAAGGTCCTATGATTACTTTCTTTGAGCTATTTTTCTAGTGCACCTTTTTTTTCTATATAATTTTTCAGCTCTTCAGTAGGAGCACCAGATCTCAAGCACCAGTCTGATTTCCTGCCTCCCTCTGGTGCTATTTCTGTGCTGGTCATTGTTGTATATTTGAGGGCCAGAATCAACCTGACAAATTAATATTTTTCAAATTCAGCCTTTTTTGACCAGCAGCCATCTGCTCAGACAAAGAAGAAAGTGGGAAGGATTGCTGTGTTTTAAATGCTTTTCACCCAATCTCTCAAGGAAAGCCTCTTTTTTAAATTCAAAGAGTTGTTGTGATTCAAAGAAAATGCTTATTCTACAGACTGTTTCCTTTCCATTAAAGTTTATTTATACCGCCCTCCTTGTCTGAGGGTATAATTATGAATGATCTAAGCCTGTACTGAAAATCCTAAATTAAAAAATACATCTGTTGCAAGGATTCTCTCACCAGAAACCTTGAAAATGTTATTCTGTCTATGCATCCATATATCTGTCTGTCTCTCTGTAGGTTATGGCTATCCTTTATATGTTCCAGAAGTAAGTGAGATTAGATCACTTGCTTCATACTTTAACTGCTGTAGACATTCATGAAAAGAATAAAACAATGTGGAAAACTGAATACATTTTATATTTATTTATAGTCTTCTTTCAATCACATTTTCACTTGTTAACAGCTAAAGGGATTAGATTGTATTGTTCCTCTCCTTCTAGATTTAGAAATCATAAGTGTAAGAAAACATTATTGAAATGGAAAAAGTTATGTTTAGAAAAAAAAGAGAATTATAGCATGAATGATGTGAAGTGCAGCAGTGTTCAGCCACAGCAAGGTGTTTTCCTGACAACAAAGGGCAATTGCTTCAGCCCAACTTTTCAGCATACCTCAGGAAGCATCGGTGAAACACATTTATTTTAAATTAAGGCCAATTCTGTCCCAACATTTGCTTTAAATATGAGGACCAAAGAGGATCAGAAAAGGACATTATTTCTGCAGTTCTTTGAAGCTGCTGCCTCCTGATATGTAGCACCAGGGAGGGCAACACCACACGGACAGTGGATTCATAACAAAATCTCCACTTTGCAGAAGATATCCAGACAGCACTTTTCTCAGTTGGATTTCACCTGACTAATAATCTTATTTTTCATTTTTTAAACATTACAATGAAATGAGTCCATTAAGATGCCATAATGTTAATTAACATTGTCATAAGTTCTTTCATTTCACTTGCATGCATTTTTCAAAGCTACATTGTGGAAATGATTCTTTTACCCTGCCATTTGCCTATATATCATCTCATGCTAGTACTGAAAGGTTAAATGTTATAATTTATGCTAATTTTAATTTTCCCTACTGCCATAGGCAGTACAAATCAAGCAGCAGCAATTGATTATACATCACTGACAGTATAAAACAGAGCAAACATACAGTTCTGTCAATAAAAGGCCTGTGCCAGGTTAGTCAGAGTTAGGTTGTTATGGCCTCCTGAGAACAGCAGTCAAAGCCAAGCAACAGCTATGATATGAATATTTATTTTGTGCATAATTTTGGATCCAAGCCATATCAATAAATAATTTTCCATGGTACTTTTGTGCCTCAAGAATTTTGATGGAAAGGCTCTGTGCCCCTTGAAGAATTTTGTGCAATAAATACCAGATATTTGTTTGGGCTTTGGCTTTTCAGGGAAGGGCCTGATGTTGTAAAAGGTCAGACAGAGTTTCACTGAAGTATGTTCCTGTATGACAATATGTAGGTTACAATTACAGGAGAAGGAAGAAACCAAGGCCTGGCTTAGGCCGTCAAAAGGCAGAAATTATCACTAGCTTGATATCATCTGGCACTTAATTTGTTCCCTTGTCACTGCCATAAAGAGTATCTTTGGAGCTGAGGAATGATAGTCAGAGATTTTCAAAGAACCAGGATAAACACCCAAATTCTTCATTTACTTGGGTCTTAAACCCTTCCCTCCTTGCAGCACAAAGAAAGCTACACAGCACCCTGGCTTAGAACCCTTCAGGGCTCATCTTTGCTGTTGCTCTGCTGCTCCAAAAGTATCATTTTCTCCACAAATGTAGCTTCTCCCTAGATAGCAGACACTTATTTTCATGGATAGATGGTTCATTCCTTGCTCTGCAACCTACCTTGTAAGATAATGAAACAGAAGAGAGAAATGATGTCACAGAAGTAAGAAGCAGTGGCTAGCAACTGGTACTTCAACATCATGGGACAGAGGCTTAATTCCCATGAAAGACAGGCTGAGATGACTCCAAGCTCTTGGGCACAGAAGAAAATGCCATTTGGAGGAAAACAGAAGTGATCCCTGTGGCTGTTGGCAGTACAGGAGACACAGCCTGGGCTGGGAAATGTGGTCGGGAGCTTTTCTACTCCTGAACATTCCCCAGCCTGGGTAAAAGGCACTGTGGGCACCTTGCTGGAAAGATCCTGAGAAGTGCAGAGAGGATTGCAGCCTTGCTGGTACATGCAAGAGGATGGTCAATGCCACGTTGCTTATGGTAGAAGGAAATGCAGCATTGGCAACGGGGTTAGGGAATTATTGCCTGACTTGAGGCCAAGTGGGTAACCCTATGAGACAAAGACAATTACACAGATCACAGAAGATGGGAAGGAGATTCTTGCAACAAGGCAACAACAACTGAAAGGCAAATGTTGCAATACATTTTTTTTCAAAAAATAATTGATAAATTTCAGCATAAAAATCCTGTTGACTTTTAATTGGAAGTCAGTTTGAGTGGTTTCAGCACTTTAAGTACAATAGCCATTCTTGCTGATTTTTAAGTGTCCAAAACTTATTCAATGTTTGTGTGACAAAGCTTAAAATAGAAATAGGGATTTAGCTTGTCCACACATCAGCTTTGCATTACAACATGATTTCTGTTAGAGACATATTTGTGAATAAAGCCTTTGTACCAAAAGATAGAATGCTGCTTTTCAAATTCAGTGCTTTAATTTAAAGAAGACACCATTATTTTTTTTTTCATGAAGCTGTTGCTTCTTGATTTAGAATTAGTGAAACACTGGTTACTTTAACCCAGATGGTTTCTTCCCCACCCATAAGGATTAGTTACTTTAGCACAGATGTCTCTTTTTCTTCCATAAGGCATATTAGAAGGAAAACAAAGATTCACATTTAAGCAATAAATAATAACAAATACCACCCCTATTGGCTTAGATATGTCCAAATCCAAAACCACAGCTTAAAGTTACTTTAAAGTGTGGTGGGCCACAGCTTACAGTTCTTTCATTTTGCTTTCTTTTTAAAAGATTTTACTTTGTTGACATTTTTTGCACAGTTTCAATTGATCTTTATTGAAAAAGAATAAGGATGGAGCAGACTGACAATTTTATTTGACAGATGATTAATAACTTTGCTTAGATCTGGCCTGAAGTGTAACCACAAAGTGTTTGATAAGGGATGGATAAAATATGGTTTGCAGGCAGTAGAAAGTTTAAGGGACATAAAATGGCTGAATGGCAATCTTAAAAATGCAAGGTAGAGAGCCATGAGGTCATGTTAGCAGCGCTCTAGTGCCCTTTCATCCCAGGATTACTCCAATGTTCTTCTGATTGCTCTTGGCTCATGGTGGAAGAGTCTCCCTTGGTGCATGTGTGGAAATGTCTGTTTATGAACAGATATTGTCTGTTGTCAGTTTATGGACAGATCTCTTCCCTTGTCCACAGGACAGTGGCTCAGCCTCATCTCCCAAAGGCTCCATGTTGGGCTCAAAGCACCTGGGCTGAGTCTGAGATCAGCACAGGCTCTGTGGGGCCTGCCTGGGGCCCTTTGGGCCAGCCTGCTTTCCCCTGCCACAAGGAACTCTTCTCCCCTTCCCTGCCGAGCACCACATCAAAATGTTTTCCTTGAAACTCCCCTAAAGTTTCAGCTTCTTGCTTTTCTCCAAAAGGAGGGTGATCTGGCCCAAAGTTAGCTTGAATAAGCAATTGAACACAAAATTCTTTTACGATAACAATTTTTCTCAGGCTTTTTAGCCCAGTCCAGATTTTGTTACTGTGGGGAAAATTTAGTTGTAAGGATTTATATTATGTTTATTTAATTAATAATTTCTGTAAATGAAAAATTAATTCTGTTACTTGTGGTGATGTGTCATGCCAGGAATAATATTTTGCATCTATGGCTTAACACAATACACCATTTTAAAGGACCTTTTCCTAAAATTTAATTTTAGATTTGGGACTATGGAGCATTTAACTTACCTTCAGGAGGATATTTTGAATAAAAATAACAAGAAACTGCTTTACTAGAATATCAACCATGCTTGACTGATATTAACCATATGAAAAAATGTATGGGACATATAAAATTCACATAAGAACTACAGTTAAGCCTACTCATATTTTTCTTTTAAAATGGATGTCCAAACTTTAAAAGTCTGTATGTTATTCTTCTTAAGATCCAAATATATTTTTGGAGACTGAGTTCCCACTGTTTGCAATAATGAACACCTCATGGATGGCAGGGGAAAAAAAATCAACTTTCCTTGATGCTACTGTTGGCCAAAGGGAGAGTGAAAAAAATTATAACAAGATATCCCCTGTAGTAGAACTACACTTTTTCTCCCTATCTCTGGATGGAGAATGGAGAGTTTCAGCGAAGTCTTCTCACCTCCCTCTCCTGTTTTCTTGCCTTGTACTCTGGAGGTTTGCCCCAGAGCAAACCCCAAGACACCCCATGGGGTGCAAAGGCTGAGGAAGATGAAGTAGCTGCTTTCTCCCGGAGTGCCAGGGAGCAAGGACTCAATGACAAGGATCCTTCGTGACTTCACTGAGTACTGGATGCTGCCCAAGCAGTCAGCCCAGGGCATTCTGCCTGCTGGAGCCTGTGGAAACTGGGGACAGCACACGGAACTGGTCTGATACTGGTGTGACAGCCCCTCACAGCACAGTGTACTGGCACCCCAGGATATACTCTGCCTTGTTAGCTGTCCTGTATTGTCTTCTGTAAATATAGTGAGTAATGCAAAAAGCATTTACTAATGAGGCTTAAAATTTTCCTTCAAATGATACTCTCGCATATTTACATGCTTGTGGTTTGCTGCCATTATATGCACCAAGCTTTGGCCTATCCCCTTCATTCACGCTCTCTGGGAAACATGCTCCTTTGAGAGTCGTGGATAATTTTGTTCTCCTCGTTTTAGCAGGATGCTTCACTAGCTGTGTGCCAGTTGTCTTAGAAATGCTGGTTTAACTGGCTGAGAGGGATTTTTGGAGCCGGGGCCTCTAACAGCGGCACATGCACCTCGTGTGCATCTGAGGGCGAGCGTGACGCCTGAAGACAGCCTGTGTCAGGCCTCGGTGAGCGGCACCCTGCCCCCAAAAGTCAGAGGTTACATTTCAAGGACCGGCTCCACTCCTTGGGTTGCCAACCCCTGGTGATAAGAAGTCTGCTTGGAGCAAGGTCACAGCAGCACAAACCACCTGCCCATCGCCCGGTGCCAGGGGCTGGGAGCCAGGTGAGCCCGTGCCAAGAGCGCAGGAGCCAGGAGGGGAGCAGGAGGGGAGAGGCCCGGGCAGAGGCTGCTGCAGCCCTGCCCCTGGCCAGCATCCACTGGCAGCAGTCCTGGGGAGCCAGGAGGAGTTTTGCAGAGCTGCCTTTCCTGGTGAGCCAGGAGGAGTTTTGCAGGACTCCCTGCACGAGGCTGAGGGCATCAGGACTGCAGCTGCTTTTCCAGATGAACTTGGTGTTTCCAGAGGCCTGGCTGCAGTGAGGTATCTAACATGTCATAAACACAGGCTTAAGTTCTTAAAGATTAAAGCAAAAGTTAGATAATCTGAGTCTCCAAACAGCAGTAGAGGATGGAGTGAACAGCTGTCTGAAGCTGCTGTGGCATGGCACAATGGGCTGGGAAGTGCTAAAGATGGAGCTGGAGGGGCTGACTTGCAGCATGCCTTGAGGTGACCATCAATAAACCAAGGGGTACCATATCTCCTCCTCCTCCTCCTCAGTATTTTGAGGACCAAGCTGTGACCTAACACAGGAGCTACAGTTTCTGCAAAGTACACAACTGCTGCTTCTCCTTGTTTTGTTTCTGCTTTGTTCTTGGTCCTCAAGAAAGGACAAGGACTCTATGACAAATAATACAGATGGAGTGTAAACATTGAAAGAATTAACTGTAACAAATATAGCTAAGGGTCAAACATTTAGTTTTCCTCCATACCTAATTTTTATAAATATATAGTTGCCAAATCTAAATTATTTGATCTGAAATGGCAGTGGACATTCAGAATGACGCAACAAGGCAAATATCATATAAATGCAAGTTCCAGATGAAATTGCCAGAGGAATCATTCTTCAGAAATCCTAGCTGTAAAATATTGCCTCCCAGTTCATGAGACAGCTGCAAGAAGCATTCATGACTTTAATTTAAGAATAAGTTTCCTCAAGGAACTTTAGCCTTTATTTAAGATCTGGAAATCTGTGTATCTGTAAGAAGCTATATGTAAAACGCATTTTATTCTTTGAAGCAGAAGGCTTTTAAGGGACTTAATTAATTCTAGTTTTAACATGGATGATGATATCCGTACGTTAGTTTCATGTTCTCCAGGTGACGCACTGACTTTATTTAGAAGCCTCTGAGTTTATGTGAGCCAAGACAGTCACATAGATGTGCTGATATAACTCTGCTGAGATACCACATGCAGATTGCTTTTTTTATGACTTTGAATATTTATTTGAAGTTTTCATTTCAAGAGATTTAGGTGGAGTCATTCTGCTTGATGAATATAGCTGTGGATTTTTTTTTTTTCATAATGTAAAAGGGTTTGCTTCCCCCATCTGGTCATGTATCCATTGTGTCAATTTCTGCAGTTCTGTTGTTCCAAAAAAAGCACATAGACTCATGTGGTTGAAGTAATCTGACTTCCAGCCATCTATTGACACAGCTTTAGTCACCCAAATACAAACCTACCTCAGACTCTTTCATACTCAATCCCCAAAACCCAATTTTGCTGCCTGCCCTTTCCCAGAGCCATTCCCAGTTTAGACCTGTAAGTGCCTTTCCCACATTGTTCCCCCTGTATCTGCCATCCACAGTCCTTTCCACGACCCCATGGTTCTTTTGCCTGCCCCTTGTAGAAGCATCTCCCACAGCTCTTCCTAAGTCCAGGGAAAGGCAAGAAGCACATCTGATCATCAGTCCTGCCTTCAACACCTTCTTATGTTTATAGCCTTTGAACCTGAATGACCTTTAAACAAAGGTTTTCGGAAGAACTATAAAAGACTGTGAGAGGAAAGCAACAAAATAAATACATTTAGAATTAATATCTCCAAGAGAAACATCTGTTTGTTCCTTTGAGTAACCAAAGGCAAATACATGTGTTCAGAACATGCTACAGCTAATGCCTACAGCTGACAAAATGAACTTTCTGTTCAGTGTCATTAATAATGGATTCAAAACTATTTTTTTGTAGTGCTAATACAGTGCTTTTAGTTTTATTAAATAAGTAATAACACTTTTTTTTTTTTTTTGTGGTACATATTGTAGCATTTAGACTGCCTGTATCTTCAAATTTTAGAAGCTTCAGCAGATGACTATTCAAAATGACTTTTCTCACAGGGAGTTCACTTGTAGGACTTCACTTAATTGGAGCAGACTTCTAATTAGTAACAAAATTAATATTTAAAAAAGAATCAGGAAAAATATACACACTGGAGTGTGCAAGAGTATCAAATACCAGCAGTTGAAGACAGCACTGATCAAAACATTACTGGGGTGAGACTTGGGCTATTCTGAGTGCTGCAGCTTGGGAACATGGCCAGGCTGCACCCTGTTTCCCAGAGAGGAGAGAAAGTCCTAAACACTTCTCCTTTTGCCCAGGAGAAGAGAAAATGAAGGGCCAGCAGGGAGCTGCTAGGACTCCAGTGCAGTGCTTGGTTTGGGTTCCCAGATGAGCCATGGAGAGGGGACTGAAATCCTCAAGTCCTCCCAGAAAGCCTCACTGCACGTTAGGACACTTCTCTCTCACCTTGCTGGATGCTTATGAGAAACCTGGCCCCAGGGCTCAAACTGAATTGATGGGGACTGGGAGACTGGGGGAGTGTTTAGAATACTTGAAAGAAATATTCTGTTCCTGCAATCAGCTTTTGCTTCTTGCACTGTGTGTGGCCACACACGTGCAAGCATCTCACCTAGAAGAGGTATGTTTGTGCACTTTGTGACAGTAAACACCTTTTCACAGTGAAACACTTGTGCTCCTCACATACTGCCCTTCTGTGTGCTTCAGGAATTTTTCACTCATCTAGACAGCAATGCAATTTTGAACTTTCCCAGGGTAGCAGTAACCTCCAGTCTTCACTTTTTGTAATATGTTCCATATGTTTCTTGATGATCCCACACATGAAAAATCATAGAGTATGTATCAGAGTATATATGTATGGATTCATCATCCATCCCCTTCTGCATGATAGGTCTCCTTGGAGGGGGGAGGTAAGTTCAGTACATTAGCCACTCAGGGAATGCAAACACCCATTTAATGAGTGTCAGAAAAACCCAGCGTGGGTGAAATCATCCCACACTTCCCATTATTAAAGACAACGTGAATGGGAAAGAAAATTCCTCCACAGGTTCAGTTTTCTGAGGTGTGGGTGAAGCTCCAAACAAGATCTCCCACATCCACAGGCAATGCTTCAACATGCAGTTTAAGTGAGATCTGGCATTCCTGCAGTTAATGATTTGTTGATTAAATACCACATTAGAATTTATTTATACAATAGGAAACATATTTTGCAATTTTTTTCTCAGATTTAAATTTCTAAACTCTCCTTCTGGCAACAAATCTAGTTTAGATCCACTGAAGTTATCTTTCTGTGATGATACAAATAGAGGCAAGGAATATTAATTTCAGTGGGATGTTGAGATATAGCCATCTGTTTGCCAAGCATGATTACTTTCAGTTAATTTCCAATAAAGCCCAGAAAAGCCACCAAAAATAGTCACTTTTGGATGTTACAGACAGCTTAGACTACTGGAGACATTTTAAAAGAACGTAGTTTCAAGTTGTTCTCTACTTGATTTCTGAATAGTTGGCCCTGTGACATTTGGCCAACCAAAAAAATGAGCATAATTTTGAATGGCCTCCTTGCACCATCTACAGGATTTGGTAGGACATTTTGGAGGTCATGATTTTAAAAACAGAAGTCCTTACCTCAGAAGTAGTGCCAACAGAGGCAGCAAGCAGAGAAGAAAGGTCCCTGTCCTAGTTGGGAAGTTGAGTGCAGCAAAAAGGAAATTTGTGTATATGAAACAGTAACAAGTCACAAGTGCCCATCTCCTGTAGTCTCTAGCAAGAGGACTCTACTCTACACCCTGGAAATTGGGCAGTTACTAAGAAAAGACATCAAAGTTAGCAGAAATTACTCCTACATACTCTAGAAAATGAACTGCAAGGCAGCCAGGCAGCTTCTGCAACTTAAATCACTGGGAGTAATCTGGAACTGTGATTTGAAAATGAAAATTTGATCAATCACAGAAACATTTAAGAAAAAGTCCTTTGCAATTTTGTTTCACAAATGCTTCATATTGCTGTTCATATTTTAAAAAAGGTATTTAAATTTCTTTTGCCCCCTGGAAGTGTTGTCAACTTCTATTTTATGTCATTCTCCTGCAGTGAGGAAGGTGCATCTTTTCAATGTATAGCAAAGCAAAACAGCCAATGGAAGATGTAGGGTAATATAAAACTCTACAGCATATGCTCCTTCACCAGGGAAAGGAAGCTTGTCACTCGACTCAATAAAAGACATAGAAATACCATGGGAATTTTCCCCCTCCAATTGGGCCCCAAATGTTCTCATGCTATACTTGTAATGTGCATTACTAGCTGATTAGAAGTGACATCAATTAGTCACATGTCTGTGTTTCTGATGGAAATAAAAATGAGCTTCTGTACACAAAATCTCAAATTCATCTCTACATTGCCTAGGGATTTTTCCTTCTGCAATATCAGTTATCGGTTTAATATAATATTGTTGACTTAACAATGATATATTTCAGGCTGAAGGCAGAAATGCATTTTGCATTAATAAATTGTTTTGAGATGGGCTTAAAAAATATTTCATTATATAAGAGAGGCAGCTATAAAACCTATTTGGTGGTCTTTCAATCACTGCTACCTGTGGCCTATTTGTGTGGATGGCATTCATCAGTATGGCAGGAAATATTAAGCAAGTGCTAGACAGTTATTAGCTCTCCTCAAGCAGAAGTCCTCATACCCTCTATTCATATACCATGGGAAAAATTCACTTGGTATTTTCTTTCTTGCAACTGTTCTGCTGTTCATAATTTGATGGAAAATTGATTAATCACACATTTAACTCAATGCAAGATCTTCTGCACTGTAATAAATTATGGCCATTAATCAATAAGTACAAAGTAATTCCAGGAGTCTGGAGACATGCTGATTTCTAATAGAAAAACTTGTGCTTAGGCCTTCTTGCCAGTGACCACTTCATCTGAGGTATTTTGCACCTGCCTCAATCCAATTAGATGACATAATTAATGAATCTCGGTGCAGTTGATAATTTGTTATACAAAAGAAAGAATGTTTTGGCACATCTATTAAGTCCTGATATACAAATCTTTGCAAAGGGGGGAATACTAGGAAGCCAAGAGGGGAACCTACAGCCTCTGCTACAGCAGAAGAAATCTCTGTTTATTCCAGGGCACTGAGTAGGCAAATTTTACTGAACTTAAAAATCTGCACGTTTCCTTCTGCCATATTTAAAGGGAGCCTGTGCAGAAGCCTTCCATGCCCTCTTGCTTCTTTTGTGACAAATTAAATGGTATGATTCGAGCAAGCATTCAGGAAGTTTTGTTTCCCAGGCAATCTAATCAATGTGTCCCTGGCCGCGTATCGGTTACAGTTTTACATATCGCAATCCATTTGCACCTGTTATGTCCAGCTAACATAGAGACACTCAATAGATTTTGGTGAGAGAAAGAGTGTGAAGATAAAAAGAACCAGTCTGCTGCTAATTCTGTCACTAGGAGACGCCATGAGCAGATTTTATTTAGAGACTTTGAAAAACAATTAGCTGAGGATTATAGGACTAAAAGGCCTTTACTAGCTGTACCTGGAAAATACTTTGCCCATTTAATGCCTTCTAAGCTGTCATTGTGCTTGAACTTCAGTCCTAGTGATTAATGAAAAGCTGCAGGGCACAGCTAGAAGCTAAAGTCTCAATTATGGAAAAGCAGTAACTAGTTTAATGTGCTGATGCTTTTATACTTAAACTGACAGCTGTGAAAAATGGCAATATTTCCAATCACGCTTTAATAATTTATCATTAATTTATTGGCATGTCCAACACACTTTAGTCCTACTGTTCTTTTTCTCCTTTTAGGCTCATGGCATTTCAATACTGGAGAGCAAAATCTGTTGCAAATCTCTAAGGACAAACCTTATGGTGCCTGAGTGATTACTGTTTGCAGGCAGTCAGTATTACCAAGGAGTCCACAGTTTATTGGCACAGATACAGCACGAACATTTTCGTGGGCTATGATATGTGAATGTGTTTCATTAGCTGCTGCTAAATTGCTCCAACTCCATCCACTTCAGTGGAGTTAGAGCAACTGAAGAACATAGATGGCTTTGTGGGACTGGGGGCAGTCAGGCTCACGCAGGCAGTTTTCGTTCGTCAGCCCAGCAAGCTCCCTGGATGGAGAACAGGAGCTGTCTAACTGCTCTAAATCAAAAATTAAATTTGGAAAGTGTCCCTTTTGAAGAGCACAGGCAGAGTGTCACCTGCTATGAAATCTGCAGAAACATTATTATGTTTAATACTTAACAACTGAATCAGTGCAGCTAAGTCAATTTAAACCAGCTGAAGATCTACAGTCCATTTAGTTTTGAAATATTTTGAATTTTTTCTTTGCTGTTTTGGTTCTTCCTGCTTATTCAGTTTCTCCTGACAAGGTGTATGAACAAAGGGAGAGGAACAAAGTGAAATAATAAAACCTTGTTTTAGTACAATTTCAATGCTGCATTTCCAATTTAGTATGTCATGTTTCATGGCTGTTCCCAGGTCTGCTGTGGACTGGACAAACACTCATGAAAATTAGCAAATATTATTTTCAGTGTTCATTACTGGTTTTTTTGACAGCAGAAGTTGACCCTATTTTATCTTTCATCTGATACTCCTGTCATTTATAAAATATTAGTCATCCAAGCAGGAGTGCCTCTCAATACTTTATTTTTTATGCAAAACCTACATTTCTCTTTGTGTAATGGTTGACGCAGTCTGGGAGAAACTCACTGCAATTTTGGGGGGAACTTGATAGTTCTTGAGCTTTTTGCCAAGCTCATGCAGCCCTAAATGGCAGCTGAGCTCTCCCTGACAGCGTGGTTGTGCTGATGGTTGTCAGTTCCTGGACTGAAAACCAGGCTGACCAAACAGTGGGGAAAGTTATTCTGGACTGTTTGATGTAAACTACTACAAAATTGTAACTGGCTGTCATTCATGACCTGGTTGAATAGGAGAGACATGGCTATGAGAGAATATTAACACCAATTGATGTAATGGTCTAACAAGTATAACATATTATATTGCTGGACTGTTCACAAAAAGCTGCAGTGTGTCCAATTTGGATTGATGTGATGGAAAAGACCTGTCAAGTGGGTTGTCCCATACGTTGAGAATTTGCTGTTTCCGATTAAAAAAAAAGAAAGATTTTTTGCCTTTGTTTGTATTTGCTTTTGAGATTTTTGGCTTGACATTTGGATAATTTTGATCATTCTTTTCCACACAGACAGAGTTTATACTAATTAGTTAACAGTTCAATTATTATCAAAGGGAGTTTTGAATGAAAAGAACCAAGTTCCCAGCCCTGCTCTAACTATGTGTTTGAGCACTGAGTGTAGCCCTTCATTAGCAACCCTGGAAATGGGCAAAGGGATGTGAAGCATTAGAAATACTTATGTCTACTATTGTTTCTTAAGGGAATTGAGCACCTCTTTTGGGAATTTCTGCCTGGAAAAAGGCAGTTTATTCTAATCCATATTATCTGTCATGCTGTAGACCTAATATTGTATGTTAGCAGCATGTGAAAGAGTGGAGGAATACAACAAAACATATACAGGTGCCTGGGATGTCTGGAGGTATGTCTGGATTTGTGAGATTCATGTCTGGCTGTTGCTGGTTGTACAGTCAGTCACCAGCAATCCCTCTATTACCACTCTGCCACCCTCTATTTTTCAGGCTCCTACTTTGAGGCTTGATTACAGCAATTTGGAGGATGTATGCAAACCAATTCCAGCTACTAATTGAAGGAACTCTACTAATTAGAAAAGGCTATGGAACAAATAACAATTGGCAAGTATGGGGTCTTTTTCTGTATGGAACACCCTTCATACAGTGACTTCTGTCTTGAACAAATCAATTATTACATTTTCTGGATAGGAGACAGACTTTGAAAATCATTATGCATATTGAT
Source organism: Agelaius tricolor (assembly GCF_023055355.1). Classification (NCBI taxonomy): domain Eukaryota; kingdom Metazoa; phylum Chordata; class Aves; order Passeriformes; family Icteridae; genus Agelaius; species Agelaius tricolor. The sequence goes on from NW_027269272.1 coordinate 13,530,377, forward strand.
ACTATTGCAAATCTAAAAATATTTGGTATTTTCCCTAAAGCCCCAACTGCTGAAGCTATGTGATTGTGTAAGGGTCTTTGTTTCTATTAAGAAAACTGAAAATAAAATTTCGGTGATTCTTGATAGAGGGAAAGTCCTGAAAGTATGTATCCTAAAGGCCCAACTTGAAAAGGCAAATAAAAAGAGATTTTTTTTAAAATTTAAATTTTAAAATCATCTTTCTCAAAAGTGTCAGTATCTATTGGAAATGACAACAATTTTTTACTTTCTGAAGTTAGTACAGATATGACTGTAACTGCTACCATAGATTAGGTTTCTTTTTAGTGTGACTAAATGCAAAATTTGCAAGATCCAACTCCTATCTCTACCTCTATTGCAATTTTTAGTTGAGATATGTTCCCTAAAGAATGGTTCACATCTTTGCTGAGACAAACATTTAAAACATGTAGAAATGAATTTTGCAGGACATTTCTTATGGCACCTTATCAGAAACAGTCAATTCTTTCTTAAATTGATTTTTAAATGGGGCTATGTGTCATTGGGTAAACACTGATTATCTAGTCATTGGCTGAACATCTCTTCTCTCTCTCTGAAAGCAAGGCTGGTAGCTGGCTGCTGCAGGACCACATCTCAGGATCTTATCTGGGAGATGCATGGCTGCAATGGAGGTTTATCCCATGCTACTTCCAGATGAGGCTGTAACCTTTTCTGCTAGAGCAATCTTCTGTTTGTGCTAACGTGGGCAGGTTTACAAGAATGCATGCGTGCATTTTTACAGGAACACATCTAATTTATATATGATATTCCATGCATTTGCATTAGTCTTCAAGTAATAAAATAAAAAAGCATTAATTTCATGTTTGTCATCTTAAATGCACTCTCTTAATAAGCTTAAACCTCTTACACTTATACCTGTGCTTTATCTCTTCACAAGCGGCCCCATGCTTCCTAAAAATAGTTCTTTTCCACTATGAGAGAGTATCTCTTCCTCTGCTGCTGAATTGGATAAGAATATTGTCCATTCTGCACTAGAGGGATTTGTCTCACTTTCCCACTGCCTCAATGAGGTATTTTTAGCAGCTATTAATGTTAGCTTAATCCAAATATTATTTACAGTAGAAGCACCAGATATTTTAGTAATGTCATTTAATACATATAAGTCCAGAAAATGCTGAAAATTCAGTCCTATTGACACTTTGATAAGGTCAAGTATTTTCTCTTGAAATTCTATGGCTCTGGAATTCAGTATCAGGTGATGAGTGTCTCAGGTGCAGTGCAGGTATTTATTTGGTGTGGTCCTTCACAAAGTGCGTGTGACAAAAATCAGAAAAAACTAGCACACAGTCAAGGCTTCTCAGCATCTTCACTGACACAGACTGCTTTAGGACCTGGTTTGACCATGATCTTTGTCAAAGCCAACACTCAGTGTTTCTGTGGGCATTGCTGCCTGAGTGCAATATTCCCATGAGGAAGCTTTCATGCTACTGAAAACATTGTCTTGATGGACTTTATAGATTGCCCTAAACTATCATGACAAAATACCACTAACTTCTGAATTTGCCTAAGTACCTTAAAACACAAATAATACACTCTGTGTCTTATGCCAAATGCTGCCAGATTTCCTAGCGACCTACTTTCACTGAAGGTCAAAGCCAGACTTACATCACAGTGGGGTTAGACAGACACCACTTATTGTGCTAGGGGATCCTGCTTTGCACTTGCCAGAGAAAATATTACAGAGTGGACTTATTCCAATTGATTTCAACAGGTCAAGCTCAACTGTGCTACAAGAGATGTGAGACAGATTCAACAAACGAGAGAAAACAATGGGCTCTGTGCCACCTTGGTAGTGAGTAACGGGTGCTGTGGGTGGGAGTCAGCGTGTTGAAAATCTCCAGCCCATAAATGCATGTTACAGTTTAGCTTTGTGTCACACACAGCTTGGTTTGGAACATCACTCACACAGTGGTAAAGCCAGAATACCACTTCTAAGGAAAACCAAGTCTTCCATTTTTCTCCAGCTGGGTCCTTCCTTATTCATTACATTGTTTGCCCAAACTGTCTCTAGAGCTCAGGTAGAAGTTGGGCTTTCCTGCCCAGCTAGAAAGTGACACCTAATGTTTTCTAACTCCAGGAGACATTCTTTGGTTTGGACTGTGTTGGTAAAAATAACTGGGGACTCTTCTTCTGACTGCCAGTCCTGGACTTCCCAGCTTCCTCTTTGTAGCCCAAGAGCTTGTCCCTCCTGTAGTGATTGCACCACCTGCACATTGCCTTGGTGTAACCATAACACAACTTTGCTCTCCCCTGCGGGGGATGGTGGAGACTGCTTTCTCCTGAGCCCAGGCACACGTATCTTACACAAATACTGTTTTGTGGTAGGAAATGAAAGAGTAGCCAATTATTCTTCACCTTTTCTTGCCCCTTTGCCCTTCCCTTAAAAGTGGATCTAGCCTGGAATAGTTCACTAAAAGTCACATTTCATATAACAGTTTTTCAGAGAACCTTTTCTTTTTCTTTTGTGCAAGCTGAAGTCATGCTTGGCCACGCTGTGACACTGAAGCCCATCCCAGATGAATAGAAGTGATTGTGTCCCTGGCCCAACTTGGGGTGTTATGTGCTGGCTCTACAAGGAGGGGTGTTGCATGGCTTACATTACCAGGAAACAGATAGAAGAAAGAATTCTTTTTTGTTTTAAATTTAAAAGAGGGCATCAAATCTGCACAATGAGTCAGAGGGCCTCACTGGTAGGCCCGGCAGTGGGGGGATGCTCTATTAATTGAAATATCAGTGGTGGAAAGTGAGAAATTGTCTTCAATGCAGACTACCTAAATACTCAGAAGTCTGGAGATAATATGTGCTCTGATTGATGTATTGTGAGTGAAGGCACACTCACAGTACCAGGGTAGTGCAATGGGAAAGTTCAATTTCAGATGTCTAGGGCAGGAGCAGATCGTTTGATAGACCCTCTTAGGGAGTATAACAACTTGGAAAGTTATCTCTAAGTTTTGATAATCACTTTGCCTTCTGAGACTGCCAATCTATTTCTTAACTGTTCTTTTTAGTGTGAAAAAGTCTCCCATTTCTATTCTCTGCCCTACATACTTGGGTCAGGAAGCGAACATCCTATTTTTATAGCTTTGAAGCAAAATGGATATATAAGCAGCTGATTTCTTCACAGAATCCTTCTCAGACATTCTTTTATTTTTTTTTTTTTTACAAGAGGAGTCCTCACTCTTTCACCAGTCTTTACCTTAAAAGAAATAGGGCAACACAACTAAAGAAGATTCACAATTTTACCTGCTGAAGGGCACTGTAGTCAATGGTATTCAGCCCTGCAAGGACCTGCTAATGTTATTTAAACTGTGGCCCAATTAGAAAAAAAGGCTCTTTAAAAAAATATTTTTGAATTGCATACAACAGAATAAAAAGATATTTTAAAGGAATGTTCTAAATTTTCCACTAACTGAATTTAGCATTTTTTTGTTTGATAGATGAATAAGGTTTTGTTTGTTTTGAACACTCGTGCTGCAAGAACTCATGGAAAGCACATTCAAATCTGTATTACTGCAATTTCAGGCTCAGTTTTGGTTTGGGAAGAGTTCTGGAGAAACAAGATTACAGGAACTAACTCCTATCTGGGACAAAGGCTTTTGATGCACATTTTGCTTTTACAAGACCTTATTAGCAGGCATTCTGTTTCTTTGGTAAAATGAGTCACTTATTCAGCTTCAAGGTACCTTTTTATAAATATCAAAACAGATGATTTCTTGCAAGCAATTATTCTGGAGAAAGAACAGTGAGGGATCATTTTAGGAAGGAAATTAGGGGAGACACTTTAATGTACGCAAACACAACATATGACAGTAGCATTGCATTGCTATGTAAAACAAGTCATTCAGATTTATATATTGAAGTCTCTGTTAGTAGTTAATCTGCTGCTGGCCACCTGCAGAGGAGGAATGGAAAAGGTTCCTTTTGATCTCTTTTGTGAAATGACCTTTAAGGGTGAAAAAATATAAAAAGAAAATAAATGTGAATGAACCTTAAAAGGTTTGGTACAAATATTCTGTTGGGAACTGTTTGGTCCTTTAAAAAGATGTCCACATAGGATATAAAATGTATGAAAGAGAGTAACATCTGTGCTTTAGGTCAGGAAGGCTTATCACCCATTAATGTAACTCAGCTAACTTCTTACAGGTCCCTGAGACACAGTGTTAGTCTGCTGGGTTACTTTGTGAGTGTGCTGTGTCTCAGCAGAGAAGAGCAGCTTTGAATATGGAAATGAAGGAGGTAAGGACAGCAATTTAAACTCTGCTATGCAATACACCTCTCCTTGACAAGGGTTCCATTCAGGTGTGGTGTTTTGCTGACCCCTATGTAGTTTATGCATCTCTGTGCCTAAACTCCTGGTCTTTGTCTTGTACCTGACTGCAGGTTTGGATTCAATTTTGCTGGTAGGAAAAGAGATTTAACCATGATTTATACCCATTTGAGTGGAAGGGGCCAAAGCAGAGCTCCTTCAATCTTGCCTACATCAGCAAACACTATAGATTCACCCATGCATGGAAATAAAACTGAGCGCTTGCATCTCACATTATCTTTGTGTCTAAATGAGGCTAAATGTCTGAAAATCATGCTCATGACCTCTGAGTGGGCAGAGATAATTCTACCTATTATACCTCTCCACTTTCCTAAGATCCTGGATTTCTCAAACTGTCTGTAAAAGCCCAGGTTCTCCTCTGACCCTTGCACATACCCAGACACCAGGAAGACATATGTCTTAACAGATAATGGCTCCATTGTGTGAATACTGTCAGTATCATATCAATGTGACATAAATACAGCAAATTAGCTGTATGTTACTTACATCAGAACTGCTCCAGCTCTTTGTGTGGAATGGAAAAGGTGCAAGTGAAAGCTCTCTGAAGCAGCATGAGTCTTTTCCTTTTTTAAATAGTGCTTCTGTGAAAACTGCACCAAGTTTTAGATTTGGTACTAATTCAAGGCTATTTCTCCCCCAAAATAAGAAAGAACTAAGGTTAATAATTCAACCTAAGCACTGCAAAATTTGCACTCTGGCAAAATTTTCCTTAAGGAATATTATTGCCAGTCTTGACCATACACATGTGAAAATTACATGTTTCTTGTTCATATCACTGTAGGCTTATCTCCCTGCCACTATCATAAAATATCTTCTTTCATTACTAAAAGACAGATCAGTTAAGAGAGCTCTTTGCAATTACCTTTAGTTTTGGAGACTCCAATTCATTGAATTCCTTTCTGTTGTATCTTCAGAGATTGCAAAAATTAGATCTATTTAGTCTCCTGAAAAATAAAATTTTAATTGTGACTCTTTTTCTCTTCTAGGCATTTGCAAGGGGTACAGCCATTGATAAGGCATAATACTTCTTATGTCACTCATGAAATATTGCAAAATTATATTCTGAGAAGTGATAGAAAAAATCAAATGAAACCTTTTTCTTTGACCACATGCACTTCTCAGGTCTAGACACATGGTGTTCTTTTAATATACAAACATATTAATAATAAAAAGACATCCAATAACTTTTGGAACTAAATATGCATTTGCGTTTGTAAATTTTTACTGAAGTGTGATGTAACAAGTGTTATGAAAAATGTTTTTAAGTTTTTCTCAACTTACATCCCTTCCTTAAAGAGTAATTCATGAAACAAGGAATGCGCCCATGTCTGGTTGTGTGTAATCAAAAATGATGCATTACTGGAAATTAAATGTAGGCAATATTTTTTCAGAAAGTATCAAATAATGAATACATTTGCTCCCCTTTTTTGCAAACACTTGAATGTTCATTTCATAAGCTTGTGTTCATTCTCTCCCTGCCCTCTTGTCATGGGAACATCTCTAAACAATGGTTTTCAACAAGTCACTTTTTTCAATTTTTTAGCTGTAAGGTATCAAATTGCACCAGTCTGATTGCGTGTGTGTTTTTCTATAACAAGTCAACACTGAACGCATGAACAAATTACTAGGGTACATTTTAAAATTTAAAGAATAGAAATAAAACTTTGCACTAAAAAATTCTCCAGTAGTGTTCAGTAGACTTATTGTCCTCTAAAATTGTAAATATACTTCTGTTTTCAGAGAGAGCAGCCCTGTTATGATGATGTAATTTGTGTGAATTTTGCCAGAGGAGAACTTTGAACAAATATGTTGTGGATTAGTCCAGCAATTTTTTCAATGTGTAAGATTATCCATGGAAGTCTTTTCTGGGAAAGGGCAGGACTTCACAGAGACGTTCTTCCCTTCCAAAATACTAGAGATGTTATATAAACATTACCCTGACAAGAGGCTTTATTCTTACTCTTGTGCTATTATAGCTCTTCAGTCAGCTCTGACTCAAAGCAGTGATTACACTGAACTTGGTGGGATGTTCATATTAATGAATTAAAAGCATATTTGATGCATATTAGAGTTCTGCCTTTCTGTGATATCTTGACTACAAATTTACAACATGACACTATGAAGAAATATAAATCTGGTTAGCCAAATGTAATTTACTAACCTCAGAAATTACAGCAATCAAAATTTGCGTATTTGTGTAAGACCAAAAATATCTGTATCTTCCTACTAATAGGAGCACAAAACTCCTATATATCCCTTGGTTTTCCACCAGCTTCTCCACAGAACTCAGCAAGAGCCTTCATATGTATTTGTAAATGCATGCACTGCTACAGCACCAATCTGCTCTGAAAAAAACAGGGTTATAGATTTCCATCTCACTTTGTTACCACTCACACTGACTCATTTCATAATGGATATGCCCTACAACTAATGGGATGGCTCCTTGCTTGAGTTCCCTGGTGCTGAGGGGCTTTGTGAGTGGTGCAGGTGTAATGAAGGACATGTTTCTCAGTCTTATCTGAGACAGCATCACCTTAGTCAAATCTTTTTCTATATGTAATTGCATATGGTTTAATTGTTAATGGTTAATTGCCTGTACTCTACCTAACCCTCTATCTTGAAACAATTCTGATGATATTTGAGATGATAATTGAAAATTACGCCAGTGTCTCAGGAGCCTCTGTTAGAACATCAAAATAGGTTGGATAATGTTAAAAAGAATAAAAAGAAGTATGGATAAACTGACCCTTACACTTTGCAGAACACAGGATTGAATTTAATATAATTCTTAAGTACTCTGTGGATTGACTGGTTGCTCAACAATTGCACAGCTTCTGACCCCAGGGCTTCCTGAGCCATAACAAGAGATGGCCACACTTCAAATGATAATAAAAATGCTAACAATAATCAGGACAATAATAAATTACTGGTACTCAGCACAGAGATAATTTATTGGAATTTTAAGACTTCTCTTATTTTATAGCTGAGAAAAAGCAAAGGTTAATTTATAGCCCATTTGTATTTTTCATTTTCAAGCCCATACTAAACCAATTGAACAACTTCACTGTGGCTCAAGGGAAATTTGGTCACTGCTTTATTGGAAACAGAATTGGTGACCTAGAACCTCCTCCTCTCTGGCAAGACTGTGACTGCATCCATTCTAAATCAGAGGCGTGGATACTGGTGTAAAACTGCAGCAACACCCCGGTGGAGCAGGTCTTTAATCCACCACATCCATGCAAATTGTGCAGACCTCAGAGAACTAAATATTCAGACTTTGTATTTATGCTCAGAGAGGGGAAAACACGCCCATAGTTCATTCGCATAATAAATGTGATGGGAAAATAATTCTGTGGGGACAAACATTGTTTGGTTTGTCATGAGACATACTTGACAGTTACTGCTTTGTCCCTTTTGTGCCATTGCAATGCAGTGGTATGATTGTGCCATAAATCTGAAAGACTGTTTTGCAAAGTTCGTATCTGTGCTTGCTACCTTTAATATTAATAGGAGAATATCTTTAAAGTGAGTAAATTGAGAAAGTGGCTGAAACTATAGTTTATAAAAGAAGATTAGTGGGTTTAATATGCACTGGAGAGTAAAAGAAAAATCTTATTACTGTATGGAGAAATTACCTCATAAAGAAGCTAATACAGCAGGCTAGGGAGTAATTTTTAACAAGGATTTTATGATGCACAAGTGTAGGCAAGTTAATGAACTTATCTTTCTAGTTATTTTCAGATTGTAACAATGCATTTCTTTTCAGTTCCTGTGCTTTAAAAAGTAAAACACATTTAATCACTTACAATAAAACTAACTCATTAGTTTGATAAATCAAGTAAGATCCTATACTGCTCCTGTTGTGGCACTGCTGCTAAGAAACTAGATCAGGTGAAAACATTAAGTATGGAACAGAGCAAACAACCAGGTTTATTCATTATTGGAATTAAAAGGTGTCACACTGACAGGGAATGTTCATTTTTGGAAAGACCTGCTCTGGTCTCAGTAGCAGAACTTAGGAAATAAAACTAAAATAGGGACCAAGGCCAAGATTTTGCTTAAACAATTCCACTCTGCAAAATAGCCATGTGGTCTTTGACATTCATAAAACAGACATCTGAAGAATGTCACATCCAACAGCAAAGAAACCACAGGGGGGAGTTGGTAAATACAGAATGTCCATCTGTCAGCACCCCAGCATGGCATGCGTAGGTATTGTTTAGGAGGAGCATGTCCACATTTTTCTGCCCAAATGCAGAAGACAGACTGCTGAGTAAAACAGTTCAATCTTTATATTGATTAAAGAGATGTGCTTTCCTACCATACAACAATCACTGTACTTGAAATTAATTCAGCAACAATCTGAAGGAAAGACTGAAGATTGTCAGGCACTCACTGCAGCTTTTAATACAGATGTCCTAGAACAGAAATACTGTGGACACACCACAACAATTTGACACTACAGCAGGGCATTTCATCGAGAGTTTATCAGAACCTCATCTAGACCACAGCCATGTAAGCCACAGTCTTGTTGAATGTTAGCATTATTCACAGCCTCCTTCATGTCACGGCATGGGACAGCCTTCCCAGAAGAACACTGGGGAATAAGGTGAGAGAGGAGTGTGCTGGGAAGATGAGTTATTGCTGATCAACTCACTGACATAAACAGATGGGAAGGAAGGATTTCTCCTCCACTGATGAGAACATTCTCCCACATGGATGTGGAAGAACTGTCTGCAAAGAGCAGCAGCAGGGAGATTTCTGCTCTTACAATAGCATCTGAGTGATGAGAAAGTTGCATAGTGCTCAAGGCATTTGAGTGTCCCCACACCCTTGTTAAAGGCCACAGTCGGCAATCTTTACTGCACTGAAATAATTAATCTAAAAAAGCTTATGGTTGGTGGAAAACTGGAGCTGTAATTAGCACAGTGTATTCACCTTGGTGTGAAGAAGTATTACTTTTCCCAAGTCACATTTTATGGTTTGTACACTGCCGATGAGCCAGTAAATGCAGCTGAAATGATTAATTTACTATCTACGGTTCACTGGTGGGGATTCTTTGTTCAAAGTAAATATCCAAAATAGTTGTTCTGAGTTAAGGTGCATCTCCCTACTGTAACAAGCACTGATCTGAATCTGGCTAGAGACATATAGAGAGGTCTATTCATCCATCTGTCTATAAAACCTTTGAAGGGCTTTTTGAAAGAATGTCTGACAGTTATTTTCCTGCTTCCCTGCTTTATGGTAGACTCTGCTTCTCTCTTTTAGGGGTGCAGGATAAGACAAGTTTTACTGAGTTCTTCTTTGAATCATATCTCCCTACAAGTAATTTAGGCTTTGAGGGAAAAAAGTTCTCTCTTCCTTTACTTTTTCCTCAAGAAAATTTTCTATGAGAAAATGCTGTGAACTGCTGAAATTTGGTGCCTAAAAATATTTGCAGGGTGGGGAATACGATTTCCATCTTTCTGATTCCAAGACTCACATTACATTCCTCTGCCCCTATCCAGTCATGAAAATTTTGAATCTACATATTTAATCCTCGGAGCTGGTGATGAGTGTCTAATATAGATTACCCTGAGCTTAAATTAAAAGTCAGATTGCTCCTGAATTCTGCCAAATTTAAGGCATCTCAGTCATTGAAGTTGGTGTGACCTTGTCTCTGGTGTATGGAGCTGACCTTTCCATGTGGTTGATACCACAGTAACTGGATGCATCTAAAGAGCAGGCTTACATCAAAATGATGTGATTCAGTTCAGTCACTTCTTGAGAAAAAGAATTAAAGCAGAATTGACTGAAAACTGAAATAATAGATGCATTGTTTCTTATATTTATTGTTATATATATTTAATTTGCTCTCTATAAATGAAAATTATTTTTGCTGCAAAATGGAAATATCTGCAGTGCAAAGGTAGCAGATGTTGATCATTGTGATTAGAGAAACACTCTCAGTCAGGTGATGAATGACATGTTTGCAAAGCTGAAACTTTACTGGAAGATTTTAGCTGTTTTCTATACACATTTGGAAACCGATAAAATGACAACACTGAAGTGACAGGATAGAAAAAGTGTGTGAAGAGAATGGGCCAACTTTTGCTCTCAGTAACGTTATGCAAATGTAATTGCAGTGCAGACCAAGAAGTTTCTCTAGATTTATGTCACTCCTTCCTCTTTAAATCAGAACTACTTTTGGGGAAGGTGCAATAGTTCTAGGACAGCATTTACCCAGGAAAGAATATTTTGGAAGAAAAAAACCTTGCTGTGCTATTTCCCCCACACTATTAAAGCAATGTATCCTTCTTTAGACTGTACGAATTAATGAGTGAACATACAACTGTGAGAAAACCTTTAACAGCCCAGTACCAAAAGCAGCCATCCCTTCCCACAAAGACAATCTGCATAATACGATCAAGTAGAAATGGTGAACTGTCACAGGAACATGCTCTTACTTTCAAATTTGATGGATTGAACTTGGACAGAAACTTGGACAGAAATAACTAAAAAAAAAACAATTTTTTTAGTTTAGCTCAATACTTCTGCTGCAGAAAACAGTTGTGTGCAAATAACTTCCCAATAAAATGAGCACATCATCCAGAAAAACAAGCTCAGAAGCAGATACTGTTTTTTCAGGCACAAATTTTCAATTATCATGGGAAAAATAGCAAACATTTTCCACCGAAGTTTGTTCATGTTTTGAGAAGTGATTTCATCTGCTGGGCTTGCCTCATTTTTGCATATGTTTTGCATGAATAGCTCAGCTTCACTGGCTGAAACCTTCTCAGGAAATGAAATTCAAAGAGCCGTGTTAAAAGCTGTCATCAAAAATGTCAGGTCTCAGTTTGCAACAGGGGTGTATTTACATGCCTGTGTTCCCAGTGCACATGCTGGGGCTGGGGGAGTGGTTTGTGCACAAATGGGGGGTACAAGGGTTTACCTGGCACAAGGAGGGGATAGTGCCAGGCAGCTTCACTGACCCCTCAGCTCTGAATGGTGCTGAGGGAAACATTGTTGACTGAGACACAGCAAAGAAAACCATGAAATGCTGTGTTTTAATATATTACGTACCCCCTCTAAACTTGCACTCACTCCCACCTTGGGGATCCAATCTTTCTTGATGTTGGAGGTGGTTACTAACAAGACTCTTCCAGGGAACAGTTGGGGGCACCACTTGCACTTACCAATTAGCCATCTGTCACTCTGACTGATCACTTAGCAATAATGATATAGTAGTGATCAATTTAGTGATATTTCTGGTAGGGGAACTTGCTTGGGCTTTACATTGTAAGCCAAAGAGAAAACCAGCAGCACATCTTGGGAGAATGCCATGGAAATTGTGTTTTGTATTGCACAATGTCCTGCTGGAGTGCATTGTGTAGCAGGAAGAGCTGAGCTCACAGTCAGATGTCAAGCTCTAGATCTAATGTTATCAGGAATATGACTGCCAGAGGAAAGAATTTGTTGTGTCAACACAGTGCCTAGAATAAGGCTGTCAGAAACCAAGTGTGGAGCAAGGATAAGAAAACTCTTAACATTGAATGCTAAAAAAGAATGGACATAAGCCTAGGGAATAAAAGTATGTACTCAGAAGAGCAGCACAGAGCAAACTTGAACTCAACCATTGTTAATGTTCATGTAAGAGAACCTTTGGTATCGAATAAATCTAACGTGAGAGTCAGAGAAAGAAAAGTGCTAATTGTGGAAAGTCAGAAATGAAATTGTAACAGACAGGTCTGAAATATCACTTCAGGGAAAGCAAAGGGAGACCTGCAAGGACAGGTGGCCAAGAAAAAATAAAACCCTTTCATGGAAACTGTGCATCCATAGTAATGCAACATAAGGCAAGAACCATATTGTTGGGAGCAGGAGTGAGCGTGGCACGGCCCAGCACACCCTCTCCCTTGGAGTCTGAAGCCTCCCAGGGTGGTGGAGCTTTAGCCAGCAGGCCCTGACAGATGCTGCGGGGGGATGGGGGAGCCTTTAGTGAAATCTGATTCTTTATCTTGTTCTCCAGCTTTTCCTGATAAAACCAGTTCAGATGCAAGGGACAGCTGAGTGCTCTTGCCCCTGCCAGTAGGACCATGGCCAGGGCTCATCTCACTGCGGGGCGACCATCTGCTGCCACTTAACAGCACAGGAAACCACCACTGAACAAAAGCATCCACTCGTAGAGCATCCCACCTCCTGCAACAAAATGGAGGCATAAAGGCAGCGCTACTTCATCGCATACAATTTACAGTGAAGAGAGGACAGCAAACAGTGTAAGTAAGCTTATCTGGGAGCTTTCCCCCTAGATGTCACTAACAGGTACAAGGACATTATTATGAGGCTTGATACAGCCCAGGCAGACGAAAGGGAGCAAACAGCAACCACAGTGGTGGAAGGATGGGAGGGAGGGAGGGAGTGTGGCCTCCCCCATCTGCAGAGAAACCCCTCTGCTGTCACTGATGTTGAAAGAGGCTAAGCCTGGTGTAGGAGCAGACAGGGTGATGCCTTTCAACAGCATCACTCCTCAACAGTGCAGAATTTCCTGGTGATCCTCGGCATGGTATTTTGGTGTTTCTGTCAGTCCATGTACATGTTCACATGCCATATTGGGCTGCTGGCTGAATAGAGGATCGTGAACACATACTGCGAACATCACTCACCCAGAGATTTGCCTGATTAAAAACCTACCCTCCATGAATTTGCTTTCTGCATATTTTCTAATTTTTTTTTTCACAAGGAAATTTAAAATCTTTATTTTGCATCAATGTCGTGGGAAAAATGTCCTTTCTTTTCATAGAAGATTTGAAGTGAATAGAAAGGTCTGACATTGGTTTATTAAAACCTCCCCACTTTAACATAAGTTTTCTTTTTAAAGGAAATGGTAAAAGTTTTAATCAGGTCAAAACTGATCTAGGATGTATGCCAGCAAAGAAACACATAGATATGAAGTTGCCAGCAATACAAACATACCCATTTATTGCATTTTGACTAGACAATCAATCAGAGAGAAAAACAATGGCTTTATTATGGAAAAATATTAAAGCATATAGAACTTCTAAAGAAGGGGGTAAAAGGATGCAGATGCACATCCCAAATGCAGAGGAACACTCAGTCACTCTTCCTACCTATAGTGACTGCTGACATGTTCATCAAGCAAAACAGATCCTTCTCACAGAACCTGAAACTTCTGGGAAGCAGACTGGCCTGCCAGGGGTGTAGTCAGTGTCTTGTGTAGGCCTTTCTAGAAAAGAGTTCTGAGAGGCAAAACGTAACCAGATGATCAGGGCAAGGAGAAGCTTTTCAGAAGCATCTTTTGTGTGTTCTGGACTGAATTTAGGTCAGCTTTGGATTTATGGCTTCTAGCATAATATTCTGTCTGACCTCTAAGATGATCCCAAGACATGATGTACCCCCAAATGTACACCCAAGTGGTCCTCTGGGTGTATTAAACAGCTCTTTTGGACAGGGACCTGAAAGGATTGTGCAGAAAAGAGGACACTTAAAGTGACTGGCTTACTTTTGGCTTTCCTGCAGAAAGGGCATAGTAGTAAGCCAACGTCTTTGATTACCAGGTCTTTATTGTCCGTGAAGCCATTGAGTCAGTTCTGCTTTTTTATTGTGACTTAATTTTATCAAACAGTAAGGGCAGAAGCATCCCATTCAAAAGAAGCAAAAAATGTTCTGGGATAGAAATGCTGACAGTAAAACTCTAGGAGCATTAAATATCTCAACCTGGAGTTTATATTTAGATTTTAACATTATATTTAGCTGTTAGTTTTCAACTGCTGCTGTAGACTCTCCTCCCCACCCCATTCACCCCTTTGGAAAAGGATATGAGTTTGAAGTACAAACTTTGCATTTGTCATTCAGACTAGGGTGGGAACTCCACCTGCTCACAGCCTTGCTCTCTTAAAAGCTACTAATCCTCATAAAACCAACCTTTCTGCTTCCTCCCCCTGCCCCCCCATCTCTAATTTCCTGCATTCCTCACACTCTATTCTCTCTTTGTGTAGAAACTCATCTTGTTCTCTTTTGAACATACTGATTCATAAACATATGTTCTAAGTTACCTCTCTTGTCTTTGGTAATGTATTCCACATGTTTACATGCCATTTTATGAAATAGTTTTCTTTAACCTTTTTATTTGCCTCAATTTCCTAATGTTCAAAATATATTCTTTTCTTTCATGTTTTTTCTTCATAAATATATTGTACAGCTAAACAATGATGATTTTAATCAAAACCAAAACTACAGAAGGCCTAATCCTTCATTGACACATGAGGCTAAATTCTGTCCGTAGTTACTTTTGCACAACACCAGAGTGGGTAAAGCTCTTCACTTTCACTGGATTTCAATGTTGGCAAATCACCTTTATGGCTAAATCTTGACTTATAAAGTATCCAGGGGAAGCTGAGAGGTATACTAAAGCAATTAAAAATTTTATTGCTAAAATGGCAAATTTAAAAATTATGTTCTGGTATAGCTGAGTGCATGTTGTGTCTGTGTGTGCAAGTGTGCATGTGGGTGTGAGCATGTGTTGTTAAATCTAAGGATAACCATGCAAGTTGAATATCCCAAACACAATGTATGAATTCTTGTCTTTTTTCATTAGTAAGTTATTCAACTTTAATAATAAATGCACTTGGAATTGCAATAGTCAGGAAAATGTACAATATAGGATTTCATAAAAGCTTCATTAAAAAATAAATAAAAAGCAGCAGCAAATAACCCAAATGAAATAGATGCAGTTTTTAAAATCCCTCCACAGATATGCTGCAGAGGGAGGGACATGCAAAGGGAAAACAGAAAAAGGCCACTCTGCAGCCCAAGCACTAACAGGAGATGGTAGAATTCTGTAAATGTCATTGAAGGTGGCTTCTGGTGTTTGTATTTTCTGGCAAAACAGGAGTTAAATTGATCTTGCAAAGAGAGACTATCCATAACTCCAAGGGGTAAACATCTTTGACTTAGAAGGTTCAAGGGACCACCAAATGATTAAATAAGATTATTAAAGTTCAGTTTTGCTTAGCTTTGTTGAGGGTGGTGGTCCAGTGCCTTTATAGTCTACTGTCTGCATACTCCAGTAACAGGGACATTAATACTCTACACTGGTCCTGTTGTCAAAAGCAACACTCAAACAGATAAATTGCCCAGCAGTAATTGTGTATTAAATGTCAATTGAAGTAACTTACATAAATTCCTGCTAAGGGACACATAGGTTGCAACCTATGCTTCCATTTATCCAAATCCTATGTGAAACCAATCTGAAATCCAATTAAATGAATTTTTGATAAGAGAATGAAGTTATTAGATGCATAAAAATCTGCCAATGTGCAGTGATTGCCTTAGCAGTGAAATAAAATGCACGGAAAGGATAAACTTGTGGTAAACCAGTTCATGACATGTACTGAACATGTTGTGGAACCCTCACAAATGAATATGTGACAAAGGAATAAACATGAAAGAAATACACTGATTGTACACTAAGGCTGTGCATTTCAGAGAGATTCACCGTATTATCTTCCTTATTCATGTGGATAACAGGCTTACTTATGTCTTCAAAAAATAATTCTTTCTATCATACTGCAACAATTCTAAGCATAGTGATAAATAGGAAGTATGAAAATGCTAATGTATAAGAGCTAGTGGAATTTTAAAGGATCAGGACTGAGCCAAATTTTTAGATGAGATTTCTTGACATGGAAAAACCTCACTGAAGAAAAAAAATGAACACAACAATATGTGCATTGCATATTTATAGTGCAATAATTTGACTCTGAGATTTACGTAAATCCATTTCAGTGGTTTTATTCCTGTTGTACAGCTCACATGGTTTTGGCATCATTTGCTACTTATGAGCAACAATATCAAGCAGATTTATATTGTACAGGTTTTTTCTTTTTTAAACTTTAATGTAACTTAAATTTAAAAATGAAAGCAGAAACTTCAGCTGGAACAACCTGTGCTTTGTCAGTCAAGTGCAATGTTTGAAGAAAATAGTACTGTATATTTTTATTTTTAAAAGGGACAATGTTTTTCTTAAAATTAAATGAAAAGTATCAACTGACTAATAATTTCTGGGTAGCAAAAAAGGAGAATATGCAAAAATTGTCTGCAGAAATATCTGTACAGCCACTTCCCCCTTCTGGCATTCTCCAGATCATACCTCTAATGCCTCACTCTTCCATGACAGACATGAAATCCGTGGGACAACACAAGACTTAAGGGCTGGATCTGCTGTTTTTGACTGCAAGAAATGGTGAGGAAATCTCATCTGCTCTCTACATCTCTGCAAAGTTTGCATAAAGAGAAGCAACCCCTTTCTTGCACTTTTGGCATCCCCACAACCTTATGAATATCTGGAGTATAAATGACCTTAAATGCCCAGCCTGAACACAGGGATGAATTTACAGGGGTGCCCAGCAGCTGTGTCCACTGCCTGGCCACCAAGGACCAAGGCCAGAGGGGCAGGAGGCTCTGGGAAATGAGGAGAACCACCAACACTTGGAGGTGCCTGAGGCTGTGAGGCATTTTCACCTGGATGGCAGGGGCAAGGCCAAGGGACTTTGAGGGTCACTGCAGAGCTTGCCCTGCCCATAACATGTGGAGTCAGGAGAACCAGCCATAAGAAACTGGACATGCAGATGGTGCCAGGGTTCCAGTGCTTTGGAACACCCACTGGTGTCCTGTCAAGCACAGGAAGAACCTTCCTCTTGACTCCCCCTGCTCAGGAAGCTGTAGAGAGCAATGAGAACCTCCCTCTTGACTTTTCCTGCTCAGGAAGCTGTAGAGAGCATGAGGTCACCTCTCAGCCTCCACCAAACTAGACCAACCCAGTGGCCTCAGCAGCCCCCTACAGGACCTGTCTTCAAGCCCCTTCACCAGTTTTGGTGCCTTTTTCTAGGCCTTGATCCCCTCTGGAAATTGTGGGATCCAATTTACAGGATTGTATTCCTGTACTCTGTCCCCTTCCAGTATGGGAATTAGTAGCAATTGGTACAGCTACAGCATATTATTTTGGGGTGTGCTAATCAGCATGCATTTGTCTTGTGGGGTCCTTTGCAAAGAGGAAAAATGGTCTTAAAATACACTGGCTACCAGTTTGTTTGCAAGCATAACTCAAAATATAGACTTTAGCTTATAAACTCTTCCTGAAATCCTTGCTCCTTAAAATTTGGCCACTTTAGGCCTGAGAGAATTCTGAAGTTCTGAAAAATCATCAAAACCTGAAATTATCCTTATTCATATTCTTACTGTGTACATTTTATAGCCTAGTCACACACACATAATAAACAATTTTTATTCTTGCCTGTGTTGATGAAAAAAAATATGCCCAAAAATCTTTGTTTTAGTATTTCTGATTACTCCCTTAAATCACAAAGCCATCATTCAATTCCTTCTGGCTAGCACTGGCTGCTGAAAAGAGGCACAAAAATGGAGAAAAGTGTGGTAACCCAGAGCTGCTCTGTGAAGGATTGGCAAGGCTGTATGGAAAGGCTTGCAAAGCATCTGCTCTCACATTATGCTTGGCTTCAGTTAATATTCCCACTATTAATCCTTTAGCTTTATGAGAATAAAAAATAAATAACACTTTAAATAGAAAACAAACAAACAAATAAGCTAAGGGTCCTGGGTTTCTTCCTCCTGTCTGATCAGATCAGAAAATCTGGCTTGAGTTTTTTATTCTAACAGCCTGTTCTGCTCCCTCTCAGACCTAGTAAATCTGTCAGCAGTAGGCTTAGGTAAGAACCTGCTCCATCTCCTGAATGGAAGTGAGAAGCTTTTTAAATGTGAAAGCTGAAGGCCTTGCTCCTGAAGAGAGCAGAAATTCTTCATGATGCTGACCTGGAAAAAAGGGAAAGGAAAGGATTCAGGCTGGAGAACAGGAAAATGGTGACTCTTTTGAGGTGACATTGTTTTTAATTTTGAGCTTGATATAGTTACAGAAAGGCAAATCCTGGCTAATGCCAGTGCTGTATTACTGGGATAACTTTATTATTCAAGCTTCTCACCATATGACTTTGCTATGACTGGAAAAAATCTGCCCAGTTTTGAGCTCATGGGCTGCTAAAGCTGCTGTTTCAGTGCAGAGGCAGAGCTGACCCAGGCTACAACAATGCTTGACTGAGCTCACCTAAAAAAGTGATTACTATGAGGGTCCCAAAGGAATCCAGGAGTTACTGTCTAGGCAGAGTAATTCAAAGTAAATGGCATGCCAAAAAGAATGCTATTTTAGCAGAAAACACCATTGCTGTGTGTGAAGTGAGGCTTCTCAAGCAACAAAATGAACTTGAAGGACTTATTTATATTTATTCATATTTGATAGTTCAGGAACAGCATTGACTAGTATTTAAGTTGGTTTGAACTGGTGCTAGTCCCACAGATGACATTCTCATACTGATATTCACCATGACCTGTATGAAAGATGATATAAAAATTCAATTTCATGAAGATGCAGAAATGTTTGGCTTTTGAATCGAGATCCCTTTCTTAACACAGAAACTAGATGTGATTTGGAAACAAGCATGGCACATGAGAGACTAAGGATTGCTAAATTATTCTCCTGTTTCTCCCATCCTTTCCCATCCTGTGACTCAGCTCCTGAGCACTGACTTTCATCTTAGAGCTGAAACCTATGCTAAGCTCTGCTCAGTCTGGCAGAGCAGTCTGTCAGGCAAGAGGAGGGGGATGTGCCTCCACGTCAGACTGGCACAGAAGTACTTGTGCCCATCACCATTGCTGCCCCTCTCCACTCAGGGGCAGCTACAAACCCCTGGCTGGTCAAAACCCACGCCTTTCCCTTGCTGGGGTGGACACAAGGATGGGCTCCCTCTGCTCAGCATCTGCTTCAGTTGCTATGGCTGTGGACTACTGTGTGACCTGGGGAGACTCTCACTGGTCCTGCTAAATCCAGCAAACAGGAGACCCTCCTGCAAAACTTGCCTGTTAGCTGTCAGATTTGGCTGCAGGTATACAACGTGATCCAGTGGAGCACCATGGCAGGGTCATCAGGACAGGAACTGTACAGATAGCACAAATTAATGGTGATAGTTGTTTTCTCACTGCTGACCCTGACACATACAAATATTTGGCAACAGCTATGGATTACTTCTCAAAATGCACTAAAGATAAACCTCTACAGGATAAACTACCCCAAAGTGTTGAGGTCTTTGATTGAATTCATCAGACATTCATGTGTATCTGCACAAATCAATGACCAAGGCAGGGAATTTGTCAATCAGGTAAGTGAGGAAATACATTAACAGGTGACAGACAACAATTTGCCAGGACACATAACCCTAGAGCCAGCAAGCTTGTGAAATGGCAGAATTGAACTGTGAAAGACAAATCACTGAAGGTGGAGAGAATGTCTTCATTATGTCTTGCTCTCACCTGCAACTGCAGAACAAAGTCCAGAGAATTTTTTTTTCTCTCATCCTCTGCTGCATTAAAAATGTGAACAACCTGTTAATAGACATTACAAATTCTGTTACTGTCTCACTTTAATAGCGAGATAACAATCGTGTGCCATTTACATATTTTGCATTTTATCGCTCTTGCATAATTCATCATAAGTAACATAACATTCTTGTCAGGAGAAGTTCTGCAAAATTTTAGAAAATGGAAGGAGAGCTGTATTGCAATCAGAAATAGCAATTAGTATTGAAGTGTTTAGGTAAAATAAAAGGAAATTAAGCAAGTAAGAAGCATGAATGGAGGAGAAAAAAATGAGCTGATTACAGTTAGACACAAAATGAAAGTGTGGACTAGAAAGTGACACCTCGCAAAAAATGGGAATGCTTGGCTCACACATTGTAGGCAAGATGGGTTTAATGATGACTAAAATGGATATACTGCAAAAGAGTAATTGTTATGGAAGAACACATGTTTCAGGGAACAATAGCAGTGCTGAATCAGTTAGTAAAGTCTGTAGAAAACCAGAGCTATGACTAAACAGACTATAAGTTTTTGAAAAAAATGGTAATTTTTGAGAGCTCTAAAATTGTTCCATCTAATATTAGTATAGCTGCAAACAATAGTCTGCAGTAGGATAAAAGAGTAGGATTTTATCAAATTTTCTGCATTACAATCACCTTCATTTGTATTGTTAATTTTGGCATGAAAACACCCAAACAATGACATTCAAATGTTCTTCTTTGGATCCAAATTTGATCTCATTTCACATCTGGGCAAACTAAACTAAAAGCACACATACATATAAAATATTTTATTATCTAGTAACTAGGACTGTTAGACAGGGAGCAGAATGTAGTTAGCTGATTTCAATTCTCTTCTGCTTTAAACATGAGCCAGATTTGAGGAGATTACAGTCCTGGTAAGGGAGCTCTGAATGTCCCATTAGCAAAAGTTTGGACTGGATGTGACCTAACTCTGTAGAGTCCAAAGGGGTTTATGGTGGTAGCTGAAACAATTTAAGTCTCAGTAATTTTGGCTCTGAAGAGGACGACATTGATAACTTTGTCATTCCCTTTGATTTCAACTCCTATACAGCAGTAAACATTACACTGAACCATGGTGGGGGGGGACCTGGTCATGAGCAAATCACAAACAGACTATCTGGACTGGCAGAAAATCAAGCACCAACATTTCATCAGTGGAGGAACTCTTGTCTCCAGAGATTTGTGACTTGTGGGTCACGTCCTGTTGCATTTGTGGTCACCTATGTCCCCCTGGCAGCTCTGTGAATGACATAGCATGTAGCAGTATTAAGAAAGGATTGGTTATAGCTTTCTTCTAATGGCATTTAATGGCTGAAGATGAAGAACTGCATACTGGCACATATGCATGAATCACTGTCTGGAAAGTCTATTTTGATTGGTAGGGGAAAATACAGAGATGTTGGATACCTCTGAATGATGATAACTGATGGCAAATCTGACATCTAAGAGCCATTCGCAATACATTGATACATAACCCCATGTTTAGAGACACCCTTCCTCCTGCCCCCACCCCCAAAACAATCTGAATAATGAATCAAATGGTCTCAGGAGTAATTGGATCTTTTTCTGTGTAATTAGCAATTTTTCCCCTTGCATTATAATTTAAAGTACTGTGGATGAATCGAGCAACTCATGTAATGAGTCATTAGACTGAGGCTTTTAAGGAAGTTATTTCTGAAGGTCTGTGGAGGCTAAAATATGTCTAAATTAAAAGAATGACAGGCTGCAATCATGGCTGTAAAATAAAGGTGCTCAGTAAGCAGTCCTATTACAATCAGAAAGAAAAAGAAGCAGATCTCTGTCTTGTGCATGGAAGCAGAGGAAATGATGAATACCTTAGGTAACTCATTCTGTGCAAAATCAATCTTTCACTGTCAATTTTAAATGAACTAATTTGTTCACAAATCTGCTCAGTCAGTTTGGAAGCATACTCAGTTCATCCATATTAGCAAATCCTTTAATCTTGACTAGTCCACTGAGTAAGAAATCTAGAAATGTGTTAATATGACTGGACATATGTAGTAGGATAAGAATTGATTCTTTTAATTAGTGTCTATTCAAGTTATAGTTCCTTCTTTTACTGAACTATTGACCCACTGATATATAAAGAGATTACTGTTATGACTAAAATACCTTCCAAAGTTATATTTAACTCTTTCTTTATTGGTGAATGTGAGATAGAAAAATAATCTTTGCGTTATCCAAAAATAAACAATGTAATCTAATTTGAGGTTTCTTTCCAACATGCTCCCATTAATTCTGGAGATTCAAACTGATATTTGAAATTTAAAAAGCATAAGCCCCAAGTTATTGCTAAAGGAATTTTATAATCCTTTCTTCCAATTTAGATAAAACTATTACATGCTATTTGTAATTCTAGTTTGATATCAAGACAGTCAGAATTTCACCCACCACAATCCAACTACTGTGCTTGGTGGTAAATCCCCACTGAAATTCATTGATGACAAAAGTATTTTCTTAACAAAAGAAATTAAATTAAAAAGACAGAAAGACATTGCTCCTGTTCCTCTCATTCCTACTCTGTCCATACAGAGTAAACTCTGGAAAACAGCTGAGTATAAACTCACTGTATTTTGCAAACAAACAAGATTACGCTCGCTCTTGCTCACCCATGGAGATGGGACAAACACTAAAAACAATCCCAAATAACTGTACACTGACAATTGAAAACAGCATTATAATGATCCCAGCATGGTCTTTAGTACCAAAAAAAAAAAAAAAAAAAAAAAAAAAAAAAAAAAAAAAAAAAAAAAAAAATCTGGCATTTACTTGTTGCTCTTCACCTTACATTGTAAAAGACCCTCTGCAGCAGGGTGGTCCTAGGTAGGGACCTATATTGAACAGTATGGCTGTGAACCATTTTATTAATCACATGAATAATTTGAGCTACTGCTCTAGAAAAATTCCCTAGCACCCTGCCTGGGTGGACAATCACTTTTAGCAGCTTTGAGATCTTTGCACAGGACTAGACTTTTAAGATTTTCAGAGAGTTTTTTAAGTGGAAGTTGAATATGGAAACACAAGGTGAGTAGGTTTATGGCTAAATATGGAAAAATGTCATTTACTGAAGCCTTCTTACTTCAAACCAGCAAGGCAGATTCCTCTGTTTTGTTCTGAGCCTGGATAATCTGAATCCTGCTGCCTTTGTCAGATCTATTTGTCCACTAAGGTCTTGACTTGGGGTTTTGCACAGACCTGTCTCTTGCAACAGCACGTTTTCTTAGCTACAGTCTTTAATTAAGTAAATATAAACAAACAAAAAAAGATTAAATTTTCACTCAAGCCTTCTATTGTTTCTCTCTTTTATCAAATTTTCACTTGAAGGGCATTCCCAGGCAATACATGACATGACAGGAAGAAGATAGCTGTTGTATTTTGAATTCAGCCTGTGTGGAGCTTTCTGAGCATCCATCTGCTTCATTTCAGACTGTGTCTCTCCTCAGTTTTCAATGTGATGGTTGTTTTGCTCACCTACTTTTTCAGTGGGCTGAGCTTCTGGGGCCTGGCTGGTGGGAACCAGCAGATTCCTGTCACTGAAGGCAGCAAATTAACAGTGGCTTTTCCCAGTCTGCTTTCCTACTGCATTAGGGCTGGCCTTTGCCATCTGAGCTGCTGATTTGTATGAGCTCAGATTTTCTTAACTGGGTCTGTAACCAGTCTGAGAGGGATTAGGACAACAGAACACCATAACCAGCTATCTCATGTGCTCTTGTTCTCTCATGTTAGTGGGACAGTGGGCGTTATGGTCTCCCCAGTTATTGTTTAAAATTTTGGCCAAAAGTGTCTCTATAAACCTTCAGCATTCATTTACATCTTTATGGTTTGACATTTTTCCTCTTAATTTGCCTCAGCAGCACCCATTTTCTAGACTTTGGCTCACTAATTTGTCTCTGTCTTTTACAGTTATCCTTGCAGTGCTCCCCTGTGTCTTTCCACATCCAATTCTTAAGGTCTTTGAAAAAAAGGATTTGAAAAACATACACATCAACAGATGACCCTTGATCTGGTAGACTACCACAAACACATGCAAGGTGAAAATGTTTTCTTTGCCCTGTGCTCCTCACCCAGCAATCCAATTTCAGCTGTGTTCATAATGAGGGCCTGCCATGTGTGGGAAGTGTGGCAGGAGCAGGGCAGGGTGTGCCCAGCACCCTCCTGGGGGTGGGAAGCTCCTCCTCAGAGTCCCACTGGGTCCAATGGGAGCTGGTGTTGAGTACTGGATTTCTGTTCCCTGATGAAAGAGAAGTGGAAATTTCTTCATTTACTTTAATGATTATTGCGACTTCACAGAGAAGTAGCTGATTCTGCAAATAGGTCTATGAAATGATTAGCCTTTGCAAATGCCAGGATACTTAAAGATAACTATGTTGATGTCATATATCTCTATCTCCCTATATGTAATTCTCTGCATATGTTTATGTGTGTGCTATTTTGTATGATCTTGGTGGAGGACAGGAGAGTCCCGTCCAAACCAAGCTTGGTTTGGCTCATTTAAAATACTCATAATGAAGGCCTTAAATGTGAATAATAATAATAATAATAATAATAATAATAATAATAATAATAATAATAATAATAATGACAATTTTAATGTCTAAATTAGTGCAAAACCTGAAAACACTTCTCTTGCTTCCAAGGCACATGTAGGATTGAACAGAAGAAGAATGGCACATCTCTATCAGCCAGTGCATTTTGATAATTGATCAAATTTCCATATTAATTAGAAAACATGCACTCAAAGTGGGCGGGATCACAAGATTCTATCAGCTCAGTTTTTCTTAATTCTCTTTCCTGAATGAAAAAGTGAAGTGCCTGGTCTTTTGCTAACTCTGAATTTGAGAGATTGCCTTCACCACTGCTTGCTTCAATTTATTTGGGAATGTCTTTTGTGCTGTATGCTCTCTTATTGTCTAAAAATGCCTTTTAATTTCCTGAGTACATATATGTATACAATGAATATTAATCAAGAGCTGATTAGTATCTCTTCTGCCATCACACAAAAATATTTTATCAGAGACAGATTGTATCTGCAATTGCATATACAAAGTCTACACTGGAATGGTTCATGAGTTTGACTGAGTATGGACTGAAGTCCTTCACTAAAATTTTGGATTTTCTCATCTAGAAATAAATTTTGCTAACCAGAAGCATGGAATAAAAACCCCTCAAAACACTCATGTATTTTTCCTCAGTAGTGCGGTTATTTGCTTGCTTTCAGATATTCTAACCAGCAGAACCATGGGTATTTCTGGTGTTATATTTGGCTAAAATCTCACCACCAATCTCAGCTTCTGGCATGGAAGGAAAGAAATCCTTTCCCAAGGGGCACAGAAAGGATACAAACCTCAAGGCAAGACCCAACCCTTGCAACCTTTGTGTGAGGTGAACAAAACGAAGGAAGTGAATAAACTGCCCAGCTGTTAAAATTGATGCTGCAAACTGCCCCCAGGATAACTGCCAAGGAATCCAGCCTCATTTTGTCTGGGGAATGCAAGATCTCCACTGTGGCTCCTCAAACTCTGCTTCCATCCTTGCCCTTCTGCCCAGAAAATACCATTTAATGCACATGCCCGGTTACTGCGACAACTTTGAAGAAAGTAAGAGTAAGGTTTGCATTTTAGTTTCTTCATAATAAACTCCTAATTTTAGTCTGCTTACCTCAATATATTTTCTGTTTTGTATTCTCTGGTGGCTGTGGCTCTACCTTGCATGGAGGTTGACAGATTGAGTGCTAATTCTACCACCTGTAGACCTTGTTTATTTCAAAATGTCACTTGTTTTTTATATCCGAAGTGCCAAGAGAGATGTTCTCCCAGGACACCAAAAATCAGTCATTATTACAACACAGCTATTAAGCCACCCATGTCTTAAACACATCAGTCAAAGACGTCTGTCCTGCAACTATGCAGCAGAAAGGGCAGCATGTTATTAGAGAGAAAGAGAGAGAGAGATACCAGGGGAGCCAAAATCATTATCTGAATATATCACTGAGGCTGTCTAATGCTGTAGGACCCATGGCAGAGCCCAGGAAGCTTCAGTCCTCTGTGATCATGTAATTGCTCCACAGTAATTCCTTCTAGAATCTTCAATGGCTCTGAATCTGGGCTCTGAAACCTCCCACACTTGTGGTTGAGTCATTGCAAGAATTCAATTTTTCCAGAAGGTTGAGGAAGAAAAAGCTCTTCCAAAAGTCCAATTCCTTACCTCCAGGCTTTTTGCAAGTTCTAGAAAATGCGCCTAGCCCCCATTAAGCACATCCAAACATTTAGTTCTGAGTCCAATGGTGAACAGCATAGGAG
Source organism: Agelaius tricolor (assembly GCF_023055355.1). Classification (NCBI taxonomy): domain Eukaryota; kingdom Metazoa; phylum Chordata; class Aves; order Passeriformes; family Icteridae; genus Agelaius; species Agelaius tricolor. The sequence continues at coordinate 13,556,524 of NW_027269272.1, forward strand.
CAAGAAAGGCAAGAAGAGAAAACTTTCCGAGGGCATCTGCTAGGCCCACGTTGGCTGTCTTGGCAAGACATGTCAGGATGCATTGGTAGTGCGCAGTGAGGCTGAAGATTCCCTACTGGCTGGAACTGAGTCATTTGCCAGGCTTTCCTTGTCAGGGAGAGTTAAACCAGTCACTGATCCTAATTCTAACACTGTTGTTGCAGCATTCCAATTTTTAATCGCTACATGACTTGTCAGGTTGAATATGAGCCACAAGAATAAAATTTAAAAACCTCCTAATAATGAGGGTGTCAAAGATGACTAGCACTTGGTGTTCCTTCCATTACCTTTCCATTTCTTAAAAGTGAAACGAAGGTGTAAGCGCCCTCATTTCCAAATGCTCTCTAAATTTTCATTTTCTCCCCAACAGATCTTTTCCTGAAATCCACCAAGATAGCGTAAGTAGCACATTCCTGCACTCCTTATACAGTGTTGGGGGAGCTTACTTTGGGCTTAAGAGCATGGTTTGAAAAGGGGTTCCCCCTTCTTCCACAGTTATGGGACAATATGGTGGACAATTAGGTAAAAATTAAATGTGCCATATGCCTTCATCCTAGGGTGGCAGCCTCTTTTCCTAGCTGCTTTTCTCCCTGAGTTTTGAAACCTAAGAGAAGTGAATTTCCTGCCTTCAGTGAGCAAGAATGAGCTCTCTTTGGTATGTCACAGTTTTGCATATCATCAATTTGTCTTTAAATGTTTGAAATTTGAAGTAATTGTAGACAATTGACACAAGCAAAATGGAAGACACCCAGAAGTGAAGGGCATTTTTCAGGCTAGCAAACTGACACACACATCCCAGTATTCCTTTCCCCATGACAGAAGATGGCAGGGAGAGATGTGCTTCATGCTGTAAGTTCCTGAATGCTGACAAACAAATCAGCTTCCTGTAGGCTCTGAGTTCTCATCTGCAATTGAACTAATTTACCATCTTCATTTGCTGTGGGAATGAAATACAATAACTGATTTCAAAAGACACCAGCATGCTAACAAATATGGGCTGCTGAATGCCAGTCTTTTTCAAAAATTAGCTTACCCTCAGCAGTGTTTCAGTTCACTGATTTCTTCTTGTTTGATTATTTTGTTATAGAATGCTTAAATTCACAGTACTTTCCACAAAAGAAAATCTGCACTAAAATCTCTAATCACTGCAAAAAATGCAGGATCAGTTGACTTCATCTTGGATTGACATTAGAAGTAAACTTACAGCACACAGTAAAGCTACATGCAGGAATAATTAAATGCAGTTATGATTTTAATACTGATACCTACAACTGGAACAATTCAATATTTGTGGAAATTTAGTTCAGCATCAGAGCTGAGTCAAGAAAATGGAATAATCCAATTAAAAATTGGTGATGTGGTGAACTTGTCCATGTTTGAGATTTTGTGGTTTATTTAAAAGGCTGCATCTTTTGAATTGAACTCAATGACTGTTGCAAAATGTTGTGTTTTCATAAAAAAAAAAAAAAGTTTATCTGGGACTACAAAGGCAAGACATAGAAGGAGAAATTGTGGTGTGTGACTCATCTCCAGACAAGGCAGCTGCTGTGGTGGGGCTGTAAATCCATCAATGCAACTTCTGTAGCCAACACAACTTCAGAAATCCATCCCCATCTTCTCTGCAGTGAGGCAGGAACAGGAGCTCTAATTCCAGGTGCATTTGGTATTTGTGGAAATACCCATGCAGGCTCTCCAGCCCTATCAGTCTTTTTCCTGGAAGCACACTGCTGCTCTAAAGAGCTCTTCGTGGCTCCAAGAAAAAGCTATGGTGGAAGCTGTCCTTTTGTTAGTAGAACAGAGAAATTTGAACTGAATAATGCTCCTTGGTGCTTCTTTGGTCCCTCTATTTTACTCAACTGTTATTAAAATCTCTATTCACCTCAGAAGTTAATCAGTGCTACAAAATCTATGCTACCCCTTCCTTTGGGAGGCTGAAAGGTAAATCATTGAAGAGATAACACAATGAAGGTGTGACTACACAAAAGTAAAATTCATGGGCACTTACATTTATTGCTACTTTACTGATGAATTATCTACTGCAGTGGCTTTCGTGCTGTTCACCATCCCTGTTGCTATCTCTCCTTCCTGTAAATATGAACTGTTCTGGCAGAACTAATAGGACTTTTGAAGCAGAAATAAAATCTTTTACCAAGGAGCATTCTTGGTTCTATGTCCCAGTTTCAGAAATACACAAAACTAGGATTCAACAAAACTTTTCTAACCAAAAAAAGTACCAGGAGAGGGGCAGAAAAGCCACATTTTCTTTTTTAAAACTCAGAATATGGGTAGTTTGAGCCTTTGTTCACTTTTATTCTGATCATCAGAGGTTGAGGAAAATCACACTTTTTCTTGAGTTCAGAAAAAGGTTTTATTTTTGTCATATCTATTATGAGAAAACTGGGATGAATGTGATTTTGAGTTGGGCTTGGAAATAGCTTATAAGTTAAGTTTTGGTTTTGCAGAAAAAAAATCGGATATTGTTGTGCATAAAGCATGCTTATTATCGAAACCATGAACTTGTGTAGACTTGTATAAAAATAAGATTTAGCCTTTTTAATCTTTCCTGACAACCCAGGGTACTGGAACTGTTTGCCTTCTCTCTGAAGCATAACTTGGTCGAGATTTTCAAAAGAGGGAAATAGGATTAAATTTGATTAAGGGTTGCAGTGGTTCAATGTAGGGTAAATTATTTTTATTCATCCTGATTTGACTTTGTATGAGAAACTAAGCTGAGCTTGTACTTTAGCTACCCATGTTTTAAAACAGTGACTCTCTATAGAAAATTTATGCAGACAACATGAAACTCTCTTTATCAACTATTCAGTAAATTATCATAAAATATTTCAGGTGTTTATCTTAGATCTCAATTTCTGATGAATATATTGGAGTAAATATAAATCAAAATTTACCCTACACTTTTCTGTCCTTATACAGCCTAAAGTTGCCCAACAAACCCTCTGTTCATCTCTTAGTTTCCTTCAATTTAGATTGATTATGTCTTTATACTGGGGAGAGGGCTTTCCTGATAAAAGAATGGCTTAATCTTTATTTGCCTAGAGCAGTTAGAAAAATAAGTGAAGCAAGCAGCCTCCTGTGACTGATTTCTGCTCACTTAAGGCAATTCACCCTTGAAACAGAGAATAATTGTTCTCCATCCTTTTCCAGGTACTGTCTTCCCTTTCATATATTATTTCCAAATATTCTTTAAGATTTTGAACATTAGAGTAATACAGGATGAATCAGTACCATGCATCAGGTTAAATTTTGCCTACAGATTCCTATCCAGAGATTTCACGAAATTGAGAAAATGGAAGCCATGCACACATCTAGGAGAAAAATTTGGTCCATAGCCTCCATAAATTCTGAATTTAAAAAAAAAAAATAAAGAAAAAGAAAAAAGTGAAAGAAAGAGAAAAAAGAGAAAGAAACAAGAGATTACTTCTATTTCAAGCAACAAGGTAATAATATGTGGGCTTTGATCAAACTACTGGGTGTCAACAATCTGATAATATTAGAATTGTGCATGATATAGGAATTGACTTCCTAGATGGTACTCTTCTGGACAAGAAACATGGGTGTGCCTGCAGAAATTCCCTAATTGGGTACCTTTAGCTTCTGTACCTCAGTTTTGTGTGGATAAAGTAACAAATGTTTCCCTTTCAGCACCACTGATACTGGAATGACAAGGTGGGAGGTGGACCACTTGATCTCCTCTTTTATTTAGCCCTATTTTTAAAAAGAACATTTCTTTCTTTCCTGCACCTGGTCAAGTGGTTGGCAAAAACCAACAAGTTATATGCATTGTCTTATTCAGAAGGAATCTAGGAAACTCTTTTTAGCTGGATTAAGTCTAGCCATAATATTATTATCTTGTCAGGCTGAGTTTGAAACTGAAACAACTCATAGAAATCCCAAGTTTAGTAATCCCTAATGTAAACATTTCTCTGTAATTGGATTTAAATTAAATAATTGTTACTCCAATAACAAAACTGTACTAAGGGTGGGTACAGTAATTCACCCTGAAACTTTCTTTTTTAGTGACTTCTTCCTCAGAACTGCATCTTACAAATTCTTTTCTATCGGTGGAACTGAGGACACAGTGTGATATTGCAAACTTAATCTTAAGAACTGCTTCTGAACTGCAAAAGTTCATCAAGTTCATCAAGCAATTATTCTTAATTTTAGGGTTGAAGAATGATACAAAGCAAAAGTAAACTTTCCTGTAAGAAAATTTTAAAAAGTCTCCCAGTGCCTCCACTGGCAGGGAGACCAGGAAGAGATCTACTTTCATAGATCATACGGCTGGGAACTCACTCAAAGCTGTAAACTGTAAATACCAAAATGGAGCACAGATAAACTGCTGACTTTATAAAAATCATGGATGTTTTAATAGGATAAGGACTTCAATTGTGCTCTTCTTTTATTTCATCATACCCACTGTGCTGGACAAATTTGTGCCGGACAAATTTGTGTCAGCTAATACAGTTCTCTGCAGGCGATTTGCAATGTGTGTGTTTACTATAAATTTTCACTGGAAACTTCTTACAGCTGAATGTTGCTTCATCATGCCAGGTTCTTTCAAATGCTCTTTAGCAGTGAGTTAGGATGGATCAATTTACCAGCTGACCCTGAGGAGGTGTTTGTAAAAGAAATCACTGTTTCATGCACCTAGGTATGATATCAAGGAGACACTGAGTTGTTGTATAAAAACAAGAGAAAGTATGAAGTTAAAGAACCACCTCTTCATGAGTCTAGACCTGTAAAAGAATGCATTTGTTCATAAAAATCTGAGCAGATTAGAAATAGGTGTTATTAATCTTAGATTATAATATAAATCCAATGTCTGTTTTTCTAAGAGTCCTGAATCAACTACTTTTGACTTCTCAGTCCCTCTGCAATAAAACCTATGACATTTCTATAAGGGACAGTTGGTTGAGGGCTTCACCTGCTAAACTCCCAAGTACCAGTTCTTGCAACTGTACTATTTGTGGTCCTTCCTTTTGCCAGTATTTCCTTGACATAGACTTTCTAAAATACTATGTCCTGTTTTAAAAATAATGATTTAATAAGTAGACATGAATGGGTGCGTAGTTCAAAAATGCAGCTTGCTAGCACCCCATCCTTTCTTGGCCTTTGCAGTTAAAACTGAGATGTAGTTTTACTTTGACACACTGTGAGAATCTGTATCTCATTGTTGCTTAGATCATGGATGGGCAACAATGGCTTTTTTCAGAGTTTCACAGACTAGCAAACTTAAAGTAGCTCCTTTTAATTGAAACCCAGACATACTTTTAGGTAAAAACAAAACTGAGCTGGCTTGAGTTTTTCCCAAGCTAAACAAAAGAGATTGGAACTTTCCATTGTTTTTGTCTGCCAACCATGCATTGTTAAAGGAATCGAAATAAAGAGGGAAAGGGGTCAAGGGTTATAGAGCTCATATTTCCACTCTACATGACCCCATCTCAGCAATAGTGGGACCCTCGTGATCAGTTCCTGTTGGTCTAACGGAACAGCCATTTCTTAAGAAAAGGAATTACTGCGTACAGTACCTTTGTGACTAACAGAAGAATACCCCAGCTCTTCAAAGGTCCTTTCATTACAGCCTCTGAAGAGGACTCTGACATTACTTTCTTGAGATTATAATGAAAACAGCTGTACTTGTACCAATTCCCCTTTTTATTATTTTTTGTAACAAAACAAGATTGATGTTATGCCACTTTCTGTTCTGTCATGAGAATAAGGTATCACAAATGCTAATAACTACCACAGTAGCAATATGCACTACTTTGATCTTTTCACTATTCTTTGATTTGAGCAGCTGGCCACTGAATTTCTTCCTTAAAATCTGTGCTGCCTAAAAAACAAAGGGAAAAATGGCCAACAAAATCAAATGTGCACATTTAAAACCATTCCTCTGACTAGTCCAATTCAAATCCTACATGAGTAATGCAAATACCATACTTTGATTTTGTGATTGTAGGCACAGAAATCTTAATACACATTATTCTGATGATAGATTGTGGCAGAACAAGAAACACCTGAAACAACCAATTCTCATTAAAACCTAAAGTTTCTAATCCCTTCATTCTTACTGGTTGCTTTGCCAAAGACTTCTTAAGAGATTATTGAGCTTATTTATGAAAATCCAAAAGTAATTTTAAGTGACTTTTTCTCCTTCTAAGACAGTAAAATTAAACATGCCGCGGTTGTAATTTTTTTCCAGTGTCAAAGGCAATGCAAGAAGGCAGGATCTGGCAACAGCAGCTGTCAAGATTCCAAACCCAAGAAATGAAAAAACACCTACTGTCCAAATTATTGTTGTACTGGTAGAAACAGGATAGTAGCCTTTGATCTTCCTGTGAATAAACTGGAACAGAACTCTGTATTGCCATCTGAATTTCTTTTTCAGCAACTCAACTTTCACAGTGAATCAGGAGTACAATTTTTCTATTCTCTGCATTTTAGTTTGGTCCCAGCTCTATCTTCATGATGAGCACCATTAGCCTCGTTTACATGAATACCACAATGAAAATTATAAAGTGGCTGGTGCTCAGAATTTGCAAGTAAAGATCTCTAAATGAGAATTTTGGATCCTCACTTCCAACCAACAGCAACAATTTAGATACTTAAGTTCTTTCCTGGAAGCCACAGCACAATGTTTCCAAAAGCAGAAAGAAGTGCCTCATGGAAAATTCAGAATCAGCTGAAGATGTAATTTTACTGCATAAATGCTTTTGAAAATATGACTGTTCTGTTCCTTAGTAAATGAAATGTAATAATTTTAGAAAATTTAAAATTTAGCAAAATTTGTACGAAATGGAGTGAGATGAAAAAGTTTAACAAATACAGTCTCCAAAGTGAAAGCATCATGAGAGAACATCTACATGTCCAAGTTAATTCACTGCTAGGAGTGCTTTTATTCTCTGTTTCATTTAAAACAGAAACATTAAAGTTATAAGTAAGGAAGCAACAGAGAAATCTGAATTGTTATGTTTGTGAGTTACTGGGAGACAAGATATGCTTAGAGAAAAAGGAGCCTCCTGAAGTGTTCACAAAGATGAGAACATTGTATATGCTATAAAACAAGATTATAAAGTGGAATAAAATTTTAGGATGTATAAAATGAGAGGTATGAAATGGGGAGATTATCTATCTATCTATCTATCTATCTATCTATCTATCATCTATCATCTATCATGTATTTATCTATCATCTCTTTATCTATCTATCTATCTATCTATCTATCTATCTATCTATCTATCTATCATCTATCTATTATTTATAGAGAGGAAACCAGTCAGGACAGGGGATGTATTGCAATACATTGCAGCTGATTTGATTGCATATATGCTTATGGCTACTCTTATGTTCAGACACACATAACCAAGTGCATCTTGCATGTTTGTGAGCAGGCTGGGGCAATTTTTTTTACACTGATGCAGTAGAAACTGCAGTCATTCTGCATGGATATTCTGAATGCAGCTTCAGTCTGGAAGGGGAAGGAGGGATTGCAGCAGGATGAATGGAGCTTTGCAAACAAGCTATTACAGGAATTGATTTGTGTTGTACTACAGGGCTATTCATTACTCCTTTGCAATTTCTCTGCACTCAACATAGTTTTTTCTACTAATATAGCTTTGAGTATGCACACATTTTTGTCTGAGCAGTAGTTTGTGCTTTAGGCCTGGTTTTGCTGCATAAACAATTCCTGACAGTGGTTTGGTCATGCAGCAGAGTAGCTGCTTGCCTAGGTATGTTTGACATACAGAGCAGATGGCAATGACTATACAAGCCTTCCAGAGGCCACACACCACTGGGCATCTATACTGAATTGTGCAGCTGTTTTCCAGGGCTTGAAGTGCAAGAAGACCAGCAAAATGAGGAGGGAACATGATTGTACAGACTGCAAATCACCACAGTAATTCTACAAATTCAACCTAATGAATTAGGTGTGGTGCTCCTTGTCATTCCAGTATTAGTAAATTCAATTCATGGAGCTATTCTTGCCAACAAATTTATTGAAATGGTCATCTGGAGACCTCCAACCTCGCATTTTGCATCAGTGATTTAAGCTCAGAAACTTGTCCATGAACTTCAGAGACTACTACAACAGTACAGATTTAGTACTGCTAACTCTTTGGAGTCAGCAACCTCTTTTTAGCAGAGAATATAAATGTGTGAGGTATGTCCAAAATATGCTCTTAAATCTGCAACAGGCTATTCATTATACTCTCTAGCTATGCCTTTATCAATTGCACTGGAGCAATGGCAGCTGGCAAAAACTAGGTATAGAAATAGACAAAATAAGGGCTGCAATGGAAGCAAAGAAACATCTTGCATGACGAAGGAATATTGCACAGAACAGGGTAGATATGGGGCAATAATTCAAAACTTAAACAGGATAAGAGTGATCCTGTACAGAGTAATAGCTGCATAGTGTGCCCATGAGTAGAAGAAAGCCAGGGGAAGAGAGCTTCAAATTTGAGCTCAGAGGATGTTATAAGATAGTAGCCAGTAGGAAAAAGGATGTAATATAGAAAAAGGGCATTAGTGGGACCACTCTCAAAGCCAATGATTGACTGAAAGGGACAGATATAATGACAGCAGAGCATTAAAGACAAGAATGGTAGAGTATCAGAAAATTCTTAGTTACCTTAGACTGAAAAGCAAAAAGACACATGCAGGACCTGTCTGATCATTTCAGTATTTGAGAACACGTTTCGTACTAATCTCTTTTTTCTTTTCCCTTCTATACTAGTGGCTTTTTCTTACAACAGTTTATTTGTGCCTGCTGAGATATGTACACATGCACATGTACATGGCCTCACACTCCTCTACAGCTAAGCATGACCCAGAGTACAACATTATTTTCTGCATTTGTTCAGATTCCTGGAAAAATACTCAAGGGAGGCAGCGCAGATCTGATAGATGGATGCCAATTTGTCCCTCTGTCTTAACAACACAGCCAAGGTCTGACCTTCCCCAGCTTCCAGGGGTTTTTGAGTAGAGGAAGGTAAAAAAAAAAAAAAATCACCAGACAATTATAGATGAAAAGAGCCCTGAAAATGCAAAAATGTTAATTAATATGTCATATATCCGTAACCCATTTGGATTTTTACTTACCTTTGCCAGCTTAAGATATTCAGATGAGGCACTGGGACTATACATGCTTTAAAGAAAGGTGTGTACATAGCTGTAAAGGAAGGTGCAGTATCTTTTTCCTAACAAGAGATTTAAATTATTTTTTAATATCTTTTGTGAATCACTACTAAAGAAAGTGGCAACTTCTCAAGCTTTTGGAAAAAAAAGGAAACAAAAGAAAAGCCTTTGGATGCCCACAGTAGGTGGCATCAGCTACTGACCTACCTACTAATAAGGCAAATGAAAGGAAAACAGCCTGAGAGAGAACTAAATAGCAGAGAGCCAAAGTCTTGAGGGGAGAACAGGCAAAGGAGGCATACAGTGCTTAATTCTCCCTGACTAAAAAGCTCTGTCAAACCACAAGTTGAGGATGCTACCATTACAACAGGAAAAAAAAAAAGTTAATTGCATTATACTCCTTTGACTGAAATACTGCTGGAATACATGGCTGTAAAGAGAAAGTCTAATAAGTCTTTAAGAAAATAATATATAGCCTTGGAGGAAGCACTAGGGCTAGTCAGGCTCCTGTTTACAGGAGCTCTGTCCTAGTGGATGATCTATGGGAAATAGCTCTGAAATCAAATTAACTGAGCTGCTCTGGCTTCACAACCAGCACTTTGTGCAGTAAACAGAAACATGGGACAGAATAAATTAAACAGAAAAGTCAGAATCATAAATGCCTTCCTTGGCTGCTTTGGAAATGTGCAATGCTTATTAGAGTTCCTAAACCTGTTCCTGTGTCTTAAAGCCTCCCTGGAATATTTAGAAAACATTTCCTTAGAGCCTAAGTACTTTTTCTGCACTCCCTTCTAAGCAAATAGAGGCTTTTAACATGTCTTTAATAATCATAAAATTTGCTCTTAAGCAGTTCATTGTTCCATTTTTTACATTTACTGAATATCAACATCAGGGTTTTATTAATTAATTTATTTATATTAAATACTTGAGTTGACATATTTTTGATAAATCTATATTATTAAATTTACATACATATATTTAATATATATGTAATATCTGGTGAAAACTGTCCTGAAAAGCCTTTTTAGGAACTATCTTTGACATGGGCCAGTTCTGCTACAACTGGTATAACTCCATGTTATTTTTGGGTATTTATTTTTCACTGGCATTTGACTCATTTTACATTTATAATATGCATCATTTGGTTTGCTGCTTAACTCTGAAATAATGCAGAAAACACAATGAAAATATTTTTTTAAATGTATGTATTTTTGTGTGTTTTATTGGCTTAAGGGACAAGAGGATTGAAGTGTTGATGTCCTCTTGCAAGTTTCCCAATTTAAAAAAAAGGGAAAAAAAAAAAAAGAAAAGACACATCTATATAGAATTCTTGCCTTTTTGTTTGGACAGATTCTTGCAATTTCTTCCCATGGCTTTAGTGACTTGTGGAAATTTCTCATATAGTCCATACCGTCAGCAGGATTCTTTCCCAGATTTCTCACCCTTTTTAATTTGTATCCCCTAGTTACCTGCTCCATCCTTTCCTTCCCCCTCCCTTCTCCAACACTAATAGCCTGCTGGAATCCACCTTCTAAATGAAATCAGTCAAGTCACCTCAGCTTTGATTGCCTTATTCCCATGGTGTAGAATGAAAGCACTTTATTGAATCAAAAATGTTCTACATTCAATTGTCATAAATAACAATGCACAGCAAAGAACTTAAGCTATCAACATAAACAATACAATATGAAACTGTGCTTCAAACCAGATGCTTCCTTATTTCTGCCCAAACAGTTTGAAGAGCCTGTTAAAATGCTTCAAGTTGCTGTTTACAGAGGGTCAAACGAACATTTTTCAATGAAATGTGTCCCTTCTGGTTCCTTAATGATTAAATACAGAGAAACAATAGCCATTTAAAATAGCAAAAGAATATCTGATGATTTTTTGTTGTTAGGATTGTTAAAATAGGAAGAGTTGAAAAGCTTTGTTTGAGGTGAGAGAAAAATGCTCTGACAGGATCTGAGCCACCTCAAACATTTTGACAATTTGTCAAAAATCATTGCACTTGTCAAGTAGCCTTTTTGCAGGACACTTGGGAAAACAAGCAGCATCTTTCCTTTGCTAGGACTGGAAAGGCTTTTTCACACAAGACCCCCAAAATGCTGTGTCATGTGTCTGCCCCACCTCCCTTCACCTCCTCCCCCCAAATGAGCAATCTCAAGCACAGATCTTCCTTCCTGGAGGAAACAACCAATCCAGTTAAAATTTGTGTGCTCTTCTGTTGACAAAGGGTTCTCTGTAACCCCCAGACTCCAAATTTGCTTCCTGGATCCTGCTCCTGCTGTCCTATGCCAGGATTCAGCCTGGTGTAGGTATTTCACTGGGCTGCATACCATTAAATTAATTGCTGTCCTTCTGAGTTTTGTTGGTAGAACTTCAACCTTTAGAATCCACTTTCATCTGGTAAATAGAGCTGAGCTTCACTGAAAATACTCTGTGTTTATGCAAAGACACCCATGCAACTGGAATGTCAAATGGTGACCTAAATAAGATGGAAGCAGATCTTGTTTGATAAGAAACACACCATTAACATTAAAAAAAAAGGGGGGTGGGGGAATAATGCCTTGATTCTACACAGTCTGGAATAAAATTGTATTTCTTTTCACACTTTATCAAAGCCTTGTCAGGATCCAGAAAAACAGAGCTCCAAGGTCACTGTATTTCTGTTCTGTTTCTGTATTTCCACTCCATGGAGTATTGGTATTTGTGACCTCATTCTCACCAACTATCTGTACTTAAACCTTGTGGAGCAGTGTTTTGCTGTACAATAAAAATGAAGCCAGCAACATTTCTGTTAAATTCACATTATCATGTTGGAGAGTCCGACTTTTTGTGTAAACATACACAGCATGCAAACATCAAAACAGTCAAGGAATAGCAATAACAGGTAATAAGTTTTTGCTATGTGAACTTCCTTACTTAGTTACTCAGCTTCCTCATGTGTTAGGATCTTTATAAGGCACATAAATAATAAATGAGATTCTTATTAAACTGGATCAATTTATATCAGGTAAATAAGTGTTGTTTCTTAAGAAATTGCAAGTTTATGGTGATTAATATGATGGGTTTCACAGTTCTTTTTTCTAGGTTGAATGCTTGTTTCAAGAGATAAATTCTTAAAACTCCTTGTCTCCATAGAGGTAAGCTTATAGTCCTGTCTTTCTATATGGGGCAAGAAAATACAGGGAACCTTCTTTCCTACTTTAAAGCCTTCTCAGATAGGACAGAGGCCTTGGAGTCCCTAATTCTGGGGAGAACAAGATCTTTCCTATGCTTGGTGTCCTAAAAGGGCCATGAAGTTACTGGTGGATATCAACTATAAACCAGTCTGCAAAGCTGGCAGGACACAGCGTGGCTGGTGGTGCACAGGTGGGGTTATTCTCATCTGGATTTGACTGCAGGAGTGCCACAGTACCTGTGGGGCTGCTGTGACACAGGGACAGTGGGAAAGGGTTTTCAGTCTCTGTGCTGTAAGGCAGCATGCAAAGGTCTCTGCTAGCCTCTTAGAAGATTCACAGCACTTTCTGGTTATTATGGAGAGAAATAAGTGTACAAAGAACCACCTGTACATGTGCATACATTGATGTATAAGAGCTATATGAAAAGATTGTAAAAATGTGGGTGCTGGTCAGGTGCATGGATCTTGCAGCAGCTGCCCTCTGTCCCCAGCCCCAGATTTATTTTGCAGACTCCCCCTCTTCTCCCTTTTTCTCCTCACTAAACCTTCACCAATGGGCTCAGACTGCAAAATTTGGGGTTGGGATGACCAGTCAGATGATGGCTTTTTTTTTGGATGAAAATTAAGCAAAATAAGTAAGAAAAGGTCACGAGCATGTTGAAAATCCCAGTGACCATCACAGACAGGTACAGTAGCCAGGCTGCCTCTCACAGACTCCATTTCCACAGATAACAGCTGCTGCCCATTAGGCCCAGCTCAGCTGCAGACATTAAGCTCTTTGCACTGCATGAACCCATGCTAAGTGAAGTGCATCACTGTAACTGACTTTCTATATCTCTACCTTAGCCTCTACCTTAGCTTCCCCCAAGAACTATGGTAAAAATAATGGCATTTGTTCGTTATTGTTCCTGCTTTAGCTCCATTTAATTACGTATTTGTCCATCCCAGCCTTTCTGCCTTCGAGAACAAATTCTGAAAGTACACAGGACAAAAAAATCTGTAGGTTTTACATCACAGCAAAAGAGTTTCCTGTCCTTAGGTGCTGTATTCCAGCTTTGTTGGAAATGTGGAGTAAAATATTGGCCTTACAAGGGTTTACTCCAAGTTTACACTATTAAAGTGAACAGAAATTTTGGCTGAGATCCTTTGATATATAGGGTACAAGCCATTTAAGTTTAGTTAGGCTGCTTTCCAAGCTCCAGAAAGGATCTAGTGAAAGAATGAAGCATATTAAGACTGTGGCAGACCCCTGGTATTAGGCCTATATTAATTCTATATTAATTCTAATATTAATTCTAATATTATATCACTCAGGTTGCAGAAAGTTTAGCTAAACACTGAATGGCTTGCTTAGAGGATAGTAACAGGTACTACTAATATTAAAAATCATTTAATAATTAAACAAATAGAATGACAGGATATGACAGTAAATAAGAATTTACTTAACTGAAATCAATCCTGCCTTCAGGCAAAATGATGGGCTAGATGATCCCCCTTTCTGATTATTATAGTATGATTCATTCTATGATTTTCTGATCCACTTTCCTCTATTTCTTTTGGGAAATCATGTGTCTATCTGTGAATATGTACAGAGCACCAAAGAAGTTTTTTCACAGCTTTCCGAACCTTCCATGAAGAGGAAAGAAGTTTTAGACCATGTCCTCCTTGCACAGAGGATGTACAGGCAGGGAACAGAGAAAATGCAGTGTTAACTTCTTTCATCCATCCTCCTTTTGACCTTTTGCCACCCTGTGCAGACCTGCCAGCCAGCACTAGCTCAAAGAGAGACTTGGTGGAAGAGAAAGGGATGGTATGTTTTGCTTCCTTTTAGGAAGGTTACAGCACAGTCCTTGCATGCACACTCACCTTTCTCCACTGAAGTTGAAAGTCAGTCCTTTATGAGTTCACATCCAGGGACATTTCATAAGATCATTTTTCTCCTTGATGTTATTTGGGCTTATGGAAGTTTTTTTAAAGATATCTTAAGTTCAGAACTGGTAATTCCCTCTCCCTGGGTAGCTTTCCAGAGGATTGTTACTTTTCTGTGCTGTGTATATCTCTGTAAATTACTTTATTTTCCCCTGTGTTTCATGGAACAGTTGGTAAGATCATAAGTGGTGGCTTTTTGCCTCAGAGTTTTGAAAACACTGTCAGATGAATTTTGGACTGCATTAGCTTAGTTTGGGAGTCCTGAGTTTCTGCTGCCAGCAGACAGTTACTGTCTTCAGGATGTTCACTTAAGAACATCCTAAAGATAGATGAAATTTCAACTCCTAAAACTGCCAGCATTAAGTAACAATTTCATAGCTGACCTTTTGAGATATTTGTGTAAGAATGGTTGGCCTAGCCCACACACTGTACAGAAAAAGCTGCACCCATCACTCCTCTGCCTGAATTGGCACAGCTTTTGAAGGAGCTACAGGGATACATACTCAAAGGGTCTTCTGCACATGCAAACTGCTGTCTTTGGCAGCTCCAGCAAAGGCTGGAATATAGGCCTGAACTGAAAAACTTGCATATACAAGGGGAAATCCAGCTACTTTTGGTAACACAGATGTAAATCAGGAATATGCCTTTGACAGCTGGTGGTGCTACAGTGCACGGGCAGGGAATGGGGGCCAGAACAGAGATCTGGAATGTTGCCAAGTTGAAGCAATATTAGGTTGATACCTGTTCTGAAATCCTATAGAAACTATCATCTCCCAGTTTATCAAACCACAACTACAGATGCTTAAATAAAAATGAAAAAACCCCTGTGTGTTTGTGAAATCTGGCCTTTATTTTTTATCACTCTCATGACAAAAAGTGTTAGAAAAATGTCTTAAACCACTACTTGGGGATTTCCTCCAAGCACTATGCCAGCTGCTCGCAGCCTCCATTGTGAAATGATGGGCTGCTGGCATAGCCAAAGTACTTTACACTCCAGCAACCACTGGATGCATAGCAGCCCTTTGGGAGTCATTACCAACTGGTGTAATTTAGGGCAGCCCTGAGGCACCTCTAAGTCACAGTCTTCAGGAACTGGAGGCTATAAAGGTGGCAAAACACCTCTTCTCTAGGTCTATAATCTGCAATAACATTTACAATACAGACTGCATCATATTATTTCCATGTTTAATTAGAGTACAGAATATCAAACATTTTGCTTTAACACTACCCCGTGTGCTGTTACTGGTTCTGTATGTGATTTAATGGGTGATCAATCATTCACATATCAGTGGTGATGTAAACCTGATGTTCATTTGCTCTTTTTCACTTCATGCATGGATCTCATGTAACAAGAAAAGAAATATCTATGAGGAATGTGGTAGTTCTGCATTGCTGTTAAATCTCAGCAAGCCCTCTTAGAATTCAAGAAATAAGGTAGCATCAGTTTACAGACCAGCTTTTCAGTGGCATCATTCCAAGTCTGTGCTATTGGCCAGGCATGGCTTATGCTTTGCTTTCATAGCCAAATATGTGATGCTTGACATGTCAAGTCAGCTGCTGTTTTTTTTTTTAAGAGTGACTATTGTTGATACAGCTGTGAAAGAGTCCCTTCTCCTTCCCAAAGAATTATCACTAAATTGCATTAACCAGAGAGAGACCCTCTTCACTGGATCAGCACTTAACAAAAAGTGCCCTGTCATCATTTTCCTTTCACTCTCTTCTCACTACCCTTCTGATCTGGTGCTGCTGTCCACTTATATTTCAAATGGGTATTATCCTGCCATTCGTCTTCATATATCAACAGGAAAATCACCTTCAAGAAATTGGAAGGGTTAGGCCTTCCTTTCCAAAGGAAAAATGGTCAGATTTATGCCACTGTTTCAGGCCAGAGAACTGAGCCCAGCTGAGCTCAGGAAGAGAGAGATAGGGCCAAGGAGAGCCAGGCGTGGTGGTGTCTCCATGGGAGGAGAGATGTAGGAGGAGGATGCCTGGCAGGGCCGTGCTGGGGAAGCAGAGCTGCAGGAGTGCCTGGGTGCCCAGGGGATGAGGGAGAGGCTGGGATTTCCCAGCTATGCTAGGCACAGAGGACACGTGGATGCCATTCCTCTGTGCTGCTCTGCAAGTGCATCCAAATGCTCCTTTCCAGGAGCAAAAGCAGGAAAGCAACCTGAAACCCACCAGGGAAAAGGGAATAGCTATTTTGCCAAGTGATAGCAACACAACTTTGTTATAATCGTAATAATAAAACAGAACTGCCAAGTGATGACTTCTCTGAGGTGCTTTTAACCTTAATAAGAGCTCCATTAATTTTTCATATTATTGATAAAGCAAATTAATACATATCTCCAAACAAGCAAAACATAAAAAGGCATCAAAACTAAACTGAAATAATTGAATATTATTTGTAGAGAATGCCATTAAAATAATGTAAATCTTCTTTTGTAAATTAACTTCATGCATAACTAGAAATGATTAGCATGCATATATACCAACCTCTGTGTTTGTAATTTTGACACACATCCTAATAGACTTGGGGTGTTTTATTCACTTACACTCTGAAAGTATTATTCTGTATGAATGCACAGTAACTCAGAGAGAACTGGAGGGAGGACATGAAGCTGGTGGAAGTGCTGTCACTGAGCCTCCAGGCCATAAGGGAGCATCTCCCTCCCATGGCAAGGACAAGTGGGAAGACATTGGCCAAATATTAACTCTTCCACATAGCTGGGGGCATCTGGGCACTCCTGAAACCATTGGCAGTGCATATTTTAGTACAAGTACAAATAGTGCTTTTAGACATCTACAGCTCGTATCCCATGGCAGTGGGAATTTTCCTAAGTTCAGAGAAGAAGTAAGGAAACTTTTTAATTAGTATTTGGGCAGATGTACAGTCTCAATTACAAAACCCATGATCTTTAGCTTCGCCTTGCAAGGGACAGTGTGGAGGAATCATTGCGAATAAATATCAGTAAATAAACATGTACTTTCTTAGGCCAATTTTCAAGATTGTTCAAGTTATCTAAAATCTGTGTTTGGATGATTGGTGGTAGGTTGATAAGAAAGTGATGATAATCTAGTTAAATTTTTCAGAGTTTTACAGTAGATTCTCAAGGAAATTAAATAAATTATCCTCAGTTTGTGTAACAGCTCTTACCTGAATCCACAAATATGAGTTACCTTCTTCCTGGAGCAAAGCCAAACAAAAGTCTGATGTTCTGTTCCTATCAGTCCCAACAGCTCCTAAAAGAATTAAATTTTAACAAAATATTTTATATTAATGACTTAATTAAAATAATTCATTTGGTGTTTTCTACTTAAAACATTAGAAATTCATAAATGCATATCTGAATGATAAGTGGCTAGGGAATACTTGAAAAAGTCACAGGAGAAATCAAGATCCCTTTCACCAATATCTTCTACAGCTGTGCAGACTTCAGGTAGTCAGAGCAGATGTGAACCCAGCCCAAGCACAGGCCTGCCATGTGCTGGGAATTTGGAAAGCTCTCTGTATGTACTTGTTTTAAAACTGGGACTAAAAGGCATTGCTGAAAACCTCTGCCAAGCTCTTGGTGTCTTGAAAGCCTGAAAGAATTAAATCCTCCCTCATGTGTTTGTGACAGACTTTGTTTTAGTTCTTGTTCTTGTACCCTATGTAAACAATAATGTTTGTGAGCTAGCAGTGGGCACTTGGGAATAAAAGGATAAACAAACAGGAATATTAAATACTGTAGTTTTTAAATTTCTGAGCTACAGATATAAAGCCTTATTTTAATTAAACATTTTCTACTTCTGCCTGCATCAGTATTAAAGTTGCAAATTTATCCAAGGCAATTTAGTGTTTGAGCAGAGAGATAATAATCCACATTTAGTGAAATTAGCCAGGAGGGTAGGCTCCTGTCTAGAATTATTTACATTCTTTGACCCTTTAGGCTCAACTCTTTATCCAATCAAATTTATCTAGCAGAACTTGTAGCCTGACTTGTTTGTGTCATACACATTTGGCATTAAGGCTGCAGCAGAATTTTGCAAGTATCTGGCATATCCTTGATAGCACATCTGGTGAGTATGGACACTGTTCATTAGAATA
Source organism: Agelaius tricolor (assembly GCF_023055355.1). Taxonomy (NCBI): domain Eukaryota; kingdom Metazoa; phylum Chordata; class Aves; order Passeriformes; family Icteridae; genus Agelaius; species Agelaius tricolor. The sequence continues at coordinate 13,574,916 of NW_027269272.1, forward strand.
ACTTTGCAAACTGATAACACGCCAAAGCTTTGACAAAAGTACTTATGGTAGATGTCAATCATCTTTCTTTGCCAGTTTAAACATGCACCCTTCTGGGAATAATTTTTATCTATTCTGGCACATAAAACATAATGAACAATATCTTCAGGCTTTGCAAATGAATGCAGGTCCCTGTGTTATGTATACTGCATGTGGATCACTAAACAAATGTACCAGCAGGAAGGATGGTGTTTATATATGGTATCAATAAAAATCTGTGAGAAACACCAGGCAGAGTAAATCTGTGACAAGTAAGGACTGTATGAAGGACAAGAGGACTGTGGATGTACAGTACAGCTACAGCAGTCACTAGCACAGCCCTGGTGTGATGGCAGAGCCTGAAATGGGCCCTCTAAGAGGGATGGACACCATTCTGATCTGAACTTCTGTTGCACTGGGGGATCACACTTAGTATAGATTCTCCTGCCTTCATTGCTGTTACTTGCACATAGATTTTAATTTGTTGACTTCCTAAAATACATTTCAGTAGTGAAACCGTGTTAATAATGAAGTGGGAAAAGGAAGCTGCACAAAAAAAGTACAGAGTATTGTTGTCTTTCACATGAACACTTTGGGTTTCTTTTAAATATGTGCTGGTAGAATATTTCAGATTTGCTGAATACAGTAGTTATTTATGCTTTTATTTTAAATGGGGATTACAAATTATCCGCCTTTTGTCATGCACAATATGCATATTATGGTGTGGATATTGTGTTACCAATTCACTGTAACTAAGTACTTTGCCACTTTAAAAAAAGCCATTTTTGACCCAAAAGACCATAATGGAGCCTTTCAAACTTGTTTAAGGCAGCTGCCATGAACTGAAAAAGTCATACAAAACAAGCTGTATGTAGAGCAATTTAATATGTAGAAACGTGCATTTTCAGTAAAATACAATGGCTGGCTCAGATTATTTTAAATTAAAAAAGTACTGGACCTCATTATCTTCTGATGGTGAGGAAGGCTTCAGATTAGTCCTGTCAATAGCTACTAACTAGCAGGTGAATTTACCAAATTACTTTGCCTCCTTACTGATGAGGGTGGCACCATGTATGCACAATGTGAGCTTTCATGGGTGTATGAAAGCAGCCTCTTAGCACTGAAAAACACTAAAAGAACCAGACAATTCAACCAAAAATGTATTTTAAAGTATTTTTAGTGGTTTAAATAAAAACACATTCTTGTTTTTTTTAATGTGGTTTTCAGTATGTTCCATCTTTTTAAATTTAGCCTATTGCGTCAATATTTTATATGTCATCATGAATGCTGTCCTCTTGTTAATGAAATAATGATTCAAGCCACAAAATTGAAACCAGCTGGTTTGTCTGAGCTTAAAAAGAATTCTGTAAAATGATTATGGAGAAAATACATGGAACCTTGATAATCTGTTGTTGGTAATTAACTGCTGGGGCTAAGGGTTGCCTTCAGTTGCCTCAAACCAGGACCCTGATGCCATCTGGCAAACCTGGGGATGTCACCAGCCTCCTAGTGCCAATTCAGAAGAAAACAGGGCACTACAGACCCTCTGATACATTTGCCAGTGGGTGTTGCAGACACCCTGGATAACACTGGACTCTCCTGAGAATCAGTACCTAGAGGTTTATATCTTTAATTCTTAGTATGATTTGTATGAAAATGGAGGGAGTGTGTGTGTTTGTATGTACCATGGAAACATTTATGAATCCCCATAGATGTTCAGGAATGTGTATGTGTTGATGATTAGATGTGTTAAATAGCTAACTTAAATTTGCTATACAAATTATAATTTTTCCCCCTAAAACTTTTTTTCTTATTATTTTATTTTTAGCAAGAGTACTGCAGCACCCAAAGCTCACAGTATTGCCTCTTCCACTAAATAATCATTAGAAGTTCTAAACAAAGAATCAAATGATGGAGCCAAAGCACACTGAAATCAATAGGAGTCTTTTCCTTGACTTCAATGGGCTTTGAATCAGCATCCAAATAGTAACTGCTGCTGAACATATTTACAACCACAACATTTTGTGTGACACTCTGTGGACACAATGGTGCAATTTACTTGGGAAAACAAATGGAAACATACTCTTAGATGGTGTGACCAGTACTACCACACACTCAAAAACTCAGTCTTGTGAATTTCAGTGGTATCATTAAAAAATAATTGATTCAGCTGTGCATGTGAGGGCACATAGGCAGAGTCTGTCCAGACCAGAAAAGGACTCATGCTGATGCTTCTGAAACCACTGCCAAAGAAGAAGAGTTGTTGTTTGAGTCAGTGTATTCAAATATTAAAATTAGAATCAGCATTATTTTAAGAATGTACTCATAAATTGTAGCTGCTGCGAAATTTCTAAACAGAGCAAGTTGGTGTTTTTTGTTTCTAACACTAATTAATCAGTAGTAGTCACATTAGACTTACTCAGAGCATGCTTGTATTGGCATGTCTGATTTCAATTTTAGAAACTACCGTGAATTTATTAAGTAATTTGCTATTTCATACTATAACATGTCTCAGTAATATAGAGAGTGTTTACAGTGTCTGATGCCTGCTGTAAGGTAAGCTGGGAGGTCTTTCCTCATTCCCTACCTCAGATATGTAATACAATAACAGACATTGCACATTACAATGACATTCCATTATGTTGCACAGCATCATATATTCTTAGCTCCCGAGGGAAAAAATGACCACTGCAAATTGAAGCTAGCCCGTGGACTTAGCCAATAATTACTGGATCTCAGCCAGATACATTCTCACTTACATACACCTACATAATCATGAATTTAAGTGATGTTTAGTAGATTAACATCCAATTAAAAATACATTTTGATCCTGTTGCAGTAGCGTAACAAAAATATTTATGTAGCACACATTGCAAAAGAGATTAATTTCAGTGTGCCCTCTTGAAACCTTTGAAGACATTAGCAGCTCTCCAAGCATGTTGACTATCTGGACAAGGAATTATTATATCCTTGTCAAATTTTAAATATCCTGCTGTTAAAAATATTAGTCACAGGAGCTGCTTGACAACAGTGTCACAGTAAATTTTTTAGTCAGTACGAACACGGATAACCTGATACATAAAATCGTCTCTTAGTGTCTGGCATTCAGTGGTAAAAGCTGAGCACTGAAAGTTTCCTTGGAGCATTGGCAATACCCTGCCAATAGATATACTGTACGTGCCATTTAAACCAGCTGAGTACTGCTTTTCCTCTCCCTCCCTCCAGTTTTTCCATTCCCCAAGGGGCAATCCTTTGGCGCACAACCCATTTAAGTCAAACAGCTATCATGTAAAAGTGGAGATGAGCAACAAAGCACATCCAAGGGAAGCAAGTTAAGATCTAGGCCCTGAGGTTTGAAGGGGGGGCTAAAAAAACCGAGCCAAAGAAATTCTAAAAAGGCACTTTTTTGACTTAAAAAAATAAGATTAGAAACTGGCTTGTATGAGCCCAACTGTGATTAAAAAAATAAACCTTTTATAGTTAAGACAGAATTTTTTTTCTTTTTGTTCTTTGACTTTTCCTTGCAGAGAAAGAGGCTATCTTCACTTAATCAGAGCAAAGAAAGAGTGGCTGAGGCAGAAGCCGCATCATGTGGGTGAAGGTCAGGCCAATTTTCACCCATGTGATGCTGCTTTATCACTCATGGAACAAAGATTAAGGCCTTTCTTTCTTTATCCTTTTGTGCTTTCCCCCATTACTTTAACAGATCTGAACAAATCCCAGGCAGTTCATCCAAAAGTTCCTTTTAGCTACATTTAGTTCAGATCCTCTAAATTCCACATAAGACTTCATGCTATACCAACATGAAGAGGATATAAAATCCACATGTGTAGGGAGAAAAATGTTATAGAAAAACACAGAAATCATTGCAGAATATGATGACATCAAAGGTCTTTTCAGTTGCAAGAAAATAGGCACATCCAGGAATCAGAATTATCACTATTTTTATTCCTTTTTTAAAAAAGGAATAGGTTTTATTGCTACAGCAAGAGGCTGCATAAATAGTAATGTTTGTTAAAGATAAATTTAACATCATAAAAATCTACTTTAGCCCCTAGGTTCTGATAAAAACCCCCACACTAGAAATGCCAGTTTGTTGCTGCCTGTAACTGTAAAAATGTTATATCACAAAAATTAGCTTACATTGTGTATGTTTACACATCTTGTCAGTAGCCACCTTAATCAAACACACCAGAACTGCATCAACTGCAGAAATAGGTCAGGATGTAATTTTTACACTGAGTACCAGGGAACTGATTGAAAGGGCAGTTGCTGGATTTGACTGTGCTTTTCAGCCCTTTGGTTTTATTCTGGTGGGGGAAGCAGCCCTTCCTAGCTCACTGTTTGTTTCAAACAAGCTTCAGGAATGCCTGTTGCATTTATTTAATTTATCAATCTCTTGATATCTTAAAACAATCACTATACACTGAGTCAAATAGTAGCAATCAGTTATGTAATCACAATGACCAGAAGTATATTTATGTCACTTGTCTCAGCTACCCATAACACTTACCCTTTTACATACACTGACTGCACAACATTTAACAGATTAAAAGGTATGGAAGATAAAGCAGTTAAACATTTAATAAGTGAAACAGGTATCCTAATGTGATTCCTAGCATTGTGCCAGTGGTGTTTGTACCCCCGCAGTGATCAGAGTGTGTTTCCAGATTTCAGAGTCCCTGTTTCTATGCAATCAGGGTAAATGCTACTCTTCCCCTAATGTGGTTTTAGGAGAGTGTGGAGAGCCCTGCACAAAGCATCAGCTGAAGCATGGAGCCACTGCAGCTTTTCATACGAGGCACTAAAAAAATTGGTTTATTCTCCTGTACCATATGTTATAATGTACTGGAATGTCTCCTGAATTTTTAGAAGTTTTATACTCATCATGTTTACAGAACTAAAGTCTTGGCCTTATGCTGAAGTCAAAAGAAATGTTCTTTGACTCCAATGAGTCCTTGTTTCATCCAGTGAGTCCAAGAGAAATATTTCAGCAGTGGGTCCCTTTTCCTTTGAGTAATTTTGAGGCATGAAAACCGCTAATATAGGTGTGAGGAGTTCAGTGTCTGAAAACTGCTTGGATGGGATAATATACAAATGTGCTCTTACTGAGGCTGACAGGAGGCTAAAAAATAATGTTACGCATACATTTCTTAAGAGCATTGTATTCATATTGTTTATACCAGAAAATATCTTCCTATACATTGTCCAGATTTCTGATGCAACTCAAAGCATTCTCATTGTTTTATCAAAACAATGATAGCAGCAGGTTTTGGATTTTTTTTAAACAGAAAATGCCAGGAAACTTCTGTCATGAGTACTGATAAACAATTTGGGTTAAAAAAGCTGCAAAAACTTCTCCTTGTACCAACCTAAATCCCACCTCCTTTCTTCAGAAAAGACCTTTGAAATGTGTTTCCTCTGGCTCTTTCGGTAGGTTTTCATCAGGTGACAATTCAACACTCTTGCTGAGATTCCTTGGCTGGATATTTGTAACAAAGTTTAAATATCTTTCAAAGTGGTTAAATCCAGATGGGAAATACTAGATATTTCTTAAACTCTACAAATGCTGATTTCCAGGCAATGTATTTTGTCTCAATGCAAGTGAAGGGCTGAGAGCAGTGGCTACAGGCAGTAAGACACAACAAACTCTGGGACTGAGATTTTGCTGCACTCCATCCACCCTGTGGATTGTACTGTGTGCTTTTCATCCTCTGTTGGAGGAATATGAATTTGACTAAATGCCGTGTGACAGTGTGGCTGCTGTGGAATTTATTCATTTTTCTTGAGCAGGAGATCAATTAGTAATTACTTAAGGGCAGTCCTTATAGGCCATCTAGGTTGGCCCTTAATTAACCAACAAGACATGACAGGCAATGTATTTCTGGGCAATTTAGCACATCTCTTAGGGAGTTTTTAAGGCATGAGGCCGAAGGTCAAGTGACTTTAACCACCTGAGAAGTGCAGAAATCCCTTAGAAATACACTGTCTAGAGTGACTTATTGCTGTTATTAAATGGAATTTGTGAATAAAACTAAGAAAGACTGTCAGCCCCAGGCATGAATAGGGCATTATTAACATGGATATGACATTGTTGACAGCTAATCTAAAGCTCCATTTGTGTCCTGAGCTCTAGACCTATTTCTTTATACTGTATATTAATACAAGGAAGATATGTTACATTCTTCATATATTTTTACTATAGCTGTCTGATGAGACCAAGAGACATAGGTTGTTTTTTTTTTTCAATTTGCATTGCACATTTCTTTCTTTCTTTTTCTTTTTTTTTTTTTTTTGAGTGCTGAAATACAGCAATTAAACCTTGTATGCCTAACATCCCATTTTTGGGCTATATAATAGAAGTCTCTTGAAAGAACAAAATATCCTTCTTAGGACATAAAATCGCTATTCCTGACATACTCTCCCCTGCCATCCTGAGATCTGCCCTGAATTTGTCTCCTCCCTGGCTCAGCTGCTTCCCCTGTCCCCTGCTGCTGGGCTCAATGTGCCTGATTGTCTGTACATGTCAGTGTGTTCAGGTTGAGGAAGTGCACCAGAGCAACAGTCACATGTAGAGATGAATAAACAGAGTCAATTCTAGCACCTTCATCTTACCTATGTTTTTCTCTTTATTTTCTTTTTGTCTTTCTCTTTTTAAATTCTTTTTCCCCCACAACAAAAATGTAAACTTTTAAAGTGCATACATGCTTTCCTAATACCTTGAATTAAATGTGTGGTAACATTGCCAAAGCAGAGCTTGTCTCCTGAAATTTGGAGTTGCAGAAAATGGACAAGAAACTGAACATCTGTTGTAAATATTATCTTTCACCAGACTGCTTGTGTATAGATGTAGATATTTTGGCTTTGCTTGTTTCCATTGGCTTGAATTGTTCTTGGGTTTCTTGATGCGCCTGTTATGATCCATACGCCGATACTTGTCCTGCCCTTTGTTGGTTCTGTTTGTTGATCTACAGCAACAGCCAATTCCAAAGGCCAGCATCTTTTCTTGAGAGAAGTGGCAGAGTCACATCCTAACCTTGCCCTGACCAGCACAGCTCCATCACTTCTGTGGGAATTGCTGGAAGGCTGCACACTTGTGATCTTGCATTGACAGGGGCTCCAGCTGCCCAGGGCTTTTCCTGCTCTGCAGCCCAGCAGGGCAGGGCAGGGTGGTGGAGGAGATTTCCCTTTCCTAAGCCTGTGGCAGTCTAAGAGTGCTGGAGAGAGCAGGATCCCTGAGCCCTGCCACAGAGCTGCTCCCTTAAGCCTGATGGCTCCAGAAAGTGCTGGACTGTGCTGCCAGGAGGTTCTGACATGCACAGTGTATCTCTGTTTTCCAGGAGGCAGAACAGCTACTTAGCATGTGGTGTCCAGTTCTTCTGCACATTCACAACTATGTCTGGCGTGTTGTGAAAGTAATGGATTTATTGTGCATACCTCAAATATTTTAAGGGTATGTGAATTCACATTTTTGTCTGGGAAATCCTGGGCAGAAATATGGAAGTACTGATGTGGATTCTTTGCTTAGGCTGACAGGAACTAAAGTAGGGCTCTCCACACATGCAGATAATTTGGGGGAATTGTTGTAGGATTAAAATGCAGGAATATCGTGTATATTCCCTGAATCAGTTCTAACTACAGGGGGATAGATCAGTTAGTGCAAGGAAAGGTAAAGCAGGTTTAAGAAATAAGAGGGCTTTAGAGGTATACTTTGAAAATCATTGTTTTTAACAGCAGTGATCCATAAAACTGGATTAAATCAGCATTTTTGAACAGGCTGAGCGCACTGTAGTTTGTGAAAAGTTCCACGTACTGCAGTTTCAACCAGGTAACCTGAAATCTAAAAGTACTCTGTACTAGCCTAGTATAAGTGCACTAAGAGAAAATTTCTTATAATTGCTAATAGCGAAAAATGGTGATATTGTCTAGGCACATGGCTACCATATTAAGTTTGAGCTGAAAAATCCTTTTTTTGGAGCAACTTTGAAAATAAATTTTCCTGAAAATCTGACTGTCCTGAAACTGGTGATTTACCGTAAAACAGCAAGAGACATGGCAGCCTTACAAAGCAGATAATTCTGTGTTATTGAAAAACTGAAACAGCAAGCAGCAAAAAATAAAAATGTGCACATGTTCTGGTATCAGTGAAGAAGAAATTTTGCTTTTTGTGCACTTGCTAAGTAATAAAACAATTAAAAAATTAAATAAAAGGCTTGATTCTAAAGAAACAAAGGAAAGATAATTAGTAACTCATATTTCTGGTTTGGATCATACTGAAGGTGATATTGAGCCACAAGGAATGACTAATGAATTGTGGTCCACAATCCAAGACTTCCTGGAAAAAAAAGTAAAAAAAATAGCCCTTATGGCAGCAAAACTACCCCCACAAATGTCTGTACCTAGAGCAACCCTTATCATCTCATATGTTCTAAGACATGCAGGTACTGCTGTCATTTATCTAGATTCAGCATTAACTGGCAGTTCTGAACTAGTTTAAAAATGATCAAAAGCATGCAAAAGAAAAAAAAAAGGGGTGAAGAGAAGAACACACACTTCAGAGCTCCTCACATTTTACTGTGCATTGCTTCCCTGCTGTGTGATTTCTCTGTTTTAGCTTCAGTACTGCTGTGGCTGCTATCTGTCTTAATGGAGAGGTTCATAGCTTTGACTGATCCTGTATCCAAACCTGCCTCTGCCCATATTTGATCAACCACACCTGAGACTGAGATGTGTAAGAGCCCTGGACAGGCATAATGGCTGCTTAATCAAGCAGATGTACCCAAATAATTTTTATATCCAAATGGTTCCTTTTACATCTAAATGTTTGCTTTAGAGGGGCTCACAGGTTCTGCTGAGCACTTGCCCTGCAATCTCAGCTGTTGGCTCCTCCTCTTGTGTCTTTTGGCACCTGGTGCAATCAGCACCCAGGCTCTGGTCTGGCAGCTTGGGGACTGCCAACATGGGCAAGGCAAGACTTTCTGCTATCTTTCACAACACAAAGGAGTGTTAACATAATATAGATGTCCTCATTATAGGGCATTACTCATAGGTGCTTATTTTAAAAAGTGTGTGATTGAAGGATTTTAGAGCATTTGTAGTTAAGCTTAGTTCTTGTTTTTAATATGAAATCTAAAGTAAATTCCCTCCCTTTGTTTGTACAATCATCCATTCTTTTAAAAAGTAAATTACAGAATTATTGCAGGCTGACCTAATGAAAAAGAAAAGAAAAGAAAAGAAAAGAAAAGAAAAGAAAAGAAAAGAAAAAAGAAAAGAAATAGAGAAACTCATTACAATGAGGGAAGATATCATGGTCATGGGTTGAGGAGATAAATGAATGAAGAAAGGCCACGGAAAACAGAATCAAGAAAAGTGTCACAGAAAAACAGTGAGAGGAAGGGAATTATAGAGCAATGAAGAGCACATTAAAAAAATGATAATTCAGACATATTTGAAGAAATGAAAATATGGTGATTATTTTTACTGCATGACAAAAGGAAGTCTTCTTTCAATTTGGTCTTGCAAAATTAGACTATCAGTGAAGATATTCAGCATGAATTATCTGGTGTGTATTTCTGTATTGGCACATCTTCTACACCTTATTTGCAGTGCATCCAGTCTAGAATCCAAATAATAGTAGAAGAGGCTTAACACACTTTCTTAATCCTGGTTTATGTTAATTTCCTTAGGAAAAGCTTATTCTTGTCCTTTTCTGAGAACAAAACCAGAACTACTTGCAGTCTTAGAGGTAGGACCAGGTAAAACAGGAAATAAACACCAACACCCTATGGAGCAAAGGGCACAAATTCTTGTAAGTAGCTTAATGCAAAGACTTAATACATCACTGACACACATATACTCCTTTTATATAGTTTATATATATTACCCAAGGTAGTATTGGAATATCTACCATAGCATAGATTTTTTTTTCTGTGAAAATAATCAATTTCAAATTGTTTTCTGTGAAAACAATTCAATAAGTAACATTGTGTGTACTGGTGACTGTAGAAGTTACTTCTATACTTCCATTACATGCCATAGCCAGTTCATTGAATATTGGATATACTTGCAAGAAGGCAAGTGTATGTGACAGAAGCATGCATGTGAACACTGTCATGAAGGTTAGGGAGGTTGTACAACTGAAATTAAAGACCAATAAATCTATTCATTTCAATATCCATTACTTATTTCAATTAATGCTATGGCCACATGGCTAAGTTTGTTTCCTTGCACTGTATTAAGGTGTTAGAGAAAAATCTGTTCCTTACTGTGGGAAGAAAGAAAAAAAACCAACCCAACAATCAAAGATGGTTGTTGCAATGATTTTTTGCTAAATGATGTGAAAAACATAACTCTTTGAACTTGTATTTAGCTACAGAGGGTTTACACAGCTTTTAAAGAGAGTCTTTTAAAAATAAAACAGCTCATGCTTGCCCAGCTTCAACACACACCAATTATTTGTGCCAACTCTATTTCTCCTTTAAACATGATCTATGCTCAGAAAAGATTTCCTGTGTCTAAAAATGGCTTGTTAAAAAACAATAGAAATTCACTGAAATTAATTATTTGACACTTCTTTTCCTGATATCTTGCAGAGTATAATAGCCATATGTGCTCTTAACACATTTCTGAAACATTTTTTCATTAAATGATGTAGTGTTGTATATTAACAACTATGTATTTTGAGGAAACAATTGTTTTCAGTAAGGGTGTACATTTTTTACAGAGCATTTGGGTATCTTGGCCTTTATTTCATTTTGAATTTCCCAAGACTTTCCATTGAAGTAACATTTACTTTTGAGGTGTGTAATTGGGACTCAGCATGCTCTGTGCTGTACCCTTTGATGTTCACCAGTGCTGTTAAAGAAATGAGTTAGAACTGGGAGTCTGGTATCTGCTAGGGCAATTCTTAAACCCGCAGGATGACTGCCTATTCATTGCTTCTCTTTCTGTATGTATTTATAGCCCTTTTCTTTAGGCTTCCTGAACTGTCATGATACAAGAAGAGTCCCAATTAGCCAGATAAGCAAGTCAGGTTTTTCATGGGATTAAAAAAACATAATAAAGCCAGGCAACTAGTTGGTTAAATTCATACTCAGAGGAACTGTGGTGTATTTAGTTTGGGGGTTTGGGGTTGGTTTTTGGCTTCCCTCCCCCCAACTCCTTTTTGTCTTGTTGCTTAACTCAAAAAAATGTGTCTGATGAGATATCAATACCTCGGGGAATAATACCACATTATTTTTTTCTGCCTCTGGTATAATCATTTGTCTCTTTAAATTGACATCAGCTGAGGCCACTAAGACCCTCACACCAAAAAAACACTTGTGACCCCCTGCACTGCCTTCAAAGCTTATTTTATAATTTCTGGTCTGCTTGTTTTTGATCTGAGGCACAGTACATATTTTGGGGGCAATTTCACATATTATAGCAAACTAGTCATCTCTGTCCCTTCTACTGGCCTCGTTTGAAGTTCTAGAACAAGCCCTTTTTGGACAATAAATTTGCTTAGACTAAGTCTTTCATTAGCATAGGAGGAGAAAGTGATGCATTGACAATGCTTTTAATTCAGGCTTCTTAACTGCTGCTTTCTGTCTGGAAGAGGTTTTTTAGACTGTTTTTCTGTATTGGGTTCTTCTGTTTTATCTCATCCCAAGGCTGTCTACCATATAGCTTGAACTATTCTTCACCTAGGGAATTGTCTGGTTTTGTCTCACTTAGCTTCCATTCAGGACTACTGTGCATCATAAGTTATCCCATAAGATCTACGTTCTTCCTCTGCAAAAAATGTGCTTTTGCTTCTGCATCAAAATCACAGGTCTGGGGCCCCTGAGAGGAACATCTTTTCAGAATTCTCAGAAACTGCAGATGAAGATCACCTTGTCCATCTGTTTTACACAGATGTTCTCACAAGGAATGGAGGCCCAGTACAACAGGAACACAGCGGTGGACTTGGCAAGAAGTCCATAGGAGATTCCTCAGGAAGCAGCTTGTCTACAGAGTGCTGTTTCCCAGAGTAAAGTTGCAATCACACATTAAATGGGAGGTGGTCATCATTGAGGTGGGGTTGCCATGCCTATGCTTGAGCAGGAAAAGAAAACACAGCTTGTCTAATCTTTTTTTTCCATGGTAACTCAGCTGATCTAATTAAGATAGTCTCTCCATCACCATAAATGGCAATATACTTAAACACTGGCACACATGAATCTTAACAGTTAAATATGGCAGGTTTTGTGTTCATGAAACAAGATAGAAACAGTTTTGGCATTCAGCAAAGGGACAGAAAGTTTCCTAGGTAGTATTCACAGCCCACTGGTCAGAGATATCCCCAGGAAAAACTTTATGGGAGACCTGCTTACACAAGGGAACAGATTCAAATTGGTGTACTCTGCTTGGCCTTTTCTGTGCATCAGCATGGTGTCTCTGAACTTGTTCTATCCAGGCAGTGAACACACACCACTCCCACAGTTTCAATAAAGGGGGAGCACCTCACTCTTCTCTTGGTCATCACAAGGATTGTTTTCAATGGACAAAAGTATCCAAGAATCTCCCCATCATTTTCTGGAAATGGTTGGACAGAACTGGATCCTGACAGGTAGATCTTCTCTCCCTCGTCTACTATATATTGTAATTTATTTTGAATTTTGGAAACATTTATAAATCAATTTATATAGTATTTATCATGATGTTCTGTATAACAGTTAATGTTGTATCAGTTTTGTTATACAAAACATTATATTATATAATATATAAAAATATTATATTATACATTTTTGTTATAACATTTGCCATGGTGCTATACATTTTAGAAAAAATAATCTACTGGAGCGTACTGGCTGCAGTGTTTCGGGCAATCCCTCTGCAAGGAGTGTCCACTTAAAAAAAGGGTTTTTTACATGACCATAAATTTCTAAAATGTTTTGCATTTTTGGTTGTAGGTCTGGTCTGCCCAGCTGGGGTTATTTTTGAAAGTTGAACAAAAACAGGTTAGATGCTAGTAGATGAAATATAAGTAAAAACATACTTCCTGCTCCTTTAAAAAATGAAGCTTTTGGTAAAAATAGAAATTCAGCTGATGTGACTTGGGTATGAAAGCTGTGTTTGGAAAGGAAATAGTCTTCACCAAGGGGTGTGAACAGTCTCATTCCAAAGGAGATGGTTTTGATTTCTCTGAGGTTTTTAAAAAATTGCTCAGGACCTGATGTGAAGCCCATTGACGTCAAAGGAAAGATTCACAGTGCCTTCAATGGGATTAGGATCAAGTGTGAGCTGAGCATGGAACACTGTTCAAGTCCTTTACATCACCACCAGCATTTTGACATCTGATTCTTAGAATGTGTGTTGACCTGGCCTCTGGCTTTGGGACAGTGGGTATAATTGCATCTCCAAAAGTAACTGCAGGTATAAATCAGTGTTCAATTCTTTTTGTACCTAGATCTAAAGTTTGATCTCAAAATGAAGCCTTGGTGATGAATTCTGTTATGCAGACAGCAGAGAGTGGGACTTTGGGGTGGTTTCAGGCTCATTTTGGTGCCCTGGGTGATTCCACATTCTTAATTTTTATAGCAACTGCTGGTCCATGAGCCACCTCAGATTTCATTTGGGCAAAAACTTTGACAAGACAAGGGATGCTGAACTGGACTTTAAGTTGCTGCATTCTGTATTTGAAGAGTTTGTTTAGATAAACTGAAGACAACATTCTTACAGGATGAGTGAAGGATGTTGCACTTCAGATGACCATGAATGACATAGTTGCTGGGATAAATAGAGATGCTTTCTTCTGATAAAGACAGACAGATATAAGCACATACTTTTACTGCCTATTAATGAGTATTTAATCCGCAGTCTAAATTCATGTCAGTGTAAATTAATAAAATTACAGATATGCTCTGCTGGCCAAATGTGAGTAGAAGGGACTGCAGAAATATCTGTAAATGTTTTTCAGGTGGAGAGTGAAAAAACACTGGAATCTCCACCTGGGATAAAGCGTGTCTTCAGCTGCAGGAACTTCTGAAGAAAAGGGACTATATTAACTGTATGGAAGAGGACAGACAGACAAGGAAAAGACTTTTGACTGAGATCCAGGATGAATTTTTCCATGCTACAATGTGGTCTGGGGATGATAGCCAGATGCCCTCACTTTGATCAGCCAGTTAGCTGCTCTACTTGACTTGTGAGGCTGGGTGCTGGACTGAGAGTGAGGCAACTCAAGACACCAAGATTTTCTCCACAACAGAAAGATGCATAACATAAGAAAGACATAGGAAAAAAAATCTTCCCAACATCTCATTGTGATTACTATTTTTTTCCTTTTCAATAGACTGTCTAAACTATTTAGCTTCCTTTAAAATCTCTAGAGTGCATTGGCACCATCAATGACCACACTTAACTAGCTGCTGGAAAAAATGGGCTAAATTTCTCTTAAGCAAAATAAATATAATCCAACTGACCAGAAAGACAAATAGAAAAATTTCCCTTATTTCCAATCAAGATTTGATGCAGTAAAAGAGCAGATAAAATTCTGAATGAATTACTGGTGATGTTGAATCCTAAAATTTATATAATTAAATAGTAATTCATTCTGAGACTAATAATGATTTAAATTATTTGGATTTCTAGTACTGAAATATGGGACTGAACTGAGGATAAAAAATGCATCTGCTGAGTACTACAAATCTAAGCTATGAAGAGTTGCTAAGCATATATTTCTTATGTTGTTAGACTTGCCAATCTCATTGTTCAAATAAATATTTATTGCAAAGCTTACTTTTATAACATTTTCTTAATCCTGCCTGCTTATTTTGTTTTACTTTATACAAATGTAAAATCTCTACAAAGAACCGTGGTTCTGCACTTTTTCCAGATCAAATATACATAACTAAATGTTGTTTCTTCAATAGTAATTCAAAAATTAATTTTAAAGAATATTCTTTCTAGTCTTTATTTTCATCAGCTCTTAACAATTGGCCTGCTTTCTCTTGGAACTAATAATGACAATGACTTCCCAAAAATTTTGTCATGATTTAAAAATTTTCCTTTTAGACATTCTTGGTAACAGTTTCCACTCATTGGATGCAATCTACAGATCTGTGGGCTCAGAGTGATACTCTTTTCACATTGCATATGAGGATAGTCTAAAGCACTATGTGTAGTCATATTGTGCTGCAAAACTATGCAGATTTAGGTCACAAGTCCTGCTTAAACTACATCATATAATGTACAGTTGTTCAAGATCCAATAACGAATTTAAAATTGAAAGTTAATACATTACATTAATAATATCATACTGCCTGTGGGATCATTTGTCAGTGTTACCATAAAAGACTGATGATTTGATAACTGAAGAGTATTTATTATAGGGGCAATTTGTACTATTAGACTATAAATAAGAATGTCTTGGCATTTCTATAATAAATCCTATTTTCAGTGGTCTATTACTCGGTTATAAAAAAATCACCCTGGGCTGAATTAGATCTATTGGATGTACAATAGCAATAATATATTACCAAAATGTACATTTAATCCAATGAGTAATACGGCCTTGAAAAACCCTTAAATGTGTATTAAATTGATCACAGATATTATTTACATAGAGATTGGAATAAATCTTTTGGATACTGTCAATATTCTAAACAAAAGGTCTATAGGTAAGATGCTGATCTTATTTGCATATCTAAAACTACACTAGTGTCAAGAGAGCTGCCCCAGGGAAAAATGATCCCTGATGAAAAATGTGAAGGAGAACAAAATCAGACATGGATATAGAATTATTCAAAATTAGCTATATAGGATGGGCTTAGATAAAATGTAAGAAGCTGTCAAACATCATACATGCTGTCAGACTTTTAAAAGACCTGACACAATAAAAGGAGAAACTATATCCAGGGAATGACACTTGGCAATTTCTGTTTATCCTTGGCCAGGTTGTATCCTGCCTGAATAGTTATCAGCAACGTAAAGGATGTCAGCACCACCTTTCCCTTGGCAGGCAGGAATTGGACACAGGTGCCAGGAGTGTCCCTTCCCGTTATCCCCTGGGTGGGAACCCCAGCCAGGTGGATGAGGGGGTGTGGGAAGGAGATGGGCCCACAGAGGTGCTGAGCAACATCAGCACGGGTGGCGCACAGCGTGAGCATTTTACTGACATGCTGTGCTGCACTGGAGGCATTGTGCCTCTCCAAGGTATAATCCCTTCCAGAGTTCTTCTCAGAGTTGTACCAAGCCACATCACCCTTTAATTAACGCTGTGCCTAGGAGGCACAACTGAGCCTTTAGTATAGCCACAGGCTTTACATACACCTTAACTTGCAAATTGCAGATAAAAACACTTAATTTAAGTATAAACTGCCTCTTCCTTTTTTTTTAAAGAAAGACCTTGATTTACATATGGAAGAGAAAGTAATTACATTTAACAGATGTCACAGCTCTTAAAGAATATCTGATAATAATTAATCACTAAGAAAAAAACAGAAAGAAGAAAATTCAATTCATTTCAGAGCTGCAGTCAAAACCCCAACCTCTGAAAGGACTCTGTTCTGTTCTACTCAATTATATCCTATTCTACTCTTTCTCAGATTTTACATTACACATATTATTTTAACATTGAAATGTTTTTCCAGACTACTACATTCAACAATATGATTGCATTCTTTTCCATCAAATATATTCCATGAAGTCAATCAGAACTATGACATCTCAGTGTCATGTGGGACCGCCAGGCATCTTTCACAATTCTCTAGCCACAGGATATATTTTTTAACTTCATCTGAGGTCATCAGAGTTTATTCTCATCATAACATTGAGAAAGTAATTGCTAAGTGAATCTAATCCTGATCTGCCTCTACCCCACCCTCCACCATCCGCATGTCAGAGCACTGGGCTTCTGTGTTTATAAATGACATTTACCCTCCTATCTATCCATTTTGCTTAAGTACTTTCTCAGCAGAGTGCAGAGAAGCAGAATCAGGATGCTCACAAGACCTTTGCTTGAATATCCAGCTCATGATCAGAGACAGACGCCAGGGCATGTGACATTTTTATGCTATGTCAGTACAACATCACATGTGCCTACACCAAACTGAATGGTATTTCCATGAGTTTGAAGAGATTTGCCCAGCATTTTTATTCTTCTATATTTTCTTCTCTTTTAACTAACAACTATTAGCAGCTTCTGGTTTAAATGTGATTGTGGCCTGAAACACAAAACATTTTACTCTGCTATTCAATGCTTTGCATCTTTTTCAGCACATATATCCAAAGAAGAAAATGGTTTATTTTGGAGTCCACATCAAAAGAATGTTAGAAGTCATCAAAGAAAGTGGAGAGTAGAGCATATGCTGTTTTAAGGATAGTTTCAGTCCTCTAAAAATTAGAAGCCAGATTCTGCTCTCACTGGTAACAGTGGGAAAATTTCCACTGACTCCAGAATATGAAAAATCAGATCCTGTAATATTAAAACACAGATAGATATTTCTAAGGGAGAGTGTACAGGATATTTTTACTCAATATCAAAATATAAATGCATACAACATAAGCCTAAAGGATAAGCTTTACTGGTTTTACTGAGAAGAGAATAATGAATGAACCAGAATTTGCAAGGACCATACCATTAGCTCTTTAACCTTTTAACCCCATCAGGGTGTTTTTTGCTTGTTTGCTTTTATCACAGAAAGGTTTCTATTGTAAAATTATTGCTACAGATGCTCAAGTTACCTGGAATTTCTTAACTCTGTTCATTTATGGAATTTTGCCAAGTGCTAGCTGGTTTTACTGTTGATTATAGCTTGTTTATTATAAACTACTGTATAATAGAAGAGGTGTTTTGGTCAAAAGTAGTGAAGAGGTGTTGGGGTTGCTAAGTCAGAGATTTCTTGCTCAAGTCATGGTGTTGGCAAAGCAAGTGAGCAGCCATTCCTCTCCCTCAGAAAGACCAGGCTATGAGCCTCATTTCTCTCTGAAGTTAACACAAGTTCACTGTCACTCTTCAATATGCAAGGAATCCTCTGTAAGCACAACTTGGGTCAGTACAGGCATCCCAAGCTGGGACAGAGATGGCAGTGATGCAGTCAGGCTGCTGGCTTGTTTCTCTGTACAGCACAGAGTTCTTGATTTTTTTTTCCACAGCAGCAACAGAGTAACCTGTAAGTTCAGAACATAGTTCCAGTCTACCTTCCACATAATTTACTTCAATTTGGTTTCTAATGCAGAAAGTAATCTAGCTTTAAAGAAATTCCTTGGAGCAGGTAATGTTAGCATTGGATAGTCAAACCAGGTTTTCCTTCCTATCACAAGGCCACTCATGGTATCAGTCCCAACAGTCATCAGCACCCAGGAAAAACCCTGCCCTCTGCCCCTCAGGAGGCATCCTCTCTCAGGATGTATCAGAATCAGCAGTCATGCTCTTCCTGCAAGTACCTGTGATGGTCTAAAGTACAGGTTTAGGTAAAGGGAAGCTCAAGGTGAACTTGTATCTAATAGGGCTGTAAGTTAATTCACCATTGCCTGATGGTAGCCCATGGAGTTGAATTGGTCATTAATGGCATAGAAACCACAACCAAGCAAACAAAGACTGAATGAGCATAAGAACAAAGAACAGAAAAATGAGCTATTGAAAGCAGTTTGTGGGCCACTGATTTAACATGTTTTCCATCTCTGGTTCCAAATGATTGGGTGAGATTGTTCAGAACCATAAGGGTCATGCATTCATTCAAAACTGGGTGGAAAAATGAAATCAGATTATTTCACTGATGCCCCTGACTAGGGAGACTCCATGTATTTGTTAGGGTAATGTTTTAACCTTCCATCCAAAAACAAAATGACCTCTCATGGCATGCCTGATAATTTAGGGTCTTCTCAGGTTTTTGAATTGTGCTACTGTATGTAGCTGAAAATTGTTTGATAAACATCAGTAAGTGGCCTGGCTTTAAACCAAGCCTGTCATCTAGTGGAGTGCTATGCTATTCCAACTTTAATCTAGATAACTGGCACATATAAAATAAGGAAACACAAATGTGACACAGCTGCAGCTAGTCTGCTGGAGCTAAAATGCTTATCAGTGTTTTATGCCTGTAATATGAGACTGCTTGGGAGAATCCTATGTGCAAAAGAGTAGCAATCAGATTGTTTTGATAAAATTGGTTCTAAAAATGTTGGAGATTTAGAATTTATGGTGCCTTCAGTTTACAGTAAAATGCTTCTTGTGTTATGACTTCAGTAGACATTAAAAATGCTGCAGAACTATGGTCAAACTTCACAAGTTACCACCCAAAATGTGCAGCAAGCAAGATTTTCAGTAAAGAACAGGTTAATGATCAACAGCCTAAAAGCAAGGCCCCTGACATAACTTAAGAGTGGTTTGCTAAGTTGTTTCTGAATAATGTATCTGAATGAGCCAGGAAAACACAATGTATGAATTAAATTTACTAAATTAGAGTCGGTGTAGTAAATTAAATAAATAGTGTGTGATACAAGTGCTTTTGTTGATAGTGCATTGATTATAATGCCATATACTGTACTAAAAATCCAATAAATACAGAAAGTCAGCTGGATAACTAGAGAATAAGTATACCCAGTTCTGGCATTTGATATTGTTCTGCAGATATAAGCAACCTTATTTGTGTTCTAGAAGTAAAAATACACTATCAATTACCCTACATTTCAAAACAGGAAACAGGTGCTCAGAAAAGAAATAGATCTACTCCTTTAATTTTGGACCTAGACACAATATGGGGGAAAATCAATTCTGGTAGTGGAAGAGGCAGAGGAAAAGAAATGTAAACCAGAAATTTTTTGCTCAACCAAGTTGTACTGTACAGCTGTACTGAACCTGTTATTAGGTCCATACTATATGCTTGGTTTCTCAAGAGGTTTCTCTACAAAGGTGTAACGTGCAGCTGTGATTACAATATTGGTTGAAAAAATCTGAAATAGCTGCCAGATTTACCAGTATATCACTGGGATGCTGAAAAATGATGGCTTTGGCTCCTTGCTTTGCACCAAACTAAAGAATATCGTACAGAGTTGAGTAAACACCCATGCATAGGCTTGTTCTCCTGGGACAGTAGTGTCCTGTCATCCATGAAATGCTTGCAGAGGTTTTCTGAGACTAATGGTCCAACCTGGAGGCTGATGTAACCTCTACAGCTCACACCAGACTGCACAGAACTGCTCAGGCTGGGCAGGTCTGGTACCACCAGCAGATGCCTATGCAAATCAAAGCTGCATAATTTACTCAAAATACTAATAGCTGTCACAAAGCTGTGAGCTAGCAAAGACAAAACAAGGCAAAAATATTGAGGGTGGCTGCTGGCAATGACAGCAGATTCCAGATCTGGAAGTCATCTAACTGGCTTGTTTTTGAAAAGATTGTAGCTTTACATAGCAATTCTCCCTGATTCCTCTTGGCTGTTAGGCACTGTCACCAGATATTTTCAAAGCTGCCATGTTTGGTTTCTTTTTATTGGGTCTCCAAGATAACCTTCAGAAAAAACTTGTATGTTTTCAAGCTATATCAGGATTTTAGGGCTCAGTTGATAAGCATTTGTGACTAATCTGATTTAGGGGAGGATGACATGCAATTAGGCTGATGATCAGCTTGCAGTTTGTGACTGCTAAGTCCCTATAAAGTTGGAATTCTCATTTTTATGACCTGATCACATCCCTCCCCAAAAAATAGTCCAAGAAGCTCCAGGCACAATTATTCACGAGAGTCTGATCCAGAAAAGTAAACATTTGAGAAAGTGTGAAATTTTAAGCATTTGGGTAGTTCTACCAGCTTCAACCTACTTATGTTATGCTTGGATCAGTCTCAGACTAGAGGGAGATATCTGTGAGAATGTAACTACCCAGTATTCTGTATATACCCCTCCAGTTGTGCAATGGTTTCTTTTGCACTGGAATGTAGTGAGTTGAGCATTTGTTTGGAAGCTTGGATGCTAGTGTAGAAGAGTGGCATTTTCCCTCAATTAGATTTATGTAGTAAATAGATGTTGGCTGTTCCTAAAGGTAGAGCATTATTCCTCTACAGTATGTATGTTTGCCCAGAAAAGATGCATTCCCTCTGTAATGAGAGGCAGGGCACAGAGTTTGGTGAGTGTCTCTTTGCACACACAGACATTAATGTATTTTATGTTTAAACTAAGTATATGTTGTAAAGCACAGACCAAAAACTGATTACTTGCAAGGATGGGTAAGAGTATGTTGCTGAAGTTTAGGCAAGCACATAATTGTGTAATGAAATCACTTAGATGCATTGGAAAATTCATTTTCCTTTCACCCTTGGAAAAACTGATCCGCATGGGAAGAACTGGAATTTTATGCTGAGGTTTTAACTTCTGTTCCCTCAGCCTTCTCGCATACCCTCTCGCCCTTTCTGCTGGGCCTACAGCTTTTACATGTCTCTCCATGACTCTCTTCCTTTTGTCTGCCTCCTCAATGGCTCCAGAGTCCTAAAGAAATGTTCAGCTTTGAAGACTGGCCTAAAAAAATGGTAATTTTCCAGACAAAGGCCAGGTGTTACTTCCAATTCATTCAGTATGCATCCCTATTATCCTGCGGGTCAGCTCCTGCTGAGCGTGCTCCATGGGTGTTCCGGCTGCGTAAGGCCTGTGAGATTTGCCCCGTGTGACTGAACTGCAGATGGAACTTTCATAGCTCTTATTTTAGCAGCAGTCAATTTGCCAAACTTTCTTAATAGCAAGCTAGAAGGTGATTTCTGTGTCACAGCCTCAGAGCTTTCTCACGCCAACCAGAGGAGGAGACGAGGAGTCCATCGTCAGAAGAGGGCCGGACACGAGAGCTCCGGCCTGCGGGCAGGGTGGCCATCAGCCACTACAGGGGGCACGGATTTTGGCTCATGGGATTTTGGCTCATGGGATTTTGGCTCATCAGAACTTGGCTCATCGTGCGTTTTCCTGCTCCCCTGGAGAGGCAATATCAGTTCCCCTCAGAGGCAGTTCAGCAGGAGGAGATGCAGGCCAGGCTGTGCAGAGCAGACTTGCCCAGGCACCCCAGGGCTGCACATCTTCTGGGTCAGGGCTGAACGGAGCCTTGGCAGAGCTCGCACAGGCATCCAGTGCCTTGCCAGGATTCCATCACTCCTTCTGGAGGCACCATCGTGTCTGCAGATACCTCTTCCTAGCAAGGTCAGCCATTTCAAGCAAACAAAGAGTTTGGATCATTGTTTACTCTCAGGACAGATTATTTTTTCTCTATCTCTGCGACCAGGGTTAGATGAAAAAAAGAAACAACCCACCCTTTGTCAATATACTGTATCCAAATCAAACTAACACATTTGGTTTCTGCTAGAAAACAAAGTCAAGTTTCAGTTTCTAAATAAACCATTTATGGAGTCACCACTCTGGAATTTTGCCTTTCTTTCCTATGTCTCCTTTCAGATAAAGAGAAGAATCATCTTAGATAAGTAATGCTATCTGCAGCTGCTTATATCCAGTTAAATCAAAATTTCTTTTAAAGAAATGCTAAATGCTGTTGAAAATTCCAGAAGTTAGAAGCTGAGATGTCATTCAAAACCTTCCTTTTGAATTCTTATTGCCTCAGATTCAGCCATTCATGATGATTCCCCTTACATTTTACCACTGGAAAACCTTGCATCATATTCAGTGATGACTAGACTAGATGAGGCTCAGGATATTTTACTGCATTTTCTTAGTCAAATAAAATTTCTTGTTACACAGTGGAATAAATTAAACCAAATCATGTCACTATGGGACCACTAGAATACTTAATTTACTAGTTTCATACTTAACAGAAATTTCTAGAATAAGCTTAAAATTGTGCATTAATAATTTCTTATTTTTGAGTGAGTTATCACCTTCCTTATGTATTTTTATTATGCATTTTTATTGCTCAGACAGAATGAGACATGTACCATACCATCTAAATGATGAGTACAAAAAGAAGAGAAAAAAATATATTTAAATGAGATTGGGACATCATAAATAAATGGCTCATTGCATTAGAAAGAAAAAAAAGAGAAAATAAATTTTTCTGCAAGGCACCCTAAACCAGCCATGCTATGCGGAGGATTTAGGCAAGGCAACAAAGGTGATGGAGAAGTATAATGAGTAGCAGTGAGGACTCTGGGCTTACACAGACTGTGACAGCAGCTGTGAGTGGGCTCAGCAATTAAACAGAAGCAAAGGGTTGTGGTTAAGCAAAAACCCAAAAACTCCATGTTTAGACTGGGAGACAGATGACTTGAATGCAGCTACTCACGGTTTTTGCTGAAGAGGGTGAGAGGAGATGATCAGCCAAGGCCAGGATGACAAACCACCAACTTCACCTCAATGTTGGTGAAAGACACCATGGAATGTGGATCTTTGTGTGTGTTTAGATTTCATTACAGCCATGGCAGCTGGCAGGGGCCTCTGTGTGAAAGTGTTTAGCAGAAGAGAAATGGACTTAATCACGGGCTTGGATGCTCTTCCGTATTTCAAGTAGACAGTGCTGAAAATGAAGGTGATGTGAGGTCTGTAGTTACAGGGTTTTTGAATATCTAAACACTATTTCACAACTTCTTTTTTCCATGTCCAGGGTGAGTTTTTATAGTTTAGCCTTTAATCTTGTGAAGCAGAAATTTAACGTGTCAGTGTTGACAGACTGTTAACTATAGCAGCAATGATGAAGCTTCTATAATATTAACCTTTCAAAAAATAAAACTGCAATAATGATGTTGTTTCCATTAGACCTTTCAGATCACTTACAAATTATCTGGAACTCCTACTGTTTATTTGTTTTTACTTTAGATTGTTGCCCCAAGCACTTAAATAATTGTAATAAAATAATAATAGAATTAAGATTAGATAAATTAAGTGGAAATGAAACTGAATACATTTTCCATGACAGCTGGCAAGTCCCATTCTGTGACTGCTCAGAAACAGAACTGGAATTTTTATGACAGTAGACAATAAGGCGATCGTGTACAGGATGTAACCCAATGCTCAAGAGGAGCAGTGTGCAAGTGACACATCAACAAAAACAAACTTGTTTCATTTATGTACTATTAATTACCATAACTTACATAATCATGGACATCTGTTCTCCCTTTCTCATACATGTACCTATGCACAGATAATTACCATTAATTACTGGTCAGAAGAGCATGTAGCATAATATAAATATAAATAGATTATAGCATATAATTGTATATTATTATACATATATATATAAATAATACATATATATATATATATAAATACAAATAAGACCAGCTCTGTCTTATTTATTCATACATCACTTTGCAAACAATTTTTTTAGTTCTTAAACTTCACATTGAAACTGCAATAACTTGTTTGAACTTGCATACTTGGAAGAGCATTATAGAGAAAGAAAGAGCAAATAATTTTTAACTAATCAAAAATTAGGTATGACAATATCAGTTTAGTATATTTTGTCATGATTGTTCCAAAATACTGTTTCAAAAGATCAAAAGATTTTGTTCTTCAACTAGACTGTAAAGGCTGATTAGCTTTAATATAGTTGTATTCTTCCAAAAGAAATAGCCACGGTTTTATTGCATTATTCAGACTGCACAAATTACAGTCCTTAAGAAACAGGGCTTTTTTCCATGTTGAGTCTCAAGTACTTAAGGGTGATATTTGTCCATTAAATATCTTATGACTGTCCCTGTCCAATAACTGTACTTTTGGAACCCAGAAAGCTGTTTTCCTTGAATGTCACATCACAGAATGATAGAATGGTTTACATTGGGAGGGAACTTAAAGTTCACTTGGTTCCAACCCCCCACCATGGAGAGGGGCTGTTTGTTTTTGTGCCTAAAGTTTTACAGCCACGTATCTTCTATATACAAATTAAGGGTTGGTCAAGAGCACAGCTCTGTTAAAAGTGGCATTTTATAACAAAGAAGTGGAAATACCCACATACGTAAGTTTAATAAATGTACTTTATATTGATTTATATGTACTACTGTGAGATAGGCAAAAGCAAGAACTTGCTTTAACATACATTTTTAAAAGTGATGATATCTTCAAAGGCTACTGACATTTAATGGGCCTTATTAACTTTTATATATAAAATTTTGAAATTTATATGCAATTGTACATATTAATTTAATTTTAAATTTCATCTTACCTAGTTAATGGGCCTGACTTTGCTTGTATTTCAGTAGAATGCTGTTGGATGACAAGTCAAAAAATGGTTATGATATTTTTCTGCAAGTGTCCTGGAAAACACATCCTGAGTTAAATAACCCTAAGCAGCAGGTGCTGAATTAGTGCTCCCAGTTTTGAGGAAGATAACTAATCAAATCAATCTAGATGTGCCCCTGGTTAGAGGAATTCCTGCATGTGACAGAGAATTGCTGCTCCATGTTTAGTTATTTCTGAAAACACTATTAACTGTAGATTTGGATATTTAACTTATTTACTGTCTTTTTTGAGCCTCCACTCTTTTGGTCAGGGCACGGGGATTGTCGCACCAGCTGGAAGGAACTGGGGACACCAAGATGGTGAGGAAAGCTTGCCTTACTGAAAGTAAAAGGAACTGTTTATGTACTGCCAAATACTCATTGGGAAAAAAAGCAAGACACAGACCATAAAATTCCTGCATCTGTTGACCATTTAATCTTTTGTTCTGTAAACAACATAATGTAGCACTATATATTGCAAAAGGAAAAAGAAATAAACCTACCATGCAGCTGTATGAGAACCCACTGGACATTTCTTCCTTATTAGCCAGTAGGGCAGATTAGTCTGCATCCTGAGTCCTGAGGATATAGATAACTTCCACTCTTGTTTTTCCTTTATTTTTTTTTCACTATATATCTGTTTTCAGTCCCTAGCGTAGTAATTCAATAATGTATTAATTTCAATCCTGTGAAACTATTTACATACTATGCTTCTGTTGTATTTCTTTGGAGAGAAAAAACTCGAAAGACCACCAGGCAGAAAGTCAAGTCATCAGTCCATGGTCCCACTGGGCTTGTGGAATTAAGGGATGAAATCTCTGCTGTTGTACAATGGTCCATGAGGAGGCTGATGACAACAGGGAAGGAGAGAAAGATAGGGAAATAATTATTTATTTTATCAGTTTATG
Source organism: Agelaius tricolor (assembly GCF_023055355.1). NCBI lineage: Eukaryota > Metazoa > Chordata > Aves > Passeriformes > Icteridae > Agelaius > Agelaius tricolor. The sequence goes on from NW_027269272.1 coordinate 13,601,001, forward strand.
ACTTCTGAGGAACTGCTCTGCTGTTTTAAACCAGTAAATTTTTCCTCTGCCTTCACACCTTCACATCAAGAGGCTGATATACACTGGAAACAGATGGAAGACAGGATTTGAGGTGATCCTGTGGTTTCTAAAAGCTAATGGGGATGAAAAAAGATTGATATATAAATATAGCTATGGATAGGGATAAGTCAAGCAAAGGAGACTGAACTTGGTTTGTACTAATCCATGTCCCCGTGTTAGGGGGTTGGGGGTTGGGAGTTGGGAGCAGAGGGTTTTATTTTTGTGCCTGAATTGTCTTGCCCAGTACTGCAAAGAAAAAAATCTGGAGTTAATTTACTGAGCCATGAAGCTTCCCTCCTCCTCCTCTTCCTCCTCCTAACTGTAAGTGTGCTAAAATAAGTTCTGGTAGAACAAGGAAGAAGCTGTGACTGGGTATGACTGACCTCTGTCTGACCTGGTTAAAACTTATGTTCTGATATATCCATGTACTGCCCACTTTACACCCATTAAAATCCAGACTAGATTTCCAGGGAAATCTATGTCATTTTAGGACAACTGAAAAAGATTTTTTTTCCCTAATAAAACTTGTGCCAAGTAACACGGGTTTTAATGGTGTAATCTCGTTTCTTTAAAAAATGTAGTGCCTCCTCTGAACATTTTTTTCGGAATAAAAATGTTTTATCTTTTCCTTAAAAATTGCTGTATTTTAAAGAACATCTTTTCCCCCAGCACCTGCTTAATCTTTTGTTCCACAGATAATTTCTCATTACCCAGGTGTCCTCTTATGGACCCACAGAAAGATTGGGCCTAGTTTAAGTGTGAAATAATCCTGTTGCTTCTATCTGTGAATGAATGAGCCCAGGATTAGATCAGATAAAACACACTTGAGATAAAGTGCACAAGGTGGATTATATGAGAAAAGAGGATTTAGTGAAGAACATATCCACAACTTTTTGTTAACATAGAGAATGGTAGCTTTTGTAAGCAACATTTATGGAAACTCAACTGGAGGTTTAAAAGCTATGTCTTTTGTTGTACATTTCTCTGCATACATTTGCTTTGTAGCTGGTAGCTTTAACTTTGGAAGCCATGCTGGGCCTTGACTCATGCTCATTTTGCTTAATGAAAAGCTAAGGATGTACTTTTACTCATAGATTCTTGTTTTGTTTTCTTTGAAGTTTATTAAGCTATCCAGAAAGATGGGAGGTTCATTAGGTTGTTATTATCACGGCCGCAAATTAAGCATCTGTTCCCTGGGGAGTTATAACCTTCAAGTGGATATCAGAGCCATACTTATTACAATATTTACTTAATTACCAAGTTAGTGCTCTTGTCATATAAAATACAAACATGGACTCTGCTGTCCATATCAGCCATATACTCTCCACCTGCTAAATTTTCAAGATACACTCATTTCATTGAAGTACTCTTTTTTTAAAATATGTACCAATTTTTTTTGGAAAACAATTATTGAAAAAGTTAAACCAAGAATGATGAAACACAGTTATGAATTTAAGGTATCATCAAGAATATTCAAAAATGCCAAGGTATCTGACATTACGAATTACTTTCCTTTCCCATCTAGAAAAAATGTAGTTTCCAGTACCAACAAATTAATCAAAACGTTAGCAAATCATGATTTGCCAAAGCATCTCAAAAGTCAACATCAAGATATGTTTTGTCAAGTAGCTGGTTGGATTTCACTGGACTTGATAGTACCACTCAGACAAATAGAAAGCTGGAGCACAAATCTTTTATGAAAACTCTGGGAATTTCACCTAAGAGGCAAATTGCCAGCACTAATATCTGAAAGTCATTCTTCATCATAATTTTGTGGGTTTTTTTCCTCCTCTTCAGTGCTTCAATTAACTAATGTTGTAAATTACAGAATTACCAGATCTTCCCTCTTTAGTTTTCTGACAGTGTCAAGCTATATAAGCTCCAAAATATTATTCCCTCTTCTCAGACATGACTTGTGTGGACAGATAGGACTCTTGGGAGGATGTCAACACCACACGACAATGTCTCTATGTTTTGAAAACTCATGTCCATTTTTACTTCAGAAATCCCATTTGGACTTTGTAGGGTTGCTTTGTTTTTACTCTGACAAACCCATCATTGTCTTGCCATCTACTACATAATACAAAATATTCACATTATTCATATTTTTCACAAATAAGTGTTGGTCTGTTAGTAATGCACTGTGTGACATGGTGCATTCTTGCCCTTTTCACTGTAAAGAAACCCTGTAATTATTTAACTTTGATGAACCTTTTCCTGGAGATGTGTCTACCCCAGCTATAGAGGGAATGTAGGCTTCTAAATCCAGGTCCCTTCAAATCACATGGCGTGGGAACACCTTCCATTGTTTCTATAAACTCTAGTAATATAAGTACCCTCCTTAAATGAAGGTTTATAAAATCCCCAGTTTTGAAGAACTAATGGTTACATCCAAGTCTGGAGTCTCTCTTCATTCTCCCATAAGAAAGAAAGGCCAACTTAACTGAGCAACCACCTACCAATGAACAAGAGTTCTGAAATACAAATCATTCCTGGCTCGCTTTGAATTTTTCAGCAAACATGTTAAACATTTCAGCTCAATAAAAAAGGGATTTTCCAGCCTAAGTACTTCAAGGAAACTTGCAATTGTTTATTAGTAGTTCCTTATATACCATTTTGTAGTGAAATACTGAGATTCTGAGGTCCAGGGTAAGTGATGAAAAAGTTGTACTGTCTCTCTTTAGTAGAAAATATCATAGAAATAAATCTTTTCCTATGAAACTCTGTATACTAAATACAAACTCAAGTGCTTAAGTCCTTGCTGTGCATTTTTGGTAAGTTCATACTAATTAACAGAGAATCTTGAAGCTTTTCCTAAGAAAAATAAAAAGAAATATCAGTGCCTGAAAATATGATGATATCAACCTTTTGGTGACCACTGACTCTCAGTTACTATAGATGAGTGTAAAATTCAAGCTATCATCCAACAAAATCCCAACTCAGCCTCTACATATCTTAATTTTGGTCTTTTTTTTTGAACTTGACGTCTTGAAAATTCATAGCTCATACTCTTTGCAAAGATGGACTTAATTTGTTTTTCATTTAGTTCCGTTAAAAAAGATCACAAAACATTAAAAAAATCCAACTTTGCAAAAGCATTAAAAATTTGCTAATAATTTGAGTCTTTTTTGGAAGGATGAAATAATTTGAAAAATTTAAATAAACTGATTAGTTTCCATCTTGTCATCTAACAATAATTAAAAGCAAAAAACCCAACAATATCAGTTATAACTTCATCCATAAGGGACTCCTTTACAATTTTGCAGAGGGCAGACCGCACTAATGTTATTTATAGTTATATAAATGTCAACAGAATATGACTCTTACTTTGAAGTGTCTGGAGTTTCTCAAATGCACTAAAATACTGGCAAAATAGAACAACATTTTACATAATGTGTAATAATTTGGAAAAATAATAATGAGAATATTCTCTGGTGAATTTTTTTCCTCTACATTTCTTTAAAAATAGATTTGTGATTAAAAATAATTCTGTAGTTTTATCCATACAGCAGTTTAAGCTTTTTTATCACTGTTAATGAAAATATGGTTATACCTTCTATGAAAAGTATATTTCTCAATATGATGTGCTGTAAACAACGTGTCTTTAGGCTATTTTTGACCTTTAACCAATGGGAAAGGTCTGTCTAGTTGATCTCATCTAACTACACAGCAGGTACAAGGAATTAAAACAATTTAGGTTAAGTCCTGGTACAATATCAAGTATCAGACAATGTTTTCCAAAAGGAAATACTTAACAAGCTTGCAATTCACTATGATATTTATCTTATGAAAGAGGTAAAAGAGAAAAAAAATTTGAGTGTGTTCAACAGTGTGGAATCCCAAGTAAAAATCTATGATATCATTGTTTGTAAAAGTTGGCAAAGAAGATTGTTATAAGCAAATTAAAAGAAAACAATCTACTCTGGATCAACACTGTGTCAGACTTCTTGTAAGGTCACACAAAAAAAGCAAACATTAAATATGGGGCTCCAAAAGCCCTAAGATATTTGCCAGGCTTTCAAACTGAGCTGTATTTTTCAGTGGGAGAGCACAGTACATAAGAGCTTAACAGTGAAGATTTTTTTTTACTTGAGTTTTTTACACTAATTGGTCTTTAACAGCACATGCATAATCTAAGGGGAGATCATTGCTTTTGGTAACTTTACAAGCCCCAATTTCATAATTCTGGCTCTACTTCTTTGCTGAGATGGAGCCTGACCCCTCTCCAAGGACTGGGAACTCAGGATAAATACATTATTTTGTTAGCAAGCGGGAAAACCAGCAAAAGTATTCAGGAAGTTATGGTGCTATCATGTGAGGAATGGGTGTTCCAGAGGCTTTGTGAGAATAAGCCAGTTATGTGCTCTGAATTCTTGCAAATCCTATTCTAGAAATTGTCAGAAACAAGAGGACAGTCCAGAGGGAATGGGATCCAGAGGGATCATCAACTTCCAGTGTCCAAATCTAATCTATATACATATTCAGCTGCTGTTCATTAAAAAGGTACAAGGACAAATCTTTTAAAATGTGCAATTAGGGTAAAAGTTTTCAGACACCTTAGTTCCTCCTTCTGGTGTGATGTGGGAGAACCATGATCCCCATAAATACCCAGGTTTCATCAAATGACCAAAACTGAAATAGAGCTTAAATTTTGTATAGTTTTGAACATTTCTGCTCATCAAAAAAAAAAAACTTCTGGAATTTTTCCTTGTTGCCTTTAACCATTTTCCTCTTCTGATGTTTTTTCTTGGATAAGAATCACCTTAGGCAGCCTAAATATTTATTTGAAACTTTTTTAAAAGGAGATACCTTGTACTGTCATTATTTATCGGTGTATATCCTTAGAGAATATTCAAATGCTTAAAACTGGAAATGGAGCATAATGCAAGGCACTATAGAGCAGATGCTAAGCTTGAAGTGCTTTTAGGAATACATATACCACATTTTAATTTCAACTCCTATTATTATACTAACTAGTCACAAAATGGCTTCCTATTTATGCAATGTGTTATCTGTAATGTCACTTAAATTGAATAGATGAGTGCCTTCTAATAATGTATGTTTACTTCATGAACTTGTGGGCAATTACATTGTAATTATGTCTTTTGTAGGTCCTTTTTTGCTGACACATAGTGCACCAGTGCATTTTAAGTGTAATTGCAGTTCTCCCTACCATTTAGGAAAGCTGAACATTGTTAAAGGTTTGTAAATTACCTACACTTAGACCATAGCAAGCAGGCAAATTAAATGGCAGTGTCAGTAATATTACAATGTAAATTGGTGCCAAGTATAATCCAAGGTAGAAGCATTTTTACAGAATAATGTTTATGTAGCACCTCAAATGCAACAGAAAACATAGATACTCCCAAACTTGTAAAATTACATCATTTTTATCCCTGAGAAAAGACATAGAGCAAAGAATCAAATACATATTTACACAAATTTCGTTCTACTGGGCTACACAGTCGTCCTACAGAAGAGAAAGGTATGCCCAAATGCCAGTATGTCAGAATGCCATTCTTCCACCCATTGGGAATAATGCTTCACCAGAGAAGCAAGAAAATATATTCCCAGCAGCCTGAAAAGCTCTGGAGAGAATCAGGGAAGGAGGGAAGAAGAGAGGGAGACCCTCCTTGCAGTGAAAAGTGGATCTTTCCTGCTCGTTTTTCACAAGACCTTGAACTCACCAGAAGGAAGTGACCAACCTCATTGACCACGCTCGTTCCTCCTTTTTTCCTTAGGGTAAAGGTATATGCAGGAACATGGGGCAGTGTGTCCTCATCATGCTTTCAGCTTCTCAACCAACCCATGGAGTAGATCCCCAAGTGAACTTGAGTTTGGAGCCCCACAGTTGATCATGATCCTCACAGAAGGAGGGAACGTTAAAGCCAAGCAAAGAGAGGAATCCTTTATCCCTGTCCTTATTCCTGCTAAGCAGTGAGCTGAATCTCCCAGGCAACTAGAAGAGCAAAGGTAGGAAAAACCCATCCCTTGTCGATGGCATGAGGCCTTATCTTCCACAGCTGGGACTCCAGGACTGTTTGATTAGTGCTTGGAATGATAAAATCAGGTTAATACATTTTCAGCCTGATGCTTTAAACCTGTTGTCTGTGTGCCATATTATTTTTCACCTCAACATCTGGATCACAAGATGGCATTTCACTTTAATGTTTTAACCATCTTGAGGGTAAAAGAGAAATTTCAAAGCAGAGAATATTTTTATTTGCCCAAATTTTTCAATGCTCATGAGGCACAATCACAAAAGTACAACTTTTTTTACTACAGACTTGATATATTGGTGCTTTTTTCAAGAACTGAAATTTGGAAGGTTGATGCTGTTTTTGCTATAGGAATTTAAACTATCATTTGCATGGACATGTCACTACAGAATTTTTTTTAAGTAGATTTATGTCGCCCTATGGGGCTTAAGGGGATAGTGATTATTATACACTGAGAAATGTGCATTTAGCTTACAAAACCAATGTCCCACAGAGGTGACCACTCTAGAAAGACCAGCAACATCACTTAAGTAAATTAAATTTGAAGTACTGTCCTGTCACTTCATGCCTCTAGGCCAATCACTCACTGGTGGAAACATCCTAGTTTTGGATTAAACCAGCTCAACCATGCAAACTGTAGCCACTGCATGGGAATGAGCATCTGGGATTGACAGATCACAGATCATGGCAATAGAGGCCACAAGTCCAATGACATAATTTTTATTTAGAGCAAAATCCTAGTGGCATTTTGGTAGAATTCAATCTTCAGTAAATATTTATCAGAATAAACCCAGGGGGATGTGTGCTGATCTCATTTGCCTTCCTTGCAACTTGGAAGTAGCAATGGAATTCTACTCATGAAAATCAGAGTGATTTCCTATGGCTGAATGCAAAAATTGGTATGATAAAATGAAAACAATCACATTGCCAGGCCCAGCACAAGTAGGCATAGTAAACTCTCAAATTTTGTGTATTCAGAGCTCCTGGGGATTTAGAATTCCTCTTTCTTTTGGTGTTTCTAACTAAAAGTGAGAAATGAAGCAAATCCATTAAGTGGCTAGTGGTCATTTCTCCATGACTGGTGGGAATGAGAGAGGTTTGCAGGACACTGGCACAACATGGACACAGAGATGTTAATTGTGCCTGGCCTTCCAAGGGTCAGCATGGAAAAGGCACAACACTCAGAGTTTGAGTGACTCCGTTCTCTTCTTTTTGGTTTCCTGAAAGCATGAAAATCATCAGGACACAGTGCTTAAATTGAAGGCTTCTTACTATAGCCTTACTAGGAGCTTTTTTGTGACCAGCTGAGATGGTTCAACCAACCCTAGCCCCATCTTTAGTAACTTCTGTTTGATTGGAATCTACCAATACATGCTATAATTTAAAGAAGTTGATTAGTAGTAGTTTGAAGTCTGACAGTTTGCACAGCCACAATAATAATCTCATGTTCACAGGCCTCCCTGTACTTTTACACCAGTTTTGTTTTCACCTTTTTACACTAAACACAAAAAGATTTTCAGTAAATATCAGTGGTAAATGCTATTCAATTTAAAGGACATAAATTATTCAGCTACCACAATTATTGCAAAAATGTAACTTTTAATTTGGGGAGGAAAAAACCCTTAATTGCTATATTCAGTAACTATTCTTCCATACTCACAATGGACTTAGAAGAGAACAGCAAAGCACTGAAGAATCCTGTTGCCAAACACAGCCCTTAAATTACCAGTTTGTCTGTGGAGCTTTTTACTTTAATGCACTTAGGGGGAATAGCTCATCACTAATGATTTGGAAACACAGATCACATAAATCCTCAACTCAAAGTTGAACAGTAACCCAAGTCTTAATACACAAGTTATGTCTCCTTCCTCTAATACATATACAGATTAAAAAAAATAATATTAATAACACCAAAATACCATGTCAAGTGCAATGGTTTCCCCACAAACTCTATCACCTGTTTATCTCTCACCCTCAGTACTAACGCTAAATTGGGCCTCATGAATTATTCATGAGGGGCCATTTAATGGGATCATTTTTCCTGGCTAGCACTGACACTAATGCTAAGAAAAATCTCTTGACATTAATCTTGGGTTGAAGAAAGCCCCAAATACCTAGTTTTCTTCTGAATGTTCCCTTTCCTCCTATTTAACACATTGCAGAAACCAGTCATTCTACATCTCTGTTTTGCAGGAGTGTGGGCATGGGAGGGTAGAAGGGACGATACAAGGTCGGAGTGGGAATTTGTTATATTATGATTTTCACATTGAGAACTCTGGGGTCTGGTCCAGCTCACATTAAATTTAAATGAAAGTTTCCCTCTTTTTAATTTCTTTTTTCTTTTGTAGATTCATGTTGTCTCTGAAGGAAATGAGAATATCTGTTGAAAAAGACAAGCAAACCATGGATCTCTAACTGCATTATTTATCTAAACTGCCCAGAATTGATTAAAGCCCTTCTTTTCTGCATTAGTTTATAGCTATTCTGATGATGAAGTGATTTAGGGTGTTTTCAGGGCTGATTACAAGAGTAAAGGGCTCTGGTCTTGTAATTGCAAATATGACTGATTTCAAAGCCATAAAAAGTCAGAAGCGTGTTTTGGCACATCCTAAAGACAAAGTTGTTTTTAGTTTATGCCCTAAGAAGACTCCTGCAAAATATTATCCAAATTACAATCCCTCCCCTGAAGAAAAATCTCTTTAAATGTCCTAGAGAATAGTGAATTGCAGTCTAAAACATAGCTTGTTGGCAAGTGCTGTATAATAGGAATCCCTCCACACACACTCTTTGGTCATATCATAAAACTACTGACTTGCCTCATTTTTCTAAACCAAAATACCTAAAACGCAATACATTTCTTTTTTTTTCAGTTGTAGCTTTCTGACATCTATAATGGTTTTGTGTCTAAATCTGACAACATTTGTAACAAACTGAAGTGACTGTTACTGCTGGAATGTCCTGGAGGCTTTTTCTGTCGGAGGAGATGACAGTAACTTTTCCCATGCAGATTAAGCTGGTGTTTACAGATTTGCCCTGGGTGTGCATTTTTATCCAGCTGTGATCAAGTAACACTGCCTGATGAGTGCCAGACAGATCTCCTGATACGAAGGGCTTACATGCCCATCACTTCTGTGCAGAACATGGTTCTAATCTGGACACCACAGCAAAGTTCAGTTATTGTTTGATTTTTATTTTCCCTTCATTTGTACACTCAGGCAGAATACTCAAATGAGAATGCAAAAAGCTTTACCATTTGAAAGTCTCCTTGCCATTTGACAGAAGCTAGCATTATGTGGATTTAAAGTTATTTTTGTTCAGCCTTTCAGTTCCCCACACTGAGCTCTAACAGGATTTAAAAACAATTAGAAGTGGAGTGGGTGGTTTAACAATTGAGAATTTAGGATTTCATTAATTCTTTTTTCTTTTTTTTTCTCAATGGATATGTTTCTTTTGTATGTTGTAATAATCTGAAATATGGTAAAATATAGGCTCAATAACTTTTTCCCATCAATGAAAGTGTGAGGTCAAGAGGTTGTTTGCCTTTGTGGGACCTGAAGCTATACATGCATTATAGTGTGGTACTTTGAAAGTAGTGGTGGTTGCATTTTGCTTTCTCAGAAATCCTTGCTACTGAAGATGGAAGAAGTTCTGTTTCCCAATATCTGATTCCCTATTTGGAACCGGTAATACATGAAAGGATAAGAGAAATCATCCTTTGAATTTGAACTTTAAACATATTTCTAAACATTAGCAATATTAACATTGCCTAAAGTACTAGCAACTTACTTCACATCTGTTGTGTGGTTTAAAGCTGTAAAAGCAGTACTTAAACTTGTGGGGCAAATTCAGCTTTTTCTTAAATCAGAATTTCCACTGCTTTCCAAGCCAAATTGATCCATATTCATATCAGTGTATGTTAACAACATTTGCCATTCAGTTTCCTGTTTACATCAAAATCCCATACAATTTGCAGATCTTTCCTGTTCTAATATTGATTTCAGTACAGGAAATACTAGGATCCCTCATCCAATCCATAGCTAGTTCTGTATAAATTTATTATCCTCATAAATAGCAAGGCAGCTTTTTCCAGAAGCCAGTATGAGGAGGTACACTTAAAAAAAAAATCCAGAAAATCAAAGGTTTCTCCCAAGAGCTGTTGTAGAACATCTTTGTATTTGTTATACAACTTGCATTTGTGCTGAGGGCATCGAAGGTGCAGCAAGCACAGTTGAAACAGTGATTCCAGAATGTGGTGCATAAAATCAGTACAGTCTGAGGAGTGCTTTTCTTTTCAGACTGTGAAATGGTCAGATACTGGTACGCCCAGGGGAAGGCTGAGCTGGAAAACCTTTCACCTCTGTGATACAAGTTCAGATCTGGACAGGTCCTTGGGGACATCACATTACCATGGGATGGTTTCCTGCTGGCTTACATGGAACAGATTGGTGGGCTGCTCCAGAGCCAGTGGGCAGATGTCCACATCACAAAAGACCTCACTTCAGGTTGCTCTCTTGGCAGCTGTACCAGAGGAACCAAGGAATAAATGGGCAAAACTCTCCTCTCTCCCAGCCCTTACTTTCATTAAACTGGCAGGCTATTACTGAGAAACCTGCACTTAGAAACTGCAAGAATAAAGAATACACAACAATTTTACTCACCACTGAGTTAATAAATTACAATATAAGCAGTTTGCCATGCCAGTTTCAAGTTGCTCTTTTGAAGGCACAGTTTGAAGCCAGGCCATCCCAGGGGGGTGAGAAGAGGCGTGCAGCCTCCCAGATTACTTCCCTGTGCAGAGGAAAAGTGCTCTCAGTAGTGCTGTAAATGCAAGCAGCCAGCTCTGAGGCCACTAACTAAGGGTGGAGCCCATGGCTCTTCCCCCATCACTAACTCATCCCTGGGGTCCCTCCTGTGCTTTGCAGAGTGCAGAACAAGCAGGGCACAGGGATGAGAGGTTCAGTGCAGTGCACCCATGCAACAGGATGGGATAACAGGTACAGCCCCAGAAACCTCTTGGAGCCTTTCTCCATAACCAGATAAACTCAGCCTGTGTGAATGCATCACACATGTTCATATATATGTGTTTATATGGAGATATGTGGTATCTCATTGGCTGACAACAATTTGGCTGTTTTATAAAACTTGAAACTAAGTTATTGTATTTTTAAAAGTTTATTAATTTTAACATATCAGCCAACGATTAGCTCATGGAAAGCCTATAGATTTTTGATACCCAGCTTTAACTTGCCAAGTTCTAATAATCATTAAACTTCAAGGAAACAAAAAATAATTGTAACCAGATTTTGAAAAAAGCTAAGCTGTTCTTAAGCTACATTTAGAGAATACAAAAAGCTGGAAGACTGCTTTCCTGGGGCTTGTTTTTTGGGGTGTACTGAAATTAGGTATCAGACAACCACAGTTGTAACTCTTGAAATAGAAAATAACACTAATAGGCCAGATTTTGAATGACCTGTGGCTAGTTACATAAATACATTAAAAGATGGCTTTAAATTGCATCAGTATCAAATTTTATTCTACCTGACAGTAACAAATTCAAGAAAGTTGCTCAAGCAGCCTTAAATTTTCTACACAACTTTTTTTTTTCTACTGCAATGTTAGCAATTCGGATCCCAATTCATATTAAAATGTAGATGAACATTTTTGTGCTACTTTCTCAGCTGATGTAATACACAAAGCTCAAATAATGGCAGATTTAGCTCTGAAAATTTGTTATATAGTTATATATTGCTATCTGATTTACACAAAATCTGGCTATTGGAGCTAATCAGGTGTACCATTCAGCTAAGGATCTGCTTCAGAATCATTATTTTTTTTTAAAGTGTCAGGAGCATGACAGAAGAGCATATATTTAATTCATTTATTTCTTCATCCATTTCAATGAACATTGGATTTTATCCTTTTGTGCACAAAAATAAATCTCCACAGAGATTTTTATAGCACTTATTGATTTGGAAGGATTTGCTACACAATTTAATTTTGATTTGCTGGGGAAGATGTGTTTTTTAGCAATAACCTGTCTATTATTCACTTAGCTATGTGCCTGTATGAGCTTTGCACTTTTGAAAATCCCTTTCAGGAGACTTAATTTTCACCTGCACATGCACTAGTTGACAGCTCCCTGTTCTTCTTCACTGTCCTGACAATAAACCAAGAATCCCGGTACTCATTTCATTATAAACATTTTGTAAGCATCCCATAAAGATTACTTCTGAGCACAACAGTCAGGGCTAGATATGAGCTTCTTTTCCCTGCAATGAAAGGCTGGTGTCCGATCAAATGAGCCATCCAGGCCCTAAAAAGGCTTTTAAAAAATAGTTTTAATCTCTTCATTGTCTGACTTCACGCCATGGTAGTGCTGCCCTTAAATAAAACTTACATAAAAATGGTTAGTACAGCTGGTCAGAAAATGTGCTTGAAGTTTAGAACCACATATCATTGTTTATACAGATGACTATTTGGGATAGACTTCAATAGAATCTGACTTTACTAGCAAAGGAGAAGGCTTTGGCAATAGCATAGGGTGATGAGCAACAGCAACTCATATTTTCCAACTGAGATCAATGTGGACTTTAATCCATTAATGCAGACCTAAATATCACCAGACAGATATGAATAGATGACAGTGAAAATGTGAGAAAGAAAAGTCTGGAGTAGTCAGATTTAAGAGAGTTGTTTCATATTTGAATTCATTTTAGTACTCTACAGAAAAGCAGCCTGTTTCGAGATTTTCAATTAACATACCCTAGATATGAACTGAAAACACTTCTTTTCTACTAACACAGATGCTTTTTTGTTCACCCATTTTGAGCCCTTGCTCACAGAATTGGGTTTTTACAAAATCCTTGGAAACATGTTAGCAATACATTTTTTGAAATGTCAAGGAACTGGTTTGTTTGGAATGGAAAGCTGCTCACAAACATGCCAAGTCCCTCAGATGCTAAGTTAGATATTTAGATACTCATGGCTGGCTGGGGAGAGAGGAGAGGAAAACCCCAAAACAACAAAAAACCACCACCCAAATTGAAAAAGCTCGCAGCTCTGTGCTATTAAATTAAACTAAAAATAAAGATGATGGCAGTATCTGCAAGCAATTTGGGTGGTCAAAAACAATGGTGCCCTCTGGTTTGAAAACAATGTTTAGAGTTTGCACTGTTCTTACTTGTCACAATAAATTTGGACAGGGTTCCTATTTCCTGAATTGACTGAAGCATTTCATTCTTTAAATTTCTAATGTGTTATGTCACATCTTATTGTATTTCATGGTGTCACTTTGCATTATTTTGCATCGTCTCCAAAGCTGATGAAACACAACACAACAGCACATGACAAAAGGAAATAAGCTGTTGGTTATACAGACTAAGTGTTATAATTCAGGATTTGTCAGATGCAGCAGTCATTACAAACTATCTCAAACTTTCAATAGCTGTAACTCCTTAGTCAGTGATAAACCTGTTTAATTTGCTAGTTTATCATAAAGGAAGGATCCTTTCCTGGTAATCACAGGAATCCGAATCAGAATGTGCTGCTGCTGCTTCTCAACCCCTGCATTGCTAATTTATAACACTAGAATGAGATTTGAGACATACTAGGGAGAGAATTTCTCAGGATGAAATAAGAGATCCATTTGAGATGGCATTAATGGTGCAATATGACTGTTTTGATTTTATACCACAAGTACAGTACAGAACCTTGGGACAATTTCCACTTGTTATGACTAAGTCACATCACTCAACAGAGAGAGAACTGAGGGCTCCCTCCTCCCCCAGTTATTCTCATTGATAGCAATGACATCAAACTGGGGAATTATAACCTCACAATTGTGGCCTGGTTAAGATAAGAAAATATGTATATTCTGAGAAATTAACCAACTTATTGTTATGAAATATAGAGTCTGTAATCCTCACAAGATTCCTATCAATATCACAAGTATAATTCTTCTCTAAGAAGGAACTACATGAATATAAGAACTTAGAACCATAATATTAAGTCATGTAAAAATGGTTTAATTTAGTTTTAAATTTGAAATGTACTTGAGGAACATACAAAAATATGTACAAATATATTGAATGGGAACAAAAAGGCAAAATTAGATACTGTCTTTCAGTGAAGTTCTTAATTCTAAATGTGTTTTTCTGAGTGGATGGGACTCAAGTGCTTACTTTCTGTATGCATATATTTTTATTTTAGATTTTTTGCTTCAATACAACAAATTTTTTGTAGAGAAACAGCCATTCTATTTCTGCTTCATTCCATTGTTCTGGTCATTGCAAGACATGGGTTGTTATTGCTGTTTTCCTCTCAAGAAAGAAGAGAATGGACAGCTAAAGATATCATCTAATATTTGTGTTATATCAAGGAGGTTATGCTATAAAATATATTCCCATAAGTACAACCAAGAATACCACAGAAAATATAGCCAGCCAAGGAAAGGACTGTAAGCAAGGCTGCCTGACAAATAGGGCACAGGGCTGACCAGGAGTCATCAGGTTCAAGCCTGTGCCGGGACATGAATCACATCACATAAGCCCAGAAAATAAATCTGTCTCGCTCTGTGTTTACTCCCACACTCCTTTCCTCCATTTCTTGTCCAAATGTATTCACAGCCACTTTAAGGCCATTTGTTCTCATGTCAAAATTATTGCGTGAATTCAAGAGCTTTTTCTTCTCCCTGGTGTTTACCTCTTTGTATACTTAGAGATAGCAATTTTTACCTCTCCAACCTCTGTTTTGCTGGGCACAGCTTCTTTTCAGACAGGCCATCCTTTCCTCTGATCATCATACTAGTCAGCATACCTTTGCAGCTGTTAAAAAACCCAGAACATTTGCACCTTAACCATAGGGATTTGGAATTTAAGGCGATGTCTAACAAGCACCTTGGTCACTGACATAAATACTCTCCTTGCTTCATTAAAAATATTTTACTCAATATATCTCCAAATTGTGTTCTCCTTTTCTGTGCACTGGTAGTTCATAGTAATTCTGTGATTGACTGTTACAACTAGGTGGTTTTTCTTTCTGTCACTTCCCACTGATGAGCCTACAGTTCATAGCTGGTTCTTTTCATTAGCCCTTAAGTGCATGACCTGGGAGCGCACGACCTTAAATTCCATCCCATTTCTACTACCCCAGTCTTCAAGGTCATTTAATTCTTCCTGTATAATATTCCAATCCTCCTCTGTATTCATGACATCTCCCAGTTTTGTATCATCAGCAAATTAATTAGTACACTCCTACTTTTTCTGCCTAGGCCATTAAGGAAAATATTAAATAAAATTAATCCCCAGACCAATCCTAAAGGAACTCTACAAGCAACTTTCCTCCAGGGAGAGAGAGAAATCCTTTCAACATAACTCACTCTTGTCTCTTGTTCAGTCACTTTTTTACTTATCTTACAGTCCTGATACTTGCTCTTATCTTTTTCAATTTAACTAATAATTCCCCATGTAGTAATGTATCAAATGCTTTACTGAAGAGCAGAAAGGTTGAATATTGCATTTGCTTTATCTCAACAATCAAGTTGTCATCAAAATAAAAGGCATGAGATAACAAATTTATCTGAATGACTTCTAAAAAAATAAATTCAATGTTTTACTTAATCTCATTTTCCCATTTTGATCTTTTTTTTTGTTATTGAAATCTTAATTTAGATTTTGGGTCACACCTAGATTACATTTAATTTCTATTCAGTCCTCAGTGCACAGCGATTCTCTTGGTTATTTTCTCCTCATATGACTGAGAAAGCTTTTGCCATCTGTTTAATTTGATTTGCAAGGTCTGATTCTGCTAAGAAGCACCTTTCTTTGCTAAACTGTACTTACCCTGCCTTCATTTCTTGTCAGGCTTCTATTATTTCTCATACACTGTCTGAAGTTGTAATTTATCTGCTAAGGCATATGGTCGGTCTCATGTGTTAGTCCTCCTGGTTTGAGGCACATTCCTCTTTTCTTGTCCAGATTCCAGAAATGAATGTCCTAGAACACTGCCATATCAAATATTAGGAGCCTGCTTTATCCAATTACTTGTCTGTGGCTCACATTAGGATTTTGGCTGTGACCACTATATTACCGTAAGCTGTTACAGTTCCTAGGTTGAACACTCCTCATCTGTATTCTGCGAACAAAGCAGAGCTTTCTCTGAAGGCTGTCAGTTGATGTCACTTGTCCTTGCAAAGAGAAACACATCTACCTGGACAGGCAAAAGCTCAGAACAATCCCAGATGGCAGGAAACATCTAGCAGGCATGTCAGGGAAAGATTACTTCTCATAAAGCCTTCCTAGTGGCATTTGATTTGACATAAACCCTGTAGAGCTCACTCAGTGAGCCACATTGCAAAGATGCTTCCTTCAGCACATCCTGGAATGTACCAGAATTGGGCTTAACTGCTTTATACAAGTATGAATAAGCTCTAGGTGCCTTTTCTTGGGTGGAAAAGGCAGCGAGGGATCAATAAGAGGGGCAAGCCAAGTATTTCAGGGCAGTGTGGAAATGTGTTTGCATGGGGATTGCCAACCAGAAATAGGAGTACTAGAATCAACCACTAGTAGCTCTGGTCATTAAAATCCATGAGGATTTTGACCTTTGGAATTGTCTGTTCTTTGTTTCTGTTTCTCCCCATTGTGGTATTATCCCTACTCTCTTAACTAACTCATACAAGTCTGAATTCAGCATGTGCACCTACCACTCTCCAGAATTTTCCTTACACAGCTGCTATCCTGATTGGTTATGTAAAGTTTCTGTGACTCCTCAAAGGTTGTTCTCTTCCAGCAGTTTCTCTAACTCAGTGATGATTTCAGGCTGTTTCTGTTGTTAGAACTGTCAGCATAAGGAATATTATGAATATTCTATGATTCAGAGTTAATACAGCCAAATATGAGACAATGAAATTTTTTTGAAGAAATCTCCTGAAGGGTTCTTTTGTTTCTCTTAGCATATTATGATTTTCAAAAAATTTATTCTTGGCTTTCAGTGGTATACATGTTGAAGAAGAGACCCTGCCTATTTACTCCATTTATGCTACAGAAAAGCCAGTGCACTACAGGTCAAAAGGAAGGATCTCATAATAAAAATGCAGAATCAGTCTGGTTATGCAGGTTAGACCAAATTTTCCATAGTTGCTCCTTGGCTCTAGCATTGGTCATTGGCTAGAAAGAAGCAGAGAGAGTGGCATGCATAAAGCCATTTTTCCTCCTGCATTCTAGAAGAGCAGGACTTATAAAGTTACTCAGCTTAGTGTTGCCTCCAGGTCATCTTGTTTAAGAACCACTCATGGACCAAAACTACATTACTTTCCCTTATTGTTTTTTTCAGTCCATCTATACTTTCAACCTCCATAGTTTTCTATAGAAATGAAGTCCACAACTGGCAGCATTTTCTCCATTTTAAACCTTAAAAGCTCATTTGCTCTGGGAGCCTTGCATCTCATACTGTGAGAAATAGTGAATGATGATTCCCTGCTCACATTCTGACATAATTCATGTTTTTTCATAGTTTTCTGTCTTTTCTGACATGGCTTTTGCAAGATGAAGACTCCTAATGTACTTGAGCTTATATGAAAGCAGTTACATTCTTCCCATCTCCCTTGTAATCCTTTCCCAGCTCTCTTATATCTTTTTAGAGGTTCAAAGATCACTACTGAACAGTGTTCTGTTTTATGCAGGAGTATACCCCTTTTTATTTTTTTTTTAAATAATGCTTAACAATCAATTTTGACTATTGCTGATGTTTTCAGAGAACCATACATATCGATTTCAAAACCTCTTACCTGAATATTTTTCAAGCCCTTTTACATATGCCTAAGACTATTTTTCTCCATAAGTTAGAATATATCAGTTTCCCAAACATAGACATGCAATTTCACATCCAGGCACTGGCTATGTGTGTGGCTTCTGCCATCATATGGACATGTCCCACTTCAGATGACTCTAGGTGCTTATTTGCTAGAAAATATGCTGAATCACATGCTGAATGTCCTATACTATGTTGTTCCCCATTTGGCTAGAAAATACTATTCCAAACCTTCACAGTCAACTGTAGATATGTCAACCTTAAATAATTTTGTATCATCTGTAAACAATGGGGGCTTCTGAATCATCCCCCTCCCTCAAGAAATGTTATTTATGAATATAAGAAGTGCACAAATCCCCTGTGCTTTATGAGCAACCACTCATTGCTGTGAAAACAATTATTTTATTTTTACCTGTTGTGTCCTGGTTTTTTTATTTGGTTATTAATCCAAGCTGGTTTCTCTTATTTCTTAAAAAGTTAGATCTTTTGGGTTAGGGATCCTTTATAAGGCCTTTAAAAAAGACAGATGTAGTACTTTGATCACACAATCTTATCTCACATTGTTCATTGAGCTCCTACAAAATTATATCTGTTCTCACAGAACCTGAATTTGTACTTAATTATCTTACCTGGTATCAGAGTTAAAATTCAGCAACTTCCCTGCTGAATTCTGTCTGGAGACACATAATCTGATACTTATAATTAGATCCTGTTTATTTTCTCTGATTTGTTGCAGAATCTCTTCCATTGACTCTTCAATCCAGAATAGTGTCTTATATTCATGTCCTGTGAGAGTAAACCTGGAGGAGCCTCCTGATAGCCTTGTGCTGAAGGCTCCTTCTAAAGTTGAATTTTTATTTCCTGCTGTGACCTGACATTACTTAAGTGCTCCATTTATACTTTCAACACTGAGCTCCAGGAACTCCTTTCAGGACTTTCAGCAGACTCTGCTGCACCCATTGTATTGATTTTGAAGATGAACAGATAAAAAACCACATTTAATGCATCTACCCAAAAACACAGTCAGGTCACAACCCATCAGACAGAGATTTCTTCTTTGCAAACCACTCCCAGCACACACATATTATCAGTACTAAATTTGTTTTAAGAACATGATAACAAGGGAACATATTTTAATGGATTGAGAAGCCTACTTAGTCTTAATATGAAACATAATCTTGAGTATATCACCAACCTTACTGTCTTTGCTCTAACTCTGTAAAAGATCTTTTTTCTTACATGTGTAGCACTATGATTTTGCTAGATAATCAGTGCCAGTGATCCACTGCCTGTATCACAAATTAAAAAAACCCAAAAGACTACTGTACATATGCTCTTCAGAAGGATGCAAAATGCCTATTAATTATATATCAACCATGCGTATGCAACCACAGACATGGAGTTAGAAAGCAGTTTTATGATAGACATACCACTTACTGAACTGAATGGATATTTAAATCCCAGTTGTCTGAAGAAGGGGGAATTGAATGTCTAGTCTCTGTCTGTAATATCTTATTGAAATGAACAATACCATGCACCTTCAGAAGGAAAAAGAAAATTGCTTGGACAGGTGATACAAATTCCAGACATGTCAGTGATTGCTTTGCTTTGCCATTCCTGAAGTGTCAAGTTTTCAAATCAGTATTATTCACCTCTAATTAATATCAATACCCTGGATCCAAATCTTTCTGTAATTGCTTTTCCATGTGTATTTTCCATATGTTCTCACCCTAAGACAGTATGTAGGCTTGAGAGGCCTAAACCATTTATAGATCAGCAAAGACCTTAAGCTGTGCTTTTCAAGTTTTATTAACAACAAGTTCCAGTTCCATACTGATTTTCCTGCTGTGCATACAAAAATGCCACGAGCATTTTTGGTGGATATTAACAAATGTCAACAGTAAAAAACCAATCCTACATTTTTCCAGATAATTAGACCATCTGAAATAATTTTGAAAAGGTGGTTTAATTTGTGATCTGTGAGTAATTCACTTTCATGGACACATATTCTTTCTTAGAACTGGCTAAGGTAATTTACACATTACAAGGCTTCTAGACATAGTTGGCCACTTATCCAGTACTAATAAATTGAAAATGTGTGTGCATGATTTAACAGAAAAAGGAAGATGTGAATATAATGCAGGTAATTGCTGAACTACAGTTCTACTTCTGACAGCTAAAGAATACATGAATAGACCTGTCTGGAGAACACAGGTTGATTCGCATCATCTTTCAAAATGTTGATTTTTCTTCTAAATATTTGAAAACAATTATATGACTATTTTTGAGAAAATTCTTAGCATCAAAATGCTGGATTTCAGGCAAAGTGATCCTAGAGGTTAAAATGTGAGTTTGCATGTGGGGAGGGATTGCAGGACCACATTCTTCTTCCTTAAGCATCCAAATTGGACATAAGAGGAAAATCAAGCTTCCTGTTAAAACAAACAAAAAAAAAACAACAAATCCCAAACCAAAAACCAAAAAAACCCCAAAACATTTATCTTTCAACAAAATACTGATTTATTTTATAAATAATTTCTGCTATAGCTCATTTCTGCCAGACTTTTCATGTCACCTGCTACTGGCAATATTGGTGTATCCCTTCCAGTGTCTGATTATCAAATTAACCTTCCATATTCGGGTTCTGGTTACTAGGAATGGACCTCTGCAGATCCATAAAGATCTTTAGTTTTGAAGAGCTCTCTACTTCCAAGGATAACCCTTTATCTAGGTCTTTTTCCTGCCTCTGCCAGCACCAGGCATTTTGCAAGGTTTGTTACAAAGTCTATGGGGAATACAAGAAGCCTGAGAACTCTTAAAACAGGTAGAATTTTGTAAGGCAAAAAATGTGGTTGAATACAGGAGTGCTGTGTGCCCTGGCATATTGGTGGTGCAGCAAAATTTCCTAATTTTTTCATAAACACTTTTTCTTTGTTCTTGAAACCCTTCTGTTTGGCTTTTTTGTTTCTGGTTTTGTATTTTTGTTTGATTGGTTTTGGGGTTCTTTTCAACTTTTTGATGTTGGATTTCTCCCATCCCAATGAGATTTTAAACAGACATGTATGAAAAATAAAAACCTAGACTTAAAACTCTCAAGCAGGAAAACAGAAAGAAATTGAGCTGTGAAGGGCAAATGTGACATTTAAAGTAGCAGAATCTGTAGCAGTGAAATCCACTTGCAATTGTGCCACAGCGCAGAAATTAAGTTGTAATTACTGAAAGGCTCAGCAAATACAAGCATTGCAACTCTTATTAAAACAAGCAATGTTAGCCACAGTAAAGAGAAATAGGTAAAAAAAAAATAGCCACAGTGCATAGACATTCTTATCTCTACAGGGTTTTTTTAGATAAGATACGTCTTTTAGTATGAGCTCAGGATTCAGTGTCTTCTCAAATTATGGACATCAGGAGAAACATCCATAAGGCTGGGTCATGCTACAAAGGCATGAAACAGCTGTAAAGAGAGTTAACTCAGTAGATTATATATCCCCATTGAAAGGAAAATACTTATCAGAAGGAACACTTTTTATGGTTTTGTTTGCTGGCTAAACCCACTCTTGCTAAGACTTGTAAAACTAAAATTTTGTTTTAGTAGTTCATTTTCATTTTTGAGGCACTAGTATCTACACTCTCTACAATTACTTGTAACTGAGCTGACAAAGTATTTCAAATACAGCTCAGCCTCTCCTGCCTTCCTTCTTAATTCAGATATTCTGGAAATGGTGTCACTCTTACCACTCCTCCTATTATTTCTGCTCCACATCTCTGGTGGCTTCAGATCTTCCTGCCACCCATCCAACATGATCTTTTAATATCCCTCAACGACTCACACCAGCCACTGGCATCAGAATCAGCCCTCAGCAGCCCAGCACTACCTTGCAAAGGGAATGTCATTATTGCCATTGATCGCCAGTGGAGCAGGGGATCTGTGTCAGCTGAAAAAGCGCTCAACTCTTCAGTATTGCCTCAGTTCACGGCGGTTCCTTTTCTGTCTCCTGATATTTTATTACAGCAGAATCATTTTAATTGGCACATGCTGGTGGAAACAAAACTGCATCTGTTGAGGGCCAGATTCTAGCACTCCTGCTCAGGTGGTACAAGTCCCTTGTTCTGGAGTGTGTCCATTGAAATCAAGAAACCTGCCCAATTGTTAGAGGTTCAGAGGAACACATTGTTCTCATAGGTATTCACTTTTATTCCATAATATGCTTTAAAAATACGCACTGTACAAACCATTAAAAAAAACTCCTATTAAAGTAAGTTTTGCCATAATAGAGCAGGGAAGCAGCAGGAGGGGAACAAAGGGCTACCCAGCACGACACTTATGCTAGCAAACACCAATTCACACCTGTTAACTACTGTGAATAAAATCTTTGGAATCAGTTCCTCAAAAAAGTCAAAGAAAGAAAGAAAGAAAAACTGTTCACCATGAAAGAAAACGGGAACCTCAGGTGTGCTGCTGAAAGCTTACAGAGTCAGATCAGCATTTATAATCAGTGACTTCTGAGACTACCTGAAGGAATGGAAGGCGAGGACTTGGCAGGTACACAAAGTATACACAAGCACAGAAGAATCCATCCTCGTAATTTTGAAGTGAAATGGAGGATAACCCCACGAGGTCCCAGGAAAGACACAATGTTCTGAACTAAAAGTTCAGCCAGAGCTTTGGTCCTGGGAGATAATTATAAGGCTGCCTGACCTAACTGACCCAACTTAATGAAACGAGTATGTCTGAACTGAGGAGAAAAGAAAAATATGCAGTGAGCATCAAAATGGGGTTCCTGATCTGTCACTGCTATTCAGATTCTCACGAAAAGAGATGTGTTATTGTCAAAGGCTTTTCCATTAATAGATGTCAGCCTTGGCAGCTACACACACAACCAAGCAGAGTACAGGAATTCTGATCTCATTCCTATCTCCTCAAATATGGTGATGGCTACCTGAAAACTGTTGCTAAAGACTGAAGTGATTGAATTCAGGAAATTTGCTTAAGATTGGGCATTTAATCATTAGTGTAACTTGTCAATCTAAAATCCAGTTACACATCCTTACCTTTGTGAGGACTTGGGCAATATTGTATCAACATGAACAAGCATAAAAAATCTGTCTTCTCATTATTAATATTAATATCTCATTCTATGTAATAGAATGCTATTGGAGAGAGACCCAAGATTACTGAAGAACCTATAGGCATACATCTTACATATTTTAAATCAGCTTTACATTCGTCCTGGTTCCAAAGTAAGCTTAAACTAGAAAAATCCAGCTGTGGAAGTCTGGCTTGGTGAATTTTCTATTGGTATGGCTGTCTTACACTGCATACCACTGAGAATGGATGATAGAGCTTCTGTATCCACAACCCAGCAACTCTTGGCTCACCATGCAACCAAACAGCCTCTTCATAGGTGACACAGCATAAATCCTGAGGCTGTATTCCATTTTCCTTTATTTACACACACATGTAGTCTTAAGGGATGCTTCAGCAGGAAAGAGCAAGGTACAGTACTTAATGTGCAAGTTCAGTTCAGCAGAACTCCGACTAAAGCATGTCAGCCTCAAGGGCTTTTCTCTCAAACAGTGAGCCTAAGTTCTCCACAGAAGGAAACTTGCTGAACTACATTTTTCTGAACTTTAAAGAAAAAAAGTCCTGATTCTAAACTGAATGAGGGAGTAAATGAATGAGCAACTTCACTGAAAGCAGGAGTGGCCCTGGTCTATTCTAGGAGAGCTACAGAGAATCCAGGTAACGAAGCCATGACAAGAAAATGTTCCCACTTTTTTTTTTAAACTCTTTTGTTGTAAGAACATTATCCATCTCAGTAGCTTTATTCTCAGCAGCAAACCTTAGACTGGTCTTTGAGGACTCTTAAATAACCTCCAGTATGGATGTAAAAAGGAAGCAAACCAGAACAATCAAACCTAAGGTTTACTTTTTACCATATTTCTAAGATACCTTTTTGATTCCCAGGCTCCTGCCTTCAGCCGTTCCCAAGTCAGTTCCATTCCCATCTTTTTCTCCCTGGATGATTCCCTCACAGCAGGCAGAGAGGCACCAATTCCAGGCAACCCCTGCTGTTCATCACTTGTTCCACTGTAGTCTTTTTTTGAGGCTCCTTTACAGGGATCAGTCTCCCCAGCGACTTCGGCCTCAATTTCCACGCTTCTGTGTCATTTAGTGGTTGGCTACAGTGAAATCTTATTTGGTTGGAAGCTGACCTGCTGCCTATTCTGAATAATTTTATATTTAGTCCTGGGATCTGACTGGGATTTGTGTTTTAAGAGTCACTCCTTTCTTTCCTGGGGTTTAATGAACCTTCTCAAATAGTCTTATTTGGTATAACATCACAAAGTGCCTTTGTTTCGCCAAAAAATACCCAAAATGATTAGTATTTAGCTCTTAAATATCTCCTGTTTTCCTTATTCTTTGCAACTATGACCACCCGGAAAATTATGATGCTCCCATTCTGGCGTAGCAGAACCCTGATGGACAGGCTCATGCAATCTTACAGACTTTGGTCCAGACTTACCTTCAAATTTGAAATAAGAAAAAATTCTGTAGAAAACTCCTGGTCTTTTTAGAACTTCTCTGTCACTACACATATCTGTAAATGACTTGGAGATCTGCAAATGAGTAAGGAAATGAAGTTCAGAGGAGAGTTTCCAGGCTCAAGGCTGTTTTTTACTGGATATTCTAGACTAGAAGATTAGTCATGGATTCACTCTAAGTCTTTAAGACTAAATAACTTTTATTCTCTGCCTCATCCAGCTCCTCATCCCCCCTGGCTACATCCACATGCTTTTCACTTGTTCAAACTTTTGCTGGGGGAGAAATAAGGTCTGAAGGTTTGTGGAAGAAAATCTGGGATGATGTAAGACAGCAGAGGAGCAGAAGTCTCAATCTGAATGAGGCCAAAAGGATGATTAGTTGCTCATTTGTGACTTGACCAAACAGCAGAGGAGTACATCCAGTACTGATGGTAGGAATTGGATGGAGTTTTCCCAGGTTCTACTTGGATTTAATGCACATATTTTTTTCCCTAAGACAAGGGCCCATCAACAGCTTATCATGTTCTTGGTGTTACTGCGAGACAGAACTGCACTGTCTTTGACCTTGAGGTAATCAGGATTTTGTCTTTAAGGTAAGATCTATCAACATCACCTTCTTTCATTTGCCAGGCCCACATTCCTCCTAATATCCATGGAGAACATTTCTGTCTTACCCAACTCCCTTTAGGTGAGTGTGCTTAAACTTCTAAGGGCAGAATCATACAATGTTTCTAGGCAGGCTGCTTTTTCTTTGGTCTTCACAACACTTCTTTTGTGGGTATTAAATTTTTTTTTTCAGGAAATATTAAAAAAAAACCCAGTTACTAAATTGTATAAAATAAATCAATTGCAAAAATTAAGATAAAGCAATTTAAGAAAGTATAAAAAAAATTATCTTCAAGAACATTTTCAAAAGTATTTTTTTCCTGACTGTCTGAGAAAAACACCAGTATTTCCTTTTTTTATTGGAAGATTCAAAAGGCAAATATAACCATAGTAAACTTTGATAATATAAACAACAAAGCTGAATATCCTGCTTCGTTGTCTCTATTAATGGTATCTTGTGATATTAATTTAAAAAAGAAAGAAAATTAACATCACATATTTATTAGCATATTACTCAAATGATTTATCATCTCAGAGGTTCCTGTAAGTACTGCTGAAAATGTTACCATTCATTGCACTGGACATAACAACATAAAATGACATAAAGTGCTTCTCTTGTTTACTTATACTTCTCACCAAGTTATGTTATCTCTTCATTCTGCCACCAGATATATCTTCTTTCTTTTGCCCTCAGGAGTCTTCTACACAATTGCAATATGCTTATCTGAGGGAGAAAAAGGGAAAAAATATTATTCAATTCAAATTTTGAAAATGTCTTATGCTTACAATTCTTTCCTTTCACATAAAAAAATATTGTTTTGGCAATTTTTTTGGTAAATCTCTCAAAAAGAAGACCTTCCAGGCTCAAGGACTAAAGACAAGACACCCTCACAGTGCAGAGATTCAGCTGAAAATTTTAATCAGGACTGGAAGTGGAGTTGGCAGATTGATTTAAATTAGGCAGGCCTGGCTCTATATTGGGAAGTCTATGCTTGCATATCCATTTTTTTTTACTCCAGTTCTTCTTTTGGATTCTCAGATAAAAGAGAATAAAGTGGGCATTCTCCACTTGATGCAATTTCACTATACAGTGATTCCCATCAATGTATAATTAAAAGTGGATTTCCTTTTCCCTGAGATGGGGGAGGGTCTGCATAAACCTGGTTGATGTGAAGTGAACAAAGAGAACTTTCATGAGTTCTCCTGCAAACAGTCTATCAGTTACAATTCCTAGTGTTCACACTGCTGCACTGTTCAAAAGGAGCTCTAAAAAAAAAGTCAAGCAGGGGGTCCAAGAAAAATTCAACCCGCATGCCAACTAAGGGAAAGAAAGAGAAGGCAGGAAAAAAAACCTAGCTTTTGTTGTAAAAAGAACTAATGAAGCTGCTCTTAGAACTGTCCACGGTGACACAACAAGCCTGTGCACCCACACACATTGTGAGAGTGCCAGTCACCCTCGGTAATGAGAAAAGGAAACACTGTGGGCAAAGGAAATATATGAATACATTGCTTTTATGGTTTAACTGTAGGAAATCACAACGCTGGCCCACAATATCTTGTGCCAACTGCCAAAAGTGGTAAAGTAATACATAAGGTTGTCTACTTAAATTTTTCTTACAGACAAGATGGACTGGTGGGGGGTAAAATCCCATTATCATTATAAATTGCTAATTAAATAATTATCAATTAGATGGGCAGACAGAACTCATTCCAATGAATTCCTTAGAGGGCTTTCAGTAAAGAAAAACAGTAATTTTGATTATTTTTTTTTATCCATACTTCCTGCCTAGGGGCTCTAAATAGAGATGATATATGGTGTATCCCATGTTAGACTTTCACACAGTATATCTTGTGTTAGAGCTCAGGGACAAACACTGAACTTTGGTGCATATATAGATCTTTTTTCAGTTTTTCAGATAAATGGCCTTAATTTCATGATATTAATTAGATACCCAGGGTTATTTCCTAAGGAATAAAAAGAATACTTTCCAGACTTTTACATGGCTTTGAGAAATCACTTTTTCCCAAGTAACTGATAATATTTTCTAATATGTCATTGCATTTTCTTTTTCCTTTTTGCATAATTCAGAATTTACTTTTAAATAAAATGTTAAAATATGTAACACAGATATGTATACAGACGATAGGCAGGATTGAACACAGTGCCAGGAGCATTTTTAATGAACTTTGTTCTATCCATTAACACCAAAACCAATGCAAAATTAAACCCTTTGCTTTCAGGTTTTGCAGTCAAGTTTTCAGATCAGAGTCCTGGGCAAAGTTGTAATAGTACTGAGCAACAGAAAAGATCCTGTCCCATCCTGTACCCCTGACTCATATAAGTAATTTTTCTGAGGAGAAGGGTCCCTCTGGCCCCTTAAACAACTTACTCAGCTACAATCAGCCATTACTCACGTGTGCACAGAGTGGTTGCACCCACACTTTTCCTGCCCTAAATCAGTTTTGCAAGACAATTATAAGCTACAATGATTTGCAAGTGCTGTTCAAGAAATCTTCAGCTGTCCGTGATAAGGAATATTTTCTAAGGATACAAGTTATGCAGACTGAACTGAAGAGTCACATTAATGTTTGGGACAGAGTTTTCATTGCCAGCAAACACCAACAAAAAGTGAGGAACGGAAATGGGAACATGAAAGATGGACTTTTAATTCCAAAGCCAGGAACATTTAAATATGAATGGGGCTTGCTGCCGCCCTCTATCTTTTGTCAGGAAATATGAAGCTCTGGAAGTCCTTTTGTTGCCTTCTTTGTTAACTGTATGAGGCTGAAAGGAGTTGGCTTGTTTCATTTTCAAGCCCTGTCACAATGAGGGTCTCAAAAATGAATGCTTATAAATACATGAAAATGCTGAAGGGTTCATAAAGGAAAGAAAACTTTCTTTTTCATAATCATCTGTCATCGGATGACTTACCAGGGACAATCATAATGAAAAACAAACAGCAAGGAAAAATTTTTAATGTTTAGAAAGGGGAACAGAGTTGTAGAATAAAATTAAAATATCATGACATAAAGATAGATATTTGAGAACAAGATCAAGAGATATAAAGTATATTCAGCAACGTTGCCTTCCTATTTTCCCTGTTGGTTTCTGGGAGATCACAGAATCCCAAGGTAAGTTCCTCACAGTGATGTTCTCTAATGTGATTTACTTTGAGGAATACTTAATGGAGAAAGGTGCCTACTACATTTAGTTATTGAGTTTTTGTTCATGGTTCAGGATTGATCCACTTGAGTCTTTCAGCAGGGAGTAGTTTTCCAGTGTGGCACAGCATGACTCCAAATCAATAAGGTTAATAGATGTGGTGGCCACACAGTCAGAGGTGATGTGCCTGGCATTTTCCATGCCAATGAAGAAAATTTCTGATGACGAGATGTCATTTTTGTGCCGGCAGTAATGTCACCCTGATTACCTAGAGCACATAGCCAGTTAGTAAGTTAGCAAGACTGTAAATGGCCCATTAATCTGAATTATCTTTACAGGAACTGTTTCAAAAATTTTGCTTGCACCCAAATTACTGGTGCCTCTGTGATTCTTGAAATGCCAACAGCAGACTTGCTATATAAAAACAATATTGCTGTGTAAAAGGGACTAAATGGGAATTGCTAGCCTGGGACTTCACTCTACATTTTTAAACTCTCAACAGCCCACTATAAAACATGAAATTCCAGCCTTAAAAAAAAGAAAAAAAAAAGTTGCATGTTGTCTTAAAAATAAACACATGAGCAAAGGGGAAAAAAATACAATGCAAGATATCACTGGAAAAAAGTAATAATGTAGATGACAGATCTACTTATGTAATGAGAATGTGATATGTTGGTGTTCCTGCAGTTCTAATTTTCTCTGACTTTTTAAAATATGCAAACTCTTAACAGTGCCTCCCAGATCATTAATGGGTACACATTCCCAGATGGCCTGCATTGTGAACAAAGTGTTGGACCGGACTGGAAAGAGAAATCTGTTTAATATTCCAATATCTAAATGTCAGGAAGGTGTAATTCAGAGTGCCACTGAAAGATGAGCTGAACAGAATACAATTTATGGTGACTTTAGTTAACAAATGGCATTAAGGGAAGAATTTCCATAATTAAATCATTAACTAATATGAAATATTGATTTCCTCTCTGATGTTACTGGATTATCACTTGTCAGACTTGCAGATAAGCAAAGAGCACTCAGTGCAGTCCCTACCAGGAACAACAATAATTTGCATTATGATAACACTGTCGAGCACTATCAAGCACAGAAAACAGAGCAAGGTGCCATGTGTGCCAAGCCCTCCTTGCCCTAAAGAGCTTGCAGATAACATTTTGATGAAAAATAATAGGATGGTTGCAAGGGATGTCTGTGCAAACAGACTGGATGAAATGATGATTTGTACTGGGTGGCTGTTCCCACACGGGCTTCTTCACACTCTCTATTGCGTGGTGACTTATTCAGAGCTTCTCCTGGCCATCTCTGTCTCTACAAGGCTTCCAGACAGCTGCTTGTCTGAAGAGATAAATTCTGTTGCAGTTAATATCAAGAACTTCCATTTTCTAACTGTGAATTTTTGGGGTTTTTTGGCTGCTCTTTATATACTCCTGTTGCCCAAGGGAAGTTGAGTACCTACCATGGAAGCGGTACAGCACGTTAAATAATGATTTTACTTATATTCCAGTATGCTCATTAAACATGTTAAATAGTGGAACATATTAGGTTAACTTGAAAATGCAGAAGGACTAGAAGAGGCAAGATTAAAAAAAATTTACACTGAGAGGATCCTCCCTAATTGAGTTGTAATCAGTTAGTATTGATCATTAGTCCTTTTATCAGCATGATGAAGATAATGATGATAATGATGACGATGATGCAATGTGCAGCACTTGGATCATAAAGAGAGGATGGAAAATTGTTTAAATATTTGATAATAATTCTTCCTTGTAGGTGAGACAGACTGCAAAACATTGTATATTACTCTCAAATTCATGACAAGCTTGAAAAAAAATTTAAATAAGCAATTTTTAATATAAGTTCCTTGACCTGCTTTTAAAGAAATGTCCACTCTTTGCTAAAATGGAAAGAGACTATATTTTTGAGAAATGCTTTAAAAGAAAATTGTTATTTTCTACTTCAGTCTTTCAGCAGGAAAGCAGTTCTTTTGCCAGTCAAACATTCAAAAATCATGTCTCATTTGAATAAATTAACATATTTTGTGGCAAAAATTAATTCCAAGGAAGGAACAATAAATACGAAAGCAATTTAAATTGTGTATTTTACAGGGGAGGGGGAAAAAAAAAGAAAATGCAACATTGTCATGCGTATGACAGCTCAGCTAATTTGATGGGCTTTGATGTTAATTTAGGGTTTACTTTAATTTCAAAACATATTTTTTCACTTAATAAGGGAAACAAAAGAAACTTTCAACCAGTTTGTTATCTGGGAATGTTTTGGCTTCTCAAATGTGAGAACATGATTGTTTTTATTTCCAGGAGGAGATAATAACACTGAAGCAATAAAAAAGAGTCAAGGCAGCTTGCACAGCACAGGAAGTTCACAGCCAGAGACTTAATTTCCCACACAATGTACTGTGCAATGGGCCCATTAACATAGATGAATAGGCTCTTTAAAGGTTTTTTTTTTCCAGATATGCAGCTGCCGCTGAATGGTGCTATGTTAATAAGGTACTCACTTGCCTATTCTTCAGGTACTCTGGCATTCTCTACCTAGGTAATCTCCATATAGGAAAAGCTATTAGGGGTTGTATCTCCTACCACACCTTCAATTATTTTAACACCTGCACTGATAATCCTGGCAAGGTAAACTGGTAGGGGGCCAAGGGTCTAAGTCCATCCTCTTCTTCCCCCAGAAGTCACATCTCAGGGGGAGGGGCTGAAGGAGAGCAGGGAAGGAAAAAAAGTAAAGTCACTTTTATTACACATCAGTGGGAACATTCTGAAAAAGCTTTCATGCCTAGGAAATTGTTATTTCTTCAAACAACTGACAGCCTGCAGAGGAAACTCTAATGGAAATCCAGCTCATGCATTGTTATGCATGGCCCTCATGTAGATACATGGGGGTGGATTAAGTTAGCTTCCAAAGGGTCTATTGTGTGCAGCATTAATTTGCAGTGCTCTTGATATTTGAGTTTGAAGGTTTTACAACCTTTGTGTTTACTTAGATGCACTATATCCTACATTTGTTTATTTCCTTCCACAATCTCTTATTACCCAGTAAATGTTACATTTATCTTTATTAACTTTCAATATGTTGCTGTAACTTACAGAGAAGGAAATAATTACGACCTCCTTCAAATGTACTTTTACTGAAGAGTTTTGGCTTTTTTTTTCTTCCTGGTCAGTTCTGACTTTTCCATCTGTTAAAACAGTGGAGTAATAGCATAAAAATGGTGTCTTTTATTATTATTATTATTATATTAATACTAGCCTATAACAAAATGTATTTCCCTTGTCATATATGACAAATAATTAAACAAACCAGCCAATAGTCTGCTAAGAGAATCTGACACTGGTGTGATTGCCTCTTACTACAAAGAGATATAAGAAGAAAAAGTGTACCACTCTCCATCATCACAAACTTTCCACCATTTTCTCAGAATCCATCACAAATTTGTTGTTATAACCTACAGGTCTTCTTCTCCCAATATTAAGATGCAAAGCACAAACAAGACTTTCCCCCTGCTACCTTAGCTTGTTCCCTTATTTTTCTGTAAAGATTCATATACAATGCAGACAGGCACCTTTGCAAGTTGAGCTTTTCAGTGAGGTTTATATTCAGAGGTTCCTAAGTGTTAGTTTTTCAACACTGAACTAAGAACTCAAAGTAACTTGTACATTCAAAGGAAGCTATGATCCTAATCTGAACTAAAGGGCTCAATTGAATAAAAATACCTTATGCTCGAGTAACTCAAGTTATGTGTGGCTCCTTCCCCTCCCCCTTTATATGGAAGTCAGTCAGTTAGGCATTTTTGTATTTTAATAGTACAAAAGGGTTTCTCCTGGAAAGAAATACATGCCTGACTTACAGTAATTAGGCTCTGAGTAGTATCAGGGGCACAGTTTACTCAGGAAAACCCCCTGACACTGAAGGAAGACTTCTTAAAACTGCAGAAAGTTTTGAATTCAGGTTTTGATGCTACATAATGGATAAGAGAAATCTCCTTCTTTAGGGCTCAGTCATTCACTCATTATGGCACAACAGCAAGAACAGCTGCCTCTGGGCCTGCCTGCTTGTTAGAACAGGGGAGACTGTTTGTAACCTCTCCCAGACTGACCAAGAACTGCAAACCCAATGACAGAAGACAGCAAACTCCACTGTTGGAAAAGTGGAGATCTTAATCCAAATTTTTGGGTTTAGGATTTTTTCTAATATCCTGGAAAATTATAACAGCAGGGATAGAAGGAACTGCATTTCACAGACCTGTCTGAAGTGTTATGGTACCACTGGCATTGTATAAAACAACAGCACAGCTTCTTCTAGAATGTGATAGAAAAGTATGTGAAAGTATGGCTGGTCCAAAAAATACAGATCCAGAGCTTCTGTTCTCCTTGATTTATAACACAAGGAAAAGGAGTGATAATAGAGAGATGCAAATTCAAAACTAATAAAAAGGAAACCCTTTTTTCCTCACTTTGGATATTTAGGCTGTCAATATGCAATATCACATTATTTCACCAAAGTCAGATTAAATCCAACAGAATAAGCAGAAATCCGATGCTACAAGGATCTCCAGCATGACAATACTTAATGTGAATTAAGAGACCTGGGTCTAAGGCAGTGCTGTCCTCATTTGCTGTCACAAAATTCTGTGATTGTGTCTTCAACTGAGTATGTAGACCCTGGTTCCTGCCATAGATATGGTGCTGCAATAAATAGGCCACTTCCTTCATACAATGAAACAATTATCACTTTGGGCTGGATTCAGAGATTTTTTAAAAAATGAAACTACAAGAACTAGAAAGCAGAAAATGTTTGTGGTTTTCTTTTTTTTTTTCCCCTTTGGTTGTTTGTGTGTGGTGTGATTTTGTGCTGATTTTTAATTAAAAAAAAAAAAAATTAAGATAGATAACGCCAAAGTTTTTCCAAAACAGAGCAAAGAACTAAGTAAATCTCATATAGCCTATTTTGCTCTTATAAAAGCTGGTAAAGGCCTTGTGGTCAGGTATATTTCTCTAGCAGAGCTGCTGTTTATTTAATAGATGGTGTATGAGCACACAACTTACTGTATTGCTAAGTTTGTGTAGTTTTTTTACATCCTCCCCCTATTCCACAAGAGGAGTTATGTAAAAAGAATGTATCATACTCCTTCATTTTCATCTAAGCCTTCTTTAAGCAATCATTCCAAGGAATATGTGCCCTGAAATTTGGTAATGAATGCTCAGTGTATTAAAGAAGGGTCTGATTTGCCCTTGGTTTCAAAGTGTGCACAGTACTTTGACTTGGTCTCACCAAGCCCTTGACAAGGCAGGGAAGGGAATCTGCTCCAGTGCTCACAGAAACTCAGATGTTCACTGCCCTCAGTGCATCATGGAGAGGTGCAGAAAGGACAGAGCAATCCTCTCTCATTACTGAAACCTTCCAAGTAGGTATGGAACTGTCTGTATCTCCATTTTCCCATCTCCTTGGAGCCACTCAGGAGTAAGCAAAATGAAAAGCTTTTAACATTTTGTGCACCTTTTAAACACAAGAAGCAGTCTATCTCATAATCTCCTTCTGATTACAATACTGAATATTGAATAAATACCTGGAGTTATCGGTGGTAGTGAGGAGAGAAAAGTCTACAGTTTCCCATTCAGGAAAGGAGCAGGCACCATGAGTCTTCAGGGTAGGACACCCTTCCAGAACCTCTGAACATGAACAGTTGACCTGAGGAAACCAGGAAGAGTGATCAAAGGACCTGTACTGTATGGTGGAAGAAGATGAAGACAAATTAAGCTACACAATTTGTACATCTGAGACAGTGAAGGATGCTCACCAAAGCTGAGGAGTGGTCAATCAGAAGCTTGGTACTAGCCCAGGAAAATTATAGGTGCTCTCTAGAGAGTGAAAACAATCAGAAAGGAGTTAGTCAAGTGGAAGAAAAAGTTTAATGAGAAGCATTGTAAGGAAAAAGTAAACATAAAGAGAAGGAAACAGATAAAATCAGATCTCAAAGCAGTGGAAACAATTTGAGAATATTAAATACCTGTGCAAACTAAAACACAGATTGTGGGAACAGGGTGCATGGGTGGCAATGAAAAGTGAATGGAGGGCAATAAAAGGATGCCTGCCACATTTGGATAATGATATTACACTGTCAAAAAAAAAAAAAAAAGAAAAGAAAAAGCCCTAAGTTCTTTAGGCTTATATGAACTATAAAACCCATGTAATTTTCTCACTGATTACTCCCTTCTGTGTTCATACACCCATCGCTCAGGGTTCTGAGCACTTTGTTAACCAGGAGACATCACCACTGAAGGCCATCAGACACAGATCTGCTGAGCATCTGCTGGGTGCATCTGCTGCACCCACACCATCCTAGAGGCTGGGACTCCTTGTGATTCCACCAAAAAACCCAGAGGAAAATGACAGCAATAACAGCCAAGCCAGGGGAATGCTAGAAAGGACTGTCTGCAAGGATGCTGAGGCTGTCTCAGTTCTGCTTTGGAGTCTGCATATCACAACACACCCACAGAAAGGACCAGACTCTTTTTCCCTTTCTTTTCCCTGTTTGCCTGGTGTGTACACCTCCAGGCTTAACTTTGGTCCTGCCTTCTCCAATCTTTAGAACAGCATGCTCTGAAGCACAACTTGTTATTAGTCAGATGGGAAAGAGAAGGGACCAGATTCCCTAATTATTTTTAATGGCCTTTCCTGGTACACTGTAGAGCCCAGCACCCCTCTATGAGGGGTGGGCTGTCTTGTGGCTCATGTTGTATAGCATGGGACTGATAAACCACCCCTATTTTAGATTATTTATTGTTTGGTTAATGGAAAGCTGTCAAGCTGTCTTTATAAATAATGTTGAAGCTAATTGATTATCAAACCCTGTGTTTTAAAATTTTTTTAACAGAAAGTGTTTTCTGGTGTTTTACAGGGCAAAAAATATATCTCAGACTTGGAGCACTGGCAGTTTTTGGGATGTATTCTGATAGGAAAACTCAATAAATCACGGTTAATTTTGCACCCCAAAAATTTGGTGTCTGTAAGTGCAAAACAGGCCCCAGTTTCTTTCCAGTCAGGACTGCCTGCACAGACACAGCAGAACCAGTTACCTTCAAATGAAAGCTCATTTCCCTATCACTTTGCTTCATATAATGGAATATTGACCCCAATTAGCCTCGGTTTCTAATTGTACCTGACACAGCAAAGGCCCCTGGTGAGGGACATCCCAGAACCATGCACTTTCAAATGCAATATGGGCAAAAATCATACAAAATCCTTGCATAGGAAGAGGAAACTAGATAACTCGTTTTCATCCCTTCCAAAGAATACTTAAATAATTTCATTTGTTGGGGACTAGTGAAAATTACAGGACCATGGGTGGGTATTTTTTTTTTTACTTTGTTCCTCTGTAAATACAGACTGAGTCATTAACAGGAGAAGGAAGAGAGTGATCCCCACAGTCTGCCTCTTTAACACTGGAGTCTGTATCTCTCTCTCTGCTGCTCCTGGAGGCAGCTCTTACCAGCCACCTCCAGGATGATGTGGCTCAGAGACAACCAGCCTCGTTGCTGAGCACTGTGATTTTTTTCAGAACCAGGCAGCTTGTTTAAACCACCACAGAGCGGGGGCAGAGCCTGCAAGGAGCTGAGGTAATCATTTTTACATTAACTATCTGGCAAAGATGTGGGCTGCAGACAGGGAGAAGGGATACAAGGGGAGGGAGGAGATGTGGAAAATGACAGTGAAAAATGAAGAAACAGTCTTTTAAAAGAAATCCAGTGTTCCTTGGAAAGGTATGACACTGCAGGAAGACTGAAGGCAGAGAAGGGAAGGTAGAAAGGCTGCACATCTGCATTCTGCACATTTATTTAGCTCTAATGTACCATTTTGCCTTTATCTTTTTTGTTGCTGTTTTTCAGGCCAGCTGCAAAAGTTTTGCAAAAGACTCTCACTTCCAAAGCAAACCAAAAATTCAGGGTACAGTGGTGGTGCGTCTTATCTATGGATATTTTTTTTCTATTTTGTTTTTCTGAGATCAGCTGCTGAGGAAATAAAACCCCATGCAATTTCCAGCAATGAAAAATGGATCAGTTCTTTTGCTTAGAAAAAACCCAACCTCATTTTCATATTTCCATATTTAATTTTTGCACTTGCATGTACGTTTCTGTTATCTTCCAGCCACATGTTGCTATTTGTCTCTGTAGTGAAAGATTTTTTTCCTTTTTTTTTTTTTTTTTAGACTGTGGGCTATGTGAAGCCTGACTTGAATGTAAAAGATCCACAAGGAAAAAATCTTCCAGTCCTTACTGTATTAAAGCTGGCAGG
Source organism: Agelaius tricolor (assembly GCF_023055355.1). Classification (NCBI taxonomy): domain Eukaryota; kingdom Metazoa; phylum Chordata; class Aves; order Passeriformes; family Icteridae; genus Agelaius; species Agelaius tricolor. The sequence goes on from NW_027269272.1 coordinate 13,637,505, forward strand.
CCACAGGTTTTGTGGGAGCACTCCCCACTGAGCACCACCTTGGGTGGCACAAGGAGCACCATGCACCGACACACCAATATCTCATGGCCATGGCAAAGCCCCACCCCAGATCTACAGCCATGGCTAAGGGAAGGTGGAAAAAAATTAGCAGCCACTCACTTTTCCAAAAATCAGCCAGTTTTGGCCAACTAAACACTGTTTAACACAGCTGGTAACTCTGCAGCTTCCACAACTACCCAAACTCCAGCAGAAGGAGAGCTCTGAGGCTTATGAGACCATCCCAGGCAATTTCACTGCATTTAGGCTTTTGTTGATGTTAGTCACCCCTCAGCTATCTGCCTTTCAGTGAGATTCAGGCTTGTAAGATATTTGGGTGCTTTTGAAAAGGTTACATGCAGTCAAAAGCAGGCAGCCAAGGCTCCTGCACTCAGCCAGAGCTGGTCAGGCAGCTCAGCCTTATGTCTTAACCCAGCAGCAGCAGTGCTTGGACAGACATCATTTCTGTTGAGCTTCTTGGCAGACAAGATTTCAGACAGAATCTGGTTATGATTTAGTTTTGGTCTACATGTTCAATGCTCAGTGAAAATTCTTGTGCAGCCAACACAACACAGAAACTGCCTTCAATAGGAGAGAGTAAATGCAATGTTTTCAGTTTGAACAATATTTCAGTTGTTTTGTCAGTGGACCACAGCCAGTCATGAAGTGCTCCAGTTTGGTCCCAGACTGCAGACAGCTCTGGTTTGCCCACATAAAGTGTATTCAATGAACTCACACTGCAAGTTGGCAGAAGGGACACACCTCCAGCTCCTGTGTGTCGCTGTTGCTTCTGGTGCCATCATGGGACTGCCAAACCCTTCCTGCTCTCTGACAGGGAAGCTCTGCATCTGCAGCAGAAAAAAATGTTTAACACAAGGGTTTTCCCAGCCCTGATGACAAAGTTGGAACTCAAAAAACACAACAGTGCATATTGTGTTGGTATTGACCTCCCTCCCCTCTCATTCTTAGCTTTCTGTATCTCCATATTTAGAAGTCTCCCCTCCATGGCACCCAGGTGCCAACTGCAGTTCCCAGTGTTTGGAAGTGACTATTGATAAGGTATGAAGACTGTGATATCTTGTATGGGAATTGACAGGTTTTGAAATTAAAGAAGCCACAAGTAAAATGGTGTGTAAGTAAGACTCTGGAAAGCATTTGAAAATTAAGGACAATGTGATGGGCTTTCATGCAGTTTCTTCCAAATATACCTGCAACTAATACTGAATTATCACTACAAGTATTAAACATTATAAAGACACTAGATTACTATTTCTAATTTGAGGGGGGGGAAAAAACATTTTTATTTCTTCTGGGCGGGGGGTGTTTGTGTGTCATTTGGCAGTTTAAAGGTTTAGCTAGCCTATTCCTATCAAAATCTTGAAATTACTTAATTCAGCCAAAGACATCTTGGTATTACACACTTTTCTCCCAAATCTCTTCATGTTCTATGGCAAATGTAGCATTTTCCTCCTGGAGCAGTTAACATAAAAGGTCTTGGTTAAGAGACGCTTTCCCCTTGGAAAAGATAATCTGCCTTCAAAGTTATAAGTTAAACAACTGAGTGGTCTAATTGATTGAACATTTACAAATTATAATTGAATTTGTGCCAAACTATGTGAAAAAGATTTATGTTCCGCTTCCCATACTGTTTATCCCTCATTTTTTTGTGTGTGTGTGCGCATGTGTGAACTGAATCTTTGGGAACTCCTTTCACTTGATGCATCACTGAGGTGGTTAAACACATTGCATTATGGCAGTCTGTCACATCAGTGTTTCAAACTGAAATACTGGATTTGACACATCCCTGGAAAAGGAAGTCAGACCATCCAAAATCCAGAGTTATGTTTCTTTTGAAACTTGAGATTCTGAAGACAGAATTTTCACTTACTTGACTCCAAATACAAGGGAGTAAAAAAAGGAAGAGAAAAATAAGTTTTAAGTAATTAATTATAATGCAGCTTCTTTAAGATTTAAAAAGAATTTTCATGAAAATAATAGTGTCTTGATTGTCCTGCTTGTGAGTGGAGAGAGCCAGCTCTCTGTAAATACCCATATTTATTTTGCTGAACCTCTGTGAAGTGATTATGGAAGAACAATAAAGGGGACAGAATCTGAGTCTCCAGCAAAAAAAATGCAACACATTGCCATATTTCTATGCAATAATTTCTTGAATATGAGGAGTCCAAAAGCACAAGAACTCTTATCTGAGCCCTCAATGATGGTGAAAATGTGCCAATGAACATTCTTGAGAATGTTTCTTTCCACAGGATGTGATCTAAGATGAAGAGCTGTAGTAATTTTGGGGCTGTATACTGTATTTCCAAAGGAAGAATTGCAAGTCCATTGAAATGCAAAATTTAACTTCTGGAGTTGTATAGAATATGCTCCAAAACAATGGCATCATCAACAAAGGGAGAGTTTTTTAAAATCTTGTCTTCCTGTGTATAAACCCCAAAGTAATTTAAAAATCTTTTACCACATTCTTCAGCTTAACCCATTTCCACACTGTAACCTGCCACATTGCCCAGACAAATTCACTGATCATACACAAGACTGGATGTGATCACCTTCTACTCTTACCAGAGAATGTAAAAAATTCTTTTTGGTGATTTCAATAATTAAAAAATCCTCAAGATTATGAGCAGTCATGTTTCAATATTGTAGTGCAAAAGGGTAGAAATAGGACCAGGAAATTCTTGTGTTCTAACTTCAATCAGCATACAACAATGTGCTCGAGTAATTAGTATGGAAACAAGAGTGAAAATGGATTATCAGATTTGAAAGAAAATTACTGCCTTCTGGACAATATTGCAGTCTTAAGATTATATCTAAGTCTCAGTTATTTAGTCTTTTTCTGTTACAATGGAGGATATAATATATATTAAGTCTAACAATAAAAAGACCAGGTATATAACCCTTAATATCAGAGACTGCTTGAAAATGTGCCACATTATCACAAAAATGCATTCCATGTATTGTTTCTATTATGTTAAATTTCTAGAGCTTTTTTGAAATTTAATTAATGACTTTTAAGCACTTTGGAGTTAACAATACCATTTGTTGAAATTCCTCAAATATTCTATTGTTTAGCATTCAGTGCACTGTAAAGAATGTATGTTACTTGAATACCCCATGGCATCTAGGATCCAAATTACATGATATTCTCCCCTTCCTTCCATCTCAGAATCATCTGTAAACAACTCTCCCTTTCTATCAACAGTTTCCCTGTGACAAAGTCCTGCCTCCTCCAACGCCCACCTCGGAGCTCCTGAGTTTATAATACGCGCTCGAGGCCTCATGGGATTCTCTAACATTTACACAGCTGTGGCAAACACTTCAAAATTAACCACCTGACCTTCCCCAAAAAGCTCAAAGAGCTCAAATTCCTTATTGCACACAAAAGAATCAAACACATTTGGAGGGCCTAGGGCCATCATTTTTTTTAGCTATCAGGCATAAAAACACCTCCATCCACTTTTTCAGAGGACTCTGTTTCACCAGTGCCTTTTTTATCTGCTCTCCACATTCTACCCTATCTTCTATCTCCACAAAGAAGCCCTCTCTACCACGGGGGCAATAAATTACCATTGAAGAAAGAATGCAAAAGAGGTGCTAAATCAATACCAAATTCACAGCTGAGACCTAGTCTTAGCCTTTGCAGAGTGCAGACTACAGTCCTTACTGAGCTCCCACGAAGGGGCTCATACCCCCTGTTGTCCTCCTAACTTCAGTCTGATTTCAAACCCACTGCAGGATAAGGCCTTAACTTTTAAAATATTTTTTTTCTATTTTGATTTATAATTAATTATTACCATGAATACCTTCCTTTACTTTCTATCACATCTCAGGATTCATTTTGCATGAATGAAACTCCTATGAAAAAAGCAGTTTTACCACAGAAATTTGCTCCCAAGACAGCTGTTGGACTGAAGAGCAGGATAAACACTCTTGGTGCTCACTGAGGAGCAGCTCTAGGGCTGTTCTGGGTACACTCCTCTCCCTGGAAGAGGAGAGCCTGGTGGGCACCCAGGTTAGATCCTTGTCACCTTAGACATGTTACACATAGGTTAAAATACAAAATTAAATAAAAGAATTGATACAGTGGGGCTTTGTCCCTTAGCAGGGATGCAGCCATTGTCCAGCTCGCAGTGTCTCAGTGACACAGCACTGCCTTCTTTTCCAAATTGCCTGATAAGGCCACAGCAGGCTCTGGATTTACCCATTACCACAGGGTTTAATGACCTTAAGCACAACACTGAATTACACCTCCAATTGTTATTTCCATCTGATTAACACTGAAAAATGCAGAAGGCTGGGTACATACACACAACACTGGTAAATGGAATAACACATTGAGCCATAACATGCAGCATTTAATCCTCATTCAACACTTAACTCATGATTATTTACCGAGCCTTTCAGAAAGGGATGTGACACTGCAAAATACAGAACTAAAAAGTTGGTTTATTTAAAAAAAATTAATAAATGTTTGAAGCACTTGGCAATAAACTTTTAGGAAATCTGTCACTGAAGGGATCTCGTGTAGCCACTGCTCCCACTACCCATACCAAGGTTCACCAAAGTCATGATTTTGCAAATAACTGCTTAGGAATAGGAGAAATGGGTTCAAAGCTTTGCTCTCGGCTGCAATAAATGTAGGAAAATAAATGTAAAAATCACAGAGATAATTTTGCAAAATAATGGTCTGTTTTACCATCGTGGCACATGCAGTTCTTCCAAATGCTCATCAGCCAGTCTAGAAGTTTATCTCAACTGGGCATCACAGTCATTAAGAAACTCGGTGAAAGGTGGGTTATGGATGTAGAACAATACTACCATTTTTAAATTACTAAAATAGAGCTTTGAGTTATAATAAGAACCAGAGCTAAAAGTTGAATGCCAGCTTTTTTTTTGTTTTGTTTTAGGCTTTCATGTTGACCTCTGCTCTACACAAACTTAAATCTGTTTTACATCAGAAGCTGCAGGGACGGAAGAGTACATGGGAAAAGAACATGTCTGGGAGTTTAGAGAGGACCAGCTAAATTTTTTGAGCTCCAGTGGGATTGGTGACATAACTAAAAAGCAACAAACAGCAGGTGAGAGGGAGGATTTAAATATAAATAAGAACACTTTGAAGCCATAAGTTTTTATTGATCACATTCACATTTACAAATCAAAGTCTCTGCTCTTAGAAAAATATTTAACTAAGAAAGAATCCAAAAGTCGTAAAATACCAAGCAGGGAAAGAAAAAATATTAGAAAAAAGTAAAAGCATGGAATCATGTTGATAAATATTCCCCAGACTAAAAAAATCAACTAAATACCCTATTTTCTTTAATTAAAAATCACTGAATTATTTAAGGATATCTGCCCAGATTAATTATTGAAGACACATCAAGATCTGCCTAGTGGTGTGATTACTGGTTTATATGGCTATTAAGATCTGCCTATTTGGACTTGAATTCAACCTCCAATTAAAAAAGTTATTAGAAATTCAATCCCACAAACAACTTAGCACATCCACACTCCATGCTTTAAAATGGTCAAATATTTTAATTCATATCATTCATCCATTAATAAAAAAGCAGAGCTTAGTTTCTTTTTTTCACTTGTCAATGTATACAAAGAAACAATGCTCATTTTATGGCCATGGTTTAGCAGACAAAATTTCCCATCCTACTAAAGGTGCTGCTCACAATCTATCCATGGGATCAGAGTTCAATAGCAGCACATTCAGTCTGGAAAAAAGTGGTGGTTACAATAGCATAGTAATAACAGTTGCAGATAACAATCCGAAAAGCTGAGACGACTGAAACACGATGGTTTGCAGTTAGAAAATATTTGTGTGTTTTACTAGAATGTAGCACAGTACACTGCCAGCTAGGAGAAATAAAAATCTGCTGGAAAGACACAAAATTAGATCATAGCTCCCTCAAATGAAAAGAAATCCAGTCTTGCTGAACTGAAATGTGATCATTGGGATAGCATTTCTATCAGCTCATTCATTTCAAATGCAATTTAATGCTGTATTAGAAACTTCATTTTAACAAATGCTATTGCATAGGTGGAACTTGGCTGCCAGAGCAGGCCCAGGAGTAGGTCCCCACAGAGACCCCATAACCACACTTTGTGAACTGAGACAGATTCCCTCCACCAAGTGAAGGCAGCTGAGGTACTGAATATGATAAAATAGGTCTTACCAGCTTCTGCAAGATGTGTTCAGCCCTGTTGGCCTTAACAGTGACCACAGGGCTGCCTGGGAATTGATACAAACAAGGAACAAAGATTTAGTGATACTTAGCCACAAAACTTTGCCAGCCTCCAGAAATTTGCAGCTTAGAAGCTTCCCACTAGCAGACCTTGCTGGATTTCTCTTCCATGAACTTTTCCAGTTGCCTCCTGCCCTGCCCCATAAAGGATCAATAATCATAGCATGCAGGCTCACACTGTGTAGAACCATTGTGGTTCCTTCTGGAGCTGTGCATGCTGCCTTCATTTAATCCCCACACTTCTGGTCTCAGAAAAAATAGGGACACTTGTTCATCTCTATGGCAGTCAGGATCTTCAGACCCTTTCTCTTACCTCCTCTGCATTACCTTTTTGGCATGCTGAAGAATATGATATATGTGGATGTTCCTTCTGCAACGGATGTGAAGTCAGGACTCCAGGGGTCTGTGGCAGCTCCTCTGCTCCATGGAGAGTTTTCACATATCTTCACCTTGTATTTAGTGATTCGCCTTGTATGGACTGAATTATTTTCCAAATATTTCTGTTTTCCCCTAGAGGAAAGAGTCTTGATGACAGTTCCAATCTAAGACCTAATTTAGGTACCAGGCTGGTGTTTTGAAGGAGACAGAGTTAGATCAAATTACACTAAATTTTTCAGGTGGAGATCTAAGTGTTTCTGTTTAGAGAGATGCAGAAATTTGTGCCATTAATGTTAGCTATTTGACAGCGGTTTCTTTTCATTACATGAAATGAGAAAATGGAGCCAGTTCATTATGAAGATAGTGAAAGTTTTAATAAGGCAAATACAGGCTGAATCCTACAAGTGCATGTGGGGAAAGTAATGTAAAAAATGCAACATCAAAGAAAGATGAGCAGGGAATGGAGAGCAGAGAAACATGTAATGAGCAGAGTCAGACTGAAGTCTAAGATAATTGCTTAAAGATTGCAGCACTTGGGAGTTGCTATCCTATGGCAGGATTAGAAAATGGGTTGAAATGAATGGGACCCAGTCAATCTGTAACCACACTGTAAGGGCCAAGATAATTTCCTCCATTTTCAGGTGTAGAAGCTGAGGCTCTGAACGGAGCTGGCAGTGATGCTCTCACCTGGAACAGATCTGCTCGATCTGGGATCAGATCTGACCAAACTTGTTCTTTGCCCAAAAACCTCTTCTGAATATTTTTTGTTTTAACTCTGAGGCTAGAGAGAACTTAATAACCTGTCAGTGTGAAATAATTAACTTTCCTAACTGCAAAGAGTGGGGCTTGTGGCTGTTCTTGCTGTTTGTACAGTGTTAAATAAGCCAGTTGATCAATGGGGCTCTGATGATTTATTAACATCATGCTGCCAATAAGAACACACGCTGGAACTTAGGATGGCTCAAGCTTAATTTTAAAATACTGAAGGAAGTCTCAAATAGTTCAAGGACTTATAGCACTGGTTGTATATTTGTCATATATTAACACAGAAAGCAAAATATATCTGAATAATAAGGAATGCATCTTCAACCAGTTCAAAGTAGTGCCAACAACAGTAAGAGCAAATTGTGTTTCATCATGTTTTCTTGCAATTCCACAAAAATGACTTGATATCCCAGTGTACTAAGCAGTTCCTATGTTGTCTAAGTACCTCTGTTTTTTCAAAACGAGGAAAAAAACAACCTAAATCTATTTTCTTTTGGATAGGAATACTTTGGTTTTTAATTTCAATGAAAACAATCCAACAGACCTGAAATTCTCACTGAAAAAAAATTGAGCATTATTAGGACAGCTGAAACAAAACACTACATGTTTTTGCTTTCGTGTTTTTGTTTTCTCACTAAACATTCACAGCACCAAACTAGCCTAGTTAAGGTCATAATTCCTAAAATTTGATTCATTATTTATGCCTCATTTGGGGTGACAGTGCACCTACCTAGTAGAGATTTATTTAGCAGTTGTCTGCTACCTCAAGAGAGCCTGCTGTTCTCCTTCACCTTTCTAAATACACACACAAACAGCATTTCAGTGGAAACTGATCCATGAACAATTAACCAGGCATTAAAAATCATATGGGAAACCAACAAGAGCTTATATTAAGAAGATTTGGCTATGTGCACTGCCATCAACTTGGGTGTATTTCTACAGTTCAGATAAGCAACTTTAAAATATATGTATATAGTACAGAAAATTGTAGGAGGATCCTGGAGATTGTAGCAACAGATAAAATATTACTACACTTTGGACTTGCTTAGGCTTTAATCTGAGATGTGTGCAGTTTGATAAAGATGGTTAGTATTATCTTCCCCATTTCACACTTTAAGGAAACAAACCACAGATTGAACAATTTCTGAAACCATCAGAAAGATCTTTCTACACTGGGAAAAAAAGCTCAGCTGAGCCTTAAGGCTACATCCACTGGCAAACAGTGCAGACCAGAGGAAGATTTTTAGAGCAAAACAATTGACAGTGAGGACCAGAAAGCTGCATTACAAGAAATTTTAGATTAAATAATTTTCTTTTTACTTTGGAGGATCTTTTGTTTAACCTCATAGACCAAGTACTTATTTCTCTCTGGAGTGCATCAGATCAGATTTACTTTTGTCCAAATTAAATTCCAGTTTAAGTTCATGCACTTGAGACAGTTCCTCAACACGAGCAAAGCATAAACAATGGAAATGATCACAAGACCTACTTTAGAAGTTCCCATCTGATCCAAGCTAAAATTCAAGGGCAGACTCAGCCTTTGCAATGCCCACTGGATAGAGCCTGATTCAAAGCAGTGTGGAGCCAGTAGTGAGGTGAGGATAAGGGACACTTGCAGAAGCTCCAGTGGAACCAGGTTTTGGGGCACCAGGAGGCAATTTTTTTTTTTTTACCCCTTAGCTGTTTTTGCAAAGATATGCTCTGAAGCTCTTGGGTTGGCACTCTTGCTGAAAACACACAGAACTTGTTTCATACCACACACCACATTGTGCATGAAAGCTATCCACATGACAGGCAGTCCTCCAGAGATAACAGTAATCTTCTGGTGATGCCAACAATTTTTACTGCCTGACTGTGTGCGGTGCTCTGCAGAGCCCAGCCACTCAACACAGTCTGCTGAGCAACAAGAAAAAGTCTCCAGCTTTGCTATGCTCTGTCAGCTTTCCTTACTGCTTCCAGAAATTAGTTCTGGGGACTTTGCTGATACATTTACATGAAAAGACAATGTACCCCTCAGCTCCCTGATACACATATTAGATTATGGTCACATACTGTGTTCCATGGGAGTCCATGCACATCTCTAGTGTCAGGGAGTTTTCCATACTTCCAGAATACAGAATTCTATGAAGGCAGCAATGTGTTGACTTCCCAAGTTGCTTCAGTGGATTTTTGTGCCTGTGTAATGAAAATGAACACTGAGATATTGCTTGTCATCAGAGACCTGCTGCATCTGTGATGCAAATAATAATAATTGTTGGATAATTGCTCCTTTGTTAGTCCTGCTTTGAATAGCTAGACAAGGAGAAAAGATATTTAAAGGTAGAGAAAGCGAGGTGGAAACATACCAGCAAAATTCAAGAAAAATTTCTGGAAGAATATAGCTTTTATATAAAAGATTTGAAGGAGCAATTAGTTTGTTTACACTCATTTAGCTTGAGGGATTGTCCATCATGTGAACACAGCATGCCCCTGTTTAGGATTTTGGACCCAGCTAATTTTCAAGTGTAATGTAGACCGTGAGAACTCTGGCCCTGAGCACTGTCCCAGTATCCTGGAATTCCCAAAGTCTGGATAAATTCTGAGTGGTCTACAGAGGTTTGCATGTGGAAGCAAGGCTTTTTATATGGAGATCCATTCCAAAGCAGGTTAAGGTACACACTTACTATGTAGACACAGCTGTTAAAGCTGTTTTTTAAAAAAATCAAAGAATACAGATGTATCACTTAAAAGTTGAAGAGGATTTAGCACCAAATCTTTAGTCCCTTATGCAACCAATTGCTACCTTGTACTTCATAAAATATAGTAGAGCAGTTGAACTGTGGGCACCATAACTTGTACTTTGAATCTACCTAAATGTAAAAAGTAATAAATTACAGCGAGTGATCCTAGCTTTTTAACTGGCATTCCAAGTCTATTTGCCTTTCTAATGCATTTTGAAAAAGATAAATGCCAAACACTTAAGCTGCATGTAAGCTTCTTGCTCCTTTATATTATTTCCTATAAATAAAAATATAAATGCTTGCAGTCATGCAATTTGATCTTTGAGCACATGGTACTATAAATCTAGTCATGATACATTTCCCCTGAAAATAAATATGATCTTTTCTTTTAAGATGTGGGACAAAAAGGTTCTTTCTTAAGGACATAAACACTTAATAATCCAAGCAGCCACTTAGCCCACAAAGTAGAAACATTGCTCCTGGGCACGGGTACCCACTGGATACATGGTCTCCATGCCAGGCAAAAAAGCAAGCACTTTGACAGGATTTTTTTGGGACAGAACTGTGCTATTGTCAGCCCTTTTCTCTCATATGAGAAGGATTTTTCATGAACAGGATTAAATAGATGTTATATAAAGAAATGTCTGTATTCTGTGTCAGGTACTTACTTTGAACTTATGTTCTCTGCTTCACAATTGAAACTATTCTTTCCCTTTAACTGAAGTTGCCAAAATACAGTCTTCATCAACATTGATTCAACACATCATCATCTAAAACAAGGTGATAAAGCTGGTATTTATATCTGTCAGGGGACTGATTACAGATGATGGCAACAACCATCTCAAAAGGTATAATTCTCTGCCACAGTGTATATCAGTATTTTTCTTAATTATTTTTGACATTTTACCTATTACTCCAAGGACTTTCTCAGAGGGCGGAAATAAAGGGGAAAAATGGGTTTTGTGCCACAGATGAAGAAATACATCTTCTGTAAGTAATTCCCAGAAGAAATCTTGGAAATCTTATGGGGTCAGGAAAGAGGCAAGAAAGTAGCATTTGTCACCCTTGCTGAATTGGTCATCTAAACTTACAGTAACACTAAAGCTAAGTGACTTATCTGCCACCCCTTAGGGAGGAAGAAAAGTGAGACTAAAGAAGTAAAGAGTGGGGGGAAGCACACTGTGAAAGTAGCATGTAAAATACTGCCTAAAGATCCTGATTTTTCAGCCACTTATCTCCTATTTCCCTATAGCAGATGTGGACATCACTTCTGTTTTTAGACATCACACACAGCAAAAATAAAGAACTGTACAGCTGAGGTTATGGCAAGAATAAAAGTTCACCAGGTTTAGGACAAGCAAATAATGTCTGAAAGTGGCTCAGAGAAAAACATCCAGGAAGAGAAATAGACAATGATCACCATCTACAGGGAATATTAAGGTAGGATGAATGACAGGCAACCCACAAAACCAAAAGAAACCTTGAAAAAAGCACGTGAAGAAGCTTGTTACAAGTCACTGCTTTTGACATGAGCTTGATGCAGGATGGACAACGTGCTACAAAAAGCAACTTGTCATATACCTCAAGAAAAATTTCAAGCACAATTGGCTGCTCAGTTTAATAACACCATTATTAAACTCAAAATAGGTAAAATAGGCTATAACAGACATGAACTTTGTTTTTATGTTAAAAATCTATGAACACTGCAGCCATTCCAGAGTTATACAACTCATCATTTGGTTTCCAGCCTTGGAGTTAGTTTTTGTACAGAGTCTTGTCTCATCCTCTGAATCTTCCAACATTCCCTGTTGATGACCCACCAGCATGAGCATGGTTAGCAAAACATGAGTTTTACATAGCTATTGGGCCTTCTTTAGCTTGCATTACACAAATACAAATAAAACTAACAGCACTCCATGGAAGCTCCTATGTGTGGAAATGGATTGTTAGGTACAGGATTTCTAACGTGGGCCACTTAAGTCATGCCAAGACCATGTAAATTATTCTGTATTTAACAGAGTGAAACATCTAGCTTTCAGATATTTGCTAGTTATGTTAAGGTGGTTTGTCCTTAATTTATGCCTTTTTTCCTCTACAACTAGTGTTGGCTGCATGGTGGCCGGCCTTTAAGAAGGCATTTACTGCCTACCTCTCAGAGATAGTAGAGGAAGGGTGAGTGATTTTCATGCTCTGGCACTCATTGTAGGCTGTTTAATTTGTCAGGACTACTAGGCCATGGTTTTGTGCTTTGACAGGTTTTTGTTATTCCTGCTAATCCCATTTCTGTTGTGTAATGTGCGTGGCAGCATCTGGTGACAACAGAATAGAACACCTAATTGTGAATGAATACAGAGAGCCCTGTTCTGCCACATTGCCTGTTGCACTATTTTTGCATTTTTATGGCTGAGGGTGGGCTTCCAGGAGCTGCAAAGCAGACAGCCCATCGTTGTAATCAAATTTGCCATTTGCATGTGTGTGTTCTCAGCAGCCTTCTTGTTTCCACAGTCCCCAGGATTCTCTGAGTTTGTTTTTCTGGTTCCCTCTTCTGAATGGAGAGTATGATCTTAAGTATTTATTAAACAAGTTCTCTTTAACTTTTAAGTCACAATGTGGAACTGATGGTTTTAAGTGCATTTGGGTGTCACGAAAAGGAGCAGTATGTGAGAAGAGCCAATGCAGTACCTGCACAGCTGTTACTGCCTCCACCCCTTGTATGGCTTAATTCACTTGCTGGACACAAGAACCCAGCCTTTCCTGGTGCCTGGGGTTAATATTCTCCAGGTGTAGGACCCTGCATTTGCCTTTGTTGAGTTTCAGATGCTTACTCTCTGCCCATCTCCTAAGCCTCTCAAGCTCCCTCTGAAGGGCTACACAGCCCTCTGGGGTATTGGCCACTCCTCCAAGCTTGGTGTCACCAGTAAACTTGCTGAGAAGGCATCTGGCCCTTCATCCAAGTCATTGATGGATAAGCTAAACAGTACTGGGTGCAGAATTGAACCTTGGGGGACACCACTATTGCCAGGCACCCAACTAGACCCTGTGGCAGTGATTAAAATCCTCTGGGATCTGCCACTCAGCCAGGTCTTAATCTGCCTCACTGTCCACTCATCCAGTCCACACTTCCACTGAGTTTGCCTACAGTGACATTGTGAGAAACAGTGTCTAAAGCCCTGTCAAGGTAGACAACATCCTCAACCCTCCCTCATGCCCCCTGGAAGTTCTACCATAGAAGGCAATCAAGTTGCACAAGCAGGATTTACCTTCAGTGATTCCATGCTGACTACTCCCAATCAACTTCTTGTCACCTATGTGGATAGACATGGCCTCCAGAATGAGACATTCCATAAACTTTCCAGGGATTGGTGAAGGTGACTGGCCAGTAGTTCCCTGGGCCCTCCTTCTTGCCCTTTTGGAGCTCCAGGGTGACATTTGCATTCTTCCAGTCCTTGGGCGCCTCTCCTGATGGCCACGACCTTTCAAACATGATCATGAGTGGCCCTGCTGTGCATGGGTACAGCCTGTCAGGGCCCATGGGCTTTTGGATCTCAAGTCTGCCTAGAAGTTCTCTAACCCAATCCTCCTAGACCAAAGAATTCCACATATTTTCAGCTTAGATTCTTCTCAGTCACAAGCATTAGTATTGCAAGACAAGACTGACAAAATTCACTGCCCACATCAATCTTGCAAGAACTTTCAAAAGATTAATTAAAACAAAGCTCTAAAACCCAAGAGATCTGAAGTATATGAATCACAACATCAAAAAGAAAAACTTTAAGGAGAGTGCTCAGAATTTTAAATTAAAGTGCAAGCTTAAATTTTCTCTTGTTACCACTTGGTGCAATTTTCCTCCCAGTAAACAGCTCTTCTGTTTTTACCACAACAATATAGAATCAAAACACAAAATCTCTTGGATGCAGAAACCAAGGAAAGATCTAAAGCTGGCATAAAAAAATAACATATTACTCATAAATTTTTTCTAACTCCTCTGTATTTTAAGATGTTGAATTTACTAAGTTTTAAAAAGGTGGTCAAGCAATACAGAAAATATGAAAGCTGTTTCAGGAGTGAAGCATGAGGCAGCATACAATCCACACATAAAAATAAGATCTTGTCTTATGCTTCCTCTTATCAGCTACAGTTCAATTCTAAACCGAGTTCTAAGAAACATAAGATAGTGAAAGCAAAAATATTTATGTACGCTATGCATACAGAATAGACAACCAAGGGAGAAACGTTCCTCCTTATCAAAGACTTGTATTAGATGTATCCTTCTTCTAAGCATCTGTGGACAAGTTCCCCAGAAAAGATGCCTTTCATCAACTATGGGAGCTGTTATTCGTTATCATCATCTGTTTATAATCAATGAGAACAGTTGGATGCTCAGCAGTCTTGAAAATTGAACCAATTATTTAGGTCAGTAGTTTTTAACCTTTTTCTATTTGTGGACTCTTAAGCATTTTCCAGTGGATGTGAGGCACTGTTAGAAATTTTGCTCATGTAGATAGCTGTCACTTTCTTTGGCACTTACAACAAACTGTCTAGAATTTATCCCCTCCCTTTCATCTCCTTATGAATATACCCCCAGACTCTGAGCTCAAAAAACCCCAACCATATTAGCTAAGTATATACATTTTTTGTTAATTAAAAAAAAAAAAAGTGACCTGAATCCACGTGTTTTTAAGCACCTTGACAAACGATGCAAACAAAACTTTCTTGGTTTGAATCTGTTATTTTGATTACAACCCAGAGAAGGTGCAGACATTATTCTCCACTGGCACAAGCAGCTGCTACTCAGCTCCAGCCCCATGAAATGCTCCCTTTCCCTGGCTGCCAGGCACTGGCCTCCATCATGTGCCAGCCAGTGTTTTTTTTCTAATCCATGAGCTGTACTGTGAGACCAAGAGTGACCACGTAGGGACTCAGAACTGCTACCAAAAGTCCTTAAGTGACACAGTAACTTTTACTTTTGTGCTTTTTTTTACTTTACAACCCTCAAAAAACTTATGAACATAGTTTTGAATGGAGAGTGAGGGAGAAGAGCAGACACAAGCAAGGGATGAGCACCCTAATTCTCCCATAGCAACACAAATTAAAATGTCCCAGATTTGACTTTGCATTCCCAAGCATGCATTATAGCCAAGCAGAAGGGCCCCCCTTTCCAAGGGGCTGCCTTGGGAAGGAGCTCTGACTGAGGTCTAACCACAGGAATCTTCTGGAGTCCCACCTGAAGGTGCTTCCACCACATCTGGTGAGCAGCCACAGCAGGAACTGCTTCTGGCACTCACACCACTTGTGAATACTGTTCTGCCCACAGATATCACTGTGTCAAAGGAGAGTCACTACAGCCAATCCAACCAAATCCAACAATCACACACTGAGTAGAGGCTTCTTCGTAAAATATTTCTGATGTCATTTTGCTATTTAATTATTATAGTTACTGGGATACACAGCAATTACATATATTTGATCTGATCTCCATTAGATTATTGTTCTGCAGATAAATGTGTACAGCCAGTGAGGAGAACACAGAAAGAGGCAAATTAAACAGAACAGTCTCTTAAGGCTCCAAAGCTCAATCTCTACCCTCAGTTTAGGCAATGAAACAGTGTGCCTAGGTCAGCTCTGAAGAGAATTTGGTAATGCCTGATGCAAACGCTTTAGGAAATGCTCTGAACCAACAACTGACAAAACACAAAAAAAGTAACTGCTCAAAAGTTGCCTAAAATAAAGAAGGGTTTGGGAGGAGGTGAGACCCTCACTGGTTTTAATGAAAAAAACCTTTAGTCCTGATACTGTATTTAAATTAAATCTATTTGCTTTTTGCACAGTTCGAATAGATGCTTTTTAATTATTGCTAATTGTTTAAGATATTGTTGTATCCCCCTGAAGATTTAAACTGAATAAATTTAATTCCTTTAAAATATCCTTCAGCTACAGGCAATAAAGTAAGAAGCCCCATAGGTATGGCAGTAAAAATAACCATAAAGGCATAAGCATTTAAATGAGGAGAGCATGGAATACTTCCCACTAGACCAAAAAAAAAAAAAAAGTGAGAGTAAAGAGAAAGAAAAGAAAAGAAAGAAAGGGCTGGGGGGGGGCGGGGGGGAAGCTATGTGTTTTGGAGACACAAGAACCAAACCATGAAACACACAGTTGAAACATTTAGGATGACTATGAAAAAGGTCTATGTTCACTTGTTAAGGAATGCGCTAAGGCAGACTAAAGCATATGAATGGCCCTTTCACAGGTCACAGATTCCATTCAGTTCTTGGACATTGTTATTATCCGACAGAAATAGATGGGCCTAATTAATATTCTGGACATACCTGAGAGAACATTCTTAAGGAAATCATCCTATGGTGGTTTGGGTTTGTTGTGTTTTGGGGATTTTGTTTTTTGTTGGGTTTTCTTGGGTGCTCTATGCTTTTTGGTTTTGTTTTTAACAAACAGGAAATGTTACAAGTAGCATCTGGTTAAAAAACTGTGAGCATAATTTTGGTGTTAAAAGTTCAATAGTCTACTTCTAATATACTTGTTTATGCAAAGACTTGGAAGGGTTTTTTTTTTTATTTTAGTAAACAATTTTGCCATGTAGATTAAAGCTGAACTGCACAGTCATTTTGCAAGCAATTATATTCTTGGCACTTTTCTGAACATAGTATAACAATTACCACAGCAACTGCATTTTATCAGAACACTCCAAGCATGCAGCAGGTTAATATCAGTTTTCAGCAACTTCAGATAATATTTCTAAGATGCTAATGTTAGGCAGTTTCACATGACCAAACAGCTTCTGATATGAACTGAGCTCTGGTCTTTTAAGATAATGTGGTTATATAGGCCCCAATTTATGGGGACTACTGTCCCCCCTTTATAAAATACTGTTAAACTTAATGGGAGCCTGTGCAAACAAACCTAAATGCAGAGCCTGTTTCATGGCAAGAAAGATAGACTGATTGAAAGGTCAACTTTTCTAAGAAATTTGGGTTGGGATCTTGGTGCTCCCACCTGATGTGGGACAAGCTGCCCCCTCATACAGCTTCTCCATTTACCTCATAACCTTTGCAAGAATCAGCTACTCACTGAGTGTCCTGATACTATTCACTTCTCTAAAATGATTTAGTTCTTAGTCCAATCTATGCCATATTTTAAAGATATGTGGTTTGATTTCAGCTATTTGACTCCTGCTGAAAAAGCCCCAAAAGAATAACCTCTTTTTTTTGTGTCCCAGTTCCCCTCACTGCTGACCCTTGTGACAGTTTTGCTGTTGACTTCATAGAGAGCAGAAGTAGGCCCCAAAAATGTATAATCCTCCAATGTCATCCAAGCTCTATCACTGCAATTTGAATTCAGGACCACTTCAATACAGTGACTTGTTGTTCTCAAATGTCTGGATGGCATACAAATATAGATAAAAGTAGTTACTAATTATCACATCTATTCTCAAGGCATGCATGGAGGGAGGCAATAAAGAGGAGGGGAAGTTTGTGGGTTACTCCCACACATAAATCCTCTATGTGTCAATGGGTGAATAGACACTACTTTAGCCTATTGTGCAAAGCTGTTTTATAACAACAAAAAGCTGAAACAGAGAAGAAACTATATTAGAAAGGCAAATATCAAAATACATCACTACTAAAATGCCTACAGGTAATCAAGCGATTCAGTTCTGTAGTACATCCAGAAACAGGAGTCAAGATTTTTGTACTCAAACCTTAATATGGCATATGTGGAAAAAAAAATCCCATTGAAATAAATAGACCTATTCATTTCAGAGACAGTGAAAAAGAGAAGAACTTTCTTTGTCTCACCACTTTAGAGCCCCTTGATAGCATTTTCCTTTTTTATTGTCTTTTAGATATAGATGCCCCTCTGCTTAAGTATCACCAAAGCTACTAGTAACAAATACCTAAATATATAACAGATGCATAAGTGCATCTTGGGATAAATACATTATGGACAATTAACTGTCATCATACCCCTCAATTACATTTTCACCCGCTCCTGTAGTGTACACCTGTGGCTTGTTAGTACTGCAATAAGTGTTGGAAAGCAACTCTAAGGTTCAAAGGTAGCGCCGCTAAAATCTGTTTTCCTCTTTTTTCCTAAATGTGTATTATATAAATGTGAAAACAGAGAAACAAACACAAGAAAAAAGAACAGTGCCTTTTCGTTTACTGGCTGACACTGTTGATTGAGTGAAAATTTTTCACTTTCCTGTTACATCACACAGGAAAGACCATTTGCATGGAATATTGGGCCTGATTCTGAATTCAGAGTAATGTAGAAATCTATTAATCTCTGTAGTAATCTCTGAATAATGCAGAAATTAACCCAGAGAAACAGCAATCAAAATTCACTTTAGCACCATTTGCAACATTATTTTAAATGCCACTTTCTCTCCTGTGAGAGAATAATATAAGGACCACAAGCACAATTTCAGAATATTTTGTAATGCACATTGTTTTTAGTAAAATGCAAAAGAACTTGTTAGAAGCATAGCTAAAACTGATACATAGCTAGGTTACATTATAATCAAGTCTGCAAGTCTGAAAAATGGATATTTGTGTAAGTTTAAGTAGCTATTGGATATCCTTACTATAACCATACTTAGATTCATAATGGCTCCTGGAAATATTATTTATTATTAAACATGAAGTGGCATAATTCAGTAAGCTTTGTATATGACATTAATGGATTGCCTGTAAAGAAAATTATTAAACAAAGATATACTGTAAAAATAATCTTATAACTGTACCTGAAGGCAAATCCAGCACAGAACTACCTCTCTCAGTGCATATCCCAATGTCATTTACACATTTCTGTGGCTTCCATATTTGTTTATGTATTAAATAGTCAGTGATAGAAACTTTTAATCTGATCCTGTACTTTTCCAACCTTACTTATCTTTGGACTACTACTTGGTTAGGGAGGCAGCATGGAAAACCAGAGGCTTTCCTGTGCTCCAGGATGAACATGATGGGGTGATATTTGAAAAGGTGGCAGTGGCTGCTCCACTGATCTCCATGCATTGCCTGGTCAACTTGCAAGGATCCCCCCCAAAATCTCACATGCTGGAGTGCAGGTGGCCCACTGCAGGATCAGACTGGCTGAAGCACCCAGCTGGGACAGGCTGGGACACCTGTCCAGGTGTTGCAGGCCCCACCTGCCACACACTGCTGCATCCCTTCTGGATGATGGATCCAGCAAGTCCCAGCCATGGTCCCCTGAGCTAAGCTACTCCCACAGACTTACCCATGGACCAGGAGAAGGAAATACCATAATCCTTTGTTGTTCATGGCTTTCTGTGTAGACAGGACGTAACTGGTCATACCTCTGGTGCTGATCCAAGAAAAAAAACCAGGCTGTTAGGACTTGCCAGCTACACTGTCACTGCTTTTCATCTGCCTTTAGTACAGATAAGTTAATCAGCTGAGAAAAGCTAATCTTCCCCATTGACTCAGGTACAGTGAGATGTTTACCTACTCACCAATAAATTTCAGCAGTGGTTCTTAATAATTTGCTTTTTCCTTTTGGCAATAAAAAGTATTTTTTTTCAAGTCTTCACATAACTTTTTCTCAGATCATATATATATGTAAAAGTCAATAACTTTTTCTGTATAATGAACAGTCATGCCAGATGACACCTCTACAGCTTTTTGGCAGCTTCCTTTTATTATATTGTTTTTTCTTTGCTTGTCTTTTAAAAATTCTGTGAAGGTGAGCTGAAGGACAGGACACCCAGGTACTCACAGACCTGGAGCTGCATTTTATTCTACATCCCTTGTGACTTACCTGAGAGACACTGAGAGGCTGGAAGTTGGTTCTCAGAATTAATGAAGAATATTGCAGATGCTTATTTATAGGCAAGAATCAAACACACCTAGTTTGACCAACAGTGAGTCAGGGATTATCTAACAGCAACATTTCAATGTGTTCAAGCAGCCCTCTGAAGAACTGGGTTCCTTCACTAAATGACAACAGTGACTGGCCAGTCAGCATAAGCTGTGATGAGTTATATCATCTTACTTTGCTAAACCCATGGTCTCAAAAGAGTTTAATCACAGTTGGATGACACAAAGCCAATGCTTCGCAATGACTGTCAGCTAACTTGCCTTTTGCAACCACATATGAACAAAATATCATTGAGTGGACCCTAGAACGAGCAAGAGAAGAGACATAAACTAAAATATTTGAAAACTGTTAGCATTAGCTATGGGGAAAATACTTAGCAGAAACAGGAGAGGAAATACTTGTTAAACTGAGAAAAACCTTTCTGATACATGCTATGTGCAAATCCTCTGATGTTTGGGTGCTTCATTGCATGTCTGGAAAAATCTAGAGACAATTAAACAGCAGAAATATGCACTAAAAAGAGCTATCCTGCATGATTCAGGAACTGGACAACATGATCTAATAGGACACTCACTTCTAGCAATTTTTTCCTTGGAAGTGTTATTACTTTTGCTAAAAAGCTGGCACCATTAAAAACAATAATAAAAGCCTGTCTTTCCTGTGTCATGTTTTTTTTTTTTTAATACTATTTTTATAATTAGGAATCAAAAAGCATCCTTAGGATTTTAACTTCCTGAATGATGATAGGAAACACCCTAATTTCTATTGTCTAAGAATTTTCATTGACTAGCCAGGGAAAAATTAGTATCAGTAGCATTTACATTGTTCTATAAATGGCCTGAACAAAATCTCATAACAAATCTGCAGTGTAGTCGGAACTCATCTGTTCTTTGCACTTCCTACTTTGCAGATGAGACAGTCTCAAAAGACTGGGTAGGCTGAAGACTGGTTGGACAACTCTATAAGTGAAGTCTCAAGACTCTTGTCATTCTAGCTGTCTAAATTACTTAAACAGGACTCAGAGGGATTTAAAGGGGAGAAACGACATGACAAACAATTATATTCTAACACACTATTTATAACAATGCCCTTTCAGATTATTGTTCCACTCAGACTGACACATTACTGTAATCCCAGGGATGAATCAAGGGACTTAGAGTTAGATCGTGCACAGCTTGTAGGCATAAAAAAAATACGAATACAGAACTGACATTCAGGAAATATAGAGCGACTCAAGGATAAATTCTGCTGGGATGAGCTTAATTTATCAATGTCAATAACAACGGTGAACACATCGCAAGAATACATGCATATTAATTGAAAATAACTCAGATTAAATCACTGCAGTTTGACATTTTGAGATAGGCACTTTATCTTTTCAAGAAAGAGAGCACTATAAAATCTTTAATCTGAAAACACATCTTAATTGCATGTTATCACCTCCTAATTGCTTCTATATTATATTAAACATTTTGCTAATTACTAGCCTGATCATGGTGTAAATAGCTTGAGGCTAGAGCTCATAACCAGCTGAAGACAACTGGGCACAATGAGGGCCACAAAGAAGTTTATCACTTCGGTGTATTATCGCGGACTTCCATCATTATCAGTGTCTATCACTCTTTATCTCTGCTTCCCCTGTGAGATAAAGAAGAGAGACAATAATGTAGATCAGAGGTTGGGTTGCATTTCAGTTAATCCATCTATTTCTAGCTCTAGATTTCTAATATTCCCTGGGGACAAAAGTTGTCTGCCTACTGCTGTCACTAATCTAGTGCTGGAGGACTGAGGCCAGAATGCTATTTGCTCTGCCCCGAGCCCGGGTAATGGAGGTGCCCCGGGACAGCTGGAAGTGCACACCGCACCCCAAACCAAAGGACGTGGATGAAATGCACTGCTGTGAGCAATCTACCCACTTAGCTTCAGACACTGGGTAACACACAGATGATACATGGGGAGACTCTGAGGCAGCAGCTTGTGAATTCATCAGGAAAGAAAATTATTTGTGTATAGGCAATGAAAATGCTCATACAGAACTGCCAGGTGACCCAGAAATGCAGGCAGCCACTGGGGCAGCAACTCATCATTTAGGTACAGCACTTGTTTAAACAATTATTGCTATATTAAATGAGCTGACCAAAAGAATTGTTGGGAGTTTTTTTGAAAGAAAAAAACTGTCCAACATCACATTCAAGAATTAAGAGGCTTTTGGGGTTCCAAACTGCAAGGAAATACACATCTTTATAAAAAATTACTTGCACTTCTCAAAGAAACCAACCTTAAGTTGGAATAAATCTTCACAATGGCAAGCAGCTTTTCTCACTGTTCCCTTGGCAGAACATAATTCTAGCCAGTTCAAAGAGAATGTCATGATGTGCAGCCTATGAATTTTGATCTCTGTGTTCAAAATTAAATTTTGACTACATCTACTTCGTCAGGGCCTGCTGTAAGATGTCAGAGGCCCAAGTTAATCTCTGTTAATAAAAGCTTACTTTTTCGTCTTGGCTACAACAAAGAATTTATGCCTTGAGTTTCATTTGCTAGATGGATAAACCCCACAACTTTCACTGAGTAGAAAGGTAACAAGTCAGGCAGGAAGAAAGCAGACTGTAAATGAGGGAATATGAAATATGGATGAATTTAGGCCTGAGATATGAGGAGCAAAAGAAAAACATTCTCAGCTCCAAACTGTTTTTTATTGGATGACCATATTTAATGAAATTGTACATAATTAGTTAATCAGAAAGTAATGCTTTAATCTGTGGAAATTTTCTACCCTCCCCACAGAAATGGAAGCTTCATTGATGGATAAGTGACACTTTCTCCAGTGAGACAAGAGGTGCTGTCTCTGCTTCACCCTTTACCTTCAAAGTTCCCCCGCTCACAACTCCTGGACTCAGCTGTGGGGATTTTTTCTCCCCACTCCAAGGATGATATCACTCTCTCTTTACATAGGTTTCTATTTGTCAGAAGCAACATAAAACATGAGATGTGGACGGTGTCCCTGACCCTGGCTAAGGGGTTGGAACTAGACGATGTTTAAGATTCTTTCTAACCTAAACCATATTATGATTCTATGAAATAGGAAGTGCTACCAGCAGCCCTTTGCACTACCTGCGTTCCCCTCCCAGGTGCTGCCCACCTCCCAGGGTCTGTCCCTCTCCTCCCCTGTGCCCCCTGCATCCCCTTGGCTGTCCCATTCTGCACCACTCTCCTGTGGCAGCACGATGGATTGCTTCAGTCACTTGAGCTTCAGCGTGACATTGACAGGGATCCAGGGCTCTGAAAGACTTTATGTCAAAGCTTGAGAAACTGGGCTCCTTGTTAAAAAAAAAAGAAGAATGAAATACAGCACAGCTATCCTGAAGGAAGCAATGATGCACAGCTGTTTTATTGCCTGGTACAGGTAAGACATTTTAGGGAATATATTCTGTCTTTTAATAAGCCCACAGCAGAAGGCCCTGGATTTATCTCAGCTGCCAGGATCCTCTCACTCTTTCAGGTTCCCATTATCTTCCTCTATTTCCATCTTTCTTTGTTTCTAGGCTGTGTCTATTTAAAGTGCCTCAGCCTTTCTCTTCAGCTCCTAAGCAGTTTTTATAGGTGCCTGTGCTCTCCCCAAGAATTCCTTAATTTGCCATCTCCACTTCGTTTTATGGCTACAGGAAAGCCATGCTGGATTCTTGTCTTTCTTTGCATCTCAAGTGAGGAGAGGGAGGCATTTCCCAGTAGGATAAATATTCTGCCATGACAGCTTGGTGCAAGGCTGGGCCCCCTATGTGGTGGTAAGTGGTTCAAGAGTATCTTGTACACAGGGATGCACACAGCTCAAAGGAAAGTCTGTACCACACAACACACAACTCTTCCAAGGGCTCATTTCTGCAGCTGTATTTTAAGCCCATGCTACAGATGAATTTTATGATATTTGCTTGTTTGTGTTTTCTCCTCTGTGTTAGCGTATATTATCTCCACAGACACTAATTCTTGATATAAATGATGCTAAGCAGTAAAGTATGGTCCATTAACTTGATTTTTAAAAGTATCTAAAATTTACGCAGTGATTTAAATAATAATATAAATTATATTAAGTATGTGTAGCAGCAGAGGGTACGGCCTCCTAAACAGAATGAATTTCTCCTTGGAGAGCACTGATTAGTTCATTTTTCCTAATGAATCTTTTGTTATAGTCAGAAGTTCCTTTTTTTCCCCCTCACTGTCTCACTTATGAAGCATGCATATGTATATATGTATGTTCCATTTATATATTTGATAGCTAGATTAAGTAGTATCCTACTTCACCTCCAGAAAGGGCACAGCACTTCTCAAGGAGGCAGCTGCATTTCTTTGGTGAGGGAAACTGAGGCCAAGGCATCTCACCCACAGGTCCTTGACCTCTTCAATCCATGGGCCAGCCATAGATTGCTGGCCTTCAGAGCATGAAATTCATGGATAAAATCCACTCTGCAGGAAAGTGGTTGAATATTGCTGCTTCTCTCCACAAAATTTATCATTGAGGCCAATTAGAAAGTGTTACCTGTTAAGACTGATGGAGTTGTTGTGATTGCTTCTGCCCTGTCAAAAAAGTGCAGCAGATGGTTTTGCACTGCCTCCTCCAGCGCCCAGCAATGCCCCCCTGCTCCAGCTCTCCCCTCACTCTGCGTATTCACACTGCTCTTCCCCAGGGCAGGGTGAAGAAGAGAGAAGTCCCCCCATTCCCTCAGAAGTGCTCTACGTGCTCCTGGAAGACAGGCTGCCATCTGGCCTAATGAGCTTTGGAACAAACTGCTTTTAAGACAACTTTCCTTTACCTGTGGCGATGCTCCTTTGGTGGCTGTTTACCAGCACCCCGGTCATTTAGGCTGTAGTTTAAGATGCATCACAGTTGTTGGTTTTTTCCCCTAGAAATATCCGTGTAGGTAGTGCTTTCCAATAAGTGGACATTAATTCATGCTGAATTACAGTGGGATTCCCAAGAAACTACATATGAATACTGAAAGAAATCATTATGATTAATGATATAATTTATATGTGCATGTTGATGAAAGAATCATAATCTAGAGTAAATTAGTAGAGATTTATGTACTAATAATTTTGTTGTGCTCTAAGGTCCAGATGAAAACCAACTAAATGATGTTGTATTGACAGAAGTTCATATTAGCATATCTTAAAGGGATAGCATAACAGTATCAAAGAAACAATTTCTAATGCATATTAACTCCATTTCACTTCCCCTCCCCCCTCAATCTATATTTATGGCATTGATAGGAATAAGGCTTCATCTCTTTCATCTTCACCTATGTGCCAAAGAGTCAATGTGGATGACATGACTGAAAATATTTAAACAGAAATAATGGACTTTTAAGAGAGAAAAGTAAATGAACGGACCTGATCCATCCATGCGCTCTTGCAGTGCATGAAGGCCATGTGGCTGCATTCAGGGAAGAGGAATTCCATGCCTTCCAGGACAGCTGGTGCAGCTCTCCCCAGGGCCCCTGGTGCCCCAGGTGAGCAGCACCCCACACACCCCCGGGCACCCCATGTGCTGCAGACTTGGCACCTCCCCATGCACGGCACAGCACAGCCGTCATTATCCCAAATGCTGCCTTTATTGCTCACTGCACACAATGCAGCCATGGCACTGGGGAGAACAGAGGCCATGGAGAGAATTCATATTTGGTTTCCACGCAGGAAAACACCGGGAGAAGCATCTGTTTTATTGGCAATATTTTTTCAAGTGCTTATTGCATAAGCTGGAGCGCACCTGAAGCTCAGGGTAGCGTGGGCCTTTTCAAAACCCTGTGTGGCAGAGGCCATGCACCAATGTCACAGAGTCACCTTGTGGGGTTTGAAATGTCAGCTGATGGTAAACATGTAAAGTAAAGGGCATTACTTGATAATCTCAAGAGGTGGCTGTGAATTGTTGTACATTAATCACTACAGCAAATGTTTATAAAATGCATCTCTGAATAATTACTAACTGATCTTGCCTCTGAAATTCTTACGGAAAATAAGAAGTAGAATGTGGGTGAAATTTTCCATTCTAATTTATTTTTAAAAACAAAGGATAAATCGCTGATCTAGCAAAATCAGTAATATTTTTTTTCTAGGGTGCTCTTAGTACATAATACTAATTTTCAAAACAATTTTTTAAAGAACTGGTAAAATCTAGTCAAAATAGTTGTCCTCCCCAAGCGGTTTAGAGCTTAAACTGTTTGGAATTTCCAAGAAGAAAACATCCCCTGAGCTATGTATGTAAGACTGTAGTGATGTGATCTAACAGCAGCACCACTACTGTATAATAGCAATTTAAACAAGATCCAGAAAATTCCCTCCTGTACCTTCCCTTTTAAGTTAGATATTTTAACTTTTTTCTGCCGGGGACATACTTTTTTTGTAGCACAAAACCGAATACCAGAGACAATGATTAAATTTTATATAATCTTGGATATATTTGTTTGTAACAAAGCCTTTTGGAGGAAGCAATTCTC
Organism: Agelaius tricolor; assembly: GCF_023055355.1. Lineage (NCBI taxonomy): Eukaryota > Metazoa > Chordata > Aves > Passeriformes > Icteridae > Agelaius > Agelaius tricolor. Next base: position 13,664,016 of record NW_027269272.1, read on the forward strand.
CTCTACAGGACACCAATGTCAATTTACAAAGGAGAAACTACTAACAACCATATTTATAATAAAAACCAGACTGTGTCTTTGCATTTTACCTAGCTATGGAACCTGTAGCCACCACTAGACACCATGCACAATATCTAATTTTCAAAATCCTCATTTAAACCTTAATTCAAGGGAAAGACCTCTTGATCTTACAAAAGGCATTATTGCCGGAGATTAAACTTCTTGATGCTATGTATTGTTCTAGCTGTAGTCAAGAGGGAATATTAATTGAGATGTTCCATGGATTACAGTGTGTATTCCACAGTGGTTCACATGTTTCCTGGTGGTCCTTCCAACAGGAATAGCACAAATGAGGGGAATAAGACAGATCATTTTGAACTTTAGTTGTTAAGCCATTGTTCTGTTGTGCACAAAAGGTAATGCTTGGTTGATTTGCTTTATTTCTGAGCTGTTCTGATTTTTTCCCTGTGCACCTAATCTCTGCCACTTCCTCTGTGAGTCATCAGCAGCTGGACCCAGTGAAACCGCAGGAACTAGCTCCTGGTAAAGAGCTCTAATGGTGCTATTACTCAAGTTCAATTCTCTTTAAGCCTGGTAAAGAAGCATCATGAGTCATATGGTACAGACAAGAGTTCTTTTGCATTTGCTTCTTTAGGAAAATCAAAACCCATGCCTTGCTTTTTGAGAGTGATTACAATGGGTGTCTCTTATACCTATGTCACTCTGCCTGTCCTTTGCAGGAAGGATGGAGTGTCATTTTCTTTTCAAGTCCTCATTATTTCTTCTTGCACTTAGCAGTTGCACTGCCTAAAATTTAAAAGCAAGATCTTAAAAATAAAACAAAACAAAAATTCCCCACTGTTTAGCTCTGTCCTTTCTGCTCATTTTCACTGCACAGAAGTGCAATGTGGTTCACACCTCCAATTCAGCTGATTTGATTAGTTGTTGCTGCCATACACCTGCTGCTGTCACTGCAGTAGTCTGTATTTGTGGCAAACATTCCTGCTGTCTGACAGAACAGGTGGATATTGTATAGGAGATTGAAAAGAATGGATGAATGGTAATTATTCTGCATCCCTGCTTACACAAACTCAGCAAAAGTTGGGTCTATGAAATGAGTCTCATGATTTGCCTTCAGTAAATAGAGTGGTCAGGTATCTCATTTTAAACTAAAGCAAAATTTTTAACGGTTGAATAAAATAACCTCCTCAGATGAACTTTACAGTGAGATGGCTGGAAAGATTTTTTAACCTTCGTTCATTTCTGATACTCAGGCATTTCTATACAAGACAATTTGAAGACTTCAGAGAGCTCTGGGGGATCTCTTTGACTCTTGGTAGGAGTTCCTTTCCTCTCCTTCAATTAAAACAAGTCATTCTTAACATTTAAAAATGGTCCTTATTAAAAGAATGTCTCAGTTATTATCCTCTCAGACTAGCGTTCTGCCCTCTGATGAAGGCTTGCATGCTGGTTGAAGGAGGTTTACTTGAATTGTAATGCAATGCTGCTCAGGGATGGAGGGTCTGTGACTGTAACACTGGGCAGCAGGAAAAGAAATGGAGTTTATTGTTCCACTTCTTGAATGGACTGAACTATATCTATGGCAGACAACAAAGATCCTCTTGCAAAGTGGACAGGCACCTCTGAGCATACAAAGGTCGCTGAATTATTCTTAAAACATGAAACAGGGAAGACCCTAAAATCCCACATGCTTTCCAAGGCAAAACTATTTCAGTGAAAAACCAAGGGACAGTGCAAGTAGCATTTAATGGGTAGGGAGAAACGGAGAAAGCAAATACAGAAAATATGAAACCTCCCAAAGAGAGGTAAAATGACACTGTAGTCCCTAAATCGGATTGCTTATTAGCACAGTTGCATTTTAATGGATTAAGAGCTTCAACACAGCACTCCCAAGCTGCAATCCACATACCACAAGTGATATGCAAGGGTCTGCTCCCTGACATGTGAGCCTGTGCAGAGCTGCAGGCTGAGGCTGCTGTCACCACGGCTCTGGTGGCAGCACTTGGCAAGAACAAGTTTGAAAATTGTAGTCCTGGGGACTAAACAGTATTCCTTTTCATTCAAGATAATTTTTAGGCAAATAGTGTGCCTCATTTAAAGCACACATTATTCCTCCAGTTTGAACTAAACCAAATATTTTGATGTTTTCATACAATAAATGTCATCTAAATACCAATTTGGCAGCAGCACCAAGATTTAAAATTGTTTACTTCTGCCTATTTCTCCATCTAGCTATTAAATTTGTAGCAGATTGTAAATCATGGTTCTGTAGAAAAAAAATCCAACAAATATTTGAAGACAATATTATGTACATTTTTAATGTGCACTTTTTTCAAATATGCACATCTGAACTGCTGGGTGGTGGAAGAAGGTATTTTTCTAAAGGCAGGGAAAAAACACAATGAGATAAAATTTTAGACAGACTGTGATTCAACATTTTGAAAGTTTCCACAAACTTTTATGGCATCCACTTCAGATTAATATTTCATTAAAATACTTTCATGTGCTATCTTTAGAATGATTAATTTGATACTTTACTTCAGGTTTTACCTTTTATCTATACAGCCCACATTAGTGTTTTGGAATCATGCTACCGATGATTTTTCAGCTCTCAGGTACATAAGAGGATAGGATGGAACCAAAGAGCTTTCAATTTTCATCCAGTTCTAGCAGATGTATTTGATTTATAGTAGAAGCTGGTTTCACATTCTTAAAAATGTTGTAAACAATTTGCAGCTGCTTGATTTTTTGATGCCATCATAAATATTCATGATCATTTTCAAAGATCTACAAAGATAAGGTGACCTTAGACAAAAAAAATCAGACTTGGGTGGTACAGAGTGTTAAGTCATTACTTTTTCACCTTTCTAAGAAGTACAGAGACAGCTGCAAAGCCTGCACTCGACATCACAGGCATGGCTTCTGGAAAATGTTTTTCAATGTATTTTAAGCAGAACTGATGAAAAGCCACTGCACTAAAGCTGTGCTAGCAGAGAGTCTGATAACACAGTTTGGCATAAATATAGTGGTCTGGCAAGAAGTCACTGGATGAGTAATCAATAACTTTGAATGTGACTTTTAATCACCTAAGTAAACATTTTTCAGCACATGTCATAGCACAGTTCTCTGGCCATGAGGATGGAAGGGAAAGGGAATGACTGCAGGAAAATGTATGGAAGTATGAAAAAAAATAAGAAGCAAAGCTGTTAGAAAACCTAATCTGTTTGAAAACCTATTAATTGTTCAGCAAATAAAAATGACACTAAAAAATAGAAAAAAAACATTATATTGTGTGATATTTTATTACATGATAGGATACTGTATTATCATAACTGACTAACATTTTGCTCACCCCTCAGCAAAGTTCTGTTTTGTCCCTGGAGATTTTCTTCTTCAGGATTTTCACACACTATCTAAAACAGGTGTGCTTGTGTTTCAGGTGAAATTTTTCTATTTTTTTAAGACTAAAAGTAGAGTGTATATGAAGACAGTAATTGCATCAGTGCCACAAGCCAGTCAGATAAGCCATGGTTGGGAAGGTAGGGGGTCCTGACTAAAATGAGATGTAAAAAAAAAAAAAACTTGAGTAGGTGAAATAATTCCACTCAGGAAGATGCAGGACTTTAAAGGGGGTTGATCTTCAGTGGCATAAATTGCTTAAAGTGATGCTGAATTACAACAGTTTGCCTTAAACACTTGGGTCATCTGATATGTAATTTAAACATGGCCCATGTGACTCAGATTTCTAATGATACAGCTCAGCAAGAAATGACTAAAAATGACACATCAATGGCAAAACCCCAAGATTCGTCCCAAAATTCATAGCACACATTTCCTACTAACACACTGCATCCACAACACACCTTTTTCCTGGAGTATCCACAAAATTTAAATAAATTACAGGTAATATTTTCTTAAGTACACATATGATTTAGATCCATGCCCCATTTTTTAAATTGAAGAAAAATGTTTTAAGTGATTTCAAAGGGACTGAGGTGATGAAACACTATAAAAAGAATCCTACCAGGCTCCTCTTACATTCAGTATCTGACCATAAATGCTTAGATGTCCCTTTGAAGGTCAGTGAGATCTAATGTACTAAGCATCCAAGCTGCTTTCAGAACTGTGAATTAGTCCCCTAACATAAGTAATTTTGAAAATAGAATCTAGCAAAATTCTGTGGACATGTTTGGTTTAGTAAGAGTATCTGAAAGACTCACCTGTAAGTCTCAACAGCTTTAGGAACCCTTGAAAAAATCCCATGTTCTTAATGTATGAACATCAGATGTAAACTGAGTCCAGACCTATAAACAGAAAGAACAATGTAAGTTATCTGGGTTTTAATGCTTATTGCTAAATGAGCATCCAGTCTGAAAGAAAAGGTAAGAAAATCCAAATAATTTCAGAATAATTCCCATACTCAGAGATGTCAATGTCAAATGGCTGGCTCAGAACTGAGCAGCACAGTGAAAACTGCACCACAACCAACTCCACAAACTTTGCCACTGCCCCTTTCAGGTTTCAGAAAACTTGTATTGAGACTAATGCCAAAACTTTCATACCAAAAAAGAGATGAAGGATAATCTTTTAAGAAGAACTAAAACAAGGTTATATTTTGATGTATTTCTATTTTTTTTCTGATATGAAGACTTTTAAGACAAGACAATGACATATGTGTTACACATCCAACTGATTAAGCATCTTTATGGGATGTGAAAAGTCACCCAACGTGAAAAGTCTAATAATTTATTTTTTCTCTCTGTGACTTTAATGCAATTTTTGTTATACCTATAAGGTCTGGAGAACTGCTGCAATAAATTAAAGAAACATATTTTCCAAGTAAATTTTTTGACTGTGCATATGGGAATTTTTCATGATAGTGAACAATATCTAGACAACAGAATGATCCAAAGGAAGTATTCATTATTGGTAGAAAATTAAAGGAGAGTCTCTGCTTGATTTTTCCATGCAAATATTAGGTCAGCCTTATTCATCTGAGGATGCTCTGGATGGATGGATGTATTATTTGTTAATGCTTCCTCTACTAAGCAGCATGGGGCACTTGGGTAGATATGTGGTCACTAGGAAACCATGCCCAGGTACCTACATAATTTTTCCCCTTAAGAATCCAAACCATATGTCTATGAAAACTACTTTTGGAGCACAGAAAAGGATTTTATTTTAAAATTAAAAAAGAAATTCAAACCTGATTCACAGCAAGTCACATCCTTTCTACTTTTCACAGACATGACATGTCATTAGGAAGTGGTGCTACTCTTGGTTACATTGGCATGTCATGTTACAGTTCATTAGAAAACATGATGTGCTGACATAACTGTGCAAGACCCTTATCCAAATGACAAATTAAACCCTGGCAGTTAAGAAAGAGGCACATTTAGATCTTAGCACAAATATTCTGTATATATCATAATCTGCACAAGCAAAGTGTAAAAGATTGGAAAAAAACAGAAAGGAAATAGTGCAATTATGAAGTTAAATCATGCTTTATTCAGCATTTAACCAAATTCACATTTCAGTCTGTCCTTATGTACACACATAATACTGAACACAGTCCTTAATTGATCATGTATGCAAAACAAACCTCAAAAATATATAAATAATTATTTTTAAATACTAGAAGAAAACAGAATCACTTTTTATTACCTCCATAGCTGTTACAGTTGATCTTTATATTTCATTCTTTCTCAACTTTTGGTGTGCATTAACATCTGGGACTCATCACGCTGTCCAGCATTTCAACAGAGATGATGTCATTGGTGCCAAATACTTTGACAAACATGGCTACTGCATAAATCTGAAGAACAGAGAAACCAGACAAATTATGTTTATGATTAGAGGCAAAATGAGTTGTTTGTACCATGAGTTTAAGTATGTCAAACACAGACTTGCTTCCCAGAAGGAAGACATTGACTGAAAATTGTAAAAGCAAGCAATTCTTTTTTCTTCTCTCTTTGAGAGTCTCGAGGAGCTTTTGATCTTCCAGTGTCCGTTACAACCTTGGGAAGGTTAAATTAACCCTTTGAACAAACATTCCTACCAGCATCCAATTCACACAAAGTAACTTAATCACTAGCTAAATTGAATTCAAACTGCTCTAGAGAACATGAACTGACATAACTCAGCTCTGATGACAAGGAAATGAAAAGGGCTGACTTTGCTGCTGAGATGCACTGAGGGGCCCAAACCCTTGTTTCCAGCTTTGGAGACATCAGGCACTGTGATTTTGTTGCCCAGAGGTGCTGGTGCCAAAGCACAAGTTGTGTGCTGTGGTGCAGGGACCCTGGCTGAGACCCTCCCTTGCAGTGCTGCTTGGAGGGCAGCACAGGACAGGGGACAACTGTGGGCAAGTCTGTCCTTTCCCACCCCACCAAAGGAGCAGAGGTGACAACTGCAGAAAGTGCTTCAAGTGCAGTCACTTCTCCCTTCTTTGGAGGACAAATTTCTTTCTCAGGCTTTTCTTCCCATGCACCTATCTGAAACCCAGCAGACCTTTTTCAGAATTGTGTTAAAAGACATAATTCAAAAAGAAATTATTCAATTCAGTATTGACCACTCCCACCAAGAATTCATAAAAGCAGCACAGCTTTACCAGTCTGACAGGGTAGGGATGCAGGAGACTTCAAGGGCACAGGTTTATGAAGCAGAATAGCACAACAAGCTCTGCATTCCTCTGCTGCCAGCGTGTACCTACTGTTACAGGAGTTGTGATCAGTGGCTTCTCCAAAAAGAGTGTAAACAAAAGAGGATGATTAAAGGAGGCACAGAAGCACCAGTTCTTGTTATCAGGCCTAAACCTGGCACTTGCAGCATTTCCGAGGGGTGATAATTGCACGGGGAATTTCTGTGACATAGACACTAATTCACATTACAGCCAGCTTAATCATGTAACCTCCAAACAACTGCAAGCAATATGGGATGCATGTAGCAAGGTGTTTTTACTGCCCAAACAGACAGACAATGATTTTGGCTGAGACTTAGCAGTTTCTGAATAGAAAGTAAGACAGTCAAGAGAAAGATGTATTTCAGCTATCATACAAAAGGAAAGATGAGCCTCTACATTATATGGCAAATAACCAAAATAAGACAGCAAAGATTTCAGATAGGGATTTGAGTCTTTTAATCACACCGCTAATAGAATTCAAATAAAATTAAGTCACCCATCATTTATTATGCCAGACAGAGTGCAAGTTCAAATATTAAGTCGAAGAATTATTAACTCAGCTTTCAGCTGGCTCCAAAGGCTTTCATCTGCACTTGATATTGGTGAATACTTTCACACCAGCTACTATTACTTTCAGCCCTCGGGTATAACATCTTGCACACAGAAGTAGCAGGAACACATAGATATTTTTTCCCACACACAGGACTATTAGCCCTGATACAAGTACAATATCTCTTTATGCTTAACTGTGCCAGTATTTCCCTTTTGCTTTCTACCACATGCCTTTGTGTAAAATCTCTGTGATAAAATTAAAAGGAAAAGGAGCTTTATAAAATAGAATAATCCTGCTGGACATGCAATCAATTAACAGAAACATGGAGATGGATATTTTCTGAAAGCTCCTTACAGGGTCTAGACAAACACAGTGAGATAACAATGGAAAATTGTTTGGCTTACTAATTGTAACCAAATGTATGCCATTCTATCAAAACATTCTCAGGAGGATGTCAGAGACTTTTTAAAGTAAACATCTTGTGTCATCCTTTTACTGAAGTGGAACAAGGATCTCCAATAAAAATCCTACATATCAAGGACCCTCCAAAAGGTTTATATATATGTTACTGATCTTTGAAAATGCAGCTTGAGAGGTACATTAATAATTTCAACCAGCTGGGCAATAAACATTCCTGCCAAAAGAATTATGTAAAATTACATAAGCCCTTTTTAAAGAGAATAAAGTTTCAAGAAGACATAAAGTATAGATTTACTTCACTTTTTTACTTTTTTTTTTTTTTTTTTTTACAGCTGTGTTTTACAGAAAGCATTTTAGCATGTAAAATACTCCAAAGAGAAGTGAAAATTCAAACCTGTATGTAAAGCAGAATTTTAAAATGTTGGAAAAGTTTAGCAGTGAGAAACAAACAAGCCTCAACCAAATAAAAAAGCTTTTCACAGCTGAAGTAATAAATAAAGTAGCAATGAACAGCTAAAGGCAAATACTTTCATCAAGGCTTACTTTAACCTTTGAATTCAATACATATCCAAGGGGAACTACCATACAGTTAAAGCATTTGGTCATTCTTAAAGTGTGGATTACAGTGATGGACTCCTATGCTGAAAAATTAAGACCAATTAAAACCTCACATTTTTCAAAAGAACCCAAGAATTGTAGCAATGGATGTAATCCTGGAACTTACATTAGCAAAACATTCAAGCATATTTCTATCCAAGCTTCACAGGAGGACATGGTACTTAATCGAGCAAGCAAAAATTAAGAAAATCAAGGGGAAACAGAAGTATTTGAGAGATAATAAATAATTCAGTTTTTCAAGTTTGACCAGGATGACTAAAGATAGTTGATTTCACTCAACTAGGCAGCAAATTTTGCAGTCACAGAGAGTAAATATGTGACTAGAAAAGCATATGCTGCCATGGGGTCTTAGCAAGTGATAAACATAGAGATACAGGGAATTTCAGCCTTGTACAATGCTACAATAAGTCTTGGCTGGGATTTCTGAGAATTCCCAGTACAAATACAACTTAAAAAAAAGAGTGCTCCTTTACAACTTCATTTTCAGAATCAGGAAGGATCTCCCTCAAACAGATTTTTAACGGAAATTCTTCTAATGAACTTGCAAAATATTTTCCTTCTAATGTGCTCTAGAGAAACTGTGAGTTTCTCTAAAAAAGTTTAACGATCCTGGAATAAGTTATGAGAGATTTCTGGTTACCAACTAATATGCCATGGTCCTCTGGCAGCTCTGACATTGGAGAGCCCAGCCTGCAGAAAATATTCCTAAAGCTACTGGGGAAACTAAGCTATAAGAGGCTGAGATTGCAATTGGCTGGATTACCAGCCTCAGGAAAGCAAGGAATATTTGTTCTCCTCTTTGTTTTCTTTCCTTCTTCCAGGCAGTGAAGAGACTGTAAACTGAGAAGTAGACAAGTGTGAAAAAAGAACAGGGAACTTTCTTCTAGTCCTTTTATCCTTCAGTAATCTATCTATCTGCAAAATAGAGAAGAAAAATCAAAGCATAAAATTCAAGCAAAGAACAACTGGATGAGAGCAAAGGTCTCTCTGGCAGAGTCTTATTTCATGCAGCAGCCAGTGGCAAAGGCTTAAGGAAGAGGTGAGGAACCAGACTTGTCTGTTGAGATTCCTGTGCTTGGCTCTACTTTTCCCACAACCAGTTGCCAAAGCACTGTAATGCAGTTCAAATCATAAAAACTTTAGTCAGTATTTTTTTTAAAAATTCACTCTTTTATTATTACTTTTTTGAATCCAAATGCCTAGTGAGTTATTAGTCTTGATGAAGCATAGGCAGATGCAATTTCCACAGAAAACTGAGTAAAATGTAAAATGAGTAGCTCAAAACAAGTCACAAAAGCATAGTAAAGAGAAATAAAATAGTATTTAAGGGCATGACATTGCTAGAAAATAAGATCACACACAGCATTTTTTTTATTATTTCTTTATCATTTAATAAAAGAAAATTGGTAACAACTACAACTCAGCCCTAGAGTTTTTTGAGCTTCCCTGGAGCTATGGTATTAGTGATATAACTTTAAGAATGGAAAAATATGAACTGGATAGCTGAAATATCAGAGGGAAGAGAAGTTGCTTGATTTTTTTAAAATTGCTGCTAGCAGTACCCAGTAATAAATTTAATAACTGACTGCCTTTGGTTCCTCACAGACAATTTTTTCAGCATCTGCTGTTCACTATTACTTCTTATAGGCCTGGTGTTTCCTTTCACACTTTCCATCCACATCAGAGGTCCATAAGACCCGTTAGTTCAGAGGGACTGTGCAAACACTGATCTAAGTTCCAGCCTAAGTGATTTTACAAACTAAGTGTCTGAGTGTCTTTCAGGTTTTTAACTGACAGCAAAATTCTAGAGAAAATGTCAACAGAACACATAAAATTATTGAAGTTTCTGAAACAAAAAAAAACTGCCCTCCAACATTGTGAAATGACAGGTTATGTCTGGTATATTTAAAGAATGAATTTGAAGCAGTTTTTCAGTCTTTTTTAGTGGATTTTTTTTTTTTTACATGACAAAACTGTTTACAAACATAAAATTCATGTACAGTTTTGTAGAAAATCAAAGTCCTTTTCTATAATATACATAACCAGGTAGAATCACTAGAATTGTCTGCAGAAAAAAAGTGTTTATGGGCACAGAGATGCATAGATGGATGTACACTTGTACATTTCCCTTTCCTACTGGCTCCTAACTTTGCCTGCCACAGAGGAATCACTGCAACAATTCTGCTATCAGACAGGACTTGATCACCAAGCTAGGGCAGCATTTAAAGCCCCTTGATTTTAAATTCCTACAGTTTGAGCACATATGTCAACTTTAGCTTGAAAAATGAGTTACTGGTTACCAGAACATTGTTGTGTCAGTTGGCTAAACTTTGCAAGACATGGAGTAGTTATATTAAAAAAAAATGTATTTCAGTTAGAAAGGGGGATCCTAATAATAAACAACATATAGATTTGTATAAAAATATAACTACTCTATAGATTTAAAAGGAATCCAGAATGTGCAAAAAAACCCAAACCCACATATGAGTACACAGAGATAGTGAGACACAACCATGCTAAAATTAAGACTCACAGATACTGACAACCAATGCCTAATTTGATAAACTTTCAAGAGAGATTCAAGATCACTTTCTACAAAATCTGAAATAAATCCATTTTGTGACGTTGCTCTGGGTTGCTCCATGACAAAGAGAATTCATGGCCAAAATATCATTAAAAGCAGAAAGCAATGTTATCTAAGTGGCATGGCTGGGAAATTCAGAATGCTCTTTTACCACAACTTGTTACATAAAACCATTCAAGTCACTGTTTGGAAGTTCAAGCCTTTGGTGCCATACTCAAGCTGCTCTTTGGACAAGCTAAAACTTCACAACTACCATATGATGAAATTAAATATTTTGCAAGGCGAGCTAATAAGTTAAGAAGAAACTGTATTTGCATGACACACCAATAGAAATGCCAGTCAGAAAAGCTGTTTTTTTCCCTAGGTGAGATTCTTCCATGCTTCCCTGTGACCATCCTGACCATTACAGAATTTCTCAGGCAGATAGCAAGCAATATGAAATTATTCATTAAGACAAACTACTACAGTCTTCTGCCTAAATTCATGCAAATTTAACTCCTTACTACATAAATTATTCCACTACTTTCATTGCAATTGATTAGAGTCAGTTATCAGCCAGTGTGAGTGACAGTGGCAGAAGAAGGCCCAATGCAGCTGACAGGAGAGAGGTTTTCAATAGTGGCCCTAAACATACTTTTTTCTTCTCTACCAAAGTTTGGCAGCAACCTTTCAGTGTATTTCATTGAGACATTTTACATGAATGATATACAGAATTTTCTGCCTCACAGTCTGCAATCTCCTCCACTAGATTTTGGATGGAATTGACAGAATAATTGATGAAAGTTTTCCAGTTGCAGTTTATGCCCTTAAAACACCCTGTTGTAATGAAACAATCTAGGGGTTCATTTTTAGTTTTATATGGATGACAAAATACATTTTAACTTCAGCAGTTCAGGCTATGCTTTCAAAATTTAAAGATTAGGATTCAGATATCATAATTTTCTGTCTTTTCTATCCTCTCTCACTCCTCCACTGCATCCTCTATGTTTTGCCATCCTTCTCAAAAGAGATTTTCTTTTTTCATTTGTTACATTTCCTTCATGTGCAACCCTTCATTCAGCCTGAAGTTCAGAAGAAAGTCCTCTCTTCATACTGAAATTAAAATGTAATTGAATAATTTAAGTAAAATGAAAAGGCCCTAACAATGTTTTCAAATGTTTCTTTCTTTGTTAAGGAGAAAAGATAATGATAAGAATTCTACCCAGAAAGTGCATTCTGCTGCTGTTGTGATCATCTCCATCCTCTCTCTGATTTGTCAGGCTGTGTGTGTGAGCAGCTACTATGATAGCCTTTTTCTGCCTGTTGTGTTTTGGAACAGGTGAAATATTTCAGCTCCACTGTATGGCCAGATTGGAGTCACCTGCCAAGACATGAAGAAATGGCACAGCTCAGGGGTGGCTTTCTCCAGGCATGTCATGGGGTACCCGGTGCAGTTCCAAGTGGACACCCTCTCCTAATATACCAGTGTTACATATGGGATATTCTGGATCTATTTTGCAGAGACTTCAGAAATGGCAAAGAGAAATTGTTTCAGCAGGAGATAATAGGCTTTATGACTTTTCCCAAATTATTCCCTTTTTAGTAGCCATCATCTTGTCGGGTGACATCTGGAATGATTAGAAGACGATATTTCAGAGTGACAACTGGGCTGTCATTCACACTGTCAGTCAGCAAACACCCAGGTTGCCCAGGGTTACAAAGCTGGTTTATGCCTTTGTCCTGCAGTATTTAGTGCTGCTGATTCTTTACCTTGATTCCAGCTGAAGCGGGTCTGACAGGCAGCGCCAGAGGCAGGCAGAGCACTCATGTCGAGGGTGGGAGTCCCGTGGTGCCTTTGTGTGAGAGGGATTTAGAGCTTTGGTGGCAGCCCATCAGGCAGGAGACAACCCCAGAGCATTAGGGTGGGTCTAGCAAGTTCATCTGCTTTCAAAAAAGAGAAGGGCAATGTTTATCTCTGCCCTAGGAACACATTTAATTATTTTAGCCCTGTGTACCTGAATGGGAGCTTTCTTACACAGCACAGCTGTCTGCAGAATTATTATCTTAAAACAGACCCTGCAAACAAACCAGCCCAAAGCAGCCTTGTGCTCCAAGGATGAGCAGCACCTCTGCATTCCTCAGCAGGTAGAGAGCATCCTCACCAAATTGGCATCAAGAATAAATGTGCTCCATAGAGACAATTTCACATTGCTCAGCCATTCCTTGATAGACAGTCCAAATGTCATTTCACTCACTCACTCACTGTCTGTGCTCATCTCTGATGAAAATAAAGACCTGAGACTTGAAATTTTTCAGTCTGGGAACCCAACTCTGGGTATCAAAATCCTGGTTTTCAAAGGGAAAAATCATCTGCAGTTGTCAGAAAACTCAAAGCAGTGTTGTGAGCATGTACCAGCTCTGATACTCAAGCCCTAGGACAGACCAATAGGGAACCCAAGGAGCAGAGCACCAAAGACAGCCTGTCTGCAACTTCTCCCCATTTCCCTTTGCCTCAATGCATTCTTTTAATATAAAACTAACTAACATTTCTTACAGACATAACGAGCAAATGGATTACTCAAAAAACCTAATAATTTTAAACTAATAAACTAGCTGACAAATTGAGATAAGGAATGCCTAATATCCAGGGTGTTTTCAGTGAGCAGGTAAGGACTCACTGCTGCTGTGGTTTCAGATGTGTAATAGTAAAAGCCATCCTACTGCAGTGTTTCACAGACCAGTTTAAAACTCATAACATGTGTCTGTGACATTTGCCTTCTGCAAACAGGCTTGCAGCCTTGCTGTCAGAAAACACAGGATGAAAGACTGTGCTCAAAGCAAATTTGCTTAAAAAATCAGTAAAAATGCCTTAAAACACTGGGACAAGTTGCATAGCCTGAAGGCAAGGAACTCCTTCAGTAATGTTTCTAGCTAATGCTTCTGAAGCATGCAAAAATGTAATACAATTTTGTTTAAAAGCTGTAAAAAAAAGATGATTATTTTTGTGTGCATTGGAGACAGTAACACGTCTACTCAGGGCTGCATTCTGCCTCCTGTGTACCTCATTCTTGGTGCTCTACCAGAAGATGCTTGCCAATTACAGCAACAGAGAAGCTGAAACTAGAATTCAAGAAGCCTGTAGAGATGTGTGGACATGGTATTAAAACAAAAGGAGAAAAAAAGCTGTTTGAAGCAGGCTTAGGTAGCTTTGCCCTCGAGCTCAAGCCAACAACTTTCTATAGAGCAACAGGAAAGCAAATAAATCACTATAATTTATTTATACTAACTTTTAAAATAGTTAATTCTGATTCTTTTTGAGTACCATCTCACAAAACTGGTTGTTAAATATAAATTAAAAGTATTTGAGAGGTAATATTTGCAAAGCACTTTTGCATCCGCAGATGAATGCTGCTGTATAATATGAACATTGACATATTTGACAAGGCAACAGAGTTAAGTGTGATACAGAGTCAGACAAAAGATTTTTTTTCTTGTCTGAAAAGCCCTTGTTTTGTTGCTAATATTAGAGCTACAGCGGCCTATTTGACAAAAAGCACCTCCTAATTTGAGAGCTGTAGCTCTTAAGCTCCATAGTAGCAGCTATTTACCTGGTTGGCTCACTCTTCACAAAATGTGCCCATTAAGCTCAGGGGATAAAGCAAAAAAAAAAGCCAACCACTCTACTGAGCATGACTGAACAAACAACTGTGCTGGTATGTGTTTGATAAGAGACAGCAGAGGAAAAGGAGATAAACCTTGGGGTGCAAGACAGGAGTTACATATTCTATTTAGAGCAAAAGGGAAGGCTATTATTGACTTTACTGGGAATAACTCATGGTAGCACAAATTCTGGTTGCTGGTGTTGGGAGGATTTTCCCTGAGGGAAGGTTTATGGTATATATACATACATACATATACAACACCAGTTTATGTCTAGGGAATTTATGCATGCAATCTCAACCAAGAGTAAATTTTAGCCCTTTTTTTCTTCACTGATGTTTTACAAGCATTTTCCCAGCTTGGCAGGGCTAAATTAAATTGGGCAACGTTCTGTGTGTGTTTGATGTCTGCTAAATGAAGTGAGGGTCCAATTCGTCATATTTACTCAAGCTCACTCAACTCTACTAAAAATTAAAATGTTCCAGTTAATTTAACGAGATAATTCAGCTCTCTGAAATCTTTCTTGCTCAACATTTGTTGCCATTTAGAAGTTGAGGGTATGTGCTGCCATGTAATTCTTTGGACAGATCTGAGGACTTAGTAATAAACAGTAGGCTTTTAAGACACTGGACTGACTTTGTATTTAATCTCAAGCAAGTTCCTGAACTGCCAGTGGAGAGGGGAAGTCTAGTATCAGACCCTTTAGGTTCATTATATAGAGAAAAGGGATCACACGGAAAAAGCCATGGAATGTTTAGGCAAAAATCAGGCTGACTTAGGTAGCTGTTGGAAGATGAAAATTAAAAAACTGCCATGTTGAGTAACTTGGATAAAAAATATAGAGTAGGCAAGGGCTGTAAGAACCAAAATAATCAAGTATCCACTCATGCTTGGTACTTGGAAACAACAGCTCTGCCTTGAGGTGAATACAATTCTTGATCTTGCAACTCTCAATTTTACGTCAATACAGACAATGGAGCCAAAACATCATGCAGTATTTGTGGTACATATGTGATAAAGTCCACTGAAATTATTACTCTGTGAAACAAACCAAGACTGAGAATTTACAATTCCCCATACCCATAGCACTGAGATCTACTCACAGGAACTTGCAATATTGTCTCTCTGCAAACTGGCAGCACTTGAACATTCCTCATGGACGAGGGGAAACCCAGAGAGGTCAGCCTCCTGATAGTGCTGGGTGTCTAAAGCTAAGCAGAACCATTCCAAGCAGAACCATTCAGATGCCTTCAAACACCCTGCCTTCAGTCCTTCAGCTTCCTATGAGACTGTGGAGGAGACAGAGGCACTTAGGTAAGAATCCATTAGGCATCTCAGCAGCTTGGCAATGTTCAGTACACTTTGAAGAATACACAGGTAGGTGAAATGTAAAAAGCCAGTACACAAATGCAGAGCAATTTAAGCATATTGGTGCTGGGGATTTGAACAAAATTACAGCGATGTGCTACTCTTGCTGCAGAATCAAAAGCAATGCAGAGCACACCTGGTTTCATTAGACAAACCATGAGCAGCCAAAGATGACTATCATTCACCCCTGGAGAGATGTAAGTCAGATGGGTGAAGAGCGACCATGATAATAAATCTATTTTAATGTGCAAATATATGGGGTTTTTTCAGGCTTTTTGTTTTCTTCTAGTGATTCTTAAACAGTTTTCATTTTCTATTCAGAAAGACAAATGACATAAGCATTATCAGTGATAGTACTGAATTGCAGTGAAAAAAACAGCAAGTACATTTGAAAAAATTAAAATATCACTAAATTACTTTATCAATAATAAAGCTCTTTCAGAAATACATCATTATTTCTAATCACTTTTGAGCAAAAGGTGTGATGTAGAGGTAAATTGGAACCTGATAAAAAAAAATTCGATAATTACGAATAGCAAGAATTTCAAAAAAACTCAAACCAACTCTCACCTGAAGAAAAGTTAAAAACACAGGGTTATTTACATTAGAAAGGAGACACGTAAGAAGGACATGATCCGAGTATGAAAATGGAATAGCTGGAAAAGGTTAGAAACTTCACCTTAGAACAAGGGGTTTACTGAAATGAAAAGATGGCAAATGCAATAATGATAAAAAGAAACTTATTATCTTCATTCCCTAATTGAACTATGGTAGAGAGCTGAATAAAATATTTTTCAGTTTTCTGTTGTATGGTGCACTGTAGTAAAAATAGGAGCATTTGAAATAAAGTATAAATAACAATATTTACAAATGTTATAAATATAACAAGCACTTTCCAAAGAAAGTAATATATTACATTTAAACTTGAATGTGTTGATTCAGTGTCTTTCATTGTATCCTATCTGAGATAAATGGTAAAAAGAAACAATCAAATGCTATTGAAGCAAATTATCTCAGTGATCAACAATTAATATTCTGCAGCAATAATGGGAATGGGAATTCTTGAGAATTTTTTCTTTCAATTTTTGTTTTTTATATTTGCGAAATGGAAATTCTCATTTCCAACTACTTTGGTGGTCACTAACACTAGATTTCTTTGAGAGCAATAATTTACCACAGCTGAACATTAAAAAAGGAAAGAATATCCACAGTGATTGGAGAGAATGGGAAATAATACTTTGTAAAGAGCATTAAATCTCTGAGACTTTCCCTACTTTCAGGCACTCTGACTTGGTTCCTGGGCTGGTTTACTGTGTTTGCCACTAAAACTGTTTCCTCCATAGCAACTGTTGGAAAAAGGACACAGGGCTGGAAGGAGCACTGAGTGTAATGGACTCATGGTCCAGCTAGGCCAGCTCCTCAGACATGCAGTGCTGATAGGAACCCATGAGTTCAGGATATCAATCTGTCTTTTCTGTCAACAACAGGGGAAACAGCTCCCTGGAATGATGCTGGAGCCTTGCAACTCTCCTGGGAATGAAGTAGAGAGCTGACACCAAAGGAATTTGGCCAAACGCTGCCCTTTAGTACCCAAGAACTCAAAGCTCGTAACAAAAATGAAAGAATAAAACTGGAGCCAGAAGTGGAGATAGCAGAATAAAATACATTTTCAGTTCTTTAGAGATTGAAAAAACCTATTGTCTGCCCCCTATGCTGAAGATGGAAAAAGAACACACATGAGCTGAGTTCATAGGCTGAGCGTTACTTGCAGCTCTTTCAGATGATGAAAAATGCAGATGAGGCTGATAAGACGACTCAGGGGTTTCTGCTGGGTGCTGCAGCATGAAGAGGTTGCCTTTCATACAGGACAGAAAGCCAAATTAGGTCCATGTAACTGTTCAAAATTCATTAGAATGACCTTAGTTAAGCTTTGCTTCCATGCACGCTATGGTATATGATAACATAGCCTGGAGCAACAGCAGTAGTGGTGGTAACACTTTCTGAAATATTTCCACTACTTGAAAGCCATTGGATTTGTTAAAATTTCTAAAAGGATTATAACAGGATGAACTGGGTTTTTCCCTTTTACTTTCTCAAAGCCACTATAATAATATTACACAGAGCTTTTCATCTTCAAAGATCTTTACAAATCTTAGCAATTCACAGTAGCTGAGCAGTTATAAAACTATAGTAAAACTCATTTTTGCTGTCTTGCTAATTTTTTCATATTATTTTTAAGAATTAACTTTACATAGCAATAATTTCTTTCATTGCACTTGTTCTGCAAATGTAACATGAAACTCATTACTAAGGGAATTTGAACAGTCACATCCCCCATATAATCATTAGTCATAATACTAATAAAAATAAAATATATTCTGACTCCCTGCTATTCCAACAGAAGGTGACACACTTTCAGTGTAGACATTTAATTCATTTCTCTTTCACCATTTAAACCACATGCAGGAATAACATTGAAACAAGCATTACCAAAAAAATCATCTTACCAGGTATGACCATATATAATATCTGTGTAAGGTAAGAACAAAAAGTAATTTTGTTATTCCCCTTTCAATTTCTAAGCAGTTGCTATACTAACATCTAAAATATCGCCATGACATTCGAGTCATTGCTGCACAAATAGGCAATTTCACCACTTAACACTAAAGGTCTGAGCTTGCCCACTGTGAGCAAACACCCTCTGCTCCTGCTCACGTCAGCGGATGCTGAAGGCACCCACCAAGCGACAGGACTGACTCGTCTGGGCTTTACTTCACATCAAAGAAGTGCATTACAGAACATAGGGTGTTTCTCAGTGCAGGGAAGGGAGTCTGCATCCAGGCCTTGATGGAGCAGATTTGTGCACCTGAAGGCTCCCAGGCACCTTTGCCCACTTATTCCCAGCAGCACAAGGGGAGCTCAAAGGCCCTCAGCCTGCTCTGGGTACGAGTGTCCCAGTTTGAACACTCTAATAATACTTAGCAATAACTTCTTTGAAGCCAAAGTAGGGGTCAGGCTTTTGGTGGCCCTAAAACATTTCCTAAATGAGGCCCAATTCTGCAGCCCTTTCTCACACTTAACTAGCACTAGTAGCACTTAACTGTCCCAGTGATGGCAAGGTGACAGCTTGCATGGAATTGTCACTGCAGAGGCAGAGAAAGAAAATGTAAAAACTAAATTTAATCATAGAATAACTGGGCAAGGATGAAATACCTGAGTCTTATGTGTTACTCATTCCTTTGTCTTAGCTTGCTCCACAGTAAGAAGGCATTTCATATCATCAAACTGCCCTTTGCACAAGGGTCCAACAAGGTCCCATGAACATTTCATAAACCCTAGAACTGCCCTAGAGAAAAATAAACTCCTTTCAATGTTCTTCATTGCAAATAGAGTAGGGAGGAGAGAAACAGGATCTCCTGACTTCTGGACCAAGTCTGGTCTTGTAGCTCAATGCAAAATGTGGAGAGGAGCAGAACGAACAGCAGAATACATACCTAAAATAATAGAAAACAGAAGAGTGGCAGGTCATGATCCTAAAAAAGTCTGCAAAGGAAAAAAAACTCTTTTTTTTTTCTCACAACATCCTTGCCAATATGGGTTTTTTCCTGCCAACTGCTTCCAATCCTGAACACTAAAGCCTGGGTTCTGGCCTGCTGGTAATAAGTAATTTGCAAGAGCCTGGTCACACAGACGTCAGAAAACCATGTAAATTGCTTGGATGGGAAAGCCTCTTTCACAGGAGAGAGCTGTAGGTGGTAGAGAGGCTCCCTGCCACAATTTTACATTCCCTGGACACAATGATATAGAAAGAGACAACAGAGCAATGCTGATCTTCTGCCATCGGGCAACCTCCGCCTGCCCTCTGCGGCAGGGAGGGGTAAATAGTGTGAGTGGCTCCTGTTCTTTAGAGCAACAACCTCAACACACCTTTTAGAGGTTGGGCTGTTTTTAACAGTGTCCAAAGGCTGAAAATGTTATAGTGAGTTTTACTATATAGTTGCACATATTTAATTTTTACTGTCACTTACCCATAGCAGGGGATTTACTTCCCGTATTTGACAAGGTTTACTCCTAAAGGATTTAATGTGGTGTTTGCATTTAATTTCACTATGAATGCAGTCTGTGATATGAGGAAAACAGAAGCTAACAGAGCATGCTCTAGGAGCTCTTATTTCTTCAGCCAAAGTTATTCTCATCCATATGCAGAACCAAGCTGATGGCTTTATCTGGGGTAACTGTTAGAGGGAAAGACCTAATTCATGGAAAAGCAACATTCTGGCATGCTCTTCACTTCTGGCCTACCTGAGAGGACCAGGACCACTTTCCTCTCCCATGCCACGCTGTTGGCCTCCTCCATTCTCTCTGCAGACCTTCAGGGAACATGACTGGGTCAATAATGGGAAACACTTGAGTAAGGAGTGGATACTGACATGATGCACAAACCCCACTTCCAGGTTATGCAGCTTCCTTCCACATCAAACAAATGTCTCACACTGAGCATATGGCAAAATGAGCACTCAACTCTGCCAACTCCATTGTTCAGCTGCATCTCAAATCTTGCTTGTTTGGTGATGGAATTACAGCAACCATATCGAATGAGACTAAAATATTTTTACCTGTCAAGATACATGTCCTGAATATTGTCTTTTAGATCTCACTAAATACACAACAAGCCACAAAATATCTCAATCAGCATTATACATTGTATTACTACCAAAACAGAAATGTCAGAATCAAATGCAGTTGTAGCACAATAAACACCATTACATCTCCCTTCTAAGGTCATTTTTTAACCAACCTTTCTGCTAAAATCAACATGGCTGGTCTGTGTTGTTTAATTATTGTCTAGGCTCAAAGATCACCCTTTTCTTTTCTTTAATTTGAAAAAAGAAAGCCTTTTTTTTGGATTAACAAAAATATTAAACAGCAAGACTGTGGAACATAAAGGCCATCGGTTGCATTTTGCACAGGATAGGTTCTGGTTGAATGAGATCTGGGATGTGTGCCAAATTAATAGAAAAAATCCTGTTCTTCCTCTCCAATAGCCACAATGTTCATTATTAAGAAAAGCATATGAACCGCAGGATTTGATTTTAATAACACCAATGTCTTCATTAATCTGTACTTTCCATTTAGCCTCATTATTAAGTAAATGCTGAGTTAATGCAGCACCTATTATTGTTGGATTTTCCATGAAAAACCTCCTTTCTCTCTTCTTTTCTAATTCATTCAAGGACTATCAGGTGTGTGTGTCATGTTTTTAAACAGGCCATCCTCTGTCAATGGCTGTTTTCTTCCCTCAGGTCTATGCAGCTACTCCACTAACGTGTGGTCCACAAAGCTGAAGAGTTACAAAAAAAAAAACAAAACAGCCCAAGAGAACAAAACCCTGATAAACCCGCTCCTAACTCAAAACTGTATTTGTTTTGGTGGTGTTTTAAATGCTGTCATGTGAAGGAGCCTCTTACTATCACCTGCAACTGAGCTGATCTTCCCTGGATGCTCCACGCAGCCTCCTTCTAAATCACAATTCCTGATGGCCAACACTGCTTTGTATCTGCTGAACAAATAGTGGCCTTTTGTCCAGCACAAGTTCCTAAACAAACTTAATCTCTCTAACACTGTGACAGATGACATTTAGATGTCCTTGTTACCCTTAAAATGAGTTTTATTGACAATCAGAGAACAAAAAGAAGGCCCAGATAAAGCCCAATGTTTTATAGGCCTGCTAACAACATCTTAGTTCTTAGTGCAGAGGGTGTAGAGAAAGCCTGGAGTTGCCCCCATTTTCCCCTGCTTTGCTATATCACCATGACAACAGATATAGAAATCACTTAGTGACTCCTAGAAAGAAAACACAGTGACACAGTACCCCTTGTATGGCGAATCAAACTAAAGCTTGCATTCAAATGGCTATTCAGCTTGGGCATTCATGTAGAGGATGGGGTGGATTTTACACAGGTAACAACAACAGAAAGGCCAGCAAGCACTCCAGCCACAGCATATGGTAAAGTCTCTGTTTAATTAATGCATCCTCAATAGAATTTATCCATTTTAAATTTGTTTTCTTTTACTTGAAACATCATTAATGTAAAGGGCAACATTAATCAACATCTTACAACTTAAAAGGGCATTAAAAAGTGATCTTTCCCCCTCCACGCCACAGAATCTTTTCAAGTACTTTTGCTCACTGCGACTGATTCCAGGCAGTCAGAGTTCTTAATCATAAGGCAAATCTAGAGAGGCCTCTACTGGCCAGCCTCTCCAGCTGCAATTTTTCCATTTTTAAATGACTTGGAAAAGCGAGCAGTGGAGTAGCTGCAAGCTTTTATCTTAAAGTTGCACACAGAACGGATTACTGATAAATATATGGCGCAAAACACAGGATAATTGTGCTTTTTTGAAGCTATCATGTAAGGTATAACTTTGCTGTTTTAAAAAAGTAAGAAGACTAGAAAGGTTTATCCTGGCTGTGATGTGTTTGCCTCCATGACATTTTGAAACATTTTAAGATTATAGGTCTAAAAATTAATGGGTAATCATTTTTCTTTGTGGACAGGGCTCTCCTTAAAGTTGGGGCTTAAATCCATTTACACTTGAAATTCTCATATGTATGTGGCATTTTATATATGCATTTCTCACAACTGGAGTAAAATATACATCAAAGCTCAGAGAAATGAAATCAAGAGCACAAGAAAAGGAACTTATTGAATGATAGAGGATCCCTACTTCTGTGGGCTTTCCACAGTGACAGGATAAAGACAAAGAACTTTTAAAAACCCCTTTTGGGCAAAATTTAATGTTTCAGGCAATGGTCAGTGTGCTTTGTGCTAATATCAGCAATTTTGTTTGGAAAATAAAAGAGTTTCTGCTGTATCCTTTAAACAAAAATATGCTGTGTGAGTTTGAAGACACTTAAAACTAAATTGACTTTCTTCCTTTAATTTTTTTTAATTCTACTTATCAACCACAAAGCATGGGAATAAAAAGTACCTACTAGGCAGAGAATGCAATTCACTAGGTTATAAGTTATTGCTGTGAAGATAGGAAACTTCTAAACACCAAAACACAGAGAGAATGGGCAAACTGACAGATCTGGTGAAATGAATCCCAAAGTTGAAGAAGACACTGATTCTAAAAACAAACTGCAAAATATTGATGGAAAATACAGTTACAAGGTAACCTACTTACCTTGGATTGTGGTAGGCTGCTCCAAAATCTTAGGCTAACTTACTAAGATTATTTTTTTCTGTGGAAAATACACACCTTGGCATCTCCTAATACTATTATATTTTTTTAAGTCTACAGTCTCTAGTAAATGCTTAGGAATCCTTAGGAATTCATACAGGTTATTTATATTATACTTACAGTTAAAAAATTTTCAACCCATGGGTGATCTGCAAGTACACTTTTTTTTTCTTAATAGAAGAGGATTTAATAAATATCAAATATCTTAAGAGTATTATCTAGTAAAATTTACATTTATAATAAACATATACAAAATGTTTAACATTTACATAAATTCATCTGCCCTTCAACTTGAAAAGTATTAGAATGAAAGAAAAGTTATAGCAGGACAACTCCCTGACCCAATACGATTTTTACAAACACCTAAAGAACAGGCAGAAAAACCCCCAAAACAATTATTTTAACAATCCTGGATTAGTTTGTATTTCTCACAGTACCCAGCACTGAATATCTTTTTGTATAATTTCTATTTGTCCATAACACGGTACAAGGCAGCAGCTGATTTACCTGCGGTTACCTCAGCCGGGAAGGGCAGGGAAGGAGGCGTAGCCCAGGGCAGCTCCCCCCTGACGGTCACGGCAGCCGGTCCGAGGCCGGGGCGCTGGAGCTCGCCCGGCCGGTGCCCACAGTGCCCACAGTGACCCCTCCTGGGCCAACAGTGCCCGCAGTGCCCACAGTGACCCCTCCTGGGCCAAGAGTGCCCACAGTGCCCACAGTGACCCCTCCTGGGCCAACAGCGTCCACAAGTGCCCACAGTGACCCCTCCTGGGCCCGCGGCCCCGAGCGCCGCTCGCCCCTGCCCGGCCGCGCCGGCAGCGCGCCAGGCCCGGGCCTCGGCCGCGCCGGGGAACCGCAGCACTGCCGGGAGGAACACGAGCAGCCCCCTTTAGTTACACCCGTTTAGTGAGGCAAGAACAGCAGCCAGCGGCCGTGGGGACGGACAGTGTGAATGAAACACTAATGTTATCCTTCAGGTATTTCCTTAAAAAAAGGGATTCTGTTTGGAAAGTGGTGTTCCAGGAATAGTTCAGGGGTATGTCCAACAACTGTGCCCACAGCGCAGGGCTAACATGAGACTTTACTGCTTTTAGTGGGTTTTGTTTGGTTTGATGGGGTTGTTTGTTTGGGATTTATTTTTGTTGGTTTGTTTCTTTGTGGTTTGTTTGTTTCTTTGCTGTTTGTTTCTTGTTTTGGTTTGTTTATTTCTTGTTTTGGTTTGGTTTTGTGCAGTGTAAGCTCACCTATGCAGAAAAGCTGGAAACATTTTAAATGACAATTTCAACTGGTCTCGCAGCATTTCATGCTTAACTTTTAAAAACTACAGGACAAATAGCTTACAGTCTGCAAGTGCAGTTCTGCAAACTCTAGGTAACAGGCACAGATCTTCAAACAGCAGGAACCCAGTAAGGACTGCTCATCACAAAGACTTTGTCACAAGTCACAGTGTCCTGATCACAAATTGATAAAACTGGATTGGAAGAAAAACATATTGCAAATATGCCTGGATTTAGAATATCCTTTACTTGCATTTGAATTAAAACAGAGAAAAAAATCGCAAGTTTGACTCAAGACCACCCCATTGCAAGAGGAGCAGTTTTTCCTTTAGATACTCACAGAATTAATGTTGGATAAAATTATTACCAATCAGTTCATAATGACCAGTGGTCTTAGATGTCAGTCTAATAAAAATAAATCTTAAGAATCGTACATTTTTAGGAATATGGACTGTCAGCATTTCATCGAGGAATCTCTGGCATGTGGTAATTTCCTGGCAGAGATAGAATTACACAGATTTGGTGACATCAAAGTGTAAAAGAGCTCACACAAATTGGTTGAGAGGGTTTTTGTTTTCTTATTTCTACTGAGTTCATTATTACTATTTAAAAATCGAAACAAACAGCATATGAAATACCAATTAATAAACATTTTCAGTATATGAATTTCCAGGAAATTGTGTGAACAAAAGTGATCTCAAAATGATACACAATTCCAGTCAAATCTAACAAGTGATCTGACGGCTTTTTGGGAACTAGCACAATAGAAAGTGCATAGAAGCACCCAGGGGGAAAAATCTCTACAGATCTGCTTTTGCAGGTGAAGCTGCAGTAGAATGCAATAGAATTTTCTGCATTTTTTATTATAATAATTCACAAATATGCAATTTACTAATTATAACAAACAATCCAGAATTAATAAACTGGAAGTTAGAAATCCACAAAGGAGAAGTTAATCACCAGTCAAGAAATGGGTTTTTTTTTTCAAATCAGCTAGGCAAAAAAAGGGAAACAATGCAAAAAATATATAATATTATTAGCTGATTGAATAAAAAGCCCAAGAGTTTTACTTATGAGTATGTTTTATAAATATAATTCTTCTATTTTGTTCAATGAAACATTTTTAAAAGAAATATTTTATATTGGCTGCATAGCAACATATGTATCTAATAGAAGAAATAATGTTTGAAAAGATTTTAAGATAGTTGTATTCACATGTTCAATACAGAATATGCAGAATTACTTAAAACTGTATTTCGTACACCTTCTTTATATTTTAAAGCACAATTGAATTACAGGTAAACTGGGAGAAAAAAAATCTGCCATTTCTGTGTGAAGTACAGAACTCATCTTTTTTTGATCTTATAGTTATATTTGAGATACTGTGTTGACTTTCTGATGGTGTGATGTTGTTAATATATCATAAAGAGAGTACAGTCAAAGTGTTTGCACAAACCACAGATGGAGTAGCAAAGATAAAAGAGTTAAAAAAAAAAAAAGCAGGGGTGGGGGGGAGAGGACTAAGACTAATACCTGGGCCTGTACCTGGCTCTGCCTTTGTGATGAATATTACAGCTTAGGGAAACCAAAAATTGTGAAATGGCCAAAGTTTCCCCAGGTACCTGAAGCAGTGATTCACCTAATGTCTACAGCAGCCAGGGAACAGATTCCCTCTCTGCTCTAGAAGAGCCCATTTATCTGTTTCACAGGGGATTTGTGCAGTGCAAAGCTTCCCAAAGCCCATGGGCTGACAGAGGGAAATGGCATCCAGCAGCACAGGGCAGCCCAGGCAGCCCATCAAGAGCAAAGCTACAAAACAGAGCCAGAGGCAGCTCCAAGGCTGCCAACACAACTGCCTACAAAAGCTGCCAACGAGCCAGAAACTGCTTGTGGGAAAATATCACTTACCCTTAGCATCTGGGTCCCGTGATTACTGTCCAAAGAAACACAGGCTGGTAAGATAATGGCAGGATAAACAGCACTTCGTTGCTCCTTTTTCTCCCCCTTTACTCCCAAACATTTTTGATACATCACCTCCCAAACTGGGAACAATTTTTTAAAAAATCAGTTGTTTTAATCTTTGTGTTACTCATGAAGTAAAATGAGTCTTCCTGCCTGATCTCTAAAAATAGCTTTCGCACGCGCTTCCCCTGGCTCTCGATGTACGACACATAGTGGGGCCATTTGTTACCATTATTGACATGTTTGTGGTGAACTGCAAACGTGTTTACAGTAGAAATGAAGTCCCTGCTCTCTTGGAGGTGATCCTGGGGTGTCTAAAAGACTCATGGGAGTCCTTGACATGGATTCTCTGAAATGAATTTCTGTTCCCATATAAATAAATTATCTTGGGGCCAAATATTTATATTTTCCTTCTATTTCAGGAAGGCAGCAGATGCGAAGGCTCCTGATGGTTCTAGCAATAGTGCCCTGCACAAGCTGTCTGCTGTTGGATGTAAGGATGAATGGGAGCAAAAGAGGAAGAGGAAGGCTTTGCACTTACCCCTTGCAGTGTAACAGAATGAGAAATGGGGCTTTTGCAGTCAGTAAATAGGGCAAAGTGAGAACTGGCTCCCTGAGGTGATGGGTGTCAAAAATGCTAGGGGACCTAAAGGCCAGAGATGCCTCATGGCGAGTGAATTGGCCCTAACTTCCCCAAATTATCCCAAAGGTTGACCAGAAAATTTTACAGTCATTAGCTTTTGATCGGAGTGGATAGATTGCCATTTCTGTTCACTGCAGTTTCTATTAAAAATATACAATTTTGTCATACCAGCATAGTAAGGATTTTATTCCTGCAGAAATTCACTAAAAGAAGTAAACTGCAACCAGAATTGCAGTTTGTACATTTGTACCACACTGAAACACACCCAGGCAATCACTCATTAAAGCTGTCCAGTTATGTGTAACATATATGGGACTGTGCAACATGCCAGGTGTTAAACAAAACATGAGGTGACATCATTCTGCAGACTGGGCTATAGAAAATAGAGTCTCTTGGTGATCTACAGAGAAAAAACTCACTGCTTTTTGGGGAATTTAATAGAAAATGACAGAAGAGTTGTTACTGTCTTTATATTTTGAAATTGGGAAAATCTGTTTCTGCATTCACAAATTCATGTTTATAAGCAGCAAGCCTACACTAAATCTGTTATTAAAAATATTCTTTCTAGTAAGGAATAAGGAGCTTAGAGTAAAATGAACAAAATGTATAGGAATATCTGTGAGCTGCAGATAGATTTAAGAGTACAGCCAGCAAGAAAATATCCAAGGAAGGCTAACCAATAATATAAGAGGAAACTGTAAACTGAAGTTCTTGTATAGTAAACAATATGGAGCAATATGGATTCAATGCCACAATCTATTTTCCTGTGGTTTTTTAATCCTCAAAGACAGAAAGGTGTTTGGCTACAGCTCCTTTGATTGATAGATTATTTGATCAAATGTTGCTGAGAGATGATTATTTCTATTCCTGTGCAAACTAATGAATTCCAAAACCTGCTCAGATTTGTAGTGTTATTAGTGCCTTCATTAAACAAACAGCAAATGTCATTGCTAAACAGTTCAGCTCCTCCTGATCCCTTGGACAAGGACTATATTCAGAACCAAATGTATCTCCACTGTGAGGCCTGAGCTCTGAGAGGAAGTTACTGTGCATATCATTAATATTAGCTAGTCTTGTCCTTGGAAACAAGAGAAGAAATAGATGTGCAAATACATTTGTGTCAGTGAAGCAAAGTACAGAAAACTCACCAAGGTACCCATGATGGACTATGTGACTCTTGCTTTCAATGCTGTGGGAAGATGAGTACAGAAAATGTTGTTTAATAGCTCTGAGTATGGTCAGGAGAAAACATATCTCAGACAACATCACATGTATGACAAGAGACAGATGATAGGCTAACTCAGCTCTACATTAAGCAGAGAAGTTGACAGTAGTATAAAACCACTAAAAGGCTGTAGCTGAAGTCAGGCTTTACATGCAGGCTTTTGATGCAGTACCATAGTACTGGATTTAGAATAAATCAAGGAAGAAAAGTAGGTTATTTGTTCCTTTTAATAGGAAGCCACTACACACAGCATTTAGCTTGCTTTTTCTGTTCATGCACACTTTGTTCACTGCTTTTTTTTTAATCTTAGTGTCTTGAATATTTAGTGGTGTACAGATCTTGCTCACATTCAACATTTTCATATTTCATTGTTCATTTTAATTACTACAAAACCTTATGCATAAGCTGCATCGTAATATTATTTGCTTCCAATCATGTTCAATTTCTTGATCATGGAAATATTTTAAATTTTTTAATATGGAGCTGTCTGAGAAGACAGTTTCAGCAGTGAGGCCTAGTGTTGCAAATGAAACACATACCTATGTTTCAGGATAAAAAAAAAAGGCATTTTTATCTTATGTATTTGAAAAGAATGCCAGTGCCACTTCATCCTTCCAGTCTTATAGTTCCTACATGACCGACAGAAAAATGTTGAAACTGTCACTAGTATTCATCAATAAAAAAAAGAAGATTTTGTCCTAAAATATGTTTATGTTTTTTCCTACAGAAAGACACGCTTCTATAAAGACAGATGTTTCTTTTCTCTTATGACATCAGCTGCAACTGCAGAGAACTAGTTAGCTGCACACACACACTCCATGTTCATCCTGTATTCTTTGGAATAACTGTCCAAATTGTATTAGGATTTTCTTATAATGATGTTATATGATGTCCTTGTGATACCTGCATATGTAGAGATCTTAATATTGATTTACTGTGTCTTTTGCCCATCCTTGAGCAGTGTAGATAGCAATTACAGCTGTTGGTGGTATCTATTTTGTCTGTTCATAATTGTCATTTTTAGCTCTACTTAGGATTAAAATATGAAAATTGCATCACGTGCACATGAGCAGGGCTTTAGCCAAGTTATCAGCAATTTCACAGTAGCATCATCATTTTAAGCAGCATCCTCTTCATCTTGTTTATGAAAACCACATACTGTAACATAAACTTTTAGAAGGAATGTATCATCATAAGAGCTGCCCTGACAAGAAGCCCTCATTCAGATCATTAATATCTTCCCCCAAAAAATCATCAGGGACAGAGAAACACCTGTACAGCTGTACCAGATGTTTCTGAATAGTTCTGCTTGGGTTGCTGAGATTGATCAGTTCAACACTTCTCCTTAGCTGGATCTAAAATCGCTTACAAACTCCTTATTGTCAGCACTTTGCTGAGCTAAAGTTGCAAAAGTGCAGTGGCACATGCACTTTCTTAACTGCACAATGGATTTTTAAAAAGTAGTAAAAACAAACATTCTTATGAATAATAAACATCTGTTCATTCTTCCCAGTAATCAAAATAAAACATATTCCAAGGATGTAGCTGGAAAAGAGGTAGATAATATATGTAAAGAAACAGCAGAAAATATTTTTTAAAACTGCCCAAGTTTCTGTTTTTAGAGCAGTGATTTTCTTTAGGATTAGAGAAAGAAATCCTTGTGCAGGGTTGACTTGGTGCTGGTTTCTGTATATTCTGTTCATGTACAGCACACAGCTGAGATAATGGAGAGCAAACATTACATGCAACATCCTCACAAGCATCAAGTTTGTGTACCAGTTCTCCCAAGCAGGATATCTCCTCACTTGCCAACTTCTATTAAAAATTAAGTGGAACGAAGGAAAAACAGTCTGAGAAGGTGTTTGGTTTTGTTTTTTGGTTTTGTGCCTTTTTGTTTTTTTAAATACACTCTGACTGGTATTTTAAAAGAACTTTTGCACACATTTGGATACAGATGAGAACAATTAAATGCCCTCTAATAATTGATGTATATGCAATCTATAGCGTGCATTCTCTTCTTATTAGAGGCTGTGGGTTTTTTGTTGCAATCTAGCTAATAAAGGCTTTCTTTTCCACAAGAGAATTTTGACAGGGTTGACTCCAGACGGCTTTCCAGCTGAGGTCTGGGGCCTTGCTGAACCTTCAAAATTTTCCCATTTGAGCTGCATCAAAGTGAAGGAAATTCAAGGATCACTAACGTCTCAGATGGTAGCACTTGCCCTAACAACCAAGGTTCAGGAATTCTTTGGAGCAGGCTGAGGTCATTTTTCTCCCCTTTTCTCCTAATGCTTTTCTCTATTAATCAGAGCTCACAGCTCAGATTGGTCTTCAACTTCCTCCCAATCCTTGCTAAGCCTGTCATTTCTAGCTATTATTTACTTTAATGGACTTTGGCTGATCCCTTATGAAGCTTTGGATCTGAGAATAATAAGGCTGGAGAGTAACGGGCACAGACATGGGTGTGGGTTTGCCTGCAGATTAACCGTGGCAGATGGGCTTTATTGCGGTTTCCTGTGTGCCGAGTGTTGATTGAGAGGGTATAATGAGAGAGGTGGTGTCTGCACAATGGCTGCAGCCACTTCATTGCACCTCGCGTCTAAACAACCCCATTTTTCTAAATCTTTGGGTTGTGAAATTTTAGGAAGTCAGAGCACAAGAACAAGTACAAAAACAACTGTAAATAACCATGAATGTTAATCCAACCCTAATTGGTCCCTTCTTTCATTATGGGTGCATTTTGCTGAGCTCCCCCCAACCCCCCCCGCCTTTTTCTTTTAACGAATGATATGGACAGCTATGCATACATTTGACTTTTATAACAGTTTAACACAAATATTACTTCATATCAACTTATGTTATTATTAATATTAATTTCCCATTAGCTTTTGCATTATTAACATCAGCAGCAAAAGCTTATCTTGCGATCATCCTGTTATGCTTTAGGTTTTTGTCATCTTGGGAAAATTTGTTTGAATTAAATTATCTATTGTCTAGAGACTATCAAAAATAACAGCAGGAAAATTGCTTAGTATCTGGCAGAATGAGTCAAAAATATGCTTTTCTAAGCCCAAATGCCATTAACTTTCAACAGCGATCAGATGATAAATTATTTTCAGCTATAGGTACTATCAAAAGATCTTTTACAAATTCCCCATTTTAAGGATTTTACTTAATTCCTCCCTTTCACTGATGGATTAAATCACAACTATTGATTCTTTTCTTCCTTTGGGGCTTTACCCATCTGTCCTAACGCTTTCATCCCAGCACCCCTTGGGCTGAGAGAAGTGTTCTACAAATGAACCAGTGAAAACCTGGAGAAGATTCCAGGTCAAGTTTGTGTACAAGAGTTTAAATTTTTAGTGACAGTCTTCCCTTAGCACAGACGAAAGTTTCCACACAGAGCCGCACAAGCTAGCCCCACCAATTATCCTCCTCCTTTGAAAACCATTATCAAGTTTTTCAAAACTTCTTTCATTTCACTGTTGTCACTGGATGAAAAGGAAACTAACCACCATGTCAAGACAACTCGGCTGCCTGGCAACCAAGGGCCACATTTTAATTCTGACTTGCTTCTGGTCTTGACTAATGGAAAGTGACTATGTTAAGCCAGTCAGAAGAGTTGTTTGTCACTTCTGAAATGCAAACAAAACTATATTGTTTCGAAAGTCCTGGGCGTGATTGATGTAAAGATTTACAGTAACATCATTCATTTGCCCTTGTGTTTTAGTGGGATTGATGTCATATCTTTTCATGCTTTATTAAATGCTTTCGGAGAACACAAATATATGATGCTTTTTGTCCTAAAGAATCTAAAGAGATTTTTCTTATGCAAGAAAACTGGACTCCAATATAAGAGATTAAATGATTTGACACAACATATGACTGTAATTTAATAAGAAACATCAGTTGAGAAATGTGAATATACAACTTGATAAAAAGAAAAAGAAACCAAGACAGGGAAAAAAAATAAAATCAACAGTTTGGGGGAGGGGAAGGAAAGATACACTTACTTGCCAGCAGTATAGCTTGTTTGGACAGCCATTCCCACAGCTGAGTTAATTTTTTTCACTTTTAATACCAGAAGAGAAGTTCAAATTCTGCTCCCCACCTCTTCAACTATAAATATATGCAGTCACAATTAAAAATATGCGTCCATTTTTCTATAAAAAATTACTGAAAATATTACAAGTAATATCAACATCAATTATCCTGACTAACTATGACAGATTCAAAGAGGTTTAAACAGCTTGTTTCCAAAGTCATTAAAAAAATCCCCTCCAAAAACAATTATATTGCAAATTATTTTTGTAAAGGCCAGGTTGACTTTTCTATTCAATTAAGAATCAGGAAAGGATGAATGAGCTCACAGACAGTTTTCTTGTCTGCAACAGTGAGACAGACTCATACATTCTCTATGTACAGATACAATTTTTTGTCATTACACATGCAAAATATATATAAATAAATATATATGTGTGTGTGTGTGTATGTGGGAAACAGAAAGGAAAAAATAGCTGATATGGCAGTTTCTGTTCTATTTCAAGTATATAAATTACTCTTCAAATGCCTATTATGCTTTAAGGAAATAATTTAATGAATATTTAGGGTAGTAAGCTTATGCTTTTGAAAGTATACTTTTATTAGCATCAATGTTATGCTAGAGCTATTTTCCAAAATGAGTACGATAGCTTTTTGCTGTTCTGACAATACCTGTTAATAAGCAGACCCTTGCCATTACTTTTTTTTTAAACAGATATTAAAATTTAAGCACAGTAATAACATACACTGTAATTACTGTTGCCATCTGGGATTCTTAGGGGTAGTCCAAGAGGACTCCAGCATGTCAATTCTCTGGGCAGAAATTCAGAAGTTTAGATGAATAGAAGGTGTGTGTGAGGAAAGGAGAAGCAATTCAGCCTTCTTGGTCCGTAGTGGATGGTGTTCTATTCCAAGCCCTCTGACAAATCAAGCTGTTCTTTACTCAGCCCATGCAATACCAAACCCCTGCCTAGAGCCCTGAGCTCATGAGATGTGGGACTTTATCCCCAGTGTTATCCAACCTTGAGAAACAAATGGTCCAAAATGTGAGTGGTCAGCTCAGCACCAGCACTGTGTCCTACAGGGGGAGAGGATAATGGGTATTGGTTACAGGTGTCTGTCAGGAGCTACTGCATGGCTTCAGTCCCCAGGCCATGACAGTGCTGCCATCAGTGGGGTGAGCAGCTGCCAGAGCTGTGTGAGCAGCTGAGGGCCATGGGGCAAGAGGGCAGAGCACAAGCAGAGGGAGCCCAGCACCAACAGCACCACTGCTGCGGCTGACCTGGGGAGAGAGAGGGACTCCTGGCACCAAACCTGTTGGTTTGCTGATGCACATCAATATGGATGCATCTCTGCTTTCCAGAAAATAATTAAGATCTCTGTGGGGCCTGCTACTTCAGGATTGCTCACTGCATGATTAAATTGAAGCATTAGTGACCTCAAGGAAGGAGAAGGAGGAGAAGGAGAAGGAGGAAGGGAAGCAGCTGCCCAGTCTTTCCATTGAGGAAAAGTCAGGACTGGCTCGGGCACAATAACTCCATTGAATCAGGAAAATAAATATGCATTCATTCAGAAGATTATCTAATCAGTCTAGGTCTAGATACTAGGTCAATGGGTTACCTCAGTCCACCACCAGTCTCAGCAAGCTCTGTATCTCCAAGAAGAAACGATTTAAGAACACGCACATTCCAGGATCACAGCATTTTTACAGTCCTCATCATAGCCAAAACGCAGAAGCTGGGTGTAAAACCGTCTCTCTACAGCCAAATTACATACAAAGCATGTTGTAAATCAGCTTCACCCCAGGGAAGGCAAGCTGTAAACTGCCTATCATTTTACACAGCTACGTCGAACCATCATGGCGGAGGAAGCCTGTAAAGGTCAAGAGATTTTTCTAAACTACCTGCACCTCCGGAGTAGCTCAAGAAGCCACATCATCTAAAGTCCTCAGATAGTATTTCTCTGACTTTTTTTTTTTCCCTTATGGAAACAACTGTGTAACATTCTAACTGCCTTCAGCTTCTGCTGAATTAAACACATTCCAGCATCTCTAGAGCAGCACTCAGACAGTTGCACTCCCCTTTGCACTCTCCTGGGTAATCCTTCTGGGGGAAAGAATACATAACGAAGCCCTCAGCTGACAGTTTGGGAGGCCTGCCACTGCTTATTGCCATCAGTTATTTTTCAACTGATTCAAAGATAACACAAGGCCTGAAAGCTTGTAGCTATTTCTTTTGAGAAAACAGTCCAAAGAAGCTCCTCTTAATCTGGGGGATTACTCAAGAGGTTCCAGTACTCTACCTTAGACCAACTCAAAATTCAAAAAAAAAGGAAAAGACATTCTTCTTTGCAGTATTTGAAGGCCCATGTTCCTTTCCAAAAACAAATATGCAAATAAAATTGCAGTGCAACTGACTGAAACTTTATACAATTGTTCCAGGTTCATAAACATTTCATGAACTCAGATTAAATTTCAATTACAATACAAGTACTTCCATGAGCGGCAGAATGAAAGATGCTGTTCTCCCTGGCTTTGTGCTCATAGTTAGATTCCCTGGGACCTCAGGGGGTTCAAGTCTCCAATGGAAAGTGTTGCTCTAGGTGGAACATTCCCTGTTCTTCAAGGACTCCTGATACTTTTCCCTCATCAGAAATTATGTACATCTTCCCTTGCTACCAATTTCCACAAAACCTATAGCAACTGCTCAGCAGATTCATTTCCCATAGGGCACAGACTGACACAGACATTAAATATACAGGAAGATATGTGATTGTATAAAGCATATTTACAAACAGGATAAAAACTAGATTTCCTTGAGTCTAGACAAAACCAACAGTAAGAAAAGGCCAAGGTTACACAGGCAAGGACTGACACAAACAGTGAATCAGTAGTGTCTCTGTCTCTGTCACAGAAAGCACCTTTTTCTCTGGCTCCTGGCTAAGCTGCCCTTCATCGGACTTGTCTGCCTTTCGATCTGGTTTAGCCAAAGCTCTTTCATCTTTTACCTTGCATACTGCTGCTTTCTCTCTGGGAGCCCTGCCTTTCACTGCTGCTGAGCTCACCTTCCCCCTGCACTGCAGGCACAGCGCCCGCTCTGATCCCCTCGCTAATCGCAGCCACGGCCCCCGGCAGGGCAGGCATTCCCTCCGCAGCCGCTGTTCCCGTTCCCTGGGCTGTGCACAGGCCCTCACCTCACTAGTGGCGATGAGGGCTCTTCAGCTGGGCTCACACTGCCCCCTGTCCCAAGGCAGGCCCTTCCAGCCTCTGAAATCCCCATCTCCGGGAAGGGGATCACTACCTCCTGTAACTCCAGATGATGCACCGGTGCCTCACATTGTGCACGTTTGTCAGCTTTCCATTGTAGGTTCCTTTCAGCAATGAATGCAGCTTATTTGTGTTGCACATAGTGCCATGCAAATTTAGGGCACTATTTTAATGCATGATAAATAATTACTATAATTAACAGAAGGAGAAAAAAAAAGCCTCCTGGCAATTTGTCAGGACCAGACACCTCTTTTCATGCCAGATATTTTCATATGTATGACATGTACATATAAGATCCCTCTTGCCTCTGTGTGGGGACATGCATCTCCCATTAGCAGTAATGGGAATTATGTGTGTGCACTGAGGGGAAACTGTAGTCTACCCTGGCTGGTGTGCTATCTTAGTTGTGCTTTATTGGATCATATGGAGCATGCCATATAAGAAAAGAAAAAAC
Source organism: Agelaius tricolor (assembly GCF_023055355.1). NCBI lineage: Eukaryota > Metazoa > Chordata > Aves > Passeriformes > Icteridae > Agelaius > Agelaius tricolor. Next base: position 13,700,010 of record NW_027269272.1, read on the forward strand.
ACCTTTCCATCTTCATTGTTGAGAGAGAAATAGAGAGAAAGCCTGTGTACACAATCATGCTTTTAATTAAGTGCTATTTGCAGGTGCTGTTTGTCTCCAATTTCTTACAGCATTTCTGGAAGAGCAATAACACAAATAATCTGCAAAATAACGTGATTAGGGATAAAAATTAGCTAGGGTTACTAGACTGATGAGAAATTTTTCTAAAAATGAGTATTTTTAATAAACCACATTTTGAAACTATAAACATCCTTGTATTGGTAGACGCTGCACTGCAAAATACTAAACTTCATTTCGCTATCAATTTTCTGATTCATCTGAAGAAGTTCATTATCTGTTAAATTGAAGGCAAGCCTCCCACAGAGGAATGCTATCTAAAGATGGATGTGTTTGTGTGTGAAAGGATAGCCTTTCTTAGCTGTTTATCAAAGAGGACATTCACAGGGTAGGTACCGTACCTCACTACTTTGTAAATATAAAGCACCATACAAGCATACATACAGTCATGACACTGGTTCATGTTTGTTGTCTGGTTGTAACACATTAACACAAATTTAGTCCAAACATCCAAAGTTATGCTGCTAGGAATGTTACCATCTGGTTTTAATGAATATCTGGGGTCCATTTTTCAGTTAAGCTTTTCATAGTGTGTTTGTATGTTGCTTTTTCCAAGCTATCTGCATAATTGCTTAAAGATTTTACTGCAAAATTAATATCCTCACTGTGAATGAGGGAGAAGGGCAAAAACCAGGATGACAAAGGCTGAAATGAGGTGAAAGGCAAATTCAATTTTTCCTTGCACCATAGAAACCTCGTCAGGACTAGCTTTATCTGGTAATCCACATTTAAACTTTAACCTGTAGGGGGGCTCTTTGTGTTAGTTAATGTAAGCATAAAAAGAGTCTGAACCACTAATCAGATTAATCATATTTTGTGAGACTCAAAAGCTTCATTAAAAGAACCTCGTTTCCAAGCTACACATTTCAGAAAGAGAAAAAAAGTTGGCTATGAAAAGGAAAAAGTAACACTGAAATTCAAAAAGACACAGACTGTGTGTCTCCTGGAATTAAACCAAAGACAGTTAAGAGCTGGAACAATATCCACCTTCATAAAACACACCTTGATGATGCCAAAATAATTAGGACATTTTGCTATTGAAATTATGCATTCTCTACATTTACAAAGCTTTATCTTATGCACAATAGAGAACTATTTAATAACCCTAACTACAATAAATGTCTTTCCTTTCCTCACATTTATGGAAGTCTCCCTCTCTGCTGAAGCAATCGTATTTCCTGAGTACTTCAGGTGACCCCTCAGAGACAGAAGTATGTGAATATCAGAAGAATAAGAATCTGTCGTCTCCAGTCAGGTTATTACACTCACACAAGAAGCACTCCACTTCTCTAATGAGCATGAAAGTGAGAGAGCAAGCTACTCTCCCAAGTTAGTGCAGCATTGTGCTCTCTTTCAAAAACAACAGAATATCTTCATTTTCAATAAACAGATAGTTTGCCACAAATGAAGCTTCAATGAGCTTTTGTTCATGCCTATGGCATAAAAACATCGTTTTCTTAAAGTTTTCATGAAGTTTAACGGGAACCATCTGCACTTAGGACAAACATTTTGCACTTAGTGTTAAACTAATTTCTATCTCAGCCTACCCTGCACTGATCTGGATTTAGTGGGCCTTTGAAATCAGGAGATGTTTTGAGGAAACATTAACAAAATTGAAAGTCTTTGGGTGATTATTCAATACTGGGCAAATGAAACTCATCAGAGCAGTTATATTCTCCCTAAAATATATTTAAGTGGTGAGAAGAGAAATCAAGACATGACATCATGGGGAAAATAATTTGAAATACAGACTCATCCATTTTCCAACCTTGGGACTGCAGAAGTAGAGTTAGCCTCACTTTTGTTTTCCAAGTCAGGAGGAGGAGCCTCCTGCTGTATCACAGCCAAACTCTTTGCTAGCTTTTCACCATTATGTGTTCATTTTTCTTTCCCCATAACTTGCCAAGGTAATCTTGCTCCCACCAGCTGCACAACCCTTTGCATGATCTGTATTCAACTGGTCCTTGACTTCTGGAAAAGTCAGGCAACCTAGAAAACATTGTTACGTACACATCTACAGTTCTACACTCGACATAAGGTTATGAGTTTAATTAGTAGCTTTCTAAATGTCTATTTCCAGCTTTGTCTGTAATTGCACTGAGCCTGCACTGCTTGGCATGGTCAGTTATACCTAAAGGCACTACTTGTTCCCTGGCTAAGGTGACAGCAGGTGAGGAATCTTCTGTAGGAAATTACCAGTCACCAAGGAATTGTTGCCACATGCAAAGCTCAGAAAGGAAGGTCAGAGCTTGGGTGGGCCAGTTCCCTCTCCCACCTTCACTCTTTCAGCCGATGTTTTCCAGTTGCTGCATGTGCTACAGAGGCTTTAAAAGAAGCACAATGGCCAAGCTGTCTGCACTTCACAGAGCAGACACTTCACACAAAGTTTTACCACAAGCTGTCATTGTATGGCTACATTTCTGAGCGAGTGCCATTGTGTGCCATCCTGTGCCCTGAGGTCTTCAGTGTTTCTTCATCAAACCAGGCAGCTGTCGAAATGTGCCTCAGCTCCATCCAGCACACATTCCCCAGCTTTCCTGTACAAGGAAAAGGAGGGGAGAAAGGACAGCAAGTACCAAGGTCTTGCTCCAGTGAGGAGCTGGGATGTGGCCAAGGACAGGCTCCCAGGTTCCTAGCGTAGATGCAGACTTTTATACCAATAAATTCTTCAGAGAATATCACACAAATCTAAGTTGTTTACGAGCTGCCTTCAGCATGTCTGCACCAGTGCAAAACTGAAGCAACTGCACCATCTTTGACAGAGTCCTTCTAGGTCTAAGCCAATGCAATCTGAAGCAGAATCTGTCCCTTTAGTTTGGATAATGATCGAGAAATGCTGCCCTAAAAATACCGAAACAAAGAATTTTCCTGAACACAAAGAGAATTGTTCATAGGTCTGACCCAAAGCTATGAATTTAAGTGATCCAAATGTAACTCAAAGAGATTCAATCTTTGTATTAAGAAATATTTAGTAAAGCACTGGGATGCATTAAGACCACCAGTTTGTATTAGGTCAGGTTTTCTCAGCCTTCCCGATATTGTCTCACCTTGTTTTATGACAAGTTCCAGTGACATGCATATAAGTACTCCCAGAGTATGTTTTCATGCAGTGCAAAGAGTTATGGGAAAAAATATCCCCTATCAGGTTGTCATCTGAGCTGTGGTACTTCTCAGACTATAGCAGGGCAGAGTCAGAGGGATTAACTTCCAGCATTACTGCTAGTCTGCTAAAAATGCTGGAAATGGTTTAAGGCTGTCTGTCTGCCTCTGCCCTGAACTGCACTGGGGCTGTTCCTAAGTCAGGTTCTAGCTGACCTTAAGGACCAGCTGAGAGGAAGCAGCTACTGCGGCTGTCCTGAATATGCTCTGCATATTTCCCATTGTATAGGTTGGGAAAATGAGTCTCAGAGACATAAAAATCACACACTTGTGACCACAGAGTTTTGTGCTGGTGACCCTGACAGAGGCAGAGTCTTTGACCTCCAGGTGTACAATTCTTCCTCCTGCCTGAGCACTGTTTGCTTTCTGGGGGTATTGGCACAGGGTGCAGGACACAGGAACTCAATTAGGGCAGGTTCATTTCACCAGAGATGGACCTACAGTGGCACAGCAGTCAATCGAATTCAAAGGCTGGGAGGATTCAAATTATACTCAGCATCTTACACTAAATATGTTTGATAATTTTTTTTCTCCCTCATTTTGATACTACTAGGTTCAGGTAGTGGGCTCTCTAGTGAAACTTGGCCACTTAAAAACTGGCCAAGTCTATACAAGCTTTCAGCCAGAATTATGTGTTTAGTTAATGAGATAAGTTTTTCACAAAGAACTTGAGAACCTCAGTGAAAATAAGAAAATAATTTATGAAAGTCTGACCCTGCCTTGCTTTAAATTTTTGGGTCTGTTAAAACCAAAACAACTTTTGAGTTCATTACATAAATTGGATAAGGTCCACGTTCCCTGAACTGCATAACATGACTTGTCTCTACTCATTCCAGAATAGATTTTTTCTTTTCCTTTTCTTCCTAGAGACACACACACACACAAAACCCCCAAACAAACAAAAAACCCTCCAAACAGAAAAACAGCTTCCCCATTGCTTTGTTTCTATAACTGATAGTTATTTTAAACGGTAGTACAAACATTATAAATTCAAAGAAAGGCAACACTGGAATGCCCACCAGTGCTGCCCACAGTAAAGAAAACACATCCAGAGTTTTTATCACTTCAAATAAAAATTTCTGTTCTGCAAGGAGAAAATCCCCTCTCCTCTGTTGTTCCAGGCTCTACAGATCATTGGGTAGGTAAAGCAAACTTCTGATCTTTTGATCATCCACAGCTCTTTGGAAATAAGTTTCCCACAAGGCTCATGATGCTCTAAGTCACTTTTTTCTCTGTTCTGCAGCCTCCCTCTCTCCAAGTTAAAACTCATGCAGAACAAAACAGCACTGCTGAGCTCAGCAGCATCACGAAGGAGGAATCTGTGGCACCCTAAGGCCTGATTGTATAAAAACGTGTAACGTTACCAGAAAGGGGAGTGGGAAAACATTCCCATGACTGCTTGGTAGGGCTTCACCCCTATGAGGCATGTGTGAAGAGAGCTTCACACCTATGAATATTGTGGAGTCCAACCCTCATCTCTTCTCTGAGATCTTAAATAATGTTCCAGCTGGGGACCCAACTATAAACATTTTTTGCACTTAGAGAGCAATAAAAAAAGAACACATGGGATTGGAAACACTTGGTTAAATTTGCAGCTTTTCTCTTCATTATAAATAATGAGGATGCATCTTTTCCTTCCTCCTCCTGTCAGCCACCTTCTGTTCCCTTGTTTCTGCTGTACTGCCATCTAAACACTCCCATCTTTGATCTTTTAAGTACCTGGATTAACTTATAGCATCTAGAATACTTTGGGACATAAAATTGCATATGGCAAACTCCTACAGGAGAAGAGTAAACTTGACTCCCTCTTCTGTCAGAGCTGTCCCAAACACAGAGAGGATCCCAACCTATAAAATTCCTGTTATATCTGACTCTGCACAGGGAACTGCAAGATTTTTCCGTCTCACTCAGTGAGATTCTACAGAGAAAGTCTAAACCTAACTTGCCTAGATTGAGTTTGGGTGCATGTAATTACAAAAATGCAGAAAGATATTGTTCCTTGAGTATCATAAAAGATTTGAATGGAAATAGAGTACAAAAGATCAGACCAGGTCCTTAAATTGTGGCTGCAGTACAAACCAATCTGCAAATGTTTGGATTTTTGTTTGCCATTTCAAATCAGAAGAGGCATTTCACCAGAGAACCTGTTGATTTGATACCAGAGAACCTGCTGTATTTCAGAATGTTACTTCAGCTGGACAAACAAGCATTTTTGCAGCTGCAAACATGTTGAGTATCTTAAGGTTTTAGGGACAAAGTGGCATTGTGTCCCTAAGACATTATATTCCCATAGTAGAGTATATATTCCTATAGTTTTATTCAGATTATCAGAGAAATAAAAGAATAGTTTTATCTTACTGGAATTGCTATTGAACCAAACAGCTCATTTCTCTACTCCTCAATGAAGAGAAATAAGGTATTTTTTCCTGTTCTTGGCACTGGAATTTTTGGGTATTTTTAGACTGTTTCCAGTTATGGACCCATCTATTGCACCATTACTGCACCAAGGAAAGAGAAGTAGAACTGCATAATAACAGAGGGACAAAGAAATTTCTCCTCCTATGCCCTCCTATCTCTTAACATGAAAACAGATTTCTAAGTATTATCACCTACCATCTCATTTGAGAGGCTGCACTTCACCAGAGATGAATTTACTCTATTGAAATCACAGTATAGGCACATTGCTAAACTCAGGTTTGCAAGCTAGCATCAACTAAATTACAGTTTTATGACACAGTATTGGAAAAAAAGGTTATGAACAGTGAACCTGATTTTAACTGGGAATGTAATACTCAATTTAGTAGGGAAATTTGGTCATTGAGGGAAGTGTTTTTAAAAGCCATATTGTCTGGAGGAACAGATACATCCCTATCTTTCAAACTATCTTCTCATGGGTCTTAATAATAGTACTTTTCAAACAGCTTTTTGTAATGAAATAAGCATTAACCCACATGCATAGATTGAACACAGGTCTCACTTTTTATAGCACAATCCCACTCTCCTTCTCACTCATCTCATATTGCAACTTTCCTGCTTTAAAGGGCTAGACTTCTCCATAATAGATTTGATTGTAAATCTATTAAACCCTTTATAACACAATGCTTCAGCTAGGGGCTATATCTTTAGCCCGCTGCACATGAGGCCCCAAAAGGCTGAACAAGCTGCCTGAGTTTATACAGTAAGTTAGTGTGAGAATGGAAAGATGAGGTTTATTTTCCTTCCAGTTCTATACTTAGGCTACAGTTTCTACAATAACATAAACAGAATCTGTGCAGAGCTTAGACAAAGTCTGCTGCATTTGCCTGCTAATTCATTTTTAAATGGACAGAGATTGTTTGTCTCTCCTTTCCTACAGGTACAGTTTGAGATTATCTTAAAAAGGCTCAAACTAAATTTTTGAAAACTTTCCCTAAAACTATCTTTATTTTCAGTTTGAAAATAAATACTGGCTTCTCTGTGTGCCTGGTGGATCCCTGATGTCAGTAGGTGAATCCCCTCTCCTCCCTATCCCACCAAAGCATTTCTCTATCCTTTGGTGAGAGAACAAGTGAGAGCTGTGCCCTGAATGTCACATGCCAGTGGAGGAATAACTCTTTCTTCCAGGAAAATATGCACTTCCAAACGTACTCATGCAGAGTAAGCCAAAGACACTAATATTGATACTGATGGTTATGTGACCTGTGTGAAAACATGTTTAGTTCAGAAATTAGGATAATGAAGTGTTGCATGAATGTTAAGTGTTGTTTTATTATAAGAAAGAAATATAGTTTGGAATCTAAAGGACATTTCTCTTACCCTTCACCAGTAGCTCCCTCAGCTCTCCATACAGGTGAATCTTCTGTCTCCTTGAAACAGTAATCACAAGGGTGAATTTTCCAGTGACTTTTCAAATGATTGCAAAACTATTTTGCAAAGCCGTCCTGAGGGAAAATGCATAAATGGTCTTTAATGCAGCACAAACTTTTATACCTACCAGAAAAACAAATACATTTCTGTGAAAATCAACAATTTTACAGTCAGGTGTGAGCATGGATTTGCTCAGCTGGCTGGTGGTGGATCACCCACAAAAGAGTTTGAAGGGTCTCTGTTAAGAACTGGGAAGTTAGGATTAGAAATGTGTCTGACTTAAGAGGGAGTTTTAAGCAATTAACTCTGCAAACACACAAAAGTGAAGCACAAAGAAACACTAATGGGAAGAGATCATTAATGCAATCCATCCACATTCTCCATCTATACGCTCATTACCTGCTGACAACACCAATAGGATTTGCCTATATGAGGAAATTGGCCAAAATAGCTATTGCAGAGTAAGCCATTCTTCAACAGCTTTCTGTTTGTCCCTGTGTAGACACTGTAGGAATAATTAGTGCACTTATTCTGTTCTAGAATAATTGCTGCACTAATTATTCCAGACTAAAGTATCTTTTATTCCAAAACAATTTGTCCACAAGGGGAGCTATTGTGAAATTGCTTGTGCTCCTCTGCTCAATTTCCATGTGTAAAAAGGCCGTAATCCGTGCACTGGGAATAGCTGTACCCCAGACTCCAGGAGCAAATCAAACCATAGACAAGTTCCAACTCACATTGCTCAGGATGGTTTTCTTAAAGTAATTGAATACATAGAGTTGTTGTGTAAACAGGATTCAGCTGTATGGCAATGAGTAAGCTCTTCTTTTAAGAGCTTTTCCTTTATAAAATTATTTCAGGCACATTTGCATCCAAGCTTATTGGACTGGATTTAAGGGTTGTACTGAGTAGAGGCTGACATGGTAGATGGGACTTCGCCCACTCTTTTGCAAAGTGTGAAATGCTGAAATTGGATAAGCACATAGTGTAATTAGCTAATTTGATGGGCTAGCTTTATCCAGTCAGTGTGTTTAGAAACACCACTGATGTCACATTTTTTTGTGATAATTTGCAATTAAACTAAAGACAGATATGCCTAGACAATGACCCTACAACACTGTTAAAAACCTTTTAAAATGAAGGATGGAAATGGTGATGTCAGATCTTCCTAAACTGGAAGGAGAGTACCAATTCTCTAGTCTACTGCTGCCCTCCTTTCTGACAGATTCAAACCTCTGTTTCTGGGCTACTTTTTGTTTGGTTGTTTTTAAAAAAATCTTTCCATTTTCTCAAGGGAAGAATAACCTTATCAGAAAAACCTGTTCCCTCCCTTTAGCTCAGGAAATGGCAGAAACAAACAATGAAATAGGTTCCCCCAAACCCTACCCCACGCAGGAGAACTGTATACCTACCTGTAATCCTACCCCATATTTGAGAACTGTAATGGTCAGATAGCAAGGCTGTGTAATACCCTACTTTTTGTGAAACTGCATACAAGGTATTTATATGCAATAAATATAAATTTTCCACTCCAATATTTCATATGGGTGGCACTGTTCCACCATTCAATCTCTGCCTTTTCTGCTCTGGAGAGAAATCAAAACCAATTTGGGATATGTTTCAAAATAAGTGGCATTATTTTTTAGCATGTATTTTTAATGACATTGGCAATAGTCATGGGGTATGGTCTGCATAGCATTTTCCAATCTCTCCTGTGTCTAGCTAGGTCTAGGAAGTCTTATAATAACTTTCAAATGATGTTTTGAAGCATCCAGCCCCTGCTCACTGTATTATTTTGCTATAAATCCCTCAGCCATTGGTCTTGAAGTTTATTTAAGCCAAGATATAATGTTAACCAATAATTGCTCAAAATTTACTACTAAAATTTCTTTCTGCAATATTCTAAGAATGGACTGACGTGCACTGATTTCTATCATAAACAGAATTCAGCATAAGAAAATTCTCATTAAAATGCTCCTTAACAGAAGAAAATATTGTCATGTTCAACATCTGTAGCTACAGAAAGCTCTGCTGATGGATTTATTTTCACTTTACCAATCTAATAGCATGAATTTGATTTATTACAAATAACATTTGTCTATCAAAGCCTCATAAGACAGCTTTTTGAGATTCTTGTGATAACTTTTTTGTCAATTAAAGTTTCTGTTCATTTATGAGATGGATGCAATTAGAAATACAAGATGTTCAGTATTCTCAGCTCAAACTCTTTTATTATCTTGTGTTTCTCATGTGCTACTGTAGCTGTTCTACCCTGAATTGAACTAGATTATGATTACTAGTTAAGAACTGAAAACACTACCACTTTTTACTTTTCTCTGTTACTTTGTAAATAAATACTTTCAATTACAAAATTGCTCCCAAAGAAATAGGAATTATGTTGAAAGTACCCCACTGCTGCTGTAACAGTTTCAGATTTATTGAATCCTTCTCACTGTATTACAATAGCTCCTGCTGTTTTACCTGGACTGCAGCAATACCAGACTCCAGCCTTGTATTTTGCAATGTTTCAAACCATCTGGGACAAAAAAACACCCCTCAGCTTTCTTCTATCTTCAAATTTTTTGATTATAATCTGAATGGAAATGCTATGAAGAAATAGCAAAGAAGTTTTACAGTTATCTCAGATTTTACATGCAAGAGTCTAATTTTATTTGTGTTTATAAAGGGCAACTCTAGCATAGCAGCACAGGCAATACAGCTGAGTGAGGTTGGTGAGAGAAGCAATATGTTTAGCATTAAAATGATGCTGAACTTGGAGAGACATCCTTCCTCATCTGCAGCTTTCCTATACCTAGTGCTCTGCTTTTAAAGTCATTCTTGTGAGGAAGTTTCATATCAGGTTTCTTGGTCTGATTGTCATAATGATTAAAGAATGCATACAGGCCCTGGATATGGGCTCTATCACTATATGAAGGTGTGGCAAAAATTCAGATGTTTGGACAATTTCACCATCCTGTTGCTTTAGTACTGGATCACTCTCATTTCTTTTCCAACACACCAATAACTTCCAAATAAAAGCTGTGTGATGATGCTCTTTCTTCCTTATCTATACTGACCTTTGTATTCAAACTCTGGCTCAGTCTTTGAAATTGCTTCTTTAATTTAGGTCATGGAAACTGCAAGATTTAGCTTGTTTACTGACCACTGCATCCCAAACAGCAAAGACAAAAATCCAAACTAGCAAAGGTTCCAGAATGCAGAAGTACCAACTTGGTTTTACATTATAAATAACTCCAATGGACCCTTGTAGTGCACCAAGAGGAACCATTTTATTTCTATGTAATCTTTGTAGTCCTTGTTGTATACATGCATGGAAGAGAGGAAAAACCTGTTCCCACCTGCTACTCCTTTGTTCTTTCTCATTTGAGCACCTAGTAATCTAAAGCCAAATATTATTCTCCTATTTTAATTGTATCACTGAGTTTAAAGGGATTATTTACTTGCCAAAACTGGTCCTAAGTAAATAAGAGAACTAAATGATACTTAGAGATTGTTCCAAAACAATATAAACAAAACCAGATCAGCTGTCTCGCCAGTTGCTCACACAGAGATTCCAGAAAAGCTATCCATAACACATCAAATTCTTTCTTTTTATTTTCATTTTTGACAAACTATTCTTTCATGAACACAAGGGCAGGAAAAAAAGCAAATGCCAGATGGTGAGCTAGGGTATCAGCTATTGGATCCAACGGCACATTGAAAGCAGCCAACATTCTCAAGGAAAGACATTTAATGGTACCTGAAAGAAAAAGCACCCAATTTCAGGGAAAAAAGGAAAATAGAATCAATGAAATAGAAAACTGCAAAGCAAATCCACAAAGAGAATCACAGTGTAAGCCGAGATCAGAGGAAACTGAAATAGATTCAAGAAAGCTGTTTGGACAGTGACTTTTATAATAAATTACATACACAGAGCAAGTCCTGCAAATAACCAGCTTTCCATGCCAGGACAACAGGGAGTCTGTATAGAAATTTAGGCTGAATTTGTCAGAAGTGCATGACATCTTTGGCTTTTGTGACATGCCTGTCCCTGTTTTTCACTGGTATTCTCTTCGCTCCCAAAAGCATTACAGAATGCTTCCTCTGTTCCATCCCTTGCCACCTTTGCAGATGCATTCACATTACTGAAACTAGCCCTCCATGAGATCCTGGCAGTTTAGAACAGCCTCAAGCAGAGAAAGAGATAAACACATATTTGTATAACTATGAAATGCCTCAGTTGAAGGTAAGCAAAGAAATTAGACTTGGAGAGTTCATAAGGGGAATGCAGATCGTAAAATCCACAGACTCCCTGAGATAAAAATAATGACCAAGCACTTTAAGCCTTTAAAACACAGAAGATCATACAAAATGAGCTTGGCAAAGCACAATACACAGAACAGTCATTTGCAAACACCATACCACGCTCAAATCAGGGAATCATTCCATATAACCTCACTGATTTGGGTATTTGTTTTATGGTGGGATATAGAGTGAATTTCCAAATGCATGGTCAAATCAGACCCTCATCTCTATTTACAAGCTGAACTTGTTTCCTTTTTGAGTTTCTTACCAAATCCCAGCTCCCTGCCTGAGATTTAAAATGGGTTTAGATTTTCTTTTTGCAATTAGGGGTTGAAAATTTTTTCCCACCACTCAAGTGTAAGCAGTGTCTTCAAACATAGTAACTCAAGCAACTACAATGGGGTGACTCCAGACATCCACTAGTTTAACCAAGACAAACATTTGGCCTATAGAGAACTAGTAACCCTCTCACAATCTGTTTTGAAATGTTTGTTGAACTTAACAGATGCAACATGAAGATACCTCTAGACTATGACAATAGGAAGTTTGAGAAAGAAACCAGCTTCATATGAGAATCTCATTTCTGTCTCTTGCATGTCAGAGAAAAAAATTCTCAGAGTTCAGTTTATTGTCTGACTATTGATGATAGAGTAATTTACTTTCCTCTGAAACACACTCCTCTGGTTCCTTCCAGTCATTGGACTAAGTGTACCACATGCGAAATAAAAAGGAAATAACATGGATATTTACACACTTCCATTTTCATTTATGGACCTAGCAAGAAAATGACCTTGTAAAATTACATTTTTCCAATCGATATCTAATGCTTTTTACTGTTCTTTGCACAGTCCAAATTGAAGACCAGCTGACATCCAGATTTCCCACAGAGTTACATATATACCATCAAAGAATAGGAAGGGAATAGGATCCATTGTTATGTCCCACTTCGGTGGTACATAAATGCAGGACAGAAGGGTGGAAAAGCAGGACCATGGCTGAAATTCACCCAATGTTTTGGCGATCAGAACTGGCTGACAATATAAACAGAAAGATTTTTCATGCTCTGAAGTGGAGCAGCAGAGTGACAACTACTTTGGGCTGCCAGGACACCCAGTAGGGTTTCTGCATTTCGAGACATGAGTCCTTGAGGCAATATGACTGAAGGGATCCGGCTCCCTCCAGTGCAGGGTTCTGCTTAAATGCAACACTGAGCCCTGGAAAAAGATATTAACTCATTCCTCATTTGAGCTGCCAAACGTACCAGGAATACCTGGCAGCAGCTCCCTGCCATGCTGCCAACCATTCTAGGTACACAGCTGGCTCTTTCAGTGATTTCAGAAGAACCCAGAGGATTTACAGCACAGCAGCAGCAGCAGTGGGGGAACAAAACCAGCATTTGATTTCTTTGCACAGAGCTCTATCCCAGAGAACTTAAACCGACCCAGGCACCGACCTCCAGAATTAAGCAATGTCCTGCATGGCCCAAGCCCAGGCTCAACTCCCTCTCTATAAATCAGATAATTAAACAGCTCATACCAAACAACTGCCTCTCCCATTCTCAGAATGTTTTATGTTCACATCACAAGCAATCCTGCAAAGCCTTGATAGGTATATTCATTATTTATGGTCTGACATAATTATATTTGGTATTTCTAGCTTAGCCTGCAGGAGGCAGTGTCATCTGTGCAAAGCAGAACTTGTCAATGCTAATGAACTTTTTCAGGGGTTTTAAAAACTATGATTTCTCTTAAAACCAAGAAATTCAAAATGGCAAGAAATTTTGTAAGAACATCTGGTCTAGGGCAAAACCAGGAAGGGTGTCATCAGTTTAAAACATGAGGGTTTACCCTCAATTTCTTCCCCCCTCTAAAAAAAACTGCAACCAATCTTGTAGTTTCTACTTTTATGGTGTCCCTGTTCTCAGTTCTTTGCACAGACTGCTCTGGATTTTCTTAACAGCAAGATATTTAGGCAGAAGCCAGTGCTCACCTTTAGGCTGCAGCTAGCTACCACTCACTGGCAGCATCTAATCTGCCTGCTTTTGAATGTTAAAAACAAAATAGTGGTAAATCTGGATGGAGATATCTCTCTATATTTTTCCTAAAAAAATTTCAGTGAATAAAATTTAAGAAAGTGGCTGGCAGTCATACAAAAAGCATTGTTCCTATTGGTATATATAGGCCCAGGGACACCTCTATAAAATTATAGTTATAAAAAGTTTATAAACGATTATATAAAAGATTATAAAAAGTTGAAAAGCATTAAGGTCAGCAGTGTAAAGAAGGAAGAGGGCTTCAGACTACATGGTACCCTATGGCTATGGCAGAAACTGTTCAAATCAAGAAGCTGGCGAGACAGGTAAGGTTTCAAATACAAACACTCAGCTTTGAACTGAACCAGTGAAGAAAGAGATGATAAAACAGACACTCAGCAAAGGCTCTTCACAGAATGCCAGACAAAGTTTCAGATATTCTTTTTTTAAGTCTGCTAATTTGTGTTTATCATCATAATGAAAGGTTGGCATGGAAAGATACTCAGAACTTAAAAGCTAAAACTGGACTGTCTACATTTCATCCTTTTTTTATTAACTATCAGCAAGTGTTCTGCACAGACACAGCCCATGAAAGTAATAATAGAGGTAAATTAATTAGATGACTATATTTCAATCATGGGGTTTTCTTGACATTTTATACCAAAGGAATGCAGCTCAAGCAGTTTGTAACTGACAGCAATGCCATGAAATTGCACTACAGCCTTGATAATTATCCTCTTCATTATTTTTATAATATATAAAGAGATAAAGTACAACATGCCCCTTTCATTTTATAATAGTATGCAGTATAATGGAAGAAGCTGAAGGGGGATGTTTGTCTTACAATGCTACAGTTTAAATCTAGTGACAAGAAGTATCACATTAATGATGCACAGAGAAGAGCTCTACAAGCAGCCATCCTTTATATAATTATTGTATGAAAGCTGTAAACATATGGGATAGATTATATATCCCAAACTTTTTTTCTTCCTCTTTCCTTACATTCAAGAAATATCAATGGCAACTCATTAGAAGGAAAAATATATTATTTCATTTACAAACATTTCCTTCATTGTTAAAAGTTAGTGTAATCAAAGCTGAACAAACATTAATGACACAGAAAAGCTGATAATTTCTTTTGTACAGCAGTACCAAGCACTTGTGTACTACACAAGCCCAGATAATTAATTGAAAGGGGAAGAGTCCTTTTGGATCCAGATGGAGACACTAAAAGAGTAGAGGTCTTATCAAGTATTATGGATAACTTTAATTAGGAAGAGTAGTAGTAAAGCAGTAACAATTCCATAAAATGGCAAACTCTTTTGGATAATATGCAGAAAATGTAGTTAGGGAAGTCTCAGCTGGAACATGACAAACATGTACAAAAAGATGAGAAGTTACTCTTTTCCTGTCTGCCACAGCATCAGCTGAGCTTGGTATATGAACAACAGAAGTCAGCTCCAGATGGCTACAAAAGAAGTCTGTCATCTTAGTAAGGCAGAGCTGGAAAACAGCAACTTTGCAGGTAGTTTCAGTAGAGGCTTCTGAATTAATCCTGTAGAGATATGGAGTACTTAAAGCAGCTGTGGTGAACAGGAACCTCCTGTCTCTGAATGAAGTTTGGATATTCTCTTGGTGAAACCCAAATAAAAAGTAAAATTATTGAATCTAGGCAACATCAGGTTCTTAGTCTGAATTAATTTATCCTAATAACATGATGATACATGGTTCCTGTTGTAGATTGCCTGTCTCCAGGAGAGGAGCTAGATTTTTATTTTACTAATTCGAGTATCTTTAGAATTTTTTTCTTTAATCATTGTAAAGGAGCGTGGCTTGCACATAACTGAAAATCCATTGGTAACTTTATAGTTTTTTCATATCACAAAGGAATAGGAGACCATGGTATCGTGACTTCAAATAGGAGTGTTTGCAGCCACAGAATACAGACTTGGACCATATTTGCTGCATTATAAGGGCTTTAACTTCAGGGTTTCTGACTGAAGCTTGTTTTCATTATCCTTATGACATGCTTGTATGTGGGTGCTCTATGCCACTGTCACATCACTCAGTTTCCCTGAGGTTTTTTTCCATATTCAAGCTTTAAATGGATCTTTTAAAACTGTGGAAAAAAAGCCAGAAATATTTGGCTCTTTGCCCAGGTATTGTACATGTCATAAAACATATCTTTCTGCATTTTCAAAGCAGTGTGTTCTTTTAAACATACCTGACAGCTCTAAGTGTTTTGGCACCACATTTTTGCAGTGAGTTTTGGGTAAATCTACAACTTTAGTCATTCAGTCATTGGTTTGTGTGTCACGCAGCCCAGCTAAGCCTGTAGTTTTCTGGAAACACAGATACAAGTCTAGGGGCAAGGGCAATGTCTGCTCTGCATTGCTTGCCTCTATAGCACAGAAATACAGCACATGGGGTAGGCAGGATGCTAAACACAAATCATATATGTAACCCACACATCCATGGCACTGCCAGTGTGTTCTCTGCACAGGCAAGACAGAGCTGATGCTTCCTCACCACAAAGGCTCACAGGGCACGAGATGCAGGGCCAGTCCACAAGTGTGTGCTGAGTACAGAGCTGTCAGATCTCTCGTGCATGCAGAGATCGGCTCAGTGTGAGCAGCACATCTCTGACACAAAATGAACCACTGCAATCTTGCCCGTGACACAGTGGAAGACAGCTTTAAACATATTTAGAGCCAACTTTATCACTAGGGGAAAGAAGTTTTCTGTTCTAAAACACACTATGGCTCTTCAAGAATGCTCTGTTCAGTTGGGTGTATACCCCAGGCATCTATTTTCATCGTTTTTCCATGGGTCAGAATAGATGATGACATTTTAGGGCCTACAAGGAGCTCCAAGGAATCAGGCAATAGCAGCTTTTGATCCTAAAGAACAAAAGGCCAGCATTAACCTATGTGCAAAGACAGAAGAGCTGACAAAATGGGGGGGCGGGAATGGGGGAGAGAGAGAGAATCTGGCAGATCTTTGAAGTAATCCAAGGTCAAAAGTTTCCCCTTAAGAATATATGAGCAATGTGAACTTACTGTACCCAGGAAGCCACCTCACAAGGTAAACACTTTCAGAAGACAGGTCCTTGAAACTCTTCATAGTGTCAAAGGTTGAAATGAGCAAAGCGGCAGCTGGTTTAAGGCATTTGTCCTTTGAAATTTCCAAACTTCCTTAATTTTCTGAGACATTTGGCAGATAATGACAACAGTTACTTAGGTATATTTAAAAACCCCAAAACCCTGCACCCTTGAAATAAATAAAGGGATCCAAGATAAACTAAAAGGAAAAGAGAAAACAGAAAAACCCTCTGCACCACTCCAAAAAAAAAAAAACAAACCAAAAGCCCCAGTGGTCAGATACTTCTCAAAAATTAATGTAACTTGTGTATCCAAAAATGTGAGCTATCAAAATTACCCATTAGAACACAATCAGAGAGTGCTTTAGAAGTAGCTGAAGCATTGAAGACCTTCCCACCCATCAGGTGTTCATTATTTGCCTCAGCTGAATTTCCAGAGCAGCTCCCATGAACTTGCCAGTGCCCAGTGCTCACATCACTCTCTAAGCAGTTTCTGCTGAGGTTGAGTTTACACTGAGCTGACAGGAGGTGTGCACACAAACCCTTTTAGCATTTTAGCAAAGAGTTAATGAAGGTTACCTGGAAGGAACCAAAGCATCCTCCTGTTTTAAATTGTAGAATTCTGTACTTTTATGTATAAACATAAAAATATTCAGACTTATGGGAACTACAGTGTAACAAGACTTCCAAACAGCTGTTGCTTACATAGGCATACATTGTTTTCATTTATTAAAACTAAAGTTAGTATTTTCACATTTTCCATTGCTAAATCAGTAGGATATTAAGCACATGAAAAGCCTTTAGCACATGGATAGGACCATTTGATTAGGCCTGTTCACATAGGTACTACAATTTCCCACTGACTTAAGTACTTAAAAGAGATCTACAATTAGAAGAGAAACAAAGGGAGAAAGTTTCTTAAAATGAAAGCTTGAAGGGACATAAAGTATACAGCAGATACACTATCAGATTTCTTCGTATGGAGGCACTGCTGCAACTGTATTGTTTCTTCAAAGTGATAACCCCTCAACAACATAAAAATATACAGATTTTCAAACACAGTGAAATATTTTCTAATATGAACATCCTAAAAAGGGGAAATCAATAAATGGCATGAAAAACTTCAAAGACAGACCTCCTGTCAATGACAGAGGTTCTTCAGCAATGTAAAGTCTTTGAAGAAGGACTCCCAGTGCTGGGAAAGCTTTGAAGTGACAGAAAGCAGACATTTATAATTACAGAAAGGTGCGGTGTCCAGCAGAGATAGTAAAAAGATATAACTGGGGTATGTGTGGGGGAGGTTGAGCAGTGGCTTGGGCCCTGAGTGACCCTGTTCACTTGAAGCCTAAAAGCCTGCAAGGTCAAGCCTATATCCATATGAAAGAGACAATTTGTGAATTGGAGATGTGGGTAGGGCTTAGAAACCGAATTACTGCAGCTTTCACACTTCTGGCATATGTTTATTAAACAAGGCATCTCTCTCTTCTCACTACCTCAGATTCCAGCACACACATACCCACACAGCCCCTTCTCACTCTGCAGCCACAGTTCCCTGAGGAGAGAGTGAGGCTTGCTATGTCCATTGGCTCAGAAGCTGACTGAGAGTGAGGCAAGCCAGCTTTACTTATATTTATCTATATGATTTTCATGAGTATATAATTCCTGAAATTTTTACTTCATTCTTCTCCCTGCTTCCTGGTTATTTCTTGATAAAGTGATATAGAAATCCAGAAAAGTGAAATATTATATTCTGGAAGAAAACTGAACTGTCTGGATTCTGGAGTTCTTTGAATTCTTGTGTGCTTGAAAGGGAAAATGTGAAAGTTTAATTTACATTAATAGATTTTTGTCTTCCCCTCAGAGTACAAGGCAAGTCTCTGCTGTGTCTTTGGAGCAGAGCAGGGTCTGCCCACACTCTGAGAGCAAAGTCATTTCAGCATGGTATTGAGCTCACACTTTTGTGCCCAGCTGAGAGACAGAGGAATTGGCTCACACTTGTCCCTGCCTTTTATATATTC
This sequence comes from Agelaius tricolor, assembly GCF_023055355.1. Taxonomy (NCBI): domain Eukaryota; kingdom Metazoa; phylum Chordata; class Aves; order Passeriformes; family Icteridae; genus Agelaius; species Agelaius tricolor. The sequence goes on from NW_027269272.1 coordinate 13,718,587, forward strand.
ACAGATGCAGCTTCTCCTGAAGCACAGGGTCAGGTCTTTTGCTTATACCACAAAGATCACACAGCTACATTCCAAATATTCACTTTTAGTTATTTTCCGGTGACATGCTAAATACATAGCATTTATAGAAAAAAAACAAAACAAAACAAAACAAATCAGCATCTGATGCAAGCCAAGATTTCCTGGGAAGATGAAATGAAAGACAAGCAAATGAATCAGCAGGTGTTGTCATCTTTTTGAACTCATCTGTTCTTTCTTGTATAAGAGCAGGATCTGGAAGCAGGACTGCTCAGAGTGGGCTGAACTGGGACCACAGTTGAGAGCTCTGTATTCCTGAGGAGGACACCAGAGAATCCTCTCCTCAGTGACCTAGAGCTCCACCTGTGAGCCTCAAATCCATACAGTCCCTTGGCCAGAAGGAAGTGAGCTATCAAAAAAGGAAACACCAGCTCCCACAGTCTTGCACAGCTAAGAACTTCCAAGCAAAGGCTGGTAGAAGGTGGCACCCTTTAAACCCTGAAATAAACACATGAACAACGATGCTGCATTACTTTTACACACATGTGACATCCACAGATTTCAAACCAGTGAGTAACCCAGCTTGTGAGTGGAAAAACTGAGGCACTGGAAAGAAATTCAGGCTGGCTTTGTAGAAAATGAAGTCTTAGCATAAACATACCAACATTTATTTATGAAGGAAATTTGGAATATTCAGCATTGAGACTATTTTTGTCTTCACATAAATTCCAGTCCCAGGTCAAAGTCAGAACCAGAGAAAATAGTACCAAAGTCCAATGGAGTCTTCAGAGAATTGCTGAAGCTTATTTTGTTGAACTCTTCTTTTGCTGGCCAGACAGCAACCACGTAATTAGGATAATTATGCAATAGTGGTTTTAAGGGAGAGCTATAGAGAAAAATTCAAACTACAGTACATATAAAAGCACTGTATTTGTTTTCTCATGCATCAACAATTCAGTTTTTCTTCTGTTCAGGAGGTTGGCCCGGAGGGAATGGAAATCACAGAGATTATTACCTTTTTATAACTATCTTTCTAAAAGTTATGGCATCGGCTACATGAGGTGTGTAGTAAAAAGGAAAAAAAATTCTAAATGCCAATGGAGAGACCGTATGGAAACTCAGAAGCAATTATCATGCAGACAAAATTTTTAAGAGTAGTGATGAAATTAAGCATTATTGCCAGAAGATGTTTACTAAAAATATCTTTCAGGTCTTTCAAAATTTTGCTTGGAGGATTTGGCATGACAAAGAAAGCAGATGTCAGATAACACATAACACATCAAGAAAACAATAATATATTCTGAGCTTAAGAGTCCTGCTGGTGATATGGGACAAAAATATGCCTGGGCAATCTGAAATAGCTTTTAAATAAAACAAAATCAAAACAAATTGAGATGTTTTGAAGTGCCTACATAGCATGTAAATTTTGTGCTAAAAAAGTTAGGCAACAGACAGGATAAACTCAGCAAAAACTGATATTACCCAAATGCAACAGATAAGTGGAAATTATTTTCAGATCTGTAGTATTTGCTATCTGTGTAATATGCATTGTAAGATTCAGATCATTCTGAAGCAAGGTACACAGTGCTGTTTATAGCACAAGTGTTAAATGCCAACACTTTCATATAATAAGCCCCCTAAATCCACAGCTGGACATCATTAAAAGTGGAGGGTGCAAACATAAAGAGCTTTTCCAACTGAGAAGTAAGGATATGTTCCTCATGGCTCAATGATGAGCCTTTTGCCTGCATAGCAGTGCCACATTCTGGGTGCTCTGGCACAAGACACAACATGGCAAGACCCACACCCTTCCAGACACCTGAATTTTCTCCTTCTGTCTCTGTTACTGGGCTCCTTCACATACAAGATGTTCCTCCCTGTCACATCCTGGATTCTAGGATAATTCTGTGGTCAGTTTAGCAGAGCACAGGTTACTAAGAGCAGCAGCTTTCCCCCTGGACAATGGGGACACAGTGTCTGCTGGTGATTCCCACATCCAGTATCCAATATCCCAAAATCCAATGGCAGCAGCAGTGCCCCTTGGACACCAGCACAGAACCAGAGGTCATTGTACCACCACAGCCAATGGGGCAATGTCTCCCTTGTAAATAAGGCCAGAGAAAAACAAAATTATGTTGAATGCACCAATTACACACAGGGACATCCTATATTTTAAGAAAGGGTGAGCATCCACTGAGGAACCAGTCCTGGGGTCTTAAAAATAGAAACAAAACAAACCTGAATTTAATAACATAAAACAGACTAAGAGCAGAGAGCACTATGATTCAGAAGAGGAAAGTTGCAATACCACTAGTATCAGTATTTCTGTCAAATGGAAAAACCTCCAGGCTCATTTCCAGGGCAGACAGCTGCTATCATTTGTGTTACAGGTAACAGGAATTTAACAGGCTCAGTGGGAAGATAGGAGGGACTACTAATTATTCATGTATTTAAAAGGAAAAAAATGTCAAATTCCTTTTCCAAAAATGTCACAGTCTAAAAATCAAGAGAAAAAATAGCATAGAATGACCTAAAGTTACATGCCTGGTTGATATTCCAGGTTTTTGTTGTAGATGATAATAAGTTTGGCGAGTTTGCCAAGATGTCATCTTTGTCATATTCCTTTTTGCTGTTCTTTCCTTATATTTTCCCAGAGAACACAAGAATCAGATTTATGAAAAATGTATGCTGTTGTCAAGTACATACAAGTAATTTCTGTGAAGTGTTAACTAAGAAGGACTTAGCTGCCAAAATTTAAGTATATGTTTGTTTTTAAGCACTTTTTATTTTCATTCTACTGTGGGAATCATCAAAATATGATAATATATTGTTTAAATTCCAAACTTCAAATATAATAAACTAACCCGAGACAGGACTAATGCTGAGAACTCAGTAATTCTTCTTATACCCATTGCATTTCAGGCACCTCTCAAGCTCCAAAATGTACTTCAGATTCTAGAGATGTCTCACAAAAATAACAAACAATCAAAACCAAAACACAGACTTTTCATTTTTTTCAAATATCAGTCAGAATACTTTGTTTACTTCATAAACTAGTTTTTTCCAAACATACAGGAGCTGCACATAATGAAATATTGAAATGTTGTATTAGCAGCTGACAGTGTAAATCTATAAGAAGCAGACATTATAAAACTTCTCCAACACAGAGACATCAACTGTATTTAATTCTATCAGGTAACACCTATATACAGGTCTCATAAGAAGTTCTTTTAAAAAAATATATTGCTAAGAAAGAAAGACATGGGTGAGACATCTAGACATGACAAATCACAAACAGGAGAGAATCCCTTGCTCTGACAAATGCATCGTGTTTTGGTCTTATGTGATCATCACAAGGTGATGCACATGTGAAATCCAAAATCACTAACTGTGAAACTAATTTTATCAATATTAATGAAATCTACTTTTGAATATTAACTGCTTAGCAGGATTGACTTAACACATGAAACAGAACAGAAAGGAGAGGATAAAAGTCACCATGGAACACAAAATGTTATTCAGTTTAGTTGCAGCTTTCTCAGGACTTTTGCTGTTTCTGTCTCCAATCTGTGTGTCTCCCATGCAAGACAAGCATTTGAAATGAAAAGCAGTGGACAAGGGTAAGACTTCAAAGACTACAGCATCAAGATTTCTATGGCTTTTCAGGCATTAAGTATTAAATGGATATTCAGCTCTTTAGCAGTGAAAAGGAAGCAGAAGATGTCAGAATTTTCTGGAACAGCAGACAGGTCAGCAGAACATGGCTTCTTAAATGGAACTAACCTGCTGTGTGGTGGCAACTGAATGCTCCTGCAGCATGTGGGGATCCAGCTCTGAAGTGCAACCCAGAAAATCTCTCCAAGTCCCTGTAAGCACTGATGTGTTTTACCTGCAAGTTTCCTGTGAACTCCTTAAGCCTTGTCCCTTCGCTCTGGACATGTAGAGTGGATTGATTTAGGATCCACAGATTACAGGGTATACTGTGTAACAAATTCAACATGCCAATGTCACTAAACATAGGAGCTGCTGAAAGTTCCCTCAAGGACTTGAACAATAAAGCTCACTGTCACTTTTAGTCCCACAGTGTTTATTCAGGATTTGGAGGATAGTAACATTGCTTTCTGCACTGAAGTGATGCCCATTGAAGCCCCCTAGCTACTGGCATTATTTAGGAATTAAGTGATTACCCACTTGTATATGTCTAACTATATTTATGTGCTTTTATGGAGAGGGACCAGGGACAACACTCTGCAGATCATTTAATTGTTGTGCTGCTCCCTGAGTGTCCAGTCCATTGCTCAGTCAGACTCATTTCTCTCTGCCTGACGGGTCACCCTTCCCTCCAAAACCAGGATTCAACATCTGCATGACAAAAGCCTGAACCCAACACCCTGAATGAGTCAGACCACAGCCCGGGTGTGCACTGATGTCCCACAGCTCAGGTGACACGGTCACACTGTGTCTCAGTGGTGACAACTCCCCCTCCTCAGGCGTGTTGGGGTGGGAACAGACCCACACAATTAGGGGGTTGTAGCTGCTGGGATGAGGAGGGCTGTCTATGACACCAGGCAAAATGGATTCAATTCCCACAGCTGCTAAATGACAAAGACTTCAGAGACACCACTCCTTCACTTTGAAGGATGGCAGGATACTGAACAGGAGGGGAAGAGGTGAGCCTCATCCTACAGGAAGGATGGCCACTTAGACTCTCCTCTCTGCTATTTTATTTCTAAAAAGAAACCACAGGGACCAAAAAGCCACAGGTGAAAAGTAAACTAATAGGGAACAGAAGTTTTTCTTCTGAATGCTCTAGATTCCTTGAGAATAGCAGAGTTTTGTTGTGTTACAGGTAAACTGGGCATCTGGCTGGAGTCCTCTGGCAAAAGTCAGAACCTGAAGTGTGTAAGTCTTTGACCTTAACTGATTTTCAAGGTTATTTCTCTCAGCTCTTTTGCAAACTGTTATCTCAATTTCTGTGACAGTATCAACCTACATTCCCAAGCACAAAATTTAGATATGTCCTAGACTGTTTGCTTTTTTATTTTACTGTCAATATTATAATACAATAGATTCAGACTCTAACTTTTAGAGGGTTTAGAATTAACCTGTTCAAATTGTTATTGTTTGAAGAACATGCATTTTTCCAAGAATCACCTGCCTCTCATATCCATAAACTATGCATAGTATGGTGAGCTGGATAACATCAAAGGAAGCAGATCTTTTTCAGTAATATATCTTATTCCGTAAATCAGCTTGAAAGGTATTTTTCAGCTCATTTTGATTTTTATGCTTTCTTTTTCCTGCTGCTTGATGTAAAACTGACAAAGTAAAACTGACAATAAGCTGCAGAGAGATGCAAGCTTCCTGGTACAGAGGAGTAAACATTTCTCCTAACAGATGGAGTAATTTTCACTTCTATTATCATTAACAAACTTCAAAACTCTGTGCAAGTGGAGAAGCCAGCAAGCTAGCATTGTACCCCTGGATGCTCCTTTACTGCTATATTTTTACAGATACTTGTATCTTTAGAAGATCATGTAAGTTAAGAATTATCAGCTACATATTGGGCATCCTCTCAGCCTATAGTCCAACGCTTTAAGCAGCATCACAGTAATTGGACTGTGAAGGACAAGACAGACTCTCTGAGTAACTAAACTCTCATCATTCAAAAGGCAGTGTTTTCCACCCCACAGCAGCATTGGGCTGCAGTTATTGCCTGCTCTGTCACAGAACAGCTGCATTTTCCTGTGGAGCAGGGGTGACAGTACCAATGTGCATGTGTAGGTGGCCAGTGGGGCAGCCACACAGACAGAGCCACAGCTGGCGTGGGGTGAGGAAATGCTTGGGGGAAGCAAATCCCAGGGGAGACCTGATGCCTGAGCTGGCAAAGCTGTGCAACTGAACTGCATTTGCCCCAAAATGTCCACAATTTCAAGTTTTCTTTGACCCATGAATCTTTTTGAATCTTCCCCATGTAAAGCACCCCATTCCTTTCCACAACAAAAGAAGGTTCTTATTCTCAGCCCACAGTCTATTCCTAGTAATGTGTGTGTTACTGAAAGCACCATCATACAGTGATGAAATTCTTCTTTCAATTAGTAAAATTACTATAAATATTCTTTTTTTTTTGCTGTTAGCCTTTTTCTGTCTACAATACATGTATTTTTTCCTAATGTATAAAGACATCTAGCATCTGGAGTTGTTTTACATAAATTATTTTTGAAAGGAATACACATTACGAATCAGAGGGGCTTAAAACTTTAACTGCACTTACAGACTCATTGAAACTGTCCCAAAATTTAAATATAAAAGCTCTTTATACAGTGTTTTCTTTAAAAAAATTTTATATATTCAAGCTGGTGGTAAATTGTAAACATGGATAAAACCTGTTGAGATCTTTTTATAAAGAGTTTAAGAAGCCATTAAAATTTTAGACATTTAAGACATTATTAATTTATTTCAGTATTTGCAAGATGTAGAACTGTGGCTACAGCACTTTGTTTTCATGTGAAGTTGTAGACTTTACTCATCATAAAAAAGGGGCATTTTTGTATTCACAACAATTTTCCCTCCACATTTCTTTTAGCTACAGACTAATCTGTAAAAGCATTTTGTTTGACTGAAATGGGCAGCAATTTAATTTTCTTTTTGCTTCTTTAATGTATCAGTAGAATCAGCTAGATGCTGCAAATTACTAAGGAACAATAATATCCAGAGAAAATTGCCAAAATAAAGAGTAAATAACTCAGTGTTAAAGAAGAATTAATATAATGGGATCACTCAGAAACTATCAGGATCATTAATGAAATTAAAGTATAACCCATACTAATTTAAAAATTCAGTTAAAGGCTACATTTAAAATTACTGAGTGTCAGGGGAATATATTTAAATTATGAAAATTATTATAAAGCTCTGACTGGAAAGTACCCATTTACACAAGCCTTGAGTCACTCATTGAGTTTATATGCATTGATACACTATATTATTGAGCAGAAAATTATTAAGGGAAATGGCTTAGTTCCATTTACTTTTAAATATAGTTACGATACAAATACAGATACAAACACAATTCTAGTGTATTTCTTGCATTGCTTCCATCTGAATTTTATGAAAAATACTTTTAAATTAATTTGGCTTTCTGAAATATGTGCAATTGTTCATGTACTTAGGGGATAGATTTACTAACAACATGTTGGGTGGTAAGGGGGTTGTAGCTTCATATTGGGGATGAGGCTGAATTGCTGCTGGTTCTTTGAATTCCTCCTCCTCATACACTGCACACTTACACCCACCCCCAACCTCCCTTTAAAGCCCATGCAAACACAACCATCTGTGGTGCACTGACCAAGATGTCTGTGCAAATACCAGCAAAATTTTCTAACATGATCTTTAAAAACTCACAAGATTTTTTTGACTGTACTCTACAAGGAGGTTGGCAAATTGTTAAACTCTGAGAAAGGGGGCTGGAACTCCTGCTACAGTGAGAGACTAAAACAGCTGAAGAAATGATTAATACCTGTCAGGTTCCCAAGGTGACATCTTAAGCCCATGGATTGTTGACTGATGTTCAATGGAGAGAACCCTGGATTTTACCTACAGTTTATGGGAGTTTAGGAAGAAAAGCTTATAGACAGAAGTAGCACCAGTTATTTGATAAGAGTCACTGAATAGTTGAATCTAAAAAAGCTTTCCTTTCTTTACACAACCACTGGAGGATTTTAAGCCACTTGAAGCCCATCAATCAAGTCTGTGTGTCTTCACTCAGCTCCTACAGTTCAACCAAAGCCAGTGTCAATAATGGAGAATGCAGGCCAAATTCTAGGCTGTGCTCATGCAGAAAGTCTAAGAAATTCTTTTCAATCCCTTCTGTTAGATGTAGAGTCTAATTCTGATACTTAACTCATAATTTGTTTCACAGACATGGTGCTGTCACATTTTGAATCCTGGAAATGCTACCAGTAGATCTACCTTCTTCCTTAATGGCCCATGTCTTCCCTAATTAAGTTTATGTTGTTCCCCATGTATTTCCTATTTGTCCAAGAATAAGTGTGGGAGAACTGAAGGTGGCAGCAAAGGAGTTGAAAAGACCATACCCTTCAGGGGTTTTATAAAGTCCAATGACAAGAACAGAGTAAATAATGCCTTTGTGCACTGTACAGCAATTACAGTATTTGCTGTCAGTGACAGCCTTCTGGCCATCTCCACAGTCATTCCACAGTTACAACAAATTGCTAAGACACCAAAAATCAGACATTAAACATGCCAATAAACATGTAACATTTGAATTATCTTGCTGACCACAATGGAGGTATTCCAATGTTAGAACAGCAAAACTACAGCCAGACTCCAGATATACATGACAAATTAATTTAAATAATATGTTTCAGAAGTCTGGATGCACTCTCTGCTACCTCTTCAAATGTAGTCAAATGAGCACTCCCAGTCAATTACAGCACTATTAAAACATACAATCAGAATGATCATGGTCTCTCAAATATAATTGATTTTGTCCAGTTTGTGGAAAATGTTTTAGGAGATAAGTTGAGAGAGGTTTTGTGTTGGATTTTTCTGTTGTTGTTTTAAGTGACCTCATGATTTATTTCCAAATCTGGAACAGTTTGTTCTTTTCCTTTGAAAACAAACTGAAAAACAAACCACTCTAAAAACAAAAACAAATCTACAGAAAGACTTTACTGAGTGTGTTTCTCCTTCATTCTATTTGAGATGATCAAACAGCAGTTTTTCTTTGAAAGTGTTCATTGGCTCTTATAGCTGCTATATTTGGTTGTATTTAATGTACTTTAAAGGTACATTAAAAATGTGGAACAGAAGAATGAAAGGAAGGGAAAGGTCATTACCCCATTGCAGATGAGTCAAAATTATTTTGGTGTCCAGGGAAGTTTACAACTTGAATTCTTTGATGGCACTTTAAGAAAAATAAAAGTAGTTATTAACACAAGCACACGTGCACTCACACACACAGAGACATATGTATATTTGGGATGAATCATGTGTATGGATATAATATATATATAGATGGAATTTAGTGATATCAATAAATAAATAAATTCTTGCTATCAATTACTGAGATATTTTGCTTGCCTTGTTGTCAGTATGTGATTCTATCCCTGTTCCTATAAAGTTTTTACAAATGCAACTTCCATAAAAACAGTGGAGGCAAAAAGGAAAAGAGAGAGAAAAGGAAACAATAACACATTTTCTTTGCAATATGCAAACCTAGCTAGAAAAAAACCCCAACACAACACCTCACTTGAAGCCAAGTTTTTTAAATGTAACTGCAAAATACCAAATGCAAAGTCCAGACTGTTCAGTAAATCACCTCCAGCCCCTGACAATCAGAGAGCAAGCAGAGCAGGAAGCAAACAGCAAGAGGCTTCTTTGTTCACAGATCCAAATGCTTCCTCGCCAGGGCTCATCTCACATCACTCTGCTTTCTCCTTCACTCTCTTTGCTCTCTCCCAGAGCAGCACCAGCAGTGATTCTGCAGAAAACAGCCTGGGTTTTCATCCTTGTTTCTCACTGCCCATGGCCCAGCTACGCACAGGCATGGTCCTGTCAAACTGCCCTGCAAAATCCTTCCACACATATAACTCAGCTTCTCTCTGATCTGCTGTGTGGTTTTGCTTTTGCATTCCCAATAAATTCAGGGTTTTTTACTCTAAATATGACTTTTATTATATCTTCAATTCACTCTTCATTGTCAGGTAGCTGTCAGAGGCTGCTTTCTTTAAAATCACTGTTCAAACAGTGGTGCATGAGAAGAATAAAGCTCCTTGCAGGTGTGTTTAGTAACAGACTGAAAGCAGGTCTTAAAAAAAGAAAAATATCTAGAGGGACAGAGTTTATGAAATCTAATTTAAAAAAAAAAAAACAACTTGCATTTTAAAATGTTTCAAGTTGCATGGGCCTCAGAAAGAACCAATGCTAACATTTTCAAAAGCTCCAGGTTAATTTTTAAAATACTACTGGAAGCATATATTACTTTTGAGCTCTTAAGATGTAAAATATGGAAAGGTATAAAATATGACTTAACTTGTTTAAAAGGCAGTTTAAATTTGTTAAAAGGCACTAGTGGTAGCATTTCACTGAACTGCTCTGCAGCTGAGAGCCAAGAAGAACTGTGCCTTAATTCCTGAGTTTCTCCTGAGCTTTCTGGTTACTTCACTAATTCCTGCCTGAGTTTACTGGTGGGCCACTAAAAGGAGAGAGCCATGTGGATTTTTGTTGGACCTCACATAATTCCTGACTTAAGAGATCTTCCGCTGGATTTGAGTTCAGGGATCAAGGGAGAATTTTTCCCCAAAGAGTTGGCCTATAAGTAGTTGACAAGCAAAAACACCTGATAAGAAGTTCTGTTATTTCAGAATGGGTAGGGGATGAAACAAGTCAGAATAACTGGATTCACTGAAGAGAATTTGGTCAAAAGACCACAGGTGAACAAGGGTAACCATTTAGTGTGAGTTTACTTGAAGCAAAAAATGCCTGTATGTAAAGAAGCAAAGTATAAAATAGCAGCTGCAAAAATCACTACAATGTGGACTCCTCCATGAAAATTATTACTACCATGATGCTAATATATCTATAACATACAAGCACAATCCATGCATTTGCAGTAGAGCAAAACAGATGGGAACTTTCTTTTCCTTGCTTTAGCAACATTAAAATAATTACTTATAATAATCATGTTTACCAACCTTAATGCATGCACAGTATATTAAATATTGCTCTGCCTCATTGTGAGACTGTCTACCCTTCTTCCTTCATCTCATCCAGCCCAGACTTTCTTCTCTGCCCCAGCCCACAACTACTGCTGCTTTACTACCAGCAAGGCTCCAGCACATCCTGACCCCAGGATTTTACTATGGAAATTTTTCTCATTCCTATCTGTCTGGCGTTTCCTTGTCTCTTTGAGCTCATCTTTATCATAGTCCCACTGTGAAAGTCCCCTATCTACAGGAAGTCCAATTTCTACAACTACACCAACTTGTTAGTGATTACTGACCTGAACTCAGACTAGATCTGCCATTTGTGAAGTTTCTCTCCATGTTTTGTTCTGTCAGCAGCCATTTCCTCTACTGATTTCACTGTTCATTTGACTTTCTGTGCCACTGCCCTCATGCACAGAACTCCTTGACAGCTTACAAAGAGAGGCCTTTTTTCCACACCACCATAATTTGCAGACTCTCCTACTACCTTATTCCTCCAGGGGCTTCCAAACATAGCAGGCATCTAACTTCCCTAATTGCCCTGTCATAGAAAAAGCAAAGGCAAATGCCTTTCAAACTGCTGGTAACTTTCCCATCCAAGGGAAGTAGTCAAGTTGCTATTGCCTGAATTGTTCAAACCGGACAGGACAAAGCATCACACCACACACATGGGGAAAACCAAATATTCACAGGGGACTAATTTGGCAACCTAAAAGGTGTTTTCTGTCTCCGCTTTTTGTGATATCCTGAACTGCTTTCCTGCACTAAGCTAGAAATTGGCACTTGGAGGTGAAGCCTTCTTCCAGTATAAATAATGGCTCTTGGTTCCTTCATGCAACTTTACTTCCTTGCCTTAGGTCTGCATCTGCAACTGTCAGTTCAATTATCTTTAGTGATTTTATTAGTTACTATTCCTCTAGTACCTGTGAAAGATCATCTTTTGTTTCCTGCTCAGTGGAGTGATTTAACAGAGTAAAATCCCATCTCTGAGGCCACCTTTAAGAAACTGGTCTGTCCAAGCTCTGCACTGAATGTCACAGTGCTGGTCACCTCTCAGAGCATGTTCTGCCTCTGCCAAATGCTGAAAAACTGGCATGCTTCCATGAGTGGAGGCAGGACAGCACTGTGGGGAAGGCATGGTGAGCAGGCACATTTGTGTACCACATGGGAATGTAGATGCCTAAGGAAACACAGAGGAGGAGGATGAGTGAAGTCAGGATCCGTAACCAAGCCGTACCTTTTTTCCCCACGGAGCTGGAGTGCAGGAAGAATGCCTCCAGGTCTCTTGGCTCCACAGCTCCTCTCTGACCAGATGGGTGCTTTCTTCACACATGCAAACCTTCAGGCTTTAGCAAAGTATTCACCCTGTGACCAGAAATAGGTTAGACCTGAACTGTAACTCCTACAATTAGCCCTCAGAGCCTTCATTTTATTGTATTAAACCTTAATATGTACATTTGTATTCGACTCAACAAACAGGGTTCTTCTATTAATTTGTGCACCAATTTTAGATTTTTCTCTGAGGTAGTTAAGGAATTTCAGCTGCTGGTGGAAAGAAACAAACAAAAAAGCCAGTGAACATGCCAAGGGGAGAGCAGGGCTAATATCCTGTTGCCTTTATACATCTACTGAGGGTCTGTGTAAATTGTAAGGCCTCTTGTTTAACTGCACACTGTTGGCATAGTTGGAGACGGAGTCTTGTAATGTCAGCCAAGAGGACCCACACATGGACACTGAAGCCCCAGGGAGAAAAGAATTAACAGCCTTCAAAAGTGGAAAAGTTTTAAAAAGAGATATTTAAAAGGTTTGACTTGCAGCCAAGTGTTAAACAGTAAATACAAGTTTTAAGTGTCTTAACGATTGAGATGAAGTATCATAATTCAGCAGCATGGAATGGGACCTCTTACTGGGAGAAGCTAAAGAAGAAAAATGAACCAGCACAAAAAGGAACCCCCTCTAGGGAAGATCTCACACATTTGGGTCTGGAGTCTAGTTAGAGTAGGCCAAAACCTGATACTTTTATCTCCAACCTTTGACCCTGACATCTGGAAACTTAGTTTGAGTCAAACAGAAGGAAGTTTTCTTTTCTATTTCAAATACTTTATAGAAGAAAAACTTCAAGTATCTACAGTCAAGTCTGTTAGTACAAACTACTTCTATTTGTGCACTTGTAGTGAACTCTAAAATATGGAACATTTGTGCAGGAAATGCATGCGTCAGAACTTTTGGGAAAAGAGAGTAACTTGGTGAGACTGGCACATTGTTCGATGCTTGTATGGGATCCAGACAACAGCCCAGATAAACATCTCCAAGGGGGTGCTGAAGAGTATAAAAGGTCCAGTTCCTTTGATGTTCTTAGATGTTCTCATTTAATAGCTATCAGCCCTGGTGCCAGAAATAACAACATGTTTAAACATTCTGTATCAAAACACAAATTAAATTCATTTAGCGTAACCTGTTTCCAAAGTTAATTTTCATCTTTAGCTGGAACACTAAGTGTGATGTAACTGATGTTCTTCCTGGCAGTTATTTTCATTATTATGTTTATTACTCATTTAAGGGACTTTTTTTTTTTTTTTGAACAGAGGGATTAATGAATTTAGACTGCACATTATAACATCAAAAGCTTTGGTTTCAAATAAGCCCATCTGAGCTACAGGAGATTTTCTCCCCTTATACGAAGCTAAACAGCAACTTCAAAAACATATCTCAGTTATAGTATTATTTTCTACTTGAGTGAAGTCATGGGTTTTATGTCAACCTGTTATATTTGCATATAATAAATGACTACTTATTTGTATTGTCCAAGTGACTCCTCTGACTCCTTTAACCCACAATCTGTTCGGGAGTCAGATGCTTTCCACAGATACCAGCTCTCTCCTCAGGAGGATTTCTCATCATGTGAAAGAACAAAAATAATAATAAAGCAACCTCTTTTTCAGGATTCAAACAATTGTTTGAGATCAGATGATCAGAAGGGGGTAAGACACATGCCAGCATTTTAACATCATGTTGTTCAGGCAATAAAAATAATAAAATAGGAAATAAAGAGCACAATACATAACAGTTAGCAAAAGTATTTCTTCCCTAACATGATGCTTTTTATCACTAAGTCTTCTGTTTACAAGTGAAATTTTTTTCACTCAGTATTGATTAACATCAAACTCTCATAGGATATGCGTACAGAGGTCTCAGAAATCCACCTGGATTTATAAATGAAGGCAGAAATCTTCAGAATTTCTGTTTAATAGTGCTCTCTAGGATATCTGAAGTCCCTTGTCAGTTATTTTACTAGAAATAATAGAATATTGCTTAACATGCTGGCTGAATTACTTTATTTTTACTAATTAATACTAAGTTACTGCATACAAAATATTTTCCTAATTATTTTCAGTGATTATAGAGAGGTTTGTAGCACTGCTTTTTAAAGAGAGTAATGTTTGAGTTAAAGGTTCTCTTTAGGAAAAGCCTCTGCTTTTCCCCATATGGACAAAATACCTCTCACATCAGTGGAAGATACAGGCCTCAGCTAAGGAAAAGATTTCTAAAGCATCACTTTTTATTGTGCTGAGAATTTCACAGTGTTTGAAGGGATTCAGGAAGTAGGAAGCAGCAATACACATCTTCAGTGAAAACCAGGGTATTGTCTCTGAGACTGTTTGAAATTCATTTGATATATCTGGAAGTCACTGTGGATAAACACAACGAAATACCAAATGTTTTTAGAAAAGACCAGCAAAGTTCTCTTTGGAAGGAAGTGCATGTATAACTGTTTCTGGTCTAGAAAAGGCACCCTTGCAGGGAACATAAGCAAGTGGAAAATAGCTCTATCATTTTGATCTACAAAATCAGAGTTCTGCTCCATATTGTTTTACTCAAGACTGCATGAAACATTTGCAGTGGCTGAGTTCCATCATGCTCTCAAAATCACCTCCCATACTAGAACACCCAATACACTGTATGAAATACCCCTCATGATTTCCTCCTTGGTTTCAACCTGCCCCCCATGATATCTCTCTTCATGCGCAGTTGTCCACTACATCTCCATTTTCCATAAAGGTGGCCAAACAGACGAAAGCACACAGTCACTAAAATATTCACTCTGGCAACATAACCAGACCACCCCAGTTAATATTTACATTATGGAAGAGTAAAATTTGTCTTATCTTTGGGCACATCATCTCAGGTAGCAGAATGCTTCTCTCCTCATCTCTTTGGTCCTCAGGAAAGGCCACCCACGTGAGTGGGGTGCTCTCCAACCAGCAGCCTGTCCCCACAGCCCTGGTTGGCATGGCATTTGGCTCATCACTTGTAGGTGACTCAGGCTCTAGGAGGAAGGCCATGCTGTTCAGATTAAAGGCTTTGGTTTAATAAAACAGCACTCACGGTTTCCTTGTTGAAGCCCAGAGCTGTGGCAGATGATCATTTCCAGGTTTGCAGGTAGGGCTACAGCTATTGATGCACATATTCATATTACCTAGACCTCTTCCCAATCCTTACAATGAATTCTTTTCAATTCTTACATTAGCATGCTCCAATCTCACACTGCACCAGAAGATTTAAGGTCAGGTGGCCTTTTGGTCAGTGGTCCATCCTTCAATCCTCTCACACAAGCAACCTGAGTGGCTCAGTTGGCAAAGTTTTATTTTACATGCAAGTGTTGGAAGGAAAAGGTTAATAAAGAAATCAAGGCAAATAAGGGGAAAAACACATAAATAATTTGATATTTTAGTATGATATTTGATAACTTGATAGAAATTGATAAAGTGACATTAATAAACTGATATTTTAGTATGCAGGAAAAAGAACCAACCAAAAATAGAGAGATTTCTTTGTAAATAAATATAGATAACATCTATATTTATTTTCTTTGTAAATAAATAGCAGGAGTGTCAAGGCAGATGGGTTTTTCAGTTTTCTAAATTTTCTTACCTCTTGACTCTACAGTACAGCAAGGGGCATATTCTCCTTTTGAAGCCCAGACCTAGCATTAACATTTATGGGAGCTATACATACACCAAAAGACACACATTAGCAAAACCTACATTAAGCAATTTATAATCTGAATATTTTTTCTCTGACCAGTGCAATTGCAGGATTTATCTAAAGGAAATTGCAATAATTTCTCATGTTATTTCTGCTGCTGAGTACCTGTATGGTGGGAGAAAGAGAGGAGCTAGAGAGCAAGTATGAGAGAGAGAGAAAGAGAGAGAGAGAGAGAGAGGCAGAATGAGGGTGAGAAGGAGGAGACTGAGAGAGAAACATGCTCCTGAGATCTGAAAACTACTTAGAACAGTTTCTATTCTTCTTGATATGTTTTCGTTAGCCTTTGAGGGACCCAAAGCATATTTGCATATATTTAGAACTGTATGTAGAAGTGCTTCCCTTCCTTACAAGACTTTTTCAATTTTTTTCCTCCTTTAAGGAATGTGTACATGGCACAAGTTCACAACGTTCAAACCCTTTGTACATAATGCCATGAAGCACTGGTACTCCCATTTTTTCAGTGTCTTCTGATACAACAAATTGATGAGTGTTCCCATCACTATTTTGTGATTAAACCCCCTTGATCTTTACATGCAAAAAAGGATTCCTTAGTCATACTTTCCTATTCAAGAGGGCTGATTAAAGGAGTCCCTTTTGCTGATCCATTCTATGCCTTTCTTAGTGAAATAACCACTTCCTTTTCCTTGCTTCTTCCTTGGTTATTTTTAACAGAATTTGCCATTTTCTATTAGATTTTAACATATTCTTTTTTATCTGATGTATAAATTTAAATTCAGCAATAAAAGTAAACTTCAGCTCTTCCTTTAGAGGAGTAAGGTGTCTCTGTCACCATTAAATAACTTTTACAATAAATTCATATTAAATTTGTGCTTGGCCATAAGGCAAAAATCCCTGGTGAGAATCTTTTCAATCTCAGCTTTGGATTAATAGGGTTAGTGAATCAGAGATGCTTCAAGAAAACTTTCTAGGATTCACAAATAAATACTTTTCAATGATACCATGTTGCTGCTATTAAAGACAAGACTTGCAATTCTGAGACAGGATTATATGTGAGTTTTCAGTACTGCGAGGGACCCTGGTTGTCTTCTCTGTCTGTAAACCACATCTCACCACCCATACTCAGACCACCAGTTAGTATTAGGTTTTTATGCATTTGCAGTGCTAAACCCCACAATTCTCCATTCCATTTCTCACTATATTGTTTAGTCCCTCAAGAGGGGCTTTATTTCATGAGCTGTATAGTAAATTAACCACAAAAAAGTATTGGAATGCTGTGGCTGGGGTGATGTGGTTCCTGATAACATCTCAGGGGTACCTCCACATTCTCCTGCAACGTGGGCCCTACTTTAGCCCATAGACTCAGGCAAGAGATCTTTCCTATAAAATATCTTACCTGTTACCACCTATTTTTAGAAAAATGAGACCTGATGCATGGTCATTTGAACATTTTTGCACTGCAGATGTTTTCTATACCTGTTTCTGGCTGCAAAATACTATTTTTCCATCAAGCAGAAAACGAAAGCTGGCCAAAGTATAGCAAATGAGGTGTTTCCTCAAAATATGACTGATGTTCACATGAGGTTTGCTGCTCTCTTAAGAAATAGTGACAAAATATTAACCAGGCTGTCAGATATACAGGGATATGTTTTGCATTACAAAATCACTACATAAAAATATGAAGATTTCCTTGACAAAACTTTGCAAATCCAAGACAAGTTAACATATACAAGCCAACTAATAAAACAAAATTACAAAAGTAGTAGTTGGCATATTAGTTGCTATTTGGGTGCTAGTGATCAGATTCTATGAAATAAAAAAGAATTTTACATGTAAGTTAAAACATTTATTACAGGTGCTTAATCATGAAATCCGCTTAATCGGGACATTTCCCAGGGAACCAAATTAAGCCTAATGATACTTAATGGCAAGGACTGCTGCTTAATTGGGGTGGTAATTCCAGTTAATTGGGATTCCTGCAGGTGAGTAAATGGTACTCAAATAGAGATACTGTATCTGGCCTTCATGATGTTCCAGTATTGGTGGTGCTTTGTCTTCCCTCAAACAGCCTCTCCAGCCACTGGATCAGCAAAGCAAAATTACTTCTGTGCTTCCATTATGGTCCTTTCAAACATTGCTTAAAGTTACAATCACTCTCTCTGGGCTGGAAATACAAGAGGACTGCTTTGAAGTTCAGCAAATCTGAATTTGTGTATTTATTTGAATTCCACCAGGATTTTGGAAAGATTACACTCAACCTTTTGCTTGACCAAGGAGAAGCTTTTTAATAAATCTTCAGACATCATGGAGATGCCACAAAGATATTTGAAAACTGTTGGTCACAACTTCCACTGCAGAACAGCATGTCCTGATTAGGTTTCTGCACTGGCTTACGAGAATAAATATTTTAGTACCAAAAAACCCCTAATATACATCCTTTCTTCAATACTAAGAAAGTGAAAGACACTCACTGTCGTGGCACACTGCTCAAGGTTTTAGTTTAATCCTTCACACACACACACCACATGCTAAAATACTTGAAATTTTTTTTTTTATTTTACCCATTATTAAAATATGTTTAAATATTATTCAGGCTTTTACAGAGCACCAGAGACTCTGAAAATGAAAACTGCTAATGGCATTCAGCTTATTAGAAAGATCTGTTTTCATCATTACTTCTTGAGGTGCTGGTGCTCTCGGGAGGAGCCAGCGCTCAGTGCGCTGCGCTGTCGCTGGCTGGGTTGGAGGCAGGCAAGCTGCCAGCCCTGGGAGAGAGAGCTGAAGCTGCAGTGCCTGCAGCTACCTGGGGACAGCCACTATTCCCTGTAGGTCTTTACAAGCACAGCAGAGAGCCTGACTCCAGAGCTACTGCGTCTCACAAATCCACAATAGGCTCCGCAGCTCCTGGGCTGGCTTGGGAATTTTGGGCAGAGAGGAAATCTTGTTTGCTCTAGTTCCTGCAAAACCCAGGCTGGCACTGAGCCCGTGTTCCCCAGTGTGCAGGTGGGGCTGCCCAGCCCTGCCCAGCCCAGGGCTGCTGGCTGGAAGGAGAAGATCAACTGAAAGAGGTGGTTGCAAGACCCAGGCTGCTGGAAAAGAGCATCCCCAGGTGAGTTCAGGCTTCACTGGAGCCAGGAGATCCTCAGACAACAGACTTTGGCTTTTCAGAGTGACACATTCCCCTTTGTGAGATTGAGGGGGACTGCTGCAGCTCCAGCAGTGCTGACAAGCAGGAGGAACAGGCTATTACCATGAGCTGGGACCCCAGAGCCCCCATTTCATACAAAAATGAGGATTGCACCTCTGTCAGAATCAGCAGCTCCTGACTCCTGGCTCCTGCTGAGATCAAAACCATACCTGATTTTCCCCCTCCACTTCAAGCAGTGGTTCATTTTCTCAAAACCTTTCACAACAGAGGTGCTCTGAACAGAAAAGGAAACATTCTGAAAATACTTGGCAGAGCTGGTTTTTCTATTAGCACAGTGTACCCAGCTCTAAGGACTGGTACATTCCACTGCTCCCATGGGTGAATGCCAGCAGGAGCTCCAGTTTGTACAGCTAGGGAGTAGTACCTCTGCACATATTTCCCTGAGCCTCTGTGAACCTCCTTAGTCCCAAACCAACACACAATACCTGATTTTGATTTATCTTTACAGTGGAGTTTCAGAATGAGAAGTCAAGACTCAGAGAGAAATGCTATCCAATGAAAGCACCAAAGTCAGGTTTCAGGAGTGCTGTGCTTTGTGTTCTCAGACATCTTTAAGTTGCAGATATATTTGAAGTTCTAGCAATCAGCACTAGCAAAAGGAAAACAAGAATGATAACTTCAGAACTAAAACAATTTGATCTTTGTGGTGGAGCTGTTTAAATGCTGTCGTTAAAACAGTGAAATTCTCAGGTGAAGTACGGCAAAAGATTTCGCTTCAGTTTTTCTCCCTCACATCTCTTTCATGTCACTACAGATAAACTAAAATGACAGGACAATGAAATGATTGGGCCAAAATTAGGAAGAATGTCTGTTGATCTACTGCTAAAAGGTCTTTCTTCAGTACAACACATAAAATCTGTACTGTAACAATTAACCTCGTTCTTAATTTATACCTAGTCATGTGTACTGCATCAAATGAGCAAGAGCACAGTTATGAAATAGTGAATACACTCAGGGAAAGCTAAATGGAAGCCATTTTTCATGCTGATCTCATGCTTGAATTTACAGATTCTTCACAAAGCTTATCATGAAATATTCACAGAACTACAAGAATATCAGTGTTAGTGAATTATTCAGTCAAACGTTGACTTGAAGTAGCAGCTTTTTCTCTTCTTCAGAGCATCCAGGCACAGAAAATGAGTCACTGTGTAAACCAAAGATCCATCTTACACATGGGACTACCTTTGATGCAGGATTTGACCAACAATATTGCCCCACATTTCCTCTGCACTGGCAGAAATCAGAGGATTGCTGCCAAGGTTCCCATCAGAGGCAGAATAGCACCAGCAGAGATAACATCAATACACAGCTAAAACAGTGGAAACAGAATGATTTTTCTGTTTGAAATTCCTGATCAAACTTAAACTGTTTTCTACTGGTTCCTGTATGCTGCCAGTTCCAAGCCAAAGATATATCAGGATTACTTAGCCTCAAAAAATGCTACTCTAGCAACAAGAACTTGCATAGATTGCCAGAACCCACCAGGAATTAGCTGAGGGATTTTAATGGACTCTACAGCAATTTTCACTGTTTAAGGGGAAGAAATGATATGAGTTTAAATAAGTAAAATGTAAATTATTAATCATCATCATCATGAAAAACATTGAAGTGTCAGAAAAAAATTCTGTAAATGAAGATTAATGAGGACAACAAAAGAAAAAGGAGAAAAAAGAAAATAAACAATTATTAGAAAAGTCAAGATTGTTAGTATTAGAAATTAGTTATTGCAATGAAATACCAGGGCTCAAAAATGATTGAGCCAGCAGGTGATCAAAACCATAAATGAATATTAAAATAATGAAGGACAATAAGTCAAGGTGAACTAACTGAAAATCAAGCCAGAATGATTTTAAGGCATTAGTAATGAAGAAATGGGGACAGCTCCTCAGCAGGTAGAAACCCACCAGAACTATGCTGATTTAGACCAGCTAAAGTGGTGTCTGTGGGCTGCCAGTGAATAGGAAAAACCTCACCTCTCACTCCTGCATCTGAAATGGAAGAAAGAAAAGGTGGCAGCCACTCAGATGAATTTCTGCCAGGAGTACAGCATGCTAAAACTTTTCCATTTGTAATTTATTCACTCAGAAAAGCAATCAGGTCTGCCATACCTATCTGCCAACTTGGACCTCATTCACCAGGCAGCACTGGTCAAAAAAATTAAATCCAGAACCCATGCAATTCTGAAACATTTTATTTCAATGTTTCTGAAAGCATTATTGAGTTTTTTATACAAAGTATTTTAAACTGACAAAAATTAATATCAGAAAGAAGTTAAAAATCCAATTCACGTTGAAAAATGTTTCACTTGAGCTAAAATAATTTGGGTGGTTCATTTTGTTCAGAAAATTGAAAATCCATTCTTTTCACAGCTCTGTACCTTAGACCATTTATGGAGACTCATATTTGCTCTAATCTCAGAATCATCTAAAATACAATCAAAACCTATATATTTCCAGTGTGTACAAATGATTACCCTTTAAACAATGCAATATGCATAAATGGAAAACCCTACTCCAACAAAGAAATTTATTTTAGGAACACGACTTCTTAAATAAATGGAAGATTTTGTGCTGTGAACCATGAATAAACTTAGCATAAGATACCTCCACATATGGAGATACTTAGCAATGTAGACAAAATTATTACTGAAAAGTATTTTGCAAATTAGAAAGCACAAAATTTACATGATATCACTTATGAATTTATTTGAATTTTTGAATTTATTACTCACATCATACCATATAGTAATTCAGTTAAGGAATGTCTTTTCTAATTGGCAACACTACCAGAGTGGCAGACTTAATTTCATTTAAAGGCTTCAAACAAGGAGGGAATTAAAGCTGGGCATGGCTTTCCATAGGTGCTTACCTAAAGATTTTGAGAAGCTTCTCCAAAACACAGTAATAAAGTAATTATCTAATACAGGGCAAGCATAAGATTCTAAACTGTTGTTGCCTTAGAGTCCCAAGTAAAAAGCTGAGCAAAAGACTGATCTGGCCACAAAAAGGAGTTTTAGACAGTAAAGAAATGGTGTGAGAATAAAAATAGTGACACTAGCTATCCTGAGAGGAAGAGGGCCAGCAGCACAGTGAGACAATCATTCTTCTGTGTTCTACACGGAATTTCTTTCTCTTCTCAAGCCCCCTGGTGAGCGTCGTGAGCAGTACCACTGACACCCAGAGCTGCAGTCCATTTGAAACCTGGTGTGACTCACTAGGGAACTTGCCTCCAGTCCCTGACAGCAAGAATCAAGCTCTTCTATCACTCACATGACTTAAGTCCTCAGCTCCCACCTGACACATTGACAATCAATTTTGCCATCTCCTTGGCAAAGGTGTGCCAGGTTGTTGCACCAGACACTGCAACATCTCAGATCAAACTTTGCCTTGACTCTGTCACTGCCCCAGGGAAAAGTGTCCCAGCAGAGAGGCTAAAGCAGGGAATCAACAAACCTAGACTTTCTTCTCACTACTAACTACTTTACTGTGTGTTCCTGTACTTTCAACACTGGCATGCTTCGTTTTTCAAAAGAAAATTCATTAAATGCTTATAAAGAATTCTGGGATTCTCTAAGGGAAATCGTTACCGACATTCAATATTATTAGAAATAGCATGTAGAATAAGCTAAAGCAATCTATCTCAATTTAAGTCAATATACACATTTTTGTATCATCTCCCCAGCATAATCTCCCTGCTAACTGCTGGTAAATGACTGCTTTCTAAGACTGGTTTAAAAAATTGTTCACACAATCAGAACTGCATCATGTGCATTTTAAACAAGACTAGAGCCAGAAGCAAACTTCAATTCCACCCTCCCCTGCCTCACCCAGTGAAGTCCACAGTAATGTACATTTTCAATTACTCTCCATTCAAAATTCAACAACTCAACAAACTGTCATATTAGAAACAATTGTAGCTCGTTGGCAAAACCTAACACTATTATTACACAGAAACTGTCAGCACAAAAATAGTGTCATTTCTCATTGAAAGAAATGTTCTTGTAGAGGTCCATCCAGCAGCAATGGATGGTACAATTTAGGCTATATGGTTTCTAAGCAGAGTAGGGTCATTTAAATATCATTTTCAAGCAATCACTATCTCTGCCTCAGAAAATATAGTGCTATCCAATATCTAATCATTATTCTAAAACATTCCACACACTGTATCTTGGAACAACATGAAAACTAACTTCTTTTCTATTCAAACATTGCATAGTTTAATGTTATGATAAATCAGACTGAACCGGAATTAATAACTACCAGGTGCAGAATATTATTATCCTAATTCATAAAGCACAATTCACATTTTCCAGTATGATGAATTATCTTGCTAATGAGGGCTGCAATATAATAGAGTAGCTAATAGACAGATTCTTTAAAGTCATGCAATATAAGTTACTTCCCACTCAGTTACTTAGTTTAATCAGGTAAAGTATTATTGTATTAAATTTCCAAGTTCCCTGGGGAGATTGTGTCTCTTTTGATGGAAAGCAAGGTTACTTTGGAATAACAGATCATCATCAACTGAGGACATCATCTAAATTGTCTCATGGCTTCTACAAGTTTGGGAACACAACAAGCAATTACTAACAGCCAGCTGATGGGTGGTAACTTGCAGAAAAACTGCCTGCACAGTTACTGCTTCTAACTCCACAGTAAACAGAATATAATTTGAGATTATTTCTTAAAAAGAAGGGTAAATTGTCTCTGGTATACTCCATCCATAAGCACAAAAGGGCTGATCCCCCATTTCTTCTTTACATGGCCGTACTGTGTATTCATTTTATTCAAAATGGGAACAAGACAGGGAGAAGATTGGCCAGAATCTTAGAAAGATGCATTCCCTGTCTTAGGCCTTGGGAAAGGCCAAATCACCATGCTGGGATTGGGACAAAATACAACACAATTTAGCACAGTATCATATTTGATCAAAACAAAAATTCTGCCTCAGGATTGTGTGCAAAATTTGCAACTGGATGTGATAGCACTACTCAATATGTAATGAACATCATGTGATGTCACAAATTTGCACATGGAAGAACTACTAGAATTAATGGAACCCGGTCTGATAATAGCCAGGGTGCACGGTTGTACACATCACAGCACAGTTCTGTTCCTAAATCAGAGAGACTTGATTGTATTTTTCAATTTCCTTGAACCCCAAGCTGCAAGCTACACTGCTGTCCACTGAAAGACACTTACAGAAATGTTTCCAACAAGCCTAAC
Source organism: Agelaius tricolor (assembly GCF_023055355.1). Taxonomy (NCBI): domain Eukaryota; kingdom Metazoa; phylum Chordata; class Aves; order Passeriformes; family Icteridae; genus Agelaius; species Agelaius tricolor. Next base: position 13,742,769 of record NW_027269272.1, read on the forward strand.
AAATGAAAACCACAATACTCTGCACAGCTCTTTTCTGCTAATGCAGTCCCAGTCACATCTGGTGCTCCTTTTATCCTAAAACAAAGATAAATTCATATGTGAGAACAAAGAGATATCCATGTCATTTGGTGTTATTTTACAAAAGAGAAAAAAAAAAGAAAAAAACAACAAAACCTTTCTGGTTTTCCCATGTCAGCAATCAGAGCTTTAAATCCATGAAAGGAGATTTGCATTCATTATTTAACCACAAGGCAAGACAATATTTTTAAAAAGCATCCAAGATTGACTAAACTTCCCCTTGGGTCTCCTTTCAGACATATCTTCTGCAACCCCTCACACTACAAACATCACCCTAGAAAAATGGATCTGCCAGGTTTTAAGACCTCTGCAATGCACCTTATTAGCATATTATTTTCCTAGCCCACCTCCAATCAATAATACTTACCTTTCTCTTACAGCATTTGATAGTTCTTAATCCATCCTACAGTATCTCAGTCAGCCTGCAGCCCTGGATGTGTCCTGATTTCAGAGTTTGTCATCCCTGAACATACCTCAGATAATTGTTTGATTCTCCTCCTAAATCCACCTGCAATTTTGGATACTTGCGTTACAAAAAAAAAAAAAAAAAAAAAAGAAGAAAAATAGGAATTCCTTTAGCTTCAAAACTGCTGTTATTAATTATTACCATGGAAAATGTTATTTAGTGACTTAGGGCCCAATCCTGGACCCACTGAAGTCAATTGAAAAACTCCCATCACCTTCAGAGAAAGTAGGATCAGGTTTTAACTTCCAAAGGCTTAAATATTTAAATTAGTAGAGTTGGAATAGACTTTAGAGCATATTTTTGCTTTGCTCAGGAATCCTATAAGAGATCAGTACGTTCAAATGCTGAACTCCAATGCTGAGACATTTGACATTGGGTGAATGCTGTAGGTTATTTTATTTCTGCACTCTGGTGTGTGTCAGTGCAACTGCTGCAGAGAATGCTGAAAATAAAACTGCTGCAAGTAACTCCTGATGCACAGTTTGGTACTGGGCAGAGTCTCATAAACAGTGCAAGACAACCTGAGTAATCTAAGAATGAAGGAGGAAATGGGGTGGTGGGGTTGAAATTTCCTGGCATCACATGAGTCTGGAGCAAGACTCTAAAACCTTTCTTAAACTTTTCCTTGTTCTGTAGAAACCATCACAAGCAAGGCAATACTATAAAAATGGCATTACTCCCCCAACAAATGAAGAGGGAAATGCTTCATATACAAACATTCAGGGCATATTATAATTGGCCTTTGCACTATGAAAATTTAAGTTGTGTTCTGTTCTGGAAAATCATTTCTCACATGCTTGTTCAACTGTGTGCACCTCTGTGCCCCACTGAATTCAAATGTGAAGTTAGGTATATGTATAATTATGTTTAGGATTATCACTTTGACTTTAGGCTCCCTGGGCCAGGCTGTGTTTACATCGTTATGTGTTACAAAGTAGAGTTTGTAGTAGCAAGTAATGCTGTGATCGTTGTGTGCTGAATTATAGAGCTCATGATAGGGAAAATCACAAATTCTGAGTTGGAAGGGACCACAAGGATCATCAAGTCCAACTCCTGTCCCTGCTCAGCACCATGCCCAAGAGTCACACCATGTGCCTGAGACCATTGCCCAAACTCTTCTTGAGCTCTGCCAGGCTGGTGCTGTGACCCTGCCCTGGGGAGCCTGTTCCAGCCCAACCACCCTCTGGGGACAGAACCTTTTCCTAATATCAACCTAAACCTCTCCTGACACAGCTTCAGGCCACTCCCTCAGGCCCTGTCACGGTCAGCACAGAGAGGACATCAGGGCCTGCCCCTCCTCTTCCCTCAGGAGGAAGCTCTGACTGCAGAGTCTCCCTCAGCCTCCTCCAGGCTGAACAGACCAAGTGCCCTCAGCTGCTCCAGTTTCCCCTCAAGCTCCTTCACCATTCACAGCCCTCCTTTGGATGCTCTCTAATGGTTTGGTGTCTTTCCTGCATTGTGGTGCCCCAAACTGCCCCAGCACTGGAGGTGAGGCTGCCCCAGAGCAGAGCAGAGCAGAGCAGGACAATCCCCTCCCGTGCCCATCTGGCCATGCTGGGCCTCAGACATCCCAATTAAGAACATGGATTCTGTTCACATATTATCATTGTTGTTGTGTTTATTTTTAAACTATAAGGACCTTCCACACTAAGTTACTCAAATGCTTAAATTTGTCCCTGGATGAAACATGTGAGACTTGATTTACTTAACAGATCTATTGCATATGGTTTGGATTATATCTGGGGGCTGCACATTTAGATTCCGATTTGGCAATCAGAGTCACATGTGCTGACATGTAAATTTACACAGGCTTAAGCCAGAATCTCCTTTTTTGGCAAAACTCTACATCTGATCCCCTTTCCCACAAATACCAATACAACTAAAACCCCCCTGAGTAGAGTGGAAACTACCTAAGCCTTATCTCACTTAGTGATAGCTATCAACATTACAAAATGCTGGAGGGTATATCTACATCAGCATTCTGTTTCAAATCCAGAATTCATTTTTCTCCCTTGTCATTCCCTTTCACCAGATTTTGCCTCATACTGCAGGGAACTCAGGCTGCACAATCCCCTGGATGAAACCCGAGGCATCTCCTGTGCACTTGCTGCTAAAGGGCATTCAGCCCATAGGACCTGGAGGGACAGGCAGTCCAACTGAAATCCCCAGCACTTGTGATGAACATTGGGGCCTTACCTGTATCACTCTACAGATCAGATTTTACTTTCAGAGCTCACCAGAACACTCAGGTGTTCATATTTAGTTCCCTATCATATTGCTCTACACCAGGACTTGTATTGATGTTTCCTCCAAATATGGGCACTGATCAGAGGGTACACAATGAGCCTAAACATTCAGTTGTATAGGTATTATTTCTTTCATACTTCAATTTCAAGTTCCTTTGCAAAGACATAACTAAAAACTGGTGGAAATGTTCAGGAGCACTACATTAGCTTATGCTAAACTGAACACAGCTTTGTACTAAATTTCTGGGGTTTCTTACTGTTTAGCACCAACTGTTAATACAAAAACCATTGCAGCCTTTCTACTAGCAATGTCAACATTTGATTGATGATGTCCCTTAAACCAGCAGTTCTCATACCATGATACCTATGAGGAAATGAATGATATCTGAATCAGAACATCCTTTCCACTCACTACTCTTTGTGGCAATTTGCAAAGCCCAATTTGTCTTTTTGCTCAGTTTCACTAATCCAAGATGAAGATCTTAAAATCTCCCAAGAGGCCTTTAATTAATGACTGACATGAATACACAAACACTCTCACTCAGACTGACACTGGAAGTTAACAAATATATCTGCAATCCCTCAGGATTTATTGACAGTCTTTTCTTTAGTTGCAGCTTGCTGAGCTGCTGCTTATTTGCCCTCTAAACATTTTGGTTCAAATGTGGCCAGAATGCCTCCTCCTTCTTCAAACAGCGACATAACTTCATGAAGGAAAACAGTTAGGTTTTAGTTCACTTGTCTTCTGTTCTACTTTGTAAAGAAGCACATCAAGTACATCTGCAGTAAGGACATGTACTCTCCAGTATGTTTAGAACTCAAGCTTCAGCTCTTAAAATGCTTTCTCAGGAAAACCCTTCTTTCTTACTTTCTTTCTATCTCTTTTCCAAGGATATATCATCCCAGACATGGAAAGACAGGCCAATGACTCATACAAAAATGGAAAGATAATTTGTATATTTCTGACTGATTCATAGATGTCAATGCAGTGTGTACAGCCACTCTGCTGCAGCATTACACAAGCACATGATGACTTTCTTGACATCTGCATTAGTTAACAGAGATGTCAGAGAAATGCATTCTTGTGGAGTGCTGTTGACAGGATCAGAATGTCATTGCTAATGCTTCTCCTTCCTTCCCACAGTTCAGCAAAGCTGTTTGAATATAAAAATAAAATAAAAACTATTTATAAGAGATCTCTAATCCCTCTTTCTTCACAGAAGCTCACATCAGTAAGCAAGGAAATGAATATTTTAATAGGCTGTAGTTGGTGTTCAGAACATGCTACTTCTTTGCAGGGATCCCACTCAAGAGTGGAAATTGCAGCCTTCTCCCCCTGGTAGGCTCACCCCAGAACTGCTCTGTGCACTCAGGGGAACAGGTCCCTACTATGATGCCAAGAAAGGGACCAAGCCACGTAATACTCACTTCACTGCTGTCACAATTTAGCACACATCAAATACAAAAGTGGTCTTTAAAGCAGCAGCAAGATCCTACAGAATAAATCTTTATCACCTTATTCAGCATGACCTGAAGAAGCAAAGGGCATTAAGTAAAGGAGGAATATCTAAAGCAGCGTGGGATCTGCCATGAAATATAAGCAAAATACTGTTACAATAAGTAACACTTAGTGACTAAGCTGGGCAAGTGAGGTAAAGAAAGGGTCCAAGATACTGAAAACCTCAGTTTCATCCTGGGGGATATGTAACCCAGCACTTTAACTTTATGGGTACCACCTCAGCCTGGGCTTCTTCAGCTCAGCAGCAGGAAACGAATTTCACAGAAAGAATGTTTCATTTCTCAGAAACTGCTCATGGGGAAATGATTACTTGCAAAAGTTAAAAAAAAAAAAAAAGGTGTGGGTGTTCTTTTAAAACAAAAACCCAAAAAGCAAAAAAAAAGCCAAAAAAACCCCAACAACAAAACACACACACACACAAAAAGAAGTGAAAAACCTGTAATTACTTCATAGCAGCTAGTATAAGTAACAATACTGAACAAATTGCAGTGATTACAAAATCCTCTATAAATATGGGTAGCACTATTCTTGACAATAATTAGTGTACAGCATCTTCTCAATAGTATCATGATTAATATTTATTCTGATGTTGTTTTTGTTCTGGGAGCTAGGAGGGGAGAAAGGGAAGGGAGACAGCATTCTAAGAGAGCTGAGTATGTTTGAGAAGCAGAACCAAAAGAAAAAAAATCTGCTTTATTTTTCTGCTTACTGTCATTTCCCCTCCCCTCAAAAAGGCAATGCAAATGGTGCTTTACTGGTTTTAAAAGTAAAGACAGAAATTATGTGGAGTTGGGACTGCTGAATTATTCATGAGTTCTGATTGAATGGGATCATTATCTCTGGCCTTACAAGCTAATAAATACTGTCTAATGCCTGGGTACTGTTTTGATCTAATAGTGTCAGAGAAAAAAAAAAGACAAAAAAAAAAAAAAAAAGACTTCTTTTTTGCAAGCTAGAGCCTAAATTAGGGAGGAGCTCCCTGATGAGCTCATTGCAGGAAAACCATGGGGTTTTTTTCCCTTCCATTGACTACAAGGTTCACTTTGCAGTTCTCAGTCTCATTTGCTGCAAAGGCATTTTAACTTGGGCATGAGGTTAAGATGTTGCTCAGTGGTATCTACACAATTACTCATAAATTTTTATTCCTTTCTTATCCTCAATAGTCTTATCCTCCTCCCCCCCCTCCCCCACCCCAAGGTTTTCCAGTCTCTTGCACCTTGCAGTAGAAAATACCCAAAAACCAGAGTACTTTCAGAGGCAGACACAGCACAGGAAATGATTATACTATCTAATCATCTGCCTGTCAGCAGTCAAATAATCTTAAATTGCATTGTTCTGTGATTTATTTCAGGATTGATTGTCCTGAGTCTATACTCACTTGATTTAATAGCATAAACTAAACATTTTGTATGGAACCTGAATTAAGGTTCTGCTCAGAGAGCCATCAAAAATGAAGAGGAATTTGTTAGAGTACAATACAAAACAATATTTTTTGATAACATTTGAAACAACAATAAGAAAAAATAATGGTTCAAAGCCCATGTAAATTAAAATTAAAGCCAAGGTATTTCATTGGATATTTTTCCATATGCTTTCTTGAGGATTACTTTTAGAACAAGACTTGTTTCAATAAGAGGAAATAATTAGGATATTATTACAAGTTTAAAAACCCCTCATAATTAGATAGGGATTAGTAACTTCATTTTCATATGATTAACACAATAAAACCCATTTTTCCCCAAAGTAATCTGAGGCCTATTAAGCAACATGAGATCATATATCAAGGGGCCTTTTAGTAATTCAGCAGTTTGTAACATTTACGCAGAGTGAGAGTCTTCCACAAAACAGCTGGCTTCTTTCTATCAAAAAAACATGGTTTTGGGCACATTTATTTCAAGGTCTAACACAGTCCTTGGAATCATAATATTTAATTAAGGATTTTTTTTAACACCAGTTAGAACTGTGTGAACAGCTAGGGGGAAAGTGTGAACGGTTTCTCAAATTGTGTATAAATAATGGAGCTCTCTGCTCTTAGTCTAGCATGGAAAGACCCACCTAGTACATCTGGATTTTAAGGAATATCTGCTAATAATTGGCACATTTAAGTTTAAAAATGCCCAGTTTTATGGTGTTTTTTAGTCTAATAATGTTAAATGCTTAGCTCCACTATGATAACTAGGCTAAATATGAAGCAAATTATTGACACATTTGCCATTTGCACACACAACTCATAAACAATAAGTAATAAAGAACAGATGTGGCAAAAATTTAGGTTTGTGGGTCTATTCAGTGGAATAATTCTCCAAACATTACCTTTTGAGTCTGTCTTTTTAGTGCTTTTATCATCAGCAAAACCACAGAACTGTTCCTTTTGTTGTTATTAAGTAGGAACATGTTCACCCATCTTGGCTTTTCCACATTTTCTGCATGTGATGCCAGTCCCTGCAGCCAATGAGAGCTTCAGACAGGGGCCATTATCTGTCACACTCCTGGACCAAAATAACAAATAATATGCCTGGAGGTGCTGCATTTTGTGACTGCTAGTTTCCCCGCATGGCATATGCCTAGATAGACTCAGATGAGAGGTGATTGCACAAAACTGTGATTGTGAGATGACTTAGCAGAACCCGTGATGATGTCCTAATGGCCTCCTGCAGAGGGGAACAGGGGTAATTGTTTGTCAGGGGAAGGAACACATCTGAAAGGAGGCATCCTCTGCAAACCAGGCAGCCATGTGGAAAAAAGAGAGGAAGAATCACAGTGCGGCAAGGCTGCATTCAAGGCTAATAAAATGAATAACAAAGAGGTGAAAAATGAAACAAAATTACCAGGTTAAAAAAACCTGTTAATGGTGGGCTCTGGGTTAAAAAAATAAACAAGTCACATCCAGACAACACAGTTCTTTTAAAATTATTAAGTTAAATTCTGTGACTCCCAGCAAGGAAAGTTAGAGCAACAAACCCAGGGAATGCAAATGCATTTCCCAACATCAAAAATAGGCACAGAGAGACCCCTCCTTCCTGTATGTTCTCACCTGTGACAAGGTGGCTTGATAGTCACCAACCATTTGCTGTGTCATTTTCTTCTTCCAGCTCTTTAATCTTCCATTTAAAATATTTGATTTTCCTGTGATCACTGCTTAGAAAACTGACATCATCCCAAAATCCTATCTAGAGCAAAGCAATTGGAGTTGAGAAATGAGAAACCATCAATGTCAACCCAGGCAATTAGGGCATCAGTGGGAACTTGCCTTTAATGTCAGCTGGGGCAGAAACAGACCCTTAGAGCATATTAAGGACCTTATTTTATACTCTTTCAGCATCTTCTATTTGATCAAAAATAAACTGGAGAAAATAAGCTTATTAATCACACAGAGAACAAATTCCCATGTCTTTCCACCCCCACCTCCTAATTATTTATTTTCTAACTACAGAGTAACAAACTTACGAATCTCAACAGAAATAATATTAGCTACAAATCAATCAACTGATTATAGCTTCATTCTCCTTTAGGTAAGAGCCACAATTTTTATAATTTCATACCATCACATGTGCTCATATTCCACTTGTTATACCTTACCAATGGGCATCTGGTGAAGAGCCACTCAAACCATGACTTAGGTGGAGTAATCCTTGACTGTCCTGTGTTTATTCAGCTACACCAATGTCAAAAAGCTTTTATTTTTTGTTTTCTGAACACAATACCTTCTGAATTCTCCGTAAAAGAAGCAGAGCATTGAAAAATACCTTCAACTCAGATCTACCTACAATTGAAATAGCATCCACTGCAAACAATTAAATGAAATTTGCAAACAGAATTGGATAAATTATACCTCTTTTTTGCTTTGATGGTTAACTTGGGCCTAATAAAATTATAAAAGTAGTTTAATAAATAAATATTACAGAAATTAAAATAACAATTTACTCTGCATCAACCTAGAGATTATTGTTTCATTTCATTTTCAAATAACCTATTTTTAAACCTTTTTCCCCAATTTGAGGTTGATTTCTAAACAGGAGAGGAGTCCCACAAAAATTTATTTGGTTTAAAAGTGTTCAAATGAAACATTTTAGCATATTCTAAAAAAAAAAATAAAAATCAATATTCTCATCTTTTCCATTCATTTTTTTCCTACCAAAATTTTCCGCTGCAATTCATCAAAACTTTCAATTAACTCTGATCTCTTAAAAATGCTACTTTTTGTAAGCTTATTTCCCTAGAACAAATGTTATTTAGTCCCATTCACAAACATTTTGGATAAAGTTTTGAGTTTAAGAATCTCTCTTCAAAAATAAACCCAAAATATGCTAAAAGCCAAAGTCTAAGACAGGGAAGAACCTGGGAGCCTCAGCTGAGCAACAAGTGTCAAGTCCTGACCTGTTTGACCACCAGCTAAAGTGTGTAAAGGCCCTTCCCCTCACTTTGGAGGGTTTCTCCTCAGAGGGGAAAAAAAAGGAGAACAAAGAAACCAGACAACAAAAAACCTATTTATTAACTAGAATTATTCCACAGTCTTGATAGAGAAAAATAAAGTTGTCATTAACATGGCAATATGAGGGCTGGTCACAAATTCATCACAAAACTGTTTTAATGGGAAACTGAGTTTTCAACAAAACTAAATTATCTTCTTGGGTTAATTCTTTATTTACCAGGAAAAAAATAGAAATTGAATTGGAAAAGGAAAATTGATTTTTTTTCCCTGAAAAATGGCAGGAAGTGGGGTGAGGGGTGTTTGCTCTGCCTTTGACATTCACAAAAGTGAGTTTCCTATGGGCAAGCTGGTCTTGGACACACTGAAGAAAGGGGAAATTGTTTGCTCAGTGACTTGCCCATTTTTCCCTCAACTTCACCAGAACTGCTGAGATGAGCCTTCGGTCTCAAAGGAGATCATGCAGTAGCATAATTGATAATAAAGATAGATAGGTTACCTGAACAAAGAGAACCCAAATCTGATTAATAACTTCCTAAACAAAAAACCTAAAAAAAACAGGTCTACATACCTCCCAAGATGTAACAAATATAATAAACATGAAAATACAGAGTGTGGTGTGAGGAGAGACTCATGCTGGGTTTTAGATTTCTCTTGTTGGTTCTGTTCTCTCTTTCAATGTTCAAGTTCTGAGCAATTATCCTTCTGCTAAATTCCGAGTCCATGAAAATCTGTAAATTTTCTATTCTATGCACAATGTGCTACAAATTCTTATGCTTATAATATATTCAAATTTTAAACAGCTGGGCAAAGTGATCATTGTAGGTCTCTTCCAACTGAAATATTCTTTTCTATACAACTCCTTGAGATAGCAGAAGTCTTTTCTAGTTCTATTACATTGTGTGCTCAATTGAAGCTTGAATCTTTTTATGACACTGGAGAATCATATGAGATTCTTTAAAAAACATTAAAGTGACAGAAAAGATAAAAATCACCATTTCTTTCCTAAAGCTTTTACCATGAGTTTTACCAATAGGATTTTAAAATACTTTATTACACTACTTAATTAGTTTTTAAAAATTATTGAAACTGTAGTTCTGAGTGAGTTTCCTTCTGTTGTAACACTGGAGATACAGGTAAATGGCAGAATACCAGAATATGCTTTAAAACAGAAGAACATTCAAAAATTTTAAGCACTGCTTTTATCCTATTAGTTTTGAAAATGATAAAGGTCAACCAAAAAAGTAAACTGGCTGCAAAGCAATGCTTTTGCAGTGATTCCCAGGCAGCACGAATTGTCTTCCTTTCACATTTAAATGGCATTTAAGTACTCCTACAGCTACCCTCATCCTTAAGGCAGAGCCCTGAGAATGCAATTGAGTCTTCACACACGCTGGCATTTGGGGAGCTTTTCTACTCAAAACCACATGAGAAGCAATTGTTGGAGCCTCCTCCACCTTCTTCAGAACAGCTTTTTCAACTGTGTTGAACATTTTTTACTAAATCTTTGGAATTTGGTTGGAATAAAATAAAATAAAATAAAATATGCCATAGACTAATAATAAGGACAAGAGTCAGGAAACCTTCAGGAATGGACAAAATGCCCCAATATCTTTGCAATTGAACACTAAATATTTTATACTTAATAAAGAAAGGAAAATCTATTGAAAACAATGGAGGAAATTGCTAGATAATTAAATACTCTAAATTCCTATGTATGATAACTCCAGGCTGAACGGCTGTCATTGTTTCTTTTCTGTATAAAATAGAAAAAGCAGTAAGACATAATTAGTCCTGAAATGCAAAATAATACAACTGTCTTACAGTGTCTTGAAAAAAACCACATCATTATAAAACAGGGTGGGAGAGAAAAAGACCCTGTAAAATGTGCTGGAGGTACCAGCCAGACTGTATGATCACTCACGAAGAAACCTCAACCTACAGAGAGGTAGGAACACTTTTGAGAGGAATCACAGCTTTAGGAATTTAATGCAAGTTTTATTCTTGTGACATTGGACAGGATTTCACTGCTACTTCAAAATATAACTTTTCAACAGGAAATCAAAACAAGACTATTTTGAAAAAGAAATGCTGTGCTAAATGAAGTCTAATTTCTCTCCTATGTGCTGTACTTCAGTGAGTATATTGAAATACTCTGTACTTAGTGTGTGAATAATAATTTTCTGAAATGTGTCCAAGCTGGTTTCTTACCTGAACTAAGTCAGATAAAGTAGACGTGGGAAGCTCAAACTCAAGAACAGCTATTTTTTTTCATTTTCCTTCCTTAATTTCAGACATCACACCTTGTTCAGTTTACACCCCTGGCAGTCTGCTAAATCATTCTTCTTCAGAACAAAAATAGCATAACAGCATAAATTCCACTTTACACAGAAGTGAGAACAGAAAGTATTCAGTTTAGCAGACACTTAAGTGAAATATTTCCCCTCCTACCAGGCATTACCTCTCCGTTCCAGCTGTATTTTTCTGTCTTACTGTATACTCCTCTGGTAGAATCTTGTTGCCTTGCTAGGAAAACATAAAATGAAATTAGCAACTGGCCAACAGTGAATCACAGCTGGTAGTGACTGCAGGCAGCTCTAAAGATGGCACCATTACTTGTCCATGCAAGAGAGGACACGAGGAAATGGCCTTAAGCCAGGGGAAGTTTGGATTGCATATAAGGAAAAATTTCTTCACAGAAAGGTGAAGGTTTGTTCAAGCTTTGGAGGCTGCCCAGGGATAAGCCATTGAGCCTCCATCCCTGGAGGTGTGTAAAAAACATGTAAACAGGGCATTTAGAGTCATGGTTTAGAGGTGGGTTTGATGGTGTTGGGTTAATTGTTGTACTTGATGATGTTAAGGGCTCTTTCCGACCCAAATGATTCTGATTCTATGAAAAATCAATTGTTTTTTTCTATGCATCTATCTTTTATAAGCTTTCCTAATTTAGTCTTGACCTCAAATAGAATTTTTGCATTGCAACACACATTGTATCTTGCTGCTATATTATATTGTCATCTTTAAGTGAATGCTAACCAGCAAACACACATGTGATTATTTAAGGGCAAAGGTGGCACTTTTTCCAGAAGGTGCCTGCTCCTGAGTGCAACTGTGCTGCAATGTTGTCACCAAGTTAGTAAGACTTAACCTTTTTTTCCTGTTCTAACAGCTGCTAACAAAATATTGGAGAAGTGTTTTATGGAAAGTTAGAGTAAAATTATCAAGATATGTCTTGTCTAATAGATTACTCTTCTATTCTAGAACTTGTCCACAAAGGTTTCAATTAAAGCTACTCCTTTTCACTTTTGACACATACAGCAAGGGGTCAAGAGCACTAAATAATCCCTGATGTCACCAAGAGTAGAAGAGATCGGGGACTTCACAAGGGATTCAAACAGGATGTGACAACAGCACCCTGTGGGGATCCATCACCTTGTGCAGAACTAGCCAGGACTGGCCATGCTGGATGTTGAGCTGTGTGAGACCCTTCAGGCTCATTCCTGGTACGGATTCCTGAGCCAGCAGAACTCCAGAAGAGACCATGACACAGCCCTAGCCCAGGAACCAGGTTTAAACTGTTCAGGAGGCAGATGTTGGCTGTGTGCCTGTCTCTCTGAGCCAATGGATAAGTCATAGCCATACAGAATGGAATTTCATATTGAGAAATCTCTGTGAGAGTCAAGCCAACCACCTGAAAGTCCACAGTTTGACCAAGCTAGGGCATGAATTTGAGGTCTCCAGGCAAGCATTCTGAGTCAGATGATTCATAATGTGCAGTTTCACTCAGTCTGAGAAAGTATCAACAAAACTGGTATTGAAAAAACTCCTTCCATAAATGAGAATTTTGTTGGAAAAAAAATTAAGCATTTTCCAGTTAATCCACTGTGAACTAGTCTTACTTTCTCTCTGGCAGATATCCCTAAGAAATGGCATACAAAGGAGAAAAATGTTGATTAGCCATGTTCTACCTCAGTCTGATTTAGCATAACACTGCAGTATTTTCCTGTGTCTTTTATGTTCCCAATCACTTGATTACAGAGTTGCATCATTGCTGAACCCTGGGCCATAAAAAATAAAGGAACACAATGACAGTCAGCCAAAACAACACAAACAGCTGCTTGTCTAGACATATTAGTAGTGTCCTGAAACCTTGGCAGCCTGGTGATATAAGCTAAAAAAATTTGCACCACTATTCTTGAAATGTCTTATTGTGATTATGTAAATCTAAAACTCATTTATTTTCACTGGAAACCATAAAAATCCAGGCAAAGGAAATCATGAATCATTTCACCCTTGGTTCCTAACAAACAGTATGATTCAAAGGGAGGTATCTGCAAGCTTTCTCTTCTAGTGAAAGTCTCCTGTGACCTGCATATTCTATAACATGAAGGGACAAATTAATAACAGTGTTACAATGTAATTGTTTTCTTTCAGTTATATGTGCTTACTTTGCTGTGGCAATTATTTGTTGATAAGCCATTAACTTATTTGTAAAATCTATTTGATGTTCCACCTCTGATTCAATTAGTAGAAGACGGTCCCTTTGCAATTAACAATACAGGTTAACTTTTTATAAAATTCCCAGTAGAATTTAACATTTCATTTCTTAGGGTTTTTTTACATCCACTTCTAATTAAAAATAGATGGCATTGTTCAATTAAAACATGCACATAAACACCACAAAACATCACCACCAATAAGAGAAGGTATCAATAGTTCCCATGCAATCACTCTGTAGTCTCAGTTCCTGGTTCCTCAAATTCTGAAGGAATTAAAAACCCACGTAAATGATTAATGGGCTCTGGCTTGTCCTAGCCATAAAAGACATTAACATCTACAGTTAAAACAAGGAAATTCTGAAATAACAGGCCAGAATTTTGGGTGCTTCACTTCCCTCCAACTTGCTTTTGGGACTTTTCAAAGTTACATGGAGCGGTTAGTGATCCAGCTGCAATTTTTCTGGACTTCAGCTGCATTACATGTTTGAAAAAACTGAGCACCTTGGAAAAAACGGGCACCCTTTAAAGACAAAGCCTTACACCAGATGTCTGAAGTTTCAAGAGCATTTAATGGTTAGAGATATTTCTACTTTTTTGGCTGCTCAGAAGGGGCTGAGAGGTAGGCAAGATGAAGAGGGAGATCAGAATTTGACCCTCGGATTCTGTCACTTTAATATTTGGCATTTCTGTGGCCTAAAAAGACTGGGGAAATCATTTAAGAACTAATGAAGAGCTATTTACCTCCTAAATCTTCTTCCCTTGAGTAATGAAATAATTACCCTCCCATAATCATGGAAATATTCAACTTGAATCTTAAATTGAGCTGTTGTGAAAAGTGGTAGTGATGTTACATAGGTGATCACCATGGTAACGTTTGGAAACTGCACTGTCGTCAGCCAAGAATATCACTCTGCTTTTCCCACAGCAGTACAAGAGACTGGAAATGAACTCTTCCAAGATCCCATATTGAGAAGGGAAAGTGAACATTTATCTGTCTTACCTGCAAGGACACACAAACCCATCAAAATCACCAAAACAGCCAACCCCCTCAAAAATCCACTCACCAGCACACTGTCCACGCCTTGAATTACTTTGCAATATTATATTACTGTTTGCTAGTTTTGTTTTGTTTATTCTCTGTACATTAAGTCAAGACAGATCCCAAAGGAACAACGTGGTAGGACTAAAAGGAAAAATCAAAAGATTTTATTTGCATAACTTCGATAATTAGACATCCTACAAACTATTAGAGCAGTTACCTTTTAACTTGGCTCTTTTACAAATGAGCCCTCTACTTCTGCTTGAATCTTTGATTTCTTATGCAGTTTGGTTTTCTACAATGGCAATAGTAGTCACTGCATCTGAAGAATGTTCACTTCAGGCTACCCAGTCCACGTACCCCAAGAGTAAATCTGGCTCCCTACTCAAGGGGCAGCTCAAGGGAATCTCAGTACTAAGAACATGGTTTTTACCAACAGTCCAAGAGATACAATGAAGGACCATACTTTGAATATTCACCCCTTACAAAAATGGTCTGATGTTAAAACATTTCAGATAATGTAGAACACTCAAGGCAGAGAGATGGGTAATTTTTGCTACGCTTTTGCAAACCAAGGGATGAAGCTAATGTGCGCTACTAATAAGGACTGGAGGTTCTGTATCAAAAAGCCTGTGAAGGAGTTACACATCTCCCAGCTCTAAGATATCAAGATTTTCACTTTGATAGTTGTTTTTCTGCCTTAATGTTGAGTGGTATGAAAGCATAACCATTCAAAGAGGAGATTAAGTATCTGGGATACTAATTTTCCATTAAGCAGGATAGAGAAATTGAAGTGTCAATGATGCTCGAGTACACACTGCTGTGGAGATGGTAGATAAGATGCCCAAACCGCATTGGCAGTTTACAGCTAGGAATGATTCTATGAGTTTTTGTTAAAACGTAAAGTTAATTAAAAACCCAAATCATAAACAAGAAAATTTTCAGAAAGAACTTATATGCCTAGCAAATTAAAAGAAAGCAGAGGATTACATTCTTCTGTTAAGGATGGTCTCTCTTCTGAAGAATTAATATACCTGAAGAACTCCTTCACACTCATTGTTCAGGCAGTGTAAGGAAAGCTGCCTTCCAGGCTGCTGCAATAAAACAGCAAGCAGCAGGTGAGGTGAGAACAGTCATAAAGGCAACATACCCAGGCTCTGAAAAGATTCTCAGTTTCACTTGAACTCACAAGTGATCTATGGAGTTCATAGTGGATTTCTAAAGGCCTAACCTTTATCTAGTGGTTACTGAATTAAACTATTCTCTGATAATGATGGGCTTCATCTCTCCTTACATTAGCAACCTAAAACCTTAGCAGGCATCTAGTGTAAACTGGCTTTCTTTGTAGGCAGTGACAAATGATGCTTGAGCATACAAAAGGTAAGATACCTTTTCTTAAACACCTCTCAGCATTCAGAGGGCAGCTGTCATATCTTCACTCTTCTTTTCCATGGAACAGAGTTTTATATCCTAAACTTGGCATCACATCTTCTAAATTCTTAATTACCTAAACAGTTGTTACAGCACATGAATCTCAGTCTTAACCAACCAAAGAGCCTGTTCATACCTGCTCACCAATGATATCAAGCCTGGAATGGTACAAACTGGAGTACTGGAAACTTCTGCCCCATTGAAATGGGAGCAGAGGCCACAAAGGCTTACTCTGTCTGCTTAGCACAGAGGCAGAAGATGCAGATCCTGCAGAAGGAAGTAGAGCTCAAGATCACTTTGACAGATGTAAAGAGGTGCTGAGGCAGAAACAGCATGTGGTATTCAAGTGAAAAAAAACCCACCTGCTTTAGCCAAGTACAGATAAGGACAAATCACAGACTTTTTGACTGCTCCAAAGGCATAGATCAGTGCAGTGTTAGACTTTGAGCAGCACTTCTTTCTTCTGTGGGCAGCAGGGGCATCTGGCTCATGCAGGAACGCCTACGGCTCACTCTTGGATACTTCAGAAGCTGTAAGAGGCCTCTTATTCCCAGAGAGCCTGGGATAACCATTTCAACAGATGAAACACTCATCATAGACTATGGTCGTGTGAAGGAAGCAGCAGATGTCTTCCCTGGAAGAAGTTCTGAGTCAAATGTTCCTTTCACTGACTCCACTGTCCAAGCCATTTTAAATGTGCTTGCCAGTCTGTGGTCAGCCATCCTTCTCAGAACCTTTCCCACTTTCCTAAAAACAGAAGTTCCCAGTCCCAGCCCTGTTGGTCTTCTTCCTGTCACTGTGATCAGATGGATTATCCTCTCCTGACCCCTTCCCAGAAGTGTCTGTAACAACCCTGGTTCTGGTCAGGAGACCAGCATCCCAAATGGTTTGACCTCCTCAGAGCCTCTCATTAAAACTGTGGAGACAAGAAACAGATCTTTCAAAAGAAGAGTTTCAGGTCTTTGCCAAAGAATACACAACTTAGGAAAATCGATCCAAAGCACAGAAGAGCATTATCTAAATATATCATTACCTCAGCACAACCACATTATTCCAAATGAAGAAGGATCCAACTCATTCCTGCTTTCCCTGGAAGACACAGCTTGTTGTGTATCGTGTACTCCCTCTCTGCCTGTGTTTGACTGTTCAACTGGCTCACAGAGCCTGATTTCCTTTAATGTAAAGTTAGGATTGAGGGGAAAAAAAAGCCTAGTTCAGGTCAAGATTTTTTATTTTTAGGTCAGGTAGATGCAAGCACAAGCATTCACCAATTGATATCTTCCCCACTGTGTACACCAGAAGCATGAGTGCTATATTTTAGTGTCTTTCCAGCAACTAGCTGTTCTATAAATTCCTCACTTTTCCCACTCTTTCTACATAATCATTAAATTTAGATTTTCTAGTATCTAGGTAACTTGTTTGCCCTCAGAAGTTCCTGCAGATAACTGTTGGAGTTTACCTGCAGGATAACTAGGGCTCTGAGCTCTAGAGCTCTGAGAGTTCACCAACCAGCCCATTAAGCACCAAGAGCAAAGTTCACCTGCCCAGCTGGCATGAAAACATCGACATTTTATACACACTATCAAACCTGTGTCTTCCTTATTCTCTCCTGTTGGTGCTGGTGTGAGGCCACCTTATTGCAGCTGACCTTTATCCTGAAATGCAGCAGGAAAGGCCCTTCCAGTGTCCCCTCAGCCAGCTCAGCCACTGTCCCTCTCTCACGAGCAGCTCCTCTGATTTATCCGCGTGCAGTTTGCCGTAGTGAGCTGACCTAGTTTCCCCTTTGTGCAATCCTCCTGGGATATGGGAAGTGCTCTTGATTAAGCCAGCTCAGGCTCCTACTGTATTTCCTGTCCTTGCCCCTTGATGGGATAATTTGCACCGTACCTTAGTAGGCAGGTCCCTTCTTACCTTCTCTCTTAGACCAGACTCTAACAATCCTGCCTCTGCTGTGCACACAGTAGATGTATTTAGACTAAAGTTATTCCAAATAAGGACATCAAGGGTCACAAAAACCAGCTCTGTGCTGCTATTTTTCATTTCAGACACTAAATGTACTGTTGGATTAGCAGATTTTTCACTTCATCCAGGAGTGGCTAAATTTACCTACATTCTTTCACATCTTCTAAACAGCAGATTTTCTTCCAAAAATTTTAAACTGATTGATATGGAATTCATGAACAATTCAAGTAGTAACTGGTCATGACCTCCAGTAAAAACATGCAGATACTTACAGGTGAAAGTTGTGCATCTTATTTTTCTTGAGATGCTAGTCTAATGATTCCAGTCTCAGTTTTCTTGGGTATTTTTGCTTCCAACTCATTCAGTGTTTTTCCTTGACATCATTCTGGTAAATATTGTAAGCTTTGATTACTGTTGTTTTGGTACACTGTTCCCAGGTCTTCTATGCACCTGTAGCATTTTTTGTCATAAAATACAAAGAGCAAGAAATGTGGCATGCTACAAAACTGGAATAAAATTCAGCCTTTCAGACCTGCATCCACTGAGTTCTGGGGTTTGGGAGTTATTATTGATTTTGACAATTTTATTCAACTGTTTTTGATGGACTTGCTAAAGTTTGGATTCCCTTCACTTTGAAGTGATCCCAAGCTCTTAACTTGAAGAAAAAACAATTTCTTTTTACCAATCATGAAATAGTGTGAATTTTTCAGTACATAATACAATTTAAGGAAAAAAATGTCTTAAACTATTAAATAACTAGTGACTTCTTGAGAAAGAGGGATCAAGATATTATTATAATCCATACACATTATAGTGAAGGAATAAGAAGAGAATGAAACCATCTCAACTTTTCAAAACAACCTGAGTAATTTAGGGAGATCTGTGTCATTGGCCCGTGCTCTTGTTCTGTAACCACCTTTGAAAATTCCCACTCTGTAATTAATGCTCTCTGTCTCTAACACTACTGAAATAAAAGCATAGCTTGCCTGAAATTGGCCTGCTGTTTATAATGCAAATTAGTAAGCAGTTTCCCTCCATAAAAAAATCCTTAATTTACAATTTTTAGCAAGTTTACATTCTGGACCAGACAAGATAAATCATTCACACAAAATTATACAGAAATCCAGTCAACATATCTTTAGTAAATATGCTTTGAAGTGTTGGAAATAAGAAAGCTGACAATTTTTAATTTTTTTTCCCCTTTCAAACTCTCAAGAGAACGATACCTGTATATACCAAGCTTTCCTAAAATACCATTTTCAAAGAGTACACAGGGTAAAAATAATGTAGAATACCTTGATCACAAGTGATTGTTGAAAATGAGCTTTATGCTAACAAAAATATTCAATACTTAAACTATTCAGGGTTTAAGCCCTGAAATTAGTTCACCCAATGAAATTCTAACATCAAGACAGAGCTAGACAGGAGAAAAAGCTATAGCTATGAAAGGCATTTCTTTCTATATAGGGATTGAAAAATGTGGATTATCTTCATAAACCAAGCTTTTTCCATAAGAGGTGACCTAATAATAATGCAAATTTCTCATAAAACTATAATTATAAAAACCCCTGTTATTCTAATTATCTGTGATCATATACATGTATTTAACTTAACACCATCTCCAGATGCATCTAATGTCCTCAGCATGCTGTGCCATTTTGTAAATAGGTGGTACATGAATTTGATGGGCCAATTTGTCCCAGATCTCACATTCTGTCCTGAAAGAGCAGCAGACATAACTGCACCTACTCAGACAGCACCCAGGAATCAACTGAATCTCAAAGTAGCAGCTTATGTACCATTTTCTCATTCTTCTGAAGAGATAAGGGAGAGGGAAAATTTAACTCTAACACCAAGACAGTCTGGTGAGCAGAGAGAATGGCACCATCTCTCTCCTGGCCGTCCTTTGCCCCCACAGAGAAAAACAGCAGTCAGTCTCATTTGTTCTCCTTGTAATTAACTGAAAATTCAAGAGGGGCAGGATAAAAAAAAAAAAGAGGGGGCTCATTTACCTCTACTTCTAAGTGAGGCAGATGAAGGTGGATATTACATTGCACAGTGTATAGTCAAATACAATGAACAGCAACATACAAGCAGCTCCTAAAATTTCAAGTTATGTACCTGTTAAATGTAATCTGATAATTAGCTTCATGTTAAAGATATAAACTATCAAAGGCAATCAATAACCAGAGACACCAAATATTATACACAAAGCAGTTTATCCATATCATAATCTAAAAATCTGTGTTCTTTGCTAACAGCATAGGCAATGTGAATTTTCCTGGATTTCCTGCTGTGACCAGGACAAGAGGCTTGGAGTTGTTCCTGCTCACTCTTCTGACCTGCACTTGTCCAAGGGCTCAGCAGTGACCCCGTGGGAAATGCCATTAAGGGTGGAAGTTACAACAGCAGCAGTGCCACATTTCCACATTGTAAATCTGGCAACTTTTGTGCCTGCCTTGGCAACTCCTCTATCCTAAATGTATTCTGTATTTCTGGCAAATAAATACTGCAGAGCTATGCAATGCACTCCAGAGAGGAGGAATAGGGCTTCAGGTGAAGGTGTGCTCCTCACAGAAAACAGGAGGTGTTCCTGTGACCAGGAAACCCAGAGGAGTCCCTCCTAGCCTTATTTCCAGGCTTTGTGCAGCACTGGGATAAACTGTTCTAGCTCACAGGTTTTTAGCCTGGGTTGTCAAAGGAAAATTTTGGAAAGTCACCTGGAGACTAGAGAGCAACATTATTGGTTTACACAATTCATGGCTTTAAACCAGGATTTTTCTTTCTGATTAATTTCGTTGATACAAGAATCTTGTATTATTCCCTCATGAAAGTTAAGAAAGAACACCACATGGTACTTGAACTCCTGCCATTGGCAATACCACAAAACATTAACTGGAACAGCAACAACCCACTAGCTTACAGCACTGGCTGGCAAACATGCTGGACTCACTAAATTTGGTGAAATAATGTGCCTGGGGATGAAAAGCACAGTAAAAAAGAATAAGGCCTGAAGCAGGGTAGTTCAAACTGCAGTGGGAGAGTTGATAGCTTGCATCGTTCTTGTGCAGAAAATAGTTGGCCGTGGGATGCTTGCTTGTTATCCATGCATTACACCATCTTTGGATGGCTCAGCTGTACAGGCCAGAAGAGGCAAAAGCTGAAAACAAATTCCTGCCAATTTCTTGCCTCTACTCACTCATTTATTATGGGAAAAACATCCATAGATGCATTGTCTGTTCCAGATCTTCTGGCTCTCATGGCCTTAAAAGATTGGTGGTTATTCAGATCCATGAGTCCTTCTTCATAAGCAAATCCTGATGCAACTCGTTTGAAGAGACAGATTCTGTAAACTTCATCTAACACCATTCACTCAGGGAACAACCTTTGAAATGAGCAGGAGAAATTCCTAAAGCACTCCACTTCTTGGTATCAGTGAAATCCCACCCTGGATTATTAGAGGCAATGCTTCATGTTACACCACTTTCATGCAGTTTAACCACCTGCCTTGCAGGAGTCAGACATCACTATTCCTATGTGGACATAATTAAATCTTTACTGAAAAAGGTAATGCATCATGAATTTGTATGGAAATTCTCAGAAAAAAAAAAAGTATAAAATATAAATCAGCCTTTTAAGGTCTAATCATATTAATTTGTGGCTTTAAAAATATTCTAAATTAAACAAGCACAAAGAAAAAAAAAAAGAGAATTTCCTTACATGCCTAGTTTTAAGGAAAATAATATTTATAAAGTAAATTCTTGTCTACAAAACAGTTTTATTTGGAGATGATTTTTGAAAAATAAGCTTGTAGAGCTTGAATATCATTCTTGTTAATCCATGCCCTGTTCATAAGCAGAAAAATCCTTTTTTTTCTTCTTGAGTTTACTTGTCAGTTGAAGTCTTCATGGACTGATGGCTAATATAAAACTCGATAAAGATGACAGATTCTTTAAAGAAATATCAGCTTTTCAAAATTTGCTAGGTACTGTTTCTGATCTTTTTTTGATTTATGGTTATACATTTTGATTGACTGCTTGACTGAGAACTGTCCTGGTTAAGGTCTATTTGATATTCTCAATCTTTTCTTCCTGAGGTCCCCAGAAAATAAAGTGGTGTCTTCTGCTGTTCTTTTACCAAGCCTCACAGCTCTGTGTCTCTCTGTGGCATGAAAGACTCCAGATCTGAAGATAATCAAGACCACATGACTGCAGAGGGAGCCAATTGTGTGCAGCTCCAGGATCCAACACTGTAAGGTTAATGCCTCCTTGTTGAAAGCGTATAATCATTTTGAAGTACCTTCTTTGTTTTGTGCTTTTGTTGTGGTTTTGTGTTTTGGGGTTTTTTTGTTATGTTTTGTTGGGTTTTTTTAAAGAATGACAAAAAAACCCAGAGCCTAATTTTATGTGCCTGGGAGTAGCTATCTGAGCTTCAGGCAATACAAACGCTGCTATTACTGGGGAGTAAAAGCTCTGCATAATTAACAAACATCATCAGCCTTACAGTTCCTGTAGAATGTAGTAAGTTCCTTGCCTGAAGGCTGCTCTCAGCCTAGTAAGTCTGTTTACCCTGTCCAAGATTAGATTAGTTTAATTATTATGAAAAAGACTGCTAAGATCTTACAGCCTAATTATGCAAATGTTTCTAAATGTTCACAAAAGTAATTTATTTATTTGGAGATAAATGAATCTGTTTTGTCATAAACCAGATTGCAGTCCTGGCAATGTACAAGCAGGGTTATGTGCCCTTAGGCATATCCTTCACCGCAAATATCAGTGGGACCCCTGGATTACAACATTTATAAATACATAAATGTTTTTTAGCAGGTTTTTATTGTTTTTATAAATTATAGTAATCCCAGAAAGAACTATCACAGGTTTAATACTCACCAACCTTGTTATGAAAACAGGGTTTCTCAGCAGAAGCATTTAAAAGATGCTAACAGCTAAAACATTCCTGGTAGACCTATTAAGATGCACCTGTTTTATTATGCTTTGGAACTGATATCTTCAAAAGAGTTCTCCCCTCCTAGCACAGACTCTTGCTGCTAACATAACCTGCATCAATACAGTACTATTATTCTAAATAAGGTGGTAGTGTTCTTCTCAAGGCATACAGTGCTAACCTTAACTGGAAACAACCCCTTTTACATTAGGAATTCTCTAAGTTTCCTCATAAAGCTCATTACAGGTTAGAGATTTAATTCTTCATCTATTTGTAATTACATGACAACACATGAAATAGATGCAGAAGAACTGTTCTATATTTAGCTACTGCTCCAGTTTTGTTGCTATTATCATGGAGATAACACCTAGGCAGCTCACTGCTGCCTTCTCTGAACTCCTGTGCATTCGAGGCAGACTATTTAAATTTTGGACTGTTAGACACTTAAAATCTGATCTTGACCACAAATACAACTGAAAAAAACCTAATGTCTTGCACAGCTGCGTGAAATGAAGTGGGACATAAGCCCAGAAGAAGACTGGCCTTTACAGAGGTCAAATCTCACCTTAATGAGACAACACATCTGTAACTGGGGCTATTCTGTGCACGTCAGAGCACACATCCCTGATTCCCACAGGCATCAGCTTCAGAGGGAACTGAACTACAGGCACCTTTAAAACAACAAACACAAAAGGTTTAGCTGGATATTAGCAGCAAAGCAGGTGAAGTGCAATTCATATATTTATCAAACTCAGATATTTTGAGCTAAGTCCCTTTACACTGTACATCAAATTGATGCAGTAACGCCTTTCTGCCATCGATGTTTATTTTCTACTGGAGACAATAGCGTGACATTTTACTGGAAACATATTGCAGTAAAATCAATGCAGAGTGACTTCTTGATTTGTTTATAAATTAACCATTCCTTAAATAAGCAAGGCAATAGCTCTATATGGGAATTATACCCACAGTTCTCCTGTGTATTAAACGGAGGATGTGAGCGATTATTTTAACTGGCTGCTATGACATCACCATTATCATGGATATTCAAGACATTAGAAGCTGTGTGCTGTCAGTTAAATGATCACATCTCAAGTGCACCTGTGTTATAATTATTCATTTGGAGCAGGATCATTAACATATTCCTTAAGTCATTTACAGGCAATTTGACTCTACAGTAATGATTTTTTCCCTCTTTGTAACAAATTAATGAGATATATATAAATACGCAAGTACAAATGAAATTCACACAATTCATACCATAATTAGCGTGTACCAAAGGTCTGAAAATTGTCTAACTTGTTTTTTTTTTCCCTGTGGTAGGCAGCTATTCAGCACTATATATGATTCCTTCAGAAGAAAGACCCCTGTCAATATATTTTAACAGTCACAACGAGGTTAGCAGTGATGTTAGCTGTTGGCACTTAGCAAGCAATACTTGTAGTCCAGGCTCAAGAGTTTAAATTGTGAAAGTAGAAGAGGAGACAAGATGGAGATTTATTAAATCTATCTATTGATCTACATGAATAAGTTACATGTTCAGTATCACCAATGTAATTAACTTGCCCCAGTTTCCAAAAACATACAGTTGTTTCTGGCTAGACAACTTTGAGAATCCTGGAGCTGATCGATAAGTGTGTACAAGTACAGTGAAGCATGACCGCATATCTGCCAAACAGCTTAAATATTGATACCTTATTTTAGGATTTTTCCCCATGTCCATGCTGACAGAACTTCCCTAAAATGGTAAAATCTCTGTCATTAGTGCAAGATAGTGCTGATTTCAGCTTGCATACAAAGCTCCTCAGAGAGGACATTGCTGGGTGAAGGCTGCTGTAAGAACGTCAGAAAACTGTAGTGCACACTCATTTGGACCCAAAGAAACCTCTAACCCATAACATCCAAGATGCAATGATTGCCTACTGCAGGCAACATGCTTTCCTCACTCACAAGGTGTGGTGGACTGAAAAAATTCACAGCAGCATTTACACAGATCAGTCCTACACACTCTTCGCCCTTACCATGCCATTAGCTGGTATCACTGCATTTAAATAATTCTTTTATTTGACTGCAAAACAATTCCCTCAATCATATGCAGGAGGGAGGCAGTGAACTCAGTGGGTTGAAATCTAGGTACTGGGCAGGTGTACCCTGTCTCTAGACTCCATTTGTTACACTAGCAGTGTGGCAGTGAGCACAAGCTTCTCCACTGGGAGAAGAGACACTGTGAGGTGGCAGCTTTTCTTCTAACTCATTCCCCTGAAAATGTTTGTAAAACTCCTGCTATTTGGGGAATTTCTTCTCTTACACAGGTGCTCTTTAGAAGTGACTTGGGAGCGTCTGGAGAGACAGAGTGGGGGAAAGTGTTCCCAGCTTCTCTTCAGTTTTACAAGAGTGGATCCTGGGGGGGGCTCAGAAATCTCCAGTTTTATCCACAGCAATGACATCACCTCTGCCTTGGCTCAGCAACCTCTCTTGGACAACTCTCTAAGAGGAAATAGAGGCTTCATGGGAAAGGGCAGCTGCATGTGTGCATAGGGAACTCTGAGGCACTAATCTATAACTCAAAGCATGGGGTGCTCTGGATGACATCCATGATCCTGTATGGCAACAGAGCAGAAAGGAAATTAGATTTATCTTCAATCAGTTTTGTGCTAGACTTCCATTTGGAAATCTTGACCTTAGGAATGTAATTGGAATTTTCTGTTCTCTTCTTCCACAGTCAGGATATCAGAAGGAAGTGTTGAAACCAATGGCACATGAGAAACTTAGTAACATGATGCCAAAATCTCTGAGATTTTATGATCTATTTCCCTAATTATCCTGAGAAAATTACAGCATCCTTTATGGAATAAGAGCATTATAAAAATAATAGATTTCTCTGTGGTTATCAAATCTCAGGTTACAATGAGATGATTTCAGGTGAATTAAAAAGTATCAACTGATACTAATGCCATCAGTAGATGAAGGCACCACCATTACTGCAAATATTACAGAAAAATGAAGAATTTTAACTACAAAATGCCACATCAGTCATAAAATCAAAGCACAGAAACAATGGGATGGAAGTAAAAAGCAGATGAAGCCTCAGTATTTTTTCAGGATATAAATAACTCAGATAATCTTACAATAAAACAGTACCCACTGTGTCGATGTGTCATTCCCAAGTATCAGTTAGAAACAGAGATTCAAAAAGAATGCTTAGACCCTTGAACATCACACTCTATCAGAGTAATTTACTGTTTTTAATATACAACTGAAATGCTACAGAAAACAAAATGTTGGATTATAATATATTTTGTGTTACTGAAAGGCACTTCCTCCAACAGTGTGTTCCACACCATTGAAAACTCAGGAAAACTCAGCCTTTGCCCTGCCCATTCTCCTGGTACAGCTCATGTCCCATCACTTGGCCAGGTGGCTCTGCTCCACAGCCCTTTCTCAGGATCTGGTGTTTACAATGTGGCATCAGCAATGGCCTGGGGTTTTACCTCTCCCAGAATAAAATCTGACAACTCACCCCCTCCCATACCAGTACCTAGAGACTGTCCATCCCTGCCCACCAGCCACAGTTAGTTTCCCTACCCAAGCAAGCTCAGATGGGCTTCTCACCGGATTTATCCTGAACTGCACCATGACAGCAGACATTTAAAGCACTTCACAAAAGAAAGAATTTGCTATTCTTTCACCCAGTGATGGAAAGCATCAATGTCATGGTGGAAAGCCAAAGGAGAGTTTCATATGTACACCCTACATACATATATCCTCCTTCTCCCATGCTCAAGACAACCTGGCTACCTATCCAGCTTGGGACAGCAAGCCCTACCCCAAAAATTTCTTGGTACCCTGATTCTTCTCAGGGTCTGCATCACACTTTTCTTCCGTATCACATCTCTCTAAAACCCCCCCCTCTCTTCAGAACAGAAGAATAGAAATCCTCCCTGGCCATCAAGTGACCCCTGAAAAAGTAAACCATCCTACTCTATACTGTTACTGTGACAATTTAAATCTCTGCATCTGACATTATCTTACCTGTGCCAGCACTTCCCTTTTCCCTCTTCCAGCTTTAAAGACCATTTTAAAGCCTTCCTTGACATAAAGCTGCATTCACTCAGGCAGCAACGTGCAAGTTTGAAGAAACCCACAATACACATCAGAATAATGCAGAGCACTCATCATGACTCATTCTTACTTTCTCTGTATTCAGTGAAAGCAGTTTTATATTTGTGAACTGCATGATACCACTGAACAGTGTCTGAGTGCCTTCTCTGGGTGACAAAACTTGCCATTGCCAATTTGTTGGATTTTATTCAGAGCAGAGCAGGATCCATCCAGCTCCTTTCCCTTGGCCCACCCAGCATCAGTCCCCCACCCTCAGCCTCCAGGCAGCGAGCACCTCCTGGGTGCTCCTTCCAACCTCCCTGGGCCCCCTCAGCCACAGCCACTGGCTCAACACAGCATCACAGACCTGCAGTCCCTTTTCAGATGGCAAAAGGGAGGCAGTTGGACCCTATTTGCTCTGAACTGCTCGGTTGTTCACGTGCAGGGGAGACAAAGACTGCTTTTCCCTCCATCTTTGCTATAGTTCTGCTTGGATCACCTTCTAGTGCATCAACTGAAAATATATGCACAGTAAACCAGTTATCTTTAAAGACATTAACATTTACCAGCTGTTCAGGTACCTTGACATCTGACAAAAACTAAAGAAATATTATGGCATCTGTATATCACACAGGCAAATAACCAAACTTAAATCAAATGTTACATCATTTTTCACCTCTGACTATTACAGTAAAAAAAATAATAAAAAGGCAAAAGCAGGCTACACAGTACTTCACACGTAGAATAGATTTATTTCATCTTACTGAGGCTTCCTGTATCATTCATTACTCATCTATCCAGAAACAACATGTTTAGCTTATGAGAACAATAGCCTGTAAATTTTGGAATCTGAAATATTCATGAGAAATAGGTAATGACATTTACAGCTTAACACACACACTCTGAGTTTCTAATGAAAGATCATAAAAAGCCAGAGTGCAATGTAGCATTATCCTTTGTTTTCAACTGTTTTGAAAGACAGTCTACACATGAAAACAGCTGGGAGAGTTGGGATATTTTCAATTGCAGCAGTCATTGTCTGGGAGAGGATCTGTGCTAAAGAACAGGGTCCTTTAGCATTGCTGAGCAACTGCTACAGAGCAGTAGCCCTTCAAGTGGAAGGGAATGCTGCTTCCTAGACCAGTGTTACTGATGGAGCAGGTCTGATCAGGGCTGACTCATCCATTTCCATAAATGACTTGGACACGGGACTCCAAGGGATACTAAATAAATTTGCCAGTGGTACTAAACTGGGAGAAGCTGCTGACTCCTTTACAGGCAGAGAGGCCCTGCAGGGAGACCTCAACAATTTAGAGGGTTGGACAATCACCAGTTGTATGAAGAGCTGAATTCTGCACCTGGGATGGGACAACCCTGGGTGTAGGGACAGACTGGGGAATGAGAGGCTGGAGAGCAGTGCCACAGAAAGGGACCTGGGGATCCTGGTTGATGGAAAATTGAATGTCAGGCAGGAGGGCCAACCCTGTCCTGGGGGGCCTCAGGCACAGCATGGCCAGCCAGGCAAAGGAGGGGAATTCCCTTCAATTCATTCTATCAATTCATTCAATTCAATCAATTCCTAAACCTTAACTGTGACACATCATAGAGATACATCCTCCATATATCATTGACTTTGAATTGAGTATTGAAATACTGAAATACAACAAGGACTGCTGATGGGGAAAACCAAAACAGAAGAAAATCCCAAACACTTTGCTCATTTCCTTAAAAAAATAAAGGCATGCTGTGATTCTGGATGCAAAAAAACAAAATCTCTATACATTAATTTATTATTGATCTATGAAAAGATCATGAGACTGAATTAATTTTGATCTCCCCTATTTCATATCTCACAAATCCTTTGCAAATTTAAGGCAGGGTAAAAAAGCAACATCTTTAAAGAATTTAGACCAAAACTAATTTTCCTATTGATAAAGAAATCAAGCATGTTTTAAAGGACCCACACCTCTGATTAACTGGAAATTTGATACCCTCAGAGCAGCTGTTGACTACAGCATTTAAGGTACCAGGAAGTCTTGTGCTAATCGCTGACCCTTACCTCATACAGGGGTTGAAAAGTGCAGCTCATCCCCTTAACTCAGGAGGGGAAGCTGGAACATCAGGCACCACTTTCATTTCCACTTTATCAAGAGCTCAGACCTTCCTAGACCCACATCATCTGCTCTTATCAGAAAGATGCCCTCTGCTCTCTTTCTTCTGCTTGAAGCGGGAGCCCCTCTCTGCTACACAAAGGATCTTGTCACTGCTTTCACATGGTTTGCAGCTTCATTACAAGCATTTTGCACATCTCAGGCTGGAACCTGTAGATGAGAACAGCTTTTTAATGTTTTCTGTAGTCTGTAAGAATTGTGCAATTATTCAACTGAAAGCAGTAAGCATGAAGGGAAAAATATTATTTTCAACTCTACTTTCACTGCACATTTCCAAGATGAGGCAGTGAGGCTTCATTTGCAGTCTGTTACAAAGCAAATCAAGATATATATTTAATATCTAAATTGTGCTCAGAAGCAATATGGAAAGAAGAGAAGAAACTGCTGATTATGTAGTTCAAGATGGGGCGAAAAACATGCTGTTCACACATATCAAGTGCCAGCAGGCAAATGTTGGAATAGTATCATTCCCTGCTCACTTAACTTGCTTTGTGCAGAAACTGACACATCTGTATAAATATTATAGGACACTCACTTGTAATTGAGGTCTCTCATTGCAAAAATAAGGTCTCCAGAATTAGCTTCTGAAGTGCCTGGCACTCAAACTGCACGATAGTGAAGTGATCTTCCACAAGATGGCTCTGTCTCTCTCTCTGTTCCTATTACTGACTCAAACCTATGGAGAGGGAACATAAATAATATTCAGGACAAAATGAGATTACAGTTTGGAGGAGTAAGAGTGCCTCCACATGGGAACAGAGATGCTTCACTGAATTAGGGCAACCTACGTGACAGTGGAGAACAACACATTATCCATTTCTGCTGACTGTAAAGGGGTTTCACTGGGTGTTTTGAAATCATGTCTTTTGAAAGGCAGGTGCTTCCCCACCTGCAAGCCAAGCTGGTGGCCTCCAATGAAGTTTCATTTTACCAGCCACATTCCTAAGGGGCAGTGCCTAAATAACAAACTCTACTTTTCAGGGCAAACAGAAATGCTCAGCTTCGATTTTACAGCTAGTTCCTGCTCTCTATAAGCATGGGCAGTGAACCATCTCTGCAAATGTAAATTCATACTTGCACTCCAGACTTCAGGGAAAATGAAGCAATAATAATAATAATAGAAAACACTTGCACCAATATGTTTTTAAAATATTTTTTAGACAGAGATTCTATTAATATTTTTATATGAAAGCTATGGAAAAGTATCTTTGTGACATCTCAAAATATGTGGTTTTGAATAGCTTTAAAACCTATTGGACACACAGAGCCCACTTACCCATATTTATCCTTTTGTATCTTTATCTTATTTTCTGTGGAGTCCACTTTCCTGTACATTGTTCTGTTTAACATGCTTACCAGAACCTTGAGAATGTGTGTAACAGATTTGTTTGTGGAGTGTTCACCTACACCTACAGAAAATTCTCTCAGAAATGAAGTATCTCAACAATCTAAAATACATTTGACTGAAACAGAGTTGCTAAAATCTTGCCTTATGCCACCAATAGCTTTACAGTACCTGATGATGATATAGATATTTGTCATGGCATAATGTGCATTCCTCCTATAACAAGTATTTAAAGTAGATCACCTTTAAGCAGCTGCATTGGGTGGATTCAGGACAGTTGTGTTATCAAATAACTTCCCTACTGAGCAAGAGAGAAACAAACAATCATCAGAATAGGAGAGTGGGACTATTTTTCACACTGTTGCTTCCTTCCTCTCCAAACAGTACTCTGAGACAGGTATAAAAGCAGCAAAAAACTCCCTAGGTCCCATGCTCTTTGCTATAGAAGGTGGGAAGAGCTGTGATGGAAACCTCCAGTTCTGTGGGATTCCTGGCACAGTTTGGAGCTGGTTGTGTGTGAGCTTCCTAAAATACATTGTGGGAAAAAGCTGGGACAGCAGCTTCCCACATGGTTTGTCTGAGGCAGCTCACAGCTTCAGGCTACCTCACTTCTGCCACAGCACAGAAGTACATCCCTGGCAGCTGCACGGGGGCAGCTGGGACACTGAAATTACCATGTAATTTACTCTCACATGCCCATGCTCATTGCTTCTGGAATATACCATCCTCAGTTGGCCCCATTATGACAGATGATAAGTGCAGTGTGGTAGGCAGGGACCTTCCTTCTTCTCACATCACTGTTCTGTGGTCTCTGCAGAGCTGTAAGAAGGTACCAGAAGTGTAGACCCACATTTGGCTTGCCAATAGCCAGCAGAGAGTTCTCTTACCACACTAGGACTCCTCAGTGAGCATTTGCAGCTAGATTACATCTCTTCTTCATAGTATGAGCACAGGAAACTGCTTACAGGGTCCCCTAAGAATATGGTCTATTAAATTAGCAAAACCAGGATTAGGTTTAAAGCCTAAAAGGAATGAGAAAACAGTGTTTTCTACACATTACAAATTGATATTATTTTTATGTACCTCGAATTGACTATTGACCACCTGCTCCTTATCACACACACTGCTCCCCACGTCATCATTCAGCTTTCTTGCATGCACACAACACCCTTTTCCAGCACTGTGGTTGCCATTGGACCATTTTCCTTGCAAGGTAAAGGAGCTCTGCTCTCTCCATTTTATCTCACCCACACTAAGGAAATCACATTTTGGTCCATATCACAAGATGATGGAGAAACCTGAGCTCTTAGAGCAGCTGCCTTTCAGTCCTGGGTGCTGCCAGTCACAAGTAGGACATGCAGCTGAGAGATAATACAGAAAAATGAGAGAAATGCCCAAATTTCACACTCACATGTGCACAAAAGAGCAGCAGCACATGACTGGATCCAACCATCCAGTCCTGCCACCCTCACCCATCAGAAATGGTGGCTCAGATCTTGGGGTGTGTAGCAAGCTTCTGGCACTCATTTCATAAACAGCTTGAAAATTAGGCAAAGAGGAAAGAGAACTTTTTTTTTTTTCTTCTGTGTTTTCTTTAGTCTTGCAAGATAAGCCAGTCATTAGTTTCACTTGCTTCTTTGCAGCTGCATCATTTCCCCAGCAGTTAGACAAAGCCTGCTCCCATCCCAGTGCTATCTCCCAGCTCAGGGACTGACCATTTCCTTTGAAACACTGACCTCCTCCTCAGAAAACATTCCTGTTTTCTACTTGTGCACACAGGTAGCAGCACTGGTGAATGGAGTGCAATCATGACTTGGCAAGTTCTACACTGTAAAGGAACTTCTACAGGGACAAGAGAAAATGAGCTGGAGATTTATAATGAATGTAAGGGCAGCAATGTGGCTTAGCTCCATTCTGTCAACAAGGAAGATTTTTTTTGAGAGGAACACAGGGACATATCCCTCACATGCTCTCAGTTCGTGTTAATTAAAAGTTATTTAATTTTACAGTCACTGAAGCTTGGGCATGTTACTGAGAGCTCCAAGATCCAGTCCTGATGCCATACTGATTCAGATCACTGCAAGGCAATAATCTTATTTTATAGAACCAAACACAAGGTATTCTGAAAAGAAAAGGAAAAATAAAGTAACATTTTTGCTTGCAGCCTTGTAATTTCCCTGAACCATGCTGTGCTGTTGACTTTTAAGCAAAAGTCTTTATTGAAATTCACTAGAAGTTCTATTTAAGAACTGGTGGCAAGATATGGGCCATTGACTTCAGTACAATTACTCCAAGTTGTACTGCAGAAGTCTGAGACTTAAGTCCTGAGTATTTCATAAGCTTTGGCAGGCTTAAGATCCATTATAAAAATGAGACATTGAAGTGAGTGAAAACATATCCAGAAGTCCTGTGGAACCTGATTGGACCCCTTTTCTTTTGGCTTTTGCTTCTGTTTAATTTAGATCCAAGATAAACTCAATGTACAGGCAGTTCATTTTCCTCACATGTAAAAGTTCACATGAAAAATGTTTTCATTGTATTACAATTACTTTATGCACTTGATACTTTTTTTATGATATTTCAGAAGAGTCCTGCCTCTTTATTATTGTCAGAATTCTTTTAAGAAAACACATTAAAATTCAAAAAAAGGTCACAGAAATGCAAATAGAAATGGTTAATTTTCCTCTGCTGGGATGCTTCAGTATTTTGGGAATGTCTTATGTCCCTAGAGACCCAAAAGGCAAGTCATTTGAAAAGCAGTGTGCATGCAGAAAATCACCAGAATGCCCTGTGGGACCAATCTGAGCCCTTCAAAATCCACTGGAGTCTGTCTGCTGACTTCAGAGACTTTCAGTGAAAGTCCCCCATGCACATTTTCTAAATCTAAACCATCATTAGGCTTTCCAAAACCCCTGTTCCTGCACTTGGAGGGATTCGGGACCAGCCCAGTGCTGTAGGCTGATGCTGCAGCACCCCATGGACTGCCCCAGCTGATTTTCTTTCCACACTGCTGACCACAGGAGCTGCCATACATATGCACTGCAGCAACTGGAATAAATTGCAGGGAGGGAGAAGTGTTGAGTGCTGACAAGTCAAAGATCTGAGAGCAGCCAGGACTCTTAAAGGAGATTCTGTACAGAGAAATAACACCAAAGCAGGATCAAGCCAGCAATCAGAAAAAATTAGTACATATTAACTGTAGTTTGACACAGGGAAGGCAGACCAGCAATATTTTGGGAATTTTCAGTGAATATCAAAAAGTGTCCAGAATACTAAAAAGCTGGCAACCAAGGCCCCCAAGCTTGGTACCAGCATCTGAAATCAAGTGGCCACAGCTGAGATTCGTAGAAGAAATAATTGCAGAATTGCTTTCACTGAAATGAAAAATAAAATTATTTCTAAAATGAATTCAAAAATCCATGGAGAATGTATTTTATTTCCCTGGAGCCTGGACCTCTATCTTCAGAGCAAAGGAACAAACCCCACTTTTGTACCAAGCAGCATCAGCACGGTCAGAAAAGTGTAAATGGCTTGTTATGGAAACTGTTTGCACATTTCCTCTGCACAGGGAAAATCTGTTGCATGTTATCACATCATTTAAATTAAGCTTGTTCATACAGGCAGTGTCATAAGCATCTTAAAAAAGAAAAAAAGCAGAAGGCATTAAGTAGAAGTACCATGTGGTCTGAAAACTGATCTACTATTTTGGCTGCTGGTTAACTCTGTTTTACACTTACATGAATTTTGGGTGCAGACAAGTGCTGAAGAAACTCTGTGAACTGAAAAATCCCATGAATTGCTTAATATATTAGTGACTTCTATAAACAGTCAGCAAACACAATTTTGTTCACACCATTTTCTAAAGGAAGGATGGATTCTGGCAACCTGTCCAAGTATTCATGAATATTACAGCTGAACACAAGTGGTTGACCAAGCTATATTTAGAGTGGCCAAACATCCCTCTCAGTTAAAACCAGGGAGTGTCACAGTGGGAGCAGGAGGACACACAGTGTCCTTGGGCACAGCACCAGAGGCAGGGGAGCACAGTCTGAATGGGGAAGCACAAGCTCACTGCTGGAAGCTGCTGCCTGCACGCCTGAGCTGCTCTGAGCAAACTGGGCTTGAGAACTCCCTTCCTGGCTGTTGTGTACAGCAAACCCACCCAAGCAGCACAGGCTGAGCTGCTGACTTACAATAAAATCAATTTATGTAGTTTGAGGACTGAACGTCGGTGTTCTAATCTCAGCATTAAATATTTGGGAAGCTTTTACCTGTGGTGTACCATTTTAAATGGCAGAATTTTTCTCATTTGAAGTACAAAAATCAGCTAGATCTCAGTTAGTTAAGCTATTTACATCTTCTCATCTAGTTCTAGGTCTTAGTTCCCCATTCCTTATCTAATCCTTTCTATTTTGTATCTATTTAGGAATTTGGCCAGTCACCCAAGCTTGTCTCTTCATATGCATAAACTGTAATTCTTGTAAGAAGCATGAAAACCTTTTCATGTAATGAGAACCTTCCCAAAGTGCTTGGAATTCCTGTAAATTATTTCTTCCTGGAACATGGGCGCACAAAGCTGGCTTCAACTCTTTACACAAAAGTCTGATGATCTTCTTAACAGATAACTCCAAGCTATAGCAGTGAACACACATTTATGTGTGAGATGGTTCAGAATAATCAATTCGGTTTGCTAAGGTTCCAGTAAAGAAACTACAGCTACAATCTCTTCTTTTCTTTTCCCTTACTGTTTTCTTGCATAACATTTTTTTCCTTATCATTGCTTATTTTCATGCAGAGCATGTTTGCCTATTTGCTATGGTCAGTAGACACTTTATTTTAATTACTTCAAAGGTAAATGTATTTGAAGACACTTGGCTCTCATTCCAGGTAAGAAAAACAATTAATATAATGGCTTTAGAACTGCACAGGAAAAAAGTATCAAAAACATGAGCTGCCAACACTTAAAACCTCCATATACATTAATAAATATACTGTTTATCTTGCCTTTGCCTTCACCTTTTTCCAATGAATACATTAGTGGCAACAAATGAACTCATTTGCTACCTAAACTTATCAAAGGTCACTGTGCAGTTATTTATCAGCTGTGAACCTACAACTTCACTACTATAACTGTAATATCCAGCCAATTGACTTTTGGGGTAAATGCATATTGCTCTTGCACTTCGTGCTCCAACACACATTTAGTGTTAAATTTCTGTTACTATCTAGGTGATACTGCAGCACCTCCAAGGATGCTCAAAGATCAGAATGCCACCATTGCTGACACTGGGCAATCAAATATTGTAAGAATGCAC
Source organism: Agelaius tricolor (assembly GCF_023055355.1). Classification (NCBI taxonomy): domain Eukaryota; kingdom Metazoa; phylum Chordata; class Aves; order Passeriformes; family Icteridae; genus Agelaius; species Agelaius tricolor. The sequence continues at coordinate 13,778,314 of NW_027269272.1, forward strand.
ACATACCTTTAGGAAAGTGCTGTTGATATGTGAGAGATACATTTGTTGTGTTAAAAAAAGTGGCAGAGAACACTCATGTAATGTAGATCAGCTCATTCCAAGATGGAAAAGAGGAACTAAATCATAAGCTAACATCAATCACACTAATTCCAATCAAATCCATGAACTAACACCAACCCAAGAGAACACTGCCTCTCCTTCCATAACATATGATGTGCATTTCATAATAGATATAAAATTAGAAACTCAGTAACAGGATACTGATACAGTCCATCTATACAGGTATTGAAACCACTCTATTTTGATTGTTGCAAATTCACTAATGGTCTAAAACAACTGCTACAGATGTTTGCTATGAAACTGGATCAATATCTAGTGCGCTGAGGCATGAAGCAGCTGAATCATTTCTGGGAGTTCCCATGTCCAAGGAGACACCAGTTCTGAGCCTCCTAACTCCAGCCCCTGGCTGGCAGCACACAGACCCTGCTCTCCACAGCCCACTGGTGTCCCCAGGGCACTGCTGCTGCCCAGCCCAGACACCCTGCAGGCAAAGCCCATGCTCCAAAGGCAATTCAAGCGCACAAACTTTGCTATTCAGCCTTCCAAGGGAAACTTAATATCCTTTTATTATGTAAATGTGCTCAAATGACATAGAAAATTCCTTTCTAGGCATAGGTGAAAGAAGAAAATTTTAGAGAATTATAAGAAAGATGTAACAGGGTGCCTCCTGATGATTCACAGCTAATATGACTGTCCTGAAATCCAGCATGGACACGTCTGTTTCTTCCCTTAAAACCACTTCTGGGAATACATTTACTGCCCCCATCTTCTCTGGGATTCCCCAATCTCTTCAAGAGCTTGTAAAAAGAATTGCTCGGCAAATAGAATTTAATTGCATTAAATAGCAAATTAATTTTTTCCCTCTAGATATCCTACATTGTCTCTCCACACCAGAAAACAACACGAAATATAGCCATGCACTGAGTGGAGCTTCATTGTAAAAAGTTATTCCAGGATATTGGCTTCTGTCCAAAAGGTAAGAGTAACGGAGGTAATTTAAATATTCTTGAGCACAGGAACAAATCCCTAAGCTCTGTTGCTCTCTTTGTCAAAACCCATTCTTTCAGAAAATCATTTTCTTTACTCATTGGACAACAAAATGCATTGTCAAGAAATTTTATAGCAATAATTATAAAAGATGTCCATTTGAACCCATTGAGGTCTTACTGATTTTATAATACCCAGCAGACCTCCCTGCAGGAGAACGCTATATTTATGTTAGCAATATATGCGAGAATTGAGATCGTAAAATTAAATGACCACATAGAACTGTCATTTATATGATGAGCACCTACAAATGTGAAGGCTGGTTTATCTTGCAGGATGGGGTAGAACTAAATGGTCCACTCTCAGTGAATGCTTTTAATCACGCATTTCTTCACTGTTTCTGCAATATTACACTTGAAGGACTGGTGAGCAGTTTGCTATGAAATGTTAAATGGCTACTGGCAGTACAAGCCCGATGGAAGTGCTCACTAAAATAGAAGTACAGTACATATTGTATGCAATTGTTTTATGAGAGACATTATGGTTACTAGAATAACATTTCACCATTACCAACCGCTGAGAGAAAAGTCATTAAGATATTTGGCAAGCCAGGGTAATTTTTCAGCAGAACTACAGTACCAGACCTCAGAATAGCTTCTGTACAAAGTGGCTAGCTGTCTCAAGAAAACAACTGAAGTCTTTGGTGCCATTTTATTCATAGGGGTTTATTTTCAGATTCCAATGAGAAAGTTATTGCTGCTGGAAACTGAACAATTGAGCCTTAACCCTTATTATAACAGTGCAATTTCAGAACCAGTGCAATAAATCTTGCAGCAGTGTTTCCATTAAAAATCTCTTTTCTAAAGAGATTTTATAGTGTGCAGTTACATTCAGACACTTTTATGAGAGATTTCTTTAAACTATGATTTTAAAACTAGAGAGAGATTAAGCACGTGCTTAAGCACTGTTAAATAGTGAGGTGGAAATAAACAAAACTTAAGTCACTGCTGTCATCTCAGCCTCTTCCATGGTCTGGCAAATGCTGGAGGAACTGAAAATTCATGCTCTCCATAAAAATAGTGGGGTCCATGCTGGACAGGGTTCCCCTCAACACCATCAATGGAGCAGCAACTGCTCATTTTTCGTATTGCCATTAACATATTAAAGACTGACTCACAGACACACATATGCCATTCCACCCTGATTGTTTCCAGTAAATATGCTCTCCCTCTTCCTACAACTGTACTCTAATGATGTGATGGAGCATTGCAGCTTCAAGGTGCAAACATTTTGAACTGAAACAGCCACTATGCATCACCTAACTAAATCCTTTTCTCTATAACAAGAACAGTAATAACCTATTACAGTATTATCACAAGGTAACAAGACATAAGTAACAAGGCCCACTGCAACCAAACACCTCTAGTTGTCAATGTTTCCAGTGGAAACAATGACTTCTGGTTAACGTGAGCTGACAGGAGATCTCAAGAAAGCCCCATAAATGACTCAGGTCAGCATTAAACAAGCTACTGATTTAATCTTGCTTCTTTCTACAAATCTGACTATGTCAATCCCAAATTGGTGTCATTTCAATAGGATTTTCTATTTATCTGATTTGGAAGAAGGTAATTTTGTTATTCAATTTCTTTAATCTGATATTGTGTCATTTCCACACCCATATTTAACAAATTATATTAAAGTAGACCAACTAGATTCAAACTCAAGGAAACATTTACCAAGTGATCCATTTTCTAAGAGAAAAATAAATCAATAGAAGCTCCATCAAATACAAGGTAATTATTTGACACCATATGGGAAAGGATCATGCTGGGGAATATTTTGTCTACAAAACTTTGTAAAAACATCCATGTTCCACTGTGTCTCTGAAAGAGTCCAGTTCCCATGAACTGAGGCTTTTCAGTCATTTTCATCACCCGGGTTCAGAAAGTTCTATTCTAAAAAACTCATTCGAATCTGAGAGCTCCCAGATTCTGAATAATTTTACAATATGGTTGTTCCTATGTTTGTAACTTCCAGATAAAACAAAAGACCTAACTAGAGAAACTGAAATTGCATAGAAACTTAGTTACCTACTTGCCTGGATCTCTCAGATGATTACACCTCCAATTCATAGCCCTTCACTCCTCTGTAAGGTTTCATGCCCATGTGCAGGTATCCAGAATATTCTCCAGGGCAGCAGCTTCCTGAAGTTCTCTGTTTGGAGCTAACAGTTTGGAAGACTAAAACAGGGTAGAACGAAAATCCTGGTTTACTTGATAATTGTCAGGAGTAGCCCCAAAAGGGAAACAGACAACACAAAAAGTCGTGGTGAAAATTAACTTCTTCTCTAGCAAAGAGACATCCAGCTGAATTGAAGCTTCTGGCAAAAGCCGCCCTGGTCAGAGAGATCCAGGGTCCATTGCTACCTTAACATTCTAAGCTTGCATCATATTTCTAATTTTGCAAAGCTTTAAACATATGCGTGATTCTAACATTATGAATAATTCTTATGGGTGTTCCTCTAGTACAGAAATAATTCCCAAAAGTGTCCATTCACTTGAAGAGGTGCTTAAGTCACTGTCAGTTTTCATACTCACATCCATTACCCCTTTCTGCACTACTCCTCACAATTACTAAGAGATTTCTGAACAACTGCAGCTCATTCATGCATTGTGAATTTACAGCAGTTATTGATACCAGAGCAGAAATTTTGGAACGGACCTAGATGTTTAGATCCACAACAGAATATAAGAGAAAATTAGACTGGAAAGATTAAAACATTTTCTAGAACTTAACAGTTGAACTCCACAACTCTAATGTTATTAACATAAGGGTTTTTAAGTAAAGCATTAAAAAGTAAACTCATTTTCTTACACAAATAATAGCCACAAACTCAAAGTAACTACCATTATATCACAAAATTACTCCTTGTTCAACAGACAGCTAATTTTGAGAACTTTATTCTCAAATAGCTGCAACTGGACATACAGATGTATCAACATCTGTATTTAATTCTCATATTTCTTTAAATTCCACAAAAATAATGGGTACATTTATTAAAGATGTATTTCTACTTCCCTGTCTCCTAACTTAATGAATTTGCTTGTGTTAGAACCAGACAACCAAATCAGATATATATCCACGCACTAAAAATAAGTGTTTTCCCTTTGGTCTTAACAATGAATAAAATTTGCTGTTATTTTAAAATTCAGTTATAAACATTTTTCCTCAGGAAAACATTCATTCTCTTTCTTAGGACTTTTCAGAATAATTGTGAAGACAGATGAACATAAACAAATGTTTTGTCTATAAAGCTCATCTGTTGTGCTAGAAGGGTGTACTCTTCATCATATTAAATTTAGAATGCTAATTTTACAGAATGTGAGAATTTAGAGATAGCTCTTCACAGGCTCTATTCCCACTAGACTTCTCTCTGAAAAGTTAATAGCTTGAACAGTCTTTCTATTAATTTTGTTTGGCTTTTCCCTGGGTTTTTAGGGTTTCACAATATAAAAATCCTTAAACTTACAAGAATTTAAAAAAACAAAAGTTGCTAAAGTTTCCCTCAATAAACTAAAAATACAGAGCAACTAAGTGCCTTACCAGGATTTCTAAAATTTCACCATCAATACCACTTAGCAAAAAATTTCAAAAATTATGCCTACATCATAAAACATTACATGACATAATTTAAATTTAAAACACTAGCTGCATTAGTGGTTCCACTGCTTGGATGCAGAACTACATATCTTATGCAACTTACAATCTGAATGACCTAGTCCATGTTTTAAAAACTTAAAAATTTCCAAGCAAAGCATGAGGAGAGACAGCGTTGGCTCTTATGCCATTTCCAAAGTTTCCCCTGCAAAGATATTCCTTTCATAGCTATAAAATCTTATATTTAGTTCTTCAAATTGCCCATGCAAAGCTGCTGTCTCATTTTCACAAGAGCAGTTCTTAGTATATCATTGTAACTCTGAATAGCAATAGTTCCAACAGAATTTAAGAAAATTCACACACTTCAGCCCAAAAGTGGAGCTGGGATAATGTGATGAGTAAAGAGGATTACTTATTTAGGTAGTCAAAGTTTTTCAGGCATTCAAACCCTAAGGAAAACTTAATTAAAGTCAATAAAGAGGAAGAGAAAGCACATAAAAATTAAGTAATAAAATTTGTGCAAAGCAAAATATGAGCTGTTCAGTTATCTCTGCCTGTGGGATAGTTTTGCAAACAGAAGCCTTCAGCCTACAGCATGGTGGGGTGGCTTCTGAGCTTTCTGTGTTTGTCATGCACTGATCCACTTAAATCAATGAAGTTATGCCAGAATTTTGCCCATATGAACAAAACAGTGATTACTGCCACGCCCTTCTAAATACTGAAAAAAATTCCTCTTTTCCAGATTCATTTGAGTCTTTTAGCAGACTATTTGACTATGCCATTTATGCAGAATTTAGAAATTGTGAAGATCTGCGATCAGATTCCCTTCTTCGCTGCAGAAATTTAATGCTGATAAAATTTCCTGCAAGTCCACTGATAAGCAGTGAATATTTATTAATCCATAACAGGTAGTAATCATGTTCTTAACTTTTTCAACTCATTATCTTGCTGCATTTCTTCTCTGCATTATGCACTTTGGAGCATTACTCACTCTACATTCAAAAGCTTTCAGGTACTGTCAGCTATTTTCAACCAGCTAGGAAAGACTATAAGCACTTTTCTGACATGAACCTGCTAAATTCTTATATTTATATAGAAATGGAGTTAAATGCACCTAAAATATGGGAAAAAGAAAGGCACAGATACTTAAAATGTTGTATTAAATGTGCAGCAGCAGCCCCTTCTCCTTCTCAGTCTGTGTCTTGAGCCACCAAGTCAGCATCCTTCCTTTGGAAACTACAGGGCATTCAAAGGGCTGTCTAAGTTTAATTCTTTTTACCACCTTGAACAGCTAAGTCTTTTGTAGAGGGAAAATGAAATTCTACACCCCTTTCAAAAGGGTATTGCTGCAGCATTGCAGCTGTGAAATGGACCACTTAGTGCAACTTTGCTACTAAACTTATTGCTGACTCCCAAAAAGGGAGGGGGTTTCTATTCCCACTGCCCCAGCAGCATCACTCAGCATTTTGCCTAGATTGGTGTGTTGTCAATCCTCAGGCCACAACCAAGATCAGAAAGTTCTGTTCAGGCTACCAAAATACCAGAGTATCTGGATTTTAACAGTCCTGTTCAACAGCATTTGGAGCACTAGTCAGGATGCAGCACTTTAGTGTTTGTGTCAGATTTGATGTAATAATATATCACTTATTTGAAGCGCTTAAATTCAGTTTAAACTACAGCAAACATCTGCAAATCCCAGAGAAACAAATCTCTCAAGGCAAAACAAACACTGGCTGGAATCTCAAGGGGATTTCAAGCCCAACTCCCTCTTCAAGGGAATCATTTGGGGCGAGGAAGGAATTTCTTTTCTCAGACAGCTGAGATGGCAATGGTCATGTGGTCTCCAGCATCACCATCCAGTTCTTTAGCAGAATAAGGCTGGGAATTTACAAACTCTGAAATTATAAAAAGAAGTCAAATGGTTTTGCATACATGTGGCTAAAAGATCCCATCTCTTCCAACCAAAGGAACCACTTGATATTATTTATAGGAGAAAGGGAAGCCACTAGAGTTTTGCAGAGCAAGAAAATTCACAGAGGTGTCACCATTACCTCTGGAAGATGATTTGAAGGAAAATATAGATAAAAATTAGGCTAAAAAGAGTGAAGCTAAGTTTCTACCAAGTATGCCAGAAGATATCCACTAGACCTGTTAAATAATACTCACAATTTAAATATTTACATTTAGCTTCACCCACTGCTCTCTACACTTGAAACTGATCAACATTATGTCAGTTTGCAATCAGTCACAATATGTTGGTGCTCCATTCACTCACAAAAACAAGGAAAATTATTGTTTTTTCCCAATCACAGATTCTGTGATTCTAGTTTTGCAGTATGGTGAGGTGTGGTATTCTTAATCAGAAAGGGATGTAGGAAAACAAAAGAAAATATTAAAATTGTAAAGGTGACCTTTGTAGCTATATGAGATAATAACAGTTGACTTCACCATATGATAATTAATTTCTAAAAAATCATATTCCAAAAAAAGGCATCAGAAAAACGTGTTAAATTAATTACTTAGGAACCACCATGTTTAACTGGGCAAAGTGTTAGACTTAAATTATTTGCCTCCAGTGACCCCTGAAAAAGGCTTATTTTTGCAGTTTGAATATAAAAAGCTTAGAAATGCTAATCATTCCATCTGGAAATCAAAATCATAAACTGTTAGATTAATGAATGTTACAAGTAGCTCTCACATGCAGAATAGTAAAGACATTGTTAGTAATTTGTTTTGACAAAAGTGATTAGAATATTTATTTTTGCTAACATTTCTCCTACATGCGGACCTGGAAAAACGAAACTTGTTTGTATAATACAGTAATAAAAATCTTTATTAAAACTCAGAATGTTGCTAAGTTAATTACATGATATTACCAAGAAAGGGGATAATCAAGAAATCCTTCATGAATTCATAATCTGTAAGGCAAACAATTCTTCACTGGTCTGATCTGTAGTGCCACTTAAAGCTATTTTAAATGGAATTGCTAGTTTTTACTATTTATTATTACAATAGAAGAAAAGGCAGAATTGTTGATTATAGTTTCTTCTGATCATAAGGAATGTAATGCAACAGCACCTAAACCATTACAGTTTTTTTTAGATTACATTGCCTGCAAGTAATGCTTCATGAATGAGAGAGAGAGGGAATGTTGTAGAGAGTGCTTTTGTTATCTGGCTTGTACCTGCTTATTCCATTATGTGTAACACAGGCTCAGAAGTCTAGAAAGTGTTTTCTTGGAGAAAAATCTCATTTTTTAACAATACTGCAATTAAATGAATTTACAAAAAAAAAAAAAAAGAAATTGTAGGCATTTTAGCAGTTTTTAACAGACTAAAATCTCATCTGTGATGTCAAATTCAGCTGTAGGATTTTGCTCTCATTTTGCTTTCAAAATAATCACTAGTGAAGAAAAAAAGGCAAAAATTAAGAACAGTTATTCACAGATTCCTTGTCCACGTTATCCAGGGCTTCCAGCATGCACAGACTAAAGATGTAACACAATTTCTATCTCAAACTCCTTTCTTGTGGCTGAGGTATAGGAAGATATTCCACCCTGATTACAAGCAAGAGAGGATATCTTCACCTCCTTGAGTTCCAGTGATTAATTACTCTCACTGTATAAGCCAATTATGCCTGCCTTCAGTTTCTGGCAGCATAGCTTTATTATGCCCTTCCTCTTATGTTTGATCCCAAATCCAACTTCCAGCTCTGCTCTAGGTTGCTCCTTAGGCTTCCTACTGGACAGGTCAGACTAGCAAGAGTCTACAGGCCTCAAAGCTTTTCTCCAGCCTCTAAAGCCTCCACAGCCAAGGGCCCAAGTTCAAGGGCCCAAGCTTTCCTGAGATAAAAAGGAGCTTGACTTGAGCATGACTGAGTCCTCACAGGGGAATATAGAAAGTACAGAGTACTGATTTCAGAGTAAACTTTTGACTTGGACAGAGTTTAAGAAACTTCTGAGAAAGTCTGTGGTGGTAGGGAGGGGTAGAGAGGAAATGCTGCAACAGCTGTGGAGAAGTTAAAGGACCATGGTTTTGAATGTTTTCATGTCTCCAGTGATATGTGAACAGTGTTGGTACACATGAATATTTTATTGCGCACAGGGCTTCCTCAGCAGCATGACCTGCATTCCCACAGGCACAGCAGTTCTGATTACTTGCAAAGCAACCACTAATTGAGGTGAAGGGCAGGCTCTAGACAACTGTGTTTTGCTGTTAGGAGGAAACTGCAGTGGTGCCCAGACACATCCAGGCTCAACAAGAGGAATCCATCCTTACATACCTATAACCTAAAATCCATCCTACATACCTATAACCTCAGTCCAGTGCTAGTGGTCCATATAAGCAGAAAAGTTTAAAACAGGAAAGCACAGGTCAAATCTGCTACAAAACTCAGAATTAAGACATTCCCCATCTCCTCATTCATTTGGCATGGCTCTGGTTTTGCTAACAGCTTTGGTTGGTATCTGCAAAGCAATGTCAGCACCTTCTCCAGGCAAACAGCTGCCTCTGAAACATTCAGGGCTATCTCTTGGCAGCCTCCTTTCTAGTGGTACATCAGTGAAGCACTGCCTCTCTAAAAAGCAGCAGCTGCTAATTCTGGTGTGGTACATAACAGCTCTCTGCCACATCAGGTTGGGTCCTGAAAGAAAATGAGTTTCTCTGGCCCAGCTCATTTGACAATTGCTACTGTACGAATACTTCAGTCCCCAAAACCCAGCAAAAGCAAGCAAGTGTACAAAACAGCAAGCTGTGTAGTGCACTGGATGGCCAGCAGCAGCCCCAGCTCAGCCAAAGGGTGTGACAGCTGCTTGCTGATGGCGATGGCTGGCCACTGCCTAGCTGCTAATCCACGAGCCAGCAGGAGGCTTCCCAGGAAGACATTTCCGTGTTTCAGACTGGATGGATTGCTGCCCCAGTCCCTTGGATTTGAGTTGGCAAAATTAGTTCAAACCTATTAAAATATGTTCAGCACAATTCTTCATCTGGATTAACTGATCTGAATAAAAAGGACGCATTTAACTGAAGCCATGCAATCTTCTCACAACTGAAAAACCCTTTAGCTTCATCTTACTTGCCTTTGGCTTCTGGGCCTACAATTCTGTGTGAGAGTGAGCTTCACAGCTTTGCTCAAAAATGTTTCTCCAGCTTTAATTTTGGTAATACATAGAGGAAAGATACATTAATTGAAAGAAGTAATGCTTCCTTCTCTGTCCTTCAGCAAGTTTTTCTGCCCTTGTTCCATCCACTTTTAAAGCAGGAAAGGAGAATGCATTCAAAGAGAATTTTGCTGCTCCTGAGATGAATTTATTCCGCTCATCAATTCAGAAATAATCTACAAAAGAGGAGGTGACTGCAGCTCCATCCCAGGCTGCCTGGTGGGCTGTCCCACACCTTTGGCTGCCCACCTGCCCTGGCTCACAGGCAGCAGCCTGGAAATCTGGGAGCCCCAGAGCCAGGGTAGCCCACCTGGCAGAACAGCCAAACAACCTCCACATCCTGTGCACCTCACCTTGTAGCTGGCATGCTTCCAGCAGCTGTGTGGGTGAACCAGCAGGAAACCAGGCTGAAACTTTACATGTTTCCAGAAAGAAATCTGTCAAATTGAACTATTTGCATGGACTGCTTGGATGAATTAGCAGCCTCATCATTAGAAGTTTTCTGACTGAACCTGCTCTGTGTCATGTTTAGCTAACACAGTAGCCAGTAAGTGTGGGTAGGTAAGTGATTCACACAGAAATAAGGAAAAAATAATAATAACAAAACATCTCTGTAAAACTGCAGTTGTTGGGGATATGATCCAGGCTAGAAGCATTTATAATGCTTGCCATTAAGGCTTTTCACACTTAGGTTCTCATTGCTTCTTCTATGTTGCTCTGCTCACCCACAGTCACTCCATCATACAGTGTCCTATTTTCCTAGGGTAAGTAGTGCCTCTAGTCAGGGATACAATTCACCTTTGGGCCCTTTGCTCTCCACCTCAATTACCCACAGAAAAAAAATCATACCATCAACTGAGACACTTGACTGTATTCTTTACACAGGAATTCTACCTGCAATGGTAGTTTGGTATCATTTTATTTGCTCAGATAAATAAACAGAATATGTTTACTGTGATTGAATTTGCCTTGATAATTACCAACACTTGGCAGGACTTGACTTACCTGTGTATGGAAGTAAATTAGATTTTTTTTCCTAGTTTATACAGTCAGTGTGGGGTTTCTTCAATAATCAATACCTGGGTGTAGAGCTGACCAACAAAGACTAAGTAGCAACTCTGCTTTACTCAGGACCATTCATTTTCTTCCTTATGAATGGAAGGATTCCAAAACACATAGACAACCTCTCATCCAGTGAATTAAGAGGCTTAGCTTGACCTCAAATGGTTACCTGAAAATCTCTCATAGTCTGGCTTCCCACTTCTCTTGCAGAGGTTATTTCATCTCATGGCTAGGGTCAGCCAACAGGAAAAACTGTGGGACTCTAGCACAAAGAGAGAAGTGAAAAGCATTTACAAACCAGAGGCCTAATCATCCAAATGAAAATAAAAGAGAGCAGAAGAGATCAGGAAGGTAAGCAGTGTCCAGCTTTGATAAAGAGTTCCTGTAGGAAGAAGTAACCTGCCACCATAGCAAACAAAAGGAAAAAAATACATTGTTCCTTTAAAACAAATAAGAAATCAGGTTTTTTTCTCAAGAGGAAGGGAGAGTGCAAAGGCAGGCAGGCATCTATAAAAAGATGAAAAAAAAATAATGCAGGAAGAAAAACTGATGAGTGTAATGAAGGACAGGAGATAAGCAAAAGGATCTTACAAAAAGTTAATAAGATATAATGATCTTATTCTAAAATGCATACAGATTTATTACATTTAGGACTACTGCTTCACACAGGACACTTACTCAATTTCCTACTAAAATCTGAGATTTTTTTCTCCAAAGTTCAAATGGGAGGGAGTTGAACCACTTCTCAACCTGCCCTTGGCTTCTTGGCCACACCAAGTGTGTTTTGCCAAGTTTTCCTCATCTCAGCCTGTCCAGAACTGGTTTCCCAGGCTCTCATGGTCTCTGCTGAGCAGGGTACTGAATGTGCTGAATAGGAGCCAGTACCAAGCCTATATTTTGTGTATGTTCTGCTGAGCCAAGTCATCAGCACATCCCCTGACACACATGCACACAGTGCAGCTCTCCCAGCAGCTGTGTGCTCATGCTTCCCCAGCCAGCCCTAGCAGGGCTTCCATACCCTCCTTCCTCCACATGTAACAGGTTCACTTTCCACACAGCTCCCCCAAATGCATATTCACAGCTTGTGCCAATGCTAAAGTACCGCAGAGCACAGGCACATTTCAAGGGAGGCTTCCACAGCCCTCTGAAATCACCATCCTTCTAAGTAAATAAGCCTCTGATGACCCATACTGTATGTATGGCATTATGCTGCATTTGTGATTCAGATGCCTGCTCCAAATCCAAAGCACACACACAAGGTACTGAGAGAACTTTCAACATAAAGGAGGTATAAAAGTGGAGCTGATTCACACTCTTAGCCGCAATCAAACTACCAGAGGATGCTGAATGATTCCCTCTGCTCTGGTTTTGGATGTCATTATCTGACCTCATTTCTTGCTTGTGGCATTTTCTTGGGCAGCTCAGTGCTCACATATTATCATCAAGCCAGCCGCTCTCAAAGTCATACAAATGTGAGTGTATATGTATGTCACTGGAGGGGCATAAGGGGTGGGGTAAATTAAAGGCTTTTAAGTATTACTGATTGAGAAAGAGAGAAAACAACATTTAAAAACCTTTTAAATTGCTATTCCTTCCTTTTAATCCTAAATTTCTCTTTGTTTTGTTTTTTGCAGCTGGCTGAATGATGGCAGAGTGGCTTGCAATTATCTGGATGACATTAGATGCCAGCTGAAATGGACACTAAAGGAAGAATCCAACATCTTGCATATATAATTCCTACTCCATTTGGCATCAAACCAAGCCAACAAATATACATTCCCCACTGTCCCCAGTAAATCCCATGGCCATTGAATGTTGCTATGGAAACAAAAGCCCAGGATGTAGGAAGAGTTTGGATATAGGCAGTTTCCAAAATGTTGGAGTAGAGTTTTAGATTGAGAACTACGTGCACCTGTAGGTAACTCCCACAAGCTCTGCACACTGAACACTTAACTGTACACCACAGACCTGGGCTTGCAATGCCTGCAGAATTCTGAAGGGCCCTAATTAATCTGATGGCTTTCATTTTCATCCATTGTATGGCTTATTCAAATCACAGGTACTTCTCCACCTGTTCTGTGAAGCTTACTAAAATAGACCTTAGAAACTGAGCACAGCTAGCTGTCAAAATAATATTGTTGTATTCCTGAATCTGTTCCAAAGATAGATATTCCAGAGAAATTTAAAAGTTATGTTCCTGTATTAGCACACTAGGTATTTCATAGCAGTTTAGTAAATCAAATATTCCATACTGCTAGCTTAATAAGATGGGGAGTCATGCACGAAATGACTGCCAGGTTAATAACACAGGGAGCCATGCATGGCATGTACTTGCATATAATAGCACAGAACATTCCCCTAAATCCTTTAAATTGCCCATCAGTTCTTAAATAGGCATTTAACTAAGCCTTCATCCAGAATCAAAAAGAAAGAGGAAGCCAGCTACAATTGAAAGGAACAATAGATAAGGACTAAGTTAAACCTTAAATGCCATATGGTAGAAAAACATGGAAATCTGCTCTTGAAAACAAACCAAAGCAAACCAAACCATAGTTCCTACAGCTAAAAGTAAATGGATAAATTTGTTTCTTTAGAGAAACTTTTAAAATGTAAACTAGATGTATTGTTGTATGGAGACATGACACCCAAAAGAAAGGGAAACACCGAAAACCTTGAAACCAAACCTGGGGCAACCTACAGAGATGATGATGAGGGGAACAGAATTTGTGCCTGATATTTTCCCGATGACTCACAGTCAGCCAGAGAGATTGAAGTCCAAACTGAAGATTTCTGTTTGGTTTCCTTTTCCAGAGCCCCTTCCAGACTGCCATATGTACATTCCTTAGTGCCACAACATTTTTTGGGCTTAGTTTGCAGGAGCAGCTGAAGAAACAGGACACTAAAACCTGAGCTACAGATGGGAAGCCAAGGTGAAGAGAGAGAGTCTAGACCCTTCTTAAACAATAGTCCAGGGAAGGTGCATTACTGTGCCAATCCATGCTTAGAATCAGGAAAGTTGTTTCAATTTTGCATTTTTCTTTTTTTTCTTCCTGTTGCCTATTATAACTGCTCAGATGGCCAGGTCTTCAGGGCAAGGACATGCTCCCAAAAGGTTCCCAAATGGACCCTCAGGCATGCTCAGGACTTTTCCTACCATTGCAATATATCTGTCCAATTTGCACGTTGTTTAAACAGCTTCAGGTCCAAATACCTGAAACATGCAAACACACACAGTGAGGACAAAATGCTGGCTAAGTTCCTGTATCTCTTCAGCAAGTGGCATCTCATGCAAACATTGTCATCAAACATGCTGTGCATGTGTAGAAGAGGTATTTTCTTCTGAATGCTGTCATTCTTCCCTCCACTTTCAGAATCAAGAGTATTATTATATAAATTGTTGGATTTAAATGCCCATTACTACAAACTACAGATAACTTGCAAATAGGAGTCAAAACGTTATATAACCAAAGTTTCCAAACCTAACCAAAACATATATTATCATTCCAACATGCAAAAAAGATAATACACTTATTTATTCCTATGTTTGGATGTGAAGAGCAATTTTTAAAACTAATTTAAACTTATCAAGTATGGAATAGAGAACCTTGAACTTTCACACTGTCACTGCAAAAGGACAAATAATGTTCACCAGTGGCTTCTCCTGTGACTCACTCAAATAGTACTAAGGAATAAGGACCAACAGATTTCTGTAAGCAAAAGCATTAAGATACATCCATTGCCTCATAAGCTGAAGTGTCCTTGCCTAGACAACAGCAGAGATAAATATGAACTCACTTCTCTCCCCAGCTTCCATCCACTTCACCGAAGTACCAGTTTCAAAGCTTAAACCACTAAAATATTACTCAGTTCATTATTCACTTTCTTCTTTCTAGAATTAAAAAAATTACAGATGTTGTGTTACTGACACTTTAAGTATACTAGCTTGTATTTAAGAAAAGAAACATATATAGAAAACATAAGGCTCCACAGACATACTGATTCATCCTTTTTGTAAATCACAAAATATCTCTATTTGTCTCATCAGAGACCAGGTACTGCTATAAGACAAAGGCTGACTGCGATTAATTTCCCATGGAATAAAGTCAAAATCATATCCAGAAATACACTTGAAAGACTCCAGAGAATCCTACTATCCCAAATGCTTTACACTCTAAGGAACATGAGAAATAGCACTCATCTCTTGAAATAGGTGAAGCATAATGGCACTCAATGTGGCCATTCTTTCATGCAAAAAAGATATTTGAAGGAGTCTGCCCTGTACCATTAGCCTTATTAATAACTAGATTAATAGGTTGCTTTGAGTATGTGAAATGTTATAAAGGAATGTATAAATGGACACTCTTCAATACCAATAAAAGGATGGACACTGTCTATACCTGTTGTCAAATGCACTGAGTAAACAAGAAAGAAAACACCACCTCTTTCATCTAAACCAGCTGCAGATACAGTACCTAGATGCTTTCTGAGAAAGATGCCTTTACATTAATGAAATTTTTATCCTTTCTACAGATTTACCATTTATTTTTAGTAACTGGATATCAGAAATTCCTTCTATAGTATCAAGGTGTAACAGTTGTAATCAGCTACAGTAACAACCTATATTTTATTTACTAAGAAATCCTTTTATTTCCTCAGAATATACCATGCTCTAAATTCTCATTTCTCTTCAACTAATGCTCGAGCTATTACATGTACTGTTGGAAAGGCTTTTATTTGTAAGTATGGTCTTTTGTGTTAAGAAAGATAAATGTCAGACTCATTAATTATGTATCTATAATTAGATACTGCTGAAAACGAGCTGAAACTTGTTTTGACATCTTCTTTGAAGAATGTATTTGTACATTGCATGTAACATTGCATATATGCATTTGCAAAACCTGAAATAGCTGAATGGCAGCTATGTACAAAAGCCAGCAAGCTTTGACAGGGTAAACAAAATCAAAGCACAGCTGAAGCACAGACTAACAAGAGGGAAATTCATGTGAAATAGCTTGCCCAGAAAAAAGCTAAATGGCCATCAAGAGGAAAGGAAGCCTCTGACCAGGAACACATGATGAAAGCTGTACTTTGTTGATTGCAGAAAGTTTGCTTTTAAATACACCCTTCTAAGTGTTTAACTAATTTCCAAGAGGCTTGATTGTACTTTGCTCGACTTCAGGGGGTTTTTTCCCTACTAATTTGGAGATGGATTGCACCTTAAGGCAGCGCCAGGAACATGGGGTGTGTGCTTAAGCGGCAGGAACCCAGGAGTAAGCGTGGGAGGTATTGTGCCTCAGCGACAAAACATCTCCGTTCCCCCAAAGAGGCAAGGGAGACAATCATCCCTACCGTGAACTGCGAATTTGAGTATGGAAACCAGCAGTGTGCAGAAAATACTGCAGGATGGAAGCAAACTCTCTTCTGCCGTATATGCAATCTAGGAATTTAAAGAAGTGGTGCCAAGAACCTTTTTTTGTGAGGGGTCCCGTGTATAGGGAAACCACGTGTGCAAGAGTGTGAGCGGGCGTGCACGGGCGTGCACGGGCGTGCGCGGGTGTGAGCGGGCGTGCATGAGTGTGAGCAGGCGTGCAGGAGTGTGCCCGGGTGTGCACGGGTGTGCATGAGTGTGAGCGGGTGTGTACGGGCGTGCATGAGTGTGCGCGGGTGTGAGCGGGCGTGCACGAGTGTGCGCGGGTGTGCACGGGTGTGCGCGGGTGTGCACGGGTGTGAGCAGGTGTGCACGGGTGTGCATGAGTGTGCCCGGGTGTGAGCGGGCGTGCCCGGGTGTGCATGAGTGTGCCCGGGTGTGAGCGGGTGTGCCCGGGTGTGCATGAGTGTGCCCGGGTGTGCATGGGTGTGCCCGGGTGTGAGCGGGTGTGCCCGGGTGTGCACGAGTGTGCGCGGGTGTGCCCGGGTGTGAGCGGGCGTGCCCGGGTGTGCATGAGTGTGAGCTGGTGTGCCCGGGTGTGCATGAGTGTGCCCGGGTGTGCATGAGTGTGCCCGGGTGTGCATGAGTGTGCGCGGGTGTGCCCGGGTGTGCACGGGTGTGCACGAGTGTGAGCGGGCGTGCATGAGTGTGCCCGGGTGTCCATGAGTGTGAGCGGGCGTGCACGGGTGTGCGCGGGTGTGCACGGGTGTGAGCGGGCGTGCCCGGGTGTGCATGAGTGTGCACGGGTGTGCCCGGGTGTGCCCGGGTGTGCATGAGTGTGAGCGGGTGTGCACGGGTGTGAGCGGGTGTGAGCGGGCGTGCCCGGGAGTGCACGGGTGTGCACGAGTGTGCCCGGGTGTGCACGAGTGTGCGCGGGTGTGAGCAGGTGTGCACGGGTGTGCCCGGGTGTGCCCGGGTGTGCACGAGTGTGAGCGGGTGTGCATGAGTGTGAGCGGGTGTGCCCGGGTGTGCATGAGTGTGCCCGGGTGTGCATGAGTGTGCCCGGGTGTGCGCGGGCGTGCCCGGGTGTGCATGAGTGTGCCCGGGTGTGCACGAGTGTGCGCGGGTGTGCCCGGGTGTGCCCGGGTGTGCACGGGTGTGCCCGGGTGTGCATGAGTGTGCGCGGGTGTGCATGAGTGTGCCCGGGTGTGCATGAGTGTGAGGGGGTGTGCACGGGTGTGCCCGGGTGTGCCCGGGTGTGCATGAGTGTGAGCTGGTGTGCCCGGGTGTGCATGAGTGTGCCCGGGGGTGCATGAGTGTGCCCGGGTGTGCATGAGTGTGCCCGGGTGTGCATGAGTGTGCGCGGGTGTGCGCGGGTGTGCCCGGGTGTGCACGAGTGTGAGCGGGCGTGCATGAGTGTGCGCGGGTGTGCACGGGTGTGAGCGGGCGTGCCCGGGTGTGCATGAGTGTGCACGGGTGTGCCCGGGTGTGCACGGGTGTGAGCGGGTGTGAGCGGGCGTGAGCAGGTGTGCACGGGCGTGCCCGGGTGTGAGCGGGCGTGCCCGGGTGTGCATGAGTGTGAGCTGGTGTGCCCGGGTGTGCATGAGTGTGCCCGGGTGTGCATGAGTGTGCCCGGGTGTGCATGAGTGTGCGCGGGTGTGCCCGGGTGTGCACGGGTGTGCACGAGTGTGAGCGGGCGTGCATGAGTGTGCCCGGGTGTGCATGAGTGTGAGCGGGCGTGCGCGGGTGTGCACGGGCGTGCACGGGCGTGCCCGGGTGTGCCACCCATTTCAGACACTAAGTTAAGACAAAATCATTTTTAAAGCCGAGGGTGCCACTGCTCAGCCCCTTGTTTTTGCCCATTTCAGAATCAAGTGCCCTTCATTTGGGATAAATCGGCCCAGCCACACCAAAGCTCTGACTGATGCCGATCACTTCAGTGATCACTTCACGCTTGTAAAGCCAAAAAGGAGCGAGTCTCGTGTTGGTGATCACTGAGTCAGGGACCGATGGCCGCTCCTTGCAAGCACAGCGCTGCCAGTGCTTGCCCCTTTACCCCTGTGCTGCCTCACATTCTCCATAGGTACAAAGCCATTACATCATCAGTGGGCAAACACATGGCTTGTGAATATAAAATGGCAGTGGGATTCCTCCCATAGCAGGTGTCTACCAAAGTGAAAAGTTTCCATATAAATAACAAAGATAAACAGCTGGGGGTTTGGTGTTCACTTTAGAGTAACCTTCAAAATTGAAAAGGAGCAGGAAAATTACATCCCTTATTTCTAAGGGTCTTGCAAATAAGAAATTTGAGTGAATGCAAGGAAATGTGAAATTGAAGCATTTCTAACCTTAGACAATTTCAGTGTTTCCACATTTGTAAGTGACCGCAGTCTAGCAGTTGTCTTTCATGCCAAGAGCATCCACTTTAAAGGACATAACCACCAGAAAGACAAGTCTTTCTTCTAAAGTTTTCCCCAAATGCCATTGGCACACTGAATACAAAGCAACTCAAACCACTGCTGTGGACACTGGGCTGTACATTGTGCAAATCAGAGAAGGGAAGGAGCTTATTTCCTGATTAGCAATTCCTCAGTGGTAGTGGTGGGGAGGAAGAACCTGCCTACAAAAATCATAGCTGTTAGGAAATATCAGCCTGTCTATAAACAGATGGCTACTCCTCACAGGATACTGTCCTCTCCAGGAATGCTGCACTAAATTCTGAACCTCTTCCAATGCAGCCCTGAGCAGGCTGTGTTCCTAGCAAAGGTGAGGAAAGTTAGAAATGGAATGAAGCCAATCTGTTCATATAAAAGCTCTAAATTCATTACTCTCAATTAAAATGAATGAGGATAAGGATTGCTTCCAAGTACATCAATCAAAGAAAGTACTTGCTGCAGGAAAACAGAAGACACTGGTGTATACATGAAGGAATTTATTCCCATCTTAACAAAATGTGTGCAGGCAAGTGTACACAAAATGGGCAGTTTATTTTTCACTTGAGAAGTTGTAACTATCTAGGAACGATGGGTTAAATATCTAGAGTTATATATTTTTATTATTTTTAAAAAGCCTATTTCTTAAAGAAATATTTGTATGCCTGCACACTTGATCTTAAAAAAAAAAGAAGGTAGCTCAAGCCAGAGTGTTTCATGCCATATAAATAGGTATGTGATGCTTAGTGGACAAGTATAGATTTGCCTCCAAATTAATTTATTCTGTTAACTATTCTATTAACTTTGGGGCACCATAAGTGCCCTTCTGAAATCAACAGCCTGAGAAACTGCAGAGCACTGCAGAATAAACTCTTGAGAGGGAAAAATCTTCAAACAAAAACTAATGCTTCTTATTGTTGACAAAAATACAGCCCTTTACAACACTGGTGTATTTTTCACTGTGGTTTTGCTTTTGGTTTTGGTATTTGGGGTTTTTTCCCCATTGATTGCAGAATGAACAAAGCCAAGATTTGTGAAGCAATAGAAACTGCTATAAGTTGACAAAGAACAGGATGAGTTAATTTTTTTGTAGCTGCTCTTGTTATTGACAACATACCGTCAGCATGCACATTCCTCATCTCCTCCAAAGGATCTGTTCAGCCCAAATCACTTGCAACTTTTGCAAGTTTATCTTTGTAAATAGCTGAGAATGTTGAGATAGCCCAGTACCTACCAGACTCTCAGAAATGTTTCAACATATTGTCACAGCTATGGAACTTCAGAAATTAGGATATCAGGGAGAGCTGCAGAGGGGATGCTAAAGCACTTGAGTAGATACCTGAGCAGGATGCTCTTGACTAGGAATTTGGAAGAGATGGAACCAAGAGATGGAACTTTGTTTCTGTCTCAGTTTAGCTTATGGCCTACCTTAAAAAGTGGTATTGGATATCCATATTCATTATTTGTAAGGGAGCAACTGGTGTTTCTTTAGGCAGGAAGAGTATAGAGTCAAGCCTTCCATTAATGGAGATGTGTCAAGAGCTTGTCTTTTTTAAGACTATAATTTCACCAACCTTTACTACAAGGCACAAGAAATGTGCTTGTTTTATTAGGTGTGGCAAAAAGGGGACCTATTTTTACTACATGCCTACAATCAGGCTTGCAGAAAAAAGAGCCCAAAGAAGTAGCTGTGATGCTTCAAAATAAGACAAGAGCCTTTCTCCATCCTGAACAATGCACATAATCCTGCCCTGGTGAACACCTCTTAGTGCTACTGAGGGATGATTATCAGCCTCAGAAAAGTAAAAACTTGATCTGCAGCTCGGCACAAGGAATTTAGATTTTCCTAGGATGACTTTCAGTCCAGGCCCTGTTGTTAGGATCACATAAGTAGCCTCCTTTTGCAGGTCACAATGCTGCCAGAAACTACAAATACATGACATTTTCTGACACTGACATCCCCACAGAGCAGCTCTTGTTGGCACAAGAGGACTGGCACAAGACCTGCAGGAGAGAATGAACAAAGCTGAAAACGCCCTGTGGCCATGGTGGTGAAGGGCTCGGGAGGGTGGCTGATAACAACATTGAACCTGAGCTGATCAGGCCAGGGAAGCTGAAGCTGATGTATCTGCCACCTTCCCAGGCCCATTGAGTGCTTCAGGAAAACTGTGCCTCCAGCTGCTGGCATCCACACTGTACCACCACAGCCCATTTGCAGCCCCCAGCTGCCCTCCAAGCTTCCTTCATAAGGCAAAGAACGCTCACAGATATGCTGTGCAGGTCTTATTTTTGTGTCTGGCACTCCACTGGATCTGTGACAGGAAAATTTATCGATGAGAGCCATAGACAGACACACAGACAATTTAAACAAGCAGTTGGACACTGACTGCACTGAGCTTCAGAGAGCTAGAGCTGCTTCTTCAAACTATGCTATAAGCCTCTCTTATCTGTAGGAACTGACAGTCCAAAAATCAACAAACTATGACCAAAAATCTCATAAAAGCAGAGCTAACTCTCAGGGGTACTCCTACTAGGCCAGATACCAGTCTATAAGGAGAAAATGATTCTTGCATAGGAAAAAATTAAAATTAAAGATGAGGAAAACAAAGGAAAATAAAAGGTACAAAAGTATAAGAAAAGGCCATCACAGAAAGACTCCATGTGCTAGAAAACAATATTCCTTAAATAAACCCTCAGGAGTTCCAACAAAATAAGTTCTTGTTTCGTTATCTACATATCAACTGAGCTCTTCTGAAAAATTTAATTCTATAATAAAATACAATGAAAATCTAGACAGAAATTATAAACAGATTTATAAGAAAAAGAGAAGGCACATAAGATCTTTATTGTAGCCAGAGAAGTTGTCTCCCCTATGGGCCATTTTTAGCATAAATGTTGCTATATATACATCTAGTACTACCACAGGTCTCATTAACAGCTGTTCAGGTAGAGCTGTGAACTGAGCCATAAGGAGACTATACCAGAGGGCAGGCTTCAAGATAAAGACTTCAAGAACTGTGAATAATTTAAGACATAATGCTATACACAGGACTCCCCAAATTCAATTTGTCAGTGAATAGGTAATTCACTAAAACATCTTTCAGGCAGTACTGGATTTGCATGATAGTTTGAGTCTGACACAGCAATTAAAACTAAGAAGGGTCTGCAATGACTTTTGCATTTGGGTTGAGACTTGGATCCAGGAGATTAGTTTGGGTTCCTGAACACAAGCTTCTTTGTCATAGAAAAACCCCACTGCACTGCTTTCTACCCCAGCCTACATCAGTAACGGGAAACTGTGTTCAGGTTCTTCCCCCTCCTGCTCTAGAAGCAACTGGTGACAGCTCAAACAAGAACTGAGATTCATTAGCAACACCCTCAGCCTCCTGCCTCCCATCTCACACTCCAGAGCTCAGATCTTCGCTGGGACTGCTAAGTGCTACTGAGATATAAATAGCATCTTACAATAACACCATAATTAAAACACATATGCTTCTGCATAAGCATACTTCCTGAAACTGGGGACTGAAAAAGTCCTTCATTAACTCATTTACAGTTCTTTCCTATGCACCAAAAAATTCACCACTTAGTCCCACTGGACTTCTCAAAGTTGATTTAATGGCAGAGCCCTCCTGGGAACTCTTAAGAGAATTCACTAATTCACTCATGGAATATTTACTTTGATAAGTATTGGTACTTCTTACGTATATTTTCCATAATACATTTTCAGATAAAGTTCTCAAACATATAACTTGTTCATCTATCATCCTTGCCCACATTATCTTGAATTAGAATATGCTCACATGAACGGCTTATATCTTTTTGTCTGAAATTACAGTTTCACCATGAGTCTCTCACTCACTGAAAAAAAGGCATTAATGTTCAATTTAAATGATTTTTTTCTATTTCAAATAAATATAAGCATCTTATCAGCGTTGCTTAAGCAAAATGAAGAGTGGATGGAAGCTGCAAGACAGTTCCCATAATGTGACTGTGTTTGATGCCATAAAGGTATGGGAACACTAGATGGCAATAACCACTGTACATGTATCTTTAAATAGAAATTTACTTTTACTTCTGTTACAATATTGTCAATAGTGAAGCTTTTAAGGCAGTATTGTTTCAAAGGTCCCATATTGCATCCCAAAAAAAACACAAACAGAGAAAAAATCCACCATCACAACCTACCCCCCAAAAGAGACAAGCTGTGGGTTAGGGAAGATTTTAGTATTTTTTTTAACCAAGCCAGATTTCCTCAAAGGATTAGCCTTCAATTCAGGTTTCTACAGTATTTCACAGTAACTTCTACATGAATATGAATCAAGTCAGTATCTTTGTTACAAGATTCAAAAGTTACTGCAGCAGAAAAGGCATAATGGTCAGAAATAGAAAACATTGCTTAAGTGTTGTCATTCCTGAATATTTATCCTGAATGTTTATTTTAGCTTTTGGCACATAAAGCAAATGCGTAGAATGCACAAGCATCACAAAATAATGATGATTGTTCATTAAGACAATACTTTTTAA
The DNA here is from genome assembly GCF_023055355.1 of Agelaius tricolor. NCBI lineage: Eukaryota > Metazoa > Chordata > Aves > Passeriformes > Icteridae > Agelaius > Agelaius tricolor. Next base: position 13,801,565 of record NW_027269272.1, read on the forward strand.
GTATGTTAGTAACAATAATATTTTTTTTTAAAGAGCACTTTACAACTTTTTTATTCATCATCAGGATATCCAAGAGACTTAATAAGTATCAGGTAATGGACTTCATTTAGGAATCTGTACTAAAAGTTTGAATAACTCAAAATCCCGTGGTAAACACCTTGCATCAGACTACAAGTCTGATGAGAAACCAAAATCTCTGTAGATGGTTTGTAACGTAGAAATATTAAAATGCAGAAACTCACATCAGTGTGCTGAGAAAGGTGTCCCCAGGTGAGTTAACTGCTGTTTCACCCTGGCAGTATTTAGGAATCCTGGCCATGGACCAGGGTCCTGCAGGAAACTGTGCAGCTACCCAAGTGTCTTTCCACACACCTTGCAACCTGGTCCCCAAACTTGGCTTCAGCTGTGTGATGTTGTGAATTAGAGCTGTTCACTTGTCCTCTCCAAGTTGTTCCAGCTCCTTCTGGAGAGGACTAAGGCATTTCCAGAAGGAGCTGGAACAACTTGGAGAGGACAAGTGAGTTAAACTAATATCTGGGTTACCTGGAAGAGCCAGGTTCAAGGTTCCCACAGAGGGAATTTATACAACGTCAAGTGTTTGAAGACTGCATACCCAGGGATGCATCTCATCCTAGTTTTCCTTGGGATATCCTCCAGGAGCACAGTGAGCACTGGATGGGGGAGCAGGGCTGGGAGGGCCAGGGCAAGGCGCTGCCGCTGGCCGTGGCACAGCCACAGCCCCAGGGCCGCCCCATTGCCGGCACAGCCGCCCGCACGGGGCCTGCACAGGCCGGGGACTGGGCAGGGAAGGAATCCGTGACGGCACAGCCAGGGAGCAGCGCTGTGCCCGCTGCCTCCAGCCGTTCCGGGGCTTCAACCTGCGGGACCTTGAACGAAGGATCGGGATTGGGATCGGGATTGGGACTTTGGGACTGGGATCGGGATTGGGACTGGGATCGGGATTGGGATCAGGACTGGGACTGGGATCGGAGCGCTCCCAACTGCGGCCTTGCAGCGCCATCTGCCGGGCCGGCCGGACAGCGCGGCGCGGGCGGGAGCGTTTGGGTTTTGGAAGAAATGGGATTCATTTGAAACCTGCAGAATTCCCCGAGACAATAAAATTACTCTGCTTCCTACACGGATCTGCCTCGAATCAGGTGGTTTCCTGATCTGCCTCAAAAACGCGGAACGTGTTTTGATGCATCTGTTTAATTGGAAGATGATAACTAAAAATAAGAGGGATCTGTATCAACTTTTATTTTCCTCAAAAAAAAAAAATCTCACAAACCAATTAATCTTTGCTGATTGCAGCTATTACCCATGAAACAAAGACTAAAATAATCGTTCAAATTATGATTCAACTTAAGGAAAACTGTCTTTTAGTCAGAAACTGTGATTAAATGTATGTCTAACATACCTACGGAGACAATGGTCAGTTTAAATACCTGCCTATGTGTTTTCCAGCCGCCCACAGCTATGTCATTAATGCCATAGTCGGCCACATCGGTATTTACTAAGCCCAGGCCTGATGAACTTCCTTGGCTCCACACCTGTGAGCAGAACACTCCACTGCCCCCTGATTTCTGCAGAAGCTCCCCTGCCTCCCTGCTGCACCACAACTCTGTCATGTACAAACCCAAGGAATGCACCAACCTCCCCATGAGATGTGGTAAGAAAAGAGGAGGAGTTCAATCTGAACTCCTTCTTTCAGAAACACTTTAAACTCATAAGGTACAGTTTTGCTTTTCCAAACAGTCATTTATTAGAACCCAATAAAACTCATCACTTTCAGTTGACTGCTCTTCTCGTCTAAGAAAACCAGCAGAATCAAACATGGAAGAAAACAGAAAAGGAAAAAGGAGAGGAAAGAGAAACTTCACCAGTATGTTTGTCAAACTGTTTTTTTAAATAATGGAAAAAAGATTTCTTTCCATTCTGATCCTTCACACCAAAAAAAACCAAACAGGTCTATATATTAGACAAAGAATAGACATTTGTGTTGTAGTCTATAAAGCAGTTTCACAATCAGTCAATAACTAAAAGTGAGATCAGCAAAGAAACATTTAGATGACTGTTTCAATTTTGGTCTTGGTGCCTGTAATGCAGACGTAAAAAAGATTACAAAAAAAATAAAATAGCAGTAGGATACAGAAACAGATATCCTAAAAAGAGGCAAAAATGTCTTACACAATTTTCTATGTGTGTCAGTCACATAGAAAATTGTCTGGAGATGTTTGAACCCAAATAAGTCTGAGAGAAATCTGCAGTCCCACACAGGACAGAAAACCCCTCACCATCCATGATGGGATGAGACTGTGGGGCTTTCCCAGCTCCCAGGTCAGTCCCTGGCTGCCAGAGAAAAACAGCTCAGATCAAGTAAGGATTGTGGCAATGGCACTGATGGTTTGCTCCTTTCTGTGTCTATTATCCAGATGCAAACCTTCATTTTACAAATAAAAGAGTATTTTCTGCTAATTCTCTCTAGGTCTGAAAGTCATCAGGGATTGCCATCGCCATAGTGAAAGCAAGGTTAACAATCTTTATATTATCAGAAAGGGAAACCAGCTCTGCTTCCAGTACCTGTAGGCTTTGGAGTCTGAGAGGAATTCTAAAGCACATTTAAGTAAATGGATACAGGAAAATAGGTGGCTCTCAGAATACAATGTGGGACAGTTTCAATGAGGAAAAAAGAACTTTCTTGGCCTAAGTTGGCTATCACACAAGGAATCCAGAAAAAAAAAACAACAGGGGAAGTGTTATTTATTTCCATAATTCCTGACATGCGACATCAGTAAGTGTCACCTGTTAACCAGACTGCACCAAACAAACAGATAAAGTAAGGAAAGGGACAGCAAGAACAGCTGTGGTTTCCAGAGTTCCACTACTGTTCCCATCTACAGTAGGAACTCTAATGAAGCATTTTCTATCATCTCTGCTTACAAAAGATCTTTACAATTCCTATTTTCAAAATTTTCTCTCCAAAAATAATGCTGGTCAGAGAAAGCAAACAATTTTTCTAATATCCAGAGACAGAAATTTTGCACCATTAAATGGCTTCTGTCTTTTTCTCAGAGCTTCATTTTCTAAGTTGCCAAATCAGGTGAGACAAGATGGTGGGGGAAAGGTATGAAATTAATGCAGGAATGCAGAATATTTCTGCCATTCACAGAAAACCAAATTATTTTCAGCTGGGGGAAAGCATCTTAGAAAAAATAGACTCCAGAGTCTGGGTTTGTATCTTTCTCCTTGGTTTGCACTGTGCTGTCAGAAGGGGCAAAGATACCTCTGGGAAAAACTACTTGGATAGAGCTCGACAGCTTAACCTTTTCCCTGTATTTTCCATTTCTTGGTTTGCTAATAACATGTCTGTACTTACAGTAGCAGCACCACCTTCGAGGCCCTGGTTTAGGAAGCCTCTATCAGCATTTCCTCAGCACAGAAAATGGCTCCAAATGAAAGCCTGCCTCAATCAGGAGCAGTCAGGGCCTGCTGAAAGCAAAGGCTCCCTGAGCAGCAGGCAGTTCTGGGAGCACAATGGAGCTGAGACCAGAGCCTGCACCTCACTCTCTGCCAGCCACCCTTTCCAGCAGCACACCAAAGAGACCCACTGGAGTCAATGAAAAGGTTTCCATGGAAATCAATGAGGTCTCAGTAAGGCTGTAAAGATGCATCATTAATTTTTTCAGCCTCACTCTCACACACATCCATTCCCTCTCTAATATCAATTCTTATACTATTTATATAACTCAGGATCTAATCAAGACATGTACTCCTACTTGCTGGGAGCTGAAAAGATCATGCTGATTTGTTACTTATTTTTTAATATTTAGGAGGTACCCATTTACACTGTGGATGTGGGCTCCATGAGAGCCTGTGCAGAGACACTGAGAAGCAGAGAAGCAGTCTGGATATCTGCACACAAGAACTATCACATAGTTGCTAGAGCAAAAATTGCTTAAAGCCTAGATCAGTAGAATTTAAATATTTCAATCACTCTATTATTAATACCCAGGAGAAGACCTAATGTTTTGTTGGCTATTATGAATCTCATTTACAGAAAACAAAAATTGGTAAGCATCTTCCCTCTAAACATTATATAGTTAAAAAACAATTTAAAAGCTCCTCTTTTTTCTGCTTATACAACACTGCTTTGTTAAAACAAAGCTTCTTCAGGAAAATGTCCATAAAGTTGTTGGTTTATTGCTTCTGCTCCTTTTTAAATTCACTGCTGCTAGTATAAATAAAAGAGTTCAGAAGCATGGAAATTAATAACTGCAGAAGCTGTGAGGTGCTAATGGCATTGTATTTCACTAGACTAAAATGTGGGCAACATAGACTGTATTAGTATTGCAAAGTACAGCACAAACTATAAGAAAAGATTTTAAATTATTTACCTTTCTACTTCAGCACAAATGTCCTATAACCAATTATCATGAGATATTGCCTAGAAATTAACCAGTCATCTTGTGTTTCTATCTCCAGATTTACAATTAGTAATGCTATTAATGTGGATCCTGTACTTAGCATCACTAATTACATTGCTATGAACTAATGGTGTTAAAAATAGCAATAGCCATCAACTACCAATTAATGCTTAATGAGAGCGAATAAACCCTGGCATTGTAATGAATTTCCAAATTATTGTTTCTCATGTGTCTCTTGAAATCATACCAAAATGTGTGCAACCTATGAAAGCAAGCAGTGAATAAAAAACTAATTTATCACAACATTTTGAACAGGAACAATAGGAAAATGTTTAAGGATTAATCTACACCTTTCAGGCAAGTAAACAGAGATACACTTTTACAGGTAAACGTTCAAATTCTTACAAAGGTTAAAAATACAATGCATTAACTGTTGCAGCCTTAAGCAGAGCAGGGCAAGAGCCTAAAACACAGGAAGGCTGTGAATACTGTAAATAGCATTAATAAACTGCTTTGTGTTGAATTGTTGGAGTACAGAGTAACACTCACTATTTCCACACCAAACAGGTTTTGTTCTTGGAAATACTACGGTAGACAAGACAGAAAAGTACCCCCAACCCCTGCATCATAAAATACAGCAGGTGTTGTTAACTCCAGAAACATTCAGAAGTTAGAATGCACATTAAGCCATAAAACCTGGATTTGTTGTGCCTTGGTGGAAAGAAATAAAGATCCACTACAGGTCTGATCTCTGGGGCACAATATGAGGCCAGGATAGATCCAGGGCTGGAAGTTAAAGGCAGAGAACACCAAGGAAAACGGTAGAGAGGGACAAGAAGAAAGAGTAGGAAAGGTAAGGAAACAAATATTGCTAAAATGGGAAAGGTCATGTTTCTGGGAAGAAGCCAGTTTGATGAAACCTGTGGAATGATTGACCCTTGGAACTGGAACTCTGCTGCAAGGGGATCACCCTTAATGCAAACTTTGAGAGTTGAGAGAGATGAGGTGAGAGCCAGAGCAGTGAGTGAGTAAAGGCAGAAGGAGCACAAATTTGAACTGCTTCATTCAAAATGTAAGCATGGGCATAGGATAAAGGATTCTACAGTCACAGCCAACCTGAGCAGCCCTGGAGGAGCCACTGAGGGGCACAGCAACTCCCTTCCTGCAGGGATGTGTGGGCAAAGGGACCTGGGGAGCAGAGGGCTGGCTTCTCCCGTGCTCTGCAGGGCAAAGGCAGCCTGGGGACACCACAAGCAGCTCTTTCTTCCATGGAGCAGTGTTATGGGGAGATCCAGCCTCACTGCTCCACATGCCAAGCTGGGGGAGCAGCCCAGGCAAGGTGCTCTGTCAGCACGAGCTTTCCAGGGGATACTCCCCCAAGTGTTCTATTGGTCACCTGACAATGTAATTTTTCTCATTTTTGCTCACTAACTCTGTGCCCAGCTTTGATTAGAAATAAATCCTAGAAATTCCAGATAGCTTCCTAACTGTGTAATATCATGAACACATGCTGGGACAACTGTAAAAAGGCAGCAGCTACCACTGGGAAGCAGCTCCATGTTTCCTGGTTTGTTTTGCATGGAAGAGCAGATACACCATTCTATACAAGGAAGGCCTTACTCATTGTTTACTTCCTTACCCTGGTTCATTTATGACAAAATTGAGTACTAGAAGATTCACTATTCACTTTTTATATCCATCCATTGAGTACTGGAAGATTCACTATTGACTTTTTATATCCATCCTTCTAGTTTTCCTACTAACAGAATTCTATCTCAGTATCCTAACAACATTTAGACAGTACATAGTTATGATGGGACCTTCATGCTACTCAGTGTAAACCTGTCAACAGTTCTTGAAAATAAGAAAGATCCCCTCTATACCAAGATTATTCTTCCATTTTCTCATCTTTCTTCATCAGCAATATCAAATTCTAGAGCACTAAATGTGCTCTAGTATTAAAGCAAATACGCAAAATTAGACCTCTTTTTAAGGCAGTCAAGTAATTTTAATCTGAAATTATTCTCAAATATTGGAATTGAAATGTTTTCTTACACCTTGGCTCTTCATAAGTCTTTGGCCTAAACTAGAGTCACTAATTCAATTCTACCTGCCTCAATTACTTCTCCAAAAATAGGCATCACTAACACCTTTGCACAGGAAATTGAAATGCACTTCTCTGAGATGATGTTTAGCACAAGACACTTAAATTTCCTGCAGTTTTAAAGGTTTAGCCACGGTAGCTTTGAGTCAGGCACCAGAACTAAGAATTCTCATTCCAACCTGCAGCAATCCCCATCTTTTTTCAGCAAAAGCATCAATCTACCTCGCCTCCATGGTGGGAAAACAGGCTTTATCTGATGTATTACAAAGGATTCAGAGCAGAACTGATAGTATACAGCTGGGATATTCTGGGAACACATGTTGGGAACACATGCTGGGATTCTGGGAACAGCAGGGAACACACATGTAGATTGACAAGCACTGTGGTTAGTTTATATGGTTCAGGGCAAACACTCAAAGCAAGAGTTGCATAACCATGCACAGCTCCAGACTCCACACTCAGGCAGTGCTCACTGCTGGGCACCATGTTAGAGACCATGCCTCTGCTTCTGAGATCAAACAATTAATTTTGAAGCTTAGCTGTTCTTTTAAAGTATCTGAAAAGTATGTTAGAGCTTAAATATCTACAGCCCTAGCATAATTCTTGGAAGTAGATTTGTGGTTTTCGTTCACACAATGTATATTTGTTTCATCGATAATGGGATATTTTTAATACAAATAGATTAAGTCTTTGCTTTTTTCATTTCTTCAAAGTCCTATTTTTCTGTGGTTTTCTGTTTTTCCACTTACAAGCCAATTTCAGTTTAGTGTCAGGCATTTGTATTCAAACAGAAATGCAGAGATTTTTTTTTTTTCTGTTTTCCACTGGCTCCATCATATGGTGATCTTTTTCTTCAGGACCACTTCCCTGAACTAAGTTCCTTTGAAAAGAGTTCCTAATCAGAACACTTGTAAGAACATTTGTAAAAGGACTTCAAAATGGTGAAGATTATCTGTATAAAATGAGAATCTTATGGATTAAGGCCACATAGTAAATTGTAAATAAAGTTTCTGAAATATTCATCATCATACAGACACACCAAAAAACCCAAAAATCAACTGGCCCTGACAATTTGGCTGTGAGAAAATTCTGGGTCACAAAAAACCAAAAAACCACCACCAACAAAAACCTACAAAAAAAACCCAAACCAAAACAACGAAAACAAAAACAACGAAAAAATCCCAATGAATTCATCTTTGTATAAAAGAAAATGAATGACAACTTGAAGCCTTTGCCACCTCCTTCATAAGTATAAAGGAAATAAAGTCTAAATAACAATGCAAAACCACTACCTGCATTCAAACTGACTAATTGAAGATTGATAACATGAAATGATCCATAGTCAAACAAACAAGAAAGTTCTTCTAAGTTTAAATTCTCATTTATGTCACCTTTTCTCAGTGTCTTAACAAAATATTTCTGGGAACACTTCCCTAGTCTGTTCACTAAGGTTGAGATAATATGCAATATATCTGTATTAGTCCCATGTCAGCAGAGAATAATTTTGTTGTTGTTTATTTTTAGTAATAAAGAATAAATTAGAATTATCAAAGCCAGGTTGTATACTTAAAAAGTTTATTACGCAATCAATAATGTTAATATATCCAAATACATCCAAACTCTCAATTTGTAAAGAATATTTTTAAGATACTGAAATGTGGCTCCCAATTGCTCATCTTCTGATATCAGTGCCACAAAATTTCCTCCTACTTATTCTTAAAATCCCTGAAGATGATTGCAGAACTCAGTGTAGAATCCATTTTTACTGATACATTTGAAACTTTTCTTTGACACAAAACAACCTTCTACACTATAATTGTGTATTACACAACCCAAAATTATTTATGCATTAAGAAGCATCTCAAATTTATGAGAATACATATAATCCAATATCTAGAAGTTTTACTTGCCATAAATCCCACATCATAATATATATTAACTGCAAATAACCAATCTATTAAAGAGATTCTCCCACCATATAATACCTGAAACAGAAACCAAAGAAAAAAATAAAGCTTCAGTAGAAATTTATGGTGAAATAATCTCAAATACTCAAATGAGTAGCTGTGTTTCTGAAAGGATGATCATTCTAATTACTATGGATGGATTTGTGATAAATTCTATATGCCTGAGTTGGTTCAGACAGGGCAAAGCACTCAGGCCCTGGGAGATGATATTCTGTGTGTGAATGCAGCAAGCAGCAGTCTCACAACACAGTAAATCCTGCTCATTAGTGCTTGTGAGAGATGGGCATGCAGTTTGCTAACTCTCAAACCAGGTAATGCATATACTGTCATTTTATTGATTGAAAAAGCTTTCCTGAAGAGGTCCAGATCCCACAAATGCAAATTCCATACAAGAGTCTGAATTCTGTGTAAGAGTGTCTGCTCAGTATAAGCCCAGAGTTCTGTCATGAGCTGAGTGTACACTCCGACCCTCACACCACATATCCAGCTCTCAACCAATGCACTTCCAACTTTTTCTTTGTTTTCTACAGCACAAGACCACTACACGAGGAAAAATGCACATGTTTGTTTTTCAATTCATCTGCACATGATAACGTCCCCATCCAGTGTGACAAGGTGTAGTGACTGACTAACACAAGATGGTGCTCTCTTCTTATTAAACAGCTCCAAGCCTGGTTTACAGCTTGTGGGACCGTTTTTGAGAGCTCCAACCAGTTTTCAGAGGCATTTTTCCCCCAAAACCAGAATTTTTATATCAGAAATTCAAATAAGTACTTAAGCAATTTCTTTCTTTTCCCCCAAAGGTATTTTGCTGAATGAAATGAAATTTCTCACTGCATTTATCAATTCTCCTACCATAGGTCTGCCTGCAGCTCTCCCATTGCATCTTCACTCTCCTCTGCTGGTGTCTCTCATCCAGCCCACCAGCTGGATGTCACCAGGACTTAAGGCTCTCAAAGGAGATACACAAGCTCTTTTCTCAGAGGCTGCTAAAAACCCTAATGAAATCTATTTCTTAGTTTTTTATCAAGTGGTAAAAGAGATTCCCTTAGAGACCCTTTATGAACAAGGTTTCCTCAGCACACTCAGTTTCCACTATGAGAACTTAACACCAGATTCACTCCAACCCAGACACCATATTAAAGATCCAACAGTGGTTTCTTTCCTATTTGTGATGCTAATAATATGTATCAGTACAGCTTTTCCATTTCCCTCCCCAATGAAAGACTGGTAGGCTTTCATTGCCAGAACTTCCAAATCAGCTCCAAAAATATCAATCATAATTCTGTCCATCAAAACAAGTGCATGTGCAACACTTCCAGATGAAAAACCAGAGCAAAACAAAGTAATCTCATTTGCTCTTTACAGAAGGCTTTCTTTCAGATGAAAATTAATATTCAGAGCAAGCTCAACCATATGTTTTGCCCAGGTTTTGATTTTTTAGGATTATGTATTTGTCTAGCAGCAACAAAATGGACACTCCAGGGACAGAGGTCAGTCACATACAGGAGGATTCTGATAACTCTTTGGGTTTCAGTGTGGTCCAGATCCATACAAACCCTTGCACCACCTTGGAGCAGTCACAGCCTTTTATCTCAGTCCTCACAAAATCACAGGTGACAAACTAATTCCCAGTCTCTTACAGGTCATCTTGACCTTGGGAATACTGGCCATCTGTGGGAACCTCTCAGAACTGCAGGATACAAATTACACAGGAACACCTTGTTAACTATATGAAAATCAGTGCATCTAATCCCTTGAGCAGGCATCAGTGGTGGAAATTTCCTACTAGAAACTGCATCCTTGCCCTGTGAAAAAGTGTATGCTACATAGTGGCTGAATACCTTTTCCATCACCTCCATAAATTTCATGGCAAACTAGAGACAGTGGAAATCCCAAAGCATAAAATGAGCACAATAAACATTTTCTCATCTCTTCTTTAGAAGTGCACCATAAGAATAGTAAGCATATGGGAAATTAGTTAACTTATAAAGACCTGTGTTACATAAACATCTCTTTAATCAGATTACTCTGGTGCCACGGGATTGTGCCATGTTTTATTTCCTCAAAGGACATGCTATTCGGTTACTATAGCATTTCTGTATCTAGATTAATTAGAAACGGAAATGTGGATACAATTAAGTTTGAAATTAAACATTCTGTGTAGGAGGGAAGATAATCATTGCTTTAGAATGATCTGGCTGCTCCAACCTGTGAAGGATCAAGCTATTCTCTCAATTAATTGGAACAGTACTGCATGTTCTCAGAGCCAGCTAACTGTGGCACTCTGTACATATTGCTCTGGACATATTGCATCTCTGACCTATTATTTGACCTGCATTACTTGATGATAATAATAGTAATTAATGTCCCTACACAGCTCTTGATGTCAAGCATAGTACTTACACTTTTAAATTACTCTGGTGTGTTGCACCTCTTCCTCTGGCTGCCCTGGATTCTCACCTGCTGTGTTCATCAGCACATCCTGAGCAAGGAAACTGAAGTGTCAGTGAATTCAGGCAAAGTTCTCTGCCTCACAGCAGAATTTATTACCAATTTTGATTTCCATGAAGAAGGGTCTTCATAAACAGGATTTTCTCTCAAAACAGGAAAAAGACAAGTCCTCTTCCCCCGTCCTGCCATGCATTGAAAAAGAATGTGTGAAAAGTGACCAAGGTTCAAGACCTTAGGGAGTGGGCTAGTATTGATGTAATTTCTGCACACTAATACCAATTTTTCTCTCAAAAGAAAGCAGAATAAACTTTATGCTTTATCTTAACATTCCTGGGGCTGCAGCAATAAGAACTTAATTTATCTCAGGAGGGCAATCAGCAATGCACACAGATCTCATGATCCAGCAAGCAGGCCAGGAAGACAGAACTTCTGACTATGTGGGAAATCTTAAAGTTGTTCTAAATGCTTCCCTTTTACCTTCTGACCAGCTGTGACAATAGGGAGCTTATATTCTCCCCACCTCCAAGTATAGTGGAAAAGAACTGATCCATAGGGTTGAGAGAGGATGTGCAGACTGCCTAGTCTTCAGATTCAAGGCAGTAAGACAAAGTCTTTCCTTCCTGATAATACTGGTGGAGATATTCACACTAAAATGCACAAGGAAAGCAGGGTTCTGCAAATGAACTGTGCAAGTAACAGGTCATTGGGAAATATAGAACCATCAGAGCAAAGAGCATTTCTTCCTGTGCATAGACAGAGATCAGCTCTGTTTGACAGGTTGAGAACAGAAGTCTCTATTGTGTGCATTATAATTGAAATACCAGAGTAGGTTAGGGCTAAAAAACCCCAAAACAGGATAATGAAAAGTACAAACAAAATTTACACAAGCTCTCCTTAGAAAGGTTTCATGTGGAATTATAGCTCAAAGTTGAAATCTGATTTTCATATTTTAGAGCATCCACTGCATACATGCAAGTAAAACAAACAAATAATAAAAGAATGGAAAATTATCCGAACTGCATAATTAGAGCACCCTGATCTTCTTATTGCCAAGCCCTTGGCTTTAACTACTAGACCACATGGTTCACACCCTAATTAATGCATAAATTCAATGTTATAAAAATTTCCAAATCTTCTTTTCTTTTTTTTTTTAATAAAGCTGAGATGGAGATTTCCAGTGTCAAGCAATTAGAAATGTCTTAATCCACTCAGATACCTTCTACAGGGCTTAGCATATGGCAAGTACATTTTCCAGTCTTCTTGTTTGGCTTATTGCTCTTATTTTCAATTATGTCTTACTTTTTATATTAAGTTTTTCACATTTTGTAACCTTAGTCCCAAGTCAGCTTCACTGAGGATGGGAAAGGACTTAATGGTCTCCTACCAAGTTACAGTGTAAATGAAGCAGAGATTCTATTACAAGCCTATGCCACCTACATTTCAGTGGGTGTTTTATGCATCAAGTATGTAAACAATCCTGGGAACATGCAGAAGGAGAAATTCTGTGCCAGGAGACTGTAGCATATTCCCTTCAAAGTGTTCAGTGGTCATTTGCAAACATAAGAATGACAGGAATAATAATGATAGAGAGAATTTAAATATCACCATGGAAAAAATACCACAGAAGGAGGGGAAAAAAGCTTCTGTGCATGTTTGTCATGAGACTGCAAACTGATACTCTCATATGCAAATGTTTTTAGAATACAAAATAGGAACAAAGAACAAGCTCCTGAAAGTGTAAAGTGTATTATTGAATCAGTGGAATTGTGAAGGTCTAAGTTATAGAATAGTTTCTTTTAATAACTCTGACACCTGTTTGCAAGGCACAAGCCTAGTTGCAAAAATTTCCAGTATATCAGAAGTCTCCCACATGTGGCCATTAATCCATGCAGAGCATTTTCCTTTTAAAGTTTGAGGATCATTAGGTAACCTGCATTTCTTTAAACAGAAAAGTCCCAACCCAACAGGGCCTTACTTTTGCCAGCTCAAAACAAGCACAGGCTTTAAGACTAACTAAAAATCTCTTAGACAGGGTTTCTTATCCCAAAAAATACACAGACATATTATTTCCATGTATGTGATGAGTTCCAGGAGAAACTTGGTGGAGATTATCAGAAAATGAAATGCGACTATGGATCTTGCAAAAAACCTCCTGAAATGCCCGTGTGTGGTGACAAGACCTGTGGTGTTTACAGAAGCTCCACATTTTCATCCAATACTTTTTCTACAAAGTTTAAAAAAACTAGTTTTCCCAGGGGCTCACTATAATACTTGAGGAAAACCATTTTTCCAAATGGAAAAATTCAACTTTCTCAAAAGAAAAATTCAGCAAGTCCAAGGAATTCATAATCCTTACTCCCTATGCTACTTTAGACATCCCTGCTGCCTGTGCTTCTGTTTTCCTGCCTCTAAAGCACAGAAAAGACAAATGCTGGCTGAAGCTGGTTATGAGCTCTTTCAGAAAACTCATGCTTACCATTTCCTGGGGTCACCAAGGAATTGTAGCAGATGCTATCAGAACAGCTCCTACTTAGGAGACCACATCTCTGCAAACATCAGTTCTCAGGACAATGAGAAAAAAATCTTCAACCCGAAGGTCTTTTAACCTAAGTTCTATTTGAAGCTAAACCGCTGCCTTTCTGAATATGGCACAACCTTTTTTGTAGTCATTTTGCTGTCTAAGATCACCATTACCACCATGATAGATACACCACATCATGGAAGATGATAAACCCCCATTGAAGATGGGGGACTTGGAGTGGCTCTGCTGTTTGCTACTCAGTTGTTATTATCTTGGGTTTGGATAAAACCAAGAAGTTTGTTATATAACTCTTAAGAAACAATTCTCACGATCAGAAGGCAGCAGACACAAATAGATCCACTCACACAGGGCTGAGAAATGAAGGAACATACAGATCTAAAGCACAGCAGGCACCATTTTCCTGGTCACCTTTTCCTTGCAGGAAAGCGATGGCCCTGGTGCATAAATGACCAATTTGGGTCTTTTTCGTTTAAGTGATTTTTGCCATTTGGGGGTCCAGACGTGTTCCTTTCTCCCTGGGAAGGTCTGTCCCTGCTGTGAGTGGCTCTCTTGGTCAACAGCAGGAGGTAAGGCTGGTGGCAGCTGCCTGAAGAGAGAATACAACAACCTATTACTGCTTCATACAGGAGCAGCAGCCACCTCCGATTGTGTGAAGAAAGAGCAGGAACACTTGTTTCACCCTCAGCAATCTCCCCTATTTCATCCCTACCTATGAAAGGCATTCACACAGCTCCTACTGAGCTAAGCAATCTCCAGTGTCCTTACAACACTCCTGCACTGCAGCAAAGCATATCATATCTTTGTGCACATCAAAACTTGAGGCACTGAAAAATAAAGTTGTTCAAGGTAACAAGAAGTTCATAGTCCAGAAGAGGCACTCTGTACTTGGAGAAGAAAGCACTTAAAAAAAAGAAAAATGCTCACTTTTATAAATTCCCCAGAAAATTTTCAGTTCCAAAAACATTGATTGATCCACAAAACAACCCAGCTTTTATACTTCTCTATGCCTTCATCCTTGCAAAGCCAAGCTGAAGAATCAATCAGTTATCTTGTAATAGATCAGACAGGTAGCAAGCCTAGACTTTATTACTGAGCTTCCTATACAAAAATTCCTTTAAAGAACTTCTACAACTTCAACTTGCTTCATAATGGTGAAATCCCAGCCTGTAAAGCACTTTTTGGAGACTCAAATCTGTGAATACACCAGTATCTCAATCTGAAGTGGGAAAGACAGAGGATGGAGATGAGTTTCCTACAAATGAAATCCCATCTGAAAAAAAAAAAAATGTATAGTCACTAGAGGCTTAAAGGAATTGTCAGGCATGACCTCCAGCATCTCTAAGTCATCAGGGCAGGTATCACCTTATTTTGGTGCAATGAAAAATGGGTTTAAGTGGTCTATCTTAGCCTCTACCCAAGACATATGGGTAGGAAATACCAACTTTAATTGATCTACACAATTAAATTCAACTCATCAGCAATGAGAAGACTCATTTTACCTTGATGCTACCGTCATTTCACATATCCTAACACTGCTGACTTTCAACAGCCGAACATATTACAAATAAACGCAAAAATTCATGAAATAGATTTTTTTAAAAAATTGAAGATCACGAGATTTATTATTAATTTTGCATGACTACTTTTTTTAAGATCACTCTTTGGGGTCAGTGTCTTATGGCAGGTATGAAATTTTGCCTTGGCAGGATAAAGGTCAAGACATGTGTTCCACATAAGCATTTTTTCGCTTATTTGTTACCAGCTTCCTCATAATAATCTTTGAAGAATATTATGTAAAATGTAGAACTCATTATTTATTTTAAGTTATATTTAGTACACAAAAAGCTAAATCGCACTTGTTCAAATACTGTACATACTGTAATTACACCCTCTAATTTCATGATTTTGGTCATGCACTTAGCATAAGTACATGTAATTACACATTTAAGGCATGTAATTATATAATTATTAAGATTCACAATTCAATTATATAATTAATGTATGCAAATACATAGAACTATCCTGTGACATTGATTTTAAGTAGAATACTCCACTAATTCTGAGGGGAGTTCTGCTTAAAAACTCATTATACAATACAAGTTGCAAAGGACTATACTGACAGAAAAAGGGCAGACCCACTGTCATGATTCTTTGGATATCTGCATGAAATTGAAGTAAAAAATATATAGACAGAGATAAAGAGATAGATATAAAACAAAGCTATACACACAAAGGTTCTCAAAACAGATTAAAATATTTGTTTGCAAGCCAATATTAGTGTAAAAAGAGCCATCTCAAAAAGTACCCTACTACTTCATAAAGAGCTGTTATGTCCTCAAAAATATATTAAATAAGCATGATCTCTTTATATGTTTCCATTTTTTTAAAAGTGTTTATTGTTTCTTTCACAGGAGTAGGAAAGGAAAGAAAGTAGCTTTTCAAAAATAAGGAACCCAGACAGCAAACTCATTTCCACTATGGTTGGTTTTTTGCCTAACCACCAAAAACAGTTAACAAAAATATAAACCCCAAGATTACTGACCTCCATCTCATTGCATATTTTTGCCAATGCTTTTAGTAATTTTATTGACACTCTTTTCTTCTCCTAATGAAAAGAGACTTCTAGACGCAGGAGGGCTTTGTGCAGAGCAATGCAATAATTAATGGTTCATTCAAGGGGGTTTCTCTCCAAGAGTAGAAAGTGGCAGGACCAGGAAAGCCACTGCCAGAGCAAGGGGAGTCAACTTTCTGCTAAAGCACATGGGTGGTGCAACCACTGAGCCCCAGTGCCCATTCACACTCACACTGGCAAACTGGGTTTGGAAAGGAATTTCGAAAGATGACAATAACATCTTTCTGGTGTAAGCTCCACTGAAGAGTGGATTCACCTTCCCCTGTACATTCACCTTGGTGTGGTTTGAAGAACAGGCATGAAGAGTTGAGAAGCAGAATTTCAGTATTTTAAGCTTGGTACAGATAAGGCAAGGGCTCCTAAGCAGAACCAGTCTTCACCTCTGACCCAGCAGGTCAAAGCATATCCCAGAGGCATTTACACACATTTTATCATCCTGTTCAATGCTGCTGTGATGGCAATTGACCACTGCAAACAGGAAAGTCATGAAAGTCATTAAATGTTGTAATTTAGACATATAAGGATTTTGCTGCTGTGGGAAAATCCAGCACTAGACTAAAATAGCGTACAGCAAATATCTTCACACATAGAAGTCAACACATTGCAGGGCACTAACTGCAAATTTTTATATGAACTTTCACAAAGAAAGGAGTATGGAAAAATATAGACACACAAAAAATAATGCCAGTTTGAAGCCTGTTTAGGTAAACTTCAACAGCCTTGATACAAAAACCAGTGATGCTGTAGATTATTTGCACTATAACACAACATTTGTTGTTGCTGACACAAGTGGCATTAAGATGAAAGACATTTTCAGATTTATGGTAGAAAATTATTTATTTCTAATGAGATCATGGATATAGTATAGTAGCCTAGCATATTAATCTCATCACCAGTTCCTGTAGATTAAATTTGAGCCCAATGCTGAGGTATGTGCCCTGTCTTCCAAACAAAGATATTTTGGTGTATCTGTACTATTTTATGTCATTTCCAGCACTGCAGCCCAGCCCATTTCTCTCTCCACCCCTCACCCTTCGTGTCTCACAGACTGACCAGGATGAAAGGAAAGGAGCTGTGTGTGACAGCTCCTCTCACTCAGGGCAGCAGCATTCTCAGGAGCCTGCCTGTGAAAAGGGTTGACCACTGCAGACAGACTCCAAGATCTGCCACCATGAATATTTGATATCCCATAATGCCAAGAGCAGCTAACAAACCTAGAGAAAAAGCCTGACCAAGGAATGTGTCACAAGGGCATTGACAGCAGGGACCTTAACCAGTGGTGCCAATCAAGGCCCTGAGCAGCATGGTCTGTGTGAGCTTCTCCTACTTTAAAACTCTTCACCACCTTTTGGTAAGAGGAAAACAGGCTTGTATCTGCTTTAAAATTGGACAGCAACATCAAGATGTATTCAATGAAGGTGTCAGGTCCCATCTCAAGTGTAATAGGAGAAATGAAGTAGTACAATAGCATTTCACAGCTGATAATTGTGTTTCTGCCTGATTTGCTCTAATTACACAGATTGAACTGGCTCAGTGTTACAGGCAACCATTAATTACCTGTTCTATAACCCAAGTGCATATTTTTCTTCAGAGTTTTATAGCTAAGGTCCTAACCCTTATCATACAAGAATCACACACAGAAGTTTAGGTTATCTAGTAACTCTCCTTTCATACCCAAAAACTTTATTGTTCATTTAGGGCAGACACTTCATTTCATTGCCAGCATACTTAATGGTAACTAAATTACCCCTAAGAGAAACTCCAAATGAACTTTCAAATTCATATAAGAGCCTTTGCCAACCATCTATTTTCAATTACACACTAAGTTGTTTCATGGCATGACTGCTGCTTTTTACATTCATTAGTAGATATTTTTTGCTTACATTAAATTGTTCAAGGGCAGAATACATCATGATGAGAATTGGATTTCAGAAAGTTTGCCTCATCACATTTTGGAAAACATATGTAATACAGTTAATTTTTCTTTTTTGTTTTATTTCCCTTCATGCCTCTAAATTTTGACAAGGAATTGAAATGAATGCAATGCTGAACTGTTTCCTATTGCATATTTGTGATAACCATTTACGTCTCTAGAGCACAGAACAACTTTCCACTGGAAGTAATTTTGGCAGAAGTAGCAGGCTTGTGGATTGGCCCCACGAAAATGTGAATTCCCATTCATGTTTATGGGGCTCTGATGAATACCCAGCTAGAACTACTTAAAACAGGACTCTGCAAACACAGTCCTTTGAAGGGAAGGAACACTTTGGAACTCTTTTACTCAACAGAGTACTTTTGCTAGAAGACCTTGAATAATTATTGCTCAACAGCAGGAATAATGCCACATAAAACAGCTCTGAAAACCTTCTTATAAAATGCACACATTAATTTATTACAAGCAAAGACCTAACTGTAAAAGCAAATATAGAACATTCCTGTTAATGGAGAAATTGGCTTTTATTTAGCTTAAGGTTTTCTCTTACTTATAGAAGTGTTCCTTAGACAGAAAACTAAATCCCTGGTCTTCCAGAAGAGGACAGGATACACACAGTCCCTTATAATAAATGGCTGAAGCCACAAACTTCTGTGTTTCACAATGCTGTGTTTGAGTCTTTCTCTAAGGAATTGTCTTTCAAAACATTGTTATGTGCCAAGATTAAAAGTATCCACAGCCTTTCAACATTGTAACCTGAAGTTAAAAAAGCACTTGTCAACACTCAAAAAAACTCAAATACACAAAAAAAAAAAAAAACCAAACAAAACAACCCCTCCCCTACCAACACAATGTGATGTTACTAGTGTGATAACTAAATGCAAAATTATCCTAATAACCTCAGTGTAAAGATATTGAGATAAGGAGTCTACACTCAGAATTACAATTGAGTATGCTGTATTTACAGAAATCATGTGTTTGATTGTAATTTTCCGATAAAGGCATGACAGCTGAGAATGCTCAGAACACTTCTGACTATTTTTTAAAATCCACAGTGTGAGCCTTACATTTTTTCTCTTCTTGTTGTTCAAGCCATTTTATATTGTAGGTGACTGGAATAGCTGAAATAAGAAAAACAATGAGTCAAGCAACAGAACTCCTAACCACTTATCTATGTGGAAATACACCTTTTTTCAGCCTTTCAAATCAAGGGCTTAAGGTAGATTGCAAGGTTAGTATCATATAATTCAAGAATTATATGAATAATTCAGATTCAGTTTGATATTCTGTATCTTTAGTCGTCATCATCATCATCAAACAACTCCACACTAAGAGAAATAATACTGGGAATATGACATAGGGGTAATCTTACTAAAATCTGTTTCCTTCTGTGAGAGTAAGGAACCCTGTGATGGCCCTTCCTATTTCCCTGTTTGTCCTTATAGGAGGTAAAAACACCTTGGAGGTGTTAATCCTCCTACAACACTTGATTTTGCTGTGGGAATCATTAGTTCTCCCCTCATTAACACAAAAATTGTGTTGATTAGACTTTAGACTTGGCAACTTTCACTGAGGAATTTTGTTTCTACCCTGGGAATTCAGGGTAGAAATACTGTGAAAACAAAAGTCTAAATTTTATCATATGGAATCAACAAAAGAGCACTGCCACTGTAAACTTGTGCAAAAAACTCTCAGAAATGTCTGTCTGAAAGCCCTCTTGGATTTGGAGTAATCTTATGGATGAAGGTTTTCCATCTAAGACTGAAAACACAATGTTCCCTTCCAAAGAGCCTGCTCTCTTCTACCTAATTGCCAGGGTAAATATGTACCTCTTACAAGGACATCAGCTCAGACTCAATGCAGAGGCAAAAGCTGTGATCCACAGGTGATGGAGGTTATCTGCTCCTCAGGTGATACCTCCTACACTAACTGCTATTCCCAGCACCATGCACTAACAAAGTCCCACTAATCTCCTCAGGCAATGAGGCCCCCGAGGGTCTCTGTGACATTGTGCACCTTAGCCTATTGTCCTGCTCCTGTTGTTTGTGTTGCTGCTGATTCATCTCTCAAAGCAGCAAACACTGTCTGAAGACAAAGCAAGAGCACACCATTCTCACTGCCTGCTGGTTTCTATGAACACTGCAGTGTTCTCTTGTTTGTTTTAGAAAAGGCTCTCTTCCTTTATTCTTCACTGAATTTTTCAGGATCCAGCCACCAAGCACTGCTCTGGTTTTCTCCATGTGATTTAGAAAGCCTTTTGATGCTGCTTTTATCTTTCCATTAAAAAGTCACCTCTTCATATCATTGTTCTGTAAAAAACTTGGAGTGGCTCTGATAGCCCTCAATCCAGTAGCATTTCAGCAGCACACAAATCCTTCCAGCTCTTCTGCAGGCATTGTCCAGTTCTTTGTCTTTGAAGCTCTTAACCCCAGAAAGAGATGCAGTATCCCAGTATTTGTTACTTGAATCCATCTTCTCAAAAGTAGCTTTCTATTTGCACCAAAATAAGAGTGAACCAAAATAAGAGTGAAAATAAGAGCAACACAACTACTTGTACCCCACCAGTCTTTTTCTATGAAGTTTACTTCAATAATCATGAGGCTTAATTGCTTACTCTGTCAGCCAAGCCTTTTGTAGAAAAGTATCGATTCATAATTCACTCTGCCTTCTAACTCAATTTAAACACAGGATGTTTATTCTTCCCTTTTGTCACATGAAAACTTCATTTAAGCTGGATATAATTGTCTATGGCACTACAGGATCCAGTTCTGTTGTGTAGAGCTACAGGCTATAGCAACCATCTATTATCACAGTGCAATTAAATAAACACTTCATCTACATCCAAATAACTCAGCACGTTCTGTTCCTCTAGCATAGCAGAGTCCAGCAATCCCTGACATGTCTGAGTATACTTTATTAAAAAAAAAAAAGAAAGATAAGTAACATTAATAATTACAACTATTTTCTTCATTCCACTCGCTCACAGAGGCAAAACATTACATTTGAAGAGCTAAATAAAGAAAAATATTGAAATATACTTCCACAATTCAGGCACTCAAAGCTTCAATCTTGTTAGCAATAAGCACAGAATTTTTTGGAAACACTGTTCTTGAAATGTGTCTTGAAATATGACCCTTCTTTTTTCCTGCATTACTCTTTTCACTTGCCTTGCATAATTCATATAAATTTTGCAGAAGTCTGAATTACAGTCTTGGCACCACAATGCTGTCTTCCCAGAACATGAGTGGTGATCACATAAATTTTGAAACAATGACTATTTAACATCAATAAGACCAACAAGGGCTATTTAAACACCAAACATTAACAACTTATGCGGTCAGTCCTGCCCTAATTTCCACCTGACTTTCTAAATAACAATGATAATGAATAAAAATGCAGATTGTTTTGTTAATGGTTATATCTGACAACATACATTATTTATTCAGGCCTTTTGTTAATATTTAAGTGATGGAAATTACTTTAAATTATACCTATTACTGATGGGAACTTTTTAGGCAATAACCCACCTGAGCTGCACATTGTGAGGCAAAAGTTTCATTGCTTGGTTGGATAATGAGGCAAAAAAACCAGCAAGAAGCTGGCAGTCACCACAGACTAACCATGTTCACACCTGCCTGCTCTGCCAAAGCCTCCTCTCCTGGCCACAGGGGCAGCAGCCCTTCAGCACCTGGCAGACAGTGGGATGGGCCTATATGGCCACTTTCATGCACTTACAAAATTACATGCATCAAGTAATGCCATAAATGCTCACATTTTACACTGACAACCTACTTGCAATACTGAACTGCTATGCTGACATTTGGAAATGTGAAATAGATAGGCATGTGGAATTAATTATTTTGTTTTTCAAGTCAGAGATATTATACTCAAAAGAAAGCAATTTATGAGATCAGTGACAGGCAATCACAGTGACTTATTTATGAGGACAACACTGAAACACACATCTCCTTTACATTCAGGGAGGAGTAGGTGTGGATAAATCACATAACTCACAGATATCTTTGTTTCAAGAAGACAAGTCATATTCATTTTTACCTAATCCAAATACAAAATCACAATACAATCTATCTTACTACTTCCCCTGTATCAAGTACTCATTTGAAAAATGCTCAGTTATGTCTGCTACACAGCCAACTTCAGGAGGAACAAATCAGTGCTAGGTATCACTTCCAGAAGAAGGGTAAGTTTAGACTCTATGAAATCTGCAGCCTTCTTCATCCAAGAGGGTGCTGTCTGCAGTGTAATGCTAAGAAACTACAATTTGTTAGCATTAAATGGAAGAATGTTACCTAACAGAAACCACAGCTATAGTACAGAGGGAAGACATTTACCCCAGCAGATGTGATCCCTTTCAGTGTCTGGTAATATCTAGGTTTTTCAAACAAAGCTATTAAAAATAGATTATTTTATCAGTCAATACATAAAAGTATTACTGCATATAATGAACTCAGCTCTAGACTTAAAGTGATGAAAACAGAATGATAACTGAATTAGTTGATCTGAATTATAACATTTATGACATGCTTTTAACAAGAAAGGACTTGTTCAAGACCAAAGTGCTCTTTGTGTTACAAATTACTTTCTAGAAGGCTATGGGTACATCATGCTACAGAATAAAAATCTAATATGTGCAGACATGCAATCTCAAAATGGTCCTCAAGACCAGAACAGGACATTCACATAAAGAAACAAAGTCCCATAAATTTACCAGCCCTTGCCTGGTACCCTAGAGGCATAGCAGATTCCACAACTCAAAGGATAAACAGCAGACAACTGTGGGCAGCATTCAGCTTTAGTAATGATCACAGGCTAAGAATAACAAAGAACATTGCATCTCTCAACAGTAATAAAATCTGCCTATCCAAGTGTCTGGCTTTCAACCCCTCGTTCATGGCTGGGACCAGCACTGCCCTATAAGTCAGGGCTCATCTCCTGCCATTTACATGATCAGCCAAAGCAAGGAATGGATAGACAGAATAAAAATATATTAAAATATTTACAAAAAGCAAACTTTTTTACTAATAATCAATTTCAGACAGATCAAAAAAGTATCAAGAACAATTTTGGGAAGAACTCATTTCAAAAATCTAACGTCATGAAGGTATCAGAATAAGGGGGTTTGTTGAAATAACACAACTTAGTGTTCAGACCAAAACCTAAATTTTATTCATAAGAAAATATTTTTAAAATTGGAAAAAAAAAACTACTTTAAAAAATGGCCTTTCCTTCCAGGCCTGTTCTCCCCACTACTTTCAAATCTCTACAATTTGGACCTAGTGTGAAAAAAACAGAGCCACATTTCACTCTGCCAAGTCATAATACAAAACTTTATGCACAAAACATGGTTAAAGCCTTCTAAGCCAGTACAGATCTTTGTAGAGAATCTGTTCCCCTAAGCCCCAATCTTGATTTTTTTTCATGCAAAATCAGCTCAGATGCCAACCCATCAGAGACAGGCCATTCTGCAACTACCAGCATTTATGTAAAGTTATGGCTAGGCTGCACTCTCCAGTTGTGCACAGCCCTGGGTGTCTGATGTGCTCCATCATTTAGCCTTCCCAGCAGCAAATCAAATAAAGATGCAATTTTGCTTCTTTTCAGAGCTGACATTTTAATTAATCTTCAGTTAGAAGTGTTAATCGAGCTATGAAGTGAGGCAGTAATTCACAGCTAGTAAAATCCCCCACAATGGTTTTACAAGCATCAGTACACAGTTTATCTCATTAGTTGTTCTTTGGATAATTTTAATAAAAAAAAAAATGCATCCAGAGTGTATAACCCTTTTTTCAAAGAAAACCAGCTTAGGAGCCCATTCCTAACAGAGGATTCTTCTTTCCATTTATAAAATAATCTAAGCCCCTTATGAGTTATTACAAAGGATTCAAATACAATAACAACTTTATTTACTACTTTCATTTTGATACATTCATAAAGATATAGCCATAATATCCCTCCTCCCATGGAGCTTCACCCCGCTGACAATATTATAGAAACAAGTTTTGTCCTTCTATTTTTAAAGTATTCTACAGATTCAGACTCTCACTCCAAAGATTTTCAGAAACAAAAGCTGTGCTTGCTCTCAAACACAGAGCAAAAACATGTTGAATGTGGTATGTATGTGCATAACTATTAATTTTTTTTAAGAATGGAAATCCTTCACAACAAATATTTTTAAATTAATGCTTCATTTGTTTATTCATTTAGTGCATGCATTTTGAAGGATTATTTATCTTCTACAAAGCTCAACCATCTGGCTATTGTGAAAGCCTAAAAAAAAAAAAATAGAAACAAATGGCTAAGAAAATCCCTTGCTTTTCTAAGTATTATGGGTGTGGTGGGGCTGTTTTGGCAGTGTGCATGTGCATGGCTCCAGCAAAGGATGGCTGTACCATAGCATCATGCTCTTGATAGACAGTTTTCCACTTCAGTAATTGTACACAATAATCCTAAAATATACTCAACACTTACATCCAATATTTTCAGAGAACAGGGGTAGCAAAAGAATTTGAAAAGTGTTTGAGAAGTTGAAAGTGCCCCTGTGCACAGATGTATCTCCAATTCTGAGAAGCATGTTTAATAAAAATTCACCTATCAGAGGCAGACTTAGGATGAACTCCATCCTGTCACCATAGGAAGTGCACCAAGAGCTCCCTGAGCTACATTACACTTACCAGACACCAGAAACCTTCACATAGTGTTCCTTTGCAAAAAGTTTTGAAGATGAGTGCCAGCACTTTTTCCTTTCCTTTTACCTCTTGAAAGGGCTCAACAAGTTCCTACATCAGTCAGCAGTAGCTGTAGATCAGCTCAGTGCAAAGGTAACACGCCACCTTATGCAGCTCTGCAGAACTTTCCATTTTCAAGCTTAATTTCTGACTCTGCAGATGAACTTAGCCACCATAAAAAGACATCCTTACCCACTCATTAGTGTGGGTTGAGAGAGAAATTAGCCAAGTCATTTCAAAATACACACATCAAACAAGACAGAGAAAATTTCTTGCATTCTTTCCACATATAATTTTTTTACTTTGGTTTTATAGTAAAGACTAGTTTCAGATGCAGCAGAATGAAACCAACTCAATACACAAATAATCCTTTTTATATCAAATACAATTTTCTTGAAACTAGCAGCTTCATCTTCATTTACAAAAGAATATAGTTGGCCATTTTGCCACTTTCCAAACATTATAACTTCTATTACTGCTTCAAGATACCATGTTCAGGGTTTTTACTAGATCATACTTCCCTTTTATACCCCAAGGTTACTGAACTTTTCACAGCTGACTGAGATTTACAAGGCAAGTGACAAAGCTGCTTGCACAAGCAAGGCTTTGTAACTAAGCAAGAAGGAGGCAGCTCTAACCATGGAAATAAAGTACATTATTCCAATCACTCCAGTAGATAAGGTATGATGGGGCAGCAACAGTACAAGGGCAAAATACCAGGGAAAAAACAAGTCATAGGATCTACAGACTGATAAACTAACAAATAATGCATCTGCATCTGAGGCAGCTTAGATTGTCCTTGTTTTAAAGTTATTTGTAATCTCAAAATAACAGACATTAATATAACACAGTATATGTTAGTACACAGCCAGTGTTTATTTAATTCACCAAATTAATGAGACAAAAAAGCATTACAGTTATTCTTTGTAAGGTGACCCTGTAGGAGGATATTATTACTACAAGTAAATCTAAAAGGATACTTCACAATTCTTTTTCCTAGATGCATTTTATTTTACTCAAAATGGTCCACAAGCATGTAGTAGAATTCTAATAGCTAAGGTGAAAAATTTAAAAAAAAAAATTTTTAATAGTGTTAATAACTCATTTCATATATCTATATACATATGTATATATCTACACATATGAACTGAAGCAATAGAATGTATAAATATATATAATATATATTATTAAAGTAATATATATAAATAATATGTACTAATTTCTCTCATTGGCAAATTCAATGCATTTAACTCCTCCAATTAAATGACTTCTGTAAGTACTACAAGGAAAATCCTGTATCCTGATTTTTACATAAAGTATACACAAACAGAAAAAGACTTTCTGCTAATGAAATAATTTATAGATAGAAAATTCAAATACCTGTAAATTAATAAACAGAAAAAGCTGAGAAGATCAACAGAGCTGCCACAGCCCTGACAAGCTTTTAATATTTCTTTCACATTTTCCTCGGAATTAAATTTTCTGTCTGGATCAGACAGAATCAGTTCTCTGATCAACTTTGCCCTTACCAGTGAGGTCTGACTGCATCTCCACAGTCTATCACACCCAGATCAATCCCAGGCAACACACAGACACTGCAGAGCTGGAAGGGAGCACAGGCTGTGGGGGAACAGTGCTCTCCCAACATTGCAAAGGCAATTAGCAATTTCTAGCAAAGAAAAGAACAGGGGCATGTTGTTAGTGTGGTCACTCTAATGCCAAACAAACCAATGACAACAAGAGAGAGATTCATGTCACTGCATGAAGTAAAGGAAGCTGCAAGCACCATGGGACCCATCCTGTGCTCCTGCTTGCTTTTCCCAAGAGAAATTGCAAGACCTGGATTTTATCTCAGCACAAGTGTCCATACACTGATCATTCCTGTCTTCTTTCACATCTGTTACAGTCCTCAAAATCTGCGTTAGCTACTACTACATGCAACTCCCAAAAATGCTATTCAAGAACACAAAGGTTGAGTTTTCTTCATATCTCAACCATCCAAAGAACTGAAACCTAACCTCCAGCCCAAGGGCAATTACAGCTCTTTCATAAGCAGGGGAAATCACTCAGGGCTGATATCCAAAATAACAGCACCAAGTAGAGTTTACATTGCTGCAACCAACAGTGGAGCCCCTTAGGCAAGCAGACAAGGACTGAGCTCAGTGCTGTAAGGTTAGAGAGCTCAGCCTGTGCTGCTCTCAGCACAGGATGAAAGAGATGGAAAGATGATTTTTCTTGCTCTCCTGCCACAAGGAGAACAAGCAACACTTCCCCAGACCCCACTCCATGGGACAGATCTTCAACAGCACAGAGTACACAGCTGAGTTACAAACTATCCCAGTTTTAAACCAGCTGAAAATCTTGACTACTCTGGAAATAAGATTTTTGAAAGAAAATAATAAAAAATCCTATCTTTTGTGGTTCAAATGTTCCATGAAAACAGTTATGAAGATATTATAGGATGTACTTTTAACAAAAAAGGCAGAATGCCATGTCTCATAGCACAGATCTCCTTTTCATTCACAGAACTCTCAATATTATGAGTGCTATGAAGAATATTGCCCCTCTACGTCAAAAACAAGTTTGCCTTTTTTCCTTTCTCCACAAATGTCAACACTTGTCCCCTTTGGGAAAGCTTGCAACTCAAACAGCTTTTCACCAAAAAGAGGCTTACAAACGTGGTCTTGAACTATGCTTTGAAAAATATTATCCCATTTTTCCATTAATTTTCCCCTTGTGCATAACTAAATGAATGGCTTTTGCTTGCATTTATATGGGTTTTTTTTTCCTTCAGTAATCTTTCTTTTATTGAGTCTTTAAAGTAGAATTCCCTTTCCCCTCCAGATTTTATTTACGAGTCCTATAGAACTTTGTTCAGGAGTGTACAGAAGGCAGTGGCACATTTCTCAACACATGGTGTTCCACATGCAAGACTTTACACGTGTCCATAAATTGGATGTACTAGAAGTCCTCTGACAGCAATGAATTGAATTGCTGCCAGTCACTACAGCATGGTTAAAAGAAGTCTTTACCTTCTTCCAACAACCACTTTAAAATCGATTTGGTGTTCCTGAAGTACTGCAAATAAAGAAGAAAAAACCTGCTCAGAAAAATAAATATCATACTTTTTAAATATGAAAATAAAAGACAGCTGAAATATCCAAATATGCTTTAAAGTTTTTTTTTCTCTCCACAGAATCTGGTTAATTCACTGTTACTGCCATGAAAAATAATGTCTCAAGAGGGAAAGAAAGAAAAAGAATGAAAACTCAAAGTACAAAACTGGTGACACACACAGTAATCAGAGGTACACTACATGCCCTTGCTGATGGGATTACTGCTCCAGATTTGCTCATTAAATTGGGAAGAGTTGGCTGTTCATGCTCTTCTGTCAGGTGCTATCTGATGGTAGGAAGATCATCCCAGCACATCCCAGCCACCAAGTGTCTTGACAAACGTCCTACAAAACTGGGATGTTGTATTTCAGCAGTATGCAATGGAGTTTTGCCAAATGTCTAACAGCCCTATTATTTCTCCCTGACAGGCTGTTTTACAGAGGTTATTATTTTCTGATTACAGCAAATTAAAGTATGGGTTGCTGGACAGAACAGAAGGATATTTACATTGGATCTCTGGCATCATTATAATGAGATAAAGGGCAAATACATGCCAGAAATGCTTCACTTACAGTGACATTGCAACTTGTTATACTGTATAGTTACAAATTTAATTTAATCCTTATTTTCAGTACAGTCTTAGCAAAACAAGTCCATTACAGTCACAGTGATTAACTCTCAAGAGGCAAAAACATATATAACCCTTAATTGTGAAACAAATGTATGTCTTAACAAGTAAAGAAAGTACATTGATAACAAGACCCTCCTTGATTTTAAATGAAATTCAGACTGAATTTTTCCTACAATTGTTTTATGTTGAGGACATTTATCTCCTACTGTTGCCATTTATCTTGCTTGGTAGGCACATAGCACTAATTTGGCAATCCTATGTAAAAATAGTATCTATTGATATACAAGCTATAAAATTTTGTCTAACAATTCCCTTTCCTTTGGACTGTGTGTGGAAAATGGTATGGAGTGGGCAGAGTCAGCCCTGCAGTCCCACAGGTGTGTCATCCAACAAAGATAAGGATGCATCTAAGAGGGAATAATGGTACAGCAAATGGAATTATTTCTCTTCCACAATGAAATAGCAGGAGCTTGCTTTTCTGCTTTGCATTCCTCCTATAGGACACACAAGTTACATGTGTTCAGTACACAGCACTCTCTACTCATACATTGCTGTGCACAGCAAACAAGTAAATATTGTTTTCTAATTTCAAAAAGAGCAACCTAACTGTAGATGGTAATTAAGACATAATTTTTCTGGCCCCATATCTATTTGCATAAAAATTAAATCTTCATGACATTTGTAGTTTGCAACAATACAGTGAAATAATGCTGCATAGAAGAGAAACAGAGCATACATCTGTTGTACTAACCATGGGAAAAGAAGAATGGCACATATGTTAAAGATTATTACTGATCAAATTACATAGAAATCTAGGCTCATAGTAATAATAAAGAGCAAACTGAAAAACCTATCAAGGGTCAGATCTGAAATCTAAGTCAAAATATAATAACCTTTCCATGCTAGTCTGCAATTCATTGCTTCTGGCAGAGATCAACACTGTGGACCAGAAGCAGAACATAATGTTGTTGGTTCTGAGGCTGAACTTCCTATTTAGGTGTTAATGGTTATAAAATTTATTTTATCTTGGCAAAGATATTTCTGACCTGCCCTAGAATAACACCTTTACAGCTGCATTTATGTAAATTGCTGGTATTGCCCTTTCTGATAGGCAGATGTTACTGCCCACAGCACAGACAACAAAACTGAACATTACCTTACCTGCAAGTTAACTTTTTTTTTTTTTACTCTGTGCAATTCCCAACAGCATATTTTTATTTCTGAGTGTGTTTCTTTCCAGCTACATGCTTACAGTATCTTGCAGAAAAGGATTTCAATGTTGGATATAGTATTTCAGTACTATTTTAGTATAAATACTGGTGCAAAAATGTAACTAAAAAATAGTTTAAGCACTTAATAAATAAAGTACTGCAAGTGAAATGACTGCTTGTATATCCCCTGGGATCCCAGCCCACAGATACCAGGAAAACAGTTTGAGAGGCAACACAGAAATAGAAAGTTGGATATCAGATTAAAAATAACCCAGAACAAATGAATAGCAGTCTTATTTAAAGTTAGATTTAAGAATAAGATTATTTTATTCTGTAGTGTTAACCACATAAGTCAGATCTCACCATGAAAAGAGAAATAGCATCAGTAGCACACAAAAGCCATTAGAAGAAACACCAGCGGTAAGATTTCCATGAAAACTGAAAAAGAAAATAAAACATGCAAAAACACAGACTTCTGTAGAGAAAGAAACTCATGGCAGTGTATTAAAATGGATGTTACTTTGAATACTGGCCATTGTAATATTGTGGGATTTGTCACCACAATGTTTCTGTAAACTGAAAAGCAGGTGCTTGACAGGGCTACTAGCTATATTGAAAGTTGGAACTTTATTGAAAACAAAAATATGTGAAGGTGAGCAGCAGCAAAAGGAATCAATTAATAGTAAATTTAAGCCACAAAATTACTATAAAGTAACTCTATAATAGACTGGCAAGGATGAGATCTAGCTACCATAAAAATAACATTATTACATAAAGCTGGACTTGCTATATTGGGCTGCAGCTGTAATGCAACATCACAAATGTTCTGCCTCTGACAGTGATTTCAAACAGTTCTCCAGAGGCAGCCATAATCCCCAAAATTTACAAGTACAGATTACTCTGCCCATAGATATTTTCACTTAGAGCCCAATGGCTGTATTTTCACCACACATCAAGATGTGCCCAAGAACATTTTCAGGACTGGACACATTCTCCATGCATGTGGTTAACAGAGAAGGGAAGAGAGCCATGAGAGGAGGCCTTGGCCCCTCCTTCATGCAGAGACTCTTTGCTCCAACCACATCATTTGCATGTCATAGGTGCAGCAATGACAATAGCTCCTAAGCAGGTACCTCAGAAGGCCTATGGAGCAGAAGGACACCATCTTAGTAAGGAGCTCAAAGAAGCTTCATACCCATATCTGGACCAACCAAGCACCTAAACCCTTGTCCAGTCCCCAGCCCATCCTTTAACACAATGACAAAGGTTTATGTCATATGCAATCTATGCAAGTTATCTTCACTTCTCAACAATGCCCAAGTAATACTGTTGGGAGAGTGACCTAAGTAAACATTATCAGCCATCCAACTGCCCTGACAGGCTCAGATTCAATTTTTTATTTCTTTTCCTCAGGTACAAAGAGCTTCTGAGGAGGTGGAAATTGGCCTGATTAAGACTAATCCCAGTAGAAAAAACTGGTCCCCAGAATATTCCTATCCATTCCACAAAAGCCTGTACACACTTCAAAAATCCTTCCTTAAAACCAGAAGTGTGTATGTCTTGGGGAAAAGGGTTTAATCTCAATCTAAACAAACATGACAGCATAGCAGGCAATCTACAGCAAAGTGAGAACTAAAGACATTGGGGCACATCCAAATCAACGAGCAATTAGCCAGACCCTCAGTTAATACAAACCAGCACTATCTTCATTAACTTCTTTGGCTCAGAATCATCTTCTAGGCTTACAGCAACGTGACTTCCTCCATCTAACTTTTCACAAGCCAAATCTCAGCCTCACCCACCTCCTCCCACAACCCCTCGGTTGCATCCTGTTCCAACACAGCTGGGCTTCATTACTGCACCCTCCTCAGCCCTGTGAAAGCACATCCTGCACAAGGCTCAGCCCCCCTTTGCTCCTTTCTTCATGCTAGAGAAGCTTGAAAGCACCACCTCATGGCACAAGTAACATTCTGAATATTAACTTTTTACACTCTTTCTAGAGTGCTCTACCACAGGGAGATACAGCCCACTGCCCAGAGAACGCAAGGTACAAAAATAGAAAATTTTATTTTGTCCCACATCAAGGAAAAGGCATTGCACTTTACCAAGACCTACTTATGCAAAGACATCTCTTTCTATAGTGTATGTCAGAGTTCACAGATAGCCTCAATTTGGCTTAAATATGGAGTTCATTAGTGCAGTGACCACAATTCCACATCTGGATTTAGAAGCAGCTGAGTGAACTGTACTGTAGAGAAATTAACAGGAACACTTCTACTGTCAACTGCACATGAAAGAAAAAAAAAATGTGCTGTACAAAACATTTTTAAGAGCTCAACTGTATGCTGTCTTATATCATTAGTACTGACTAAACAGAAACTGGAACAACAGGAAGCTGTGTGACTGCTTACTTGACTCAGAGTTTACCACTTGGCTACTGTAATGTTCTCAGCTACTTTCAAGAGAACAAACTAAATGAAAAACTGTGATTTCATTCACGTTTGGAGTGGATTTTGGCAGGACACTACAGATTGCTGTGGTCAGCCTCTGACTCTGAAGTAATCTGCCTGCTCTCTATTCAGTCCTGAGCAGAAGACAAACACCCTTCTGCATCCATTCACTCCATAAACAGCCAGAACAGGAGTCAGTGGTCTGTGCATGCCTATTTACATCCTTTATATTTTAGTATCCAAACATGCCTACACCTGGCACATCAGAATTAACAGAACTGATATTGCTCCAGAACCATCCAATATTTTTATCTTTGTAAAAAATTATACAAGAGGAATAAATTATATTCTACTGCTAGTTAGTAAGAATTATATCTTCCCATCTAGAGAGGTTTTTTTTAATGCAAAAATCATATTATAATAATATAATTCTTCTGCAGGTAGAGAAATCAAGAAAAGAAGAAATTAAAGCATATAATCACATTCCACAGCAAGTCAGTAGCAGATCTAGAAACAATTCAGTATCCCAGCACTGTTCCAAACCCTGGAGTTTACAATGAAATCTATTTCTGTTTGACTCCTCCATACTAAGTATTTCTTAGTTTCCTATTTGCTTTGTTTGACATTTTTGTCCTGCTTGCACAGAAGAAACAATAACTAAATGAATAGAGAAGCAATGTGAGCCTGGTATCATTCATGATCAATCAACAGTGAAGGAGGAGTTCAATCCTTCTGTTACAGATTGTAACATTTTTTAACTATGTTTTGACTTTTCTGTAGGATTTTCTGTTTATATGCACTAAACCACAACAATATTTAGCATACTGAGTACTGTTTATCTATCTTGCATTTAAGAAGTGCTTGCTGTGTTTATGTTTAAATCAGATAACACAGATGGCTTCCCCTCCACAACTCTGTAATAAATCTAAATTCTAACTCCCCATTTATTTTTACTGTTTTGACAAGAATCCTTTGAAATTATCATGTATTTTATTTAAAGGATTTTTTTTCAGTTTTCCCATGTTTAAAGAAATCTCCTGGGAGGGGAAAAAAGGCACTTTCAAAACAAAGAAGTTCCATTAATAGAAAAATATTTTTAAATTATTAAAAGGGAGTGGATTCAGAACTTACTATTTTTTGCCTACAGATCGAGCATAAAGGTTTGGTCTTTTTTTCTTGATTTTTATTCTTTTAACTAATATAAATTGGGCTAGTAGGAACCAATTTTTTTTCTCAGGTTTTATAGAATGCATTTTACCTGAAAAATGAGGTTCCATTGAATGTTAAAGACTGTTTTTGTTCCAGCTTTACCAGTTCTATGGTATGATTATCCATGACTTAGTAGGCAGAGGATTGGAAACTGGAAAATCCATGCTCTACTTTGCTTCTGTCCCTGTCTGTTGCTTCATGCCAGTTTCTCTAAAATTCATTGACATTACAGAAGAAACATATTAGTTTTTGCCTGTCCAAATTTCATGATAAAACACAAATATACAAGTTACTCAAATAAGTAACACAAAGTCCTCAGCTCCATCATGGCATAGATCATGTCTCCATATAAGACAATTTCCACCCCATGTGCCCCTAAAGCCACAAATTTCATGTGCAGCAGCCAAGAGCCAGGGCTTTGTGAGCCATCAAAAGAAGCAGCAACCCTGAGAGAAAGCAGCAGGTCAGACTGCTGTACTTTGGACCTGATTAGTATAAAAGATTTGATAATCAGGGTGCCTTGGTAAGAACAGAGCTTTGAAGATTGCAAGAATATTGAGTCAAGAAAGAAGATTGAGTCGACTTCTACAAGCAAGAGATGTTGCAAAATGTATAAGTATGTTTATGTGATGATTAAGCCAATCACTGTAGTAAAACATTACTAGCCTTCCTAGAATAGTATATAGGCACATATAGCCCACAGTAAATCTGGGTTCTGAGCAGCTCCACTCAGCTTCTCTCCATCACCAGTGTCAGACCTCACATGCACAGCCCTGGTGTGGCCTCCTGGGCAGAGGCAGAAATGCAGCACCACATGAGGTAATGGAGGGAGGCCAAGCTTCACCAGGTTTATTGCTCAGAAAGTGCTCATATGCTGAAGAAAATCCACAAAAGAGATATCATACACATTGCAGACTTTTTATTGTTTGTATAGATGCAGGGCAGGACGGCTGGTGGTAAGCACTTTCTTTTCCTTTAAAGTATTTACTCAGCTCTTACAACAATGAAAATGGGCATTACACTGGAAAGTGACACAAGAAAAGAAAATTTACAAAGCATGTAGAGAGTATACAGAGCTCAATGTCTATGTGGGCATACATGCCTGCCACCACTTATATTTCCATGTTGCCAGGAGCCAGCAGGACTGCTGGCAGTGCTGATTTTTTTCTATATTACATTTTCCCCTCATGAATCAATGCTTATGATTTCATTTTAACCAGCTTTGAAGGGGTTAGAAGCAGTAACTGGTCTATAAAGTCTCCATTATTCTAAACGTATAAAGGAACTAAATATCAATTTTTGTTTTTCCTGGTCTGAAAGGGTTTTATATTTAATAGTAAAGCAGTGTACCTGAGAGTCCAGCCATCCTTTCACATCACTCCATCTGATGAAATACATCTTAATTTTCCTGATTTAAACCAATATGAGGATTGAATCAGATTAATATTGGCAAAACATTCTTAATGCTCCTTGGAGCTGAACAGGAGATTACATATGGTCTATAAGAAGCAAAAATTAAGACATCTCACCTAAAAAAGAGACAGAACGACTCCCAGGTTTTAGCTCAGTTGAAATCTGCATGTTTGCTAAATGACCAGAGTTCAGAGCATTGGCACAGACATTACAGTCTCCCAATGCTTTTGCTTCTAAAGCAACCAGCATGCATTGGCCCCTACTAGTGAGGATAGTGAAGCTTCCCAGTAAGAAACAAAGGTTATTTCACTTTGCTACAGATAATGAAAAAAACCCTTAAACAAAACACCAACAAAACTGTACAGGAATGCTAAAGCATTCTGACAATTCAAATAAGGAGCTAAATTATCAACTCCTGAGGTTCCTCCAGTTTTTGAAGCGAGGAGGGAGATTTTCTATTACTTCAAAGGAAGGCAGCCTTAACTCCCACAGAGTTTGGGTGAAGACTGGGCACTAAAAGCTCCAAATGCCCATAGAAGAGAACAATCTTTTGTGCTCAGACCAAATGCACTCCACAGAAATCACTGTGATGGCAAATTATAACACTAGACACTTCACACACAAATACAAAAACAATAACAAAAATTACTCATTTTCATGGTAACTGAAACAAAATCATTATTTTTGTTCTAGTTTGCTAAATTTTCTCCAACAATAAGTTTTTATAATATCATAAGACAGAGGAGTTCATGAACCCATTGACTAACGCTTCAATGCATTGACAAATGCGTTTTGGTTTGCACCCAATGACTTAGAAGAAAACAACGCCTTCACAAGTGACAGCAGCTGTGACCATGGGAGGATTTGTACCTCACTCTGGGAGCTCCAGCTTCAGGTTGAGTCTCTCATCCTGGCATTCAAGATTGTCCTAATTACTGCCCTGCAATATTCCTGGATGGGCACAATGAAAACAGATCTACGACTCCATGAAAACAGGTCATCACAGAGAAAAAAGAAATTATCTGAAAAAAGAAAAAAGTGACCACAGAAGGCCACCATTAACTCATCATAAAAAGAAAACCACTTGCTATAGTTATTCAGAGAATGTAGCTCACCAAGAATAACTTTTCTGAATAGCTAAGATATCTTGTGCCAAGAAGGAAAACTCATTATTTTAAAGTTGGCCAGGTCAATGGAATACACATTTGGAAAGATATCAGCTGTGTAGAAAAAATGAAATCTTTCCATCCTCTTTAAAGGGGGATGGATATTTAATATTGGTATATTTAATTCGGATAAATTTTGCAATGGAAAAAAGCTTCTCAGATATTTTCTGTGTTATTTCTATTGGTTGTCTCCTTTTTTTTATAATGTTTATTCTCTCCCTTTCTCCAAGTGTTACAACTTCACTATAAAGATCAGGTATTGCTTAACAGTTAAATGATCCTATTCCAAATATTTTGACAAACTTCTGGAAGAAGCACTTGAAGAGGCCCATGCAATTCAGTGCCAAATCCCCTCCTACTTCCATGCTCAGGAGAGAAGCTGGCAGGACACATCAAAATTACAGCCATGCCACACAACTTCATAAGAACTCCATCTTGAAGCCCCTTTTAGGATTATTGCGCATTACTCCATCAGCCTGCAAAGCAAGCTGTTCTTAAATGAAACATTGTGGTGGTGGTGACAGTCTCCTTATGGACATCATAAACTCTTTATGACACTTCCACAGATATCTCTTAGGTTGTTTTATAGTTCTGCCACTAAAAGCAAAACTTGCACAAATAGATTTAGGTTGGTAATACAAGATAGTAAAGCACAAAGCCTAAGAGAACCAGATGCAATTTCATCTTTAAAACAGTTTAATGTTTAAAAGTTAAGTTGACTTTATGGATTTTAAAATTTACTATTTGATTTTATTGCATAGCAACAAGGACTACATGTGAAGCAAGAACCCTTTCATAAAAGGCCATATGCATCCTTTTATACCCTTTCTACATTGTCTTAATTTAGACCAGTTTGGTAAAAAAAGGCAGATCACTACATGAAGATATGCATCATGGCAAGTAGCTCTAATGATTCAGCACTGATAATGTCAGACATGCATGTTCAAAGGCCTCTCCACAATTAAGCTCTGTTTTAAGCCTTGTAGAAGCTATTTTAGCACATGCAAACACCTCTTAAGAGGCCTCTTAGCCAGGAAATTATGTTGGCTGTTCACTATTGAGTACAGCTCATGAGACCACAGGATTGCAGAACAGAGAGCACCTTCTTGTACACTGAGTAGGGTCTCATGTTTCCAGGGCTGGAATACACTTCACATGTGTAAACCCCTCTGCCTTCCAAATAGGAGTACAGCTAGGGCTCTCCTTTAGTTACATGGATTTTGGCCAATGGGATGCTTACAGAACCAAGTATTTGAGTTTTAGTTCTGTGCATCTTCCCAGAAAGAGGGGAAACTTTAATCCATCTCTTATGCTAGTTGAAATGAAGGTAAAACACCTAAGTGCCTCTCTGCTTCCAGACATTTATTAGGCTGACTTTACAAAACCAGGCAAAATAACAGATGAAAGTGGTTGGACCCATTTTTTTAACAACATTTGTTAGTAACAGGTTTCCACATTTTTTTCCCAGAAAATCTATCAATTCATGTTTTTTAAGCATCATCACCAACTTGCAGATGCATGCATAAGTAGGAGAAAGATCAGTTCCTGCATCACACAATAGAGAACACAAAATTCACAGAGACAAGACTTGGGATTTGCAGATCTACACTGAAATCCCCATCACTCACACTGTGGCTGATTGTACCTGTGGCCTCCCTGCTCTCCTCACAAGGCATCAGAGCACAGAGTCCCTGCCTTCAGGCCTGACAGAAGGGCCAGGTGTTAGGCATAAGGAGTTAGGAAAGTAGAAGAGGCTTTTTCTTTTTTCCACAAAATAGCACATGCAAAAATTGAGTAAGACCAGGTTTCACACAGGAAGCTCCAGCGTCAAAGCATAGGGCCTCTAACATAAAAGTTCCTTGAAATACATCTTCATTTAAAAAAAAAAAATTATGAAAACAGATTCTCTCAGAATTCAATAAAAAGTTCTAATTAAA
Organism: Agelaius tricolor; assembly: GCF_023055355.1. Lineage (NCBI taxonomy): Eukaryota > Metazoa > Chordata > Aves > Passeriformes > Icteridae > Agelaius > Agelaius tricolor. The sequence goes on from NW_027269272.1 coordinate 13,839,500, forward strand.
ATCTTGCATGATTTTTTGGTTTCAGACAGGCAACCATCATGGAATACAGCAGCACACTAGAGCACACCAAAATACGGCAACGTGGCAACCATCTGAAAAGAGTCACAGGAAACAAACATCCAGCTCCTGGTCCTGAGAGCAGCCCACAGCTCCAGCTCTCTAATCATCCATTTACTGGTACTTACAGTGAAGTGGACCAAAATCTGGGTCTTGTTCAAGTCAGTAGCATAAGTCCCAAGTCTCTGCTCTTCTGTAGCTCTCTGGCCCCAGTGTAGCTTGGGGATATTTCACTAAAAGGTTTGAATGTTTCAAATGTGCCTATCACTATCCATCAGTAGGACAAATTTATATTTCTCCTAAATGCCTGGTATTAATCACATGAAATAAGAATAATTCACCCCATAAAGCTGTTCAGGAGGTAAGTGGTTTTCCTTGGAAACACCAGCTTTATTGTGTTGTGGGGTGCAGGAGAAAGCCTTAAAACATCACCTTCTAAATTGAATTTGGACACTTTCTGAAATAAAATCTCATCTACCTCACTGAATTTAATAATTGATCCAAATACTTTTCTTGAAAGCTATTTTTCTTCTGCCCCAGCCAAAAGTACCAAGAGTCCTGAATCATCCATTCACTTCTCCATTTTTCACACATTTAAACTTAAATCTCATAACAGTTTAGGTCTGACGCCAAGGGGAAATGACCACACAACTCTGATGGATTGTCAAAGAAAGAAGCATCAGTTTAACTTTATAGTGTTTTCTGAGAACAAAGTCTTCCCTTTAAAGGCTTTAATTAAGGTTCCACTTAGAAATAATTTTTTTAAAATTTAAACTTTTAATTAAGTGCTGTCAGTGTTCTTGGTAATAATGCAAGAAAAAAACATCCTATCAGGCTGTCTTTAGCTCTCCCTGAATGAACCAAAGTTCCCTGATACCAACCAAGAAAAACAGAATCAGAAAACACGCTATTTTTTAGGTGATCAATGCCAAAAAAAAATACTTTGCTTTACTATACAAGCACAAAAATAGATGAGTTCTTTATCCAAATTAAAATGTCCACCCACACTGTAGCTGAAGTAAGTAATACTTCTGGAAACATGAGTGTGGAATATGAGGAAGGTTAACAATTCTGTATTCTATTAACACACTCTGTGTGTAAGGAAATGCACAGACAGCTGCAGGGTCTTGACAGCCACAGCACAGCCCCCACCCATCAGTATGGGACATTCACAAGGACTTTAAATTGACTAAATTTCTGTGACTCTCAAATAACAAGAAAATTGCTAAAGGTTTTCTTTCCTCCTTGACATCTTGTGTCTGATATGCCACTGTTCTGCTCAGTTACACAGCACAGGCAGAATTCCACTAACACATTCCCATACATGGGTAGAAGCTCTGCCATGCTTAGAGTACTATAGGTACAACAAGAAATCCAAAGAATTTTAATTTCTTGCCCTGCTCCTAATAATAAACATGCTTTGTATCTCTTTTAAAAGCAGACAATTTACATTACTCTTTTAATGCCACTGGCCCCATGACTCTAAATCTTTATCTGCATCACTACTCTCAAACATATTACTGACATTAAATACTTATGGGAGAGGGAAAAGCCTTGACCTCTTCCATGAGGAAGTTGTTCATCACTGGATTTTATCCAAGGGGAATGTTAACAATGATACAGAAAAGTGGTTAACCATTTTTCTTAAATATAAAAAGCATCTCCTCTTAAGGATATGCTTCCGTCTTACTGTGGGAAATACACTAAAAGGCAACATATTAACCTTGGTTTGTTTGCATGAACTCTTATCTTCAAATGTGGACATATAGCTCCAAAACTATTCTACCTGACAGCTGAGGGATTGCTCCAATACGTCCACTCAAGAAAAAAGTAGGATTTAAACTGATTATGTGATGAATGGAATCAGGCCCCCGTGCATAGGCTGCAAACATACTGCACATGGCAGCACTGAGAGAAACTCTTGGGAAGAGCACATAAACCCTCTCTAGAGCCCCTCTGCTTTGCCCAGTGTCTATGATTTGCCTCCATTAGGAATGCCAGAGGACACACCTCTGCCTATTCCCTTTAGCATCCTAGCAAATACAGGCAGCAGCCTCTGTCTCCCTCCCAACAACATTCCAGAGGCTGCCCAATATGTGATTGGCTTTTTTGACCACCACACACTGACATGGCAATTTTAGGGAACTGTAAATGATGGCTTAATGACCTCTTTCCTGAGTTTTAACTGCCAGCCCCAAGTCCAAAATCATGCAGGTATGTGTGATTTACCTGTGCTGCTCTCCCTGAAGCTTTATTTCCTGCCTTTTTGCCCACTCACAGAGTTCCCTCCCCGTGTGCTCTAAGAGCCAGTCAAGGCACTGTGGTCACAACATGGAAAGGTTAAGAAATATCTGGTACCTGACTGGGAAAAATGGATAAAGGGAAATCCACAGGGTTGTTCTTGTTATAACTGAGAATTTAGTTCAGAGGGATCATAGGCAATTATTATTTTATTATTAGATTGGTAAATTAGGAATTTAATAAAATAGTCATTCCTTTCATGCACTAAGTGACTAGGACTCGCAGTTGAAGGAATAAATCAGGTTTGCTACATTTAGAAGACTTAGAAAATATAAAAATCACTTATTTCTTTTTGTCTATGAAATCTCAGGAATGAGATGGTGGCATTAGTGAAAAGGTGACACAAGCCACCTTTACCATTACTATTACCATACTCTGCATTTGGCTGGTTTTGGGGAGAGAACAGGTCACTTTGGCAAACCTCATGGGGCTCTGTTAAAAAAAAGAAACTCCAGGTCTGTCTCCACAGCTGCTCACACAGTGAGCACCTACCACAGGCAGGTCAGTTGCTACATTCTGACTTTGGCCACACTTGTACCACCTAAGTTTAGCTTGGACAGCAGTTCATACACAGCACAACAGGGTCAAATACAGTTCCCATGACAGCACCCCACAGAAACCATAAATAAAGCAGGAAAACGTGACCCACAGTGTGAGATTGGGCAGCCTTTTACAGCTCCATCCCTGCAGCAGCTGTGCCCTTAGAAAGGCAGAGCCAGGCTGCCAGAGGGAGCAGCCAGCAGAGCTGCAGGGGGGTCCCTCAGGAGGGAAGGTTCCTCTCCTCTTCCTCTGCTGCTCTCAGGACAGGAACCCTGCGCTCCTGCACCCACCATGCTGGAAAAGAGAGCAGAGCCACAGAATACTCTCCCTAGAATTTTGAAAGTTCATTTAATAAATTTTGGAGTCTCTTGGTCTCTCTCCATTATTTTCCTTTTGCTATCCAGCTCTGATTAAGAGGAAGGTGCTCTTTAAGAACTTTATAATAGGAAAAAAGAGCCAAAAGACAATTTCCTCTTTTACCATACTAGAAAGGAATTAATTTGCTCAGCTTTGAAGCAAGTAATTTTATGGGTGTTAAATGAAGTTAAGTCCTTATTTACCAATAGAGATGTTTACACAAATGAAGGCAGATTACACAATAAAAACGTCCAGTTATACCCCTAAATAATGTCAAATTACAAGATTTTGCTCTTTGGGACCTATTTTGCAATATGCTTATTAACTGCTGTACTACAATATATTTAAAATCTTTTGCTTTCTGAAGCATTACTGGTACAATGTCTCCCATATTTTAGAATTGAATTATTCAGCAATTCATTAAATAAATCAGACAAATCAGATTCTAGCACAGCATGTAGTAGAATAGACTCCAGTCACTGGTATTTATGATGCTTTGCAATTGAAAGTAAACAGGCTTTTCCCAATTATATTTATGATCTTTTATTATTTTAAATCTCATTTATATACATAGCAGCTGTTTATACAAACAGTAGCTGTCAGGTCACATTAGAAATCAATGTGTCAAAAGTATATAAAAAGGTTTTTATATAGGGCTGTATAAAATCATATATATACACAACTCACTTAAACATTTGCATTAGCAGTTGTTTTTCAACAGATTGTCAAGAGGTATGAATTTATTAATTTAGGATTAAGTCTGCTAGTATAGCATGAATCCACTTTATCAGCCTCCTCAAATACACCAAATTATGATATAGCTAATGTAAACCATTCACACTGAGATGTTCTGCAAATCTCCTTTGCCTGCAAATGAAAATATGATTAGACACAGCACCATGTAATACTTGGGAGGCGAGGACAAATGCGTGAAGTGTGAAATAAATGTAGCAGAACATGAATCTCCCATTCCTAGCAGCTCTTTGGCAGTGCAGCATGTGTGTGTGACAGCAGGGACAGCACGGTGTCCTCAGAGGCAATGAGACATTTCCCAAAGCGCAGAAATGCGTCACAGCTGCGAGCCCCAGGACAGGCACCGTCAGCACAGGATGCATCACTGGCTGAGGGAAACCAGGGAGCAGGGATTCCAACCAGCAACAGCCACTTCCACACCCAGGTGGAGAAGCACTATTGGTCTGTATCACTACCAGAATTGTGATTCATCATTGGAGCTGATGTAGCAATGTATTATACCTTGCTTTTTGTAGGTACTGAAATGGAGCTCTGAAGCCCTTTCTTGTCTCCTTTAGAGCAATGTATAATTTACTATATTTTAGCAAGTAAATTAAAAAAAAATTACAATACAACTTCTTTCTTTTATCAGCTAGAAGCTGCTGTCATTGCTGACAAGGGAATAGAGCACCACAAAAAAGCTGGGATGCCTACCGCAGAGAATCCACCAAGAGCTTCCAGTGGAGTCTGAGGAAAACAAGACACACACATAAAACCTACTGCCAGAAAGCCCAAAAGACACACCCAGCACAGAAGGGGAGCAAATGTCAAGAAGCTTTTTGAGAAGGGAAATGATGCACAAGGTGCACCAAAATACACGTGATTCACACTGCCTAGAAAGATCACTGGGGAGTTACCTGACTCATCAAGCAGAGAGGAGCTGGTTCAGCTGCATCATCACCTGTTATTTAATGTACCATAGTACACAACTGGAAGGAAAACATGAATAATAACAGGGTTTGTGTTTGAAACAGAAAATGGTGTTTATCCTGCATAACTCAAAGGAGGGGATTTATCAGCTCACAAAGTTTTACTTTATGTTGGAAGAGCAGGGAACAAAAAATAAAAACAGAATGATGCATGCTTATCAGCAGACAAACAACCTGGGAGTCTCTGAAGGGTCAGCGTTGCCAAGATATTTTTCTTATTAGCCATACACACATTCTGAATTTCATGCAAAGGCAATACTTGACTACACATAGACCAGTCCCATATTTTCACTCATCAAAATAATGAATTAAAACCCAGCATTATTCTAATAATAAAAATGTTGTGCACTCTTCAACAGTAGCATTAATAAAAGATGCAGAAAAAACAACTGTGCATTTAACCAGGCCATGATCAAATGTAATTAGTATATTTTTTTAAGCACTTCTTCTGCTTTCCAAGAACAGTTTTCATGGAGCAACATGATGATTTTGACACTTCGGGATACCATAAGCCTATATGGTATTCAGACATTTCAACTATTCTTATGGTCATGAGAATTTAGATATGAATCATTCCTTGAAAATTTGGACTTCCTATTCTTTAGCTAGGAAATGTCAGCTTTTTTCTTCACTAATTCTCCAACAGCAGGTAAAAATAACAATAAACTGCCAGTTAGGCATGTTATTTCAGAGGGACTGAATGGATTCTTAAGAAAGGACAAGATATTAGTGAGAGCAGATGCAAATTATCTCCAGTACACACTCTTGAGGGTGTGAATGGGAAGAAGGAAAAAGTTACAGAGAATGCTGAAAGGCTGTTTTATGAGGGTTTTTTTAAAATATTTTTTAAGGAGATGGAATCTTACAAACAATTTGCCCACAATCAGCCTGTTTCACTTTGAAGCCAAGTGCCATATTTTACCCATTTTTAAAAATAATACCCATAAAACTGGTATTTATTGACAGTAGTTATATGTGCATTGTGTTGCATTTGCATCACTTACTCTTCAGGACAACCATCTCTCAAGTCAATGCAGAAAAATGTGTATAGGCTAACAAAAACAAACAAAATATTATGTAGCACACAGGATGTGGCAAGATTCAGTCAGGAAGGCACTTTTTATTTTTCTAGAAACTCACATAACACACTGATTTTCTGCAAGCTAATTCCTAACAGCAAGCACAGCCAAAGAAATGTCTTTTCAGGTCAGGATCTTCTCCATGTAGAACAGTAAACACTGCACAGCTCTAGCCTAGAGATACAACAGTATTTAATGATGCAAATAGAAACACTAAGAGAAAAACAGGACAAAAGCATCACAAGAGAAAGAATGAAATGTAGACAAATTGTATTTAATGTATATTTCTACGATTCCTGTATATAAAAGACTCTAACTCCCTGAGTAAAACTGATTGAAAGGTCAAAGTCAAAGAGAGCTGCAGTGGGAACATCTATGTTAGGCAGTTCTTGGAGAAACCAAGCCCATACATTTTCCTGCAGCCACCTTAATGCTAAACTTAATGGCAAATTCTGCCTTGATTCCAAGGACTGTAAGGCTGCCTAGGCCATGTTAGCCTGGGCAAAGCCAGGACTCAGCAATGCTCAGGTTGTGCTTTGTGTGTCTATTTTTGAACTACACAAGTTGAAGGTCCACTGGGGTAAGGATGGGATTGCATTGGTACTGAAGGAGGAAGACCATGGTTCAGTGTAAAGTTACAATGAGACAAGGTAGGACAGACAGACAATTAACCAAGGGAGTCACAGCACACAGACTGCAGCTGGAGTGCAGAAGGGAGCCCAGAGAGAGGGAGGGACCCTCAACAACACACTGAAAGTAACTGTGAGGCTCAGATGAACTCAGGTGACCTGGAGTGAAGTTTTCACTCTTTAGAAGGCAGCAAACACGTGGCCGTTTGCTAACACGATGTACTCAGCCCTATATTTTAAAAACATTTTGTCTTTTATTTGCAGAAAACTTATTATCAAAACCAGCAAGCCATCAGCTAAGAATGAGTCATCACAGCAGCTACAAAAGGGACAGGATTAAAAAAATACCTATGTATGTATCCAAAGTTAACACCCATGCATGGTAACTAACACAAAAGATCATTCACACATTGCAAGATGTTGTCTGTGCAAGGGGCTGCAGAATAATGAAATATTAAGAAATTCCATATGGAACAGATTTTCAAGAGAACATTGTGAAAGGTGCATCTTCCAAAAATTTGTTCCATAAGAGAGAAGTGCTTTTGCCTAAAACTGATTGCACCATTCCATCAGGACTCATTAGCAAAAGATTAAGCAATAGCCTGTGAGACGCCCCCTTACACAGAAGTGATTCAGTTTCATGGTGCATCCAAACCCACACTCTGCACAGGAAACAGATTCAGTGTAAAGAATCGCATCCATTCTGCTACTGAGGTCAAATATTCATTTTCTGAGGCTGAAGAACAGAATACAGCAACCACTTTCTGTGCATTTCTAATCTTTAGTCAAGCTCTCACTTATCAGTGTTACTCCCTCTGAATTTGGTAGTATTTGTAGAAGTGGATTCCTTGCTCTGCCCTGGCTCTTGCTGCCACTGACCACCTTGGCAAACACATCTGACACTGTGGCTGTGACCACTGCACTGCATTAACTCAGTAAGAGAGCAATGCAACATGTGTTGACAAAACACTTGTGAACAAGAGGAATTTGCTACGTATTATCCAATAAACACCACAATTAAAACCAGATATCTCTGTGCCCTTTACTCTTTTTAATTAGCAAACTTACAAATACATACGCTTTGTTGTAGAAACAAGAAAGATACTGACAAGGAATTTTACCACTTGCTGTAAAATACACGAGTGTGCACTTTGCCATATTTGAGAATTTTTTCACATACAAAACAAGACATGGCAAGACCATACCCCAACCTGCCTCAAATCTCTTCAAAGTGTTAAGTAAAACAGATGAACATTTTCTTGATACTGAGCCAGGATATGAAGTTTACTTTGACCGAAAGACTGAAAACTGATCACAGGGCAACTGAGGACAAGATTTTCATTAAACATCCTACATTTGTAATACTTCAGAATTTACCAAAAGGATGAGCTAGTTATTGGGTTTGTGCTTCCAGCACTGCAGTAAGTTCTGTGTCTCCCTCTCCTGCATGATACCATATCTTGCTTAATTTCACAGTTATAACAAAAAGTGACAGGAAGTACCTGACATTGTGCTTTATTCTGTTCAGAGGCCTTTTACACACATGCTTTGGGAGAGATGGCCACATGGGCATCTGCAGTTCTGCTTTCAATTTTACAGCCCTCACTGATGAGCAGCATTAGATAAAACACTGCTCACCCAAAGTCAAGTGTGCACCAGCAACAGAAAAACAACTTGAAGGTGTTAGATAAGTGACATTTCAATTAGAAATATCACCTTCTATTAATGGAAGGTGTTTTTTTGCATTATCTAATCTGAAACTTTAATTTTGGGAGGAACAGAGAAAGGCAGTAACTTCAGTACCTGGCTGTTCACCTAAAGTCATTAATATAATATAGTTTTTACACTGAACAATGATAAAAAACTTTAACTGACATTTCAATAGCATCTCCCTATCAACATTTAGAAGTGTTGGGGAAAAAAAACCATCATTTCTCTATTAGCCACATGAAGGCTCCAAAGGGTTGGTCATCTTCCAGACAGTTGTCTCATCTGACACTGCTAACTACTTTGGAATTTTAGAACAAAAACTTTCATATTTTGCTGTAGGATACGAGAAAAAGCAATTTCACTTCATATCTTTTTACAGATGCAAGTAAGTGTGCAACAATAAGAAATTGCTTCACTTCAGGTCAAAGTTGGCTGCCACCTCAGCAGAATCAACACTGCCTACTGCAGGAGGCACCAGTGAGTCACCTCAAGAAGAACATCAGAAATTCTGCAGCTTGCTACCACGTGGCTCTTAACTCCTCAGCATACAAAAGAGAAAAAGCTCTCCAAAGAGCCAGAAGAATTACCCAAGTCTGACATCAAAGTTACAAACCAACCCCTTCCCTTTAAACTCTCATTTAGCTCTTGTAGATTTTCCTCCTGGGTAATAATCTGATTTTGTACATACCATTAATTTCACATAGATTTAGAGTTCAGGTGATCTAGGTAAAGGAGAATAGGATTTTCTAGTAACATTGCTCTCTCTAAGAATGAAAAAAAAAAATCAAAAAGGACAATAAATTAAAACAAACCTAAATTATCCGTGATCCCAGATACTCCAGCTCTTAATCAGTCCAAATTTCATAAAAGATAAGGGTGAGAGAGAGATCTCAATTTCCCCATCTACTCTTGCACAAAGAATAATTTAGAATAGATCTCATCTTTACAGATGAGCAAAACCAAATTACAGAAATAGTTTTTTAAAGTCACAGTGCCTATTTTCTTATTAAAAAGCAGACAAGCAGTACACAACTCTCTGATAGAAGCTGCATTTAAGAAGAATATGTATGTGCCCAACATTATCTCCTTCAAATCCATGTCTATTAATGGTTAAAACATTATTTCTCATTTTATTTCTGCTCCCTTGTTTTGCTGCTCTTCTTGCCAGTGTTAGACAATGTTTTTTTCTCCTACTTGCCAGCACTGAGCTAAGTGTGAGCTCCCTAAGGCAAGGCTAACCACAGTGGGCCACGTTGCCTTTCTAGGGGCAGAGCTTCTTTCTTGCTGTTTAAAGGTCTTGGACAACAGGTTGTCAGTCAGAGATTTCTGGCTGGATGTACCAAGGACTGTGGAGCCATCTCAACAAAGTAGTTGGTAAATACCAACATTTCTGCAAGTTGCTTTAATTTGATTATTCTCAGCCTACCAGCAGGCTGGAAGGGGCTCAGTACTGAGTCCATACCCATTCATAACCTCCTCATAACCACTGGGATCCAAATGACACTAAAACCAAATGAACCACCATACCAGGAAAAAGAAACCAGCCTAACTGGGCTGTCTGACCTCTTCCCACTTAAGCCTCCACTGCTAGTGCTTGGCATTTTCCACAAACGTAGGGCAGGCAGAAGCTGCCAGCATTCATAGCATCTCCCTAACCCCCAGCAGGCTGTCATTATTTGAAAGCTGTTTCCAATATTCAAGTAGTTTTAATCATCTGCTCTCCCCATCAATCACAATCACTGGGAGTGCCTTGAAGTCCTTTTCAAACTGATGATGCCTTTCCAAGACCGACTTCTAACCTGCGTTAGAGCAAATGTGAAAAATCAGCAACCCCAGCTCGGGGAAAGAACATAGCCATGCACTTGAAAATGCAGACATGTGCCAGCCAACTTGATACAAAATTAATCCAATTCTGTATTCCTACATGCTTTAGGGAACTCTTAGGTTTCTTTTTACCTGGGAACATATTAACCTTGAATAACGCTGTATGCTCGGATCCCCCTAAGGCAGATAAGGCTTATAAATCTATGAAAAGACTGATTAGAATAACAAAATATACTTAAGTATCAGTTTCCACCCTTGTGGGCTCTACAATAAGACAACTGGCGGAAGCAACTTACACATGTTAAGCTGCAGGCATCAAAATTAATTATTTTACACCAAAGCTTGCCTCAAAAGGGACCACTGTAATTAGTATAATAAGCATTAGTGCAGATCATGAAATTTATGTGGGTTGGGCTTTTTTTAAAGTTTATAAATCCCCTTTGTACGCAATTGTTATGTTATTGCTATTTGAAATAAAAACACAAATTAGACATTTAAAATCTTATTAAAATGTATGCAGTTAAACACTGACTAAAGTGTATATAACCCTCCCACAGTTTCAGACTTTATGGGCTATATCTATCATTCTAAGTCCATAAGTATATTCATTGCATGGATTTTAAGTACCATTAACACTCAACAAATAGTGTTATTCCAGAAAGCTTCCAGCAAGGATTAGCACCTTTTGGAAATAAAATTTAATTTGCAGGGAAGGTAATAACATTTTAATCTATCTCAATGTATTAAAAATTAAAGGAAAAAATCAGCTAATATTGGCTTTGAACACTGGAGATCTGTCCCATGGCTGCCAGAAACTAAAACAAACCCATTGATTGGGGAGAGCAGCGTGGGCTGAGTGCCCTGGGGCCCCAGCTGGGGCTGCTCTGTGCTGCACTGGAGCTGGGAGCCCCTGCACCTTCTCCAGCTCTCAGCACCTCTGCTGCAGCCCCAGAGACAGGAAACAGATGCTGAGGTGAAGGCAGACAGGGCACTGATTGCTTCTTTTAGGATTAGCATTAAAGTGTGTGCAATGTGTAACACTTAACCCCCAGCTCCTGCACCTCCCCACCAGCCACCAGAGCACTGCACACGACAGAGAAGAAGGATTTTGCCTTGAGCCAACAAAGCATTTGACTTTGTAGGAGCAGCATCGATTCATCTTGCTCCTGTTTTTTGAACGTGGCAGTTGTTTGCTTTCAAAAGTGCTACAAGGCAACATTAAGTTGCTGTTGCTGGATACCAGCTTTATAATTACAACTCAATTTATAAATTTTTTAGCATATCAAAATTGTTACTGGTACAAGGAAAAATTTTGAACAGTAGTTCTGCGTATAATCATTATGAAATTTGTGGTTCTTTCTCTGAAATTTAGATTTGTTACCTCCAGGCTCCCAGCAATTTTGTCCAATTAATTAATTACTGCTTTCCTTCTTAATTTTCTCAAACATTTTGACTGTCACTAACTATATCTGTGATATCCTCCTTCAGATTATTAGCATTCACAATTAGCATTAAAACAGATACTGTTTTTCTACTCAGAACCTAATGTTTTTGAAGTGAGCCTAACAATTTTTTCCTACTTTCTGATCTATTGTGAAGCCCAAATAACATCGTTAAAGTGCTGCAATATACAGACAAAGTAAGAGTAGGAAAGGAGTTTTTATCACTGATAGTAGATTTTTTAGGAAGAATGGGAAGGGTATTCTTGTACTAATTTCCTTCTAATAGAAATATTACATAACATAAAATTTGACAAAAGATCACTGTTTTGTTACCAAGAACTTTAACATATTCATTGAAATAAACCCTTTAAAAAGGGGCCAAATATGCTTCAAGTGCTGCCTGGAAGAAGAGAGGAAAATTCCACTGAGATTTTAATCTGCCACTTACTATTGCTGAAATAATGGCTGATAACACAGATCCCAGTAGCTAATCACACTGTTAACATCCCTTCACATTAGTTTACATGAGTTCTGTAAATTGCTGTATCCATCATAATTGTTTATGTTTCCTTTCAGGACACAAGGATTTTCGTGATCCAAAGCTAAAGGAAACTTTTTTGTTAATGTCAGTGGATAAGACCTCACACAAAATCTGCACCTTGGCTGTCTTGAGCCAGCAGTTACCAAACCCTCATGTACAAATTTAAACTCACAAAGGCTTCTGCACCAATATCATAATCATGTCATCTAGGGATGCTAAAACCAAGCTCAAGTTTTTGTGAAGATGAACTAGAAAATTTTAATTAAAGAAATGTTAAACTTTTGGGGTTTTGTTTGTTTTTAGTGGTTTTTGTTGTTGTTGTTGTTCTGGGTTTTTTAATAAAGTAAAAAAAGACAGCAGCCTGAAGGCCAGAAGAGACTCATTCCATGTGTGTGTGAGGGGAAACAGGGAGGCAAGCAAGCAAAGCATGGGTGATTACATAACAGTTATTGATGGGAGAGAAGACAAGATAAACTTTGACTGTGTAAACGTTAGTCAGAAAAGCAAGTGTGTTTAAAATGAAATGAAGGCACTGTTTGCAAGAGTTTCTGGCTTATAGCAAGCCTCACATCATTAATGCTTTAGAAAAATTTCTGTTGACCAAACCCCCACTTGTTCAGGGCTTTCCAGTAATCACTATAGATCAGACTTGCTTAGGAAGTGTAATGTATCAGTTCTGGTTTACTTTGGGATCTGTTTGTAGCAAATAAGGGATCCTGACTTCTCAAAGACCAGCTGAACGTTGTGATCCATGCCCACACCCACCTGAATGTGGATGACTGCCATTACCACACAGAGAAAAGCAGGCTCCAAAACAGGTGGGACCTTAAAAACAGGAGGAGGCAGCTCCTGAACCTGTCCAAATTGTTGATGAATTTTAGGAAGCAGAGTGGGACAGCAATTGAAGGATTATTGGCACTGCTCTAGCGGCAATGGTTATAGTTTGTTCCAAGCACGGTGTTCCCTGCCCATGGCTGGGGTGTGGAACTAGGTGATCTTTAAGGTTCCTTCCAAACCAAACTATTCTATGAAAACATTTTACAAATCATCAGTATGGCAACTCCTCCAGGCCCTTACAAATGAGTACAATTAGTTTGCACAAAAACCACACAACTCTGCTGCCTCTGATGGCAGGGTCTGGACTGGATTGCAAGCTGTGTTTTCTGCATTCCCACATCTCAATACCTGACTGGCTAACACTACACAAGTAGAGTGCAAGCTGTCTAAAAAAGGCTGATAGAAAATGTATTTTCCCTGTCACCTACCTAGTGCATTCTCAGGGCTCCTGACAAGTTACCAGTCCTTTTCCTGACATCACTGTCTTTCAAATGCACATCAATTTGCAAATCACCATAGCAAATTGGCTTTTGTCACTCTTTTTATGCCACTTTTTCTAAATACAGCTGCAATTTACATCCTTAATCACTAGCTACATTTTAAGTTTCCAGGCACATAAAATTATTACAGCAACTACTTCTTTAAAAAGCCACTGTTGTGACCACAATAGATTTCATTAATTTCCACATTTCTTAGCTGGATCACCATGATTTTTTTCTCCAAGTGCTTGTGCACCATCTGAGAGCTTCTCTTGTATTGACTGTATTTAAAGAAAGAGTTTCATTAAATTTCTGCAGGTCAGCTACTAAACTTAATGACTGTATGCCTTGCTAAGGAAATAGTTTTCACAAATCCTATAAGCAGTATCAAAGTCAGATACATGTTTATATTTCCATCAGCCACCGACCTTTTTACTTATTTATTCCCCCACTCCTGAACAGGCATTTCATCCTCACCTCTTATAAAGCCTGTTTCTTTTCAACAGCTTGACCTCTAAGTCTCTGCTCCTCTCTATACCCAAGTTCTGCAGCTGGAGCTCCACTCATTCAAGCCTCTCCTGAGCCACAGAATTTAACCCTGAAGAGGTCCTTCCATTTTTCTGCAGCTGACAACAGTTACTCTCTTTAATGAATCCTAGTTATGACTAATTTCTACTTCCTGTATTTTCACTAGCAGAACAGGCCCCCACCAAGTTCCTCTCTTGTTTTCCTTTCTTTCTCCTAAAGCAAGGCCTGTGGATGCACCTTGGTGAGCACATTGCAACTCAGCTCCCTCCCCATCTTCCCACAGCTACATCAGCTACTTCACTTCTTATCATTTCCATTCCTTATTAAACAAAACAACATAAATCAATTTGCTCTGCTGCATTTTAAGTTTCCAGAACACTCCTTTATCATTTGCAAAAGATAATCATCCATCCACAAGTTCCACCAGCTGGGACTCTTCATTCAGTATGACAGGGCTCACCAGACCTCAGAAATGCCCCAGTCCAACCTAACTGATGACAGAACTCTCACATTGACCTGTCCCAGGTGAGAGTTTCAGTAGTCAGATTCTAAACCAGGCAAGACCAGCCTGTGTCTCTTGGAAGCTGTTGGGTTTTGTTTATCTGCTCACAGTCATGGGGTTGGAAGAGTGAGGCTGCCCCCTCCATGGACAGGGTGCTGACTCCCTCCAGGTAACATTTTCCAAACCCTTCCTGTAACCTTTCATACATTTCAAATACTCCTCTTCCTCAGTTGCTATCTCCATGTCCTCCCATTGTATTTGAGCAGAGCTCTGGATTTGCAGGCATGTATTCACCTTGTGAAAATCTTCAGGCAAAAGCTACCATGTGAATTGCCTTTGGATGAGGTAACTGAGCCCTCTCAGTTCTTTGTTCACTCTTACCACACGGAGTTAACTGTGTGTTTCTAGCAAATGTGTCTCTAATCCAAATGGTTAGTAAACTGAAAATGGTAAGCTGAACACATTAAAAAAAAATTCAGAAACATCCCACATTCTCCATAAAGCAGCATTTAAAATGAACAGAAGCAAATTTAAAAATCTGTGAACTCTAAGCAGTAATTCTGGCATCCCAGAGACAATATAAAATACATCTGATCACACCTTTTTTCCATGGGGTCATGTCATAAGAAAAAGGAACATAGAATATTAGTGTTCATATAAACCTTTGCATTTAAAGGCATGAGAATTACACATTGACAGAATTTGGGTGTCTGAACACACAGTTATTCTTTCTAGAAATGGTCAGGGTTTATGATAATTTTTTTTTCCATTTATATTTTATTCCTGACCAATTCCACCACTTTTTAATAAAATAATGTTTTAAATAAAATCCTGTTGCTATTTGTTTCTGCCAATTTTGTTTTCCTGAATTCAGTTTTGCCTGCAGCAGCACTTCAATTCTGACTTATAACTTTGACTAGTAAGGCTAATTAATTCTCATCATACCACTTTCCCTTACCCTAAACAGAATTAAGGGCTTCCCTCAAAGCAGATTGTTTTCTTCTAAGCCATACTTTAGATGATAAAGGAATGCAATTAAAAAACCAAAACAACACAACTCCACCAAAATAAAGCCAAACAAAACAAAATCAAATAAACAAACAAATCACAAATATTTGCAAGAAAGACTCAGAGTGAATCTTGGAGATAACAGAAAATTGTATGCATTGAGGCTCCAGCAAAGTTAAAAGAAAAAAATAGTTAAGGTGAGAAAAAACAAATCATAATAATTTCTGATTTGCTGAACCTCTGGATCAGGACTTTCTGGTCTGACTCAACAAGCAAAACGATCTCCTAAACTCTTGAGTTCTTATTATAATATCCAATTCCACTGTGATGAACTCTTTCCTATGAGCTTCCCTACTACAAGCAAGCTACAGACACCTATCCCTAATCCCAGCTATGATCAATAATGCTTCTGTCACTTTATTTTACAGACATTACCTCTTTGACCTCTTCATAGCAGAGAGTCTGTATCTCCAAGAAAGGACATTACCACCAAGCTAAAACTCTCCAAGCCATTTTCTTTTCATTGGTCTTGATTTAATACATCTGGAAACAAATACCTGACACTGGTATTTGCTACCAATTTTCAGCCTGAACCACCCTAAATTGGGCTTTAGGATTCAGCTGTGCTCATTTCTGAGAAATAATATAGAAGAAAATGCTGAGCACTTCAAAAAGTAATTTAAGAGTTGGAGACCTTAATGCTGCTTTAGGATACTGGTGCACTAAAATAAAATAAAAGAATAAAATAAAATAAATAAAAAATATAAAATAAAATAGAAAAATAAAATAAAAATATAAAAATAAAATGATAAGGAAATAAAAATAAAAAATAAAAATTAAAATTAAAAATTAAATAAAATATAGAAAACAAAAAAATAAAATAAAATGGCTTTTTAAATTGAGAATACAAAGAATCAGGCAAAATATCTGCTTCTAAATTGCTTTTCTTCCTTCTCCTTCATTTCCTGATTATTGTGGGCTTTTCCACAATGCTAATGATTTTTCCAAATAGCTCTTAAAAATAAACAAACAATGATTTTACTTTATCCACACAAGCAGGAAGGATACCAAAACAACACAAAGAGATAGACAAATCCTGTAAGACCTCCCTCAGTAAAAAGGGTCACAGGTGCAAAGGCAGCAACATCATGAGCAACAAAAAGCAGACAAACACAGATCACAGGAGAGAAAATGCAATGCAAGAGAAGGGATGTGATCACTGCTACAAAGTGGAATGTCCTTTTGAAAAGGCAGAGAGACAAGCTGGTGCAGAAGGCCCCCTAATCAAGATGCTTAGGGATGAAAGCTCAAGGAATGCACAAGCAGGTCCTGCTTTGCCCTGGAGCAGCCTGGCCAGGAGCAATGTTATCCTAACATCCAGAGGCTGACCACACCGATTCCTGGGCCAAGCTGCATTCAGCATACCATTCCTGTCTCATCCCTGCCTCAGACACAGCATAATAAACACAGAGAAGGTGGCAAGATTCTTTCCCCAGCTATGAAAATCTCTCCTTGGGTGCTACTGGTACTTGGGTACACACAGGCAGACTCCCACCCTGGATTGCAAGGCATCATTTCATAGTTTGAAACCCATTGTACACAATCTACCCAGTAAGGCAACGAATGGTCCTCCTCCCATCTCTGTGACTTTCTTATATTTTGGATATTTTTATATCCAGAATATCTTATAACATTTCTTATATTCTGGATCCTGTGAACCATCCAAGCTTGCAGTGAAAGTGAGACCTGCCAGATATGTCAGATAACTCTTGCCCTGCCAGCTTCTCCACGTGCAGCTCTGGACAGCTCACTACAGTTGTAACTTCCAGGTAAACAAAACCCTACATTTTCCTCCTAGCAGCACTTCACTCCAAATTAGAACTGCCTTTTTTTTTTTTTTTTTATAACAGGCCTATAGAAATAAATAGGAAAACTAGAAACAATGTATGTTCTGTGAGAGAAAGAATGCTGTGTTTTAGCTCTAAAATAAAGAATAAAAACAAAGTATAGTCTGCCATCTCATGTTGCTCAGATACAAGGCAAATTACCAAGAATGTTGCTGATTCTGTGACTTGATAAAGAGTTATTATGTCACATAGCTACATTTTCCTGTATAGATTCTCTTTTTTTGGCTTAATGTAATTAAGCCAGAACAGTCATGGTTTCCAGTCGACTTTCCCTAATGCTGAAGTAAATCTCTTGTGGTTATAGCCCTGTGTACAAAGACTCCAACACTGAAAACAACAACAAAAAAGAAAAGCAGTTCTTGAAAAGCATGTGGAATCTTGATGCCTATAAACAGTTTGTTGAAATATGAACAAAGACATGTACCTGGCACTTCCAGAGAGAGGTCTATAAGGCAGTGTCTACTCCCTATGATTTATAGGTGCTTATGTTGTGGAGTTAACATGCCACAACAGGGAGGTAATAAGTATGTTCTTCACCAATTATTCAAAGCACTCTACATTCCTTCAGTGCTACAGCACTGCTCCAGCTGGGCTGTGTTAGCTCTTCCTTCAGAAAATGCCTCCAAATACTTGCAGATAGGTCAGGAGAACATGTTGTGGAATGAATATAAACTGGGAATGGCAGCAACAATACTCTGTTCCCCAGACTCTTCCAAAAACTGAGTTTACTGATTAAATATGTTCATAAATAGAGCCTCACTTGCCGGTGACCTGTAAGAAGCCCATGTATTTCAATCAGTACCTTTTTTGGAAAAGATGTATATGTCCCTGCTAGTATTTTGATTTTAATAATATTTCAACACATTGAGATGGTGCATTGGATGACTTCAATATCTAATACTGCTGATTGCACCATCTGACAGGGTGATCCTGGCCCTTTTTGAGGAGAAAATTAAGAGCATCAGTCATTAGGACCAGCATTCCCCTCATAAGCCTAGTAGTCCAAGCTCCTGCTAATAAAGGATCACCACAAAAATGCAAAACTAGAGAATTTTTTTAGAGAAAAAAAAATTTGAATGGCAGTTATAATACAAAACATGTCTATTTTACTTATGTTTTCATAAGTGTACAGAGAATACAGGTAAGTTTATTAGGGATATGTTTACATATCTATACATTTTTCTATTTCTTTGTAGAAGCATTAAGGCTTTAGGAAATTGTAATTCACCTTATGTAATTCATGTTTTCTAAAAAGCAAAGCATTCTAAGTGTTACTCTGCTGCTAAAAGCTTCACAGTATAAACCTATCCAACAAAAAACCTTTAATGATAAAAAAAAACCCTAATAACAATTCTGTGATCCTCTGGGGGTTTGTTGTTCTCATCCTCATATTTACACAGTTCACTGTCAATAAGCTAAGCCAGACCCCTGCAATAAACCAAACATCACAACAAACAAGCTAAAGTCATCTCAATTATGAACAAACTAACATGTTCTTACTGTTCATTAAGGTTGCCTAGGAACGACTTTTACTTTTTTGAAAAACAGCCAGAGTCTGGATAAACAATTCAGCCCCCAAAATGTGCAGTGAAAACAGATAACATCCGAAAGCCATGAAATCAGAGTGCCAAAGGCACACCCTGGCCTGGCCAGGCTGTTCGAGAACACTCAGATAATGGCTTACAAGCAGGGATGACAGCATGGGCTGGCCAAGATTTAGACAAAAAAAAAAGCAGCCACTGAAATTAGACTGCTAAATCATATGTAATCATAGAGAGATGTCCTTAGCACCATTAAAACCAAAATTAGCATAAATAAGTAGGTCTTCAAGACATTCATTAATTGTGAAAGACAACAACTCCAAGCAGGCAGTTAGCACCACTAATTAGTGTCATCTCCCCACCCTGCCCCAGCAGCTTTCCCTGGGTTTCTTACACAGCCCCAACATTTCTGTCAGCCCAGCAGCCTCTGTGACATGGAGGGGCAGGGAGCAAAGGGACAGCCAGCAGGGTCATTTCTGTCAGCCCAGCACCCTCTGTGACATGGAGGGGCAGGGAGGAAGGGGACAGCCAGCAGGGTCATTTCCCCCAGCCACAGCACCCTCTGTGACATGGAGGGACAGGGAGGAAGGGGACAGCCAGCAGGGTCATTTCCCCCAGCCCAGCAGCCAGGGAGCTCCTGTGTGTGCAGAGCTGGCAGCTCCTGCCACAGCCTGGTCACCCTGCAGCTCCCCCAGCACACTCCATGTGTGAAACTGTGAATCTCTGGGAGAATTAATGCTATGAAATTTGGAGCAAAACCAGAGCTCTGGTTCCAATGCAAACACTCCAAACTGGTGGAGTGTCTGAAAATTGCAAACTGATCTAAACTCACAGGTTTGGAAAAAAATGTAAACACCAGTCTTACACACTAGGACTTTGGTTTTTGTATTTCAGACAGAGCATGGATACTTTTTGAGCTCTCCATAGGAGGCAGGAAAGGAAAAAAATCCCTTTTAAAAACAGTGTGATAGATCCAAGGTGATTATTAAAAGTTCATATTTTTATGCCAGTTGTCTTCTATTTAAACAAGTATTTGACATGCACAGAAACACTAAAAGATAAATTCTCATTAATTTTGTTTGTACAATGATAGAATCATTCTGATCAGTTGCTTCAATCATGAAATGATGTCTTTATAACATATTCCTTAGTTTTCATGGTGTCCTAATGACATAGCATGCATAAACACATAATCACATCTTACATTTACCCACAACATGTACAAGATTTAAACTATCACCTTTCAAATCAACCCAGTCATTCCAGGGATGTCTTTTCCAAACTTTTCCCTTCACAAGAGGGGCCAACTATTTGCTCCAGTTCAGAACAAACATATGTTGAAATGTGAGGAATACCTGAAAAATAGTAGCTCCCATCTTTTAGCTATTTATATGTGTTTGCATTAGGTATTAATTGCCTCCAATTTTTCCTCTGCCAGGATATTGTATTTTGTCCATCTAGAGGTGTGAGCAGTGCCATAAGACAATGAAGAGTCAAGCTCTATGGCTCTGCAGCTCACACACATCCTTTCAGCAGCACACTGGCCACTTTGATTAGCTTTTGATTGAAGTGACAGATTTTCAAGGAAGAGTTATGTCTCCAGTAGATCAAACACTACTCCTTATTGGAAACTTGCACCTGTTTTTAACATTATCAGCCTGGTGAGTACTGGACTTTAGCTGCTTTTTCTCTTACTCCATAAAATGCTTGCTCTATTTATAATAATTTTAATAGAAAGTGCTGATTCTCAGACCCCAGTGCTTTGCAGACAGCACTGCTCTGGGGCTGAGGGAATAAGGAGACTGAATTTTCACTGTGCCATGAGCATTCAGAGGCTCTCCATCAAGTGACTGTGTGATTAAACAGCCTAATTCCCCTGTGAGGTGATGATAACACTTCTGCACTGCCTGTTCATCCCACAGCAACTGGGCAGGGCTAGGCTGATGAGCAATATGTGCCTGGAACACTGGTGTTCAGCCATAATTCCAATAATTATCATCCCACTCTGAACTGCTCTGATGAGAAGAGGTAGAAATTCTGGTTTTGTGTAACTCTGTGTTAAGAACACCATCTTTTACTCTTCTGTTGATTACATTTCTTTTTCAGAAACAGCAAAGCTCCCTGCTAACTAGAAAATAGTGTTTTCTCCAAACTGCAGAGAGAGGAAAACACATTTATTTATGCTTCTGTTTAGCTCAAAGAACACAGTAAATAGTGTCAGGAGGGTCTTCTAGCAATAATTCTTGGTAAATTTGCAGAACTCCAGAAGTAAGAACTGACCTCTAAATCTTTCCCATTCTCCAGTTAGGCTGGAGAAGAGAGTTTTTCCCATAGTAATTATCACTGATAGCACTATACACTCTCCATCAAATTTTAATCACAATTATTAGGGTCAACTAGAAATAGAGGCCAGCTCAAACACCAATTTCTGTGTCTCTTCTGGTTCTAAAGTATAAATGTGGGTTTATGAATACATACTGTATTTAAGTTTACCACAATGGGAAGTCTTGTTTGTCATTTTGAGAAATGACATTTTAAAAATTACTAATTACACATTAGTCCACCCTCATTTTCAAAGGTGACTAATGCAAACATCTTGCTTTACCATAACTGCAGCCTTTCCCAGAAACTGATAATTTTATGATCAGTTAAAAATTAAATGGGATAATTCTTTTGACCTACAAGAGCCTTGCATCATTAACATGTCAAGAGGAAGTGCCTAAACTTTCCTTTTCTGCTGCACAACAAAAGAACCACATAAAAAATAGTCACCAATTTCATAACTTAGGTTCTCTATTTCAGCATGATATGTTCCTTTCAAATTTTAACTCCATTCTACTCTGAACATAATTTTTACATAAAGGTTGCTTCAACTGAGCTGGATTTACTCAGGGGAAGGAAAAATGAAGGGCTACAGTGTGCTCCCCACTAACAGCATCACCTATTAAGAACAAATCACATGGCCCATCCAAATGTACTTCACTGTCATCATCACTGCTTCCAGCTCTAAGGAATTTAAACATGATTCCTTTCTCAGGAATAATTTGTTGGTTCAAATTCTGCTTTCTTAAACCTGACACATAAATGATGATTGTTTGGCATTGTGTGGAGATCAGAGCTGAATCTCAAACAGACAGGACTGCCAGTGCTAGAAATGGGAGCCAAACTTCACAGACTTTGGATCATGACCACATTCAGTGTTCACTGTCCTGTGCTGAATTTCATAAAAATAATCTTTTGAATGGCACCATCTGTGTAATATTATATTTTAAGGCATGCATAATTTTAGAAAACACATTTTAAATATAACATTTTGCTGCCACTTCCCAGAAAGAACATGGCCATGATCATGCAGTAGGGGTGAAGATTCACAGGCCAAATTTAAGTGGCAAACACAAGTTAATTGGTATCTGTGTCTGGGATAAAACAAAACTATTAAAAAGTAAAGCATATAGGCCTGAGGGAAAAGGGCTGATTTCCAAAATCACAGCAACATGTCTGACAAATAAAGGACCTCAAACACCTGCCAGCTTGTAAGTGGTAGACTTTTACTCCAGCCTGACATTTCTTGGAGGTATTGAAAAGATGGCTCTTCTTGGCTCTCCTGCTCAAGTCAGGTGAAAGGCATCATAAGCAGAGGAAAAGGTTCTTGATCAAGAGGGCCTTTCATGCCTTTAAAACCAGCAGGTTTTTGACAGAAGTACAACAGAGAAATGAGCATGGTAAAGTCCAAACCCTCAAACCCAACCCAGCTGTTGTTAAATAACATGTTGTTAATGGCCAAGCACAACCAAGTGTACATATATAAATAAGTACATAATTGCCCTGTTTTATAAACTTTGGAAAATGATGTCACAGACTTCTCATTCAGTTCAGCTTCCTACACAGTAGAAGCCAAGCAAAAAAATCTACTATTTATCTATCAAAAATCAAACCAGTTAAACTTTAAAGTGTTATGGAAATGCTGAGATTTGAAACGTTGGCTTCCTTAGAATCTTCATATTTTCCAGCCTCCCCTTTTGCTGTTATGATGATTATGAGGGATTCAATTAAAGCATAGTAGCTGAGGAAGACTAGAAGTTAAAGCATATAGCTTCCTGGAAAGAGATTAAATACCTTAATTGTTCACAAACCTCATCAGAAAAAAATAATAACGTAAATTTCCATCACTCTGGAGAGGCAGACCTTGTGGATATTAGCACCACTCTGCTCAAAAGTCTGCAAATGACCTCCCTCACTTGATCCAAATGGCATTTCACCCTCTCCTGCTCTCTTCTCCTCTCACACACACAAACACAGATTACTCTGCTGGCCCAAGCAGAGTGTTCTAGACTCACACAGCAAGTGGATGACAACAGTAATATACTTTCCTGTTCCTACAGCAGAAGCTAACATTTTTCCTGCAGCTAAAAAGGTTTGGGATCTAGAGAGAAAGAGTGAGAATTAAATGTGTCTTTTTTCAAAATTTGCTTCCCTCAATACTTCCCAGTAACTTTCATTTTAGCAGACCAGATTGAAGGGAACACACTCAGAAAACACAGTTCATCTTAGAAAAAGTGGATAAAAATTTCTAAACCACAGATGCATTGGCCTGGGATCAATTCTAGGTCCCTTTTCTCAGAAAAAGTTTAGGGATATATAAACAGGATAGAACTGAAATACTCCTTATGGTAGCAGGAGAGTATTTTGAAAAGAAGTGTTTTTAAAAAATAACTTTTGTAAGTTGTCTTATCTTCAGGAAAATCATCAGCTTTACTCACATCAGATTGCTACCAGGACATATCTGGGTTTCCAGTAATTCTACATCTGAATTATTCATTTGCTTCTAAGCAAATGCACAGATATATTCTATGTGCAACAGTCCAGTCTATTTCCTGAAAGAATCAACAGTGGGAAAATGCATCAGAAATGAACATAAAAGGGTACAATGAAGAGAACCAGAATGGCACAAATCTCACAGCCTGTGGTACTTTCCTCAAGCCTGGCTCTTGAGATGCAGAAGCAGGGGGATATATGCAAGAAGCAGTTTTCAATAAAGAAAATAAATAACTTTGTTCTTCTTGTTTCAGCCAACAGAAATAAAATATCTTGAAAATGTAAAAAAACAACAGCTAAAATGTTCAGACGTGAATCATTCCAAACGTTTTACTAAAATATAAAGAGTTTTAAAGTCTAGGTAATTTTGAGTTCCCAATAAAGAATTTGTTTTAAACTATTTTTTCTGACTAGACCACTGGTGACTTTAATAAATATTGCTGTTAGAAGAGCTATTTATTTGGTTTTATAGCAATTGAATTTCCCAGTCCAGTCACCTTCCTAATGACAGCTCTTTGCTCTTACACAAGCAATAGAATGAAACCTGCTCCCTGAAATCCTTTCCACATTACAGACACCTCAATCAATTCTGGTGTGAAGAAGCCTCTTTATTTGCAGCAGCTCAATGAAAACAGAATTCTAGTCATCAAGTCTATTATTCACTGGATGTTCCTGTAAATTACATTTCTATAGTGAGTACATGTTACAGTGTTCATCATGTTACAATTCTGTTATTGGGATTCCAGACACAAATCTGCTGGAAGTGAAGAGATTTTCCCAAATTACATTAAATTACATCTGTCTCTTACATATCCCAGAGATGGACTGAACTCAACAGAGAGATGAAGACCCAAATTCAATTTTACATGCACCTTTTCAGAAAGAACCCAATTGAAAAAGAAGTTGCTGTGGTGTTTTTCATTTTATTCTGGTTAAAAATACAGTTATCATCTACTTTCTTCATCCTTTCCTGAAGAGAAGAGATGATGGAATGCAATAAAGGGCACAACTGCTCGTGGGAAGAGATTCACACATCCAGAGGCATTGCAAACAGCCAGCACTGGATGCTGGCATTGGGATTTGGTTCCCGCTCCTCCAGCTCTGTGAGACCTGGAAGCCCTGCAAATGTCACCTCATGGAGATCTCCTGCCCAGCAGCTCCACCCAGCAGGTTCTGCCACAGCACACACTGAGGCAGAAGTGGGCAACAGCTGCCAAATACATTGTCACTCAGCAGAGTTTGGGAATCGGGCACACACGTACAAGAAATGGTTTGGATAGAAAAAATATGTCCCATATGTCAAGAGCTCTGTGTAATAAAACCACCAACACAAATGGGGATGGCACAGCCCACTGCTGTAGCCAGCTTTAGGTGCTGTACTGGCTGAACAGTACTTGCAGCAAGTGGTTCCTAGTCTCTGTCAGGATAAATCTGTGAACATGCATGTGGTTCATCATCAAAGATCTCTCAGCACCATCTCTTTAGAGAGGAAGCCAATTACAAACTCCCCAAGTGGCAGGAGGGCAGCATGCTGACAATACAGACTGCTTCAATCCTGGCTGCTGTTCTGATGAAAATGCAGATGATTTTTCTTGTCACGACATAAATAAGACCAGGGCAAAAGATTATGTCATAGGTCAATTAGTGCTTCCATGTCACACACCATTGCCCATCAGACACAGCTGGGACAATTGAATTTGTGCAATGTGCTGCAGTTCTCCATTTCTATCTGAACCTCTGATTATGCTAACAGATTTTATAAAACAAATTATAGCCAGACAAGACCTTACTGATGGTACATGTGCAGATACTGAAAAACTATTTGTTATCACTGCAGAATCCAAATGTTTCCTCTTGATTTACCTCTCCTACCACTATGACTAAATAGACTGTAATTATTCTTAGCCACAATAAAGTTATACTGCCAGTCTTTGGAGCATGTTGCCATCCTAGATCACATCTTTCTTAAGAGGACCTTCAAAAACACACTAGGTGTATAAAAAGATTAGGAAGCAATCCACAGTTGGGCAGTTCCATTAGAATCTTTAGTTCTGTCCATAACTGAGGTGTGATAGCCCTAATACAAATCATAACTTCTGAAATCTTGTTCTTGAGGGGCACAACCATGCCACAAATTCTGCCTGAAAAGTTGTTCCCTGTCCTGTTTAGCAGAATGTGAGAGACACCAATAAGCAAAATCCCTCATATACAAAAATCCTTTCTTTAAATTACAGTATCAGTGACATGAAAAACCCTCCTAGAACATGTATTCCGAGGGGCTTTCCTCTGTTTCTGCTCCCCTCCACTCCCAGAAAATAAAGTTTGCCAGATTTATTATGGTAAGTACACATTCAACTCCAATAGTGGTGATCAGAACATTTCAGTTGTGCTCACTGGCGGCGCGGGGGACTCTTAGAGAACCTGGGAATGTTTATTCATCACTCTCGACCCCTTCCCCTGGAAACTGGAGGCAAAGGCGAGGAAGGGGCCCCTCAGAGCATCCCTCGCCCCATCACCGCAGCCGCGACCCCGGCTCCCCGCGCTGGCTCTGCCCGTCCTGCCCGGCTCCGCGGCTGCCGGGGAAGGAGGGAAGTGGGAGGGAGCCGGGTCAGCGGGGTCCGTCCCGGGAGATGGGTGGGGAGAGGCAGGGGCGAGCCGGGCTGTGCCGCAACGCCCCTCGCTATAAACGGAGCGGCCGCGCTCGGAGCGGGAGGAGCGGCGCGGCCGGCACGGAGCGCGCCCGGAGCCCGGCCCAGCCCAGCCCAGCCCAGCCCGGGGCGCTGCCGGTGCCGCCGGGGCTCAGCCACCCCGCCCGGAGCCAGGTAAGCGCGTCCCGGCCGGGCACCTCCGGCCAGGCGCTGCCGGAGCGTTTGCGAGCGCGGCACCGCCTCGGACGGAATCGCGACTCGGCTTAGACGGAGCTGGCACGGGAAGGCTCCGTCCTGGACGGAGAGCAGCCACTTAATCCCCCCTGCTCCGGCTTGCCCTGCGAGGCCCGCTCCACACGATTATTTTAGAGAGGACTAAGCGCCCCCCAGGCTCCCAGCCCTGCGAGTTCTCGAGTCTTGGCAGCAGTTTGGAGAAAGCCAGGGCACCCTTTGGCAGGAGGCACAGCCCTCAGAGCTGGAACTCCATCGAGGCTCATCCCAGCATCCTGCAAGACGCAGCCCTGGCACCTCTGCTCAGGATCAGATGAGCAATTAAATTTTTATCGCTGCGCTAAGCTCACGATAGAAATCAATCAAACACCAAAAGTGATGCTCATGGCTTCTGGGAGTTGTGCAAACAATTCGGTTTCAGTCTAGCAGGCAATGCCACTTCCAGCAGTTAGCAGCAAGTATTGGTTTAATCAGAGTTTCGTATCATGCACTCTCCATAACCAGATCTATCCTTTTTCTACAGAGAAAGAATTGGAGTGCTCTACAACCAGAGATTAATTTTAGTTAGTAAAGTTAAAATGCCTCCCTGCCTTTTTTTTTTCTCCAGCCAGTTTCTGAACTTCTCTTAGACTCACTCTGGACTAGAGTTCTTCAACAAGTTCAGATGAAATCCTATAGTATATTTACTGTTCTTCCCCCCTCCATGCATCAAAACACTTCATGTTACCAGTTACTTACAAGTACAAGCCCTTTTCTTCTAAGCCAACTGCTGCATCAGTAACTCAGTCAGGTACAAGCAGTATGTGTACTAGCAGTAAAATTGCAGTATTCACACCTATTTCTATATTTCTGCAAAACTCTTAGAATTAATGAGATGTATGGCAATAAGGGACAGCAGCATTCTGCCCAGAGCATGCTACAGTTCAGGGTAAATTTCCATCACTTCCAAAAGGAGCAGCACTCATTTGGATTGTGTTGTGCTGCATAGCAAGGGACAAGGTAGTAAATTGCTCACTAAAATCACAGGTTGAGGGTATAAATAGGGATTTTTTTTGTATAGGGAAGCCTCTTCTCTTGTCACTTGCATGAACCCACAGCACTAACATGATTAGATTTTTGTTGGAATAGGAGGATTAAGTATGGCCTGAAGCAGGTAATTACCATGATGATGTAGAAAGGCTTTTTTAGGTCTATTTTAGTGTCAGAAAAATGTTTCGTACTCCTGACTATGGCAGTTCATTTTGCTTGTTGCCACCATAATCTTTTAAATTACAGCCTCTTTCAAAAATATTAAGTGCCTACAAATTCAGCTTTTGCTCATGTATTAAGAGTTTAAAATATATACCTTTCCAGCAGGAATGTGATATTTCTTTACCTCTCTACAACATGAGCTACATAGCAGAGAAAAATCAGTTGTGATTATTGTGTGGTTCCTAATTTGTGTTGTTGAACTGACAAAGCAAAGTGGCCCTGTACAATTAAGAGAAGTCACATTTATCATTACATTTGAATATAGCTGGTTTCATTCTCCCCTTAATTTTGCCTTAGTAACAGATGGAAACTGAGATAATTTTTGCACTGGGGGAGAGCAGAAGTGTGCTCATTTTCTATGGGGCAAGGTGTCCTGCCTTCCTGCTTTGAAACAGTAGCTTCTAGGGCTGGCCAGCATGTGCAAAGTGCAATTAGAAGTTACTGGTTTAAAATAACCAGCCTGAAGCGTTAGTACCCCCAGCACTGCAGAAGTGAGGACAGTGCTGCCTCTAACTTTCAAAAATCCCAACTCAACAACCTGCTTTTTGCAGTCCTCTTAGAACAAGAAGAGGATGAATGATGGTATTTGTGTTTCCTGAATAATATTAATTGTATTAAATATTGAAAACTATATTTAATTTCACTCTTTGTCATACTATAAAAGCAGAGGCAGATGCAGAATGTAAACATGGTGATTTATTTACACTTTCTAGAAATGTATGGACTGATGTGGAAATAAGCGTCAGAGTTAATGGCCTTTTTAATAAATTCTATTTTAGATTATGGGAACTGACTACATTTTTCTACTCCTAAGTTTTCTCCTCGGTGATAATTTTTTCCTCCATGTTTGTTAAAGGAGCACATTTAAGTAGTTCTTTTCTCTGGCACTGCCTATTGTTGAACACAATAATTAATATGGTAATTTAAAGTTACATAAATTACAATCTCTCATTACACTGTGCTAGTTAAAATCTTGTTTATACAAAGGCATAGTATTACTTTAAACCATTTTAAGCAGTCACCAATTACTCCTATTTGCTCATTATCTCTCTTTTTTCTCTGGAACTTCTTGTGTTCCAGAAGTTGTTATAGTGTCACCAGTAGTATTTATAAGCTCACCTGTGGCTATAACTGCACAATTTTAGGGGTCTTAATCACACTCTAAGAAGCATGCACTTGTTTGAGTTGCTGGCATGTTCTCTGCACCTTAAGTATCCTATTCTGCCTTGGTGACTTCATAAAAGGTCATATTTGTCTTGATGTGGATACAGAACATGGATATTTATGCATTGCTTTAATCAAATACTGCATCTGACTTACATGGTTAATGTCATGCATTTTTTAAACTGAATTTAATAGTTTTCTGCTAGGAGACTACCTCAACGAGAGGAAAGATCAACTAAAATTGAATTTGGATATGTTGTATCTAAAGCTGACCTGAGGAGATGGATTATCAAGATTCATTGGCCAGCAGATAGATCTGCTTGGGCTTTACATTGGACACATGAAAAAAGAGGACAAATGACCAAGCTGGGAAGGGTGGTGGACAGCAAAGCAAAGTATTGCCCTCAGCTATTTCTGATAGTAGTGATGGCAGCATCAACAGCAACAATCTCTCCAGAAGGAGAAGCATAAACTCAGAATCTTTTCGGAGTTGCCAGCATGGTGAGATGGGAGCTCACAGCAGGGAGGATCGGGTGAAGCTGCAGCCTGGCCACCACAGCAGCCTGCTTGTCCTGTGGGCTCCATGGCATGTTTAGCTCAGTCTCCAGCCTCTGGGTAATCTTGGCTCAGTTTTCAAGCCCTATCTAGTTTATTGCTGCTGTTTGTTCCTCCTGCTCTGAGCTGTACAACAATTCCATCAGAAACGCAGTGATACAGATGTTGTGTCTTACCCTGTGTCCTTCTCAAAAATTAATCAGGAATTTTTCAGTATTATTGGATGGAAGTTCACATTTTTGGACAGCTAGTCCTAAAGAACTATTTCAGTGCAATTGTGGCTTTATTTTTTGTATACAATACAAATACATATAATTTATGTAAGAAAGACTGTGGTGTTTTTAAGAAGTCAGCCTCTGCATTTTATGATCAGATTTGAGAAGGTAAAATGGCAGAATGTTACAAAGAAACATACTTAGAAATCTCATGGAATTCTGAAAACAGAGTAAAAACATGGATCACTTTTGAAGAGAGAGAGAAATGGAGGAAAAAATTACATCATTCTTTTCACTATTGTAGGGTCAGTTTCCACAACACCAACAGGAATAAAGAGGCTGCTATTGCTGAGTATTTAACCTCACCTACTTACATGGAATTAACTTTGCATAAAAGATAAAATTTTTCCATGTAAGCACAAATGCATTGGAGAGTTTGAGTAGGTGGCAGTCTAATGTATGCTTTGAGTTTCAAGATGCACAGAGCTCATTCATGAAGCTGAAACACTGCAGCTTGAAGAACAGAAAGGCTCCAGGAGAACTATTTTAGTGCAATTGTGGCTGTATGTAAGAAAGTTACCAATCACAGTATCATTTTCTGTCTCTTCTTTCTGATCCCAAACACCCTAGCAGTGAAGAGCAAGCCAGCAATCTCTTGCTAATGACAGAATTTCTTACCATTCCCTTTCCATCAACAAATTTGTCTCTTAAGATCACTTTCACCAATAGACAGTCTACTCAGAGCACTCATTCCATGTTCTGCACCATTTTCTAAAATGCATCCTTTGCCAACATAAGAAAACAAAATAACCCTAAAATTGCCAGATGTACCCTGGAAGGATCTTTGTCACTGTGGAACATTTTGGGGAATTTAACAAATTTGACCAACAAGGGGAGTCAGGATATTCATACTTAACATTTTTTTACCTCAGCTGTAACAAAAGAAAAGAGGTTATCTTGACTGTAAGTCCTGTAACAGCTGATTGTTTGAGACAAAGTGCATATGAAATAAAATTGCTGGCCTAATAATTTTTGGTCTTATCTTCAGATAAATGACAGATTATACTAAAATTACTCTGAGCTTTCAAGTGAATTGCAACAAAGGATAGGAAACTATCATGTTCCAAATGACATGCTGTTAGTATTCTCTGCTGCACCATCATGTGAAAGAACTATGCATTTTGGCCTTTGGTCGGGTGTCTTTTAAAATTTTTATTCCATTTGCGTTTTGTTTGATAGCAAAAGTGTCCAGGTATTCACTACATAACAAGGCCAGCTAGAAGGCTTGGTTACTGTGTGTGGTGTTTATCTCCTTTTATTGCAGCTGAGGAGCATTTCTCTTGTAGGCACAGGGAACGGGTAATTACCGAAGACGCCTCGCAGCAGGAAAGTGAGATCAGATTGGCAATGCAGCAGTGAGTGGCATGATTGAAGACAAGATAAAAAGCAGGCTACAGCAAAAGGTAACTGGCAATATCTGAAGAAACTGGTACTGAATTTGGGCAAGGTCAATATTTAGACAGTATTTCACTGCTTGAGGTGAAAGCAATAATTAGGGTTACAGCCAGAACAAAGAATGATTTAACTAAACTCCTAATTTCAGCTAATTCACCTATTCCTTTCTTTACTTCTAGGTCATTCAACTTTGTGAGTTACTGATAGATCCTTGGCTGGTACAATCTAATAATCAGTAGATGAAGTATAGGAACTGAAATAGAAATTAAAATTCAGTAGATTCTTGAATCCACTCAGTTTTCAGAAAACAGAGAGACACTGCAGAGGAGTGCTGTGCCTCAGCATTTCTAGCTGAGAAGGACACATGCAAATAAGTAAAACATTCCAGAAAGCCACTGAACAGCTGTACTTTCATGATGGGGGGCTTACGCAAGGAGAAAAATGCACAAGTTGACTTCTCTAAAAAATGTTCTGTTGGCAGCCTGCCTCCATTTAACTCTGCTTTAGCATCAGCACAGCCTGGCCAGAGCCTTTCCTCAAGGCATGCAGCACATGATGTACAAAGATGCAGCCTGAGCTTGTTTAGTGAGAAACCATTAGTTTGTTGAGAAACCATACATGCCCTTCCCAGTCTACATTTATAAGATGTATATTGCCCTTTCATCTTTTTCTTTATAAACTCCTATTGGTTTTCATCTTTTCTCCTTTCTCCACTCATTCTTGTTGCCCAAGCCTAAATAGTTTTAATTTCTTCCCCTGCCAAGTGACCTAATAATTTTTGGTCTTATCTTCAGATAAATGACAGATTATACTAAAATTACTCTGAGCTTTCAAGTGAATTGCAACAAAGGATAGGAAACTATCATGTTCCAAATGACATGCTGTTAGTATTCTCTGCTACTGGAGTGGCTCAGGGTTTGTTTCCTCCATCCTCAGGCTCTCTACTTATGTGGAGAAATGGAAGGCATGGGACAAGAATCAATATGTGTTAACAAACTGGGACTCTAGTTGTGCTGTCTTTATTGTTTTCCTCTTGGTTTTGTTATTAGCATATTAGATTAGACAATTACAGTTTTTCTCAAATCAGGTAAAAAAATTTCTTTTCACATGGTCTTCCTAAAAAGCACTTCAAAGAAAAAGGGTTCAAAATCATTTTACCTTCAAATACATTTTAGGATGCCATTCCATGTTCTTAAACATAACATAAAAAAAAAAAGCCATGTCAGTGAAGGACAGCCACACACCCAAGGAATTGCACGGTAATTTCCTAAAGTGAAGCTCATTTAGCATCTCTGGGAAGGCACAGCAAACCCCTTCTGGGCTTTTCTGCACTTTTGTTTGCTTGAGAACTGAGACTGCACCTGCTTGAGGATGCACTGATTCACAGCATCATAGATTAGCTCACTCCAGCTGTAACAGCTGTCTTTGTTTTTCTGTCTCTGGTTGGTCCTCAGTACCCACAAGGAACATCTCAGGACAGCAAAGAGTTCACCAATTAATTTTATTTTCAAAATACAGCAATAAATTTTACTTTGGGGGGAAAAAACAGGAAACAAGCTGTACAAATTTGTCAGAACATCTATTTTGGGATCATTGTATTAGGTGTGCCGCCTTGCAGACAAAGCACTAAGGATCATAGTAACTTGTTTTCCATGGGTGATAATACCTTTCACACTGACATGGATTAAGGTGTCTATGTTTGACCTTTCCTTCTCTTTGATTAACCCCTTAGAAACTCACTAGTTCAATTGACTCATATATTCTCAAATTTTCTTCTAGTCCTCATAATGATCTGCCCTTAACAAGAGTTTTTTGCAACTGAAAGCACAATTGGGCCTCTATGCTTTCAGTGTTATACCTACCAACAGTTACAATGATACTAACTTCTCTTGGGCTTAGCTACATTACCATTTTAAAAGATTTTTTTTGTCTGAATAAACTCTTGTACTTTGCCAGTTACTCATACTGTTTTCTTTCCTTTCTGCCTTTGGTTCCCTTTTTCTGACCCTAATGAGCGATTCATTAAGAAGCCTCCATGCTGATCTTTTGCTTTTAATCTTTTAACTTTTCCCTCCAGGCTGTTCCTAACATTCTCATTTAGGGAAGAAAAATCTTTTCTGAGGGGTATTGCCGTTGTGTGATATTTTCCCGCTGTAAGGATGTCTAAATTAATTATATAATAAGAAAAGTAATCAAGTGTCTCAGTCAGACACAGTGAACCAAATCCTATTACAGATGGCTGAATTACAAGACAAAGCTTCCTCTGAACTAAGGTGTTGAAACCTAACATCCATTTCCTTGCCCAGAAATCCACACTACATTGCCTTTGCTTCTTCAGTAAGACAAACACTATTTTTCAGCACAAAGTCAAAAGAAAAAAAGTGTTCAATGCAAGGTTTGCTTTCCTCAGAGCTGTAGCACTGACTGGTGGGAAGTTACATAGAAATCACTAACCATGACACTGGAAATGTAGTGATAAAGCTTTCACATTGGCTAGTTTAGTTACCATGACAGACACTTCAGTGATACTGGTTTGTCTGTGCTCACATAGAAATGCTACATCTGCACACATGTTTGTATTGCAGTTCATGTCTTCACAAGTAAAAGCAAAAGATTCTGTTTCTAACTTTAACCACGTTGGTGAAAGGTAACAGGAATAGGATTCATTAGAGGGAAAGTCTTTCTAGGAAATAATATGCAACATGAGCTACTCTCAGTCAACTCATATAATTTCCATTAGATTAGAAAGTGGAACACCTCTGTATGGAGGCAATCTCTCCATTCCTGAGTAGAAGCAGAGAATTTTCAGTGTTTCTTTTCCCTCCTGCTTTCTGATTAGCCATCATTACAGATGAAGGCAATTGCTCTGCACAATGCATTTCTAAAGCTTGTCATTCATTAATTTTAATTTGCCTTCTATAGCTGGGGGGGGAAGCAGGAGGTTGGGTGGGGAGTGGGACGTAAAAATAAAAAGCCCATCCTGCATGAGCCTGTAAAGCTCATAGGTGCATCACGGTCCCAACCTGGTGATTTAGCTCAATGGCAGGAAAATGTTCTTTTGAGGATTAACATACCAGGTAAGGCTTCAACACACATCAGAATGTTGCCATGCACATCAAAATGTTACTGATTTGCTTTACAGCTTGAAGCAAATCTATGTAAGCTCTCTGGTGGCACCTTTCTTGCTGGTTTACAGGAAGGTACAGAAAGGCAGTTCCTTGTACCAGAAAAGTAGAAATTATTTTCAGAGTTTGTTGCTGATTGCATTAGTATCTCACCTTTAGCTAAGAAAAGTTGTTCAGGAGTGCAAATAAACTGCACACATGGTCATTCTTGCCTCTGTATCTTCTGGCTCAGCAGCAGAGCTACACAACACTGTGGTCTCTGAATAAAATAAACTACTGGAAAAAAACAAGGAAACCTCTATTTGGGCTAACTGGAAATTCCACAAAGTGCTATCACCTCCCAACTCTGTCTACAAAATTATTAGCTGTGTCCCCTACCCTTCTTCCTAGAAATATCCTTGCCTAGAGGGAGCAACAGAAACCTAATTAAAACATTACTCTTGGTACATTTATACTAGTAACACCACTGATTGAGTTGTGTCTTTCACAGTAAAGCTGTAAGGCAAAAAGAGCAAAGATCAAGAAAAATCCTTTTCTCCCAGAAGCAGGGAATTTGGTTCTTGAGGAAATAGTTGAAGTTCTGGCCTTTCCATTCCATTTTCTGTTGTAATCTCTGCCAGGAACAGAAAAGGTTCTCACAGTGATTGCATATTGCTGTGGGCATGTCACTCATGCAGTAACCATTATATGATTTAGATGCATGATTTATGATTTATATGCATGAAATACCTTTTTCTAATTAATTATTAACAACCACTAATAGAACCAAGAGTTTAAGCTTACGTAAATCTCACCTGTTTTTACCTAGAGGCCGGTAAGCAAGTTCTGTCTTGCAATTATAGCAGTTTAAAGAAGTAACCTTTTTCCCCCAAAAAGGCCACTCTCCACTGACAGCTCCCTTCTGCTGGACAAGTGCAACCACTAAGATTGAGATCTGGACAATGAAATTTCAACTCTTCCAGTGTTGGATGCATTCCAGCTGACATTCCTTCCAGCAAGAATAGGATCAGAGACCACAGAGACCAGTACTCAAAACAGCACATAAAATGTACTATTAAGCTCTACTTATTAAGCTCTACTTGCTTGAAATGACAGTAATATAACAACATTTCTCCTACAAGTTGGGCAGGAAGAATAGTTGTTACTGCTATTTTTTGCACATTGAAGAAGGAACCCTCAAGCTTCAGTGAAGAGGACCATGTAACTTAGGGCAGACTCAGAGCTGTAGGGGATGTCCAGTAAGCTAATTGTGATTTATATATGATCTGAAAGGAGGTGAGATACCCCACTCCTTGTACCTGACCTCTGCCCTTAGAACTGGCCAAGATAACCTGTGCTCACAGCAGTGCTTTTTATTTCAGTATGGTTCTTTCTTTCTTGCCTCTCCACAGCATTTTTAATATAAGACAGAAATATAGATCTGGATCAAGGCCAGAATTAATGTAAATTCCCTTACTTCTCAGATTGGAGGAGTTCACAATAGAATCTTATGGTGCATTACATATAGAAGCAATGGAGATATTTCAGATGTGGGCTTAGGTATCCATTTGTGTAGGATGTGCCGTGCAATGTAATACAAAAGCTAAAACAAAAAACACACAAACTTTAAAACTTCTTACTCATGGAACTAAGCTATGAGAAAAGAAACTTAAAATTATTTCACTTGTACTTAATAAACTTGAATTAGATTTCTGTCTTTTATTAAAAACAATCACATGGGGCACACTGTATTTTATATAGGCAATTCCAACTGCAATAAAGGAAATGTGTTAATTCATTCATTTACTATCACTCAGAGAAAGTAACGGTGCAGCATGTAACCTTTCACAGCTCAAACTCATCTCCTTTTTATTCATTCTGGGATTGATGGCTTAATTCTGGTTAATTATTGATTTTTACAGGTACTTCCAAATACCCTAAAGATACTTCAAAATCCGGCATCAAATTTGAAGTTATAAACCTGCAGTAAAATGTGTATTCATACTAAAATATTACATTCTGCTGCTATTCAAAAAACTTTTCATATCAGTGCAGAAAACCTTACCAATTCCAATCCTACATTGTTCTGAAATACCTTTATCTTTCATTTACTTTCATCTAATGTGCAGCAAATGGCATTGTGAGCAGTACAAGGCAACAACATGATCCTGAGGAGCAGACCTTAGGTTAGCCTGCTGATTATTGATCATTTTTATCTCCTAGAAGGGCACCAGTCTTCCTTTTTGGTAAAGCTAATGGCCAGAGCAGAGGTGCAAAATCCTATGCTGGGTGGTAGCTAATGCACTCATTTCAAAGTCTTAATATGCTGCCTACCTGTCTTCAGCCTCTTCTGCAGAAAGAGACAATTTTTACCTTGTGTTATAAAGCAGTGACTGCTTCCTGCTATAACTAATTTTCATATTAAAAAACTAATTTGGCTATAGGTTTAATAAGCTAGATGAGGAAAAGATGATATTCATTTCTGTCAAG
This sequence comes from Agelaius tricolor, assembly GCF_023055355.1. Classification (NCBI taxonomy): domain Eukaryota; kingdom Metazoa; phylum Chordata; class Aves; order Passeriformes; family Icteridae; genus Agelaius; species Agelaius tricolor. The sequence continues at coordinate 13,876,431 of NW_027269272.1, forward strand.
ACAGACCAACCAAGGTGACAGGACACCATGAGAATCTCCTTTCAAACATCATCCTTGCTGAAGCTTAGCATTGTGATGTTTAGTTTCAGAAATACTGAAATAGAACTATTAATCTAGAAATCCATTTTACTTTGTTTATTTAATTATCTTTTCAGTACTAACTTACTGCTCTGGGGAGAATTTTATATTCATATCCTTAAGGTTATGATACCTAAGACATATTAAACACCAGAGAGTTTGCAACACATTCATGCAGCCTTGGTCAAAGAGGGAACACAGAGATTGTTCTGATGATTAAAGGGAAAAAAAGAGACCAGAAAATTAGGTAGAAAAGTCTAAAATATCTGGCATACGCTGTCAAGCCAGGGCCAGCAGTGTCTAAACCACCACCCCACTGATCCTCCACAAGAGATTAAACACACTGCAGGCTGACAGTGGTTAATCTTTCAGTGTTTTGGAGTCCAGTTCTACATGGATTGAACCCAAGAATGTTTTCCTTACCCTTAACAGCAGAGAAAACAAATATGTGCATATAAGAGGAAATCAATGTTTACTTTGAAACTTAAATCTAGAGAATCCTAAAAATGAAACCTATAAACTAAAAGAATTCTATTAACTCTCAGCTTTGGCTCTAACGAGTGCCCTGTTGATCTGTCAGTCAACAAATTTTGTAAAAAAAAAAAAAAAAAATCCCCATAATCACTGCTATGGTAGCATTCACTAAATCACTAAGTTCTGGTGAGGTTGAGAAACCAGCGAAGTTGAGCAATCCTTTCTTGGCATTAACTTCTACAAGTAAAATTTTATAGAAGCATGTACACCAGGGCTTCCCAGATTCTGGGAAAAAAAAAAAACCCAAACACATACACAATCTGGGGATTGATAGTCAGCTTTGTCCAAAGAGCTAAGTAGTAGGAAGAGATTTCCAGTGTTTCTGGACTCTGTATGTACAGTGAGAGTATATGCAAACAATAGTCCAAACTTTCCCTGCTACTGCAGCTGCTCTCATTCATTACAACTGTGACATCATTACACTGTGGCTGGCTAAAAAGAGCAGAAAAATGTCACATCTTACATCGTAGTACTTTAGCATTTAATGTCCAAAAAATATACTTGAAAGATTTTTTTCATCACTCCACAGCCCCATAAATTAGTGTTTGGAAATGACCTTTCACTTATGCCAATTTTTGCCACATCGATTTCTAACACAAAGTCTAAGTGTGCAAATAACAGATTAGACTTCTTTATTCCTCATTTTAAATCTAGCCAACTGCTTGCTGGTTTTCTATCTCTATATATCACTTGCATTCTCTCTAAATGCCCCTATTTTTAGCAACCTAAAGATATACACACTGTATGCTTGTACCCTTAAGTGCACAGAGATAACTGACACTGAATGACCCAGTGGACATAAATACAGGACAGGATACTCATTAGTCCAACTCATCTGTCACAGGACACTAGAGTTTGTCTTTTTTTGGTTCTAGTTTGCTCATTTACTATTTTCAATGAAATAAATCTCATTGTGACACTAAGAACCCTCCTGCTCCATCTGAATTAAAAGCTGTTTGCCCTTTCCAGCATTAGGGAACTGTTTAGGTAAACACATAATTTGAAACAGAATAGCAGTATCATGCACTGACATTGTCCAAAGAGGTAATGACAAATCCAAGTATATTAGTAAAAGTGGGGTATGGTGGTAGTGTAAAAACTATTAAATATGTTTCTATTTTCAAATTACTAAATTGCTTAAAATTCAAAAAATGGACACACCATTTGGATGACACTGTGTAGGCTTGTGTTACCTTTTAAGTTCTAAAGTCCCTTAATTGCTTAAAAAAAAAAAAGAGTAATTATAAAGTGTCATTTTCAGCAGTAAAAAGATATTCATTCAAAATTGGCTGATATTTGGATTAATAACATGCCTAGCTAGATCTAAAATAATCTTAGTTGAATAAGTAGGTGTCACTATTTTTTCATCCACATTGCTAAAGTGAAGTTTTTTTAAAATAGTCTTCTTAATTTGTGTCACAGAGACCATAAACTGTATATGTCTTTGAAACAATAAAATATCAGAATCTTATTCTAAGTCTTAAAAGTACAAGAACTGGACTGAAAGTTAGGAAAAACCAGGAACGTGCCAGAATATAGGAAATTAGATAGAAGCTGCTAGATGCTAAAATAAAGTGAAAATAGTTACTCTGATACATTAAATTCAAATAAGTACAGGTACAATAATATATATATTTTGTCATATGTTTTCATCTTGAACAAAGGGGATATTTTGAAAAGTGATGGTACTTGATGGGAAATACAGACCTCTAGTGGTCAAAATCTACATTATATGAGCTAAACTTGAAAGCAATTTAAATGTCACTATGCTTAACTGTGTTACTTTCTTTTGCATTTTACTCCCCCATAATCATGCAAAATCATACACACCCCCAATTCCACTGTTCAGACATTCTACAAGCATTGATTTTTCCCAGAGGAAAAAGTCCCTTCATCTGTCCTTTTTCACATAAATTTTATGACTGAAATTGAGTAGTTGAAAGATACTTGGGAAGTGAAGAGAAAATTAATGAGAGTAGTCCATGAGAACAAACAGAAGATAGATGTTAATGCTTCTCAGAATAAGCTATAAAGCCATCCTACAGAAGGACAGGCTCTTTTGAAGTGTGGCAGAGGAAATAAACACAGAGAAGTTCTTACAGAGAAGGTCAGAGTACATAAACATTTCACATTTGCAAGGTAACAGAAACTTCGGGTAACAGGAACTTTTGTTCTGCAAGCACAAAAAAGTAATAACCAATTTAGGTTTCAATGTTACAGAGAACCAGATCCTGAAAAGATCACAGGCAGTTTATTTTCCAACTATGTAGAGCCAGCACAAGTAAAGCAGACCAGCTTGAACTCTTGCAAGGGGAAGGCACAAAGAATCCAAAAATAGGTTAGAGCATTAAAAAGATACATACTTTTAAATAAATAAAGCAAGCATCAAAAAATTAACAGCAATTTCAACAGACTGGCAGCTGCCTCAGCTACACAGCTGTTAAAAGAAAATGCTACAGTACAAGGTCCTGCAAGTTCTGTTTGTTCTTATGTCAGACCACCTCCTGATCCACAATTGCAGAGCAGCTTGACAGCTGCTGGCACAGGTCTGCTGAGGTTTGCTTTGTGTTTTTGGTGTTTGTGAGCTGATGTACAGCCACTCTCTGGTGCTGTACTACCTATCACAGCTCCTTTCCAGTAGTATTTTGATTTATTGGCATTTAACATAACGTCAGATGCTGACCTCTGGGGAAGGTACCTGCAGTGATGACAAGAGCCCACTGTAATGGCCCCACAGTTGCAATTATGTACCCTTGTTTGTATTTCTCTTTCCCTTCACAATTCAGCTATCAGCTCTGGATTAAAGATATTTAGGAAAGCCATCAGTGGGAAATGCAGACTGTTGGAACTAGCTGAAGAAATCAAAGCCAGGAGAAACGTAAATCTATAGCTTCACGATGGTACTGCTCAGGAACTCCAGGAAAGCACAGAAGGTGCTGAAGTGTAGGTGTGAAATAGAAGGAGCTCTATTCACTAAGGCCATAAGGATAGAAAGGGTTACTCTATGGCATAGAAAAAGACCCCAAAAGCCTTTGGAATAAAGCTTGTGTAAGTGTCATTACTTTCTCAGCAGTTAGAATAAATTAGGAAAGGGGGGAGCTAAATTCTTAAGATAAAGGAAAGTTTATGCCACCAGAAAGAAATAAATATAGCTAATATACTGAACATATTGTTCCAAACATTTTTCATTGTATATTCTCCCTGTGCAAAAACTTTACATAAAAATAGAATGCAGTATCCTCTTAAATAAGGAACTAGCTTCTCATTTGTAAGAAAAGCAAATAACCCACCCACTGTCAGAAGGAAAGTGCACATTATCTAGTGATAAGGTGGATGAGCTGTGGCAGGATTGGTCAGCCTCAGTTTATTTAGTCTTTGTCAAAGCAAATATTAAGTACATTTTTGTTCAAAATCTGACTTGTGACATCTGCTTACCTGTTTTTAGTTGATAAAGCTCTCACAGAAAGTCACAGCCTCTGCTATCTTATCTTTCAGTAGGCAAAGTGCTATTTACCTTGCATGAGCCCAGCATTCCTTTTTTCCACAGACAGTTTAATTAGGATGCATGTTCACCCAACAGAAGCAATGAATGGAGTGGTAAATAATAGTTGGTTGAGCAGTCTGAAGAATTTCATTATCAGTGACTTATTGTAATCATTGTAATTAAAAAGGATAAAAGGTCAAAGAGGTAAGTTTGACCTCAGAAGAGATACTTGCTGCTCACCAGACAATTTGTTGGAAATTGATACCCACCACACCATTCACAGTCACAATTCAATCCTGTTAGAAAAAGCACCTTGTGTATCAGCCTTAAAGTGATCCAATTATCATTATGTTAACACAGGTCATTTGAGAGGCTTTACATGGAATTATCAATGTGCACAACTTAATGTACACATTTAAGTGGCCAGCCTCTGCTTTGCATGTGTGCAACCGTGATCCTGGGACAAGTAGATGAACTGTGGCAAGTGAGAATAACAGGAAAAACTGAAGGTGGTATGGGAAAGAAGTCACTGCCTGTGAGGAACTCACTGCTGCAGTGGCCCTCTCACACTGCTCAGCACAGTCCTGGGCCCATGCCTTCCAAAAAAAATTACCTTCTCCAACTTTGAAATTCTCCTAATGCTCTGAAGCTACAGTTGTGCTCAAGGAAGCTGATCCACCTCAGGCTAGCTCTGAAAGTTTAGAATTCCCAAGAAATTTAAAAATTCCATTTGGGATTAGCAGTGCCTTCCTTAGTGTGCTTCATTTGCACAGCTCCTATGAGGTTCATTCTCACAGTTCAGTTCATTCAGACAGTTTTCAGATACCCAGATGGCAATCCATATGTGTTTACCCAAAAGCAACCACATTACATATTTCTGTTTCCTTGTCATTTACTGAAAATACTGATGGATTTATTTTAATTATTGATTGTAATTCCTTAGTATAATTTAAAAGTGGTAGCATACCAGATACATCATTTGCACAATTTCACTGACTTCAGTGTTACATCAAAACTTTTTACCTCCAGAAGGATTATACAGTCTTACAAAGGAAGATTGAGTATAATACTATTTCTTGACAAAATTCCTGATTCTTCATGGGAATTGTTCTGCCTTTTCTTATTTCCCAAGCACTCCAGAATATGCTCAGGCAATTCAATACCTCAGAGTGCCAAACAATTATTCTCAACCGAATCATTTTTTATTTTAACACATTTCTGAAAATGCAATAGAATTACTGTTGCTCTTTCTTGAAAGAACATATGCTATTAATTAGTATCAGCTAAAGCTACTGCAGACATGAAACAGTACAGGTCACCATGTGGGTAGAAAAGGGAAATTGGAAGCAAAACAACACAATGCAGTACACTGAAAGGGTGTGTGAGGAGACCATGGGAAAATTGCCTTGGCATCTACCATTGCACAGAATCAACCCCACCAGAAGGGAATATCCACCCTCAGCTGCATTTGCCTTAAACACTGAACCTCTCACTCAGTACACACGGAGCCAAATTGTACCAAATGGTACCAGGGACTGGTGACTCTTGTCACTGAGAAAGGTATTGCCCCGTGCCTGGCCCATATTATTGCCAGTCAAACTTGCACAGGTGATGATCTCCCAGGCAGAAACTTCACTCCAGATTCTTACTGCAAAGTTCTGGGCTGTCATTTTACTGGGTATATAAGGGAGCAAAACTATAAGTGACCATGCTGCACCAGCCTGTAGCTGGGACAGGGCAAATGTTGCCAGACCTTGATGTTGCAGACCATATCAATCACTGTCAAAGTTACTTTCATAACCATGGATGAGATAAAAGGATTTATCTTGAAATCTTTCTAGTGTGGTTTCCCTGTCCCAGGGATAGGCTGACCTTCCACAGAGCCAAACACCTTGTATTTGAGATTTGGCACAGTTTAAAAGCCAGGTTTTGCTCAGGATGTACTAGAGTGCCACATGTGATCAGAATAGCAAACCTTTCTTTGTGTTAGCTCTATTTGCTTGGCTTGTTAATTTCTTAAACATGGCAAAAATAGCTGATGCCATTTTGAGACATCCATACCAACTGAAGCAACAAGACTAATACACAGAATGAATTGAAGGGACTGGGAGGTGTTGCATGGCACATCTTGACAAAGTGTCTATTAGCTGCATTTTAATAGATGCCCCCAACTTGATAGAATTATTACCTATCAATTACCTAAATCTTGACATTACCCTGCTAACTTTTCAGAAATTAATCAGGTTATGAATGCAAACATATGCTACAACATGAGCTAAGATAGAGAAATAACAAGTCTTCAAAAGGCTAAGAGCCAAAGGGTGCCCTTGCTCACAAGATGCTGCCTGCAACCCATATTCTGGGTTCAGTTCCTGGCTCCTTCAGACTTCCTGTGTGGGTTTTGCTCAAGTATTTTTAATAGGGAAAGTGTGCCTCACTTTCCCTATTAAAAATATAGTCATTTGTAAAAAGATTGGTCTTCCAGCAAGAGGAGTCAAACACTAAACTCAGTGGCATTCTGAACTCAAAAGGAACACCAGTGCAGAAGCACTGAAATAATGAGCAGCTGTGCCATCACTGGTGTGTCTGTAATGATGGGCATCTCTGCTTTCTGAGTGCATCTGTACTGCCCATGGACTTAGGGTGGGTCTTCCACTTATGAAGGGTTTCTCTGCCATTTGGGGTTTGCTTTGTTTTGGTTTTGAAGCCAAAGTATTTCAGTTAATCTTTGTTTTAAGCAGCACAAGTTAGGTTTGCCTTATAGCTGGATCCTGCAAGCAGCAATAAACACTACTCTGCCATAATAACTATATTTTTTTTTAAACATCCATTATTATTCAGGGAAGACTATCTGTTTTTAGACTCCAGAAAGTAATGAGTGTTAGAGTCACTTACACTGTATTACCTGCTTTCTAAAGTAATCAGCCATTAATAAAGAAATTATTCTTACAAAACACACAGGCCTTGGCAAACCAAACAGGTGCCCTTTAAAGGAGATTTCATACCCTTGCTGAACACTTAACATGATCCAGAAATTCACCCTCAACTCTTAGATACATAAATTTTGCCAGCAACTGAAAAAGTAATATGTTCCCCCTTGCACCCTTTGTAAACTCTTTGTACAGTAAATTAATGTACAACAGATCTGGACATGTCTGGATTTTCAGATTTTCTTCCCCTCACTAGTAGTTAAATGCCATCTTTCCAAGCCAGATGGGGAGCTAAGTAACCTCTGAATATTTAAAGTATTTTGGGTACAAACAGAATACTAGACTGTGTGTTTTCATCTTTCTCTGTGATGTAAAAATTTTTCAAAGAATTAAGACCAATGTATAAATAAATTTCTAGTGATTAATCTCAGAGATACAAATGAGTACCTAATCTAAAGTCACTTATTTTCTTAATTCATTGCATTTTGTATTTACATACTTAATTAGTATTCAGAGTGCTTAAGTTTAGTTTCTGAGATATCTGAATAACTTACCTCATTAAACATGTCACCTATTTATGGAAAGAAAATAATCTAAATACTCTGCTGAATTTATAGTTATCTGCTATTTTCAGCCTGTCTTATGATTTTTGACATATGTTCACTAACAGTATTATTTTAATTTGGAACTTTGTTAATTGAAAGAGATTTTTTAGATTTCATTTATGTTAAAAATAATCTAAAAATTTTCACCCTACTCCTAACATTCTTACGTCTGTTTTACTCTGCAAAGTCTGTATTAAAATACAAATTGGTTGATAAAACACTTGAAGATGGCTTATTTTAAAATTCAAAGACATTGACACATTGTGTTAGACTTGAAAAAGACTTGACATTTAGTTGAGAATTGTTAGAAATTAAATTTCTGTCACAAATACTGTTTTCTTCCTCTATTCCCTTCCTAGGTGTGAGCTTCATCTTTTCTCCCTGAAACTAGGTTACAGCTGAGGAGTTCAAGATGATTCCAAATTACTCTACTGAAGAAACTGTTAAAAGAATCCACGTGGACTGTCCTGTTTCAGGACGGCACAGCTACATCTACATTATGGTTCCAACCGTTTACAGCATCATCTTTATCATAGGTATATTCGGGAACAGCCTGGTCGTCATTGTCATTTACTGCTACATGAAATTAAAAACCGTAGCCAGCATCTTTCTCCTCAACCTGGCCCTGGCTGACTTGTGTTTTCTAATAACTCTGCCCCTCTGGGCAGCCTACACGGCCATGGAGTACCAGTGGCCTTTTGGCAACTGTCTGTGCAAGCTGGCCTCGGCGGGGATCAGCTTCAACCTGTACGCCAGCGTGTTCCTGCTGACGTGCCTGAGCATCGACCGCTACCTGGCCATCGTGCACCCGGTGCAGTCGCGCATCCGCCGCACGGTGTCCGTGGCCCGCGGCACCTGCGTGGCCATCTGGCTGCTGGCCGGCGTGGCCAGCCTGCCCGTCATCATCCACCGCAACATCTTCTTCGCCGAGAACCTCAACATGACGGTCTGCGGCTTCCGCTACGAGAGCAACAACACCACGCTCCGGGTCGGGTTAGGCTTGTCCAAAAATCTGCTGGGCTTTTTAGTTCCTTTTCTGATCATCTTAACGAGCTACACCTTAATTTGGAAGACGCTGAAGAAGGCATATCAAATTCAAAAAAATAAGACTAGAAATGATGATATCTTCAAGATGATTGTAGCAATTGTGTTTTTCTTTTTCTTCTCCTGGATTCCTCATCAAGTGTTCACTTTTCTGGATGTGTTGATTCAATTACATGTAATAACAGATTGCAAAATCACCGATATAGTGGATACAGCTATGCCCTTCACCATTTGTATTGCTTACTTTAACAACTGTCTGAATCCCTTTTTTTATGTGTTTTTTGGAAAAAACTTTAAAAAATACTTCCTTCAGCTAATAAAATACATCCCACCAAACGTCAGCACACATCCAAGCCTCACAACCAAAATGAGCTCCCTCTCCTATCGGCCACCAGAAAATATCCGCTTGCACACCAAAAAGACTGCTGGGCCCTTCGACACTGATTGAGGCATCGCACAAAGTTCTTCTTTTGAACAACCTCGTGTGTGAAGCACCAAGAACAACAAGATTCATCTGCGGTCCTGAACATCACAGCTCATTACAGCAACACTGGATCACCTCAGAGAAATCACACTGTAAAGGGTCAGCAGTGGCCTTACAGCTTACATTGTAAAGAGGACTGCTTCGTTTTCATTTCACTTTTCTTTACTGAAAGCAGCCTAAGTTTTGGACAGGTGTGTCAGAGTTCCTGCCACATCCCACTGTTTGCTTGGAACTACAAAAGAAGGGGAGGGAAAACTCCTAACTTAAGTTCACAGGTGTTTAAAAAGGAAAAGCTTGTATAAATAACATGAAATACAAAGAACCTGACTTGCATATATGTGAACTATTCTGTTGAAGAAGTGCAGTTTTGTTTCTTGTTTTGTTGGTTTATTTTTAATTACATAAATGTTCTATAATCATATTTATAATATATTTTCAAATATATGCTATAAATAGAGGCCCAATTTTAAACTCAAATGGAAATTTAAGGTCCTTGAAATTGGTCTTATTCTGATTTATGCTCCTATTTTTTAATGGCAACTTTTTCATAATAATATATGCAATAAAATGCAGATTTATTTATTAAATATAGAATAGATATATTTTTAGATTTATATTCCTACTCATACATTTCAAACATTGCTTCAGAAATGTACATTTATATCTCAGTGGGTATTTTTCTAGTAGTTACAAAATAACTACGTGTATGCACAGAAATGGGTTTCACTCAGCCTTTCCTCATAAAAAGCCACCCTGACTTTGAAGAACTTTATATACAGAGGGAGTTGACTCCATACTCTGTATGACTAAAATTAAAAAAATTCAAATTCCTGCACATTTAGTAAACTCATATACTGATAAGCAAAAATATGACAATGCTTATGCATCAATTTAACTAATAATACTTTTAGTCCCATCGCAAAACATCCGAGATCAAACTTTACTCTTGGCTTTTATGGAATTTCTCTCCATTTATTTAAAATTATGCCCAGGATATTTTCTCCCTGTAGAACATTTTTTATTTATATGGAACAAATTCAGATTTATACTAGTATAAATCAGAACTAAAGTCTGGCTCAAAATCTCAGTACAAATCAAGAGGAAAGGAGACAAGCACTGTGGGAAGTTTCCACCAGTGATATCCTCATATGTGTCCTTTTTACCTCAAATAATGAGCTTCAGATAATATTTATGCTTGATTCACACCCATTTATTGTCTTCAAAGATAAATGAGTTCATAAGTACTCTTTGACACTACAAAACTTAAGAAAAAATCCAAAACTTTACATCTATCATGTAGAAAATTACATGCCCCTCGAGAATTTACAGTATTTATTATCTTCAAAATCATACATATAATGTGGCTTTGTCTCAAGTAGCGAGTGGTTGGATTATGCATATTTTCTGATGATCAAAATCAAAACACAACAAAACAGTTATTTCTGTAGTTCAATAATTTTTAAGGAAAAAATGGGACTACAACCAGCTCTAGAAATCTTCCTACTCTTTCATTCACCTATACTAAGGGAATTTTTTTCAGTTTTGCCTTTGTTCTTCCAGCTGCAGAAATGGGAACAATGTGTCTACTCATACATTGCAAGGCGCTGTGACGAGTCACAACTTCTAAAGCTGTATAAAAAAAAAACTCTCCTTCATTAAAACTTTAGGTTAATTTAATTGCAAGCCAGTATCTTGACAGTTGAAGCCTGAACATCATTTAACTATGCCATTTAAAAATATATTTTAATTGTTATACTGAATACTTTCTGTTTAGCTCATATCCTTATATGTGAGACAGCCATTTGCTTAAATTGAATGTGGCAATAACCCCATTCATTATCAACAGCACTCAGAACAGGACCAGTACCCCAGCCCTCTTTAAGCTGACAAAGGACTGGCAGAGACTGCCATTTATCTGTATTTTGTTCATGGACACACATGCACACGCTGAGCAGCATCAGGAGCTTCCCCTGGCAGAAGCATCTCTGTCCAGCCATAATTCTGCATGCTGTGCTTGCCACCTGCTGGATGCAGCCACAAATTTGCTTTACATCTCAAAAGTTGTTACAGGAAGAAAGAGCAACACTTCCCTACCACCTGAAGGATCTGAAGATCCTCATCTGTGGCAAAACTCCTCTATAAATGAAACACAAACTTGTCCATCTGGGAGGCCAGTAACTTCCTTGACAGGGTCTAAGCAAACATTTTCTCATCAGCTGCTCATCCCTTTGGTCACTGAAACCCAGTGTCCCCAGTCACCACAACAGGGAGCTCATTTGCAAAACATTGATTGCATTACTACAAGAGACATCTCAAAGACATAAAAATCAAAGCCATTGGTTACTCATCTTGATCATTTCATGCCAGATCCTTCAGTTTTAAGAGGCTGTGTTTCCTAAGCTACCGGTGCCACCTGCATCTGCCTGTGCCATGTGAAAGAGCAGGAGCATGCACATTCAGCTGTGTTACTGGAGGAAAGGTAGGAAGGGATTGCACCTGGTGTGCTCTTAGGGCAGCACAGACCTTGAATTGATAGGCAAAGAAAGTGGAGGGGACAGCTTTCCTAAATAAAGCAGGGAAATTTTTGTTCTCCTACGCAGTAAGGAAACAATCATCACCTGCCAAGTATACTACCTCCTTAAAAAACAAACAAAACAAAACAACAAAACAGCAGATACTGAAAAGAGCCCAGAGATAAAACTCTGCAGCAACTCTAACTGGGTAGCAGCAGAAAATAAACTCCTTGGAGCACAGAGTTACTGTGTGCAACCAGATGCTGCAGTTTCACAGCACCCCAAACTGACAGCTAAGGGAAGAGCCCACAGGATGGACCCCCACACCACCTCTATCATGTATCTGCAACCAAGGCAGGTGCTGGGAAATGTGTTATTGCTGAGCCTTACACTCCCCTGCCTACCTGTGCATGGGGCAGGCAGAGGGGACAGTCTGGCCTTTGCTGGGGACCCTTGGCCCTGTGCTCCCTACTAAGGGGCAGAATATTCTTTGGTGCAAGGACATACCAAGTGCCAACAAAGGAGGGAGAAAGATTTGGCTCTGCATGACTTTGCCATCTTTGGGGAACTTTGGATTGAGTCCTCTTAATATCAAAAGAATATAGATGTTAAAAAACAAACTCCCATTACCTTAAAAACCACAAAGTTAAAACTATTAATATGCAATAGTATGCAGTTGTTTTTAAAAGGAGTACCCACAGTGCTTTTCATTTCTGTGATGACCAAAGTAAAACACTACAAACTCTGAGTCTGTCCTTGTACTCTCCTGTTGTGAGGAACCAAAGTCAGTACTAATGAGAACAGCATACAACCCTAAACGCAGGCATTACAACCCTCGTTCCACCACAATTTGATTTATTTGAATGAACACCTTTTATTTCTGCTGAATAATTACTAAATTACATATTTGACATGTACATGCACAATATCTATTTCTATTTATTGTGCAATAGTACTTTCAATGACTCATGTTTTGTGCTCTACTCCCTGCTTGCTTGCCCATTGTACACCCATCCTAAATCATAGTGTATCATCTACACTGGTTAGCCAAATTCCAACAAAATCATTACAGGTAGAACAGGAATTCATCTGGCTTCTTGGCCTAACAATTTGCTCATGTTTACATTGTTAATCAAGAGGTTGCAGAGTAAGCACAAGACCAAAAGTCCTTTACCTTGCCAGCATTACTATTAGGTGATTTCCATTGTCTACATGAAACTGTGACAGTAGCAGAGAACAGAGTAAAGTTTTCTAGCTTTGTTTGAATAGCTTCAGCAAAGGTTTCTTTTGATAAACCTGACCTCCTTTTTAAGTGTACTAAAGTACAGGTATTCCCAGGGAAATATTTGCCATTGAAAGGAGAAACAAATCCTTGGGAGAGGGTGGTTGAAGGCCTAAAACAGAGACTTGCTGAATTTGTAAATATTAAGTGTTAAATGTAAATATTTATTTTTGGTTTTGCAACAGACTGGGGGGAAAAACACACACACACACAAAGAAGAAATCTTTCAGCTTAGTGCAAAGTGAGGGCTGTTCTATCAATCACTGAGTGCACCTCCACAGCGACCTCCCAGCCAAGGCTGAACTAACAAACCCTCAATGCTACGGCCCAGCTCAAGCTCAGTGTCACCAGCGAGCTCTACAGACGTGGCAGGACACTCAAGGGATGGGGACACAGCAGATCATGTCTGAGAGCAGCATTGTGTGATCTTTTTACTGAACTAGTGCCATGGGCACCAGCTTCGTAGTTGGCAAGTTAGTTAACAAAAACTAGGTATTATTTTCTTTTCAATATTTTCTTGCAGTTGTAACTTGTGACTTGTGGAGGTTAAATGTTTTCTATTTCACTAGCCATAGTTTTCTACCATAGAAGTTTACCTCAATTATATAACAACTTTCACTGTCTGAAGTGTTACTAAAACCATACAGGTCATCAATAAATGCCTTTGTATGAAAGTCATCTCCACTTCTGTGTTAAGCATCCAAAGCAAAGAGATCTGTTTCTGTGTTGTAAGTACTATACTGTTATCTGTGTAACTACAGCTATACATGTACATATAAATATTTTTTAGGCAATATCATCCTCAAAGTATTTCTGTGTAATGCTGTAATATTTTATATCACTATTCCTCATTACTTTTAACCCTGATCCTAATCCAGCTCTCCCTTAAAGCTTTGAGATGTGTCTGCAATTCTTATTGGAGAAGATACCCAGCTAGCTCCAAAATCACTTGTAGAACAGCAGTTCAGTAATTCATGTCTGTACCCCAGAAGAGACTGAGCTAATGAAGTTTACTGAGTGGAGACTTAGCAAATTGCTAATTTTCCTACATACAAGTTGGAGTTTGAAGCCAAATTTAGGCTTAACCTTCTAGAAACTGAATTTAATTTTAGGGACGTATTTATTTAGAATACTGTGTTAAATACAGGATCACATTACATTATGAATGATAGCCTTGAATAGCCTGACTCAGGCTGCCTGTAGCTGAGTATTCCATGTAAATAGATCCACTTAGCATATAAGCAGTGCCAGATTGTACTGTGGCTGCAGTGGAGACAGCATCAGGTTGCAGAAGGGAACCTGATGATAATAAGATATGACAATATGATAATAAGAAGGGATTGGGAAGGGGAGGAGGGGTTGACAGTGAAATGAATGGTAGATTGGATTTTGCCATTTCCAATTTGTATGAAAATAAAATAGAATTTAGTATTTAGCATATCCCTAGCAAACCTCGCTTCATACCGTGTCTTACAGCGTCACATACTGGAAAAAGTGAAAAACAGTTAAAGGTTAGGCCTACGACATTTTTATGGCTTATCTGCTGTATAACTTATTTTTCATGTATATAAGTTATTCCTCAGCTTTGTGTACTGGTAGTATTGTTAGGCTACAATTAAGCAAAGGCTCTGGGACAGGACAGACAGAGCCATACCTTGGAACTTTATCATGAGTGATGAGAGGTGAAGAATTGTTAGAAAAGGATGGAAAGCAAGGCCAGTTGCTGAACAAATACAAAACTGTAAAGATAATTAACCCATTAAGTAACATTTTTTTAATTTTTTTTAACCGAAGTCATGCAAATAATTAAAAATAATAAAGCAAAAAAGAATAGAAAATGCTGAAAGAGAATTTCAATTCCACTTAGAATTACAAAGAATTTCAAACATCTCCAACTCATATGCTCAAGCAAATACAAACCTGGCCATTTCTGTGAAATTGAATGAATAAACCGAAAAGTTGAAGTTAACAGATGTGTAAGATGCAAGCAGCTGCTTTGCTACTATTGGCTTTTCTTTCAGAAAAAAAGTTGAATTATACACTTGAAATCTACCAGATAATTATATGCCCAGGAAAGGGAAACAACATATTGCCTATGGGCTTAGATGAGCTTTGCATACCTAGCCTGAATCCTCCTCCTGCTTAGCTAAGCCTGAATCTTCCTCATGCTTAGTTTATCACATGGCAGACAACTACTCCCCCCCCCCAAAAAAAAACCAAAACAGCTAAACCAGAAAACAAAATGGAAATAAATAAATTTTGTGAAAATATGCAGTACAGTAGTGCTATTTAATTTTTAAATCACCTATGAAACACTAAAAGATCTGAAATAACTTTGTTACAACAAGTTTATAGTCATGTAAGTAATTTTTAAGCTTCTATAAGGATTATGTTTTGCACTGCAAAAAAGATCTCCAGGCATGAGCAGTAAGATTCCAGACCCAAAGCCCTCTTTCTGCACAGCAGCACCTATACAGTTAGGCCACATGTATGATTTGCAGGATGCCTTTCCAAGGCAGGACATAAATAAGTGCCCCTGAGATGGAATATCACCTGCCAGAGCATTGTTAGTGTTGAACCTGATTTTTGTGATGTGATTATTCTAGATACAAATGGAAAGAAGCAGTAGAAAGGCCTACTCTGTATACTAGACTGTACTATACAGTGCCATTTTTTATGTGTTAAATTCTGAATAATTATATTTCTGTTATTTTTTTATTTTCTCTCCTTATCTATGATGGCTCTCTATACTGTGATCTGTCATTTTTACATGAGAGTACACAGCAGATACGGACTGTTCTGTTTAAAAAGGAAGCAACACATTTTCAGCAGCTTTCTGTCTAACACAGCTGCAAAACCAGTAACCTTTTTCACAGAGCCATCTACACCAGACTGGTTGTATTTTGAAATACTGAAAATATTAAAACAATACAAAATAACATTAAATAAGTGTCAGTTTAACTTATTCTTCATACTGTATGTTTAGGCTGTTTCTCTCGAGTTTTGTCTCTCCTTAACCCTACAAGCAACTGTGTTTTTATCTTTCACTCAGCAACATGGAGGAGAACCATGTACAGAGTCTGACATGAACACTTGATTCTAGATAATGTACATTATCTGTACAGCTTACACCCTAGAAATTCTACAGTTGCTCATATTTTTTTCTTTAATCAGCAGTCTTTGTGATTTGATATCCTGTTAATTGAAGACTTTAAACATTTATTGGAAAAAATACACTGTATTTATTACTTAAACTTAGATAACATTCTACCAAGGGATGTGCTCCTACAATTCTTTTCACAAGGGATTCACCACTAATGTGTACATCAAATATGTTTTGAGTGCTTGACAGATCAGTACCAAAATGTCAACATTCTGTACTATGACCCAGAAATATGCATTTGATTTAAATGTGGAACTAAACCACAATACTGTCAAGACACTAGAATATATACACTACATTTGAAAAAAAAAAAGCTAAAGGCATATTCCAATTTTTATCTCAGTTCCAGCCCAAAAGTCAACTGCAAACTTTTCACGCAAGATAAAGTTTTCCTTACACTTCACTGCTTATCTTGGAGCTGTTTAAAGGCTAAATTTTCTGCCAAGTTAGTTCAATTATTTTGACAAGGTTATCCCATGATGGAACATGCCTTTATCTCTCCTGACATATCATTTGATTGGAGAAGCTGACCAAGACTGCAAAGCTCCAAGGAGATCATCACCCCGCCATCCCAACCTGCACAGGAGATCAGTGTGCACAGAGCACAGCACTGCAATCCAGTTTCACTTATTGCAAAATAAAATTTACTCCCCCGGCCCCATACAGCCATGGAGGCAATGACATCCTGAACAAAAAGTATTATGGGCAGAGATATCCCCAAAATTCAACTCCTATGCAATACCTGCAATATTTCAGTCACTGATAACTGACTGCCAGCCAGCACATACCAACACGCTACTGCTGCACTGCAAGTATGGACTAGAACAAACACTAGGGCTTGGTTTTGTTTGGCAAAGCCTTGCATTTAATTTATCATGTCTACACTTAAATTTTGAGATTTCCACCCTATGTTTTTCTCCTAACAGCTATGCATGCAATACTCTAGGGGTTAAGTTCATTATAACAAAGGAGAAAAACACATGGGCAATACTAACAATTTGCTCCAACACACACTGTGTTAATCCCACATTGTTTTTAAATATGTGTTTTCACAGAAAAAACAAAGGAATCTAAGACTTTCCCTATATGTTTTTAATTTGGGAAATGTTTGAGTTCCCAAAAGCACAGAGCAACTCTCAGGAGGTCTCTGACAAATTTGAAAACAAACAAACATTCTTTTGCACAAGCTTTGAATCATAATGTAGACAGTATTTTAGATGCAAACTGCTGACTGCACATTTGACAGGATTTTGCTGGCAGTCATTTCAGTATTTCTTTCTCCTTCAGAGAGCCTCTGAGTAACAGGACATAAAATATTCTTTTAACAGAGGGCAAAAATTAAAATATACACTGAACAATAAATACTGGAAGACAGGTCAATGCAGCTGTGGTTCCTAGAGCTGTGTTACCCACTATTAATTTCATTATGTTGAAAATGGTACAATTTCAAACTAAGAGCCTCTCTAACAGGCAGAAGTGGTCCGAAGGCTCATTATTATTTCAGACTCTTGTAAAGATATAAATCTTTAGGAATTATAGGACTTAAAGTTGCAAACATGCATTTAAGTATACTTTAAACCCCTTAGTATTCTACATTTCAACTTTCAAATTACAGCTTGTAATAGCAAGCATTGACATTGATGTAGAGAAGCAAAACAGGTCTGTAAACATTGGCCATAAACCTGTCACAGCTGTTCCTGTGTGCAGACCGACCATGCCTTGGAAGGTTCCCGTTGGGCAGTGCCAAAATCTGTTTCTTTCCCATCTAAAATGTTATTGCTCTGTGGCCAAGATTACAATTGCTAGTTTGGTAAATGAGACAGCATTTTTTAAATTATGAGAAAAAGGAGAAAACTCTGCAATCACCTCAGTGCACAATATTGAAGAGTTTTAAGAATATGCTGAGTGGCACTAGTGTGGAAAAGAAGTTTGTCAAAACCACAAAAGACACACTGAATCCCCTTTGCACTGATATCAGCTGGAATTTAGTTACTGGCTTCAATGAAGAGACAACATTAGATTCAAAAACATAACACATACTACTGTTCACTTTAGAAATTGAGAAAAAATAGCATCTGAAAAATCATTTTATCTTCTCTGAGACAGATATGAAAATACAGCATGCATTGTGCCATCATCTGAGGGGATGAATGCAGAACAGATCAAGGTAAAATGATGGAGCCAAGCATTTCATCCATCTATTTATAAAGGTTGCTTTAAACACAGCCAATCCAACCTAGAAAACACTAAAAAATTAAACACTATTTTCTTATGCTGTGAAGCAGCTTCCTAGCCATCTTCTTTGGTTTGTGCAGTACCCAGCACTTCTTTGCAGCACATACTAATCAGGCTATTAACCTGATGTGATTCTGCCTCACCAACAGAGAGTTTAAAGTAATTTGCATTAAAACCATGTAAAGTGTCACTTAATAACAGAGACAGTGGAATAAAACCTTAAGTTGAGAGGAAGAAGGCAGGAGGAAACCCTAGCAGCACAAAAACTTTTATTGGCACTTATGAGTATTTTTCCCTGACTGAAGCAGAATTCATGCAATAACTACAATCCCACAACAAAGATCTGTAACTAGCCCTTAAGAACTACTGTTATTTTCTGACAGTTCAGAAACTGCTCTTGTTTATTTCAGGAAATGAAACATCAAATTTATTTTAGACTATCCAAAACTGAATATCTAGGTTAACATCAGCTAATTGCCCAGTGCCCGTATTTTGCTGAAGCTCCCACTGTCAAATAGGAGGCTTATGCACTAATTTATAACTGTAATTAATTCTTGTCACCTAATCAGGGTTTTTAAGGTAGCAATACACACTTCGGTACCTGATACTTAGATCATGCTGTGCAACAATAGAAAATATACAATCAAATATAGTGAAGGAATTCTTGGAGATAAATTACTGTTAAACAATTTTAACAAATTCAATCTGAATTATTGTCACCAAGATGTATGTAATAAAAAGAAAGATCAGTATTGCAATAAAGTCACCTACACACATGGCAGCACAGGCCACAGCACATGTCACAGTTGAGAGGGCCACAACACACAGAGTATCACCACACAATATCAGAAAGCTTTGATCCATACACAGTAACACCTTACCTCACCAGAAGGCTTCAGGTGTCTGCCCACACAGAGAAATATCAGGTCACCTCAGAAGGCTGCAAGCAACTGCCCTCCTTGTTCTTTAGCCCAGCCTTTTATCCCCTCCTGTTGATGCATTGCCCCTGTGTGCCCTCTGCTCCCTTTGGTGGTTGGTCAGTGCCCCTGGGCACTCCATGGCTCATTGCTGTCAGTGCTGCTCACCTGCTGCTCACAGCTGAAACCAACTGGGGATGGGGCTCAGCCCAGCCCCATCCCAATCACCACAAACTCTGTGCCTACATACACAAAGACATCCAGGCACTTCAACAATATTTGTATCATGATACAACTTTATCTTAGTAGCTAAAAATTACTTTTATTATGTCATTAAATGTAAAATGTTTTTCGTTATCAAGTTCATACAACAAGGCTTGGATGGAATGGAGAACTTCTACAATTCTTCATAGCAGGGGCCACATTCAGAGCCATCACCTCATTATTTTCTGGTCACATATTCAAAAATCAGAAAATATCCCTGCAGCAAATGCATTGCAATAATGCCTTAGCTGCTTGATGCAGAACAGCAATACTGAGAAATTGTCAGTGAAATAGTAGCAGAGTGTGTGTGTCTGTGTGCTCTGTTGATTTTTGCACATCTGTTTGGTTTGGGGGCAGGGGTTATGCATGTGGGGATGCATTTACTTACTACAATTGTTTTATCATTTAGAAAAAGCACATATCTCAGGATCTGTTTTTCTTCTTTGTTTCACATACTCTTCTCTTTATTTAGGTATCGCCCTTTTTATTTTGTTTTCTTTTGTTTCCCAAACAAGATTCTCTGTCTTGGTATTCTCTAATGTTATTTGAATCTTGTCTTTCACCTAATTACATTATTTCAATAAACTTGGAAAGGTCCAATCCTAACCCTATAACCCCAAAAGAGGCTCAAAACTTCAGACACACAACAGCTCACTCCAAACACCATTGCAGAGCTCACCATCAGCTTGGAACCATAAAGGAAGGTAAATACATAGCAGTCCCCATCCCAACCAAGCAAGTAGATGTATCTGTCAACAAACAAACACATAATCCTTACAGACCAATTCCTCTCTCCAGAGGAGGTGAACACCTTCCTGTGCTTATGCAACCAGCTTCTAGAAGAAGTGGGGTTTTCCTGTTTTGCTTTTCCAAGTGAGAGCACAGGGCTGACAGAGAGGGAGCCCATCCACAACAGAGAGCTCAGACTTCCTCTTCCTTTTCATGTGTATGATGTTTCCCATGCTTTGTTGTTGACCTCCTCATTGTATCGAACCTTAAAATTATACAGACAAGAAAGACAACACAGCATTAGAGAAATAGTAAAACTAGATTTTAGGCTAGCCCTGCTTCTGTTCATACATGTAGTCTGCCATTTGCTAGAACACATTTCCTCTCAGAAAGCCGTTTAGGAATGAAAAATATGTAATATAATCTTTTGAACACGTCCCTTTAAAATATCTACTTGCTTTACCACATCACACTCGTCATGTGTATGCACAAAGTTGCAACAAATTTCATTTAAAGTTTCATTGACAAATTATTAAATACTCCCCAGTTTGCCAAATTCCAAGGAATACAAATCTTCATGTAAAAATGCTGCTGTGAAAGACAATTCTGTGCAAACTTAGACATACAAATAAAAATAAATCACACTAAGACATCACCCCATGTGATTTCCTGAGGGAGAAAACCCCATAAGATTTACTGAGCTAGGAACAAGATAATAAGCAACAATCTGTGAATTAATACTCAAATCAAAGCATAAGGACTTTATATACTAGAAGATTTACTTTTATTCCCACTAAATTTTTTTTCCTAAATGTAAGCACTGTTATTTATCAACTCCCTAGTGAAAAATATTTGTGGTTTTCTTTTAAAAAGTGATGAAGCAAAACAGATGCTGCAGAGCAGAGCACAGTGACACAGGCAACTGTTGTTTGCTCACTCTCCAGTGTGCCACGCACATTATTGGCAATCATGCAAGCCCTCATTAGGCCAAGTGCTGAGCCACAATGAAGCCTTGCTGCCTTGGGAGCTGTGCACGTGCAATTGAGATCAGGATTTGGCCACATCTGTGCTTTCCTGGCCCAACAAGCACAATCCTTGCTATATAAATTCTTACAGATGCACAGACAGTAACTTCCCTGCTGGCAGGCAGCTCACAGAGCTCACGTTTGCCTTTCTCCAGGATGCTGACCAGCAGAACACCAAGTGAGAGTCTGCTCACTTCATTCATCAGCTGCCCAGGCACAGGGAGCCTATTGTGATTCTGTCATGTCAAAGCCCACTCAAGCACCAGCTTGCCCCAGAGAACAGTGCCATCCTCTCACTGTGGGGTGCCCAGTGGCTGCTGAGCCTGTGCCTTGGTCCTGCTGAAGGGGAAGCATTTTCATCAGTCTCTCACAGCACAAAGACTTTGTTCCCCACCCAGCACAGGGCTCACAGAGACCCCAGCTCACACTGGGGGGCTCTGTCACTCAAAAGAGGGTTCCTGGGTGCTGCCCAGGGCTCCTGGCAGGGCACACACATTCTGCTGCCACGCTCCTCCAGGACCCACACGCAGCCTCTGAGGACACTTCTGTGCCTCAATAAGCCTGACCAGCTGCACCTGGGGGCTTCCCAGCCTGCCCTGGTCCAGCAGCCCATTGCAGCCCAGCCTGGGCTGTGTCCCAGCCCCAGCAATGCTGATGGACACTGAGCTTTGTCCCAGCCCAGCTCGATCTCCATGGCCCTGCTTGGCCATCCCATGCTGTGCCCCTCCCAGGTGCCCCTCACCAAGCCCAAGAGAAGAGCACTGAGAGGTTTGAGGTTACTCTGGCAGTGGTCTCTGGGGCCAAGAGGGGCCCATAGCAGAGATCAGGAGTTTTCAGGAGTAGAAGTTTTCCACTCAAGCTTACTCAATTGCATCCTCCGCAAATTCCACATCAGAATTCATAACGACTGGTTAGAATTGTCAAAATAATTTCAGTCTCATCTTAGCTTCTATCTGTTTTTTAAGACTCAGTCTCACCTGGGGACAAGTTTGAGTTTTGTTGGATATTTAAGGTGATCTAAAGGTTTTTACCAAACCTAGGCAGTCCACCTGACAAACATTAAAAACCAGGTAGGGAAAAAAATGTGCACTGCAGACAGGTCTGGCCTAGTGATAAAACACCTTAGAGGAGGAACGTCAAATGGGTCATTGTATTGGCAGCCTGAACTTGCAGCTACACCCCTTCACCATTTTCTTCTTGGCTCATTGGATGAGAAACCAGACATGGGTTCCACATGTTAAAGTTCAACCTGTTTAATCCATTCATAAACAGCTTTTTCCCAATATAACCACTTCTTTTTGCAACACAGAAAAGGAGAAATTTTGGCACCTCAGCACTGGAAAATTTTAAGAACAGATAGTTTGGATACCTATCAGGAATGACACAGATTAGCTTTGTGACAAAGCCATGGACTAAGTAATTGGTCAGAACTTTCTAAAGGTTTAGAGACAATTCTGAGGCAGAGGAGGAGCTGATGGAATCATTCAGTTGTTAGACATCAGCTTCCTCAGTTCTTGCTGCAGTTCAAACCAGCAGGCAAAACCCCTGCCTTTCACTACAAACAGTGCTGGCCTTGTGCTAAGGCTACAGTTCATTACACTGACATTAATTTATAGCAGAATACAGCCTGTGATAAGCTTGGAAGAACTAGAAAAGGCCTTGGCAGAGCTTCAGCACAATCCCAGCAGAATGGTTTTTTTTTGTTTTTTGTCCCTTGGGATGGTATTCCTCTACCATAGGTGGTGTTTCACAGGAAATGACTTTAAATCTATGCTCTTGAATTACTTTGACTCTTTTAGAACTTGCAGTCTCTCCCACCAAACCATCTTCAAACACTGATATCAGAATATGCAGTTCAAAGGTGGCAAGAGGATCTGGTTTATTTGTAAATGCTGTTTTTTGTAAATTCTGAAAGAGCCATGAGTGCCTTATATTTATGATGAACCATTTGTACTGTGAAAGTATTGTTTTACAAAGTTCATCACTTTCCCCTTTTGTCAGCACTGGGCTACTTCATAACAAAATTATTACATTTTTCCTAAAAGATCATAATCCTTAAACAGCTATTTAATGATTATGCAATTTTTTACAAATGGAAAAATATTAATAAGTACCTGAAATAATATCAATGCAACCTAAAAAACCCCCAAACTTATAACATTACACAGCTCCCAGTAATGATCTGCAAAGTGCTCCATATAATTGTATCCCTGTGGCTGTATTGGAGTGTGCCCTCACTTTGAGGACTTCTCAAAAAGGGGTCTCCAGGAAGCAAACACTTTCCTGGCAGTAAAAGTGTCATTTAAACCCTTTGTCCATGTAAGTAATTGGAAAACTACCACTTCTGTAATGCTAGAAAATTATGAAGGGAATGACGGTTGGCACAATTTCTGAGTGATGGATATGGACTACATGAGGCAGTCCTCCTCTAACCATGTGGCCTTGGCCACAAGCTTAGGGACTCGTGGTGTAAGCCTATTTGAAATGCAGATTTTTATTGGAGTTTTTTAATACTTTGTGCTTGTGAGGTTGTTTATATTTGTTTCCATATATAAGCTTCACTTCTTGCCGTCTCTTAGTCTTCTGCCTGACTGCAGTTCCTCAGGGCAAAGAAAAATTTTATAAATCAAATTTTTTTCTGGATTACACTGCAGGGAAAAAAACAGACAGAAACACAATGCTCTTACTGCCTAACTCTCAATTATAGAAAAATAACATCAGTGAGAAAATTACTACTTTCATAATTACTCTTTTCAAGAATTGTTTTTCAAAATTCCATGAAAAGCTCTGAGTGCATTTCAAACTTTGAAGCAATGAAGTAGATCAAAGTATGTGTATGTCTATTCTCTCTTACTAAGGAAGATGCACAGTATTTGACAGCTACAAGAAATATTTTTGTGGAACTTGTAGGATCAAAATGGCAATAAACTTAAAGCAGTATGTATCTTGATAGATTTAAATACAAAATATGCATGTTATGTTGCCAGTTAAATGGATGGTGGTGTTTTTCTCTCCTTCTCAGGACAAGCATGGAATATTTTAGACAAGAATCAAAAGAAAGGAAAATGATATTTCTTTTAGTCATTAAAAGTGTAGCTTTCCTGTATTTTAACAGGAAAGTTTTCCCCCCCCTGTTTGAAGGGGGGAAAAAAGGGTTAGGAAAAAAAAAAGGTCTGAATCAAACAGGATATAGGACACAGTTAAATGCATTAGATTTCCTCTGGATCAGAGGTATGTGTATTGCCACATACACCATTGCCAGATCTTCAATACAAAGTACTTCTATGGCTAGGAATAAATCAGAGACAGGATTAAAAAATAACAGTATCTTCTTTAACAGAGAGAACAATTCCAGAGAGATTAACAACAGGTTTCCTCTGTCATTCAGTACCTTGACCAAAGAGTCCACCAGGATCTCTGTTTCTTCTTTCTTTGCTACATTTCCTAGATCTGTATCTGGAAAGAAAAAGGCCTCTTAGTGTCACTGGGCCAGGTTTGCAATGAAAAGCTCATAGAGGAGCAAAATATTGAGGAAGATACTTTGCCTGGAAACACAAGTTCATCCTCCCAAGCAACATCTACCCTTTGCTTTGTCCATTTTCCAACAGCAGCTGCTGGTCATCTGTCATATGAATATGCTTTCAATATACTGGGCTTGAAGCAGCTGCACCAACTTGAAACTCATTTGAAAAACATGTTTATAGAGAAAGACAAAGGAAATGACCTGTAACATTGTAGACAAAATACATTCCACATGAGAGCTCCATCAGTTGGGCTTTTACCAACTCAGTTATTTTATTGTTATTCAAGGTCTTCAGTTTTCATTATGCTGCTTTTGTTGTAGGTCTGGAATACCTCTTACTTCCAATCTGTGTTCCCATTATTTTCCGTGGTTCTTTGGTCCCAAAGGAAAAGCAGAAGTAAAACAGTCATTTAAGTGGAAGGCTCCCCTAGACACTCCTGTGTAACTACAGCAAAGTGCCCAAAGTGACATCGATGGCTAAAGCACGATTTGCTTTCCTAGCAGGTGTGTGAGGAAAAGGTACAAGCAGGTGCTTCCTATCTTTTGTGGCTATGAAGAGACAAGAATGTGTGTCAAAGGAGAAGTGACACAAAATGGTTTAAAATTAATGGTTTTTCTTCCAAGAAATTCCCATGCAAAATCTGCCTTGAACAAAGTGATCCACCTTCCATCCACCGACCACTCAAGCCATTAGAATTTAGTGAAATGTAAGTTAGACCACAAATCTAACTATTGTGGATGTTAGGGTCACATCTTAGAGCATAATGAAGAGAAAGTTGATTAAGAGGGTATTCTCTCACCTTTTATTCTGCATAAATCCTTGAATTGATCCAGAAAGATTTCCAATAAGCCAAAGTAGTAATTTTTGTTTCATGACAAAATCTTTAAGTCCAAGTTCCAGAAGCTTGTTATTCAGTGACAGGGAGATATTGAACATCATGACCTGTTCTCATTTTCCTCATTGATAACAAATACCAGTTTCTTCAAACATGAGAGAAGTTTCAGCAATTTACCTAATTCAGAAAATACACTGGGACAAAAGCAGCATTAATTAAAAACTGTATGAATCAAAACCAAGCAAAATCCCAAACTTCACATATTCTGTTCTAAGACTTCCAGTGAGAAAGCAAAGTCAAATGTGAGCAACATACTGAACAAACCAAGAGGCAGCTTTGCTAAGGTAGGAAAATCTTTGGCAGCAAACCAAGAGGAAAAGATTCCCCAACCCTTCCAGAAGCTGCATAGTAGTAAAAATCAGCTAACCACAACAGGGAAGGAACATCACCTTTCACTATGAAACCTCTCAGGGTGAGGTAGGAGTATTATGGAGCTTTAAAGGGGAGAAAATAGTATTTTTATATCTATATCTAAAGACTCTATATTCCATATTTCAATTATTATTTTATCTGGCCAGGCTCTTGGACCAGATTTCCTGGTGACATTTGCACACAAGCAGCAGCTGTGCTGCTCCATGGCTGGAGTCCATAGTCACAGCACACCATGGGTGTGACATACAGGCTGCAGAATACAGCACTGGGCCTTGGGATGGCTTTTCAACCTTTCTATGAAGCACTACTACAGAAACATTTCCACATCAAAATGCTTTTCTTTTCTTTTTTTTTCCCCAGAATACATTTTAAATAATTCACAGAAAATGTAAGGATTTCAGGTAGCTGTGATGTTTCAGAAGGAAGTGGATCAAAGCATGGTCTCTCCTTTACTCCTCCTTTACCCCTTCCTAGTAGATCTGATTTCAGGGTTGGAAGCTGAAAAGTACACTAAAATATAATTAA
Organism: Agelaius tricolor; assembly: GCF_023055355.1. NCBI lineage: Eukaryota > Metazoa > Chordata > Aves > Passeriformes > Icteridae > Agelaius > Agelaius tricolor. The sequence goes on from NW_027269272.1 coordinate 13,903,034, forward strand.
GAAGCAGAGAAAAATTAGTAGCAAAAAGCCTGTGTCCAAAACTGGACCTGCTCAGTCCCAGTATTTGTGTATTACAAACTAGTTTTACAAATTGCTTCAAATCAAGTTGGTATAAGGAATATTTTCTCTCTATTGTGCTTTACCAAGCAAAAAAAGGAAATCATTTAAACATCTGGAGTTGCCTGGGTGTAATACAGAAGAATATGGATACTGAATTTAAAACAGTTATCTTATCTGTGATGCCTAACATCTCCATGTGTGCAGGCAAAAGTATTTCCCAAGAATGGTGCACTTTATGCTCTGAAGCTTGCTTCTCTTTTTCTTCATTGAGGCTCTTTTCATACAAGTTTAACAGACATTTGTCTAACTGAATTTATTTTCAGATGAATTCATGGAAATGAAATTTGACTATGGTGACAAGATTAAATTGTTTGCACTCTGTGGTTTCCTTTGTTCCATGAAACCTACTTTTTTACTAAAAATAGCAAATTATTGATTTTTTTAAAAGTCCACTGTTATCTTTTGTAGTTGAACTCCTTCTTTGAATAAAAGGAACCTAGGAAAAAATCTTCAGATTTGGTTCCACACCCCTCAGTAGCATGGATTTGATTTGTTGTTCATTTTTTCCCAGTGATATCTCACAAATAACTAATACACTTGCTTAAGTCAGACAGGTTCTCTGCTCAGTTTGAGTTTTGTTTACTTACATGTTCACAGAGGAACAAAGAGTGCCAAGATTAATTCATTCAACATAATCTGCTACCCCATACTCTTGTAATGAGTGAGCTCTCACTAGTTTTTGCAATTAGTATGTTTTAATAAGGCTGTCAAAGTAGGGATTATTAGTCCAATTAATTGCTTTGAGAAGAGTTTTATGAATACTCTTGATCAATTACTAACTGTCAGTCTGTTTAAGAAGGAATATATTTTACCTGAACAAATTGATGTGCAGAATCTATCTATTTGAACTTTTTTGTTTGGTATTTTAACATGCTTCTTTTGGTGTGGGTTTGGGTTTTTTCTTTTTTCTTTTTTTGTAGTATGTTTTTTGAAGTCTAATTCCAAACTCCTCTAGAAAGTAAGAAGGGAACTAATTGTATTGATCTTTTCATGTATGTTTTGTTGGGAAGGAAGCCAGAGAATTAGCCAAAGTTTTATTTGATTATAGCAGAGTTCTACTTTCATCTGTAGCTTATGAATTTGGGTTATTTCAGTAGATGTGAACAGAAAACTTTATTAATTTCCAAATAGTCTTGTTTTTCTGAAATGGTAGGACTCTCTGACCTTTGCTCAGGTCTAACACCAGTTGATATAACCTGTCTCTCAGCAAAGGGCACTGGGTTTCAAAATCATCCAGAGCTGAAGGATCTGTCTAAGCACTGGGCTTCAGATTTATCAAGCCTGCAGATGAAATACAAGCTATGCAGGAGAAAAATGTTCATAATTTATATCACCCATGAGGGCCATCACATACAAAAAGCAAAACAGAACAGTAAATTACCCACCAATCTGTAAAAAGGAATTTCAGTTAGGCCCAAGGGTGGACTCAAGCTGCTCAGTCCACTCTCTTCCTTGAACATTTCCTGTTGATGTTTTTTATGCATCCTGGACTCTCCTGATAACTCTCATCTGCCTTTGCTCCCACTTGTGGTGATCCTGCTGTGCTTGGTTAACAGCAATAGAGCATCACTATCTGGATCAGATTTAGGGGGATGAAATGGAGATCCATCTGTCTGTCTAAATCCTTCTCTTGAAACTGGAGGTGGATGAGTGCACACTGACAGTCTGATTTACCTTCAGCCCCTGCAGAGCCCAGAATGGGAATTAGGGCAATACTGAGGAAGACAACATGCTAACAGTCTGAATTACACACCCTGGAGAGGCCTCAGCAGTGGGCAGACACTCCTGGGTCTTGTTACAGAATAATTCTAGCACCATCTCAGCAGCATCTGGTTCTGGCATTGTTGGGGATATTTGTAGGTGAGAATGATGTGCTGATCTACCCCAGAAGAGAAACTCCTGAACCCATCAGATAGAACCTGCACAAAGATGGGAGATAAAACTGGCTTCTAATAGTAAGAGCACTGAGTGTCTACTCACTCCTGTACTTTCCTGGAGCAGGAACTTTTTGCTGCAGTTATGATCTCACTTCACACCACATGCTGATCTCAGTGCCTTAAATTTGTAAGAGGAAGAGCCTCATCCTTCTGTGTGTCTTTGAGGTGTCACTGAGTCCTGCCATGGCCCTGCCAGCCTCCCAGAGATCATAGCACAGGAATGATCTCAAGTGTGAGAACTGGCCACAGTCATGTACACGACAGAAAGCTCAGCCATGGACCAGCTGATTGAGCAGATGTCCATAACCAATGGCTGGGAGGTCACTCCTTCTCATTGCTTCATTACACATCTTTTCTCTGTTTGGCACTAAATAGATTCCATTCAACTTCTAGCTAGGGTAATAAAATACTGTCTAAATCCTAAGCAAGCTGTGCATGGATCATACAATGAAGTTGCAATACTACAGTCAATCCTGATTCCTAGAGGCCAACAGTAAAAATATGATACTTATTCCACAGGAGATACATTGGCAAGAATCCACTGACTCTACAAAAAACCAAGTTACAAGTTCATATGTTTCTCCCCTGACAAGTCAATAACAAAAGTACAAACACATCCCAAAGTCATGAGTGCTCCCTCTTTTTTTGCTCCATACCCTTGATCTCATCACTTCCATTCTTTTATCTTCTTATCTAGTACCTGTTCACCTATTAAGTAGCATCTGCAAATGTGAAAAAAAAAAATTAAAAATAAGATACCTACACATAGCTACCAAAACAGTAGGACATGAGCATGTCCCAGGGCCCTAAAGTTGAAAAAGTCTTTGATGAATTAAAAGAATATTAATAATATATAAATACAGAGAAAGTACCAAGAAAGCTTGGATCATATGCTGGGTAGCAGCTTCTGCTGATCCTGGCCTCTTCAAAGTACTCTCAAAGGTCTTCAGAATATATTCAATAGTTTTACTCTTCAAAACTAAGGTTAGAATATATTACCGTAACAAATAAATGATCATAAGAGGGTGCCATACATCAAATACATGTGCCTGGTCTGGGGCACAGGCTAGGGCTTTGCTACATAACACACATAAGTAGTGTTAAAATTTGTACATTGCTGATCTTTTGGAACATATTAAATATTAAAGAATATTAAGAAGATAAATTTGTCAATCAGGGATTGTAAGAACTGACTATATTTTGTGACTAAAAAATGGTAGACTTTTAAAAAATGTAGATCCACAAACTACTGGATTCAGGAAATCTCTTATCTACAGAAAATCCTATAAAAACAGACCTTATTTATCCTCAGACTTTTGGACTCAGTTTGATAACAAATGGGATGAAAGGCTTTGTAGGATAAAGGATGCTTCTGAAATGCTAACATTGATGTGTATTTTTTCCTTTTATCAGTCTGTGGTTAGCCTTGATATGCTTTTCAAAGTGGAGTACCACAGTAATTCTATTCCAAAAACTGAAATAAGAAATTACTACAAAGATGAATTTCACTGGAATGTAGCCAGTTATTTACAGGGAATATTCTTTGTGAGAGACAGCATCATAGGAGGCTGTATTTTTAATCATCTAAAAAGCAAACAACTACAACAAAATTGCAATTGCTGACACTGTTTTTAGCCGCAGTTATGGTAAGTATAGGACGAAACGCCTGTCCTGAAGGAAATTACCACACATTCTCCTTTTGGATTTTATTTCCTTGATTACAAAAAATTAATTTTTCCTTCTGAATCTATTCAGAGATATAGGTAATGCTCTCCTCTCTGTGATAGGCCAAGGCTTACTCAACCATGGCCAACTGATGATGTTGGCTTGTAATCAGAGGCTAAAAAGAACAGATGGCTTAACCAAATCGGATTTGTTCTTTTATTTATCCTTACGCTGCCCCTTTATCAGGTATATATACAAGTATTAAACATTTATGCTATACAGTTAGAAGAACAAGACAATGCTTAGAGCTAATTTATGAACTAACCTGACAAATATCCATCCTGAGATGCAAAATAAATCACTTAAGTAGGATTCCAGGTCAGTGTTTGTTTCTGATGTAGTCTGGGATGGAAACTGCAAAAACTGCTATTACAAATTCTGGTTTTCAGCGATGCTTTCCAACTCAGTAGTCGATGCTGCATCACTAATTGTTTGGAGAAAAAAACCCCAAACATAAAACCAAAAAAGCCCCAATCATCTCCAACTGCATGAATAAGGAAGAAATTTATTAAAAGTAAATAAACTCAGACTTTGAAATCTGGCAATTTCTATTTCCAAAACGCTTCTCAACAGGGAATGGTGACATCTGCAAATTGTTTGATTACTTCTCATGATCATTTATTCATTGCAAGTTCTGTGCTTGATCATCTCCGCATTATTGTGTTTGCAATTGTCTTTATGGGATCAGACCTTTTTATTTGATATCTGTAATGATGATCTCATCATCATAAAATTAAAACTTCTGGAGACTGTGCAGTATTGTTTTGACACTGTCAGAACAGCTCCTGTTGTCATCTGTCTTCAGAGGCTTGTCTCAGAAAGATTATTACTGGGCAAGAGCTTGCAGTGCTACAAATTAGGCCATTAATTGCCACCTCCGTTTAAATCCTATGGTTTGGCAAAGACAGTTTTCAATAAGTAGGCCCAGTAGACTTTTTGACTCTCCTTTTAGGCAAGTATTAATAATGGGTCATATTTATATGCATGAACATTGATTTAAAATTATATTTCTATCTATTCTGTATCTATGCTTTAGTGAACTGAGTCCAGAGAACCTTATAAAAAATTAGGTGTCAAGTCTGATGCCACATTCATTCTTAAAATGCTCAATGACAATTAAATTTTCTGTACCTTGAAACTGTAACCACATCTTTTAATCTGAGATTAATTATACTATTTTTCTTAATAGATTTTCACATATTTGTATTACACATATGTGTAATACACAGTAGAGTTTATTTGTGTCTGAACTCCTTTAATTTGCCTGGTTACTTAGGCATAACAGGAGACAGAACTGAGCTCATAAATTCCATTTTTTATTTATTTGTTCACTGATTCATTTAGAGGCTCCCTGTCGAAAACATCAGTCACATCAGGACATAGCATCAACAGACAATTAATGTTGCATTCAATGCCAAGTACTCATTAATGAAAACTAAACAGATGCAAGTGCACTGCTGCAAACACACCACTGTTCTTCAGAGTAGGCACAACATGAAAGTTAAAAATGCTTTAGTATCAGTACATTTCATTTGATCTTCTTAGTAAATTCCACAGTATTGCTTAACCTGTAAGATATTTACCTCTGATCCACACATGAAATTAAAGAATGCACAAGAATCAGCAGCTGTATCACATGTAGTATATGTACAACCCTACTGCTACTAGAAATTTCTGCTCTTTCAGTTCTGCAGACTCCTGACAAATTTCAGTGAAGTGTGCACAGAACCAGTTCAGTGTTTTCCTTCTCTGTTGGGGAAAAAAGAAAGCTTATTGGTATATCCCAATTGGTAGATTCCTCTTTGACAATAATAAGTCAAAGTCAAACTTATATTATTAATGAAGAGGAATATTGGGATTAACACCAGGCACACTGCAACAACATCTGATGGACATCTACCATTTCACAAAGTAACAATAAAGTATTATAAAGTTTATAATTCAGCAACCACCTTATTAAAAAAATATAAATTCATATAAAACAGAAAATAAAAAAGTAAATTAAATTCACTTTCTCATATCAAGAGTTTTTCCAGCTCAAATAGCAAGATTCTTTAGCCAGGCCTCTGTGAGACTTTCACAGGTGTAGAGAAAAACACACGCTATAAATAGTATGAAAATAAAACAAGGCCAAAAGAGTAAACTATCAGTTGATCAGTGGGTTGTTCTGTGTATAACTGATAAAAAGAAGGACAAAACAAGTTATAAAAGCAGCACAAAAAGAACAGAAAGCCTGTTTGAGAAAATGTGGGCACTCTTGGTTCTCATAGGTGCTGCATCTGTTTCTGCTCACCTGCAGGATCTTTCCTTTGATGGGTAAGAACAGACATCAAGTTTTATATCTGTGATTTCTTCTGCATGATCAAAAGGCTTTCAACTGTTTCAAATCGAATCTTTTTCTCCCCTTACAGGCAGAAGGTGTTCCGTGTGATTCCACAGAATGATGAGCAGGTGGAAATCCTCAATTTCCTTGCCAGCATCATGGAGGTAAAGGACTTGGGGAAGTGGTTATATTGTAGTTAAAATAAAAATTTCTCCCTTTGCTCCAATAACTGATTTTTTTTTTAATTGTGCTACTGAATTAAAGACTTAATCTTGATTTCATTCAAGTCAGCTGTATTGTTTCTCTGGAAGGAGTAGGACAAGTTGATAAAACAAGAGCTCTACAAAACATTCAAATACGTTCCAATAAAGTCTGGTTTACCCAATCTGAATGTCAAAGTGCCCATCAGAATTTATTAATAGAATAAATAAATCTTAAATGCTGTATTCAGTGTGAGGTGCTTTCAAGAATGTGTTAGATAAATCATGAAAATTCCAACTACCAGAACTTTTACTATTACAGGTGAAACATTTTCCTCATGTAAATAATCTAAAAATTTATACTGCCAGCAAAATGAATTTTCCTTTGGCCTCTAATCTCTCATGTTATCTTTTCTTCTGTTGACTTTCCTTTAAAGCTTCCTTTCTCTCTAAGCTGCATGTTTCTCACTGACCTTGATGTAGATATATGATGACACAATGACACGATGAAAAACAACAAAGACAGCAAATGTGTTTTCAATATTTCTCTTCAGCTTTGATGTTGTAAAATAGCTGTTGGTGAAAAAGACACCATTAGATGTAGGATGAAAGGATGGTATTTTTAATGAAGTACAGATGTGGAGACCTATCATCAACAGGCTACTACAGCATGCTGGAACAGTTTTCTGTAGAACAACATACTATTGGAGTGGTGCTGCCAATATTAAGGAAATTAATATATATCATGCTTGCTTTTAAGTGTGAAGTATCAAAGGACTGTTTGTTTTCTTTTTCTTTTAAGAAAAGATCCCTGAACTACCATTGTTATACAAAGCAGTCAGTCAGGACTGATGTAATTGTATATTCTGGAACAATCACTTAATTTGATGACACATAATTCATGAATAACCAACCCAAATTTCTTTTACCTTCGTGAGATGAAAGGGTGAAAAGGCATCAGGCTGGCAAATCATCTTTGTTTCCATTGGCCTTCAACAGAGCACTAAATCCAGAGGCTTGGATGCTTACTTCAGCAAAAATAAGTGAAGTAGTAATAACACTGTTGTTTGTCCACTTGAAATGAAACATCTTCAAAGGCACAAGTTCCTGATATCAACTTCAGTGATCTCTTTTAAAAGCACTCGTACAGACAACAGTCTTCTTCAGTTGATTTATGTAAAATATTCATACAGTTCACCCCTGATATTGAGGTAATTTCTCTCTAACATTTGTAGGCAAAAACCTGAGCAAAAAAAATGAAAGAAGCTGTAAAAATGAAAGAAAATATAAACATAGTTATTAATATAATAGAGTTATTATAATAAATTTATATAGTAATGAATTATCTATATTGTTATATATGTATAAATAATATATTTATTATAATAAATGTAGATATAGTTATGTAAAATAACTACATATGAAACATATATGAAAATGTAAATATAGTTATAATATTCACAATTCTGTATGAACGCAGATACTGGAGACAATTTGTGGAATTGTCGCTGTCATCTCCAGAATTCTGCCATATAAAATGCAGGACCTAAAAAAATCTTAATCAATTTCCAGTTAAAATTTAGGTTGATACTTGTGGGAAGCAATGCTGAATCAGTGTAATAGGATAGGCATGAAATTCAGTATATTAATCACAACCTCACCAGCACACATACACCAATCTAAAAAATCACAGCCACACATATGCATTTGTTTATGTCTTCATTTGCTCTTCTTTCAGGTTGACTTTTGGCAGCCAGACTCTGTCACACTGGTAAGACCAAAAATGCAAGTTGATTTCCGAGTTGAAGCTGAGAAGTCTTTTAAGGTTGAAGACCTTCTGAAAGAAAGTGGAATGGAGTATCGGTAAGTTTGTTCTGACTATTGTACTTTGAATAAAAGGGGACTACATACCATGGAGGATGTGTTTGAGCTCTTCATATTGGTCAACTGATTTTCCTGTTACAAACTTCATCCCTTCTATGGATGTCTCTACTGGGTTCAGCTTTCCTATGGCAGTTCAAATGGACTGTAACTACTCTGCATTGACAGGGTGAGAGGAAATATTGATAGAGGCAAGAGATAGGAAGCAGAGATGCAGTCCCAGAAATTTCCCTGAGGTGAAAGCTCACTGCAATACACAAGGCTGGAGTATGGATGGGGATAGAAATATTTCCTACCACAGACAAAATGCAGCAAAGGTCTAGAAAGAGCCAGAATATACACCAGACGAGGGAAATGGACAGGGAACTGAAGCCAGAAAATAAAATTATGAGCCCCAAGGTTACCATGAGCAGGTCCCCAGTGAGTTGCAGAACAATAGCTAGAGGGCCAAAAAACCCCAACAGGCGACAGATAGAAGACAGCTACCAGGTGAAAGGCCAAGGAAGCATGGAAAACAGATTCCCAGGATAGCCTTGGGCTGACAGAAGTCACACAGCAGATCCATGGCAAGGATGTCTCCAAAGAGAGAGCCGACCGACTATGACTGCAGCACAAGTGGAGAGAACAGAGCACACTGCCACATTCCACACCCTGGGGAACAAAACTCTGTGGTGAGGAGCACTAACGGAAGAATAAGGAGAATGAGGAGTTGCCTGACCCTGTTCTTCACTTCATGTCTTCCAATGACTGTGCAAGCATTAACTGAGGATGAGAAATTGCCTTTGAGCTGGAGTGGAGTGGGGTTGTCTGTCTTCATTTCTCCTTTCACTCCACTTAAGCACTGCAGAATGGATGTGCTCAACTTCATTATCAGGCTTCTTTGATGTGTAAAGTATAGTCTGTCAACATCTTGTTCTCAGACACTGAAAGTCAGTAGTATTTGATCAAGTTTTTATAATTTCATTTGGCTGAGAGTAGAGTTTTGTCTCTCAGCTCCACTGTTGTTGCTATTAGACCAAACTCCTTCATTGGACATCACACAATGCATCACAATGCATCCCTAAATTTACTGGCCTCATGTCAATTGTGTCTGATTTAGATGCCTCTACAGGAACAGAATCTAAAAACGCTCTGGAATAAATGGTTTTCAATAATCCCACAGTGCACATAAAGCACAGGAATCCCATTTCAGTGGAATTTCCTCTTTAGCGAAGGAGTTACTTTAATATGTTAGTTTTCCTATAATATTCATGAACTGCTTCAGGTCCATGCACAAATCTTTTGATTGCAACAAAAGGCCAGAATGTCTGGAAACTGTCCCTGACAAACCAGTGGATTGTCCTTGTGACAACTCAAGCTGTTATAATCCTTTTGAAGTGCAGCTGCAGTGCCATGACATCATGTCACTTGCAATGTTTGCTCTGGAGGCTGCTGGTGCCTCACAAACTGGCCTCCTGTTCCTCTATCCAAATCACAAATAATCAAGGACATATCCTGGATGAATAAGATTTGTAAGAGTTTTAAGACAGGCGCTGGAAAAACAAGAGGACTTCATTTTTTGATAGCCAAGGGTGAAATATAAGCAAAAAGTCCTCAAGAGTATGCTCAGTGATAAGTCGCACCTTTGTGCTTTGTGTCAGCCCCAGGAGAAAATGAACTGGAGAGATGCAACCAATCCAGACTGGATGTTGAGGTTTTTTTGCAATTGTGTGTTGTATTTAATAGCTCACCTCACATGCAATGAAGTAGCTTGGAGGATGGATAATGCCACCTGAACAGAGCTGTCAAACCAGATCTAACATTTAGAAGCCTGGTTTTACAGGGAATTTCATCTGGCAAACATCTCTGGGTTGCTGCCTGGTTTTGAAACATTGCTGCAGTCTAGCTGTCCTCCAGTGCCAAAAGTTCAAGAAGGCCCTTTTCCTATTGAGGCAGAAGCAGCTGCCAACATAAGATCAGCCTAAAGCTCATTTTTAAACACACTCTGTCTCAGCATTGCCATTTTTCTGAAACCAAACTGTTGCCACCCTGGAGGTTTGTTAGTGTGGGGGTGAGGCAGCTGCTAATTGGCAGGAGCCTGTTGCTCCCTGGTCCTTTTGTGGCAAGGTTGAGGCAGGAGGTGGAAACTCGATACTAATATATCTTATTTCCAACCTGCCCACCTTTGCTTTCACAATCTATGCAGCCCAAAAGCTGGGCAGACCCTGAAATGTCTTACTTTCCTGCTGGACTGGTGTATGTTTCTCTTCACACTTTTCATGGTGCCTTCTTGCAGAGTTCTGATTGACAACCTGCAGGCTGCACTGGATGCCCAGTTTGACAGCCAAGCTCGTACTGCCAGCCACAGCTATGTGAAGTACAACAACTGGAACACGGTAAAGTCTAGAATTTACCACATTATCAGCTTGGTACCTTAGTTTCTGTAGTCAAAGTGCTTCCAGCCTTCTTCCCTTTTCCTCTTCTGCTCCATCCATGACATGATAATGTCTCAAAACTCTCCTTCCTCTTCATTACTGAGCTAGTTTGTGTAACCTACTTTTATTTCCTCTACTTTTCTTTGCTCCCAATGCTGCAAAGAAACTCTAGCAGAAATCCAATGACCAGGCTGAGATGCTTCACTATTAATTTCCTTTCCTTTTCACTACTTCTCCCATCTCCTCTGCTAAACAACTCAACTCCATTCCCTGCTTCTAGCTCTTCATGTCCTATCATAAGACCCCTTCCTCCTTTTTTCACAGCCATGCTCATTTTTCCTGGCATGTGATCATGGTCATGTTACTCTTAACATCTTTGCAGCAGCTCCTTGGAAATCTACAAATTGTATTAACTATTAGACCACATTAGATGCTTAGAAAGACTGTTCTGGCTTGAAATCTGCAAATTAATCAGTCTGGACCTAAGGAACAGAGATTTAGACTTAACCTCTTTATTAAACAGATAGCTGATTGGACTGCTGATATTGCTGCTCAGAACCCAGACCTTGTCTCTCGTAGTGTAATTGGGAAAACATATGAAGGACGGCCAATGTACCTTCTCAAAGTAAGTGCCTTGATTTCTTCTTTTCCTCTATTTACAGTAATGTATCATTCAAACATACAAGATAAACTTTTAGAGACACTACAGGAAATAATTCAACCATGCAGAGTAATCAAATAATTGGGGGAAGCTTATCAACATTAATAAAAATGAAATTAATAAGAGTATTTTTGTAACTTGATTATCATGCTCAGGTACAGTTGGGAACACTCCACAGATTTCCATTTAAACAAGGAATGCCATATTTTTATAAATAGGTCAGCAAGCTGAATTACTTGTTTTGCATACTATTTATTTTGTTCAAGCCCTGGGGTATTGTTTTTGTTTTTTGGTTTTTTTCCTAGGTGGGAAAAAGCAGTGCAAATAAGAAGGCCATCTTTATGGATTGTGGTTTCCATGCAAGAGAGTGGATCAGCCCTGCTTTCTGCCAGTGGTTTGTGAAAGAGGTCAGTAAGAGTAATAAAGAAAAAATATTTTGCAAAACCTACGTTTAAGAAAACCTTAAATTAGCAGCAAGAACTCAGGCCACTGCCTTTCTCCCTCTAAATACATGTCTGCTCATGCCTTCTTCTCACCTCAGAGGATTAAGGTGTAACTACTTAAACCAGATCTTTGTGCTTGGACCTGCAATCTTCAGCAGCTTAAGACAATCTGAAACGTGTCTAAGTGGTACTGACAACTACAATGGTTGCTCAGTTTGTAAATTCTTTTTGCACCCGTAGTCAGAGAAAGGTGAGAAAAACAAATAGCTCAAGTAACACTATAAACATAGCCATGTTCTGCACACAGATATAAGAATAAGAAAATTCAAGGGCACATCAGAAGGCACCTGAATGCATTTCAGAACAGCTGACTTGCCAGGTGGTGGGTTCCTTGCAACCAGCTTTATTCAGTAAGGCAACAGGGAGGATGGAAACCTACCCTGAGCTCAGCACTGAGGAAATGTACCCAAGAAAGGAGGAAGACTATAAATGAAGCTCCCTAAGCTCCACTCAGGAAGAGGGAAATGCATATACACCCCTTTGAGCTACCACATGAGGCTGTAGAGAAAGGTGCTAAAATATGAAACCATATTCAAGGGAGAGCTGCATAGGTGAAATTAGCTTCACTTCAGTCTGGAATACTTTAGGTCTTGAATTAGAAAATATAAAGGACATAAAATTGTTTTTCTCACTACCTATATAAAGCAGGTGGGGATTATCAAATGCTGCACAGTCATCTTCACAGAGACAGGTATATTACCCCTCATTGGGAGGAGATCAATCAATTTAGCAGAGAAATTTACTGACTGAATCTCAAATTTTGTAATAACTTCTGTTAGAAGATTAAGAAAAAAACACCAACCAAACCAACCAATCAAATAAATAAAACCATACCAGAAGCAGCAGCTGGAATCCAAAACCCAAGAAAAGAAAAGAAAAGCCAATATACATAAGCCAGCCATGCTGGCAGAGGCGTTGGTGGCAAGTATAATCTCAGTGTTATCAGACAGGCATGCAGTTTTGTGTAGGGAGCAGTGGAAATTGGAAGTGACATTTTGGTAGAGTCAATGGGAATATGATTTCATTAGTGCCTAATAAGGCTGCAGACAGTATGTGGTACCATTTTTCTCCCAGCAATTCACGTCACTGTAGCTGTCATTTTCACTGTCTGGTCACTTAATTCATGGGTGTACCTGACACCAGCAGTGCCTCTGCTCAGTGTGTCCACAGGCAGAAGTGCTTTAAAAGAGCAGACCTCTGAGCATCATCAGAATTTCACTTGGGATTGCTTCTAGAAGTAAAATTCAAAAAAAATAGAGAAAAACGTGAGCAAGGTGGATTGTTATAGGTATCTCAAAAGAGAAACCCACCCAGACATCAACAACAAAAAAACAAAACAAGCATAAAATAAAACCCAGGAAAAATTATTTCAAGTGATCTGAAGCTGCTTTTCTAGATTTTATATCCCACCCTCCCACTTGTCAGTTACAGGACAAAAAATGCCTTTTTCCATTGTATTGGCCTGTGTTGCCCTTAATGGCTGTGTAAACAAAACATGGGTACAACACACTTAGAGAAATTTCTATGATCATTGTATGGTCTCTCAACACTGATATGAATCTGTGTACAAGCATAGCAAGTGCCAGACCATGAACAATCAGGATATAGAGGATATTGCAGGAGTTCCTGTTTGTTATTCAGTATCTGTGTCTGGAAAAGTGCAGGGAAAAATCTGTCTCCCTATGAATAAATGTATCCACAGAATTATGATTGGAAATGTGTTAGGATGTTACTTGGAAATATTCTCTATAATTCTGGTTGTTGATAAAATTTCTGCACAACAATACAAAAAATGGAAATAATGATTTCTCATTCTCACATAAATTAAACCCTTAAGGTGTTGGGATATAGGAATATATATGGACAGCAATATTGTTCTGCCTGTAACCAAGAAGCTAGCAGATCGAAATCTCTTTCCAGTGATTTATTATTCTGTTCAAAATAAACATTCTTTCATCTTATAATTTATCTAGCAGTACAAGATGGTTTTCTAAGAGCAGTGTGGTTTGAGTCAGTGCAAATCTAAGCACAGGTCAGAACACAAGGGTGCCATCTCATGGGCTGGAGTGACCTGGATGAGTTTTTCTACCACATTCATTAACTCCTGACCCAGACCCAGGCCTTCACATGCACACAGGAGATATACATCTGTGAAGACATCATCAGCTTTTCCTACTTTTCTCCAAGTAGGCTGTGGAGACCTACGGAAAAGATACTGTCATGACCACACTTCTGGACAAGCTGGACTTCTATGTTCTGCCTGTTGTTAACATCGATGGTTATGTTTACACTTGGACAAATGTAAGTACATTTTTCTTTCTTATTGTTGGAAAAGTCGACTGTCAGAACTGACTCTAAGTTTTCACCTGTGATTCTGTTACAGGACCGCATGTGGAGAAAGACGCGCTCTAAAAATGCCGGGACCACTTGCATTGGGACAGATCCCAACAGGAATTTTAATGCTGGCTGGTGCAGTAAGTATCTCCTAACAAGAGCTGCAAGTAATTACTCATGAGAGCAATAGCCAATACACTTAACTATTGGATTTCCCCTACCTGATGCTCCAGCTTCAGCTTGAGTGAAGCATTGTGGAGTAGCTTGTGTTAAATTTTTAAAGAAGTTTTGGGGAAAAAAAAAAAGCCAAACTTTGGCTCCTAACATCATCAGCATGGTCACTTCTATGAACATATCTGCACAGACATGTGCATATATATACACATATATACATATAGACATACACACAGCTATGAGTTCAGAACAGAAACCAAAGGAGCTTGTTTTCATTCTCTTTTGAGTGGTTTCCACTTTGTTCCACGGAAGTGCCTTAGAAATGGAGAAGATATGCAAGGAGAGGACTGTTAAGTACTGAAGCAAATCAATATCCCAAAAAATTCCCATAATATAGGTCTTTACATCCATATTCATGTTCTTCCAACTATGTACACTGTAAAGGCCATATTTATTCATTGCTATGGGATGTTTCCCAGCATCTTAACTATTCCATAAAATATTCCCTCCTCTGATATGGCATGTGTATTAGCAGGATTTCCAAGGCTTACCTACAAACGTGGTGTAACGTGACTCTCCTAACAATCTACTTCTTCATTAAGTACTCATTATATTCACCTTTCTTCTCAGCTCTTGGGGCCTCAGATTACCCCTGTTCTTCCACTTACTGTGGCTCTGCACCTGAGTCTGAAAAGGAGACCAAGGCTTTGGCTGATTTTATTCGTGAACATCTTTCTACAATCAAGGCATACTTGACAATTCACTCCTATTCCCAGCTGCTACTGTTTCCTTATTCATACACTTACAATTTGCCATCAAATTACCAGGAACTGGTAAGTCTCTTCGTCATTTTGACTTTATGAAAAGAATAAGCAAAAATCATAACTTGCTATTTAGGTACCTTTAACTTCAAGCAGTTTCTTTACTATCTCGAAAGAATCCATATTGCCAGTTTTTGAAAATATTTTAGTCTTAGCAAGAACAAGGGAAACCAATATGGTTTCAAGATAGCTGAAGCATCAGATGAACTTCAGAGCCTTATTTAATTTCCATGTGCACAATGAACTTGACACAAAAGCATTCTGTCTCCCAGTCATGCCATCCAGAAATCCACTCTGCTGTGCAGCACTGCCTCTAGAGGCTGCTGTATGTGTACCTGTAATATTTTACATAAAAACACTATGGTCTGTAAACCAAGGTAGCAGCTTGACAGATTGTAATAACTATGAAATAACTCAACTGGTATCAACAGCAAGCCAGAATCTCTCTCTACCACTTTCTGCTGAACCTTAGTTCTCACTGACATAAAGTCAATGAGGCAGTTTTTGACTTAAGAATAATTGAAAACAGATACCAAAGACATAAAAAGTTTCAGTTTTGAGGCCTTTTCCAAGAGGCCTGGATTTAAACACAGACATTTTATTTAGAAGAGGAGAGGATGAATGTGGTATTTTAAAGGACAATTCCTCTTTTATCAATTCTAGAGAAAAACCACACTCTAATGCCATTTAAGAGAGATTTTTTTTTGATCCTTAAAACCAGATAGAGAGTTTAAAACTATTAAATGTGTATAAAAGCCATAAACACTTCATAGGCCAAGAATCAACAATCATGAATAATAAAATTACTTCAGTTCTCTGGCATATTAGCAACTAGAATCTGTTGGCAGGGAAAACAACACAGCAAGACAAAACAAACACATTTTGATTCCCCCTCTTTCCTCGATGCTGCCAAAAGTCCAAGGCAACAACAATGTGTGTTGCTGTGCAGGTTTGACAGATTTATGAATACTCCCAAATATGTGTCTTGGTTCTGAACAGAAATACAAACTGGGGCCAAGAGTGAAGCTTCTTGTTAGATTTTTTTAAAGCCTAAAAGAGAAGATTAAATTAAAATGAAGATTTTGTTTTCTTAATTTATATCCCAGGAATTTTGTAATTGAAATTATTTCAGGGAGTGGTAGTAATATCTTGCCTTCATATTTTACAAAAGCTTCATAATTCACACATTACTGTTCAGTCTAAAGTAATAAACAACACTAAACACTTGAATCTGCTTTGTTGTCAAGATCACAAAGTTCTTATTTGTCAAAAATTTGCATGAAGTTCTGCCCCCATTTTTTGAATGAAGAGCACATGTGATGAAATGTAACTAAAAGTACAGTGTGTTTCTCACAATATTAAACAGAGAAAGTACACTGACAACTCATTACTAAAGCAATCCCTAGCAGAAAGAAAGAACCTATCTGCTTTGCTAGGTTTTAAAATTCTTAAATTAGAATTTTATATTGTCACTCTTCTATTCTAATACATGTCTAAAAGTTCTGTCTAAATTTAGAATTTGGAGAAATGCTGAAGAATGGAAATCTTAACTTTTAATAGCTATTGTTTGGGCAAATAAAATAACCATAAATCATTTTTTAAATGAAGAAGCAAAATTTATAGTGCCATTATCTTATCTTAGATGTTATTTTTACCCTGACAGATCTAATAAATTAAAGGAAATATAGCTGCAATTTCTTATCTCTTTTGGTGAGCAACTGGACATGTGTTTAAACAAAACCTCGCATGTCTGCTGCTCATTAATAACATTTTGTTCCATTGTATTTAATGAAAGGTAACATAATACCATGGGGCTTATGTTGCATTCCAGTGTCCAAGATACAAAAAGGTGCAAAAATTGAGTAATCTGAGATTAAGGACACTAAGTCTGCAGAAGAGAGAGGTCCAGAGAATGCCTGGACTTTCCTTCCCTGAACATGTAGTGAACAGTGTGTCCTTGGGGCTCAAAACACTTTTTCTGTTTACAGCCTCAAGAAATCAGCAGAAGGTCTAAAACTGCTTTGCTTTGTCAGATAGAACAGAGCACTCAGAGAACCTCTTCACGTTCCACTGCATTGCTCAGCAAATCAGAACAACTCAAAGTTATTGTAACTGACTTAAAGCCAGGGATTAGAACTATCCTTCAACCATGCCTGGTCTTGGGGTGTAAAATGTGATGAAAGTCATGTATATCCATTCCTTCCCACAACCTCCCACTCTTCCCCTGAGATG
This sequence comes from Agelaius tricolor, assembly GCF_023055355.1. NCBI lineage: Eukaryota > Metazoa > Chordata > Aves > Passeriformes > Icteridae > Agelaius > Agelaius tricolor. Next base: position 13,920,359 of record NW_027269272.1, read on the forward strand.
CAAGAGGATCTGTGAGGTTATAAATCCCACAGCTCTCAAGGATTTTCCCCAAATTTGTCTCCCTTTATTCAGGGTTCCTGTTTTGTGCCCCTAACCTAGGAGTTGCACAAAATTTCCACTGTTATCCAAACAACAAAAATAAAAATACCCAAGATAGGAAAATCTAGGTCAGGAATTTCTCAGAAGTTACACAATATTCTTGTGATGACACCCTTAAAGAAATATGTCCTCCTTTTGGAGAAACACATTTTGTCTGCTTCGCAATCCTCTTGGCTCATGCTTTAATATACCCTGACGTATTGCCCTGAACACAGAATACACACTTGAATCCCTCTCCTACAGGGAACAGAAGCATTAGCTTTTCACAATAACAAAATATGCTTGGCAAGACCAGTATCTCTCCACACCCCAAAAAGACTACTTTTATCTTTATTTTACTATTCACATTTTGTCCTCTTGCAATAAACAACTATGTATTTAATCAGACTTTTCATAAACAGTTCAGCCCATATTTATTAATCACTTCATATATTTGCCTTAGCCTCCCATTAGGCTTTCCTTATTTTCAGCAGACAAATCTAGTGTTATCAGTTCTTGTTTGTATTTGAATTGGCTCTGAACTGTAGTTTGAGAGAGCAGAGGAATGTGTATTGTGCCCTTCCTTCCTTTCCAGTTCAATTCCATCTCTCAGTTAAACTCAGCACCAAATACATGTGTGCAGCCAGCTCATATTCAGATTAATGTAGGTGTGTTATTACAGTTTCACAAGCTGCAGAATATTACATTAATTTACAACCCAAGATAATTCCAGTCTGTATTACTTGAATGCACACTGGCTGCATGGGTTGTTGTTTCAACTCACCAAAATTAACCTTCCATATTGGGTTGGTCTAGCATTTCACTTCCTCTTGTGTGCTTAAAATAGGACATATTACAAAGTGTTAAAGAGATATACCCAGAGTCTGTGCAGCCTGAAAGAGTGAATTTCAAATACATAACATGACTGTGAGTATCAGTCTGATTATTTAACTTAGTGCCTAGTCGTGAAGTCCTGAATATGCTTTAGACATAGGAAGACCTATGGGTAAGAATTGTTGGATAGCAAAAATCCTACATCTAAGAGACTCAGACAAGCCCATGAGGAGCTGCAATCTGCTGCTGATGTATCTGTGTTATTGCACAGATTGTATTACTAAGATTGTACTACTTGTTACATTAAATATTGTTAAAGCCAACTGGGAAGCACAACAAACAGCAATGTGGGCAGCAAAGCAGTATTTGAAATTTGCTTCACAGCTCTTCCACAAGTTTACCACAACAGAACTGTTCTGTACTGGCAGTCTTAAAATTGTGAAAAGGATGTGTTTAGTAGCAGCATCTTCCAGATGAAGTTGATGAGTGAATTTGGCTGATAGACAAGAGCCTCCAACAGGTGTAGGGCCCGAATGATTTGCAGTGGAAACCCTCTCACCAGGGACTAATTTCTTAAACACTGTAGAAACTGTCACAGAAAAACACGCTTGTAAAGGAAAAGAACCATTCCACTGAAGTCCTCACTGGCTGGATTCCCTTGGCTTTTGGAGCATATGAGACACAACAGAACAGTGAACTAAATGACACATCATCATGGACCCTTGAGGGGGGAATCTGTTTTTACTGGCAAAACAAGAAGGCTCAGAAGTTTCAATTCACTTGGCTAAAGCAAACAGCAAATCCACATTTTCAGCCTTTCATTACAAAGGAAGTTGAGGGTCCCTTTACTTAAAAAGTAAAGCATGAAAGACCAATGTGAAGAGAAAATACGTTGGGCAGATCAGCCTTGGGCAAATCAGTTGGCAGTCCAGTGAGGGAAGAGAGTAAGAGGTCCAGTCAAGCAGTGAAAAGGCTTCTCCAGACCACTTTCAGATTGAGAAGGCAAAGGGAGTTGTCCACAAACAGCAGCTGCATATCAAAATCTGTGGAGAGTTTCTAAATGGTCACAGTTTGCTGGAAAATTCTCCCTGATGATACAAGAGCAAAATGAGGGAGATGAGATGCTCCCATAAAAATTACCTATTAACACATAAAATATGCTTAGCCTGATAATTTATCTTGTTAGTTCAAACTTCCAACGTGGTGAGAAAGTGACACCAGTATCACATCTTTCATTAAAAGTTAATAACTGAAAAAAACCTAGGTTTGAAAGTTGTTAATTATGTCAGATAGTGACAACTGAGAACACAACTCTGCTGTCTCCCTGGCTCACGCACTCTGTACACAGATAAGTGAAATATTGGTAATTGCAGTGTAAACACAGATGGGTGATGAGCACAGGAACTGCTGCCTTCTGCTGAAATGACCAGCTCTGAGAGCTCAGCTGGGAGTCAGAAGCTGAAAAGCCATTTCTGCTCCCAGTTACACAGTATTACTCTGGAGCTATTTCTTCGACTTCAGGGCGCCACTTGTTTCTCTGCTACTATAAAGCTCAGCAACATTTTCCTTGCAAAAGAGGGATTCTTAACAATATAAAACCCCAAACAAACAAACTCCAAGCAAACCACAACAATTCAGTTAAGCCCATTACATCAAGAGATGTAGAAAATAATTGAACAACAGAGTATCCTCAAAGGTCAAAAGGAAAACAATGTTTCTCCTTGCTGTATTCCAAATAATTTATGGGCTTGAAAATCCAAACTACTTTTCACCCTTTTGGAAAACTTTGGGCACTATTTATACACCTCTGCATTGACCTCCCTATTATTTCCTTCTTATGGATTGCTTTGAGTAATTGAGCTATTTTGAAAAAACAACCAAACACATTTTCCTCATATTTTGTACTTATACTCACAAGTAATTATTTAATACATATTACTCCTGCTGATTTATATTATATTATTAACAAATTACATTAGTTCCTATAAAGTTGAAATTTATTTTTCTACCTTTAGGTTTCGGACTGCAAATCTATTAAGAAAGTAAACGTTAGAGAGTCACTTAAAGGAAAACAAAAAGATATCAAAACTTCTGTTATGCATGATGAAGTCATAAATGCTTAGGCACGTTTTTCACTTAGACAGGGTCATTTAAAATACCACCTTTATCTCCAACCTGGAGAGCTTGAGGAAGCTGTTTATTTGGATTCTAGGCTCTAAACAGCTGGAAATCTCAACTGCTCCTTCTACAAATTTCTGGTTTTTACAACTTCCAGGCCAACAATAAAAAATCCCTCAGGTAAAAAGATCTCCTGACATACTTTTTCCGGTATGTGTTCTGGTATGATTTAGAGCCATCATTTGTCTGCTGGGTGGAACAAATGCCCTGGGTCAAACAGCCCCACAGAGCAGCTCTGCTGTTCTATTGTCTCTACTTTAGTTAACTAAAGAGAGCAAATACCAGTTACCAACAGGTCTGCATATTGAACCAGATAATCTTTCCAAATTTTATTTCCGCTTTGCATATATTTGAAGAGAGGAAGAATCAGTTTACATTTAAAAAATCATTTGCTATTGAGAGATTTGACTCAATCTCAGCTGCTGATTAAATGTGTACATTATAAACAACAGATGGCTGAAGAAAACATGGCATTGCTAGCAGACAGCAGACTCCACCTCTACAATTCCCTCAGCATGTGTTAAAAATTATTATGGATTTTAGAAAAATCAATTTATTGAGGGATTAAAAAAGAGAGGCAAAAACCCAAACCAAACAAAAAAGAAGATCAGAGGAGAGAGCTCAGCTACTCCAATTGCCCTGGATCCAAGATTGTGAAATGCAGAGCAACAACATAGCTCCTTGCAATTGCTTGTCTTTGTGTGACAGAGAGGCCAGAAACCAAACCCCACATTCAGGCACAGTCAATGTTACAGGTGGAAAGACAAGCTTCAAGTATGCTTTGGTTTGTTTTGTTTAAATATCCTTCATATGCTAAAGAACCAGAATTTTCTAGAGCAAGTGCCCATAATTCTAAAATGTTCAAAACCAAATATTTGGGAATGGGGAAACACTTGCAATTCTGCTAGAGTAGGCTGCCAGTGAAAATGCAAACATGTTGTGATGTTGTTTTTTAGCAGCTGAGAAAGTTCTCTCAGTTTTCTAAATACTTGGTCCAATATGTCTTTTTGAGTAAATCAGAAGAACATTTAAGCATAAGGATGAACAGAGAATATTTTACAATATATCTTCCACTGGGATGTAAGCCAGAGAGTAACCTACAGAGAAGGAAAGGGCTTGAGGAAATTCCTGGAATTGTAAGCCATTCAGCTGCAAGCTATAAGGAAATATATGGCAACCCATTGCTTATACTGAACATATGCTTTCAAAAATCATTCATATTTATCATCTGTTAGTAATAGTTTTCATGTTTTATTACCAACATGTTGTATAATGAAGAATTGGAAAAGCCACACGTTCCAAAGAAAAGTCTGTAATTTTCCTTAATGCAAACATACAGAACTTCATAGTACTATTGATGGGCCTGATCCAACCCTCACTGAATCAGTGGGAGTTGAATGAGTCCCTCTGTGCACAGGAAATGAATTGAAATTAATGAGACTACATATGGTTTCAGGGTAATTTATGCCTTTTTTGGCTGTTAATATTTATAAGACCTTAATCTGCTTCCACTTGTATCAATGTTCAACTCCCCTGGCTGAGCTGACTCTACTCTGAATGTATAGTTGCATGAACAGAAGGAAAAGAAAGGCTATTGTATGTTTGCAATTTACCATTCTCTAAGATTCTCTTATCTCTAAGTAAGGTTCCTTGTTCCTTATTTAGTTTTAACCTTGTACAAGCTTCTTCTAAGTCTATAAAGTGCTGTTACCTCTTATCCCCTTATCTATCCAAATCCCCCTGGACTGTACACCAGGCTGCAACAGACCATACACAGACTAGGGCACACTCCATTAAACCTTTGAGAATAAGTTCTTTGCTGACAAGCTCTTTTCACAGCACCAGGACAAGCTGGGCCTTAGCTACTGACACCTAGTCACACTGAGAGGTCAACAAGAGTTTTTTAATAAAAGCTTCTCCAGCATGGCTTTTGAGTTTATACAACAGTGTAATTGCTCAGATTCACTCAGAAAGCTTCTGAAAATCTGCATTTATCATTCTTCCTTTCTTACAGAATTCCATAGCTAGAGCTGCTTCCAAAGAGCTGGCCAGTTTGTACAACACTGAATATACATATGGTCCAGGAGCAACAACAATCTGTAAGTATTGACCTAAATGTACTGACAATCCTACTAGGACTACAAAATGCATTTTCTAGTGATTCTTGTTCCTCTTTCTAAGTAGTCCCCTTCTTCCTTCACATGCATATACAAAGGGGTATATATGGGACCTGTCATTTCTAAATTATGGGATAATTTATTCCCCAGGGATCCCAGGAAGCGTGTGACCCCCTGGGAAGTCAAGTGATGTAGTAAAATGTTTATGAATTCACATGCATAGCATGAATTCCTAAATCATACACAGCTTAGATTTAAACATAAAAACCTTGACCTGAGATTTTCTGCTTTTCCAGTATCTCCAAGGCAAGGATGATGTGAATCCTTCAACCACTCTAGTGACACCAATTTCTTTTACTTTGCAGTACATTCTGAGACACATATTAATTATAATCCTATTTGCAATTTGTAATGACTAATTATTCTACCCTTCTTGGGAACTCAGCTGTGGATATGGCCTCTGCAGTGCCAAAAGCTTAGTCAAGGTTATCTCAATATCTCCCATATTTAAGATCTCTTAATTACTTAAATATGGAAGCTAATTTCTCTTGCCTGTTTCTTCTTCCTCAAATAGTTAATCACCACCTCCCAAACATTTTAAAAAACAGTTTCTTCCAATTTTTACAATATTTTTGGAGACTCTTCCTTTAGAAATGGCAATTTTGGAGGCTCCTTCCTTAGCAAAAGAGACTGTTTTTATCATACCAGCTAATGAAAAGGGAGGGTACTATTTGTCCAGCAGAAAATGATGGAGCTGAAATCCCAGATATACAATTCTTTCTCATCTCTGTGAACCTCAAAAAGCCACTCAGTGAGAGGGCATTTGCTTCTTATACCAAGTGTTTCTAAACACATGCAACCATGCCATTCTCCTGTTCCTTAGACATTTCTCCCACAGTTTCCCCACAATAATAACAAGGAGGGAGCAGTTTAGCTTGTTTACATTTGCTTGCACAAATCAGCTGGAACAAAGCTCATAAAAGGCCTAAAATCACAGCAACTTTCTCATGAGCAGGATGAATCAATCAATTTACCAAATATTTTTTTTTATCTGTCCTTTCTGCATTCCTAGCTATGTGACTTGACTCCAAAGTATTTCCAATTTGATGTGTAGCCACTCTTTCCCAGTTAAGCTTTGTTTAATTTCTTTACCAACAGACCCTGCTGCAGGGGGCTCTGATGACTGGGCTTATGACCAAGGCATCAAGTACTCTTTCACTTTCGAGCTCCGGGACACCGGGAGATACGGTTTCCTTCTCCCTGAATCTCAGATAAAGCCAACCTGTGAAGAGACTTTCCTTGCTGTTAAATATATTGCCAACTATGTCCTTGAGCACTTGTATTAGAATGGAGTTCTAAAAATTATTAAAGTAGGCTTTATGCAAAGATGCCTTCCCTTTTTTCTTCCCTAAAAATGACTTTTTTATTTCTCTATACTTAATGCACTTAAGTCATATTCTTAGTCCATTACAGGTCACTAGAACTACAAGTTTTTCAAGAGAAATTTTAGAAATTCAAGAGAAATAAAATATTTTTATTGAGGCAACTGGCATAGTTGGAGGGGTTGAAAAAGAAGGAGTACAAGATTAATCAACCTAAGGTACAGGTCACCTTATTGATTAAAATTATCTTTACACAGAGGAGATGGGCTGAGCATTAGGGCGTATACAGCCTGACTGCTAACCAGAATGAAAAGAACCAAGTGATTCACATAGATGGACTTTCACCCAAACATTCATTGCCTCAATGGCAACAGTAGCAAGGAGAAGCTCACATCACATACTTTTAAAATTATTTATCTGTGATGTGCTCTTGTGAATTTTCTCAAAATCCACCTTGGATCTGGCCCATCACTGAAAAATAATTTGGATCTGCAGTCACTGCTAGTCCAATCTGGATTCAGTTATGAAAATTATAATTACTATTAATGGCCAAAACTTGATATAAATCATGCTACCCTGCATTTAAGGCTCTCATGCTTACTACAGTAGCATCTCCCAAAGTGTTCTCAGAGGCCTGGTACTTCCTGGGGCCCCTCATGTTCCTACTGTCATGGGCAGAAGAATCATAAACAGCCCCAAAGACTAAGTCTGGTGATAAATGAGTAACTGTTTCTTTCATGGAAAGCTGTAGAGAATTATCCCCTCCCGATCAATTTTCTGTACAGGTAATGTAGGTCTGATTGGGTCAGAGTGAGTGAAAGTGATAAATTGCCACTCGACATCTTTCCCACAGAGCTGCAGAAAATGTGTTTGGCATCTATTAATGCTGTTTGGAGCTTGGCTAATATGGGACACACTCTGCACAATCATAGGGAAAAACCTTATGTCAACACAGAATCTGGCTGATCTCCCTGCCACTGCTGGAAGCTCTGAACAGAGACTTCCACTGTCCACTGATGGTCCTGGAATTAACCCCATTTCTGGTAGGTCCTTAGCCAATCCACTCAACACAGCCCCAGAAATGCATTTTACAGAAAATGCTTCTCCAAAGAAAATCATCAAATTCAAGACCTGTCAAAACTACATGTTCTGCTTTTTTGTCCCTTTTCAGTGGAAGGAAACAGGAACTGTTTCCTGCCCCAGAAATGCATTTTACAGAAAATGCTTCTCCAAAGAAAATCATCAAATTCAAGACCTGTCAAAACTACATGTTCTGCTTTTTTGTCCCTTTTCAGTGGAAGGAAACAGGAAAACAGGGTCCAATTTAAAATTACCCTTTCAATTGCATGTATAAGAGAAAGAAAGGCCACACATCCACTAGCCCACTCCAATTAGCCCAGCAGCACTCAAATTAAACTATTCCTCACACGACTGATCCATCTGGTTTTGATCACTGGTGAAACTGAACCCACGTGTGAAAGTAACACTACCAATAAAAAGATGTATCATTCTGTTTTGCAGAAGAAGTGGGGGGGGAAGAAATACCAACATCACTAAAAATAGCACAGGATGTGAACAGAACATACTGGCCAGAACCAAACATGCCACAAAGGGCAGGAAAATAAATTTATCGGAATATAAAACATTTTGCTAATTTTAACTAAGTGTTAACAACTGTCCAGGGACTATTCTGACTGTAACTATGTTATTTGGGATGATGTAACAGGTTTTACACCAACTGCAATGTGAACTCTTGATACTCAGCACTTAGTACTATGGTGCAGTTGACAAGTTCCATCAGCTTGATGAACTTGGAGATCTTTTTCGACCTTAATGATTCTATGATTCCATTCTGTGATTCTATGATCCAGTACTAGGCAGGCACTGGGTAAGGCTGCAGGCAGCAAATGCACAGCTACAAATGCAGTTGATGGCCAGGTCACAGCACCCAGCAGTTCCAACAACATTAAAGTTACCCCAGTTAACTTAAATGTGTGACTCTGAGGCAGAATATAGCACACATTTGGTGGCTCTGACATTCACAAATCAAGCCACAGCAAGGCAGTGATCTGCAGCTTTTCTGTGCCTTCTCCCCAGAAGTTCATATTTTGGCCTTAGCTTCCCATAGGTCACCTTACGCTTTGCTCATTTTCAGCAGATAAATCTGGCTTTATCAATTAAATTCTCACCAGAAGGCACTCACTAGCACTGCTGATCAAATTACACAGATGCAGAGAAGAGCAATCAAATGTGGTATTACCATCCATGCAGCTTGGAATATAAGCCAAAGAATATATGGGAGAATTTTAAGCAGGAAAGGACATTGTGCTAGCAGGTAAGCTTCTAGTGCAGAGACACTGAAAGAAAACATGGAGAGGACGCAAAAGTTCATCAGGAAGTCACATTGCTTCAAACTCTAGCATCACTTTCAAAAAACATGGAAATTTCACATGCAAAACTGACTGGTAACCTATTCTCAAATTAAAGCACATGAAATTCCATGTGTACACAAGAAAATGTGTACACAAGAAAATTATCACACATGCCCAAAAACCAGAACACATTGCCCAGAAATGTTGTTGAGTTTCCCTCCTTGGAGATGGTGTTCAAAACTTGGCTGGACAAGGCCCTGGGCAACCTGCTTTGTGCTATCCTGTTAATGTCTGCCTGATACAGGTCAACCAAGGACTGAGATAAAAAATTTCAGCTTTTCCTCTTTGATTTATACTGCTCCTTTAATCAAATAGAAAGGGAACATTCTGTTTTCTTCATTAAGAATCACTTCAAAAAGTTGCCATCTTTCTCATATGAAGCTATTGTTTAGTCAAATGCATTCAAACAGGCAATTCATTTCAGTGTTCCCAAACTCAAAAGGGATTAAGACCTGATGAAGTGCTTTAAAGACAATGTACTGTCCCTCTGCCAGGTCTCCCAGGAGTGACATTGGAGATACCAGACAATTCACAGAGGAAATGTCCCTCAGTACAGATCACAGCTGCAGAGGCCCATAACAAAGGCAACACTTAGAAATTCTTGATTCTTTAACACAAAAAAATATAGCTCACACACAAAAGGGAATGAAATGCAGTTAAGTCCCAACAGTTGTGTGAGAGTTAAACATGAGCTTCTGGGGACGGTATTTCCAAGTTGGCTCAAAGTTGTCAAACAACTGCTGACATATAATGGTAATTCAGAAAAGGCAACTTTTGCTGTTAATGATCCAGACACAACTGCCTCAAAACCTGTGCTAGAAATTAAACCTGTGCTTACAGTGCAGCCTGCTCTGAACTCTGCTTTGCTGACATATGGCCTCAGCATGCGTCCTGTCACTTTGAATTCTTCCAAGGACAGATGTGGGCTGTGCATTGAAGCAGGTTGTCTCTGTGTTCCCTGCTGCACTCAGAACAGCTGCATTACAGCTGCATACAGCATTTACTACAGGAGGAGAGGAAGCAGCCAAATGCTTTTGATAATGGGACTGGGTCCCTGTCCTTTACAGGAAGGATGCCAGGCTACTTGTGGTAAACTTTGCAACCACAGAAAGCAGAAAATTTGCTATCAGTAAGTGAATATATACAGCTTAGCCAAGAAACAGGGAAATAGGGAATTCAACAGTTGGCAAGCACTAAAATCTTCTCTTTCTGCATTTAGCAGGAGACCTAAGATGCTTAACTGGAATTCTTCAAGGAAAGTATGAATCACACTGCTTTAATAAAAAAATCAACTTGCAATTTCCTGGCTTCATGGGGAAAAATAAAAGATTCAGGTTTCTTTTTAATACATTTGATATGTTAGGGCATAATGGGGAAAAAAAAAAGGATAACAGTTCAGGAATAACAGCTGTCATTCCCACAGATCCCTGTGTTGTAGCTGCTGACTTGAGAGAGTGAAGCCACTGAGTACAGCTCCATATCACAATGACCCACCACCTCATGTCCAGAAGTGACACAGCTCAGAGCATCTCTGTTCCTACCAGAGTTAGCCCAGAACCTAATCAGCCTTCCACACAAATCAAGAGATGCTAGTGAATGCTATAAATGGCAAACAAAACTCAAAAGACAGATGTGTTGTTATTCAGCACAGCAGTGATGTCATTGCTGACATGTATGTTGCATCAGCACTCATCAATATTGGGCCTTTTTCCCCATTGCAAAGGTGCAACATACTCAGATTATGGAGTAGAAGTGAAAAGCTTTTTGTATTTACTGGAAATACAGCAGTAAATGCAAAAAGCTTTTCACTTCTAGGTTTATGTCCCTGTTCATAGGATGCGTTTTCTTTATAAAAAAAATAACCTCACATATGTGAAGTTTCAGAAGTTCAAGTGCTCATCACACTTAGGAAAAAAATTCTAATGTCACTCACATCTAGAAACTAAGATCCTTTTCTCTTAAAAAACTGTCCCCACATATGACAGCAAAAACTCTGTCTCCCATTCTCTTCCCTGGCCTATATACACAGTATGTGTATATATATACATATATATATATATATATATATATATATATATATGTATGTATATACACACACACATTACTGTGTATATACATATACACAGTAATGCCATGAAGGTCTCTGAATTAATTCTTCACACCCACTAAAAAAAAATCAAAGAAAAAGTGGGTCCTTGTGCTATATTTTCAAACCAACTAAAAACAGCTATTTCACTCAAAACCTGAGCTGAGAATACTCTAAAAAAAAATGGAATTTCCAGAGGGTGTTTTATGTAATTTTACACATAGCTTTTATTAATTCTTCAATGATTTTTTAAATGTGCCCAGAAACTGAATTAATAAAAGGTTCAAAAGGATCATTCATTTTGTACAGATTTTCAGAAAACTATTCTGACATTTTTCTCAACAAATGAAATACTGTTCATGACCTGAGGGCTTTCTTTAAGGATCATAAATAGAACATTTCCTATTTGAATGGAATTAGAATTCCTAATAACATAATGACATTTTATACTTTCCCTCTTTCAATGCCCATCTTTGAATCATTTCTGAAAAGCAACAATGTAATCCTTACAAATGCAGAACACCTTTCCTCCATTTAAAAGGAAGGATGAATAGAAATTTATGCTTTATCTCTAGCTTTTGTCACCACTATTCCTTTGCAGTTTCAGTCTCTCACATCTCTTCTGTAAGTTGTACTGTCACTGATAGAAGTTCTGGCAACAACATGTTCAGCAATAAAAAATTGTTTTAAAATAATGAATTATTTTAATATTTTAACAAAAAATGCATTTTTATTATATGCTTTCTAGACTAGAAAATCAATTACATCTTAGAATTTAAAAAAAATTAAAACTTGCTTTTTAAAAAGCCTTATTACACTATACTTACACTTCACTTTGTTCAGGTATTATGTATTTGGAAATCACAAAGCTCATTTCCTAGGATTGCAATGATATGCAGTTAAGAGAGGAGAACTTCCTTGTTAATTGCATAGCCCAGTATAAACTCCTGGCTAATACTGAAAAAGCAATTCTTGAGAGGCAATTCTGGATTTTATGTGCACTAGCATATCCACTTAAAATCTATTAAAATGTAAAATATTAAAAACCTGAAATACAGACTCCAGTACTCTCACATGAAGTTCAATCCAGACTAAACTTCATGTGGACATATCTGCAAACCTCCAGTGCAAACCAGCTGTCTGCAGGGCTGCCCAGCCAACTCCACTGTCAGGGCCCATCACAGCCCTGAGCACCTGAAAGCTTTGGTACTGGCAGCACTCAGCTTTGCAAAGGTTTTTTCCTCTCCCAGGACAACTCTGAGTCTGGGAATCATTAATTACCCTCAATTTGTCTGAAGCCCTGGCTCATTCTCTCATTCTCAGTTCCACAGTGTCACTAAGGAGGGAATTGTGCCACTGCTTAGGGAGAGCTCCAGCCTGCCCAGCACTTGGCCGAGGCAGGAGGACAATTCACAGAGCAGAGGAACAGCAGCACTCCTCCACAGACATCAAAGTGATTTGTTTTCTAACAAGGGAATGAGTCACTCTCACGCCTGGTAAAGTTCAATTAAACATCTTTAGGGGAAAATTTATGATTAAACACAGAATCAACACTGTTGATGGATACCACATATTTATCCAGGCTTCTGGGCCTCTTTTAATATTTAATTTTGCTTTAATGACCATTATGTGTCTAGAACCTGAATTACTGACAAATTAGCTAGAATCTTCCCTCACTTTTCGTATCCTTCCAGGTTTCTGCACTCTTCTAAAACAATGTCTTTCCTGTCAGACTCTGTAAACCAAGTAATGTTTGCTGGCCATCATGGCCTTGGATTCTGAGAAAAATTCTGTCCTGCACATGATTATGGACAATTATCCTGAGCAATTTCTGGAATCCCTTCCAAAATGCTCTCACTACTTTTTGTGACACTGTTTTGCTCAGCTTCCCTAACTCACATTGAGATGTAACTCAGGAGTCAGTGCTGCTTCCAAAGGCATTTCAAGAATTCTCCTGGCATGCCACCATGTTACGTTTAGTTTATGGAGAAATGAGTACATAAAGTTCATTAAAACACATTGAGTATTTTAGCACTATGCACACTGAACTCAATGAACTCCTTGGGAGATAAAACTAAGTTACTGATAAGACTGCACCCTATAAAAAATTGAACAAAACATCCACCATGACTTGCAGAGTGAGTGTGAGAGTTCTGAGTAACTTTAAAAAATCTCTGCTGAATCTCCCACTGGCAAGCTCAGACACCAGCACCCACCTGCTCCTGGCATCTGTGCAGGATGGACTTTGTAAGATTGCTACTTGAAGGCTTTTTCACATTAATATGTAGATTCCAAACAGCAAATTCAGCCGGGATTTTAAAGTAGAAGCAAAAGTGCAGATTTTAATGGGAAGAAGCTCCTTCCAGTTCATGGAAACATACTCCTCCTCTTACAGGAGTAAATTCAGAGAGGGGAAAAAACCCTATAAACCCCAAACCACAAGCCAGTCCTTTGCCAGCCTGCACAATCTCTCAGTTCTACAGTGCTTGGTGTTGTGAGGCATCCTACACATCAACAACCTTAAGGCTCTCCTAACTACTGCTTCAGGGCATGTAGAAGACCATTTAATCAGTCACCAGACACCTTTGCTTCAAGCAGAATTCTAAGATGCAAGAGTTTGTTCAAGAAACTTCTTCAGACGCTGCCTTAGCTGCACAGTGAAATGAGATTTTTCAGAACACATCATTCCTTCCACAACAGCTCCTCAGCTGCCTGAGAATCTCAGCAGCCCCCACCCATCCTGGAGCCAGACACGGTTTCTCATGACCCCTTGTGGCAGCAGCACCAGCTGACAGGGCTTTTGTCTTCAAAAAAGTAACTTAAGATGTGAAACAATGATATAGCAGAAAATCAAACACAAACCAAAAAGCACCAGCTTATAATCAATTAATCTGAAGAATAGCAACAATTTTCAACACAGGAATATTGCCCATAAAGACACAAAGCATAAAATAATAGAAGCATTATTTTAAAGTAATAAAGTCAGAAAACTGAAACAATCTAATGCAATTTGAAGTGCATGTGAGTGATAGATGTACAACTATAATAATAATGCAAGTATGAATTATTAACACTTAACATATTATTACATATGTAAACATATTATTACATATTATAGCATAACTATTTCTTACCTCTTTCTAACTAGAAAATTAGAATTTTCTTCGCACTTCCAGGAAATGCTTCAGGAAGAGACTGGTTGAGAAGGGAAAAGCTTCATTGTCCAGAAACACAAGGACAAACTGACTCAATTAGGCTAATTTATTCTGATATTTATGTTGCATGCAACTGGATAAACAGCAAAATAGTGGATCTTACTTCCCATTTGTTTTCAAATTATGTTTTGAGAAAATGCCTTTTAACTATACCTGAAAAAAAGAAAATTGTGGTTCAATACTATTCTACTGCAAACACATCAGTCCCAGAAGAATTAATAGATGGCTCACCTTGAAAAGGAATTCAGAGATAGCTCTAATTAAATAAATTAAATCCAACAAAATTATTTACTATATAGTCTTATTTTCACAAATATCCTCATCAAGGCAGACAAGAATATTTTCTCAGTCATTAACTCAGTAAACACACTGGTTTTTGATGGAAGGTGTTTCCTTTCTCTCTATGCAACTTGGTGCCTGAAATCCTGACTCAGCCCCTCATACAGCTTCTGGAACAGTGTCAGTTTTTCCTGTCAGGGCAGAAACAACTGGCTTTGCCTCGACTTGGTTGGAGGTTAACAGAATAAAATACAAACAGATTTTATGTAGCCAGAGATGAGCACTGGAGGACAAAAAGAAAGTTTCTGGGAGGAATATTCAAGCAGAACTGTAACTCTTACTGAAGTCATTAAAGGGTTCTCAAAAGCACTGGCTGTAGCATCCTCAAAGCAATAAAACCCTAAACCAGGAATAACTCATATTTGTTCTTCAGATGTAAAAAAATAATAATCTATATTTCGCTCATGTCATCTACACTGAGATTACTGCACCTTCTTGTGTGTCTTCCTTACTCTCACCCGTTACTGTGTTGGGAAACACAGCAGAGTTAGCAAAGACAGCCCTGCCAGCAGCAGGATCCACCCCAGGATCACACACAGCATCAGCACCCTATGAATCAGACAAAAAATTCCTGACATTAAAAAAATGGGCATTTTCCCAAAGGGATACTCAGAAGCAACAGACAGCTTAAGTCTGCAAAGTTCCTGAAGGACTACTGTGACTCCAGAGAAACAAACCAGACATTTTAAGCCCTGCCTAACCTCTTGTCAAGCTGCAGACATTTACTCTGTTTGCAATTCAGAACTTTAATTTATAACCTGCTAGAGACCAAAAACCAGAATTTTGGCCCAAGATTTGCTGGCAGTTAACACAAACTACAATTTATTGAAGTTGTGAAGTGTGGATTGGCCACCCGAAGCACGGATGGAGTCAAGCCCTCCTCCAGTATCCCGGGTGTGCTTTGGCAAGACCCAAAGAGGCTGCTGGGAGCAGGGAGAGAAGGTACCACAGACACTGCAAATGACAATATCCAGTGGAAAAGTTAACCAAGCTAAACAGAGAAACAGCCATGGGCTACAAACCTGCAAATCCTGACCTCCATTTGCCTCCGCTCTGAGAAATGCTCGACAGGCTTCTCTTGGAAAATCAGGTTTTTGGTCATTTCTCCAACCAAATCGAGGCAAAGTCTCCACAGCACAACCGCAGCCCCTGCCGGTGGTGGTGTCACCACCAGGGGCCATGGACACCTCACCTGTGCTGCCCCTGGGGGCTCCACGCTGAACTTCATCCTCCTGCTGCAGGAAACATTCACCACATCTCACCTCACCTGCTACTTGGAGCTGCAAGGAAGAGTCTGGCTTCCTTTTTTTTTTTTTTGCTGTAAAGAACCCAAATAGACACTCAAATGGCCTTCAGGTGAAAACTAAAATAACCTTGGAGAATGACATTACCTCAGTGAAGTAAAGAACATCATTGTCTCAGAAAGCAGGTTTGGAAGCAGAGGGGCAGGAAGGTCATCCTTGTAAATTGTGGAACCCTGACACAAGAACTGATCTCTCCTGCTTTGAGAAAGGAGTTTCTCAAGATCAGCAAGCTTTCTTCTCATGTAAGCATCCTCTACTGGCAGGGATGCAATATACTTGTATCTTTGTGCAGTTACACAGTCTTAAACACAAATACTATTATTTGATGGATTCAAAACCACAATGTTTTGAAGCCCAGGACCCTTCTCTCCACCATCTCCACCAATTTTTTGATACACTACCTACAGTGGTAAGGCCCTAGACTTAGCTGAAATTGCCAAACACACTCAGCTAGGAGAGAGTGCAAAGAAAAATGCACACCCTAATTTGTCTTCATTTATATGCTTTGGCATAAAGTACAAGCTGTGCTTTAGAAACTCAAATGCTCAAGAGCCTTTATGAGCAGGTCAGTCCTGCGGACTGCATTCCTTTGACTAAGATTGTCTTTCCTCTACAGATGAAACATGTACAAACCATGTCAATTTTATCCATTTTCATCAATTTTTTTTCTTTCACAAGAAGTCTAATCTGACAAGATGTGGAATATGAGGTGCTGGATATTAGCTTAAATAGTTTCAGTATTTTTTTTTTTATTCTCTGAGAAGAAAGGATTGTTAACATCAACAGTTCTTGTGCCTGCACCAACCTGAGCAGGAACTTGTCTGCTGCACAGGGCAATGTAGTAACACACAGACCACCTTGGAATGAGCCTGCCCTAGACACTGCTAATGGGATTTTTGTGTCAGTCATTGAAAACAAATGTCTCTAATGCTTTTACACTCCACTGATTTTACCCTGTAATTCCCACACTCAAATGTTATGAATACAAATCTTATTTGCAGCCATTGCTGCCTAAGAGAGATATGTAAATCACCCCATGAGCCTGCACCAGTCTGAGGGAGAGACTGAAGCTATCACTGCTTTGATTTCCAACAGCCTGCCCTCCATCAAGGCATATCTAAATTTCCAGTCATATTCTTAGCTGTTGGGTTTTTTAATTAATACAATTCCATAAAAAGTAGGTAATTATGATGGACAAGTACTTAGAAATGCTAACACAGATCTTGAACTTCTATGAAAGTGTTTGTAATTGTGATGAAGTAGCTTGTCCAAGAAGCATGGGAGATTCTGTCCTTCCAAGACAACCTAATCACAATGCACCAGCGTGCCAGAAAGCTGAAGAAGTCCCCAGAGAACTTTCAAAGACTTGATTCAGTTCTTTCATTAAGCACTAGGTTCAGCAGACCCAGATGCAATTTCAATTAGGGAAGGCAACAGTCAAACCATGTTCAATTTCCTCTATACTGAGCTTTTGAGATTCTAAGAGTTCACATGACATACCATGTGGTTTTAAATCCCATTGTGATTGGTATCTCTCAAAACAGAAAATCTTACTTTAAAACTTAAAAAATACTCTTTCCAGACCCATTGCACATAAACAGCAAAGAACAGTGATTGTTGTGATAGACAATCTTATTACCACCTCCATCTCATTTGAGAATGACTTTTTGAGAAGTACTGGCAGTACTTACAATAAAAAACAATTTTAGACCTCATCTTTATAAGGAAGATCAGCTTGAAAATTACTTCTTACACAGCAAAGACTTTCACATTTACTTCACTATCAAGAAACAATTTCTGTCCTGTAATCCAAAGAAATTCAAACCAGAATGAAGAGCATTAACCAAACACCTTTCAGAATCCAGGTAAAAACAGAACAAGCCAGAAAATCCAGCCAAAGAGAAAGAATATTTATTCTTTCTATCTTAAAAGAGACTAAAACAAAGGACCAAGAATCTGAATACGGTTTCTTTAGTTCACTGATTCTGTTAAAAAAAAATGTAACAAACCATTTTAATGTTGCAGCTTTATTTAAAAGAAAGTGACTTTAGAATTTTTGGTAACATATTTTTTATACAAAATTGATACAACGAAAAATAAACTTCAGCAGTGTTCTAGAGCAATTACAGGCTGTAAACTCATAGTCAAATGTACTATATTGGAAAAGGTAATTTTGTTCAAAGCTTATTTGCAGACCAGCACCAAGTGATCCTGAAAGTCTAGTTTTACTTGACATGCCAAAAACCTCAAATTCACACTTCCTAAGTAAGGAGTTGTTCAATCTCACCTGTCTTCCAATTTACAGTAACAGTTGTGATTAACTCTGTGCAAGAAACACATCAAAACTTCCTACAATACCTTCAGTGAGTGAAGTTCAACTTTTGTACACCTTTGAAAGTTTATAAGGAGTCATGGACAACAAGGTATTTGCCATTTATGTGGAACTCAGAAGTCTATTAAGAAATTTCAAAGCCCTGTAACAGTTCTTTTTAAACTATTTCATTTCAGCAGGTCAATGTCCTTGATCTTGGGATCACATTTTTTAAACCTACATTTGCAGTACATCAACATTCCAACATATCAACAAGCAGTAGGAACAGAATCCAGCATGGAAAGGGAAAAACCAAAACACGAGCTACACAATCCTGAAATCCTTTTACCATTCTTATCACATCCTCAGTAGAAAGCAAAACTCCTCCCAAAACTCTTTTATTTCTATTTTTATTTTGTCTGAAATCAAGTTTCTCAAATAGAAAACCTGTTTGGGAAGAAGCTTTCTCATTATAAACCCAGTTCCTCAAACATCCCATTTTGGGGTAACTTGGCTTCATGCAATCCTTACAGGCACAGGGAAGATACTGCCCTCAAATATTAAAGCTGTAGAGATCTAATACTCAAACTGGGAAACAATAGTACTGCAATTCTTGTATTTGCTCTTCTCTGTCATGCAATCACAACTGTAATTTGTAGAAGACAGCAGAGGTCTGTTTCCTCTCTCTGCTTCTCACTTCATGATTCCTGAACTCAATCTGATTTGTTTTATTATGGCTGTTCATGTAAACCTTCTAGGAGCAGCATCAATGGAAAAGGATGCTAATCCAGTAATGCCAGAAAATCTGCAACTTAAAAGTATTCTCTTGAGAAATTGAAAAATTTCCTTATAAATTCCACTTCTTTTTCAGGCTCTTTGCCTTTTGCTTTCCTCTGTGAAACATCCACCAATCATCCCTTATCACTGATCTCCACCCTGTGATCCCAATGTAAACAAAACCCAGTAGAATAATCAAGTTTTGCCAGAGAACAAAAATAGCACCATAACATTACATCTTTGCTCCTTTCAGTAAGTTATAGCAGCATTTTGAGACCAAAGCCTCAGCATTCTAATGCTTAAAGCCTCACTCCCAGGTCCTCTGCAATGCTTTGGATCCTGGTATTAAAACGAAGAGGTATTGAACATAGGATGTGCTCACAGGATAGGAGTTTCTGTGAACTGTGTGTAACAGACCTGCTTTGTGCCTGGGGACATTTACTATGCAGATTTGGTTCTCTTGTGAGGCTGAGGAGTCACTGGCACTGAACAGTTTTGCCATAGCCACCTCTTCCAGCATCATAGTCTTGCCGATACTCATCTCGGACCTAACAGAGGAGGGAGAAAGGGAAGTCCAGAAAAGACAAGGAAAAACAATTTCTCAAAAACTGCTGCAGCATTAGAATACAGTCACACTGACATCACAACATCTAAGTGGCTACATGGAGGTGTCCGACCAAACAGAAGGTGAAGTGCATCATGCAGAAGCCCAGAACAGGATAAACCAACTTCTTCTTTCATCATGTCTGGGGACTCTCTAATCACCACAGCCCAAGCAAGGATGGCCAGCCTTGGCCTTTGGCAGTACAAGCCACTGCCACCTACTCCACTTGGGGTAAGCCAACTGCAGTCCTAACAACCCCTTACATTTTCTGGGCTTACTTAAAAGCATTATTATCTCTCTAGGCATCCAAGAGCTGGTTCTGCAAGTACTTCTAGTGAAATGTAGGAAGGAGTTATTTATTCCTAGTGGATTATACTGCCATTGATCAGATGTCTTCCAGTTTTATCTTAAACAATGACTCCTAAGCTGCTATTTCTGAAATTTTTCTGTATTTATTCAAAATCAAGAAGTTTGGCAAAGTCACCATTCCCTTAAAATCCCAGGCTGTACAGCAACCTACCTGCCCTCCTGATCGTCCACGGCCATACTGCCTGCCCTCCTTAAACCCTGCATCCCAGTCTGTCCTTATGATCCTGTCATCCAGTCTGGTCCCGTTGATGTAGCGCATCGCATTTTCAGCATCTCCTCTGGCATAATACCTTAGGAATACGTTAATGAAAGAAACAGACTTCTATTTTCACCACGTGGGAAAATGAACACTGTCAAATGGACTACAAAACCAAGTCTTTGCCTGAACCACTTTTATGAAGCTATACCATCTAAAAAAACTGCTAGTGAAAGGGTGAAACATGCAATAATTCAAGCATTAAAAAGTTTGTCAATCATTTAACAGAAGAAAGCTCTATTGCTAAAGAGTGGGAAGCCCCAGGCATGCTCTGTTCATGCTGCAAACTTTCACCAGTCTGGTGATTTCACTGGAAGCAGTAACAGAATGATCCTCAGAAACGTGCACATAATGAAGTCATACGACAGGGATGAAAGATACCAACGGAAACTTTACACGTGTGTTTGTATGAAAAGAAAGATCTTTTTACCTCGGCACGGAGAATATGAATTTACTACAGAGGTCAACTACCCAACAGGTGTCTGGGTTAAAGTACCAAAGTGAAAGCAATCTGCTAACCCCACTCGACATGCAGTGTATGCTCGAATACAGAATCACGGTTGGAAAAGACCTCTAAGACTATCATGTCCAACCGTGAGCCCAGCATTGCTCTCTCTCGCCAGGGTCTCCCACAGCCGCTTTAGCAAATAATTAATTTTATCCTCGGAGGACTCCCCCGTAACTCAGAGCCTGCAGTGCAGAGCAGTTCACCCACACCCTGACGGCTCCTGCCGCGCTGCGCAAGGATACTCCACGAAGCAGAAGCCGCAGGCGGTTTTCTTCACTTTGTCCAGCCCCATGATGACCTTCTTAATGTCGCCGCTTTTACCGAAGAGCTCGTGGATCTGCTCCTCCGTGGTGTAGAAGGAGAGGTTCCCCACGTACAGTGTGCAGCTCTTCCTCAGCAGCCGCTCCTGGTCGTACCGCGTCCCCTGGGCCGCAAGGACACAGCGTTACCTCCCGGCCCGGCCCGGCCGGACCGGACCACGCGGCCCCCGCCCCCGGCCGCGGCTCACCCGGAAATGCTGGTCCCGGTACTGGCTGAGTTCGGCGTAGGAGTCGCTGCGCAGAATGCTCAGCGTGCCGCCTGAGCTCATGGCGGCGCCACCCGAGGCCAGGCCAGGCCAGCCCAACCTCGCACAGCCCGGCCGTGCCCAGCACAGGACAGACCCACACCACCCGACCCGGCTCGGCCGCTCCTCCCCGCCTTCCCGCGCCCCGCGCACGCGCCCCGCGGCCGCCGGGCGCGCAGCCAATGGCGAGGCGGTGCGCGGCTCTCGTGAGCGCGGCGGGCGAGGCGTGTGGCACCTCTCGCGAGAACCGCGGCGCGCCCAGCGGGCGGGAGCGCTCAGGCGCGGGGTCTCGCGAGAGCGGCGGCCATGGCGCTGCTGCGGGCGCTGCTGCTGCTGCTCTCTAGCCCGCGGTTCGTGGAGCGGCTCTCGGAGTCGCGGCCCATCCGCGCCGCCGCCCGGGTCACCGCCAGCGCCCTCACCCGCGGCCAGCGCGACCTGGCCCCGCGCCTGCTTCGCCTGCGCGACGCCTTCCTCGCCGAGCTCAAGGACGGCGCCCGCGCGCGGGGGTGGCCGTGGCCGCGCGGGCCGGGCCGCGGCGGCCGCCCCGGGTCAGCGCCGTGATCGCCGCTTGTAGCGGGAGGCAGCTGCGGACATCGCCGGGGAGGAGACGGGAACCGCCGCCGCCGCTTCCCTGCGCCGAGCGCACGGAGTGCACTGGAACCGGCGGGTGAAGGACCCCGGGAGCAGGTGACAGCGGGGCCCCGCAGCCGCTGTGGATACCGGCGGTGGCCGGGATGCGGGTGGCGAGCTGCGGACTGGACGGTGCGTTCCTCATCGCGTGGCCTGGAGCGACTCCTCGGGAAAGCATGAACACGGGAAGCTGCTCCGCATCGGTTTCATGGATTTCCATTTCAAAGACAGTATACGCGTCCCACGGTTCTCAGGAACAAGCAGACTCACTTCCTAATCATCCACAATGCTGTGAAGATTGCCACTTTAAGCGCTTGATAAGAAACTTGAAATAAAATCACAATTCTCACAGGAGTACCTGTAACAATGTCTGTGTATACAGGAGTAATACTCTATATTTGATACAGTTTTGTTACAAAAAGGGTTTTCAGTGATGATGATGGACAGGATAACAGACATCTTACAGGAATGTAAAAGAGATTCAGTAGCTATCCTAATGCACGCTTCAAGTCTATTGTAGTAAGAAGGGTTTACAGGGAAAAAAATGACCAATAGAGGCACCCTGCATATAAGTGGAAATACAGCTATATAATGGAAAAGGATGCATCCATCATATATAATGCCTAGGGCAGGTTTGCTTAAGACACTGTATCTGATGACATCTATGACACTACAGCAGTTAAACTTCCTTCAGAGCATGTTTCACTGTGTGATCCAGCTGAGTAGAGGCTCAGTTAACTGGGGAGGGTAATTTCCACTCCTTTTATCATCCCAGGTGAGAAGAACCTTGTACTTTGTCCGAGATAGTTTTCTGCATTGCTGGTAAAGTTAAACCTCCAGCATGGATGGAGAAACTGCATCTACAGTGTAAATTCAAAGGTCAAAGGTCTGGCTGGCAAGACAAAAGCAGTATATTGTTAATCTGAGCTGGTATTTGTAGTCCAGGTTGTGTTTCTGGCTCTCTGCAGGTTACCTGTGCAGTGGTAGAGAAGTCATCATCCCATGGGAATGGTGCTCCGTTGCATCCCCCAAGAGTTTCAAGATATACCCCACTCAGACTGCCAGAATTCATAAGTTTTATGAAAATAATGTTAAAGATTTAAGTTAAGAAAGCTGAAAATGGGAAGCAGGACATGGAATAACAGCTGTGGCACACAGTTGTGTCTTCCCAGTGTAAGAGCAAAAAGAAAATTAACTTGGAAAATACATTTTCTGTCACAATGCTTTCACAACTACATACACTACTTTGTGAGTCACCAGTACAAAGACAGGCACCTTCTCTCTCCTGCCTCCCCCCAAACACACCCCTTTAATTTACAGGCAGGGCAGCAGTGAAGAGTGAAGGATGTGGGATGAACATACAGGCAACACAAGACAAAATGCTTTACAAGAGAGCGAGAGCTATGTTCCCTAAACATCTAGGTCATGCCTATAGCTTGGAAAATACAGGCAAATCATTCATACATTCATTTTTCCTAGATTCTCCTTAGAGCCTGGCATCAACCTATATTATTCTTGTCTCTGTTGAAAGCCTGGCTCTTAAGACCTTATGTAAGGTTGTGTGGGTGAAGAACTGCCAAAAGCATTACCACCTTTGGGAGTGGAAATAATTCAAGTGTCAGATTTGTTTCAGAGAGAGAGGCTTGATCTACAATGCATGTGCCAAGGCAGGATGTTTTGGATCCAGAAGTTCATGTAGGCAAAACCAAACACTGTAGATCATGCTGTGCTATTGAGCGTGTACATCATTGTCAGCTGAAGCCCAGTTGTTGGTGTCCAGTTTAAAAAGAGGCTGCTCTCCAGTGGAAAGCCAGGATAGGAGCTGTCCTTCCCACTGAGCTGATTTCATGGAGAGCAGTTAGTGCACGGGGAGGAGGCGCAGGGGATGCGGCTCCCCCCTCGAGGCTGCCCTCCCTCCACGGCGGCAGAACCGGGGATCTCTGCCCTGTGCTGAGCCCGTTCAGAGATGCATCTGGTGAATCAAATCCCTCCCAGTTACCGCTTTCTGTCTGCGCAGCTCCTCGGTCCAGCTCCCGCAGGACCGGCCGCGCTCTGCCGGGGTGACAGTGGTGACAGAGCAGCGACAGCCGCGAGAGGAGCGGCGGGAGCGCGCTAGGGAAGGAGAGCCCGACCTGCAGCCGCGGAACACCGCGCACTGCGCTTAATGCCATGGCGGGGCTGCCCCCCCGAGCTGCCCGGGGCGGTTCACGAAGATGGAACTGTGGCAAGGAAGGCTAAACAGGCAAAGCTTGGATTTTAGGAATTAGCACAAGCACTTAGCCTGAAGCATCCTCCATGTTCTAAATCAGATTCAGCCAGATCAGGGCTGGGGATTTTTCAAGATGGACCCACCCAAGGCAGTGGTGACTGCAGTCTGGTCTAATGAATTTTTAAGAACATAAAAGATTACTGAGTCAGACCAGCTTTTGTCTAACCCTGTAACCTCTCTCCAGCAGCTGAATTAATGCCTATTATCAGTAAACACCCCACAGTCCCCAAACCCTGTCAGATTATTAGAGCTTTCAAAAATAAATCTCGCATGGAAACAGCTAAGCTTCAGTCACAGTTTTGGTGGGCTCTGATTTCATCCTCTCTCATGAGGAGAAGTACAAAAGTTCATATGAAATACCACAGGGCTGAGTAAGTCAAATTTTAAGCAGGTTCTATCCGGAACTGGCTACCCTAAGAGTGTGAGGAATGGGAATAAAGAGATGTGGGAGAGCTCCCAGTGCCATTGCTGATGCTGAAAGGGGGTGTATGAAAGAGAAAGGTCTCACAGCACCATCAGACAGTACCCAAATGAAGTAAAAGACTAAAACTTTGTTCTCCTAAAATCTAAAGGCTCTGATGATCTCTGTTTAGCTCAAGGATGTAAAGTCCTAACTGACTCCTCCAATTTCCACTGGATAGGACAGGTATTTGTGGTGGGTCTTCCATTGATAAGTGAGGAAATATCAAAGTCTCGTTCTTGAATGAGACATCACATTTTGTAATTGTGGCTCTGACAGTACCAGGGATTATAATAAAGATGTGACAGTTGCTGCAGGTGAAATTGCTTGCTCGCTGCTCTACTGTCTGGCAGAGGGTTTCTTCTCCAGCCCCAGCCATGTCAATGACTTCCACATGCACATCTGTCTTCTTGATATTGAGCAGAGACCTCGGAGGCATGTAGGTGTGTGCAAAGAGCAGAGTGTAGTGCTGCGGGTGGCTTGAGGATGCTGGAGAATGGATGAGCTGCTCCAAGTGAAACAAACAGGGAATGAGCCCTCCCTGGTGTAAGCACCCAAACAGAAGTGCCCCCAGAAGGTTGAACAGAACAACGAGGAGCTTCCATTTCACAGCTCTGCTTGGTGACGCGCTGAACAGGACCAAAGGCAGGATGAGAGGGATGAGAAACCGAGGCTCCTGGTGACTGAACAGGGAGAGAAATGCCAAAGGAACAAAATAAAACAGCAGCAAAATTGGACTGCCCTCAGAATGCACCAAGAGCCCAGGCTGCCCACGGCAACACCATCTGACCAGCATTAACTGATGGACATATTTCTTTAGCATTTTAAAGCCTGCGCCGATGGCCAGAATATGTAAGATACCAAACAGCATCACTCCATTGACTGTAAAATGTGTAACTCGTGGGTGACTTCCATGCAGTGCAAGATTATGAGGATTAAGATTATAGCTGAGAAAATTGAAGGGGGTTACTACCATTTTGTCATGTAATTGAACGATTACATCAATTAGGCTGCTCTTGTTAGTGCTGTAGAGGTTGTCTAAGCTCACGGAGGTAAAATAGAAGGTGTCAGCAGTTATGAAAACAAAAGCAGTAAAACATGCACATAGGATAAACTTCAAAAAGTCATTTATAAGAGTTTTAATGCTCTTTTGAGAGTCAACAATTAAACTGGCCCAGTATAGCAGAGGCATTAGAGCAAATGCCAGAAAGGTTGGCCTGTTGAAAAACCCAGCAGTTGTTATGACACCTAAGAGAGAGCTGCTTGTAGGCTCTGCTGAGCGGCCACTGGACTTCCTTGAAGAAACCAGTACCATGAGAAGAGCAAAGAGAAGTCCTTCGAGTGTGTTGGTAAATGTCCTTGTATAAAACACCAGCGTGACATAGGATCCAGCAAGAAGCACCAGTGCTTTCCATGGATCTGCTCCCCAGAAAGGAGCCAATCGATAAATGCTATAGTCGAGAATGAAAGAAAAGATTGTAAAGAGCAGGCGAGGAGATACAAGGAGAGTGTAGCTGTTGATGCAACTTGAACATATGTCCAACTGCTGCAAAGACTTGATCACCCAGTATGTAACTCCTGATGTCATTAATGGGAAAACAACTGTTCTGCAAGGAGAGTTGGAAAGGAACTCCCATGGATAATAGACCTGTAGATTTAAAATATCTCCTACAAAGGAAGAGAAAAATACATATAGATAATAAAAAATACGTATAGATAGTTTATTTTATTTAGTAATTCAGCATTAGGGATATTACTTGGTATAAGAGGTATCACAATACAGAGCAGCTCCTAAACTTTTGAAACTGGTGTCAGCCTTGATGTTTTTAGGAGCGTACCATTCATTTTTACAAAACATGAGAAGCCTGTCACAGTAATGTGATTCGAAGCGCCACTCGCTGTGGCAAGCACAGAGCAGGAACCCACCCACCCGGCCAGCTCTGCGGATCCTCTCCTGCCCGGCTTGCGGGACTCGCTCTGTGACACAGCGGGATCCCTCGACAATACCCGCCTGGCCGGCGATGCCCGTGGCCGCGCCGCTCCGCGTCCCCTCGAGCCCGCGGGGCCACCCGGTACCGGGCGCATCCCTTACCTGCCATGACCTCGGGCGCCTGGAAGAACTCGTCGGGGTGCAGGTACCCGCTCTGCGGCAGGAGGCACCAGCCCGCCCGCAGCGCCGCCAGCAGCGCCCACAGCGCCCGTGCCACCATGGCGGCCCCGGCCCCTCACGCCGCACCGCCAGGGGGCGCGCGGCGCAAGGACGAGGCGCCGCAGCGGGAGCCCGGCGCGCATGCGCAGCGCCCCCGCCCGCTGCAATTGCCGGGCTCCCGGGATCAATGAGGCTGGAAAAGGCCCCGGGAGTACCGAGCCCGGGCCACGGCCCAGCCCACCGTGAGAGCCACACCGCCGCACGGAGCGGCACGGCCGGTCCTCCCTTCAATGCCTCTAGGGACGGTGACTCCACCACCTCCCGGGCAATCCATTCCGGTGTCTAATCACCCTTTCTGAGGGTGAATTCCTCCTGCTGTCCATCCTGAACTCCCCTGGCACAGTTTGAGAGTATGAGTTCTATGAGTGTGCTCTCTCGTCCTGTCACGGCCTGGGAGAACAGCCCGACCCCCACCCGGCTGTACCATCCTGTCAGGGAGCTGTAGAGTGGGATAAGGTCACCCTGGAGCCTCCTCCAGGCTAAACACCCAGAGCCCCCTCAGCTGCTCCTCACGGGACTTGGGCTCCAGACCCTTCTCGGGCACATCCCAGCACTTCAATGTCCTTCCTGAACCGAGGGGCCCAGAACGGGACACAGCACTCACGGTGTGGCCTCACCAGTGCCAAGTGCAGGGGACAATCACTGCCCTGATCCTGCTGGCCACACTGTTCCTGATGCAGGCCAGACAGGATGCCACTGGCCACCTGGGCACACGGCAGCTCCTGTTCAGCTGCTGTTTCATAAATGACCAAAAGCACAAGGAGAAGAAACACAGTGGGGCTGCAGCTGGGCACAGCTTGCCCGTAGCCATGGGTTTGAGTGCTGGGCACAGCATCACAGCTCCCTGCACACACACTCACCCCACCGGGCACAGCCGGGGCTGGGATCAGTCTGTGTCCCACTCCAACCCCAGGAACTGGGAGCAACGGAACAGTGGGCAGTGAAAGGGAAAGGCAAATGTTCATATCCCAGAAAAGCAGAAGTTTAGCTACCAGGCTGGTTAAAGTGTGATTAAAGTTTTCATGTTTATTTGCTATTTTCACTTATTTATGTGATTGCTATCTGGCTTTACCAGGTTTTTATTACACTACATGTCTGTTCATCCCAGAATCATGAGGGGGTCACTAAAGTCAGGAGGCCAGTGCCTGCCAGCAGCACAGCAACATCTGTGAATAGTGCAGCTATGGATAAAAATAAAACCTGAATACTACAGCCAGTAGAAATGGCTACTCAGAAGTGAAGTACTTTGTTTCCCGTACAGCAAATACAAATTTCAGGCACAAGGCACTCAGGATTGCCCCCTGTGGAAGGAGGACAGTCATGAGGTTCTTGATGAAGGCTGCATCAAACTAAAGATCATAGGACATCTCTGGCCAGCCATGAGAGAACTGGGTGTGGAAAGTCAATAAGCTCAGTGGATGCTCACATTTGGCTTTGTTCTTTTATCTGTCAAAGATGGTAATCCCCCTTCCAGTCTCTCTGGGCTTCTTTTTCATCCAGTGATTTTTGAAATTTCCTGTACTTTCTTCTGCTGGAAGGTAGAAGACTGTCCATGGCAGAAGCTGGACTGGTCTTTATTCACAGCCTGTCCATTCTCTGCGCACTTAACCTCTGTGGCAGCAGAGCTCAGGAGAAACAGAGTGGGATGGGTAAAGCAGGGATGTGGAGTCTGAGCAGAGCCAGCCAGGAGGCGACTAGAGAGAGAATTCACTAGACAAGAGTTTTGATATTGCCTTCCAAGAAATTCTTCTATGAGTCAGAAACCCAGAATCCATCTAACAGTTCTTGGGAATCCTGGGTGGTTCAATATCAGCAACAACAGCAGAGATGCTCCAGTTTTAGACTGATCTTGTAAAGCATGTTGATACTGTATTGCTGGTTTCTGCCCCAAATTCCACCCCATCCACACAGACAGGGGCAGCTTCCAGCCCTACCCCACTCCCTGATGAGCAGATGCTGTTGGCACTTGCCCTGCAAAGAGGCAGGAAGAGGCATTCACATGGTAGCACAGCATGTTATCCAGACAGCAGCTTTTCTGAAGAGAAGGTGGCAGGGCAGAGGTGGCCTGGAAGTTCCCACTTGGACCATGCTAGTCCAGGCCTTGTATCTGACACAGAGCAAGCAGGGGAATGACAGTAGCCATGAGGGAGTACTGTGTAATCCTGTTACCTGCCCCAGAGCACTGGGGTGTTTGCATCCCTTCAAGGGACTCAATATATTCACTCCCCAGCCATTCTGTGTATGTTCTCTTCTCTTTCACTGGCACAATCTCAACAGTAGAATCCTTAAAAATCAAGTCTTTTCCTTGAAAAGCTGAAGAATCAAACATTTTGAATCCATTTCCATTGCTGCTATTTCCAAAGTAGACCTGAAAATAATGAAAAATTCTCAGCATTTTGCAAGATGAAGTGCCATGTTGCTGTCATGCAACATGAAAGATGACAGGAACCGTTTTGTAGATTAAAAATTCATACACAATTGCAGAATCTCTCTTACGCGTTTGCTTTTAGACGCTCCAGTAGATCAGATACAGAATTCTGCCACTGGCAATTACATGAACAGCATTTGTGATTTTGTGTTTTTAGTTACTATCTGGAAAAGGAGCTGTAGTTTTTAAAAACTCTCTTGCCCTCAATATTGTTATGCAATACAGGGTTTGGCTGCCCAGGAGTTACAGACATGACTGAAGCCTAGCAGAGATATTGCTCAGTCTTGATTTTGAATTAATTAACTTCAGGATGGAGAAGAAGGAACCTTCTGCCTGCATGGCTTACCATGGACATGGCTGCAGCATAAACAAACCCAGCAAAGTCCTACTGCATTCCAATGAAAATTCCAGAATGGAAAAGCGTTAGTACAACGCAGAAACACATGGGGGACAGCCATGGGAAAACACCTTAAGCTCCAGGGAAATTATTACTGCAACCAGTGGCTGGGCAAAAGGTTGAAATCCCTTGAGTACCAGGGTGGTTTTACTGGGTGAGTCCCATGGGTTGTATTTCACCTTCTCTGTCACACTCCCAACAGGACTGTGCACATGCTGCCAGTGCCATGAGGCAGGATATGGCAGTGTGGTCCTGTTGTCTTTATCCCTGGACTGTGTAAGACCATTTATAACTCCCCCCAAAAATAAAAGGATTATTAGTACCTGGGCTCTGTCCAGTAGTCCATATAGAGCAAAAACATTGACATCTGGGTGAACCATAACAGCCTGAGCTGGCACCTGAGCCAGGTGACAATTGGCAAACTGGGTGACTTCAGCACGGGCACCATTTGGACACAGTAATTGGAAATCACTGGACTTCAACTTTTGGGCCCAACTAGCAGTGTTTTTACCTGAAAAAAAGAAACAGATCATTGTCAAGCAATGAATGCTTTAAAGCAAGAAAAAATAATTCAATTATAATAAAGAGACATGTAAAACCAAGTACCATCTGTGTTCTCAAACACTGTAGAGTGCTTCACAAAGGCCACATCCCCAGAATCCTCTACCAGGCACCTAAAGGAAGTCAAAAATATAAATGCTTTCAATTCAAAGCATCTTTAGGTGAACCACCTAATTTTTTAATAACTCATAGGTTCAGAATGCATTTTTTTACCGGCATTCCTGCAAGCAAATGTACTGGACCCAAAGTTAGTAAGAAAAAACAGAGAAATCTTAGATGGAGAGAAGAGCAAAAAAAATATTTAAAAAATATTCTGAATTACAAATTTCAAGAGTGGAATAGAGTAGAAAAAATTATTAAAAACAGTGTGAAAAACAACAAGAAAAACCAATACTAAATGAGTAAAGAAACAGGAGATCTATTATGTGATATTCAGTGCAGCATTTGCAGCCCTGTACATTGGAGATCTTCAGTTAATCTAAATGCAATTTCCAAGGGTATTGCTCCAGAACAAAGTAAAGTTTCTTCTAATTTTCTGAAGCAGAAGTAGCCCAACATGCCAAGAGACCCTAAAACCACCTCCTTTCCTATGTAGTTTATTCTATAAGTGTTTTCAAGAAGCATTTCCTAAAACAAAGTAATGAAACCAATGAAATGGATGTAAAGCTGTAAAATACTGCATATTAGTTAGTTATGACTGTTATGACTGGTTAGGAAAGTTATGACTGGTAACAGTTACCCAAAATACATATATTTCAATTGCACCTAGTTTAACATCAACAGTTCTAATTAAAGGTGATAAGTCACGATGTGGCTGACACTGTCACATAGAGAACAAGGACTCAGTGGGGCTCTTCAGTACATTTCCCCATCAGAAAACACTTTCCTAACAGATTTTTCAGTACTCTGTGCAGTTTGATTTGCCCCAGCCAGTGGTATATAAACTGAATGGCCTCTCACACCTCTATCAAATTAGTCTGAAGACAGCCAGAGTTGAAGGAATCTGGAAATCTGAATTTTAAGTCCATCTGAATCACCTTCCATAATTCATTCTTTTTTCAGAGGGGATCACCTAAGTAGCACAGATAGATCTACCCCTACCTTGTAGAAGACTGCAGTCCTCTGGTTTTTCACCCAAATTCTACCATTTTAAATACTTAAAACTTCCCACATCTCTCAATGAATTAAGCACCTTTTCCCTTAAGAACAAAAAGTGATCTCCATAAAGTTTGACTGTATGGGCCCTTTTATCAAATGCACAATCTTAGAATTATGAGCAAGGCTCATGCAGCCTGTAACAGCATTTATTGCTCATCCATCTCCTGACTGGGAGCTGGCTCTTTAATCCATGAAGTACAGCAGAGGATCTGGAGTTTGCCTGCAAGGCTTGTACCCAGCAGAGCAGCTGGACTCAACTAAATAGATTTGCAAAAAGTAGTTATCCAAATCTAACACTTCATTATTTACCAGGCAGCTGCTGTTGAAGTCTCCTCCCTGAAGGGAAAAGGTGGCTTTCTGCCAGCTGTTCCATTCAGCATTACCTTCTGAGGTGAAGGTCAGGAAAAGGAAGTGCTCCTTCCATATCTAAGAGTTTCACAGTCTTTGGGTACAGCCCCATCTGTACATGTACACTATTGCACAAAGTTCCATTTTATATTATTTTCTCCCCTCTATTTTTAACATACTTTGTTTTGAAGAGGATTTGGTAAATCAACATTGGCCGCAGCTGTTTGTGCTGTACAGAAATCTACCTTCAGCTACAGCCACCAATGAATCAGAGTAGTGAAGACACACTCCAGGCTCCCTGTCATAAGCCTGTCACTCTCTGCAGGGACCTAGAGCAGCCAGATCCTGGCAGCTGTGTACCTGCTTCCCTGCTTTCCCACCTGGCTGTCTGCAAGGCAGCTGGCAAAGGCTGTGACACGAGCCAGTGCAATGCCTTACACCATACCTGCACTGGTGAGGACATCTGGGGACACACATCCCACCTCATTTATAGCAACAATAACCTCTGCCTGCTGACTGGGATGGAAGGCAGGCACTTTCTGCACATTGCCAGGCTGACACTGAGTCACAGCTGTGGGTACCAGTTACCTGAAGGCTCCACTGTAGCTGTAGTAACGTTCTTGGCTACTTGCACTGCATTTGTTGTTTCCACTCTCATCCCCAATACACAGCTGACAGAGCTTGGCTGGGTAATTGTCCTGCTCAGCTGAAGGGACACAGCTGGCAGAGAAAAACTCACTCACAGCTGGGGAAAGACAAAACCAACATAAGGAATGAAAAGTGTGGGCTCTTCACAAAAAAAGGCAGACATCATGAAGTTATAACCAAGGCAGGCTTCAGTAGAACACTAGAAATACAAGTTACAGCTGCCTTACTGGAATTCACAAACTAGAACTTATAAAATATTTTTAGAGCACTATTTAGCTGACTATGTAATGAAAGCAAAGAGCTTCCTAGGTGATAGATAAGAAGGCAAGCAAAATTAGAATGTGGAGTTCCATGTTTACAGATTTTTTTTCTTGTTGTGCTGCATGTTTCATTACTAATGCAGTTGAAAATAAATGCAATAAAATCCTGGACAGAGGCACCAGGATGCATCACCAGTGCTCAGGATAACAGGGTGTGCTGGGGGAGCAGTCAAGGAAGTGAAGGTTCTCCTCTGACATCTGTGGCAAGCTCTGAGCTCACAGTGTTAAAAGGACACGGACAGTCTAGAGCTGATACAGTGGAAGGACAGTAGGATGCTCAGAGGGCTGAAACACAACTTGCATTTACCAGGCTGAGAGCTGGACTTGGTCAGCCTGGAGATAAGACAACTAACAGTGTATTGTTATCTTAATCTACATGGTAGGTTTTTCAGGAAGACAGAGCCAGATCCTTCTCAGCGGTGCAGAGCAAAAGGATGAGAAGAAACAAACCAAAGTTATGAGAAGGAAAATTCTGATTAGATCTAAGAAAAGAAATCCTTCGTACCAAGGATGGTAAGTAGTTGGACAGGGTCTAGAGAGGTTGTGTGTAATCTCTGTCCTAGGACTTACTCAGAACCTGCCTGGACACAGCCCTGAGCAATATCAACTACCAGACCTTTTATGCAGTTGCTTGGAATAGATGACCTCAAACTGTCCCTTCCAACCTAAATTAGTCAATTATTTTGTGACAAAGAAAGGGAATACTTTCATGTTAGATGTAACATTTTCAGACCCCTCCACTAGTCCACACTAGTGGCAAACTTAAAATTTCAAATCATTATATTAAAACCACAATACCCCTTCACAAATAGGGGTATGATTAATACAGATATTATAAATACAGAGCTATGAAATATCAAAAACACTTCCCTAATTAAAGTTTATCATTAGACTATTACTATCTTTTTGATATGTATTACTGTTTTCTTACCTTGAGGAATATTACAGTCTCTGTTCTTAATAATCCCCCTCTTAATGAGTACACCAATGGGAATATTCCATCCAGCATTTCTCCCCAGTCCTGTGTGGCAGGACTTCTTCCCTCTCAGGTCACTGATGGTGAATGCATTGGACACATTTCGTTTCACTAACACCACAGCATAGTATGCATTGCTGTTGTCATCAGCTTGTAAAATAAACAGAAAAAAACACACAACACATTACAGCTTCTCTTATGCATTCCCACAGCTCAGTGATCATCTGTGCATCCATCACACTTATATGGTGGCAACTTCAATTGCACCAACAATCTGCTAGTCAGGCAGCATGGATGTACATGGAATTGCTCTTCACTTCTGCTGCCTCACACTGCTGCATTCACCTCTGGTCTGTAAAATGCTACTGCTTACACCTGAACTGAATAATCTACAGACAAGATGAAGAAAGTGTTCTTGCCCCCACCAGCTCTTATAAACACATCCCTCTGAAAAACAACATTCAGGGCCATAAGTAACTCAGCAAATCTGCTTCAAGAAGTTATTTTTATGTGAAAACTTCAAACCTGCATTAAAAGTTCTATGAATTTTGCAGCAAATTTGAATTCTGCCTTAGTGACACCGTGGATACAAGCCCTCTTTTAATCAGTGACTGAAGCAGCCACACTGACAGAAAGAATTTGCTTGTAACTAAAATCTACTGTGCAATTTCTGTATTTTTGCTTCTCTTAAAAATATTTTGACTTTATGAACACTAATTTTTTCCAATGAAAATATTTTTTTTTCAGAATTCAAAAAACAAATGAAGAAGTACAAGACTCAAAATTGCCAAAGATTCAACCTGGTCCTGCAGCAGGACAGATGAAAGTAGCCTCACTGTAGAAGCTCATCTCATACCCATCTCATATCTCATATCCTCCTCTACCTATGATCTGAGAGAAATAATTCTTATTTCCTTTGAAAACAGCTTTCCCAGCTGGGCTGGGAACAAGGACTGTGTTTTAGTGCTGTTTTCAAACAACCTGGGAAAATAAAGTCAGTATTTATGTTTTTGGATCTTCTTACCAGAGTAACTTTCTCCAGCAGCTGGTATAAGGCCATATGTCTTCCCAGCTGTGTAAATATCAGCTCCACCCAGAACTACAGCATCACTTTCCTTTTTCTGAAAAATAAAACATGGGATTTCTGTGAAAAAACCCAGCACATCCTTTCCCCACTACAATGATGACACCTTTATGGTCACACCTGTGGCGCCCTGAAGGGCAAGGCTTACAGCAGAAGAGCATCACACTGCTAAAGAAAACCTCCCAATTGTGTACAGTGAAACAGGGACAGGAGATTTCACAGACTCAGGCTAGACTTAGCTGGGAAACAGTGCCCTCATCACAGCCAAAGATCATCAGGGTTCAGGCTCATCCAGAGCATCTGAGCTACAGATCATCTCCTTCAAATCCAGTGTTCCTGCCTGTCACCAAAGTGAGTGCACATATTTAACCTCACCTACCCAGCAGAGAGCAGCTTCTGCTCATTTGGTTTATGGCACAAGGATTGTAGCAGCCTACCTGGATCATCTCCATGCACTCTTCCTTTGTCTTGGCTGAAATACACTGAATTGCTGGCTTCAAATTCTTTTTTCTAAAGGCAACGGCCATTTCACCACATTTCCAAATCTCCTCAGTGGACACAACACACCAGTTCAGGCTTTCTGGCATTGCTGCACAAAATTGAAAAGCAAATGCTACATTCACTTTCTCTGCAGTACACAACAAGGATTCACACTGCCCACTGTCACATGTGTCCCATACGTGTTATTGAAAAATATTTGCTTCTGTGTTGCTCCCCATCCCTCCAGCTCAGACTTACACCTGACCAGGAACCAGGGCACTCCCTGATGAGCAGTGATGTCCACACTGCAAATCTCTTCACAGCAAAGGTTCCTACAATTACTGACCATTAAACCCAGCTGTAATATGTTAGTGGAGTGCAGCAAAAAGCCACCCTGAATACAACATGTATACACCCTGAT
Source organism: Agelaius tricolor (assembly GCF_023055355.1). NCBI lineage: Eukaryota > Metazoa > Chordata > Aves > Passeriformes > Icteridae > Agelaius > Agelaius tricolor. Next base: position 13,956,103 of record NW_027269272.1, read on the forward strand.
ACACCCTGTCACATCTGACAGCCACAGAGCAATGCCCAGAAGAGACAAATCAGAAAGGTGAGGGGCTCTGCCACAGCATAGATCACATCTGGGAGGCTCAGTTGCCAGGATTTTTTAGCTTCTTAAGGCAAAGACTCTTGCAACTTGTGTTTCTGACTTTCCCAGAATGTGTATCAAGTAGTTTCTAGCTTCTGATTGCAGGAAAGACCATAATGCTTCAATAAAGAGCAACTGAGGGGTTCCTTCAGCTTAGGGGGGAAATCCTCTGCTAGGAATCCATTCATCCATTTTTACAGACTACCTGGGGATTTGTGCAGCAGCACATTATTATTTCCCCTTGTCAGCAAGTAAGAAATTAAGTACCAGGCAGCAGTAGCAGCTTACAGATTAATGCCTCTCATACACCAAGAAAGGGTAGAAAATGCCTGCATCTTATAACAAAGTTGGACAATTTGCACAGGAAAATGTTAATACAGTATTGTTTCTAGGTCAAAAAGTGACCTTTGCCCATGCTCAAAGATCAGACTGGCATCTTGCCATAACCAGAGAAGAAAATAAACCAGAATCAAGATGACCTGTGTTATCAGCTATCTTTTTTCTTGGTTATAAAGAGGAATCTACAGACAACTTACTATTGGGGTTGCAGCTCAGAGCTTGCATGGCACGAAGATACTCATCCCCCAGCCATGCCTGGTAATTCTGAGCTGTGATTGCAACAAGCTCTGTGGTGGCATCTCGGAACAGAAGATTCTGGGCGCCGTAGACAGCAGAGTCGAACATCTGAAACTTGGCACCCACCCCATTAAATCTTTGCTGCAATGTTAAAGAAGAAAGAACCTGTCACACATTGCTCTGTGTGGGATGTGTGACATCCCATACACCTTCAAACCCCACAGAGCCAAAGGAGCTCAGATATCCCATTTTCAGTCTGCTTAGACAGCTGGGAGAGCCCTTCTAAAACACAAAGGAGCAATGAAGAAATGGCCTCCTACTTGTCCCTGGTTGAGGAGCTGGAAGAGAACTGTCCCGTCTGTGTCAGGCCGCACAACCACGGCCCGAGCAGGGACTCTGGCCAGGTGGCAGCTCCTCCACTCTGTCACATCAGCTCTGCTGCCATCCCTACACAGCAGCTGGAAGTCCTGGGAGCGCAGCCGCTGGGCCCAGGAGGAAAGGCTTCTCCCTGAAACCACAGGAGGGGGACAGACATCAGCTGGGGCTGATGCTTCTGCCTCCAAGCCCCACTTACACATGTGGAGCAGAACACAAATCTCCTGAGCATCTCTGCACTATTCCTGACTGCACAGCCTATCCTGTGCATCCTCGTGGTCCTGTAGTCCCATAACATTTGTGAGATTGCACTGAGCTGTGCTGGGGTCTGCAGCACTATCAAGAGCATCCCTATTTTAGGATCATGTACAACATTTTTGGGGGATTTTTCCCCTGGGTCAGACATATTAAAGCAATGTTATGCTCAAGGTAGTTTTCACATAGTGCCAGATAAGGCAGGTTAATGCTCTTTTAGTCTCCACTGAATCTCTTGGCAGGCTGGAGCAATGTAACAGTCCAGGTCTATATAAAAAGAGGTTTCTGCTGTTGAAGGTCTCTTTCCAGAAGCAGCTTAATATTCCCCCTTTCACCTTATACTGAAACTATGAAGCATTTAAAAAAATTCTCTGTCTCCTGGTACACACCTCAGAGGGTACATCTGTTTTCAGATTTCATCTGTATTACAGCTTTTTTTTTGCTGATTCCTCAATTCAAAATACATCAAATATTTGATATTATACTGTTATTACAAACACTGTATTTCAGACCTTGCAGCCATTATTCAACAAGCTTCAGGATTACTCACCATCTGTATATTCAGGAACTGTGCTGTGCTCCACAAAAGCGACTTCTCCAGCATTTTCAGCCAAACACCTAATAAATATAAATCCAACCACAAAGAGGCATTACAAAACCCCTGTGCTCTGGCCACTGCCAGCTGACAGCCCAAGGGCTCTGTGCTCCGTTCCATCAGCCACAGACACTGACCTATTTCCTTGTGCTCAGAGTTTTGCTCAAGGCAGAGACTAGAGGCTGTTGGAGCATGAAGTAAACTATCATTGTCATCTGGTGAATATGAACAACATGTTCAGTGCTGCCTGGGACAAACACCATGACCTTCTTTGTCCAGGACAGCTCTGTGTCTGAGACAGTCACACAGTCCTTTGGGGAATACACAGAGAGAAGCAAGTGCTTCTCATAAGCAAATTCTGCCCTTGTAAATGCTATGACTTGGGGCCTGGGAGCTGCAACACAGCACACAGACGGGAAGGAGGAAAAAAACGATTTGTGTGCAAAAATGGAGGACAGAGCAACTCGATAATTGAGAGCAGCTAGGTGGGATAATTGAAATAGCCAAGTAGGGCACCAGTTCAGCTCTCAGGCTCCAAGGATCATCAGGTTTCACTGGGAAAGGTAAGTCAGCAAAGCTTGCTGAAACACTCAGATTGTGTCAAACAGCTGCTGGACAAAGCAAATAGCAGTGGGCTTTCCCTGCCCAGTATATGTGCTAAATATACATTTGGTTTTAATATTCAGATATTAATACCTGAAATAGTGGGTTAAGAATTACTTTTGATCAGTCAGGTTAAAAGCATGGCTATCCTAACAAAACTATAGACTTCTAACAAGATCAACTGGAAGCTCTGTAGATTCAATTTCTTGTCAGTGAAGCCTGAACATTATGACTGTGGAGAGGGTACAGCAATAAAAAAATGGACAGATCATTTTTACCTGAAAGCCCCACTGTAGTCATAGTATTGCTCTTGGGAATTTAGTTCACATTTGTTCTGTCCTTCTGAGTCCCCTTTGCAGAGCTGACAGAGGGATTTGGGATAGTTCACACCATTTGCTCCAGGAACACAGCTTGCATTGAAATAGTCACTTACAGCTAAATGCAAAATTAGAATGAGGCATTTTTAGCAATGAATAAACAAGATCAATTTCATTTTAACACATCCACACAGTACATCTCTAAAAAGATCCAGAAGGCACAAGTTATTTTCTTCTTAAAAGATAGTTTCCAAGTTTAAAACAACCAAAAACCCTGCAGTCTTCATCAGACCTACATTAGAATCCTACAGGGAGCATCGAAGTCAAAGAACAAAACAGCAGCCGAGTCACATTTCTGTACACACACAGAGGGTCCCAAGATCACTGGGAGAGCATTGTGAAGGGATGTTTGCCCTGTAAGCCTTGCCTTGTGGAAGGTCACAGCCCATTGGTGCCAGGTGCCCGGTGTCAGTGAGGTGCCCCACGGGCACGTCCCAGCCTGCAGTCCTGTTGATGCCCGTGTGACAGGAGCGCGCTCCCTTCAAGCTCCCCATGGTGATGTTGGAGCTTCTCTTTACCACAGCCACAGCATAATAGGAAGTTCCAATCTCTGCAGCATGGGAAGAAAGAGAAACAACCTGAGTAGCCCCACAGTAGCATTACAGTGACATACACTGATTTTTGGACTCCTGTGCCTGCCCTACCCACTATGTTCACATCCTTGCTGAGACCCCGCTGACTGTGAATCAGGGTACCCCGTAACTTTTTCAGTGTGAATTGTCTTAGTCCACAGGCAATCTGCTCTAACTTTGGAGGTCACTCTGCTTTGAAAGTGAGGTTCCTTTCAGAAAGAAATTTTCTATTCCTCTCAATATATTTGGATTGAATTGAAACCAATATAATTTATTCCACAGTGGATCCTAATTTTGTTACAGCAGAGTCAACTGATGTCTCTGGAGCATCCCAGCTGATTACATTATCATTGTTTTACAGTTTAATATAACTCAGAGTCAAGAGCTGAGGGTTTGAAGTGATCATTATGTCATTCAATCTGACTTTATTTAGATCAGAAATCACTAAATTTCTTCCACATTTCTCTGATTTGAGCTCATAGCCTGACTAATGGCGAAAGTCAGCCTCTGGATCCTGAGGCCCATTTGGTTTGAGAAGCCAAAGTACAGGTCCCTCACCAGAGTCATGATGTGTTTAACAGGGTGGGGGCTGCTGCAGATGATCCAGGATCCTATGGACTGACCCCAACAGCCACTTCTGAAGATGCCTTTGGCCAGGTAATACTAAGACCCAGCTACAAAACAAATCCAGCTCCATCTCACAATAGAGTGATGGGACAGCACTGCCAGCAAACTGCTTCAGAGCTCTCCTCTCTCTTGCATCTTAAAGTTAGGGGGGGCATCATCCAGCTCTGAACTACACAAATGTGTTGATACTGAGCTCTTGGTCAGGATGACAAGTCACCACTGAATTATTGTCTCTGCCTTGAACAGAAATCAAAGCTTAAGGTCACCCAGACAAGAAGCAGAATCTAGTACTTCCTTTCTTCCAGCAGGCTATCATACATTAGTAAAAACAAAATCTAATTATTCCAATGTATAGGACTGAGAGATAAACCTAGTGATTTATGCTTAGCAATTCATTCATCTATAAAGTATGGAACAGAGAACATAGAAAGCAGAGAGACAGTAAACAACAATCAAAAACCAACCCAACAAATTTATTACAGGAACAGCTACTCTGACCTAAACGCTTCAGGACAGGCTTGGCCACAGCCCTGTGTCCTGGTTCCCCAAACAGTCTGTTACAGGCAGGAGCTACCAAGAGGGAACCTGACCCCTACCCACTGCTTAGAGTCTTCAAGAAGACTCCAAATAAAATGCAAGAAGGATACAAACTTTTTCTTATGCATTTTAAGTAAACTAAAAGGTATTTAGTCAGAATATACCTTGATCATATACTTCCCCAACCACAGGTTTCAGACCATGCTCCCTTCCAGCCTGGAAAATCCAACGGCCATCCAGGGTCACTGCATCTGCCAAGTCATCCTGTGCAGACACAAGGGCAGAATACATGTTAAACCTTAATTATCAGTACTTATCAACAACCAGAGTGCCCATGCATTTAGAAGAGGCCCTTGGTTAATATGCATTTGTGTTTTCTTTTTTCCAATTATTTAAAGGGCGCACAAATTTCTGAACAACTCTTACCAAGTGGGATTTTAGACCTTCAAAACAGCCTTCCTGCAGAAGCCATGCAGAAACCAGCCCTGCACAATGATGGCTTCATCAGTCTTTATAGTACAAAGGAACCTTAGAAATGGATGCTGCAGCTCTCAGCTAGATCTTGAAGCCCAGCAATTTTAAGTTTCATTCTGCAGCTAGTGCCCCAAAGCTTGAAGATTTAAATAAAGTAGATACATTTTTAGATCATACACAGATAGTTCAAAATAATATTTTTGGGGCTACAAAATCTGAATGCCAAAGTGCACTCCAAAGCACCCTTAGAGCCTGCTGGCTTGTGGCTCAGCACAAGGCAGACATGCATTTTGTGAGTGGGGGAGCAGGTGGCAAAGGCTTCCTGAGAAGGAGGAAAGTATCTAAAAAGACTGCTCAAACTGGGAGGATACAAATCTGAGGCATCCACTTTTGGGAAGGTGCCCAGCAACAGCAGGTGTTTTCTGGTGACTGTAACACCAAGCTTGCTGGGATGCTGCTACAGCTGCAGGATGCTCTGGAGAGCACAGGATGGGAATACCCAGCAGCAGGGCCAGCAGAACTGCTGCACACACCCCTGGCAGCACAATCAGCTCCCTCTGGCTACTGAACCCATGGGAGCCAGGAGAGGCCATTTCACACCCCGACAAGATATGGCTGAGAAAATAATCAGCAGAGGGATATTTTGCATTTCTAAGCTAATTCCAAGTTTCTTATCAGTTTGCTTGACCTCTGCTTTGGCCCTGGAGGGGGTAATTTAGTTTCTCCATGCCTTGGGAGCTTGCAAAGCATTGGCAGGGCAGGGCTAGGACTGCCTAGCACACCACAGCAGCTTCCCACAGGCTGAACCACATAAAGAGCTTGAACATTTTTTAAGGCATTTTGTGAGAGCACAGGTAATATGCCAATGTTGACATCTAAACCAGATTTGAAGTTGCCATGTAATTTGAAATCTTTTGCTTGTTTGGCCTGAAAAAGAAAAAAGATTATATTCATTAATCAGCTGAAAAATAGATGTTCTCATGCATGAGAGCTGAACAAATCCAAGGGAACCTGAAGTGGGGTTGGGATTGGGAGATATTTGCATCTTAAAGAACAGACACAATTCTTCTGAATAACTTGGTGTAATATTCCACTGGTGAGGGTCAGACCATAGGACAGTGCAGGAATCAAATACAATCTGTGGTTTAGGAGGGACATGACAGGAGAGGAGGTGGGAGTTAGAAGGCTCTTACCCTCAGGGAGAACATAATGAGCTTCTAGAATTGGTAGGGGACCAAAAGTAGAGCAGATAAAATGGAAAGGGCTGGCCTCAGAAACCATGAGGTGTTATATGGCCATATTTTCATAGGAAATAGCACTTTTTTGACTGCAAAGCAGAAACTTTGAGCTCAGTTTAGACACAGAGTCTCTGATAAATAGCTTTTGTAAAAATAGCACAGGACAATAAAGGTCTATTGTTTTTAACATGAAGTAGTTTTCAGGCTACAGATCTGTCCTTTAAATAACACACAATTATTGCTGAGGTGACATATCAACAGCAGCATGGGCATTTTTATTTTCAGCAAGCATTTGCCAATAAATTTAGCAAAAGCACAGGACTCGGCTACAATGTTTTATTAAGTATACCTGTGATGGTAATCCTCTCTTCATTGTTTTCAGAGGAAGTTTATTTCTGTGTGTCACAACATTTGAGAATTACCTACATAAGTGTTTTAAAGACCTGCTGAAAATCAACTCACATTAAATATTGTCAGGTTCCCTAGTTAAATATTTAGGTATTTCTTAATTTTTACACGCCTTCAATCAAAAAGGGTTTTTCCTTTATCCATGTGCTAACACATACACGGGTCTAAGTCCAAGTTATGCAGTGTTACAAAACAGCATCTGCCCCTTCAGCCACTGTGTCCTGCTCCCTTCTTGGCCTCAAGGATCAGAGTTCAGTGCAGATGCCAACTCAGGGATTCCACACAGTCCTACCCAGAGTAGGCCAGCTTGAATATTTAGTAGATTATCAGCACAAGGGGAAAAAAGCAAAAAGGAGATCTAAAGGACAAAGTCTTGTCTGAAGCCTTACAGTCAAAATTCATTTTATCAGAAAGCAACTTACTCATGCTGTCTGCCTGCTTGCTATTTCCAATGGCTTGCAAATGCAATTCTGTGAGCTCTATATTTCAGAATCAGACACTCATCAGCCCTTTATATAATCTGCTTTGCAGAATCTAACAGCTTCCTCTGTGCAATGCAGCAATCAGCCAAGTGGTTTGGAGAAGATCTGACATTACAATGCCCTGTCTATTCCCAAGGTGAGATCCACATCTGTATCAGTATCTGCTCTCAGATATTCTTCAATACAGTCTGACACCCTTGCTCAAGAACAGCATTTATCAAGAGGCAATGAGGCAGTCTGAGTCCTCAGACAACCATTCTGCTCCACTGACTAAAATTACAAGGTATCAGTTCTTGAAATCTGTTCATTTTTTTCTAGCCACATAATCATCAGCCTCATCTCCCTTCAAACTGTTCTTTCAGATCTCCTTTCCTTCCTCTGAACCTCTTGTCCTTGACAGGTTGCATCGCCACAGAAACCTGGTTCCCGGGCATATCTACAAAGAGCATTCTTTATTAGCACAGCCAGCCCTCCCTTCCCCACACCCTGCCAGTGATGACAGCCATGATCCCCTGCCTCCACACTTCTTCCAACATCCACTTTTTACCTCCTACCCCCTCCAAAGGAGGAAATTATTTTGCATACATCATTTTGCAAATTCACATGTTCACAGTCTTTAAAGCCTTCCCCAGAAGCACACTCTTTTGAAAGCTGAGCACACTCTGGGCAGCTGAATTAATGCAGCTTAATACAGAGGTTTGCCCTTTGCTCACCCCACTGGCTGCTTTGCCTTTCTCTTGTCTCAGTATTGGGAGATTTGATTTGATTACACTCAGCACATCTGTTTATAAGCAATTTCCTTAACAGGACCCTGAAATGGGAGTTTGATCCAGAGTTTATCAAAATACAATCTACTTAGAGGCTAAGCAGCACAGCTTTAACTACTGTCTGCATCTTGTAGCTCCATCCCTTCTTAAATATCTGCTAAATAAATCTGACACAATTCCCAAATCAAAGATTACTACTTGGGAGGAAATATTTAAGACCTTAGCTGTGTTCCTAATGACTGGCCATACGTGAGCAGCCAAACAGATGACATGGGGTCATTCTGACATTCTAGTTCATATGTATACTTCTGTGCTTTTTTGAACAAAGATATGCCTTGATTTGTCAGAGCCATGAATGCCAGGAAGCAGAGGCTCAGCTGCCTGGAAGGCCACACACTCACCATAGAACAGTTTTATTATTATTATTATTATTATTATTATTATTATGGAGAAATTAAACTAATGACACTGGTGTCACTCACAGCTCACCTTGATCATCTGGGTACAGTTAGCAGCTGACCCCCCTGCTGTACACTCCAGAGGGGGAAGGATGGCAGCCTCACTGAAGGCCTTGCTCATGTCATTACACTTGGAAAGTTCTGGTTCAGACACCGTGCACCACCGGACACGCTCCAGGCCGAGAGCTGCAAACACAGCACCAAGAGAAAATATTACAAAACCCATCTGAGCTTTTGGAACACAGCTTACCATGTAGAGACAAACTTTCGTTCTGCTTTTCTCCCCAAACAGAAAAAAATCAGGGCTCAATTCACTGTGAGTCCTTAGAGGTGATTCCCACTTTCATTCCAATTACATGAATACTGAAGTTTTTTTGGACTGACCACAAGATTAGACTCAGATACTGAAATCCAATGGCATTTGTTTCTGACATAAGAAATACAGGTACCATGGAATAGGTCAGGGCATCCAGACTATTTTAAACACCTTGCAAAACACACCATTGTAATCAAGTTAAAACCATGTTAAACTATTATTTAAAATGATATGCTACAAAACCAAAGAGACTGTCCAAAGACAACTCATGTCTTGAGTATTGCAAGTTATTATCTGGAGTTCTGCATCAGCCCTTATTGGTCTGCATTAAAAAAGCAACCTTAGGTGCTCAAAAGCCTTGCCACTAGGCTTGTTATGAAAACTAGAAAAGTAAACTTGGCCCTTCAAAACAGTCTTTCATAAGAGATCATAACCACAGTCAGGAAAAGGGGAGGGCAGAGCCATGAATGAAAAGACTGAAGTTGAGTAGTGGAGATTTCCATTAATTAGCAAAGAAAGGTGCCTTTCAGCAGCCCCAGACCTCACCCTCCCAAGTGCCAAAGCTACAAACACTTGGTTGCTTTTGTGGGGAGCGGTCACCGTGCGCAGACAGTGCGGTGAAATGGCAACGCGGGCGTGGGACAAACAGGCACGGTCATTTTCGTCAGCAGGGACACAATATTCCACTGCTTGGCTACAATTTCCATTTTTAAGCAGGAGTCTGCTGCAAACCATTTATCATGTGGTTTTCTAATACCTCCAAGTGGCCCCCTACTTCCCCCCCCAGTGCCGTGGAGCCGAGATGCCACATCTGACTGTGCAAGCTAAAAATGACTCCGCTAGTGCCCGCCAGTGCTCCCTGCACATCTTCTGACTTCCTGGCTGCAGACTAAACAAGAATGTTGATGCCAGAAGATCCAACAGTGAAACTCTGGGTTTGGCTTGCTGCTCCTCTGTGACACAGAGCCAAATCTACTGCTGTCAACAAATACTAAGTCAGACTTGGAAAGCTTACAGGAAGTTTTCATGGCAGCATATGACAGCAAAGGGAGAAACAACTGCCCACCTCTGAGCTGCAGGAATTCTGAGAACCAAGAGGGTTGGGAGAAAGCTACAACAGGTCATGGTAAAAATACACCTCACAAAAACGTAATGTTTGTACTACCTCATCTGTCAGGATGAAATTTTCACCATTAATTCCTTGGGAAGGGAAGAAAAACCCTGTTTTTCATTTTGGGGTTTTCTTTTTATAAACATAAGCAAAGAGAAATTAATCTGGGGACTCAGCCTCTCAGTGTGTATGTATGCTAAGTGCCATTTTTCAGCCTCAGCTTTCTGATTTTACACACAGACACACAGGGGGTAAAGCATAAAAGTATGAAAAAATCATCAGCCATACACCTGAAACATAAAATTCTTTTAGCTCTTGATTTCAGCCAAAATAGTGAAACAGCATGAATCCACTGGTTTTTCTCTGACTCATCAAAACCAAGGCTTTATTGGTCCCTTTCGAAATTGCTGAATTTTGTTGTTAGAGGAAAGTCAGATCTGGGCAATATCCTAGCTCCTTCCTTACAAGTTAGCCCATCTGAAATGGGCTTGAGCACAGACAAGGCCTGCAGTTAGCCTCTCTTCCTACTGCCAAAGAAAACCAGCTTAAAACATCAGGTCAGTGTCTGAACCCAAGTTTATTCTCAATTCTGGCCCTTCTGTGTATCAGTAGATATATAAAGCTTAAAATGGCAGAAGCTGGCAACTTCCATTTGAAATATGCTCAGGATCCTAACACAGCCAGAACTATCACTGACAAACATCCCAATAAAGCCTCAAAGTAATGGTACTACATTGTGTAACATCAAATGGCTATTTATACAGCTACTACTACAGTATCAAGGGCTTTCAACAGAAAAAAATGGGGGGAAAAATAATTAACTTGGATCATTTGTTTTCTGAAGAACTGAAGAGTGCTTCAGAAACAGTGCCTACACCTCTGGTGAAATTAAAAGCACTCACCAATACAATTTGGGAGTGACAGGAAAAAGCCAACATGTTGCACAGAGCATGAGAAGTGAAATAAAGCAATTATTTCTATTTTTACAAAGTGTCATAGAACTGCTCATTGTTGTGAAAAACAGACACCGCTGAACCAGAAATTGATTTAGTGCGGGGGAAATACAACATTTGACACCAATGAGTCTAGATACATGCATGATGTTCAATACAGCCTTCTCTACTGCTTTTCTATTACTTCCTTCTGTTTATTTCCTGGCCACATGAGACTGGCTCTGAAGTAGTTCAGTGGTTCTGGTTTCCTTCTGCCCATTCACATCACACAGAGTTCCCATGGCACAGCAAAAGCTTTTGGAGGACACTTACCAGCGTGAAAGAAGAGAAGATAGAAAACATTTCTGGAGCTCTTCATGGTGAAAATTCTGTGATCTGCGATTTTTTCAGCCTTCAGAACTCCCAGAGATCAAGGCTCCTGCAAGAGTGCTCTCTCCAGCCTGGTCTTAGGTGTAAATCAGCTGCATCCAATTGCTGATGCACTCTGTTCAACAACAAGCCCTGCTCACCTCGGCAGGCGTCACCTCGTAATGACCACAGGAAAAGAAAGCATTCCCCTCCTCATACTGCCTGTACACTTGGAAAAATACACCAGACCTGGAAATTGCAACATATCTCAGGCACCAATGAGGTCGCTACTGCCTTGGCACCACCCACAGAGTTCATTCAATAAACGGCTACACACCGGCACACAGGGGTGGGGCAGGGCTGTGGAACCACATCCTCACTGAGGTCTGTGCATTCCCTCTAGCTGGGGCTCAGGAAGCAGGAGGAGATTCAAGGTAAGTAGTTTATCTGGAAGAGCAGACAGCTACTTGATGCCACATTCTCAGCATTGTCACAAATTGCTTAAAGCCATCATCAGAAGCCCAGGCTCTAACAACAGCAAAGCCTGTACACTCTACAGGTGGTACAGCACATGCTAAGTGCACATTTCCTGAAATTTAATGGCAATTTTAATTCAGCTATAAAACAGCTGAATCATTCTGACTTATTTTAAGGTTTAAGAAAAGGCCCAGGAAGGATTCTCTCCAAGAAAATCAAAACTGCTGACAGTAGATCTGGTAAAAGCTGGTGTGAATTCTAGTGTAACCTTCACAGAGCAACCCTCATTTGTGCTGCCCTTTTATTAATTTCCTATTATTCAATGACCCGCAGCTGCCTGTAACACTTTGCTTAGATAAAAGTCATGGAGTGGTGCTCAGAAACAGAAGGGCTGTGTGGTGTGAGTCCTCACACCCAGGGAGGGCATGAGCCACACAGCTCTGTGCATCCCCACAGCCTGTATGGCTGGGAGCGTGGCAGGATCCTGCAGCACTCCTCAGCTACCTGACTGCAGGTGGGCAGGATGCTAGCTCTAACTCTAACCAGCACCTGTAAGACAACAGCTGAGTCAATTCATTGCTATTTCAAGTTTAGAATTTAAAAAGAATATAAAATGATCCCTCCAGACTTTCTTCCCAAACAAAACCTTATGGCTGAACTCTGATTCTTGGCTCCTTAGACAATCTGGAATTAATTGTCCCTTTGTTGTTTTAAGTGTTAAAGAATAACCTGGTGCCACTGGAGTATTTCCAAATGTTCTCAAGGACCCATTGCTCAGATCCTTCCTGTGCCCTTCCTACTGGCCAGATTAACATCTGAAACCCTCTCTCCCTGATGTTTGCAGTAGGGCTTACATTCATATACAGATGACAAGACTGACAGTCCTAGCATCAGTTGCTTAAGACTGCAAGGGCAGGATTAGTAAGACATGAATCTGGTACCAGGGCTCTCCGGTGGATCCTCTGTGGGAATGGTTCAGAAGGCAGAGGAGCAGCCTTTTTGTACAGGAGGTCTGTTCTAAACACAACCCCCTCTAAACAATCACAGGAGCACAGTTCACCAGAATTTAGATAATTTTCCTATTTCATTCTTAACTCTGAGTATCTGTGCTTTAAGGAGATATTAAATTTCTTAACCTAGTTTTCAGCACAATTCAGCAAAAATGCCAACAAGGAAATAATATAACTTACAATAATAATAGAGGGTAACAAATACTTCATCAAGCATGTGTCTGTATAGCAATTACAAATAGTTGGGTTATCAGGCAAGAAGAAAACCCACTATGCCTTCACTGGGCCAGCAAAAGAGTGTTAATACATCAGTGTGATGCCATTTGCACTTCCTAATTACTCTAGTTGTTAAATTAGAAGCCTTTAGCAAAATAGATGTACTGTAAAACATAACTCTAAAATACAGAAAAGCACACCCAAGAATCAAAAGATATATCAGCACCTGATGCCGGAAAAATAAGAGCCAGAGAAAATCTAAGTAGTACAAAACCCTAACAATTACACAAGATAAGACAAGAAGGAGCAACAGGGCTATCAGATCAACTTTTCTGTCAGTGTTCAAAGGTAACATTGGAAACAAACAAAACTAAAAATGCAAAGCAAATACTCCAGAATCCTGTGGCATTTCTTGATCCAAGACTTGTTTTCACTCCCTCATGATAACTTTGCAAGGGAACTGCTGTGGACTTCAGTCAGAGTGGAGTGTTTGGTGACACCTGGCTACGATAGGACAAGTGCCTGGGGGCAAAGTTTGGTGACAGCTACTCAGACACTCCAACATGTGAAAGAGCAATTCCTCACAGACCTACTCAGCTGAACAGGCTCTGATGGGTTAAAAAAAGAGGTAAAAAGAAGGGTATACAATACAGAGATCTCAGATGTGTTTGCAGATTTGATAGAGATTCATATCCTTCTGGGGTTTTTTTAGATTTACTCTTTTAAGATGTCTCACAAGACACCTCAAACAATCAGTCACTTTGAAAAAGGGAGACAACAGTACACTTCTAGTTGCCTTAAAAATTTATGACATTATTTATCAAAAGCTGCCTCATCAATCCATTACACCATGCACTTTGATGGGCAGGAATTCTCAGAAAGGCAGCACACCTGATTTCCCAGATCTTGAAAACCAGAAACTCTGCTGGGGCATGCACCAGCAGCTTTAACTTCCTGTAAGCTGCACTAGCATCCCATGTAACATCAGCAATAATTGTGGCACAAGTTTAAATCTGCTTTTAATGCAGTAACTTCAGTAGCCCCAGTGTGGCCACCAATGTTTCTCTAACACCAGATTTTTATTTACAGTCTTGGTCAATTCTTCTAAAGTGCTACAACACTTGTATTTATCATAATTAAAAACACACTTGACAAATATATTGTACAATAAAGTTTATTAGCTGTTCTCCTCTTTCTAACAAATGGAATGGATAGTGTTGATAATTCTTTACAAACCAAAGCTGATTTGGTTGTGTGACTGCCCCATGACTGCCATAAGTACATCCCTCTAAAAAACAATCAGTTGCAAACAAGCAATGGCAGGTACCAAATAATACGGGAATTGGCGAATTTCATTATTGAAGGTTTTGGTACAACGTATTCAGAACATTCAGCACAGAAGTTTGTGCATTGCAAATGGAAGATCTTGTGCCTGTGCAATCCGAGACGAACATGTACAGAAAAAAAAATATATTGTTGGCTCTGAATTCTCCCTTTGGTTAAAACATGCATATTACAAAGGGGACAGGGGAAGACAAACACCCGGAATTGCGTAGAAAAGAGGAGAACTTGCATGTATTTTTTTCTTGTACTAATATTCCCTGGACTTCATGCCCAGCCATCACAGCCCATTTGATTTTTCCGTGATTAAGGAAGGTAAATTCTAATTTGGTTTTTTATTTTTATTCAAAACAAGAAGCTAGGAGTAGGTGGTAAAAGAAAAATATATATTTTATATATATATATATTTATACGTGTGCGCAACTATGTAAAGAAAATAATTCCCATAGTTACAGAGTTTAGTTAAAGAAAGTTTAATATATATATATTTATTATAACAAAATAGGCAGTTATTGTGGGTAAAATATTCATTAAAATCTGACCCCTAAGAACACACACATTTTTAGGCTATCAATCATTCTCTCATTGCCCTAATGACCATCTCTGCAGCTGTTTTCTGAATTACTGCCAATGCAAATTTGGCATTCCTCTGAAAAATACAAGGTTTCCTAGCACCTAAACATATTTTTAGGTTCAAAAAGTGTGATGACCATTATCTATAAAGAATTTCTGCAACACACTATAAATAGTGTTTCATGAGGAAGATTAAAAACATTACACATCTTTGTCCCTAGCAATTTTATTGGCAAAAAATGAAAAAATAGATTATAAGAATATCCGTATGAAATTATGAAAATGAATATCCCTTTAAGAGTAGTAATGGGACTTAATGAAAATGCTAACTCAAAATTTAAAAGTTTCTTTCTAACTGCCTGGAAAGAAAAAAAGATACCATGACAATAGGATTGAACTCAGAAAATAAAACCTGAAATTGATTGCCCTGACCAAACCATGCTATTAAAGTTAAGCGTGCAAAGTTACTCATAATTTACAACTTCCTTGAATACAACTTTTCTTTCAATTGTTATGAAATTTTAAAAGAATGTCTATAAAGCTTTTTTGAAAAATCTTTGAAAGTTACTTTCCCTTAAACATTAAGGAATTTTACCCAGCAATTCCCTCCCACCCCCACCCTAAACTAATAGCTGGTCAGGCCATTCCACTGTCATGTTCGAAAAATGGCAAACCAACAACACACAATAATACAAATTATTTAAACTAAGAGAGACACCAAATGTAAAGCATTATGGGAACTGCAGAATGTGATGGTTAGGGTATGAACCACGCTGGAAGAACTAGAGGCAGGCTCCACTGGAAGGGCTTAAGAGTTGTCAGATGTAGTAGGTGATGTCAGTTAGAAAATGGAAAATAAAAATCTGTTTTCATAATTTTTCCTTTGCTGGAACCCAGATGTAAGGACCAGACTGTTCCTCTATGATCTGTTTCACTTGGTTGTAGATTTCTTCCAGAGTGTCTCCCTGGACAATAGCTGCAAAACATAATGTGGCAATCAGCAATCACCCCTCCTCGTTCCGTGCAGGAGCCAGGCTGCTCCTTGCCCTCAGAGTGCCACGAGGATTTCTGACTGCTGAAGGAACAGACACTCTTGGACACCCCTGGTTTCAGTGCTGAAGCACAGAGTGGTGCTGCAGCACACACAAAGCACCTCCTTGGGGACAGGGAACTTCCACTGTCCTACCAAGTATATACATGCAACTGAGGGGTTTTTTAACCTTTTCCTAGCTACACATTCCAATGTGCCTGAGTCAATTCACATCCTCCAGTATTCTTTTTGGCCCAACTTTCATTTGTGTTTCCAACACAAAGCAGGACAGTGCAGGGCTGTGTCCTCACAGGCTGGTGAACTCCTCAGCTCTATCCTGGAGCTGCACAGCAAGGCAGGCTGACCTCGAGATGTCTACCCAGCTCTACCTTTGCTTTTGGCTAAAATAAGGAGGAACTCATGGAGTTTGTTGTCCAGACAAGAGATTCCAGTTTTATAGACAAGAGGCTTCCTTACACAGTTAAAAGCACAATCTATACTCATTCCTGTCACGTTGGTTGATGTGTTTTTGCCAAGGCTAGAAATTAACTAGAAATGAGCCAATATGGATGTGTTCTGACATATCAGAATAAAATATAGTCTGGTGAAAATGAAGATAAAGTTTGAGCTGTTCTTACCAACACTTCAGCCTGGAAGAGCAATCACTGCAAGATAGCAACTTATTTTTAATTAGTCTCACAATCTCAGCATCAATAATCCAAGTAGTAAAGTTTAGCATGAAAGACAGTTTTGGAGGCAGGTCAGACTCACTCTTCTGTGCTCTAATAGAGTAGTGCTGCATCTGAGCTTTGCTTTCATGTAAACTAGCTTCCTTTTATTCCTACCATTCCATTCTTGTCTCTTAAAACCTTCTCCCCATCTGCAGCTCAATGCTGTACTGCCTGTGGGAGGAGGCTGCTCCATTGTTATAGGCCAAGTATAATGTTCACAGAAGAACAGTGCATGAGAAAGAGTTAGAAATGTCTTTGCAAGGCAAATAGGCCATAAGCTTCAGCATCTTCTCTCCAGCTAAATTCAACCACACCTCTTTCAAACCTCAGTAACCTCAAAGCTGAAGTAGGATGTGCTTTTCATCTACTTCAGTATAAAGTTTAGGTTTGTGGAAACAGAACCTGCTGATGAAGTTGGAAAATGGCATTAAGTCCTAAGAGTTTTCAAAACCTAAATTAAGCTCCCAGTAAATTTTTGTTTATTTTTATATTAAATTAACTGATCAAAGTGAAATCAATGTAGAGATACTAAGATGGCTCTATACCTCAAAGTAATCACAGATCATCTGAAAAACAAAGCTCACTATCTCAGTGGTTAAGCAAGAACTATTTTTACAGCAAGCCATAAAATTTCAACTCTGGCAAGTGAGTAGTGACAAGGAGAACACACCTGTGAAGTGTTCAGTAAATTCTTGCTCCAGTTTCGTGGCTCTCTCAAATGTTTTCTTGGCTTGCTCTTCCGTTAAGCGTTTATTCATTTCCCTGAAAGTGCAAATATTATAGCTTTTTTAAGCCAATACAAAATACTTGGTGTCTTTAAGGTTTTAAACTGTTGTTTGAATATTAATCCTAATAAAAGGATTAAACCCCAAAGACTCCAAGCAAAGACTGTAGTGGAAATGAGCTGTTCTGGCATTATGTTGCATGGAATTTAACACAATGACATTTATTTTCAAGCACTTTAGTTTGGATAAGAAGCCCCATCTTAAAGTCCCTAAAAATTAAACTCAGGTAATTAAATATGATTTAAAACACAAACATTACAATTGTCTGCATATAACTTGCACTTGGCTTTTCAAATACAACAGTCTCAAACAATTTAGCCTGAGGTACTTTACTTTTACTCACATGATATTTTCCACTGTTTTGGGTTTAATAAAAATGGAGATTGGGTACAGCTGGGCAATCTGCAACCTTTTGATCGCATTACCAGAAACATCAAGAATGCAATGTTTACCCTAAAAAGTGAGAGAGAAAGGAAAATGGCACTAAGAAAAGTTTAAGTCACAAGTAGCATAGCATAATAATTTAGAAGAGAAAACATGTCTCCACTGAAACCAAGAAAATGAGAGTATTTGCATCAACAATACTGTGGTTTCACCACTTTGGCTCAAGGTCCCCCAGTCTCCTCCCCACATCATTTGAGATGTTCCTGACCCTTCTTTCTTCATTCCTTTCTTCATCACAGCTTGCAGCCCAATCAGCAATGCAGAACAGTGGAACAGCTGGACTTCAACCACATCACCATCATTTTTTATTTTGCTTTGTTTTGGTACTAATTTGAGGATACTTTAGGGAGGTGGCCATGTCACAGATGTGATTTAGAGAAGAGCCAGATGACTTAACTGGCATACCTGAGGGAGTGCCCACCCCTGCTGGCAGGGAAATGTGCCACCATATTCAGATGGAACTGCAGAAAAGCCCTTTCCTCTCCCAGGTACCAGCCAGTAAAAATACCACATTGGAGATGGTGAAAGCAATTTATTTGTGTTGATTTATCATTCATCTCTTGAGAAACAAATATAACTTGACTATTCCTTGGGCAGCTGGAAGACAGCGTGGTAAAGCTGCTTTCCTCCCACTCTCTATTCTCCCTCTAAAAAGAATTTTCCAGCTTCATCTCAAAGGCTCCTCCTGTTCTCAGCTCCTTTCATCTAAGATATGCTCATTTCCACCTCACACATTTTTATTTCTTTCCTTTCTGAGTAGCATAGGATTAATTTTGCAGACTGTCATTTTAGAAAGCTACAGGGGAAGAGGAACAGAAAACCACTCCTGGGTGACTACATTAAGAAAAGCTTTTTATCAGGACACCAATGTGCATTACAGAAATCTGTGAGCCAGGATACAAACCCACAAGTACCATATAACCAAGGGTTACTCATATCATACAACACCATTCCTGAACTCCTGGGAGATGATTCCTGGAAGAATGTCTGAAATTACTGACATGCTTCTGCTTCCTGGCAGAAGAAATCACTAGGATCATTTACATTTGGTCTCTTTCCTAACAAAATCAGAATTTTACTTCAGGAATTTTTAAAGAGAAGTGTTCTTCCCACATGAACAATATGTATGTCTGTTTGCTTTCAGCTGATGGTAGCTGTTTCCCAGATGCAGTCCATGGGTCTGGATGCCAACTGGTAACATTTAAAAGAGGTGTCTGTATGTCCTAGCAGAGCATTTTACAGGCGCTGATCTGTCCACGTCTTTAAATGTGGCACATGCTCCAAGAGCTGAGAATTAAGAGCATTATTTGAAAAAGAAAAAAGGACCAACTAAAACACTATTTGCTGTGTTTGGCCCAACAGTTTAAGCCAGGAGCCAAAGGGTGGAGGGCTAGAGAGCCAGCACAGTACCTGTGCTGGGATATATGGGATATAACCAAGACAGTTTATTCCAAATCAGCAATGAATATGCATTAACTGTGGCCTCGAGACACATATTTGCAAGCTGCTGATGATTCCAAAGGAAAGAAGATATGAAAAGTCTTTTCAAGTGAAGATGTGAAAGACAAGGAAAAGAAACACAAGTACATCGTGCTACAAACATGTTTTTGTGCAGGGAAGCCACTTTGCTCTTTGCTCTAGAATAATATTTTATATATTTTAGTTCCTTAGTTGCACTGCATCTGATTGAGAAGCACTGCACAGCAGCCAGTGCCTTCTGTAGCTGAACAAAAAGAAACATCAGAAAGCATCTTTAGCTGTGTCCATTGTGGGTAAGGAAATGAGAGAGACAGGGATCAGCTGGAAGCATGGGCAAATGAACACAACTGAAGGCTATTTTAGGAATACTGTTTCTGGTTCTTTTGAGGTAATTGCAGTCACTTCTGTTCTGTCTTCTCCTAAACTGATTGCAGAAAATTTGGAAATGATCTTTTGTATCCCAGCAATAAAACCCACTGAAAAGACTCATCTTTTCAGCAAGATGGAAAAGAATACAAGGATGGGAACAATTTCAGATCAACCAGTTTGCAGCCCTGTCATGATTTTGAAGTACAGTTCTGAAGGATAGGCCATTGTTTCCCAGAAAAACAGTGTCAGCTGCAACTAAGAAATTGCTGCATCTACCCAAAGTCCCATGGTGCCTATGCAAGAGATTTGACTGCATGGAGACATCTGCTAATACTTTGTTCTTTGTGTCCATTCATGAAAGATTCATAGCAATTTTGTACCTTACTAATCCCCACAGATGGACAAAAGAAGAGAGTCAATTTCAGGTCCAGGATGGAACTGAAGGATTGTATTTGTAAAGCAAATGCCAACAGATTTATAATGTTTAAGCTATTCAATAATTTCATCATTTAACCACAAATGATTGTTTCACAGCTTTGTTCAGCCTCCAATACAAAATGCTGTTCATTTACTTCAACAATTCTGTAATTAATATTATTTTCTTTCCTTTTCTCACTCTGTCCCATGGGCCCAGGTTCCATTTCTTATGGTGACAAAGACAGGAGAAGAAAACATCATTTGCCCCACAGAATCTCACTGTGTTTGCCCTGGTTTTGCTTCCAGTAAATTCAGTTGCCAGAAATAGCAATACTCATCCATTTGGTCAAAATGGGCTACAGAGTTTTCCAGAGGACTGAAGTGCAGCCCTGTGGCACGTGGGTTACTACCCACACTTACCCTCTGCATGTCCAGACTGACAGTGCCCCCACTTGGGAGTTCCCACCTAGAAAATAGCTGGCCCTTCTTTCATATAGATCAGAGAACATTGGCTTCTGTAGATGTACTGGATTTGTCACCAGCAGAACAACACTCATCAACTCAACATGGAACATTTGCAAAAAAAATTTCACCACATGATTTTCTTTAAGACAAGCACCTTATTCTCAGAAATACACTTCCCTTCTCCCACTTTTTTTTTTCAGACAGATCAAGTCAACTTCAGTGAGACTTTAGAAATAATTAGAATTTGCAATAAATAGTTAATTCAAATCACTTTGGGATAGAAACAGCAAGGTTAATATTCAAAATATAATGGGTAGTTATAGAAAAAATACTTATAAAATTGAATTCTTTACATTTACTCTCTTCTCTTTGTTAGCTAAAACCATGAGGAGCCCAAAGAATAACATTTTTGTAAGTTTTCTTTTGCACAGGTCTATGTCAAGAGGATCCTCATATTAATTAACTGCACCAGCACTACTCTTCATTAGTTAATGATCTGTATATGTGAGCTAGGCTAATTAGCCTATAATTGCAGTTAATTCTTCTGTATTCTCTCTAAATAAGGGGTTTACAACATTATGGTTGCTTTTTTCCCACAATTTAACCATGACGCTTTCATTATTCCAAAGCTTCATTATTTCCCTAAATGCATCTGTGACAATACACTTTATTTCTAGCCTTATACAAATTCCTTTAAAAGTCAGAATGCTCCTAATGGCTTCTTGCCATTCTTCTCTTTCTCCCTGTCAGCACAGGCACATAATCAGCTCAGCAAATGAAAGTAAGTGGCACTGATTTACCTTTTCTGCTACTTCCCGCACTGATTGGACACTTGTTCCATAGAGGTGATTATTGTACTGGCCAGCTTCAATGAATTTGTGATCCTGAATATCCTTCTCCATTTGCTCTCGAGAAGTGACAAAATGGTAATCACGTCCATCCACCTCATAATCTCGTTTTGGTCTAGTAGTATCTTTAAATATAAACCAGTAGTTTTAAAGCAAAACAAAAAACAGTGACTTTTTTTCTTACAATATCCAAAAAGCCTCCCACTTGTACTGCAAAATTGTTACAAAGAGATTGATATTAAGATAGGCCTATAAAGTTTAAACAATATATTAACTTTTTTTTAACCCAACATACAGAGGATTTCTATAAAAAATTAGGAGAAAAATATAATCTAAAATTGCTTTAGTATTTGCTGAGACTTACGTGGAACACATGAGCCAAATTTGTCTGGAAATTCTGAGATCAGGTCATCATTTATTCTGTCTTTCATGGGTCCCAAAACAATCACAGGTCGAGTGTAACTGACTAATAAATATAAAGGAATAATGTCAGTTGTATTTCACATGACTGTTAAATTTTAAGAGTTCATCAAATTAAGCTCTCTCACATAGCAATGATTTTAATACTTTGAAGAATATGTACTTCTAAAGAGAATAGAAACACAGTGAAGAACATCAGTCATAGTCATAGTAAGATGTTAGACTTTCACTCTCAAATTATCATTCTCAGTGATTGAAAATGAGTCTTAAATTATGAAGCCTTAGGAAAAAAAAAAACCTTCTCACAAAGTAACATCCTAAATTCTAATGGAAAAATGAAAGAGGAGAGGTTTGAAAATCTTTTCAATTCAAAGAGGCACCTAAGCAGCAGCACCGTTCATAAAATTCTGTGTCTTTGTTGAGAAAAGCTTCTTTTCCTCTAAGGCCACAATTAAGCACTCACATACAAAATGACTCAAATATAAATAGTTTCTGTAACTATTAACACCCTTATAAAATTTAGTGTAGTACCTTTTGGAAGTAGTTTAATTATTTATAATAAAGGGATTTTGGTTGAAAAGTAAGTTTAAGCAGGTTATGTCTAATCACACTGTAAGAACCTTTAAGACAATAATGCCTAAGTATCTTGCCACCATCATGTAATTTCAGCAGTACAAATTTTAATTTTAGGTTCAATCTGTCTGCACAAGTAAGTACCAATTAATTAAAATCTGGCCTATTAAATATATTTTCATTTGACTCAGAGCTATTTCCTTTCTATTGCATTACTATATTTGCAAGGGGAATGTCTTGAATCCAGTATCTATTAACTTATTAATTAAATAACAAACATCTCTGCTGTTTCTCCCTTTGTGAGCCCCTCTGATGAGGGGAAACCGTTCCACTGGAAATTAGTAAAAGGCAATTCTTTTAAATGCAAGTGTGAGAAAATATTTTCTCCTAGTGATTTCCATTTTATTAAATTTTACTTTTTTCTGAAAAAAATCCCTTGGCAATTATTAACCAAATTAGCCATATAAGAAAGCCATACAGAAATGGGAGACTGATTAGAGACATTTCAATTGAAGTTGGTAAATAGACAAATGAGCTATTCACATGCTTTTTGCTGTGCCAGAAATGCTAAAGCAATATGAAACAGAAGGAAACTATCATTTATGAGGTTCTCACTGACAAAGCTGTTAAGCATACTGTACTTTCCTTCCACAATATAAACCACACAAGAATTATTGAAGTAGCACACCTTTGGATTCTGCACTAAATAATTCAGAGATTTTATTTAATAATTTACGCCTTTATAATTTATTAATTTGAATAACCATAAGTTTACACTTTAAAAGGGTGAAGAAGTTTATCCTGGTACTTAGTACATAAGGGCATGCAAAGCATTCTAACAATTCAGATTATTTCATACTGAGTGAGAGCTACAAACCTTCTTGTTGATTGACCGGTTCATATGACAACACATATTCCTCCTGGCCACCTAAAATGTAAAGGCAAAGACACATCAATGTATTTTTTTCCTAAAGGAACATATTTCAAAGGAGTCATTCCATGGACTATGATGATACAGACACTGCCCAGCAATATGCATTACAATGATGCTGATGAGGGACACCTTTTGAGAGCCATGAATTCTAGACCTCACAAAGCTAAGCCAAACACTGAGCTTTAAAGCATAAGACACAGAGAGTAGAAAGGAGTTCCTGGTGTAGCTGGCATGTCAAGCTGGCATCGAGCACAAGGAGAATTTCCAAGCATTGCTGAGGTGCTGCTCCCCACGAGTCCTGGATGCAATGCATGCATGCTGTCATTCACTGCTAGAGCAAAGCCTCCTGCAGTGGGAATGCTCTCCACACTCTGAGGGCAGCATTTACAAGAACATTTTTCCATATTTATACGTGGCTGGCAAGCATGTATGGCAAGGTGAACAGATCCTCCATTAACTTTATTGTGAATTGGCATATCCATAAACATCTTCAGCCACTATAATTCTACCAAGAAAGCTATGAATGTGTATACTAAACAACTACTATTTTATAAATTAATTTTTAAAGACAAAGTTGAAAGCAAGTAATGCTTTGGATTGTTCTCAGCTCCAGGAAGCACATTAGCAGTGAATGAAACTAAAATAACAGAATCTTGAGTTTTGACAGCTGTAGGCATTGTAAATGTTAGTGAAAGCATTTGAAATATACCTCAGTTGCCATCTCTCTAAAAGACTGATTCTAGTCTAACATTATATCTCTGAGTAAAATTAATTTTAACGAAATAACTAAAAATTAACTGTGACAGCAGAGAATTTATAATTCTGAAGACACAAGCTCGAATTACATGACATTGCTTTGAACTGAAGAAAATACAGTCCTCCAATATTTCACTTGTCTAATTTTGGAACATCCTTTGATGCTCATAAGCCATACTTAAAACAGGCAAAGGAACATACCAAGGCTACACCACAGTTTATGTAGAAACAGAAGGCAGATGAAGGCTTTTATAAATGCATCTAGAGCTTCTATATATCTATTCTCTATTTCAAAGCAAATGCAAAAAGATATTTAAAATCTAAATATTACCATTTCATTAACAGAAATATTTTTCTTATTTTGCAATAAATTTGCATTCAAACTGTCCTACAGCAATACATGAAAGAAGACTTTAATTTCCTAAATTGTTGCAAGTGAGGAATACCTTAAGACAGACACAAAATCATGCAACCTGTACATTTTAATATCTCAAAAAGTTACTCATGCAAATGGATTTTAGGACAGTATATACTTTCAGAACCCTTTTTAGGCTAGGGAGAGGAACAGGGAATCACCAACTATCAACTCATCTATAAAAGATCCAGCTCACTAGAATTAGATACTTCTTTGGAGAAGTCACATTGCTAAAAGGTCAAAGAATAGTTATGCAAACTACTAAAGAGATAAGAACAAGTAAAAAGCATCCCCTGATTGAGGGCAAAAAGTATATATTGTCACTGCTTTTCAATTATTTGGAAAAATTAGTATTAATAGAATGAACCTTTTGAACAACCGTACTCATCTGTAATCAAGATAACTTTCATATTAGACAGCAGTAAGAAGAGATTAAAAGAATATTTTAATAAAAAGTGCTCGTAATTACACATTGAGACAAACAAATCCATGACATCCATAATAAAATCATGGCTTCTCAAGTAACAATAAAGTAAAAAATAGTAGTACCAATAACCAGCTTTAAATGTAAATAGCTAGCTCTCAGAAAAACCTTGGAAGTGAGGGAAGAGAGGAAAGCAGCAAATTTATGAAGAAACAGACACGGTTAGATAGTTTTAATGGTGTGCCATTAAAAACTATAAAAAATTCTGTTTATCAAAGGCAACTTCCATATGTGCTCAATTCTGTGTTATTCTCAGGGAACACAGATGCCTCCCTCAATTAGTTTCTTTTCAATTACAGTCTGCAACAACACCAGCCTTTTGCATACATGTATACACATTCTCTCCTTCATTGTCATCATCTGGAAGAAAATATGTGGCTCATTACCTCTGAAAAGATCGACAGCCAAACAAATATATCTGTTAATGAACCACCTTCCTTATCATCCTGACATAAATTAGATATTTCTGCAGTGCCCATTACACAGCAGGCAGCCAGGAGCTGAGCACTGAACCATTGCATGACTTTCACTGCTCCTTCGTTTCATGTTTCTCTTCAAATCCTCCACTTTGCTATTGTCCTGCTCTGCTCTACCATGGCTTGCAGCTCTAGACTGCAGCCTTGCTGGGGAGCTGTTCTGGAAATGAATAGTGGGATTCCAGTCCTGGCTGTGGTTCCAGACATGGCGAAGCACAGCAGAGCAGCACCATGCAGCCTATTACCCACCATGAGCATGGAGTGCCACTGCAGCTGGGGTAACAGCAACCACTACTGGAGCTTATGCTAGCAGTAAAAGCAAACTGAGTGTAGTATTTAGAAGACACTATGTCTCCAGGAAGAGAGAACTAGCATGCTGATTTATCAAAACTGACTCCAGCACTGAATGTGTGTCGTATGCTTTGAAGACAGTTCATACTAAGCACCCACACTTGACAAAATAAATGAGCTGAAAGCAAGGGTAAATACATGTTTGCTTATCTGTACTTTCATTGAAGTATATACATATTAAATCTGAGTATCAGTTGTGAAAAACTTTAGATACTTATGGCATTATTTAATGGATTACACAGTTCGGCTACAGTTCCAATATTAAGGCTCAGCTACATAAAATTATATTTGTCAGCGTTAAATTTACCTTTAAATTTAACAGCTTGTGTAATTTAAAAAAAATTAGTGGATTCAAATTAAATTGAACTAAGAAAATCACCGACAACAATAAAAAATATCCATAATGGAGGTTTGCAGCAATTCTAGGGAGTTTTTTAAAAACAAAGACATGGAACAATTTGCAGTACTCCACCAAATACACAAATACAGATTTCACCTGAAGCTGACTGGGAAGTTCTATTTAACATGTAAATACCCAGAAAAGACAGACAAACAAAACCAAAGAAAGAGCTGCAAAACAAAGGCTCCGAAGAAACAAAGAACTTAAAAACACTTACGGTAACTACTTTCACTATCGCTGGCATTAGAGGTTACATGCTCTGAAATTGCAACACAATGGGAAAAAATAAGGAACATACACCAATGGCATGAGTCAAACAAAGAAAATCGACAAAAAATAATCCAGATGAAAGACAATACTGATATCAAAGTACTGAAATCAATACATACTGCATTTAAAAGTTTTAACGTACTTCTCATAGCTCTCAGGATCAAGCTTAATTTCATATGAAAGGAATTGATGTTAATAAAAAGAAAAACATTAAATAGCACATAAAATAAGATTACAAGAAGTACACTAATTCATAATTCACATGTAACCCTGCAATTTTTAAGTTTTCACTTCAGGATGAATTTTGTTGTGTAAAAACCTTGGGATTATGCATTTCAACTTTTATGCAAGCAATTTATTGATTACATTTAGTCTCTTGTAGAGAAAATGCTGGATTATATTAGAGGAAATATAGTGCAGCATGTAACACAATTTGTATTAGGTGTGATAAGGCAGTTTTTAGAAGTCCGTGCTGAAAACAGACAAGAAACATGTTCTGTTTATAGAACAGAATCATCTAGAGACATTTCTGTACCATATTACATAGTTCAAACTAGGTATGATCATAAGGCCATAAAGGCTGCTTATGATTTTATGTTCCAAAGTATAAGGCCATAAATGTTGCTAAAGTTTTCCAGTCTAGACCAGGAATTCCTTTGAAAGTAGCCATTTCAGAATTGAGAAATGAATGTTACAGCTACTAGAATTTCTACTTCATGATTGAGGACAGGTACAGAAGTGCACTGGCCCTTACAAGTAATTTCACAAACACTTTACCACCTTACAGTTATGCCTTGTGAAGAAATGCTACCCCTAATGCCCCTTAGCCACATCCCCTTAGGGCAGAGACTCCTTTCCCTATTGCATAAGTGTCTAACAGTGTATGTATTTAATATCTGTGATAAAAGCAAGGTCTTGGCTTTTTTTATTTGTCATTTTAATACATTTAGCGGTGGGGCATGTACACACAAACATTTCTGCCAAGAGTAGGCAGCAATACTTGAATCTGACTGGATTCAAATAGAAATACAAGGTCACCCCTATCAGCCCTTCACCTGGTCTAAAAGCATCATAAGTGTTCAAAATAGAAAAACTCTCCTAGCATTTGTTAAGGAAAAGTTGTGTTTGCTTTAAGTAGCTGTAAACATCAGTAGCCTAGAGAGAGGAGTGAAAACTGTTACCAGTTAAAGTAGCACGGCAATGGTGGTACTATTACTGTAAAGAGCCATAAGGTTATTTTAAATAAATAAAAATACAAGGACACAATATAAGTAACATTAAAAAAATAATCACCAAATTAAAAACACAGTACTGTTAAGGACAAACAAGAAAGCACTGGTAAGCTTCTGAAAACAAAAAAAAAACATCTAATGTGACAGTCACATAAACTTTACATGTTCCTGAAAGCAAAAACTCCAAAAGATTACAAACTAGGAAAAGCTTATGAACCAGTTTTAGTTAACCTCCTTTTGCCAGTGGAGCACCAATCTCAAAGAGATCTGTCCAAAAAAAAAAGTAGTAATTTTTCAGATGGAGGTTAAAATAACTTGGGAGTATTTTGATCACTTACTCAGGCCTTTTGATCCCATGTCGTCAGGGACCTCCTGCAGAGTAGTCCCCAGAGGGCAAGCAATAAAAAGACAATCACAAAGAAAATAATTGTCAGTAATATATAAAATTGGCGCTACGACAGGAGACAGTTCCTAGAGCATCACAGGGAAAAATGAGTCCATAGAATTTGACTTGACTGGCACATGAAGTGCAATCAGTAATGCAAATGGCAGAGAACACAGTTTGTTTTGAATTAGCTCTGAATTAGCAAATTTATGCAACTCTGTTTTGAGAATACACTTTTTTTAACTGCTGGCAAGAACAATGAAAATCAGAGTAACCTCTCTTCATTAGGAAAATCAAATTAGAATGAATGACTTTGATAAACCAGTCTAAAGGGACTGATTTGAGAAGCTGGTAAGCTCCGTTATACTTTCATGATACTGTGCTTTCTCCTCCAAGTCACAAACAGGGCAGCATCACTGACAGCACTGGAAGGCAGCTATCTCCTCCAGTTAGCCAACAGTATTGCCCAGTTTATTCCAAACTGGGATACTCTTGTGTTAAGTTTGATTTTGACAGCAAACAAAGGTTTGCCCTGGTTTTGTAGCCTGGTTTGCCAGTGGCACCAGGAGCTCCTCAGCCTGTTGCAGCTCATGAAACTGTCTCCATGGTAACACCCTAGTGCAGTCTAGCAGGCCCTTCTACTGTGCTTCGCTCTCCATGGAATGCCACATACTTACGGTCAATATCACTGGTTTCCTGCTCACTCTGGTCCTTGTTCTTGTAGAAGGGAAATTTTCGGGAAAAGAGGTTCTTTTTACGCTTGTCATTGAATGACTGCTGAAGAAGAGAAGGAGGGGCAAAACAAAGGATGTCTAATGTCTGTGTGAACAAAGGCCCAGAGCAGCAGCTTTGCGGAAGCTGACTCCTACAACCACATTATGCAGTGCACATCTCAGCTTAACACTCATCTTCCCAGCTCATTAGAAACAGACACTGGGATCATGGCTTTGCTTGGATCCTCCATGTTTCACATGCTTAGTAGTGAGAAAACTGGTTCATGCTATAGAGCCTGACCTGTATTTCACAAATAGGCGTGCTCTGAGTGTTAAAAAAAGTGAAAAACTAGGCTACTGTAAGATGGCCAAACCATAATGACTCAAAGTCAATTAAATCACTGATATTATCTCATTTATGGGTTACAGTATTAAAAAAAAACCAACCAAAAAACCAAGCTGAGGCTTTTGCAAATGACTGATATTATAACAGAACATCAAAAGTATTGGGCAGTGTTACCATCCAACTAAAAAAAGTCCAAAACTTGTATCAGTGTTTTACTATTGCAATTCATTGCAAATTCACTGAAAGGACTTACTCTGTTCTATGTAATTTTGCATCCTAATACGAATATTAACTTGAAAAGACACCAGCTAATTTCTTTGGTTTATTGAGGCAATTATGTTTTTCAAGAGTGTACTTATAATTACCACATGAAAAACCCTGTATATCAAGGATCATGTTCAGCAACTTTTGACATTAACTGCTTGTGTTGCTGAAGAATTTCTGCATCTCAACTGCTACAAGCATTTCTAGAGTTACTTACATAGACATTTACATCCATATAAATATAAACTATTATTGTGCTGTTTGCTCAAGTGATGGAGAGCATCAATGCATTTTCATTCCTATATATGTATGTCTATATGTAATTAGCACAGATTTTACTAATAACTGCCATATCTTCAGCTGAAGACATCATGTGACTACAGCACCTTTAATTTCATGTTCCAAATCAATAAAAAAACTTAAAGTATAAATAAATCAGTAATGTTTTAATTGCAATTATGCCCAGAACTAGAGCTAATACAGATAACTTAAAATCAGCAGAAATTCCCTTCCATCTTTAGGCATGAGTGACTCATCTGACCAGTTTTGGAAAGACATAAAATTTGTTGTATTTTTGTCATTTGGTTAGCAGAAAAAAACTACAGTAGAAAGGATGGTAAAACAGGAAAACACCCAACTTGGTCTTGAGACCCTGTGCCGTAGGGGACTATTTATTTCTAAGCCAAGCAGAGCCCATGTGCAGCAAGAAGTAAGAAAAGCGCCACGGAAACATCTTTTAAAAGGTATGGTAAAATCAAATAATCATGCATTCAAGACTCTGTTAACAAGTGGTTCTAAAATTTGGAGCACGTTAGCTTTCAAATAATTGTTTGTCTTTCCTCAGCCAATGTGAGCTCACATTCCTCTGTTACAGGCAATAGAGCTGCAGAAGGCATTTTATCCTTTCTACCAGCATCAGGTATGGAATGAATGACAGTAACAAGTAGGGGTCAAACAGGACAGAGTTTTTTCAAATGATGGGCCACATTTTTTGTACAACTGAAAACTAGCACTTGGCCTTCCTAAAGAGAAGGGCTACAGTTGTGCTCCTTTCCACAGTGCAACACAAAAGCTGCATCCTGCTACAGGACTAACAATCCTTCTGGCCAGATGTGCTTGACAATAGCAGATACTTAAACTTCCAGTGATATTTTCATTACCAATGTTTTAAAAAAATTACTTAAAATTAGAAGGTGTTAAAGAGGCACATGGTACCATGGGAGCACAATCAGTGCCATTGAGCTCTGGAAACAACAATACTGTGCTAAGGAGGAAATCCATAAAACCTTTAATTGCCTTGCATCTGTGTTCGACTAAAACTGTTGTTCCACTGTAAAAATTGGTAAATTATCAGCCTGACACATAGACAAAAGATGAAGTTTCAAGCCAATCATATGCCTGCAGGAACCATACTTGGCACAGGCAGAATTTTATGTTATGGTCCTCCTGACCTTCTCTAACAGAAGTCACTGCAAATGATTTCTCACAACCAGGAAGGGTAATGTAATCTAGAGAATAAGGACAACAAATAAATATGTCCAAAGGAGATCCTTGCTGTGTATACTGAAAAATACTATAATGTGTTCAATTCAAAAAATAAAAGAACTCACATCTATAATTGTTTCATTTGGGCAAGTCTGTCAGTTTGGTAAAAGGAGACAAATGTGATAAAGCTAAAATGGTTCAGTGTAGCTGAGGTGGTGAGAATGGGGAATCTGTACAGTTAAAATTAAAGGACTAGCTGATTTATTGTGCTTCATAAAACATAATCAAGTTCTTCATTATAGTTGTGAAAATATTCCATAACAATTATTTTAACTTTCTTACAGTAAGTCTTCCTGACCTAATGTGAAACTTTATATACTGCATGTATAATGGTCAGAGTCAGTTCCATTGCCAAAAAAAAGAGAAAATAAAAGTAATATTATACTGATTTTGCATAAAAGATTAGCCAAAAGATTTCTTTTAAAAGATATCATGATTATAAAAAGAAGGATTTGCTTATTAGTTGAAAACGCATAGTAATTGCATTAAATTTTTCATAAGCCCACTGGCAATCATTCACAGCCATTATAAGCAGGAATATATTAAATCAGAAGCAGCACAGAAAATGAGATAAATGTGTGTATGAAAGGAACAAACAAGAATAAAATGTAACCATTTTTGCTCCAGATTTTTTAGGTTTCCTTACAATGAAAGGAACATGGATTTTAATGTTAGCCATCACTAGGATTCTTCAAGGTCTTAATGTAGAAATTTTCAGAAACTGTATAAAATTGGTATTTCATCCTGTTTATGGAGAATTAGCACACACAGAGACAGGAAGGCACATGGTCCATGAGGACATGTATGGTGCAGTCAACTTACTGGGAAAATACAGAAGGAATACTTCAAGGAGAAACTCTGATGTTAAAACATTTACAGCTGAAGCAAGAGACTGTGAACAGTGTAAGTGTTTGCAAAATGAAATGTTACTACAGAAAAGGAACTGCAGTTCTACATCAATGGCAAGCGTAGTTGCTTTTCCACTCAGTATTCCATGCATTTCTTTGGTGCTCTGTTAGTACACAGGGACTGTGCACCAACTCTGCTTTTGTCAAAAAGCTACTTCAAACACATCAGTAATTAACTGTTTGCAGTTAATTGGTAGACACCCTCTAAAACCATGCAATTATCTTTCAAAGAACATGGTAGCATTTGAAAAATTCCTTAGTGTATTGAAAAGAATCTGAAGTATTTAAGCCTCTCTTTATATGACTTCTAAAAAGCAAACTCAAATTACCATGTCAGTTGATAATATTTTACTCCAATACCAAACTACAAAAGCACCAAAACAGAAAAATGCTGCCAATAATCCAGTAAATCTCCAGGGCAGTACCATAATTGTGAATCAGAAAGTAGTTAGAGATACTGATTTTCTTTTAAGCAAATACTTATAGGGGAAAAACATGACATTTCATTAATAACTGAAACCTTTGCCATGTAGCAGAGGGATATATATAGGAATTTTAGACTCTTTATACTTTGCAGTCCTACACTATCAGGATATAATACTGAAGCTTTACTATTTGATGTATGTGATTTCTGAAGTTATGAAAACATTGTATGTGAAATAAATTACTAAAATGCACTTGTGGGATTTACAATAATGAGTAACCAATGCTACAGCATTAGTGCCATTAAAAATATAATCACTATTTCAAAAATAGCTTCCTCAGGAGCTTAAAGCACACTTCAGATTTTTTGAAATGGTAATATATTATTAATTTAGAAGACTCTTACATCTAAAATGCACAGGGCTGAGTCTTGAAATTACTAGTCACATACTACTGGTAGAAATGATAAGGTTGTGGAATTGTTTCTCAAATTTCAGAACAGACAAAACATTGGAAAAAAGCCTCACCCTCAAAACAATAAAAAAATTTGGCTGCTGTGCCATTATGAAATGGCTATAATTTTGGCTACAAACATTCCTATTTACTACCTAAGTAGCCTCACTACTCATTCCCATCACATGTACTGTGACAGAAATCACATCTGGTGCAGAGCTGTTAGAAATGGCACAATTCAATACTTGGTAAGGATATAGAGCTCCTGCTGCATTATAGTATTAAGAAGCATATATATTTGTGTGCTAATCCTTTAAACAATTTGCAGTGTTTTGGCAATTAAAGTCTGCTTTGGTGCTCAGAATTATTTTATTTCTATTTGATAGAATTTACTCTTTTCACTCAAATCTGAAAGTGATTCTCCACACACAAAACCACTGAAAAACGTTACCATACACAATGCCAGGTGTAATTAGCACTAAATTAACTCACCCCTTTATCTCCTCTTGTTTTGGAATTGAATTTCACTGTCTTTAAACGGGCTCGTTCTTTTTTCTCAACTCTGCCACAAAAACACACACAAAAATGTCAGAAATCAGCAAAACTCCAGAACTTCAAGTTAGCTCTTGTTACAGCAGAAGCATACTGGTGTACCTTTTGTTGGACCTATTTTATTGCTTATGACACTTTCAGAAAATGGAAGCCTGCTAATGGAAAACTGTCATTTCTCAAGTGATGCTCTGTGGAATTATTTGGAAGTATATTATTTGGAATTATGTGGAAGTATTTTGTGGCTATACATGTTCAATAAATCCAGAGAGTGCAAAGAGGAAACACAATATAGTAAGTGAACAGCCTCGATTATCAATCAATAGCAGATCTAAGATTCAGAGCACCTAAACTCTTATTTGAGTCTCCAGTATGCGAACAAAAACCTCATCTCCATTGGCTACCAAAGAATGTTTTTCCAGTTTTTCATGTTCTGGGTAGAAAGAATTCATGATAGTGTCATGACTTGAATAAAATTCATTCACACTTCGCACCTTTTCATAAATGGTTAATTATCTGATATTAAACCCACAGCTTACAGTGAGAACAGAGGTGGATGTGGACCACCTTTATTAACTTCAGCACACAACTCCTAGGGCTAAATGGGGTTTTAATAAAGGTTTCATTGAGTAAATGAGAATCCTACTACAGATTACTTAAAAACAAAAGAATCAAAGAAGTGGCTGATGTGGTACAGAATTAACAAGAAAGAGAAAAGCATATACAATATTTATATTAGTCAGATCTTTCATAGCAGACATTTCCAAGTCAATGAAGTAAGCCATACCTCCGTTTGCTTGGGATAACTCCAATTTCATCACTTTCTCCATCTGGAGTTACCTGTCGTGCTTGCCACCATTCATCATCAGAAGCATTAATGACATGGAGAATATCACCAAATTTGAAGTTCAATCCTTGACTTGGGAGGCCACTGTCTTTAGTCTTGTCATAATCAAAAAGAGCTCTACATTGGAAAGAAAGAATTAAACATATAAAAAAAAAGCAAAAAAAAACCCAGGAGACTATGAATAGCACAAAATATGAAGCAAGCTGCCTGTACTATTCATAAATGATGGCATCATTCTGACAGGTACTTACAAGAAGGCTGAACACACTCTCATACATGCACAGAATGTGTAGCACAGTACCCCCAGACACTTCTAAGCTTTAATCAATGAGAAAAAACTTGATCCAGAGCAAACCTTTAGTGCTTTACAAAAACTCTACAGGAGACACCTACTGCAATTCAGTAAGTACTTTGCACAGAGCAAGTTACATGTCAGCCTAGGATAAAAACGACAAGTAAGTATTTAAAGCATAGAGCACAGTCAAAAGTTCTGTAAAATACACTTCCATATCAAGTTATAAATTTAAATTTAGTAATTTAGTACAGTTTAGTACTGTCTTTAAAATAAAAGTCAGTATCATCAGTTCACTGGAAAAAAAACCTTAGAAATATATCTGCTCACCACTTTGTACTGTAGTACCCAAAGGCAGAGAACCTTATGCACATTCTTTTAGGAATTTCCTGACCATTTTGAGAGAATCTCACCCTTTTTCCTAAGGTAAGCCTGTTTTCAAATAAAAGATACCTGAGCAGCAGCTGCATGACTACAGTTTTATTAACATTCCCTCTGGCAGCAAGACTGGTTTATGCAACTGACTCCTGTTCCCCTTTTTGCTTAAGAAAGCACAGTTGTCTGGAAAGGCACATGGTCCACCATGATATGGAACTGATCTGGTTTACAAGTCATATCTTTTCTGCCTTTTGGATCATTTTATACCTGGACAAGTTCCCTGAGGAAATGAAGATATCTGCAGTCTGTTTCTCCCTAGCACAGCTGAAGGTTTAATGAGGATGTGGAAATGAAAGATGACAGGAGTCTCTTGGCAAACAGCAAGAGATACTGCTCAGGTTCTGCTTTCTGAAGGACTTCTTTTACATTTGAAAATAGTTCATGAACCTCACCTATGTGAAATAAATGCTTGTATGACACAGTCCAAAAAATCCTCAACATTATTTAATCTGCCAGCTCATGTGTTGTCAGTGCTGCACTTTCTGAACAATACCTGAATTCAACTTACTCGATACCAAGCCAAAGTAGTACCAAGAGATCACACTGTGATGATTTAAAAGGGTGTAATTTTCCTTGTCCAAATTCAGCTTGTTTCTTCATTCTGAACACTGGTCTTACATACCTTTTTCTGCTAGATTTTTAATATCACAGAACGTCAAAACCTGTTTGTTCCAAAATGTACTTCAGCTTTGTGAATTTTGCTTCCTCAAGCACTGAGTGATCTGTATGTGTTCATAACCAATAACAAGTTGTTTACAGGGAAAAAACTCAAAATATTCTGTTATACCAATTCATTTTCACCATCTACTGCAAAACCAGAGCTGCTTAAGACAACATACCTTTCTTAGGCTATAAAATATTTTTTTAAAAAATCCTAAAGGATTAAAGGGTTTAATAAAGATTTTTAGAATGTCTAAAAAAAGACAGAAATTTTTAAATGGCTTCAAAATATTGAAGAGCCTTATACTTAAATAGAGATTAAGAACCTTATACCTTAATTTGTAGTACCTTTAGTTTAAGTTTATAACGAAATTCAGACCTTCAATTTTGAAATACTTTGGAGGTTGAAATACCACTTTCCTTAGCAGTGCAACCTTCATAATAAGATATTTTGGGTTAATTCCACAGCATACTTAAGATAGACATCCTGATTATTTTTTAAAAAATCAGAATGCTTTTTTTTTTCATAACCAAAATAGTGCAGGTAAGAAAAGGATACAGATGGGAAGTAGCTATTCCTCCACATTTATTCTGCACGGTTGTTCAAGAAACACTCTGGACAAATATCATTTCATATCTCAAAATAAACTGCACATAATCCAGTATGTACTTTCAGTGCAGATTCAAGTTGTATACATTTTCACTGAATTAATTACATACATCGTGACATTTATTTCCTGAGATTTCTTGTTAGCATTCAAGCAATGATTTCTACCAGCTCCACTTTTTACTTCTATTTTTGAGTTTGCATATAAATTTATAAAAGCTGTGAGCTTGGCCTAACAGCATTAACATATATGTTGACTGCATGAGAAAAAATGCTCAGGAGTGAAATGGAAGCAGAAATGGATAAAGCCATTATTGCCAACATTTGCTTTTCCCACAAGATAAATGGTTACACAGAGCAGGTTTTGCACAATTAAAGGCAGTTTCAACAAACACATTTTCTCTGGTAAAGTCACTTCAGGAAAAATAATTTTATTGGGAAAAAAAGTCAAAGCTGATGAAAATAGTTGTATAAAAAGATCATTTAGGGTGTCACATAATAGTGACAAAGCTATGCAGCTAACATTTATAGGAATACCAGGAACTGCTAATGATCCTATAAATGACCTCAAAAGCAAACAGAATTAACAAGAATTTCTTTTGATTCCAAGTGACTAACATGGCTTTTCCTGTATGCCTGGCACATCATCAACCAAGAAGTCACTTCACAGCCCAGATGATGCATTTATCTACAAGATGGAATATAAAAAATACAGTTCTATTAACCTCCTGCATGGGGACTTTCATTACAGATTAAAAATGCCATAACTTACTTATTGTAAGTTATAAACACGAATTAACTTAAAAATAAATTTAGCAATCCTCATCAACTAATGCTTTGAATGCAGATCCATGATATTTACTGTAAAGTTCTATTTAAGTTTAAATGGGAAGTCTTAAAAAATATTTTCTAGAGAAAGCGCCAAGTCCTCCTTTTTATTTCACTTTGTATTACTCAGGAACCAAAGAGCACTAAAAAGGTGTCTCAGCTCCTTCATCCACAAGTCTAGAGAAATTGAAATTAGGTTGCATATTTCATGAGTGTTTATGCTTCAAAGCCAAAAATGTAATGGCTGTGTAACAATGCCAAATTTTCCAGAGTATCTTTTTACCTGCCACACTCATTACTTTCAGTGTCAGAGGCTGTTGACCAAATTCTACCAAAGCATTTCTTCAATAAACAAAGCAACCAGGAATTCCTTCAGCAAAAGCAGCTCTATGTCTCATTTCATTAAAAATTAATTAATTTTACCACTTCACAATAAATGAAGGTCAGCTTGTAAAGGAGGTTCTCTTTTTCTGAGTTTTTGGGAAAGTTGTTTGAAACTTACTGTTTGAACTCTGAGAATACCATAAAGAAGGCCCAATTAAGCAGCAGACAAGTACACTTAGCCTGCTGCTAATAGCAGATCTTATTTTTCCAAAGGACTTAAGTAAAATTTCTTAGTCATTGTAAAACTGTTACGTTTCTTCAACTTGGAGACATAATCATTTTTGCTGTGATTCAAGCACAAATCAGTGCCATTGTTTGAATTTGGAATGTATTGTGCTGATCAGAAAAATGCACAGAGGTAAATGTAATTTTTGATTTGGAATGCTGCACACATTGCAGACTGAGACTTGCCACAGAAGATGAGATTAAATATGGAACAGATTTACTCTCTCTCCATGTGTTATCACAGAAACCTGGTACCATGAAGGTATCTCACATGTGCTTTTTGAATCTCCAGGTGAGCATATATATCTATATAGATATAGATCAGATGCAAACCCAGAACCATTCTGAGAGAATCTATCTCAGAACAAAGACCAGAAGAAACATAAAGCAAAATAAAAGAAGACACATCAGTACATCTGAATGAGCAGGGGACAGGGGGAGTGGTGTGGGGGGGAACAGTAGGATGTGCAAATGGAGAGTCAGCTGCTGCTGAATTGCTCTATTTGGATTGCCCTCCAAGGGCTGTTTTCCAAATTGCTGTGCATCATTTTTTGATATAGATACAATTACAAAGAAAAATCTGCCATTTTACTCCAAATTGTATTTTTGGGCAAACACAATTGCCTTTTCCTTAATATTACATAATACCAAAAAATGCTGTTTACAGGCAGACTAGTTTTAAAGATATCATGTTTACAGGGATACAATGATCTGATTTTATTTCCTAATTTGATTTTGAGAAAGCAGCAGAGATGATTTTCATGGTATTTTTATTTAATAGCTTTTCTGAAATCGTGATTGAATGCCTATAAACATTTTACTGGTGGATTTACCATTCAATTCAGCATTTTGTTACATAACTGGCATCCTTTAAGGCATATCCAAAACCCAGCACTATTGAAAAAAGATAACTGAAGTTATTAAAGTTGGCTTTGAATTTAATTAAAAGTACAGTATGACTATACCAGAGTGACTTATAATAAGAAATAAAGTGGGTAAGTAACATGTTCTGTCAGTATCTAGCAATATGTGAAAATATTCATAAAAGTTACTTCAATGGGGTCAAAATTACATCAGAAACAAGACAGAACAGATGAGAACCCTTTCTGTGCATACTAAGCTGCCTCCCAGTATTTGGCAGCCTTTGGTGTGATGACACAAGCAGATCCCAAAAGCCCTAGCAGCACCCTCTGTAAAGGGATGTGGGTAGAAAAGTACTTTTGTTGGGAAAGTTTTGCATTTTAGATATTTGCACTGACTTATACCAACACTGAATATTGAGCCTCAAAAACTTTCAGTGAAACCAGTCCCCACATGCCAGCAGCCTGGAGAAGGCTGCAAGTTCTGCAGCAGCTGGCAAAGTCAAAAGCTCAGCAACTTCCATCAGTGGAATTAAAGCTACATAAAGAGAAACTGCTTGTCAGTGGGTCAAAATATCAGATGTGTGAACATGAACAGAAGCAGTTTAGAACCTAATCAGGCTATAGCTAACCAAGAAAATAAAAGCATTTGGAATTGTTTGGGCTTAGGTATTTGATGAGAGCTAAAGCAATAGATCTTGGGATTATGGAAATGAAGATCTTGGCACAATATCCATATGGACATTTATCTACCTGTGGAAATTCAAAGATATGGATAACTGTGGTATCAAGCACTTACCCTTATTATTTAGGGCATTTATTTTTAGAGATTTAAATTTTGACCCCCAAAATATTTAAGGCAAACAGAAGTAGAAAAAAAAAGTAGGCTCAGATCTGAGAAAACAGAATCCAGCTGCTGAAACAGTAGGTCAAAACAAAGAAACTACCTGTTAGAGGTAAACTAGCTAAACAAGCTAAACAGAAGCCCTGTGAGTATTTAGCTACATTTGTGTCAAGCATTCAGAAATAGTTACAAAGGACAGTGACTTTCCTCAGCATCAGTGCAATTACCAAGAGGCTACTGACTCAATCCAGAGATGAGCTGATTTGAAGAACCCAAAACCCAATTTATTTTTAAAAATGCAATCCTTTTACCCACGTTCCATAAAACATTATGCTTTATCAGTACACGATAAGCAATGTAGGAGTTGAGTGACACATGAATAAGCTGCACCCTGCCATAATTTCCTTGTGAAACCACCTATTTTCTCATCTGCTTCATGCTCTTATGTTTCCACTTCCTTTCAGCCTCCTTAATGTTTAATTTGATATGAATAAATTAATGAGTTATACTCAGTTCATTTGCTTTGCATTTTCTCTCTTGGTTACCATGGAAAAATATTCCACAACAAAATTCAATCAGATAGAGAAGTAAGGTCCTTTATTAAAGCCAAGAAAACAACTAAAGTAAGCTGAAGGAAATAAGATGGAAATCTGTCAAACCTTAAGAAAGAGAAGACTATAAATTTGAACTCAAGTACTGAACAAGGGAGAATATGAAGACTGCTGTCACAAAACCACAAACTGATCTAAGCAAGTTTTTAAGACTTCACATACACTGACTTGAAGAAGAAATCTATGCTTTTGCTGAAGGATTGTCATCTCTCTCAAATGAAAGGACAAAAAGCAAACAATAGCACCATTCTTCAAAGTTCATATAGAATTCTCAGGGATATTACTGCTTTTTCAGCTATATTACATTAATCAGTCTAAATACAGCTTTATTTTTATTATATTTGCATATAAGTATCCCTTTATTAATACTTGGTAAATAATTGTACGAAAACCAAATACCAAAAGAGTAAGTCTAGAGAAAGCAGAAAAACCCAGGAGCAATGCCATGAAAAAGATGATTACCTGACATAGAGGGATCTCTTCTGGCTGGTTCTCAAAGATCCTGATCCTGAGCTAATGCTACTGTTCATCATCTGCTCCCGTAAATCATGGATTTTAGCTTCAAAACGACTGTATTCTGTAACAAAGACAGGCATGCCAATTAATTTCCTGCCAAACTTCAGCAATTAAACTGAAAGAAAATCTGAAATTATTTTGATTAGACAAAGAAAATATACAGGAATATTATACTTCGAAGTTCTGTTATCATAACCTATAGTTCACAGTAACTATTTTTTTCAAATTAAGACAAACATTTCTACTAATAATTATCAACTTCATAGTAATACAAAGGCAGTTACAGATTAATTTTAACCCATGACAGAAAGGAAACTTCGGAACTTATATGTGAAATACACGTTTATAACCAAGAACCACATTTTTTAAATTTTAAATGTTAAGAAATAGAAATGAAAAATGTCTGTACTTCAAAATGACTGGATTTGATTGAGATAAAGAATTTAACACTACAAGGTGGGAAATATGCAAAACATCTTCTGAAATAAGACCATATTCCTCTGGAAGCTCAGGAAAGGAAAAAAAATATCCAGAATTCTGGCATGAATTTCAATCCACTTATAAATGGCATTAGAGATTCAAATTGCCCCCACAGAATTATGTCCAATGTTAATCCTGGAAAAACGGATTGTGTTCTTAAGCAGCACCGTGTACTAATAAAACTATGCTAAATGCATTTGATTTCAGCTACAAAGGCAGCCAGGAAAACAGTAATTGCTTCTTCAGGCCAAACATCTCCTGAAGTCAGGTACTTACATGCCGTCAGCACAAAATACGAACTCAGAGCAAATAAGTTTTTCCTTCAGCTGAATAGTTTGGACTTCAGGATCAACAAATCCACTTGTAAACCCTTGCTAGTCAAAGGAAATGTTGTGCAGCCACCACCTTCCCCAGGAGACCACGTGATGCCAGATTATAACAAGCCAACACTGGCAGAGCCAGGGCGTGTGTGCCGCGAGCAGCTGCTGGACCGGGCACTGAGCTGCCCTCCTGAGCTGCGCCCTCACTCCCTGTGGGCACCAGGTTATTCAGGAAGTGCATGACTGAGAAAGGACTCTAAAATAAAAAATCTTGAGAAAATGTCCAAACTAAGGTTCCTTCAACAGCCATCTAAAAACTGTGAATGTTTTATCATGTTATGTTCTGCAGCCCTTTCTCCCCACATACTCATACAGTAAGCACCAATAGCATCTATAATTAACCCTATCCAGATTATGACAATATGAACAGTCTCTTCAATAACCCGAACTTTTGTCCTTTATAAGCAAAAGTCAGTAGCTTTTAAGATACCCTAGTTTTTAAAATAGCACCAAGTGTCTGTTTACAAGTGAAGTTCAGATCAAACACTTTACCAGCACTAAACCAAACTGCTGAGGTTGTTTGGCAAGAGAATCAAAACCATTATTTCCACCACTACTGATGCTATCACTAATAACAAAAGAATGTAAGATAACAGGACAGTAACCAAAGAGGAATGTGAGAAAACAACATTTTTTAGAAAGCAGCATTCTTTAAGGGGAAGGGCTCAGATGCAGTGAGAGAACAGCCCATTCCTGCTGTGCTACTGCTGCCCTGCAGGGCCTTGGGTAAGTCACCTCATTTTACTCATTTGTAACCAAGAAACTATAAACCTAAAAGATTTTTGTATGCCCCTGTGTGAAAGCAAAGTAAGAATGGAAAAGATGAGATAATCCCAGTGTCTTGTGCTACAGCCTGTTCAATACTAAAAATATCTGCAGCCCTTTGTAATAGCTACTGGAAAAAATACAAATTTCTGTATCGTGTGATTTTATCGAAGAATCAGACTTCCTCCTATGAAGCACAGAGATATAAGAGAGCTACCAGGGAGGCTATTTCCCAGTATTGCTTGACAATAT
This sequence comes from Agelaius tricolor, assembly GCF_023055355.1. Lineage (NCBI taxonomy): Eukaryota > Metazoa > Chordata > Aves > Passeriformes > Icteridae > Agelaius > Agelaius tricolor. Next base: position 13,998,342 of record NW_027269272.1, read on the forward strand.
CCTATATTTCATCTGCAGGTTGCTGGTCTTGTAGCTTCCTGAATTAATTTAATTTTTCTCATCAGAACTCCTGGGAAGTAAGTGCTGAATGAGTGACAGGGACATCTGTAGGAGTAAGGAGGAGAATAATTTCACCACAGAGGCTCCTGCCATATGAATAAAGCAAAAAAAGGAAACTAATGGGCTGGGACTGAGAAGGCTTTATGTTCAAAAAGAAGGAGTGCCAAGAAATTTCATATTTAGGAGAAGCTTAAGCACTGTGCAGTCAGAATCTGGTACGCTTTACTGATGTAAAGCTAGCTAAAATTTGAGTTACTTTCCTCTTAACAGAAGGTTTTGGGAGGAACAGGATGAATAGAAATCTCACCATCATTTGGTTTGGAGCTAAAAAGTACACAGGCTTTAAAAAAAAGAAACCTTAGTATTAGGTATAGTGCTACTGAAACTAATGCTGGAGACAGAAAATAACACAGCAGCAGGACTCTTGATAGCACCAGAAAAGCAGTGTTAGTCTGAAACCCAAAGGATCAGCACCTGTGCCCTGTTGACAAAGTAGGGTTGGTTCAACATCAGCTTTAGGAAGCAAAGTGTGAGCTCTGCTCATTTATCTAGAAGGGGTTATAATTTGTCTAGGACAGGTTTTATTTCTATCTCTGTGATTAAGAAGAGTTGGATATCAAGTGTCTTTTGCATCTTCAATCTCATACTTTCCTTCAGCTTATCATGCCTAGATTCTCATAAATCTAAAGAACTATTTTCTTTACAATGCCTTTCTTTCTTGGCATAATATATGCATAATAGCCATATATAGTGTATGACAAATTTGATATTTGTTCCCCTAGATCACAGTGAACAACACAAGAAACCCCACCTGGCTGTGACAAAATCATACAATGCACATATAAATATTTAACTTTTAAAGAAAGTTTTGTCATGTCAACATTCCAGAAATTTAGAGCTGGAACAGGCACAGTGAACAAGATGAAAAGGACACTCTGCTTTCTTGGTCAACAGGAAATGAAGAGCTTGGCAGGGAAGAAATGCATTTGATTTCTGGTGTAGTGTTATCAGGGTAACAGAAAAAGCATAAGCTGTTGAAATGAAAAAGTAAAAGTGATTTTAACCCAAATGAAGCAGGCTGGCCACTGGAAATGAGTGACAGGGACATCTGTAGGAGTAAGGAGGAGAACTCCATCTACAAATATGCTTCCAATTTCCACAGCCATCAAAACAATGAGATTCTGAAATACTGTTTTAATAAGAACTATGGTGGTACATAGAAACACAGACACCCACACAAAAAGAAATTCAAAACCAAAAGAAAACTACACAATCCAACCTCTCAATACTTTCAGGAAGAATTTGGTCAGGCTCCAAAACCAGATGTAAATGCAACAGCAGTGAATGAAATCTCACTCAGAATCAACCTTTAAGGTCTTAATTTTAGGAAAGCTGCCACTGATATACATCAAATAAAGGATAACAGGCAGCAAAACTACCACAAAAGACAATAAAATAAGAGCATTAGAGTAAGGGCATCTTTTCTTGACTAGAATTTTCTTCAAGTTCCCAGGAAGTTTAGAGGCAGGGAGGGAACATTACTGACATAGCAGCGAGATCGGGGAAACACAGGCACCTCCTGCTGCAATTCATGGCATTTATCCAAGAGAACCCCACCATCACCAAAGGAAAAAACCCAAAGCCTACTCAGGTTGACACATAATCAGTTGTTAAGAACAGAGGATGAATACATCTGGGCTCAAGTTTAAACTTTAAAATTACACTGGATAAGCAGATGGTGCAAAACTAGACTAAATCTGCTCTATATCTGCATGTATTCCACAGCAAGAAACAAAAAGGAGGGAAGATTAGCAAATCCTAGAAGATTATTCTGACTCCAAGCTGCTAAAGTGATTTTACCTACAAGTTTGTAATATTTTTAATGTCAGTATTTACTTGAACAGAAAATCAGAACTCCAGAAAGGATCTGATCACTGAAACTCTCCTGGACTGCCCATCTGATGGGCAACAAAACACAGACCCACAGAAAAATTGGCTGTGCAGGCAGGGGAAGGGGAAAACACAGCTGCAATGGAAATGCATCTGGTCTGGAACACACATTCTAGCAATTGGGCAGGAGAGCAGAAGGCTGCAAAGGGATGGGAACTCAGCACACAGCACAGGAGGAGCAGGGACTGAAGGAAGCCGGGATGTGCACACAGGGAACAGATGGCAGAGACTCTTACATACAGTGAACCCACGTAGAGCTGAGAAAGTTCACTTTCATTAAAAAAGTATGCCCCTTGCTTCCCTCTTCCCATCTGTCTGTGGAAAGCCCTCTTTAGCAGGGCCTACTGGATCTGTCTAAGCAGGACTCTTGTGCTGACAATTTTATATAACTACTGATTTATAGTCTTTTCTCAACTTGCAGAATATTCAGTCTTCCTTTTCATGGTGCCTCCAAAGAGAGAAATGGAGTCTGGTTGTTAGGATGGCCACCATCATACTGATCCTGTATTGACCTTCCATTTTTCTTTTAAAATGCATGGACCACAATAAAAATATCATAAATCATTTTTGAGGAGATATTTTGCTGCAATGCTTTGTCATTTGATATGAACATTGCCAGAGACAGACCAGAATGAATTCCACATGCTGTTGGTGACTTTCATATACTCTAATGTTTAACGAGGTTGTATCTCATTAATCACTTGAAAGACTGTGCCAAGGAATTTCAAAAGATTAGAAAAACTGCATTTGTATTTAGTTAAGAACACCTCCCACACACCCTGGAAAACTCAGAAAGAGACTAGGTCCAGTCACTGCTGAGGTGAATCCACTAAAAATGTTGCTGAAGGCTTAGCAAGCATTCACAAGCAATTTTATTTAGTATATTAAAGAGTAGGAGTGAGGTTTTAAAAGATTAAAACATGTGTAAGCCGCCTTACAGTGACTATCAGGGCTATATATAGCAAAACCCTTTTCCTAATCTTAATGGGTCCAGTTTTGAAAATACTCTAATTGACTAATCTAGATTACTTGCAAATGAGTAGAACCAGGTACAAAACAAGCAAGAACAGAAACCCGGAAAACCAGGGACCACATACCCAAAAACAAGGCAAACCTTTTTTGAGGTATTTTTTAAAAAGAATTTTTCATGTTATTAAATCAGGATGCACTGATCTTTTGAACCACCTTTATTTAAGAAAATCCATGTCCTCATCTAGATAGCAGGGAATCTCAGCCTCGATAAAAAACAATTACTGAAAATTAAGTTTTGCACAAGCATTACTGGCTTCATGCTACCCCAGCTAGGCTTTTGAGACAGAAGATGTACAATATATTTCAAGATTAATGCTCAGAAAACAATCTTAGCTTATACATACAGAAATAGCACCATTTTCCAGAGCTTAGTTATTCTCTTTTGAATTACATAAATGCAGCATTGTAAATAGAAAAATCAGCCACACACTGGCCAATGAGCAGAGCTCTAACAAAATTTTTCTGTTTCTTCCTTTTTTTTTCTTTTGAGTCATTTGTTTTAAAGACAAGAGAGAATGAAGAAAACACAGTTTCCATGAATAAAACTGAAAGAATATGTGTTAACTACCTATATGAATAATGTAGGTTCAGAAACAGGTGCTTTACAAAAATACTTTGAAATCTTCTCTTGATGTTTTGGTTCCACCTTCTCCTAATCTTACACTGATCCACCAGATCACCTAAGAACATGAAGCTAATCTGATCACTTAAACATCTTACCACGTTCAGAAAATAAATTATAATTTATTTTTGGTGTCAGGTGAATCCTTGGAAACAGAAAGGGCTGGTATCATTTTCTTTCATGACAGGCTTATCTGAATTTTGCCCTGCTTTGGGCTTTGGGGAAAGATGAGTGAATGACTGCTGATGCTCACAGACTTGGCCTGCTGCCTTCTTCAAGGCCCTCCAAGAGCAGGGCTCACAGTTTACATAACTGCAGTTAATGTTGTCCACATCCCTAGTACAGCTCAGTTCTGATCTAGCAGAGTATAACTACAATAGAAAGCTTAACCCACCAAATAATTTTCTAGCCAATTTCAATCAAATATATTTTCATATTTTTAATATATTTGTTTGGTTATTCTATTATTTTTAAACACTTAAATACACTCAAACTATAATACAGGTATGGCAGCCCACTGGCACCTCATACCTTTTTGGAATGGCAAAATCTAACTTTCCAGAAATTCTGAACTGTGAGGCAACATTATTATTACATTTCAGATGACCTTTTCATTTGAATGAATGTAACAATGGGTATCAATGTGAAACACAGAGCCCTCCCAGAACTGTAATCCTGTGCAGTCCCACACTCCCCCCTTGCTGCTCCTGCCCTCACTACATTCTCTTCAGGCACTCAGGTTGCTGTGTCCCTGCTATGCAGCCCCATCACACTGCTGACCATCCTGAATCCCCACTGCCAGGAGATACACATATATCCAAATTGCTCACTGCTTCCTCTCATTCCTCTGCACCAACACTGCAATTCTCCCTTGCCATCCTGGCTCTGCAGGAACCCAGAGACACACTAGTGTGGCACTGAGGTGTCTGCAGAGCCAGGCAGCAACAGGAAAATTAAATGGATCGGAAGCCACTGAATCAAAATGGCTTAAAAAAACAATTTTGTGTACTGAAGCAACATTTCTTGCTTTGAAACTGCCCCAGGTCACAGTATTTCTTTTCCAGTTAAATTCACAGTAAAGCAAAATCCCTTTTTATTCATGAGTGATGTCTTGAAGGGAGGTAGGAATTTGTAGTACCAGCAAAGGAGTAAGGAAAAGCTGCCAAATAAAGATGAAAATGAGAACAACATCCTGACTTCCCAACCACATTTCTACAGGATAATCCCTGTTTCACAAACTCTTGCTCATCTCCTGCTATAGATCCCCCTGCAGCATCCAGGGGACCCTACAGGTCCAAACCCACTGATGTGTCCAACAGGGAGATTCTGTATGACACCCATGACATCCATGTACCACAGAAGGATGCACCAGCACAACCCAACAGGTGAGCAGTTTCAACATTAGCTCCAGGCAAGCTGCAAGATAAAACCTGGAGTCTACAAGGAGAAAGTCTGAGGTCAATTGAGTGCAATTATGGGGGTGCCTGATGCCTGAGCCACTTCTGTAAACAGCACAACACACTCACATTCCATGTTTGGCTTTTACCTGTCCCAAGGAGAGCTGGCAAGCTGCTGAAATTTAATTCAGTGGAGTAGAAAAACTTTTTAAGGCATCCCTCAAATTTACTGAACACTCTTGGAAACTAAAGGGATGCTCAGAAAGACATTTGAAAGAATGTAAAAATGTTTCATAACCAAGGAACATTGTGGAGATTTAAGGGAAAGGAAATTCAGTGGTTACATAATTTAAACCCAAATTCAATAAAATCAATTTCATTCAGTCATAATAGCCTACCCCAAATCCAGTAATTGGGAGTTTAGTTACCATGGATTTGAAGAGAGAGACATGGAAAATTGAAGCCTTTGCATGAAAAGAGTTTTCCAGTGATTCATTTTTCTACAGCCTAACTCAGGCTTTCCTATGGGAGAACTGCTTGCAAAAATCCTCTTTTCTCAAAAATAGGAGGAGAAAGACAAATGGGAATTTATGATGGGAAAATAGGAAATGTGATAGGATGTAAAACCATAAATTAGCATTCCCCACCACATCTATGAACACACAAACTGTCACATACAATAACAGGGAGCGAAGTGAGCCAGTCCCAAGTGTCTTCCAAATGCTCCTATCATACTGAATCTCTTTACTTAGTTATAATAAACTCTGATGGATGTCTAGAATCTCCTTGATCTGTCCTAGCTGTCAGCATCTTTTACAAAATCCTGCTGGATTCATAAATATAAATAAAATACATGTGCAATACAAGCAGTTATAACTGATGCTCTCCATCTTCATGAAGACATTTGAGAAACACCAATAATGAACAACAACTTTATGAATATTTTAATACCTGTTAACCTGTTTCCAAATGGCAGAAATAAAAAATGAGGATAATTATAAAAACACACACATACACATTTATTCATAAAAAGTTGACAACACTGAAGAGCCATGCAGAGGACAGACCAAATGTGTATGAACAGAAATATTTGAATATTTGACAATTCTAACACAAAGCCAAAGCAAATATTTCAGAGCCAATGCTGACCTTACTGTTCTTTTTAAAAGGCAGCCTCAGAGTGAGCACTGTTAGAAAATGAATCCTGGACCACAGCAATGTACAGATGGAATATGTGACCAAGATACAGCCCCTGAGACAATACAGGCATTGGCAACACGGGCTGGCTGCAGGGATTTGACCAGGAAGCAGAAAAACCAATCATTTGGCCTTAGTATGAACAGAGCTCCTGGGTCAGGGCAGAGATGTGATGTTGATGCAGGTGGTGGGGTTGGGGAATATGAAAGCTAATGCTTCAAACATTTGAGTTAGTCAGGATGGGAAAAACATGACAGAAAAGAAGAAATAAAGAACAACTAAAGTGTGCTGCTGTCAGCCACCTAACAGATGAAGGCAGCAGTCCTGCTCCATGTCCACTCCTGATGGACACTGACACTTACCCCTTGACAGTACTGCTAAAGGAAAGTTTCAAACACACAAGTCTCTGCAAAGAAGATGCAGTGCTGGGCCAACCAATTTAGCAAAATCGGAGAAATTTGCTGATCATCACAGTTCATAAAACAACAAAAATGTCTTAGTATATGTAACACCAATAATAGATGAGTTTACAGACTCAAGCATTTCATTTTAGACTAATAAATTGTTAAAGTTTCAAACAGAGGTATTTAAAATGTGCTGCAGAAATACAAGAGGACAAATATGTCTATTGATGATGTAGTGTTCTGCAGAACACACAAGGATAGTTAATCAGCATCAGCTGCAGTCTAATTTGAACCAGAGGAAACTGCTGGATAAATAGAAATAACATCTCAGTGTGAAACCAAGGAATGAAAACCTGATGGCCTCCATAGGTCATCTGAATCAACATCACAAAGAAGGAATTAGTCTTATATCTTCCTACTATTAAAGCATATAAAACCACCATATTAAAGCATGAAGACAATTGGAAATATGAAAGAACAATAGGGTATTTCTATTAAATTCTGGATTTACTGGATTAATTTTCATGTTATGACAGTGGCAATATTTACTGAAGAAACAGAAATTCTGCAGTGGTGAAAGCAAGAAATGTAGCAAGCCATGGCAGCAACACTTGCAGATATTCCAATCTGGTCACTTGCAATTATGCTAACATGTATGTGACAACATCCATGACATTATTTGTTTCAGAAGAGGTGTTTGCTGGAAGGACACTGTAGATTATCTTTCTCTGAGTTTCGAGTTGTACAAGAGAACTTGAATGTACAAAGCAGCCCTTACCTTCTGGACGGTACTGAGCTACAATAGTCACTGCCTGGCCTGCGTTCTTCAGGGCTGCTGCTGCCTGTTCATGGGTTGCTGATTTTAGATCTACTCCATTTACCTACAAGTAATACAAAAAAGCCCTTTATCAAAATTAATGCTTGTGTTTATCACCACAGAACACACACCTGTGGAAAAAAATTAACTGGATACAAACTAGTTTCCATGCCATGTGTATTTCCCCTGTTCCCAACCTTGTTCCTCAAATCAAAAGTCAATAAAATCCTCTCTCACATATACTCCTCTTAAGAAATGAGACTATCACAGTATATCAGTGAATATATCAGTGAATGTTCAATTTTCTTCTTGGTTTTAAGAGTGCTTTTTTTCCTTTTACAGAGAAAGGGAGAATGTTACTTTTTGTGATGGTTCAGGGACCCTCTTAGCCAAATAATGCCTACAGACCATGCTGTCACCACACCCAGTGACAGGCAACACCCTCTGTGAATCTGGCATTGTTTTCAATGCAGCAGATTTAAAAATAGTATCACCAAAAAAAATGAAGCAGAAATGTGTGTTCCACATTTTATACCAAGAGCAGTTTCCATAGCTCAAACTAAAATAAAGATGTGCCTTAACACCAGTTTTAGTAACAGCTGTAAAAAGGACATCATTCCTCTTAAATAACTCCCAAAATACAATGTAATTGTTCAAATAAATGATTCTCTATAAATTAAGTAATTTCACAAAGAAACACAAAATATTTATGACCTTAACAGTAGTACAGAAGAAGCCCTTAGAGAGGTATGAGATGGAACTTTTTAAGACTAACAGGAGGTTCAGCAGCTACTCCAGGAAGCAAAGACCCAGTTTTAGACACTGCAGCCAAGTGTCTCCATCTCATTAGAAGGGTTATTTCTGAAACCTGTATTCTTTCAATTGAGACACAGCCCTCAAGTACAAGACCAAGATAAGTTCATGTCTTCATTGAATGTCTCAAAGAGGGAAGTGCTATTTTAATCAGGTTATAGATGAGAAACTGAGGCAGACTTAAGTCCTCAAAGGTAGCTTGGCACCTCTTCCATTATCTCAAATTTAGCTCAGTTAATAACATTTTTTGCATATCATTAATTGGTATTAATATGCAGGGAGGGGGAAACTTTTATTGCTGTTTAAATAAAAGAAACAAAGAATCCTACAGAAATGATACGATCTCCTTTCCTAAGCTCTCCACTCAGGTCAGCTGGCCCTCCTGCAAGGATGAAAGAGATGAAAATTCCTTCTCCATCTTCTCCTCCAACAATGTTGAAACCAAGACCTGTTGATCCTCGATGTAGGACAACCTTTCTAGGCTCCCTGGAGGAAAAGAAAGAAATATGAAATCTTAGTCACTAGATATGAGTAAAAGTAAAATAAACAATTAGAAAAGCTCCTAGATGCAAAACAAAATCCCCTCCCTGTTGTTAGGTGAACTGAACAAATCTGTAAGTATGTACATATGTATAAATAAATATATAAATAAATTCCTATTATGCGACAATCCTATTCAGCACTAAATGTCATTACTTAATATTTTCCATATTGTTTAAGAAGATCAATATAGGTTGGGACATTTCAGATACAATTTTCAAATTTAGCAAAGCAACTGCAATTGAAGAAGTTAAACTAAACCAAGTTGTTGCACTTTTTTTCACAGGATCCTCTCCTAACTTGGATGAGAGGAGAAAAGAAAAAATATTGATAAAGCCAGTCAAATTCTAATGCAGAAAGACTCCTTCCAAAAATCTATTATCCACTACTCAATTTATTACAAGCAAAGTATAAATGATCTCAGAAAAAGACATTTCTAATAAAGCAGAAAAACTGTGCACTGCGTTTCAAAAATCACTAGAGAGCACTAAAGAACAATTAACAGACATTAGGTATTTAGAGGTATTAATTATTGATTTAAAGGATAAAGTAAGAACCTGCTTCCTTTTCCAAAACAAAAAGTATCCTCTAGTCCAATCTTTAAAAGTCACTCAATTTTTGCACTAACTATTAAATCATCTTAAGGTCAATTTCTTGAATTTCACCTCCATTAACTATTATATCCATTTTTTTAAGAGTACTATTCTATTACAAATAAATTACATTGTGAAAATCTCTATACATATTGCTCTGGATCACACCAATACATTAACAAAAACAGAAGAGAAAAGAAAAAGATGCAGTATCTTTAATAAAAACACAAAATTTATAAATCTCTTTTTGGGATGGAGAGTGTAATATGAGAAGGTAAGTTAAAGAAAATCTAAACATTTTCTGAATAGGCCTTACATTTTAGAAGAAATCTAAAAGCTGCCTTTTACATTAATTTTTAAAGGAAAGCAATAAAACCATAATGATATCAACAGGACAGAATAATTTTGGCTTATATGTCTACCTAACCCTAAGTTAAAAATCAGTACAAAGACATATCCTACCTTCCACTACACTAAAATCAATTCTCCAGCTTATTATGCCACTTAGGTTCCAATCCTGGGTGGACCCTGCCTCGGAATCTGAGTGACATTAGCCATATCAGATGATGGTGTGACACAGAACTCAGCAACAGCATACTGAAAGTGCAGTGTAACATCCCTATACTTGCAGAACAGAAGGGCAACAAAATTACAAGAGCTTCCCTTTATCATCAATGATGAACAAAAGATTAATGCAATCTACTGAATCAGTGAAGGAATGAAAGGTCTCTTAATGGGGAAGGATTAAGAGCTCTCCAGCCCTTCTGGATTTAGAATCCATCAAAACAAACCCTTGTCTGTGGGAGCAGGGAGGACCCAAACACTGCTTACTTTAAAATAAGAAAATCTCTGGTCTGCTCATATTACCATCCTAAAAGTCTCTGTCAATGCATGCAGCATTTCTAGGGCTTGCTGCTTTTAATGCTATTCTTGAACCAATAAATAAAGAGTGTGTCTGTATATATACACATATAAATATACATAGTTTTATCCTTACAACAATGTTTACAAGAGTTAAAAAACTAACATCTATTTCTTGAAATAAAATATAGCATTCCCTAGTATTTTGCCCACTATCACATTTGGGAGCTCCCCTGGTTAATCAATCTGACACTTAGCTTTGGTTGTTCATTACCTGGTGATCTCATCATCTCCAAGCATTCCCTTGGGAACTGGTGAGTATCTCCCTGGGGATGCTGGGGGCAGGGCCTGTCCCAGGTAGGCAGATGGGCTGATATGGTTATCCACTGGCTGAGAATAAGCTTCACAGAGGGGGAAGGAAAACAAGAAAAGACATTAGGATAATACCAAAAAAAGAGCTGGAGGAAATGAAAAAAGAAGTGACCTCTTTTAAAAACAAACCATAGCAGTTGAAATGATATATTATAAATATCATAGTTCTAAAATAGCGTGTTAAATCTATACATTCTCCAGTCTCCTCATTACGTCAAAAAGCAATTTTTTCAGTTTCATTGTGTCTCAAATAAAACTTTTTAAAAAACAGTTACTGTGGATAGTTGAAGCCCATAGGAACAGTCTGGAGATTTATCTGTTTTAAAGCTGTTTTTAACTTGACTGAAGCAAAGTTTTAACTGAACCACAACACACATACCAGAAGAAATTTAGCATCTTAATGATTACAATTGATGGAAAATCTTCTACAACACCAGGAGAATTGTTCCAATAAATAATTAAGAAGGTGCATGATATTTCCAAGTTAGGCACATCCATTTTAAGTGCTCATTAAGGCACAGTCATACCCACAGTTTGCTATTACAAAGAATGTTCTACAATTGGAAATGGCTTTTTCCTGGCGTACGTGCTTCAAACTTTGAGGCTTAAACATGAAGGGTGGGGACTCTTCACAGATTCAGTATTATTAAAGCTGTCAGACTCTTTGCCCTTACTTGCTGTATCTGATGGGGTAGCTGACTTTTGAGGATTTATATAAACCCAAAGCTCTTTAACTGAACATACATGACACAGATTGATGAAGCAATCTGCACATTCTCCTTTTGTTTTTTCCTTTTAAGACATTCTACAAAAGTTTGGATCATATACAAATTTATCAAGAGTAGTCTTGATATATATGATATATATATATATATACACACGATATATTTGCTATTTATATACATATATTCCAAACCACCCAACCTGGGCTAGATTGTGCCTGTATTGTTCTAGATTCCTAGTAAACCTGTGTGCAGTAAATTCTTCACGTGGCATCATATGCATCAGGACAACAATGCCAACATTTCAGCAAGCATTAAAATCCACTATTAAAAGCTTCAGCAGTTCAAAAGCACACACGTTTTGCTTAAAACAAAACCACACAAATACAGTTATTTTGTTTTTTCTCAAAAAATTTTAAAGCTAAAGCACAAGAAATTAAATGCGAGACATCATGAGCTCTTTTCCAGCTACAGGAAAATGGGTGTTGATTAAAAAACCTGAACAACTGTTGCAAGTATAGCAGCTCTGTACATTCTGTTCCTGCACTAAATTATCTCATTCCACAAAATGAATTTGAAATTGCTTTTAACAAGCCAATGGTATTCGTAATGATGCATATTTTATAGGAAAAGATTAGATACAAATTCTATATTCATTGGCTTACAGTACTTCTCATTTGACTGTTTTTCAGGTTCTTGCAGCTTTTAACTGCACTGTGTTCAGAAACATACACATCACCTATTACATGTCCTTATTTTTTTAAATTTTTTATCCTTTCACCCTATGACTAAAAGTCAGCTATTGATCAATATAACAGTTTATTATTTCAGACCTGTGGACAGTCCCACAAGAGCACTGGCTGCATTCTTCCTAAAATTTTACATGTGCTACTTGCTTGGAACAGTCTGGTCCTTTCTCAGTGGTGCTCTCAGTGCTATGAAAGCAAACCTCTAAAGGCACAAAGAGGCTGCTCTCTGTGGAGCTCCTGCACTAAACCAAGTCTGCACCTCTCCTGAAACTGCTTCAGATGGAAATCATAGCCAAAGCATTTTCATGAAGAACGTGACAGAAATAAAAGGCAAACCATCACTTTTTGAATCCTAAATGAGGTCTAAACTTCTATTTCCAGGTAAATATTATTACTGATGGAATAGATAAAGGAGCTGTCTTTTGGATGAACAGAAAACTGCATGCATAAAATCAACTTGCTTCGACAGGAAAAGTCAGACTCTTAAGAAGAAATTCCATTTCCAAATCCACCCTCTCCTTTATATAAGACAGTTATAGACAAAAAGAAAAAATGGAAGATTTCCTATTATTTTTCTATTTCCTGTAAACTGAGGACACCAACCACAAGTATAATTTCTAAAATGGGCAATAAAATTAAAACTTTATTGTCTTTTACTGTTATTACATATTCTTCTCTTCCTGTACTTAGGACATTTAAGAAATGATAAGGCATCCATGTCTAGTGAACACATGGATGCCTTATCATCCCTCCCTTGCAATATTTTATTTCCCAATGCAGGTGGAAATACTGTACCAACACACAAAAGCACAAAAATACTTTGACATTAATTAGGAGTCAAAAAGCATCACTGATAATGTCTTCAAAGGAGGCCTGTATTGGAAGCAGTCCTCTCTCTCAAAAAACCATTTAGCCACTTTCAAATTCTGAATTTGTACTTTTGAATTAACTACCTAGTCCACAGAAGTTAGCACAGTGAGCAATCTATGGCATGTTCTGCACAGTACCAAGTACTGTGCACTGTGCTTTTAGAGATTTCTGATAAAATGAGAATTTAAAAAAGCCAAAACAAGCAAAAACCAACAAAACAAACAAAAAACACCCCAGAAATAAAATAAGCAAACAAAAAGCCCTCCCAAGCGTTCTGTAAGTGAGCAGTTCACAAATAACAGAGTTTCTACCTTAACACCACTTGTAGTAGACATGTTCACAGGCAGCCTCTGTGCACATCTTACTTCTCCTTTGTGGTAGGACTGAATTCCTAAGAACCTGGCTAAAAGGATTCTCATGGACAGAAATAGGAAGGAGGATTGCAAATACATGTCTCAAAAGAGCTGCAGATGAGTAGGTGAAGAAAGAAGCTTGGTAAATGTTTCAAGACTGACTCACAATCCAGATGATCCTAGAAAATACCTCTTTAATTTCTGCCAACTGGTAAAAGCACTTCAGAATCCTCAGTCTAAAGCTCTTGAGCCCTGTACTGCTCTGCTAAATGCAGTATAAAATACTACATACAGGTGCCACCATTTTTTGGTAGGAGTTCCATCTAACTGAGCAGTCTCTTGCAGAAAGCAGAGGCTTTCTGGTTGCAAAAGCAGAATCAGCCTTTGAGGAGACTGATGTCTCCCTTTGAGATTTCCACTGTAAATGTGCAAATACTGAGAGGTACTGGAAAAGTTTTTGTTTGCCCTGTATTAGAAAAATAGCATTTAGCTCAGAAACACACAGTTGTGTTTTGTAAGTGAAAGACTGAGGAAAAGACTAAACTGATTTCCTGGAATTAAGTCATTAAACACCTCAGCAAGACCTCTGGGTCTGCTTTGGGTTCAAAATTCCAGCAGCAGGTTCAGTCTCCTCACCAGCTGCAATAACAGCCAACAGCACTTTGATCAACAGAGACAGAAGCTCATAGACCTTTGAGTAGAAAAGGCTTTCCTGTTGTAAGGAAAAGAAACAGACTGAAGTTTCATCAAAGAACCCAGCACTTGGCAGAGGAATGTTCTTTGGTCTACCAGAAACAGTGAAAAACACAGTATCTTCAGATAGAGAACTCAAGGGAACTGTAGCTAAATGAAATAAAACTCAGAAAATCTACTCAAAAGTACAGACAGCCCACAAACCTTGTCAAGGGTCATTAAAAGACAAAGAGAGACAAGATGCTGGGAATCTGAGAAAAACTTCCATGACTTTTTTTCAGAATACTTGAGAATACTTGAGTTGGAGGAGAAAGGTTCCCAGAAGCAGCTGCTGGAGCTTGAGGCACATGACAGGGTCAGGATACTGGCTTTTCTCTTCTCAGTAAAAGGAAAGAAATACACTTCCCACAAAGGATGGGATACTGGGCTGCACAGAATGCCAGCATCTCTCAAATCATCCTTAGAGGGAGAGCAAACAGAGAGAAACTCTGGAGGAAAGATGACAATAGGACAAAAGGAGCCACATGTGTGACCAGGCCATTTATCTCTGGTAATGGATGTGACACCAAGTCACACTTACTGAGAAATTAGGACTCATGGCAAGGTGGCAGAGGACATCCTCATGGCAGCCATGTGGGATTACTCCTGACAGAACCTCCCTGATCTCTCCAGCCACTGGACATGCTGAGAAGGTATTCTTGAAGAAGGCACTCTCTTATGGATCTGTGTTATCATGCACTTGCCTTCAATGAACTGAGCCTCCAGTTCATCCACCATTTGAGAGAAATGAATATCTCTGCATGACAAGAGGTCCAACAACCAACAGCCACCTTTGCCACTGTCATAGATTTATCAGCACTGGGCAAATTACCAGAAGTCAGCTCCTTCTCTGCCTTCCTCCCCTCGAACTTTCTACAGGTTTTGTCTTTGACCCCACAAAAGATTAACATAAATATTCCAATGATTGAATCAAACTGCAGTAGTAAGAGATGAGATACTTCAATGTTTGTCACATCCCAATCCACAGCAGTGTAACTGCATTACTGCAACATTACCAGGAACATTAGGTAAAAATCAGATTTCTCTTTTCCAAAAAATATTAATTCTAGATGAAATATATGAAAAGACCAGTTATATGGAGAGAGAACAGGAAGTCTACTTTCCAAGGAAACAGTGGGAAAGGTTATTGAACAAACTAGATACAGTAAGGGAAAATGGCTGCTCTCTAATCATAAAATATATGAACAAAACTGGGGAAGAATCAGTGGAGGCTGAAAATTAGATATGTCAAAGAATGGAGCCTTCCAGAGCATACCTCTAATAACACAGTGGAGATAAAACCTAATTAGCTCCAAATTGCAATTCAATAACCTTACAAATACATTTTAAGATACTGTAGCTATTGCCAATAAATGATGGGCTTATAAGATACTTCAGTCTCTGTTGTGCTGCACTTTAGCTTCTTGTTCTTTACATACTGCTGTCAATTACATCTGTCAGTCCCAAAGTTCCTTTCTTTCCTATGAAGTAGTACCTAAACAAATCGGTGCTACATATCAATTGCACATAGCTAATGGCAGGAAACAAAGCAATACCTAAAATAAGTCTCCCCCAGAAACATTTCATGTGACAACATGAGTAAAACTGGTCATCCAGAAAAGTCAGCCTATTCAGTCTTGGAAATATGCAGTTATATCATTATCTTCCATTTCTCCAGCCACTAAAAGGTAATAACCCTCTTAAGTATACTGATCTCAAATATTTCTTTACATTGTAGTTCAACCCTGAACTTTCTGGACTTGTATATTTGACTTTGAAAATACTCTTGTCAGTAATACCCTTATGTCAAAAAGAAATTCTTGTAACTACTTTTTAATACAGCATTCACTGGTTTTCCATTCAAATTGTCAATAATTAAGTCAAAACTGAAGTCAGATTTCAAGTAAACTTATTGACATAGAATTTTTTAACACATTCACAGGAAGGCACCAGAGCAAGAACTCCTCCCTGTTCAGTTTATTCAAGTATATGCAAGTTCAAGCAAAACCAGGAAAACAGGAAAAACATCAGAGCATCACCAACCTCTTAGTTTACAGGACACTGAATACCCTCACAGTGCACTGCTTTCTACTCTTCACACCCCAAGAGCATAAGACACTTGTTCTCTCCCCTTTTACTCATCAGCAAGTGATGAGTAACACTGAGTGTCTGGGACTGGGCCATGACAGCCACAGAAACACACCTGGAGCCCTGCTGCTGCTGCTGTCTTTTTAGTATATAAGCTATAGGATGTTGTTTGTATAGTATATAATTTTCCTCATTATTCAACTTATATCAGATTTTTACCTCATGTAATTTTTTTATGCTTGCAACAGGTGAAATACTAAAAATGAAATATGTTAATGCCTTAAAGGGAAAATTAATTAAATCAGAAAGATTAGATGAACTTACAGTTTGTGATGTCAGGAGGGGCATAACTGTCATTCATGAACATGCTGGTGGGTTTTGCAACCTTCAGATAAACAAAGTCAGATGTGTTTTTTAAGGCAGTCACTGCTTCTTCATGAGTAACTTCTTCTAAGCAAACACTGTTGACCTGAAGAGAAAAACAAACATTCTTAACCCAGAAAAATGTACTGTTTTCATAGGACACTCACTGAAGGCTGTTGGAACACTGGCATTGAGAGTCTTTCTTAGGACTCATGTGCCACAGACACACCTGGTTACATGAAATTATAGAAGAGATGCCTTGTTAAGCATGAGAAGGACAGGTATTTGTACAAAAGATTATTATAAACTGTATTGACCACAACATGTTAAAGAAGGCACACATGACATTGGGGAGCTAATGGGAAAATAGGAAACTCAAAATGCAATAAGTGTGCACACTTACACAGTGTGTTACTGCAAGCATTACACAGAGAGAAGTTTCTTCTAATAAGAATAAACCCCACATCAACTTGTCATGACATAATTATGTTCTAGATCTTATAACAGGACAATATATTCAGGCATGATGTCAAAAAGCAGGGGTCAGAACTTGAGAAAGTCCCAGAATAACTGATTTACATGCCAAGTAACAAGAGCTAGTTCAACTACAAACAGCAACTATTTTAAACTATAGTTATTAGAGTGAAACACTAGCACTTCCATTAAAAAAATTCCTTATTGTGAAAGGAAAGAAACTTCTGCAGATAATTCCAGACAACAAAGCAAATAAAGCTTGTTCTGCACTAAACCCAAGGGGCTAAAGACACTTTCATAATTTAACTTAATGTGTAAGAACAACCAAGCTTTCTCAATTGTTAATTGTGGGTGGAAAACTCTATTCCCTGCATCTGTATTCTCTAAGTTTCCTACAAGTTTTCTAGAAGTCTTTTGCTGATATATTTTTAATAGATTTTAATTCCTACCACTCTTGAAGACTGAAAAGTCATTGTGCAGTATTTGGTAAGTGTAGTACAACTTAAACACAGAGATAGAAAGTTACATTCTGCAATGTATGGTTGTGGCTCTCATTTTTCTATCTGGATGAAAAATTTGTGGATTGAGTTTCAGGAAGTTGAAAGGTTTTTTTTTTCTTTGTGCATAGAAAAATTCAACTTTGAAGCTATTTAAAGTTTTTTAAAAAAAATAACAATGCCATTCAAAAGCATTACAAACACTGAAATGCAATATAAGCAGCAGCTTCACTACAGGCTGGCTAAAGGCTGGCCAGCCACCAGTACAAGGAGTTCCATTCCATTCTTCTATTTTCAGAAGAGAAACAATCCCATTGTATGCTTGTTTACAATTCTGTCACTCAGATCCCAGAAAAATAATAGCAGGCATCAGAAATAAACATGCTGATTTATACAGGTTTTGCATGGAACATTGGGCTGAGGAATAGATTTCAGATTTCCTGATGGAATGGTGTTGAATGATGCAGATTTAATTTTATCACTGATTTCCAGGCAGCTTAACCACAAATTGAATCATGCCCCTATTGAGTCTAAAAGTGAATGACCATTAAAAAAATGCAGCTCTTACTTACAGCTAAAAGTTTGTCTCCAATCTGAAGTTTGCCATCTTTATGTGCTGCCCCACCTTCAATGATTTTGGTTACATAAATGCTGTTGTCTCCAGGTATATGCTGATTTCCTACACCACCAGCAATACTGAAACCAAGACCTGCTTGAAGATAAAGGCATTACTCAAGAAACCTTTTTTGCAATCATTGGATTCAAATTCTTAGGTAAATAATAACACTCCTTATATAACACAAATATATATAATCAGGGTCTGGCTGAAGTAATTCTGATGCCTTTTCAAGTGAACTCTATAGTTTCCTAGAAAATAAAGCTCTGGAAGAGACATAACACATACACAATTCTGAAAACCAAAAGCTAGATCATTTACTTCATGCTTTGTGAAGTATGGGCACAGCAGAGCTATAAGCATCACCATGCTATAGTATCTATATATTTATAGCCACATTGCCCAGTAATTAATTTCCCTAAATTATTTTTAATCTCTCAAACATCCTTACTAGGTAAGCCAATTAAGTATTTTACTCCAATTCCAATGTACTTAAAATTACTAGATACAATCAGAAACATTTTTATCATTTAAAAGAAACCTTGGCATTCTACAAGAACAGTTTCAATTCTATCCTTGTGAAACAGAAACTTTAGATTTCCAACATACCTTTGGGGCCTTTCACAAGTTTGATTTCCACTATTTTTTCTGTGACTGGTTTTCTCCTTTTGACATACAATCGTACAATGGACCCTGCTTCTTTCAGCGCCTCCACGGCTTTGCTGTGTGTCACATCCCGAACATCCACCTCGTTTACTCGCAGGATACAATCATTGACCCTGGAGACACCAACAGTCATGCTCAGCTGCTGTGTTACAGCAGAGTGCACACATCAGGAGCCCAATATTTTATCTATAATACACTAACATGCATGTTAACACATTAAAATACAGAGATTTATCTCCAAAGTTCTTCTCATTCAAGACAATGCTCTAAAATTAATTATTAGTGCTTAAAAATAAATCAAGGATCACTGGAAAATATTTAAGAGGAATATTTAATTCACGGCTGAAGAGGGCACCTTATTATATGTATCTCATTTTGACAGTGTTTTTAACAGAGGTCTGCAAAAATTACCTTTTATTTACAGCTATAAATCAGAATGTAAAAAACCAAAACCTGGAAGGCCCACAATGCAAATACACTAGTTTTAAGCCATGATATGAGCAAGTCAATCTTGCTTTTCACAAGCAGTTTAAGTGCTGGCCTTCCAGTCCATTTAACATGTTGCTGCAGTAACAGTGAGCCCTCATTACACTAAGTGCAATGCCAGGCCCACCTGTCACGGTGTCCTGCCAGATGTACCTCTGACAATGGCCAACAAGCTAAAATGAAGCCATGAACTAAGCTCATTAGGACTAAAACCCATAATACAGCAGGTATTTGCACATGACATGATGGGCCGAGTTCTTGGCAACACAAGAGGAAAACAAGTAGTCCTTAAATCAATGTGGATGGGTTTCTTTGAAAAATTAAGACACTGAATAATTACCAAGCATAACAAAAGGCTGTTAATAAACTCAACTACCTTGTGGATCAGAAAATCCACATATGGATAACCAAGAGTTACCCATGTTACCTGTCTAAGCTTTTTCTTGAATTAAGGATTATGAAACATATGGCATAATAAATTTATACCACAGAATAGAAAAATTTCACTTAATTTTCCAAAACTGCAGATATTATTAGTTTGGGAGACTCATATTGATCCACTCAAATATTCTTCATTATTTACAAAACCCTTCCATAAGGAAAACCCATTTAACATTTACTGCAGGAGGTTAAAACGATTAAAAGTAACAGAAAATTTTCTATTCACTTTTTAAAATACAATAACAGCACTTAGTTACTGTATTTACTGTAACAACCCAAGCCAGAAATCCATCCTACCGTAATCTTCCATCCTGTGCAGCTGCACCCCCGGCTATAATTTTTGTAATGAAAATACTTGCATCATCCCCAATATGTGGGTTGTCTGTACCACCTGCAATACTAAAGCCAAGTCCTGAATTTCCCTAAAGATAGAGGAAGAAAAAAATTTATTGGGAAAAAGGCATTCTGGTGTATTTGATACACTACAGAAGCAAATCTACATCATTTTCACTGAAAACAAAAAAAATTTGCTTTAAATATAAGCAGTATGCTACATATATAATTTATTTATATGAAAATAAGTATAATTACAACTTACATACATGTAAGGAGAACATAAGTCACTGTATAACTGTAAGTGACAGTTCCAGCCCCACAGCTTTCTCACTGAACTTGATAAATTACACAAAATCTTCTATCTCTAAAGTGCTAGATATTTCATACAAATATTTGCTCCTCATTAAATTATTAGTGACACATCTTTCCAGAGAAACGCCTTTAAATAGCTGTGCCCCACCTCTAACATAGTCCCACAGATGTAGAGATTCAGACTGACATTTTTCTCTTCAAGGATTACTTGCCCTTACCATCAACTGCAAGACCTCTTCACCCTCTCAGTAACCACCAGAACTGCACAGGTATAAAATAATTTCTTTCTGCCTTTTCTGTCTTTTTGTTAACAGTGCATCTCAAGTGAACTGAGCTAGATCTCAACGTAGAAAACCTAACAAAGAAATGCATGTGACAAGATGTCACTTGTAATCTCAATATAAAACTTAATAGTATATAAGTAAAAGCCTATGAGAAAAATAGCAATACAGGAGATTAAATCAGAATCTCTGTTGTTAGTCTCTACAAGTCTAGGTAGCAACATGAAATGCAGGACGTCTTAGAAGAGATCACTCCCCCATTTTACTCTCAATTGTCAAGGATATTAATAAAACTTTCAATTCCTGCTTAGCAACTGAATGTACTTTTTTTAAGTTAGGTTAAATAATCTACCTAAAATAAAAAAATTAAGAGTAAGAATTAGTTTGGATTGCCATTTTTCATATTAAAGTATCATAAATTCCATTTCAAACAGAGTACAGAGGACATTTAGCATGTTACCCTTTCAAGAGTAATTTCTTCATACTCGTAATCTGCATCGGTGCCATTGACCTATTAAAAAAGAGAAAAATGAGACTTACAGAGAATCCTACACTTTACACAACCCATTTTGCTTGGTTGGAAGTTCACTCCCATCAAATCTCAGCTGATTCACAGTGGGCTCAGAAGGGACATGTGATTTTGCCACCACTCTGTGTTTATGAATCAGACAATCTTTTTGTATGAGTTTAAAAGGTGCCTGTTCAGAGAGCAGACTGCTCCACACAACTACTGTAGGGCACAGGCCCTCTGCTTCTGATTGCCAGAAAGGAAAAATGCTCTGGAGATCCTCAGATGTTCCTCAGGCTATACAGCAACTTGAAACTGAGAATAAAGCTAGAGAATGTGGGATAGAGAAGAATTGTAAGGAAGAACAGAGCAGCATTTTCCTCTTATTGTTCCACACCGAGCAGAGAAAAATCAAAGATTGATGCTTTATATAACCTCATGAGAAATAGGCAAGACCCTTCTAAAGTAATATTTAACAACTGTTTGTACTACTATTTATCATGTCACATACAGATTAAAGTTCAGCAATTTAAAATAGGGACAAAAAAGAGTAAAAGACTTTAGAAGAATACTTTATAAAGCTTGATGAAAAACTGAAATCCTAGAAAGAAGCCTTTTCATCCTCCATTTAGAAAGGATACCCACATTCTTTGCTACCTACAGAATAAGGAAAGAATCAAATACCAGAAGCAAAAAAAAATCAAAACTAACCAAAATCAATTAAATAACAAATTCTCAATCATATTTATATATTCAAGAGTAAGTTTTTTTCCAAGATACCTTGGAACTCAAATTCTTTCCTCCACAGTTACCTAGAGCAGTTACAGACAACTCCCTAATCCTAGCCTTTTCAGATGAAATATTTAACAAGGTAAAATATAGCATTTATACTACTACTTTACAAAGGACCTTGTCTACCCTTAAGATACAGAATATCTGGAAAGACTTCTGTAGTCTTAACACACTAAAGATAAAAAACATATATAGAAGAAAGCTTTTTAAAAATCTGACCATTTCCTAGCAGAGACTTTAAAAAAGGAATTTAATTCACCCCAAATAAAATTAAGATGAAGCTACTTCCTTCCTCCTATGTTTATTTAACATATTTAAGTGCTCCAAAAGCTGGCAATGCCATGACTTCTACAGGCTGTCTAATATCAAGCTCTTTTATCCCTCACTCCCTAATTATATCTCCCCTGACAATAGAAGCCATATCCATTCCACACATAACAGATTCATCTTTGCAAAGTACCTCAAAAATGATTATGTCCTTAGCAGTTTGTTCAGTGGAAAAGATACAGTGGTTTTAACACATGATATTTCTCTATTAAAAAGGGATGAGGTCCTGACCTTCTGAATCCATGAAACTGGATCTATTGCTACACCAACACAAAAGAAGCCACTGTGATCAAGAAGTTTTGATGGTAGCTTAGTCCTTGAGCTATTATCTACAGGAATGACAACATGTGCTAACTGAAGCAGTCAGCCAGCATTACAGTACCTGCAAAAGGTTCATGATGATTGATCAGTGTGCAGTGCTCTTTTCTTTTCTTTTTTATTAAATAAATAACAAGGATGATTAATCATTTCCCTATTCACTGCCATTACACAAAACAAAGCTGATCCTAATATATTTAAGCAGTCTCTTATTTCCATGTACAAAGGTCTTTAATCCAATTTAAAATATCTTCTACATAAACAGGAGCAAAGACCTCCATCACTTTATCTTCTCCTTTGGCTTAGTTCTATACTCTCTCTTTTTTTGAAAAATTACCTTTGAATTTATTCATTTAACAAACCAAACATTAGCAGAGACAGAAGCAAGAATATCACATGATGAAAATCACTGACCCAGTCTATCTTTTCCAAGTTTTCAAGGGATCTCACACCTATTAAGCTAAGCTTTATTCCCCTAGATAGAAGACTTTATAAGTAAATGTTGTAATTATGCCTGACAAATGAACAGCTCAGCCTCCACATAACTACACTTATTACCTTAACATTTCAAACAGAACCAACTCATTTTCATGAACATTTATAGAACTAAACCCTTAAGTATAGCCACTGCATGAAGAAATGTTTTTATGAGAAGTGCAACAGAAATGGCACATTAAATATTAAAGTATCTGCCTGCACAGTTGAAGAAACAGATTGTTCTCTGAACACTGAACCTCTGGGATCTCAGTTGTGTTTTGCACTGCCATACACTGGTACACAGAAAAATTCCCACCTGAAATTTGCAACTTTTTTTTTTCATGAAACAGCTATTTAAGGAGTTTAAGTGACCATCATGAGAGCTGACAAAATCAAGCACCATTCAGAGAGATAAAAGAGGTCTTCTTAAACAGCAACAACAGGTGTACCCAAATACATTCATAAAACATGATTTAAAGTTATAAGTGAAAGCAAGTGTAGACTTACATATGTTGAAGTCTCCAAAGAATCTGTATTCACCAGCACTGGAGGGGGATTTGCCTTTAAAAATGAAGAAAAAAATACAAAGCATAAGAAAATGTACTATTACTGATAATTTTACAGCATTTAACTTGCTGGCTTTCTCAAAGTTCTGTTAAAAGGCAGCCTGACCTTGAGAATCTCAAAACTGACCTTCTAAAACACTTGTTACTATCCTGGACAAATTGCTTCCCTAACATAAACCTACACCATTAGAGAAGTCTGAGATCATATTTAATATCTAAATTCTGACATTTATTACCTTGTTTTTCAAAAGAAAACCTGAGTCATGCTACCATTTGACATGATGCCAGTTGCCCCAGTACTTGTGGTATGATATGCAGAGGTTGTTTTACCACTCAGTATCTCAAAACCAATTTTCAGTGGATTCAATTTCCCTTTCTTCCCATCAGGAGCAGTGAACCACCACCTTCAAAAACTGCAAAATGGAAACCTGCAGAAATGCAACTTAAGCAAGAAAGGACCTACAGAACTGACTTGCAAAAGCAAACCCACAGCAGACATTCATTTACCCCACAGCAGCATGGGCTTCCATCAGAAAATTGTTAAGGATTTACAAGCATAAGCAGTCAGAGATTATTGCCACAGAAAGCTGAAATAATATTAGCATTTTTACAAGCCAGGAACCAGGAGAGTAAGTTTACACTTTTAGTCTCATACACTGAGAATTTTTCTGTGAAAAATGTGGTTTCAACTAAAAGAAAATCCATAGGAACTGATGGCATTTTGTTGAAATGTTTCCAAATAAACAGATTTCCCAATTATCCATCAACTATCTGCCTTTAAAATGTTCCTAGAGCATCTAGCCTGCTCTAGGAACGTAAGCCAAACAAACAAACAGTGTCCAGATATATAACAGACTCCAAATACTCTTAATTATTAAATTCAGTGGCACTAAACAAAGTTGATCTCCTTATTGCTTTAATTAATCTGAGGGGGGGGTTAATATGTATAAAAATACATTATCTTTAAAATTATGACATTCCCTTTTTTAATCTCCTAGGGATTGTGTGTGAGGAAATAAATTTAGGGATAGTTTAATAGGCTGCAAAAAAGCCAGTATTAAACTCATGCAAAGGCAAAATTATGACCTGCAAAAACATGACAATTGCATTAACCTATTCATATTCTGCATTTTTGTTATTACCATGACAGCAACATACTTCTGAAGAATTTATGATTTTTAAAGGCTCCTAAACCTAGGAAGTGATGACTCAGAAGTGCCTTTCAAAAGGCTGAGATGAATAATCTCCCATCATTAGACAGAAGCCATCAATCTGCTATCAAGTGTCAGAAATTAAGCCTGTGTGACTTAATAAGTACTAAAATCAGGTGGGACCTACACATGTTAACAGAGCAGACAATTAAAAGTAAGAGGAAACAAAAAGGATGACACATATGACTGTCAATATGCAATCAAAAGCCTTTCTCACCCAGCAGTTCTCTCAATAGAGGCACTGGCACATTTCATGCAGTAAAGACATTAAGCACTAGTTATTAATGTCACAATAAAAATCTCTGTCAAAACAACACTATCCTTCACAACCATTTTTTGCCACTAAGTTAAATTTCCTTTTCTGCGTCTTATTCAAGTGCAGGTTCTATCAAAATAAGAGTAAATTAAAATTAAGATCCTGTACCTATTATTCATCACCAAATCCCAACCTATTATTCATCACCATAATTTATTTTTAAGGTTACAATAAATATAACCATATGTTTTAATAAAAACATATGTTTTTATTGTTTTCCTCAGAAGAAAGCAAGGTTTAATTGCTCAGTCATGTTCTTTCACTCCATTTTGGAATGTATTTTTATTTAATACTAGGATTCTGTATTATCCAATTATATTCAACATACACAGCACCAGTGAAAGCTGGTTCCCCATTAATTTTATTTTTGAGGCAAACAAGTGTTCTTATTTTCATGTTAAAAAAAAGGACAACTAAAGGCAAAGTTGCTGTTAGTAGGTGAGCTTTGGTAAACAGTATGTTTGAGATACAAATCAGCTAACCAATGTAAAACCCCTTCTGTAAGCTAAATCATTGTTCCTAACACTCCTATATTTATCCAAACTCTCCATCAAGCAGCAGCAATTTACCATCTTTTTCAATGATGAATGAAAAAACCTGTTCCAGGTTTTCCAAAGGTACTATCTGGACATGGTTGCACTGGCCTGTGCACCTCAAATCTTGATGTGGGCAGAACCCCTCTATTAGAAGGGAGTATTTCTAAAACTAATCAAATTTCTGGTCTTCATGGTGGAAGTAGTACAGGTGAGAGATTCAAAAAAACACACATCTACTGGAAATTGTCCTATAAAACAGGGAACTACAAAAAAGTTTCGCTAATTATGGATTATGCAAAAAATAAAAACTCAGCAAAGACAAAGATTACCACCTGTTGCAAGGTTAGTCAAATAGCCTAAAAGTAAAAATTAAGAAAAAAAATACTGATGTCCATACTAAAAAAAATTTCCAGTAATATTCTGGATAGCTTAACTTCCTTTTAAAGTTAATAAATATCTGTCATCAAATGATTCCAAAAATTAATCCATCTTTTCAGAAGGTGTGGACTCATCACTTCAGATTTCTGCACTGAAAGTTACAAAAAAAAGAGCAGGATGACAATCTGTTTGCAGCAATGGAACTGCTGGCTACCTTGGGTTGTTGCATAGCTTGCCATGCTGTGGTCTCATATTCCAAATTACATGGAAATACTAACATTAAGTTATGTTACTGCCTTCACTCACCTTGACAGGGTTTGGTTTCTGTTTTGGGGGGTGTTTGGACACTATGGGACCTAAAGGATGAAGGCTCAGAAGGGAAACATTTTACGAGTCAAATATGTTAGGAATGGCGAGGTAAAAAAATCTCTTTTGTATTCTAAATGTCCCCCAAAACAGTAATACCAATAAATGGGTGGAGAACATGAGAAACACCATGCAAGTGCAACCAAAGAAAGACATGTATGAAGTATTTATAGGAGATGAGAAAACATTTTCTTTAGAAATAAATTAAGCAATAACGCTTTAGTACGGATGCAATGGCTCTGAAGTTACTATGTGAACACAAAATATCCTATTGGTTTTTTCCATTCTTCTGGTTATTTTTTCTTTAGTTTTATTCACAACTTATTAGTCACTTCTATATGAAAATATAAATATTTTAATGTACTAAAAGCTGTCATAAAATGAACAAAAGTTAGGGCGAAATTCTAGTTATTTAACACTTCACCTCAAAACTGAGTGCGGAGTAGCAAAAGGCGTATTTCAGCAAAGCAACAAAACAAATTAAAGAAATAAAAGTTGAACAAGTTTAATAAAACAAAACAAAACAGCATAAAAACCTGTGGTATGGTGGATGGGATGGTCTCAGCAGGGACTGGTGGGACAGGGATCACAGGGACAATGGGAGAAGAGGAAGGAACAGCTTCTGTGGGCTAAAAATCACCAACAAAATGTCAAAAATAAGGAAAACTAGAAAAACAGTTTCAAACAAACAAGACTGAAATGTAACACCATAAACGACTATGAACAAGCACATCCATGGATTTGGGGCCTAACTGCAATGCAGAACAGTCCCCATGAGCCACAGTGCTCACGGCAGCACATTCCCAGCACTGCACTGATGGTGAGGAGCCCAAAATAGCTGGACATGCCCAGGTGGTTATACCACACCCCAAGGGACTCCCCCTGCAGCACTGAGACTTTGGGCTCCAACAGAAAACCTGCTCAGCTCAATGAACAGACTCAGGCTTTTTGTGGGCTGGTTTCACAACAGAATCCCTTCACCAATATACAACACAGTGCAAAAGCAGTGAAATGGGCTGAATAGCACTCAACAAAGCTAATATTCCTCTTTGATAAAGAGGAAAAATCAGAAGTACTTTATGGTTTCTAAACTTAGCAAAAATCAAAGAAAACCTTTCAGTCAAATGGGTGGAAGGTGCTAAAACAGCTTCGATTTATCTCTCACAGATCTTCACACAGGTTTACCAAACATCTGCAGACTAGGACAATTTTGGTCTTAAGAATCTTCATTAAAATAATAACCAGGGAACCTAGTGACACTTAAGCTGCAAAGGAATAAGATTCCAAACAGCATTTTGAGCAAAACATTGACTCAAATGTCTTTGAGATGTTCACATACTGCTTGTCAACAAGCTGTCAGCAACACAAACTGCTGGCAACTATCATCAACATTACAAGCTGAACAGCAGATCAAAGCTGTTTAGATGTTCCAAGACATTCTTGTGATCGCCAAAAATAATGAAGCATAATGACAAAAGAAAATACTAAATCCCACAAGTGAACAAAACCGCCAGAACATGAGTATTAAACATTTTAAAAGTTTGAGATAGCTTAAAATACAAAGCACCATACATCAACAGCAGCCACCAAATTAAAGAGTAATAGGAAATAATGCTATTTGCATTAAGAGTCCAAGAACACCAACACATAATAAATGTACATATGGTATTTCTACAGGGTTTTTTCAGCTCAAAGTCAATCCTTCCAAAATGAAAGCTGGTGAAAAACATTGCAATTACTGAAAGATGTAAGAACAAAATATGTTTGGTATCTTGAGAGTTAATCCTAATGTCATAAAGCATTCTTACATCTACAGACTAAAGCACAATATTTCAAGTGCTTAAAAAGAGGAAGGTAGGGGAGAATCTAAATTGGTCTGGAAAAATATTAATATGCCTTTTGCAAAGGATGCAGGAACTGCTCAGTGCAATTAACCTGTGGCTCCTGAAAGAACAACACAGGCTTTAGATGACAGATCAAAGTAAACAGCTCAAGCACCAATTTGGCCCTACCCATGCAAAACATGAGACACCCCTTTAAGTCTGCCTTGTTCCAAAGTAAGTGGATTTTTGTGTTTAACCCACACACAGTAAGTCCTTCAGTGAGGAAATACCAACTAATATGTAGGTAAATCAGAGCACCATGCACATCCTCAAGGAGACCAACTAAGCCAGCAAATTCTGTAAAATTCAGCAAATTCTGTTCTTAGGAAACAACAAAAAGATACACTTTGGAGAGCAAAAATCAAGCAAAACGAAACTTTCAAGAAATTACTGTAAACCCCCATATTGTATAAAGTACAGCAACATTCACTGGAAAACAAGAGAACAAGTATTCCGTTGCCAATCTGATTTCAATAATTGCTACTTTGATTTCTAGCAATAAAATACAAAAGAAAAGTTGGTAAGAAAGTCATTAGAAACAGAAGGGATAAAACTACAGAAAGAAAAGAATGCAACATACTTCCTACAGTTTGCACAAAAATGCTCATCTCCAAACACACAGGGCAGCACCTACCTTTCCTAAAGAGCAATTCGAGCAGGAGCCATCAGACACCCAACCACTAGCAGCTTTTACTTTTGCTGTGCTTTTTGTAGGGCTCTTTTTCACACTGTCCCGTAGGTTTGTGAATTTCCCTCGGTGTTTGGCAGCTGCTGGCAGCGTGCAGGAGCTGAAAGGTGCCCGCGGCGGGTGCCGCAGCTGCAGCTGCCTTGGCTGCAGAGGAGCAGCTTCGTGTATTTCCAGTCTTGGGCTCCTCATTGCATCAGAGTGCTTGAGCGTTCCCATCTCACCACCATGAGCACTCATCAAAGTCACAACACTGAGAGTCCTTTTTGAAAAGAAAAAAAAACCAACCAAAAAACCCCCAAAAACCCAACCCAAATGGAAAAAAAACCGAACCGCCAAACAGCCAACCAAAAACACCCAGCCAAACTATGGAGGGAAAATAAAGGAAAATATTTCTTCCTGAGGAAGTTAAAAATATGTTTTCTAGATTATGGTCATAGGAAGAAGCCCTACATGCTCTGCATTAGCTAGGTCTGCATGTTGTGTGCTCTCTCACTCTATTTAAAGAGCACCATTGAACCACCACACAACAGTCAATTTGCTGGGCACAAATAATCAATGCAATGCACAAATTATTGAATAGAAGGCAAAAGTCATCTGACTATTACAAAGAAGCTCCAAAGGTTATTTCTCCCAAAACCTCCTACAACCCCTTAATTTTTCTCCATTTAACCACCTCAAAACTTTTCCAAGGCTTACATCCAGAAATTTTTTAATCCCTCTGCTGTTCTGAATGCTTCTTGGGGCGGAAAATTAATGAATTTACAAGCAGTTTATGATGGAAAATACATGAATTGTGAGTGGGCAGATACATTGTACAAGATTTCAACATTAAAATGTCAAAGAAAATAAATTTTTAATACCATAATAATAACAAGAACTACTTTGTGTTAACAACTTCAAGAGTTGTATTTCCTTGAAATGCAGCAGTGCCATGAAACCACAATTTTCAGTCACACACTGTTCAAAATATTTTTTTTTAATTTAAGATATTTAAATGAACATTTACATGTATATTTAAATGAGGGTTTATTATTCATTCCATTTTTAATGCTAAGGATGTATGACCTCTACATTACATTTTTATTCCAATATTCAAAACAAAAAAAGCTCCAAAATTAATCCTTCCCCCATTCCCCCCAAAAAATACAAAAGGAGGAAACAGCTTGATTTAATCACATTGTTGAATATTAAACTTTACCAGCCTATTTTAAATTCTAGAAAAAGGGAAGGGTCAAAGGTGATTTCCCAGCATCTATATGAAAATTGACAGCTAAATACACCTATATTCCCAGCCTGACAGAGGAAAGAAGTGGGCTCAAATCAGAGTTCTCAGCAGGTACCCACAACCAGCATTGGCACAGTGTGCAGCACCTGCCTCTTGCCCAGTGGGTCTTCTCCAGGAATATTCTGTGGATCTGAATTTCTGGTCCTGGGTATGATGAGAATGAAGGACACCAGCCCATAGGAAACAACTTGATTAGGTTAGCTGTACTGTATTTAGCTAACATGGAGAGGTTTCATCAGTTCACAGCACTAAAACATGGTTATTCTCCATCTCACATTACACCTTCCTACAGCAAATGTGAATATTTAAATTATGAGTCAGCAGAATTTTTACATGCAGAGAAAAGGAAGAGACATACAGACCTAAGTACAAACATTTCCAGTTATTTATAGCATGAATATTAGGAGATAAATAGGTACTGACAGATGCTCCTCTAATCACCAAGAGCTGCCATGTCTCATCTTCTATCCAGAAGGGATGTAATCAAGAGCTGCCGAACGTTTCATTACTGCAATATTCATAACGCAGAGACAGAAATGTCTCTGGCCAGTGACAGGAAACCAGAAATGTGCTGGCCATGCCAACATTCTCAGACTTGTGCAGGCACACAGCAGGGATGTCTTTGGCCTGTGAAGCATTCAGGAGCTGGAGGACTGGGTCCCCCTAACACATGTGGGCAGGTGCACCCAGGTTGTTCTGTTCCAGAAAGCCCAGGAGCCTGTGGGGTTTGATACTGAAGGGCAAAGGCAGAGATGAAGATAAGCATGTTGTGGATGTGCATGAAGGTAAATAGTTCAAAACCAGCACATCATAACTTCTCCTTTGAGAAATGTCCACAGCTGCATTAATACTGAGCATCTCTGAGGCACACTCTTCAGCCTGCAGCAGTTACTGGGATGGAGATGTCCTCTGTTGAAGGCCCTGTATCAGAATCCTCTTTGGCAACAGCTGCTAAATGGCAGATTTTGGAGACCACAAACATTTATTTTCCAGAGACGTTCAAGACTGCTTGAGGTTTAGCAGGATACATTTATGCCATCCATTTTACTTCCATATCAGTACCCAGCATGACATTGCCTAACTACTAATAGACAATACTAATGTCTATTACATTAAAATGTAGAAAAGAAGCAGAAGAGGGGCTTGGGGTATAAGGCTTTTTGTCATGCATACATAATAAAGCCCAAAATATGTGATGTTCCAGATTCAAAAGGAATATTTTATTCCTGGAGAAATCAACTTTGTTGAAAACACATAGACCAAGTATTGTGCTGACTAAAACAAAAATAAATTAACTTTTAAGAGTGCTAAGAAAATTGAGGGCAAGGGGAAGAGATGCTGAATACCACATTCTTGGAAATTCAGCTGTCTGACTTCCTCTATTCTCCTCCAAAAAGAAAAGGTGAAGACAATGCAAAAGATGAGGCAAAGGAATTCACATATCTGCAGTGTGCTTTCAGACCTTTTGATTTCTGTGGCAAAAGAAGAAACATTATGCAGCAGAAAACTGCTAAGAGCATGATTTTTTTTCTGGCAGTCATCATGCCTTTGGTCCCTGAGGTGATATCAATAAGATATCAACAATTAAAAGAAAACAAAACCTTGAAGGCAATTGTAATTCCAAAAACAACAGTCCAAGCACCAAAACACGGTCAAAGGACAGGCAAAAAAGAGGTACAGGCAAAATACCTAATCCATCCTGCATAGTGTGCCTTGAGATCTCCAGTGAAAAAGCTCAGGCTGCACTGAAATTTCAGTGGTAGAAATGCCAGTATAGAAAGGGACTACAGCATAATCAAAGTTTAGTAATGCCTATACAGAACAACTATGGTGTAAACAAAATGAAAACATAGTGAAAAAGCACAAGAAAAGGCAGAGAAGACACGAAGAATGGTATTAAAAGACATTAATCAGATATTTGAGAGACATGGGGATCAGTCTGCCCAATTATATCCACATGTGAGGTAAAGGCAGAGCCTGCCTTGGAGTCACATTGGTAGAACAAAAAAACTTGCTGATGCCTTGAGAGGCTACCCAGGACAGAGGCTAGACAGTGTTAAAGGAATAAAGCAGATATTTATTAAAAGGCCTTCTAAGGATACACCTTGGGCAGTACAAGAGCCTGGCCATGGCTACACCCAAGATGGATGAGGGTCACGAATTTTCACACTTTTATAAGTTTTGGTCCATTTCCATATTGGGGTTGATTGTCCCATTACAGCTTTAGGTTATGCAGTCCCATCCTCCCAGATTGCTCTCCTCAATTCCTTGTTTATACTTTTTGGGCCCAGAGCTGCAATGGTGTCCTTGGTTCTCAGGCTGAGGAAGGATTGCTTTGTCTGCCTCAACTCTGAAGAGAACTTGCTAACACTTTATATGAAGTTCAGAGTTATACACTAATGCAGTACAAAATCTGAAAAATATGAAAGCTACAACTTAGACATCATTGCAAAGCAGTGGAACACGTGCACAACCCAAAGCCAGAAAATGCAGTTGTGTAACTGAAGCTGCACAGGTTTGGCAGATCACCTTTGACTGCAGAAAGCAAGTGTTCTCCACAGGCTGCTTTGATTAGTAGCATGAGCTGCTCTACTCTAATATCAAGTGCTAAGTGATTTTTCATAACCAGAGAGGGTTCAGGATCAGGTTGTGCTTTCATATTAAATACCAACTCTGAACAATTTGTTGCTAACACAAAGCTGAATCATCAATATTTTATTCTTTAAATTACCGCATCAAATATACAGGGCACGCTTTGCAGCAATCTGTTAAAGTGCCAGCAATCTTCTCTAAGTAGTTTTTCTTCTTTCCACATTCTCTACCACCCACTCAACAGCTGAGTAACAACAATACTCGTAGAAAGGGAAAATAGTACTAATATTTCACCAGCAATGTCTTCTGCAAAGGTCTTTTTTAAAGCTTTGATGACCACTTTCATGACTTCAAAAAGCAATTCTAATAGCCAGAAGAATACTCTAAAAATAATTTTGTACTTCACCCTTCCCACCGCCTTCAAGCAGATACTCCAAAATCAGTAACTTCTGTTAATGTGACTTGACTGATGAAAACAAGTCCATATTCATCATCTCTTCTTGAAAGCAGGAAATAAAATATCTTCCAAAGAGCACAAAAATTCCAAAGTGGTAAGAAACAATTTTTGGTCCAATACCCACTGACAAAGCTGACTATAAAAGGCATAGATTCTTTCTAGAGATATATAGGTTAAGGTCTGCCAGTGCAGTTTTGTATCTTTTCTCTGAACTACATCCTAGAATGCCACAGGACATGTCACTAGTGAAGTGTGCTATTTCCAGAACTTTGCATCCATCTTCCTCAAAATCACAAAAGTCAATACTCATCTCAAAATACCTTCAGGGATTTATAGACTGTTTCATGAAGTCTGACAGTGACAAGAACAAAGCACAACTGCCACTCATCCTCATTCCCAATCCATGCTATCCAAGTGTGCTGCCCAAAGGTTCTAACTGAACACACAATTAGCACTAAATTCATGAACCACCTCTGCTCTATTCCTCCCTAAATCAGTGCCAGCCTGTGGCCTTGGCAGGTCCTTAGTACCATGATGTCAGTGACTTGTGCTGTTAAGCTATAAATTTAAAGACATGCATATTTTTCCTGAGTGTATTTCTGCACTACTTCAAACAAAATGCAGCTTCAAGAGCATTTGAAAATGAAACATAACACAAGTACTTTTCTACAGCCCCAACTTTGGAATTCCAAAGAAATCAAATCAAAATTTCCAAGCTTCACAAGATCTAAAACCATGTAGAACTATCTGAACATAAGCAATCATGTTTCAAGTCAGGTATTGAAGAATCTATCTGAATTTTGAGAACTGCACAGACACAAGCCCTAACTCAGGCCAGGCAGGAGTCCTGTCATTGTTGACAAGCCAGTCTAGAGAGCAAAATATGCTGAATACACAGAATGGGAAGCAGAACTGCCAAACAAGACAATACCATTAACAGAAGAACAATTCACTATTACCTGACCAGGGAAATTATAAGTTTAATCAGGATGGCACCAAGCCTGGGTGGTTAGGATTAAGCCTTCCTAACATTCTTCACTGATGCAAAGATAACTTTGGGGTTCTGATTTGTGTTACTGACTCCTGCCCCTTTCAGGGGCTCTTGTTGTACCTTGCCATGACAGAGCAAAGACCATGGTGTCCCAAGGATGAAGGAATAAAACCCTAGACCTCCACCTGGATAATATCCAGGTCTCTCTCCAAAGAGAGTTTGGACAGAAAGCACAGCAGGAAAGAAGCTGAGTCTGAAGCCTGTCAGAGTCTGCCCACATAAGGAGGGGTAAGTTAGTACACAATGGTTTAACAAGGAGACTTTGAGGACAGTCAAGTTCACCTTGGAGCTGTAACATCAGTTCAAGTTCTGTAATGAAGATATGAAGGTTCAAAGGTTTTTGGATCCCCAAAAGGAAAAGACAAACCCACCCAGACCTTGTGGATTAAAAGTTCTAGTCTGAATGCCTGTGACATTACCTTGGCTCTCATCTTTTTCAGAGTGAACCACGGGCTCTTGAAAATCTTATCTCTGTGAGCAGACTATTTAAAGACTCACCATTAGCATGCTAGATATTCTAAACTGTAGGGGTTATCTGGTTGCTTGATTTTGTGTTGTTGGGTTTTTTTTAACTCAGTCAACAAATTGATTCTCTAACCTAGTTTCCTCCTCAAACCCCATAGCATTTTACAATGAACTCAAATGAACTTAAAACTCTGAACTAAAAATATAAATAAATAGCTTTGAAGGGGGAAAACAAAGACAGCAGAATATCAGTAAAATCACAGATGGTGAGGATGACCTGAACTGATTTAAAGACAAACATAATGTGTATTTACTCTTTCAATTCCTCACTGCAATCTTTATCTACAAAAACAGCCTAGTGAGGAGCAATGAGCCCCACAATTACCCAAGCCAAAATAAAGCAGCAGTGACAAACAGACTTTTACCTGCTGAGGCAGACTGTAGCTAAACTAGAGTTTTGTGTATGAGACAAATGAACAACCACAGGGCAGAAATTGGCAACCTGGACATACAAAACTATCACCAATGCTACCACACAGTATCTTATGGATGTTCAACGAGTAAAATTTTCAGGTGCTAAGAATCTCATGCAAATACAAACAGTCTCAATAGAACAAAAGTTTCAGCAACCAACCTGTTCTCTCTCTGTTAAGATCAAAAACTGGACTCTTGAAGCCTTGCCTTTTTATGTGAGGTATTCAGAAGGACTTTGCTCAAATTAATTTGTCCTGTCACATCTCTCAGGGACTGAGTTTCATCTCAGTCATATTCCAGATCCATAACATAAAAAATGTACACAAAGTCATTATTAGCTTTAGTAAAACTAACTTGTGCCTTTTGTTTATCAAATACTCAGCAAAAGTCCAATACTGAACCCTTTGCAGCAGGGTCAGTCATCTGTATTCACCAAGCATCTCAATACTCTCAGCTCAAAGCAGAATTGCAAGGCTCCTCATTAAATTCATAAGTGCTATTGAGAATGAATTTAATGCATTTAATTTGCAACTTAAAGCAAGGCCTAGAAAGCTCCTTTTAAATAACATCAGCCTTAAGAATAATAGCTTTCATTATAATGCTAATGCATCCACAAAGAAGCCCAAGCAGGGTTTTAGCATCAAAAAGAGCCAAGACAAAGAAAAAACATATTCTAAGACTTTATTATAGAAAAATAATAGCAGCTCTCAGGTGTCAATATTTTACTTTTTGATATTCACAGTAGAAAGGGTATGCTGTGCTAAGAAACTGAGATGTGATAAACTGTTCACTCCTAGGAGCATTATTAAATCAAAATACATTGTTAAAGGCTGGGTACTGTTTACATGTTTCTCAGAACACATAATTTGCAATCATTTTTCAATTATTCAGGAAATAAGTAAACCTAGAAAGAATGCCCATTCTGTTATTTCTAGTTAATTTAAAAATCAAACAAGTCCTATACCTATCTAGCTCTGATACTGAAAAGTGATCTCACTCAATACTAGAAACATGTCAATTACTTGTCAAACTATCTCACTACTCTACTCCAAAAGTTAACAAAACTTAATTAATTGGATTTTTTTAATTGAGTAAATCTTCAAGAACCATTATTCATAATATATGAAAACTTTGCATGTGAATGTCATCTTAATTTAAGTACAATTAGGATAAAAAACATTCAGGTTCACTTACAGCCCCACTGCCCTCAAAGTACTTGAAGGACAGTCTTAAAAGTAGGAGTAGTGAAGTGATCTGAAGCAAGTCAGTGAATCAGAACTAGAGTTTCCCATTTTAAGGTAAGTATTTATTATTTTATTGAAAACTGTAATAATCTGTGAACAATCTATTATCTAAAAATATTTTTAGAATAGATGTATTTGCCCTAGAACACTAAGCATGAGCAGAACAGAATTTACCTCACATTAATGAACAGCAAACAGAAAACCACACCAGGAAAGTCATCTAGAACAACCCATTAATTGAAATCCATTAGCTTTCAGGACATAAATATCAATTTAAAAAGGGAAAATAATTACTTGATTTACACTTAAATTGGCTTTATACTAAAGCCACTCCTTCATTAACAAAAGGATTTGCACATATCAGTGGCCAAATTTTATCTTGACACATGCTGAATTTTTCACAAACGTGCACTGCCACGTTCACTCCAGCCCTGATGCCTCAGCTGCCAGCTCTGCTCCTCTGCTGGTTTCACTCATTCCACACCATGGAGACCCTGCAAGCTGGGATGGCAAACTCAGCCTTTTGTGCTCATATCAAACTGTCCAAAAGATCCATTTTGCATGGCACTTCCTTGACTTATTTACTCTGGATAAAAGGAATATTAACTATACTGACCTGAAAAAAGTGGGGAACAATAAATATTACAAGTAGAAGCTTAAGTTTCTCAGACTATCATAAAATATATGAAACAATGCAAGCGTTTCTTGAGTTATGACTTCACTTCCATTAAGTTTTGGACTAATTGTGACAGCATACTGGCTTACACAATCATTTCTGCCTATTTCCATTTAGTCAAGGTAATTAAAGCACCTAATCTATAACACGGTTGAAATTTCAAATTCTTCATTATGAAAAAAGTCTGTAGAAAGGACTAAGACAAGGGGTTTGACTTCTGAATTTATGATTCAGAAGAAGCAAAACAGGATTAATCAGACCCT
The DNA here is from genome assembly GCF_023055355.1 of Agelaius tricolor. Classification (NCBI taxonomy): domain Eukaryota; kingdom Metazoa; phylum Chordata; class Aves; order Passeriformes; family Icteridae; genus Agelaius; species Agelaius tricolor. The sequence goes on from NW_027269272.1 coordinate 14,035,859, forward strand.
CAAGAGTCCCAACTATTGCAAGAAAATTCTGCAGTTTACTTTTTTATATCTCTAACACCAACAACACTACACAACACATTTCCACTAATGTTTCAAGTCCTTAAACATTGAGAAGCTAATCAATTAAATCTTTCAACAGTTTAAAGGAAAAAAAGAAGTGAGGTTATGGCCTGCATTTATTTACCTCCTCACCACAATTACTGAAAAAGCACTTTCCTGCATCCTCAGAACAAGAAGACACCAACCCTTAGCCACACTGTTATAACATTGGTGAGCCCACAAGAGGAGTTCTGAGGTTCAGGCTGACTTTGACAAGTGATGCTCCAAAGTTTCCACTCCCAGGCCACTGCCCAAGCTGCTCTTTGCCAAGATGCTCTAACCTGCCCTAGTCCCTGTCTGCCACTATGGAGTAAGGAAATAAAATAAAACAGAGGTAACAACAGAACAGAAAAGACAAATCTGACTCTTCAATCCAAGGGAAGGCTATTTCCTAAAAAAATACACTGAATTCTCTTTCCAACACTGTCTTGCATTTAAAGGAACTTTGAACAAAAAGCAGAAGAACAGCTCCCATAACCCCAACTCTGCTCCCCTTCATTAGGCTACAAACAAGCAGAAGCTGCTCTTTGACTGTTGAATCCTTGCCACTAAAAGAATGCTTTCCAAGTTGATGAAAACTCATGGATTCAGCATTATGAAACACACAATTCACCTCCAGCTCTGGAATCCCGTACTGGAATAGTCAGCAATCTCTGAAAGTTCTCAGAGGAAATACCACAGCTCTTGGCCTGGGTTTATATCCCTCCCCAACCTCTGCTCTGGCTGCTGCTGGAACCAGGGCACCAGCTTGACAGACAGGCCAGTAGTTCTCTTCTGCAGTTTTTCTTTTCCAATAAGCAAAAAAGCAAGTAGAAAATTGTATTTTACAGTACATTCTACTTCATCTGGTTATGGTTTCTGAAGTAAAAGGACAAAAATTGATTAAAATTGAACACTGCAACAGAGGTAAAAATGAATAGGTGAAGAAATTGGCGAAACAAGAGAAAAATTAACACTGAAAACTATGAAAGAAGAAAGTGAACTAACAGGCAAAAACAAATTAAGTGGTCATGCTATAAATATATAACTACTTACTTGCTTTGAATTTCAAGAACCAGAAAACAAAATGTATCTTTCTGTTCTGGTTTCTGAGGCTCAAAGCCAAATTAGCAATTGTCAATTAAATCTTTCAAGTCCTTCATTACTTGAATTTAAGTGACAGCAGTAATGTATAGTATAAAAATTAACACCAGACAAAACCCAACGTGCCAGCACTCCTGCCACTTCCCAACTGCACCAGAACACAAGATGAACCATCTGTGGTTCCAAGATGGGCAGCATTCTATCCTGTATTGTACATAGGAAAAAAACTGTATAGCAAAAAACCCCCAAGATTATTTCTAATTCAGAAATGCCTTAGGGCAGCAGCTGGGAATTCACCTGTTACTTGTATCATTAATCACATTCTCTGAGACTATTAATTTAACCATTAGTCCTTTCCAGAGACATTTCAAGATTAATTCCTGCCACTCTGATCATCTCATGACTGACACATAACTCAGGGGATGAATCTAGCAGATTGCATTTCCTTAGGAGACTTGGAGATTTCCAGCTCAGGTGATCATGATTGCTGAGTGACACCTAAAAGCCAGAAACTGAGATTCTATTCCCTGCATTTAACCTGCACTCTTGCCAGGCTTCCAAACATTCTCTAGACATTTATTCTCATTATTTTTTTTTTCCTAGTGTAATTTATTCAAAAACATCAAATAGTACAGTGCACTACAGAAAGAGATAAATTATTCTGATAGCTCCACACAACCAGTAAAAGTTGCTGCACTGGATGAGAGCAAAGGCCCAACTGGTCAAGAATCTTACCAGCAGTAAAAGCTGACAGATGGGCAAGTAGGAATTAGACATATGCCCAGTAATTTTCCCAGAAAACCATCTCAGAACCTGACAGTCAAGGGCTTCCTGAGCCACTCTCTGTAACAGCTCTGTGCCACCTGCTCTTTGCAAATCCATTTAACTCTGCTTTTAAGTAATTTTCTTCTTGAGTCTTCAAAAAGAGCATTTTGTCCACAGTGTTTTGTGTCAGTGCCTTTCACAACTTTAGAAGAAATTTTACTGGGCAGATTTAAAATTAGGTATCTATTGCAGAATTTCTAGTTGAGAACCGTCTTAACTTCATTTTCATTTTATGTCTTGATCATATTTTCCCTCAGGCTTTTTCTTCTGGTTTATTTTAAGTTATCTATCCTTATAGATAACTAGATTGTTCTTTTTGATGCTTTGTTACTCTTTTCCTTTTTACTTATGCTATCCTTCCTAAGACAAGGAAAACAGAACCCCCCCAAAATTAGAATTATACCCAATAAATACTCAGATCATGTTCTATGTTATTTGCTACTACTTCATTAATAATACCCAACATTTCATTTACCCTTTCCATTATTGCATGGTACTAAGGTGACATTTTCATACAATCATCAGTGATAACTCCAAAGTCTCTTTCTGGAATTGAAATACTTCATTTGTAGCCTATCATATCCCTTTTATCTCATGGCACCATTAATTTTAACAGACTTTGATGCAAGAGCCATAGTTTTCAAAGACTTCTGTAATTATAAAAACATTCTGATGACCACATGTTCCCATGTAGATTTTGATCTGCATGGTCTCTGTTTTCAAAGATGTCTGGATGATCTGCAAATCCTTATTTTCTTATTATAAAAAGAAACTGACTTGTCTTAAGAATACCTGTTTATCCCTCTACCTGTTAATTATTCTGTAATGACAGAGAATTTCCCAAAGTTCATACAGTAAGGAAATCAGACTGCTTAGGTGCAGCCTAACAAAGTACAGCTTTGCTCCTTTTAAAAAGAGAATCATATGTGCCTCTTCAAAATTTTTGTTCTAGTAACTAAGACAGTTTAAACAAAAGGGCCACACAGAACATAACAGACAATTCAGCCACATTAAATGCAAGTATCATAAGAAATCCTGAATAAATGTCATCTCCTATTGATTATGTGTTCCTCTTAACACATTAATCTAAGTTCTATTGGCACCTCAATCTAATTTTTTGTACAGTAAAATGAGTAATAGGAAATACTCTGAGTTCAAAGCTGGGACTGCCCTAGCTAGTTTGCTACTTGGAGATAGGCATCTACTTTGGCATTCCACACCTACCTGGGAATATGGTTTTAGGTCTGTACTATCACCACCTTCATCAGAGTATTCCATGGCCTCTTTGCATAGCACTTGATTTAGCATCTAACTGCAAGTGCTGCTCTGCAACGAGGCTTAATGGGCTCAAAGTCTAAAAAGCTTTTCTGTACACAGAATTCTGTGAATTTTCCCTGCATTCATCTTTTTAAATTACAGAGTTTAAAGGGAAATTAAAAGCAGTAGCAAAGAAGTGCAATAAAGAGGACTTTTTAAAAATATATAAATTGCTTTCCAGCAGTTTACAGCTTTCAAAGAGCAGTTTAAAGCTATTATATTAGATGATGGATCAGAGATGGTGATGTATTTTGACATTCTCAAGTAGAAACTTTATTTGTCATTATACTTTTTACATAGGAAATACTAATTTATATACCCTGATTTATCAACTACATCATGTCCCACTAAGCTTCCAAAATGCTGATTATATTAGTACCAATCTTTAAAATTAAGTTTTCTATCTGACTTGGAATACAGATGCCTTTTTCTACTAAATATACAAGCTTTCTAGTTTCTGAAATCAATCCCTACATATTTATAGTCTGTGACAATATCATTTCCTGACTTTCCTTCAGATGAACTAAGCAGAGGTTCTTGAGTTTTCATTATAAAGCAGGTGCTCCTGAATATCATCTACAGTTATAGAACACTTTTCTGAACACTCCAATCACTTATCATGATTTCAGACTGATTACCCTCACACTACAGAGAGAATCCAGAGTTCCTTCTCTCTCCAATGGGAAAGCTGACTCCCTTCTCACCTGCTACATCACACTGGGTATTCAGATACAGTTAGTTACCTAAGGAAAACAAGTACTATTTACTTAGTAAAATAAATTTGCTTTGAAGTAGAACTGTACCCCAGCAGCACAAGCAATCTTTACTCCCCTCCCTACTTTGTTATGAAAGGCAAACATTACTACCTGGGAGCAATGGAGCACAGGCTCCTCAACTGACTTCTGCAGGCATCAGTCTTAGAGAAGCAATTTAAATAAGCAAATACACACACTGTGAGGGAGCAGTGATAAAGAGAATAGAAGAGCAGAAGCCAGCAGACCCATCCAACACATTCCCACGGTACAGCAGTTTCCAGGAAGTACCACACAAAGCAGTGGGAAGAAAGTGAAGATTCCATCATCAATGAAAACTCCTGAATTATACCTGCATCCCATAAAATGTCTGAAGTCCCACTTAGAAGACTGACACAGCTGCATAGATCCTAGTCTCCAATAACAACAATAATATACTAACTTCCATACAGATAAAAAAAATGTTGGCAACTTACAAAACAACCCAAAACTTAAGCTGATTACAAGGACATGAAAAAAATTAATAAGCAATTCTATTTTACCAGTGTTCTGGTGTACCTTAAACTATTTTGTCCTTTTTCTTTTTTTTTCCCTATGGAAAGTATGCAAAAGGTGATCTGATTTTAAGGAAATCATTGCTTAAATGTATCATTTCCAAAAAGACTGTTGCAAAGGACAAGAATATACAAAGGAAACACTTTAATAGAGCAACAGACTGAAAACTGATAAATGCCAAGATCAGCTTACAAGAGACAAAATGAGTCATAAGTGTCTGTTATGTGTCTGGAGAACACGTCAGCTCAACTACATCCTAATGTGCAGTTAAACACCAACAAAAAGAGAAGGGCAGCAAATGCACAACAGAAACAAGCTGGAGAGCAAGGCTGATGTATTAGACAAGTGGGTTATAGGCAATGAGATGAAATTCAATACTGACAACAAGTCACATGGAACAGCAATAAACGGCACAGAGACACCCTGAGGAATACCAAACAAAAACAAGTCCAGAAGTGCTTTGGTTGGTGGCAAGGGTTTTTTTTTAAATCATACAAGATAGACAGAAGGGAATCCTTGCTCTACTTTCAGAGGATTCTTTTAGTCCTTCTGAATGTGCTCTTTTGATATTGAACCTTGTGTGTGCAGCCACAAAAACCTAGTACATGGAAAGGGGCCTTAGGTCTTTCAAAAGGCAGGGGTCAGAACTGCACCAGTGTGGGCATCTTTGAGTTTCTTAGGGAATGAACCATCATGTGGTCAGGTCACAAGGCTGGTCAAGTGGGGATTAGAACTTTAACAACTTGAGCAGCTGCAGTTTCCAGCAGGTAATGTTGGCAAACCTTAATGAGGTACAAGAAAACTGCTGTGGCTCAGGAGAGTCAGGAAGCATTATTGGTTTGTCTTGGAGTCCAAGCAGCTCCTGGAAAACTCACAAGAGGTGGCCACTTAAGAGGTCAGTGGATGATCCCAAGTAAACAAAGGTATAGTTTAAAAGATATTGCAGCTGAGTATATCAAAGATTAGGCAATATTTTTTCTCTTTTTTTCATGACAAACTACTTTTAGGGAGAACATTGATGTAATTAATTTTGACCTGTATAGAATTGACTGCTGCTAGTGCTATTTTGGGACAGACCAGAAAAAGTAGATCCTCAAAAGGATTCAGGGACGCCTTGCTAGGTGGTGTGGTATTAACAAGTTGTCAAGTCTCAGTACTAAATTTGGCCTCTGTATAGCATTTTCTGAGCTTCCATGGCAGATGGCACATGGTTATCAGCCTTTGCTGTGGAACAGGAGTGCTCCTATCCATTCTGGAAGGAATGAAATGGAGGAACAGTGCCAACTGCTCAGAAGGATTTCTCCTAAATTCCAACTGGAGAAATCTGTAGAGCGTTCCTGAAATCATCTATAGAACTATGCAATCTTCATTTGAATTGAATTTGGAAAGACATTTTAGAAACAGCTTTAAAGGAAGCATCCACTGGGACCCCTCAGCTACAGAGCCATTACATGATAAGCAAAATGTGAATTATGTGGTTATACCAATAAACAAGAATGAGGCACTTCATTTCAATTGTACATGAGGAGGTTGATGCTTTCCTTGCATTGTCATCTTTTGTGGATCTGTCACAGTAATTCAAAATTGAACTGTCTGGAAATGCTTCACAGTAGGATTATGCTTGAAGTTTAATAATCAGCAGCATGTTGAAATTAGTTTGAATTCTCTCCCAGGGAGAGGAGTGATGGACACATTCTTCACTCAGGCTATCATGCCCATGTTAAAAAAGGAAAAAAATAAGGGAGTTCAAGAGCCTAAATGCTTCACTGAAAAATTTTTAAAGTAATTGTTAATCATCAGGAGAAATTTAAATTCCTTCTTTGCTTTGGAAAACAGATAAAAGCAGTGGCCCCAGCAGAGGTTCTAGGAAAAAGAAACAAATCTTTCTCAAAAGATACTGTATAGCTGGTGTGCACATACTGATTTCAATTTCTCTTTTTTAAGAGAACAATTTCTCTCCTTGAGTTACTAGAAATCTCAGAAATGCTGTGGACACAACCTTGACCAGGACTCTGAGCTGGGTCTAAACTAGAAGTCTTAAATTGCACAACAGGATACCATGTCAGCCCCCAAACATGGATGCAGAGATCATTCTAAAGGACAAGGTCATGTTTTATAAAAACATCTAAGAAGCTTCTGTTGTATAGTCTTCAAAGTAAAGGAAATATCCTGCCCATCTTAATCATAATTGAGAGTGCTCTTGATGTTGTGGACCAAAATAGAAGAACAGGAAGAAGATGATTTTCACTTTAGATTCAGTGGTTCTGTCAGACAGTAATTTAGCTAATAATTGTATTAACTGAAACATGTACAGCAGCTTTGGCAGCAAAACAGAAATGCTATACTACAGGAGCCATGCTAGAGCTGTTCAGTAAGCTGACAGCTGGTGAAAGACAGACTGGCCTGCAATTGACTTCCAAAACACTTTGTCAATCAATACAAGCCTCAACTGTGAGGGCAACTATCACAATATAAAATAAATTAGGAAAGTTACATAAGAGCCCTAAAGAGTCCTACCTTTCTCACAGGCTTCCATGCACTGGGCTTCATACAGCAAGACCTTGTTAGTCCACCTGAGTTATCAGCTGAAGACAATGGATTAAGAGGGGATCCAGTGTCTGCCTTGCCTGAGGATTCAGACTCTCGAGCACAATGCAGGCAGAAAGCCCCAGTAGTAGCAGCAGCAGAACTCCAAAAGCAAAAAATTCTGTGTCTCTTTCTTTGTTTACCAGATTTCTGACTCATTCTGGAAAAGGAACTTTCTTGAGATACAATGCAACAGAAATATGCAGAAATTATGTTACCAACTCTGAGTGAGACAGAGCTGCGAGAGACCAGGAAAGAGAAATGGAAGGTGAACCCCTCTGGCAGGAAGCAGTGCCTGCAGTAGCTGGAGCACGGCTCAGCTCTTATCACCACTCCCTCGGCTCTTATCAGCACTGCCTGCTGCAGGTGATTAGCTGAGGTAACAAGGTGCACATGCCAGCACTGCAGGCACACACGGGGCTTGGGGACACAGCAGAGCCCCATCACTGCACAGGCCTGACCTCAGCAGAGGAGACCACTGCCCACAGCAGGGATCCAGCAGGATGCTGACAAAGGCTACATGGCTTTACACAAGTCATGCCAGATATTCCTAACATTTATTGATCCTATTTTGATTTTAAAATTGCCTATCTCTAAAATGTCAAGCAAATTCCACAGTCTTGAGAAGTTTTCATCTCTACTGTACACGGAAAATGTTTACAAAATGAACCAAAGGTTCCAGGGAAAGTCCTTTGATGCTTTGGTTAAACTACCAAGAACTTCCTGCTTTTTGGCCTATTGACTGGAACACATATTAATGCATTCCTCTAACAGAATAAATTCATACTGCTTTTATCAGTGCTACAATGGCATCTTACAGAAAATGCAACCAGTGGCAGAACTAATTTGCAAAATAAACTCATGCTTCTACAAATGTGTGATTTTACATAGCTTAAAATCAAGAATAGGAAGGAAACTTAGTACAATAAAACTCATGCTTCAGTTTCAGAATGTGCATTGTTATAGAGAAAATCATTCAAAGCACGTACTATTTAAAGCTGCTTTCTTCTGCATTCATCACAATATTAGCAGCAACAATATATAAATACTTCAGTATATATCAAAATACAAGGATAATAAATATTGCCCTAAGAAATCAGTTTTTCAAGAAATACAGTAAAAAAGGGATTAGGGTGGAGACCTGACTTTTTTTTAAATCATTATCTTCTTAACTGCCTTACAACACCTCTATGTTGTTGTGTGATTAGACATAGCATTTTGTACATGCTAGAACTATGTCCATAATACTCCAATGACTCTGAGAGCAATAGTCTAGGACTAATGACACAGTAAAACTTTTATCAAGAACTTAAAAGGAAGATACACTAAGTCGAGAAATGACTGGGTTCAAGCAACTCACAAAAGCAGTTGATAAGCTCTGAAATTTAAAATTAAGTTTTTGAAATGGCTAAGTGGATTTAGGATGATTTTTCTGTCCTGATCCTTTTCATCTTTCCTAAAATATGTCCTAGAAAATAGAAGTAAAAATGAGCCCAGGATATTCAAGGAGCTAAACAATTTTCAGTATCACATGCTGCAAGTGTGTGCTCAGTTACATGCTAAGAAAAGCCTCAGTGATTGCTGTTAGAACCAGTTTAATGACATGTGGAATTCAGACAAATCATTCTGCATTTGTAGCACACCATGAGCCAAATACCAACAGTTAAAATGCTTTCTGAGACATGAGAGCTGGATTGACTGGCAAGAATAGGGGCTTCTCAGAGCTCTGGAAAGACTTCAGAGAAAAGCAGTGATCTTGATTCAGGTATCATCCTTGATGCACTGGGCATATCTCTTGTTAGGACAGCACTTTAAATCACCCAGTATTTGTCATTTGCATAATGGTATATTTACTAAGCTCATGGCACAGTTATTCACCCTTGTGACACTATAAATTTGTTGTATGCTTGGTTTTACTGTTACCTTCCATTTTATACCACAGATTTGGCTTTTATTAAAGAAATTTAAAAATTTGCTGACAAAAATTGATATATCAGCTCCTAATCAAATTCCTCAATTCTTCTATTTGAGTGACTAACACCACATCACAGAGAATGAGAAAGAAGAAACAATAAAGGCCTCGAATTCCTGAGCACGTTAAATCTGCTTCCAGGACTCATAAAGAAGTCTGGTGTGGTTAGCTGGGCACCATGCACTTGGGCATGTGTGCATTCTTTTGGGCACAAACCAAGGGATAACTACAGCAAAAAGCAGTGCTACCATATCCATCATCACCTTCAGCCTTGCTTCTTTAGGATACAAGACCCTACTCAAAAAATACCCTACCTCAAAATCCAATGTCCTTTTACCACCTTGATGGGGCAAGGGTGACCCAAGCAGGTCCCAGAGAAGGACAGGCATGTCCCATCTCCAGAGTCATCTCCCTTTCACTGCAGATGGAAGGAGCTAAGCTAATATGGCCAATTAATGCCATCCAAGAAAGCCAAGGAAATGAAGGGACAGCTAAAACTGGGAGCTTCGTAGCAGATTCACAGGGGAAGCAGGAGACAGCCACTTTAAAAACCATCAAATGATTTTGTATCTGTTGAAAATCATGAAGTCACAACAATAAGACTTGATAAAGCCACGATCACCCACAGAATTTCTACAGGCCAGGCTAGAGAAGTACTTCACATCTAATTCTTATCTGGACTCTGCAAACGGGATTACATTCAAATGATGGGGATGCATCTCAAAGGAACGAATAAAAGGTAAAAAAATGTTCAGAATGCTACAACACAAACTGAAGAGAACTGGAAAACAAAATTGCACACAATGAACAACCTCCAAGTGCCTTTTTCTCTCCTGAGGCTAGAACAGCTGCAATGGGTGGATAAGGTGCAAGCACAGTACAGCATCCTTCCAGAGGAAGTGGCTTCAACAAGCTCTCATGTTTTTAGTGCATGACTTCTGAATATGCTCATTAAGGTTTTTTTAACAACCACTTCAAAATATTTTATGTTTTTTCCCCTCCTTCTGGCCATGAACATGTATAAGCAGTTATTTTTAATTATGAACTGTCAGAGCTATGAAAAAATCTGGCAGGCTTTCCCAGAGGTAAGGAATCTTTTCCATAGCAGAAAAATAGAACAAACACTGGGATATTCACAGAATCAATGCTTTGGATTGAAGGGATCTCAGGAACTTGACCTGGTCCAACCCCCACTCAAAACAGAGGGTATTCCTTATTTTATTTATGACCAGCTTTCTAGGCCTGACTAGTCAGTCCAATTGTAAGCTCCACACATTCCAAAATTACTTCCTCAAGCTTTAAACAAATGAGAGCAACTATAATTTTTATTCAGAAGGTTAATACTATATATTTTTAATTTTTAAAAACCCCCAGTATTTAAAAGCTACTGTGTCGACCAAATACATCACTTGGAGTTGTATAATGACCCATTAGGGAAACTACAGGATCCAACTTCCACATCATGTACAAGATGCAACAAGAAAGTCAAAATTCCCCTCTAAGCTCTCCTATTCATTGTTTACTCCAAATTCATAGGAAAAAAAATAGGTAATAATAGGCAGACTTCAGAGGAAGTGCCAGTTCACCATCTTTGAACTACTAACAGATAGAAATTATCCTCATAAAATTACAGTGTCTGAGGATAACAATTTTTTCCTTCTTTAGTAAGTTTTTGTAGTATTTCAGGTTAAATCATTCAAGACATCTTGACTAATGATGAATTTCACTTGACAGTAGCAAAACAAACCTAATCTCCCATGTTTAAATAATTCTGACATTTCAGCATTGTTCCATAGGTCTTAGTCATATTTTCCCAAGAGATACTAATTTTCTAATGCCAGTAAGTTTAAACTTCTCTGTGTCAACCTTAAGAAGTCATTCAAACGCTACACAATTAAAATTTAGCTTGCTTGCTTTTACCTGACTTTGAATGATGATTAACACAAACATCACATAGAGCAGATGGACAGCGAAGTTGAAAAATGTCATGTTTCTCTTACAGACTGCACTATTGAATGTACACCCTGCATGTAAGGGAGACATTCCTTCATCTGTGTATTATTAGCAGCCAAAAAACCTAGAAAGCTGTTACAGAATTGAATTTGTTGTGTTACCTAGAGTTAAGGTTTTAAACCATTTAATTCCTTAGATAAAATTCCTTAACCATTAAATACGTAGTCTGTTTGATTTGACATCTTACTAGAGCTATGGAATTGATATTTCTTAACTACGTTATTGCCCTCCAGAGCCAGGCAGCAGAATGCAAACTACATTTTCAATATTTCACTGCTTCATTAGGATATCTCGCATTTAAAATTGCTGGAGGCTCATCACTTGCAAAATAAATAAAAATCAGACCTCATTTAGTGTTTCCATTTTCATGCTTTAATGCTAGAAATTATACAGAGCTCTTTAGAATATGGAAATGAAAGCAGACAGAAAACGCCATCCATAAATAAGAGATTATATGAAATCATGCATATATAAATAATTGCTCTTTCTGACTAGCAAGCAACCAGAAAACATGCAGACACAATCACTTGAACATGTGGCGTATTACCTGGGAGGAGCTGGCAGCGACAGAAATGCAGTCAATGAAGCCATGTCTGCGAGTGAAAAATGCCACAATCTGCTGCCAGCGGGAAGGCTCAGCCCGTAACTCCTCTGAGGAGCCTTTCTTTGCCCACTGCTTCTGCTTGGGGCCTACCGAGCTGTGGCTGGAGCCAGCGCTGCTGCCTCGACTGGCGCGAGAATAGAGCAGCGTGTTATTTCCGAAAATGTAATTCATCTCTGCAGCTCTGCAGGTGGTTGCCAGGCAGTCTTAATTCCCTACCAGCTGCTGAGTGGTGAATGAGCAAGAAAAAAAAAAAAAAAATGCAGATAGAATTACAGCAGCATCGTTTACAAAGCAGGAAAACAAAATTCTTGCTAGCTGATTGCTTGCTTGCTTTTCCTCCAAGGATTTCTACCTCTTACATTCCCTCTCTACCTGTGATTACGATGATGAGTATAATCTTGAGCAATTTAGAAAAAAAAAAAAAGGCAGCAAGCAAAGGTTTTCCTTATTTTTCCTTTCGGAACGCACAGGATGAAAGCCTTGCTTTCTCTTCCTAGCTGCCAACAGATATTTAAGGGAAACTGGGTAGCAGGTACAGTACAACGTTACAAATTCACAGCTATGAGGATGGTGGTGGATGATAACAGCTACTGGGTGGAGAAAGCACAGATCAAAAATAACCAAGTTTCAATCACTGCCTGTAGAAATATCCAATAGCATCTTTTCACTTCCTTGCCTGCATAAATTATGAACCTAAAGCAAACAAAACAGGGAATATAGAGCAGAGCTGCACTTTTTACTGATTCGGTCTTTATGAAAACATTCCACAGAGCAAAATGACTTTAACCCCATGTTCAAAACAAATATTTAAGAAACAACTATTTGCCAATTTCTTCTTGTTTTTCCCTGTTCTTTTGTGCATAAAACTATAGAGGGTGTGAATCATAGTGCCACAAAACAATCATTTTGTGTTGTAGATCAGAGGATTCCTAGTGAAGTTGTTCTACTGTGGTTTCGGGCTTGTTTAATCCTCAAGAAAATCAGAGACTAAGATTAAACAGAGTCCACACTCTGTTCTTATTCTGTGAATAATGTGCAACATTCATAACACCTATACCCAAATTTCTGTGCCTGCTGTAAGCATATTATGAAAACAATAAATATATATATATTTCTGACTCAACATTACTTCTCAAAAGCACAAGAATAATTCAAAACCAAAAAATTCTTATTATTCACTAATGACTTTTCAGTAAGATTATTTTGATCTCCCATGTACATGATGAGTATTACTGTTAGAGGTTTTCTCTGCTTTCTTCGTAGCAAAAAAGTATTCAGAATAATTAGCTGAAAGATTATATGGAACTCAAGTTATCTTACAGAACTCACCATTCAAATTTTGGTAGCAAACTATTAAAAAAAAAAATCCTCCAGCTCACATCAGAGGGATTATTTTGGAAATCAGTTAAATGTCAAGCTTTCAGTAGCAGCTCATCTCTGGAAAGTTATCCAAACAATTTGTAGTATATTTCTACAGTCATGATCATAGCACCAGGAAAACATTTTAAACAAGAAGAGAAGTCTTCATATGAAAACAAAGGCAGAAAAATTCCTAACAACACAGCCACAACCTACAGCCACATAATTCTAAAAATCCACTGCTCCATGATGTGCATTTCAGTGGAGTTACTAAATTTCTTCACGTACTTCTTGGGATGCAACATAATCTGCTGTTTAACAAATTCTTACTGACAGCTATCCTATTCTGAGTTACAGTTTTTTTCCTGCAGGCTTCTATTACAAGCAGAAATAAGCAGTACATTAATTGAAATGTGTCGTAGCGAGATCAATGCACCATTTACTTCTAGTCACTAGTACAGCTCAATAACACACCACATGCCAATATTCTGAGCACACCTTTCAGACAGACTTCATTAATATTTATAAAATACAATGGCTTATCACTGTAAGTCACATGAAACTGGATCTGACTTGTGCAGTGTCCTTAAAGCTATGAGCATAAGATAGATAATGGAGGTTGAGAAACGCCTGAGTTACAGTAGATAGGACTTTTCAAATGGACAAGTTTCTCAGAAAGGGAATTTTTTCACAGGAAAACTGCAGCACTTCCTGAGCCCTACCTTTTTCCAGACACAAAAAACATACCTAGCCTGAAAAATGCTATTAATTTATTACCAGAGAAATCGATTAATCCCTGGCTATCACTGAAGGTTTTTGGAACAAGGTACAAATGATATGCTTTGAGTACCAAGTCTTTTTATAAGGAGTCAAGATGAAAATATTTTCACTCTTTTTCTACATATGGCATTGAATGTCAACACTGCTATACAGTCTATTAGATAGCCTAGAGAACAAGAATTTGCCTAACATTCAAAAGAACTTCTTCAAGAATTCATTTTTCTCTCTGTTTGTCCCCATAGGCTCCAAACAAAGTCATACAGAAAAATATTGTGCAAAATTCTGGAAGAAAACACCACAATATATGGACAAGAAATGTACCAAGCAGCATTTTTTTTTTTACTCTTATATCAACCTGTCTGAAGATAAGAGATGTCTGCTGTGTTTTAAGGCAGTTTCTTTCAAGGCTGATTCCCACACAGCCAAAAATCCAATATGGCATCAATTACAAAGTGATTTTAGAAATCAGCACTTCAGGAAAGCATCACATGGAGAAAAAGCTTCCTGAAAGTGAAGCAATGATGATTTAATTTCAATTGAGAGAGAAATCCAGAAAAGTACTTAAGGAAGAGGTTATGCAATCCTGCTGGTGATGCAAGGCAGCAATCTGTGTCACCTACACTCCATATGGATGCAATGATATCGAGCAAGATCTGCTGACGCCTAAGCAGATACAGTTGCAGTTATTTGCAGAAGGAGCTGGTACTGTGGTGATGAGAAAAACTCTGATTTTTATGTGCTACAAAGCAACCTGAAGGATAAAGGCAAAGCACAGCTCTGCAGATGGCACAAAACCAGGATAGCACAAAGGAGTCCAGATTAGACAAATGGTCATTTGTAGAGTTGAAAAAACAGTGGGAGGTTGTAAAAACAAGGGTTCATTCCAGTCTAAGAGCATTTCAACAGAGGGCCAAACCTACAAGTAGAAACTGGAAAAAGTTCTATTTGCACAGAAGAGGCAATATCCAGAGAAAGGAAAATCATCAACACAGATGTCACAGCTGGAATTGCATCTGTGAATAATTGCCTCCAGAGTCAAAAGGCAGAATAGGGAGGCTCATCTGGAAACTGCAGGAAGTCCTAAAAGGACTTCCATCCTAAAGGACTTCCTAAAAGGATTTCCAAAAGAGCTTCCATCACCTCTTTTTCATATTCTGGATATTGAACTGATGGGACTAAAATTAAAAACAAAGCAGACAAAAAACACCACACACTAAAACAAAACATAAAACACTATTTACTGTTAGGCAAGCATTGAGAATTTGCAGATTTGAAAAGGTTCCTGCCCCAAAACAAAACAGCACATAATTAAAGATTTCTACATCAGTACACATAACTCTACAGGTTAAGAAATTTACTGCAAAATTCGTCTGCATTTGTAGAGGCTGCAGAGTAACATTATTTGTGTTGTAACAAGATACAGTAATCACAGTGGTTACTAAATGTAAAAATCAACATCAAATACTTGGACTAGAATTCCTCTCACTTTATATCCAAGCAAATTGGTATCATCAGCTTTCTGAGACAAGTCAAAACATGACATAATGCTGTATTTTAATCTCTCAGATAAAGGTTTCCTGGGCATAACTTTACAAGCAGAATGCATACCTAAAATTAAAAAGGCACAGCAACAAAAATTGTTTGTGAACAGAAAGACCAGTTATATCTCAATTACCCTTTCTAAACAAAAACCAACAGTCCCCCTGAAGCATTTGAAAAGTGTCTTATATTAGTTTTACAACCATTTGGTTAAACAGAGTATTGGCTAAAATAAGCACAGACCCTAAAGGAAAAAAACCTGATTGTCTTAACAGAGAAAATTCAAGGATCACCTAAAACAATGGCAAGGACTTATTTTATTTTCAATATCAGTTAGGTTTTGACCAAAAACAGAGGCAAAGGAAATGTTCAGAACTTGGATATTCAAATATAAGACTACTCAACTTAAGCTCTTCAGGCATGGGAACAAAAACAATACTGAAAATTTAGAAACAAACTCATGTTTCTTTCTTACAGTTTTCAGAATTCTAGATTTAACAAACTTTAACTGGCATAAGTCTAAGTCTCATAAACAAGTATATGCAGCATCCTAAACCAAAGCCCAGGAGTTCAGGACACAAATACTGTGGAAGAAAAAAAATTGTTAACCCTTTCTGCTAAGAGATGCTATAAAGTCTGTCTTAACTTTTAGCTCAGATAGGACTGAAGGATAGCTCTTGACCAAATGGCATTTACATAATCAATAAAAAGTACATATCTTACTGCTGCAACCAACTTCTAAGTAAACATCCCAGCACAATTATTCTATAATGAGCTATTTTAGTATAAATATTTAATAGAAAAGATCATTACCTTATTACTCACAATACACCTCAGACAACCTACCAATCTGGGCAGATTAAACTGCCTGGTCTTCCGCACCCTGCTCATGAACCTCCTGCCCATCTTTTTGGCACGCCAGACTGACAAAAACATCTTGTGTTTAATGCAAGTCTCCTTAGGTTTGCTTCAGTCATCAAAATGAACCCAACTGCACCGAGAGCTTGGGGAAAATCTCGGGTGAGAACAGTGCAACCCCTTTCTAGGACGACTTGATGTTGATTACTGTATCGGAGGTTGTTCTAATGTTTGGATTAATCCACAGTCCATCTGTTACAGTTTTTCTTTCTTGTCTCTGTTGACAAGAATTTATTGAGCAGATCCTTACGGAGAACCAGGCAGATTTGGTCAACTGCTTCTTCCTATAAAACACAAACTGACACCTTTGCATGGATTTCCACATTCTTCAATTACAGGAGTTTAAAATCAGCAACCTATCAAGAACTTGGGTAATGCATTTTAATTAAAGACTGCCTAACAGCTCCTCTCAAGTGTGACCACCGAAGTATGATACTAGTCTAAAAATAAGTATGCCTGAGAGTATCTTCAATTTTTTCCTTATGATTCCCAGCATTCTATGTATGTTCCTAACACCAGAAGCACTGACTTTCTGTTGAAGATGGCAAAGCTTTACAAAGTTCTCAATTTAGAAAAAAGTAACAGATTGCAACCTTTTCGCAATCATAACCCAACTTGCAAATTACATGTCAACTGATCTTTGATTTCTAAATGGAAACAGTATCTTCATCATCAGGTTAACCTCCCCTACCTGCTCAGACTGGAGCAGAACAAAAAAATCTACTGGGGCAAAGAGGCAGTTAAAATTACTTTGACTGTTGGCTAACCCTGAACCCACACAGTTCAAATCATAAAGACCATTAGCCTTCCTGAGAGCAGAAAAACTCTCCCAATTAACAGAGAAGGCTGGTTTAACAGCAGCTCCACATGCTCTAAAAGACTTCTGGGGAAGCACTTGAGAAAACAGAACAGATTGGAGAGAAGACACACCAGGAGATAAAAAGAAGGGGACCTATCAATATTATCAGCACAAGATTCGGGTTCACGTGGAAAGGAGATTGTTAGCATTGAAGCAAGGATGTGTAAATATGCACATTTATATAACAGCTATTTCCATACAGCTTAATGGGAAGGAGTTAAATAAAGGTGCTTGTTTGCAGTTGAAGAAACAAGCAATGTATGCTGTGATACCTTGGTTGGTATAGCTAGAAACCAAAAGACTACCAGCAGTTGAAAGATTATTTCAAAGTCAGAGGCTGACTGTAGATCACTGTGTTTACAGGCTATAAAACAACTATTACCTGCTAATCTATAGTTCTGAATATAAGTTTTAATTTCTAAAATGACCATTCCCTAGTCATGTTCATAATTTTAGAGACTCAGCATTACTGACTGTAGCTTCATTGGTATCTCCTGAGTCAACTCTTTACCAAATGGAGGGGTCAAATGAGTTCATTCTTCATTCCACAGCAGCTGCCCTCTATCTCTGACCATTCTTGTTGTTCTTCTTTGAGTATCTAAATTTGCCTTCTTAATCAAGATAATGAATGGTGGAGATTTCTGGAGTGATAAGATAATGCAGTTTTATTCCCATTTGCTTCGCTGATTATTCCTTGTATTCCATTTGCCTTTTTGACTGTAAATTGAGTACTGAGATGATTATTCCATTAATCTGTTATAACCCTGAGCTCTCATTCCTCTTAGATGATGCAATGAGAACACAGGTTCTTCCGAGATCCTTCTGGTAACCTCTATCCATGATTAGCGATCTTCCTCCTTACCCTTTACTTTCATTCTGTTGTTGGTTTGGCTTTGGTAGAGAATTTTTGTTTGCTTTGGTTTTTTTAACAAGTAAATCCCAAAATAATTTTTTTTTTCTTATTTCATGACAGCTTAAGTTTCTCCATAATCTTTTTTTGAGTGCATCCATTGTGTACATCTAAGGAAACCTAGAAACCTACATCAACAAGATGATCTTTAAGCTCATGCTTTAAGGGATTTGTGCAGCAGAAATTGTCTTTGCAATGTATTCATTGCTTTCTCATCTCTCATTTCACCACATGCTCATTGATTCTGCTCTTCAGAACAGTTTCACCGTGTTTTGGCAGTACAGAAATGAGAGCAAGTTCCAATTTCCTCTCCCTCCTGGAAGCTATTTTAAGAACAAGTACCACCTTGCCACATCTCATTGCTGTGATACCACAGTCAGGGTAAGTGGGCTATTACACAGCACTGCAGCACTAAGAGATAAGCAGTTTCAAATCAGGGTTAATTTAAAACCATTAAGCTTAAATACCATTAGGTCCTGGAAATACTTTTCCAAAGATGACTAAACATGTGAAAAAAGCAGGCATACACCGAGTGGGCACAAGATATTTATTTCACAGACAGTGCATGCAGTCAGCAGAACTGCTGTGCTAGGATTACCAAGCCTGTCTCTGCAAAGGTTTGGGTAACACACTATTAGACACAATTTGCTGACACACTGTTAGACTTTTTTTTCAAACTATTTGCCCACTTCACAAAGCTCAGGATGTGGGGCACAAAACCACAAGCTGCTGCTTCTAAGCAAGAGGAGAGGAAAGGCTGAAGGCCATACTTCTCAGCCTACAGGCACACAGCACTAGGAGAGATACCCAACTAACCTACTGCCTCTCTCAGCAGTGAACTGTGAAGGTGTAGAGTGATCCCTGCTCAATACACCACCACAAGCTCCAACAGAGGTTCACAGAGCCAAAGGAGGGAAACTCTGTCTTACTGCTTTTATTCTAATAAAAGACTACTTGCACTCCAATGCAAACTGAGCCTGAATATTTCCTCCCAGATCTGACACTGCAAGGGGTAAGCAGACATAAAGCACAGGGGCACTGGCACTGGGCACAGCTACTGCCTCAAGGGTATTCCCTGGGCAAAAAGATTCCTTTGATCAGAATTTGGGGGTAAAACTGTAATCTTTTATTCAATGGGGAACAACATTTCACCTCAGTTTGAAGCATTTCATTGTTCAGAGACAGGAAAACAGTAACTCATTTGCATTTAATGTCATAATATTATGAAGTCATAGTTTTATTCACTGACATAAGTTTATGTAACCACAAAAGAGTCCTCCAAGTGCTTTAAATGGATAAACAACATTAATACACATGTTCCCTTCGGTAAAGAGAAGTGGGATTTTTACTGCATCACCTGAAGCACAAGTGCTGTAGCAGAATACAAGAGCCCCAGCCAGAAGGACAGGTCTGTGCAGGAGGAGAACAGGCAGCCAGCAATGGGAAGGCCAATGCCTGCACTGCCCTGTACAGGGATGACCATTCCTGGGAACATCTGAGGACAGGGAAGTGGCCAACTGTGCTGCATGAAATACAGACATGAGTCTATGATTATGGAACTACAAATTAAAGAGTTCCCCCACTAACCCAAACCTACTTCTCACAATTCCTAGAGTGTTCTGCTACTTCACTGGGGGTTGCACAAAGCTGTTCTAGAGATACCAAATATTCAACCAGTAGAATGTCTTTAGCTCCTTACAGATGTATGATTCAGTCAGTAATTAAAGTTTTCATGTATAGCATGAATAAGCAATTTTAGGCCTCTCCCTAGACTAAAGCCAGTACAACGTTCCAACTAAAACACTTCTGTTCAGCTGTCCATATCTGTGACACATGAAAGGAAAAAAACAGGTGCAGGCATTTTCCCCATACCCTTGGAAGACTGGTGCTACAGCAAAAATCTCCAGAGACAGATCATTGAAAAAGATTTGATTAAAGGAACAAGAGCAGCAGAAACTTTTCCCAACCAGTAAGTCTAGCTTCCTGTTACCACATGCAGCCACATGAGAATATCATTTATAAGCTTATCAACTACTTTGAAAAGTTTTTAAGAACTTATGCAAATTGCAAATGGGAATTATAGATAAAATAGAAATGCACTGAATATTGCAATATTTAGAATTTGTTTCAGAGCAAGATAAAGACTTATCATGCTAGTCATGGTATTTTTTCCAGTACAAGATATATTTAATAGCTTATAAATTATTACAGGTTTCCTTTAGAGCTTCTGCACTAACAGTGAAATATCGGCCCCAAATACCAACACACAAACATATTACAGAAGTATATGGAAGCCTCAGTCAGGTTCTACACTTAAATACTGAATTACTGAATTGCTACATCATATATGTGAGATAAATAATCTGTAATGCCCAGGCTGCTCTAAATAAAGATTACTGGGTTTTTTTGTCTTATTGCACCATGATCCACTATTTTGTAGCCCTGTAAAGACCTGTTATCCAAAGCTTTTTTCCTTTATAGAAGACTTCAGCTTCCACTCCACAGCTTAAAGGCTTGCTTGGTCCCATACCCTCCCTGTGACAGCCCTCCCTGGACGGGAGCTGTTCAATAACGCCGTATTTTAACTGCAAACCGGTCCCTCCGAGGGGCTGCGGGCTCACCGCGCTAAATGAGGCTCCCGGCGCAGCAGAGCCGGGGCAGCAGCGCCACCTCGCGGCCGATCCGCAGAGCGCAGCGTCCGGAACTCGGCACCCCCATGGGAACCCCACACTGAGCAATTCCTGGCACCAGTGCCGGCCTACCTGAACAGGTTCTTCAAAAACTTTGGGACAGAATATTTCTGAAGGATTTGAAGTTTGACCGTTTTCACTATTTCTTCATGATTCTCTACCATTAAATACTTTTTTAAAGCTTTTTTACAGCATTAGCGTTGCATTTCACACAGTACTAAAGAACAGAGGACACACAATCTTCCGGGCCAAGTTCACTTCTTTGTCACTTGACACACAGGAACGAAACATTTCTTCTTAAATGACAAAGCTCCTCTCTAACAAGACAAAACCTGTAAGCCTCACTTAAACTTTAAATCAGTACAGCTAGTCTCTCTTATTTTATGCTTATTGCAAACATGCAATATTTTAATCCAGTCTGAATCTGAGGTAGCCCATTCCTCTGTCAAGAAGATAAATCACCTTCATTGACTATAATACTTAATATTTGATAAATAGCAATCACATACTCATCCATCTAAAAATCTGGGATACACATTTGTATTTTTGGTCATTCAAAACTACTCTTTGAAATAGCATCCACCTGTTCAAGCAAGTTATAAAAGCTGTTTTAAGTCCTAGAGTATTTGAAAGCTTCTCTCAGGAATAAAATTCTGCTCTTCTTCTGTTCTTTTATATAATTGCTCCATACTGAAGAGACCTTGCTATAGCAGAAGGTATTCCTCAAAATCCAATTCTACTGGCCTCTGCAGCATTGCTTATAAAGCAACATAATAAATAAATCATAATCATAAAACCACTGATTTCTTCAAACTACTAACTCTGTATTTGAAATTTTAAGTGCATTTAACATTTATATTTAAAACAAAAAACAAACTCCTCTTATTATTTTATTCATGTCATAAACAAAACATTCTCTATTATGTTTAGTTTCCTTAATCAATAAACTATTCAAGAAAGCTGATTGAGCCCTTGTATATCAGCCAAGACCTGGTCCTTGCACAGTGCACCAAGCCAACCTACCAAATAAATCACACAAAGCACTCTTAAATCAGAGCTGTTGTTGCTAAATTGATCTTCAGCACAAGCTGTGCTGAAACTATGAACACCTGGCAGATCATCAGACCAAAAGCAGAGCAGACCAGCTATGCTAATAATACAACAGCAACCTTGGGTTTTTTCTTCAGGAGAGAAGCAAGCCAGCAGTCAATTAGCATCAGAATTCAAAATTATACAAAATGCTGGTAAAACAACTGAACACCCACCCCATCAGTTTTCAGATGAACAAAGCTTTGAACAATTTCAATTTACCATACACTGCTTTGAAATTAACAGAGAGGAGTTACCTGAAAATAGTCATGTATATGCTAAAATGGTAATACAAACTGACTAGTAATACTTCCCTTATGAACATTTTTCCCTATTGAGTGATAATTTCCCAGCATTTAGCAATGTGAGATACATAATGGTAATCCTCCTCAGAGACCTAAGACACAGAGTATTTTGAAAAGGCCTCACCCTATTTTGTAACTATACTTAACTCTGCCTAATTCTATTTCAAAAATAGTTTTCTTTCTTCTAGACAGTTTTAGAGCTCCCCTCTTTGCCTTTTTGATCCCCTTATGCTTTTTAAAAGGCAAGACTTACTGCTCTAGGAATTAGGAAAAGCTTGAATAAACAGAGTTGTCCTTAAGCCCCCAAAGAGGACTTTTATTTATTTCTAATGGTTGCACATAAAAGGTGTTCCATTGCTTTCTGAACATCAGTAAATTCAGGGAATTAGACACATGAAAGTGCGTTACTGTGTGTCTAACTCCATAAGCAAGAAAAATTGGAAGCTCTAGTCATTCCCAAAAATGAAAGCTTTGTCACATGAGTATTCTCAGAAGGCTCTTCAGAGGGCAATATAGCCCACTTCTAAAAGGTTATTCATTAGGCCTTCAAGAATTCAGCTTGCCTAGCTGAAGACTATGGAAAAATACTGAGAGTTCATTATGGAGATATAAGTAAAGATCACTGGTTCAATACCATCATATACATTTTAAAACTTTTAGAAAAGCTGGAAAACAATTACTAAATGCTCTCACACACTACAGCTGGCTCTTCTACAGAATCCTTACAAGTCAATGATAAAGAGGTGATACATTCAACAAAATTTTTCTTCATAATTGAAAAAAATGGAAATATAGCTAGGTTCAAAGCATTTTTTCTTATCATAGAATGGTTTGGATTGGAAGGGGCCCTAAAGATCATCTAGATCAAACTCCCTGCCACAGGCTCAAAGACCCTGCACTAGACCAGGTTGCTCAAAGCCCCATCCAACCTGGCCTTGAACACTTGCAGGGATGGGGCAGCCACCCCTTCTCTGGGCAGCCTGTGCCAGGGCCTCAGCACTCACAGGAAAGAATTTCTTATAATACCTAATCTAAATCCACCCTCTTTCAGTTTGAAGCCATTCCCCCTCTTGTCCTACCACTACATGACCTTGGAAAAATTCCCTCTGCAGCTTTTTTGCAGCTGCTTTATGGGGTTCTAAGCTCTCCATGGATGAGCTGCCCCAACTCTCTCAGCCTGTCTTCACAAGAGAGTTGCTCCAGCATTCTGATCATCTTTGTGCCCTCCTCTGGGCCTGTTCCAACAGGTCCATGTCCTCCTTTTGTTAGGGACCCATCCCAGAGCTGGATGCAGCACTGCAGGTGGGGTCTCAGCAGAGCAGAGCAGAGGGGCAGAATCCCCTCTGTCCCTCCCTCCCCTGCTGCCCACTCAGCTTTGGATGCAGCCCAGAGCATGTTTGGCTTTCTAGGCTATGAGTGCACATTGCTGGGTCATGTCCAGCTTCTCATCCAGCAGCACCCCCAGGTTCTTCTCCCCAGGGCTGCTCTCATGTAACAGCATTTGTTCTTTGCAGCTGCAAAGGACTGTACAGCACACAAACAATTCATGCTAAAAGTACCAAGCTGTAAGCCTACCACAATGTAAGCCCATCTCATCACTCTAAAGCACAAACATTCCCCAGTATCAAATAGTTTCTCTACCTTTCCCTCAAAACCAGCCATGAAGACTCAGAGATGTTATAGGAAACAGCATTTAGTCTGACACACAAAAACACTGTGCTATTCAGAATATGATTGAGCTATGTCCATGTACTAACACTGTACATAAACCTGCCTGTTAATATCCCCTCCCAAACCTCACACTCAGTTTGTTGTCTAAATCTTTAAATCTGTCTTCAAGTAACTGAAGCAATCTTGCAAATAACGGTGCTGCATGCTGAAAAACTCCAGAGACATAAATGGCACTAGGCTTATGACATATTGCACATAGATCCTCAATTAAAATATTTACTAGAAACAAAGTCAGGATTGATCTACAGGTTTCTAACTGAAAATCCAAAATGAAACCAACAGCCCAAGCTTCAGTGCCCCTCAAAACTACATCCAAAATTTTAGTTACCTTTATTTGTTTTCTGGTCATTTTACTACCATGCACTTCTAGTTAGAATGTGTGGAACTAAGGCAATGCTTTAATGTATACTAAGTAAATTTCACAATTGAGCAGTTCCATAAGAAACAGAAAGAGGTGTTTTGCACACATTTTCTTCTCCCACAAAATTCAATTCCGGAGGAGCATTCCAAAACAGTTCACTATTTGAAAATGCCTACCTTTACTGGTGAAATATGAGAATGGGAAACAAATCCATGGACATTCTCAATCTGGGACAGATTCTTCTCTGATACATGAACCAGCTCTGGACCCGTCACCTCATTGGCAATGTGTGGAGAGCTGTGTTCCTGGGGGGGTGTGTCTTCATCCTGATAGCGGTATTTCTGAAAAAAAATTATAGGAAAAGATCAGCAGAACTCACCACAGAAATGAGAAAAGAATCCAGAAAACCTAAGTCAGACAGAAATAGTTGTTTTTCTGACCTTGCTAACTTCAAAGCAATAAAATCTATAAATAAAAATTTTAATTAGCATTTTTATTTTAAAACTGGTCCCATCCAAAAATGTTCCAGCCCTTTTAGTCCCACCTGGGATTACTATAAAGCTACCTAAACCCCAGCAGGGTTCACTGTGTCCATAAGAAACATCCCAACATTTTCTAAGCACATTCACTTTCACACATTACTATACTCCCAAGTACATAAATAGTTATTAATAGTTTATAGAGAAAGCATGTCATATTATTAAAGGTACAGAAAAACTTTCTAAACACTTACTAATTTTAATCTTGGAAAAAGTTATTCCTGTTATTGAAGCATATTTAAGATAGAAGCTATTTCTTTAGGGTCTCTTTTAAACAAAATTCCAAGATCTACATACTACAGCCAAAGTCAAAATAGACATTTTCCTGGTAATTCTTTTATATATCATAACCCAGTAGATAACTGCACATAACCCATTTCTCTGTAAGCACAGGAACACTACAGCAAGGCAGTATCTGACAAACAGTGCAGAACTTCTAACCCCCTCAAGAGTTACATGCAATTTCTATTTCAGGTTACCACAAAGATCCATTCCCTCCATCAGAAACACCTACAACATTACAAAGTTAAGATATACAGGATAAACTACAAAGAAATTGCTTGAAATGATCTATCAGTTATCAGCTCCTTAACGCACTCTTAAGCCAACTGTAAAGTAGAAGCAATTCAAGTGTATTTTCTCTAAAAATACTAATTAGCAGAGAAGCACAAGACCCACTTCTTCCATAAGAAATAACTCCGAAGAAGAAAGCAAGAGCATTACAACTTCTGTTACCACAAGAACCCAACTCCAAAAACTTTCAGACCTTCTCCTCAGCTGGATCTACCAAAGGAGAGATGGTGAAGTCTGACAGTTGAGAAAAATTGCATTGGTTACTCAAAAAGCCCTAATTTTTCAAAATTAACCAGAGAGGATGTGTGAGATTATTAACTTAATAGCTCGCTACTACTGGAAGATAAAAGTTCTTTTTCTTTCCTTTCCCTGCAGCAGTGAGATGCTGGATTGCTCAGCCCCAGACTGCTGCCATTCATCTTTTTTCTGAGATTGACTTGTTTTTCACTTATCAAAATAAAACCCTGAAAGGAGTTGACATTAGCTCTCTAGAGCAGCCATATTAAACACTGGAAACAGGGAAGAATTATAATTTAAACAAAGTGTTGGCCAAAAATACAAGGGTACCTTACCAGAGTATAAATTAGACCACACTGGCAATTAGAGAAAATAAACATTAGAGCTCCAAGAAGCAGAGAAAATGTCTTGAAGCATCACAGAATGTAGGACTTGAATGAGCTTAAAGCAGCCTGCTCCACTAATGAAGGCTGTACTTGGCTGTACTTGTGATCCAAAATATCCCTAGCAGACCTTGAGCTTTGATTTAAAAACATTTAACACATACTTCTGACAGAGACACTGCCCCAGAGGATTCTGTTGCATAATACAGGTGTGTCAAAATTAATTTAAAACATTTCTTTTCTGATGCAACATAGTTAACAGGATAATCTCAGGATAAATTGTACCCTCAATAAGTTTTGAAATGTCACCAAACTCTATGTTCACTGGTGTAAACTACTGAAAAATCCATTTACTTTAATAAATCAGTGCTAGTTTTCATGAGATGAAACTCAGAAATGAACCCAATTCACCACAGTGAAATAATTTTTCAGGCCCACAACATCCTTGCTTCAACTCTCAGGCCTAGTAAAGTTGGACAAAAAATAAGTACAAACAAAGTATCTGACACAATATGCAGGAAAAACAAGGATTTTCTGTCCATTTTATAGCGCCATTTATCAAAACAGAGAACACCTGTTCATATGAAAAGCACAGAAAAGTTTTAGGAAACCCATTCTAAGAGATTCACTTGAGTCTTCCTAGTCTCTTCTCTGTATTTTTAAAAGAAGATATTTCAACCTCCCTTCCTTCTCCAGACTTTAGTCCTCCCCACCCACCAGCCATACAAGTCCCAAGTCACTGCTCACTTCCAACAACAATGCAACAAATCCCAGGAAAGCACAGTCTGACTTACGGTCTGTCCCTGGGGAAAGTTTTCATTTTCACTGTACAGGTCCAAGCATGGTTACAAAGAGGTTAAGAACAGAAGAAGACTGGAATAAGTAAATCTAACAATTTGAATTTGATAAATATGCAGAGCTCACATGGACAGACCCTTTCTGAGGCAGTATGAATAGGCAGCATGATGAAACCAAGTAGTTTTAGATCATTTGCACACAATTCCCCTAGTTTAGCACTTGTTTTTTTTAATCATTTCTCCATTGTACCAGTTAAACTACATCTGAAAGGACCCTTCCAAGGATCATTCCAGCAACTGAAGTTACTGTGAAGCACCGTTTGACATGCAACACTCCCACTCCTGCAAAAAATGACCTGGATGCAATGTCAAAAACAAACAGGTAGAGAGGACTGAATAGCTACAGCCCTCACATCTCTCCAGCTTCCACAACTCTTGCCACCATTCAGCAGAAAATAACTTCCAACAACTCTAATAACAAAAGCAACAATAGAGAAAATTTTACATACCTTGCTAAACAAAACTAATCAAAAATTAATAATATATTAAAGATGCTAATGCATGTTGTAGAAGTCTTTCCTGTAGTCTAGTGCTAAACTAGAGACTAGTGCTTAGAAAAATGGTAGTGCCTTCCACCCAGAGGAAAAAAAGGAAACAAAACTAAAGGCAGGCTCCACTATTGCAGAACTGAAGCCAACTTGAAAACTTCTTATTTGTAAAAAAAAAAAAAGAAGACTATGAAAGCCAAATAAAATCTCTTTGCAGGTAAACAGCAATTCAGACTGGTAAGTTAAAAGGCTGTGAAAAACAAAAGAAACTTAATATAAGAAAAGATTATAGTGTTCCTGTCTTTTTAGAACTTCTTCACTGATCATGGAATAGGACATTCAGTATTATTTTCAACTTAGGCATCAACAAATGATAAACTGAATGATCTGCAATATTGGAAGAAGGTGTTTGATCTTTGGGTTTGCTTTTTCAAACATAAGTTCAGTATTTGGAGTAACTAACTGCTTCATTCTCAAACAAAAGCACTAAGTTTCTCTAGTAACTAGAGCTATGACAAAGACATAAGGCATTTCACCCTTCTTGAATAGTTTCAGTTTGACATTGTATCTTGAATATAAGTGCTCATAACATGGTTATTTAGGTCACAGTGTTCCATCATATGTCAAAATGCACAGCTACTGTTAAACTTATTTATGTAATGCTTCATGTCATGGACATCCACAAACAATAAAACAGTTGAAGATAAGTATATACATTTACCAAAACTCTGAAATATTTGTAATAAAGTTCACCTATTCCAGAAGGCTGAGGAAAAGAGAATAAAGAAGGAACCCTCAGATTGTGAATGTTCTTTTCATGTGGCCAAAAGGGAAAATTGAAAACACTATTTTTGTGTGATTACTTGTGTGAGATTGCTACATTACGTGAAGGACTGGTACAGGTACCCTGCATTACTATTTCACATTGAATACTAAGTAAATATTTAGATGACAAAGGCTGTATCTTCTCAGAGAACAAGCACATTTTATCTTTAGTACTATCTAGCCCTACAACTTTTATTCAAAACTTGCCAAGTGCCTGGTGCAGTATCTCTCTGTCCCTGTTCAAACAGAAACCCTTCGTTCTCTGGGATGCGGGAACGATGGAGGCAGCACGCAGGGAGCGCGGGCACGCACCGGGGATGGGCAGCGAGCCGTGTTTACCCGCAGGTGCCTCGGCCTGGCCACCAACAGCCCAGGGCACTCCAAGAGGCCCCTGGGGAGCGCTCCCCGCTCGGGAGACCGCGGCCGCCCTGTCCCTGCCCGTGCCCCGGGCCCGAGGCCGGCGCGCAGCCCAAGGACGCCGTGAAGGCGAACACGGCGCCTGCAGCGCCCCCCGGCGGCCGCCCCCGCCCGGGCAGGGGAAGGGAAGGGGGGGGCGCCGCCATCGCTCGGCCCCGCCGCTCCATGCCCCAAGTGCTGCCTGCGCGCTCGCTGGATATTTTTAGTTTGCTCTTAAAGTGAACAGCATCCCTGCTCTGCAGCTCAACGGGCAAAATCCAGCCCCGGAGTATTTTCATCCCACGGCTTTCTTCCCAAGTTCACTGTTTAAACATGAGGATATTGTAGAAATAAGGAGTGTGCAGTTCCACAAAAAGAAAAAGAAAAGAAATCTTAGTGTTATATCAAGTAGTTTCCAAATGGCATCAATAAATAGGTACATATTTCCAACTGAAAAATGCTTGGGACACAGGAAGAAAAAGCAAACTCACAACAAGGCAAAGTCTTCTTCCTGGAAACAAAGCATTCAACTTGAAGTTCTCTAATATTTATACTATCAAAAGAGCCATAAAAATTAAATTCCTCCCTCCTGACATTTATTCAGCATCGAGATTTTGTGATACGTATATGTATATATACATGTGTATATAAATGCATCACACATGCATATATGTGAGTATATATGTACACACACAACTGATCCCACTTCATAAAATAAAATCTAGTTGAAATATTCTTTGTTAAAAATAACAAATATGACTTGGAAACCCTGAATATATAAATAAAGTTTTAGAGACAAAGATTTCCTAATTTCTACCTCAAAAGTAACTTCATACATGTATCCCTTTAATTTTCAAGTGGCTTTCCAGTACTTAACAGTCTCCTCATACCCTTGACATTGCGTGTTAATTTTACTGAAAAGAAATTTTAAAAAAAGATTTTTGACACAACACTGAATATAAGCTGTTTACCATTCTGATGATTACCAAATTATGTATGTTTTATTCTTCTGAAACCTAAACAGTTGATGTCGTCCTAAAATGACTAAATGCCCGAGGGCACTGTTAAACCCAAACCTGCCACTAACAATCGCTTCCATCAAAATGATGTCAGGAGGCATTTCCAGCCCTGTATCTCAGTGCAAGTCTCTTGTGTATTTAATTCTCTACAGCTGAAGAAAATGAAAGCCAAGTGCAATAAACTGATTACATGATGATTAATGCTGATTAATGAAGAATGACGACATTTTACATGCGGCATTCAGTAAATTCCAAATGTTGTTCAAAGGGATCTTTAAACAGTAGGCATGATAATTCATTACTTATGTCTCCATCACTAAGAGCTCGGATAATTGAGTAAGGCATGGAACAAAACACACACTTATTTAACCAGAAATTTAAGGTACAGTTACATTAGACACAAAGGCAATCATTCATTAAATGCAGCTTACAATTCCAGGAAAGTCCTTTTATAGACCCACCTTACATCCAAACATTAAAGATATTGTGTTGTTGGTACATGCTACTTTACAGTGGCATAGCATCGGAGAAAAACAATCCAAGTTTTTTATGCTAGGAGACATTTTTTCAGACCCTGTGCACTTCAATCGATCCGTGACTGAGATTCCAGAAAAATGCCTCTGTAAGCGCTGCTTGCTGCCTGTCTTTGACATTTAATCTAGGTCCATAGTGCTCAAAAATAAGCCTTTATATAAATAGGTTGAATCCTTCAGGAAAAATGTTGCTTCACGTTAGAAACCAGACCTTATAAAAAAAGCAAAGCAAAAATCCCGTGTCCATTTTTAAAATTTTTGAGTCAGCTTTAAATTTAATTACGTTAGCGCCAGCTTGAAGCGACAACTGTCTCCCGGCCCAAAGTAGCACTCAGATGCTCTCAGCCAGAAGCCCGGGTTCGATCCAAGGCAGCTCCACCTGCTGCAGTGCAAGGATTGCTATCTCCTCCATGAAAACAGAGCAACTCCAGCAGAGCCCCTGCTCGCTGTGTGCCGCTCGCTTAGGGGAGGGGCGAGATGGTGCAGCAAGGGACTCGTTACACGGCCCGATGGAGAGAAAGCCAACACTTCCTGCAAGGTGCTTTCGCACTGCACCAATGAGCATGTGAAAGCCCATTTTGAAATCAGCTGGGTGCAATTATAAAACCAGGGACGTTGTAAGATTAACAGCAGGGAATTTGCTGATCTGCAATTTACACTAGCTTTTTCAAGGAAGTGTCAGCAGACCACAAAATGAATGGCTCTGGGATATTTAATCCTCATTTTCAAACATTAAAAATTCAAGGTTATTTGACACATCAAACAAATGGTCTTTAACCTGCTGAGTAAAATTCCTAATGGTCTACCAAATGTTATAAAGAAACAGTACAGAAATACATGAATACTCTCCAACTTCAACACAATAAAATCAGAAACTGCTATTTTTCCCCATTAGCGTTGTGAAATCACAAACAATCTAAACTATGCATCCACTTGATTATGAAGAACCCTTGGTAAAGCATTTCAAACAACTGTACATGGGAACACTTAAAAGAGTTCAAGTAAAAAGCTTTTTCCTTAGAACTGAGGTAAATACAGTCATAGTCTCCTTAGAGAGAGAACAACTCCTAAGAACAACAAAAAGAATCTGTTGTTCTTTGTTGTGTGCTAACAAATTTAAGATGCAAAAATTTTTAATGGGTTGTTTGGGGCTTGTTTTTTAATCAAGCCCTCTAAGATTCAAACTTTATTTCCCTTTTTACACGTCCAGGGGTCTCTGCAAGATGTCAATCTATTAATGTATTTTTAATAAATTGCATTACAGAAATTGATGAAATTGATCCAAAACATGCCCTCTGCAATTACGCTGCTCTTGTAGCATAAGCTAACATGCCTTTGCAAAAAACTTCAATAAAATAACAATAGCCATCATTTCTATTTTATATCGCATTAAGCAGTATTGTAAAGAACTCTCTTTAGGACATAACTGTTCGCTTAAGTTTTCACCTGTAGCAGCCTTTTGTCATCTCCCTTTTACTTCCTTTGGTTTACCTGATAAGCACCCCTGAGGTAGCAAGTTTAGTGTAGTGTAAAACTGCATCCACACTTCCAGCTCACAAACTAGTAACTTCATGAATTATACTGAGACAGTGTTCTTTATATAAATGTGCAGATTGACGAAACCAAAACTAAGGCAAGATGTCTGGAGAAAAAAATGTGTAACTCAGCCCACAATAAACCTCAAAATAAACTTCATTTGCATGAGGACCTCGTTGTTGGTAGACTCTCCAAGGATTACCAATGACAGTATTTCCACATTAATAAGCATAGTTTTCTTTCCATTGTGTGCTGTGACCTAAAATTTTTCACCAAATAGCCTTAGACATGATTTCCCACTGCAGGTCATCTTCTGCATGTGAGTGCAGCAATATGGGCAGGACCAAAGGAAAAAAATCCAACCCTGAACTTAATTGTCACAAAAAAAAGAAACAAAGAGTGTAAAGAAACCAGAAATGTACCTCCTTTGTTAGAATAGTCTAAGTTAGATTATGTTTTTGTTGCAAGAATATCCAAAGGTAGCCCTACGTAGAAAGGCTGACAGAGGAACCTAAAACCCCTTTATGTCCCTTCTGCTGGCTGGGGGTCCCAGTAAATGGGCTCCTGACTGAACAAACAGGGCAGAGCACAACTGAGCTCATACTCAAACACCACACGTGGAACACTTGCAAGGGGAAGGAACTCAGGCACAGAGTGCTGTCTCTGCCAAACACAACAATGTTCCTATCCCACAAAACAACCTTTTCCATGCACTTTGGAACAACAATCCATCTTACTTCCATACCTCTAATCACATTGTAATAACATAATTTCTCACTGAAATAACACACAGCCAAATGCATGGCAATTTCATGACAACAAATAAAGTCAAAGAGCCAAAAGCAGTTCATGAATGTTGCAGAAATAGCTTTTTGTGATGCAGAAAATATAAGCTCTAATGTGCCGTGGGCATAGAAGAATCAATAAGAGGAAGATACAGGCTACACATCCACAAAGGATTCCATCAGTAAGATACAATAAGGAAGAGAAAGCTTAAGTAACTTCAGGCAATTACATCTACATTGTTGATGAAGACCAAATAAAACATCTGAATCTTTCAGCCATATATTTGCAGCTGTAGATAAATGAATTGGTTACACTAGAAAATCATTTTGGCCTTCATACAAAGATGAAATTTCTACACATTTGCCTGCCCACAAGCTTAAAAATACAATATTTAAACTTATAAAATTAAAATATATTCTCACATATTATGCTGACTAAATCCTGAGATTTAACTGTAATGGTTTCACTTGTTCAAAACAATTATTTGTGCCCAAAAGCTTTAAAAAAAGTTGTTAGCATAAATCTTTCTGAAATATGAACATACAGTATGTTCTCATATGGAGAAACATATGAAACAGAAGATTTCCAAGTCTACTTTTGAGCTCTACAGAAACATATCCACACTTAATTATTGCTCTGACTCAAATTGAAGGTTGAATTAACATTTCAAAACACAAAAAATAATGTATTAACACAATGACTAAGCCATTAATTAGAAGAATATGGCCTTAACTACCTATCACTTCCCATTGCCAATTCATTAGTCTGTATTTTGTATTATCACATAAAAGCTCCTACAGTCAGAGTTCACCATTTCCATGTTTCCTCAAAAGTGTTCTGAGTGAAAATAACTGGTTTCATCCTTACAAAAACACTACCTAAAATGAATTTTCTTTATTTCAGGCTTTCTTTGAATGTTTACTTGACAATAACCTATCTTTATGTATGGCTCCCACATGCATAATAAAAATACCCACATCATTATGATCTTCAATTAGTGAGCAAGACTAATTTTGTTGTCTCAATATAAGAAAGCTCCCTGAGCGCTATTGGATAGAGAGAAACAAGAGTTATATAGCATCAAAAAACCACACTATGAGACTTTCATAGAGACTTAATGCTTCAGTTCAGCACTTGCCAACTATTCTTGAGGGAACACAAGTAGTACCAATTTCATTGATCCATGTGTTCCACCTGTATCCAACACAGGTTAGGAAACAGCAACCTCATAAGCAACAAGGCCAGGAGCTTTCAATGAAATGAGTAGTGAAGGTCTAACTTGACAAATGTACCAACTGTTCAGACTGCCAAACCAAAGGGGAAAAGGCTTCATAAGTCTGCAGACAGAGCATGTCCCTCAAATACCACTGCAGGCACCTGTCAAGCTGGTGGGACTCAAGCTTAGGGGCCCTTCCCCAGAAGCCTGAGCTGGTACACTTCTGGGATATGTAATACAAACCAATTGTTTTTAAAATGCACTTCTTATCATTAGAATTACTTAAATCTAAGAAACTTATTTTATCCTGTTTTCTGCATAATAGTAGTCTGTAAGGTCTTCAAAGGGTACACAGAATTCCAAAATGATAAAGAGCTCTGCAGAACGGCTTGGATGCTGGTTTAAGATTACCCCATACTAGCACAGAGCTCTAATGTAATGCCTGTAATTATTTCTTACTCAAGGAATAGTAATTTTATAAGCAATTTTTATAAGGCAAATGAAATTTGAGCACTAGTTTGAGAACAACTGATGTCTGGTGCAAAATGCATCCATCAGCACCGAGGAAGCTCTTTGGCTCTGCAGTTCTTGCTCCCTTGAAGTATCAGATGACCATCCAAGCCATTTTTCAGAGTAGCCAAAAAATGTACTGCTTGTTCCTGCATGCTCCTGACCTGCCAAAAAATCATTTGCACCATTCTTTCAGGCAAAGGGGTTTATAAACTCAAAACACTGTGA
Source organism: Agelaius tricolor (assembly GCF_023055355.1). NCBI lineage: Eukaryota > Metazoa > Chordata > Aves > Passeriformes > Icteridae > Agelaius > Agelaius tricolor. The sequence goes on from NW_027269272.1 coordinate 14,070,332, forward strand.
GCTGAAATTCTCCATCTAAAGGGCATCTTTAACAGGTCTCCATCATTTAGAAACATGTTTTTGTCAGCTTAGCAGGTAAACATGTTTGCAGGAGTTAAACCAGCAGCCACTACTGCACATCCAGTTCAGAATGCTGATGTGTATATGTTCTTTTCAAGCTTAACACTCATATAAAAATTTGCAGAATACACCTGTCTGTGTATTAAGTTTCCAAAACCCTGAAGAATACCACAGCCTTATTAACTTCAGAAGGAATGTGAAATGTTACTTTGGAAAGAGGAAGCTGAATAATAGTTGCCTTTTTTGTTTTTAAACTTGCCCTGCAATGGCATTTAAGCCCAGAATAGGTCCTATGAATAGAAACTTTTCAGTGGGTGTTTGTGATTCTCCTCCCAGTTTATTCCAAGTCTTAAATTGTTACATATAAGACAGATCTGGGACATCACTCCAATGAGGTCCTTCAAAGGCTTGATAAGCCAAGCCAAAAAAGAGACAAGACTGTCTCCCTTCCCAGCTGAGTGACCATCACTATGGGCATTTGTATGAGCTTGCTTTAGGAGTTTTCAGTCCAAAACAGAGGAGGAAAATATAATGCCATACTGGAGATAGAACCAAGAGGTGTCTGCATTATCATGTCCTCTATATGCAAAAATAATCAGACTTCAAAATATGTGGTGACAGACTGAGGAGTGTTCAGAAGCAAAACTTCATGAAAAACAGACTTTCCTGACAATTACCACTGAATAAAGGTCCTACATATTCCAAGTGTGATTTCAAAGATATTTAGTCATATCATTCATCTGTCAGTTCCTGCCTCTTAGTAATTCTAACATTACAGTTTAACTTCAGCCAAACTGACTGGAGGAATAGAGGTCTCTGAGGATATCAATCATGTGCAAGTTTCTCAGAAGTAGGTTGCAAGCATAGAATAAACACCAAGAAATCCCCACCACAGGAATAGGAAACAAGTGAGAGGGTAAGGCTACCTAAGCAACAACAAGCAGAACGTATATAATGAGAAGAAGAAAGGATTAAGAATATCAAAGGGAAGAAAGTCTAGCAAAATGCTATATGTTTCTATTAAAACAGCATACCTTGACAGAAAGTTACAGGTAGTCCTGTTTTCTAAGGCAGGCATGAAGCCATTGCATGTTTTGGAATTAAAAATGCCCTGAGTGAAACATCTTCCTTTTCTTCTGATGTTTTCAAAGTATTTTAGCACTACTGGAGCATGCTTTACATCTTTAGTTTTCACACAAGAAGTTCCTGAGAATGAGAGAGGTCACAGAATTGGACAGTATGACTTCTATGAAAGCCAAAAGTCAATGTTATTTTTTCCTAGATGGAAACCACCACAGTCAGGAGAACATCTTCAATACAGACTAGAAAATGACTGAAAAGAAATGGTTTCTTTTACCATACTTGAAGCTTGATCCAATAAATACGCTGTACATGCAGCAGATAGACACCTATCTGACCTTCTGTTAAATTCACTGCTATTTCATTAGCAACATCTCAATGAGGAAAAAAAGCAAAAACATTACTCTATTTTGAATAAACTGTACTGTGATTAGAATAGAACTCAACTAGAAAATTCCTAAAATCAGAATGTACTACATTGCTTCAAACATATTTAACATGTCCAGAAACAGTCTGTGGTAGGTTGATGACAGGTAAGGATCTAACCAGGCCACTCACTCACTCTCTCTCCCAGAGTGATGAGGGAGAGAATCAGAAAGGCAAAAATCAAGAGGAGAAACCTCATAGGTCAAGATAAATAAGTGAAAGGGGAAATAATAAAAAAAAAAACCCAACCAACCACACATAAAAGTAAGGCAAGCCAAATCACTAACCACCAGAAGATTAATGGCCAACCTCAGCAACAGCCACTTCCTCCTAAATTATTGCTGAGCAAGAGATTTTAATATATGGAGCATCTTTTCAGTCAGTTTGGGTCAGAGGCTCCAGCTGGATCCCCTCACAACCTCTTGCCCACCCCCAGCCTACTTGCCAGGGCAGGAGAGTGAGAAAGGGAGAGGCCCTGACATGGTGTGAGTGCTACTCAGCAATAGCTAAAACACTGGCATCTTCATCAACAGTTTGTCACAATCCAAAACACAGCACCATATGGGCTGCTGAGAGGAAAATTAACTCCATCCCAGCCAAACCTGCTACCAGTCTGACCTGAAAAGTCCTTTAGTATTAAAAACTATGAGATCTTTGCATTCAAAAAACACTACTGAAATCATTCTGAGTCAAAGTATGTGATTAATCTAAAGCTGCCTTTGATGTGTTGGTTCCATCTGTCCATACAGGAGAAAAAGTATTGATATATAGCCCTAAATGGTTCCATGGGACTATCAAAAAGATTTCTAGTGAGCAACAGACACTGAATCACAAAGATAAAACTGCTAAACTATAAAAGCCCTCCTGAAAGACCCAAAAGCTTTGCAGCCTTGCCTCATCCCTTCCCCACACCTTCAATGAAGATTTCACCCATTCACTATGTGATGTGGATGGACTGTAATCTTGAGTGGCAATTATCAGCCAAGCAAGGTTATATTCTCAAGGCTATACTCAGTGGGAAAGATTAAATCCAGCAGGGTGTGATTAGCTGGAACTGCTCTCCACAGTGTCAAGACCAGGCTGGAGCAAGGATGTGATTCCACTCTGGATTGTTCCCTGTAGGGCCCAGGCTGACTAGGCTAAGCATAGCCTCCAAAACATGGTTTTCCTTCTGCACCTTGGGTTTTAACAGAAGGCTAGTTTGATTAAGACTGTCCTGCAGAACTCTTGGAGGGGGAGTGTGATGGGAGGAAAGAGGGACAACACCTTTGAGATTTATTCCAGTATGGATAACATGTAAAGATCCTTCAGTTATTGTAGAATTGCTCAGAATCTGATTCATCCTATCCTATCTGTTTGAACAAGTCCCTTCAGGAGAAGCAGTTTTCAGTAGTGGAATACTTTCTAAATGGTCCGTGCAAAGTAGCCACAAAAAGTAGATCTGCTGCTGAATAATTCACAAAGAATTAATAAAGCATCTGTGCCTCCCCTGAAAAAATAAGGGCAGACTGGTAAAAAAACAAGTGAAAATGAGTGAGAGAAAATATATTAATAATACATGTCTTTTATCTGGTGAAGCCTCAAACTACTCCAGATTCATCTCAATTGCTGTTCATGCTTCTTAACACCACATCAAGAAGAGACTGTGATTTGACATATTTGGTGCTACATCAAAGCAGCAGAGCAGAATTAGATGAGTCTAACAACCTCTCATAGCCAGGAGATGCAGTGCTTGCACAATACTCGTACCGGTGGGGGTTTCCCCCCTGCAGACAGTGAGAAGGTTCTTCCCAGAGACAAATGCAACTCAGTCCTTCAGTCCTGCTGTTTTAAAAACAGTGAAAGCTGATCACATCTCAATTATAAAATAATCTGCTGAGATCAGGATGGAATCTCAACAGCAGTGCTGTTCTGTGGATGCTCAAATAATTGCCATCCATTTCTGAATACACAGAAGACTCTCATTAGGTTCTATAACAATTGTTTTCAAAAAGACTTTTTCATACAACAAAGTTGGTACAATGCTTAAAGCAGAAATGCCAATGGTTTATTTCTTACATCATTCTAATGAATCTAAACATTTCAAAACCAGAGATGATACCTTCCTCTGAATGGGAAACAATTCATAATGCTACTTTTTGACTCCAATGGACAAAAGCATTTGCTAGCTTACAGTTTTAATTCACTGCAACTCTATCACTTTCCCCATCTTAAAATGCAAATCCTCTTATGGGCAAGGAGTACAATTGTCATCTCTATCCAATCCAGATGCTAAGGCTGCTGGTGATTTACACTTTGTAATTAACTGAGAACAGGTAAGGAGGGCTGCTATTGCCTGCAGGTCACTGACTCTACTGCCACTTCCTGGGAAACCACAAAGTAAAGAGGAGAGCTGAGGAGAAGCCATAAGCAGTTCAGTGTAGCACTGACACTGCTAATAAGTGAGTATCACTTGTCTCCAATTCTTCAGAAGTACTTTTCAAAGTATTTCTGCTACTTTTAGCAGATTCATTCTCCTATGGAGTGCTCACTAATATAGTAACCAGTACAGTAACAGTTTCAGAACTTACAAATAAGGATGAAATACCTTAATTAACAGACTGAAAAATAGAGTTGGGGGGTGAAAGTAATTACTTAAAAAAATTGAAACCACAAATTACAACTGAATCACCATGACAGAACAGCTTAAGCAAGAAGTGTGAGGACTGTTACTTGATCTGAACTTGAGCTCCACAAAGGAATCTCAAATCACATTTTCTTATAGCAGGTTGAATTATCTAAATGCTCATTAACATAATGAGCATTTAGATAATTACAGTGAAAATTACTGTCAAATTAGAGCCAAACTTTGCTAAGAATTCAAGCAATGATGTATTAAATACTATATTATTACCAAGTGCCATTTCCCTGACCACAAGCAAAGTTTCAAAATATTGATCCTGGACTCAGTGTTACTTATTGACCCCAGAGCTTCTGCGTATTAATACAGATTTCTAAATCACAGCATTTCAGCAGGAATCTAGGGCAACAGTCCTGGCAAGCACCAGTCCTTAAAAAACACCAGCAGCTGTTGGTAAACTAATTGCACAACTGTTCAAAACAGAGTATTTCTTCTTAGTATGTTTTAGCAAGATGCTACAGAAAATAACACCCTACTTCAGCTTTGAAATTACTTCAGTTAGGACCCAAATACCTGAGTGAATGTGACAGCATCTTATAGCTAATGTAGGTCATTCTCCACTTCTTCCTCCCCTCTGTTGCCTTTAAAACACCTAGAAAATAGAAACTCAACTAAAATTATAGAAGGTTTTAAACCACCAAGTGGAACAAAACTACTAGCTTAGAAAAAAAGAAAGAAAAGCAGAAAGCATTACTTTTCTGTATAATTTTGAGAGAATCATAAATCTTGCTAGTCGAAACATTTCTGATCATCTCATCTGATAAAAGCCACAAAAATAAAAAAATTATAGGGAATAACATCAAGGATAAAGATACTCAGTGGCTTCTATTTGAGAAGCTTAACTGACAAAGCTCTTCATCTTATAAAAAGCAAGCAGCTGAGTTGGGAATATGACATTCAATCTTTGAAAAGATGAATGGCATAGAAAAGGCACATAAAAGGCAACTACTAACTATTTAAGACAACACAGGCATTAGCAGACAATTAAATTACCCAGCAGATGTTGGAAAGCAAAGAAAAGAAAGTACTGCAGAACTCATTGCCAAAAATATAAAATCAAAAAGGAACAGAGCAAATCAACAAGCCAGGGTCCAATAAAAATATGTAATCACTATCTCAGGAGTGGGACAGCAACCGAGGTGGGCACTTGTCCTTCATTTACAATCATCAAATACAATCACTAGGGCTGCAAAAGACCTCAAGGTTCATCAGGTCCAACCATAAGCAAGGCTCTGCCATATTCAGCACTAAACCACATCCCCAAATGCAACATCCACGTGCCTTTTGAACACTTTGAGGGATGGGGACTTCACCACTTCCCCAGGCTCCCTATTCCAATGCCCAGCTGTCCTTTCAGTGAAGAATTATTTCCTAATGTCTAACCTAAGCCTCACCTTAAGATGAATTACCAGTCATAGTTGGAAAGGATCCACAAAGCTTACCCACAAGTCCAACTCCATTTTTAATGAGTACCTATACTCTGAAGAATTCAATTTGCATCAGCTACTGACAGAGCATCAGAGATTCAGATCAACTCAAGGCTTCCCCTGGGCATCTTAACTACTGGTTAAAGAAAGGCTGATATAACAACAAACAGAAAGGGGAAAGGCAAAGGGAATGGAAACAAGTGCAAAAAACTTAATGCACTTGTGCACTGCAGTGCTGGGCAGCATCCTTGTTGGATGCCATACAACACCGAATGGAGGCAAGAAAGTTTTCAGATTCCTTTTATGTTTATTTCATGCTCTAAGGGAAGTCATCACAGACAGTTGAAGTCATAGCACTTGGATTGCTGAGGACACACAAGTTTAAATTAAGAAAGAAAGAGCTACAACCAACACTTGCCAGAGTTCTCAAAAGCCCTTTAAGACATTTCATGAAAAAAACAGAGATCACCAAAATAAAAATGGTTTAGTGTTGCCCTTTCTCTTATTACAGAAAATCATTAACTAAGCTAATGAAGGCTGGGATAATCCAATTTTAATGAAAATTACCACATGCATATATTTTTATGAGGGATGTGGATGAATATTAACTATATAAAGGAATTTCCAAAATAATACAGGACTATAGAAAAAATACATAATACCAACAAAATTTTGTTGGTAGCTTCACGATCAGCAAGTCAACAAATTACCATCAGCTCTGTAACCTGTAGTTAACCCTTCATTTCCTCCTACCGTTCACAAGAGCATCCTCACATGCTCCAGAAGCGAGCGGGGCCGGGCAGCTCTGCAGAGTGTGGCAGCAGATCCCGCCTGCACTGTCCCGGCTGCCGCCCTGCGCAGGGCGCTCTGAGCACAGCAGAGGGCAGCAGCTCTCCACCGCCACGGCTGCCTCTCCCTGCTGCCAGCAGCAGCCTTGGGAGGTAATGCCAAGCACTAAAAAGGAGAGTTTCCTTTTCCTGCTTCCAAAGTCCTCCTTTTACAGAAGCACACTTCACTCTCTACAATGACAGAAGAAAAATCGCTCTGATATGCAAGCAGCAGATCTGAACTAAAAACAAAACCAGAGAAGAAACAAGTTGACTCTATCAGAAAGGTTTCATTTCCTTTGTTGCAGTCACAATCTGCTGCCCAAGTTGTTTCAATGTGCTGTTTATGAATTGCAGAACACTGGTGAGCCAATGCACAGAACCTAAATTTTATTTGAGTCCCTGAATGAACAGATGAAGAAACATTTTAATTAGTGGTAGAAAAAGTAAAGGTTTTCAGATTGCCAGTTAGCAGTCACTGAGTTGACACAATCCTATTTTAAAATTAACTTTCCTATTTAGAGTTACCAGATATGTACTTTTACAATCCCTGTGACAGCAGAGATACATTAGAATATGCTACAAATGGTGCTTAAAGGATTTGAGATGACTAAAAATCCTTCTTTTTGGATCCAACCCAATCTGATGCTTTTTGTTCAAAATGCAAAGTGAGACATTTTTCTGCTAGGTCTCTCACACAACCTAACACATAATGAACAACTTAATATGATTTTTAAAATCATCTAGCTACATCATAATGAGCTTCTGTTATGTACATTATTGTTATAAAAGTCTTTAATTAACTAATTACTTTAGCAGCAAGGATCCTTTTGATTTCCAGCTTTAATTTATTTTGGCTTAATTCTTATTGTTCCCATGTCAGCATCATCTCATTTGAAAAGTCACTAGCATCTTTTGAATTTGGAAACATATTCCCTAAGCCATCAAGACGAACCCTTCAAACTTTTTTTTCCTGCCCCTCCCTCCCAGACAGTACTTCCTTCCCTCACCAGTAGTTCCAGCTGTGTATGTGCAATTTGCAGTGGCCCTTATATAACACACTGTAAAACAGAACTTTTCCACCTCCTCAGAATACCCTGATGCCCTCCAAAGAGTATTTCAATCAATCAAAATAAGATCAGGAACAAACTTATAGAGACCATGCAGCTTCTAGCCCACCTACAGATTTCTTTCCAGTCACCTGAATTATAGCTCCTGGCCTAAATCCAGCTGTGTACATCAGATCCTGTAAACAACCTATTAGGAAGTTAGGAAATAAATAAATGGATTCATTTTTCACCATACAAGTGACATTTCTTTCTAGGAAACTTTCTACAAACAGCTTTCAAGATGCATTTAATCATAACAGATCACTTAGTTAAACCCTAAGTTAAGTACTTAGATCACTAAGTTAACTAAGTACTCCCTTGCCATTTCCTTAGCCTGAAGAAAGATGAAACCCAGCAGGTAAGAAAGATTTCATGTAATAAACAGTTCCCCTTTTGCCTTCTTGAGTAACTGTTACTATACAATTTAATTACACATAGCAGCAGAAAGGTGGTTTGGTTGGGGATTCTTTTTAAAATGAACTGCAACATCATCACCTCAGACTGCAGAATTATTAAAATTACTTCAATTTCTTCTTCATTTTGAGTCCAAAGGACCAGTTCTTTTGAGGAGAACTGTACCTGAATTAACTTATCTAAAGCTAAAGCAACCAAAGCAGTAGATTTTTTAGACTCAGTCATGTGATATACTTGCATTTTACCACATATGAATGGGTTTTGGTTTTGTTTTTTTTCAAAGTAGAAAAACAGCAGACTGAACAATCAGACAGAAGTCTCTTTCAGGGTAGAACATTTACAAAAACATACAGGAACATACTAGAAGTCAAATGTGTGCTTTTTTGAATTACTACATATTTTCAAAGAAATAATAAGCATACAAAAGTGAAAGGCCATCTTTTAATTACAGGAGAAAAATGGACCAAGTTCATCATTATAATACACTATCTACAGAGTGTTAGCAAAGTCCAAGAACCCTGCAAGAATGCAAGAAGTGACTGTTCCATTCTGGATTCAGTGCTACCACATTTGGTCAGCCCACCCCAGCAGCTGGAAAGGAAGAAGAGCCTTTGGAGTTTGCTTAAGAGAAAAGCTCTGGAGATACAAGATGTGCAAGTGGTGTGTCACCTACACAATATGCAAAGCACTCCTCAGCAGTGGTGTCCTCACCAGGTAACCAAGGCACCCCAAATGCAGGTGGTGGCTAAATGCAACCATCACACAATTTTTCCAAAAGGCAAGAAAGAACAGCCAGAGGAGTGAGAATTCTCTGCAGTGGTTCTCCATCTCAAAGGAACATTTCAGAGAACTGTGAATGAAGGCTGGCACAGGCAGCCCCACCAAGGCAAGAGCAAAAATGTCTCAACAAATCTTATTTGAGGCACAAGTAAATTCACTGTTAGAGCACAAAGACTGAAAGAAGGAAGTAATTATTGTTCTAATGCTTTCACAGCATGGAGGGTAGGGAATCATTCTTCCAGGCAATATGGGTTTGTCACTAAAACCCCCTAAGGCCTGTTCATTCTTTGTTGGGCATTTAGATGAATTCAGAAAATGCTGATGATTCCTGCCCACACTGACCTTTAAGACAGCAGCTCTCAGTTATATTTTAAGTATGCATTAGAATTTAATTAAAGAATGTCCTTCCCTCCTCCAAACCAAGATATGGCAGTGTATGGTCTTCAAACAACATATCTTACAAACACACTAACCTAACAAGGTTGAATATCCCTTAAATACTGATGTTCTGCACCTGAATATGTTTTCAAAGTTTTACTTTTTCTGGTCTGGTAAATACCAGTCCTAGGAATGAGATTCAAGTAATGTTATTCCCACTTATGAAAGTATGAGTAATACCCCCTGACAAAACATCAGACTATGATTAAGCCTCAAATAAAGTGTAAAAACACCCCTCATGTTAACAAAGCCCTGGTGCAATGCACTGCATTGACAAAAGAAGTGATCAAGCACAGTGCTGGCTGGCTAGTAAAACAAATCTGACTAGCAGCATACCAGATAACCAGCCAGTGAGCTCAGCCATCCTAAAATCTCACTTCAAATAAGAGAGGAAGCCTTTTGGGGTTTTTGCCATCAAGAAATCCAAATAGCTCTGTCTCCTGAAGGAATCGTGTTGGAGACCATATGCCCAACGATGAACAACCCTACATTTATTCACCCACTGTTTTTTCCCACTGTTTTCATTACAACAGGAAACTATGCCAAAGTTGTTCACTCAGAGGGTCCAGTTCCATGAGCAGCAGCCAAACTGAGCAAACAGTTTGATTCTGCTGCAGAGAGAATCTCTGCTCTTCTCATCTTCTCCTTCCTAAAGCGTTGAGCTGTTAAGTCTTACCATTTACCTGCCTTTCCCCAGGCATCTGAATCACTTCAACTGCTCAACAGTTAATAGCTCTCCATCCCAGCAGCTATCTTCCAATTGCTTTAGTGCTTGTTTGACTTTTCCATGAGCTGTTTGCACTCAGTAGCCAGCAGAAAAGCATACAGAGTTCTAGCAGGTTCCTAGCAGGTGGGCAGTGAACAAAAAGGGGTAGAAGCGTTCTCAGCAGCACCAGCAACTGGGTTTCACAGTCACTCGTGCAGCCACAGATTGAATTCTTTTCCCAAAGTAAACAAGGTCAGCAAAGCAGAAGGGATCAGGAATGAATGCTTCACCACTCTGCCGCCATTAATACCTGGAAAATTACTCAGGCTATGATGACCAGCTCCTTTGAAATAAATCCACACAGTTCCAGGTAGGCAAACAGAGTTACAAAGATGCTTTGAAGGGGTCTTATTTGTAGGATTGATTTCAAAAAGTTATTCTCCTTTTTTACTATGGTTTTCAGCATCTCCATTCTCAACACGTTCCACACCACATTCTCAGAGTCAGTCCAACTCCCTGGTGCAATAAGCAAATATAACCCATTTGTCATTTATTTCTAGTATTAATTAGCAGCTTTTTCATTTAAAGCAGAAGGAGAAATAAGTACAAACACACACAATAACACAAGAGCTTCATGTTAAATTCATCAGCTTCATATAAACATCTCAGGAGCCTGATATTCAGTTTCTTGGAGCACACAACTTCCAATAAATACCAACATCACTGATGCCAGCATGAATAACTACACAATCCTATTAACTTCTGGGTTAAACAACCCTGTATGCTTGCAGCCATTTAGAGAGAGCAAGCAAACACAAGTAAACCAGGATTAACTTAGAAGATGCTCTGTATAAAAAGCAAACACCAAAGATTTATACCTTTGGTCTGTATTCTATGTACATTTTGATGAGACTAGATAATCCACCTAAGGGAAAGCCAAAGAACACTACAGAGCAAGTGCCTCTGGCTCAGGAAGTTCGAGTCTTAAACTGCTTAAACTCCCAACTGTCATTTGGGAGAATACCAAATACCATATTAACAGAAAGAGAACTCTGAAATCCAGAGAACTCCCTTAGAAAGAAGTTAAATGCAGACAGCTTATTATATCCTTGTAATCCATATACAGTAAGAATGTAAACTTCTACTAATGATTTGCTTTAAGTTAGTCAAAGTTTTCTCCTACTTCCCTATACAGCTTTTCAGATTTTTGCATATCAGGTCCCTTCATCATTTCCTCCATCATCACTCTCTGCCACCTGCATCACTCTTGGTGTCATCAATAATCACCTTGAAACATATTCATCTTCAAAACTCTGAGAAAGCACTTTCAGTTCCATCCATAGAATCCCAAACATAATATTTCTTAATTTCTTTAGCTACAACCACCAGCTATCTGATGTTGCACTGGGTTTCTTTATTTGCCCTGCAGAGATTAGAAGCATAACCCTCTGCCTAAATTAATTCTGTATATTAAAACTTCAAACTTTTTAAAGGGCTGTTCACAACCACAAATACAGGCAGCTGGGACATCGTTTCTCCTGGCATGAGCACCAGGTCAGTGTTCTCAGCATGTATTCCTCACTGATTTTAGCAAACACCCCTTAAACCCAACATGGCAAACATTTCTCACACTTGGTCTCCTATTCCACATGAAAGCTGGCCAATCCTTTAGATTGCAGACAACCATCCTTGATTTTGACACTTCCCAACAATCTAGTAGGCAGCTGCTTCTTTAGCATTGCATTATACATCAAGCTTACATGCAGGAGCAGTATCATACCATCTGCAGATGCTGCCAACATTAGAGCTGCACCATTTTTTCACTTCCCAAAGCTTTTATGACTGATTCTGCACTCTTTTTTTCAACACTGTAACCAGATGACATAGCAAAGGCAAATGATTTATTATTAGTATTATTCAACTGGCTCACCAGGTAACTATGATTTATCCAATCAAATATGTTTGGAAAGCAATTTGCTTTTTAGTGAGGATATGGAATGTCGGCAAAATTAAGTCCTTAGCCAAAACCCATTCTGACATATCATTCACATGTGCCAACTTGGCAGAGCTGTTGTGTACTACTAAGTACTGAAAGTATTTCTTAAGCTTTCACTCTAAAAATTTCCCATATAACTCATTTACATCTCATCAACAATTTTAAATTCAAAATTCTGTATTTTGCTCCTCCACTTAAGAAAACAAATTCCTTTGGGCCCACCAAGTAATTTCTCCATCAAGTTTATACATAAAAGCTTAGCTTTTATTTCTGTTTTCACACAATTTCCTCTCACATTTTATTTCCTACCAACATTGAAGTTTTCAGGTTTTATGCAGACAGTACATAACACAGAAGACTAAAACTTGCATTGCAACCTCTCTATGTTTCTTGAAACACTCGTTAGACCTGAAATATAGGATCAAGTACAGTGGAAAATCACCAAATGGTCACTTGGCTTAAGCACAATGAAGAAAGGTTCAGGGAACTGGGCTTGTTCACTCAGAGTGAGCTGGAGCTGGTAACAGCCTTCTCATGCCTAAGAGGAGACACTAAGAAAACAAAACTGGGCCCATGTTGTGCACAGCAGGAAAACAAAACCAAATCAAAGCCCTGAGTGACCTGGTCTAAGTTGATGCTGCCCCTTCTTTAAGCAGACGGTCGGACAAGATCACTTTCAGTGCAAATTCCATTATGCACAAAATCATTGAAGCTGAGGCAAATTCCAAAAACTGACTGTAACAACAATGGGACTGAACTACAGTGAAAGGCACAGCCAAGGAGGAAAGCTGCAGGAATCACACAAACTCAGTGTCACCTTTCCCACTTGGGCCATGCCAGCAGTAACTGTGCTCCTGTGGTCAGGCTCCTTGCAGCCACATCATGAGCTCAGACCCCCACTTTATGAGGTCTCACAGCTTAAGTTTTACAGCTTAGGAAAAAACCCTTCACCTTTGTCCTCTAGTAACAGGTTGATGCATTATACATTTCTCCTCTCCTGAAATACTGGAGTTTGGTTACTGTCAGAAACAAGGACTGCACCACACTGATACTGCTCTGGAGCAGTCCAAGCAGGATGCTTCTTAGGATTTTGAAATAAAAATGGTACAAAACAATTGTTTTTTCACACTTGTCAGGCTAGATATATTATTTAAAGCCATTCTAGATCATTGTCATTTTAAATTCAACTCCTTCACTGGAAGTATACTATGGAACAAAGTTAAGAATGACTGCTAAAAATTGTTTTTTCTGGAAGAATCAACGAATTTTCATATTCTGTATTTTTAAGTGCCATGAACTCATTTAAAACTGTGACTTAAATAAAAATCATTACTGTAAGCTCAGCCCACGTGCCTGCTCTTAATAGTATCCATGGTTGCAGTGATGCAAATTTGCCTACCTACATCAAGCCAATGTGCCCACATAAGGAGGAAAAAATACTGTATTAATCAGTATTCTTTGCACTAGATTTGGGCAAAGTAAACCAGCTAGAACCTTTGAAGACAGGACAGAAATTAGTTTTACGACCTGTTCATCTATTGTGACTAGATCTGAATTTTGAACTAAGCAGAACAGAAATATCAAAGACCAAATTACAAAAGACTTTTGAAATCCACTAGAAAATTCATCTCACTGGCCAAATTCTTCTCTTTCCTACTCAGAAAAGAGTAACACTGAATTGTTTCAAATATGCATCCACTCAAGGTAGAGAAAGGGGAAGAATTTAACATTTTTACTAATCCTATCATACATTACATTAATGCTGATTTCAAAATTGCCTTACGTGCAATGATTTTTCTTGAGATTTGAAATACAGGTTTATGTACAAAATCAAGGAATGTACTCTTCATTAGGCTACAACTTCTGAATAATTAGATACACACAGGTACACAGGGAAGCCCACAGTTCTGTTCCAAGCCCTACTTTAAATAAACTACTTTCGTTGAAGCTACAAGGTATTACAGCATCATTTAGTTAAATGAGGCCAAGACTTCACAAGAAGCAGGCAGGAAGGATGAAGTGCTGATAACTCCGGGTGGAAATGCACCAGTCTAACCCTTGTAAGTCTGTGCTGTGCAGAGCTGATCTCTCCCTCTCCTTTGCAGCATTTCTGTGAGCAGTCTTACTTTCTTAGCAGCACAGAGCTAAACTAACCAGACTAAAAAACAACTCTCTTTTTCACAGAATGTTTTCTGTTGGCTTAACTTTCCATATAAATTGTCTTTCTGCTCTTAGACAAGTAGATATGTGAAGGTGAACAAACGCACAAAATAAAACTAAAGGTAAGCACTTCAGTTATAAAAATGACAGCTCTACCTCTGCCTTTTTTAAAATAAGTACAGTAAAATTATGTACATATCAATATAACTAAAATGAAGCAATCAATATCCAATCCCAATCTCACTGTACAAAAGAGAATATTCCAAAATAAATAAAGCCAAAATGCCACAATTTAATATCACTCAAAAGTGATTTTAAAGGGTATATTTAACTTCCAAAAGAACTGTGACAGTTCAGACACCAGAAAGACTCCTTTGCTAGTGAGAGACAAGATAATTTCATTCATTCCAGTCAGCCTTTGCTTCCTTGTGTCAAAAAACCTGGAAAGCATCTTTTCTTTTCTAAAAGCTATCATTAAATTCACCTAATATTCTTAAAGATGTTCAATTTTATTCTACTTCTTGAGAAGGAGAAGTTTGTATAAGCAAGTTTTAGGGTTTCAAATTATCCAGAAGAATGCCAGAAGTTAAATCAGTTTGTCAACAAAAAAAATTAAACGAGCAACTATCTCAACATCCAGGGAAAGGAGAGCAATACAGAACAATTTTACTACTTGAAGAAAGATAAGAGCCTACAAAAAACTGAGCTCACCAAGTCCATATTTCACAAGCACAGAACTAATATATTATGTTTACGCATCAGATTTTATCTTTAGCAGTTACAAGTGGACTGCATTAAAAACAAACTTACATAAAACTTTATCCTAGCACAGAAGTAATGACTCTAAGTTATCTGGGTGTCTTCATCTCAAAGCAGCAAGATGTCAAAATAATAAAGCATCTTGAAATATATCCATCCCTAACACGACTTGCCAGATTCATCTTCTCTTTGATGATTATTTTAAACATGTCCTGATAAAGGTTATGTAAAATATAATTTGGAATTTCTTATTCTAGAATAAAAAGCAAACTACTATTTTAGCACATTTAAAGACAGTGAATTTTTACAAAAGAGTGCCTTACTGCAGAATCAGAGGGGAAAAAAAATCATTCTACTACACTTTTCAGTATGTGCATAATTAGCTCTTCAAAGCATTAACATCTATGATTGTTCTTAGCAACAACTACAGAATTTATTTTGACGATCTGTGCAGTTTAAAGTTTAAAAAAGATCAACACTAGAAAACCATCAAGGCATTTTCATTACAGGCACTAAAAACTGGAAGAAAGATTCAATAAGAACTTCCAAGATGCAGGTATTAATCAAAAGCTTTATCGTCTTACCTTTGTTGTTACAATGCATAAGCAATCCATCCTTTCAGCATAGCAGGTATATTTCCAAACATTTAACAGGTTTATTTTCAGTCACAGCTAAACACCATCTCAACAGAATGAGAAAAAGCACACTTATTTAATAGTCAAAACAGCTGAGTGAGTGCCAGCTTTCCCTTTGGATTCATTCAGAGGTAGAAACACCATGGAGAAAAAGCAGCAGGCTAAAATACAAATGCTTTAACTTTCATGAAAAATTCTTAAACCTATTTTGGTTAACTATGTCTGAAAAAGTTAAATATATCCTTGCAAATATTCCACAAAAGATGTCAAATCCTGTTCCATACCAGTTAAGTACCTCTTCGTATTCTATTTCAAATACTCCTCTGTCAGGATTACCTAACACATGAGCATCACAGGGAATCATTTGATGAAATGCAATACAAAACTATTTTACAGCAAAAAATCTCAATTCAGCTTTTCTTAGCTGGCTAGAATTTCTAAAATGAAGCGTTTGTTCAAAAATAGTTTTGGTTGCAAACAAGTATTTCTCCCCTAACGTCATTTCAGCATTTGCAGACTGCAAAATAACTGATTTCCTAAGCAGTAATGAATGGAATATTCCATGTAGATCAGGGAGAGGAGAAAGTGGCAAGGAAAGAGTAATGCATATTGCAAGAGAAATGCTATTTTGAGCCTTGAATTAACCTAGAATTTCATTTCCTTTTGTAAGGCTGTAATGCTGTGACAAGGCAAAGTTTGAATGCGCAGGCATTGTCTTCTGTGCCTAATTAGCACAGCTGGGAAAAGTCTAACTCTTGGGCACAGAACAACCTCCTGTGCACTCTGAAACACTAACCTGACACTTCCATCATTGGTAAGAACCTTATTACATTAATTTCCCACAAGAGGCATTGAAAGCAGCTTGTAAACTCGGCTCCCACTGTCTTGTCCTATTAGGTCCCCCACTAATACCTTTGCTGCAAACACCATGAAGTATATATTGAAAAAACTCAATGACTAATTTCAAGCCATTAAATCTCATCTGTATCATTCTGCTTTTATCCCAAGATGTACAACTGACCGTATCTTGCACCAAAACACTCTAGAATATACTGTGTATCAAGAGCACTCCCTTTAAACTTTCTGCAACTTGGCTCCCAGCTCTTCCATACATACTGGGAGAAGTGGTGGGGTAGGGGGGGCTATTAGAGGGGGGGAAGGGGGTATATAAGGAAACTAATCTTTCCAAAATCACACATTTTGTTTTATGGGTTGATGATATCTTTATAGGACAAACTTGAATGGAATTTTAAGATAAATCTTACACCATTCAATCACTAAAATGATGATTTTTACCTTGTATATCCAAGTCAAACCAGAGATATTTTTCATTTTTACACTGTCTATAAAATCTGTGCAAATTTTCTGCTATGACCACCTAGGTGAAATTCTCACTGCTACAAAGCATCAGAGGAAAAAATATGCATCTTTCAGACTGCTGAAACTGGCTGAACCCAGACAGAAGGCTAGAAATTCTAACTTCAAAAAACAAAAAAGAACAAATTAGGCTGATGAAACATTCCTGTGTCAGAAAACGGAGGGAGGGATTACCTTCATAGCTGAGTGCACACAAGGTATCTCACAAAGAAATTCTTGCATTTCCCAAGTACTCTTCTAGGAAGACTATAAGGTTCAGAGAAATTAACAAAGTGCAAGTATCCAAAAAGTTAAGGAAATGCATTTTTAGGTAACTTGGCACATGTCCAGTGTCTAGGCCAGAAACATCTTCAATGACTAACACAAGACATGCAGTCAGTCCAAATGTACATTTCTTGCACAAACAGCTCTAGGAACGCCAATAGCACACGGAAACTTGGCTTGTCCCTCATGCTCTGTCCATGAAGGACAAAGATTAACAATCCTGCTCACCACTGAAATTTCTCTCAGCCACCTTGGCACAAGATGAAGCTTTTGCAGATTAATCCTGGCTACAATTAGCTTATGTCGAGAATCAATCACTTTTAGTCTCAATTTTTTGTTCTCTTGCCTTCTTTGGGACACTTTTAGAACTAAGGGTCATTATAATTTCATTTTTCTCCTCTCCCACTCGCCACCACCCTTCCAACAAGACCCAGGACCCATTAGTCCTGTCAAAACAAGCAAGTAACTTCCTTCAAGTTCCAATGCAGACTATGAGATGTAGTAGAGACCTATCCAGAGAGGTGAGGAAAAGGCATTTCTTTGCTCAGGATCTGTCATCAAGCTGCTCATCATGAACAGACACCCAAAACACTCCAGAGCAGACAGAAAGTCATCTCATAACAAGTGTGTTTGAAATGTAGTAATGCAGGCACTGCACAAATCAGAGCAGGATGCACAACCAAGGTACATTAGAGCCCTTTACCTAGCACTGCACCACTATGATGGATTGATGGATTAAAAATCCTCCTGGTAACTGTACATGCTTCTCTCAAGACCCATCTTCAGCTAACAATGTCCACACACAGGGGAAAAAAATCCATACCAGTAGACCAAAAGATTTTGTGGCAAACAGCAACACACATTTTCATAAGTATAGTGTACAGAGAGATAAGCACTCCAAGATAAGAGCGCTATGCATTAAAAAAAAGTATTTCCTAGACCAAAAGCAGTTTCTGCAGCCCTTTCACTGGAAATACTGCATATAGAAGAAATAAATGTTCAAAAAATATTGACCAATACTCAAACATTCAGGAGGGTTATCATTTTCATAAGAAAAAAATAATACAGCTTCTTGAAAACAAATCATAAAACTCCTTGAATGAGCAAGTATGTGTAAATTTTGGAGATGAGAAGAAAGTTTTTCAAAATGAGATATAGGTAAAAAATCCAGAAGTAAAACTACTGTAATTAAACAATTTCATGAAATAACTTTGAACCTTCTTTCCTTTAAACTGTATTGTGAGAAGGAACAAAAAGGTATTAAAGAACACACCAAAACCTGAATCATAATCATGAAATGCATGAAGAGTCATCCTTTCATGCACCGAAGAGTAAGACGTTTTCACATAGTGCTGTTAGTCACTAAAATAACTATTATTCTACTGAATTTGTGAGAAACATTGTGATTTCTTCAATGTCATTCATTCTTATTAAAAATAAATCTTTCTGTCCTGTCAGCTCCAAGTGATCTCAGTAAAAACCAGTAACAACTGTTCTATACAGCTTGGCCAGAAGGCAAAAATGCATTTCCATTCACCGCTATTCATTGCATTAATATTAAAAACAACAAAGGATGATTCTTTCTCACACAAAGGTAAGAGATGGGTTTTTCTTTCCTTGAATTACTTATGAATTCTTTCAGGTTATGTTTGGCAGCCACTTTTCGTGCCTTCAGAGGCTTATTCTTTTTCCAGTGTGGCAGATTCTATCTACAAAGCCACCAGATAACTAAATAAAGGAAAATTCATGCACAGATAAACTATGCATAGAAATAAATCATGCAAATGAGAACAATGCGTTGGAAAATACTGATTTTGCAGATAAATAATTTCTTCATCTATTCACAAATCTAAAAGTACATGTGGTTATTTAAATGCTAATTTGCTCTTGGATTCTCTAAGAAAAGCCACACAAAGCAGAGCTGTCACAGGTGTGACCAGAGAAGCAGGCTCAGCTCAGCCTCACAAGGGAATGTCAAATGCTCAACCTCAGCATATTTGAGGAGACATATCAAAGACTTAGTAAAGATCAAGCACTATCATATCTGCAAGCATTTTCTCAGCTACTTTAGTAAAGAAAGCACTAGAAGTGTAAGATGTCATCATTTATATAGCTGAATCTGGCTGCAAGACGTAATTATTACAAGTTTATAAAAAACAATTCGATTTTTTAAAAGTGAATTTGTAAGTTGTCTATTTACTTCTAAATTGAGAAATTTAGAAACAGCAGGGTTTTATTGCTTGTGTATACATCCTGAACTGAGCATCTGAATGTCATTTATTTGCTTTTGAATTCACTTTGCCCAGGAGCCTGCCCCGGAAGACTTTTTCAGCTTTGGTTCAAGACTTACATTCTTTTCCTTGTACAAACAGTCTGGATTTCAAGTATTGAAGGCAAAATACATAGCAAGCCAAATACCATTTCCTCAGTGTAAAGTTAACACAGAGAAAGCCATGAAGCTCCTGAGTAACCCAGGACTATGCTAGCTGCTGAAATAAAACAAGCACATCACATGTGCAGAGAAGGAATTGATATAAATAACGGGCAATACACACATGCAGATAGAGGCATAAAGGACCAGTGCAATAACAAGAAGCACAACAGTCAGATATAGCATATCAGCAAGCTAACCAGCATTGAATCTTTATAAATATTAAGGCAAAGAAGGTATTTGAACATAGTACAACAGGTCAGGGATTTTCATCAGAACAACTTGTTAATAGAACAGGTAAGAATGACTTTGTAAAGTGAAGGTGAAGATAATGGAGTTGAAACAGAAAAACAGAACCAGAGCATCTTGCACTTTAAAATTCACTCTACATATGCAGGTATCTCCTTACAAGACTTCCACTAAGATCCTGATAAACTGCTTGAGGTACCATTCCATTCTGAATACAAACTGCTACTGATTCAACACAGATTTTTTTCACTGCACTAGGAACCAGACATCCAAAATTCTTTCCTCCAGACTACATCAGTTTATCTTCTAAGAAGTCATACAAAATTATCACAATTTTTAAAAGGTTATGAAGACATTAGTGGTTGCTTTGTAAACAAAGACAATTTCCATATTGTAGGTTAAATTTAGATTAGTTTAATTTTACCTGTTTTCAAAATATTCACATTGACAGATATTGAGCAAAGTGAACACAAGCCTGCAGCAGACCTTAACAGCAAAGAAGGTGAACAGGAGCTGCAGTAACAGAAACACAGCCAGTAGTAACATATAACTATGATTTCCCTTTGCTTGACACTTTAATTAGGGCATCTGGAACACTGCATTCCATTTTGGAGCCTCAATAGAAGGATTTTGATAACCTGGAGCAAGTTCTGCAGAGGGCCATTAAGATGGTGAGAGGGTTTTCAGAAGCCTTGACCCTTAAAGAGAAGATGAGGGTCCAGGGCTTGTTTAAGCTTAGATAAAGAGTTCAGAACCTAAAAGCAGCCCTCCAGTACCTACACTGGAGTTAGCCAAAAGACAAAGCCACGTGCATGTTGCATGATGGAAAACCCCTGGAAACTACAAATGAATTGAAACAGAAATTTCAATCAAAGACAGGGTGAAGTTTTTTCACCATAAGGATAGTCAAGCATTGGAACAGACTGACCAGAAAAGTTTTGCATTTCCAGTTTTTGAGATTTTCAAGACTTAGCTGGTCAAAATCCTTCACACCTCATTGGTGGTACTGAGCTATTTTGTAATTGCAAGATGTTTAGTGAGTTTCCTTTCCACTCTGCCTTGGCATCAAATTTTAGCTGAAATTGCAGACATATCAGCTGTTTCCTTACTTCCTCTTTTGCTTTCTTTGTACGGAGAAAAAATTTGGCAAAAGGCCCTAGAAGAGAGTGAGCTAGCCAGTCTCTACATGTCAGACACTAAACACACAGGCATGTGCAGATAGATGGGAAAACCACAGGTCAGACCAAAGTCCTTCAGAAACCATTACCCACTAAATACAAAGGTCTCCTCATCCAACTGTAAGAGACTCCAGATTGAGTTCCATGTCCTAAAGCAAAAAATGTCCTTTGAGACATTGCTCAGTGGGTTTTTTTCCAACATCTAAAATCAAATTATTGTGGCTATTGTTAAATTCAAGCTAAACAGCAAACTTCTCTGGTTTAAAACAATTAAAATACTAAACCAGATCCTATACAGATTTAAAGATAAAAAAGAATGCCAGAAGGCTATTTCCTTAGCAATACACTACTCAATGAGGTGAGAGGTTTCTTCCAGCGATTCGAGTTCCACCGTGCATTTGTCGAACGCGAGTGTCGCACCTACAGATGGCAGCACAGATCACAGCAAGCGGCTCCCGGCGCGGCTCTGCCCGCACACAGCGCCCGGATCCTGTTTCACATCTGCTCGCTTTGCCAGGCACACTTGAGCCCAGTCTTTAATGTACACAAGGAAAGGGATGAACCATTCGTCCTTTTCAGATTGCATACATTTGGTTTTTTAAACTAGTTCCTAGTACTGAAAGGATTAACATTCCTTTCCTGCTTTATCACTGTCTTGAATCACTCCTTTTTTTTCAGTGGTTTTTTCCCCCCCATCATTTTGTACTGGAGATTGAAACAAAACTGTTAAATAATGTTCCAAGAAATATAGAGCATGGAAAAGAAAACAGATTGCTGTGAGCAGGAAAACTTGTAATCTGTATTTCCAACTTTCTCTAATACTCAGCCTATGGGGATTTCAAACTCCAGTCCTTGGATTCAGGAGCAGGAAGGGAAAAACAGAAGTAGGCTACGTGCCATGAGAAGTCCTCAGGCAACCTAAGCTTGTATACCACTATTCTATGTATATACACAAGCACACATTGCTAAAAAGTCATTCCTAAAGTCAGCTGTGTAGAAAGTTCTTGTAATTCAATCCTTAATCTCTTTAGGGGGGCATTATATTCCCACTCTCAAGCAACTCTCACATGCACCATCAAAGTGTCAGCTGGAAGAATATTCATTTGGCCCACAGTAACTACAGCAAAACAATATCAGCAAGGTAAAAGAAATGGGATTGAAATACATTACTTCAAAGGCTAACAATGTCTGAGCAAGAAAAAAGCCATTCCATTCATATCACTTGTGACCTCACCAGCCTGGCAAGACACAGAATAGATTTAAAATAATCCAAAAGTGCATACAATCTTCTTGTGTCTAGTTAATGAACTAACACTGAACTGGGCAGCAGCCTTGAAAGTCTGAAAAGTGAGAATTTATTTTTTAAAAGGTAGCTATGAACAAAATCCAATATACTAAGCCCAAGTCCCCCCAGTTTCTAGTAAATTTCAGCAAGCAAAACAAATCACTCGATTAAACACATGCTGTACTGCAATTATTATGCCCTTGGGTTTATTAAAACCAAATACAAAATAAATTTTTTTTTAATATTCTAAGTAGCTAAAAAAAGCACTACTGAAACCAAAATGCATTAAGCATTAAAACATAAATTTTCACATAAAATACATAGCAAGTATGTGGAATATAAACTGTGAATACATAAGAATTTCTCCTTGTAATTTTAAATAAATTTTGAAATATTGAAGGAAAAGTATTGCCTAGCAGGCATAAAATGAAAAAAAAAACAGTCATTGAAGAAGAAAGAATTAAGGTCGATAAAAACATACGTATCCTTATGTAACAATTTTCATATTTACTTGAAAGCTAAACTAAGACATTCAGATATATCAGAAACACAAAAATGAAACCAACACCAAACTAACATTTTTCAAATTTGTTCACCTTCCAATTTAACATGGAAACAGTATTCTAACTAATGAAATACAAGGTAACATTTACTGTAAGTGTCAGAGACTGGGAGAAAAGCTTGCTTTCAGTTTCACATGAACTGGGATCAACACCAATACATGCAGCTATGTTTTTAAATACTGGAAGTAAATCTAAAACCTGACCTTCATATACTGAAGGTCAAACAACTGATTTTCACATTATACTCAAGAAAAAAAAATATGAAGGAAGACAGGCAACTTTGTCTTAAATGTTCAAGTCCAGGCCACTTGGGAACATAACAAAGTAATCCAGACCATATCAGGCTCTGTTAGGTAACAGCAGCATGGCCACCAGACTGGACTGGAGAAGCCCACAGTGCAGCTGAGAACAGACACTCACATCCCTGGTGAGCTTTCCCAAATCAGGCAATTCTTCCTTTCAATGCATCAGTGACAGTGCCATGATAATGTGCCTGTTGTCATTGGTGCAGTGTCAAGGACAGGGCCTTGTGCTCCTGGCAGTGCAACTGCACAGGAGGAAAAAAACTGAAGATTTAACTTAATTACAAAGTTACACCTTCATCTACAATACAGAAAGATCCAAGGACAACACTACATTTGTATAGGGCTTGAAACAGTTTCTGCAGGGGGCTGTCAGTGAATAATCACAAAGCCTGGATTTAACATCACACACTATTCCCCACTTCAGATATTCATTTCTCTACAGGGGAGCACAAACATCCTACAATGGCAACATCATAAGACAAATCTCATAGCAACAAATATGTGCCTCAAGGCCAGTCTGCTAGAACTTGGAGTAAATTTACTAATAACAAAATGTTTTGGTATGGACATGAATCCTCAATTCCATTACACTGTTCTTAGGTGCGTTACAGGGATGAAAAAAAAACGCAAAATATTTTAGACCACTCTGCTGCCTCAAAAGACCTTCAGTAAGGGAGACTGGCCATGTACTATGCTATTCTGGTGCTCAGGAAAATATTTGAAATGCTTTTGTAAGTCTATTTCCATAGTGTATGTCTAGCACACCTTGTAAAAAAGCAAAATATTATATTTTTCACATTCTATAAATACAGGAAAAACTTTTCTTTCCCAGTTAAGTGTTCAATCCCTTCAAGCAGCACCAAACCTTCCCCATCTTCACTTCTTTCCAGGCTTTAGATCCTCCATGTCAATCTCTTCTAAGCACTGAAATTAAACATCTTTTTCACACCATGGTACCTCGAATTTGACAATATCTCCAGCAAAGCCTTATGCAGACCAAGTAGAGGAGAAGAGTTTTATGCCATACTTATGTCAATAATGTGGTTTTTTTCATCTATTAACATGCCATGGTTGACTCACCTTAAGATTCTAAAATTACCCAGACCTTTTCTGAGAAACCAGTTGTTAACTATTCAACTCCAACTATTCAACTATTCAACTTAACTATTCAACTATTCAAGCTCCATTACTTTAGCCAAAATGTAGGACATTAATTACTTCATGAATTATTTCAACTGCCCAAGGCTTCATTCTACTGTTAGCTGGTGAAGTAGCAACATACTGTTCTCTTCCCACGGTTCAATTTCTAATTTAACAGAATGTTTTCACTAATAACCCAAAGTAGGATGCATTTTTTGAAAATTTTAACGATATATTATCTCAAAAGATAAATAAGTTTTTGACCTCTTAAACCATGCCAAAAGCTCTACTCAAGTCAGAAGTATCACATTTATGGGTTTTTCCTACCACAAGAATTATTACCACAGTAGAAAGAAACTGTTAGACAAAACTGTCATCAATAACTATGACAGCTATTATTTGCCTCATTTATGACTTTCAAGAAGCTACCAAAAAACTGTAGAATCATTCCCTGTACCAGTTAAACCTAAATCTGCCTCTCAGGGCTTACTCTTATATATTCTGTTTTTAAAATATAGCATTTGGCCATTTGCCATTTTCAGGAACTTCATCCATCCACCATGACTAAGGGCAACTGCAATGACTCTCAATTTGCCTCATTAAGTTCTCTGCACATGCAGACATGAAATACATTAAGACCAACTTATTTCAAAACAGCTCAGTAGACAAAATAAGCCTTGCCTCTCCTTGCCTGCCCTCGTGTCTACAGCTCCTTTTTCCTCCTGCTTCTAAGAGATGCCATTCCCACCATACCTGCAGGAAGGGACATTCCAGAGCCCTAAGCCTTAGATGTAGATGATGGCATACAGGCAAATACCACCATAGCCTTCTCCATGCTATTTCTCATACACCCTAGCATTGCCCCATTTCCTCCAAACATGACAATTCATTAAGGTGATTGTGATGACAGTGGCCCTCTCCATGCAATTTCAGGTAATAGATTCCACAGAGACATACAATTTTAATAATAATCTTGTGTTACCAAGATTCACAAATAATCAAAGAAAATAATCTATTCCCACATTGCATGTTCAACTAGAATTTTAATTCCTCAGTGTTCAATTACTTACAAACCTGAAAAATACAGTATGCTTAGGCTGCTCAGTTTTTTCATGTAAAGATATTTCAATGGCTGTTCTTTGTAATATGTAACTCATGCCCCTGGCTTGACTGACCTTTAATCCACTGGCCACTTTTTATTTTCCAAAAGAATACAAGTTTTTGATTTCATCTACAGTTTCCTTTAAAGCATTTCTCATGCATTTCATACTAGCTTCAATATGACAGATTTGAAAGCTAGAATGAGCACATGCATTTTCTTTTAGCTGTACAAACTCATTAGCACATCACACACACATGATCTGCAGCTAAGTGAACTTTCTTCCACAGTCCCAACAGCCCCTGATAAAGAATCACTCATTAAGGCATCCCAGCCCCTTTATCTTGCTGAGCAGTGCAAGTTCCTGAGCTTCCCTACAGGCTCCAGTCCTTCAGCTGATCTCTCCCAGTCCTCCTCCCGAGCGCTACAATCATTTCATGAAAATGGATCAGCAAAGCACACTGCCTTCAGTTACTGAGAAATCTGCACTTTTTCCAGGGCACACTTCAAACTAGGTTCACCTCTCTGGGGACAAATAATAGCTCTAATGAAAAAATACTCAAGGAACATTTTAAGTTTAAACTGAGCAGGGAGATTTTGTTTTAGTCAAAAATGTACATGAATGTGCATTTTCCTGATCAGTTTTCTCACCACTCACTAGTGACAACTGGCTACATATACTTTTCAAAAACAAGTCCTTCCAGAACATAGATAAAGAAGTAACAGAGAACTTCTTGTGACCAGACTGAAAAGGTTACTAATCAGAAAGACACAGCCTCAGATTTCCCAAATAATTAATGAAGTAATGACTCGAGAGTCACAAGTATGGATAAGTAGAAGCATACTAAACCTGTCAGCGAGGTTCCAAAATCAAAGCATAAATCCATTTTAATGGTCACTTAATGGTACATTTGACAAATGAGTTTATAAATTTTTGACTAAGCAAAATGCATATATGTTATTAAACATTTCAATAATTAAATCCCCTATGACTATTGATCTTAATAATGTACATTTTCTTAGAAAATTAATATTTTATAAAATAAAGGAAACTTAGAGAACAATGTTGAACTAATAGTCTCAACAAGAAAAGAAGATTTCTATCTCATACCTCTACACTGGGGCTAAGGCTGCTCGGCAATGTTTCTGATGTCACTGTTGTGCTTGGAAGGCTGGAGAAGTCCCAGGTATTCACAGGCTGTATTGGTTCAGATGGCTGAGAGTGATCAATGCATTTGGGATTGTCCAATAAGGTCACTTCATAAAATTCTTGAATATCTAAACATGTAAAAAAATTGTTGTTAGGCATGATAGTTACTCTAACATTCTGATTTTAACTACATCTTCCTCTTGCAAAACAAATGAGATATGGCTTCATCTGTCATGAGTAAATTCATAGGGATCACCACAATCACATGAACCTCCCCCACTGTGCACACAACTCACTCTGTCCCCACTCACTCTGGGCTTCTGCCACAGACCCCAGGAGCACAGGCTGCAGCAGCAACAGCAGAAGTACATGAAATAACTGCAGTGGAATAGTGGAAGGGATGGGTGTCTATGTTTCAAGTTCTGGTATACATAATTTTAACTAATGTAGCCTTTGGTTAGCTGAAATCTACTGTTCAAGGGCAATATTAGAAGATCTATTTTGTACATGTTTCAATTAAATGGCCACAGAAATAGAAGTACACTGATGAAATCAGCACGAGAGAGAGGCTGCAAGAAGTTAGGAAAGGGAAAATTGATTAGGATAGGTCATCATCTGCTTTTTCACTCTAAGTACCAGAAATAGGATAAAACTTAACAGTATGAATTACCAGTCACAGTTATGAACTAATTAACAGCTTTCTCTTATAACCCTGAAGACTCAGCTGGAAACTTCTGGGAAACAAAAATTTGGCTGTATTATATTGTTTATTGACATCCTACTCACTCCATGAAGCATCAATAAAAATAACACACTATAAAGTAGCACCAAAGGTGTTCCTATGAAGTACAGGTGTATCAAAGTTGCTACCACAACTGCAATCACATCCATAAACATATACATTAAAAAAAAAAAATCAGAAAAGGTACAGGCTAAGGGAAGGGCAAGAAGTTGTCCTGTAAAGCTTTTAGTCTCTTATTCAAAGTAAAAATCTGCTAAACAGATTTGCAAATTCCTGATTTTTAATTGCACCAACTTCATAGAAGATAAACATACAAGCACAGTAAGCCAAAGGAAATTAGACCCAGCCATGAGTAAGGAGTCTAAGCTGCAGTTTTGTAGCTTTCCAGCAACAGCCCAGAGTTAGTAACAGAGGCACCATAACCAATTCCTTTATAGAGCCACCCCACACAACTAAGAGTTGCAACTACTGATGCTGGCATTACAGTCCTATGTGTTTTTATAGTCACTGCACTTCTGCTCTCTACCAGTTCAGAAAACTGAAATTCTCAAATTCCATTTGTATCTTTCCTCTGAGCAAGAGTCAAATTCCTACCAACAGCTTACATTAATTTTTAAAGTTATACTTGCTCTTAGAGCTGCTGATTGGAAGAGCGAGCAGCGAGGGCTGCAGAAGACGTTAAGTGACCTAGATATACAGGAGCAAAGCAGCCTAAGAGATACAAATTGCCTTTAAATCTATCTTTCACATTAGCTCCCTCAGTTGCAAATTTGTCTTGTAGCTGCATTAACATCAATACATCAATCAAGCACACCCAGTAAAGATTTTCCCCCCCTGACAGAGAGTACTTTGTGTATTAAAATAGGCAGTGGTTTAAGTTGATTCTATAGCTGCAATCCACAGCAACCAAGCCAGGAAGATCACTACATTATTTATGGGAAGGGGTTATTTGTGCAACTGTTTTGCAACAGAAATCTAGGACACTGATTTTCACTTCTGCTACTACTCTTTTAAGTCCCTGCCAGAGGAGGTAGCCATGTATTCCTCCTGCACAACTCTCATTTCAAAAAGCACACCACTTCCCATACCTCACCTCCACTCCTCCACAGAGGACACCACAATAGATTTGCTATTGAAAGATGGCAAGACATAATATGCACCACTTAATGAGGGGATTAGTTTATGTTTATCCTGGAGTTGCTCCAAATCCACAAAGTTTCTAGAAACTTGGTGTCTATATGATAATATCTACCTTCTTAAAAAAAAGTTTCCATTTTTACTACTCAGAATGCCAACATTAAGTATGTACAAGTATAGGCAAGCCACCTAGGAACCCTAAACAGATTAGGTCCACAAGAATAAAACCTGACAGTTACACTCTATAAAGCCAGAAAGCTAGACCCTACTAAATTAAACCTAAAAATTTCTTCCTATTGTCTACAGCTATATATCATCTCACCAAAATATTTCAACACACTTGAATATGTACTTAGCACACGTTAATGATGTGAGAATGCGTTAGCACATGACAAGTTGCAACATTTTTCTGATTATTACAAATAGCAGGTAGTAAAATACTAAGTTTTAATTGTATTTATGGTCAGATTCCCTCTTCAAGTTAGGATGTGCTATTTTTATATTACAGCATTTTTCTTACATATTAATTCCAAGAGAGATTATATCTCAAACTAAATTAAGGAAAACTGATTCAAACCAGGTATCACACAACACTAAAAGGAAACACAGATGGGGAACATTTAGAAACTAGAGGGGAACATTAAAAGGAACATTGAAAAATAGGAGCACAGGGTTTTAGGAACCCAAAGTGACAACAAGTGATGAATGGTAGGCAACAGAGAAAACCATCCTGGAATTTGGTCTGCCTACAAGTAAAACCACATTAAATAGCCAAATCAGAAATAAGTTTGACAGCACAAAGAATAAAAGCCTATACAAAGCAAGTGACAGACCACCAGTTCTGCAATGGAGAACTCCTACACAAAAGAAAATTCTATTTCTTGGTCTATTAGTAGTGTGAAGAGGTAAGGAATGGTGACAAACTGCAGTTTTTTAATCTAAAAGAAATTCGCTGGTGTATTGTTCACCCCTTCTCATATTCTCCACTCATCTTAATTCTGCTCTTTGAGCCCCCTTGTTCACCAGTAACATGATACACCAGAAGCTAAAACTGCTCACTTTTAAAGCAAACAAGAGTTATCTGCCAAATACAAACTGAAACCCAGATCCACTTTACAAGGGAGATCCAGCTTCACTAAAAACCACAACACAGTAATTAAAAGAAGAGCATAACTGCAAAACCAAATCCTTTTCTTTTTTAAAGTATATTTGAGGGCACTTCAAGAGACTACATCAATTCTGTCTAAAGAATCTGCCTCCAAGGACAAGGATTCCAACAAGCAACATGACACCACTCTAAGATCAATTTCTTCCCTCCTCCCTAGAAATCAAACATCAGGCCTCTGCTTATCATTTGTTCAGGTATGTGCAGTGTCTGCTACTTTTTGCTATAGATTCAGTGGGAAGTACTTGTAATCAGGATAACTTAAGATCAGTGCATGTTCTAAAAAATCTCATTGTGCTCACTTATGCATGAACCTTTTGGTAACTGTAACTTTGCAAGTGAAAGATGGGATACCCCTAACAGCATTTTCTTAAGGGAATGGTGTAAACCTACATACAAGGCATTGCTGCTAACAGGCCATGGGCCTTGTGTTCACTGAATAACCAGGTCTCTGCACTTGTCCTGGCCTGCCCAGAGCTTTGTTTTAGCTTGTCCAACCCTACCACCAACTATCTAAAGACCAGATGATTATTGACTCATCTAACTTGCATGGCTTTTATTTAGCTTCAGACAATTGTGTGAGCTAACACCTATTTCTACAAATATTTTTATATATAACACACAAATAAATATCTGCTACATATGATCCATAAATAGTATACATAAATAGATGTGAAATAATTCAGTGTTACATCACACATTTGTCCAAAGCTAACTAAAAGCTGTACATGAATACAAGTACACCCACATACACAGACTGAATGTACAAACTGACATTTGTGTGTGTAACAGCTAATACATACCAATAAAAATGGGTTATTCTGTAGGGAATGGATTACCTATGATCCCAGAACAAAAAGCTGCATAGAAGAGCAACAGCATAGCATGACAAGAGAGGCCTTGCAAACAAAGACACAGGATGGTATCAGAGGCTTTAACTCTACAAACAACTCAGCAACTGCTAATTACTGGTTAAAGGAAGGCAACCTGAGAACTGGGCAAAAAAAGTTCAGTGTAACAGAAAAAAGAACATCCAGTATATATAAAATACACAGTATATATAAGAAATTCAAATGCAACTGCAAAGTAAGAAGAAAGAGTGAAGCACAGAATGTCAGCAAACAACAATAACTTCAACAAAACATAACAGTGAGGAGAAAGAAACAGTCAGCACTGCACACCTCCATGGGAAAGATTCCCTTTACTCAGTCTCCCACTCCCTGTTCTTTTCTGACCAACTTTTAATATGTTCTGGTTTTCAAACAAGCATCAAGCAGCTCCATATAATTTTTCTATATGATGTTAGTTTCAGACCTGATACTGAACCTTTGTATTATGGTATAGAGGGAACCAATTAAATGTCATTGGCATTTACTATTTACCTGAAACAAGGTTGTAGTTGAGATGAGTGTCTGCCTCAAAGTAACAAGCAATAGGACAAGGGGAAATGACCAAGTGGTGCCAGGGGAGGTTTGGATTTGAAACAATGAAAAATTTCTTCTCTGAAAGGGCTGTCAAGCATTGGAACAGGAAAAATCCAGGAGAATGTTAGAGTCCCAAGAGGTGTTTAAAAGACTTGAAAAGACTTGTAGGTGCAGTGCTTAGGGATATGTTTAATGGTAGTGCTGTCTTAAAGGTTGGACTCAATGATCATAAAGGTCCTTTGCACCTTAAATGATTCTGTGGTTTATTCTTTTTTACATTGAAAGCATTCCTCTAATGATCACAGTAACCTACTGGTTTTGGGCTTTGCATTTTTACAGTTTAAGCATTTTGACCATTTGTGGGTTATAGATGGTTTTTCTTAAATAAATGCCAGGAAATTCCACACAAGCTTAGCATTTCATGAACTTAAACAGTAACACATTTACTATAACAGACTGCTTTGGACACTGTCCATGTAAACCAGTGAACTGTTGTCCTTATATCATGCACTACACAAAGGTATAAACTGCTACCAAAATATATGTGATTTAACAATCCCATTTGTGTATGCTGTATTAATTGTATCCTGATCTGAAGGTTCTCATCTTTGCTTATGAGCAAGAATTAATTAAGGAAGTTATGTTTCTTTTCTGTTTGTTCATTTTTCTTATAAAATCTAAATTCATATTTTGCATTCTGAGATGCAAAGTGGGGGGGTTTACCTGCTGGCAATTCTAATGCTGGCTGTGTAATGCAGCCCAGGAAACTATTCACCACCTTTGCCCCAAGGCACACTTATAGATCATGGTCAACTTTTTGTCACCAGGCCAGCCACATCCCTTCTTGCAGCACTGCTTTCCACCTGGGTGACACACACTATGTATTAGTATATAGCATTGTTCCTACCCAGGTGCTGGACTCTGCATTTCTACTTGTTGAACTCCATGAGGTTCCCATTTCCTCAGCTTGTCAAGGTCCTTCTGCATGGCAGCATGGCCAGGTTTTACATGCTTCAGCTACTTAGTAAATCCTGCACTCTACAGGTGTTCCTTTTCTTCAACAGCAGAACAAACCATTACAGCCAAAGGTAACAAAACACTAGATAACTGCCTCACCATACAGTCTTTACCACACAAAGTTTTTCAATACCAGCTTTGTTCAGGAGAATCTCTCAAAGCCACTGCCCTCCCTCAGACTTGCAAGCAATGAAGGAGCTGATGAATTCCATTAGAAATTGACCTATTTCTGTTTAGTCCATGTAAGCAATTCCTTTGTCATCTCTCATTGGTCTGCCTCTTCTCAGACATTTGTTCATCTGAATGGAGCACATGCAAATGCCTGGTTTTGTTTATGATGTTACCCATATTTGAAGAAACAGGTTTGTTAAGAACTTGACTACCTGTGTGTTGTCCAGGAAAAGGTGCAATCCCATTATAAATGAAGTCCTTCTCTAAATCAAGGAGGGGACAGAAAGACAGCTTTATTTCTTAGGGCTTCCTGCCAAAGCACCCAAAGCACTTCAAAACTTAAGTCTTAAAACTACTAGAACGAAAACAAAGGTCAACCTGCTATTTCAGTTCAGAGCAATTTGAGATAAATGGTATCTGCCAAATTCTTAACAGCCCAACATAATGAATATATAGACAAAACAGAGTCATGATCACTGTCAGAACAGGCAAAGGAGTCTGCCAACACTACAGACTTTCATTCTTCAGTCATAAAGCAACTCCTACTAACTCCAAGGAAGGCTCAATCATGCATGCTTACTTCATCTGCTATGTCAAGCTAAGAATATCCATTTAATACAAGTAAAGCACAGCCCGAAAACTGCATAATTAGTGATCAACAAAAAAATACAAAGACCAACAAAAGCTTCATGTCCATTTACCAAGCCACTGACCACAGTTAAGTAAGCATTCTCTTTGTGTATTTAATGGTTGTGTTGTCATGGTGTGTGTCTGATCAAAAATAAATGTTTGCATTTGTACTATGAGAAGTGAAAAACAGCCTCATCACAACCCCTGTAAAGCCCCTTTCAGGGTTGGCTGTTTGGAGATCTGTTTCTTCTTTAAAACTGCTGCACACAATCAAGACCTCTTAAAAATTTAAGGAGCAACTCATGGTGCAGCTTTCTCACTACACATTCTGTTCCACAAGATCCTTTGCCACAAGCTGCAGCATTCAGCTACTGATCCCCAGCTCTTTCAGCAGCTTCAGTAAGTGTGTCCTACCCTTTGAACATCCTTTCTGCACACACTTCTTTGCTTAACTCAAATTCCAGATGTTATTTTCCACTTCTCACTTCCAGTTCTCATTAATTGGTGCTTATCTAATTGTTTGCTTTTATTCCTCTAGCTGCTTTTTACCCTCAGACAAATTCAACTCTTTACCAGTCTGACCACTTATACTTCCCAAACTACTCATTCATATTTTCCTCTTTGGTTACTAACACCTCTTTCACCATAACTTCATAGAATCAATTGGTAAAAAGAACTCTGAGATTAAGTCCAATCTATGACCTAACACCACCATGTCAACTATACCATGTGTCACATCCAGTCTTTCCTTAGAAAGTGCTCCACATTGCCTCTATCCAATTTTCCTTCAGAAACCCACAGCATCTTCTATGTCCAGAATTAAGGTAGGAAAAACTGACACACAGATGAAAGCTGACAGAATATTCTGCTGTCTAAACTTTCTGATTTAATATTGCCTCATGCACACTTAGTCACCAGCCTAAGCCTAGAAAAAAAACCCCAAGAACCTCCCAACCCCCAAACAAACAAGTATCCAAACTAAAAATGAACTCCCAACTGTCCACCCTCCCCAAATATCTCAACACCAGTTGCAAACCAGCAGCCACTAGAACAGTGTAATTTTTTCTTAAAGGAATGCATTTACTACTGTTTTCAGTGGCAACAAAAACCTCACTATTAAGCATTATTTGCAGTATGTCCCCTAGATAATGGCACTATATAGGACTGATGATGTTTCTCACCAGACAAATGTATTAAAAAAAAATCAAACAAGTTTTGGGATGAGTTGACTTAACCCTCCAAGCTGAGCTTCCATACAGGGGGACAGCCTTGCTCACATGAGACTGCACAAGCACTGCTTTCTTCTACCTGCAGCAAGCTCAGGCTCCAAGGTAATTATGTGGCAGTGGTGGCAACACAAGGCTGGGTGTGCCACAGAGCAGCATCTCCTCCAGCACTAACACCTGTGTGTCTCCTGCAGCCAAATTTTAACCCAAGTTTCTGAAAACCACCTAAAGCTGCAGCGCTTTTACAATTTGCTCACATGCTCTCCTTGCAGCTCCTCTGTCTTAGGCTGACTTTTTCATTTCAAGCCAAAATAAGTCAGCTGTTTTGAGGGCATGGCTGGGAAGATACTCACACATGACAAGATTCCTATAAAAGCTTTACCAAAGAATTCTAGAGCCTCCCCTAACTTGGGGAAAGAACACGAAGCTAAGGAGGTTATTCTAGTGTCAGCCCTACACCTTCTGCAGTCTCTTAACAATCTTGCAAATTTGGCCTAGTTATAATTCAGGAAACCATCTGTGCCAGGAGACTCCTAGTCAGCTGCTACAGTTCAGTTTCTTTGAATATTCTTTCCCCCTGCACCAAAACAAGCTCCATCTCTCAAAACACAGGCAAAGCAGATGCACAGGGGGCACATGGCATTCCAGCTGCAGAGCTGAACAAGGTGTTCTGCCCTTGCTGCTAGGACCACCATGGAAGCTGGACTAAGATCAGGACAAATATCCTCTCTCATGCTTTCCCCCTTCCCCGACACTGTACCCAGCACTGAAGGAAATGATGAGGGAAATGAGGAGCAAATCCAGGAACACAGAAGCAGGGGAGGAGTAGGCAGCACACCTAGGGAAAAGAGGTGAAATAACATGGGAAATAAAGCAAGGACAGGCCAGAGGGCAAACTTTCCCAGAACCTGGAAACTACACCAATTATTCAAAATTTATACTGTCTTTTCAGCTGCTGGATGAACAGTAGATTTATTGAAAAGTGGGGTTTTTTGTCAGCAGACCCTTTCAATGGTAACCCTGGGAAGAGAAAACTGCAATTGATATATTCTACAGTGCAGCAATTCAACACTGAATACACAGTCAGTGAAATACCACAAGGATAAACTTTTGCCACAATACTATTTATCTGCATACCAGTAGCTACTCAACTTACTACTTACTTGCTATTTTAGGCTACCAAAAGCAGCACCTAATCCCAAAAATTCAATACATTGCCCTGTCACACACACATGCAATACAGGGTGGAAAAAACTTTAAAAAGCAAGCTAGCCATCAAACTGTGCTACATACAAAATAGTAAGTAATTCTTAATTAAAATTTAAAAAAGAGGAGCAATGAGACTGCCTCACTTATTATTAGGTTTCTTGAAGTGTAAGACATGAAGTTCTTGCAAAGACTGAGACATTCAGACAAACTGCACTGAAACATACTAACAATGGCTGAACTAACATTCCAGTCATCTGGACACCAACTAAAATATTTATCCTCCCACCAGCTGGATGAAAGTAATCAAGAACTTAACAACCTTTGTAAACACAACCCTAAGTCAAATTTCTGTCCAACTGACCAACTTCTGTGTATTCAAAGGAGACCAAAGCAAGCATAACCACAGTATAAGCCTTAGGAAACTTGTCCAGAAGTTGATGAACATCTCAAAGTTGCAAGGATTATACTGTATGGATGCTTCAGCTTCAAACATGAATAAAGATATTCTATCACAGAAGCTGCAGTCTGGGGAAAAAGTCACAAAAATGCAGCAAGGATAAGATTTTGATGTGAGAATAACCTATTTAGCACCTGCAGCAATTTCAGTACTCTGCAATGTTACAAAAGATCCAATTGTCCCTAAACCTTCCTCTAATAAAAACATAATAATACACCCCAGCAATATTCACTGACTATAACAAGATCCTCAACTTACTGTCTAGAATTTCTGCATTCTTGATGTAAATCTTACTCAGCAGAGTCTGAAAGGCTCTAAGGCTTCAGTAAGCTCTGAAATGGGAAGGCCTGAGCTGATTGGCAGAGTTAACTGTGCCATCATGGCATGTGCTCTATTAACACACTGCTGAGATAGAAGTTCTAACTGAGGCTTCCCCAAAAGCAAGCACTTTTGGTTTCAGTTCAGAAGAGGAGCTCGTGTTTAACTGTGTTTGATTTCCAGTTAGCCAGCAAGTAGAGGAAATATTGCCAAGGTGGCTTAGTGAGGAGTGAGAAGGGCTCCAGAGCTGCCACACACAGTGAGCTGAGACCACACTCCAGGCAGCAGGAATGTGGTCAGTCCACTCCAAAGTGGACCAGCTTTGAGGAGTGTTGATCCAATCCAATCTACTTCAGTCTAAAATCTAGGGTTGTTTTCCTAATTTAGTTCAGAAAGCCAACATAGACAGAGATGAGAAATCTGCAGACTGAGTTTTATATTCCTAGAATTTTCAGTCTGAATCACACTGCTGAGAAACCCGAACAAAGAGCTTTCATGGAATCATGAACTTTTTTCAAAATTTTCAGAGACAGGACTTACTTTTCTGAGGTGTAAAAATGTATTAACAGCATTTGTAATATGTTTTGTTCAATTAATAAGGCTCATCCAAACTATGGTTAAAAGTATCCTCATGTTCACTGGGAGAAGCTGCTCTTTGGTTTAGTAAGGATTACTGAAAAAACTACATTTTTTTAAATTTAAAATTTCCTACACTGGATGTTTAGTGCTAGGAAGAGCCAGCACATA
This sequence comes from Agelaius tricolor, assembly GCF_023055355.1. Lineage (NCBI taxonomy): Eukaryota > Metazoa > Chordata > Aves > Passeriformes > Icteridae > Agelaius > Agelaius tricolor. The sequence continues at coordinate 14,107,113 of NW_027269272.1, forward strand.
AGCACAATTTTCAAGGCAGGTCTTCATGCAAAAGGACTATAAGTGAAACAAATGAGACTGCTTACACAAGAAAATTCAACACATTGAACCTTCCCTGGTCAGATTTGCCATTTTATACCAAAAAGCCTGTATATTCACAGTTACAAAATTAGATAGATAGATTAGATAGATAGACAGAGAACCACCCTACTTTAGGCAAGAAGGGTAGCACAGCCAACTGCATTACCAGCATATGTAGAGACTCTGCTAGAATTCCCTTTTTCTGGCACCAGTGCACATGGAGTTAGTTCTTGTCAAGAAAATGAATGCTTCTGAAGTAGCAAACTACCTTATGTCTCTAGCTATAGCTGTAATATTTTTCATTTTAGAAGTCTATTTTAATATGGTAAAGCTCAACATGACACCCATTAAAAGCAGATCTTAATTAAGCAAAAATATTATGCATATAAACGGAAGTCTGCTTCATATGTTTTTATGTCAGAAGTGTTACTTTTGCATGGAAGGGTTTTTCTTCCTATATTTTCAAAAAGATAAATATATCTGTACCTTTTCAAGAACCTGTAGCTTCTGAAAAGGTAAAAGAGTACCTAAGCTGAGAGGAGAACTCACCTGCAGAATAATTATCTCACTATTTGAAGATAAATATCAAATGCCTTACCAAAGTGAAATAAGTCTAAGATATTTTCCATTTATAGAGCCATGGGGTCTCTTCATAATTTGGCTCACCAACGATCAGAATATTGGAAACAAGCTGTTTTAACTGAAAACAAGAAATCAACAACTAGAAAAGATACCACACGTTTTTGAGCCTGCACTAAAGGAAATTGACTCGAAACTGACACAATTCTCAAATTGATTTCAATTACAGGCCCTTGGTATTCATTTAATTAAAGTTCTAGACATTATTACACATAGTTGGTTGAAGCAATGGAAAATAGCACATTATGGAAGATAGAAAATATAAAAATTTTTCAGAGACTGTTTTAAGGAGGTCACATGTGGTTACAACTTTTGTTACAGATTCAAAGTTCTTACAGTTACATCACTTAAAATGTAACACTTGCAATGTGGCTCCAGTGACACTGGCTGTTCACACTGCCTGGTTACTGATCTAATTCAAACCATTTAAAGTCATAATTTAAGAACAAGGTCAAACTTGTAGATTGCTAAACTAAAACTTTATTGAGAGGACTAAAAGGAGATGGTAAGATAAAGCTTCAAATTAAAAATTAATATTACTTACTCTTCAGTGCCCAAATGGACATCATTAAAAAAACCCTTTTAATCATTAAAACCTTTTAATATCTAAAAACATGAAACACTGCTAAAATCTGTAGTTTTCAGGAATATTTAATTTCCTCCATTATAAACTCAAAGATGTATTTCTGTGCATAATGCTATTTATTGCATGAAAGAACAGCATTTGATTGCCAAGTCAAAAATTATACTAAAAAAGATACATGAAGTTGACAGCAGATCCTGACTACAACCTTCACAAACCTACCTACTATGGGCAAACAAGTCTTGGATATAGTGCAGTAACTTGGCAGAAAAAGCAGAAAATAAATGGATGAAGTTTGGTGGGGATTTTTTTAGTGTTGTTCAATTAAAAAAAAAAAAAGTACCCAAACCAGAAACTAAAAGTAAAAACACTTTCTGGAAGAAGCATCTATAAGAGCAGTAACTTGGTATAGTTGAGCCTGAAACTTGCTGCCAGAACAGCACTGGCTATTTCAGTTGGGAGCACATCACAACTTCTATAAAATGCACACTTCAAATTCAGCCATAAAGCAATGACCAAGAGAGAATTCCAGGTAAGTCAAACCCCCAGCACAACTGAACACTTCATCCAGCCTGCTCCCAGATCTTCATGGAAACAAGAGAAGCAGGAGCCAGCTCCAGGCCTTCCCAGTAACTGCAGCCATGCTCCAGATCACATCTTTCCAGGGAGTCTCCCCACTCCTTAAGCCCCTCCTGCAGCAATCACACCATAAAAGAAAGCAGGAAAACAGCAGCCAGGAGCAGCCTGCCAGGAACAAGAACTCCCCTGACATTTGCACAGAAAGTAGCAGGTTAAAGGAGAAAGACCCAAGTTGACAGCATAAATGGCTTGGCAAGTACCAGCCTTCTGCCAGATGGTTTGGGAACATATGTATGCAACCTAATAAACCATCATACAGGGACCCAGGAAATGCAAAGTGAATGCAACGTGCCCAAGAAGCACCTGGTGTGCATGTACAGATGAATTGAACTCAACAAGAACAAGGGTCCTGTGGCTGCAATGTGCAGCTTCTTACAAGCCCAGAAAACAGGTCACCCAGCCCAGCCAGGCAACAACCCACTCCTCCTTTCTGCTCTTGCAGAACAAAGCCAGCAGACAGGAGGCTGCCTGCTGCTTCAAGTCCTCTACACTACTAGGTGTAGAGTTATAAACAATGAAGATTCATACAGGGATTTGAGGAGAAACTACATCCTGCAGTTTGAATATCAAAGGCTAACAGACTGGTATCTTTTCAATGAAGGGGAGAAAACAGAGTACTGCATGGACCTTGTAGAGTTTTAAAATAAAGAACTCACACATACACACTCCCAGAACAAGAAAAATGGCAGTCAACACTGAAGTTTTCTGGGTGAAAATAAAAAGTGCTGCTGCTGCACATTAAATATTTGACACAAGATTTCAGCATTCTGATCTGCCAGAGTCAATCTGTCTACACGTGTCCCACAAGGATTAGGTTTAGCTTTTCATCATGGAGTTGATCAGCATCAGCTATGTAGTGAAGGGAAATGCAGACTTCCCATAAGGGAAAGTCTTTTAAGTGACCTATTTGCACAACTACCTTTCATAAAGTCACATGTTAAGAAAAGAAACCAGCACAACTACTGTCTTTGAAAATCTACACAAGATGAAATAAATACTCCAGAAGACAGCGTTCAGCATGTTTATGTTTTACCAGTCCCCATGCTTTCACCACAACAGAGGTTCAAAGAAGCTGCAGCCCTGTGAAGGAAGATGTGCACCCTGGCACAGTAACCATGTAGTAAGTGCAGTAACAAATATAGCTACAATGTTTGCCATTAGTCCAATTCAGAGACTGGTTACTATTAAAAGACAAGGATGCAGAACAAATTTTATTCTTGAGGGTAAACTAACAGTAGCTGTCATAAAGATAGTGACAATCAATCAAGAAGAAACCACTTCTCACTGTTGCTCTGCAGAAGTTTCCAAATAAAGACAGGATTCTGCAAGTTCTATTTATGCTCAGGGTTTTTTTTCCAAACAGACTGGCAGGAAATTCAAAATTACATGCAAGTGCTTCTAAGAACTTATGGGAACATATCAAGTCAAGCACTATAACGACTATAAACTGAGATTTAATAGTGCTTTCACTATACTTTAAAATGCAACAAAGGAGAAGAGATGACTGTAGTACTCCCTGAAGCATTAGAGGCTTCTTCTCATTTACTTTAGGTTAAATCTGCACTTGAGTTATACACTTTGTGATGTTTGTAGAGACTCTTCAAGAGGAATTGCCTGATTCCTTATACTAAACAGATTTCAAGTAATTCACTAACCTGTTACATACAGACAGAAAAAAACCCCACCCTCCTTAGAAATTTATCAGGTGAACAAAGATGCACGGAGAAACAATCTAAAGAAATCCAGGACAACGTGTCACAATTAAAAACTACTCCACAGTTTTAAGCAGTTTGGACCAGTTAAAAGCCTCAAATAAAGAAAGTACGTGTAACAAGTGAACTGTTGATCTGTAACAACACGTGTGTTACTATGCAAAACAAAAACACAACGACAAGAAGCGCATGGCTTCTAACTCGCGGGTAAAACACCTTTTGCCCTTAACACCACAAGTGACAGCATCGGCAAGAACCGACCGGCTGGCGCACAAACTGAACGAAGCCGAGCTTTACCTATCAAAGCCTGGAAAAGGTTACTTTGGAAGATGCTGATGACACGCTCGATGGAGTTCCGCAGCTGCCGATCCTCCGCCTGGCTCAGCTTGGAGCGGTATTCCTCCAGGAGGCGCAGGGCTCGCTGGGTATCTGCAAGCGGAGAGCAGACACACGACTGACCGGGGCGCACCGGGCACAGCACCGGGGATGCAACAAGCCCCCGGGGCCGGGACCGCCCCGGCGCGGCGCGGCGGCTCCTTTGTTCGCAGCCGGGAGAGCGCGGGCGGGACGGTGCCCTCGGCGCGCCCGCGGCCCCGCGGCTCCCGCCGGCCGCCCCCCCGCCCGTCCCGCCGCGGCGGCGGCGGCTGTCAGCCGGCAGCCCCGGCGGCTCCGTTCCCGGCCGTGCGGCGCTCACCTTGCTTCCTGACGGGCATCGCGCCCCGCGCCCCCGCCCGGGGCTGCCCCGGGGCTCCGCCGCGCGGCCCGGGAGCGCGGCCCGGGGCAGCGCGGGGGGCGGCGCCCCCTGCCGGCCGGGCGCGGGGGGGCGGCGGCCGCCCCGCCGGACCGACCCCACCGCCCGGCGAGCGAGCGGCTCCGCGCGGGGCTCCCGCCGGCGCCGCCGCGGCGCCTGGGCGCGACGCGGGGCAAGCCGGGCCGGGCGGCGCCGGGCCGGACCGGGCGGGCGGGACAGCGCGGTGCAGGCGGCGCGGCGGGCCGGAGCCGGGCCGGACGGGGCTGGGGCACTCCCGCCGCCTCCCGCCCGCACTGCTCGGAAATTCCAAACTTTCCAGCCAAAATGGCGGCCTGGAGGCTGGGGGAGCGCGCCCCCCCCACGTGACCGGGCCCGGCGGGCGCCCAATCAGGGCCCGGCGCGGGGCCGGTACCTTGGCGGGGGGGGGAGGAGGCAGGTGAGAGCTCCCCGCCTTAAAGGGACCGCCCCGCCCCGCCCGCCGCGCCCGCACCGCGGGGCTCCAGCGCCGGACACCGGCACCGGGCACCGACACCGGGAACGCAGTGGGAACCGGCCCCGGCGGAACCCGCCCCGAGCGTCCCCGCAGCCGATCGCCGCCGTCCCCGGCGCGCCGCTGGCGGTGCCCGGCGTGGGCTGCGGGAGGGCGGGGCGGCTCCAGGTGTGCCGGCTACCTGCGGTACCGCTTGTCCCTGTTCCACCGCGGGAGATTGTGGGCAACTCGCACCAAAAGCCCGTGATGGGGCTGCGGGAGTCCCGGGCACGGAGCGGTCCTGCCCTGGAGAAGCGCGGGTAGAGCCGTGCCCGGCTGCGGGGAGCCCGGAGCGCGTTACGGCAGGGCAAGGGACAGACAGGAGGACAGAGATACCGCCTCCATAAGTAACACACGGAGCACTGGCACCCACCTGTTGCTGGGGCTTTTTTTCCCTCGGTCATCCTCGTGAAGACTAGGATGAGGAGGAAGGACTCGAGTAAAGATAAAGAAATAGGTTTGCCTCAGTTAACAGAGAGCATAAGGACATCATGGGAGAAAACATGAAAAGCCTTGCTTCCTGGAAAGTCTCAGCAATGGGCTGTATAGGCTGACATCGGAGACTGGTCAGAATCATGATAGTTCCTTTCTCAAAACTGGCATGGAAATGGCAAGGAGTTACCTCCAAAGGCAAAACAGCTTGTTTCTTTGTAAGATGGCAAAGAGCTAACAGAGCATAGAAATGGCTGCCTTGAATAGAAACATGAGCTAAATGGTCTTTGCAGCATATTCTATATACCCATTAAAAGGAAATGTATATTAAGGCTGGTGGATGCAGAGGTAACTCTTGTTCTAAGAGGGAATGTTAACTTATCTCTCAATCAGATGGGCAGAGCCTCTGATCTGATACACTTCAAACCCTGTATGTATACACATATGAGAGGCAGAAAGAGACTTGAAAGTTCAAGGCAAATACTGCTGATATGTTGGGTTTTGTTTTTTTTTTTTTTTTTTGATCCAAGCTCACATTTCCATTTACACTTTTTAGATTGAAGCACAACTGAAAGTGTTCAAGAACTTACCCAAAGAACCTAAAAAGAGTCTCTGGGCAACTCTCACAAATTTGAAGTCAAAAATCAGAACCAGGTTTCTCTTTGGCAAAAACCTAATCTTAAGAAAACTTACACCATGACAGATCTAACCCAGATCTAGAAAAGGCCTCTCTCGTTCTCCCTCCCAATAGTCCTGTGTTTTGTTCTTTGATTTATGCCAGGAGTTTCTCCTGCTCCCAGAGCTATGTATTGTGAAAGTGTTCATACATCTCATTGAAGCAAGCAGAACATACATTTAGTGCTCACACACATTGCCCATTTTCCTCCTTTCTTGTTGTATTTTCATATCTCAGAATTTTGGCACCAGCTGGTACCAGTTCAGATATTTTGAAATGCAAGCAGGCTAAGAAGGGACATTGGCAGAAGCCTCTATCATCTGGCCTCATCAGTTTTCAGTGTTTACAACAGCAATAAATGTGCTGTAAAGGGGCAATAGCCCTCTTGATGTCAGAGGAATATATATACAGAGGGAGAGGAAGAACAATCTAAATTTAGCTAGCAGAAAAGAAACATCTGCAGCATTTTGGTTGGTTTTGCTGACTGACAAAAATGTATTATTACAAAACAAAATATAAAAGGTTGTTTTGGCCTTTTTTACTATTAAAGGAACCACCATAATGAAACTACTTTTTCATACACAATATTTGATGTTTCCAAGTCTTTTTTTTATTTTAAATAAGAGATAATCCCATTACATACGGTCACTGTGCTGGGGATAGAGAAATAATCCCATATATAACACCCTGAGACAGCATTTCTCACTTGTTACTAATGCTCTAGAAAAAAAAAAAAAAAGAAAACATCAAAGAGGGGGTCAGGGTGATGGATCAGCAAGTCAGGAAGCAATTAGGTGAGCTTTATTGTACCTCAGAGAACGATGCTGGTTCCTGGCACTTCTGTTTCTGTTCTAGGAGGGTATTTGCTGATTGAAAGCAGTTGAACCAGAAATCACAGAATTAAACTTCAGAATGAAAAGTGGGCTTGAAATTCCAGCACATATAGAAAATATCCCACGAATGGCAAATTACTTTCCTACTAGCAACATTGCAGCTACAGCCAGTGTTGCAAAACCATCCTGTGTTACACATTGTCTTTTTCAGGCTCCAGCTTTCAGGAAATTGTGTAGTTCCCTTGGAGGAAGGGAAAACTGAGTGTGAAGCAGAGCATCATTTGTGCCACAACTTGAACGATATCATTTAAATCAAACCACTACAGGCAGCATGCAGAAAAGCTTGTACTTAAATTGTGACTGATGTGGTCAGTGTAGAAGACAGCATCATGCTGTGCTTAACACGCCCTGGCTGTGCTCCAAAATGACCCTTGGCAGAGGAGCTCCAGGACAATTACACAAGGCAGCAGCCCATTGCCACTTTAGTCCTCAGATGCATCTGAGGATGTGACCAATGGCCTTTTCTCGCTGCCCTCAGATTTCCCTTTAAAATCCCCTTTGCAGCTGCTGCCAGGAGCGTGTCTGGGGTGTTCTGCCTGGGATGGGCTCTGGCAGGGACAGGCAGCTTGTTACAGCACACGTACTGCTCAGGGGGATGTGTGATACAGGACCAGGCAGCTCTTGGCAGCAGGGAGGCCAGCACAGCACAAGCTTTTTCCCTGGAAAACCTTCTGTAACAGCCACCTGATCCTAGCCCATGCCATTTGTACACGGGGAAAAAGCAGCTTTGTGTCAGAGCCTCAGAACCCCAGTTTCATAAACTGTAGTGAAACAGAAACGATGTTTTCCCACTTTGGGAAACTGTGCCAGAACTTGTTGGCAGCTGCCTGCTCTGGCAAGTGATCATAGTAGTGAGCCCTGCCACAGATTTGTACCTGATCCCACAGCAGCTCCTACTCCTCAAAGCACTCCAGCTGCCACTTTGAAAATGGCTCTTTCGGCTTTAGAAATATCACCTGGCCAGCTGGCACCACACCACAGGGAACAAGAGTGCTGTCAGGCTTCTTATGTTTGGGGGCAGTCACACTTTGGCCACAGGCAGGGCAGCAGGACATGGAGGGGTTTGACTTCATGCCAGCTACCTGGTGAACCCCTAAATCCCACTGGAGGCAGCTGACAATGTGCACTTCTCAAACTGGCAATGGCAGTGGATGCGTGGCAGATGATGTCCCACACAGCAACTGCAGAGGGATAATGAACTCAGAACAGGAGACTTCAAAAAACATTCCCTAGATTCACACACAATGTCAATCAACACAAGAACACCAAGAAAAAAAGGACTGCAGACATCATCACATGGCAAGAATTTACAGTTATTAGTATGGCCAAAAAAATACAGTAGTTACAAGCTGAGACAAATTCCATTACAACAGAAGGTGAAATAGAATATTAAATAAATACAGGTACATCTGTTCATAATTAAAGATGGACACTGGTGTATAAGGTGGAATGTTTCTAGAATACTATAATTATAGTATTAATTTTAGTAAAAAGAAATGCTGACTGTTGAATAATGAGTAAAACTCAAGACTTTTTTTTATGTTGGGCTTACTAATGAAAGAAAACATAAGAACAATAAAATTGGTGCTCTCTTAATTGTCAGATTTAGTGTCCAAAGTTACCAAATACTACTAGCAGCCCCCATATAAAGTAGATGATTTCCCTTATTCATTCAGAACTGAGAGTTGATGCTCATGAAAGGATCTCTGACAGCTGCAGAAAAGCTTTCACTTCCCTGCAAACTCAGTGCAATGCTTCACAGCTAACTGGGGAAGCAATGAAACTAATGAAGCCTCATTTCCCCTGCTTAACAAGGAATGAAGCCTGAGTGAAGTTAGCTTGCTCATTATGCCTCCACTCATCTGCATTCTCGGATGTCTGATAAGTTTGTATCGTGTGCCACAGCCTCACCTTCCCGGAGCTGTCCTTTCAGAAGAGCACCTTTTCCTTATCATCTGTAATTTTGTGGGTTATCAGAGATGCAGACAACTTCTTGTGGAAGCATTCTACTTGAATGAAAACATGGAATGGTAAAGTGTCCTTTTTTCCCTGCAAAAGCTATTATATATGGAAAATTTTCATGAGGCCACAAAGACTGAAGGTACTCCGTGCAATACAGTCTGCAGTTACTCTGTCCCACAACCCAATGAGACACGTGCCTGTCATAGGTGCTGCTAACAGCTGAAATACCAGCTCACTTGTGTCTATCAGCTTCACTCTCATAAATTAAAATAAGGTAAAAGAAGTTGCTGCCTATTACATGGGGAAGGATCTGATCTTCAGTTGTTAAAATCAAAGTTTTATTTTAAAAAAACACTGTTCAGCAAATTTAATTAAGCCTACTCAATGGAATTCTTATGGGATCCTCTTACACATCTCTCCTTATTTAATTTTAATCTTTTCATTTTTTAGTACAGAGAAGTCAGTTTCCCCAGTAATACAATCTTTATAATTTTCATTTGTGAAATGTGTATCCAGTTTGTCCTCATAACTGAAACTTGTCTTAGGTTAATTTGATCTCCATCAGAACACAAGGATGTCTTTATTCTTAGCATTAGAGAGTCCAGCTGGGCGTGGCTAGTAGATGAACGTGTTCCTATTTACAGGGAGAGTAAGAGAAAACTGGACTTCTTTTTGTCTAAAAGCCTATGTTTTTCCCCCTGTCATTGTGCAGTTTGTGGGTGCTGATGTTGTTTAGCTCTTGTTCAATTAGGGATTGTATGCCACGTGTATACAGCAAATTCTTCTTTCTTTTGCTCTATTAATAACATTTATCTATTGGGTTTGGGACAGTTCACAATCCTACAGAAGAGTGAGTTTTACAACTCAGTCTCCAGTAACCTCAAGAACTAGAGCATTATGAGAAATACGAGACTTCTATTTCCTTATTTAGAATGTTTTCTTTAAATATATTTACCTAATGTATAGAAGAGTGCAATTACAATTTTTATAAACAATTAAAATTCAGTGTCTGTCTGCTAATGCTCCAACACCTTTTGGAAGGCTGCAAAACATCAAAAACAAAAGCATACAAAACAATATTAATTACAATTGTTAACAATTACTGCCAATATAACATGCATAAACCTAGACCATCTTCCTCCACACTTTCTATAATCAGGGCTGTGTTATATAATATCAGCTTAACAGCTTCTTAGTTGACTTCCTGATGTAAAGATAAACATCATTATATAACCTGCCTATTTTAACTTTCCCAGTCAAATTAAGCAGAGAGGTTGGTGTGTTGTATGAAGTGACTTTGTCTGTGTGAAAACCTGATGCAAGAAATAAACCTTCAAAGAGCACCTTAGAGGCCCTTGAGAAGTGTTTTCCTGGGAAGAAGGCAGCAGTTGCTGTGGGGTTTACCTTACCAAATGCTAAGGAGAGTGTTAAGAAAGTAAATGTGTGAATTTTTGTATGATCACATTACCCGATTAAAACAACAGCTACTAAAAATAAATTAAACTCCTCACATCCTATGAAAGTGTAACAGATGCCCCCAAAATAGCAAGGCACTCCAGACAAAGAACAAGAAAGGGCTATTAAACCTCACTGTGGGATTCAGACACAGGCTGTGTTTTCCTTTCTCCCAGAAAGGGCAGAAGCCCTTTCTATGGAAATAGAGTAAATAACATGCTTTTTCTTTATTTCTGTGGCACAGTCCCAGCACGCCTTGAAACAGAGCTGCTATCCATGGCTTGGTTTACTCTGCTGATTTTCACCACCCCTGGAGTACAAACTGTGTGCCTGAACCACGGGACCCAGCAGCCCAGCAAATGACATCACAGCATATCACATCAGGACACTTTTGTTTTCCCACCCCAAACAATGCAGTGTTTGTGGCAGGAAGAAAGGGACTGTGCCCAGCCTTGTGCCTCTTGCACAAGGGTGAGAGGTACGTGCTTTGCTCCCACCACATTGCCCATCATTCGTGCACCTGAAAAGACAAAGTCTTTGTATTTTGGGATTACAGACACGTGTACCTAGATTAGGTGAGTGTGAAAAATAGAAAGGGAGTTAGGCAGTGATTTTTATAGGAATCAAAATCATTCTTGTCAGAAAGTACCTTGTTTCAAAGCTAAAAGTCTCTCTCCAAATAAACTGTTTTACTGCAATGTATTGACGTTCTACTTCACACCAAACACTGAGTATTTCTGAACACTGCAGAAACACATGGAGTGTGTGGAGCTCTTATAGTAACCCCTCTCTCTCCTGGAATGACAGACAGCTAAACTTGTTCAAAATTCCTTCTTCCTGTGCTAACACCTACATTTGAGCTCACCCAATAACTGGAGAAATACATTTCTGAGGATGATTAGCAGGGGCACAACCAGCAGACTGCTGGCTTGCCCTTCTCAGATCGTGCCTCCATCTGTGCATTGTCCCTGTTACTGGCTACAAGCTGGGCTATGGGCACACAGGGCCCAAGCCTCCCATTTCCTGCCCTGCCACACTCCCTGCTCCTTTAGACTGTGGAAGTTTTCTGCAGAGATCACTTGAGAGGAGGAGTTACTGGAGTCAGCATAAATTTGCCCTCCTGGCTCACTGGTGGTGAGCAGGTAATTGAATTATCAGGCACACCTTCCCTTTAATGGGTTTTTTCTCCTTGTTTGTGTAGAAGCTTTGGGAGGATAAAAGCAAATATGTACCACAGATATGTGAAGGAAAAGAGTGGTGTTGAAATGGAATCCAGCTGGAAAATTCAAGAAAAAAAAATTAGCCTTGTTTAGAATTTTATGAATAATTAAAGGGAGAGGCTGCCAGTGACTGAAGCTGAAGGGTGAGTCCTCCAGTGTCCCACTGAACAACTGCAGAGCTGGAACAGTGGAGAAACCTGGGAAACTGTCCACTTGCAGGGCTCTGCTGATAAAGAGGACCTAGGGGCTGCAGGAGCTGCCCACAGTTAATGGATCCTGCCCTTCACTCCAGGAGTGAGCATTCAGTGGTGCTGAGGTCCTGCAGTGTCCACACAGCTTTTCTGACATATTTTGTTATGTGTTTAGGTGAAGAATATCTTTGTAAACCTGCCCTTTTTTCACAAAAGGCCTCTGTGCCTACTCTTACTGACTCTAAAAGAAGTTATCAGAGTTCAAAGTCCTGTTACTGGCTCACAAGCAGATTCTTGTTTGTCCTTTCAGTAAATTCTCTGCAATAGATAACTCATTTAAGCTTTGTTGCTTCTATATCACTTATCTTGCCCCAATTTCTTGATCAAACACTGTTGCAAATTGAGGTCAATGAAAATTTTTACATTTGCTGGTTGTAAGTTCCCAAAGAGCTTACACTGGATTCCCAGAATCAGAACTACCTCTGAATACACTGAATGTTCTGCTGCTGCTGGCAAAGCTGCATGGACAGCTTGACTTCTCCAGATGAGTCTAAGGGTTCAGCTAGATGCTCCAGAAAGCTACAGGGAGGCTGGCTGCAAGAATCAAACATGCACACTCAGAGACAGCATGTACTATAAGGCTATTTACTATTGATATTCCAGTGCTTCTATTCCTTTTGTTTGCTTTTTGTCCTCAAAATACAGCATTTCTGGAAGCAATCCATGAACCTTCCTTATTTTCAGATTTTCATTACTGGGGGAAAAATCTTCCCCTTACCACAACTGTGATTTTTGGAAGGTAAGAAGTGACACCACCAGAGGCTGTACCCCATTCCTGCTCAGAACTGCTCCAACAGCAGAGAGGTTTGGGTAACGAGTCTGTCTGATACCAAAACTGACTCATAAGGACAAGGAAAGCTGGAAGACAGGTCTATGCTTGCAATTCTTGTCCCATTTTCCTGATAATTTGGAAATGTGGCCAAATAAAACATTAACTTGGTGGTGTGCAGGCCTCTGTCCTGGAATGGTTTGTATTTATGTATTTGCTTAATGCTGAAATCAGCAAAGTTTCTTTAAATGAATGCAGAGACTATGTGGACTAAGAGGTAAAATATTTTCCTTTTTCTTTCACCAGTAAATATTTTATACTTCACAGAGACAGGCTTATAGAAGAAGCATGGGATGACATGAAAAGCTACAGCAAAAAGAAACACTGTGAAGTTGGAATAGTGTAGACATCAAAGTCATACCAGGCAGAAGAGAGAGGCAAGAAACAAAAACAGTCAACAAAGGACAACTGTGAGCCCTCCCTAAGGCCATGAAAGGGGAAGATAATTGACAGGGAGCTCAGCAGTGAGATTTACAGCAGACAGGGCTGTACTAACAGCCCTGCACAAAACCTGAGTGAGACCTCACCTAGAGCTTCACATAACCATGGCCATCTGTGTTCAGCTAAGGTGAATTTGCACTGGAAGGTGGGCAGGAAATCTGGGGTTTCCAGAGTGGACAACCTCACAGGTACCTTCAGGTCAGTAAGGCTATTGAGCAAAAAAGAACAAAGGTTCCCCAGAAAGCTTCCTGGGACAAGAGCAGTGAGGTTTGGGGCTGCTTCCAACCAGAAAAGTGAAGACAAGTCACTGAGCTGGTTTCAAGGTAGGACTTGATGCAGTCACACATCACTATAGAGTGAACAGAGTAGAATGTTCCTCCCTGAGCACTTGGTGTCCTTTCATTTCCATCTCCTGGAGGCTTGGTGCCTTTCATCTCAGGTATTCACAGACTGGGCCATGTATTTAAACAGAAAAGTCAATTTCACAGCCAGATTTGGGCTGCATTTACATTGAAATTGTTCTATAATGAAGGAAAATGGTGTACAAAGACTTGGATTTTGGGTTTGCTTCATTCCAGCACATTCTTTTTCATAAAGAGTTTCTCTTGGGCCTTTACTCTTGGCATTTCTGGGGTCCTCTGGTAGGTGGTTTGGACAGTGTTGTAGCAGCATCAAGACAACTTGTTGAAAGTCAGGGGTCCTGAGGACATCTCTAACATATAAAACACTAGATAAGCTCCTCCAAGGTGAATGGGAGGGGACAGGATAAACCTTCTGATAGGTTTGGGCTTGGTTTTTTACTTCTTTATATTTAGTCCTATCAAAGATGGAACAGAAATCAGCTACTGACAAACAGTATTCTGCTCACCAAAGCTGCTGAATTTACATTTCTGCTTTAGGACAGCTGAGAAATTCCAGGCTTCTGCACTAAGGGTAGGCTTAAGAGAAGAACTCAGTCCACCATCACTGGTCTGGATTCAAGGCAACTTCTCAGCTTCCTAATCAGAAACAGCTCAGTATTCTCACAGATCTCCTGGCATCATGCAGATGTAGAGCACGCCTCCTATTTCAAAAACTCACTAAGGATTTATTCAATTATTAATTAAAATCTCATTTGGTTATGATTATTGCATGCTGGAGGAAGCATCCAGTTTCATTGCAAACAGTTCCTTTAATCTCTCTGAAGACATTCCATCATGGAAAACAAAACTAGCAGTCCAAAGAAAGAAAACCTTATCATTATGTATGGCATTACAATACAATTCAGAGGGGATTATCTCTGTTTCTACTCTCTTTAACAATACTATGAAACATGCTGGCTGTGTTAATTATTGTTTGCTAAGGCTATTTATGCAGGGTACAACTTCAGTGTAGTTCCAGTGAATTTCTGATGCATCTTTGCCTCTGCAGATTTTATTTTTGCCTGCTTTGGCTAAATGTAACTAAAATGAAAATTTTGTGGCTAGTCTCTGCAGAGCAAGCCACATGCTCATATTTACATCAGAAGCAGCCCATACCTTCAAGGAATTAGCAATTGAGGTGTGCTAGTTTTTGTATCTGTGGCTAGAATTAGCTGCTAGATACCCATTGTGTTTATGTACAGGCCCAGAGAACTGGAAGCATCAAAGCAATGTTGCATGAGTACAAAGCAACCTCAGCTCTCACTTGATTCCTTAGGTGAACTCCTTGGAGTTTCTGCAGTTATTCAGGAAGAATTCAGTTCTGCTGCTCCTCACTGCCCCAGCACTGTGCTGCCCATGCAGGGCCACAGCCACAGGGAGGGACAGGAGGGCATCCAGCCCTCAGCCCTCCCTGTGCTGCACAAATGTCACTCCCCAAGCAGGATGGTGAGCAAACTATGTGGTCTAGCTCCCTGTAAGTTTAACTTTTCCACACAATACAAACACTTGCCGCTTTTTAAAATTTTGCAGCAGGTTATTTCTGTAAACTCTTTGGATGGGTGCAAAGTACTTTTGAGACTGTGGAAAAGATAACACTCCCCTGCAGATTTTACCATCCCACACATGGACCAACTCCATTTCATTGCTGGTGGCTGCAGGGGAAAGCAGACTTCAGGCCCAGGCAGCCAGAATCCAATGCTTCACAAAGCATCTCTGCTAAAGAGAATCACTCCAGTAAAATCACTCCACAGCACCACAGTCAGACTGAAATCATCAGCCTTGGTCCATGACAGTTTCAGCAGTGATATATATTGAAACCAGGACCATGGTTTTCATTTTATAGACCCCTAAAATCTTTTCAATATCTGTGCAGACCTGGGGAGTCATCTCTAACGTCATTAAACAACAGGTTTGGTTTCTTAGTGCACTTTTATCATACAAAAATTTACAAAAGCAGTCCACTCTACAGAGGTCCACAGAGTGTTTGAGGAACACCACTCAGCTAGAAGGAAAGATGAGGTGGCATTTAGGAAGTGCAAATGAGTCCCTGCTGGTCTGTGGATGGAGTAGCACAAGCCAGCAGGGATCCAGAGTGCCCAGCCTTATCATTTCTATCTCAAGCTCGCTGCTCCTGGTGGCCTCTTCACCTTGGAAAACTGTAAGGAGACACCACCATTCCCTAGGAGTTACTGAGAGGCTCAGCTGGAGACCAAGCTCCCCTAAATAGCCAAGATCAGTTAAGCTCTGGGCTGAACAAGAAGCAGCTTCAGGAGTGCCCCTGAGGCACAGGAACAGCTGGGCAGGGAACAGGTACTGAGATGACACAGACACAGCTGGGCACAGCTGGGCACAGCTGGGCAGGGCACAGGTACTGAGATGACACAGACACAGCTGGGCACAGCTGGGCAGGGCACAGGTACTGAGATGACACAGACACAGCTGGGCACAGCTGGGCAGGGCACAGGTACTGAGGTGACACAGACACAGCTGGGCACAGCTGGGCAGGGCACAGGTGCTGAGATGACACAGACACAGCTGACACAGAGCTGCCCCAGGGCTGGCAGGGCAGCAGGGGCCCTTGGGAACTGCCAGAGGCTTGCTGGGACACAGGCAGCCACCAGAGCATTCCTTTTGCTGTAAGCAGCAACAGACTCTGCCAGAAACAACCTCTAAACTTTCTTCTTCTCACTAAGGAGTACATTACATGGGCTTAGATCTGTTAGACTGATCCTTCCAGCAGCCCTTGCAGAGCAAACCTTCCTAAGAACAACCACTCAGCTCATTTCTGTTGCTTGCACAAAAACATACATTCAGATAGGAAATTTTGTCTCTACTTATTCATCTTCTTATTCCTCCTCTTATCAGCTAGCACACTGCTGCCAGAATTTCCAGCACCTGCCTTCTCAGTGGTGAGTTTCCACCTGCAGGCAGAACAGCAGTGCTGTGTCAGGGGCTCACCACCCCAAAACCCTGAAGTAGCTTCCAGTGAAGCCTTCTCTTGAAGCTCTCCTGTCCTCTCATGCTCCTTTAGCTCTGCTCTTCACATTCCTGACCTATTTCTATGGAACACACCTCCTACATTTTGCATACATGCACGTGTATACATATACATGCTGCATACACTACATACCAGTATATATACCTTGTAGCTCACTGAAATATTATTAAAACTCATATTTTATCAATATTGTTTGACTAAACACTATACAGCAAGTTATCCAGGTTTACTATTTTGAAAATATCATGGGGTTCTTTTGTTATTCTATAGAGTGAATTTTTTTAAACAGAACCAGTCAGAATGAAGGGTGGGAGGGGTATAAATTAGCAGTGCTTTTGTTTGCAGCTTTCCAGGTCACACATGCTTCTCAACAATACAGAAGCAGGAACATCCCTGCCTGTACAGAGCAGCATTTTGGGATGGGTGAATAAAGCAGCACATTCTCTCACAGAGGGTGAAGTGTCCTGATTGTTTGCTTTAATGAACATTATGGGCAATTTTACTAAGGTAAATTACAACAAGAAGTTCTCTACAAACTCACAAGCTTCCAGCTGTCCAAAACACTCATATGTACCTCTGGCAATTTTTCTGGCTCTACAAGGCCACAGAATCACCATTTGGTTGCAGAATACTTCCAAGGAGACAGAGATGTTTTTAGTGCAAACAGCCAGCTCACACACTCCATGGCAGAACAGCCAATCTACACATTCCTTCCCCTTCAACTGCTTGTGAGATTATTCTGTTAAACACCCAACACTGTCTGCATTTGGGCTACAGCTGCAAAAGTAGCTGTTTCAGGCAGGCTGCTTACATCATTCCATGCTGCTGCAGCAAGCCTTGGGGCTGCTGTTTTTAATTTGGGCTATAATGCATCCCCAGGGCTGGCCCATCACAGAGGAAAGAGAAAGAACTGCCTTTTCTCTACTTTTGTCAGCAAAAGCAATAGGCAAAGTTTACACATCACCTGTGCTGTCCTGAGGCAGCAAAATTATCTTGTCACGAGATTGATAAAGGGCAGATAGACTTGTCTGAGGCTGGATCCCTGCAGCTGAGGAGCTGAAGGCACATGAAGGCAAATATCTACCCCGAGCCCTTCTGCCCTGGGTCAGCCCCCAGAACCCCTGAGTGACCCAAGTGTGCTCCCTCTGTGCCATTCCTCTGTGCTGCCAAGTCTTGTCAGCGGCCCCCAAAATCCTCCCATCCCACTGGAGGCAGCACTGCAGCTGCCCTTGGACACAGAAACAGCCCAAGGTCAGCAGTGATCAGGTATGGCCCTGCCAGAGCAGAAAAAAGGGTGGAAGCCCAAGTGTGTTGGACTTCCTGCTCCTAAAGCCCTTCTTTCAAAAGGGTCTCACATTTTCAGTTTAATCCCATCCCCAGACAGCTGCAGCCAGTGCTCTGCTCTCATCAAGATTCAATTTCCTTCAAAATAAGAAGTGTCAGTGTATTACCACCCATGAAACTAAAAACAGACTTGAAAAAAAATTACATATGTAAATCCTCATATATAACTGTCTAAAGTTCTTAAGAGATTGCATGGGAAAGAGAGGTGGAAATTTCACAGATTTTCAGATGACTCAAGGGGCATCCAAACAGTGAATGTGACTCATGGAGTGCGTGGGCACTCCAGGTATGTGGGAAGGACTCTGGGAGCCATATGGTTTCCTGCAGGAGCTGAAT
The DNA here is from genome assembly GCF_023055355.1 of Agelaius tricolor. Taxonomy (NCBI): domain Eukaryota; kingdom Metazoa; phylum Chordata; class Aves; order Passeriformes; family Icteridae; genus Agelaius; species Agelaius tricolor. The sequence continues at coordinate 14,125,264 of NW_027269272.1, forward strand.
ATCAGCACAAGCAGTGCTGGGGAGAAAAAAAAAGTGATGTTTTATCACATAACAAGCTACTTAGGCACTGTCTGTCCAAGAATTGCTAATGCAGGGGAGCCTGGGGAGGGCTGGCTCCCACCAGCACTGCAGAGTGGCATGGCTCCTTTAAAGAGTGGGATCTGCTTACAGGAAACTCTTTAGAACACAATGAAATTTAAGGGGGTGAGAGGCAATTATATTCCAAAATAATTTGATTTTGTTGAAACTGGTCTTTGAAGACCTCTCTATAGGAGGCCACAATCTGGCAGGAAAGGAGCATTATATGGGACCCTGGCAATATTTAGGCTTTGTGAAAGCAGCTGGAAGCAATTCCATCTGAACTCTAATAATGTTTAAAAATGCACAGCCAAGCTTGGAACCAGAGCAGGACACCTACCCCACAGAGCCAAAGGAGCTGTACCTGCTTAGCTGTGTCTAAATGTGCTGTGAAATTCTACAATTAAATATTCAGGTGAGCTCCTCCAGCCCAAGAAGGGACATGCTGCAGTTGTCCCTTCCTGGCACTGCACAGCACAGACCCCCTCTCTGCTGAGGGTGAGGGAAGGATGAAAAGCAGCTGCACCACCAGGGAGGTCAGTACCCACCTCCCACCTCTCCCAAGAGCCACAAGAATTTACAAGGTTGTTTCCCTTCAGGGGAGAGGAATAAGGAGGTAAAGCAGAGACTTTGTGGCTTTACACAAGGAGCATAAGCAGGGCAGACCCTTTGACAACCAAAAGTGTGAATGTGTGTGTGTAAGAGTGAGTGTGTTTGAGTGAGTGTGATTGTGTAAAAGCATGTCTGAGTGTGTTTCAGAGTGTGTGTGAGTGTCATATTGACAGCTGCAGCCTGTCATTCATTTCCAGCAAGGCAAAAGGAAATGGAAGAAAAAGAGTGGATATTTTTCCCAATATTCTTCCTATAGCAAATTCTTCCCCCATTCTGGAGCCCAAAAAGAAGGGTTAAATACCAGCTACTGTTATGACACTCAAAAGGAAACTATTTTTAGTTAACAGTCAGTTTCAATGCAGCACAGAATCTGGTGGACACAGTGCATTTGCTCATACAGCTTCAGTCTCACATCTGACATGAGCAGGAGAGAGGTGAGAAAACCAGAATGAATTCATGTTTATTTTGTCAGCCAAAGGTACCTGGGGCCTGAATCCTGCTTTGGATCTAATGGCATTGAGTGCCAGGAGATGGGACATCCTTACTGATGCTCACAGCAAACCTGATCTGCTGCAGCGCTGGGGTCACACCTTCCCTGCACAGCACAGGTCCTTGGAATCCCTCTCCAAAGAAAACTCCCACAAAACATGGGGCCTGTTCTACCTGGAAGCATGAAAAGCTTGGGGAAAGCCTGTGGAGGGATGGAAATTGCCTTTTGAGATCTGTGCTAAAGAGAAAATCAGCCTGTGGCATTTACCCAGGGCATGAGCATCTCTGTGGCTTTCAAAGTGGAAAACCTCACCAAAGTGGAGGAAACCCAGAGAGCATAAAGTAATACTCTGTTCTGGGAGTGAGAATATTCCTGATAAACACATGTAGAGGAGGTGAGTGCCGCTTTTACATTATAGCAGCTTCAGTGAAGTAAAAGACAGAGACAACCATCTTGATCTAATAATACATGGGGAAAACTGGAATGACAGAAATAAAACACCAGTCTCTGGGCTGTCAGAATATCTATGCTGATATGGGAACAGGCAGGAAGACAGCAGAGAGGGAGAACAGGCTACAGAAACTGTGATCAACCATGAAAATCTCCTTCCAGAAGCTGTTCAGAAAGTACAGACACTGAGTAGTGAGCTCCATGTTCAGAGGCTGATTTGGATGCCTATCCACTATATCCTGTTGGCCTCTGCAGGAGCAGCATTCTCTACTTTGAGATTCATTGCTGGTACTGCACTGGCAGGAGCCTTTCAAGCATTGCTGCTCCATATTCAATTAGTGGATGTAGAGAACATGGATTAGGGGGTCTCTCTTCCAGCTACCTGGACAACTAACTATGGCACCTTAAGACCTTGAAATTTCTGGACAATTAAGGTAAAAATGGAGACATTTTCTCACAGATCTGCTTGGACCTGACCTGTCTCCCAGCAGTGGGCAGGGAGGGATGAGGGAAATACTCATTGACAGAAGCACTTCTGGTGTGGGAAAGAGATATTATGCCATGTATTACCCCTTGTCCTGTCCCAAAAGGAGCTGCCTCCTGGCTGCCTTTCTCTGCACATCACAGATGCCCTTGTCATCTACCATCTGGGCCAGTTTATATCCAGGACACTTCAGGCACACCAGCAAAAACAAAGCAGGCAGTTGCCAGCAGTGTGTGCAGTGAGTACTCAGGTGCTATATTCAGTTCACTGGTAGTGAATGCACTTTATGCTTCATTCTTGACTTGGCAAGATCAAGCGTTGTGGAAGCAAGTCAAGCACTACTAAATAGACAAGCCCTGAAAGTCTTGTGTAGCTTTTAGATGTTAATCTTTTCCCAGAATAAGCAATTAATTAATTTGAATTTAACAAGGTAAAGATGTCTGTGTAAGAGCTTGAACATAACCAATCATGAAATAAATGTAATCTAATTCTGTCTCACTGATACTGCAATTATGTGCACAAGCAGCTGGCTGGTCAGCTGGATCCCTGCCTGCACTGGAGGGGCAGAGCACTGAGCTCTGCTCCAGGGGTGCCACATTCCCTAAGCAGAACTTGGCATCCCAGAGACCCCCCCAGTGCAATGGGGATCTGCTGGAGGGGTTTCACTACAGCAGCACAGCCCAGGAAGGGCAGAAGTGGAGGGTGAGAAGCGATGTCAGATCTTTGTAAGGGAAAATTCAACTGAAGTTTAGTAGGTCCCTGGATGGAGGCTCAGGTGCTCTAGGTGATTCCAGGTGCTCTTTCTATCATGAGGAAAAGTGAGAGAAATGCCAGGTTGGGGTAGAAAGGCAGTGGGCATGCTGTGATCCTCCCTGGGGATCTGGGGGGGGGTCAGGCTGGCCTGCACCTCACTCTGCTGGGAGCAGCCCAGGAGCACCCACCTTGCAGCTGGTCAGGCTGGCACAGGGGTCACACATGGACAGATGGCAGGACACAGAGCAGGTTTCTGTGGGACACCAGGACCTCTGGGCTGTCTTCTTCTGCACTCCCAGTGGTGACTTTGCCTTGGGGAACAAGCCCTGCAGACACCCCGAGCCCTGCTGCTGCACAGAAAAGTGCTCTCTGTGTGTCTGTGCAAGACATTGCTACTGTGGCTTTGGGTGCTGTGAAAAAGATCAGAGGAGCCTGCGATGTGGGCAAAAGATTTCTCTTGCAACCTCTGTGGCAAGTTAATTGCTGTTGATTACAAACCCAGTGCAATCCTGTTAATTTGCAACACAGGACAACAGCCATTAAAGAGAGCAGTGCTCCTCAAGCACAAAATTCTCACATTATTGAACAGCATGGGATGGAGCTGTTTAAGAAACAAATAGGATGCACACCTGGTAAGGGCCAGGAGGACTGGAGAGACAGATAACAGCTACTTGATTAGAAACAGGAGGTGTTACACTCCATCAGATCTTCTGCAGCGGCAGCTTGCTCTCACAAAGGCCAGGTCCCTGCTGCTCTGGGCAGTGCAGGCAGAAGAGCTGTGCTCTGCTCAGGGGCCCATGGTGCAGCTGAACCTCTGGGCTGTCTCTCATCTGTACTGCAGGAGCAGGCCTGTCCCTGTATGTTGGCAAGGCAAGGAGCAGGAAGGAGGTGACCTGAGTGAAAAAGTGACTGGAGCAAGGCCAGCAGCAGAGCCACCTGCCAGGCTCCATTGGATGCATGACCAAGACCTGGACACAGTGCCCCAGGTTTCCTCCAGGGCAGGGACAGTTCACTTGTAGCTGGGCAAAAGTTTCCAGCCTTTATGCAAAAACATCCTTTCAGGTAACACCCTTCAAAATTCTGTAAAAGCAAGAGAAAATGCTGCAACTCCTGAGTAAGAGCCTCCAATAGCTCTGCCAGAAGGACAAAAAAGGGGAATGGGATAAATGCAAGCTGCATCAAAGGAGGACAGGAGACATACATTGTCTAGAGGTTTTGATACCCTGGACATATGCTCAGGCAAGCTTGACAAGTTCTCTTTCACCTCACCTTGTGAACAGGGACATTTCCTACTGAGAGAAAAACCATCACATCTATACAGGATGGCTGACAGCTCCTTATTCTAACACCACAATAAAGGATTGCTTTATATAACACTCATATACTCAAAGGTGGGGTTTGTAGCAAATGAGTTTTACATTATTTTCTGTGATTCAAATTCATTACATCACATATGCATCTCTGCAGCATGCCTGCCTTCTCCCTAAACTTGCACTGTCCCTTTCCAGAGGAATGTGGGCAAGAGCAGCTCTACTGATCTGCAGATTGCTTTGTGGCTGTCCCTGATGGATGACGGTGACATAAGCTGCCTGTCTTGGGGATTTCACAAAGCTGAAGCTTGGAAGGCTGAGCCACACAGAGGAAGTGTCAAAGCACCCAGGAGCCCAAAATAGGAAGGAGAAGGAGGCGCGTGGACTGAAGTGGCTCAGAAGCACCAGATCTGGACAGCAGATTAAATATAAATTGCTGTGAATGTAAGGTTGGTCTGAACCAGCTCCAGCAAGACAGGAATGAGGTGACCTGCAGAATACTGCAGGCACAGAGAGCAGAGTGCTCATAAGTAAAAATACCTCCCCCCTCTTTTCCCTGCAACCAAAGCAAGAAATCCCAAATCAAAGTCTAGTTCAGTTGAAAGCTATTGTACTGAAAATATTTTGGAGCAATTGGAAAAAGTAAGTTTTGAAGCAGTAAAACACAGGGAACAGTAACCAGACAGGAAAGAAGCCAAGTGAGTAGGAAGGGTCCTGATGTATTCTGAAAGCACTGATTGCTACCTTCTACACAATCAAAGGGATCTGGAGTGACACCCAGATACAAACAAGGCTTGCACAGCTCCAGTGGGAATCAAAGTACAGTTTCATCCTCAGTTACAGTCATTGCTAAGATTACTGCAGCTGGGAGTGAGGGTGTGCAGCTGCAGAACCCCTGTAGGGATGGATCATCAACCTGTTCAGGCTGACATTCAGAAAAAAAACAGAAATATAAAAAACCAGAACATCCAGATATCAAAATTCAATATTGCTACTATATTCTCACATGAAGCTGGGGCGATAGCAGGCAGGTGTGTTTTATGGATGTGTGTGAAAAGGGCAGGGAAGAAATCACTGAGCTGCTGTTGTCACGTTCAGGGATGACTGGCAGAGCTCAGGAAGAGGAAGTGCTCATCATCCCTGCCAAGCTGTATGTGAACAGCAGTGAGAAATGCTGTCATTCCAATGCTAAATCCAAAACAACACATTCACCTTTAATCTACTGCATTTTAAAAAGCATTAGTCAGATTGGCACATGACGCTGGTTACCCCAGGAGGAACGGTAAGTAAAGCTTAGAGGCTTCTAAGCAGTTTATGGGCTGCACGTTATGCTCCAGTGCCTCCTCCAAGTAAAAACCCACAGAACCCTTCATCCCCAGCACCTGCAGGAACAGAACTGACAAGAAACCTCTAAATAAAAACCCACAGAACCCTTCATCCCCAGCACCTGCAGGAGCAGAACTGACAAGAAGCCACGCAAGGAGCTGACGCAAGTGACAGGGTCAGCGCCCAGCCCAGAGGCAGTGCCTGGCAGCAGAGCAGATGTCCCTGCCAGGCTGTCCCACCACCACCACAGGCACTTTAACACCTTGCTTGCTGACTCTGCTCCTGCATCAGCATGTGACGCCTCCAGGACTGTACATCTATCCCTGCTCCACACACCACAGTCACTCTGGACTCTGTGGTTCACTGCCCCTGAGATCAAGGGAGTTCATATCTGTGTGAGATCCTGGGTAAGTAGGTAGAAGTGCACAGTCACAAAAGCATGGTGGAGAAAATAATCCCAGTAGGAACTGGGGTAGACTCCCAGCATGGAACCAGCTCCTGCCTGGCTCCTCTATTGGGGATGACTGGACACAATTCCCTTTGCAGATCAATGTTATTCATATGTAAATCAAAAGCTGTTCAAAGGCTTCTGTTGAATTCTTGATTCCCCCTGACTCTGGCTTTCACTTTTTCCTCTTTATGCCAAGAGCTTAGTCAGAAGTCTTTTAAATCACTGGAAACATCTCAATTAAGTTATTAACCAGAATGTGAATGTCTGCAAACTGCAGCAAGGGAAGGCTTTGGCTGTCCAGGTTCGAGGTAGCTGGTGTGCTATTAATTTTTGGCTAAAGCTGACAAGAGAGGAGGCTAAAACCAGCTGTGATCCTCTCTGCCAGCTCTTCCAAGGACACAGCAGCCACTAAGGTTGCACTGTGCCCACATAATCACAGACACCACATGGCTGTGTGGGGAGGCTTGAATTCCCTCTGTTAAGGGAAGGAATTACACAGGAGGTGGTTTTTACATCCTTAGAGGCAACTTGGCAAGCCCCAAAAACGCTTTGTTCTGCAGGCAAGGCTTTGTAGGAGTGCCCCATCACCTGATCCGCATGAATGGGCCTTTTCCTCCTTAAGCTTCACTCCCAGCTGCTGGACCATGAACTGCTGAGCCCTGGCTGAAGGGGCAGGGCTGATGGAGGCAGGAGAGCCAAGGACTTAAGCTGTCACCAGTCAGTGAACAGGAGAGCAGAGATTTATCTGCCTCTGAAGCAGAGACAAAGGGAGGATGATTACAGAGTGAAGGGAGTGCAGAGAGACAGAGACAGGAGATTGCAGTGCCATGGGATACATGGAACCCTTCAGAGATACCCCTGGTGATGTATGCTCCAGCATACCCTGGCAGAGCTTGTGAAAAGGCTGTGGATAACAATAAATTACCATCAATTGAGCACAAACTAATTTACAACAAACCTCTAAGAAACATGGTCCCAGATTCCCAATTCCAAAAGGCAAGTTGATCATCTCTAGGAAATGAGAGATCAGCTAAGATGAGGAATTCAAGACCAAAAGTGGAAGAAAAGCTATTATTAAGCTGCTGTGGTACTTGTATCTCATGCAAAAGAGGCAAAGGGTCTGAAGCAACACAGCAGCCAAAGGCACACTTAACCCCCTCAGAAGAGCAGTTGGAGCATGCAGAAATTCCAGTGGAATAGGGAATAAGAGCAAAGGCACCAATACACAGGGCAGGTCAAAAGCATCTGGCTATCACCTCCGGCAATCCTCAGACCAAATGACACCTCACAGGAGGTAATACACAAACAGACAAGTTTAGTCAGCTACATGAGAAAAAGTAGATCAAAGGAAGGAGGAGGGAGGGTCTTTCTACAGAGAAAATGGAGTAAATGCTAATCTCAGGATGGCCCCAAGCTAAGTTAACTCTTTGCCTTACTTTTCAATATAGAACCAATAATGTTGGATATGATGTAAGAAGCAAGATGGATAATGTGATAAACACTAATTCACCATTTTTCAGCCCATTTTCAGGGGGAAAGAAACATAGTTTTGCTTACTGGAGTGGACTGACATAAAAGGCTGCAGAAAGAGCAGGGTTTGAGCACATCTGGGACATTGGGATGTGATTAAGGAAATGCAAAACAATATCTGATCTTAAGAAGGGAGAAGTGATAAGGAAAGGTTGAGGCTTGGTAGTTTAACTGCAGTAGAAAGCCAGACCTTAAAACAAATTTTGAAATAGTACAAGATAATGAAGAACACAGTAGCAATAAATGTGGACTTTGCAAAGAGGAATTTTGTCAGACTTTGTTCTTTCTTCCTTTGAAAGTCAAATGAAGACTTGGAGCTCATCCCTTTGGACTTCAGAGAAGCAGCTGACATGGCGTCAAAGGAGGATTAACAAACTGAAGAGGCTTCTGCTAAAAGACAAAGAACAGAAATGAACTGGCTACAAGGGAGGAAACAGAAGCAAGTGTTGAGAGAGGCAGGATGAGCCTGAAGAGGAATCACTGTCACAGGTCCATAAGGGTCTGCTGTCAAGTCTGATACGTGGTTTGTGTCTCTGGCACAAGAGAAGTCTGCTCTTGCTGCCCACATTCAGGAGAGCTGGATTACTTTCAGCAGACATGAAAGGGCACACCAGCAGGAAACCAGCCTGCTCTAGCAAGGACTACATGGCTGGACAGTTCTGCAAAACACAACAGGAGAGACCTCATTCCTCTGTAGAACGCACCAGAGAGGAAACAGTTAGTTCAGCCACCAGGAGCAGCAGCAGCCAGGCTGGCTGGGGTGCACAGCAGCCCTCCCAGCACTGGGACAGCAGGGCAAGAAGCCAAACTCGTTTCCAGATCAAAAGGGATTCACTTGTGAGGAGCAGCAGACAGGGCAGGATAATGGGTGCAGTCCAAGACACCCACACCAGCAAAGCCCTCCCTCTCCCTAGAAACGCCACTCCTCTCCTGCTGCCTGCTTCTCTCCTCCTCTGGAGCTCCACTTCAGACTGTGCCAAGGTGCTTGTATGGCCACAGTACAGCAGCACTGCCAGGAAGAGCTGGGAGCTGGCACAGGTGCCCTGGTGCTGCCAGGACAGACCCCTGGTGACAGCAGGTGCCCCAGGAGCAGCAGCTCAGGGTAATTCAGGAGCATTTCTAGCAGCATTAGTCACCACCCTTGTCCTGACATATTCTGGCTGTCTGGCCAAGTTAATGACACAGACATTGCTTCATGGTGGTCAAATCTCTTGGCTCATAAAACAGTAGTTGGAGAGTTGGAGTTTCCTGCCTTTCATAAAAGCCAGGAGCCCTTCACCCTCCAGCTCATTCATGGAAGATAAAAATCTTTGGCACAAACTCTTGCCTCACTTGGAGGGTAATTACATTGTTCAGGCTCTGCAGAGCACTCAATACATCTCTGCCCTGTTAATCTCCAGCAAAGGCTGTGACTGATGTGGCTGAGTACCAGCCAGGCACTGCCAGCTCAGGTGGAAAGGAGGCTCTTCACCCATGTGTTCTTTTTCTCTGCCATCTCCACAGCCAGCAACATGCAGTGAAATTTAACAAACCCAGCCTGTCCTTCTGCCTCTTGCATCTCTACCCTGTCTCCTCACCACTGGAGGCAAGCCCAGAGTTCTGCAGCCCTGAGGAAGGCCATGACTTCTTCAGCAAGGGTGGGAAAAGCAATGGGACCCAAAGGTGCCTTGGCTGGGTGCAGAAGGTGAAATGAGCATGTATCAGGGAACTGTTCCCAGAAACACCAGTGCCTGTAAGCACTAAAAGTGCCTGGACTTCCTGGTTTTCCTTGGGGACTGCACACAGCCATGGTGAGAGCCAGCAGCATCAGGTGTGTCCCTCTGTTCTGTGAGATAATGGCACCACGCCACTGAAGTCAGTACAGTTCAAAGAAATTAAGCAGCACAATTTTAATTAAAATTGTAAACTAATTAACTAATGAACTAATGTTCCCAAGGGACATGGTAAAATATCTATTGCTGAGGCTTCACAGCAAGGCTAATTGCATAGCCAGAAAATTAAAAATCCTTGGTTTGAAACAACTGTGGGAACTGTGCAGAGAACTCTGTGTCTCCTTCAGACACCAGACTTCCCAACCAGTCCTTTTTTTACCCACCCAGTCCTTTTTCCTCACAGCTTGCTGCAGATATTCACCAGCCATTTCCCCATCACTATTTAACTAATGAGCTCATAGAGACTGTCCAGCCCTTATCCTAAAGCTATATCCCCTTTGGAGCCATCACCTTGTCCCTGAGAGTCTGCAGAGCTCATTTTAAGCTGCTGCTGCCTGCTAGTGGTGCAGTGCTTTGTGTCAGGCCAGCAGCAAAAAAGAATTTTGCTATCACAATATTTAGAAGTGTAGTCAGTCATGACTGTGCCTTTGTAATTCAGAATTACAGAAATGAGCAGAAAAGCAGAGTTCTAAAAAAAAACCTCAGATATTCAGAAAGGGAATTGATCTAAGCAGGGCCATTCTGGGTGTCCCCACATGGTCCTACAGCCACCCCAGCAGTGCCACAGTGAGAGCAGGAGCACCAACCCTGGTCCTTTCAGAGGCTGAACAGTGCAATTCACTGCTGGTAATAACAATGAAAAAATCAGCACCTCTGCTCTATTAGACAGTCACAAGGACACCAAGTACTGCTCAGCCAGCGTGGCTTTTGTCAGGGTAGCAAAGAACTCCTGCACTGCTCCTACAACGTTGAGTTCTCAGTGTCTGCAGCTCAGCCAGCCTGGGTAGCAATACTGGCACCACCACATGTCCAGGGAGGGGAGCTGAGCTTCCCCAGCCTTTCCTGGTGCTGCCCACACCTGTGCCTTCAGCTCTTGAAGGGACAGGACATAAATGGAGAGGCTGCATTCAGCTCATGAAGCTGGTGAGAGGTTACCCACAGGGTCTGAGCACCAGGACATTTTGCCCTTGCAGTGGGGCAGCTCAGCAGAGGAAGCTCTGGTCACCACCTGTATGTGCCTGTGGCACTTGGCCTTCAGTTATTCCAGGCCTTCAAGCCCTTCAGTTCAAGCAGCAGCCCCAAGCTGTGTCCCCCAAAGCTCTCAACATCTGCCAAAGCTCCCCATGCCTGTGATACCACTCAACTTCAGCTCTTCCAGGTAAAAGAAAGAAGCCACAGTGAAATCCATAAATGAATGCTGCTCACAGTCTATAAACCCAACAATCTGGAGCAACTTTCCTACCTCCCAAATCCTGTCTCTTGGTAAAGCCCCAGCTCCTGCAGGCTAGCAGTCTCCATCCTTCACAGTCACTGTGAAACTGCCAAACAACAATTTTGGAAAGGTTGCAGCAGGGATCAGAGGAACCCAACAGGGACACTACAACCAGTGTTGATAAAGTGGCAGCTGGACATCCAGGGACATATCAGAGGAGGGACACCTCTGTCCCAGCCATTACAGCAGAGCAGCACCCACCCTGCAGGAACAGTCCTTGGAAAGGAAGAGGGGAGCTCAGGCATGCCAAAAGGCTTCCACAGGGGAAAAAAAAACACCCTGTCTGCATTTCTGTAGTGTACTTGTTGTTGCCTGTCATGGATCAAGGGTTGGAGGGTCCCACCTGCTCCATCTGGACTCCCTGGGGACAGGATTGGAGGAGGGGAAGATGAGCATTGTTGCAGCAACAGCCAGAAACCAAAGCAATCTGGTCCCCTGCTCCCCAAACAGGCCTGAATTTTTCTCACAGAAGGCTAGGGCAGGAGGGAACTGGAAATTACAATTTTGGTTCTAAATCCATGATGAGATTTCTTTCACTTAGAGTAGCAATTACACAAACACTTCTCAGAAAAGACTAATTTGCTGTTCTTTTCAGGAGCCAGTAGAGAGATGCATGTGCAGCATTTGGGGCAGAGCAAGGGTTTGTCCTGGCTCATCATCCTCCCCTGCAAGCACCACAGCCTTTCTCTGTTCTGCTGCCCATTAATTCCCTGCAGCACCTGCCTTGCACTCAGCAGGAATGACCTCAACAGAGACCTCTGGAAACATCTGGGTAAGCAAAATGACACATGGTTGTTCTTTTTGGTAAAAGAACAATCTTGAGAAATAATAAACACTCAATTTAATCGAGAAGCTTAGTTTTATATTCATGTCTCCTCTAGTAATTGTGTTCACAGAATTGCATATCTCAAAACATCTTTGTTCTTCTATTTCCCTTCTTGTGCATGTACTTCAGCAATGGTTATAACTCACTGCAGTGCCAGCTGAATTAACACTGAAATATTTGCACAGTGTCAAAACAGCAAACCTCCTGGAGAAGCAGAAAAATATTCAAATAGGTGACTTTTTCAAGTGACCTATTTCTCCAGTAAAAAAATTTTTGTGATGTGGAAAGTTATTAAAAACAAGTTTTCATATGTAAATTCACATTAATAACTTCAAGTTTTACCCCCCAATTCTCTTTTTAATTTTTGTCTGAAGCAGCAATTCCTTGGCATAATCAGTACAACTTGATTCTGATCTGTCATCTACATGAGAAGGGAACAGGTAGAGAAACAGCTTTGAGTGAATCACCAAAAGCTTCCTGATTTACCTCCTACCAGAAACACAAAGAAAAACCAAGGACATCATGAGCACATGCAAAAACTTTCCTACCAGTTGACTTTAAAAAACACAACAGGATCATACTGGTTCAGTGGGACAGATCTTAAAAGTAGAACCTAGAAAATACCCTTTAAATACATGCTAATAATACTTGAAATATGAGTCAGTGTACCAAGCAGTAAAAAAAAAAAATCTCAAAACAACCACATTTGAAGGCAACAGGAGCTGAGGGTTTATCATCTCTGAAGGTGGATGCTTTTTGAGACTACCAAGTGGGTACACAAAGCCAGCTGGGGACCCAGGTTAGGAGATGGTGCCAACTGGCACAGTCTCCAACCAGATAAATCTGAATCAAGACTTAGCTGCACCCCATAGTCAGCATAACCTCATCTTTTTCACATAAAACATCTCCCCCATCCAGCCCTGGCTCTCCAGGGCCAAGAGCAGCAGCAGATTGTTCACCTGCACTCCTACAGCAGCATCATTTGGGTGTTTACTGCCCACCTCAGCCCCTCCCCATCTGACTTCCAGAATTGAAGGCTTTCTTCTAAAAAGTCAGAGCATCTGAACAAGCTTTTCCTTTATTGGAAATCCATAAGCATCACATCTCTTTTCAGGAAGCAAAGAGGTGGGGACAGATCTTCCAACAAAATGTCCTGCTACAAGACCATCAGCATTCCTACTCCTGGAATTTGGCCTCATGATCCCACATCTTAAAACTGTTTTCCAGATGACATGCATTTGCTGAACTGCTTTATATTGTGGGTAAAACAGGTTTACTCAGCTGTTCTGAGTACAGAAAGTAGCTGTAGAATTATCTCTTAGAAATCTCTGATATGGCTTTTTCATTAAAAAATGAGTTTTTGCAATCCACAGCAAGGGCTTTTTTCTGGGTCACCCAAGCCATAGCCAATAGTATAAACCCTGGCTGAAGAAAAAATCAGCAAAAATTCACATATACAATATTATCTTATTCTTACTCATATTGAAATTTGTTTGCTGCTGTACCTTTGCATATTTATGCAGAAACCATCACATTCCTCCAGGTATGAACACACAGAGGAGCAACTGAGGTGGTGTAAAGAATTTTCAGAAAAGTCTCCATTGGAGTCAGGTTTTCCAGGGTTAGGTTTGAACAGAACCTTCTGGACTGCAAGTCAGTCACCTTTCTTTTTTGCCTGTGTGTGTCCATACAGCTGTGCTACCTGCAGAACCCTCAGCATTGCTGTGCTGATGGAAGGACAGGTCCTGCTGCCCATCGGTGCCTGTGGCCATGCAGCAGGTCAGGACAGCCCCTGGATTTCGGGATGCTCTCCCCAGGGCTGCCCCCAGCAGCTGGGGCTGCTCCAGTGCTGTGAGCCTGGCTCCATGAATGGGGGCAATAACGAGTGCGATCACGCAGGAACTAGAGGGAGGCAGAAAGAGAAGCTTTGTGTGGGTGGTGAGAGAGAAAAGAGGCTGATTAAGGAGACAAGGATCAGAATCTGCAAATCACGCAAAACCAGTTCTGTGTCAAGCAAGGAATAATTAACTTGCTCTTTTTTCACTCCAGACAAGCAGCACTGATGTTGATTTAAAAACTCCCTTTCCAGCACCAGGTGAAACTGGACACCCTTCAGGATGTTTTGCTTTGAATTTTCAGTGCTGTTCATGCACAGTTTTGCCATTCACTGTATATTAATATGGCACTGGAGAGGGATGGTAGGGGCTGCCTCCATTCAAAGCCAAACCTGCTGGCAAAGACAGAAGGCCTTGGAGAGGGTCAGTGCCTGGGAAATGGCTCAAGCCAGCTCTAGAGACAGACACCAGCCCCAGTGACACCCAGGGCTGTTCTGTGAGTTTAAGAATGCATGAGAGTTACTCCCAAGAAATATCTTACTACAAAGATTTAGTGGAGTTCCTGCTACCTTATTCATTACTTGGATTTTTCTTTCACACAAGTCTTTTGAACTATTACACCTGTGTAACTTTGAGGTGGGATCCAGGAACCAGACATGAGGGAGGGAAATATCAGGAGCAAATACCTGCCATGGCAAAGCACAAGCTAAACCCAGCCTGCTGGCAGGTGAGCTCCCTTTTTATGGATCAATACAGACCTGTTGTTTCTGCATTACTGCCTAGGGCTCTTTCTTGGTAGGATGAGGCATTTTCTGAGGCTGCAGTTACACCCCACAAGAGCATTGTCAGTGCAGGCTGAGTGTTGTGCAGATCATACCTGCCCTTTATGAGCCTGGGTCCTCCAGGCCATTGCCAGGCTGCATCCAGCTGTGTTCTGCTGGCTGTAGCACTGGGAAGGAGAGTTAGCTCTGCTCATCAAGCTTTAAAATACAATCTCACTGTTAGGAAGCAGAAGGCTGCACCTCACAGTGCACACTGCCAGCATCAGCTCTGAACACAGCACCTGGGCTCTGCTGGAGCAGCCCCTTTCTGCCTGGGCTCCCACACCACCACCAGGACAAGAGAGCAGCAGCTGCTTGCTCTTTATGCCTGCAGCACAGGAACCCCAGCTTCTGCAGGGCTGCTTTAGGACATGAGCAAAGTAGGCAAGTGTCCCAGGCATAAACAGGCCCAAAAAAGGACTAGAGGACTTAGCTATGTAATCTCTGCAGAAGTCAAAATCCAGGAGCCTCTCCACCCTGCCCTGCATGCTAGGAGTGGAGGTGGAATGACTCTTTGCATGTCTTCACACACCAGAGAGGACAGAATAATCCTGCATGTAGAAAAGGCAAAGACATTCAGAGCTGTTCTGAGAAATAAATTGTTCCAACTCAGGGAAGGGAAGAGGGGAAAAAAAAAGCCAAACCAGAAAAGCCCCACAGGCAGCCATTATTCTGTCTGCACAGGACTTATTTAATAATCCAGTGTCTGCAAACCATAAGTTGAAAATTTTCCCTGTCATACAGCATGCCAGACCACAGCTGCATAAAACAGAGAAAACCTGTTATAAGTGACCAGAGACATTGGAAAACTGTGGAAATATTGCCTCAGGCTGCAAGGCCCTTTCCTGTGGAAAGAATATTTTGCAATTGTCTGTTCCTTGCTGACAACTAGCACTCATACATTCTGGGTTTCATCAAAAAGGCTGTTCAAAACTCTCAACTGCAAGTAGACAAAAATTTCTTGCTCATTATTCTGATTTATTCATCTCTCCCCCTTCTCTCCTACATCACACATCAGATACTGAAGAGAATGAAAACTCAAAGGCATGGGAAAAAATGAATGTGCAGGAACAGGATGCCACATGTGACAGAGGCACCAGCACTGGATTCTCCACGTCATTGATTTTTAACTAGCATATGTCAGCTGATGCTAGAACAATTTTGTCACTATTACATCAATACTTATTCTTCAAGCAAAACAGCACTCCATATAATATTTCTTTTCCTCAATAGCTTCTAAGATATCAAGTGAATGAACACTCATCTCTGACTGAATATCAGAGCTGCAAAATCCTCAAACCCTGTAAAGCTTAAGCCTCTATTCAGGGCTCCACTCATCCCTCCCTCCTTCCCAGGCTGCTCCCTTGAGGGCTCCAACCCAGCACTCCTCCAGTATGAAGTGTGAAGAAGCTGCCCTCTCCTCCTGCCTCCCAGTCTCACCTGGGATGCTCTGCCACCCTCTGCTCTGGCCATGAGCTGGTGTTTGCCAGGAGCCAAGTTCTGAGCTGCCAGAAGGGTGCTGAGGAGCTCCTGGCACACATGGCACAGCTTTGCCTTGCAGCAAACAACTCCCCTGCATTCAAAATAATGTGGATTTCCCCCTGGGTTCCCAGGACAGGTCGTGGAGGGTGTCAGCACCAATGGTTTCCACGGGAAGGTTTCTGGTGGCAGGTTACAGTGGTCAGGGTGGAAAGATTCCAGGACCAAAGAGAAAAACATGACCAAAGGCTTTAAAGGGCAGAACTATTTCCAGAGCATATCCTAGCCACTGTTTCCATGTGCCTTGCTTGTCAGATCAGAGCAGGATTAAAGAAGCAGAGTGGGAAAAAGCAGCAGGGGACCAAAGCTAATGAGTCTGATTAACTGGGCTGGGAGGGGATGGCTAACCTGAAAGTAACAGAGCATTTTGAAGGGTGAGAGCTGTAACAAAGCCAAAAGAGTATCAGGGCACATAGGGGTCTTCACCGGGGCAGGAAAAAGAACAAAACAAAACAAAACATTGTGCAGAAGGTAACACCTGTGACAGCTCAAGGTGGTTGCACAACAAGCCACCCACTACAATATACCCTCGAGAGAGTTCTTGTGCTGCCATCAGGGACAGGTTCTCCTGCTTGCAGGACAGCACCTACAGCCATATAGGACTGCAGAGAGAAAGAGGAAAAGTCATTTGACAGTACCTTATGTCAGTAAAATCTGAATAAAGCTGATGTTTTCACAAGTCCATTGCTACACAGTGTAGATTTGCAGAATTCTTTAATTTGTCGTTATTTTGAACCCCAGTTCTGTCCTCCCATCCTTCTTGCTGTCAGCCTGGCTGCTTTTGTGAGCCAGACTTCTGATGGAGCCCCAGACCTAGGGCAGTGCTCCCCCTCACCAACACAGAGCAATGCTTCACACCTGGGCAGCAGCAGCAGCATTTGCAACATCTGAAAGCTTTCAAACACTTCAGCAAAACACGGCCTCCAACAGCTCATCAGAAATTGAAACAAGTCCACAAAGTGCAGAGAAATCACAAAGACCTAGAGACTTTGATTAAAAGGCTTAAAAAGGGGAACACTCACTAGTGTGGGCTGCCAAAGGGGTGGCCAGCAATAAAACACATCCTAGCCCAGAGCCCCTCACTTATCTGCTCCCAGCAAACCTCCACCCTGGAGCTGCCTTATCCAGCTCATTCACAGGCCACAGTCAGCCCCAGCACACAGCTGGGCCACCACTGTCCTGCTTCCTGGGACCAGAGGGAAGCCTCTTGCTTCCCCAGGCAAGGGAGGCTCCTGGCAAAGCAGCAGGAGCTGGGAAAATTCAGAGTAATTCAGGGGAAATTCAGGATGTGAGGAAACCTCTTACACAGCAGAATGGCAGGCAGCTCCAGACCACAGGGACAGCTTGCAGCACCACCAGCAGCTCTGTGCTGCACAGCCCAGGGAAAGCTGAACCACACACAGAGAAAAACAGACTTGCTGGTAGCACAAGAAAATCCACACAGCCTCTTCCAGCTCCTGGGGGAGGGAGCCCTGAGAAGCTGCTGAGCCCAGGGCCAGATGGAGAGGTGGAGCAGTGGGAAGTGACAGCTAATCAGTAATTAACACCAGGAGTTTTGGCCATGCAAGTGAATGAGAGCAAGGAAAAAAGTGATGCTGTGCCACACTGATGCTGGGGCAGAACTAGAAATCTTCAAAGTCCCTGAGAAGGAAGCATTTTAAATTACTTTTTCTCTAAAACAACAGTGGTATGTGTAGGAAACAGCACAGGCTGTTGAGCAAGGAGATGATCTCACTGGAGGCAGAAGGAAAGCCCTGTAGTTCAGCTTGCTAGAGCAGGGAAGGCCAAACAGCAGCTGTTCTGGACAGCTAGAAGCCAGAACATTGAATCACAAGTCAAACAGCAAAGACTTCCAGCAGAAGCATGAACATGCATCCCATCAGAGGGCTGGGAAAGCATCATTCCATGCTAAAAGACAGGATAAAGTCAGGACCATGGTGGATGAGTTTGCATGACCCAGGGGTGCTGTAGACTAGGGAGAAGATAAAGAAGGTCCTGCGGCACCTCCTGTGCTCTATTGTTCAGGACTTCAAAGAGCCCAGGATCTGTAATAGCTGTTTTCTTCCAGCAACAGTAATTAGGGACTGAAGGAGACTCTGAGACAGTGACTATAAAAAGCCAATAAAGCTACACCTTTTCTGCTTCATTTACTTGATTACTCCTGTTCTCATTATATTCACCCCTCTAGGATGTGGCTTTTAATCCTCCAAGCTGATCTATCCCTATGAATATTCACTGTCAATGATACACATATTGCTGCTGTCTGAATATCCTGAAGCTGCTATCAGTCATGCATTAATCTGACATGCAGCTCCTTGGGCTTCATCTAAATTGCAAGTACAAAATGAGCAAAATGTAAATAACTGGGAGAAGAAAATGCTAAAGTCAGTAAAAGATGATTTATGGTTTTCTAGTTCAGCTTCATATTAATTTTGCCATGCCAGATTTTGGAGCATTTGTTTAAAGTCCACATATAAGTTATGCAAGAACCTATAAATTTCACACATATGTTGGTCAAAGGTATGTGGAAACAGTGAGTCAGACTGGCAGAACCTCTCCCCAGTGTGTTCCAAGGGGAGGATGAATGTCCAGGGGAGCTTGCAAACATCACCCCTGCATCTCCTCCCCACGTATACTGACACTTGCTTCAAGGAATTCCTAATTGAGGGGTTGTAGTTGAAGTAGTGAGCACCACATATTATTTTCTCTTAATACAATTAATCACTTTTTAAATCCTTGTGAAATTTTCATGGCCTCTCTGCCACGCAACAGACAACAACTTAAATACAAACTTTGTTAAGTTTTAGTTTTTCCTCATTTGTTGTGAACATACTTCTGCTAGTTTCACCTGATGCCTTCAAACCTCGTTTGACAAGAGGCAGAGGATCATCACTCCCTGTTGGTCACAGCACCGGGGTTTTAGCAGACCTCACAGATTCTGTGTTCTGCAGAGCTGCCCAAATCCCAGCTCCCGTTCGCAGGGCGAGGCCCAAACCCCTGCGTGAAGGGGACACTGGGGTGTGTCTCCAGGGCGCTGGGTCACACACACACACACACACACACACAGACACACACAGACACACACAGACACACACACAGCTGCAGGGACTCGCCGATGGCTCCGCAGGAGCAACTGGCGTGGCACTGCCTGCGTGTGCTCACACGGACCGAGCCAGCCCTGTCCCTTCTGAGCCCGGGCCAGCCCCAGCCCGTGCGTGCCTTGAGCTGCTCCTGGCACCGGCAGAGCAGCGACAGCGACCCTGGCAGGAGAGGGGCAGAGAGCCCATGGTGCAGAGACCCCGGCAGGAGAGGGGCACAGAGCCCATGGTGCAGAGACCCCGGCAGGAGAGGGGCACAGAGCCCATGGTGCAGAGACCCCGGCAGGAGAGGGGCACAGAGCCCATGGTGCAGAGACCCCGGCAGGAGAGGGGCACAGAGCCCATGGTGCAGAGACCCCGGCAGGAGAGGGGCAGAGAGCCCATGGTGCAGAGATCCCGGCAGGAGAGGGGCACAGAGCCCATGGTGCAGAGACCCCGGCAGGAGAGGGGCACAGAGCCCATGGTGCAGAGACCCCGGCAGGAGAGGGGCAGAGACCGCACGGCTGCTGGCACAGCAAGGCGCCCTGCGTGCAGCGCAGGCTGAGAGCCAGAGGCTGCTCCCGGGAGCAGGGACATCGCTCATCGCTGTTTTACACATCACTTTGTTCACATCTCTTCCTCTACAATGAGAGGGGCAAGAACACTTTTGTGATCAGCTGGTGGGGAGAAACAATGGCTCTGCTCACGCTGCCACCGCCCCGCAGGGCTGAATCACCGTCACAAGGCGAATTCGCCTCTCGCCTGTTGCTCACTCGGCTCCGTCATCCCGGTGACTCATTCTGGAGCGGGGACGGGAGCGAAAGGCGGACGCCAGAACCTCCTCCCCTACACCAAACCGGGAACCCAAGAGGAATCTGTGGCTGGGATCATCTCGGGGCAGGCGAGGAGGGCCCGGGAGGCAGCGGGGGGCTCAGGGCGGAGGGCGCAGGAGCTGCTGCCGCGGCCCCGGGCACGCCGGTTCTGCTGCTCCGCAGCCCCTCGGGGGTGGCTTCCTCCCTGTAAACCCAAGCAGGGCACGAGAGCTTGGCTTTCCTTGCTCAACAAAGGTTCCCCCTAAGCAGCGACGTTTCTTCTGTTTTCCCTGGGCGAAGAAAGGGACATGTTTGGTTTCCTGTACCCGGGGTCAGCAGAGCACCAGAGCCTGAGGGATACTCCGCTCCGCAGACCAATTCAAACAGGTTTAAATGGGCTCTAAGTGCCCACAAGGGGAAATGTGCAGTGTCCCGGTGCGGCACAGCTCTCACAGCCCGTTCTGGAGCATGCAAGCCCCGTGTGCCCCTGTGGGCCGTGGGGCTCGGGCTGGACCCCAGGCCCAGCTCGCCCCTCATCCCTGGGCACATCCATCCGCCCACAGAGCCGGAGCGGCCGCATCTCACCTGCCGCGAGAGGCTTTGTAAAACGAGTGCTGGGGACTGCAAGAAAGCGCAAAACAGCCTGGAAACGTCTCCGGGAACAGGGCACCATATGTGCCTGCCAAGCAGGGCGGCTCTCGCCGCCGCAGCGAGGCTCCTCTCGTTACTCAGCGGCAGCGAACGCGCTGCCGGGCTGGCGGCGGGGACCAGTGTTACCAAGATTAGACACAAAATGTATTTTACAGGAGGGCTAAAACTAGTCTGAGGTAATGAATCTTACAGCATGCTGCCTTTTGGAACAAGAGGCAATTAGAGGGCAAATCCTCCTTTCTGTGGCTTTGCCGCTGTCAAGGGAGCCCCGAGATGGAGATGCTGCAGGGATTGTGCGACCACCTGGTTCCCCCAGGGTTCAGGTGAGCAAAAGCACCCTTGCAACAGGGTGAGGAGGGTGCAGCCCTCTCTGGCCTGTGCTGAGCAGCTGCAGCACCTCCTCTCCCTGCCAGGGAGCCCCTAAACACCAGCCCATGGGCGCTTCATCACTCTCTGAGTGGGTCACTGTGGCAGAGGAATTCACTGGTTTAACTCTTCATGTTTATGTCTCCCCTGTACTGCTGCTTGCCTCCCCAGTGCCCACAGCCGCTCCTCCCGTCCATCACCACCCACAGCACAGCCCTGCAGTCCGTGCCATGCCTTGGGGAGGCTCACAGGACAGTCAGCAAATGCCCTTTCCTGAGCACACAGAGCTGCTGCACACAGGTGCTATAAGCTGCTATGGGATAATTATCTGTTGAGGCAAGAATTATCTCACTGCTAACAAAAATGATCAGGTAATTAAGCTTTAAGACACATTGGAGATACTAGCAGTGATTATAATTGTCAGACAAATATTTTTTGGCAATAAATAACACGTGAACACAGTTTTTTATCAGGCTTTTTAAGCTTGGGGAAAAAGAAGATAATTTTTTCCTACAAGCCTCCCCTCTGCGAGGGTAGTCAGTAAATCCCATGTACAAGCATTTGCTGGGAAGGAGAATCCCTTCAGCTTGCACCCCTGTGTAGGTTCCTCTGTGTATCATTCTATCTTTAATCATGCCTTTTGTGCCTAGATATCACCCATGTTGTCATACAAACCATAAGGCACAGGGATTCCAGGTGCTGCTGAGGAGCAGAGAGGGTTCTGCAGGCAACATTTCCATTACAAACTGACTATTCCATGGCTCGTGCCAAGTGCTGTGTGTGTCAGACCAGCTGGTGCAGAGGGGTGCAGGACCCAGCTGCCAAAACCAGGACACCCCAGGGTGCAAGGGCAGAGAGGAGCATCCCCAGTGGCCCAGCTGTGCCCCCCAGCAGGGCCCAGGAGCTGGCACAGGGGCTGCAACAGCTGTGCTGCTGTGAGGGCAGGGCTCAATGTGCTCCACCCAGGAAGGTTACCTGGGATCACTCCTGTGGGGAACCACAGAGAGTCTAGGAGCTCCCTGAATACCCATAAGATGTTGATGAGCTTTTGACCTCACTCTGCACAGCACAGCTGCTGCTGCAGGGAAAAGCTCAGTGGCAAAGACTCTGCCAGGCAAGAAGGGATTCCCCGCAGGATGGCTGGTGCCACTGGAAAAGCCCACAGCATGGTCCAGCTAATGTGCCTTGAGCTGCAGAGCAGTCCTGCACCATCTTTGAGTATTTTCTGAGGAGGAAAAGGTTCCCCCAGAGCAGGGGGAACCTCTCTATGGCATTGCCAGCATTACTGCAATGTTCCATCAGGAATATCATGTTTGTGAGGCCGCCTGCCCCCGCTCCCATGGGGACTAATGGCACCCACACAGGCTGGTGAATCACTCAGCCCAGGTTCTCCTGCAGCAATTGTCTTCCCCTTGCATAGTGATGTCTGCAAATAGTACTGACAGCCTTCACTGTGCCTCAGTGCCTCAGTGTCAGAGTTAGAAAATGGTGTTAATGTTCCTCCTGACCCTGGGCAGCCTTCAGTTGCTCTGGGTAGCCAATTTTATAGCAATAAATAATGGTATAATTGATAAGAGATATTGCAGACAGACTGATAGGTGAGCACAAATGACAGGGCTGCTGTTACACCAGAGGCTTATGTTGATGCTGTGAACTGATGCTGCAGCTGCTTTAAACCATGGTGCTGGAGCCAGTGGGTTCTCAGGCAGGACTCTGGTGGTGCCCATTGTGGATATGCACCCTGAGACCCTTCATACCCTTTTGGGATGTGTTTTCAAAGCTGTTCATTGACAGTTCTTCCAACCTATTTCTAGTACAAACTAAATAACATTTGTTCTACACAAAAGACAGCTCCCACAATTTACAGCCTAGCTGCTGCAAGGCTCTGTAAGCCTTTGAGTACTAAGTGGGACATTATCAGCATTTCTGAAGGTTGGGAACAGCCTTGGATGGTGCAGAAGCCTTGGTGAAGGTGGCAGGAATCTGAGCAGGGAGCTCAGGATGCCCGAGCTGCAGCCCAGGGAGGAGGCTCACACAGGGTGAGGGGAGAGGAAAGACAAGGAGAGTTACAAATCAGAGGGTGAGGGGTGTCTGGGTCCTGCACAGTCACTGCCTGCTGCAGAGCTGGAAGGTGCTGCAAACACTGCAGGGCCCAGACACAGCCACACCTGAGCAATCTCCAGCTGAGAGCCTGTCTGGAGCAGCTGTCTCTGGAAGCAGCAGGATCCATCCGAGGCCTGAGACACGTGGTGCTCAAACACGTGCCTGTCATGGTTGAGGAGAGGAGTGAGCAGAGGACCTGTCTGGTGGCAGTGCCTGTTCCCAGCAGCTGAGCTGTGGGTCCCCACCTTGGGGCAGCTCTGTGCCCTCCCCACGCAGCACATCACATGAAAAGCAGCAGTGATGAGAAATCCCCTCCCTGAAATGCTCCTTGACTGCAGCCCAGTCAGGTTTCCCCTCACCTCCCAGATGTTATGTGACTTCTGGAGCAACACTGCACCTAAAATGCTGCTGCTGTTCCCATCTGACAGGGAAAGGTTCTCCTATCTGTCACTTGCCCATGTCCCCAGCTGTAACACTCAGTTTAATTAAAAACCCACCCCTCCTTGCAAACCAGGCACATCAGGAACTCCTGCTGGCAGAGAGCAGCGAGTTGGGCAGGTCTCTGTGCTCCCAGGAAAGACAAGAAGCTCTGCTTGCCTCAGGGATAGGAAAGGGAGCATGGCAGGCACCAAGTCCAGGCCCACAGGAGCAGATCCCCCTTCCCTGAGGATCTCTGGGAAGTCCAGCCTCCCCATCACCCATCTCTGGGGTCACTTATCCCAAAAAAGATGAAAGAGCTCCAGAATAATACTTGGCACTCTTAGTTGCTTCCCCCAAGCCTGCTCAGCACTCATACAAACCTCTCTCCACAAGTGAAGGGCTGCAGATCTGCTCCCTGGGGCCAGGAGCTTATCCCGGGAGCTGCGAGGAGGGAAAAGCCACCAAACCCTCTGTGACTCACACCAAAACCATGTGTCTGCATTTCCAGCCAGGCCTGTGATCAGGCTGCAAAAGGGCTGATCCCAAAAGGCCAGGAGGGTGACAGATCTGCCTGTCAGAGGGGCCACAGCCCCTGCTGGGGGACCCACGGCTGGTTCCCGACTGCAAAGACCCCAGGCTGGGAGGAGCATCTCCAAACAGCCACACCTGCATTTCCCTCTACATGCTCAGGGACTGCTGCAGACACTTCAGTAGGTGCTGCCACTGATGGCACTCACACTTCCTCCAAAATGATGTCTTTTAAGGAATGTGATGTTTTAAAAATTCTGCTGTGGGGCTGCAACGTGTACCGGTCCTGTTACAGCAGAAGACACGGCCCCCCTCTGGTTACCAGCTGGCTAAAACCCAGCTCTGCCTGTGTGCTGTCAGAAATGCTCCAGAGCAGTTGGGACTGAGCTAACACAGCCCTGCCAGAGCACAATCCCTGCCTGCCCTCTGCTCACCACTGCAGGGCCTCAGGAGCTCCCATTGCTCCTGACTGCTCCAGGGATCAAAGCTGC
Source organism: Agelaius tricolor (assembly GCF_023055355.1). Classification (NCBI taxonomy): domain Eukaryota; kingdom Metazoa; phylum Chordata; class Aves; order Passeriformes; family Icteridae; genus Agelaius; species Agelaius tricolor. The sequence goes on from NW_027269272.1 coordinate 14,149,421, forward strand.
CAGCCGAGCTCAAAGCACTGCTGAGCGTGGAGCCTAAAGAATGTTTCAGCCAAGCCCTAAAGAAATTTCATCTGTTTTTATACTCACTGCAGTCTAACAGACATCCACGGGGCACTGGGTAATTCCTGGTGGATTCCCTTTCCCTCTGTTGTGTCAAACCACAGTGAATCCTGTCAAAAAGCACTTTCAAAAGATCTCAGCACTCCTGGCAGTCCCATCTGCATGGCTGGGAGGGAGGCAGTGCCACAGTGGTGCTTTCCAGGAGCAGGAGCTCAGCCTGGTGGGCATCCCCTGGAGATGCCAGGCTGTATCATGTGTCCTGCCTGCTCAGAGAGTTGGCTACCAGCTGGGCTGGGAATTCTGGTGCATTTTTTCCATTTCTGGGATGGAGTTAGCATGCCTGGATGTTTTTCCTAAAGAAATTCACGAGAGGGGAAACGGCAGTCAGAAGATGCAATTCTCCAGGGCCCCAACATTTCCTTGGAATAGGAAAGAAAAATGCCTGATGTTATTCTCAGACACGAGGACATTTGCCCACTCCTGCCTCCCTGGTGTGACCCCATGTCCACGCCAGACCACACCCCTGAGCCCAGCCTAGGGCCAACTACAGCCCCATTTGCTCCCAAGGAGCAGCATCAGCAGCAAACTCTCCCTTCCAGGGAGGGACAGGGCAGAAAAGCAAAGCCCCAGTGCTGCTGGGCAGAGCTGTGTGTAAGAGGGCACCCAGAGCCAGGTCAGCTTCTGCCCACAGACCTTGGGGCCATGTGAGAAGCTCTGGCATGGGCCTTTGCTGGGAACAGAGCTGGTGACCCTCAGTGACATGTGGGACGTGGCATTTGATGGGAGGGCATCACAGCCCAGACACTGCCACATGAGCCCTTCTGCTTAGCACAGCTTGGGAGTGACCACATCTGATGATACCCCTAAAAATTCATGTTGCTCCTGCTTCCTACTCCACTTAGAGGAATTTCTGATGGATTTTTGCCTGGGTTTCCATTGTGTTGCAAACCAGAGCACAACTGCAGCGGGTCACAAAATCACAAAGTCACAAAGGCATCTGTGTGTAGGATGCAGCCATGAGTGAGAGGCTGGGAGTGGGGATTGTGGCCCAGGGTCTGGGTGCAGCAGCCAGGGCCACAAAGGGCCTTTCAGGGTGGTGCCCGGGGCTCAGCCCCGTGCTGTGGTACCAGGCTGTGCCTGGCAGCAGCACCGGTGCACGGCTCAGCTCTGTGTGTGCTTTGTGCCAGCACTGAATCCTCTCTGCAGATGTGTCACCCCTTGTTCTCATCTGCAGGAATGAAAGGGAATTTTCAGGGCCTGGGGATGATTGTTCACCTCCACCCAGCACTCAGGACACCCAGCTGGGCCACAGCACTGATGGCAGGAGGCAGGAAGGACTCCAGGGGGTTCAGGTCAGGGCCAGCATCTTGGGGACAGCCTGTCCTCCTAACCACCACCCCCCAGCCCTCCAGTGGCAGCCAGAGCAGGACACACACCCATCCTATGGCAGGATCCCTGTAACCTCCTCAACTGATCGCCACTGGCACCCCTGCCACATCCCTGTGTGCCCATCTCATCCTGCAGCATCCCCTGCTGCCCCACAAGACACCGACCCAACATCTGACAGCACCAAGTCTGCACAGGGAACCTGCTTTTAGAAATAACAGCAGAAAATAAAATCTACCAACCTCTTGAAAGCCTGGGAGCCTCTTGCTGCCCTTCCACCCCAACTCACCCTGCCCAGCCACTCACTCATTAGTGCCCACAACACAGCTGGAAGTGCATTGATCTTGCTGAGAATCAGCCCAAGGGATCTCCCAGGAGCTGAGAAACAAGGAAAGAGTTCAGAAGGACTCAAAGGATGAGGAGGAAGAGTTGCATCCCTAGGAATGCTGTCCAGGCAGTATCAATCCAAGCAGGGCTGGGCTGGGTTGGGCTGGGTTGTGCTGGGGTTTGTCCCCCTCTACTGAGCAGAACCCAGGATTCCAGTGCTGTTCCTTGTGGGAAGAGCTGCTCCAAGCAGGTGAGCTCCTTGCTGAGGGACTCAGTGCTACAGGACACTCCTGATAACAACACAGAGAGGTAGGGCTGTCCCAAAACATCAGCAAAGGGAATGCAAATCCCTGTCTCCATGGAGTGGAAGGTGATTCCCTCCTCTGCAAAGATTTCTGCCAAGTGCAGCTGAACCCCACAGAGCAGGCTCAGAGAGGCAAGGAGCAGGGTGGCATCCAGAGGAGCTTCAGGGAAAGCATTGCAGCTCCCTCTGCTCCTGCTGATCCAGCACCCTCTGCTGTGTGCCAGCACCCAGCCAGAGCCACCTCCACTACAGCCACAGGCCACAGGGGGACAGCAGGGACCTCTCCACAGGGAGAAGCAGCAGAAGGGTCAAGAGGCAGAGGCAGGACAACGAGGGAGGTGCTGACGTCCCGGTGCCACCAGGAGCATTGCCAAGCACAGCAGGCTGGGTGTGAGCAGTGCCATCCCCAGCAGAGCAGATCAGCCCTTGTCCCAGAGGGCTGCTCTCACCCTGAGCAGGATCATGGGCTCTGTCCTTTGGAGACAGGGGTCAGGCAGGCATTGTAGGGATGAGCCAGCCCAGTGGCTGACCAGCATCCTCCATCCCCACTCCAGATGGAGTGCACAGCCATAGGCAGGGCTGAATTGGGATCCTGAGCCAAGGTCAGGGTGGGGAACCCCAGCTGGCACCAGCAAGGTCCTGATGACCCATCAGGGAGTTAGATCTTTGGTTTTAAACTCAGTGCAGATTCAGAGTGAGACATCAAGAATAACCCAAAGTTTTGCTTAACCAGTCTATATTTTTTCTGGTCTTTCCTTCAGACCAGTCACACTTGCAGTCTCATGACAACAAACACCCCAGTTCCACTGTGTGGTAGATTGGATCCTGGTAAAGTTTCCCACAACACCTTCAAGATCTCAGATAGAGGAAGCACCAAATACTCACCCTGTTTTCATGGATATGACAGAAAGCTGCTGCTTTCTGTGCTAGTAATGCCCAGCTCTGGGTGGGCTGGCTTGGATTCTCTCTCTCCTCCTTAGGCCTGAAAAACTGGCTGCAAATCTCTGTGGCAACTTGTTATCTCACAAGATTTATGGTTCATCCTGCTGCAGGCAAAGTCAGAAATACCACCACAGTGATTGCTCCAGATATTACTGCATTTTTAGGTTACTGCTCTGACATTCACAGCAGGGAAGAAATGAGGATGGGAACATTTACACTTTCACCCCCAGCTCCAGCAAGGAGCTTTCTGGGCGTTTTGGTGTGTGGGTATTCAGACAGGAGGCGAGCAGGCTCCGGTTGCTTCCCAACTTGCTACTCGGGCTGGAAGATAAAGCTCAAGGATGAATGCCTGCACAAGATCAGAGGGGGGTTTTAGTTTTCTATGTCCTTCTTGGACATAAAAGACCAAAGTCATGGGACTAGATTGTTGGGAAAGACAAGCCCTCTCTTTGTGCCCCATTTGCTGAAGGAGAGGTAAGCAGTGAGGGGAGCACACACCCCAGGGATCAGCACACTGAGGCCTGTCAGACAAGCAAAGGGAGGATGGCCAAAGTCCCTGGCAAGGCCTGCACCTCTCTGGGGTGGCTGCAGGAGGCTGCAATTCCCAGGGCACAGCTCCCTAGCAGCACAGAGTGGTCTGTGGGTGGGCTGACCCACTTGCTGCATGGCTGAGAAACCAGAGCACCCCCAAATTCGAGAGCTCTGTTCCCCCAGGACTCGTGTGGGTGGTGACACAGGTCTCCCAAGCTTTTCTGCTGAAGGTGTCCCACATCACACAAATAATTGCACAACCTTGTGCTAAGGAAGGGAGGGAGAGAATGACTGGAGGAGGCTGTAGCCAGGTCCACTCCCTCTTCCAGTTCATTATGGTGGCAGAGCTCCAGAAAGTCAGAAACACTCATACATGATCAGGGACAGATGCTGACAAAAAGGCATTTTCAAATAACCATAAACAAAACACTATGTTAGCAAAAATTATTTAAAGATAACAACCTACACCTTATCCAGACTCCTCACCCCTGTGCTCCCCACAGCCCACAGGGAGCTGCCTGTTGGCTATGGAAGCAGAGCAGCCTGATTTGTGGTTTTCAGACAGCCCTGAGGTCCTAAGACCCTTTGGAAGGTAGAAAATGATAGGCAACCCCCTCCACTGTCCCTCACTGGTTGCAGGAGAGCTGCAGGATGGCATCTGTGCCACTGCATGTCCCTCTCTGCATGGTGGGGGTGGAGGTCCCCAGACACATAGGCCAAGCTGGCATCCCATGTTTGCCATCACCATCCTCCCTGCTGGAGGGGCAGTGCTGAGCCTGCTCTGGGCAGTCTGTCCCTGCAGCTGGCAGAGAGGAGCTGTGCTGCCCCCTCTGACTGCCAGCATTGGGCCATACTCACAGCACCCCTTCCACCCACTCCCAGAGAGGGTTGTGATGCTCAGGTGATGGCTGGTGATAAGCAAAGGGTGGCCATCCATGTGACAAGTGCACAGGCTGCTCCTGGCCTTGGCATCCCCTGTTTTTTGCACTCCTGCTCAGTGAGGAAGAACTCCTTGCTTACTGCTTTGGTGGTACCAGGCCAGCAATTCCTCTCATACAGGGAAGTGCCAGTTTAATTCCACAGCACTCCCAGGCTGCACAGCAAGCCCTACATCACTGTTGGGAAAGAGGGGAGAGAAACCAGTGCAGTGATCCTGAGTGGTACCTTCCCAGGGAAGGGACATCAGATGTGTGAGCTATGCTTATGATTCCCTTCTTGTTTTCTGGAGAGATACTTTCTTTTCAGAGCCACAGTCCTTGAAGTCCCAGCAGCTGCACATAAACCTTGAAGCAAGACCCCCTTGGCTTCAGTCCAACCTCAGGACAGGGATTTCACTTTGTAGCTCAGCAACTAAGCCACTTTTATGTTTAGTTGAGGACCTATATAATTGTTATATTTAATTCACTTGGGGAAGACATCCTGTGCTCTGCTGTTTAGCAATGCCTGAACATGAGTGATCGTTTCCTCTTTTCTGTTTCCAGAGCTGTCCTGTTTCCAAACTGCGACTCCAGGGTAAGTCTGAGCCACCTCCCCAGGAGGGAGCCTGGGTCAGACCTCTGCCAGGATGTGGGAGCTGAGGCATGGGCCTGGGAGCAGGTCTCCTGAAGGTATGTGAATTTCTGTCTGTGAAATGATCTCCTGTTTAACTGGGACTTTGTCCTGATAAGGTGGCAGTAAGGAGTCAGAGTCACTAAATGCTGGTACTCACTACCTTCATCAACAGGAGCAAAAAGCAGGTAGGACTTCATGATTTCCACATTAAGGCTCAGAACAAGATGAACAGCTGTAGTTGAAATTACTCCATCCCTGCTACTTCCCACCACCCAAGGCAAAGTTATTTTTAACTCCAGGTTGCCTAAGGGATACTGCACAGTGAGATCTGTTGCATCATCACCAAGGGTCTTAGCTTTGCAGGAAATCTGGGAAGAGAGAGCCCTTCCTCCAGCCAGCTGGGACCAGACTGGAGCTCACGTGTGTGCACCCCTACAGACTGACCCCTCCAGGCTCCCCAGCTCCTCCTGAGGGAACAGAAGCTCTCACTGAGGCAGCCTTGAGAGTACAGAGGACCAAGTGCCTGACCAAGTCCTCTTTTGTTCTTTTCAGTTTTCAAATAAACCTGGGCTGAAGCCATTCCAGGAGCTGCAGTGGCACGGTGCAGGCAGACCTCGAGGGCTCTGAGTCAAAAGGACAGTCATGCAAACCCAGAGGGGATTAGCTCTTAATGAGCTTCTCAGGGCAAACCCTGAAATCAGGGGATTGCCAAGATCCCAGCAGGAAACCTTGCCAGCTTGCTGCCCTCCTGACCACAAATCCACTGCCAACCTCTCCCAAAGTCAGGAAAACTCACACAGAAATGCTGGAACAGCTGTGGATGCACAGGAGCACCCCAGCCACTGCCTCCCCATCACACAAAACCACACAGCTCCCTGTGACTTGCACTGCAGGGCAGCGGGACTGTCACGCCCCCTCCAGCCCTGGTGCAGTGGCACAGCTCCAGAGCTCCCTGAGGCCACCTCATGGGAGAGTTCAGGAGCCTCCAGGAGAAATGCCATGTACATGTGAGTGCAGTTATCCCTGCTCAGCTTTATCCTTCTGGCTGGGAATGAACACGGTGCTGTTGAACACCTGCTGCGTTTGCTCCCGGGGTCTCAGAGCTAAACTGAGATAACCTGGCTGTGCACTCAGTTTCCTCCTGTTCTGAGGTGACTTTAGATGCTGAATTGTATCCCCATTGGTCTGTTTAGCCCAGAAATAAGTTTTGTACCTTTAAAAGTAGATCTGAGAGTGAAAAGGGGGAGAAGGAGAAGCGGTGCAATGTCTGAGGTGGTTGTATTCAAAAACATAAAGATAAGAGTGTTCAGCATTCCTTTTCACTGACTGCTGTCTGCAGCACAGACAGTGGGAGAGAGCTCTCCTTTGCTTTTAGTTAGTTTTTTTTTACCTAGCTGAGGCAGAGAAGTTCCCTGGACTGTGGCTTTTCTTTTTCTTGGAAGTGATTGGCCCTGCTCTGGACTGAAATCCCACAAAAACACTGGGAGCTCACGCCTGTGACCCATCGGGGCTGGGACGCTGCATTCCAGCACTGGAGGGATTGATAAGAGACTGAGCGAGCCGAGCTACACACCACGAGAAGGACTTTGTGAATCTGCCATCTCTTCAGAACAGTGAGAGGTTTTATTGTATAATATTATTCATTTTTAATGTTTGTGAATACTTTCCTTGTTAAATAAACAGGTTTTTTTCCACTCTTCTCCAAGGAAATCTTTCCCAAACCAGCTGGGGGAGAGGCCGCTTGAATCTGCTTTCTAGAGGGACCCCTTTGGAAGTTTCCTCCCAAACTGGCCCTAAACCAGGACACCTCCATATCTAACTCCACTGATTTGTATTAAAACCCAGCAGTAAAACTGGGAGCTAGCATCCCAGGTGGAATTACATGATTTTTTATGCTACTTAGCATTTTAAAAGCTAAATTTTATACTACAAGAACTTCTCTTGTAAAGGCTTTTTTCTGTCTGCTGTGTCATCTGCAACAGACAGTGTTATCCAGGTGTTTTGCTCTGCTTTGCAATTCAGCCCTTGTGCCTGCTGGGTAGTTCATACTCATGTTTTGTCCTAGAGAAGTCCTTGTATTGGAAAACAAGGCAATATGCCCTGCACTCAAGATGTAGCTACCACTGCTGGGATTCTGGAGAAAATCAGGAAGGTCTGGAAACCAGCCAGTCTCTCTCTGGAATTTACTTGGGATCTCTCAGTGACCTGTTCTGTGCTACCCTGCTGAATCACTGCTACTACCCTCCCTCTTCAGAGCTCAGTTTCCTTTCCTGATCCCTTAGGAATAATCCATAATAATCCTTTGTAATCTGCAAGAGTCCACTCCAAATGCAGGTTTAAGAGCTGTGAATACACAGAGTCCAGGCATCACTGTCACGAGATGCAGGACACAGCTGGTACTCCTACATAAGTCTTGCAATCCCCAGTACAGACATGCAGGGCTCAAGACTGCAAATGAGCCTCTGAACAATGTGTGTGTAACAGGCATGAGCCTCACCACTGCAGAATATGAGCCTTCATCTTATATATTTCAAAAATAAAGAGAGGGAGCCTCTGAATTTTGTTACCATTCATGTATACATTTATTAAGCCAAAGGAGTTTGATCATGTCACAGTATGTTACTAGAGCACATGAAATCTTTTCTTTTCAACTTCACTAACAATGGTCATTAATTATTTTTTACTTTTGCCTTTCAAGCCTATAAAAGTTTCCTCTTTCTGAATTCCTCATGAAAGACTCTTTTTTTTTTTCCTTTTCTTATCTTAAAGTACAAAACAAATGTTTCTCAGCTATGTAAACAACCATCATGGAAATGAGACTGCTCCTAAAGTTAACATTATTGTTATGGACGTTCTGATAGATCTATGTCATGTGGCAAGTATTTCAGCTCAGTGACTCCTTCAGTGGAAGTTATGATTGTTATCATCACCTGTGCTGCAGTACTGGAGGCCTGGTCAGGGTTAAGGCCCTTCTGTGCAAGCTGCTGTACAAATACTTGGCTGTAACTGAGGTCCCTGGAGAGAAGGGCATTCACTGATGTGACTGTAACCCTCTCTGCTCCGCCTGCTCCACAATGGAGCTCAAGGGAAGCTCCTCTCCAAGCTAACTCTGGAGTTCATGTTCAGATACTGTGAAGAGAAGGGAAATGTCACTGCAGGCCAATCCTGACACCTGCAGTCCTGTGCGTAAAGCTGCTCACAGTAATGGGAATGCTCATATGAGTAAGGAACTCCCGTGGTGAAAGTCTGCAAGGCTGAGTCCCTGGGTTGTTGGACTCCTTTGCAAGAAAGCATGCGAGAAAAGCAGACTGGTTCCTTTTCTCTAGGGTTCCATCAGTGTAATTCTAAGAGAGAAAGGGATGGGGTCAGTTGCTCAGTTTCAGCACCTTGAGCATTTTGAGTTCTGATCCCCAAGTTAAAGAAGTCTCTGCTCTGCCTTGGGCTACTATGACCAGGCCTGGAAAAGTCAGATGGACGTTCTTTGTCATGAGGAAGCAGTGGTTTGCCATTAGAGCATGGAGGGACTCTGTTTTATGGTGTGGAGGCTGCATCCTAGGCAGGAACTGTGAAGATTGTGTTTGGCCATCAGCAGAAATTATTCTGAAAAAGCTTCAGAGCAATTGCAGTTTAAATAATGATTACAGCTTCATATTTGAGGTGAAAAAAGAAAGGATTACATGAAATAAATAGAAAAAAAATCATTGTCCCTGCACAAACATAACATATTCCTGCCTATGAAACATCCCTTGCAAATTACTGCCTTTTAGGTTATGTCAGATATTTAAATGAACCCTTTAGAGCTAAAATACAGTACTCTGAAATGAGGTTAGAAAAATTTAAAAAGGACTAATGGGAAGTGTGTACAAAGCTCTCTTTAAAACAGATTTCCCACCTGGATAGCTTATGAGCGCGAGGCCTCAGTAGACGTAGAGCCGGTCTGCGATGGCGGCGGGCATGTGGGTCATGATCTGCATGCGCAGCCACCAGTAGTAATCCATGGGGTGGTAGCGGGTGTAGGGGGCCGTGGAGGTGAGCGCGTGCGCCACGCTCTCGATGACGGGCGACGTGTCCCTGGAGCCGCTGTTGCAGTACGACTCCATCTTGCTGACCTGCTCGTCAAAGTACTTCCGGCCATAGTCCTTGCGCACGATCTCGGGCAGCTCGTCCCACATCTTGTCGGCGATGGCCTTGATGCGCTCGGGGCTGTACAGGTTGGTGCCCGCGATGAAGTTGCCGGGCTCCACGATGCTCACCATGACGCCCTGGGGCTGCATCTCGTAGCGCAGGCAGTCGGAGAAGGCCTCCACGCCGAACTTGGTGATGCAGTAGGGAGAGCGGGCGGGGCTGCCCATCCGCCCCATCATGCTGCTGATGTTCACCACGCGACCTGGGCAGAGCACAGCTGAGCTATGGGACCTGGCCTGGAGCAGGTACCTGGCACACACCACCCAACATATTCCCGAACATGCACCCACCCACCTGCCCACTGCCAGGCAGACCTGCCCATGGCTCTGCCTCAGCAGTGCTGGCTTAGGCAGTGCCCTTCAGGTTTGTGCTCCTGACAGAGCCTGCACAGGATTGCTCAGCAGCAATTTGGACTGAGCTCAGAAAAGTAAAGCGGGAACAAGGAAAGGCTCTGGCACCAAAGCTAAGCTTGTTTATTTGCAAATCAAAGGCCAGTGGTGGCTCAGAGTGTCTGCTTCTCAAAATGGGATAGATTGTTCCTGTACCACCAATGGGCAGAGCAGCTTAAGTCCACTGCACTCTTCCATGTGACAGCTGGGTTATGGCTCCAGGAACAGAGGCCTTTCTCCCTGCCAGAAGCCATCCATTTGGGCTGGGGAAGATGCTGGTAAGAGGCTGTGGATGCTGTAGTCTCAGTAGAGGTTGGAGTTCTGTACACCTTCTACCAGAGCTCATTGCTAAGTTGTGTTAGAAAGGGAAACCCTGACCTCAGAAGTAGATAGCCTTCCTTGGTGGAAGAAGGGCTACCCAGGCCACATCCAGCCCAGGTCAGCAGCACAGGGCAGTACTGTAAATGCCTGTGGAGGCCTCAAGAGTGAAAAATATTCTCATTTAGTCAGGCAGTAGGCCCTAGCACAGGAAAGCTTTTGCCTCTTTATGCTGAGACCCATGCAAATTCTAGGTCTGCATGTCATTGCTGTACAACCCCCTCTTTTCCTACATCACAGGCTCCCAGAGTAACTGTGCAAAATAACAACTTCCCTGCAAGAAGCTTTTTGCACTGCTGCTGCCCACCCTGTCACAGCTGATTTTTATATAGCAGGGAGAAATGCTCCTGGCACTGTAATTGATTGTGAGCTGCAGTTTCTGAACAGGTAAAAGAAGATATAATGGATTAGATCTTGTGTGGGATGTTGCAGGAGAAGGCAGCACATATGGGAAAGAGAAAGAACTGGTTTTGAGGCCTGCTGTGTAACTCAGAGAGGTGAAGCAATCCGTGTGTCTGCTGGGGACCACATTGTATCTCTGAGGGCAGGAAGGTGTCAATGGTGCAGAGAGAAGTGCCACAGACCTTCTGGCCTCTAGCACAGCAAGGGGGGGCCTGCTAGAGGGAGAGCCAGTCAGGAGCTCTGTCACTCACCCTTAGACCTCCGGATGAGCGGGAGGAAAGCCTTGGTGGTTCGCACGGTGCCCCACAGGTTCACTTCAGCTACCTCCATGTAGGTGTCCATGCTGGTGAATTCAACTTCCCCAAATGTGGAGATCCCAGCATTATTAACCAGCCCCCAGAGCCCTACAAGACAAAATCAAGCACCATTAGTTGTGCTAGGAGGTTATTGAACCACAAAACAGAGCTTTTCATTATGACTTGTGATGGTGAAGACCAGATAGAAGAGAGTCCAGAGTGCACTTCAGTCTCCTGAGAAAATAGAACCACCATGGAGATCTGCCTGTACCACCCAACACTGCAGCCACAAAGTGCTGTCAATGAGGCTTCCCAGGAAGTTCTGAGCCAGCAGAGAACTTCAGCCTTGTATAAGCTGTTCTCCTTGCCACTATTTTTTTATCCATCATAATTTTTTAAAAGAAGCAAAATACATAATGCAAATAATAAGAATAGGAATGAACTTGTAAGAAACAAAAGAGTAATTCTTTCAAAGTAAAATCCCTTCTGTCACCATAAGAACTAGAGTGTCTGCAGTGCTGGGAAGGAGGGTGTAGGCATGGGTGAGCATGCATGCCATGGCCTCTCCCTTTTATTCTGCTGCAGCCAAAATGGCAACAACTGAAGCTACCTATTCATTTGGCAATAAAAAGAAAGATTTCAAAGAAATTTTAAATAAAATTAACTCATTTAATATAATATTCTAATTGTACAGGAAACATGCTGAGAAAGGTCTGAGAAAGGCTTCTGTCTCTCATTTAGAAAAACTCCCTTTTATCTGTTGACTGACTGTGTCCAGATCTGTGTTATCAGAAGAAACCCAGGAAAGGCAACTTCATCCTGGCCTGTGCTTGAGAATACAGAGCTAGAAAACTTAATTTATATAGAAGATCCATATGTAAAAATTAAATACAAAGAAAATAAAAAGAAATTGGTTTGCGAAATCCAGACCAAAACATTACTGGTTGTTCTGCTTAAAACAACCTTCTGCTGAATGTGAATATCCTTTAGGAGGAACATGTACTTCAAAAGGTGGAAAGGTTTCAGAAATGTATGAGCAAAGGCAATTTTCACAGCACTGGAGCAGAATTTGCTGCTCACCTCAGTAGAATGAAGTAGGCAGGCTAAGAAAATCAGTACAGCTACCCCCTGAACTGAAAATGGTAGTATCTACAATAGCATTAATGATACCCAGCTGGCTTAATGGGAAATTCTTTGGAAAACCTCTCAATTTCCTTTGCCATTTGAAAGAGTAGAGGACATATTTCCATTTGTAATTCCCAATCTTTGGGCATGGGGCAGGTTTTACAACAGAAAGGGAGTCACAATGAACTTCAGTTCACAGGAACAAAGTACTAATCCCAGAGCCTTGAACACCACTCTGGTTTTTGCCAGTGTCCCTACAGGAGCTAGTGGAGAACCAAGCAGTTTTCTTTGTAGATGCTGTGTGAAGTGGGAAGCTCCTTTCTGACATGGTACAAAATTCAAACAGGCCATTTGCTCTGCCCTGCTGCTCCTCAAAGATTCATGTCCTTCAATCACATGCTCAGCTTTTGAAATACACCCTGACAATGCTCTCAGAGCCCAGCCAAGGAAGCTCCTGTCCCTCTGCAGCCTCAGAGCCCATTGCACACACCCACCTTTCTCTGGGTCCTCGAGGCTGCCTTGCACATGCTCCACTGCCCGGTCCATCTCTTTGCTGTCACAGACGTTGAGCTGCACAGTTCTCATTCGATCGCTGTTCATGGCATCCAGCTCCTTGGAGCCACCCTCTCCCTTGTCCTAGAGGGGAAGAAAGTGCTGGTTTCAATCTGGCTAAAGAGCTGTGCAGAATATCAAATGCCTACCAACTATCAAATCAAACAAAAGAGTGCACAGGGCAGTCACAGAATATTCAGGACAGTCCTGCAGCCTTAGGAAGAAGGGGAGCAGACAGGACTGGTCCTGCAGAACACCATTCCTCAAGCATCTCCATCTGACCATGAGTCCTGTACCAATACACACGCCATGCATGGCTGTGCTCATGAATATAGAAAAATATGATTTTCCAAGAACATGCATTCAGTAGAAAAAGTACTGAAGACAACAAAAATAGAAGGGAGGTTTCAGTGACTGTTAGGTATGTCCACTGGAAATTGTGGCTTTTTAGCAGCTCAGACAGAAGAAATGAAACACATAAGTAATTTTGCAGCTCTGAAGTTTTTTACTTCAGTCAACACAGAGGCAGGCTATTACTCTAAACAGTGTTTTTTAAGTTTGCTGTGTTCTTATATTCTCTAATGTTGATCTTCAGTTACAAAAGCTGAGTAGAAACACCTATCAAAAAAGTACTTATCTACCCTCTTTGTCTTGAACCCTTTCAAAAGGCAGCAATTTGTACCAAGTGTCTAGTTCTGCTGTGACGCCTGTAGAGGGAGCCCAGGTTTACAAATAAATCTTTGATTCAACACTGGGACACAAGACAGAGCTATCGGGACAGACACCTATTTTGAAAAAATGCAGCAGAAACAAACTACTAATTTAAGCAAAACTTAGTAATAATGCAAAAAAATAATAGCAGAAAGTTGGATAACATTACAGAATTCTGGCAAATTCTCTTTAAATAGTGCCACTATTCAAGATATGTTTATAGTGATGAGTGAGCTAAAAGATTAGATCAAACTAGCTGACCCACCCCAGGATATCCTGAGGAGTAAGTTTGTTTCTGTTAGGAAATGGCCGTGCAGCTAAAAAAAGTGCAGTGCTTCATAAGGAGAAAGAGACTAAAACTCTCTCCTGTTCTCCATGATCATCAACGCTTTGTCACACCAAGATCTCCAGAGCATATCAAGGCTGTGTCACTAAGCTGTTTGTGGCCTCATTCTTCTCTCATTTGCACTAGTGGGATTCCATCATCCACCCAACTATTTCAGGGGACCCCCAATACACACCCCATGCATGGCTGTGCTCATGAATATGGAAAAATATGCTCAGAACACATGCTATAAAATCACTGGTGGTTTGGTGTATTTCAAAATTAATCAAAATAAGCCCTCCATAAATATATACAGAGTGAGAGCAGGGCCAAAGGTCCAGACCACAGCCCAACACCAAACTTTGCTTATGGTTAAGCCTATAAAATTAGCTTTGGGATTCCAGCTCTTCAGACATGGAACAGACCACAGTGTTGTGACTTAAATAAGAACCTCCCTAGACACCATTCAGTCCTGGTTCTGCTCTGTGAAATTCAAACACCTGTGTCTTTCCCTGTACCAACCACCATCCCTCTCCTTGGCAGAAAGCTGTGCAGAGTGGAGAGGGAAGACTGCAGTTGCTATGTGTCACTGCACATGCCACAGGTGAAGAACAGTTTTTGTTTTCCCTACCTTTTGTAGGCAGCCAGCATAAATAATGAAACCTTTGTCATGCAGGTGCTTGGCCAAGGCAAATCCAAATCCTGAGTCACAGCCTGTTATAAGCACAGCTCTGCTGCCAATCTGCAAAACAAACCAGAACAAAATGCACTGGAACTGAGTATTTGATATCAGTGATTTGCAGCACAAAGAATAAGTCACATCCTTGGCCAGGAGCAGTGTGTTCCAGGGATGTTCTCTACACTCACTGCCTCCTGCCACCCAGTGCCACCTGAACACAAGGAATGACATTTTCATTCTGAGTTCAGTCCAGTGAGGCAGGATCACTGCCCTCCCAGCATGGAGGAGTTCAGCACCTCTGGCAAACAGGCTTCCAAGGCAAAGAGACCGAGGAAACCATCATGCTCTGGCAGTTCACACTCATCTTGAAATCTGAAAATATACCAGACACTTCCCAAGACATCTTCTCTTCACCAGGAACTGCTCCTATATGCTCAAAGCAGGCAGGAGTCCACTCTTGTGTGCATGTAGCCCATAGGGCATGGAGAAGACAGTTTGACTGAAGAAAGGATATAGTTTAATCTTTCTGACTGTTCACTTATCTCTCTCTCTCTCTCTAGCATCTAAGCTCTCTAGAGCTGGGTTCTAAGGGCTAAGAAGATTCAAGTGGGGTTAATATGTGAAATTAGGACCAGTAGGTCATCACTCTTTTTGTCTGGTTGGGCTCTTTTGGTCTTCCTATTTTTCCAACTTACAATTTAAATGGAAGTATACCTCCTTCCCTCTCCAAATTCCTTTTTCTAACCCAAAGACAGGCAGCAGTTAAATAACAAGCAGTTAAATAACAATCTAAAATAGTGCATCAGACAGCCCAACAGCAACAATTGCACATCCAAGGTGCTGCTGTGGGTGTGATTACATAATAATTGCCTGCAATTCACTCCGACTCATCTCTTTTAACAAGCTATAAATTTGGCTTTCCCCAGCATACCCAAGGACTGATCAGGGTGGAAGCTGGGTGGAAGCAGCAAAGGCTTCTCACACTGGAAGCCTGCAGTGATGTGAGGATCACATCTGAGTTCCTCTGAAACTCTGTTCCAGAGTTATGAAGCAAGTTCTGCATGCTCTAGCACTGCTTCAGTGCTGAGTTCTGTGCCACAAGACAGACAAGATGACAAAACATCATCCCTTTTGCCTGGCACTGCTCCTGGCAAGTCAGTATCTTCAAGGAGAGGGCTGCTAAAAAGGGCCACTTTCTTGATGAAGTGGTGAGGACACACTGATTTATTTACATGTCTTTAAACAACTACTCTCCAGAAAGAGTGCTTTATTAAGAATTTGTCATGCAGATTCCCTCCACTGTAAGGTGGAACATTTAATCTGCTGAGTGAGTTCCAAAAATAGAAAAAACCCACTCGTATGATTGTTTATTTCCATGCTTAGCAGCACATACCGTGCTACGTCAATGGGAGCTCGGTGCTAGGAAAGAATGTGGAGCATGCTCGAGAGGTCCAGCTTGCAGTCTTTCTGGCAAACTGGAAAGATGAAATTGGTCACCAGGCTTCAGGGATTTTAAAACCCCTGCTCAGCAGAACCAGTTCCTGGAAGCCACAGTCACACTCACCTGATCGACTTCATTTGCATAAGAGCGGCTGCCACACGGGGACAACAGAGGGAGGGAAAATCTCTGCACGGGCCTGTTAAAAAAAGCCAAGCCAACAGAACAGTCAGATGTGGAATATCTTATCCATAGCCAGCTGCAGCAACACACACATGAAAAGGAATGTAGTGCTGCCTACATACATGATGTAGATTGTCATTTGGGAAGACAGAATCTAGTCTATACTTCTCCTTACTCTGAGCCTGTGTGTTTCCTACAGTATGACACATTTGTTTCTCCAAAGACCTTGATGCTATTTCCAGCTGCAGAAGCTGTCTGGGTATTACAAAGTATTCTAAAATAGCTCCTGGTCTGGAGGCACAGAGCTGCTTTCACCCACAAAACGGGCAGTGCAGTGTTTGCATTTTCAAAAGCAACAACACCCTCACTTAAGATGTGCACAAAGTTGGGGTATGGGAAGTTATTAATTTGTCTGATGAAGGTATTCTGCTGTGGCTTTGTCTCTGACACCCAGCCTGAGGCTGAATTTGCTTGGATTTGTCTCACTCCTTTTACACACAGCTCCATCCTTATTTCATCCTGGATGACACTTCTTCCCCTGCAGTGTCTACCCATTAAATACACTTAGATTTTACATTGCCTTTTTAAGCTAAGAAACACTGTCTTTGAGCAATACCTGCCATGCAGATCTGAAGCTCCTCCTCATAGTACGTGTGACTCCCAGAAGACAAAACATATTCACAAAGACAAACCAGAGCAAAGCAACAATGCCTTCCAGGAAATGAGATTCCATTTAGAAAAGCTATGTTACCCAGTAGCATCACTCTGTCTTAAGTCTTGCCATCATTCATCAAAACTGAGCCTGAACAACAAAGCGATGTAACCCAAGCTCTGTCCTTGTCAGTCACCTCTCTGGACTTTATCAGCTTTTTCATTTTTGCTTTGGGCACTGACATTGCCCTCCAGGAGCTTTTGGCCTTCCCTTGGACTTGCTGTGCTTCATCTACCCTCTGGCTCCTCCAACAGCATCCATCCTTCCCAGAGCTAATCTTCAGGCTGCTTTTTGGTTTCTAAGTAAATTTGCATAAACATTCACAATTATCTCCAGCTCAGACATCACAGGCTCTTGCAGGGTGACCTGTGCTACACTGCACAGCAGCTTGCAGATACTCTTGCCTCTGAGCCACATCTCAGGAAATCAAGGTATCTGTGAAGGCAGAAGCTTTGAACCAGATGGGAAAGGAGATGACACATTCAGGCAAGGGTGTTCACTCACACCCTCCTGAAACAGTTAAGCTGTTTTTCTAACTTAGAGTGTCACAAGCCAAATCAGCTCTTGAAATAGCTATAGCAAACTTAATTGCTGCAATGGTCAGTCCCCAGGCAGTGTGTGTTAACATCACTGACCTGCAATCCTGGATTGAAACTTTTACCTCAACACTAAGATTCTTGGTGTGTCTTAAAGTGCCCAGGAATGTTCCTAACATTTCTTACAGTTGAATGAACTTGGGTTTTATTTTCCAGTGTCATGGTTGACCCTGTTATTTCACTGCAGAGCACTGATTTGCTGCACTCAATTCACAATAATCTGTAGAGAATACCTACTAGACATTCTGCCTATCTCGACCTGAAGGCAATGGCAAAAGAAGAACAGATGCTGGCTGCTGCTGAGCAGGAAAGTCATCAGCAGGAACAGCCAGGAAGTGATGTGAGCCCCCACATGGTACCATAAGCCATTTTGTCATTCTGCATCACTGAATTCTAGAGACCACAACAGAGACTTTAGAATGCACAGATGGTCCTCAAATTGAATTTATGCTTGTAATCATGCACTGCCTCTTGTTCAGTTCCACAAAAAAAAGGAGTCATCAGCTTGAAGAGTCAAGTACAAAAATGCTGCTTCAGTGCATTAAGACACTGGTATAGTGGCAGCACTGCCTTTCAATGAACAGCTGGATTTCCACTGCAGGTTTAGCAACTTATGGGGATTTCCAAATGCAACACAGGTTTGCCCTGAGTACAAGACACACAAAGCACAAATACACAGTAAGCAAAACAGAAGACGGAAGAAAAAAAACAAGAATATGCTGAAAATTCTTTCCTCAACTTAATAAAACATTAATTCGTATTTTTAAGGCCACAGCAGATTCCTGCAGGTGAACTCTGGTGTATGTGGAGCAAACAGGAGATAAAAGACCTATGTCTGTTTGCACAGGAAATCTCTTAACAGCATAGCTATCTCCAACACCCAGTTACCAGAGCCACCCTTGACCGTGGTGATGCTGGACACCACTATCAGCAGCAGTAGAGCAACACTGGAGGTGGCAGTTCTTGTTTAACAGGCCATCAGCCCCTTCTAAATGGCTTATGTACAATTAGTAGTACCACACTGCTGTTCGGGAGCCCTGCTCTAAAACAAAGCCAGGGAAAGCACTCAACTTGCTCAGGATTTGGACTAAGAGGTTCCAATCATACAGCAATATGAATGTTGGGGGTTTTTTCAGAGCTAGAAATTAGAATTAGATAGGCAATTTTCTGTTTATTTGCAGAAAAGAACCAGCTTAACTACTCAGTCCACCTCCATTTCTCAGTAAAACCTTCCCTCTCAACTTCCTTATTTCATGGGATTTGCTGCCTCTTTAATCACAGGAAGTCACAGAAATATACGACAGTTTCTTGCACTGAAGCAAGGCCTACTTGCTGATATTCCAAAAAATCCTCTTGATGGATACTGAATGTTCTTTTTAACTGAAATGTAAAAAAAAAAAAAACCAACAAAAAATCCAACATGTTGCCAACCCCTCCTTGCATACAGAGTCCATCTCTGCTGTGCTCAGCTCAGTGACTGAGCCCTGGCACAGGTTGTCCAGGCAGGTTCTAGAGTACCCATTCTTGGAGATGCTAAAGCCACCTGAACACAGCTCTGGGCAACCAGCTCAGAGAAGCCCAGCTTTAGCAGAGTGGCTGGACCACATGACCTTCAGAAGTCCCTTCCAACCTCAACCACCTTGTGACTCTGTAAATAAACTGTCCCACTGAAATCAAGTGAGTCTTTGACATGTGCTTTACTCAAGACGTCACTCTTTCCTCTTTTCCACCAAGTTACTTACCTGAAGCCATTCCCTGGGTCCTTGAGATTCAGGGCTTTCACAGAGAAGTTCAAGAGAGGGCGGGAGAGCTTGGTGGCCAACATGTTTTCAACTAGCACACTTTACCAAAAGCAAAACTATTCTTCCTTAGCTCTGCAACACAAGATAGCACCTCTGTTTTAGTTGCTCAATTATTTGGTAAGACATGCTGACTCCATGTATTTCAACAGGAAAATACAGTCCAAAGGAACTCATCTTCTCCCCTTGCAGTCCCTCAGACAGAGATAAATAGCTCAACCTTGAGCCAGCCAAGATGCTTTTAAATAAGGAAAAGCATTCTAAGTAAACTACCAAGCAGGGAGACATTTAAAGAAAATGTCAATTTCTCTTCTTTAATGCATCTTTAACTGTTTTCTCTGAAACAGGTAAAAATTAAGGTACTCATATGGAATACATTATTTCAAATAATGTATTTGAATTAGCTATATGGAATAACTTTGAACAAAAATATAATTTCACGTCACAGGTGATGTTATGACTGTCACATGTTATGTGACGTGTTTCCAAAACAATCCTTTGCTTTATAGCTAGTACAGCCACACAGTTAAAAATATATTTTTTGGTAATTAAGTGGTTGGTGATGCTGGACTAAGCACAGGGAACCACCAATAAACTCAATACCGAGTGAAAACATCTCAAGAACGAGACTTTGGTACGGAAAATCAACTTAAATCATATTTATCTTGGATATAAGTAACCCAAGAAACAAAAAACCATCTCCCAGTCCCTTTTATTGAAGCTGAGAAACGGTATCTCAGTTGTTGTGGGTGGTTTGCATCTCTGCCGAAGGCTGGGCCGCCATCGCGGCAGCTTCGGGGCCTGCTGGAAACCAGGCCTGGGCTGGAAAGCAGCGAAATTACCGCAGAAAGAGCAGCGGTGGGCACCGAGATGGGGAGGGAGGGAGCGGACAGGGCTCAGGAGGCTCGCTGCCTCGGCTAATCCTCAGAAATCCCGGTGCTTTGATCCAATTCGGGAGCACGGCGGGTGTCCCCGCGGGTTTTGGTGAGGTTTGCAGGGAGAGGGCGAGGCCGGAGCTCCGTCGCAGGTCCCGCCGACCCGGCCCGGCCCGGCCCCTCTCCGGGAGGCGGCTGCCGCGGCCCCAAACGCGCTCACGGCCCGGCCGAGGCACCGGGGGCGCGGCCGCCCGGGCTTGTGGCGGCTGCGGGAGAGGCCGCGCAGAGGAGATGCCCGCGCCCCTCGCGGGCAAGGTCACCGTGCGAGCCGGCTGCCAGAGCTCCGCGGGGCCGCCGCGACCCACCCCGACCCGCCCCGCGCTACCCGCGCGTTACCTGGAGCCGGCGGGAGCCGGGCGCTGCTGCCGTTTGAATGAGGCTGGGCCGGGGCCGCGGTGCCGGGCGCGGCGGGAGGCGGGCCGGGGGCAGGGCCGGAGCGGCGGCGGCGATAGGCTGCGGCCATGCGGAGCGGAGCGGGGCTGTTGCTGGCGCTGGGCGCCGCGGGGGTGCTGCTCCTCCACCTCCTCCTCCTCCTGCGGCGGGCCCGCCGCGCCCTGCCCGTGAGTACCGCGGCGAGGGGCCGGGGCTCGCCCGGGGCAGAGCCCGCCGGAGGCGCCCCCGAGGCCCAAAATGGCGCCGGGCCGGGCCGGGCAGAGGCGCTGCAGGTGTCGAGGCCGGAGCGGCGCTGCCTGTGCCGGGCTGGGCTGGTGGAGCCGACAGACGCTGTGAGGGGGTGAAAGCGCCGAGCCGGGCACGGCCCGGGGCGATGAGGCCCCTGCAGCGAGGCTCGGCCCGGCCGCGGTGCGGCGGGCGCTGCCCTCGGACCCCGCGGTGCGGCGGCTGCTCCCTCCCCGCAGTGCTTCACTGGGACGGGGATGTTCATATAATCATAGAATGGCTTCGGTTGGAAGGGACCTTAAAGATCATCCAGTTCCAACCCCGTCCCATGTGCAGGGATACCTTCCACTAGACCCGGTTGCTCAGAGCCCTGTCCGCCTTGGCCTCAAACTCTTCCAGGGATGGGGCATCCACAGCTTCTCTGGGCAATTTGTGCCAGGGCCTCAGCACCCTCACAGTTAAGATTTTTTTCCCTAATATCTTATCTAAACCTACTCTCAATTTAAACCCATTCCCCCTTGTCCTGTCACTACATGCTCCTGTAAATGCTCTCCCCTCAGATAGTAAAAGGCCACAATTAGGTCATCCCAAAGCCTTTTCTTTTCCAGGCTGAACAATCTAAATTCTCTCAGCCTTGTCTCATAGGAGAGGTTCTCCATCCCTCTGACCATCTTGGTGGCCTCCTCTGGATGCACTCCAACAAGTTCACGTCCTTCCTGTGCTGGGAGACTGAAGCTGGATGCAGCACTGCAGGTGGGGTCTTACCAAAGCAGAGAGAGATCATCTCCTTTGACCTGCTGTCCGTGCTGATTTGGATGCCCAGGATATGACTTGCTCTCTGAGCCAATGTTTTTGCTTCAGGACCACCTCCAGCTCAGTCTTTCCCCCTGGAATGGCCAGATAACAGCTGTAGTCTGATTGCAGCCTCCCACTTCATTCCTTCATCCACTCTGCTTCTCTTACTTTCTCCATCCCTGTTCCACTTGAGAAAATACCTTCCCTTTAGTGAGTATTTTCAGTTCTTTTTCCTGGGATTGAAAACCTCAACTTTCTCAACCCTGGAAAAAGGAACAAGCCAAGTTTACTTAGTAGCTGCACTTATCCTAAAATCAATCTGTTTGATAGCATCGGGGAATGGTCAGGGGAACCACAAATGGGAACAGGATAAAAAAAAAAACCCAAACAAATGGCACATTAGAAAAATATTAAGTCTAGGTAAGCATGCCATATTCCCACATTGTCTAGAGAGACAGGCTGAAAAAGTAGCTTCAATTTCTTCAGTCTGTTCTGCAGTAAATGTATAATTCTGATGGATCACCTGCATTAGTAAAATAAATTATATTATTTAATAAACTAGCCATATCCCAATAGGAATATGTGTACATCTGAGCTGACTGCAGGTTAATATGAGGCTGCTCTGCTAGGGCTTCCTGAACTGTGAGGAATAGTGTTGTGGATCACACAGCATAGTGTTACTGTGCTCACATGCCACAGCAGCACCTCTGGTACAAGAAGTGCTCTTAGCAGACCCCAGGCATGCTGTCCCAGGCACCCTGTCAGCACTGGAGTGCCGTCTCCCATGCAGTGTTTCCAGGCAGCCCTGTATGACCCCGAGTGAGGGAGGCACCTGAGTTCCTCAGAATGCTCATTAAGGTCACTGTGCTGATAACTGGTCCTCTCTGCCTGTCCCAGCATTGAGTCAAATTAAGCTGCAGATTGGCCTTATCAAATTTCAGGAACAGGCCCATTAAGCTTTATCTTAGGACTTTCAAAAGATAAGAGTGATTGGGCTTTTCTGTGTTCACAAGTTTTTCTGGCATAGGATTCCTTTGGCTGGGGATGGGGTTGATCCCTGCTGTCATCCCTGGGAGCTCTCTGTCCATCGGGCACGGCACAAAGAGGCACAGGTACAGATGTGAGATCCAGTACATCCCTTGGGGTTTTGCATGCTCCTTGGTGCTGCTGGGGCCCCTGTCTGTTTTGAGCCATGATGCTGGAGTCACGTGTTTTATTACCAGCAATTAGGGTTATAGCAAATAACAATCACAAGATCCTTTTCAAACTGTAAATTGTCCCTCACTTTCCTTACTATTAAAGATGAGAGGATTTTTAAACCTCATTTCTGTCTACATTTTGGTTGTTTGATTGGGGATTTTTTTTAAGGAGCTAATGATGGTTGAGGATTGGATATCTTCTTTGCTTGCCTGACCTGTGTTCTGGAAGTGATTACAGCTGCCTATTTCCTGCACACTTCCTGCTCTTTTGGGAAGTCCTCTGCCTTCAAGATTCAGAGGCAAAGACTCTAGGGAAGTGAGAGAAAGAGGAAAAAAAGTCAAATCCTTTCTTTTTTCACAAGCCAGCTTGCTGAGTTATTGCAGGAGGTGACCTTGACAACTTCTGTGATCTGGTTAATGTTTGATTTTCACCTCTCAGAGAGATGTCACTCTAAATTAAATTCAGACTGAGCACTGTATATTTAATTCTCACTCATATTTTGTCCTTTAGCTGTAGCTATCTTTAGAGCTTTAATAGAGCTAGTCTGCACCTAGGTGCTCTTTGTCTAAGGTATAGTATAATGTTACTGTGGGTGTTTGTATTATAAATGCAGGACAGACTTTTGATCAGTTCTAGTTTCAGCTTCAGATCTTAACTCCCCTTTGAGAGCAGTTACTTCAACGTGAGTTATAGGACAGGGTGTAGCTTTATTTGCTTATTGTTCTCTGCTGAGGCTCACCCTGAGTTTATGCAATAATGCCCTGATCACTATCACCCTGCAATCTTCCCTTATTGCTGCTTTACTACACCACATGTCAGCAAAGCAAGAGATGAGGGAGCAGTGGTGATTGACCCATTTCTCTCTGAAAATGTGTCTGGACCAGCCAGTGTAATTCATACATAAAGGTGTTCCTATTCCAGCTGTTGTGAGTACTCTAACAATATTAGCTGCTGATATCTCCAGAGAGATCTAACTGACCTCACTTCCTTATTGCATCCTCTGCATTTTTATTGCTGTATCATGTTATTGCCTCATGGATATAGTTTCAGTTTGGAGCATTGTGCAGCACAGCAGCTGGCAGCCTTCTAGCTGGGTTAAGTGTTAGCTCACATTGCTTCACACCTGTGGGGAGGAGATGGCTTTCAAGCAAAGACAGAAGTTGAATGGGCAGTGTTTTGCTATAGCTTCTCTTCAGGATTTGGGATTCTGCTTTCCTATCTATCTCAACCCTATGTTGTGTCATATCAGATGGAATATCAAATCTTCTTTCTCAATTTACCTGTCAGTCAAATGATAATGTAGGAGAGAACTGTAGGATTTGATAAGTTGTTCTTCTTAAGACTGCAGAGTTTCAGGAAGAAGCTCTAACCTGTAGTCACATTCCTGTGGGCTAAAATACAGCATGGAAAGTGCTGCCTAGAGTGGGAGTAGGTGGGGAACAGACAGCAGTCACTCAGCAGCTAAAAGAGCTGCTCTACAGTTCAAGCCAGTGACATCCTGCCATTTGGATGTTCTCTATGCTGCTTTTTCTTACTATGGACTGGTAGACCATTAACTTCTTTTGAAATGTTTCTGTTCTGCTTTGGCCACCAATACTTGAAAGGAATAGTTACTGTTCCAGCTCAGGTATCAAGGAAACACAAATTGTTACAGACCAGCAACTGCATAAATTTGATTTCATAATAGTTGGGTGGTGGTTGTGTTTGTGCACACAGGTGCCACTGTCACTTGCAGCTGGAATTGTACCTGCCCTGGCTGCAGGACTGCAAGTGGCTCCTGTGCTCTGGGGCAGGGTGGTGGTGGTGCCTGCATTGCAATATCTGATGATATCCTGTGACTGTTTTTCCTCACACAGGCTGAAGGGAAGGCGGTGCTAATAACAGGCTGTGACAAAGGTTTTGGACATGCCTTGGCAAAATGCCTTCATGCAAAGGGATTTACTGTTTTTGCTGGATGCTTGCTCATGGTGAGTGGTGAAATTGATAAAAATTTTTCTGATTAGAGAAAAACGCTTCTCAAATGAAAGCATCTTCATTTGCAGCCTCTATTTACCCTGGTTCAAGTCCTGAGAGAGGTGCAGTGGGCAGGGATTGTTCCATTTTCCATTGCTTCACCTGCCTGTTGTATCTTGTACCTCATTCCTGTAATTGTGAGCTCTTTAGGGTAGGGCTCATCTGTCAACTTCATGTCTGTACAGTAGCTTGTACAATGTGGCCCTGTTCAATGCTGGAAGCCTCTCAGAAATACCACAACACCATAAATCTGATAGGCCAAGATTGCTGTGGCACTGTGGCTTTTTGTCTTCCATGGCATCCCTGTTGCTGTCTTTCACAATGTCATTTTTTGTGGACACCCTCCCCAAACTCATCTCCAAGTTGCCTCTTCTGCATTATTAAGGCTCTGTTTCCAAAATGTCCTGGAACTGTGCTTCTGCAGCTTCTGTACAAGCTGTTCAGTTTATGGATGGCTGAATAAACAAACTTACCATACATATCTGACATCTTTAGGTCTGACTTCCTGTCACATGTATTTAGCAGGTGGCATCACTTGTGAGAGATAAGTTTAGACACACTAAATCTGAAGTGGTTGCAGACTCCTCATTCCAGTCCCTGCTCATGGAAAGGACTTACAACTTAGTGTTGTGAAACCCTTTTTATAAACTGGGCTGGCTCCACTGCTATGTCAGCTGAGATTTTACCTTTACTATGCATTTTTGCTGTATTGCTAGTTCAAAACTCACGTGATTTCTGACCTGAATTGTTCAAAATCAATTAATGGTCACTCATTTCTCCATTTGAAGATGACCACATCAGCACAGGTGCTCAGGGCATGATGACTACAGATTTTTGAGTACTGTGGAAGGTAAGAACAAACAAGGGTGGCCTTCTCTCCCTGTGTCATTGTGGCAGACATTACGTTCTTCCACCACACCAGAAGGGAAAGTTATTATCAGCTGACACATTGTGTAACTTGAGAGCAAGAGAGCCCTGTTGGATTATTGCCACTGTTTGGAAATTTCCATAAGGAGCCTCTGTAATTCCTTCAGTAATCATGTCATTTGCTGCTTTGGGATGCCTGATGGCAAGTCAGACACTCTGCAGAGCAGCAGATGTAGGGAACGGAAAGGAAAGGGAAAATAGGGTGGCTGAGGAGGCTGTTTGGAAGGCAAATGCTAGTGTGGAGCAGAGAGGGACAGGCTCCATTGGAAACTCCATAAAGAAATGAAATGCTCCTGAAGTGAGGCCTCTTTGCTTGCTTGCTTAATTGCTTGTGAGCTGCTGTAGGTTCCCAGCAGGGTCAGAGCAGGTGTGGGGCAGTTGTCATGAAGCAGATGCCAGGCTCTTAGTTCACACCTAGTTAGTCCATCACCACTTACATGCTTTTATACAGAGAATTACTGTATCCCTGATGTACTACACCACCACAGACAGCTCTTTTATTAAATACATCATAACAGACTGTGAGGTGCATCAGGAGCTTCTTAATGATCAGGAGCTTCTTAATGCTCAGACAGTCAAATATAAAGTTACAGGAATAAAAAGAATGTTGCACGCAGGCTGGGATAGAACTGGAAAGGATCAAGTGGAAAAGAGATTACATTAAGCAAGGGCAAGTAAGTCTACTGAGAAAGTTTCTGTTAATATATAAGGATTAAGATGGAAAAACCACACAGAAATAGATTATTAAATAACCTTAAAAGTAAAAATTACAGGAAAAGTTGAAATAATTGTTTTATTTTCATTGATCTTACTGAAAAAAATAATATTTTTTGTATCCCTACTGCCAGCTGTTATCATGAGGACTGTAGGCAAGAAAAGGTAAAGAACAAGGGATGTTTATATATAAATTAATGTGCTCAAGTTCACCAGGCCTGGTGAAATATACTTAAGGGCATTTAGAGAATGAGCCATTGTGATTTCTGCCCCATGGGTGGTATTTTCAAGAGCACCTGGAGGCCAGGGGATTTCCAGAAGCCTGGAAGAGGACAGATATCATACTTCCCTTCCCAAAGAAGCTAGACCTCTGGAATTGCCAGCCAGGCAGCTCACCTTCAGTGCACTCGATGCAATTGCCACACACTGCCCTGTCAGTTTTACAGATGACTGCATCATAGTGTGATGCACCCTGCCTGTATAAGTTTACTGGGAACAAACTGTGCTGGGTCAATCTAATCTCATTTTGGCTAAGCAGCAGAGTGGCTAAAGGGGAAGGAATAGATGTATCCCAGTAAGTGTTTTGTCACAGTTTGTTACAGTCCCTCATGATAGTCTCATGAGCAAACTCATCCTCTAAGTGACTGCTGTTTAGTCCCAGGACCATGTCCTTGGAAGACCATATCCCAGAAAAGTTTGCACTCAGAAAAAAATATGCACAGAACCATGCAGAGAAGATTACAGGCCTTTTGGGGGACAGGGTTGAAAATGATCCTGGCAGGTCAGATGGAGTCTGAAATCAGTTGCGTGGAATGCAGTAAGGACAAGCACGAGGTGTTCCGCTCCGGAAACGCAGGAAGGCAGCGCCTGCATTGGCAGCAGGCTGGGAAGGAACTGGCGCACACGGAGCGAGGTGCCTGCATCCATGGGAGCTCAGCATTGTTCATGGCTTCCTGCTTCCCCCTGACATCTCACTGCAGTGCCCCAGTGCTTGCCAGGACCTAATCCTAAATCCCAGGAGCTTCCCTGGGAAAAAGCCATGGCTGTGTCTGTAACAGGGAGCCTCTCCACTGATGAACATCTGTGTGATCTGCCTCTCCTCAGCACCACTGCACTGGGATCCTCCAAACCAGAACAGGGGAGAGGAGTAAAGGAGAGAAGGGGAGGCAGCCAAAAGCTGGAACAAGTTGCCTCAGGGTAAAGGGTTTGTGGAGCTGCTGGGCTTCTCAGCCAGGAGCAGCCCTTGATAGGCACAGGGTGGGATGGGCAGGCAGAGCCTGCAGGGTTGCCGAGGCAGGATAACCAGGGGATAGGAGATAGCTGGGAGGAAACCACACAGTCCCATTGAAGGCCTTTGGAGAGAACCTGGGCAGCAGGCTGGGCTGGAGCACGATGGCTTTCAACTCATGGAGCTGGAAAGGGGAAGCTGGGAGATTCTTTGAGAGGGCAAAAATCAGACAGCAAAGGGAAGTGGAGAGAGGCTTTGCAGGAGCAGTTGGGCCATTGCTGCCAGCACCTCACTTGATTTGTGCTGCTGTATGGCTCCTGCTGGGGAAGATCATCTCTGGGAGGACAGTCTGGCTGCTCCCATGGGAAGTGCTCTAGGTGTTATCCCAGCCAACAAATCTACCATTTTAAAAACAAGGAGGAAGTACCATATAGAACCTAACAAGGAATGTTCTTAAAGCCCCTGAAGACCACAGAACATAAGATTATGTTCACTTGCTTCCATAAAAATCTATAGCTGCTCCATTTGTGGTGTTCAGGACAAAAGAATTGAGCACTTTGTTTTACAGTTAAATAGTGGCTAAGGTGGTGTGTGCAACTATGAAAGTGGTCCCAATTTATATTGCATGTTGAAGTCAGTCTTCCAAAATCAATATGTTTTGTCAATAATGAGTAAATTGTAGCTGGGAAGGTTGCAGATAGAGTTACACTGGTGATAGGGGAAAATTAATTTCCCTATGAATAATACAAACAATTTTTACTGGATTTTTAAGTTGCCAGCCTATGACTTTGTTTCTCAAAAAGCAGTGGAAATATTTCTTCTTTGTTTTATGAGTATTATGCAAGATTAGAAAAAAATGCAAGGAAAGTCTTTTCAGTGCTCAAATGACAATTGGCAGTTGCATGGAGATATAGTTACAGCTTTTTATGTAGGTATAATAAATCTCTCTCTTTACAAGCTGAATTTGCTCCACTTTATACACTGTTAAGTAGTGGAAATTTGCTTTATAAAACTTGGTGAGATGCAGTAGCATCTTCCAGAAATACAGTGAGGCATCATACAACCCTCATCTGTTTCAAAGGGAATGTAATAGTTTGGTGACCATGGTTGTTGACTATTTGTAACGAGGAGATTGTTTTCGTGGCTAGATAAGAGGGCCAACACAGCCCGTTTGATGTGCATTAGAAAAGCTTCCAACTTTGTTTGCTGTTCTTGTTGTACTGGGAAAGAAGTCAGTTGTGAAATGACATGCAGCCGTGGGGCCAAGAACTCATTCCTACTATTGTCATAATGCCAGTGTAACTATATATTGATTTTTAAGAGAACTGCCCTGTTTTGCTCACGTTTGTGATGGACATTTCAGCTCTTTTCCTTCAGTACGTGTCATTGTTCACTGGACTGAAGGTGGAGATGAGATGTTGTATACTATATGAATTAAATAGCCTGAGATATTTATAAAAAACTAAGCAGCTACATGTTTTTTATATCTGCCTGGCTGCAGAGGCTGCTGAGCAGGTGACTGTGGGTGGGTTGCTCACCTTGTTTGCCCTTGTGCTGTGGGAGGTGGTATCAAGTGATAAAGGAAGAGTGGCAGCCAGGCATGGTGACTCACCAATTCAAAACTTCTTCCTCCCTAATGAGGCAGAGCTTGTGATTCAGGGAATAGTTTTGTGAATTAAGTCTCAAGCCTGCTGTGGAACTGTGTAGCTAATCTGTGCTCTTTTCACTTTTATTTGTTATTTACTACCTGAGCAAGGCTCTAAGGCTTAGGCAGCAATCTTGCCTGGAAGTAAGCAGGTAAAATTTGGAATTTTAACTATGCTTACATTTGACTAAACAAAAAAAAAAAAAAAACAAAACCCCACAGTAATAACAGAATCTCTAATGATAGCAGTGGGATGGGGAGGAAATAAAGGAAAAGGTTGGAAAGGAAAGCAAAGCCAGGAAGTTCTTATTGCCTATAGAGTGAGGAAAAAAAAAAAAGTTCTTTCTTCCTTAGCCAGAATCTCCTTTCATGCCTCATGTGTGTAACTGTGCTGCTGTGTAGCAGATCTTCACTGAGCAGGTATTCCTGAACATCTGACTCCAATTTCTGTACAAGTTATGTTACCTGTAGAGCACAGAGACCGAGGCAGTGGAGAGTCACCCATGGTCCTCCCCTGCTGGCACAATATTTCAGCATGTTAGGGATGTGAAACCCATCATGAGGAGCCAAGAGCGGGGTGGGCTTTGTGGTGCTTCAGGGCACTGGGTCACTGATGCAGTTCTGGAAGTGGTGCTGGAGGGAACAGGAGGGTGGCACACTGGTGCATTGCTGCATTGCTGTTCTTCGTCCATCTTAGTGGGACACCCTTCTGTTCTGCTGAACAGGATGAGAATGGAGATGGAGCCAGGGAGCTGAGGAACATGAAGTCTGACCGGATGAAAGTGCTACAGATGGACGTGTGCAGTGACCAGGAGGTGGCTCAGGCCGTGGATTTTGTGAAGAGGACCCTGAAGGAGCCAGAGGAAGGTATGTAGGCATCTTTTCCTCACAGAATCCTTTCTACAGAGCAGACCATGTATTTACCAGGTCTTTTGCTCTGTGCACCACCAAAAGAGGGTTAACAAGCCTAAAGGCCTGTGACAGTGTGTGGCTGGCAGTCAGGCTGTGCTGTACTCGGGTCAGTGAGGACAATTGTCTTGCTATTGATGTGGCAGCCACATGGAAAGAGACCAAGACTGGCTGGAGGATTAGGCTTTAACTGTACATCCCATAAAAAGCCATGAGTGGCAGCTAGCCCACAAGTATCTGTGTCTTTGTCCTTGAATGTCTATGAAGGGCACAGAACAGCCAAAGCTTGATCCCTTCCTTACACTCCTGCCACACGTGCTCCTAGCTCATGCAGACCTTGCAAGTCTACTAATGAAGAGGTGCTGGTCCCTGGCTGCTTACTGCTGCTGTCCCCTCTGCTGTGTGGGTACAACTGAGTGCTGAGCTGGAGCACAGATTTGAACTGCCCCCGAACCTGGATTAATCTTCAGTCAGATCAATCCATGTTTTCAGTTTGCCAGACAACATCCTAGAGGTGATTGTAGTGGAATCCAGGGTAGGCTTGGCAGAGGTGACCTTAATCCACATGTCACCTTAAGCATGAATCCAACTCATGGATCCCAAAGGCATGTCAAGGGAGAAAAGAGTTCTTTCCTTCTCACAAGTGCTTTGGCAGTGAGATGTGAGTTTACAGTCAGAGCCTGATGTGACACCACCTGACTTCTTCCCATGTGATTATGTGAGACTTCTTGCCCTGCACAGGCTTTTCTGCATCCTCTGTGCCAGTAGCAAGCTGGCCAGCAGCTGTAGACACAGGCTGAGGGTGAACTGAGTTTTGACATCTGTGGCTTCAGGACTTCCGGGTTGTGACTTGAAGGTGGTTGCTCATCTTGAAGCTTGGATGGGTCTGCCATGGCCCTGGTTTTGTTCCCAGCAAGTATGAAGCTAGTAAATAACAGCAGCTCTAATCTTCATGCAGATTACGTGAGCACACCTTTCCTAAAACAAGCATATGAAATGTAACTGAGCAATGTACCAGCTCTGATCCCACACATGTTCTCTCTGCATGATTTTTCTTCCTACACAATCACTCAACCCTCGTCATGCTTTTCACAGCTTCTTAAGCTTTTCCTGAAGAGCCCAGCAACAGCAGTGGTAGCAGAAAGCCTTTTTCCACTGAGTGAAAGTTTGGAAGGGAGCAGCTCTATTGCTTCTATAAATGCAGCAGTGTTTGCAAAATTGTGTGTGTAGCAGGGACAGAGAAGTCTTGCATCCCTGATCAGCAAGTTGGACTGGTTCCTCCTGTAGCTGTTTGCCTTAGGACTGTGTGCAAAGAAACAAAGGCTTCTTTTTAGGCCCATTGGTGTGACTGAGGTTTGAGGCTTCCCAATAAATAGTACTCAATAAATGGGTGCAGGAACATAAAGACTATTTAGACTGAGGTGCCTTGCACAGAGGTGTGGTTGCACACTGAATGTGGCCCCAGAGGAGCTAGTGCAGAACAGTTTTTGGGCTCTGCAGTTCTTTATACCTCTTCTCCCTGTGCTGTGCACATAAGGCTGAACTCTTTTGATAGGAGTGCCCGTTTGTTTTTGGTCTCATGCAGTTCCCACTGTATTGTTGACTCTAGAAACGTAATAGTGATAAGGCTCAGCTCAATAAACACACTGCTGTCCAGCAAACAGCCCTGTGACTGGGCTCCCCTCAGCACTTTGTTCTGTTTGTAACATGCCCTGATCTGTGAGCAGTGGAATTCCAACAGCAAACTGTGGTAAATAATGATTCAGGGACGTTCATGAGAACTAACATCACAACCCAGGAAATGGGAAATTGTACAGAAATTTACAGGAATTTGTAAGGAATGCTATGCAGAGGTCAGTTTGTGACCGACAGTTTGTCTTTGGTAAATTCCTGCCAAATTTTCTCAGAATGTTGTTTTGTTAGTGGTGAAATTACTCTGAAATTACAAAGGGACTCCATTCAGGGTGAGATGCTGTGCTGGATGCAGATCAGTGTGAATTTCAGTCATCTTGACTCACTAAAACTGTGAGCTTCAGTAAACTGCTGTACACAGCTGGAAACAGCCTTCAGGGAGAACAACCTTAGCTGGGAACGGGGCAGGGTTACTGGGGCCCATGTGAGAGCAAAGTCAGTCTGCCAAGGGCATGCTGATGTTTTTAAGTGCAACAGGAGGATAAATTTCATTGCATATTGGCAAAGTATTGCAATTTGCTTACAGGACTATATTTGGTAAAATACGTGGTTACTATCTGACTGAATCAATACAGGGTGAAAGTTAAAAGACTTTCATGCATCAGAGTAGGGAAGCCATGGAGCAGAAGCAGGGCAAGTAGCCCAAAAATTTCTGAGAGAGAGCTTGATAACTTTTATCAACAGGGTGGCATGACATTGGTGCTTTTGATAGCAATGTTGGAGCTCCCTGGACATGAAGACTCCTTCTTAGCCCTGTGTTAGTTCTTGGTAAGAGGAAGGTCCTAGAGTGGAAAGGGGTCCCAACTTCAACTGAGTCTAATGCAGCCCCAACAGTCCAGCCCTGACTCCAACATAGTGAAAAATAACCATGGTGTATGGCAGGACATCTAATGAGGAGCAACTCTATTGTCTTGTTCCAGCTTCTCTGTTTGTTCCTTGTGCAGTTTATGGCTGCATAGTCCCATGCTTCAGTAAATCCATGAAGTATGGATTCAGCCCTACAGACAGTGTGGACAGTATGGATTCAGCCCTACAGACCTTTGCCACTGGGAGTCCTGCAGTAATCACTTTGAAGGGTCAAGTCCTTGCTGACCCACTAAGTCCTGACATGTAAAGGGTTCATCACAGAAGCTCTTGGGAAGTGCAGCCAATTTAATTTTGACAGGACTGCATGTGCAAAAGACATTAATTTTTAAATTCCAGTAGTTATAAAGGTTGGTTGTAAGCTTGCTAGCTCCTGATAAATTTAGGGTTGAGGGAAACCAAATACTTGGACTAAAACACAGCAGCTGTTAACCAGGCCATGAACGTACAGATCAATACCATGCACTCTCCAAACAGAGTTGTGAAGGGGATTAAGAAATCAAAAATACCTGTTTTCTTTCCTTTTTTTTTCCCTCCTAATTGTGGGAGAAAGTCCAGCCCCTTCCAAATTGCAAAATTCATTATAAAGTCACTGAGTGGAGACAAACCTGGGATCAAGAGGAGGCTTAAAAGAGAGCCAGATGCAGCCTTATGAAGCCCCAGAAGAGCATTTGACTGTCAAGAGGCAATACTTGTGTGGCCCCATCACTTTCCTTGATGTTCCAAACAAGCTCCTGGTATAGGAAGACCATATTTCATCTCCTTGCTGGATTTTTCTCTACAACTTACTTCTATGAAAGTACCCAGTTCTTTGCTAAGGTTTTAGGTTACTGTGAACAGCAAGGGAAGTGTTTTCTCTGTGACACTCTTCCTCGTTCCACTCTTTATTCATGTGTTTGTTGGCAGGTCTGTGGGGCCTAGTGAACAACGCTGGCATCTCAACCTTCGGAGAGGTGGAATTTGCAAGTTTAGACAACTACAAGAAGGTGGCAGAGGTCAACCTATGGGGCACTGTGAGGGTGACAAAAGCTTTCCTGCCTCTCATTCGCAGAGCTAAAGGTACATCCTGGGCAGTGGGGTAAGGCTCAGAGCTTTTGTAGCACAGCAAAGAGATGTAGGTAGGAATGCAGGCTGTACTTGGGGGAATGCCTGTGCAGTCCAGGGAGGGTTTCTGAGGATGCCATGTAAGCATTTGGTAGTACAGGCTATTCTTGGGACAGGCCAGGCACCTACACAGCAGGTGCTATCTTAAACATCCAAGATATCAGAGACTTTTTTGCAGTGTTGGCAGATATCACACAGACAAGGCAATCCAGAGTCCACACAGTGGTCATGTTTGGATAACTGCATCTTCTCCCTTCATGTTATTCCATTCACAGGTGACTTCAGGTAGTGACAAAACAAATGAGATTTAATGACAGCCATTTCAGATATCTTACAAGACAATGGTATTGTCAAAACTCTTTGTTTTATATTGAAAAAAGATATGTATGAGCAGAACTCTGAAGAGCTTCTTTATTTAGCATGTGTGGGAATGATGGTATAGGTGTGTGTTCTGGGAGGATAAAAGGGGGGTATATTAAGAAGATTGCTCAGATGCCATTCCCAGACAGCAATTAACCACTAAACAAGCTCTATCTCACTACAAAAAGTATCTTACCCATCAGGTCAGCAGGTCTCACACTCCCTCTAAGTTACACTTAGGTCTGGAATGAGACGGTAGAGCTGTCCACTTGTTTCTCAGCTGAAATTTCGAGCTGCAGAAGGATATTGTGCTCCCTGGCTGTGAAAATGCTCTCTTGTAAAAATAGCTGGTGGAATTTCAAGGGCTTGTTTGTAAGTGTATCTGAAACATAGTGGACATAGTGCTGAGACACACACAGAGGAATGACCACTGCTGTCACTGCCCTGAGTCAGTGCCCCGAGGGCTGTCATGGGCTGTTGGTAGGAATTAGGACAATTGCTCTCCACTGCTCAGTGAACAGCAGCACATCAAGTCTCCCCTTGTTTGTCCCAGGAATGGCCACTGTTGAGACTTGTGGCTGACCAGCTGGGTGAGTGGGTTGTGCTCCTCATGCTGCAGGTGCAGAGAAAGCTCTACTCATTCTCTGCCATCCAGCTCAGGTCTAAAAGTACACACATGTGTTAGGCAGATGAGCTGTCAAGCTTGCAGAAAGAACTAGAACACTTGTATGAAATCACACAGAGTTGTGAGCTTTGCAGCTCATGACACTCTAGGCTGGGAGCTTGAGCCCTTCTCTAGCAAGACACATGGGTGAGGCACACTCCTGAGAACACAGAGCTGACAGTCTCGAAGATCATGGTACTTCCCTACTTGGAAATGAGGAGGGAAATGTCTTTGTAAAGACATGTATGCTTTGTAAATTCTTTGATGCAGAGGTAGGCGTGTGCACACTCCCCTGGAGAACAGGGGTTAGCCTTGCTTGAGGCAGGAGAGAAAAGCTCCATGACAGGGGGTGTGTATTCAAGATTCAGATTTTACTAATCGGCATCGTCCCACTAAGTACCCTTTTACTGGGATGTTCTGGCTGCTGCTTCTGCAGCTCATCCCCGTCCCTGATGGTTCCTCTCTAGGCCGTGTGGTGAACATCACGAGCATGTTGGGACGCATGGCGAGCCCGTCTCGCTCGTGCTACTGCGTGTCCAAGTTTGGGGTGGCGGCGTTCTCGGACTGCCTGAGGCAGGAGATGTACCGCTGGGGCGTGCGCGTCGTCCTCATCGAGCCCGGCAACTTCGTGGCAGCCACGGGCATCCTGACGGCCGCCGGCATCGAGAGGCAGGCCCAGGCTCTGTGGGGCGGGGCCACCCTCGCCGTGCGGCAGGACTACGGCAGAGAGCACTTCGCTCGCCACGTGGCCACCATGAAGTCCTTCGTGGGCAGTGGCCTGAAGGACATGTCTCTGGTCTTGAATGCCATCACCGAAGCGCTCACGTCCCCGTGCCCCAGGAACCGCTACAACCCCATGGAGATGTACTGGTGGGTGAGGCTGCAGGTCATGACCCACCTGCCCACAGCCGTTGCCGACTGGCTTTACATCCCCGGAGCCACGCTGTAGACAGGCATCCCTCAGGCATCCCTCCAGGGCTCACACACAGGCTAGGGCTCACCTCTGCACTCCTTGCTGCTGTGTCTCCCCTGGAGATGCATATGCTTCCACTTTGAGTTGTGGAATTTCAAGTCCTGTGTTGTGGAATGCTAGAACTGCATGGTTTTTTGGTTCTTTTTTTCCCCCTCATTCTTGCTGTTTGTATTTCTTGCTGTGCTGATTAAAGTCGAAAGGTGTTTTCCTTTTAACTATGGAGGAAGCAGAGGAAGGTAAATATAACATGTCAAATATGTGGCCAGTGTAATTAGGTCAGCAGATAAATTTGGCTTATTAATGAGCTCCTGCTTTTCCTTACAAGGGCAAACTGCTAATAGCAGAGCAAAGCTGTTGCTATGAGATGGCTTGAAGGGAGAAACTAAAATGGGAAACAAAAGCAGAGTTTTCCATTCAGTTGAAAATGGGTCAGTCACAGCCTTCCATTGTTTTCCTGATACTGCCAAGAAGCTCTGCTGTGCAGTAACTGTCTGCTCTTTCCAGGGAAACAGCAACACTGCCTCTAAACAGCCTCATTACCTAGCTGCAAAGAAGGGTTCTTCCCTCCCAGCACTGTGGCCAGGAGATGCCAGAGCCAACAACTGGGCACATGATGGGCAGTGAAAAACCCTACTAATAATGAGGTCTGACCCATCTCTCAGCAGCTCCTCTTCACCTGTTTCTCTCTCCCTGGGACAGGGTTTAAGCTGATGTAGCAAACAAATTTGGCTTCTTGGGCTACTACCTTACATGCCTGAACTACTCAACTGTGATACAGACATTGCCCAGCCATCCCCATTTCCTTCTGGCTGGTGAGGGGAGATGCTGTTGGCTTTTCCAAATCAGTTTTTTCATTTATCCTCTGCATTTGAACAGTGATGGGGCACTGTGCAGCTAGTGTAGCCTGACTATGGGCTCTGGAAGGATGCTTTAAGGGACACATTTCCTATTTTTAATATTGCACAATGAAATCTCCATGTCACACAATCATCTTCTCAATCTACCTCTTGATAACTGATATGATATATCTTGCCCAGTATCCCAAAGGATCTCTTCTGTTGGCCACATGCAGGATTTCAATAATGTTTTCCAAGTGCATGGCTGCCTGCCATGCCCCATTCCCTGTGTTCCAGTGGTGACCACTGGTGGAGCAGCCAGTGAGCTGCAGGCACTGCTGGCCAGGCTGGGACCTGAGCCTCTCACTCTTAGGGACCAGCTTTTCCTTCCACTGTTTTGCCTTATGTGAGATTAAGTGGCTGTGAAAAGAGCTTATTGATTGCTCTTTCTTCATCTGCCTCTGCTAGCTCTGACTTGGAAACTGTGCCTTAAAGTTTTTGTATGCCACTGTCTGCAAATTCTTGGAGTCTGCATGCAGCCATGAATGCTGTGATGCCTTCAGGAGGAAAGCAGCTTTCCTTTGGAGATGCTGTCAAGGCAGCTTGTCTTACAAGTAACAACTGCTAGAAATACTGTTGTGCAGTTTGTGTCTTTTCCAGATCATCTGCACATGGAGATTTCCTGGGATTCAGGACCCAAAAGGATCCCACTGAACTGCAGCTTAAACAGTAATCACTTCTGCCTCCTGCACCGTGAAATGTGATTAATGTTAAGTAGCTCTGATTTGCACAGAGAGAAAAATAAATTGTAAGATTTTTGAAGCATATGTCTCTGGCTCCAGTGCTCATTTCTACATTTGTTTTCCCACCTCTTTTGAATCTGACGTTGGGATTTAATTAGGTTCAGTAATTAAGGAGGTGGTTTAATAATAACAATTAATGATGTTTCAGCAGGTAGTGGGGCTGTGGAGGATCAGTGGGAGCTGCCTGGAGCAGAATGGGCAGCATGGCCCATTTCCTCAGCAGAAGGCAGTTAGAGAGGCCTCTCTGTAAACACTGTCAGTGTTTGTATTTTGTGTGGTTTCCCTCGAAGGAGATGGTTTAGAGCAGTGCTGTGCATTATTCATTGCCTCAGCACTCTCCATGTAACTAATCCAAGGGCTACAGCTGCCTGGTAATAAGGATTAGCTCCTCTCATGGACAGAACGGAGACTGGCAAGCCAAGAAGTGTCCCAGACCATGCAAGGACCTCGTGGTTGAGCCAGGGTTAGGATTTCACAGCATGTGAGCCCCAGTCCCCTCCTGTGGCCCCTGAGAAGTGCTAAGAAGGGCTGTTAGTGCCTGATCTGGTTTCTGCCTGGGAGGGGAGCTCTGGCTGTCTGGGGGAGAGAAGAGTACATGTTTCATGCCAGAGAGTTGCACTAATAGGGCATTGAGGGCAGATTTTTGGTCTGCTGGTGAGTAACAGAGGGAAGAAAACTCAATTCCAGTTGACAGTGACCTTCAAAGCCTGAGGACAAAAGAGAGAAGTTCAGTGAAATCCCATGGAAGCCCATGCTCGTTGCTGCTGTAGTATCCTACAAGAAATTAAGCTGCCAAAGCTTGCCATGGCTTTTTTTTTCAAGCACCAGCTGCTGAGGCTGTGGCACTGTCCCACCTTTTTCTGCATGTTTCTACAATGCTTAGGATGGTCCAGCTCCTTCGTGCACCCCTTAGCCTTTGCGAAGTGATCCTGGTTTTCCCTTCAGATCGACAGCTTTTCTGTGATGGCACTAGGAGCCAAGAGGTGGCCAGTCCTCTGCATGAGGTCCTGCCTTGCACAGGGAGGTGCTGGCTCAGCCCTCTGCCAGTGGCCAGGGCAGTGCCTGGGCATGGGACCTTTGGGGTTTCTGCAGGGAGTGTTGCTCTGCAGCACCCAGCTCTGCAACAGTGCCACCCAGTGCACCTGCACACGGGAGGCTTGCTCAGCCTTTTGGAAACTTGAAGACCTCAGAAACTCAGGATGGGTTTATCTTCCTAGCTTAAAGATCCCCTTAAACATGCTGGTGCTGCATAAATAGCAACAGCAGCACCTGTGCTTCTGGCTAGGGTTTTGAAACACAAGTTTACAGCTTCTTGTGTAACCACAATGCTGAAAAATGTCCAAACCAATACCAGCAGGTTTCTCGGCCAGCAGCCTGAGCTCTGGGTGTTGGAGAGATGCTACAAATAGAGAATTTGTAAGAGAGCCAGCTCCACCTCCAGGGCCTGGCCTGGAGCCAGATACAGTTAATTCATTCTCAGCAGCGTTGGAAGGGCCACAGGGATGTTACTGATACAGCCCTATCATCGTCTCCCCTGGTGCTCTTTGAGGCAAGAGCAGACCTGTGTTTTCACCTCAAAATACTGATAAATAATACCTCAGCCCTGACAGCAGCTTATCAGAAGGCACAAAGTATCTGCATGTGCAGGTCTCCTGCAGCATTCAGTGCCTTCTCCTGTGGTGTCTTGAAGGGAAGAGCTCTCCAGAGCCCTTGGCAGGATGGCTGGCAGCATCATCCTGCCAGTGCTGAAGGCAGCTCTGGGCACAGTGCCTGGCTGAGCCAGGGTTCAGTGCACTTATCACAGCATGGTGCACTGAACATGCCTTAATTCACTGCCTGCAGGGCAACTTAATTTGGTTCCCTGAGGGTGCTTTTTCTCAGCACTTTTTGCCAACAGAGCAGTGACAGAGGGGGTCTCTGCCCACCCTCTTTTGCAGTATTGCTTTCATCTGCCCTTACAGAGAAGGTGATTGTGTTTTACCCCCATATGTATGGCCAGGAGGTACTCCACAGCCAGCATGGCACAAGGTTGTCCATCCCCCTGAGCATGGCCCCTGATATGAAAACTCTTTCTTGTGCAGGACCTAGCAGATGATGTTGAGAAGGGCAGTGGTGTTTCCCAGTTGTTTCCAGCTCCAGCACACAGATGGAACAGATCTGGTCACCTGAGATCTTCCTTCACTGTGTTTGACAAGACATCAGTAAAAGTCCAAATGGGAAAAATGAAAGAATTCTTGCTTTGGTTGTAAAAAGTGTGTTCAGCAGAGGAAGCAGGTAAGAGCTGGTCTGTTTTAATGGTTTAGTGGGGACTGAGATGAAGCTCTTCTGGCCCTGGCACTGCTACAGGTTCCCTAAATGCCCTGAATAAATCACTCTACCTGCACCAAGCTCCCTTGCTTTCCCAGCTGCCTCTGCCACTACCCTGCCCATGCTGGAGTTATTGTTATAACTGATGCCAGAATAGGTATTATCCCCCTTCCCACAGGCTGAATTACTTTCTGTGGTAGAATAATAAATGTGGTGACTTCAGTCTTCTGCGTGAAGGCTGCTACAAGTGGCTTTTAAAGTCCTCTGAAGTGTTGGAGCTGCAGGGAGGAAGGTGCCAGGGTGAGGGCAGGCATTAACACCACTGTGCTGCTCTTAAACAGGCCCCAAGGTTAACCATCACCCCACAGGCACCTTGCCCAGGGACCTTGAACAGCAACTTGGGGGAAAACTCTGCATGCTCTATTACTGCACACCAGAGCAATTGTGCTCCCAGGGCTGTGGGTGGTACCTATCACCTTTTGGGGTCAAGTGCTGGAGGAGAAGTCATTTTCCTGGTCAGACTTTAACCAGAGTTACTATGACAATCAGCCAGCAGGCTGTCCTTGTGTCTCCTTCCTGGTTTCTCCTTGCTCAGAGGTGTTGAAGCATACAGAGCACAGCAAAGCACCTTCCCTTTCCAGCTCTAATGAGAGGCAACCATTGCTCCAGGAAGCATGACTAAGGAGGGAGCTGTTGGGAGAGGGAATGCACCCTGGTAAGGCCCCATGGCTCCATCCCTTACTGCAGGGAGGGATGTGTCAGTCCCTGTGTCCCTTTGGAGACATCCAGTGGGTGTCTGGAGTATGGCTGTGCAGCTCTCCTCCCTGGGGGAAGCTGGTGCAGGTACTTGGCCTGGCAGCCCTCCAAAGAAGAAATGTGGGTCAAGTACTGCAATACAGCTGAGGTGCACTTTGATAATGAGGAAGTGCCTGCAGAAAATCTGCCTGGGGACTCAGAAAAGGCTTCAAGGTAGCAGTGGCCATCTTTAAAGACAGTGAAATGGTGTGGTGGCTTGGCTGTTGGCACGAGGTGGCTTTGAAGAGCTGCAGGACACAGTCATCCATTGGATGAGTGGTCTGTCCATCCCAACAAGGGACTCCAGCACTGAGTTTTCTCAGGGCCAGCACTGGTGTGGGGATGGAGCCAGTGCTTTTACTGGGAGCTGCTGCCACACGATGTGCACACACAGGAAATGCTCCTCTCCCCATCTTTCCCATATACTCTCAGCCCACACACTAAGTCACAACCTCCTCCCCTCTCTGCACATGTTTTTTTGCTGTACACCTTTATCAACAAGCAAGTCCCCAAGACTCTGTAGCCCAAGAGCACATCTGGACCTTCTTTTTGCACCACTGCCACTTTCACTGCCCTGAACCACACATGGCTTGCCTGGCTCCCTCGGGCCTTGGGGACCCCTGTAGGGAGTGGCTGCTCCCTTCCTGCAGCACTAAGAGGCACTGAGAGGAGCAGGAAACCCCCAGCTCCTGCTTCAGGCAGCTTTCCCTCCTGCAGGCACAAGCCAGGAGCTGGCTTCCAGCTCTGTTTGTGCATGGGCACTTACAGAATCAAAATCAGTCCCAGGTTCATCTATTGCCTCCCAAGGAAGTTCCTACACTCCTGTACATCTGTCCTGGTGCAAGAAGCTTTTGTTCTAGTCCATGGGTAGCAACCATTTCTCAAGAATAATTATGTCAGGGAATGCAAGATGTGGCATGGGGAAAATGCATGCATGTCCTCATGTCAGATCTCTTTACACTGAAATACACACCTGACTAATATTCCTAGGCTGCAGCACAGATAGAAGCATTTTTAATATTGTCTAAGCTAATCATTCCTAAGATCTCCCAACTGGTTTGAATGAAACTCTCTGTGAATGGCATCTCTGTGCCATTTCATACTGTAACCATGCATTTCACCAAAGTCAGAACACTGACCACTGAATTTATGTTATTTATTTTCTGTACAATGTAAATTCCAGTCCAGCAAACACTTAGGCCTGTGTTTCAATGCAAGCTGTGTGTGCTTGGGCTCAGTGGCCTCAATGCAGCTATTCACAGGCAAAGCCAAACACATATGCCAGTGTCTTTGTGCTCTCAGCCTGTGTGGAGGGATGAGACTTGCTCTTTCAGAAAGGGTATTCTTAAAATTCTCCTCTGAACTGTGGCGTGAGATTGGGGGGACTCAGAGATATGGGATGGAAATGCTGGGCTGGCTGGTGAAGAAGTCCTTCTGGGGCAAAATGCTGCCCTTGGATCTTCCTGATGTACATATAAAACATATGTAAAACAGCCTTAAGGCATAAGAGTGAGGGATATCTGAGAGTCTGAGGCCAGCCCTGAATTCCTTGTGTGATTCCTGGGCTCCTGGTGCCCAGGAATGCAAGTTGCTGACTTGAAGCAGGCTCCAAAGTGCTCTGGCAGCAGGAGAGCCCATGTCCCTGCCAAAGGGCTTCCTGCTTGGCTGCAGGACAGCATAATCTGCAGGAGATTTCTTAATTGCATTCCTTAATATAATAGAGGCTGTTCTCTCTTTCCGTGAGCAGAGCTGCGATTACCCACTCACTAGAAATCTGTGTCGTGAGGAAGATGTAGGTTGTATATAGGTCATAGAAAATATAATTGTATAACTGCATTAAAGCATGCCTGGGCTAAGGGCTGAAATGTGGCTTAGCCTCAGAAAACAGGGCTGTGGGTTTTAAATAGCTTTACTTGGGCATCTCTTGGACAGAGCTGGTGATGCTGTGAAGTGACCACTGTGCTTCCTCCATGAAAATAGAAAATCCCTTTGCAGGAAAAGCTCTCTGAATGTGCTTAATGACATTTTTAGATCATTTACAGTATGTTTCAATAGGCTAAATGTTGCTGGTTGAGAAAAAAGCATAATGAACCCACTGGGGAGTGTGGGAGCTCTCCTCTGAGAAGGGGAGGCAGAGCAGGGCAGCTGGGGTGCTCTCTGGGCTGGGCTCAGTGGGGCACAGAGGATGGGAGCAGCACCCTGTGCTGAGCTGAGTCACACAGCCAGGGCCCTGCAGTGCCCACAGTGCTCAAATCTGAGTGGGCATTCCCAGACAGGGCCCACAGGAGTCTGGAAAATGCCCATGGATCTGCTCCTACATCCTTTGGAGATGTCTTACTCTGCCCCCTTAGGCTGTGCACTCCTCTCTCCTCTCTGTGAGGACAAACCTGGCTGAATGCCTGCTCTGCCTGGACCCAGGGTCTGCTGTGAGAACCCAGCAGCAACAAAACTTTTTTAACCTTATTTAGCAACATCAGGCAGCCCTTCATGTGGGACACTGGAATGCAGCAAACCCCCAGGATTATGGGCACTGCTTAAACTCCTGTTTTTATGGTGAGCACATCCACAGGGTAAGATGGCACCGGGCCAAAGCTTTGTCACTGGTCCAGATCTGCAATGTATTTCTGCATACAGAGACCTTGTTTTCCTTCACTCTGTTATGTTTTTTCTACTTTCTGAAGAGTAAATATCCCTCTGGCTTTTCTCTCTGCAGGGATTCAGATCTTGGCAGCAATGCCAGTTAGGCTGAGGAGCCTTCCTCAGCACAGCCAGAAACACTGATGGTCCTGCATGATAGGGGTTGTCCCTTAAATAATGACACCCTTTTTTGTTTTCTAAGTGCCTAAATTCTCTCTCCTTGGTTTCTTGTGTTTGAATACATAATTGGATAACTTCCAAGGTGGAGAGCTACTCACTAATTGTATATAAATTAATCACAACGTCTTTTGTGCACTTGCATGGGATCAAGTTCCCATATCCCAGAGGCCAGTTCATGCATCCAGAGTCTGTTTACTTCCTTTGCTGTCGTAAGTGTAATTAAAAATTTTACACCATTCTGCATAAACAGATTTCAAAGCACCTTTTGCCACTCCTAGGAACAGAGGAAAATTCCCACCTGCTTTTCTTTACTCTGTCTTGTCTCCTACTTGTTGATTTTTTTTTATATATATACATGCTGCAACTTGTTGGCCAGCACAAAGCCCCATTTCCTGGAGAAGAGGAATAAAAACAAAATGGAAGGCACCATGAAAGGTAGTGCCAAAAAGGAAGAGCTGTCCGTGCAAACAATGTTGTCTCCATGGTGGGACCCTCAGCACTCCCAGGTTATCCTGGCTCTCAAGCTGCTCAAATCCCAGCTGGAGGCCCAGTGTGGCAGGACAGCCTTTCCCTGGGAGCCAGGTCCCCACCAGGCCTGGCTGGGTGAAGCTGCTCTGTTTCACAGGGGCCAAGAGCTGATATCTGGGGGGTGCAGCAGGACAATCTCACTCCTGCACTAAGCCAGGTCTGCTACAGGTAGAATGTCACAGGTGGAGTGGCACTGCCCTGTCCTAGCCCTCTGCTGGCTGAACTTTCTCTGCACTTCTAGTTTATTCTTACAAGGGGGTTTTCTTTGCTAGCAGCACTCAGTGCATTATCTCACTGGAGCCAGATGAGCTTTGTCTCTGAAACGGACGATTGGCAGCGTGAGGCTATCCCAGCCAATGCAGTCTGTCTGTAAATGCTGTCCCCGTCACCCTGGACGTGCCGTGTGGCTCATGCCACCTCTGCCCGTGTATGCTCTGCACCCACTGCTGCCCAGCCCCTCACAGCCCCCCTGCCCCGCAGCAGCGCTGTCCCATCCTCCTGCAGCCCCCGTGGGACCCCACTGTGCCCCAGCCCTG
Organism: Agelaius tricolor; assembly: GCF_023055355.1. Taxonomy (NCBI): domain Eukaryota; kingdom Metazoa; phylum Chordata; class Aves; order Passeriformes; family Icteridae; genus Agelaius; species Agelaius tricolor. The sequence goes on from NW_027269272.1 coordinate 14,193,555, forward strand.
CAGCCTGCCCTGCAGCTGCCTCATTGCCCAGAAATGTGGGGAGGTTTCATTCCTGAATGAAGCATTCCGAGCGTGTCTGGTGCCCCCCTCCTTGCCCTGGTTTCTCCACAGCTTTTCTCCTTCCTGCCCTTTGATGTGTGGCCCCTCCTCTGCTCCAGGGCACAAACTGCTTACCAGGTGGGGATGACTGAGATGACTGAGATCCCACCCCACAATTAGGGGCAATTTTAAGGTTATGCTTTTCCCTGAGCCCTTGCTCTGGAGTGGCTCAGAGCAGGCTGCTGCTGTGGGCTAAGGACAGGTGGGACATGGAGCAGGCTCTGGACTCAAGGAGTGTCAGCTCCTGCTGGCTCCTGACTTCTCAGCATCCTGGCCATGGCCACTCCTGCAGCAGGAGTTCCATGGTGTAGGGGAATAGAATATAAGAAAATAAAGATAGTGTAGAAAGTAATCTTACCCCTAAGGAGTTGCAGCTGGGCCAATTATCAGAGATTAGCAACAGGCCTGACTTTAACAGGCCACAGCTGTGACCAATGTGAAGAAGATGCTATAAAAAGAGTAGGGTGAGACAAAGATGCTATAAAAAGAGTAGGCCCATTGAGAAGGGAGTGGGAGTTAGTTGGCTGCTTTGTGAAGAAGAAACAGTCAGTGCTCTTAGGAGTTGCCCATAAGAAACACCAAGGAGGTATCAAACTTTTGTGATAAGGAGATAATAGCATAGAACCCCTGCAATTAGATGACAACACCATGGAGCATGGCTGGGTGAGCACCTTGATGCTCTGGTGTGACTCTGGCTGCAGAGTGCCAGGAGCCAAAAGGGCAGTGCCCAGCCCAGTAATGGCCAGGCACTGTGGCAGATCATGGACTCTGTGCTCCCCTGGGCCATTCACCCCCAGCTGGTGCTGCTGGCTCTGTGCTGGATGGGCCAGGCACAGCTCTGGTGGTTGTTGAGGTCCTAGGACACACTTTGGCTGTGCTGTTTCAGGGCACACCTTGGCTTCATGGCCCCAGAAGGGGACAGGACTGAGCTGTCTGTGGCTCCTGGAGTGGCATTTGGGCAGTCAGGAGCTCGTGTGTGTGCATGTGTGAATAAGGCATGCAGGGCAGCATGTAAAAACACATCTGGAGAGAGTAAGTCTCAGCAGAGATTAGATTAAAGTGTAATTAAACACAGAGAGCTTCCTGTCAATTACTCAATTCTTGTATAACTCTTGGGGATGGCTGCTCTGCTGTCAAAGACATTTGCTGGGCACCTGTTGGAAAAAGTGCCAGGTCAGCATCTTTCCTTGTAATAAGATTTAAGAGTCTAGAAGAAAACTGCTGAAAAGTCTTACAGCTCCTCAGACAAACCTGTGATGTGTCATGCTGCTTCATGCTCCTCCTGTACTCACAGCAAGTGACTGTGATGGGGACAAGGACATTGCAGTGGCCTGGAGGATCTCCAGGGCTCAAGTAGGAGGCTGAGGATGCTGCATGTCCCCCCCTTGGAGCATGGCCATGGCTGCTGCTGGACCAAAGGGCACAGGATGGGAGCTGCTGCTGTCCCCAGCCCCTCTCAAAGGCTGTGGCATTTCTCTCCTTCCCCTGCCATTTGCACCCAGGCCTGAGGCTTTAGTGAGTGGCTGCAAGGCAGAGAGCTCTGCAGCTGCAGGCAGTACCCAGACACGTGGGGTGCCTTTGTTTGCCTGGGTGAGCAGCCAAGTTGCAGCCCATCTCCAGCTTCGTACCAGCTGCAGATCCAAGGCAGCTGACTGGCCTGCCAAAAACCTAAACACGTCGAGGACCAGGGAGTGGCTTGTGCCAGGGCTGAATAATGATGATCCCAGCACACTTATAAAGAGAAGCAGAGAGCTCCCCACAGAGCTGGTCCTCTGCGGAGCATCACTGTGCCTCGCCCACCAAGGTATGTCTGAATTGGGAGATTCAAAATGGGAACTGTCTGTCTGCAGCTGGAGACAGACTGGGCTTTTCTTCTGAACTTGGGGAAAATGTTGCTGCTGCTGCTGTGCAGGAGTTTCCAGCCAGGGAAGCAGATCAGCCCAGTGCTGCAGGGTCTGTGCATGCCAACCTGCCCCAAGCAGAGCCCAGAGCATGTGGGCAGCATCCTGGCTCCAGCAACTGTTTGGGTGTGAGCAGCACAGCTCCTGCTTCTGCTCTGCAGGAAAGCCTGTCCTTTCCCTCCTCACCCCATGCTTGTGGGGGTCTGTTCCTGTTGTATTTGGTGCTGATTTGAATCTGTACCAACTTCCCCACCTTGCAGTGCTGTGTATATCCTGGCATACAAAGACCTCTCCAGAGGCAGCTCTCCCACCCTGTTGCAGTGTCAGGCAGCCCTGGCTTGCCTGGGGATGTCCCTCCTGCCATGCAGGTGTACAGAGCTCACATCCATGTCCCAGGGCCTCAGCTCTCTGCTGGCTCTGGAGTATGTCCCTTGTGCTCCACCATTTTAAAGCAAACATCCTGCATTTCCCCTTGCCTTGGCTTTGGACAAACAATGACACTCCTGTGGGTCCTTGGACATTTATCACCCCTGCCCCTTGCTAGGTGTCAGATGCAGGTGATGAGTACAAGTGTTCTCACCAGGTATTGCCTGGCTTTTTGTGGCACTGCTGGGCACAGCCTGAGCACAGGCAGGGCTTAAGGCTGTTTTGGGACTTCTTTGGCACTCTTCTAATGATTCCTTCCTCCTTGCTGTGCCCCTGAGGTGCCCTGCTGCATGTCCTATCCCTCGTGCTGCATTTCACACAAAGCTCTGCTCCAGGGAGGCCCCAGCTCAGCTGTTTTCCTTCTGCCCAGGTGCATTTCCTGCCTGCATCCCAGTGCAGCCATGCTGGGCACGGCAGTGCGGATCTCGGTTCTGCTCAGCCTCTTCAGCGTTGGGAAAGGCCAGATGTTTCATGTGGGACCATGCCCAGATCCATCAGTTCAAGAAGAATTCGATATCAACAAGGTGAGAAAAGTTTTCTAAAAATCTCATAGGGTGCAGCTAGTGAAGCTAAGTGGGCATGGGAGTGACAGCAATTGCCTGGTGCAGGTGGCAGCTCTGGTCACACCTTGTGCCAGTGTGGGTCTGCAGCTCTGCTCTCCCCCAGTCCCAACCACCGAGGGGCAAAAACTGTGCTGACAAAAACAGGCTGCTCTGCTTCAGCTCACTCAGGTTAAAAACATCTCTTTAAACTTTCTTCTCTCAGTATTTGGGGAAATGGTACGAGATAGAGAAGCTGCCCTCAACTTTTGAGAAAGGAAGCTGCATCCAGGCAAATTACTCATTGAAGGAGAACGGGAAGTTCAAGGTGATCAACAAGGAGATGCTGTAAGTGTTTATGTTCCTCACTGTGGTAGTGGCACTGCTGTCACCTCTCTTGCTGTCCTCAGTGTTCATTTTTCTCTAAATTGCCAGTGGCTGGGGCTGAGGGTGCTGGGGGAGGCAGCCTGTGGTTGCTGTAGCTCTTCTGAGGGATATGGGGCTCTGGTTCCTGCCAGTGACCTGAGGATCATCAGGTCTCTGTCTCATTGTCCAAGGTGAGTGATAAGAAAATAGATCAAATGTACATGGTGACCTCAGCATAAAATAGCCTGGATCTCCCCCCTGACAGGCTTGCCAGCCCCAGAGATGACTGAGAAACTGGATGCCCTGGGTCCTGTTCTGGGGGGGGGGGTCATGGGGCTGGTTATGGGATGGCAGCTACCACCTTGTGCCCCTGCATGCTCAGAAGTGCCTGTGCCTTGTGCTCCTCTCTGCTCCAGAGTAAAGAGACACAAGGAAAAGGGGCAGGGAAGGTGAAGCAGATGAGTAGTTTTTACTTAAATATTTCTCAGCCTGTTTCTGGAGAATTTACCTTGCACAGGTAGTAACTGCTGTGCAAGGGGATCGGAAATCGTTGTCAGTTTAAATCAGTGGTGAAGTGAACGCTTTTCCCTTTTTTAGGGAATTAGGATAGTTTGCAATTATCCTGAGTCTTCCTGGATTTTTACATGGACAGATGCAGGTGCTAATTAATCTGTTTCCATCACCAGCCTGTGCTGTTGTGGGCTGCTGCTGTGAGGGGCTGAATGGATGGGAGGGAGCGAGTGCAGTGCTGTCCCCTGTGTTCCTGGCATGGCATGGGCACTTTGTTCTGGCTGACAATAACAGCAGCACAGGAACACATCCCTTGTGTCCGGGGGAGAGCAGCATGCCTGCTGTTCACAGAGTGCCCAGCACTGTCTCAGCAGCTCCACTGCTCAGGCTGTGCCTGGCAAACAGCTGGACATTCATTTGTGCCTGCATTAATCTGTGTGAGATTCATCCAGTCATTGCTGTCACTTTCAGGACCCTGAAATATCAGGGATATTTTGTGTGTGCATGGCTCCAGCATCAGCCCCTTGACCTCTGCTGCTGGCAGCATTCACTTCTGCCTCCTTGGCTGCTCCTGTTTTACAGGGAAGCGTGAAGCTTTCCTGCCTGATCATCAGAGGCAGCATCCAAGTCTTGAGGCATCTGTGCAAAAAACGTTGTTATGAGATGGGCAGCTCCAGTCTTAGGGCTTGCTGCCAGCAGGGCAGTGCTCTGAATGAGCAGCCAAAGAAACCCTGGCTCACCACACAGGTACAGATAATTTGCCTGAGGAGGAATGTGCAGTGACCTGGAAAAAGCACAGGTGATTAAACAGAAGTGAACATGTGCCTTCCACAACTACCAGGAGCTAAGCTGCTCCCTGGCACATCCAAGATCATGGATGGGATCCTCCCATCCTCCCATGCTGCATTCCTCCCAGCCAGTGCAGAGCAGTCTTGCTCTCCTTCCCCTCTCTCATTGTCACCCTGGAACCAAAGGACATCCAGCTGACAGGGCTATTTGGAGAGAGACAGCCTGGGATGCTGGGGTGGTTTAACCTGAGAGGCCATCTACCCAGCTGCCCCTGGCCCAGGACCTGCTGTGCCCCGAGTGCTGCTGAACACATCCTCAGGGCTGCTGGGGTTTACCAGTACCCATTTCAGCCACCTCTTGGCAGGTAGTTGTGTCAGGAGGGATGATTTAGTGGAAGTGAACAAACGAGATCTCCCACTTTCCTGACATTTTTTCTCCCCTTTGTTGTCTCCCCTTAGTGCCAATGGCAGAATCAATGAAGCTGAAGGAGAGCTCATGCACATGGATGTGAAGCAGCCGGCCAAGCTGGGCGTGCGCTTTAACTGGTGTAAGTGTGTGCTGGGAGGGCTCCTGGTGCCCAGGGCAGGGCTGTGCTCTGCCCATTGTGCCGTAGCACCGGGGGGATGGGGGGGAGCTCCCCATGTGGCTGCAGCAAAGGGCTAAAATAGACGTTGTGAGCAGCAGGCAGTGGTTTGGTGGCACTGATGTGCCATCTACCACTCTCAGTGGTGAACTCTTCACCAGCTGGTCTCAAAGCAAGAGAGATCAGCAGCCTTGCCATCCCTCCGGGTCATTCCAGAGATGGGGACGGGCAGGTGGGGGAGGCAGCCCCACAGTGCTGCAAGAGCCAAGAATAAGCTTGTTTCTCTGCACACTATGGTACAGCTACTTGCCCACGCTGTCTCTACGTACAAGTGGCTTTTAATAACCATTAATTATATGGTTTTGTTCGCTTGTTCCTTCCCTTGTCACTCTAACACTCCACAGGGGCCTCCTGAGGTGCTGTGCCACATTGCATAGCACTTTGCTCTGTCTGCAGCAACACTGGAAACTGAGCTGCAGTGTCCCCTTGGATCACGTTTTATTCTGCTCCCTGGCACCTTTTCTTTGGCAGTTTCATAGCTCTCTTTTGCAGAGGGGCTATTTGGAGAAATGGGTGGAGGAGGGGTAGTTGCAAAGGCAGTACAATGACTGTTCCATGAGCACAGCCAGACTGGATTCTGTGCTGCTACTGCACCACCACAGCCATTTCACCTGCAGCATGTGCAGCCCCAGCTGCCTTCACTGTGTGTGAGCCCCAGAGAGCAACTCTGAGCTCAGCTGGCTCCCCATGGCAGTGGGTGGTGGTTTGTGCTCCTCCTGTCACCCATGTCAGCTCCTAGCACTACAGCTTCTTCCTGGCAGCCAGCACCCCCACACTGGTGAGGCTGGGCTGGCTTTCATCAGCCCAGGAGAGCTGTTCAGGTCATAGCGTTAACTTTCCAGAAAGACCTTCACAGTTAGGGCTTTGTGTCTTTCCCAAGTTCTTCTGGGCAGAACAAGGAGTCCTGGTAGGCTTTTATAAATTATAGCTGCCTGTACTGACCACAAGTGTGCAGCAGCCAAAGTGGGAACAGTCCCAGGAGCTGTGGCTGGGGTGCAGCAGAGCTGTCCAGAGCTGGTTACACACAGCAATCATGGTACCCTCCTCTCTCCTAGTCATGCCTGCTGCCCCTTACTGGGTCATCTCCACTGACTATGAAAATTACTCCCTGGTTTACTCCTGCACTAACATCCTCTGGCTCTTCCACATGGACTATGCCTGGATTCTGTCAAGAGCTCCTGACATGCACCCAGAAACCGTGGAGAACCTGAAGGGTGTTCTCCAGTCCTACAAGATCGACACCGATAAAATGATCCCCACTGACCAGGCCAACTGCCCTGCTGAGATGTAACTCCTGGCATGCAGTGACACAGCACCAGACCAGAGACAAACTTTGTTGCTTGCTTTATTATCCATTAGAATTTCTCTGTGTACCTGAGAATTTTAATAACAGTAGGTTCCTCTTTGCTAGCAGTAGTTTGCCAGCCCAGATGTACTCCTTGCTGCCATTCCCTGTATTGCTCTTCCCCCTCTTTTTGTCTTTCTCTGACTTTTGTAGCATAACTGACTGAGTCAGTGCTAATGGGTGAAAGAAAGAAACCCTGCAGTGCAGACCTGACACTCTGCTGCTGCTGTGAGTCCTCCAGGATGTGGAAGGGAAAGGGTATGAGTTGTGATGTGCAAGTATTAGTCCTGGGGAAAAATCGTTCATGACACAGCCCCATGTTCATTTCCAAATTTTGTCTTGATGCTTCTGGGCCTGCCAGGAATCTACAGTGTCTGAGCTACACTGGGCACTGCCTTAGCAGCAGCAACATCCAGACATGGTGGGTCAGTCCTGCAGCCTGAGGCAGGGGGAATTGAAAGCTTTCCAGAACAGGGCTGTAGGCATTTGTAAGTTAGCAGACCTCCTTGCCAGAAATCAGATCTTGCCCTTTGTATTTTAAATCTAAAAATATCCAGAGATTCAGCATCACTCCATCCCTAATGTCTATATGTGTCCTTCTCTTGCCTCTAATGAGGCTGGTCCTGCCCTCCCAAGGGGCCAGCTCTGACTGTACTTGTAAGCAGACATAAAGAGATGGGGCTGCTCCCTTGTTCTGTCTTCCAGAGGCTTTCCCCTGAACAGCAGAGGACAGCAGGCTCTGCCTGACATCCTGCCACTGCTGCTGCTGCACGTGCTGAGTGCCCGCTGGTGCTGCTTCTGCCCTGGCAGGTGTTCAGCAGGCACCACGACAACTCTGCTTGGATAGCATTCATGCAACTCATTAAAAATGATATAAAAATACCTGCTTCAGGCCTTTTGTACCCTCCCAGCTGCACAGCTTTTGCCAGCAGGCTGGGGTGCTCAGTGTGTGGGGCCTGCTCCTCCTCTGGGGCTGCAGCACCACCACAGCAGGGCTGCAGTGAACATGACAACCACAGCTGAAGGGAAATGGTTTGTTCCAGGAGCCTGGAGCTCTCTCCAGCTCTCCAGGGTTGGATGTATGGGCACCTCCCATTGTCTGAGTCCTGCCAGCAAATTTGTGTTGTGGCTTTGGCTGACAGTGACCCCCATCTCCTGCTGCTTTTACTGACATGTAGAAATAATGACACGGATGTAGAATGCTGTAAATCTGCAGGAAACATTCTACACTTATTTTGGTGGGACCCTGGTGGTGTGGGTGTGCTGCAGAGCACTTTCTTGCCCTGGGAGAGCTACAGGAGCTGAGCAGGAAGCCAGTATGTCACTAATCTTTACCAGTCAGAGGAGACCAGGATGGGAGGGACCAGAAACAACTGCCATGTTGAAGTCATTATCCCTTTAAACTTTCAAATCCTAATGCCACAGTTCCTGTGACACAGAATTAAACACTCCACCCAATTTTTCAGGCTATAAGGATGATGGACATGCCAGGATACAAACAAATGCTCAGTTATTCCCAAGTGTGTCAGATTCTGGGTGTAATCATTTCATCACTGCTTCGTCAGGTTCCTATTTTCCTTCTCACATGGATGGTGCTGCTGTAGCCCTCATTCTGTGTGATGCAAGCCCATGGCACGTTGGCTGTGCAGGCACTGAGCCCTAGGGGTGGGAACCTGCAGCCCCATGGGCAGGGCAAGCGCTGCCCAGCACTGGATCTGGCTGGGAATGGGATCTCCAGGTGTGGCAGAGAAATGGGAATGTTTCACTCACAGACAAACCCCTGCCATGCCTGGGCCCTCTGGAGACTGCACTGGCTCCTTCACTGTGCTACAGACACCATGACAAACCTGGGCTGCTCTGGCAAACACGGTGCGCTGGGGGCATCACAGCCCAGCTGCAGCCTGCCCTGCCACTGCCAGCTGGTGTCCCCAGCACAACAGCACACATGGGACACCCTGCAAACCCTCGGGTGTGGGTGGCAGTGCCAAACAGGCACCAGCCCCACACAGTCCCAAGAGCTCCGTGGATGTGCAGACACCCCCAGGGCAGCACACGCCAGACCTCTGTGTCCGTGTGTCCTCATCAAAGGAGGTGTGGATCTGAACAGGAGATGCCAAGAAGATGGAGCCAGGCTCTTCTCAATAGCACCAACCACTAGGATGAGAGGCAATAGGCAGCAAGTGATGCACAGGAAATTTCACCTGAATATGAGGAAGAACTACTTCACTGTGCAGGTAATGGAGCACTAGAACAGTTTGCCCAGAGAGGCTGTGAAGTTTCTGTCACTGGACACATTCAAGAACAATCTGGACACAATCCTGTGCAATGTGACCCCTTCTGACCTGACCAATTCCATGATTCTGTGTCTGGTCCCTGCATCTCTGTGCCTGTGTCCCCCAGTGTCACTGTATCCCGTGTCCGTGTATCTGTGTCCGTGTCCCTGCCGTGTCCATGTATCCCTCTATCCCCGTGTCCGTGTGTCCCTCTATCCCCGTGTCCGTGTGTCCCTCTATCCCTGTGTCCGTGCCGTGTCCGTGTGTCCCTCTATCCCCGTGTCCGTGTGTCCCTCTATCCCTGTGTCCGTGTGTCCCTCTATCCTCGTGTCCGTGTGTCCCTCTATCCCTGTGTCCGTGCCGTGTCCGTGTGTCCCTCTATCCTCGTGTCCGTGTGTCCCTCTATCCCCGTGTCCGTGTCCGCGCTCCCCGCGCACGCAGAGCGCCCCCTCGCGGTCGCGCCGGCGCACGGCGGCAGGGGGCGCTGTCGGTCCGCCGGCCGCCAGGGGGCGCAGGCGCGCGGGCTGAGGCGCTGGCGCGGGGCGGGCCCGGCCGGGGCGGTGGCGGCGGCGGCGGCGGCGGAACCGGGCGGGCGGCGCGGCCATGGAGGAGCCGTCGGTACCGGACGCCTCGGCGACGCGGCGGGGGCCCATCAAGGGCATCCTGAAGAAGAGCGGCAGCAAGGCTACGTCGGGAGGGGCCGTGGGGGCGCGACAGCCCAGCCAGGCCTGCGAGGAGGACGAGCAAGGGTGAGGCCCCGGTGGTGGTGGGCGGCGGCGGGTCCCCGCAGGGCCTCCCTCGGCCGTCCTGCTCCTTCGAGGGGCCCGCCGGGCGGGATCCGCCGGGCGGCGTCCCCAGCCGGGGCTGCTGCTGTGCCCCGTGCCCGGGGGATGCTGCACGGGTGGGGCGGGGGTCCGTGCCGTGCCCCCCGTGCGGCGGCGGGCCCGGAGCTCGGCTCCGCTCGGCGGTGCGGATCCGGCAGTGGCAGCTCCTGCCGAGCCCGGAGCTCCGCTGGGAGCCCGGGGATGCCGCGATCCGGCAGTGGCAGCTCCTGCAGGGGCCGGAGCTCCGCTGGGAGCCCGGGGATGCCGGGTGTGCACCTGAGCGGAGGCGGGGAGCACTGTTCGCATGTCGCCGTGGCTCCCGCCGAGAAGTGGATGTCACCTGCTGAGTGTGGCAGCTCACAAAGGGTTTTGCCGATGCTACGAGGATAGTTCGCAGTTTGGGAAATGCGCTTGATTTATTCTCAGCCTTCTCATAGGCAGCTCATTTCTTGTAATCAAAAGCATGTCTCTGGAGAGGGGACCTCTCCTGGGCTGAAACATCATCAAGATGTATTCTCGGTTGGGCAGGAGCCATCCATGAAAATCTCACACTTGAGAATGTGCACAGCCTTGTGGTTTGTTATTTGAATGACATGAAAGTCTTGGTTTAATTGTAACATGCCTAGTTAGTCCAGATATGCTAGAAGTGGTCTTCTGCTGGCCAGCACCTGTCCTTGCTGGTTAAGAATCCTACACTTTTCCTCACGCTCCCAGTATATGCTGCCTGCGGTTGCTCTGATTCCCCATCAAGTTATGATGAGCAAGGTTTGACCTGAACTCACTGTTTACAAATTGGCTTTGGACAGTTTTCTTTTTTCGGCACCTTTTTGAGTATTGCAAGGAGCGAAGTAATGATAAAATAAAATGGTCGTGCTGGTCAGTTTTTTTATTATTATGGTAGTACTCCTTTCATCTTTGCCTAGTTAAGTCATGAATGTAGTCTAAAGTCAGCAAGGTAAGAAAGAAGAGCTTTTGGGTTGCAGTGTTGCTTGTGTTAGCTGCTCCTGCTTTCCAGAGAAAAATTTCAACTGAATGAATGAGATGATGTTTCTGAAACAGGTGAGTGTAAGTAGCAATATGTTACACAAACGTGATTTTTTCTTTTCCTTTTCTTCACTTCTGATATGTAGCTTGATGTGTGTAGCACCACACCAGACATAAATTACAACTGGCTGTTGGTAGCCTGTGTTTAATTTTCTGCAGTTTCTTTTGTACCATGTTGAAAAATGAGTAGAAGTTGGAATATGAACTGATGAGTGTATGGTATATTGGTTATTGCACACAGTAATTTCTTGGGAAGCAGGGGGCTAGAGTCCAGCATCTATTTCCTGTTTACCAATTTCCTGTGAGCCAATAAAGTCAGATTAATTCTGAAATTGCCTTGCAAGTTGAAAGATATTGGCTAAACCTGGCAGGCTGCATTAGAAAATTTCCTGGAAAGATCAGTGCAGGGTATATAAAGCTGGTTTCTGTGCAGGTATTATCTTTGGATGGCAATGTCTCAATATATCAGTGTTGTTTCTGATTTCAGCTAAACAGTTTTGGTTTTAGAAGAATGCTAAGTAGTACAGTTGTGATTTTCCTTTGAGATTGAAGATTAGTTAATAAATTCAGGTATCTGTTTTCTTAATTCTTCTGCTTATTTCTAATATTGACATTCAGGTCTGAAGATCTTTAAAAATATCTGTAGATGAAAGAGCTCATTGTGTCAGCTGTCATCTTTTAAAGCACGATGTTCAGAGCTCTCATGTACTTGCATCATTACTGACCTTGTGCTGCCGTTAGTGATGGTAACATTGTTTGGAAAATTTCCTTAATGAAAATGTGATGCAAGAATGAAGCTTGACAAAGTGGGACACCACTGGAACTACATCCTAAGAGATGGTGGTTTAATGGCAGATGTGTTCTTGGATACACACTAGGGTACAGTATTTTATTCCTTCAGACCACTGTAAGAGCCCGTGAGTGAGCAGGTGTGATATTTTACAAAGGAATTGTGGAAGTGTGTGTGTGCACAAGCAGCTGTGTTGGAAGAGGTGAGTCTGCTAAGGCAGGAGCAAGGGAGGTGTGAGAGGCGTTCCTTGGCTGTTACTGCTGCTGAAACTTCTTGCCTGTCCTGCTGTGATGTCAGATGAAGTTATTGTATATTTTTAAAGCTGTGAGAACATACAAATGACCACTTATGAGATTTTTTCAAATCTCATTTTCCTAAGGAAGATTAGATTTCCTATTTCTGCATCTGAAGGGGTGTCAGGATGCATTTTTCTGTGATGGTCCTAAGCCATGTCATTAGTGTTGTGCTGTGCAGACATGCCTAAGCATGCAAAGTTGGAAACAAACAGGGGAGGTGTGGGTTTTCAGAGCACTTAGTCATTCTCCTGTGAGGGCTTTTTACAAGCAGGGGTGAAATTACATGTTTGTCTCTTTGCCACTAATGGCATTTTTCCCCCTAGGTGAACTTCAGGTTGTGCTTTGGGAGGTGTTCCACAGCCAAGGCTTTTAGTGCTGGAATCTGAGTTTGAAAAAATAAGTGTGAAAAACTAAGCCACTAAAAAGTTGTTCAGTCTTTTATTCATGACTCACTGAGTTGCTCAGTGTGGGCTGTCTGATTTCCAGCACAGTGCATGCCAAAGGAATTGTTCCAAGATTGCCAGTATTATTATTAGGTGGAGTTGGGAGCCTGGGCTATAAACCTTGATGTGCTCTGGGCAAGTGAACCCAAGGCATGGGAAGGGAATGTCTCCATCTGTTGTGTTTCCTTGTCAGCTGAGCTCTGGCTCTTTACAGCGGCTGTGTACCCTGTGTACCATTGTCTAAGTGCTCTGGCTGGTAAAATTCCTCACTGTGCAACACAGGCAGCATCTTGTGTTGGTCGTGGAAGAACTTTAGGCTGTGTTAACCTGGGTAAGCTGGGGATTTTTCGACTCCTAAGCAGACAGTTTTGAATGAGTGGCGTTCCTGGAGCGGAGCTCCTGCTTTGTCATCACGGAGCTCATGACTGCCCGCCCTGCCAGAGCCGCGATCTGACTCACGTGTTGTCCGCTTATGCTGCAGCCCTTGTGTTTGCACAAAATGATTCAATGGTCCTGAAGCCTCAAACATGAGACCTTGGCACTGCCTGTTGTGTGCTGGGGGGATTAAGATCATTCAGTTTGTATTAATTTCTGGAGTGTAAGCCCGTGGCATGCAGGATTCAGCATCAACCCCCACATCTGTTTTTTTTCTCTTTAGTTTTTTTCCCCTACATTGTATTATGCAGTGATCTTGTAAATGTATAATGTAGTTTGTGCTTGGAATTTTGCTTTATCAAGTTTGTTTTACAGATCTTATTCTGCCTAAGAGCACTTGTGTTATTGAGATTGAATATCTTTCAGATCTGTTATTGGATTGGTCTGTGTTTGAGCAAGAGCAGTTAAGTGGAAGCCTTCCAGCCAACTGCCCCCTCCCACCCCCCTCAAAAACCCAAACAACAACCACCCTAAACCAAACAAAAACACCCACAAAACTCACAAAGTCCTGTAATGTTTGCTTCCTTAACTAATAATTTACAACAAGAATATACTAATTAGTCAAATTTTTGTGTTATTCTGAAATTAAAATTATTGGCTTAATCTAAGGGAAAGACCACCTTATATGAAATTTGCAATAACCTTTTTAGAGAAAATGTGGAACATGGTGGTTTGTGTTGATTAAACAGTTTTTGTGGCTTTTAGATCAGTGGAGGGATGGCTCTTTCTCTGGCCACAAGGCAATTGCTTTTCTTGTGGCTTATGTATTTTGTCAGTGAGCAGTCAGTGTGGGTGGGATTTAGTTTCTTCAAATATACATAAAATGGTACATTTTCTGGTTGACTAAGAAAATTCTAGATAATGTAGCATCACTGGTGCCTGTCTGTATAAAATGTGAAACTCCCTCGGCTTAATTATAGCAGTGAATCACTTGGCTTATTATCCCAATTTAGGATGACAAAAGCACTATTAATAATCAGCTTGTTCTGTGCTACTTATGTCACTGCAGGAGGGGATTTGTTGGTTTCTATTGTTTATGTAACAGTTTTGCCAATAATCATTCCAGTTTCTTCAGCAGAGGTGAACTGAAAGATTGGGTTCTGTTGAAGTCTTGTGGGGTGTAATAGGGAGAAGAGTTCTCTTTTTGCAAGTTACTGTAAAATCAAGCAGTTCACAAGATAGTAATTGAACAAGACCAGGAGTCTCTGAATTATATGAATAAGAATATGTTTATAGATAATTGAGTTTGTTTAGGGAAATTGTGACTTGTTAGGGAAATTAAATTGCACTGATAATTTGCTATGACCTAAGTATGTACAGAGCACTATTTAATAGTCCTACTTTGAACATGTCTGTGTGTCATAACAGTATTTTTTGTGCTTAGTATGTAGTAGAGAGCAGATGATGTTTTAAAAATTCCCTCTGTGGTAAAGCAGAACTAATTGTTTTAGAATAGAAGAAAATTCAGTTTTCTTTTCTTATTTCAGTAAAAAGTCCCAGAAGTGGGATGAAATGAACATCATTGCTACGTACCACCCTGCAGGCAAAGATTATGGCTTGATGAAAATCGATGAGCCAAGCACTCCTTACCACAGGTATGCTTGTTAAAGTGTGGGTCTGTGTGCTGCCAGGTGGAACTGTGGGTTTAGAGCAAAATTTACTTTGTGGATGTTTTAGTATTACTGTGCAGGCCTGCTGGGTGTATGCAACATACTCAGATCTACAAAGCTTCTAAATAAGGAGGACAGTCTGAAAGGACAAAGTATGAAGGACAAAGTTTAGAAGGTTTGTTCTAGCAGGCTTTAGCCTTTGAATGGAATAAATAAGTCTGACTTCTATTGATTTTATTTTTTTTTCAGTACTAGAATATAATGTCATATCAATATTTAAAGTTGATTTGGAAAGCTTTTAAAGCATTAAAGGAGTCTTTTAATTGAGTGTTTTAACTTGACTGTTTTCTTGAGCAAACTACAAAGTGGAGCAAATTACTAAAAGAGGCTGCTTTTTGTTTGCCCTCCAAGCATGACAGGAGAAGATGATGAGGATCCAGTGAGTGATTCAGAATGCGAGCCCTTAAGAGCAGATGTGTTGAGTAAAAAGTAAGTATTGTAATAATAAAAACTGAGTAGATGTGAAGAAAATGTGCTCTTTCCTGGGGTAGATTTTCTTTATGGAAAGCTGTTGCTGGTTTCTCTAGAAGCATTTCTGCTATTGTCAAATTAAGTGGTTATCAGTGTTTGATAGTGCTACTGGTAATTCAAATCTCTTGCACATTGTTACTACATACAAATATGGCAAGAATAATGAACAAAACTGTTTGTATGAGTATTCTGAAATGTCATGTATTTTAAATAGTGAAAAACTTGCTGTTTCAGCATTTTGTATTGCATGATTTATGTAGACTGGCAGCTGCAGCTGAAGGTAGAGGACCCAAGATTATAGCAAGGCAAGAAGAAAGCAGTGAGGAGGAGGATGAGGATGAAGAATTAACACCTGAAGAACGGGGTAGGCATAAGTTGTTTTCTTTCTTTTGTTTAGACTCTTTTCCTACAGATAGTTTCAGGTTTTCTGTGAGAAATATTTGCAAAGAAGAAGTACTATCAGAAAAATGTTGTGATTTGAAAATAGAGATAAATCATGTTTGAACAAATATGCTGCTTGTCTCTGGTTGGAATGCTTTGTTTGGGATCTACATATAAACAGGAATTTGCTGTTGTTGGCTGCCTCCTTGTAGACAAGCTTAAGGTATGGGAGTTCCTGCTAAGACACCTCAAATAAGAAGTTCTCGTTTGGGGCTGAAGGAATAGTTCTTAAATTGAACATATTTCAGGTAGATGTAATTCAGTGAGTGCAACTACAAATAAAATGCTGCTAATTGCTTGCAAATGTACAGATGATCTTTCTGTTGTTCTCAAAGCAACTGGTAGATGGATGCAGTAGGAAGTCTACAGTTATTCCAAAGCAAATAGCATCTTTAACAGAGCTATTGTTTCATGTTAACTTGCACTACAACGTTTTCAGGGAACAGTGAAACAACAATACTTCTAAGGTTTCAGGCTTGTATTATCTAGCTGGTGCTTCTCAAATTTCCTGGCCTTAACTTTGAGTGTGAAACCTTGCTATACTAAAGGAAGGAAAATAACAAAGTGTTGGGGCTGGTGTAAGCAAAATTTACTTGAATTATAATGCATTACTGCTGGATA
Organism: Agelaius tricolor; assembly: GCF_023055355.1. Classification (NCBI taxonomy): domain Eukaryota; kingdom Metazoa; phylum Chordata; class Aves; order Passeriformes; family Icteridae; genus Agelaius; species Agelaius tricolor. Next base: position 14,209,481 of record NW_027269272.1, read on the forward strand.
TGCTGATGTTTAATATATGGAGCAGAGCTGGCTTCAGGCCATGGGGAAAGTGGAAAATATTTTCTTCTACATGTGGTAAATATATCTGTCATCCTGACCTTTGGTGGCTAGCCAGGAGTCAAGCCACACATCTGCAAAAGTTCATCTTCTGTCCCAGCAGTACGTCTCAATTTGTCCTTGAGTTTACTTAGAAACAAGGCTTGTGAAACTTCAGAGTTTTGTGTATTTCTACCAGATGCTTCTCGTAGTTCAGACTTGGTCTTAGTTGCAAACAGGTTCTTATAAAAGTGCTTCTGAGATTCCAATTACTATCCTTTTTGTAAGTCAGACTCATTTTAAAAGAACACTCCACTGCTTGAAGACAATAATTTTTATTCAGTGAGTTCCTCTTTGAAGAAGATATGTTAATTTTTTTTAAGGGAAGGAACAACGATTTCCATTTGTTTGCCCACAGAGAAAAAGAAACAGTTTGAAATGAAGAGAAAAATGCACTACAATGAAGGAAGAAACATCAAACTGGCAAGGCAGCTCATTGCAAAAGAACTACATGGTGAAGAAGAGGAAGATGATGAGGATGAAGAGATGCGTGATGCTGCAGATGTAGAAACAATGAATACAGAAGCTACCGAACACGGTGAGCCACTGGTTAGTTAAAAAACACCTTGAGCTGTTGGGAAATGAATATACTCAGGTGTGAGATGACTGGAAGGAGTACAGTATGTATGTAACACTCCATGAGTAAGGTTGCACTCTATCTTGATAGGTAGATTTGTAGCATGGAACAAAAACTCAGTGTTGATAAACAACATGTAGGCTTGTGTTTGTTGTGGCATAAGAGAAATCAAACATTTCCGCTTCTTACCATTTTCCCAACGTAGCTGACTTTGGGTAGTGAAGTTGCCAGCATCCTTTTTAAATGAGGAGCTGTCTTGTACTGAAACTTTATTGGCCACATGGTAGAGCCTGGCTTTTTGTTGTGGGTCATTTCCTATTCTGCTCCAAATCTATCCTGTAGCCAGCAATGGAAGATTACCATCAATGTTTCCTCCCTGTTCAGAGGACTGTATTTATCTTCCTGAGGAAAAACACTGTAATGTAAAACTGCTGTTAGGTTTTCAATACAGACTTGTCCTTGAGCAGAAATGCTCATTGCTCTAATATGGGATAAGACTCTCAACTTTACTTTTAGTGCAGCTACTGGAAGAAGGTCTGGGATATTTGAAGAAGTGGGAACTGTTGCTGGAACCTGTTTCAGGGCTGTCTCTTCATAGGAAACTCATAAAGCTGTAGAGGCTGACACCTTCTCTTTCATCTTTAAACTTCTCTCAGGGTGAAAAGTCTTAGACTTTTGTGGTGATATTCTGGTGAATAATTACAGGTCACTCCCCACCTCTTTATGTAACAGCACTTTGAATAAATTTTTGGCATAAACAAACCACACATCTGTTGCTCATGAGACTGGTGGCAGTGAAGTCTGTAAGCCTTGTTCATCTGTGGTAGGCAAAGCTATGAGATATTAGCATGGTCTGCAGACTTGGGAAGATGCTGCATGGGTTTAACTTGGTTCACATCTGCTTTTCACAACCATGTGAACTAGGAATTTGTCTAAAATTCATTTAAATCCCACGCAATAAAAAGGAGATTTGCAAAGTTGCGTGTTTAAGTTCTGTGGATTACACTTTTTCGTCCTGTTATTTACTACAAGAGGACTAATTCCTTCACAATTGCTCTGAAAGGGTCATTAGCAATGTGTCTGAGACCCATTACTGGAGTGACTATCCAGTAACTGAACATAGGCCTTATAATGGCTATTTACTAGAACTTCACTCTCCAGGGGAAAGGAGGGCTGCAGCAGCCAACCGTATGAGCCTTCTGCATGGCCTGAAGCTGCCATCTCTCTGCACTCTGCTGTAAAACAGAGGCAACTCCGCTCCCCAGCTGCATTCGCCACTGGAAAGAAGGCAGACCTTTGCAGCATTTTTCCATCTCTATTGTTGAAGTCCATTCCACCTTCCTCATAACCAGCTTCAGAGCCACAACTGGTAATTATCAATTTTAGACTGCTCATGGCTAATAGATTCCATAAATGTGACTGTCTGCCAGTGTAGCAACCTCTTAACTAACTGGTTCACCTCCACACCATAGCATATAGAAATGCTTCCCATTAAGCTGATGTAGTTCCCAGTTCTTGACTTTTCTATCATTCTGCTTAAACCTTCATGTTTTGTTATCTCCTAATCTCTATATCAGCTATCACAGCCTTTAATCCCTGTCCTTGATCAGTTCTTCTGAGGTTAAGTACTGATCTCACTTTTGTAGCAGGTGGTGAATTGAATGCCCTCAGATGGATTATGAGACAGGTTTGGGCAAAGGATGATGGGATGTGAACAAAAATGTTAATAAACCAGTCTTCTGTCACTGCCCACATTTTAAGAAATTCCTACACTGAGATGTGAAATGTTCAGCACACAGTTGTGTTAATGTCAAAGTTTTACTGAAATAACTTTTTTGAGATTGCATTATTTATTTGCTCTCATCTGTATTCTGAGGGTACAGAAGAATCTCCTTATTAATAAATGTTAATGGGATCTACAGAAGGTTTCTCAAATAGATGGATTTAACACTTGCTACTTCAGGTTCTTGGTCACTGTACTTTTGGTCATGCTGTGCTTTTGGTTACATTAAGCACTTGAGTATTTAAAAATTAGGCTATTTCCTTTGCAGAAGGAAATCAAAATCCTATTACTATTCATGTTCCTGAGAACAGTATATGGAAAGATTATTCACCTGGATAACTTTCAAAGAGCTCTTTGACTTGAAATTTTATTTTAAAGTGCTTTTGTCTAGAGCAGAAAAGGGAGGGTTTCCTTACTCTTGTACTGGGTGATACAGGAGTTGATTTTTGCAATGGCTCATTTTGGCATCATTCTGTTAAACTGACTAAAAGCACTGATGCTTGCTTTTAACTTCAACGAAAATATCCTGGGTTTTCTGCATGTATATTGTAGCTGTATTTTTATAAATTCTTCCATTTGACTTGAGTTCTTGGGAAGACGTGAAGATCATGAGATGATGTGGCTGCCACTGAGCTGTTGTGCTAGTCAGTCTATGTGAGTGACAGCTGCCATACAGGGTCCTTTTATTCCAATGGAGTAACATGACTTCTGTAGTAGTGACGACTGTTGCAAGTAAAGATGTGACATAAGAGGCATTTCTTAGTGCTCTGTTGTGACTCTGGGGTTTCACTGGCTCCTGGGATGTTTTTCAGCCAATTTGAGAATCTCTTCTCACTTGGAATTTTTTCTATCCGTCCTTACAGATTCTGTGCTTCTCTTACCTGATGTTTCTTTCTACCCTCTAATTCTGTCTGGTTTGTATTTGAGTCAAACTAACAGTACACTTCTAATCTCTACACTCTGCTTTCAAAGAATGGGCTAAAGACTTAGGACAGGTGTAAGGAGGCTCCTGTCAGATACCACCAGATCCATTAATACAAGTTGCACTTCTTGGTTACAGACTGAGATTTCTTGCTGATTGAAATGAAGATGGCCAGTCCAGTCAGTGATGGTGAGAACTCTTTGTATATTTTTGCTCCTGTCTCCATTGTGGCTACCAGGTGTTTTAAATGGATGGATCATTCCTTTCTTGCCTCAAGTTGCCATGTGTATGGATTCCAGCAGCCAAGCTCTTTTGTGGAAAACAAAGTATAAGTTGTAATAGACTGCATATAGCAGGGGGATTGGAGCTGGATGACCTATAAGGTTCCTTCTAAGCAAAACCAGTCTATGATTCTACATTTGCTTGCTTCAGCATTTCACCTTCTCTGGCTACTTGCTATTTATGACTCCATGGATAACATAAATAGACTTTGCCAGCAGAAGTGACCTTTGTTTCTTTCCATAAAAAATTTCCCTTTAGAAATTCTTTTGGAAATCACTGAAGGAAATATTCCTGATGTAGGTAAATTTAAGCATGATGACTTCAGTTCATACCTGTCTTCTGCTACATAAAAGTAGCAGAAGGGTGTTGTCTGTAGCAGTTCAATTGACAAGCAGTAAGACTATTGTTCTCTTTCTCTGGTTCATTTAGCTGCATTGCTCTGCTAACCCTGCTCAGATGGCACCCAGCAGCTGAGCTGTCACTGACTGGGTGTGCCCTTTGGCCTTTGCTAGATGCAGAATATGTTGTGTTTTCTTAACCAGGACAAGTATCACCCTAAAGATGAATTGAGTGAGAAGGCTGGGAGCACACAGCAATCAGCTCTGCTGGTTAACTGTTCTGTTTAACATGCTTGTTAAACTGCATGTTACCAAATCTAACTCATGCCCAAGCCTAACTGGCTTTTTAAAACGAATATTATCATTTTGATGAGGTACTCTTTGATCAGCACTGAGGAGGAGTTTCCTCTGATTTATTGCAGTGCTTTTGCTGAAAAGCATGAATTAACAACTTCCTGAAAACACACGACTGTACTCCTTCATGTATAAACTTGAGGTTTTTTTATTTCAAGTACCCCATCTAGAGCTGAAATCTGACCTGGGAAGTACTATGTTTGTTGGTGTTTCAGGAATCTCATGTGTTAGTTCTAAACACCTGAGTTAAATCCTCCCAGTTCCAGGGGGCTGAGCACTCAGTGCTTAGTGTGCTCAACAGTGGTGTTGGCCCTCTCTTTAGAGCATGAGGGTCAAATAACTGTTTTAGATGTTTCTGCACTCTCCAACCAAAAGCTTATACATTGCTAAGATGGGTTATCTTTGGAGAAGTAAAGATGGTTTCAGGAGGATATTTGTGTGTGTCGTGAAAATATTCAATGGATATGAAGAATTATCTATTTTTTATAATCTTTCTTATGCAGCACATGTTACTCGTGACCAGCTGGAAAGTGGAGCACACAGCATAGAAGAAATCTGTCCAGAACTGTAACTGCTTGTCAAAGACACAAATATAAACATCGCTTCATGATTTTTGCAATTAAGGCTCTTAAATGTTAAGAAGCATATCAGTTACAATGTTGTATTGCCAAGAATGTTAATTTTAGACTTGTCCATTAGGCAGAAAACACTGTCTAATTGATTTATTCTTGTGCCTAGTATTTCATGGAGAATACTGCTTCATAATTTGTTCAACCAGAATGGCATTCCCTGTCTGTATAGCGCTGATTATCTTGCGTGATGTACTGTTGCTCTTGCTTTGAAACACTCACTATCTTTTGGTTTTACACTATTTATTTGAGAGTGTTCTAGGCGTGGTGTCTCATATGGAAAGTTTTGGGATTCAAGAGCCAAACGGTACAGCGTATATCAGATTGACATGTAAGCTATTTATCAGATGTGTTAAGCAGTTTAAAAAGGGATTATTCAAGTCCTACAACTTTTTTTTTTTTGTAAAGTGTTGAGCTGTTAATCTAGATTTCAGTACGTTTTTGCCTGCACTTTCCCAGTCTTTAGAACAAGAGCTGTGTTATTTCTTAAGAGCGGTGTTTGCAATCGGTTGTTAGTTTCTGACTAAAGCAGTACTAACATCTAGTGGAGGGAGTGTTTTTACACTGGAAACAGCTAACTTGAACTTTGCATTTAACTGTCATAACCTCTTCCATCAGGACTGGTTGTTTTGTGGAGCTCTCTCTGGCTTATTGTGAGAACGTGCAAGTTCCCTCCAGCTTTTCTCTTAAAATCACATCCACTGTTACTCTTCTGGCTCTTGTTTCAAACGTTTGGTTCTTTCCAGTTGCATGAACAGTTTTTGTGCTGTTAGCACCTGAGGAAAAACACCCAGCCACGAGGATACACATCGGGACTGAAGATGTGCTGAGCTTAGGCTCTGGCTGTTCTTTATTAAAGATAACTGCTGTTGATCTACTCTTTTGGGGTTGGCAACTTCCATACTGAAAACCACTGGTCTAAATCTTCCTGTGTCCATTGCAACTTACAGCAACTGATTTTGTAAAATGAAGGCTTTTTGGAAGCTAGAAGGAAAACTGCCTAATTCCAATACTTGTTTACAGTGTGGTTGTATAGCTGTAAAGAGGGATTCTGCGCCTCCAAATTGCTGTAAAAACTTCCCACTGGGTGGAATTTGACTGGTGAATGTTCCAGTATTCAGAGTAGTTCCTGGGTTTTATTACACAAACAAAGTACACACTTAAGCTTTAGCTTGGTTATGAAATACAGTGTATATCTTAATTTTGATCTGAATTTGATATGTTGCAAAAATCCATATAATTATATGGATCTATTTTAAAATGTCTTTTTCTCCACTGTATATGTGAAGTTTGAATAAAGGAATGAAAGTTATTTTACAGTTACATGCATTCTCAAGTGTGAGCTTTCCTGGAGTCCCAGAGAAATTGAGAGTGAATAAGGCAATAGGATGCTCTCCTTTGAAAGATTTTTACAGAAATGATTCATTAGAATTCAGCTGCCAAAGATACCTGTGAGCTGTGCTGTGTTTTGTAGTGTGCCTTTCCCAACAATCTCCTCTCCTTAGTAGGTAACAGGGTAGTCAGTTTTGGGTTAGTTAATCTTTTAACTTCTTGAATTGAGATTAATAGGGTCTTTTCACAAGAAAGAGTTGAACTGGTGATTCTGGCCAGTGTGGTAATGCTAGTTTTTCAACATGCAGAGTGCTGTTTCTTCTTGTATCAAATGTGGTCACTTGCAGAGAGTAAACAGGGGCAAAGGGTAAGCATTTAGATACTTGTGACTCGTCAAGTCACTTACTGTAGCTTTCAAATTGGCTCCTAAGAATAGGATTTCAAAACTTTAGGTTTGTACCTTTTATAAACCAGCTTGCAGTGTTAAGAGTGTTGGCCTGCGTGCACTGAGCTCTATTTCAGGCTGAGCAGCTGCTGGCCTGGCCCGCCCCAGCTGGGCACTGAACTCCTGCTGAGAGTGTGGCCGTGCTCAGCAAAGCAGTGTGGCTGTCAGACTGAGCGTGGACACGGTTAGCAGTGTGCGCAGGTACAGCAGTGTGCTCTGTGAGCTGTGCAACAGATCACTTGTACTTTGTGCTAAGTACCCACGGGTACTTCACACCTGCGATTAAGGTAGCTCTTACCCAAGCCAATGTCCTGCCCTCCTTAAGCCCCCACTTTCTTGTGTCCAAGGCCATTTGGTGCTCACCAGGGCTTCTTTGTACCTTACAAGGTCTAGAAAGCATTTTGTTTAATAAACAAACTTTGCTTACTTCCAATAAAGACCTTTCCTGTAATGGCTTCCAAAATCCTCAATAAAATTAGTATGAAGCTTTGAGGGAGGTACACAAATGCATGAACATGGTTTTAAATGAACCACGTAATGTATAGTAGGTCCCTTTATCACTCAGGTGATTTTGAGCTGCTTGGGTGATCTCCCTTTTTCTGTGCCACTAAGCACCTAAATTCCAAGTCTGATGCTATTTTGAAACTTGATTTAGTTTGGGGTTTTTTAAAGGCTTTGTTCTCTGCATTTTCCTCAGTGCATGCAAAAATTCTGTTCACGGTGCTTCTTTGTCTTCCTCAACAGAAGTGCAACCCAATGCCCTTGACACTGCTTCTAACTGAAAGGCTGGTTTACTTGGTTTTCTGTGCTTACCTTGATGCATTTTAAAAGCTAAATCAGGCAAGTTTTACTTTGCAGTAGCTCCAGAAACTCCATATAGTTTTTTTTTTACAAAGGGATGTCTGATTTCCCTCTGCTTGAGAAATACCAGCTAGAGTTCCCTGCTGAATGGGGACAAGAGAAGAAATGTGTTTTCTCTTTTTGCATTTGATGAGGACTTAGCTTGCTTGCACATCTTAATCTTTAGGTGCACATGGTAAATGCTCATGTGTACAATTCAGAGTGGTGTAAAGAGGAAACAAACACAGCGCCTACTTATGTGGACAATGAGCTCCACAGCACCATAATTGTGAATCTTCTTGCACAGGTTTAAGTCCTCAAGCTGTATCCTGTTTAGAGAAAGCATTTTCAATATGCTTCCATTAGGAAGATCACTTACAAATAAGAGCCTTAACTCATGTGCATAGATTTTATGTTTTCTGTCCATAGTTGCTTTCCCACCAACTTGTACAATTCATGGAAACTGCAGATACTTTTTCCACAGCTCACTGTCTCATGTGAAACTTGTACATCTTATCAGAACTCTTTGTTTCTGTAACATGCTTTTTTTGTGGTATTATGATGCCACCTCACTAATGTAATTATTTTGTTTGAAACCAGTGTTAAGTGTCACAACATAAATAAAACCATTGTTTTCATTACTGCCTTATGACACTAATACTAATCTAATGTTTGGCTTCTTGGAGCTCTTCAGAAGAAACTGGCAGCTAAAATTTGCAGGTGTGTTCATAGATAAATTCTTAAACCAATATTGCAATTTCCTCATGACTCATTCATTGTAACTTTGATGTAAATTGGTTTGTTCACACAGATTTTCTGGCTTGCCTAGACCTGAGAGTAGATCTAGTAACCTAAGTAATGAACTTGAGATAGTACCACAGAAAAGGTTGCATTTTTCAAGGTGTTTTTCTTTGTGTGTTTTAATATTTAAGCACAACTGATGTATCTCTTCATGGTCAACACTAAGTCATCACTCACTAGCATGGAGTAATGGAAAATGACTAAGAGCAGCTACTTCTTAGGAGGTAAAACTCTTCCTCAAAACAGACCTGGGCTCTTTTCAGTTACATACTTCAGTTGAAAAGTAAATTTAACAACATAAATGCAGCCTCAGTAATACAAATATTAACATGCTGCTTTTCCTGAGTGGGTGTACCTTGAATGCCTAATCAAAATACAGGTAGTTTGGCTAGTTTTGGTGAGGGACAGCTCACAAAAATATAGTAGTTAAATCTGTGTAACTTGTAGTTTGTTCTGACATTTCACAGTCTTAGGAAAAAAAAACCCCTGACATTCTAAATCACAACTGACTGAACCAACAAGTGTCCCTCTGCTTCTGTGAAAGGACACCTTAACTGAGGGCGGGACAGTAAGGGTACAGGAGGCATTCAGCTTTTTGGAAAGAACTTCTGTTTCCCTCCTTCCATGTTTATCATCGCAGCACTGAAAGGAAGTGGGGAGAGAGAATGGGAAGAATATGAAAAAACAAAAGAGATAAAAACAAGGGGTGAAACTTAGTGCAGATGCTGGGGTGTGAAAGCTGCAGGGGGAAGGTGGTCTCGCTGGAAGCAGGTATGGCAGCTCCTCAAGCTCCAGGAGGAGGCAAGAGTGAACATCCTCTACTTCTGTCAGCTTCTCAGCATCGTCCCTGTGACCGCGGGATGGAGCCTGTGACCTGTGACCGCTTCATCTTTGACAAGTTTAACTTGGATAGCAACTTCTACTTCTCTGTCGCTTCTTTTGAGGAGGAGTGGGGCTGCGTGGTGCTCCTATCCGTCAGTTTTACATCTGGGAACATTAACACCTAACTAGTTAAAGATCTTTTTCTGTATTCTCTTAAATGAACAGAATGTTCAATGTACAATGTTTTGCTGTCCTTCACTGCAAACTGGAGAATGCAACATGGTCCTGTTCACTCTACTTCAAAATATGATCTGCTCTAGTTCAAAAAGTATTCTCGGACAAAGGTTTGGTAAGAAACCCAAGCATGCACACTTGATAGTCCTTGACAGGAAAACCTGCGGTTTGCGTTTCTCCTTCAAAGACTCCTTTGAGTCTCCCCGGCGAGCTATTTCCTCTATCTAGAAGTGAATCCCACCGGAGAGCACCGGGGCTGGCTCTCTCTCCCCGCTGGTGGCACCCTCAGCAGGACCCGTGCCCGTCCCGCCGCCCCCTGCGCGGCGCTGGCTCGCTGGGGCCGGGGCTGAGGGCGGAGCCGCCTGAAGGAAGCCGCCGCTCTCCACCCGGTACAACTGCTCCGGGGCCCGCCCGGGCCTTCCCGCGCGTGTCTCAGCCGCGAGGGAGCCATCCCCCGTTTAATGAAGAGCTGAGATTTAAAAACACCAAGCAGGTACCGGGCTGAGCGGGGCCCGGCGCCACCCGGCCTGCCCCGCCCCACGCAGCGTCACGGCGACGAACGCCGGGCCGGGCTGTGGCCGTGGCGATCCGGGCAGCCGCGGAGACGGAGCTGCCGATTGGAGCGGCCGCCTGCCCATTGGTGGTCCCGGCTGTCACTCTGAGCTCGCTGGGGCGGGAGCAATCGCTGCGGTGCCGGCGGTTGGCTGCGCCGTCTGAGCGGCCGCGCTCATTGGGCGTTCTGCCTACTGAGCCCTCCCCTCTCGCGTTGTGATTGGTCGGCGTGCCCCCCGCTCTCGCGGGCGGTCGCTGCTGGCTGCCCGGGCCGTCAGTCGCGCCCGGGCGGGGCGGGCACAGGGCGCTCCGGCCGCCGCCCCCGCCCCGAGTACCGCCCCCGCCCCGCCCCGTCCCGCCCCGCCCGCCGGCCCTGGCCCGGTCTCGCCTCGCCCCGGGTTCGCCGCGCCACCACCGCCAGCAGCCGCAGCAGCGGAGGCAGCGGCGCGCCCCGCCACCATGAAGGTGACCGTGGACTTCGAGGAGTGCCTGAAGGACTCGCCGCGCTTCAGGTGCCGCCGAGAAGGGCCGGGCCGGGGTCGTGCCGGGGGACAGGAAGCGGGGCCGGGTGTGTGCGGGGCGGGCCGGGCTGTGCGGGCGCTGGGGGTGACAGGTGTGACGAGCTGCGGGCAGCCGGCCTTGGGTGGAGGGGCAGGCAGGGGCTGTGTGGGTGCTGCCGTGGTGTGGGGGCTCTGAGGAGGAAGGGGAGGGCGGTGTGGGAAGTGCAAGGAAGAGGGGCAGCGTGTGCGGGGCTGGGTGTGCGGGGCTGGGTGGGCAGCTTGCAGGGCTGGGCTCCTGCGGAGGCACCGCCGTGAGCAGTGAGCACTGAGCACTGCTGGGGTCACGCCTTGGAGGAGATGGGGGTGAATGGTGGCGGTGCAGGGAATGCTGGTCAGCCCAGCAATGTCAGCTGAGACTCGGGCTCAGGAGGGTGAACTCTTTGGTGGTCTGTCCTCGGTTCTTCAGAGTTGTGCTCACACTTCAGTTCCCAGCGTCTCCTGCCTGCGTTCGGTGTGGCCACTGCTGGGGTGCCAGCAGCAAACAAGCTCAGTATCGTCTTACTTCCTGTTGTCAGAGCAAGGCACGCACTCCTTTGTTTTTCCCCAGTCGAGTGACCAGTTGTCTATCATTGCTGTAGGGTTATTTCTGCTTATGTCAGGCAACATTTCCCTCAGTCTTCCCTTATGTTTTTACCCATTCTATATATGTATTTTACACCGTTGTATCTAATCAACATAATCGTGCCTCTCTTTGGGATGTGTGGCTGGTGTGTGCTTACATTCACCCAGTTTCTGTGCCTGGTATTACCCTGCTAGATGGTGGACACACAAACAGCTCCATGACGTGATGTGTCACTGCTGTGCCTGTCCTGTCCCATGCCAAGCTCATATCTCAAGCGCCTGTGGCTCTGTGGTGAGCTCTGGATGTTGAGGGAAATAGTGCTGCTCTTCCTCTGCTCTCTGGCCGTATGTTCACGCCTCCTCTTTGTATCAGCTTTAGCAATCCTGTGGTATCTGGGATGTAGAGGAAGTTGGAGAAGGAAGGTTGGTTGAATGGCTTACCCTTGGCAGAAGTTGGAGTTCCTGTTCTTCCCTGCTTTGCTGCTGCCTCTGCTGCCAGTTTGTCGCTGGCTGCTTCTCCCACGGGTTTTTTGGTGGCTGTGACATGTGTTGTTGGATCCTTCAGTGAGCTGGGTGCCCTGGCAGAGGAGACTGGATGGTTCTCTGCCAGGTTAGTGAGTTGTGTCAGCGTCTCAGTGGGTGTGAAACCTACTAAGGCTTATGGGGAGTAGAGAGAGGAAACTTCACTGCCAGAAGCAAGGCTAGAGGAAGGCAGTGGAGAGTGAGACCTCCCTTAGGGCAGCAGGCAACTTTTACATTGGCTTAGCTGTTTCACAGAACTGTGTCCTGAGCTGGACATGCTTGCTAGTGTATATACATCTGAGAGAACTGTATTTAGTGTTGGTCCATCCCATTTGGTGGCAATGCAGTTGTAGATTGGCATAATTTAACAACAGAAATATACCAGTACTATTATTATTTAATTACTCATACCTGCTGAAGTACTAAATACACTCAAGCAAACAAGAAGTTGTGACTTAAATTTGTGAGCAGAAGTGTGCTGCTGTTTCTTCAAGGTAAGGCTACTAGTTCATTTGAATTTACTTTGTAGCATTCTCCTTTTGCCCCTCTTGATTCCTTTCCTTCGAGGAAAAGAAACTGGAGAAAACCCCTTGTTAGGGTGTTCTAGTACCTCATGGTCTTTCTCCCAGTCTGATACTACTACCTTTGAATAAATTGCAGAAAACCTTATGGTGTAATCACTTGATGCCATCAAAACATCCTTCCAACCTTTAACTGATAGGAAATTATTAAAATTGCTAGGCAGAATTCCTGTAGTATTTCTGAAAAAGTTCCATATCTTTCATTATTAGTCATCAATATTTGCTGTTATAATTTTGGTTATTCTTAATGTTCATATAAATTACCCAACCCAAAGAGTAGAAACCTTCTGATTGAAGGTTACTGCAGTGGTTTTATTGAGGGAGGATAGAGACACTAATGTAGAGCAAGGTTGTGACAGAGTCCTGTGTTCTTGCAGGGGGTGGTGTGGGCATAAAGCAGCTTCTTGCTCTGTGTTCTTGTAGCAAAGCTGAGCTGCAGCTTTCTCCTGACCTTGCTGAGCAGGAGGGTGTAGCCTCTGTCCTTCCTGTCAGTATACCTGTCAGAGCTGTTAAATAAAACTGTTGGGAGGTATGTAATGAATAAAAATGTCACAGGTTACTTTCTTATGGTTGTGGTGATAACTGGGAGGACACGGGTGAATCAGAGTTCCTGAGTCACTGAACCCCTGTTTTCATGGGGAACTATTTAAATCTTTCAAAACATGCTACTACAGGCAGCTTGAGCCACATGGCTTTCCTTGCTTATCTATTTCTTGTGAAGTTCATGTTGATATTTCTTGGCTTTGAGATTTAATTGGGCCCCAAATCACAACACCTAAGGTCTGTTTCCTTGCTTAAAGTGCTTGTGGAGGGATGGTGGTTTGTAGCTGTTGAGGTGCTGATATGTGATGTGATAATAATGACTATAAAGGTTCACATCAGAAGTATGAGTTATTTCATAGCAAGGCATACCAGGTTTTTTTTTTTCACTCTACAGTAGATGATAAAGAAATCTCTGAATTACAAAACCTGAAGCAATAATGGCTTATTGTATCACTAGATTTGTAAACTTAGAATATGCCAAATCAGTTTGTAGTTGGAGATTTGATGTTTAGAAACTGATTTTTGAGGTAGTGGGAAAGGCTATGAGTTCAGGCACACTTATGCCAATGTGTAGTCATGGTTTTTTTCTAAACTTGCTTTGAAAATAGTCTTGCTGAAATCACATGCTTTTCTGTCATGATCCCCTCTCCCAAAACATGGACACACCAAAGATCTGCTGAGGAAATGCGTTTGCAGTTCGTGTCAATGACTTCCCATCAAATGAAGAAGTTGGCTGAGGAGGGGTTTTGGAGCAGCCCTTGAACAATAAGAACTGAGCTGTGCTGGCAAGTTCTGTGTACATAATCATGCATTCCTGCAGTAGTTTTTAAATATGCAAATAGCATTGTGAAATAATTCTTTCTCCTTTAAACAATGAGAGTTTAAGTTTCAGAGTTTAATGGAACAGGCTTCTACGTTGCTGTTTCATTTTCATTTTTTCTTCTTCTACCTATAAAATGTTTTTTCTCAATGAGGTATCACTGTAGCAACCACATGAATCATTGGAACTAAATTACTAGAAAGGAAAAGCAATTTTAAGTGATGTGGAAATACAGCTGCTCTAAGTAGCAGTTAACAATTTTGATAAACAGCAAGTAATAGAAAAAGCAAAATTCAATTGCTCGTAATCTATGCAATTGTAGAACTCTCTTCAAAAACATTCAGGCTGATCCAGGCTTTTTATTAAAGCTGTGGTTTTGAGATCATTTCTTTGTCCTTATCTGTCACTGTTGCCAAAGTTTAAAATTTTTTGCATTTAAATTTCTATTCATTTCCTGAGACCCCAGCTGCAGAACAGATGATGGGTGAATGAGGTAGATCAAAATATAAATGAAACTGTTGTCAATTACCATTCTTAGTAAAAGTATTTTTGGGTAGTTTCTGGGTATAACTGTGGTTATAGTGTATTCCCTTCAAAGGGACTCATCTGAGGAGTCTTCCATTTTGCCTGAGCTACAGCCCTGCTCTGGGGGCAGGCCTGTGTGTGAGGCTGGCTTGGCACTGCAGTTCCCTGCTATGTGCTGGCTTTCTTCTCCTGTGGCTTTGGCCCTGCTCTGTCTGTGTGGGGCCAGCTGAGCTGCACCTCATGCTTATCCAGGGCATGCAGGTTGAAGAGGTCACTTGTCCCACTTTCTGGCTTTCTAGATTTATGATGTATTTTTTCTCACTTCTTTTGCACTGTGTAACCAATGGTTTGTCATTAAGCATCTGTTTCCCAAATAGTAGTAAACATTTTGTCACTTAAACTATGAGTAATATAAGAAAGTAACTTATTTAACCTATTTGGAGGTTCTCAGCAGTCAGAGAAATTATCAAAAGTGCCTAACCCATGTGCTTTGGTCTGCTCATTACCTTCTGGAGAAAATGTAAAGATAGGAACATCAGGAGAGTAATCCCTTCAGTTCCAGTGGGGAAGGGTGTTGGAGGGCAGCTGCTTCCTAACCTGCTGTGAGGAGCAACAAACCCCTGGTGTTCAGCCTGGGTTTATAGCTCAGCGGGGATGTGGCTCCTCTGCAATCACTGGGGCTGCTCCTGGGGGTGAACTCAGCCACATGGCAAGTGTGAAAAGGAATGAGACCAAGAACTCTGTGTACAAAATCTGGTTTGCTCAGACTTACCTAGCTGTTTTAGAACAAATTTCCAAAGAAGTGTTTGGTCTGGGCTTTCTGCCCTTGGTATTTGGGACTGAAAAGCAAGTTTGTAACGTGCTTGGCAGGGGAGGATGGAAACTATTGCAGAAGAATAGGAAAAAAGATACAATAAGTCAAAAGAAAAAGCTGCCAAGCATTTCCTTTTGAGTTTGCATTTAGCATATCTCATACTTACGTGGTTGTTAACGTTTATAATTTCCTGTATGAGACTGCAGAAGTTCACTTTTTGTAGCTGAAGTGACGTGGAGGACAGTCTAGGAGGGGTGTCGATAAGTTACACGTGTACAACATCCCTGTCCATGCTGCTGGGACTCTGGTGGAGTTAAACTTAGTTAAACTGATTCTGGGTTTCTAGTTCTGCACTTCTGTGGGGATTACAGTGACTGTCCTGTTCTACTCAGGCTCTAGTCAATGGATTTATTTTTAAATTTGTAACTATGCCTTTCAAATATACATTAAGGAAATGATTGGCCTAAAGAAAGGGAGATGCATTTGAGCACAGTGTGCAATGTCAGAGCATTTTTTTTGAGGGAAATTGTTCAGGAATAAAGAAGGTTTGTTGAAGATCACTCACAAATACATCTCCAAAAAATCTCTCACACTGCAATATCTGAAAATATCTGAAAAAACTTAGTAGTAAGTTGTTAACAATCCTTCCTAATGGAGATTAGAGAAATGTCCTGAAACCAGGATGTCTTCATTTGGTTAGTGCACCTGCATTTTTAAAATAATAAAAAGTTGGCTGGCACAATTATGAATAACAAAGGATAGAGTTATTAATGGTGATTCTTTTTCTTTATTGCTTGATTATGATTTATATTAACAAGAGCAAACTAAAAATCTTAACTACATCTCAAATTGCTAATAGGAACTTAAAATGTTAACTTCCTCAGTTTTGGTCTTTTTACATTTTTATCTGGTAATTTTTAAAAAACCCACAGTGAGAAGGGAGCTTATAGTGAAAGTAGTGACAAAATCTGCACATTATCATAACATTGCTCTAGCACAGCAGCAGGATGGTTGCTGGAGAACTGATGTTAATTAAGCCTGTACAACTGATCTTTAATGAGTACTTGCAGAATTAGAGGACAGCTTATTTATGTGTGTGTGCGATGGAACTGTAATTATACAAGTCCTTATGGCCTTTCAGGTTTTAAATATAGATTTGAAGAGGTTTGTTCTTTAGCCTGGAGTGTCTCCTTTATGTTGGCTAAGCACATCTTATGTAATTACATTAAGAACCGAAGTTATGGAGATGGCAGTTTTGTATTTTTTGGGAGGGGAGGAATAGTAATGTTAAAATCTCTGGAAAAGAAGATCAGTAAATAGAATATTCATTGGGAAGGTGGCAACTAGCAGATAGAAACCTGTGTCTTGGGCTAGATGGACTTTTTGGTGGCTCTGTTTTTTCACTGTACATATCTGTGAAACTGTTGGCCTCTGAATAGCAAATGTGCTGATTTCAGCAATGTTTGCAGCGTCCTGTGATCTCTTTTCAGGCTTAGCTTCTTGACAACCTTGCACTCAGAACCACATTATTTAGTCAGCATTTTCCCTATTCTTACTTTGTGCAGTGAACAATATGGCTTCAATTATTGCTAACTTTTTGCTACAGTAAATAATTCTAAAAATTTCCCAAAGCAAACTCTGTTCTTATAACCTGATTTTGGCAAAAATAGGAAACAAAAACGTCTAATTTCCATTGGCTACAGAAATTACTGTTTGCAGGCAAGAACCCTTTGCCTTAATCTTGATGCAGGCCTTACTGCCTGAATCAGTTTAGTATCTCAAGGTGATGCAAATGCAGAAGTGTCATGTTTACATAGGCAGGAAATAGAAGAATAAATTCTGAGTAATTCATGGTTTGGTTGTTTTTTTTTTTTTTTGCCTCTCACTTGTACATGCAGAATTCATTTTAAGAACACATGTAGAAGTTTTAAACTGTGTAAATGCATGTGTGATCTCTGAGAGCAGATACTGCTGGTTTTAGATTTAGATATTCCTGTGAGTTTAGGTAGTGATTTAGGTGCTTTGCCTTTTGTTAGTGGCAGATTTGTAACAAAAGTTAGGGCTGAAGTTGCTGTCTGCAATGGAGGACCATGGGGAGGACATGCACATTAGTGTGTGGATAAATAACTGTAATATTCTTTTAGTACATGCAGGAGTTTTCCATACTTCTGTGTGAGGCAGTGTAAATCCTGATTTTGTTGTCACTCTTTCACATGACTAAAAGATTAGATTATGAACATGAGAAATAGTAGATATTATCATTATGATCATAAACTGGACAGTTTAAGCAGTCCAGTAGACTCAAACATTGTTTTGCCTTCCTGATAATCTTTTCAAGAGGATTCCTTGTGTATGTGGAAGAATAAGGATTGTATGGTTAATGTTTATGAATATTAGAAGCAGCCAGGCCTCAGATCTAGAGTAAATCAGTTGTTGTTGTGATGCACTGACTGTGTGAGGAGAGATCTAATTTATGGAGTGATCTCATGTATACATTTTCAAATTGACAAGACACAGTGATAAACTAAGAAAATAATTTGTTGCAAAATAGTTCCTTCAAGTTCCCTTTATGAATGAGAGGAGATTTTGAACAGAGAAGAAGATGGCTGGTAAACTTATTGTTTAAGTGGCATGCTAGTGGCATGAGTCTTTCTGGAAATCAGGATTCCTTTTTGATGTTTTAAGTTATCTATTTGATATTTTAAGACTGCAGTATTCAGGGACAATACCCTTGGATAATTTTTGTAGTTTACATTTCAATATTAATGGACATTGAAATAGTTGTATTGTGCTTTTGGACAAGAATCTAACAGTAGGTGCATGTTCACAAACTACCTTTTCATTTCATGAGTTTGTGATCTATCTTCAGCAACAGTTGTTAAAAGGAAGACCTCTGCCTATGGTTTTGTCTTGATAAACATAAAGCAGAACTAGTGTGAATTTTCATGGTGTGATTTTGAAGTTTCCAAGTTGGATATAATGCAAAAGAATTTAAGTAGTGACATGTAGTGAAATGTCTTCAGTCTGCTAAAATTTAAAAAACCATATTCTATGCAAGACAATTGCAGATATCTATCTTTCTGTGTGCCAGATGTTAAGTAAGAACACATGCATATCAAAAACACATTTCTGTGCATTTGAAATATTCTAGTCTTCAGTTTTTAGTGATCTTGTAGTTATTATTAAAAATATGTATAACTTATGTAATGCCAGAGATCACTTAACAGATTTTAGTGTTCTAATATTCAGAATGACATTGTAGATGGAAATTTGAATTCAATCCTTTGGAACAAAGGAAAAGTGTGTTGTATTCAGAGTTCTGACCAAGAATGTTATCCCTTCTGTCTGTCAAAAAAAGAGATGTGGAATATGACCTGGGAGGTGGGGTTTGGGTTTCTGCTCCTGTGGACTCTACCCAGGGAGGCACTGAGCCTCTTCCGTCCCTGTCCTGTGGTCAGACAGGGATCCCTGTCCTTGGCACAGAGGTGGTGGCTGGTGTCAGTCTGTGCTGGAAGTCCTGTCCCATCCTCTGATGCCTTCCTAGATTCCAGGTCTCCAGTGACTCCCTTGCTGCCCAAGCCACTGCTCAGTGGGCACAAATGGGGCTCTGAATGTTGGTCATTTTTGGCATAAAAAGATGTAGTTTGTGTGGGGTTTGGGGGGTTTTGTTTTGAGTACTTTGTGTAAGTAATCAGACTCAGCATTTGACTGGATTCTTGTGATAAATTTCAATGTAAAGAACATGTGGTGTTACAAAAATGCTATTGGCTTTATAAAACATGCTGTTGTTATTATACTTTTGGGTTAAGATAACCCAAATAAGAACTCATGGATGAAGAAGAAATGTCGTGTACGTGCAGCAGTGTTGGGCCTTGTGTTCTTAACTGGCACTAACAAAAGGCACTGTAAAGACTCACAGGCCAACTGGAAATGTAGCTTATATCTTTCCTAGGCTTCATGTACCATCTAAGTTGGAGTTCCTATCTATAGAAAGTGTTTAGTAAATAATGACCTAGGCCCCTTCCTTAAACAGGAAAAGGAGAATGCATCTCATCTGCTGTGTACTATCCCTCCTCTTAAGCCAGATCTTAGGCTTAGGCTCCTTACAACTATTGATCTTCATTAGGATTTGATCCCAAGCAGCTCTTGATTTGTTTTAGCCATATGTGTCAGGATAAGGTGACCTGTGCCCTGGACATCAGGGCACAGGTCACCCTGTGACCTGTTTCTGCTCTGTCATTCCCAAAGGTGCTTTAGCTGACTAATTTGTGTATCTGTGCATAGATACCAGTGTTTGATCAGATAAGGCACACAGCAATAATAGAACAATTGCATGGCTCTGCCAGACAGGGCTGCTGTTAAGGATAAAGGATAAACTGTTCAAGACCACTGAGGAATCCGATGTTTCATTGAGGATGCAGCTTCTGGCTGAATTTGTGTGTTGCTAAGTTGGACTCTGTTTAAAAAGACTACACACATCTACACACCTACTCTGTGGGATTATTCCTCAAAAGAATCTACAGGATTATTCTTCAGAAGAATCTCCAGTTTGTGGAGAATGATTTTTAAAAGTACTCATTTAACTTTATTTCTTTTGTCTAGTGTCTGATTTTGAAGAATGTATCTGCCTATTTATTCTATCCTATTTGATTTATCCCAAGAGAATGATGAAAAATGACAAGGGGAAGCATTGAACGTGCCTACTGTTACAGAATATCCACTGAATTGTAAACATCAATCTTGAAAGATTTTGTTTGAAAATATTTGGAGTTGATCTGAAATGAAAAACCTTTAACATGTAATAATTAAAGGATAGGTAAGCTTCTGTTTGGTTGAAAAACAGCTTACCTGCAGTTAGCTTTGATAGATGAATGAAATCCCAGGGTCTTTAAAATCTCTTGATGACTAAAAGTAGTGGGAGAAAAGATACTAAATGTACCCAGAGAAGCTCCAGGGCTGTGGGTGTACTGCATGCATTTTGTAGTTTTTATATTATAAAGTTCCAAATGCCTTTTTTTTTTTAATAGTTTATCATCATTTGAAAGGGACAAGGAGGAAAGGCAACTGACCTTTCCAAATTTGAGAGCAGTAAATTTGAGGAAAACATGAATATACCATATTTCTCTATTGTCCTGTTTTAATGCTTATCCACTCTTTTGGTTTGAGATTGGATTAATTTGACTGAATGCTTCAGTGTGGAGACATAAAGGGCAAACAAACTGCTTTTTGCAGTATGGAGAAACAATAAAACTACAAAATAAAACTCTTAATTTACATGTAAAATGCACTTTAGGTTACTGAGTGGGAGATCCATATATGTATATTCACCTAATATCTAAATAAAAAATTCAGGTTCAGAATTTGTGTATTACAACAAAGCTGCAGCCTTCTCTCTGACTGCCAAAGAGAGCATTTGTACTGAAATATTCAACTTCTGAAATGGACAAAAAGGGTAAATACTTGCTGAAGACTTAGTCTTCATAGCAAATCTGAAACTTCCCTCAGGTTTCAGTAAAGAAGATCGACCTGATAAAAGTGGAATTGTAGACAGCTAATGGTCCTCAGCTCTTCTGAATCGTGGTGAGCTCTGGTTACAAAGACTTTGCCAGCTTATGCTGCTTTGTACACAGCAGTGCTCCTCTAACCATGGTGTAAGGTTTAAATTAGCAGCTAAGGGAGTTACAAAAAGAAAGGGACAGATGTTACCTAATGTTTCTGAAATGGAAGCAAACCCAAGATTCATGTTAAGATCATATGGTGTCTTTTTGTTTAATTGCACAGCACTCAGACCTTTAGTTGCCTGTAGTTTACTCGGGGTTTCCTGTGTTGGTGGTTGGGTGCTGCTGTATCAGTTCTGAGCATATTGATCCTGACAATGCTGTGCTGGGGCTATGGACTGATATTTACTCATTCTGCATTGGCTGCAGGTGAGGTACATAAGGGGTGTCTTTCCAAATCTTTCCAAATTAGGATCTTCACTGCTCTTCAGACTGTTATTACTTACAGCTTTTATAAGCAAAGTTGCCAGGACTCCTTAGCATCTGACTGGTAACTCCAGATCTTGAGGCTAACAGGGTGTGTTTGTTAGATGTCCTATCTTGTATCTTTTGCAGTTGGTTGCTTGATGGTTATATTTATGCTTCCACTTCCTGACCTTACTACATACTTGAGTTTTCAAATGTTGAAATCCTTCATTCCATCTGCCGCTTCTGTGTTCAAGATCCTGGGTAGTTGCTGAGATTTAAAAGATTAAAGCAGCTCTGTGATGTTGGCAACTTTTCAGCAGCAAGGCTTCTGTCCACCATCAGTTCCTTGAGCTCCTTTCTGCGGCCCTTTTTTTGTTGCAAGATCTTGATACTGTAGTCCTACTTCTTTATCTGATAGTAAATCCTCCTGAAAAGCTTTTGGCCCAGTCTTGGATGTTGAAATCACTAGTCAAGAGTTGTACAGGACATGTATTGTGATATGTTGCACTCTTCCCAACTTGCAGTGTAATCAACTTCTTTTCCATGAACCTTTCATGGTCACCATTGTGCCCCCATCTTGTTAACAGCTGTCTTCTGATGAACAAAACACTAAAGTTGAAAGATGAAGAAAATCCTGCTTCTTAGACTCTTTGTGGAGGAAAAAGGTTGCTGGTTTCCTGCTTAGGCTTACTGTCAGGCTCTCCTGGGATAGAAAAAGCTTAGGAGAAAAATATTAGGGGAAATCATTGGGAAAATAGCACTGTTAGGCATTTCTGACAATTTACTCCAAAAGAGTATTGAGAGGAAAAGTTTAAAAATTCAAGTAGGTCCAATAGGTAGCAGAGAAGTCCTTACAGTCTGTGTGATAGACTGGGTCATGTAGACTGTTAAATGCTAGTGCAAGTTTAGTGGTAATGTGTTTGGCTTCCAGACGTGGATGTTAAGGGCAATAGAAGTTGTTCCTTTTTGAAGACTGATTTGTTTATAATGTTCATTATCTTTGAGCTGTGTGTAGTCTAGCAGTAAGGAACAAATTAAGTGAAGTGTACATCTTTAAAGGATTTGTCCTACTTGTTATATTAGACCATATGAATTATTGAGGAGGAACTAAACCTTGTAGGTGCAGTGATACCTACAAGCAGACCTTTGCTTTAACAATTTTATTAATTCAATAAATACCCTTGCTTTACTTAATTTGATTATTTTCTAAGTCTTACTTGAGAGGAGTAGAGGAATGGTCCTTTTAATATTGAGGACTTGATTCCCGTGTCTCTGGGGAAATTTGAAATGCAGACAGTGTTTGCTGTGTACCTGAAAACTTGGCTTATTCATCAACATCATAATCTTCTGTTCAGGAAATGTATTTCCATATTTCAATCTCCCCAGGCTCATAGAAAATTTCTAGGATTTCAGGGTGGGGGTTCAACTTTCTGATTAAAAGTCCTACTATTCATGTAGGGCACATAGAAATTTTTTCAAGCTATTGATAAAATGTTGTGTGGCAATGACTGAAGAATTAATAATGAAGGGATTACTAGCATGAATGAGGAATTTTATCTTAGTGTGTCAGGAGAGTTCATCATCTGTTCCTCAGTATGGAGGGGCTCTGTGCCAGTGGGGAAAAAACTCTGCAGTGCCAAACCAGGACTTCAATGGGCTCTATGACAGGCTGCAACAGTGTTCTTTCTTCAGATCATATTTATGGTTATGACACATCTCATAATTGGTAAAACTCTACTTATATCTGTCCATGCTGTTATCCAAAGTTATTAGGCCTTATTGTTCCATGTATGCCTTCTTTGTTCCTCAGTAATGTCATGTTTCTTTTTAAGTCTCTGGTTGTCTGATGCCATAACATATGTACCAACTGTATTCCTTCTTGGCAAGCTGGTTAACGTGCCTCTGGACACCCTTGTAATATATGAAGGAAATGAAATGAAGTAGACAGTGATTGGAGGGAACCCTGAGAAGCTGGAGGGTAGGTCTGCCACCCAGCAGGACCTCAGCAAGGTAGGGGAAAGCACAGGTAGAAAGCTCCTGAAGTTTAACCCAGACAAATGTGAAGACTTGCTCTGAAAAGTACCAGCCCTGTGCAGCTGTGCTGGTGGACAGGGACCTTTGCAGCCTGTGACAGCCAATGGCCCTTGGTGAGCAGTGAAGAGTGGCAGTGTCCAGTGCCATTAGTCACAGTGCTGGGTGTGCTCCCCTGGCCTGAGGCTGCCCTCAGCTGCCTGTGGCTGTTTCTGAACTCAACTGGGGGCAGTTGCTTTGCATCTGAAGGGTGATCCCAAGGTGCAACTGCTGTGAGAGGAACGGGTGGCAGAGGAAGAGACAAACCAGACCAAGCAGCTGAGCAAGTGAAATATCTTCTGTGGTACACCTGCATTTTAATTTGCCTTTGCATCACACTACAGGTCACAGTAGTTCCTCTGATTAATGTCTACTGTCCTTTTTGCTACCTGACACCTGATATAGAGGAGGAGACATTCATGTAAATCATCAGGTTCATATTCTTATCTTGCAATTATGCATCTCATTTCCAGGTTTTCACACTCAGTAGTACCTTTTCTTTTTCAATCTGTCTTGAAGGTGTAGTGGATGGTGGCTGAAATGTAAGTTGTGCATTAAGGAGCTGTTCTGCACAGAATATGTGCAAGTAAGAGAGCTGTGTCTTTCTAAGATTTGAGGACAAGACTTTAGCAGTAGTTCCACTGAAACTGCAGTGGTAAAAATCCATTATTTCCATCTCATGAGTCCAAAGATATTAATGTATTCAAAAGCCCCAGAATGAATAGCAATTGATTTTGTGACATGTTCCTGTTCTTCTGAAAGTATATTCAATAAATGAATCAAAACTTTTCTCAGTTAAAAGAAAATAAATAAACACATGCTATTGGAAAATATTTTATTGTTGGGCTTTTATCATTCTGAATATTTTTATAGTGATGTATTACTTCCAGAATTAATAATTATTAGTCAGTTGCCCACAGCACCTTTGACCTCTCCAGTTTGTTGTTTCTCAGCATCTGATTTAGAGTGACCTCTGATTCCTGCCTCCTCATTTTCAGGAACACAATCTGAAAATGCAAGATAGAATATGATGAATGAATGAGCAAAAGACTAAAGTCAGGGTGTGGCTTGAATGGCAAATAGACTTTGTTTGAAGAGGAGCTAAATTTAAAAGCACTGGTGATCACCACTCTTCTGTGAGAGCAAACAAGCCCTGCAGACCCCTGTCCATAGCCATGGTGTATGTGGTGTTCTGGTCAGCAATATGTAGTGACCCTTTTTTTTTAGAGGAGAGTTTATCCATCATAGTTCTCTTTGATTCCTGGGATTTTTGTAGTACCTTAACCTGGAAGAAAGTCTTTCACTGATCACCTAAAAGGAGTGCAGTGATGGATGTCACAGTTCAGCTGTCCTTCACATACACTGGGCTGGGTAACTGGTGACATTCTCCTCATTTTAAAAGGCTGCAAAGTTAGGTCTTGAGTTTTCTTCCATTATCTCCTGTATTCCTCGTGCACTGCAGCTGTGCAGGAAGCTGTATCTAGCAAACTGAACTTTGTTTAGGGGGGTGGTGGAGGAGAGAAGTCACAGCAGAGGAAAGAAACACATTCCTGAGAGTCCTCATTACAGAGCATGAAGAGTATGGGAGACTGCTCATTTATAAAAGTTGTCCTCCACCCTTAAGCAGCTGTTCTGGTTTTGTGCATTGCCATGCAGTATTTGAACGTCTTGGGAAGCCACAGATGTTTGACTCATACACTGGACCTGATTTGATCCTTATTGCTATTGCTGGAGCCTTTGGCTGAGATCACTGTGACTGAAATCTTGCTCCCAGCTCCCACTTCACTAAGGAGCAACAGTTTTGTTACATGTCAGGTCTGGCACTTGATCCTCAGCTGTTTCACCACCACTTCCTGTGTTTATAGCTGGACAGTGGGGCTTGGCTGTGGACATGACATTTACCCAGAATTATGACAGTTTACTGTGAACTTTATGCCTGACACAGATGTTTTAGAGAGAAATGCACCTTTGCATTCTGCGGCTTCAAAAAGTATTAAATTAAGAAAAACAAGGGCAGCATGAACATAGCACGGCTCAGATCAGCTGTTTTTCATGTATTGCTAGTCCAGGATGAAACATGAAGACAATTTTTGTAACTAGGTGGTACATAATTGGATGTATATATCTATATTCTGATAGTGTGAGGGCATCCTCTCCATTGTTTTTGTGATTGTAATCCACTTTTGGACTAATACCTGTAAATATGTTTGCATGATAATAACAACTTCTACTAGATTTTATGTGGTGGAAACAGTAAAGTAGTCATTTCTATGCAAAGAAACGTAGAATTAAAGTGAGGTTTGGCTGGAACCATACAGCTGTTCAATCCATATCCAGCTGTAGGGCCCAGATATGCCATCCCTCTATCATATGGCAGTGGTGGGAAATAGCCCAGAGAACCAGCCTGGTGCCTCAGGGGCCTGTGGCATTTCAGACTTCTGTCCGCTTTGCTTTATACTTCTTTTTGCTTGATCTGCCCTTCATTGTTTCAGTTTTTAATGTTCTGCTGGTGCTTCTTCCATTTGAGCTTATTCTGTCTAAATTTTGCCTCTTGGAATAGAGGTTTAATTACTGAACAGATGTGTTGTCTTCATTCTGCCTGCTCTAACTGCCTTTATCTCTGTTCATTTTGAATCTTAGACTTTTAGCTCATTAAGTCCTGTGGAGCTCGAACTCAGTTTAAGACACAAAAAATAATGCTCTTATCAGATCTTGCTGCAGTTCTGTAAACAACTTCTTAATCGTGCTTTTATGTTAATGCCAAAGAAACAAATAAAAATTTGTTGCACTGTGATTATAAACAAACGAATACAAAATTGAAGTCTAAATATTGAGATGCTTTTCCTTCCTTTGGGTTTTGCGTTTTTTAAATTCTCTTTAATGCTTTCTGAAACAAGATTAACTAGAGGCTTAAGTGGAAATGATTTAGTTATGAAAGAAAATAAAGAAAGTAAAAGAGAAATTGATGTTGCCTGAAATCATTCATGGTCTGAAGCTAGTGAAGAGGGAGAAGCTAACATGTAGGTACAGGGATTGCTTGGATATAAAACCTAGGACATAACTGTGGGAATGCCTTGAGGTACAAGAATTGCAATGCAACTATGTGTAGTGAAATCTGCAAAAGCTGGGAATGTCATGCTCAGTTTTTGAGATCTGCAAGCAATTGGCAGCATTTTTCAGAACTGTTCTTGTAAAAAAACTGCTTTTCCTGAACTTGGGGCCTGATTCAGTCTTTTTTTTTTTTTTTTTTTTTTTTTTTTGTGTTCTTGGCTTGTACTCATGTGAACTAGAATGGAATTAGCAAGAGACAGTAAAGCTGTGGTTGTGTGTAGTCTCTCCTCAGTGGTATAAAGTTGGCTTAAGAAATCCCTGCTCCAAATCATTCTTCCCTGCCTATATAACTTTTTCCAGGAAGAGCTGGGTTTTTCTGTAGGACTGAAATGTGAAATGTCTGATCCAATTTTCCAAAAAGCAGTTCAGAAAAATTCCTATTACTTTTTTTTCCCCAAGGCAGGCTACTACTGGTAAACAGTGTGGCTCCATGAGCAGTTATGCTGGAATGACTGAAAGAATGGGCACCCTGTGATGGCACCAGGGGCTCTCCTTGACAGAAATGAGTCCATTTGGCTCTCAAGGCAACAGCCTGAATGAAGCAGCAATGTTCACAGACTCTGAACAAAGAGTCAAAGAGTCATCCATCCTCAGTCTCATGTTTTTTTCAGGTAGCAATAAGGAAGGAGGTGTCCAAAGAAACATGAGCTTAGAAGAAGGAAAAAAAAAAAAAATCTGTGCTTTAGCAATGCTCAATGAAAGCAGCTTTTATTGGCAAGTTAAATTTGACTGGCCTGGAAGATTTGACCAGTGTAGACCAGAGGTAAATGATCTAATCAAGTGTGCCATCTGAACTCCCTGCAGGGTAATTGGCACATGGCAAGTGCTGTATTTGTTCCTAATTTCATTGCAAGGTTTTTCATTAAATAGCTGCCTTATTTGCAGGTTTGAGCCAGGAGTTCACTAAAAGAGTTAAGAAAATTCCCTCCAACTTTCTTTCCTTTGTTGTTAGCTTCAAACATATAGACTATTGTCTATACAAGAAGAGAAGAAACCTATTTTGGTGTGATAGATATCAGGATTGATAAAATTTGATCTCAAATCTTTATCAATAGACCACATTTTAGCAGTGATGTAGTTTTTCTTCTTTGTACTGTCAAATTTCCTGCAATTCTTGTGGTTCTTTAAAATCTATGCTGTTTTATAGCTGAAATTTAAGTAAAACTGTGATGGCAATAAATGAGTTAAATGAATGCATGTCTGCCCCTTCTCCCCAGATTCAGAGTATTTTTGTGTAAAATTTTAAAAGAAAACCTCTTTTATACACGCAGGGCAGCTTTAGAAGAGGTAGAAGGAGATGTGACAGAGCTGGAACTGAAACTTGACAAGGTAAGCTTTTAATTGAACAACGTTTGTCTCAGAAACATCAGAAAGTGTGTTTCGGTTTTGTATTAAAGCTCACAGCTGGCAAGTGTCAGTGGCTGACCGAGCACCCTGCTCTGCAGAGGGGAGGGATCCAGGTGGAGCTCCCAGCTGGAGGCCAGGCTGGAGCAGAGCAGCACCGGGCAGCTGAACTCGCTCCTTCCCTGGGCGGGGGCCTCGCTTGTGCAATTCCCTCCTGAGTGGCCCTCGCTGAGCCCCTGTGACTCAGCCCGGGGAGCTGCTGCAAACTCCTTCAGCTCCCAGTGAGATAAAAGCCAGGGCTTGGTCATTGCTGCACCCAGAGCCTGCTGATCACAATGGCATGCACTGGGGACATCTGGGTACCCTCTGCTTTGGAGGTTTAAAATCCATGCTGTTTGTCACTGGTAATCTCAGGCACAGCAGCCAGGTGTGTATAAATGTATATATGTATGTATATATGTATATTGTATGTATGTATATCCTTCACTGTTGTGTGGAGGACTTGACTACTGTAAAATTCATCCTGCATTTTGTCATGCTTTGTGCATGTATATAAGAAAGTACATGTAGCATCTTTTCAGCCCCTTAATATCTGTTTATTGGTTTCCTCGCCTTTGGAAACTTTTGTTATTTCTTTGCTAGTGTTTTGAGAGTGGCTTATTTTTGGTTTTCATCTGTATAAAATTGCCTTTCCTTTGTGTTTGTGCTAAATGTTTTAAATTATTTTTATCTGTGTTTTCGCATGGCAGGCAGATGTCATTTGTTTACCTCCTTAACTGCTTTTTGAATACAACCTTTTTTTCCTGCAGCTGTTGAGTTGGCTGCAGAAAGCTGGAAACAAATATAGGATGGTGTCAAGCCTGAAGACTTGTTCTTTACTACTTGTAATAGTATTTCTAGTTTTTAGTAGCTAATAATCTAGCAACTTGCTCTTGCAAAATAAATTAGGATCCTTAATTTTGATTTGGTGTGAATCTTGGTGAAACTTTTGGGTATAACGCATATTTTTACTGTAGGGGTGTGGAATCTGTTTTGGTAGATCACCCATTGTGAGCATTTAAAGGATATGAAAAATCCAATCTGCAAGTTTGGCTTTTCCACCAGTCTTAAAGTTTTTGGGGAAAAGAATTCTCATATTTCTTAAATGGCATTATTCAGGGCCTTGTAGTACAATACTAAAGTTGAAAGCCAAGCTTCTTGTGTGAGCTGAATCAACTATGGCCTGAGGGTAATAATTTGTCTAGGCTTGGCTGGTAACTTTTTCTGATCAGTTGTTCATACTAAACTTGGTTTTATTGTCTCACAACTTTGACTTTGGGCTATATTGTATGCAGTGTTGTGCTCTCTGGAAGAAAGCAAGCCCAGTTCAGGCTTGTGAATTTATAAGCAAAGGTAAAGGAAAAAGGTTAATGTTGATAGTGGGTTTTTTTTCCTGTCTGTTGTTCAAGCAACTTGGACATTCATCAGAATGAGGAAGATCATTCTTAGCTTTATGTTTTCCCTAAGGATCTGAGTCAACATAAAAATTACTGGGTAACTAAGGCAGGAAGGATGCTTGGATGGTTTCTTTGCTCCAACATAGGACCAAGTGCTTCTGTGTTGCTTTTCATGATAATTTATTTACCATCCTTGAAAGATCTTTCAGAGATGAAAGTTCAGTCTTCTGGTTTTATTCTCAGCTTGGCTCAGGATGGGGGAGCTCAGTCATAATGCACCCCATCTCAGGAGAGCATCCTGGCAATTGCAGTAACCAATGGTCCTTACATTAATGGCCCAGTGCATAAATGGTTCAAGAAGGGGGAAAGCATCCATCACAAGATACTGAGGACCTTCTTATCAGACTGCAGTTCCATGAGGCCTGAGGTGCTGACTGAAGCAGTGAGTGGTAGGGGTGGAAAGCCATAGAGATTAGTCTGTGAGTGGAAACATGATTGATTTCACCTCCTGAGATGTAACCATGGCTCTTCAGCTGTGCTTTGTGCACAGAGCCTTTTGCTTTCCTGTTCCTGTATTCTGAGTGTCTCAGGATGAAACAACTGCTGTGGGTTTCGTTTTTGTTTGTTTTGTGGTGTTTTTCCTCAGAAACCACAATAACCTCATCATTTGCTTGGGTTATGTTTTAGCTGCTGTACTTTTTGCCTGTGTAAGACTCTCTTGAAATACGCACAACATGTCAGTTAGCAATAAAGCAAGTAAAAACTAATTTTAAAAGTTTATAGAGTGGTAGCTTTCCCAATAGCATATCTAATGACCTAGAGTAGTATTTTTATAGCTGTTACTACACAGTAGAAAGCTTTTCATAGAATCTGAGGGTGAGAATGTAACTTTTGAAATTTTTATTTTGTAGCCTTACTAAGCTCAGTGTTTTCATGTTTATATGATGGTGTAAAAACCAAATCAAAATAAGCCTTCTGCTTTCTCTCTATTTATATACTCATTTTAGCTGGTGAAGCTTTGTATTGCAATGATTGACACTGGGAAAGCATTTTGTACAGCAAACAAGCAATTCATGAATGGAATTCGAGACCTTGCACAATATTCCTGTAAAGATACATTGGTTGAGGTAAGTTTTTTGAGGTGAAAGTGGAGGGAGAGAAACATAACTTAAAAAAGGCACAACATAGCAGTTGGCAAAAGAAGTAGTTGAAGTTTATGGAATTATTTGCCTTTTTGCTCTTTTTCTTTGCTATCTCTTTTAGAGTGGGGGTTTCCCAGCTGTGGTGCACTGCAGGTGTCTGTGCTGTTTAGTTTCAGCAGTGACATGGGTCTGCCAAATTTCAGAAAAGGTGTTAGATTAGTGTGTGCACAGGTGATTGCAACACGTTAACCTGGTTTTTTGAGTCAGAGTATTAAAAATTATGTGGAAAATATTAGTTAGTGTCATATTAAATACTGTAAATTAATGTTTTAGAGTATGTGTGCTTTCGATATCTTTAGTCAATTTGAATTTTTCCTGCTTTTCTTCAGTTTGGTGCTTTATATACAGGTAGATAGAAGTAACAATTTTCATGCTTGTATCTTTAATAGATTTATTTGCCATTACGGCCATGCTCTCCTTCTAGCCTAGTGGTTTTAGTCTCATAATAGTGCTATAAGGAAAATGAATTTCCAAGTTATAAAAACTGAAAAGCTGTAAACCTCTGAACTGTTGCTTTTGTGCTGTGTTTTTAATAGGGCTTAATTTAAACCACTTTTATTTTCTCTTGACAGGCCAATTTGATGAAGTTCTCTGACACCTTACAGGAAATGATCAATTATCATAATGTGAGTAGTTCTAGCTGCAACATGGCACTGATAGCTCATCTTCAGTTATTTTTGATAAGAGATTAATGGTAAAGCCTTTCTTGTTGATAGTGTTTGCAAAGTAATGGTTTAAGCGGTGTTAAATAACTCTCATTTTATACTTATAATTATTTTAATAATGTTTTGTTTACAAGGTATTTATAAATATCCCCTTTTCTGCAGATTTCCATCTTGGTTTATTTTTCATTTGGAATTTGTAAGCTTTGGTGCTCTAAGACAGTAAATACTGGATAGTTTAATCTTTTTGAATCAAACTGATGGTAACAGTTATAGACTATGAGCTTTAGTGGTCTGAAATAATGATTGTCTTTTCCATAGTTGCTACTTTCTCCCCTATCCTTTATAAATACACAAAATGAAGCACCTATGATCTGCATATAGTTTTCTTTTTGGAAGGATAGCAGATTTAGGTAAGTGTGGAGAAAGGAGAAAATGCTAGGATTTAAGACTAATTGTAATTTTTAGCATGTCAGAGTTAATCAGAAACTTCAGTTTTCCCTGGGTTGAAAACTAATTTTATAATTTTGTTATTTTTTTCCTTTAAAGAGTTTGGTCTTGTATTCAGAAGTTTGTTCTTCTGTTTTTTTCCTCTTTCATTGGCCCAACTGCTCTTTGTTAATTTCCCAGCAATTTGCTGCAAACAAACTGAAGTGTCTCCAAAGTGCTGAAAATATGCAGGACACTTAAAATGTGGGTTTTTCATACCACTGGGAGTTTAAAAATTGACAAGATAGAATGGAATGGAAGTCTGCTAGCTTCAACTTAGCTTTCTAAAAGTGTCTGATTAGGCTTTTTTTGTTTTAAATGCATGCTTTTAGAATGGAAGGGAGGAAAAGCAAAGCAGGTTAATAGCATTGTGTTTGATTTTCTTTCCATTATACAGAGTGTACAATCTAATGAAAACTGTAAAGAAGGGAGTAAGTGAACAGTGGTTCTTGGGTTGGAGAGAGAAGGGAGGGCCAAGGTTCAAAGCAGCAGTTCTGGAGCAATTACTACTTTCATGTCAACGATTTCTGAAGAGTAGATGGAGCAGATAAACCCAGGCTGTCCCTCTTCATCACACATCTTGCTGCTGGAATCCCTCTTAACCATGTCTTTTATCTGTGGTTTGCTCTTTTGGACACCTCTGACATAGGTCCTCTGTTATTGCTGTTGTTATTCTACGTGATGGTACTTGCACTGCTTTGGTAAAATTTGGCATAGCACAACTCTTCCCTTTGGGCACTTTGAAGGCAGAAAGCAAAGAACAAACCATATTGAAGAAGATTTATTTTCAGATCTAAGTAGGACCCATCTAGCTTTGCCCTGCTTTTTTTTTCCCCTCCATGCCCTCGCTGTGCTCAGGCACAGTGAGAACAAAGTGGCTTTTACCAAAGGCACAAACATCAGGAGTGAGGCACAATTGCTCTGCCAGATGTGTTGTGGTTCTGCATTGCTTTTTGTGAATCTGCTGAGTTCAGCAGGGCTTCCTGGCTCAGAGTGACAGGTGTGTTGCTGACCAAGGTGACAGAGCCAGTAGGAGGGTGAAGCTAGAGGAAAAAGAGGAAAGGAAGGATGGAAGGGGTAGGAGATGCTCCCACTGAGTTCTGGATGACTGTCAGTTTTTTCGTGTGAGGCTTTGCTACAAATAAGGGCAGGGACCAGCCTAATGCAGCATCTTCCCTGATTCAGCAGTGGGGGAGTAGCTGGGACAGCTTATGGCAAATAGCAGCTTTCTTAGACTTGCAGTGTATGAAAGGTAGTATGTTGACAAGGTTGTAAATCTAATCAGATCATGGTCTGGGCACTTCTCTGGTTTTTTAGGGGAAATGATGTCTATGTGTTTTTCTGCCCAGCAAATTTTTTCTCTTCATTACTGTAAGCAGAATGCAAGGCTCATATTTCTGGGAGTCCTCTAAACATTTGAGTTCCCATCTGGTTTTATCTTTTGGTATTGATCTTGATTGGTGCACTCCCCAGGAACTGGCAAGCTTAAATGTCAGCAGTGGGAGTAGTCCCAGCCTGACTTCCAGTTTGTCAAGAAGTTCTTTATTCTAGTTGTCTGCTTTTCTGGTTTCCCAAAGTGGGAATACAAACAGGTTCTTCCATGTGCTACTGGTAGATACAATTCTGGTTGAAAGGGTCCTCAGGAGGTGTGGATGGTTTGACTGCCTGCCTAAATCAGGGTCAGATGTGAGGTTGGAGCAAGTTGCTTTGGTCTTGAAGAGCTCCTAGCATGGAGACTGGATGCAAGGTACAGTACCACTGCTAATGAGTGGCTTCAACTCAGTCATGCTTCCTTTCAGTGTTTCTAGAAAAGAGAGATGAGCTGGTAAAGTTTTTGCTGTCAGTATTTGGCATTACATAGCTTCCCATTTCCAAATCTTAATAAAGAGTCTGAGAACATTTAAGGAAAACATTTTTTGACCTTAAACTTTGAGGTTTTGGCTTGCTTTTTCAAGAAAATTCTTTAATATTTCAAGATCTTTACCTTTTATGAGAGATTCTGTTAAACTGGGCCAACTTTATTTTTGTGATGCTGCCTTGTGTATTTCTGTTATGTAGAATTGGAGGTGTAAAAGGGTTGAAAATTGAGGCAACGTTTTTTGTCTGCACAATAAGTGACAAAAGGATTTATCCAGTAGTCATTGACCTGTTCCATTCCATCCTAAAACTCAGAGGGCAGATGTGAAGCTGAAGGAATGTGTGTTTTCATTTTCCAGTTAGAATTTTTTGGGTCATAAGAGCACATTGAAATTCTCACATCCAGGTGTGCCTTGGCCTTAAAAACTTAACAAATATCTTCGACTTTACAATTCAAATGAATTTATTATATTTTGTGCCTCCAGCCTTCCCAAATCTCAAGATATTTTGGAACCATTGCTTAAATTACTTATTCTTAAAAAGAATCAGCCATTCCTTTTAGTAGTCCAACAGTGTGTGGTTTTTTACAAACATTCATGTAAAGGAGATGGTGCTGAATACTCATATATGCTGCATTTTCAGCATTAATTTCAATCCGTGGTTTTGGGGTTTTTGCCAGAAGTTAAGAGCATGTTCTTTCTGTGGTTTCGTTTGTCTTTTAATTGTTGATAAATTGTGAAAGTCTAAGAAAAAAAAGGCTCCTTAACATTCAAAGTTGTTTCTTCAGGAACATTACTGTACAATTAACATAAATAAGCTTCTATGAAACCAGGCATGTCAGGATGAGAGAAGCTCTTATGTCTCCTTATAACCACAGGCTTTAAGAAAAGAGTAGCAAAGGATGCTTGGTTTGAGTTATTTTCGTTATTTTCTCCCTCATCTTTTATTTATTTCAAAACTACTGTGAAGGGATTTATATTTTGATATTAGAGACACAGTGGTTTAATAATTACATTCTTGTGTAATTCTGCATAATTACCATTGGTATTTCTGAAATCAGAAGGTATGAATACCTCCAAGTTACTGACCTACATAATAATGTTTTCTTTCAGATTCTGTTTGACCAAATCCAAAGATCAATTAAAACACAGCTTCAGACTTTCGTTAAAGAGTAAGTTAATTTGCACTTGTAATGGGAAAATTATACATAAAATGGAATTTTAAAAATCTGATTTGAGTGGGTAAGTGAAACATCCTTCTTGTAAATTGCCACCCATAAATTGAGAAGTGTATATTAAGGCTTTGTCAAAAATCACCCCGAGTCACTGAGGCTTTAGATCCAGCTGCAGAAATGTTGCAATAGGATGAATTACTGATCTAATTACATATTGTAATTGTCTAAGCTTGGGGGACAAAGCTTTTCCCCAGTAGGCATTAGATGTGTTCAGTTACATTTCAATTTTGTCCTTCCCTTGGAAAAGAAAGACAAGAAGCTTCTGTCATAATTTGTGGATTTCCATTCGACCCACATGTATTGAAGAATATAAAATTTGAAATAGACACCAGCTATAGCAGTCCCAAGCTTGGTCTGTCTGGTGTAGCTTTAAACTCTTTTTCATGCTTTGGAATTAATTTGTCATCCATATTTCCTTTTTCCATAGAGATATTAGGAAATTTAAAGATGCAAAGAAACAGTTTGAAAAAGTGAGTGAAGAGAAGGAGAATGCTCTGGTGAAAAATGCCCAAGTTCAAAGGAATAAGCAACACGAGGTAGAGGAAGCAACCAATATTTTGACTGCAACTCGGAAGTGTTTTCGACACATAGCTCTGGATTATGTTCTTCAGGTAAGGACAGCAATGAAAGCTTTTCAAAACCATTTGTTACATATGGTTAGAGACATGTCCTTTACAATGTTAGAATTTCTTTTTGTAAGCTTCTTGGAAGCTGTGGAGATTCAGGGAAAAAGGAAGAACTTTATCTGCAAGTAATTTCTTTTTAAATAAAATCTGAGGAAAATTAATTGATGCATTCCTATTGCTTTAATGCTCTGGTATTCAGTGCCCTTGCTGCAGTGACACAGTTTAATTTTCAAGTTGAACATTAATTATGAAAAAACCCCAGTATATGCCTGATACTTAGCTAAATGTTTCATGAGTTAGATATGCTGCAGTTTCTTATATAGATAAAGTAAAAACTGTAATCTAGCCTAGGAAATGCAAATTACCTGAACAATTCTGATACAGGACGTTGGGTATTTCTGCAATTTTATCTGTATGCTTTGGGTTGTATTCAGCTTGTCTAGATGCCTCAGAGTTTGGGATTGTGCTGTAAGGGGAGTCAAGAACTTAACTATTCTTTATCTTTTTAGTGAAAATCTCCCATACGGTGTTGAGAGGTGTTCTTTGTCATGCTGCTTTCTATTCTTAAATACAGTAGTAAATCTTCTTTTAATACTTAAAATTCACCTGCTTCATACTTATCCACAACTACAGCAAAACAGGATTATTGCAACTCAGATGGTGTGAGGGGTTGGGGGCTCCCAAATAGGTCTGAGCTTCTCCTATGATCAAAAACAGAACAGCTATTTACAATTAAGCTGGTTTTATATTAGACATTATCATCTTGATTTGTGACAGTCCAGTCAGTTGTTTAAAGCTTAATTAACTTCTCTATAAATTGCATTATGAGTTGTAAAATGAAGTGGAGCCTATCAGCCTGGGCATGTTTTCAGACATGGTGGTCAGTGGTCAATTCTGAACTCCAGCTTTTTAAACACTAAGGTCATTTTGATGTTTAACAAGTGGTGTGAATTGTTCCCCACAGGATTATTTGTACTAGCACTAAATGGTGGGGGCAGCTGGCAGCCACTATTATAGGAGGCCAGTTCCTTGTGTGTGCTTTGAACTGCAGGTTGTTTTCCTCCTGGAATTTGTATGTTCAAAGTATGAGCAGTTCCTGGGATACAGATGCATTTAGAGTAACTGGGAACAGTTTCAGCATCTCTCAACGTGGACAGAAATCAATTCAGTTTTAGGAATTGTGTCTGCTTCAGTGATTCTTCTGGGAAAATGGCTTCACAACTATGGTCTCCTTGTAGCTAGATTTGCTCTAAACTGTAATTCAAAACCTTTGCTTTCCTTTTATTTTTCTTTGCCTCACAGGCTGAGGGTTTATTCTATACAAACAAATCTCAATTATTTTTGCTGCAGAAAGTTTTCCAAAATAATGACCACTTAAGTATAGAAGTAGAATCTGGTTTTGATTATAGCTGCAGCAAGTTTGTTTATTTTGCTGAAATTCTAAACTGACATAGATGTGTTAAATTACAAAATCAAGCCTGTTTCTGCTAAGTGGGTCTTTTAAAGTAAAATCTGTAGTTTGGATTTTTAAGATTGGATAAAGAAGATAGGGGAAGTAGGTGAATGTGAAAAATTGGTCATTTTTTTTCTATATAATGTGGAATGCCCTAAGTTCTAGGGCAACACCTTTAATCAGTGACTTCAGCTAGCTTAAAAGCCCAGGTATACCCAGGAAGTTACTTATTGAACCTATTACGTTCTTGCTTGCCTGGGACTATTTTTGGAATACTTAAATACTGTGAGTCTGAGAGGAAAAGTAACCCTGCTTCCATCCTTCACTCTGCCCTGGCAGCACTGCAACTTCTGCAAGGAGTTGGTGGGCTGGCTTGGCTCATCTGCTTGAAACATCTTGAATTCAATC
Source organism: Agelaius tricolor (assembly GCF_023055355.1). Classification (NCBI taxonomy): domain Eukaryota; kingdom Metazoa; phylum Chordata; class Aves; order Passeriformes; family Icteridae; genus Agelaius; species Agelaius tricolor. Next base: position 14,246,272 of record NW_027269272.1, read on the forward strand.
TCTTGAAAATGAAAACCAATTTTCCTTGAAAGTTGTATTATATTACTTCTAGCAAGCAAGTGGTGTCCTGTATTTTCCCTACTGATATAAGAAAATTGTAACTATCACCATGAAGCTCAAGCTTTGCAAGTGTTCTCTGATTGCATCACTGATGTCATGACAGAACTAGAGTGCATCTTCTTTTAAAAGTATTTTGGGAAGTCTGATATTGAGCTGTCTTCTTCCAGTGTTTTAAGATTGGATGTGATTGTATGGGGAAAATTGAAAATAAAATAAGTTTGGAATGAAAGGAATTACTTGTTTGTTCTTTTCTCCTAGATCAATGTTCTTCAATCTAAAAGGAGAGCAGAAATCCTAAAATCGGTAAGATACACTTTATCCTCTGTATATCAAATATTTTAATCCATCTGAAATTAAAAATATGACCACAAAGCAGTATGTTAAAGATTTAGTCCTTTTATTGATCAGAATGTTATCAATACATTTGGCAGTTTGGTGACTGTCAGTTTGGCCTGTACTGTAGCTGGGCATGCATGTTTAACTGTTTTTGACAATCCTTCCAGTTCAGATTTGAACACTTGTAGGTTTTCACTACTCTTGATCTGTTGGTAATTGTTCCATGGTTAAAATCACTTTGTTTGCTGAGAATTCTGCTGTTTAGGTCCGATTTATTACTTTGTAAACAGTAAATGCTACTTATAATCTATTCTAAGATGAATTCTGTTCTTTCTAAGAACAGGGCAAATTTTAATATGAATAGTATGGTATCTGCTAAATTAATATAAAGCTATACCTGCATGCCAGTTTGCTTCACATTGAATTCCCTTTTCTACTTCACATCTCTGTTAAAAGTTTATTGAGATGGACAGTGACAAATTAAACAGTGCTGTTCTTTCAAATGTCTGAAGTTGCTCTCCCATAATTTTCTTAATCTCTTAAAAAGCAGAAACTTTACTTGGGTTGGTTTATAACTGCCTGCTATTCTGCTCCCAACTTGTTTTCTATTTTAAGGCCAGACAGTCTTTTCAGCTATTATGAGTTTGAATCATTAGTAAAATATTCTATAGCCCCTCTGTACCTTACATGTCCCAGTTAAAGAGAGATAACAAAAATTTCAGGTGACATGAATTAGAACTAGTTTTCTGCCATTAAGTAGATTTCTTTTGTTTTGCTCATGGAGCTAATGCTATCAACTGATTTCTGAAATTTTTGGCTTGGTTCTGTTCTTGCTTTACTTTGCACGTTTATTTTACAACATTGGAAGCTCTATGACTTATTGATGTAAAACTATCAGGACATGAGAGGAAATTAAACATGAAATTGTAGGTTATGTGAATTAAATGACATATTTATGTGATATGTGATACCATTTTTAGGAGAATAAATATTTACTTTGTTCCCTTTAGATGTTATCCTTTATGTATGCACATCTGGCTTTTTTCCATCAAGGCTATGATCTGTTTAGTGAACTTGAGCCCTACATGAAAGAGCTTGGTGCACAGGTAACAAATTATTTTAAAAATGCGTAACTATATGCTGAAATGGAAGAAATCTTTATATATGCCAGCATATCAGGTACTTCACAGATTTATTCAACAAAAGGGAGTTGTAGTATGATACAGGCAAAAAATAAAAAATATGCTGTAATGAAAGGAATGAAAATAGTTACAAACTGAAAGTTGTCTGTTTACTAAAATTAATGCTGCCTTTAGGATTTGTATACTAAGCATAGCCATGTACTGCTCTGTGAGGTACATTGTGATATTCAGGATACTGGATTATTTGGATTTCAGAATTTTTGTATATGACCCATGTTTATAAATATATCTAATAATCAAAAATAGATTAGACTGGTTTTTCTTCTACTCATATACTTTATTTACTGTATAAATTATGCAGTCTGTATAATTAAATTTTTATGTGTGTAAATATAACTTTGATGTTAGCAGCTTAGACCATAAAATGGAAGTATGATTTTAATAAGTAGTGCAAAATTTAGTTCCTGCATGGAATCCTTCTTACCCAGTTTTGTTGTTTAAGGACAGACAATTGACACTTCTGGGTTTTCAGCAGGGGACTCATGAAAAGCTTAGATGGACCACTGCCAACTGCACACAGGAGACATTGAAAATGGTTATGCAAATAGATTGGAACATACACTATTGAAATGAAGATCTGTCTGTGGTGCAGGAAGAAGACTCAGCAGTGTCTTGACTTGCTTTTCAGTGCAAGTTATATGGGCACTTTCTATTTGCCTGAGGACTTGCAACAAGTGCTCTGATATAAACCCCTCTATTGCCACTTCCCAAACAGATCTACAAAGGAGCTAACCAAATTTTTAAGTGTCTGTCCAGATAAAAAAGCAAATAAAAAGCAAACTTTTACAGCAAACTTTTACGTTCATCTTGAGTAGAAGCGTCATTGAATGTCATTCATTGAGTGGCATTGAATGAATAAGAGATTAAATTGTTCTGAGCCGTGCAGTGGAGCAGATGGGGAGCTGTAGAAAATAACTCCAACAATCCAATGGCTGAATAGTTATTTTTCTGCTAGACTAGGCCCCAGTTGGGTCTTAATTATGTGTGGAGACATGTCAGGTCTTGGTGTAATAGGGGCACCTGAACACTTCAGGTGGATGTTACTCTTCCATAGTTGTGCCCTTTATTCTTCAACACCCTTCTAGTTGGGCTGTAAGTGTTGAACTGTAGTGTCTGGCTGTGTAACACGTGTCCTGTGGAAGAGGAGATAGGGAAAGGAGACACAAACTATGGAGTTAATAGTGGCTTATGCCATCAGCCAGGCTTCAAAGTTTCCCTTTCATTGACGTGATTGGAGCAAGAAAACACAAGGTTATTTTTGAATGTCTGGTCATGCTTTTGCTTGATCTGGTAAGGAGCACTGTGTAGCATTCATTTTGGTGCTGGTATCATAGCAACTGAAGGAGTTAAATTTAGAAAATCCATAGCTAAGAATGTTTTAAATATATTGCAGTTGGAGCAAGATGGACTGAAGACCCTAAAGTTGTACAACTTGCGCAATTGTTCTTTTGTAGCAGACCTTGGCATTTAAATAATGGATATTTTTCATGACAGAAACAGATTTGTAAATAACTGTTGAAAGTTTTACCAGTTGATGGCTTTGCAGCTTGTACTGGTTGAAGCTTCTGCCTTTAACAAAGTATGTTGTGACATAACGGGGATTTGCTGGATTTTTGTGAAAATGCTGTTAGATTCCTTCTGTTGGTGAGTGAGTTTTCATTCCTAGGTGAATTTTGTGTATGATCTTAATTACAAGTGTTAGCAGCATCTGAAGTTATAAAATTCATCTTAAATAGTGCAGTTATAGCTTTGAATTATTTTTGTCTGTATTTTCAAAATAACTGTTTTATTGTGATGGAATAGGATTTAGCAATTTTGCTTTCTGGATACTTCAGGTCAGGGTAGGATGCCTTGGGAATCAGATCATTGTATGGGAATCTTTAATAGTGTGCAAGCATAATATGAGCTTTTGCATGGAAACTATGGTTTTTGGTTCTTTTCATATGAAATGTGGTGTTAGCTTAAAAAGAAAACATTTGAATTTTCATTGAGATGACTACTCAAAAAGCTAAGTATTTTAGTCTGACTTAATTCATCTCAGAATGCCAGTTAGAGCATTATGTTTATAAAAATACATTTACCAGTAAATACAGTCGTTTGAAAAACCTAATTTTCTGAAAATTACTCAGTAATGCTATAATGACTGGGATTTTGATAGTTTAGTTGTGATTTGCTACAGCTTTTGATAGTTATATGCTGTTGGTTTCTTCTAAGACAATTGATGTGCTGCTTACCTGAGTGAAAAGGAAGAAACTCTGGTTTGAGCTTGGAAACAGGAATGGTGCAATGCTGTCTTCATAGTAAAAAAAGTAACTGGTGGAATGAGCTGCTGTTAAGAGTTTTGTTTTGGCTGTGGTAAATGTACCCTCAAATGCTTGTATTCAAGGTAAATTAGAGGTTTGCCCTACCCTGAGTGACTGCCTTCTGTTTCATCTAATGGGGTAGAAGGAAGAATTTCTTGGGGTCCATTTGCAGAATCCAAGAAACTTGATCCCTATAAAATTTTGAACAGCACTTGACCCAGTTCTCATCTTTATCACCAGAGAAAGGGTTTCCCACAGGTTGTTGATACAAAACAATCTTTGAGCCCAGTCTGTTTTAGAGGCTTGTGTTATTTTTAAGTGCTAAAGCTGCATAGATGTGGCATTTGGACACTTCAGCCTTCAATGTGTTCCTGTTCACAAATACCTGTAAAGGTGTGCAAGTGCTGATACGGCCTTTTGAGCCAGAGGGCAAGACAGGGAGAGAAGAGTTAAAAAAAGTAACAGAGTACAGAATTGGATCCAGATGTTTCAGCCTTCTGATGGCTCCATAATTGTTGGAGAATGTCTAGCACAAGGGTGTAAGGGCCTGTTAGTGTCCCTTTTCTGTTATTTATATCGTGTCAAGCAGGGCAAGTAAAAGACTGGGGAACCAGCCAGAGTTGGCAGGGCCTGCCACTGTGGTTCTGAGAGCGGTGGCGGGGATGCTCTCTGTGGGTGGATCAGAGGATCTGTCAGTCACTGTGCCCTGTGCAGTGAGTGCCCCAGCTGGGAGCTGGTGCTCCTGCTGTTCTGGCTATGGGCTGCAGCAGAGGCAGCCCTGTCCCACAGCAGGGAGAGCCGCGGGCTGAGCCCTGCACACGGTGCTGCGTCTGCACCGCTGGCACGGCGCGCTCCGGCCAGGCAATGGCAGCCTTGTGGTACAGGCTCTAGGCTGGGCTTTCAGGCAACATCTGCTTCCCTGCTGCATTCCTAACTTAAACATGAAGGCCTGGATAAAACAAACAAACAACAAAACCAAGGGAATCAAAACTGTAAAACAAAAACAACCAAAACAAGCAACTAACCACAGAAGAAAACCCCTATCAAGCTTTCTCTTTCAGGGTATCTTAAATTTCCTCTTTTTTTTTTTTTTGTGATTGTAAAAGGAAATTTTTTTTGGCTAGTGTCCTTTTTATCATCAGAGACTTTGTAAGGATACTAACTTAAATATTCTCTGTGACAATCTCAGTTATGTTCAAAACCATATTTTTATTTCCAAAATTAATTTGATTGTCTCTACCTAAGATCTCAAGCAATCTTGCTCGAGTAGTGCTGGTCAGCTGATCAAAACTATTGACACAAAATCCTAATTGAGACAGTTCTCCCACTTTGTGGAGGGAAAAATCCATAGCATTTGCTCCTTCTAGTTTTTGCTGCTCCTGCCAGTGCTGCTGCATAGGCCAGCAAGAGCAGCTAAAGCATGAGTCATCCTCCTGGGAGACTGAGCACCAATGCGGTACAGAGTCGCATATGCTTGGCACCATGCTGTTCTTTGAGACAGTTCTTCTAATGCTTACAAGAAATGTACACCTTGGTAGAGGTTAATTCAGGGTGGCAGAGCAGTGCTTTAAACGAGGCTTCAGTGGTTATTCAAGGTAAACAATTTGTGACAAAGAAGTAATTATGCTATGCAAATAAAAGAAAAGTCTTGCAATGTCTAGACATAATGTGTTAGTTCTTTTTTTTTTTGTCAGCATTGTGAAATCTACTGAGCCAAATTTCTTATGATAATTGAAAGATCCAATTTTCTGTTTCTCTTTACAGCTGGATCAGTTGGCTGTAGATGCTGCGAAGGAGAAGAGAGATATGGAGCAAAAGCACTCCACTATTCAACAAAAGGTACTAAACAGAATGTAAAAGGCAGGCTGCACACACTTTTTTTTCTTATCTGTAGCATCTCTCCCCAGCATCTCTGCATCAGAACTGCAAGGGATGGTATTTTTAGTGCAGAGAGACAGACTGACATGTCATTAAGTGTAAGGTTGGATTGCAGATACTAATTTTGTGTTACTGAACAAAATATTATGCTTAGTTTTTACTGAAACATAAATAGAACAGTAGAATTTATTTGAATGCTGAGATTCTAACATTTCAGTAGAACTCCTAATTCCTATTACCTCTTGAATTGAATAAGTTGTACAGGTTTTTGTGTTTCCATGCTGTGTGTTTGTAGAAGAGGTGTATGTGCTGCACAGCCCTACAGCAATAAGTTTCACTTTGGACTGTTCCAAATCCAAGTGCAGTACTTGGAGCTTGTGTGGCAGCTGCTGTTGCATATGAAGAACAAAAGTAAACTTTTGTAAAGAGTTGGTTCAGCTGTGCACAGATATGGTATTGAGAACTTTTAATTGGTGTTTTGGGAAAGATTTGTGCAATAATTCTTTTTACTTCTTGAGAAAAATTTAGGTAATTCATGTTGGGGGAATGACTTCTGTTTGGATGTTTCAGAAGCTCTAGATCAGTATTGGTTTTGCAGATATAATGCTAGAAATTAAAAATATTTCCACTGAACTCTCTGGTAGTGAGCTACAGGCACTTTTGAAAGGGATTAGATACCAGTTTAAAGGTATTAATGCTACACTTCTTACTCTCATTCAAATATGTTCTGGATCTGTTCAAGTGGCATAAATTTTAAAAAGTCCACCCAATAGAAATGAAATCTGATAACTAAATAAATTCAGGAATGAAAACATTCTGAGATTGTAAATTGGGTAGCCTTAGTAGGAGCCAATATTAATACTCATGGGAAAAGAGAACATCTTGGGTTGCTGCAAACATTTTTATTGGTGCATCCTGTCATCCCTTTAGGAGTTGGTGGGAAGCATTAGGATTGCTGTGAAATTGAGCAGATGTGATGATGAGGGCAGAGCTGACATGCTGTGCTTAGAGTCAGGAGATAAATGCAGGCAAGGAAGGGGAAGAAAGGGGGGAATGGGAAAGATGGAGCTTGAGAATTAATGTTGAAGGTCAGAGTTTAAGTTTTTTGGGCTTAAAGGCTCAGTTTCAGGAATGGACAGTAATTGAGAGGTTCTCTGTTAAGAGAACAGTGGTGCTTGCTGAAGGACGTAAGTTATGAGCAATTATCTTTTAATTGGCCATAGAAATAATAACTAGTTACCATGAATTATGGTCACTGCTGTTGCCAATGGTATTTACAGTCTTTGTTTTTTCTTCAAATGCTGCTTAAGGCTGCTTTACAGGTAAACTATTTCTACTAGTTTCAATTATTACTGACACTTTTAAGCTTCATGAAACTTGATAAGCCATATCTGTGTGTAATATAAATATTCTTGATTTCTAGTAGGGAGTGACAAGCACAATAATGTTCCTTTTATTGTTGCTTACTTTAATTGACAATTTCATGCTGTCTCTAAAATATAATCAGGGCAATCAGAATGTACTGTATGTTGTCCTCTTAAGTTCTGTGTTTTGAGTTGTAAGTGTTGTCTCCTGTCCTTATCAGAGAAGTCACTGTCTCATTTTGTGCTGATAATGCCTAGACTGTGCTTTATTGGAGATTCTTCTTACAGCTTGTCCAATCATTTTCTTATTTCCTTATTCAAATCACGTTGTCTGTTTTTGTCTCATCCTACCTGCTTTTCCCAACTTTCACACCAAGTTAGCTTCCAGCTCATCAGGATTTCAGAACTGCCTTAGACTCTGGATCTTTTTATCACTACTTGTCATCTGGTCACCCTGTCCCAGATGGCAACTTTATTCCCCGTTCTCTTCTCATGTCTTGTCATGTTGTTTTCCACTATGTTCCCAAATCTTCCAGTGCCAAATCCTTCCATGTTTTTTAACAACTGAAACTTCTGAAGCTTATTGTGTTGAATATTCCATGAGGTATATATGTATTTAATATACTGAAGTTCTAATCTAATGCTTCAGAATGATGCCTTTCCTTCATTGTGTGGATAAAGAGCAGTTCCTTTTCTGAAATGTATAGGTAAGTGCATACGTGCACACACCTACCCACCTACTACCTGTGTTTGCATATATGTGCATATGCATGCAGAATAATTGCACTAATTAAATAATCCATCTCACTTTTCTGTATAATCATTGTCCTTAATTAGGCTGTTGATGGAGAGGCTATTAAAAGTGTCATGGAAGGGCTTGGTCACCAATATAGTGTGATTTCTTTTTTAGCAGAGCTGATAATCTGATTTACTTTTTTTAATTGCTTATAAGTTTTGTGGTCTATTTACTCAGCAAATGTGCAGGAAACATTTTCTTAACTTTATTTTTTTCAGTGCAAGAAAATATTTTTTCTGTATTAAACTGGAGCAACACATGCTGTGAATTAATCTAGAAATTTCATGATCATTCTGGGAAATTTTTGTAAGATATTTTTATAAGTAAAGATTAATATTAAAAGAGTGGTGTCACAGTGTCAATACATTAGACATGACTCTTGTTTCCTGAGCAGTTTGCAGCCCCGTGCTGTAGCAACACGTTTAATTAAGAAAATATTTTAAAAATCAGTTGCACCTGCAAACAGCTTCATGGTTTTTTGGTATTGTGTCAGACCTAATATTTTGTTCTAAAATGAAGATGATACAGGAAAAGTATTTGCATTGAACTTCAAAAAGTTTTTGTTGTATTCAAATTCCTTTTCCATTAAAGTAAAAATCTGCTTCCAAAGAAGTGCTCAGGAAACAGCTGGAGTGAGAATGATTTGAAAATTAACATATTGAGTAAACAAGGTGATAGGAAACCAGCTGCTACTACAATCACAAAGCAGGCAGAAACCAGAGCTGCTGTTGAGAAGTTGTGCAGACTAACTCCTGTCTCCAAAACCAGAGATGTGCTTGTATTTCAAGTGACTTGTTTGCTCAATGGCACTCTCACATTCTCTCACTCTGTCTTGGGCTGTAAACCGTGTTACTTGTGGTGTCTGTTGTTTCAAACCCTTCCTTGAGGGACTTTTCAGCTTAAGTGTGACAAATATCTCTTCCCAATGGAATGGAAATGGGAGCAGCTTTCTAAATGGGAGGTTTGCACAATTAGTGCCTCCTGTTTAGTGTATGCTGGCCTAATTTTTCAGGTTAGTGTTTTCTTTAGTACTTATGCTCTCCCAATTTCTGCCTTCTTAAAAAACTTTTAAAATGCTGAGTCTCTAAAGTAAAAAATAATTTGGGTTACACATTAAATGTTAAAATATAGTTCCTAAGATTTACTGGTAAAATGGTTTGATTGGCTTTCATGGCCTGATAGCAATTTTGAAAGTAAATCAAAAGCTCTGCTACTGAAAAGTAATGGGAGGTTTTGTTTTGGGGGAACAAGAAAATCATGCACAGAGAAACAGAAAACATGCTCTGAAATGAATCAAGGATGTGTGATGAATTGATACGTTCATACGAAAATGCATTCACTGAAACACTGTCAAGAATATTAAGTGTTCTGTGACACACCAGATTAGTATTATTTCTGGAGATGAAAGTTGTTTTTCCATTGCCAGCTGGTTTGCTGTACCCCATGGACATTTAAAGAAAAAGGGTGGAAAAAAAGGCATGAAAGCATGCTGTGTGCTTCACTTATATAACCCACTTCTACATGTTTCTCTTCCAGTAGCAGTCAACCGTGAAAAATCAGTGTCAGAATAGAAGCCATAGATGTTTATTCTTTCAAAACTGAATGAAATATGTGATGTAGCACTTCGGTGAAAATTACATAATACTGGCTAAATTTTCTTAGTTCTGGTTAGGTGAAATCTACTTTAGTCCTGACACCTAATTAGTTTAATTATGTTTAAAATGAAGGCTTTATCAGTTGTGTGCCTGCTGGCAGAATACACAATTCTGAATCACATACAGTGACTGAGTTTATTAACATGTGATTCTCTTATGCAGGACACTGGAAAGATATGGGTGGATTTTTCTCCACCCCAGATTATTTTTCATGATTCATTAAACTTTTCCATGCACCAAGATAAAAATAAACTATAATGTGACTGCTTTGCTCCTATTTTTTAAATTGTAGAATAGTAGAGACTAAGATCAGAACACAGCTGATTTCGGGGTTTTTTTCTACTTTTATCCATGGAATTGAAATGGGGCATTTTTTTTTTTCTGATTGTTTTTCCTAATCACAACTTTATCAATGAAGTTTTATGGATAAAGCACTTGGAAGCCTTATTCCCTCCCCCTTCCAGCTGGTAGTCTGCCATGTTCAGTTAAGGAGATATTTGACATTTGCCTCTATACTCTTAATGTCTTTTTCTGCTCTGTAAAAGTGGAATTCAATCAGGGAAGTAATTAAAAATGACACTAAATGCATTTCATGAGAAGGCTCAGTATTTTAGATAATTCTAAGTTAGAGTGTGGCATGGTAAATGATCCATATACACCTTCAAAGCATAGATCTGGAGTCATTGGAAAAGACAGCTGCATTTTCTGCAGCAGTTCTCCAGACCCAAAGGAAAATGTGATTACATAGTAGGTTGGACAAAAAAGACTGGGGAAATGTATGTTGTCTTCAACTAGACAAGGAGCTGCAGGCATCACTGAGGCAGGAAGATGCAACTCTTTAGCAGATTTCATTATGTTTGGGAGCTGGTAAGTTAGAGTAATTTATCAGTTTTTGGGGAATGTAGGGAATGTGACATCAGCATGTCTAAGTTTGTGCATAGTGGTTTTCTCTTTTTATTTTGAGAGCTTACATGAAGTCTTTTATGTTCAGCATGTTCAGATCTAGAAAACAGGCAGAAAATCAAAGTTATTAATTGCTGAATAATAAATTTAAAAAATTGATTTTGTTTTGGTTAAGAGTTCTTTTGTAACTAGTATGTTTATTCAGATCAGTGTATGGTAGTGATGTGATAGTTCCATTTCCTTTCAGAACTCTTGCATTGATCATCTGTCAATTCAATAGTAAAAATCTAGATTTAACATTTCAACATTAGGTAATCTATCCAGATTAGCAATAGATGAAAACAGTGAATAATTTTAAGGAATTTGTGCTGTTCTGAGTGGGAAGCTTAAAGGGCCCATTTTAATATTTGTAACCATTTCACTATCATGTGTAATTAACCTTGGATTGGACCAAACCATCTGCATGTACAAGAGTAAACATCATGTGTAGCACGAAAGTTGTTTGCATCCTGGGCTGTTACCTGGGGATAATGACCATGTTGGTGTTGAAGCTACTTTTTTTATATATATTTCTTGCCTCTTTTCCTTTATGTATAGACAAATTGTTAAGAAGCAAAGTACAAAGCAGAGACTTTCAGATATACTTATTACACAAAGCTGGTGTTTGCAATTTATGAAAAGTAACTACTGTAGGTTCAGGAAAATCATAATACAAAATGTTCTGTCTTTTTAGTATTTAATTTGTTTGGTTTTTTTCTTCTGAAATTTAATTTTCAGTAATGTGTCTCTTACACCCATATTAAGGGGAAGAAGCCATATGTTGCTAGTCTACTTTAAAGATATACATTTTAATAACAGTGAAATAAAATTACAGCATGTATATTTTTTTCATTGCTGGACAAAGTTGTAAAAATTATGTCATTCCATGTGTGCTTTTTCCTGCACCCTTAGTAGATGTTAGCCTCCCACTCTCTGAATATCTGAACTCTACCTCCCTGGAAAGAGCCCATGCTGTTCTCAATGAGATGTGAAAGCAAATGATCATCACATGTGTTATTACTTAGTCTAACTTACCTTTGCTAAAGATGAGATAATAAGATAAGCAGTCAGCTTTTCTAAAGCTCAGAAAGCTGCTATTAATTGTTATTAGCTGGATTTAGTTGTTATTAGGTTGATGGAAATGCATATTCCTTTGTCCTACTTGTAATTTTGTAATCTTATCCAAGATCATAAAGAAAAAATTACTGCTAAGGTCTTGTCATCAGTGCCAGCACCATGATTGCTTTACTCTAGAGTTAACTGATAGCATCATCTTTATTTCATTACTTGTCTTCAAAGTTCCTATGCAGCTCAGCTGTCAACATGACAGAGCTGAAGAAAATGCTAAAGCACGACTGACTTTATACATATCTGCAGCAGGCTGCAACTGTTTCTCAGTTTTGACTCCTAACTTTCATGGCTTCTTTTCCTCTGCTTTTCTATCCCCTTTCTTGGGAATATATGAGAGACCATTTGAGCAGACAGTTGAAGCATCAGATGCTCTGTCAGCAATGTTTGCCCTCTATTTGGCTGTAGAGTTCACCAATACCTGAATAAGAAATTCCCCTTGTTGCAGGTAAAGTAAAAATCTTCAGCATTCTCATTGCTTAAAATTGCTTTTTTTAAAAAAGCCATCAGGGGCTGAGAGTCGTGGTTTGACTAATATGTGTTGCGAGCAAAACCTTATTCCTAGGTATTTACTCTTTGACAACAGTACTGCTCATATTTGAAGTTTTGTTTGAACTGCAGTGTGTTTTTCTTGTTCCTTTGTACTAGGATTATTCCAGTGATGATACTAAACTAGAATACAATGTAGATGCAGCCAATGGCATTGTTATGGAAGGTTATTTATTCAAGCGAGCCAGCAATGCCTTCAAGACTTGGAACAGGTAATTATTCAGAACCTCTATTTGCTGCTAATAAAAATACTGCTTTTTAACCTGAATTCTCATCTGATTCATAATCTCTGTAACTTGAGTCCATAGTTTTGACAGAACCCTGGGGTGACTCTGTTAGTTAACTTAGAGATAACACTTCACAGCCATTTTTCCTTGTTTTCTGTACTAGTTGTTTGCAAACCTTTCCCTTGTGAAAGCATATGCTAGGAAAGTGTTAGAAGACAGAGTAAAATAGAAGTTGTATAACCACTGGAAGCAGGGAAACACAGTCAAGGACTCAAATAACTTTCAAATTATTTTTCCTGAAAGTTAAGCAATGTAGTTGTTATCCTTTAAAATTCCTGTCCTGTGCAATGACTTTTGCTTAGTAGTTTTGATGGCCCTTTTGGGAATTCAAAATATATTGTTAGTCATATATCCTTAACAATGTATATTTTACTACTATTTAAATATTTTTCTTCCTGAACAGGATTTCTTTTGCATTTCCAAGGGTGTGTGCTTTTTTCAAGGCACTATATATGCTGGAGCATTTACAGCACAGCTGGATACAGTTCTTGAGTTTTAGATGTAATTTGTTGTGATAAAGAGCTCTCTATTGTCCATGTTCTGTTATTTTTTCAGTGGTGCCTCTGTTAAACTATCTGCTGGGTTTCAAAGGACAGAATGTGCATTTGAGTGGGTGTTCCCTTCCAATATGAATTATTCTGTACTTTCTTGAGCATCTCAGCACACCACAAGCTTGTAAGAAATTGGGATCACTTCAGTTAAATCCATAGACTGATGCAAGGGCCACTGGTGTCAATAAAACTGTATCTATATTAGCAAGTCATGGGTAACTAGTACAAAGGATTTTGCTTTGGACTGATTCTGGTCTGGTCCTTTGGCCTGATTATTCATCTGTAATTGTGATGTACTTTCTGGGTTAGTTTCATGCAAGCAGAATTCAGAGTTCTCCAAGACAAATCTGTGAAGCATCAGAGGATGTGAAGGGAGAACACCAGGAGATGTGGGTCAAAAGCACCTTCCTGGTGTGAGGTAAAATGTCTGTGTTAGCATACTGAGAAAAATCTCAGTAATAGGGCAGGGATGGTCCTTTATTGGATTCCCAAGGAGCTGAAAGGTCCTTTTTGCCATTGCTGATGGTGAAACTCTGACTCTGGGTTCCCCTTTTGAATAGCAGGAAGGCCTTGCTCTGCAAGGGAGGTGACAGGAGGGAGCAGCACAGGAGTGTCTGCTTCCACATGCTCTCACTCCTAGGAGTAGTGTACATGCCTCTTACTTTCAGGTGGTTAGAGAGTTTGTGTTCAATTAAAACTAACTTCTGTATGTTGGTAATTTAAATGGACACAAAGTAAATAAGGAGAAGATGTAATTAAATCAAGATACACAAAGACATTCCTTCAGATTAAGTTACAGATTTGAACGATATAATAAAAAGCATATCCAAGCAATAATTTAAGAGGGCAAAGATAAACAGCTCATTAATGAGTCAGAGCTGCCTACCTTTATTACATAATTGATACTTGGTTATAGTTTATTCTTCTGTTTATCACAGGAGCATTCGATAAAGCAAAACCTTTAACCTTTTTAGTATTAGATTCTTGATAATTTATCTCACTGAGATAGACTAGTTGGATGCTTTTAGGCAAAAAAATGGGATTGGATATGCTGTCTATAAATAGTTCTGAAATTGAATCAATCATTTAAATTTTGTATTCCACGTGTTCACAAACCATTACTAATTGCTATTAAACTACTTTTATCATACAAAAATATACATTTAAGACCTTAATGAAGACAGTTTTTAATTTCTGAATCTAGCCCCCCATTTTTGCTATGTTTTAATAAAATAAAGAAGTATTTTTATTATTTCTGAATACATTTGTAATTGCTTGCTATACTGTAGGCACAGAAGTGGTCACTGCCTGTTTCCTATGATGGAAAGTTTTAGTTGTGTAGTGTTACAGTTTCAGCTGTGGGGAATTGTACTGATTGAAGTTTACCATAAACTAGAGATTAACTAGTGACTGGAAAAACCCTATAAAGTACAAGAAAGGATTTTGTTATTGCATTAAACTGTTTTGTGTGTAAAATTTTACAAAATATTGAACGAGGAAACGTTTAGAGCATTATGTGTTTTATTTTAGGGAATTCTGAGCTAATGTCAAGACAGACAAGATACTTCTAGTGTTCTTACAGATTAAGCAGTTTGCTCCTTTATTATATCCTCATCTTTGGGGAAGGTGGATGGAAAATCAACCAGCTGAAACAAAATTAGAAGAATTTGCCTAGATATACTGGAATTTTCTGCTGTTCTGAGCCAAAGGTGACAGCACTGCTCTTCCTTGCTGACTGCTAAATGCACTGTCAGTAGTAATATGTATTAAAATGGAGGCTTCTCTTTTACCCTCCTTGCTCTCAGTTGCGCTTATGTTGGTTCTAGACCTTTTTAAGAACTCCATCAAGGGTGAATTAAAGGCACCAAAACCCTTCCTAATAGCCCCTGTTAGCAGATACTTGGCAACATTAAAAGCATGAGAGATGAGGGTATGATAGGTTTTGTGTGGGTTTGACACAGCAGAGTGATTCTAGCTGACAAATGATAGAAATGTGATGCTTCTCTGTGCATGTCTTGGTCAGTGAATCCATGGACCCCACAGTGATATTATCCTGGGAAAAGTCTGATTGCTAGGGGAGAAAAAAAAAAAGAAGACTGTATAATACAGCCTTTTGAAGGGGGGCAAATCTGTTGTGGTGAATGAAAATTTGTTTCCAGTCCAAACTAATGTCTTGCTAGCATAATGAAATTTCTTCCTGCAGCACCTGGCAGCTCGTGTTTCATCGTCTCAAGACTTTAATTATTTGGGCTTTTACATCAAGTTTCCTGTTCGTGGGACAGGTCTGTGTGACACTGGCTTCAGAAACAAATAAATGTTTGAGCAGGCTGCAAAGTAAACCCCGAGCTGTTTGCAATTCAGTGTCACTGTTTTGAAAGAGATGGAGCTTTTGTAATCTCTTTTTGTTGTGACTAAAAGGACATAATGCACACAAGTATTGCAGATAATACAGTTTACTGCAATCAAAATTATATCCTTGTACTGCAAAGTCTTAGAATAACAGGTATGGACACCTGTGTTTAGAATGAATGTATGTCTGTCTGTTGGTAAATTATACACCTTATTGTACACCAGTTTTCTTAAGGCATCAGGGCAAGAGTCAGGTGCATTTATTATGGAGCAGTAGCTGGACAGCTCTTTTGGTTCCCAGAAATTCAAATGAAAAATAAGTCCATATCATAAAGAATAAACGTGTGTAGGGAGAAAAGCATTTGTCAGACCACTAGTATGTTCCAAATAGGTTTTAGATTGGGTGCAATAGATATTTTCCTTTTTAATTCTGCTGTATTTTCAGATCATGCTAATTCTTTTCTTATTTTGCTCATTTTGCATTTTTCATCCCTTTTCCTCCTTTCCTTTATGTTTTAATCCTACCCCATTTTTTCACATGACAGGAAAAAGCCAGATCACATCAGGTACCAACCAGCTTCTTTTATACCTTCCCAATGTTTCCTTGGCACGCACAAAGCTCTTCATTAACCCTGCATTTAATTTTGATTACTTGCAATGGATGTATAAGTGACTCAGTCTAAGAAAATAACAGAAGGATTCTGCCTGGGATGCCACTATACCTGCTGCTCAATTCCTTTAAAAGATTCAGAAATATTGAGCTGGGTTTTAGCTAAAAAAGGAATTAAAGCCAAGTTTCTGCACTCAAACTTCTGAGTATACAAGATCAATGTCTTGCCTTTTTCCAATTGAAGTTGATGAGATTTTTTTTTCTTATCAACTGCATTGGGAATAGACATGTACTTTTAAATGTTGTGCATTATTAATTACTCTGTTTTAATTGTGTGCTGCTAGCAACTAGAGGAGAAAACTGTTTCTGAGAATCATAAAGCACAATTCATTGTTTTATGTAAAACTCAAAATTTGTATTTTTTTCAGTATTACTCTCAGTTCTCAGAAACTAGAATTTTTTTTTCTTTAGATTTTTCATTGTTTCCTATTTAATAAATACAGTTTTGAATGGTGTAGGTGTACATGATGGAAAACATTCCGTTTTTAAACAGGAACAACTGTATTTAACCACTATGAAGTGAGGCAGTGTAAACTACTTTAATATTCCAAAGAATGTTCTCTCCTTCACCATGGTTCTCTCTTGCTTTTGACAGAATGATACATTTAAGGAAACTTTGGTAATAATACTTATTGCACACATGATGCCTGAAGATTTTCAATTTTTTTTTAGAACCTGATAGATGTGGGTTACTCTTTAGCAGCACCTTCAGTACAGAGATTGTACCTCAGAAGTTCCTGGATGATGCTGGTGCAGACCCCCAGCAGACTACAATAAAGTGAAGTTTGCTACAGTAAAGTGAAGAGTTTGTTGATGGTATTTGGTTAATGAGGAATAACTCCAAGTTCTTGGCCTGAATAAAACTGCTGTGGTGCTGACACCTTGGAGGGCCATCTGACACTTTGATCTTGTTAGGAAAAAATTAAAATGTATTTACCCTGACATCTACTTACAAGTTATCCAAAATTGTAAATTGTTGATCTCATTCAGTAAAAGTTTATTTTAGAAAAGCACCAAAACCTGCACCCTTTGTGGCTGGAGTGAAATTGTTTTTAACAGATTTAATGTCTCTACTAGGGAAAAAAAAAGGAACTGAAATACTTTCAAAACTTCTAGACTAGGTTTTAAAGATGGCACAAATTTGTGTTACAATTTGTGTGATCACTTATATCCAAGTGATGAGATTAGAGCTTGTTTACTGGAGTAACTCATGAAATATTTAGCTGTAGAACAAATGAAGCATCGCATTAATGAAGTTAATTGCACTCCTAAGGCTCTTACTAGGGATTATGCTCCATTGCTCGTTGTCTTGGGGCAAGGCTGCTTTTTTTTCCCCTTTACCACTCCCTTTATCACTTAGGCACTGCTTTTCATGTTGTTCTCTTTTGTGTTATGTTCACAAAAAGCACATGAAAAATGACATGAGTTTATTTCCTTTTCAAGTCTGCTTTTTTGTTAAGTTTCCTATATGAATATTAGCAATAACCTGCCTTATATTTGGGGCACACTTACTGCATCTGTAAATAGTTAGTAAAGATGATCCCTTTTCAATTGCAGTGACTAAAACTACTGCTGTTAATAAATTTAAAAAATCAAGAATGACAAGAGATCCTGTTGTTGCTTTTTAAATTAAATATATCTGCACAACATTTGAAAAGATTCTTAAAAGGTAGAATCTCATCTGTCTATGAAACACTAACCTTTCTAACAAATACTAGCTTTTCTGTTTGGGATCTAACATATTTTGTATATATTAATTTTTCTTAACCATCTTTGTGCACTTCTTTCCAGGAATGGCTTGTGGTGGTTGAATAAATACATGGGGCCCTCTTGTTACTAATTGTAGTAAACTGTAGCTTGAAGCTCAACAGCCTGTGGAGAATAACAAGATCTGTTGCAACACAATATTTTGTGTACTGTTACCACTCAAACGAACTGGTAGTTCAGGAAAAAGTGTTGTGTGGTAAAGGTGGGGTATTGGAGATGATTGAGGAATGATGCTGTGGTAAACACAGGTTTGCATTATAAGCCTGAACAAAACAAGGTGTAAATTTCACTGAATTGTCTTGTACATTCCTTTCATTTTTGTCAGTGAAAATGAAACTGTGATCATTGGTTTGCTTTTATTTTGTGCATCCCAGAAGAGCTAGAAAGGCATGGTTATGTCTACTGGGTTTGTTTTTTTTTCATTCAGTGGTCTGATAAAACATTTTTCGAGATCTGAGGGGTTTTTCACCCAAAGTGTGAGTGATTTTTCCATTCTCTGAGATGTATCCTATGTGAACAGTGAGTTTGACAAGGAAGGATACGGTTCAGAGGAGTTTTTAAGCATTATATTATCTTTTGGATTTTACAGGATGCCTTCGTTAAAGCATTTATTTGATTTATTTGATTTATTTGATTTTTCTTCAAAGCTGAGGCTTAATTTAGGATCCTACTTAAAAGGTTTTCGTTGTATTTTTTTTTTTTTTTTTTTTTTAGTTTTTATATGTAGTGTTTTTATTTCAGACATGCCCAATGTAGGATAGCATTACCATGGGATAGCAACACCAAAGCATTTTTTGTGCTTTAGTAAGTAGTTCTACTCCCAGAAATATTTCAGGATTAGTTTACACGGGTTTAAGTATTTCTGTTATTCAAGCTATCTGAATTTGTGTTATCAAACAACTACTTAAAATCATAACTTGCTGCTAAAATGCAGAAGGAAATGTTCTTTAAAATGAAAGTGTTTTGTGTGATAGCTTAACTAATGTTGTCATAACATGAATGTGTTTGTTTATGACTCAAATTATTTGAACCTTGCTTTCTTTTCTGTTTTGTCTCTGCTTTCCCTTTTTTCATTAATGTCATGAAATATTTGCCAAAATTGACCGCAGTATTACTTTCCTGAATTCTTTCATGCAGTCTCTTTGTAGACTGTATGTTAGCACATCTCAGTCACATAAGCACTGTAAAATCAGTTATGTATTCTCTGGATGTCTCTTCATTTGAATAGGCGCTGGTTCTCAATACAAAATAACCAACTTGTGTACCAGAAGAAATTTAAGGTAGGAGTTGAAAACTGGCTTGGGATAGTTTGGGGTTTGGGTGATGATTTTTCTGATTGATTGGGGAAACTGCTGATGTGAAGATCCTGTGTGATCTTCAACAACCTACTGCTTTCTTCTAAATTAGTTTCTCCCATTGTAAAATGAGACTTATAGCTACACTGACAGATTCTGAGATTCCTGTGCACTGATTGCACTCATACTTTATTTGCTGTGGGTTTTGTAACCTAGTTAGAGCTTTAAAAGTTGTCGGTCCCAAAAGGCTTGTGCTCACTTGCTGGCAGTCAAATATTCCATGCTGTTCTCTGAGCAGTTGTGTTTAACTCTTTCAGGACTTGCTCCTCCAGTTGCTTACTGATTCACACACCCAATTCAGCAATAGGGGAAAAAAGCATGAAAGCTCGTTACAAAGTAGTCAGGGCTGCTAAATACATGTATTTAGTATTGAAAATGTACAGTGGTTCAGCAGTCAATATCTGCCTTGCTGCTGGTGGAAAGTGCAGCTATTCTAGGTTAAATCAGCAAGTCCAGCTCTGCCCCAAGCCATAGAACGTTTTCAGTCAGGTTTTGGGCCCCTGCTCTTTTGTTTGCTGTTCTAGAATCTGCTTTTGCACCAAGGAGCTGTAGCTGTTCTTCAGGTTGGGAAAAAATAGAGCCTGTATGGAAATAGTGGGGAAAAAAAGAGGAAAGAGCTTATGGCAATTAATTCCTCTTCACTGCAAACAGACTGGGATCAGAGGCTGTTCCTTGCTATCTGATGCTGTCAAATCAAGCAGCTTCATTTCTGTGGTTGGAAAGAAAACACACAGTTGAGTTTGAGCATGTTTGGTTGGGCATTCTGTGTTTGTGAATTCTCCTTGCTCTTTTTTTTTAACTGCACCTTTAAAATGTTGATAGCTCATAATGGAATTCTTACGAATTAAATCAAATTTTCAAAACTACTGCATTTAGCTTCTGGGGTTTTTTATGTGTCACTTAAAGTACTGCTGATTTAAGTATAAATTTTCTGATTTAATAATGAGTTAATGACATTTCTTAGAGTATCTTTCTAGTTTGAATACTGTTGTTTAAATTTAAGGTGCTGATTATTCAGTAGATTGGATTGTAGATCTCCAAATCCACTGAGTTCAAATTTTATTTTTGAAGGAAAAAATTAGTGTAACCAGGCAAATAGAATTCAATGATTAATAATTCAGGATTGAGTTATTATCTTAGTATCAACTATATTGTTTTTTTCTCTGTGACTCTCTTGTTAACTTTTGTCCCTTAGGATAATCCCACAGTGGTTGTTGAGGACTTGCGGCTCTGCACAGTTAAACACTGTGAAGACATAGAGAGACGTTTCTGTTTTGAGGTGGTTTCTCCAACAAAGTAAGGAGAAGCAGTGGAGTATATGTTTATTTAAAAATAAAAATAATTACATGTAGTTGTTTTAAAATGTAAGATTAATGTTTCTCTTGGGATAGATCAAAACAGGAAAAGTATCTGAAAAATTCTGCTCTCTGAAATTTTGGCTGAGAGTAAGTGATGCTGTGAGAAGTGTCCCTGGTATTTAGTTTACTTTTGGCATTAAAATAAACATGCATTCTTGTGCTTTTTGCATAAATGGCTTGTGGTGCAGGGCTCTGCTGGAGCTTAGTAATAGCTGATACTATCAGCTGCTTAGTAATGTAGAAAATAGGTCTCAGTTTCTCCACATTTCTGATTGGCGCAATTAGAGAGAAGCACTTAAATAAGCTGTTGTCTCAGTCATGTTAAATTATACTTCAGAATGCACTAAATGAAACTACTAAAATGAAACTACTAAACAAAAAATAAAATTATTTTTCAGCTCTAGCAGTGCATTGGTTGTACTTAGGGAATTTTGGCATCCTGCCACAGCAAGAGCAGGACATGGATTCCTCATTAGTGATTGTGAGATGTGACCATATTTAAGTTTTTGATACGAGGTCAACATGCTTTTAGGTTTGGAGGTTATCTACACTTTCCACTCCTTCTTAGATTTCTCTTTTGAGGAGATTGCTGTCTATCCTGATCTTTGCATCCCCAGTTGTGGTTCACTATAACAAGCATTTTGCTCTTGCTTGCCTGTGCTTTTTCAACCCACAAGTGTTGGAACAGTTTTATACTTCAAGACCTGTTTCTTTTACTGCTGATAAGCAAAGTAGTTCATTCTTTGTCATAGAGCTTTAAAGTTACTCTCTTGATGTCAGCGAATGAAAGTGTGTTTTAAAGGACTGATACCTGTGACTTTTGTCACAGGTGTAAAATGCATCTGAGGATATAAAAAAGAAAAATTTTGAATAAGAAAAGGAATAGGAAACTAAGCCATTGTCAGTTGTTTTGGAAGAGTCATTTCTGTGTCTATATTAGCATTACCTGCAAATAATTTTGAAATAAGGAGTTTGCAGCTCACAAAGGCTCAGCTGCTTTGTTACCTTAAAATAAATGTGTTTATTAGATGATGCCTACTAAACTTGTGATAGCAAGAAACTTGCTCCATCAAAACAGAGCCCTGAGCAATGTGCTGTTGGATGTCAGCTGCTTGGCCACCGTCTCTGAGCACTTTGTGATTTGCCACAGGAGCTGCATGCTTCAGGCTGACTCGGAAAAGCTGCGGCAGGCGTGGATTAAGGCTGTTCAGACCAGTATTGCCACAGCATACAGAGAAAAAGGGGATGAATCTGAGGTGAGTTTATCAATCCACCAAACAACTACCTCCCTTTAGATCCTGAAAATTTTAAATTCATAAAGCCTCTTTTAATGAGAGAGAAGGAAAGAAACAATCCGGTTTGTCTTCAGTGGAAATGCAATGAAATTTTGAAGGCTGTGAATTATATCTGATCTGTCTTTCACTCACCATGTTAATGTTACTGTGGTCTGTATGTTTTTTTGAGATTTCTCTGTAATGTGATTAAAAATCATAGGATATTCTTATATTCAGTTTTATGTATCTTCTAAAAAGCTAAACTTTTTTTTATTCTGTAGCTTTCCTTGGCCTTGATAGCAGAGACTTTTCTTGGATTTTAGTGTACAGTCAATATCTGTGGGACTTTAATTTCTTTAGTTTAGCATGTCTCTTAATTGGTTTGTTTTTGTCTTTTCTCTTTTAGAAACAGGAAAAGAAATCATCCCCTTCTACTGGGAGCCTAGAATCTGGGAGTGAGACCAAAGAGAAGCTGTTGAAAGGAGAGAGTGCTCTGCAGAGAGTGCAGTGCATTGCTGGCAATGCTGCCTGCTGTGACTGTGGTTTGGCAGATCCTCGCTGGGCCAGTATCAACCTGGGAATCACACTGTGCATCGAGTGCTCTGGGATACACAGGTTGGGGAGCTCCTCAGCTGCATTTCATTTGTGCATTGGCTTAATTAGCAAGGGTGGTGTTTGCCTCTTCAAAGGTATATTGAAAGAAAATTAGAGACCCTTGTTTGTAAATAGAATTAAGGTAACTGCTTTATTTGCATAAATTAATGGTAAATCTGTCTGAGGTAAGATATAACATGTAGTTACAGGTTAATGTTTTTTCCCATGTTGTTTAGGAGCTTGGGAGTCCACTTTTCAAAAGTAAGATCTTTAACGTTGGATTCATGGGAACCTGAACTCCTAAAGGTACAGTATTTTTGAAACAGGTTTCTATTTGGTACTTAGATTGTTGTTCTAAAGCCTCTGCATTAGAAAGTTCAATGCAGGAAACACATTTGTACCCAGTGTGTCTTGCAGTTTTGAGCAGAAAATGTTTATACTTGTGTGTTGGTTTATTTTAATTCATACTTTCTTATACTCCATAGTAATTTGTTCTACAAACTTGCAATTCAAAACAGCTTACAACACCTTCAGGTTCCCAAGTGCACTTTGAGTAGCAAGTTTCATCTGATACTTTCAACATATAGAAAGGCAAATCTGTTTACAAACCAATAATGTCTTTTGGAAGTGATACATCAGCCTAAAGAATGATCATACTCAAAAATTTGAATGTCAGCTATTAACAGTGAGATGCTTCTGGCCTATAGGAGAGTACTCATGCAACTGCTCTTGTGTACCAAATTTCTAGCTGGAGCCATGGTTATAAAAGTCATGTGACACTGAAATCCTGAAATCGGAATTCATGCATGGATGCATGTGTGCAACTGGATAACTCATGCAAACATTTGTTTCTAGCTGTGATGTTCTGGCACTTAGGAATTGCTTCTCTATTCTCAACAAACAAAAGACAATGTGCTTTGTGGTTAAATAATTTTTTATCAATGTGTTCATGCTGATAAAACAACCAACCAAGCCCCATGCCCACTCAAAAAAAAAAAAAGCTGTACCTCTTGTATTATTCATGTAAATATCAGAACTAAATATTCTACCTGTTATTAGAAACAAGAAATCTGTTCATTGCAATCAATAGGGTTAAATTCTCCTGTAAGTAGGCTTTTGTGTTTGTTCCTTTTCTATAGTATTATATCAGATTATGCCCATTGGGTAAGGTGGAGTACAGTTGATTGAATTGTCTCTTGCTGATGGGCTAAGAACAGCTCCTGTCAAAGCTGGTGGAAAAACACCTTTGGTAATGAGGCCTGCAGGTGTCATTCTGGTGGTTGTTTTTTCAGGCACTTAAAGAGTGACTAGATTTTTTTCTTACCTTACTCAGAATATGGTCTCTCTATTCACTGATTGTTTCTTTATTATCATATAAACCCATGCTTATTTCTGGTAGTGTACTTTATATTTACTAAGTTGTAAATATAGGCTGAGTGAGGTTAAAAACAACTGAATAGGTAGATAAAGCTTTTTGCAACTATATTTGAGTTTTTTTCATTTTGCTTTATAGCTTATGTGTGAATTGGGAAATGATGTTATAAATAGAATATATGAAGCGAAGTTGGAAAAAGTGGGAGTAAAGAAGCCACAATCTGGAAGTCAAAGGTAGTATTTTACCAGCAGTGCCTGTTGCTTCCTTTTATTGTTGCTTCCCTTAGCCTCCCCCTGTAAAAGCTGCTGCCACTTAACTGTGTTACACTCCTTTAGTGTACTCATTTCCCTGTATCTCTCCCTTTTCTCACTCTCTCTGTTTATTGGGCATTCCTTCTGTTGGTCCCTTGTGCTTCTGCTGTTCATTTGTTCTTTTTGTGATCTCACTCCCTCCTTTTGATGACAGCTCTAGAGCATCACTGTGGACATGTGGATTTTGTTTCCTCTCTGCTGGGTACCAGCTCAGCCAGCTGTACTTGGTGTGTGAGTGCTCCTGGAAGGAGCCTGTGGCTCTTCCTTTTGTTTACAGTGACTTTGTTCTTCCATTTGACTTTTGTTCCCCATTCCTCAGAATGTTCTCATCTTCCTACCTACATTGTACATGAGCTCTGCTGCTTTACAGCAGCCTTCAAATCATTGTACTGCTGTCTTCTATTTCTCTGGTGCTAATCTGTGTTTGAAGGTAGATTCCCAATGCTTTGTGCTGCTGTATAGGCTCTTAAAACTTGCTTTTTTACTACCTTTCCAGTTCTGTGCTGCTTGCTGCCCAGTAGTTTTATAGTATAGAAAACTGCATTTTGTGAAGTGTTGGCCACTTGGAGACAGTGATGATAATATAAACAAAGTAGGAGATTTGCTAGATATTCCTTCTAGGAGTAACTGCTTTTCAGCAGTTCTAAAGCAATAAATACAGCCCCTTTTATCAGTTTGACACAACTGCTGTTGTGTTTTAAGCTGATAACCTCAGGTTAATTCAGTATATGATATGGAACTGATAGCTGTGCCTACCTAGGGTTTGTTATTGTTTTCTTGTGTAATCTTAATGTTCCTGTAACAGATGCTGCAATTTATATTTATGTAAGAAACTAAATAAATGTTTATTAGTAAGTTATTAACAATGAAAAGTTGTATAAAGCTTTAATAGAGGTAACATAGAGTAACTAATGCTTATTTCATCCACATACCACTTTCCAAAGTCTCTGTCTGAAAGTAAATACATGTTTGTGAACTTAACAAAATTACTTTCTTTTGAGCCTTATGCAAAATTTAATCATGAATCCAGAAAGTGACAGTGTGCTTTGCATCTTTCTGACAATGTGCTATACGTGTGTCTTATGTGCAATGCCAAGCTACAGTTTTGGTTACTGACTTTAGTACAAAGTAGATATTCTTTTAATACATGAAAATACTAAAATATTAGCTTACTAACTCCAGGACTTTTGTATATGACAGGCAGGAGAAGGAGGCATACATCAGAGCAAAATATGTGGAAAGAAAGTTTGTAGAGAAGCAAGCTACATCAGTACCTCTGCCAGAGCCTGGAACAAAAGTTCTGCCTCCAAGTCAGGAAGAGAAAAGGCACAGTGGCCCTGAAAAATCCCTTTTGGCAGGGGAACAAGGTGCAGCATCCCACAAAGGTATTTACACACTTCTCTCCTTAGCTGTATTACCCATATTCTTTTTAAGGTGACATATTTTTATATTAATTGACTTCTGCCTCATGCAGAGACTATGGAATCTGTTTTTTAAATGGGTTGTAGCCTAGTGTAGGGTGTAGGGAAGAAAAGACTTCTTCAGACATGTGCTCTTTTACACGGGGAAAGATTTGGAATGGGGATGCTTATAACTCAGAGTCATATTAACCACCTTCTCTCCTCGGTGTTTTCATCCTCTTGGTTTTTCCAATAACGTTCTCTCCTGCCCTGTCCCTTCCTTACTGCCTGCTTTGTGCTTTGCTAACCTGCATGTCCCAGCGGTTGCTGTAAGTAGCGACGAGGCGAGGCGGGAGTCTCTGTTCTGTCCTGATGAGCTTGATTCACTCTTCTCCTACTTTGATACCTCTTCAAAACTCCGTAGTAGTAAGTACTACAGCTGTGGCGTGTTCACTGTTTGCACTAGTGATCCATTGTGTGTTGTGGCCATCTCCCTGCTTCAATCTGTTGTCTCCAGGCTGCTGCATTGCTTAGTATTTTCATGAAATAATTTAAGCTTTTTTACTTATCCTGATTTTTTTTCATTTCTAGTTATCTTTGACATTTTTTATTATTATTGTAAATGTTATGGTTACAAAATGTGACTTCGTATTTTTCTGTGGATGCATTAAGAATATTGAACAAGAACAAGCCATTTTTTTAAAATTATGTTCAGGACCAAGTATAAGAGCTTGCTTTATTATCATGGTATCTGTGAGGAGCAGGTAGCTTCAGCTCTGCATAGTAATTGCAGTTTCTCCCCAAAACAGTCCGAAGCAGTGACAGTGGGATCCAGCCAAGCACTGATGACAGCAGAGAACACCTTGCCTCTACTATATCAGCCAACAGTTTGTATGAACCAGGTGTGTTAGGTTTTGCACTGTAAGATGAAAATTTAATCACTTGGCAGCAGTTTCTTTTTCTAAAAATGATCAGTGTTGGTGAGACAATTCATGTCTGCTATCCTGGTTGAAATGCTTTTGGTAAGGGTAAAATTTGCCTGAGCGATCTTTCTTTTGGTCCTGCTACCAAAAATGACATTTAATCCTCCTTGAGTTCAAAGAACTATGTTTATTTCCATTCAGATGAGGCTGATCCCAAATGCATGATTCTTTTATAAATAAATAAATCCAGAGATAGAATTCCTCTTGAGTCACAGATAGTAGGGTTTTATGTGTTATTTGTGCATTCTTGCTTAATTTTTCTGTTTCTTATTTTTGTGGAATTGACCAAGTCTTTAAACATCATTCCTTCAACTCAGAAGTTCTGTAAGTTGGTGAATGAAATTATTTGCTAATTTTAGCATGCCGTTCTGACAGATATATTGAGTATGGCTTCTCAAAATTTCCAAAACATTTCTTTATAAAGCAGACCTATTCTTCTACATGAAAGCACTCTTTTAAGGTGTTTTAAATCCCGTAGTTCACAGATGTTATTGCAGGCATCATGTGGCTTGGATCCTTTTTGATTATATTGTAGAAATATTTATGATGCTGTAACTCACAAAAGTTTCTATGTAGCAACATCTTTATCTCCCAGATTTTACTCCATATAACCATTACTGAGATGAAGAGAAAGACTGTGCTTTAGTCCAAAAGATTATAGCCACAGCAAGTAGTTGGTAAATGACAATGGTATCTGTTAACAAAAATTAGGTCAGAACAGTATCAGCCTCATACTCAGGTGTTTCAGATATATTTGTATGACTACATCTTTGCAGAAAATGAGTTTTATTCATATCTTGCAGTTTACAGTGAAACACACTCCAGACCTTAAACAATTTCTTAGAAATTACATGGAATATGTAGATTGAAGTATATACACATGTGCCAGTAATGTGGAGAGAATGTTTTCTGTGCAGTAATAGTTCTGTGAAGAGACTGTGCCTGAATACTGGAGCTAAAGGCATCTGTGAATTCCCCTGGCAGAATGGGGCAACAATACATAACATTCTGCAAAAGCTGAGCTACCTATTGCCAGAGAAATGATGTTTTGATCAGAATTCCAAGAGGTACCTTGTTAAAACAGGAATTAGGTAAGCAATTCTTTTTCTTTTCAGAAGGAGACAAGCAAGAGTCTCCAGTGTTTTGTGACTCCAAGCAGCCTAGTCCAGGATTGCAGTTGTATCAAGCTGCCTTTGAGAAAAATCTTCCTCACATGGCAGAAGCATTGGCTCATGGAGCTGAAGTAAACTGGGTCAACATGGAAGAAAACAAAGCAACACCACTCATTCAGGCAGTGCGAGGGGTATGTGATATACAGCACTGCTGATGGGGGAGGAGAGCAAGGGAAATAATGATATTTCTGTGTCACTGTTCCTTTTGAGCTGCTTGCTTCCCTAAGGAATGATAATATGATGTTGAAGTTATGCTTACAGTGTTCTTTCAGAGTTGTTTCTGAAATATTTTTTCCTGTTAATGCTTTGTTTGGAATTCTGTGTCTAGTAGCGTTTAAAGTTGGAAGCAACTCCCTTTCGTTTCCTTTGCTGGGTGGCTCAGTGGTGGGAAGGCAGGAGAGGTTTGGTTTGATTGTAGAGATCTGGTGCTGAGTTGTTTCTTTGTTTTCATTCTGTAGGGTTCATTGGTTACTTGTGAATTTTTGCTGCAGAATGGGGCCAACGTGAACATCCGAGACATGAAGGGAAGGGGGCCCCTGCACCATGCCACAGTTCTAGGACACACTGGGTAACTCACTGCCCCACAATTTGTACATGGCCATCCTGTACTCTAGTTATTCATGGGAAGCTTCTTCATTGCCCCAGATATTCTGGTATTTTAGTACTGTTTCAGATGATAAGAGTTTTTCTTAAGCTCTGGTTGTGAGAGAGGAAATAGTATTTTGATTTAGCAGTCTCATCCACTAGCAAAACAAACGTGTTTTCTAATGTGGATTAAATAAATGGTTTGCTTACTAGTCTGTTAACATGTTCTAGATGAACTACACTATTTTGATATATATGAGACTTTTGATGATTTAAGCTAAATACATTGTATCTAGCCTCACTTTATTAGCTTTTTTCCAATATTGTCAAAAGTATTCTTCAATGTTTTTTTTTTCTAACCAGACAAGTGTGTTTATTCCTAAAACGAGGAGCAAACCAGCATGCCACTGATGAAGATGGGAAAGATCCATTGAGTATAGCAGTGGAAGCTGCAAATGCAGATATTGTAACGCTGTAAGTTGTACATTCTGTTTTCTGACTAGATAACTTAAATTTTGCTATTCTGTTTCAAGTTAAAAACAAAATAAATGTCAAAATTCCTGTACATAAAAACAGGGGGGAACAAAAGAAAAATCAAAATACTCTATCTATAGATGACCTCTTTGATGTGAGATTCAGGAGAAGTCTTGCATTATAGTTTCTTGTGCTTTAAAGATGACATTTTTCCTTTTGTTTTCTGCATGGCAGGTTGCGTTTAGCAAGGATGAATGAAGAAATGCGTGAATCAGAAGGACTCTATGGGCAGCCAGGTCAATACTCCTCTAATAACCACACTGAAATGCAGTATAAGAAGTGTATACAGGAATTTATCAGTTTACAATTAGATTCTTAGTGTCTGAGGGAAATTTAAGATTGCTTCATACAATAGTGTTTTTTATAAACGAACACATTCTAAAGCTTCATTGAAATTCAGTGGTGTGACTTTGTCAGAGTGCTTAGGGAACCTAAAAGGAGACTGTTTAAAGAGCATCATTATAGCAGTGTATATACTACAGCCATGACCACCCTATTTTGCTGGTAGTTGTCCACAGTTTTCTCCTATTGCTGTTCCATTGACATTTGTGTCATGTTAGGATTTACCTGACATTATTTAGTAGCAGCTTTCTGACTCAGCTTGCTTAGAGACTGTTGAAGAGTTCATCTTATTCCAGGACACCATTCTCCTTCCTGTGGAATGGTCCACTTTTTCTTTTTTTAAGAAAAAAACGAAAACCCTTGCACACCAATGTAAAAAATGTACATCAAATATTTCAAACTGCCTCCAGACAAAAATAGGAAAATATTATTTCCTTAAATTTTATTTTTAAATATTTTTATTTGTTAAGATACTAAAAAGAAACAAAGCAGTCATTCTTAAGTATGTATTTTTGTATGCAGAGTTTCTTTCTGTTTGGTTAAAAAACAAATAGAAGCTGGCAGATACTTGAGCCAACTCCAGCAGGAAAGTAACAAATTATATTTAATGCATATGTACAACTTTATTCTCAGGCACTCAGACCTAATTTACACCGTGTTCTGATGTGATATTTGCTTCCATAGGAAGGTAATTTAATATCATGCAAGTACCAATAATGAAGGCACACTTGATTATGAAGTTAGACAGCTAAAAACACCCTGCTGTTCCTGGCAGAAGTGAAAGGTGAACCTTATTTTTCAGGTTGAGTGCTGAGTACTCTCAGTTGATTCCTATAAAGCCCTTATGTGTTTTCCACTGAGGAATTGGGCAGGGGGGGTGTTCCCAAATTGGAGCAGTAGAATCTAGAGACTGCAGCTGATGCAATCTGATCCAGACACTTCACAGCTGCTAAGGTGAGATTGACAGTGAAGAGTAGATTTGCCACAACAGGCAGAGCTTGCCCAAAATCAAGGGGAGGCTTTCATTAGAATAACTTCTGAAATTAATGCCACAAGCTGGAGCAGAGTCCCAGCCAGAGAACTTACTGTGTCTTTGGATAGCACAGCTCTGCCCCCTTCACTCTGGTACTTGGTGCAGTTTCTTTTAAAAGTTGGATTCAATATTTGAGTGTTTTGAATGTTTTTGTGTGCTACAGAAGGGTTGTGTCAGTGTAAGCACAGAACCTGTCTGCTGTCATAAGTTGTCACAGCTTTCTGTAGTTTTAAGGGATGCAGGTCTTTCTCACTCCTTATACATGTTCAATTATCTGCACTGCCCTTACTTTAGGACTACAGTGTTCCAAAATTATGATTCTAGAAGAAAATAGGGATTTTCAAGACAATTGTATATTTGCTGGTAGCTGTGTGAGGGTAAATATCATTGTATGAGTTTGCTGTCACCAGAGTGAAGCCAACTGCCTACTTCTCAGCTCTAGCAATGCAGTTGATAAACAATTGCTCATGTAGCTAATGGCATCAAAATTTATAATTTAAATGTATATGGCTGGTTTGAGCTAATGAGAGAATGAATATATTGCTTTGCAAGGTACAGTTGGTCTTCCAAAGCATTCCTGGAATGGGAACTAGCTGCAACCAGCTTTAAGAAGTTATTTCTGGTGGTAGAAGCCATATGCACAGTAGTGCTGTTTCTGTATAATACTTGAGTGCTCATCTCCTGGTGCTACAGTATGTCTTGCTAACTCTTTGATATTAGCATTGCTACTCTTTCTTCCTACCTTTTCTTGAATGTATGATGTGTGCCTTTTGAGTTACTCTGGTGTGAAATGGTAAAGCAGTGTTACAGTATTTTTGTACATATAATCTGCACTTTAGGGAAAACATTGCTTGGAAAGGGAACTTCCAGAATTCAATTTTAAAGTAGAATTTTAAAATAATGATAAAGTTTACAGTATTAAGCATATTAATGCAACATACAAACTAAAGGGGCACTTTATTTTAGTCTATTTTTGTATCTAATATTTTTGTTATGTAATAGAGACAAAGCCAGAGCCACAATGTATCTTTCAAAAACAGCTTTTTCTTCTTTCAAGTTAATCTGAAAGAACCAAGTGTGGCAACTTGAACTGCAGTTCTCCTTCACCAGTGGAACCCACTTCTGTATTAAAAGCATAATTGCTTTTATCACAGAAGCCTAATTCTGCTTTTGCCCTTCATAGCTATTCTTTTGGTGAATGTTACAACTCCATTCTGTGCTGGTCTCCCAGAGCAAGAAGTTCTCACAAGCTGTTACAATAAAACTTGTCCTGTGCCTGCTTCATCTCTAGAACACAGAATCACTGAATGGTTTGGGTTGGAAGGGACCTTAAAGATCATCTAGTTCCAGCCCCCCTGCCATGGGCAGGGACACCATACTTGAAATTAAATCTGAAAACCAAAAGGGAATTTCTCTAGAACTGACTTTTCCTAGTAGAGCAGTATTGAATGTATTCATCTTTTAAAGTCTGGGAAGAATTGTGTTACTGGCCTGTTAAATATTTCTGGAAGGTCAGTTATTATTTGTGAAAGTGTTTTTAAAAGAATGGAGTCTCATCTCCAAAAGAATGATAGCTTTAACATTGCAAATGTGCATTAAAAAATTGAAAAAAAAAAAAACCAATGTAACTTTTCCCAGTAGTGCAAACTTTTAAGCACAAAAACATTCTTTTCTTCCACAATCATGTTAGGAAAAAAAAATGTTCATATTTGATGTACACAATGAGAGAGATTTTGGGTTGATTTCTTTGTCATGCTATTAATCAAGCTGTCAGCAAGAAACAGTAGTGCTGGGATCTTGTGTCCTGTGTTGGGAAGATCTAAAATTTGGATGGCTACATAGCTCCTGACCCAACCCAATGTTTGATGCATTAAATTCCTTTTGAAGATGAAAGGGTATGGTTAGTGTTTTAAACCAGAACTTGAGCTCAAGGCCCAAAATGCTCCAATAGATGAAAGAATGTGAAAATGAATGAAAATTGTCCATTTTAAAGTGGCAAAAGAATGACTTGGCAATGATTCAAGAAGTAATCACTCCTGAATGTGTTTTCCTGTGTAGACAGGGAGGGGGAGGAACACGTTTTGGAATATGTTGTAGTAGTAGGCTGGCGTTTAAGCACAAAGGGTGAAGATTTAAAAAAAAAAAAGAATTTTAGGGGAAGTGTCAATTGTTCTTATAGATCAAACTGAAAAATATAATGAAAGATGTAGATTAACTGAATGTAGAAATTTTATTTTTGCTGAAGTAATAGACAAAAGTAATTTATGAACAATAATTTATCTACTTAAGATTGCTTTTTTTAATATATATATTATTGTTTGCTGATTGTTTCTTTCATGGAGAATTCTGTTTGGCTGTAAGAATTCTGATCTCTGTTCCAAGTAAATCTTTATTTATGCCATAATTCTTTTTTTCTGTAAAGAATCTTGGTTAGCAGTTCCTTGCAAAAACAAGGATTTTATTCTTTAACAGCTAATAAATATTTTTTCTTTTTAAGTTGCTTTAAAGTGCTTTAACTTTTCCTTTCTAACTCTGAACTTTCCTCTGTGTGGCTGCCTGTGAGGTACTATTTCAGGTATAGTTTGGCTTTGTTTAATTTGCTTCTACAGAACATGCATGCAAGTTATCAGTCCCCCAGAGTTCACATCAGCATCACTCCATCTAGAAGCAGTATTCATACATTAATTAAGTGTTACACAGTAATTGATAGCACAGTAGGGCATTTGTGCAATGGTGGTGATGTTGACTATTACAAATGTTTAAAACTGTTTCTCTTTTCTTTTCCACCTAGGAGATGAAATTTATCAGGACATTTTTCGTGACTTTTCTCAAATGGCATCAAATAATCCAGAGAAGTTAAACCGCTTCCAGCAGTCAGATTCCCAGAAGTCTTAAGTGTCAAGAAGGAAAAGAACCTGAAGCTTATAGTGCAAGTCTTTTTTTACTTTAACAGAATGAATTGTATGCATTTTGTTAGATAGTTTGGATAAAATGACCACTCCAATGTAGCTTTAGATTGTGGTAGCTGGGGAAGTGTATGAGTTGGTTTATGTTCTCCAGTACATATACCTCAGCAGCTGAAGATGTTTCAAGCCCCTGAGTCCCTGCTGGCTGAGTGTAAAGCAGCCCCTGTTCATGGCCAGCGTTGGCAGCTCGGGGGTGACAGAGCTGCAGGGTGCTCACAGCAGCTCTGCTGCCCAGGGCCATCACTGGCATCTGTCCCCCTGTCGCCATAAACAATGTGCCTCTGGCAGAAGGTCTGGGTTGCATTTTCTGGGACTGTTTGGAAGGGAATTTGGGCAATGATTTACTGAGTTGTCCTTCCATTTGTGGGACTGCAGCTCAACAGATTCTCTTGTTCCTGCGGTGACTCTGGTTAGAGGTAGGCTGTTCTTCACAGATGTGACAGCTCCTGCTCTTCTGCAAGCTCTTTCCCAGTGGAAGCTCTAGCACCAGGCTGGCCTTTATGCTGGTGACTGCAGGTCAGTCACAAAGGGATATATCCTGGGGACCAAATTCCTAAGAGCAGTCCATTTTCCTTTGTTTTCTTTTCCTCTTAAATTAAACTTTCAGTGCAGCAAGTATCCTTCTAAATGAGCATGTGGAACCTTTCATGAAAAATAAACTTAATCCTTTTGGACATGATGTGGGGTTTATTTGTAGTATTTTGACATGAAAACTTGAAATTTGAGACATGAACGTCAATATTGAGCCAACAAAGTTTGTGTAGAATAGTTGTACAAAGGCTGTTTCTCCTTTTTGCTGTTCTCACTACAAGCCCTAAGCTCAGTATAAAAGTCTCATGTCTTGCAGCCGCTCAAAGTTTAGGACAATCAATCCCTTCTATCAGGAAGCAGTAGCCCTTGTATGATTTGCAATGATGTGTATGTTTATGTGTTGTCTAAACTAAGATGAGCACAGGAAAAACTAGAATTTCAGTGGATATTTCTGTCAAGTAATGAATGAGCACAGTCTGCAACTGGGTTGTGAGGGCAGCAAGACCATTTGCTTAATGCAGTAGTGAGCCCCACTCTGCCCTTGTGCATGTATAAATGCTGTCTCAAGATATAAGCTTATATATCAGGATATTTATACCTAGATAATAATCCTCCTAAACCTCAAACCAGCAGATGCAATTCTTTATCCTCTATTTGTCTACCCTATGGAGAGAGCTTAAACAGAGTTTTTAGGTGACATAGTATCAATGTGAGTTTTCAGTAATCCTAATAACTGTGGCATTGTTAACCTGCTGTTTAAGTGTATTTAGGAAATGAATTGGCTTTTCTCCATGGAAAGATAAGCAAAACTGGGATAAAACAAATTGAAATCTGTAAACTATGGTAAAGTTAAACTTTCTGGCATGTAAGAAAGTATTTCAAACATTTATAATTCTGCATCCAATGTGTAATAATCTGCATAATATTATTGCTACAAAATTAGTAGTGTTGTAGAATTGTCCAGTGGAATTTATTTCTAGGCAGAATAATCTTACAAGACAGTTCTTGCTTTGTATGTGGTCCAGTTATGGTAGGAAAAGCAGATTCTGCCCATTTAAAGTGCACATTTAGTCTGAATAATAAGAAACTTAAGGATATCACCTGTAAGCAGTAATTTTTAGTAAGTTGGTTTTTAAATAGCTGACTATGAAATGATAATATACTTCCTAATCAGCAGTATTTACCAGCAAATGGGTGTTTTAGTAGATCTTAGAGAAAGTAAGATTCCTGGTGTACAGATGGGACAATGTAAGATATGACTGCATAATATACACCTTAGACATAGGTTTTTCTAGATGTTTGTCTTTCCCAGCCTGGCTGGCAGGCAGTGTGTAGTGGGATTGGCTGGAATGTAAAGCTGCCTAAAGCTTAGTGGCATAATTGACAGCATAATTGCTGTCTCAGTCCAGGCTGCTGGAGAACAGGTCTGAGAGATTTATTTCAAATCTACACTGGTGATTTCCTCCCTGGCCACAAGATCTCTGTGACAAATTCTGCAGGATGATTTCTCTTGACTTAGAAGTTGTTTCCTGTAGCTCTACACATCCATGTGTTGTGTTCCTGACTCTCATCTGTCTGGGAAGCAGTGTCAGTCTGTCTGTGCTAAAGGATGAACCCCACCTGACTGACAGGTGGTGTGACTCGTCAGAAGCTCTGGAGTTTCAATGGATTAGGGAGTAGGTGTGTCACCTGTGATCCCCAGCCTTGTTCCCCTGTCCTTTTGGGTATGATAGGATGTCCATTATAAACTGCACTCAGTTAAAGCCTTTTTCAGGTGCATATAAACTTAAATTTCTGAATGATCATATTGAATTATGCCACTACCTGTGTTAGACAGTTGGAATTTGTTCACAGGCTTTGGGTGAAGGTGAATTTGGATTGCAGAGGTATTTCTTTGCTTTCACAAACAGCCCACATTGCAATCGGATGGATGCGTGTTCCAGGTGCTCATTAGTACATTGTGGACTTCAGCCTCTCTGCCCATTAGGACCTGATCCAGGAAACCACTGATATCAGTGGCAGTCTTTCCACTGATTTTGGAGATTTTGGATTGTACCATTTGTGGCTTCTAATGTTACAGTGCTAAAGGATCCTGTATTAATATTGCATTTTTCACTCTGTGGGGTTTTATATTTTACCTATTTGTATACTGAGCTAAAATAGTTTTAGAAAATGCAACCAGAC
Organism: Agelaius tricolor; assembly: GCF_023055355.1. Classification (NCBI taxonomy): domain Eukaryota; kingdom Metazoa; phylum Chordata; class Aves; order Passeriformes; family Icteridae; genus Agelaius; species Agelaius tricolor. The sequence continues at coordinate 14,282,106 of NW_027269272.1, forward strand.
CTTCCAACTGCTGTCAGCAAATCCCTGTACAAGAGGAAGTTTCTCCTGTTTTGCATTATGACATTAGTACACATATGTTGTCCAAATTACTAGGTCTCCTGGATAGAGCATAAACTTTGTAGCACTAAACTAAAAAGGTGAGAACTAGAACAAGCAGAGGGTTGATGTCATGTTTCCAGGACTTTGGTGCTTCTCTGCAGCCATCTGTTTTAAATTGTGGATGTTACCTCTGCTGCTTCATCTTGAGAATCTCAAATAACACAGTGACTTGAAACAACCCTTTGATGAAACTGCAAATAATAATATGTAAGTACAAAGGACGTGATATTTTTACAGTGTCAAAAGGACTTAGCTGATCATTCTGATTCTTCAATACATAAAGTATTTTGAGAATCAATTTTTCAGGCTACAATCTCTGCCCCATTCATTATGGACACTTTTTCCCAAGTTGGAGTTTATGGCTTTTGCATTCTGACAGCCAACACGCCTTGCTCCTGTGCTTACACAAAGGCACAGTTTTAAAACAGGGACAACTCTGGAGAGGCACCACTGGGGAAAAGGATGAGTGTACCACTTTGGTATATACCCTTTCATATGCTTGCTTTATCTTTCTGCATACGGTATTTTCTTGTTTCTCTTCCCATGGAAGGAGATGACAGAGAAGGAAAAATTCCACTCGCTTTTCTGTTAGGAGCCTAAGTTTTCCATGTTTTGACAGAAATCGCCATGAAATCCTCGTTTCCTCAAGCAGAGACGTTACTTTCGCCGAAGTAATGAACTTTTTTTTTTTCCCCTCTGCGCGTTCCTCTGTACTCGGTGTTTTTTAAGCATTCCAGCAGTAAAATGTAAAAAACCCCTTTTCCCCCTTAAGCTGTAATTGTACAGACTGTATACTCCGCCCTTCTTTCGCGTTATGTACGGCCGTAGAGTTTGTATCTAAAACTTGACTGTAGCGTGTGTGTTGTGTCATTGTCCGCGCCCGGCGCGCTGTCCCCGCCCTGCTGCCGGGGCGGGCCGGGGGCGGTGCCGCCCCGCCATGGCGGCGCTGCGGGGCTCGGCGCGCCGGGGCTGCCTGCGCTGCCCGCAGCCCGCGGCCCTGGCGGCGGCCGCGGCCGTGGCCGTCTGCGCCTTCTACTACCTGGGCGGCGGCGGCGAGACCTTCTCCAGCGCCACCCGCCGCCTGCGCGCCACGCCGCCCGCCCCGGCCGGCCCGGGGCCCCGCGGGCTGCACCTCCTGTTCATGTTCACCAAGGCGGAGCGCAACCCCGCGCTCCGCGACAAGGCGCAGGCGGCGCTGCGCTCGCTGCTGAGGCACGGCCGCCTGGGCGCCGCCGAGGTGCTGCACCTCCACCTCGTCACCGAGGGCGCCAGCCGCGACATCGGCCTCGGGCTGCTGCGGGACCTGCTGCGCGGCGCCGCCTTCCGCCACCAGGTGCGCGGGGGCCGAGGGGCGGGCCGGGCCCGGGGAGCGAGCGGGGGCTGCCGGGGGTCCTGCGGGGCCTTCCCGCGGCGCTCTGGGAACAGCGGGAAGGAGCTCCCTCAGCCAGCGGCCCATGTGCGGCTCCCAGCAGAGCGGTTCGCTCCCACTCTGCTGGAGGAGCTCCCACTGCTCCCCGGTCTCGGAAGTGAGGGGCTTGTTCTGAGTCCCCACCGCTGCTGCCTGCGGGGATGTGTCCCGGTAGAGCCCGGTGATTCTCAGCTCGTGGCCTGGGAGCACCTCCGGCACGCCACCTGTGCTGGAGAGGAGCAGTTGCTCTAAGCAGTGCTGCTCTCCTGCAGGCCCTGTTGGTCCTGCTTTTCAGCATCTCGGCACAAGGACCACGTGTGCTTGCATCTCGATGGGTTCCCGATCAGGAGAGAAGGTTGGCCTGCTCCTAGTGGCTCTTGAGAGCAGGAATGGAGAGCCTGCAGGGGCTGGAGTGCATCCACGTGCCATGTTCCTTCTTCCGGGGAAATGGTTCTGCCTCCCGAATCCACAGCCAGTGTAGTTTATGCAAGGTCAGGCTTTCCTTTGCATTAAATGGGTGTCTGAAAACTGGAGGGGTGTTAAGTTCAGAGATTCCAGGTAACCTGACTCTCCTATCCTGAGGTGCTGCTGCAGAGCATTGCTTGGAAGTGTCCTCTAGTCCTGCTGTAACTTTTATTGCTCATAAGTCCTGTATTTCTTATTAGCTGGATTCTGCCAAGATGAAACTAGAAGTGCAACCTTAACATTTTTCATACAGACACTTTCCTGGTCAATAATTCTACCATTTGTTTTCTTTAAACAAGTCCTGTCCTAGTGCTGGCCCTCAGTCAGGTCGTGTACCCATGATAGGAGACCCACACTATGCAGCTGTCTGGAAGGCATGCGCAGCTCCCTCAGGAGGATTCTTGCACTCCACAGCAGGATGGACTGACTGCCCCATGATGGTGCAGTGCTGATGTGGTGCCCAACCCACATTTGTGGTATTATGTCTCCTGGAGTGAGAGGACCCCCGGGCCACTCTGGTGTGCACATCCCTTGCAGTCACCCCTTTGTGTGGGTGGCTGCCTTACTGCCATCTGCCCCTCTGGGAAACAAACTTCTCAGCAGGCACTCTTGCCAGCCTCATTTCTCCAGAGCAACTGGAGTTAGAGTTGGAGGTGTGAAGTGATTTGTCTGTTGTGGATTGGCCCCTGTCTGTAGGTGCCTGTGGAGTCACAGTGAAACCTGGATCATGGCTTGGTATGTCTGGCACCAGAGCTGCTCTCCTGGCTGTAGGCAGGCAGCATGATCTGGAGGCCTCAGGTGAGGTCTCACTGAGATCTCAGTGGCACAGCTGCTTCTCTCTTTCCTGGCAGAGCCTGATGTACCCTGGTTTCACTGGCTAGCCTATGGTTGCCAGTGTGTTTTGGACCAGTCCATTTCTCTGCTTTTAGGTACAGAGTAGAGGCTGTTCTGCTTCACAAGCATGCAGCCTTGTCCTAATCCTGTGCCAGTTTCTAGAACGCCAGCAGGTGACAGCACCTCTTTATTCTTGTTGTAGCCTATCCCATTCCTCTTCTTTACCAGTTGGAAACATGCCTATCTTGGACTTCTGGTGCTCCTGCTAAAATGTTGAAGATGATTGATCCTGATGCTCAGCTGGCTCCAGCAGTAACCCATCTCTGTCCTTGGACCTCTTGTTTCCTGTTCCTCCTGGTGTATGCAGAACACTCTCTTGGTTCTTATGCTCCTTTCCTAGCACAGGCCCAAATATAAGGCTTGATAAAGTGCTCAGGGGGCAGCCAGAGCCACTAAGGCCAGACTGATAAAACACCCTGAACTTTACCTTTTCTTCATGAGGAAGTGATTCAGGCCCAGCTTTTGGAGCTGTCCTTGCCCTCCCATCCTAGCAAAGCTGGGATCAGTTGGTTTCTCTGTTAGTGTGAATCCCAGAGTCAGACATGGATCGTAACCTTTGGGGGAGGCTGAATCTCTCTCCCTAGGCAGATTCAGCACTTTCAAAGTCTCCTGGAGATGGAAGCAGCCGGCAGGAGCCCGGGGTCAGTGTGCAGAGAGAGAGCAGAGGGGCTGTGGGGTGCAGGCAGTGGGTGTGTGGGAACAGCTTAGGCGCTGGACCCTCCCGGCAGGGCAGGGCAGGGCTGTGCGGGCGGGGGCAGTCGCTGCGTGGCGTCACCGCTCCCGTGGCCGTGCAGATGTGGCCCAGATGTGGCCCAGATGTGCAGCGGGAGCGCAGCCGGGCGGCGGCGGCAGAGGGAGCTCGTGCTCCGCGTGTGCGGCCGGGAGGCGGCGGGCGGGCCCGGCCCGCGGCCGTGCTGCCGAGCGGGGCTCAGTGGGCTCTTACCGGGGCCTGGTGACAGCAGTGGCAGGCAGCGAGTCCCGCGCACGGCTGGCAGGGGGATCTCTGTGGCCTCTCTCGACCCCCGGCCCGCGGGAGGTGCCCGCAGCGAGCCTGGGCCAGCCTCGGCCCACACCGTGCTTACACAGAGCAGCAGCTCGCCCCGTTTCCTGCCACTCCAGGCTGTGTGCTGCGACTCCTTGTGCGATTCCTGTCTCTTACTGATTCCACTTCCTTGCCATAACCACACGAACTGCGTGTTCGGCTCTCTGCTCATCCCGGTTTCCTGTTCAGATGAGCCCCATGAAGGACACTGCTGGGGTGGATGTAACTGGGCTGTCATCAGACCATGCTTACGGAGACCTGTGAGGATGATCAACGTGGGAAGGAGGGAAAGTTAAAGGAAAAAGAAATGCAGGTTGTTTTTTCTTAGTGAATCACTAGAAAGGATCTTTCATCAGCATGACCTGTGTTTATAAAACTGTGCTTGCACAGGAAACCCCTAGAACTTTTCTTAACGTCCTCAGCAAACGTGGTTGGATTTAGCTACAGGGATTTACTAAGAGCTGTTACACAAATAAATAACGAAGTACAAAATTAGCAGCAGATTAACAAGCTGTGCTAAAATCAGCAACGAGGAGGGAAGAAGCCTTCACAGTCCCAGAGAGACTGCGTGGCCTGTGGCTGCATGAGCAAAATTCAGCTGCTCAGGAGTTTGCTTTGCAGAAGTACAAAAGATTGGGCAAAAGACATGTTTTTCCTGTTTTCTTTGGCAGGAGTGGAAAGGCAGATGATGCTGTGTCTCGAGTTTCAGGAGTATTTCTCCTATAAATTTTGTCCACTGGTGCTTGGCAGTGTGCTCACTTCAGAGGTGACTGGAATTGGTTTGGCATTTTCCCCCCTTTTTTATGTGCTGTACACACCTCAGGCTGCCTTTTCTGGATGCAGAAGGGTGGTGTATTTCTCTTCCATGCTTCTCCAGCCCAGCCAGACCCCAAAGCTGCCCTTGCCAAGCTGGGCTGGGAGCAGAGCATCACACATCCCCATGCTGGTGGTGCTCAGTTTCATGAAGAGGCTGTCAGTGCCTTTGCACCTGGAGAGTAGTGGTGGTTTGCTTGTTTGGTCACCTTTGGCTGCTGTCCTGCTTGGCATGGCCGCTGTCACCGCGATGGCACAACCGTGCAGGGCCGGGGTGAGGTGTTGCCGAATGGTAACAGAGTTTCCTCCCCTGCAGTGTCTTGGGGACTATGCTGTGCTACCCAAAGCCAGGTGTGGCTGCTGATGAGCTCTCCCAATGCACTTTCCTGGAACGTGTTGTTCTGTGTTTTTCCTGCTGTTCTCTGCAGGCCCTGGCTCCCAGCCCAGCAGCCGGGACAGCAGCACGAGGCTGCCCCGCCGAGGGACTTGCTGGCCACGGAGCCTGCGCGGGGGCTCCTGCACACAGGGCCAGGGTGTGTAGGGTGCCCTCCCCAGCACAGGGCCCCAGCTGTGCCTGTCCTCCAGCACTGCCCTCCCTTGGCTCAGCCATCCTGGCCAGTGCCAGCACAGCCCCATCACCTCAGTGTGTTCAGTACCATGGGTGCCACAAGCACGGCCCTGTATCCAGCAAGCTCCATTCTGCCGTGAGCGTGCATTGGTCTGAGCAATGTGTTCTGCAAAAAGCTGTGGAAGGAGAAGCTCCAGACTGCTCACTGCCTCAGTCTCTGCACCAGCTGAGCATCAGTGCAGCCCCTTGTGCACCCCATGGAGAGGATGGTCATTGCACCAGCACAGGCTCCAGAGCCACCTCCTCTGAAGCATTTGGCTTGGTTTAGGTTTTCTTTTAATTAAAAAAAAAAAATTAAAGCAAGTGCTTTCTCTTGCATGTTTTAAGTATATAGTGCAGGGCCCCTTGTTTTTAAGCACATGAAGTTTTAGTAGGGAAAATAAGTGAAACTGTAGACCTGTTGAAATAGTTTAGTTTGAAAGCAAGCCACAAAGATTGTGGTTTGTGTTCCGTGCTGAAGGTGGGGCCAGCTTGTGGAAGTGTCTTGGTATCCCTCAAACAAGGGCGATAGGTTCCCCTGCACAAAATTCAAGTACTGCTGCAATGTCATGTCCTTGCTGGACTTTAGTTTCATCAGGGCTTTTCGTGCTTTCCCTGACCTGAAGAAAGCAGCACGACCCCAGGTCTCCACACTCAAGTTCCTGCACTCCCCCTTATCTGCACCAGGGTCATGTCCCTCATCTCTCTTAATTATCCTGAAAATCCCTCTCATTATCTTGTGTGATTCAGTGGCCTGTATCCTTCTGTGGGTATAACGAGCTGCATGAAAGCTCCTGTCCATTGGACTTTGACCAAAATAAATTATAAGCTTGTAAAATGTCGGTAGCTGGCAAGGTGCATTTGGGGTTGCTCCTGTTTCTGGGACACAGCCACGGCTGGCGCAGGCGTGCCAGGGCCCGTGCTGGTGCATGGGCTCCCGCAGGGCTGAGGGATGCAGAGCAGGGCTGGCTGAGCACCAGCAAAACTCCAGCACAGACAGACTGAGATCCATCTACAGAAGTTGCTCTGCTGTGCTGTAGCTCCTGATGTTTGGATTTTCGTCAGCGTGCTGCGGCCTGTCCTCCCTTTCCCCCTGCAGCCCCGCCGGGACGTGCTGCAGAGCTTGCCTCCATGCCAGGCTGAGGAGCAGCAAATCTGGGCTGTGTCCCTGGCCCTGTCACAGCCTGCTTCTGTAGGAGGGAGCAAGCCTTGGTCCTCAGGGTAAGTGATGTGGTCTGGCTTGGCTCTAAACAGCAGCACACCAGAGCCTGGAGCGAGCTGTTGCCTCTTCTGATGGGCTCCATATGGGAGACCAGATATGTGCTTGCATCATGCAGTGGGAACAGACCAGAGAAACAGCCCAAAACATGGAACATACTTGGTTGTGTGAGGGGATTCAAGTCTCTGCCCACCTTACAGTTACAAAATGGCTGTGAAAGTTCTCCTTTCCCTGCACTTGGCCAGTTCTTGCATCAAGAGGATGTGCAGGGGCCAGGGCAGGCAGGCCCCTTTGTGCACTGCAGTGCCAGCAGCACTGTTTGTACTTTACCAACCTCCCCCCCGCCCCGTGCTGGGGGGGGCTGGGCAGAGGCTGCTGGAGCTGGGCCTGTCCCCACGAGCAGTGGCTGAGTGGTGTTTCTGGTGTCTCTGCCAGGTAATCGTCCATGATGTGAATGAGCTGACAGAAAAGCTGTTTCCCATCGTTGAGGCCATGCAGAAACACTTCAGTGCTGGATCGGGGACCTACTACAGCGACTCCATCTTCTTCCTGTCAGTTGCAATGCATCGCATCATGCCCAAAGGTAGGTCTCTGCTCTGCTGCCTCCAGCAACACAGGCTCTCTTTCTCTTCTGCACAGAGATGTTAACCGGTGGTATTTGAAATACAAAGCTAATAAACTTTTGGGATGGACTCCTAGGATTCTGCTCCTTTCTGCAGAGTGATGGACTTATCAGTCCAAGACCTCATCCAGGTCTCCTTGTCACATGGCAGCTCGCTCTGCTTTTACGCCCTGAGATGATAAGAGGTGAGACAGGAGCAAGCAGGCCTGTTCTGTGTGTGTTTACAGCCCCCTTCCCCTTGTGGTGCCAGCAGAAATAAGTGTCTGTGGTGTAGCTGTGCACTCTTGAGTATCAGCAGGGAGTAGTTGTTGAGTCTTTCCTCTTGGCTTTAGGGAGCTTTTGGAAAGCTTTGCTGATTAGCAGCCACTGATCACTTAAGTTTCCGTATTGTGCCTGTGCTGTTATCAAGTGCAGAAACAACAAGAGCTTTGCAGGAAAACAAGGCAACTGGCAGAAGGGGCTCAGCTCAGCTGATGCCATTTCCCTCCCCTGGCTGTGTGTAGTTGCCTCCCATGGAACCAGCATGCTCTCTAGTCTTTGGTTGCACAAATAGAGTTTTGTGTCCTTGGGCTCCAAACCCCTTCACTGGAGCTCCTGCAGCCCTGCTTGTCCCTGGGCTCTCCCTGCCAGCTGCCTGGCTGGCCTGATGCACCAGTGATGGCAGCATCCCTTCCTGGGCTGGTCACATGTCCTCCCAGGGCATGGCAGGCTGCAGGTGGCAGTGGTGGCAAGGAGCCCCAGGACCCTGCCTGGCCCTACACCTGCCCCAGGAGGAGGTGACCAGCCTCTCAAAGCTGCTTGTGGATGTCATGCAATGGTGGCCTGTTCCCACATGTGTGCATGTTCCCAGGGCTAGCACTGCTGGCACCAGCAGCTTCTTTGGCATCTGGAGCCTCTGCCCAGCTCTAATACTCCCTCCAGACTTCCTACCATGGATCTCAGGTGCACTGTTGCTGAGATGTGAGCCAATACACCTCCTCTGTGGCCCTGCTGAGTCCTGTCCTAGTTTGGCTCTACTTAGGAGCTCCTTCCTCTACTGTGCTTCATGAGACTTCCTCTGTCCTTTGTGGACTTGCCTCTGTCCTCGTGGCATGGCCTTCCCACACTAGCTTATTAAACAGTGGGGCAGTGGTGGCCCTGAAGGTCCCATCCCAGCTCACTGATCATTACTCTGTGGGCTCCAGTAAATGTGCTCTACATGGCTCTCCCCCAGACTTGGGTAATTTTGTGTGTGTCTGGTACTGTCTGCACTGTGAGCGCTTTGAAGTACACTGCATACAAATGATGGTATTAATGCTGGCTAATTCACTCCTGATTCCCTACTCTGTCTTTGCTGTGTGCTAAAGATATCCCTGTCGTGCTGCCTGCTAGCAAGAAGCTGCTCAGTCTGAAATGCCTTTTCTCTGTTCATCAGCCCTCATCTCTTGGAAAGCTTGTTTGCTGTCCCTCAGCCTGACAGGGCTTTCAATGGTCTGTTCGGGGCACAGGATGTTTAAGGAGGCATTTTTACAGTTTCGTGAGTTTAGTTTTTGTTTCAGAAGCTGCTAGTAAAGCTGATTTATATTTCCCTTGCAAGGGAGGTCAGGTTTGCTGTGCTGGGTGCCTGGTGATTTATGGGGCTGGTGGAGCTCACCAGCCTCCTCCCTGTGCAGCCAGCACTGAAGGAGAGGCACAGGAAAGGCTGCAGCTCTGCTGCCACTTGCAGGCTTGCAGGTGATGTGGGAATGGCACTGGGCTCTTGCTGCCCTCGGGACTCTGACAAGCAGTATCTACTGGGCTGAACAAGCCACTTTGCTAAGTTGGAAGAGAAGGGACCAAACCCTCTTTTTCAGGCAGTATTATCATTTTTCAGGCAGTATTACCATTTTTCCTGGTGTATTTCTTTGCCATTTCTTCTGCCTTGAATGTTGTGTTCTGCCGTGTGTGCTGTGTCTTTTTGTGCACCTCTCCAAGCACGTCTGGCTCCACAGCATTAGCCCCACTTTTTTGTGGAATCCAGATTTGATTGGAAGCTTGAGCATCTTCTAGCAGAAATGAAGGCCCTGATCTGAATACTAAACTCTCTGGTGTGTTCATTTGCATTTGCATTAATCAGTGTATAGGGATTTTTTCAGTAGCAAGCGACCTTTTTACTAAAATTGCCTGGCTTTAGTTTACCAAATATATCATTTTTTGAAGAGAGGCACTTCCACAGTATCATAATTTAGTGATTTGTTTGGATTCTATGGATTATGATGGGACATTGACTTTGCAGACTGGTGGCACTAAAAAAGGAAGACCAGGTTATTTTATTTTTTTTTAGGGACTTTTGTGGGACATGCGCTGGCTGCATGCACATTGCACTGAGGTTAAATGGGGTTTGCCACTCAGCTGCTCTGTTGTTTACTGTTGCTTGGGATCTTTGCCCAAAAAACTTCACATCTAAAACCTGCAGCTGCCAAGTTATAATATAACAGCTTCTTAGCTGGTGTAAATCATGGAACACTCTTGCCTTAAATGTCTTACATCAGTGGAGTTAATCTGATTTAAACCAGCTGGGGAGTTGGTATGCAGCACGCAGAAGTGCAGACTGCATAACTCTTGTCTGTGCTCGAGGCTCATAAATCCCGATTTAATGTGGTGTGGCCCGGCCCAGGGAGCTGGAGCAGTGCTTGATCCATCAGAATGGTTCTGATGGAAGGGGGAAGTGAGGGGAAAGTTACACAGAGAGGACAAGCAGGTTCAGGCTTAGAAGGAGCTGCCAAGATGAGGACAATGCCAGCATGAAATGGTCTTGAGACTCGCAGAGCAGTGCAAAGAGGAGGAGGGAGAACAAGGACCCAGATCTTTTCACTTTCCTTTTCAGTGGGCCCATCCAGAGGGGACCTCTTCCTTCCTGACTGGCTTTGATCCCTCTATCACTTGTCATTTTAGTTGTATAAATCAGGCAGCCCAGCAAGCTTTTTATCACCCTTCTGTGGGTACATGAAGTAGTAATGTCTGGGCAGGTCTGTCTGGGAGGCAAGGTCTGGGGACAGGCTCCTGGTGCCACAAGTGAGGGGAGGAGGAGTTAATGTGACAGAAGGGCAGCCTGGGAAAGCTGGGAACTCCCCAGGGAATTCTTCGTGCCCATTCTTGGCCCAAAGTTTCCAAGAAAAATTTATTTACCAAGTGTTCTTCCTAAGGAGCTGGTGGGCCAAGGGAGAGCCAGCAGCATCCAGCAGCTTGGGTAGAGCTTTGAAAACTTCCATTTGGTGTTCAATTCCATTGGTGTTGCTGATGGTGCTGCAGCAGGGTGGCCCTGTGGGAGAATAAGAAGCACAGGGAAAATGAGACATGACACAGAAGCAGCTTTGTGGCTTATCTCTGCCAATTTAGACAGAGGAGTGGAGTCCCATTAGTTCAGGGGAGGCTCAGAAACCTGGCTGATGGTACTGTGCTTCACATGGAGTGAGGGTGTTTAGCAGGACTTGACTGAAGATGGTATTTGACAAATTGGAGGTAGCAGAGTTTCCTGGCTGCTGAAACTGGCTGTCTCCTTGGGGAGTAGCAGCATCTCTGGGTGTAGTGATCTCCTCCCCCTGGCAGCATGTGGGGGAGTTCTCAGGGTTTCTCTCTTACTGTCCAGCCCAGCCTGAAGGCAGAAGCTGTGATAAAGGGTGGGAACATGAGCACAGGCTGCAGAGGGCTCCTGGTTAGCCCTCATGCAGCATTCTGCATCTTCCAGGTGCTGAAGATGCCTGAGTACTTGCTGCCTGAAAACTCAGGAGCTTGTTCTGCTGGTGGTAAGGCTGTTCACAGGGGGCTTGTAGGGGAACTAGGCACCAGTGGGAGAAGTGGGTAAGTCTCTGTGGGACTAAATAAAGATGTGGAGCTATGAGGAAGGAGAACAAAGTGGAATTAATTGTTATGTATTGCCAAAATTTATGGCATATCAGCATGGTCTGTTGGTAAAAAATGAAAGAGGTTTAGAGAGGGCCTTGGCTTCTGCGTCGGACAAGCCTGGCTGACTGGAACCCTCCAGGCCAGGGGGTTATGGTGTGGTCCATGAGACCACAAGCCATACAAGGCAGAAGTTTGTACAGACAATGGGATACATCAAAATTGGTGAAAAGGATGTTCAAAACAGAGTGTGGTGATCTGTAGAGCTCCTTTCTGCAGGATGCTGCAGGTGCTGGGCTGCCTCATGGAGGAGGGAATCACAGCCATCTGCTGTGTGTTGGACAGCAAGCCCAGTGTGTCCTGGAGCTGCCAGCTGTGCAGGAGCATGTCAAGAGGACACAGATGTGGGTGCTGGGGGAAGCAGGGGTGGCTGCTGGGGGTGAATAAGCAGCACTGTGTCTGGGGAAGGGACTGCCAGCAGGGAGCTGTGCCTTTGGCTGCATAGCGAGTGTCCAGACAGCACCTGTGACACATCAGGATCCATGGGAAGTCCAGTGGTCTCCCTGGCTTCAGACTAACAGGGCAATTTCTCCAGCTCATTATTAACAGCTGTACTGATTGTTAAGCACAGACCAGATTATAATGATGTTTGTCCAAGCAGCCTGACAATGACCAAGCCCCAGTCGCTTGGGGTTTGGTGCTGCTTGCAGCAGGATCCAGCTGCTGGCTCCAGCTTGGTCTCCCACGAAACTGATATCAGCCTTTGTCTGCTCTGGGATTACCAGCCCGGAGACAGAGGCCTCTGTGAACATCAGCTTATGCCTTTCCCACCAAGCAGAGCTGGAGGCAAGGCAAAGGCCAGCCAGGAGACGTGTTGGAGCAGGCACTGAGCCGTGCTGTGCTTTCTCAGGGCACTTTGCCTGTGCCGAGACCGGGCACCTGGAGCACTCCTGCCTCTGGCTGTGGAGGTGGAGAGCCTGGGAGCTGGAGGAAGGGTTAAGCACAGAGGTACCAGGAAAGCACTCTGTGTACTGGAATAATGCCTCAACCAGTAACTGTCTTCTGCTAGTGTCCCTGAACACATTGTTAATTGCTTTGGTAGGGATTTGTGCATGAGGATTCAGCGTTGCCTCTGCACTGTTTCAATCCACAGCACAGGATTGCCCAGGTCGGACTCTGTTTGCCTGTGGGGTGCCAGGTGCCCACATGTGGTGTGTCCCCTCAACAGAGCTGCACTGCACACATCCTGTGTCACACAGGGCATCAGAGGTCTCTGAGGTGGAGGGAGGTGGGGAGGCATCACTCCCCCTTCTTCCTCCTGTCAGCTGCAGAGCAATTCCTGGTGCACAGGGCAGCTGCCCACAGAACTCAGCAAATCACTGTAATAATTGTAGTAAGTGAGCATTTTGAAAGTGCGTCACTCCTGATCCTTTCCTGCTGGCTGAGCACTGCCATCATTGCTGAGCCCCACCACATCAGGGAGTGCAGAGATGCAGCTGTTGGGAGGGAGAGGGCTGGGAGGAGAGTGCCCATGTTTCACATGCTTCAGGCTTGATTGTGTGCTACCAACGGGGAGATGTTGGGAAAAGGCACAGAAAATTGAGGTCTGTGGCAGAGTCATGGGAGTTGGCCCCACAGCCATGTGCTCCCAAACCACAGCTCCCAAGGGATGCTGCAGTAGCTGAAGGGTTTGCTTTCTGGCAAGAATGTTTCCATCTTTACAGCGATGGAGGGAGCGTTAATAGTTTCTGATAACCTCCCTCCCTGCTTTGTGCCACAAGCACTTGAAAAACAGCCAGATTCCCTTCCCAGCCTGTCTCTGAGCTGCAAGCACTTATGCCAGGTCCTGTGATGGGAAGGGAAGATGTTGGAGTGATCATTTTGCAAGCAATAGGGATAGCTGTGCCAGCCATTGTTCCTCGCTGGGGTGAGCCTGTTGTGCTGGGAGAGTTGTTTTCATGATGCTTTTCAGGAGCAGGCAACAGCAGACCTCTGAGTAAGCCCACCCCAGGTAAACGCTGGAGGCCATGGCCTTGTAGAGGGGTTCACATTTGCTGAGATGAGCTGCTAGTCCCATCTGTGGGATTATGCCTGTGGGACATGCCTGTCCTGGCAGGAGAGCTCCTTGGCCCCAGCCCTGGTGTGGAGGAGGCACCAGGAAGGGCTGCTGTGATGAGGGGGATGTGGCTGCTGCTCAGCAAGTGCCTGGAAGTCTCCAGAGTGCTGCATCACAGCACAGACCCCTTCCCTGTGGCACTGCTGCCTCTGGGGCCGACGTGGCCCACAGCCCCCAGGGGTAGTGTCACTTCTCATCATTTCCACTGCCTGCCCCTTGCTGCAGTGTCACCATAGATTATTTTTGGATGTCCTAGATCTGTCAGGCCAGGGCTGGCTGCTCCCCCCACTCCCACGGAGCAGCAGGGTCTCATCACCCAGTGCTGTGGTGGGTGCTGCCCTCCTCTCTCCCCAGCCAGACCAGCTGCCCCATTCCCAAAGGATTGGAAGCTGCTGGGGGTCACCCAGTGTTGATGCCAAGGCTGCTTTCCCCCACAGCCTCTCCCTGCTCTGCCATAGCTCATTAGAGTTTATCAGGAAGAAACAAGGACAAAATCTGCCTGCAGCCCTTTCCCCCAGTGTGTGCAGTTCACTGGGATCTGAGCCCAGAAAATTTATTTTCCTGTATCTCTTTTTTGTTTACCTTTCCATCTCACCTGCTCATTACTTTACAGCTTTCCATCCACTCTTTTGTAATTTATAGCAACCTGGAATCATACCTTATTTTGTCTGATTAAAAGATTTCCTGCTGCTCTTCCTCCAGCTCCAAAAAGTGTTTTCACGCTCCTCCCCCAGCAGTAGCATATATTAAATACAAGGCAAACAGCATTTCCACCTCTATCCTGAAACCTATTGCATGCTTAGCAATGTTGCTGCCTTTGAGTCCAGTTAAGAGCCAAGGTGTTGAGTACTGCTAAATATTAGTCCCTCAGACCGTGATGGATTACAAGGGGACACTTGGATGCACAGGAAAAATTAATTTCCTGGAACAGAACACATCCATCTCCTGCAGAGTCCTCCCCTTCCCTCAGGATATGGCTGTGGGGTGTGGAGCAAGGTGATCAAAGTGATGCTGCTATCATACCTGGGAACATTGCTGCTGCTCCAGACCCCTGAGCTCATCCAGGTGCCTGCCCTGCGTGGGTGGTAGCAATGATTTGTCATCTATCTCTGGCAGACAGCCTAATTTTTTAATTAGCTGATAGGCTGATTAGCTGCTGTGCTGCAGCCACTGCTCTGCTCTGCTGGTGCCTACTCAGTGCTGCAGAAAGCTGGTTAGCAGCCAGGCTGCTGGGGCACATCACCCCTGCACTTCCCTGGAGCTCTGTGTGCAGGCAGGGAGGCTGTTTGATGGGGAGGAGGCTGCTGGGCTGTCCCAGGGAACGGAGGGGACCCTTGGCTGCATGGCAGACAGCAGGACCTGTGTTGAAGCACACAGCTGGAAGGTAAGCTGCTCTGCACCTTGGCAAGCTGTGCTGGTGCAGGGCTTTGTAGCATCATCTTCTCTTGGGAGGGTGGGCTCTGGAGCAGCACCATATCCTGGGAAGGGGGACTGCAGCCCCCCAGCTGCCAGGTCAGTGGCAGCAAGCTCTGAGGAGTGTGTCATGCTTGCACACGTGCACGTTTGCCCCTGCCTTGGCTGCTTCCTCTGGGCGAGGCTCTCTGGTGCTGCCGAGGTCAGCTGGGCAGGCAGCAGTGATTAATGCTGGGCACAGAGGGGAGGCTGTGTGTGGAGAAAACAAGGCCTGGCCAGGGGAGCACACAGCCAGAGAGGAAGCTGCTCACAACCCTGCTGACAGCAGCAGGGAGAGCAGCCAGGGGCAGCTGCCAGTGCAGGGGGTGAGCCAAACCCAGGGAGCCTCTAATGAAGGGCAGGATGGAGAACCCAGCGTGTTTGTGTAAATAAAATGTGTGCCTCCACACTGGGCTTGTTGAGGTGCTGGCATCCCTGCCTGGCACTGCAGCTGTTCTCGTGCCCTGCTGCAGCTGAGGCTTTTGGGGACAGCTGGCTGCTGCTGCTGGGCAGTACCTTCTGGGTTGCACAGGGACCTCTGGAGCCTGTCACCCACTCTGCATCCATGCTTGGCCATGGTGCTGGCTGTGGGAGTGGAGTTTTTCTTGGCCACACATCTCTCAGAGGCAGTGAGGGCGGAGGATTCTGGTTTCACAGCCAGCACAGGCAGCTTTGTGGATCCACGTGTTGCTCCTGCAGGCACGCTGCCCGCTGGAGCTGGTGGCTGCTGCCCTGCTCCAGGACGTTTATGGCCCAAGGCAGCCATCTAAAAGTCACTACTGGTCCTTCACATCTCCTTCCCTTGGGATCTTCTCCTGTCATGCTGGGGACAGCTAAAAAGCCTGACTAAAAAAACATTGCTCAAAGTGATTCAGAGAGGTGGAGGGGCAGCTGTCCAGCTGTGCCCAGCATTTGTAGACCAGCAGACCAGAGATCCCCAGCCCTTCTGACTCCAACTCAGAGAGCTTTGGTTGCTTGCCTCTCTTCCTTCTGGTGGTCCAAGTCAAGTGGCAAAATGAACAGCCACCCCCTGGCCCTTCCCCACAGCCCACTGCAGCCCTGCAACACCCAGAGCTGCAGCCAGCAGGGGACACTCCTGTCACTTGGCTGCACTGTGTCACCCATGCTGGCTGCTGCTGGCCCTGCAGAAGGTTCATTGAGCTGCTCTGCCTTTATCAGCTCCCTGTCCCAGCCCTGTCCAGGCCATCACCCGGCCACCATCCTGCACTGTCCCCTGAAGGATGGAGTGGGGTCCTCCCTCCCTGTGTTGCAGGACTGGGAGGTGCTGGCTCCGTGGGAAAAGGCAAAGTGGTGTGCTGGGGTCACACAGCTGGGGCAGCAATCCCAGCAATGCCCTCTTGAAGCACCTCTGGTCCCAAAAGTCACTGCTGTGATGCAGGGGAGGTCAAGATGCTCCCACCTGATATGTGCCAGGTTAACAGCTGGACTCGATGATCTTAAAGGTCTTTTCCAGTCTAAATAATTTCATGATTCTGTGTTGGAGGAGTCTCTCCTCGTTGGCATGAAGCTGCATGACATCCCCAGAGCTCTGGCTAGGTCCACTAAAGCAGCTCACCTCCTCCCTGTGCCCCCTGCTGCCATTCATGATCCTGCCTGACATTTCTGGGAAGAGCAGTTTCATAGAGTCTTACAATGGTTTGGGTTGGAAGGGACCCTGAAGTTCATCTGTGTCCAGCCCCCCTGCCATGGACAGGTGTGTCACTTGATCAATCAGATTGCTCATCTAGACCAAGTTTGCTCCTGTCATTCCAGTGGTGGGGTGGCCTGGGCCACTGCATACCTGCTCTATCCCTGCTGTGCCCTGGGGCAGTTTTTGGGGTCCATTCTTCCTGGGAAGGGCTGTTAGACTTGCTGCAGAAGCTGCCTGCTACCACAGGGGCTCCTGGGTGCCTTTCCAAGCATCCAGACAAGATGCTGTGCCCCTCAGTACACCAAAGGGGTGCCTATCTGTGTGCTGTTGTAGCCCCACTGGGTCCTGGCAGAGAATGTGGGGCAGCAGGGCACAGGGACATGACCTCTGCCTGCCTCTGCCCCCTCAGTGGATGAGGTTGTGGGATGAGGCATCTCTGAACCTGGCCATTCGCCTCTGGGCAGGGCTGGGGAGGTTTTGAGCCAAGCCTGGAGCACAGCCCTGCTGTAGCTGCTGATACAAGGCAGCAGTAAAAGATTATGAGCTTTAAATGGGGCCAACCTGTCCTATAAAGCTGTCACTGCTAATGGAGACCATCTCTGAATTGCACAGCTCCCCTCTCCATGCCGTGGCTGGAAGAGCTGGAGCTGAACAGAGAGGAGGGTTCTACACAGTATGGCAGAGTGAGAAAACTCCCTGCTGAGCAGAGCACTCAGCCTTTTCCCACATTTCCAGCTGGATCCCTGTGAGCAGCTTGTGCCTAAGAGAGCACGCGATCCCTCCACCCCCACATGGCAGCCAGGACAAAGGCTTGGTCGAAGGGTAAAAGAGCATGACACATCAGAAATGTTAGTGCCTGGCTCCTTGCCAGTCCCAGGCAGAGAAATCATCTCAGCCATTAATCTCTGCATGCAAGCTGCATCTGGCAAAGTGATGCTTCATGTCACCCATGCTCGCTTACATCTCAGTGTTGCAGTTCATGCTTGCTTTAACAAAAAAATTTTAAAATTTAAAAAAGGAAAAAAAAGTACTTGGTGCTTTCTGGGTCTAATTTCTTGGGGAGTATTTTCTGTGGGAAGCACAGGGCACAGCATGGACCATTGTGCTGGGGTGAGCCAAACATGGGGAGCCTCTAAGGAAGGGCAGGATGGAGAAGCCAGGGTGTGTGTGTAAATAAACTGTGTGTCTCCATGCTGGGCTCTTCTGGCACTGGCATCCCTGCCTGGCACTGCAGCTGTGCTCAGCTCAGCTCCCTGCTCAGCTGAGGCTTCTGGGGACAGCTGGCTGGGCTACAGGGACCCTCCAGAGCCTTTCATCCACTGAGGTGCTGGGGCAGGCAGGGTTGGGATTGGAGCTTCCTCCAAGCTCAGCTTTCATTCTCCACTGTGATTAACTGCAGTTGTGTTCAGCTGTAATTTTAGAGAACAATTGGATGACGTGGCTCACAGTTGATTTAATTGAAACCTGATGAGGCTGCTGTGCACCAGGGGAGTAGTGTTGGGATGCCCCTGGGAATCCCATCCCCTCTTCCCAGTCTCTTGTAGGGCTCAGGCTCCCCACATTTCTCTGGAGCTGAGATTGTGCTGTAAGTCCAAGGTCTTCTTGTCCTGGAGTTTTGTGACCAGTCTGGGTATTCTCAAGTGTGGTAATGTTTTGGATTTGGGGGTTTGCTCCTCTGTAATTTGAGCCACTGGGGAGGTTGGGTGCATGTGGGACACTTGTCTTGTTCCTGACTGCAGAAATCCACTACTCTGCTGATTCATATGCTTGAGTTGCACTGGCCATTTTTGAGGCAGTTCGGAAGGCTGGGGGAAATTGCTTTCAGGTCAAGACCTGCTTTAGCCTGTGGTGATTTACTGTGCCTGGGGTTTAAATCTCTGCAAACAGAGGATTATGGTGATGGTAAACACTAGGTAGGCCTGGGGATTGCCATACTGACAGCTGAAGGGAGCATGGCCTTTCCCTTTAGCAGATAGAGCATGATGGATGTTAAAATAAATTGAGGTATGGCCCAAGTTGTAGTTTAGATACTGTTTCTCCTTGATTTATATTTCTGCTTGGGTGCTTCTCAGTGTAAGCAGTATGTTTCTTGCTTAACCTCACAGGGCCTTTTTGCTCTTAAATGAGGACAATGTGGTAGGTATGACCAATTGCCAAGAGTCCTAGATTAGTGCAAGATCTGCAAAAAATTCAGAGCTGCTGTACAGCCCAGCATCTGCTTGAAACACAAACACAAAGCAATGAACACTTTTGAAAATGCAAAGCTGCACTCCTGTGCTGGGGGATAACTGCTGGTGCCTGGCTGCTCTCAGTGCCTCTGGGTCTCTGGTGGCTTTGGGGGCTGAAAACAGAGCCATTGCCTCCTGCTCTCAGCAGGCAGGAGTAGCCAGCAGCCTGTCCCAAGCACGACAGGGTGAGGAGATCAGGAACCATGGGCGCACTGCCCCAGCAACACCAGGCTGATGGGAAGCCCTGCCCATAGGCACAGCAGAAGGTGAGGGCAGGCAGGGCTTGTCCTCCTGCAGGTACTGGGCAGGAGGAAGGATGAAGGCTTGGTTTGCTAATTGCTCTGGAAGTGGTGGTGATAGGCAGGTCTAGCCTGCAGGGAGCTGTAAGGGGACCTGTGCATGATAAGTGGGACCAAAAGACATCGACACAGCCTTACAATCCAATTACTGCTGAGTGCTAAGCAACCTGGCCAATTTGCTCTTGGCTGTTAGAACACATATAAGTAGAGAGGGCATTACATAATGTCCTGGGGATGGCTCCACTCGCAGTCCCTGAGAAGGGCTGAGCTGGCCTGGCCAGAAGATGACCATGGCCTTGCTTGTTGCTGGATGATCCCATCTAATGGCTTGATCTCTTGTACTGTCTGCACTTGCTGCATTGCACTTGGCCTGCTGCAATCCATGCAGCATCCACCTGGGATAAGCAGTCTTGTCAAGGCACATCTCCTGCACACTCTCCCAAGTAGCATCTCCATCTTTCGGTCTTTCTCGTGCTGCAGAGGAGCCTGGGACAAATTCAAGCAGGGGCCTGACCCTGTTAAGTACCTCAGGCTCAGCGTTGAGAATGATGTCCTCTAGCCTTTCCTTGCTCTTGATGTCTCACTGCAAGTGGAAGATGTTTCCATGTCTTTAGAACCCCCCTTGCCTCGAGAGGGTACCACCAGCAGTAATAGTGTTCCAGGCTGCTGCAGATCACCAGCAGTTCTGTGCAGGCAGAGGGCTGTCATCTCTGTGGCCTCTTCCTCAGGGAAGCCCATGGCAAGCTGCTGGGAGCTAATGGGTTTGTGCAGGTGATACTGGAAGTGTCACGTGGTGAACTGATGCTGTCCATGATGGGAATTGCTTTGATATGTTGGGCCAGGATGGATGCTGTCTGGGATGGAGGTGGGAAACATTCATGGAGTTGGTAGCTGAAAGTAAACATGGAAGTTTGCAGGGCTGGCACTACAGAAGCACTTCCAGAAACAGAGAGGCGAGGTTGAAGCTACCTCTTGCTTTTGTCAGTTATTTGGAAAACCAGTCTTCTGGAAGGAAGGAGGGAGTGGATAGAGGCAGGGGGTCACCAGAAATGATTTCTGAAGTAAACACACAGTGGTAAATGCTTCATGATGGTTGAAGTTTGTTTGCTTTGTGCAGAGGTTGCAGCTGGATTGTGTTAAATGTGAGTTGCCCATGGAGTAGACTACACCAAATCCTCACTGGGTTCAGCTCCTCCAGTAGCTGGTGGTAATCACAGGTTACACTTTTGTCTTATATTGCTGACTTTTCCTCTTTGTGCTTTCAGAAATAACACGGATCATCCAGGTAGACTTGGACCTGAAGTACAAGACCAACATCCGAGAGCTGTTTGATGAGTTTGACAAATTCCCAGAGGGAGCAGTCATTGGGATTGCCAGAGAAATGCAACCAGTGTACAGGTACAGCCCCCTCCCGGGGGGGAGCAGGGAGAGGGCAGCAGGTGGCTGGTGGCTTCTCTTCAACTCAGGTTGCTCTTTGGGAAAAAACCCAGAGAGCAGTGGTTTATGGAGATGGATGGAAATGGTGGAGACCAATCCACCATCCAGGCAGGGGGCCTTAATCTGAAACTTGTAAGTTGATATGAGCAAACCATACAGTGTTGCTGTGGTTTGTTTGCTTGTTCTCACACACCATCACAAGACTTTCAGAGGCAAATTCTTGATCATCAGTGCCAAAATCCATGCCTGGACTCTAGTACATCTAGAGTACATCATGTACGTCATGTTTGCCCAGCCATGCCTGCTGAGGTGCTGTAATTGTTTGTGTGTTGGCGCTCTGAAGTTTTGGCTGAGAGTATTGCAGAGAGTAGGGATTGAGTTTGGGCAACAGTGAGGTTCTGGGTCCCTGGAGTGCATTTTCTGCTTCCTCCACTGAAGGCTGAATGGGCAGCTCTTGCTGATCTGGGCTTGCAAGCATGAAGGTGGCCTCATGGTCCCTTGCTCTTCAGACCCTTGGTCCACAGCCACTGCCAACTGTGCTGGAAACCACTCACAAAGGGGTGGCCCAGTCCTTCCCACTCATGGGAAATAATGCAAATCCCACCACTGGTGGGATTCAGGGACACAGGGATATTTCCAGGTGCTTAGAGAAATTGGTTTTGTTTAGCCATTGTTCTAAGGACGGACCTCAGGTTTTCTTTTAATCCAGGGTAGATCAGATAATTATCCCAGGATGCCTTAATGGATCTCAGCAGAGCTGAGTTTGAGCATCTCAGATGGCTTGGCTAGATTTGCTAATCCTAATGGAAAAGTTCTTGGGGAAAGATAAAAAAGCCTAAGAGGTCTGTATGTCTTTTCCTTCCCTGCTGGAAGCCTACTTCCCTACTGAGGCTCTTAGGACATGACCAGCAGCACTCTTGGGCACAGGCTGAGCTGCAAAGATCTGGACCAGCCTTTCTTGCTGCTTGTGCATCCAGATGGGAAGAGGGTAGAGACAGAAGTTCATCAACAGGAGATTGATGGTTGTTAGTCACCACCAATTGCTTCCTGGAAGCCTAAACCATATGACAGAATGTGATTGCTCGAACTACAGAAGTCACCACTATTTCGGAGCTGGAAAAAAGACATCTCTCTCTCTGTGGCATAAGTGTTGCCTCTCTCCTGATTTGTACTCTTGGCAGGAAGAGCTGGCACTAGAGGAACACGGATGCTGAGGTCTTGTCTCCATAGGGTGACACCATGCTTGGAGAGTAGAGGGCTCCTGTATCTGCTTTGGGTGTCCTTACAGGATTTGGGTGCCCAGAATGGTAAATCCAGCCCCAGTTAATCATATGCAATTGTTAGAGCTTAAAAGGGGATGGAGGGAAGAGCCCCAGCCAAGAGTGGCTGCAGGCTGTGAGGCTGTGGCCTCGGTGGGCCCAGCAGGGCAGATCCCTGTCGTTAGTGGTGCTGGAACAGGGTAAATGAAGCACTCGTTTGTCTGCAGTTAGTACAGGGTGGAATCACTTTGTTTTTGTCTCTGCAGGGTTTTGCATTATTTCAATGCATAACTAGGGAGTGGGGATGATGATCTGCTGCCTGGATGTGGTTTGTGGGACTGGGTGTGCCTGGAAGGGACTGAATTAAGGTTTGAGGGGCTCCACTGGAGAGCCTTTCAGCATGGCAGGGGACAAGGCAGGGGATCATGGGCTGAGCACTGAATACCTGACCCAAGCCATAGCTGTGTTCTCCCCCTCCTGCCACCTGCGGTGGGGACAAACATGCCAAGCAATAATAGCCCTCACAGGCTGCATTTTTGGGCTGAACTTTCTGTTGTTGCAGTTTTGACATCCTGGGTCACTTTGGGCTATGTTGTGCTTTTCTTCTTGTGTTGTTTTGATCTTCATGTGAAAACAAGTTCTTGATCCTTCTTGTCGCCAGATCACCCGTTGTGGGGCGAGCTGTGCAAACTCCAGCCTGCCCTCCTGCCAAGCCCTGCACCCTGTGGGGCTCGCACCTCACTGCTAAAAGGGTTTCCAGACACAAACATGAGCTGACAAAGCATGGATGTCTTTGTAAAAAAAAAAAATTCTTTACTATTTTTATACTTTTAGAAAGATAAAAACATGTTGTAGGTGTGAAACAACAGGTGTCAGCTCAAGCCGTGTTGTTTGCCATGTGTGCAGGCTTGAAGCCTCAGCTGGGGAAAGGGTTGTGGGGAGGGAGGAGGATTACAGGGTGATTGTGGGGTCTCTGTGTTGCCACTCACGTTTTCCTCACCATTTCACACAGCTCTCTGCAGCACTAGCATTGCCCCAAAGCATCAGAGGACCTAGCAGTGAGGGTGAATTAGCAGAGCTGTCCTGAGCTTGCTCATGGAGCTGTGGACTCGGTTCCCTGTGGCAGGGTAAGCCAGTGGCCAGAAAGCGCCTGGCTTCCATCTTTCCTGCTGTGTAGCAATGGGAAAGATGGATGGAGATTAATCCACCATCTGTTTCCATCAGCTGCCCGTTGGCTGCCTGGCTGTGGGCTGCACTTTGTGGGCACAGATTGGGGCTGCAGAAGGCTCAGGCTGCTGCACTGGTGCAATGAGCAGT
Source organism: Agelaius tricolor (assembly GCF_023055355.1). Taxonomy (NCBI): domain Eukaryota; kingdom Metazoa; phylum Chordata; class Aves; order Passeriformes; family Icteridae; genus Agelaius; species Agelaius tricolor. The sequence goes on from NW_027269272.1 coordinate 14,304,895, forward strand.
GCTGGGCACAGACAGACATTCCGGGAAATGGAGGAGTAAGAGAACAGCGAATCGGAAACATCCCGGAGCCTCTCTGCATATCCTGAAGGTAGGGGAAACCTCCAGACAGCAAAACAGGATGGCACGGGAGTGTTTCCACTCGCTTGACTCATGCTGAAACAATGCCCGGCCACTGTTTGTCTTGGACAAACACATTTCTCTGAGCAACAGGATCTCCCGGCCCTCCTGCTAGGCCAGTGCTGGGATTTAACTGTTGCACAGTCTGGTGTTGGTCTGTCCTTTGGGGCCACTCAGGCTGAACTGGAGTGGCCTGTGGAGAGCAGTAGCTCCTGCTGAAGCTGGACATGGATGGCTCTGCAGTGTCTGGCAGGGAGTCCTGGATGCAGAGGGGGAGGTGGCAGGAGCCCACGTCACACGCAGGAAGTGATCTGAGGTCCGAGGCCACTGGCATCACGTCAGGTTTCTGTCTCTCCAGCCGCAGCAGGGAAAAGAGGCATCCTGTCTATGGGTCAGGCATGTTGTCCTTCCTGTGGCTGTTGGATCCATTCTGGGACATGGGCTGCAGTCAACACCTCTGTGGACAGGGTTGCAGGCAGAACTTCATCCCACAAGAAGGTGCTACTGTGGTGAGGTTGTTGAGGACACTGGTACTGTGCAGTAGCCTCCTAGATCCCTTTGAGCTTTCTATGGCAGCACTGGATTTGTCCTGCCAGGCTGTTGTTTGAATATTGGCCTGCAGAATAGCCTCTTCCCAGGCTGGCTTATGCCTGCTCATGTGTCTGCCTGCAGAGGGTTCACACCGTGGCCAAGATCAGGAGCTCTGGCTTCAGTAGGAGTGATTTTGATGTAAAGATTAGACTCTGCATCTAAAGTTTGCATCATCCAAAAGGCTTTCCATGCAAGGAGGTGCTTCTTCAGAGTCATAACCTTAATTAAAAGTCCTGTTGTCCCCTGCAGCATTTCAGCTGCTCATTTGTGCTGGCCAATCCTGCTCACCAGGCTACATAGAGTGAGTGATAATGGTCTGTATAAATATTTATGTTGCACTGAGCCTTCCGTGCCAGATCTTGGTCAAATTGAGATGTCCAGGCTCTCTGGTGCTCTTGAGCCCTGCTAAGAAACCTGCAGAGAAGCTTTGCAGATGCAGCCTGCATGGGAGCGACCAGATGGGCAGCAGGGCACTGTCCTTGGGGGTGTGTGGGTACATGCCCGACCCTGCAGAGCAGCTCAGCCGTGCTCCCAGCAGTGCAGCTGTGCCATGGCTGGTGATGGAAGCATGGCCTGCTGCCCCTTAGCCTGCTGACCAGGTGTGAGCACTGGGGCTGCACCTGGGGCATAGCAGGGTCTCCATTGGAGCATGACAATGGCTTCCTCATACCAGTGCAGCCCAGACCTACCTGTTCCTCCCTGCCAGCCTGGCTTGGCTTAGCACCTGTTCCCAGACACATGAACTCAGTGCTGCCAGGTGCCAAAGGGATAGGATTCCTCATTTCAAAACGGCCCTGTGATTGAGAGGAACAGGGTGAGGAAATACTGTGGCACTCCCCAAAATGTCCTGAAAGCTCTCAGATTACTGAAGGCAGAGCTTAAACCCCATTCTTCCTGTGTTTCCTGGTTCTAGACCGGTCCGGTCACACTGGTGGCACGTGAGAGGAAGCAGAGCAGTGGTACTGATTGCACAGCTGCCCTCAGCAGCCTCAGCCTGACCCCTGTGCCACGCCGTGCTCCCTGCTCCCATTCCCATCCCAGCCTCTTCTCTGCCTAAGCACTGCTGCTGCTGGCACTGCCAATGGAAGTGGGCTCTGGGTGCCACAGTGTGCCAGCACCACCTGGGGCCCTCAGAACTGCCCCCATCATGCTCCCTTTGGAGGTCTCCTTGGGAAGGAATGGTCTGCTGGCAACAGGGAGGACTTAACCCACAGGTCCTCAGATGGGTGCTTTTACCCCTTCCAGGTAGAAGGAAGATACCTGCTGTGAAGGTGGGCCTCAGGAGAAGTCCCAGAGCTTCACAGGTCCAGGAATGCACACAGCTGGGGCTGGAAGGGTGGCTGCTGCTTCCACTTCTGCTATTTGGTGAGATCTTTACTACTGTGCCCTGTGTCAAGAAGCTAATTAAAGCTTGAGGCATCTTGGGAATCCACAGTGTTGGAAATGATAATTTTGTCCAGTAGGAAAGGATATCTACATCAAAGGGGCAGCTACAGACTACAAAGGGCCGACACTTGGGTCCCTGTGTGGCTGCAAGGCCATTCGCCTTTGCCTCTGCCTAAAACCTGGGAACAACTCAAACAGGACATTATTTTGTAGAAAGGAAAGGCTTTGTTTCTGCTTGTGATCATGTGGGAGCTGCTGTGAGTGTGCTGTGTGTTCAGTGACATGTGTTTTGTTTGTTTGAGAGCTGCTGAAATAAGCCAGAGAAGCCCATTAGCGGGTGGAAGCAGGGCTGTGCAGCTCCCGCCGCGGGGCCGCGGCGCTTGCAGTGCTGGGTGTTTGTGGGAGCTCAGCAGCACCGGCGCTAAGTCACTTTGTCAGATGTTTGGAAGAGGAAAGGAGTTATCCTGGACTGGGAGCAGGCTAATGCTAAATCCATAACCAGGCCAGGCTGTCAGAGAGTCTGGGCTGAGACAGTACATTCTGTACCTTCTCTTGGGATCTAAAAAAAACCCCAAAGTACGGCTGACAGCTGCAAGCAAGGAGCAGCTGGATTTTGCCTGGCTGAGGCAGCAGTCGTGGTTGTAAGATGTAACACTGCAGGTGGGCTGCTTCCTGCAATGGAGCTTTCCAGAACTGGAGATAACCATCTCCAGCAGGCAGGTTCTCCTGTCGGAGTTTTCCTGGTTTTGTGGACTTTTCATGCAGGCAGGTGGCCCTGACTTGGAGACTTCACTCTTTTCCAAGGGCTTTTGCCCTGAGGAAGCAGGGAGCTGGCTTCCACAAAAGGTTCTGTTCCCCAGGCCCCTCAGGAGTAAAGGCAGGAGAGTTTGTGCCTGCCATTTGTGCCATTGTGATGTCAATGCTGCCTGCCCACAGTCCTGCAAGCCCCAAACCCTGTGCACTTTGGATTTTAAACCATTTCAAGACTTTGACTTGATTTGTAGCAAGTGCTGCTGTTCGATGCATGGGGAAAACGGTTCTAGGAATTGGTTTGGCAGTGGCTGACAAGAAGCAGCCAAAATTACAGAACAAACAGAACCTGCAAGGAACTGGAAGCAGAATTAATTCGAGGAATTCAGCTTTACCTCTGATTTAAAAAATTATCCAAGAAGGTAAAGGGTTGTGTTGTTTACAGCTGTGAATATCATTAATATATGGGACCTGTGCAATTTATTCCCACTACAATGCAAACTTGAAATGTCATTTAAAAACAATGAATAAATTGCATGAGATCTGACAACCACAACTGTGCATTGATAGCACAAATAGTAATAATATTAAGCAGCAGGTGAGCTTCTGTGAAGGGAGAGCATCTCCCCTGTTCCTGAGAGTTCCATTGACAGGCAAGGGTGTCCCAGAGCAGGCAGCCTGTGCTTCCAAGGCATGCATGAGAACACTGCCAGAGCAGAATTTATTCACAGTTGTTAATAGAAATCTGCTGTTTTAGCAGTAATTAGGGCCACAGTGTTCTACGGTGTCCCTGTGGATGGGTTGCCCCGCTTCCTGTACTGGTGCTGATAGAGGATGGTCTCACACACACAGGTCATTGCTCTGCGCTGCCACCAGTGCTGTTTGCTCTATAGATGGAAGGAAACTGCTGTGACCCAGACAGGGATTTGTGGTCCCACCTGTATTTGGAGGATGATTTTAGCACTGGCATGGGGTGTACAAATGTTTGATGGTGAGGAGGGCCACCCTTGAAAATCTGTCCCAAAGAAAGGTTTTGTTCACAAGCTGTGTTCACAAGTTGTCATTTGTCATCTATTTAAGAGTTCCCACTTTTGGACTAAGTCCACGCAGAAATGTCATCAGTGAGAATCAATTTGCTGCTCTAAATACAGGCCTTTTAAAAGTTTGGCATGTTGGCTGGGCTGTGGTAGAGACCAGCACTGTACAGACATAATTTGTGCATTGCGTGAGACTTTTATTAAGGGATTACTGATGTTCTCATTGAAGAGCTCAGTCTGTTGCTTCATCAGTATTTTCCATGGGGTGGCTGGAGGTCTTGCCTGAGCTGGACCTTTACCCTGAACCCATCAGAGATGGGTAAGGTGGTCCTGGCGTGCACACCAGCACATCCTGCCCTTTGTCCCAGGGTGGAAATTGGCATTGTTTTGCCCCAGTTTGACATTTTTCCCTGCAGGACAAGGGATATTGCTGTGTTGGCGATGCCACTGCACATCACTGGGTACATGGTGCCCCTAAGAAGCGTGGAGCTGGGATTTCCTGGATTGCACAATTCAGCCTCAGCTCAGGTGCTGTGGCATGGGCTGGTACTGAACCTGCTGCCCTGGCTCTTTAAGGGGTTTAGCAATTGCACATGGAAAATAAGCAATTAGCAACAAGGGCTGCTTTGTTGTGAAGCCGCTGAGCTCACCAGGCCGAGGTCCGGCTGCCAGGGCAAGAGGAGGGAGCTGGGTTGGATGCTGCCCTGGGTGGTTGCCTCGCTTTGTGTGGCAGAAACTTGGAAGGGCCCACCTGCATTGCTTCATTGCTGCAATGTCTTCTGGAGGAGGGAGGAAGGGGAGCTGGCCTTTGCCTGCAGGTTAATCTCAGTTGAACACAATGATGGTAAGGATCTGACAGCTGCCTGCCCCAGCGAGGATTAGCCACGAGGAGAAGGGTGCAGGGAAGTTTCTTGGCTGTGCTCTTACTTTGTGCTAAGGATGAAGGGGAAAAGCCACCATCACCCCCTGAATGGACCATGCCATCATTCCCATCACTCTCCCCTCGCCACTGCCCACACCCTCCCCTCCAGGCAGGACAGAAGCTGCTATCAGGGTCTCCCCTGTATTCTCTCCCATTTCAAGCACATCCCCTGTCCCCATCAGGACACTGCATACTTCACACTGGGGCTCCCTTCCCATCTGCCTCTTTGAGCAGCCCTGTGGGGGCCCACAGGTCCCAGGCACCACCAGGTGGGCAGCTCAGCCAGGGATTGCTTGGTGGGACCACAGCCAGGTGCTGTGTCCTCCTGCCACCCTGGGGGAGTCCTGGCAGCACACGGAGCAGGGAGCAAGGTGCACTTGTGCCTCACTGCTCATTGCACAGGAGCAGTAGTGTTTGCCAGCTGGGTAAGTGCCTGCAGCTGGGGATAACGCCGGCAGCCATCCGTGTTCTGGCTCAGGAACTGAACAGCATATTTGGAGGTACGAGAGCGTGCGCTTGTTTTAGTTGGCGTTTGGGCTGGCAGGGCTGCTGTTGGAGTGGCTCAGAGAGGCTGGCAGCATGTGCTTCTCTTGTGCTCCAGGAGCCTCATGCCAGGCTCAAGGTCCCCTGACCCCTGTGAGAGAGGCTTGCTCACAAAAGGCATCCTCAAGGTACTGGCCTGCTGCTGCTGCCCATCCTGCTGTCCCAGACAGCCCAAACTCTGGCAGCACTTGGTGAGAGGTAGGAGCAATCAGTGAGCTCCACAAGGAGCTGACTGTTTCTGGGAAGCTTATTGTGTCCAGACTCTTGCAGATTCCCTATTTTTATGGCTTTATTCCATGACTGTTGGTTTGTTTCCCCTTTGGTGAGGGAGAGGCCATGCAGCTGCATAGGCTCATGCAGTGCACACTGGCTGCACCCTGCAACCTTCCAGGAGCATCCTCTAACCACAGGCACCCTGGGTCTGGCCTGACATCTCGTTTCACTTCATGTTGTTTTGACTTGGTTCCTTGATTCCCCAGATGCCTGTGGGGGAGGCATTCCTGGAGATGTGGATTCACGGGGAAGGTGCACATCCTCAGCAGCCAGCCCAGTGGCAGCTGCACAGCTGGTGTGGCAGGGTTGTAGCCTCTTGAACATCAGATAAGTATAGGCACACAAGCCCAGTCTGCTGCTTGTGGGGTAAGTGCTTTGAGCTTGCTGCTGGTCTCCCAACTGGCAGTAACGCCTGCATCTTGCCTTTCCTGCCAGCTCAGGCACCCAGCTGCTTTACCAGAGGTTTTCAGCTTATCCCATGAAGTTGTCCCATAACCCAGAGCTGAAGTAAATGAGTGGAAGTTCACAGATTTGAACAGTCTTTCCCCACTTGTTTGCCTCTTGCTGTAGAGAAGGCCCTACAGAGTACAGCTGGTGTTGGAGTGGTCCCTCCTGGCCTGGCAGCTGTCCCCAGCAAGGTGTTTGGAAGGGTGTGATGGCAGCTTTGTGAGCTGGGGCTCGTGACCGCCGGGCTGCGAGGCAGGGGAGGCGCGGCCGCAGCGCCCTGTGCTGGGCCAGCAAGGGAAGTCCTGCTGGAAGCAGCGTTTTTTATCTGGGCTGCCTGGGCCTGGCGTTTGAATGCTTGGAAATGCTCTTCTCCAGATGTTTCCTAGCACACGCCGGCTCTGTTTATAAACAGCTCCTCAAAGCAAAGCCTGTTGGGGCTGCAGGCAGGCGCTCGCGGCAGGCCCCGCATGGCTCCCCTGCGCCATGGCACGGGGTCTGGGGCCACAGGTCACCTCTGTCCCCTCCCATCTAGATGGGTTAGAGCAGTAAACAAAAGCCCCAAATGCCTCCTCTTCCTTTCTCCTCCCTTTCTCCTAGCTAACAGCTTCCTGCTCCAATGCATCCTGGTGCTGCTGCCTTCCTGCCCAGGCTTTTGCTGCTGGGGGCATGGAGAGGAGGGCACACTGCCCTGCCTGAGCTGCTTGTTCCCAGGGAGATCCCGGCCACTCCAGGGGCCTGGGTCAGGGAGACATTTCCATTGCATCTAGCTGGGGTTCAGTTCCTTGATGATTATCTCAAGGGCACATCCTGGCAGCAAGCTCATCCAGCCCCTGGAGTTTTCCCCTTATGTTTTGCCAAAATTTGAGGTGAGTGCCAAGGGGCGATGTGAGGCAGGACAGAGTGGAGTGGGTACAGGCTGTGTCAGCTGTTTGGCTGGTTGTTGTGCTTTTCCAGCCCCATCTCCTCTGAAGAGAACAATGCTCTCATAATCATCACTCCTTCCACTTCTAACTGGGTGGAGGTGCCTTTCAGCCATGCTCTTCTCTGTCCTGGCAGGACAGAGACCAAAACCTGCTTGAAAGAGAAAAGCCAAGAAAAATCCTGTCTAAACAGCTGCTGCCAGTGGCCCTGCCAGGACACCTTTCCCTTGGTTGGCCTGAGCTCAACAGGGGCAAGGCTGTTGTGCTCAGCCGTGAGCAGGATCCCAAACCATGGGCACTGCAGAGCCACCTGCAGCTCATCACATCCTGGATCTCACCTCAGCATCACTCCCTGAGGATGGCCCTGCCCTCCCTGCCAGCCCCACACCCCACACACGGCTGAGGGAGGACAGCCCTGTCAAAGCCAGTGCTGGGAGGAAGGGCTGAACAATTGCTGCTTGTCAGGCTGTCTCCTCTTCCTGTAGAAAAGGGCATGTTATCAGCCATCCACAAGTCATCTGGGGAACAGCACTACTGAAAAACTGAGTCATGTTGTACAAATTTGCTTTAGCCCCACCATGGCCTGGCAATGCCAAGGGCCTGGGTGCTTGCAATTTTTTTATCCTGGCTGCTTGCAGTGGCTGTAATCTTGTCCCTTAGCTTGGGCAGCATGTATTTGGAGGTAAGAATGTGAAAGGAATCACAGCTTCACTGCTGTGGAGCTGGAAATATGCTCCCCTCTGTGGCACTGCTTACCCTCTCCCTCCTGTCAGCTTCCAGCATAACGTTCTGGGCAGGGGGATGGCTTTCTTGGCACTGCCAGGGAGAAGCAGAGAGCAGAGGATGCAGAGGTGGGCTTGAGCCACTCCCTGGATCTGAGCACTTCAGAAGGCTGATTGGTACATGGCTGGGGCTTGTCTTTGCAGGTTGAGCTTCCCTCTAATGCTGCATGGAGAATGTTTTGCCTCCCTTTTCTAAGGAGCAACCCATCCATGAGTTGTCTTTGCCTGTCCTCAAGACACAACTGCTCTTTGCAGAGGCAGAGCCCTTTATCCTTTCCCCACCCTTTAGATCCAATGAGCACTGCTGCCCATGAGCTCTGACAAGGCAGCCTGTCCTCCACTCCCCTTCCCTAGGAAGCTTGGATACGACTGCTTCAAGTCTGAGCCCTCCTTCCATGGAAAACTGGCACTGGGAAAAACCCTTTCCGTTCTGAATCAGGTGGAAGGGAGTGGTGTAAAGACCCTTAATGAAATGGGAAATATCCATGCCTTAATGGAAAGTTTTAAGGAAGTGATGCTGCATGATGCTTGTGGTTCTCCAGATCAGGAAATAAAAAAGATATTCACAGTTGGCATCATTAACAGATCCACATTTCTGCTGGGAAGAAAAAAAAAAAAAAAAAAAAAAAAAAAAAAAAAAAAACAGAAAAAAAAATAGATCCCGTTTCTGCTGGAATAATTCTGCTGGTGGCTGTGTAATCCTGGCTGTCACCTTGGCCAGTCTCACTGTGCTGGGACCCAGAGCACAGGCCAGAAGGATGGATTTGATAGTCTGATCCCTGTACAAGCTGTAGCAAGAGCCTGTGGGAGCTCAACATGGCTTCTTAGAAGAAAAATGTAAATTTAAATGTTTGCAGTGGAGAGCATTGCCTCTGGAGCTGTCCCAGGGGCAAATGTCCCTGCATCTTCTTACATCTGGGGGAGTCCAGCTTCAGCTTCCAAGCATGGGACCACTTTAAACATTTGGGCGTTAAATCTACCAAGTTCTTGTTGCCTTGAGCTGCATGGAGACTTGGGTGGTGTCTGACAGGTTTGAAAAGGAACCAGTGGCAGGCTTGCCTTATTCTTTCTAACAGTGTTTCTCCTAGACTATCTTCACAGCAAGGTGTAAAAAACCCCTTCTGTAACTTCACATTAAGTGTGGGGGCTGGAAGGAGAGGGCAGTGCTGGCAGCCCTGGGCTGTGAGACAGTGGTGGAGGTCATGGGTCTCTCCTTCCCTCCTCTGACACAACAGGCTCAGACTGCTGTCAGGTGCTCAGCTTTGCAGCAGAGGATGCTGTTTGAGGGAAGAAGACTTTCAGACTGAATGGGAGCAATTTTGGAGGGCAGATCCAGCTACTTGGGGAATAGCATGGGATTAATTCAATTCCTGCAAGTAGCCAGTGTATGTATGGTGAGGTATATTCTCTGACACAGGACTGAGGAAGGAGCCAAAGAAATTTCTGGGCTGCTTGCTTAGGTAATTGAAATTAGGACACTTGTGGTGGTTCACCCAAGGCTCTGGGGATGTGGTTTTGTCTCTCTGCACAGCCCTGTGAGCAGTCACGCGATCCTGTGTCCACTTGACTCACTAGAATGATGCTGGTACAAACAAAAGAGGCTTTGGGAGATGGTAAAGCAGCGTGGTTTGAAGTCTGAGCAATATCCTGTGCAGGGGGATGGAAAGAAAGGAGGCCTGTGAAGCACTGGCTGTTCTGAGAGGCTGGGTGTCTCCAGAAGAAGACAAGCATGGTGAGATCCCTTGGGTGGGTGGTAGATCCTTGCTGTGATCCAGACCTGCCCAGACTTGAGCTGGCTGCTCTTCAGGCTGCCCTCCCTGACATCCCTGTGCCTGTTCTTCCTCTCTTTCCAGGCACACCTTCTGGCAGTATCGCCGTGAGAACCCCCAAACCAAAGTGGGGGAGCCCCCTCCTGATGGGCTGCCAGGCTTCAACAGTGGTGTCCTGCTCCTGAACCTGGAAGCCATGAGGCAATCCAAGCTCTACAACCAGCTGCTGGAGCCCACCATGGTGCAGAAGCTGACGGAGAAGTACCACTTCAAGGGCCACCTTGGGGACCAGGATTTCTTCACTATGGTGGGGATGGAGCATCCAGAGCTTTTCCATGTGCTTGACTGCACGTGGAACCGGCAGCTTTGCACGTGGTGGAGGGACCATGGATACAGCGATGTGTTTGACCAGTACTTCCAGTGTGAGGGGGAGGTCAGAATTTACCATGGCAACTGCAACACCCCCATCCCTGAAGACTGAGGCACCCACTGCCCCCAGGGGCAGCTCTGACTGCAGCAGGGCCATAGTGGCTGCACTAACAGTCCCTCAGGAAGGGTGACCAGCTCTGATCCAGCATAATCCAGGGGAATCTAGGGATCCCAAGAGCATTCAATATCCCACTGCCTGTAGCCTCACCCTCCAAGAGGAAGGGCAGTTCAGTTGTTGGAACAGGCTTCCACAGCCACTGTACCCAGGGCTCAGCCCTGGCTCTGCTTGGCCAAGTCCATGGTGCCTATCTGGTGCCCACCTGTGCCTCAGCTGCTGGGGCATGGGAACAGCCATGGGCCCATCAGAGACTGCTGCTTTTGCACTAGGCAGGGCCCAGCTCCCTGGGTGCTGTGCAGCTTTGTCTTGTCTGATGGTCAGCAGGAGTGGGCAGTTTGGTTTCATTTGTCATTCCTTGGTAGCCCATTTCTGCACCTCATGCAGAGAGTTTGTCTGGTACCTCTGGAGAGCAGACACTGTCCTCAGGTCATCTTCCTTTTGAAGCATTCCAGAAAAGTGAGAGGGCTTTAAAGACTGAGAAGCTGCTTTAAATTGGGTTATTTACAAAAAAAAAAAAAAAATTGAATGCTAGATAAGCTTTAAAGCCTTCTGTTGGTTCTTCTGAGCAATAAAAGCTTTACTGCCCTATGTTGTCCTAGTGAATGTGTAGCAATAGGTTCATTTTTCTAGCTTTGCCTTTAACCTTTTATACAAGAATAAAGCTGCAGATATCAGACACGCTCGGCTGTTTTTCTGTGGCACAACTGAAGTCCTGTGCAACAGGAGGTTTCCTGCACTTATCATGTTTAAAAAGTAGTTGATGTGTATCTGCTGGGCAGTTGAGTGTGGTGCCCCACATAGCTTATCCCACATCTATCCCATGTGAGTAATGCAAATAAACAAGCTGGATATTTAAAGATCATCACCACCATTGCCAGGGTTGATTTGGAGGGTGCTGGGAGCTGCCTGTGCTATGAATGAGTGAGCTTCAGGCTGAGCACACTGTTCCTTGAATAAATGCTGCCTCAGTGAGCCTGGCTGGCTGCACAGGTCTGTGTCAGGGACGTGCATGGCTCACTAACCATCTCCAGCCCATGGCTCATTAACATTAACCACCTCCAGCCCAGCCCAGCTTGTTTCACACCCTGTGTGTGCATCTGTGTGATGTGCACGTGCAAGAGAGGCGTGGGGAGCTGCTTGTTCGTTAGCCTGATAACAGAACACACCAAATACACCAAATATGTGGCAGGAGTGTCCTGGGATCCTTCCCCCATGCCCATGAATGAACTTAATGATGTGCAGAGACAACAGGCTGTGGTATGGTCTGCATCCTGAGCCCTGCCCTCTCTGATGTGCTGAATCAATTCATTTCCAAATAGCACAAAACCTTGTCTTCAAGTATTTTCTCATTCCCAGGGAAGGAACAGTAAAGAGGTGATTAAAGGTGAGGGAAAGATGCAGTTCCTTGCTGTGTTAGACTCACATTTTCACCAAAAAACAAGGTGATCCAGCCTCACTGTGCAAGGCAAGGCAGCCAGCCTTGCTGGAGGCTGCAGCGGGGCAGGGTTTGGGGCAGCTGATGCACTGTGATGCTGCACCCTGAAGGATGAAGAGGATTATTATGGTGTTTACTGGTCAGAGCACACTGGTGGCACCAGTGACACATGGGGTTTCACATGCCAGGGCAGGACCTTGCCATCAAGTTTGGAAATGGCCATGCTGGAAATACAGGCCAGGCTGCTTGTGTCACCAGCACTGGGGAGGGGTGGGGTGATGAGCAAACATGGCTTTTACTGGGGACTGAGCAGCTCTGGGGTGGCTGTGGGTGTCATGGCTGGCCCAAAAGGACCATGATGCATGCTGCAGGGTGACACCTTGAGAGACAGGGCTGTGTGGGGCCAGGTGCCCTCCCTGCCCCACAGCCATCCCTGCAGCTGGGCCAGGCATTGTGCTCTCTACCTGCAGCCAGGGGAGGCTCTGTAGGGTTAGGAGCACTTCTCCCTCTCTGGAGTCCCAGTCTATGTGGGGGAACACCTGCATGGGGCCACTATTGCCCCAGGCTGAAACCTTTTGCTTAGGTATTTTCCCAGAAATAATTCCTTTTTTTTTTTTTTTTTGTTCAAAATCAGAGTCCACTAGGAAACTCACTGCGTTTTTTTTCAGCTAGGAAAAGCATAGTTAAATGAAACATTTAATTGAGCTTTATTGGTTTTCCCCAGGCAGCACAGAGAGCCCCGAGGCCCAGCTCCGCACACGCGCCGCCGGCCCCGGGCCCTGAGGGAGCGCGGCGGGCAGCGAGGGCCGCGCCGTGCTATTTATAGAGCCCGCACGTAGCCCAGCCATGCTCGCTGTGTAATTATCTCCCCTTCATGCCCTGCTGATTGCAAGCACTAATGAGCTCAGCTCAGAGAGGCCGTGGCGGCCTGGGGCTGACTCGTGCGGCCTTTGGGAGGGTGCTGCCCCCGGGTGTGCTGTGGGGCAGGAGCAGAGCTTGCTGTGCGTCCCTGAGGGCACCGCCTGCCCAGGAGCCCTCACCCCCACAGGCGGTTCCTGCACTAAGTGCCCAGTCGGCTGCATTTCCCTCAGTTCCTGGAAGAATGGGGACTTTCCTTCCCAACCCTTTTTGACCCTCTTGCACCCTCCTGCTGCAGCCCATCCTCAGACAGGTGTTGCTCCAGGCACACAAATTCAGACCTGAGCATCCCCCATTATGCTGGCCCAAGGCCAGGACAGCCAGCACTTAGCAGCTGCCAGTACAATCATGGTGAAAGATGCCCAAAAACCATCGAACAGCACCAGTTTGCCCCTGGGCACTGGGGATTTGCTGCGGTGACCCTGCAGCAGCAGCAGCACTGGACTGACAGGCAGCTCCTCACCTCCAGAGGGCTGGCACCGTGTCCTTGGGCCAGCGCTGGTTCCCTGCCTAGCAAAGGGCATCTGCAGACTCCAGAGCCTGCTCATGGGCTGGCTGGAGCCCCTCGGAGATGCAGCAGGCTAAAGGCAGCCCTTGGTGAGTGGCAAGTGGGGACATGCTGCTGTGACACACAGCAGTGGGGGGACACAGCTGTGGGGAGCGGGACACCAGTCCCACCTGCACAGGCAAGGGATGGGGCACAATGTGTTGGAGCCCATGGGAGGGCTGCAGTGGGCCCAGCCAGGGTCTCTGCAAGGATGTGGTGGGCTTCATCCTCAAGTTACTCAGCCTGGAGCTCCTCCATCACAGATTCCTGCTCCTTGTCTTCTCACCTGCTGGCTCACAGCAAAGTGCTGCTCATGTCAAGAGCCCCATGTTTTTCCAGGATGGAGAAGGAGATGGGAGAGCAAAGGCGTCTCCTTTGTAGCAGATTGGGCTTTGGGAAATATCTCTTTAGCTTAAGCTTTAGGGGAAAATTCAGTTTCTATGTCATTTAGCATTCATGAGAAATTGCACGTACAGAAAACAGTATTTATGATTTTTCTGCCCAGCTTTGCTTCCAGCCCTGTCCTGGAGCTGCATGAGATTTTTGCTCTCCTCTCCCTGTGTTTCGTAACACCATCAGTGTTTATTCTCTTACTCATTTGTACTTCTTTCCCATTTGAAATAATCAATTGTTAGTATAAACTCACCTAGGGAGCAATTAGTGTGAGCCTAACCCAAACAGGCGCTGGGGTGCTCCATTAAGGAATATCCCCGCCCTCCCTCTCCACAGATCCCAGAGGATACAGTATTTACTTTTCAGCTCTGCTATTCAAACTGAGCGCACTTCGACCAGCGTGCCAAGAATAACACAAAGCCTAACAACGGGCTGCAGCGCTAAGATGGAGTTCCTGACTTTACAAACCAAAAAAATAAAAAGCCAACCTATTATTTTGCCTTTGCTGAGAAATTCCTGGCAGCAGCAGAGCAGGCAGGCGCCAGAACCACCCCTCTGCCCTCAACAGAGCCACGGGCAGCGTGAAATCTGTCCTGAGGGACACAGAAAAAGGCAAAAAAGAAAAGAGCAGTAAGCCTGGGACACGGGTCAGCAACTGCCTGCTTTTCCTTTTAATGCAGATGTTATTAGCTTGCTGCAATGTTTTGTGAGCATTTCCTCAAAAGCTTTGCAGAGCCATGGAGGGACACATTCCCCAGCACCTGTACATATTTCAGCCAGATTTTCAGTAGCTCTATTTCTGACCATCACGAGCCTCTGCAGATTTAATTGCTAATTGCAAAGAAATTGCTGCCCAGTCCTGTAGCCTTTTCACTGCCAGCAGGGTTTGCTTTGTCCAGTTCTCCTCTGGAAATTATTTATTCACTAATCAGCTGCTAACAAGGGAAGCACTTGGAGCAAATTACCTTCCTGAGGTATTTCATGGGCATTAGCTGCATTGTACCAAAAGTCTCAGTGTTAATTTAGACAATTTGCCTACCTGAAGAAAAAGCTGTTACAAAGCAGAGCCTGGAGCTTCCAGAATGAGCCACAGGTCTGGACCTGCAGGAGGCTTTGGCATTGCCCACCAAAGAGGGAACGCTCAGCCATTTGTGGGGTGTTCCTGAGAGCCAGATGTGTTTTTTTGTGGGGCAGATGTTGCCATTGTGGCAGGTAGGAAACCATGCCCTGGGGTTCCAACTCCCTTCAGAACAGATGGGCACCTTTGAGCTCTTTCTCCTGGCTCATTCCTGATGGATTTGGCACCATGCAGCCCTGGCAGGGCATTTGTCCCAGTGTCAGTCTTCACCAGCACAGCTCCAGTGCCAGCTTCTCCTCCTGCTCCTGGTCAGCCATCGTTTAGCAGCAATTTGTGACCCTGCTGGGGACAATCCTGAAGCTGTGCAAGCCACGGGCTGCCAGCAGAGCCCTGTTCTCAGAAGGCACTGCATGAACTGTCTCCATTTATCACCTACAGACCTCTTGCTCTTAGTGCATTGTGCAGCTGTTGAAATGTTTGTGGCCTTTGTCACAACACATCCCCTCCTTGGAGCTGGTCAGGATAAACAGACACCTAAGGACAGGATCAGTTTAGGGAATAAATCACTTGTGGATGCCCTGTGGCACAGGGGGCTCTAGGAAATGTGTCAGAAAAAAAAGGTGCATTTTTTTCCCCTACATGCTTTTCATGCTTTTTCCTTTCAAACTCATTTCTTTTCTGTGCTAGAGGACTTTTCTGGCTACCTTGGGAACACAGCAAAGACATCTCCTTCAGCATAATCAGCTGAGCTCAAGGGAGAGGGGAGTTTTATACAGAATTCTTAAAAACACCAGCAGCAGTAGGGAAAAAAATGAATGGCATGTGAGACTGGGCCCTCAGCTGTGGAATGGGGGCATGGAGAGCTGGCCAGGTAAAGGATGCTCAGCTGACCTGATGGGTCCTATGGTCCTGCATTAAAAACCATTTTCTGGAAAAGAGGGCATAATGGTGACATGGCAGAATCTGCCACTGATGCTGAGCTGTTCAGGAGAGGGAAATGTTGAGCCTGTGTGAAGAAAATGTGGCTGATAGGGAGCAGTAGGTTATAAAATGAGAACAAAATTCATCACTGGTAGATGCTGGGTAGTGGAGATGTAGAAGGGAATGACCCAAGGGTACAGTGAAGAGCTGAGGAGAGCAGGAAGGTGATCTGGGAGGCAGCACATTCCCCAGTTCCCCTCCTTGCTGAAGCCAAGCACCCACCTGAGAGGGAGACCACAATGGGATCTCCCTCCTTGCTGCTCATGCCAAGCCTTCAGAGGGCTCCCCAGGAGCACCCCCTTCAGCAGCTGTGGGCACAGGGCAGGAAGCCACTGGTGCAGAGCAGGCAGGTGGGCTGCATGGCCAAATGCCAGGCTGTGCTCTGCCTGACTGCATCCTGCAGGCTGCACCTACTGAGCCACAGCTCTGGCCTTGAACCACCCCTGGTCTGTGCTCCATCAGCCCCCTGGAGCTGGGACAGCTGCTGTGCATCGGCCCTGGGGAATCACCCGGGGATTAAAGCAGCCTTCAGGTTATGGACGAGGGTGATGCAGCTGGGTAGGATCAGCAACGTTCACACCCTCTCCTGGGAACAAAGGAAATCTTGCTACTCTGCAGGATCTGTGCTCAGCAGTTTGGGCAACTCTTGGTGCTACAGAAAAGCAAAGGTGTCCTGCAGCAATTTTTGTTCAGTAATTGGAATAGACATAAAGATGGCATGGCATTGTAAACCACTGCACTCTGCATAAGGGAAACAGCAGTGCCTGGAGTCCAGCAGGGCTGGAGTGCATTCCAGTTTCATGATGGGAATTCACTGTAACACCTGTGTAGAAGGCAAGGAGGATGCCAACACTGTGCCAGTGTCAATTGAGAAGGCTGGCAATCCCAGGTTAGCAGCTTGATTCCCAAGTTATGCAAAAGGATAGGAAAACTGGCATAAGATTCACCAGATAATAAATTTTCCAGGTCAAAAAGATTTCATCTGGAAAAGATGCAGGAACAGATCTAGAAGAAAATTCCATGTAGTGGAAGAGAAACTGGAGGCCAGCAAACCTGCCTGTGCTGACACACCTCAGTGTTTCACATTTTTAAAGCAGCCAATGTTGCAAAAACAGGAAATAGAAGTCAGCATTATTAAAGCAAATGTAATGAAATATCCTATCATGAGTCATTTACTTTTAAACCTCAAATATTTTTCAGCAGATGCCACTAAATTTCTTTCACCAGTCATTGCTCTGGTGAAGTCTTACCAGCAAATAACAAAGAGGATATAAAATGCACAGTGTTTCATCCTCTCCTTCCCTGAAGAGCTGTGTGTAATAGGCTGCATTATCAAATAATCATAATAAGGGAAGATTTTAAATAATGCTGGGCTGAGTAGTGAGTGCCAAGGCAGTCATACATTTGTCATAAAAACACAATACAAGGTTCTTAATGAATAAAAGTGTCAGGTGGATTTGGGCTGGTAGCATCATCTACAAATCCTGAAAAATTACTCTCTGGTCTCCAGTATGAAGTTACTGGTGTTTGCAGTTCTGCAGCTCCTCCTGCCCAGGAGTTTCTGCAGCCTGTGCTCAGCCAAGCTTCCCTGCAAAGGGACCACATTGTCCTGATTCTAGGAGTGAAAAAGAAACAAAGGCTGAGAAACCACTCAGGAAGAAACCACTGTCCAATATGGGGCCTAGAAGTATTTCAATATTTTCTGGCTATCCTTTCAGCCCCCAATCCCAAAAGTCCCAGACTAGAGGGTATGGGAGGCTGGCCTGGAGCCAGGTGTCCAGAGCTGATGTGTGTCTTTTTCCCAGTTTCACTTCCATGTCCCTCCCAGGGGAGTGATGCCCACGCTGCTCTGCTGGTATGGGCAGCTCAGCAGGAGCCCAGAGCATCCTGTGCAGGCTGGGCAGGATGTGAGGCAGGGTGCTGGGGACATGCCTGTGGCTGCACCAGGCAGGGTGCACATGGGTGCCCAGGGTGGCATGGGAGGGTGGCAGGGCATGGTGGGGGAGACCTCCTGTGGCCAGAATTCCTCCTGGAGGAGCAGCAACACTAGGAAGTGAAGTCACCCTGTCCCCAAAGTCACATCTAGGGCAGGACATGGAGTCTGAAGTGCCACCGTGCTCAGCAGAGCAGGAGGGCTGTGGGCGGACATGAATTAAATATAATGGTCTGGGCTGCATTTACCCTTCTCAAAATAACTTTGCTTTTTGTGGAACCATTGTCAGAAAACCACAATTGATACTGTCCTAGTGCTCGAGCCCTTTATAGTTGCTTGTAGAATAGAAACCTTCTGGTGCTGCCAGCGCAGGGTGGACCTGACCAGAGCTAAATCAGTGCTGTGGCCAGCAGCAGGGCTGGGCTGAAGGAGGGGATGCTTGTGGCTGACCCACACAGGCCCAGGGAAGGCATTTGTCCCACGGGGCCCACACTGCAGACACCCTCTGCAGCTGTCAGCTGTGGGAGGGCACTGGGATGTCAGTGACACCCTGGGGTCCCAGCACTGCCACCAGGCTGCCCAGAGCACACTGCCCATCACATGGGCATGCACCAAGCTCTCAGGGTTCCTCCTACACACCATCTGGGCTCAGACTGTGTAACACAGTAACGTGCATGCTAATTTCTCCAAATTCCAGAAGCCAGGAGAGCAGCTGAGCCCATTAATTTCACTTGCAGAAGCTCCCTGGGAGCAGCATGATGCTGTGAAGGAGGCCCCTGGCAGAGTGCTGTGCTCTGCTGCTGTCCAGTTTTAGTTAAGAGCCAAGTTTGCCTGTTTTTTTTTTTTTAATTTTTCCCTTAGATGTCACAGTCTTTTGCATAAGGAAGATCAAACTGCGATATTTTTAACCATCCTTGTAAAAAAGTGCATATAGTGCATTGTGGGGAAAGCTGAGTCATGTACAGAGCCAAGAGGCTCAGCTTGGCAAGGGAAGATGCAGGTGCTGGCCCCAGGAGAGGGGAGCCTTTGCCCTGGACACCTGCTTTGTATGGTACAGAGCTGCAAAGCCAGGTGAGAGAGCTGATTTATGCTGAAATGATGAATTGTGCTGGAAAAGATAAATGGGCAAATGATGAGGAGCTCGTGGTGCACAGGAGTGACCCAGTGCCAAGGTGGCACACACAGGGCTCAGCAGCAGTGGGGTGGCTGCAGTGGGCACTGAAGAGAGGAGCTGCTGCCCCACAGCCCCGTGAGCCCCCCTGGGGCAGGGGCACAGGAGCTGCACCTGCCCCGCTGGCTTTGGAGCTGTGTGGAGCTCCGGTGGGTGAATGGGTGTCTGGGCTAGGGGTGATGCCAAAGGCTGCTTTGCTTCCCCTTGCCCAGCTTCTGGAGTGTGCCCAGTAGGGGCTGGGCAGCAGCACCAGTGGGATTCCAGCGCTGGCAGCTTCTCTGCCCAGTCCCACCCTCCCTGCCCTTCCACATGAGGAAATGTCTGAGCTGGGAATCGTGCCCAGGTCAGTGCAGGTGGCAAAGCACACAGATAACTGCCTTGTGCTCCCAGAGCTGAAAAAGTGAATTTTCCCCTGTAATCCCAAAATTCTTTTGATGATGAGAAAAGGCAATTGAAAAGTTTTGTTGCATAACCTTCAAGATCAAATGATGATTTATTCAGAATGTGCTTTGTGGTGTTACACAGTATATGGGCTCAGCAATTAGCTGGAAGCAAATATTCCTCCTCATTTCCTGTGACTGTGTCATTAGGATAGCATTTCACCAGTTCAACATTATCATTATCAGCTGCAAATATTGCTGAAGTTCAAACTATTTACTTGTATTTTACTTTTTATATTATCAAATATTGTTAATTCAGTTTCATTGCTGCCTTGGAAATAATCAGGCAATGTTTTTTTCTCCTTGCAAACTGCTGTAAGAAGCAAGCATTGGAAATACATTGTTATTTCTACAGCTGGAAGTATCAATGGCAAGGAAAATGCCCCTTTCAAGCAAATCTTTAATAGTTTATTTTCTGGATGAAAGAAGATCCAAGGTGTTGTATCCAATGCACATAGCTTCTGTCTGTTGCTCATCTCTGGTGTCTCCTACAACCTTCAGGGAGCTCACAGCCATACTCAGCACTGATACAAAACCAGGCTTCCTGTTACCTTCCAGCCCCTGGATAAACCTCTGTGACATTTTGGGGGGAGGGCTGGCAGAGGGGGATTTGGTGGAGACAGATAAATGTTTTTTCCATAGTTATGGATAAACATGGATCTTTGCCATAACATTTCCCTGTTCAGTGTAGCAGGAAAACTGCCAGCAGTGTTTGTGCTGGGCTTGTGTGCAAGGGTTTGGGCTTCCCAGCCCAACTCCTCACACAGTGCAAGGTCCCTGGTGCTGTTTGGGATGGCTCTCCTGCAGTTCTTCTGCTTGCACCAGTTTTGTCCTTGGTCAAACAAAGCAAATTACAGCAGAGGGGTCCCCCACCTTTTCATTCTTTTGAGTGTGGCTGGAATAGAGTGGGGAAGGCTGTGGGGTTGCTTCCTGTCCCTCTGCAATGTCCCACTGCAAGATAGAGGGACAGGGGGTGGGTCACAGCTGTCCCATAGCCCTTGCAAACAACCAGAGGGTGTTTTACTGGTTTAGGAGAAAATTTGGTCTCAGGACTCTTAACTCATTCTCAGCCCTCTGGTGCCAGTGCCAAGCCTGTGGGACCTCTCTGAGCTGTTAGCAAAGGGAGTTGGTAGGCTCCTGGTTCCCAGGAACATCACCTGGGAAGGTCCATGATGCCCTCCTGGCCTGGGGAATGCTGCAAACCAGGATGAGAACATGCTGGGGAGGTCCTCAGGACTGGAGATCCCTTCTCCTGGAGCTGGGCTTCTCAGGGCTCTGTGGATGAGGATGGAGGGAAGCATCACCCCTCATTAAAGGCCCCCACATCCTTCTCTCAAGGCCAACAGCACATCATGTTCCACAGAGTACAGTGGGACAGCAAAAGTGCTCCTCTGGCTGATCTGGAAACTGTAATTTTCTAGCAACATGAAATTTGTATGTGTGGGAGAGTGTTGCATGATCAGTGTTTGATGGGGAAGAAATGCTTTCAGATAGGGCAAAGATCTTTGGTCACAGGCATTTGATAGAAATAAAGATAGAGGAGAGCAGAATAAACAGTGATAAATGTTTCTCACAGAAAGGACAGTTAATCTTGCAGGCCTCAGATATTTTTCTTCTTTCAGATTGATGCCAGGTGAAATACCTACCAACAGTGTTGTATTTAAAGCCTTGAGAGCATGAGAGGAAACAAAACCTGCTGCTGATTGTAATAAATCCAGTAAACATTTCATCCCTGAAGAAACACTTCCCATGTGTGCTGCACAGAAGGCTTTGCATCGAGAGTCTGTGAGTATAAATCAAATTGTAAAATAGATCAAGAAGTGATGCTTTATTCTGCCTGCCCAGGTGAAAGCCCTCAACTTTGGCCATTCCTTGCTCCCAGACCCTGCTGTAGCCAGGGCTCCTCTTCTCCACTGCTTGTTCCACATTAGGAGAACAGCAGTTGGGCTTTCTGTATGGATTTATATTCACACCTTGTGAACCTCTGCCTCCAAGGGAAAAGCAATAGTGTGGAAGACAATTTCTGCTGTCAGCTTATGCACTTGCCAGGAGGAGGCAGGAATTACCTCCAGTCATTATTGGTCATGCTCATAATCCAAGAGGCCTCTTTCAAGATATGGTGGGACACAGGCTTTTTGCACATTGAATGTTAAAAGGTACTGTCAGCTTTCACAGTAATTTAAGGCTGGCACTCCTACCTGCCTTACTCTTGCTTCCAAAGGGCATCTTTCATCTTTCTTGGAAGCTTATCTTTAGCAGACATCATAAACAAAAGCCTTTAAACACCCTCACCATCTCACAGACTGGCTTCATTCAATACCTGGCCAGAAATGTCAGGTGTCCCTTTTGTCTGGGTAATGGAACATTTGACTGAGGGGAACCAGTATCTGAGGGAGGGCAAGTGCATGTGAGTGTGAGTTTGTACATGGGTGTGTGGATATGTGAGGTTCTTCATGCCACCCTGTCTAGCCTCTAAATCCTGGCAGTGTCCCACAGGAGGGTGAGAAGGTGCTTTTCCTGGTACACAGGCACAGGGGGCTGTGCTGCAGACCAGGAGCATGGATGTTTGCTCCATGTTTTGCTGGGATAAGCTGAGGCAGGAGCCTCAGAACAGAGCTGCAGGTGATTTGGGGAGGGAGGTGCTGGTGGTTACTAAGCACAGGGCAAGGAGAAGCTTGCCATGCAGTTGTTGCCCAGCTGTCTTAGTGCACCTTGGAGGAGCTTTTTAGGATACTGTGGACTTTGTTTTCCTCCAGCATGTGAGATGCTGATTCAATGTGAGACACAGATGGACATTTGGCTGTGTTTTTTCAAAGCCAGTGGAGTTTAAAAGAGAGCCATGCTTCAGCAGCAGGGCTTTTCCAGCCCTGGCACTGGTACAACCCCTTCTCCCCAAGCATCCACGCACTTAACCAAGGTGTCCCAACCTCCCTCTTCCCAGAGAACAGCCACCCTGACCTCTGTGCTGGGCCCTTCCTGGCAATTAGCAACCTGCCAAGCTAATCAACACCTCCTGGCAGAGCCCTGCCACAGCCAGGAAAAATGACTGTGCTCTTGATCCGGTGCTGGGAAGCACCAGGAGCTCCAGCCAAGTGGGCACCTTGCAGAGTGGGCTCCCTGCCTGCTGGGTGTGATGTCCCAAGCTCCCTGAGAGCAGTGGCCCTAGGGAAGGAGGCCCCATGGTCTGCAGCACACCTGCTTCTCACAGGTTATACTCTGGGGAGCAGGGAGCAGGATTGCTACATGGCTTCTGAGAAGCAATAAACAGCCATGGCCAATCTTGCCTAATGCCACAGTCTGATTTCCAGTGCTGCTGAGCTCCTCCATTGGAAAGAGCAGCCACACAAACTAGGCTGTGGGTCAGTCTGTTCCCTGTTGCTCATGAAGCACAAAGCCTTCTGCCCTTTGACTTTCAAAATACAGCACCCTCCTGCTCCCCCAGGATCGCCCACACCTTCAGGCCTGTCAGTGCTGCTCTTGGCTTTGCTGGAGATGGACATGGAGAGACAGGACAGCTCCATCTGGCCCTGCTTTGCTGTCCCAATGGCTTCATGTTGTTGGCACCTTGTAGCCACACACTGTCCAGTGTCCTCTGCAAAACCCATTGCTCAGCTAATATTCCCAAGGTGGCAAAGAAATGTCCTGTATTCCCTGGGTGGGTGTGTGGCTTCCCCCTGTTTGCTTTGCCTGTCTGCCTGTGGCTCACAGCTGGGAGGTGCCTCAGCCCCAGCTGGCTCACTGGTGGGATGCTGGGGAGGTTTGTCAGCTCCAGTGCCCAGTCTTGGTGGGACAGGGATGCAGGGGATGCTGCAGACTCACTGTAGCCATGGAGCTTGTCCAGGGAGCAGTCAGTGCCAGCAGCAGCCTATGGATCAGTGTCTGGGATTGCCATGATAACCAAAGCATGGCATGCTTGTGACACCTTCACTGAAGTGAGTGATCATTGCTGCACCACTGAGGGATGGTTTGCAGCTGCCCTGAACCACCAGGGCAGAGGCAGCCACTGGCAGAGGGCTCTTTAGGAGGGGTGTGCTGAGGCTGGCATGGGGGAAAACAGGAAAGGCAGCTGCCTACTGGAAGGGATTAGATGCAGCTCTGAATGTGGAGAAGGCAGTCCAGCCTGCCAAGCAGTGCCTATTGGGAGAACTGAGGAGGAGTATGAATTAAATAATTGCCCAGCAATTAATTTCTGAGCACTACCTCTGCTGCTGAAGGACTCTTGCTCTGTTCTCACAAGCTGGACACAGGGGCCAGCACAGCCTATTCCAGTTCCTTCAGCATCATACCCAGGTACTTCAGAGTGATTTACAAGGAGCTGTCACATCACCAGTGAGAGAAACAACCCAAAATGATGTTCCACCATGCTCCTTAGGGTGAGCTCTGAGTAATTACTCCAATTACACTCCAAATTACAGGGAAGCCAGTGGCCTCCATACAAGGACAGATTGCAGAGTCCATCTTTAATTGTTGCTTGGGCTGTGCTCTGCTGCCTCCAGTTTGAAGTATATGTTCATTTCCCTTGTGGGTCTGTTATCACACTGCTTATCATCACCTTTTTATCTACTCCTCTCTTTCTAGTATGCATGTCAAAAACGACAGTATATTAATCAGCCAAGCTTTCTTCACTGCTTCTTGTCAGCAGCAAACTGCCTTCTAAAATGGAGCAACCAGTCACCTTCACTGGAATTGCCTAGGAGAGGTGTCCATCAAAAGCCAGTAAGTGACAAGCCCATGGAGAGCATGATTTGTTGCTCCAGGTAAATGATGAAGGACAGGGCTTAGCCAGGCAGGGAGAGGCCAGCTGTAAATCCAGATCCCTGCCTGAGACTGTTATTATGCCAATAGTTATGAAAGCCCATCTCCCATTCTTTCTCTGCCTGCAGCCCCAGTGCATCCCACCAAGCAGGGCCTGCAGAAGGACAAGGCCCATGGCAGGGGGCTGCACTGTCAGCACAGATTTTGTCCATAGTGAAGCTGCAGGGCTGTGTCACACTGAGCCTACCCACACCTTGGTCACAGCAGTGCCAGAGATGGGGAACTCACCCAGGCTTTGTCAGGGTGTTTCAGAAGGTGCTCACACACTGAATCTGTGCCTAATTTCTAACCACAGCATTCTCTCATCCTTGTCTGCCAAACAGAGGCACTGCCAAACATTTAATCACATCAAAAAGAGCTTTAATAAGCTGGGATCAAGTTAGCCCTTTAACCTTTTTTTCTGGCCCACATTGATGGTGTCCCAGGAATTTCTCTCCATTAAAAGTCTGTCTTCTGATCCCTTCATTGTTCTTTAGCTTCTTTGGGCATTTTTCCAGTTTCCCTGCCTCCTGAGATGCTGCCCCCACACTGGGCTTGGCTCCCAGGGAGGCTGCAGATCCCTCCTGGACAGCTCTGATCAGTCCCTTCCCTACCAGAGGCACCTTTTCTTCAGGGGGAATTGTCCCCCAGCCACCCAGGGCACAGCCCCCTTGCCCTGGTGCTGTCAGTGCACCCTGCTCCTGTGCCCCCTGCTCCCGGTACCTGTGCCAGGATGGCCTCAGCAGAGCCTGAGCAGCCCCCACCTTCACTGAGACACCGAGGAGGTGTTCCATACTGGAGGGCTGAGAATTAATCCCCACTGGAGGCCCCCGGAAACACCTGGCTGAGGGCGGGGCGGTGCTTGCAGCAGGGCTGGGGCGCTCCGCAGAGCCCGGCTTTCCAGCGCACAAACTCCGCGTTCGCTCCCGGCAGCTGGAGCTGCCAAAAGCCTTACGCAAGCCACTTACATCAGCGCCGTCACCAGCCTGACTGATAGGGACAATCGCAAGAACAGAGATATGCCAAGATCTCTTTTTCATAAAATGGTGCTAATTGACACTAATGATAATTCCCCGTTTCAAACCTTTATCAACCAAATCCGGTCAGGGCCATTCCGGCCCTCGGCACAGGACTGATGTCAGCTGGAGCGGCCTGGGACATCCTGTTTACTCCATGGAGGCACGGGCAGTGTGCCAGCGCTGGGACCCCGGGGGAAGTCCCAGGGACCCGCAGGAGCTAATTAGGTGCTCCTTTCCCAGCTCCTTTATACGCTCACCGATGTGTCAGACCTGCCGATTTAAACATCTAACCCCGGCAGCTATTGTTTGACATCTTCCTGAAGCCCTCCGAGGATGGAAAGTGTTTTATTGTGATTATATTTTATTTTATAGCATGCTGTATTGTTTGGCTTTTGCCTCCCAAGCGCTGAACAGAAATATTTATCAAATACCTCTCCTTTTCTGGGTTGCTGCCTACATGATTTGTCACCCTCTGCCTTTCTGGTCCGGGCAGAGATTTTTCCTTGTGCTCACTGCTTCCTTCAACAGTCCTATGATGCTCATGCAGCTTGTCACACTTATGCCTTTTATTCTGATCTTTATTTTTGCAATTGCCTTTACCCTGAGATGTGCAGAGCTGTATCGTGTTCTGGCCACAGTTTTGAGGGATAGGCTGACATGTGCTGGGGCAGTTCTTGGCCTCTGCTCTGGGGTGTCTATTTGCACACCCTGCTCTGGGCAATGATTTCCAGATTTCCACCCCTCTGGCTGCTGCAGTGGGCTGTGGTGCTGTCCTGCTCTGTGTGAGCATGGATCAGCAGGTGCTGCTCCCCTTGGGCTCTCCAGCCATTGCACCAAGGCAGAGCAGAGGTGGAGGTGGGTGGCTGGGCAGGTTCCTGCAGGGTGGGTGCAGTGGCTGCCTTTCATCCTAGGAGGGGCAGATAAGACTTTTGTGCTACCCCCACAGCACAGGGAGTGGGCTCTCCTGGAGTGGAAATGTGGGCACCCTGCAAGGCAGTGCTCCAAAGGAGCAGCCCCTGAGGCAAATGGCTCCTCACTGCTGTGCTCTGCAGGCATGGGGTCCCTCCATGCACCTCTCCCTGGAGCACATTGGCTCTGCTGATGGCTCTTACACAGAAAACATCTTTGGTTCCAACAGTAATAAGAAAATACAAAGAAACCTGCTTTTGAAGGCGTGCACAGCTCCCTCTTTCCCCAAAAGAAGCACGGCTGGAGTAAGTTGGTGATTGCCCACAGGGGCTGTGGCAGAGCAGGGGACACTCCCACATTTGGCATCTAGGAAGGGTTCTGCCCCTGCTGTAGGGAATAGATGCTGTACCCCAATATCTGTAACACTGCTGGATGCACACATGTGCATGGCCAAGGCTGAGGTTGTAGGTGAGCAGCATCTCCCATTACTGTGCTGCAATCCTGAAGATCCCCCCCCCAATAATTACCCTTCCCAAGGGCTCCTGAGCCAGCAGGTGCCCCAGTCATCACAGCAGGCAGGCAAGACACAGCTAGCAATTAATTTCCTCTCTACAAATTATCAAATTATAAACTCGCTTTTTAATTGTACACTCTTTGAAGGAGGTCACTGCATGGCTGGGACATAGTTCTGCCTGTGGATCACCCAAGAGCTGGTTGGCAGCTATTTTGGGTGGCTGGGAATGATGAGGTCTCCAGCTGGGCTAAATGAAAGCACCCCTGGGCCATGACCCTGGTGCAGCCCCTCACACCTGCCCTGCCTGGCCCCCCTCTCCCCAACAAACGCATGGGTTGCTCTGCATCCCTAATGCCTCTTTCCACTTCCTGAGCAGAGCCACATGCAGAAGCAGAGCTTGCTGCAACCCAAGGGCTGCACATCCACAGAGTGGGGACCAAATTGTGTGGGAGCCCCTGAGCTGTGGGTCCAGCATCACTTGTCTCCCAGCTTGCTGCCCCACACCCCAAAAAGGGTCCCCAGCCATCCCAGCCCTGGGACATTTCCGCAGGGATGTGGGCCCTGTGTGAGAGCTCCTGTGCCTGGTTTGCTGTCATCACTCTGGGACTGCACAGGAGCTGACTCAGTCACAAGAAGGGGGAAGGAAATAGGAAGATGGCCACAGGAAGGACAACATCCCAGAGCACAGGGAGCTGCTCCCCAGCCCCGGCCCTGCACCCACACCCTAGGAAGATGCAATGACAGGTGACTGTAGGTATGAGCAGCACAAAAAGGCTTATGGAAGGCTGATTCAGCTGGTACAGGGGCTCCTCACAGGTGCATATCAGCTGCCACCTTGGAAGGACAGCTGCATAAGGTTGACAACTCTCCTGGAACCCAGCCCAGTCCCATGGCAAGCACACCTGAACTGGCTTTTGTTATTGGCCATCCACTGACTTCATGCACCCAGATGCTTCTGGTGAGGCTGTTTAGGTGGTTGCAGGTGTTTAGGCTGATACAGGCAGGTACAAATACCCCTCTGCTTATGCTGGAGGGGTGGCTTTTCCTTATGCTTGCGATCTGTAGCAACAGTCGGTTCCTCCAGCTTGCAGTAAGTTTGTCAGGGTCTGCTCTATCTCACTGTAGAAAAACTGCTAATGCTCTTCAAGTGACTTTTGTAAGGTGTTACATTTTAGCCATGAGGTGCTATTTGGTCTCTTCAAGCTGTGATGGAACAAGCATTTCTTCCTCTGACATATCTGTGTACACCAACTACACCTGGAACATCTGAGCCTTCATCCCCTTCACTCTGAAGCCTTGTTTTATTGGTCAGGCAGCTCTCCCCCATTTTTATGTGCCAGAAAGTGCACAGGTGCAGGCTTGGGCCAGGTCACTGGGGAAGAGGGTGCTGGGCAATGTCTCTGTTCTTAGAGATCTCCAAAACTCAAACGTCTTGATCCAGTGTTTGCAACAGTCTTGATGGGAGCAGAAGTTTGGACCAGAGGCCTCCAGAGATATTTTCTAACCTTTATTTTATTTTTCTCTGGGTGCTGTGTCTAGCACAGAACAGTGATTTGTCAGTGGCCTCATCACTGCAGGGCAGCCTGGTTGCTTCCATCAGCTGTGGTCCTTAGGTCACGTCCTCAGCCATTGCTTCCCTGTACAGAGTTTCATCCTTCACAGCACTTGTGCCCTCAGGTCCCTGCTTGCCCTTGTGCTCACAGTTTCAAGGTGTATTTGGGGCTGTTCCCTGGGTGACTCAGATCACTGGCACTG
Organism: Agelaius tricolor; assembly: GCF_023055355.1. Taxonomy (NCBI): domain Eukaryota; kingdom Metazoa; phylum Chordata; class Aves; order Passeriformes; family Icteridae; genus Agelaius; species Agelaius tricolor. Next base: position 14,332,866 of record NW_027269272.1, read on the forward strand.
GCAGCATGTGCTCCTTGCTGTTTATGGCACCACCAGCTTGTGTCATCTGCTTGTCTTACCAGGAAAGACTTTTCTAGTCATTTAGTTAATTGGTTAAAGTATTAAATTATGCAACACCAAGAGCTGATCCCCTTGGAGCTGCTTGTAATAGCCAAATGGCATCTCTAATTCTCTGTTGCCCTTCAGACTTGGTCAGAGCATCTGTTTGTATGCAGTGTTTTTAACTCATGTCAGATGGCATTAAAAATCCTTGAGGAAAGTGGATTGCAAGGCATCAACCCAGCCTGTCAGGCAGGACAAGCTGTGGTCTTCTCCAGAAAAGAAGGACAACAGCTCTGTTTTCCAAACTCTCTCTCTTGACAATGAGGTGCTTAACTGTGTGCCTTGGCTGTTTGGCTGTTGGGAGGAGGGCCACACAGGGCCACCACTGTGGCACTGGGAGAAGTATCATGAGCATTGATTGTCCACAGCACCTTTGCTCTGGCCCAGCCATGGTCAGCATCCCCTTCCTGATGGTCCTGTAGCTGGACGTGCTTTGCTTGGGTGAAGGCTGGAGGCCCCAGGGATGGGTCAGTGTCATAATTTCTAGGGCTAATAGACTCATTTCCAGATTAAACAGCTGGCTGGTTGGTGCAGGAATTGCTGCTGTGCCCACAAAACTCATCACCTGAGCAGGTGACACCCCCCTACCACTCTGGCACAGGGGAGGATGGAGGCTGGAGCTGCCCATCCTGCCACTGGTGGGATGAGAGGGGCAGCTGCCGGGGGGAGTGGTGGACATCAGTGAAATCCCTCATGCCAAGCACAGGGAGCTGCAGCTCAGGCTGCACTGGGAGTGCAAAGACAGGGCTCCAGGCAGTGCCTGTCCCTGGACAGGCTGAACCTCATCCTCCTGGTGAGAGGAGAAGGAGGAAACACAGCATGCAAGAAGCTTGTCCTGTGGGAGGTGTGGAGCCACCATGGGGGTGCTGGTACCTGGAGCCTCTGCTTACATTGGCACCTTCATGAAGATGAGCCCTTGCACCACAGTCTCTGCTGCTCTGCACAGATGTTTTCTGGCCAGTTTAGCCTGCCTGTGGCTGTGAGTGTGTAACCCTGCTCTGGGAGGGTGCTTGTCCAGCAAACACTGGCTGGCTTGGCTCTACAGCCCACCTTGCAGGTGCTGCCAGTGAGGTTGGCAGTGGTGGGGAGGATTTCACCCACTCACAGCTGCCTTTTTCTTGGGCCTTTGGTCAGCATGGAAGGAAGTGCTGGAAAAGGAGCAGGCTGTCTGGGGAGAGCTCTGCTGATGTACTGGGGTCCTCTCCAACACCCTGAATGAAGTTAGAGCAGCGTGCCAGGGAGATGCCATCTCACAGGTCAGACCATCTCTGCTTGTGCAACTCCTTTTGACTGTGTGCTCAAGGATAGGGGTGTCTCAGACTGTTCTAAACTCTAAAAGCTTTTTCTAAAGTAGTGGCTGTTTGTGGGGTTGCACTTCTTGTCTCTCCTTCCTGGCAGCTCAAATACCCAGAAGAATAAACTGCACAAGGACGGCCCCAATCTCGATGTAACATGATAAATTATGTAACACAATGTCACAATTATGTATTTCTGAAAGAGAAGTAGGGCAGGGAGCTGCCAGAGACGGCTCCACTCTCTGGTGAGCAACACCCACGAGCTGCTGCTGAATGAACCGTGAGCTGGTGGGGTCACCTCCCTCCAGATCCTTAATGCCACAGTTCACTGCAGAATCGGTAGGAGCTTTCAAGACCCATTTTTTTATTCCTTCAGAGGCATGGTGTGTGTGTAAACCTTAACAAAGGGAATAAGCAGGTAGTTTGTGCAGCCAGCAGCACATTGCTTGATGCTTGCACAGCCTCTTGGCAGCTCTCAGCAAATCGTTTACCCAGGGCTCTGTGCTGGGTCAGGTCAGAGCTTTTGGAATCCTCTGACCACTGCATTTGCAGAGCCTTTGTTTGTAATTTCTGTACCAGTACACTGAGCATTCGTGCTTCATCTTCCTCACTGCACTGGGAGAAGAAATACATTGTGATCTTTGCAGGGCTTGTCAGAAGTGGGCAGGGAAAGGCAGAGACTGAACGAAGTCGATTGGTTTGGGCAATCCAGAGCCGCAGGAAGAGTCAGCAGCCTGTGTTTCATCTCCGCTTCCTCTGCTCCAAACACAGATGGGAAAAACAGGAGGGGGAGGGAGGAGAGGCAAAGATAAAGTGAGAGACAGGAGGAGTGAGTGCTGCTGCAGTACCAGTGTTGGAGCAAGCAAAATATTTTAGAGCAAAACAGTGGGTCATATTTTTTGGCCACTCTGTACTGAATGTCTTGATCTGAGGGACTGGAGTCAATTGCAAATTAAATAATTAAAATACTTCTTTTTCTTCCTCTTAGAGTAAGAAATGAGCTGCCTAGCTGGTGGTGGGCTGGCAAGGAAGCTGTGCTCCTGTGGGTGGGTGCCTGGGTAGCACTAGAGGTGCCAGGAAGCTGTGTGAAGGTGTCTGGAAGAAAGTGGAGCCCGGAGCACACTGCAGCTGTCTGGTGTCCCTGCCAGCAGTGACATCCCCCATGGTCTGTGTGTCTGTGTAATGGACCACAGCAGGTGGTCCATTCTCACCACTGCACAAAAGTGTCTGAGGTGAGAAAGGAATGAGTATCTGCATTGGGAGATACTCATTTCCTCTCCTTATTCCCAAGAGCAGAGAAATTCTTTCCCAGCAACTCTGATCTGGGCTTTCATTTTGGACTCACCCAGGCCATTAACATCCATGCCACTGTCCCTGGGAGCTGAGGTCTGGGCCATGCAAGTGTGTATGAGGCAGGAGGAGCAGCACTGAGCACAGCACACAAGCACACACACCATCACATGCCTCCCCCATGGCCTCTGCATGTCTGGAGAGGAGGAAATCCTGCCAAAGCTCACCGGATGCAGAGGGGAAAGACCCAGCAGACATGACCTGTTCCCATCCCACCACGGCCCAGGGCTGTGCCATGCACATGGGCATCCATGTGATGCCAGGGGAAGAGCAGGGACACCCATGCATGTGGGTATGTAGGATCAAATCCTGAGAGCATTTGCTCAGGAGGAAGAACCTGAGCCATGCTGCTACTTTTCTGACTCCTCCAAAGGCTGTTGAAGTCCCCCAGGTAAAGCAGGAAGGCAGGATGTGACAGTTCCAATGTCAAACTGCAGCAGGAGGAGGCAGCAGCTTTCAAAAATAACCTTTGCAAGGTCATCCCTGAGCAAGGCAGAGCAGCAGTGGTGGGCTTGAGCACTTTTCTGCAATTCAGCTCAAAAAGACTGGAACTTGCCTTTTCTTTATGGGAAGGAAAGCATGTGATGACAGGTCCCCAGAGCTTTTATTTTGAAGCCAAATGCTTAGAGTGCATGAAGACAGCAAAAGCATTTTCCTTCAGGCAATACAAATCAAATAAATGGAGACAGTGCAGTGCAATTCAGTGCAGGCAGCAGCGAGCACAGGCTGCACTCACAGCTCAGCATCGTGGGGGCATTGGTGACAGAAAGTGCCCAGGACTGGCATTGCCAGCAGTCCCTCTGCCCCAGACATCTCCTCCCCACTGGGGGCCATGTCTCTGCCCTGGTGTGACTTTGCTGGAGCTTTTGCAGTGGGGTTTTTTGCCTTCCTGTCAAAGCTGGGTGTGTGAAGCTGTCTGTAAAGTTTAATTAAACCATACAGAGCCAGCTTCAGGAGAAGCTGTCTGCTTTAAGAGACTCTCTGTTCAATGCTGCAAAGCTGAATGGTGTTCCTATGGGAATGGATGTATTTTTTTATTATCCCTATGGAAGAGGGATTAGCATTAAGATGGGTAGCTGCCCATTCTTCCCACTCCCATTTGCTGTGATAAAATAGTCCAGGCTGCCCTGTACAAGAAAGTAGCTGCCAAGAAGGGACCTGTCCTCATGGGCTGGCTTTTGCAGGGTACTCTGAGCACTGTGAGGATGAGGAGCAAAGCCCAGAAGATGATGCTGGGACTCTGCAGAACTGCCCCAGGCAGGCATCTGAGCACCCCTGGCTGAGGTGGGCTGGAGAGGGACAGCTGCCTGTTGTGACCCAGGGAACTGCTAAGGGACCAGCAAGCAGCACTTGGACCACGTGCACCAGTGCTTGTGGTGGGGAGAGGCTGTGTGCTGGCCCCATCCTGGCAGAGGAGTCATGCAGACAGGTTTTTGGGAGCATGTGACTGTGCCTTGGGAGTGAGTGAGTGCTGGATGCACTTAACTCACCTTTGCTGCATTAACGTCTGCTAAACAAATGATCCTGTGTGAAAATTGAATCGTAAGCAACAATACAGCAAGAAATGAGCCAGTGGATTTTATAACAGCTCTAGAACCCTTATCCTCTCATTAATGGGCTTTACAGCCATCTAAAGTGAGCCATCTACCTGGAAATAAAACATTTTCTTTACAAACAGCCCTTTAGGTGTTGCAGGCTACTCAAGAGCTGGGGCTTGTTTCTAATTAAAAGAATCAAATTCCCTTCACTTATGTGGTTTGTGGCTGGACTACCAGCCACATCTGCAAGCTGGAGCAGTTCAGTGGAGACCAGCAGGTCTTTTTTAATCCTCCTGGGTGAGGGGGACTGGAGCCCCACCCTCACACGGGTTTGCAGTACTTACCCCAGTCTATTCCCATTTAGCAGAAGATGCTGTGCAGCACAGATGCTCAGTCTTGCTTTCCCTGTCACTCTGGCCAGGAGTTGGTGCTTTGTTTACCCACATCACAAACAGTGCAGGGAAAAAGCTTTTAATTAAAACCCCTGGAAATGAGTGAGATGAAGCAATGCTCCATGGCACTGGCAGAACACCAGTAAGAAATCAATTTAATCTTACTGTGATGAGTTTGCTGCACCTTCCTGTTTGATTTATAGGGTGAGTGCAATGTAGGCTTTGAAACAACCAGCAGGTCTGATATCCATTCTGGCCACCTTCTGGAACTTTTTCCAGGGGCTGTAACCCATCTCCGCACATCTCCTGGTCCAGCTGCCTTTGATGGAAGGGTTTGTCTCCTGCTGGCCCCTGCTCTGCTCACACAGGGGTGTATAAGTGGCTGTGACCCTGCCACACTGCCTGGCACTGCCTCCTGGTCTGATGGCAGAGGGCAGCATGCTCTGGGGTGGCCCCTGCCCAAGCTGTTTTACAAGCCCATCTCAGCACCTTGGGACTGAGAGCAACAGGTTTGTTTGCTTCCTTAATGTGTCCTTTCACACTGGGTTGGACGGTGTCCAGGCAGGCATTTATCTCCCTTCCCACTGGAAGCTGTGCAGGCTCATGCCAGCTGCTGTCTGAGGAACTGCTCTCCATTTCAAAAGAAATCAAGTAAAATTTGTTCCCAAGCCTCTATTAATCATCTTTTCCAACTTCTTGTCTTCTAGCAGCAGGCTCTGCTTGGCTGTTTGAGCTGGAGGATACAGGAACCTTGCCTGGTTTATCCTTGGTGTAGCCCATCTCTCTAAGTTCCCTCCTCCTGACCCTGGTCCTCTGCAGAAAGCCATGCCAGGCAGGATGCACCAGCCTGGGCAGTTTGCTGGTGGTCAGACTGGGCACCATCTATTAGCCCTGCTTGGAATAATGCTTCCAGGTTAGGAGGTTTCCCACATACATGACCTTGCCACATGAATCACCACTGCACGAGGACCTGGGGTCCCCAAATCATTCCCAATAATAATTTAAAGGCTACAGTCAACCTCAAATCTATGCCTGGCTATCTGCCACAGCTGCCATGCCCCACTGTGGGTGTGATCTGTTCCCACATGGGGATTGGGAAAGTCATTTAAAAAAGCAGTAGGGACCTTGTTAAGCAGGCCTGGCCTCCTCACCTGTCAGTGCTCACTGCAAGAGCTCAGGTGGCACCTCTGCCAGGTCATTGCAGAGCCATTTGTGCCAGGAGTGCTCCAGACTTGGAAAGTCCCTGGTCCTCCCCATGGAGCTGATGCCCCAGAAAGGCTGATGGAGCTGTCAGGAGCTGATGTTAATCACTGAAGGCACTTGTGGCTCACGTGTCTCTGGGGGAGATGGGACCTGCTCAGCTGCCCCAAGCTTGGCTGCAGAACAGCCCCTGCCATGTCCCATCCTGTACCAACACTTGCAAACCTCTGATCTCTTTGAGCCTCTGCACAGCCCTGTGGCTCCTTCCCTCATGCCCAGCCTGTGGCACCAGGGGTGCTGGTCTCACTGCTGTGGGTCCTGACAGTGCCTGCAGCACCCGCAGTTCCAATGGCAGCCAAGTGCCAGCACTGTGCAGCCAAGCTGGCACCCACATCAAACACCTGAATCCCAGGGGCTGTGAGCACTCCCGAGGATGAGGAACTGGAGTCAAGGAGGATCCAGTCAAGGGTAAATAAAATTATCCTTTCCCGAAGCTGTGGCACACTTTCTACAGTGAAAGTGAGGAAAGGCAGCCTTCAGAAGGGCCTGGCCATGGATATGAAGGGTTAAATCATGGTTGACATCCATCCTGCTGTGATTTGTCAGCCTGGACACATGTAGTCTGTGGAGAAAAACAGGCAGAGTAATTTCCTGATTTAAATGAATTTCAGAGACCACCACAGGAAGGAACTTGGGATGTGTCCAAAGGGTAACCAGGCCATGGAAAAATACCAGGCAGGGGAAGGGGCCAGGGCAATCAGAACTTGGATTTTCCCCTTTGTCACTACAGAGGTGACAGCCACCATTGCATTTTCCAATTATGAGTCCAGTTTAAGAAATTTGGGATACTTTAAATGTCAGATTGTTGAATAGTCCTCTTTTCTGAAGAGGAAAATTCCCTGAGAGCCTCAGCCATACCCAGCTTGCATTTCATGTTATTTACTGAATTGTTTATTGTACCTGTGTCCCAAGTATAAATCAAAAACCTTATTTGCTGCTGCCTGCCTTGTCCATAGACAAGACATGATATTTAGGCAAGGCTTTGTTTGAATCACTGCATTCCCACAGCAGTGGCAGGGTCCTTGTCACTCTTGCAGCAATCCTGACACGAGCTTAGTGACAGACCAGGTGTGGGATATAAATGATAGTTCAGGGAATCTTGAACTTCTAAAAATTATGAAGGTGTGTGAACCTAGAGAAGAGAAATGAAGCTGAACCAGGCAGCAGAGACCAGAGGGCTGGGGTTGTGAATGTGCTCCTTCATGTCCTGGGGACTCAGGTGATATTTCTGTGCAAAAAAAGAACTGGCAAAGCACAGAGTAGTTAGAAATAAAGGCATGTCCCATTTATTTTCATCCCAGGGACCAAAACTTCCCTAGCAGCAAAGCTGCTCAGTCATTAAAAGTCAGTTGAATAGAAAAGCTTCTTGCAAGTACTGTCAGCACCGGCACAGGCTGGATTGCAGAGATGGTATCTGCCAAAAAGAAATAAAATACAAGCTATAAGAAAAAGTGCTATTTGACCATTAGTGAGTGAATTTATCATCCTGCTTGAGATGCTGGAGTTAATAGAATAAAAGCCTTGTAGACAGTATGGAGGTTATTATTTAAGGCTATCATCACCCTTAATTCAAAATTCTCATTCCAAGGATGCCTGAATGATCACTTGGGCTACATTAAGAGCTGAGTAAGCCTGAGCTTTTTTTTTTTTTTTGATAAGTTCTCTCACTGTTTTCCTGTCTCATGATGTAATGGTATAGTTATAGCATCTTAATAAATTGCTTTTTTAGGTTTAGAAATTGTATGAAAATTAGCACCATGGTAAAAGATTCAGTTTGCTGGACCAGGCTTGGATTTTTTTAAAGAAACTGAGAAGTACATGTGAGAATCCTTCAGCAGAAAGGGCACCTTTGCTGTGCTGGGGATCTGGGGTCTCCCCGACTGTGACTGTGAGCTAGGGAGCAGAGTTGTACACAAGGGAACAGGAGGAATAGGTGGTGTTGCAAGCAGTGTGTTGAAGATCCCTCATTCCTATCCCATCAGTGGGGTTTGTGATATGCAGTGCCTTTTAGGATGAGACCTGCAGGTGTGTCCCCATTCCACAGGGTCTTGGTGCAGCAGCCCAGGAGCATCCCAAGCATGCTGCTGCAGGTTTCTGCTGGGAGGACCTGGAGCCCCTTTAGCACCTGTTCTGCATGCAAAATAAATCTGCATTTGCAAATGTGGAAATGAGTGTTTCTGGGCTCTCCTACCCAGCCCATATTCATGAATGTTCTTTTCATGTTAGTGTCATGCTGCACTCTCCCTATTTCTTCTCAAGTCAATTCCTTCTTTCATATGGAAATTCTCCCCTCCCTCCAAATATGCATGCCAGGTTCCTGGGGCTGGAGCAGGGTTTTCTCAGAGGTCTCTGCCCTTAGCTGAGAGAAGAAAACATCCTCTGGTGACCTGTGGAGTCTGAGGTGATTGCCTGAACACTGGGAACTCTCTGTGTTGATCCACATCAAAGTGCTTGGCTGCATTTTCCACTTTCTTTATGGCTCTGCATTGAGATAAAACTTATGAAAGACCCAACAGTAGATTCTCATGCCTGTCACAGGGCTAAAATGGTGATCCATCACATGCTGGCCATCCATCCATCCATCCATCCATCCATCCATCCATCCATCCATCCATCCATCCCTCCCTCCCTCCCTCCCTCCCTCCCTCTCACAGTGCAAGGCTGGGGACGACTGAACTGCAGAGGGAATGGTGCTGATTGTAGCACTGGTCACAACTGGTCCTTGTGTCATCTCCTTGCAAAAGCTGGGAAGGTCACAAGATGTCCTTTATGGGGTCATTTTAGACCAGGACCAGACTGGCCACAGGAGGAGCAGCAGTGCTGTGCACTAGATGGGATGAAGGTGGGAAGGTGAGAAAGTGGCTTGGGCTGGGGAGGATGCTGAAAAGGATGTGTGCAGGTGTCAAACCTCTTGGCTGGATGTGATGTTTCTTGTGTTAAAATAAAACATTGATTTGCTTTGATTTTGCAATGCATGTGTGCTGCAGGTAGTGTGTATCCCAGCACAGTTAAACAGCAAACTGAAGGTTGATGATGTAGGAATAAAATAATTTAGGATGGCAAAGACCTCTAGGACCATCAAGTCTGGTGATTAACAAAGCACAATAAATATTCCTAAACATGAAGAGGTAGATTGAAAGTAAGTCCTGCTCCAAGGCAGGCAGCTCTGAGCAGGGGCACAGTGCTCCTGCTGTGTGGGAGTATGTTTGGAAATGCTACATTGGTGACGCTTCCTGAGTTAACACAGCCTGGGAGGGAAATGGCTGCAGGTGCAGGATGGAAGCTCAGCTGGTGAGCATTCCACATCCAGGGTCCTCTCTGGGGCAAATGCACAGTTCAAACTGAAAAGCTGAGTTTGTTCCCACACTGAGAATAAACATGTAGGAACACAAGACCTGGGAAGGAGACAAGCAGCAAGGCTTTTCTCATGGTACCTCAGAGGAGAGGCACAGATACCTGCAATAACTTGCAGTATTAAGCTTAAGGGCAGCTTCAGCATCTTGGAAGCAAGTGAAGTAATTTGTGGTATCCCGTTAGTGCAACTACAGTTCTTTGCAACCAGAAGGAACAAGTCATTAGTGACACCAAGAAACCACTTGAGGAAAATCTCTGTGCATTGATCTGCTGTTGTGGATAAAAGATATTCTGCTGTGTCTCTGCAAGAGGACAAGTTTGTGACAGACTCCTATTTAGTGTGTATTAAAGATCCCACTGAAACCTCCAGATTTATTTATGAAAACACTTCTGGGGCACCAGCTATACTCCATGCAATTTCATTCAGGCTTTTCAGGGGTAGAAGCTTGAATTAAGTATGTAACTGCCCACGAAAAAGCATTCATTTCATTACTCTCCTGATGAGAGGTAGCAGAATGCACAGCTGGGATTTGGAGGGCTGCATATCAAAACTACCACTGTCTAGACAGGAAATAAATATGGTGGGAGAGACATGGCAGCCTGAGCCTTTGCTGTGAGGATGTAGCTGGGGGAGGATGGCAGGGACAGAAGGATGGACTTGGGAGAGCAATGCAGCTGAGGAAGGGAGGGCTTGGTGGCCTTTGAGTGCTGCTGTGCTGTGGCAGAGGGTGACTATGCAGAGATGGCTTTTAGCTGGGGACTTCCCTCTGGCCTGGCTGTGACACTGAGGGCTTAGAGCAGTTTAAACATTTACCTGCCTTAAGCTTTTAAGACCTCTTTGATGGCCTCAAGTGCTCATCTGCATGAAGAGCTTAGGGTGTCCTAAGCAGCCTTATGTCCTTTGGGAGGCTCAGAGCTTGGAGCGGCAGCTCAGCGCTGTGGAGCGTTTAATGGGATTTGTGCTTGGTAGCACAGCTCTGCTGCCCCCCTGCCAGACTGAATGGGGAGGCTGGGGCCAGCCAGAGCCACTCTGTGATGCCTGGAGAGCAAGGGGGAGGATGGAGCTGCCCATCAGCTTTGGGGTACATGAAGGTCCCCAGGAAGAGCAGGGAGCACCAGAAGCAAGGGTCAGGGATGCCCTTGAAGGTTTGCATTGGCCTGATGCATGCAGGGACCCAGCCTGGAGACTGCACAGTCCCCAGCATCCCTGACTGTCTGCTGTCAACAGCTCTGGCCGTGCCCCTGCCAGTGCAGCATCCCTGCTGCCAGGGAAATACTTCAGTGGGCAACAGGAAACAGGCAGAGCCAGGCTGGGCTCCCTGCTCAAGCAGCCTCTGGAGCAGCAGCAAGGCCGAGGTTGGTGTGCATTGATGGGGTGCCTGAAAGCGAGCAGGTGTCTGTCCCAAGTTTCACACAAACTACAGCATCTGACAGCCAGCAATTAACAAATTCTCCCGGCCACCCTGCAGCCCCACCTGCAGTCTCCCAGTCAGGCTGATGGTTCCCAGCACCCCTACACACAAGACATGGAGAAAGCTGCCATCTCTCCTGCTCTTTGCTCATCAGAAGTGTGAAGCTGGCTGGTGGACAGCACACATTGTGCTCAGTGCTTCAGTGCAGCCACCAGCAGCACCAGGGATGGGTAAACAAGCAGCAGAGCTCTTGGCACAAATCAACATTTATGGCTGCTTTTGGGAAAAGCAGCCAGCCCTTTCCTTGCAGGCAGGGGTTGCAGTGCAGGACAGCCATTCTTTGGGTGCATCCACAAGGACCAAGCCTGGCCACTGCCAGCCTGCAGAGCTTGGCTTTGCTGCCACAGCAGGACTGTCCTCTCCTTGGCAGACCAAGTAACTGCTCTTTGTCTCCTCCAGCAAGCCCCATCCCTGCTTTCACCTGTTCAGGCAGAAGTAGAGCTGCTGTTGTGCTGGTTTCCTAAGGAAACTAGAGGCTGTGCAACCATGGGTGCCTGCCTGGTCATCTCCTCCCCTTGCAGGCATGGCTACTGGCATGGCTCTTTTTGGGGCCCCAGAAGCAGCAGGAGCAGGCACTGTGGGGGTCTCTGTACCTGGCAGGGCTGCAGCAGGTGCCCAGCACTCACTCACCATGCAGACTGCCACCAACAGCCCCCACCCAGCAGGTTTGGGGGGCAGGAAGCACCTGAGGGCAATCCACTGGGGGTTTTGTTGCAGCAGTGGAGGGTCTGTGGGGAAAAGGGGTAGCTATTGTGGAGGCATAGGGTGTTTGTCATGTTCATGGGACATGCTTTGAGGCAGAACAAGCAAAATTGTCCTTGGCTCAGCACAGAGGCAGCCTGGTGGATGTCCTGCTTCATGAGGCTGTGCTAGCCCAGGGACCCTGGGGATGCTGACAGTAAAATAAGCAAGTCAGGGTGCTCCCTTCTCATCCCAGGGGCAGCACTCAAGCTGCCTGCAGAGCTGGGAATGTTTGCAGGGAGCTTCACACAGCAGATAACAGGCACAGCAGAGAACATCACAGCCCACTCATGGATGATTTATGCCTGGGAAGAGGCAAAGCTCTGCTCTCAGGGTTTGTCATCCACTCGTGGCTTTTTTGTTTCACTGCAAGGCGTATGCTTTGTACTCCTGCTCAGCCAAATGTGAACTGGGTAACTCCTGCTTTGCATGCAGTTGGCACCTCTTTGGCAAGCTTTTAACTCAAAACTTTAGTTTAATAGCTAATTAATAGACTTAACTCTCACATGAACCATAGCAGTTTGTTTTTTTCTGGGGCTCTCAGAAGTACAATAACATGAGAATGCAGGCAGGACTGGGAAAAACAGGATCATCACCTCCTCTTATCCCCTGTCTCCCTGCTCCACCTGAGACAGGGCGGGTACCACTGGGAGGGGAGCAGTGGCAGTGAACTTTCCCTTCCCCATCTGCAACATGCATTGCATGAGAACAGGAGACCCATGACACTGGGAATTGTCCAGGCCTCCTTCCCTTTCCCTGCTGTTGCTGGCACAGATTGCCTTCCCAGCTTAACACTGACATCCCTGGGGACCAAAAGCCTCTGTTAGTGCTGGACCAACCTGTGCCTGCTGAGTGCAGCCCATGCCCTGAGCTCCCTGTTCTTCCTGCCTTCACTGCTGCCTTGCTCCCAGGGCTGCCTGACCATCTTCCAGACCACACTGACCAGCAGAGATTGCCTCAGCTCTAATGGCATATCTCTGCTGCTCAGCACTGAACAAACACCCCGGGAGAAAAAGCATCCCTGTAATGAGAAGTGAGCACCTGCAGGGAGTGTTCTTGCCACCCTGCATGAAACAGAGACACAGCTAAAGGTGGCTCTCAAGTAACTGAGTGTCTTCAGCTGTGCTGGAGCAGGCTGGCTTGAAATGCCACTCCAGAGTGAAAATGACAGGGTTATTAATAGATGTGGCCCCATCTTTAGCCCTCAGCTGAATGGTATTAGCACTTCTTTTTTAGCACTAAGGCTAAATCTAATTTTATATTGTCTGAGATACTCAGACAAAACTAGAAGGGCCCCAGACCAGCCCTGGACAGCAGCAATGTGCCAGCTGCTCTCAGCACTCTCTGGGTGTCCCCATGCTGACGCCAGTGCTGCATCATGGCAGAGACTGGCAGTGAGGGCTGAGGGGCTGCAGCAGTGATGGGCTGGGCTCCTGTGGAACAGCTTGTCCCTCTTTGCTGTGGGGAGAAGTCACTGCCAGGGCTTGAGGTTTGCAAGGCCAGTGCTGATGCTGCTCTTGCTTTAAAGCAAATATTATTTAGTTAAATGCACTGGTTCTGTGACTGTGATCATGCCAGCATCCTGGCTGCTGTCCTCCCTGCACCAGGGCATCCTCTTGGGCAGAAACCCAGTCTGGCTGCCCTTGTGCCAGGGAGTGCCTCCTCTTCCTCCCCTCCCTGTGTAGGTCCTGGCATTACTCTGCCTCAGCTCACAGCTTTTCTAGCAACAGCTAGATGCCTGGTGCAAGTACTGGGGCTCTGCTGCCTTGCCAGCACTACCACAAATCCCAAAGGCACAACCCTGTTAGAGTTGCAGGTATGAAGCCAGTCTTGCCTGCCCAGATTACCTGCCTGTTTGGCAGGATAAGACCACTCCTGGCAAAAGCACAGAGGAGAAATCACATCCCTGTGCTGGAAGTCAAAAACATTAATTAAACCTGCGGTATCACTGATTGCTATCTCAGGGGAGAGGCAGAAGGTGAGAAAAAGCTGGGGGGAAGGAAACTCAGGGGAGGATTTGCTAGGAGCATTCCTAACCTTTAAAAATAGGTTGACTATTTCTGCAATGTCGGCATCTTCCTATAGGGAGGCACTTAGAGTGGGTCAAGCTCGTGCCAGGGATTTTCAGGGAATGAACCCCTTTAGGGAAGAGGAACACATGTGTCCCAAGACCCTTTTCAGCTAAATATTTGGTGCTGCCTAGGTAGGAGCCTTTCTTATGTGGGCACCCTAGCAGGGACAGTTGGATCCTGGGGAAAATCAGCCCATTTTGTATGGGGATGTGAACAGGGCACCCCCTGAGGGCTGGGCCAGGAGCACTGTCACCAGGCACTGAGCTCTCTGCTCCCCATACAAACAATAGTTCAAACCCACTTAGGCTGCCAGTGTTATCAAGCAAATCTGCAATTGATCTAGAAATATTCATCCAACTAAACTCCCTCATAATCCAGCTGAAGCACCTGTGCTTAGACAGAGTCACTAGGTGCTATTTGCACCTAGTGGCTCTACCTAAACACAGTTGTTTCAGCTGGATTAAGCTGTGCCACAGGCTTTTCTCTTGAGCTGCAAATATCCAGCCCTCTACAGCACACAAGGCCTGCAGCTGGTGAACCTCCAGCAGCCTCTCATGGATCCTGTCCCATCTCTCTGCTCACAAAGAGGGTGGGCAAAGGTCCTCTTTCCTCAGTGTTCCATGGGTGCCTGGGGCTGCAGGCACAGCCCTGCCTCCTTGCCCAGGACAGCATCCTGCCTTCCCAGCTGGAACCAGCAACCTGCTTTACTGGCCAACCAGTAAAGCAACCTACTTTGCCAACACCAGCTGCCACCCCTGCAGGTGTCCCTGTGGCTGCAGTGCCTTTGGGGAGGGGATGTTGTCCCTGGGCCCCACGCACTCTTGGGGTGCCCAGAGGGGACCTGGGCAGTCCCACACTTGGTAGTGGTGGCCATGGTCCCCATCTCTTCCCCTGGGGACAGGTAGTGATCTGCTGTTTGTGGTGACTGCTTGGCATGCACCATGATCTCCTGTGCCAGGTCTTACACTGGCACTGCTGCACCTGCTGTCCTTATCCTTCTTGCTGCCCACTCTGCTGCCCTGCTGCATGCACAGGCAGGGCACCAACAACACCCAGTCCCTTGCCATCCTGGGCACCAGTGACCTGCTCAGAGGGCTTTGCTGCTTTAGTGGCCATAGAGCCAAAGGAGCAGGATAAGAAGACAGGACCGAGCGTGGGGCTGTGAGCAGCATTAGGTGTTGGGCAATGGGCTGGGTGGCTGCTGGGTGCAGGGCTGAACAGAGCCCAGCAGCTGCTGAGCTGGCCAGACAGTACAACTGGTGTCTGCTGTGGGGAGTGCTGCACCTAATGGGAATCTGTTCTGGTGCCACTGGTAGATCAGGTAATGGCCAGGAGCCATGGGAAGGAAGGTTATCTAGCAGAGCCAGCATGGACAGGAGCCCCATTTTCTTTCAGCCCTTTTTCCACATGAGCATGGCAAAAGCATGGTGGCACTTGTAGGTGGCATTTGTAGGCTCCTGCCAGCTGATCTTTTCATCCCTGACATGAAACAGTGCAAACAAATGTCCCTGCTTGCTTTGACTGCTTCCCAGGGATTCCTCATTTACATTATAATGAACCCATATTTTGCTGTATAAATAAACCTGAAAGTTGGCATAGAAAGGACTTATCAACTCTAAAGGTATTTGCATGTTCCCCAGATGGAGAGAGAGCCACACAGGGATTTAGTGGGGACAAACTTCAAGTGCTGGTGAGTACAGGGAAGATTTACAGCAAGATGAGAACATCTTGCTCGGGCACTTCAAAAGAAAAGTTGTGCCCGGGGCTGAATGAAAAGTTGTGTCATGAAACAATGAGGTGGGGGTTACTGCTGGGCTGAATGTCTGGTGTTTCTGCCCTTATCACCTGTCCCCTTTGCTTTCTGCTGCCACTAAGGAGAGCAGAGGACTCAGATGGGGTCTCAGGTTGCAGGGACTGGGAGGGACCACCTGCCCTTGCCTTGCAGATGTGTGTGCTCATCCCCCCTGAATCCCCAGTGCAGGTCAGGCTGGTGCTCGGTGGATCAGACAGTCACACCAGCCTGCTCTGCTCCCTGTCCTGGACCCTGTCAGACTCCCAACCAAGCCCACTGACAGCCAGGGGGTTCTGTCAGGCTAAGACATAGTGGTGCATCAACACCCACTAATGCCGTAGCAGTTAGCACTTGCCTGTGCTGAGCCACGTCTGCAAGTGATTTCGGAGTGCCGGGCACGATCTCTAATGGGCAGGCAGCCCCGAGCTCCGGCTGGTGTCTGTGAAAGGCACTTCCCTGACCCACTTACCCTGCAGCCACACCTCTGGCCAGAGACCAGCTCCTGCTGGTGTCAACAAGCCTGTGTTTAATCCAGAAAAGAGCAAAATCTTGACTTTGCTAAAACACTTGACAGGACCATGGTGTTGGAAAGCAATTTGTGAGCCAGTCAGCAAAGCACAGCAGCTGCAGAATCTGACAGTGCACAGGATGAGGACAGGAGCACGGCTGCAAGTCCAGCCGTCCTGGCCCCTGCTGATGCTGTGCTGGCTGCTGGGAAGCTCTTCCTCTTCTTAACGTCACAGTATTGCAGACCAGGATTAGGGGTAAATGTATCCCTTGTGTGGGCAGGACACAGTGGGGAGTGTCTTCTCCACTGGGCAGTGGTGAGGCTGCTCCTGGCTGGCTTTGGGATCTTTAACTCAGGAGGAAGCAGGGGAAGTGGATAGCACCCAGAGGAGAGCTGGCATGCTGGGTAGGGCTAGAGGAGAGGTGCAGGACCTGGTCTGCTCCAGGGAAGGGCAGGCTGGGGGAACACAGCAGAGAATTGTGCCAGCTGCTGGCAGCAACCCCAGACTGGAGCTTTGGAGGTCCAGCAGGGCATTAGGAGAGTGGCTGGGTCATGCCTCCTGTCCACCAGGGACCACTGCCACCTGGCCCCATTTTGAGCTGTGCCCAGCTGACCCACATAGCCCTGCTATGTCTGGGAGAGGCAGCCTGTGCTGGCTGGTACCATTACACAACCCTGCTGCAGCCTGCTGCCTGCACACAACAATAGGCACTATTTTTATTCCCTTTCTGGTTGTCACAGGCAGTTCAAGAGTCCTTGGGGTGGAGGATTTTCTCCCACACGCTGTTATGTAGGGCATTTCAGTCACTTGTCCTTGTGACCTGCTTGTGCCTGTCCCTGCCATCCCAGCATTCCCCTGCCAGGACCAGCAGGAACAGGATGTGGGGTCAGTGTCTGTGAGGAACAAAGCCCCAGGCTTGGGCACTGGTCAGAGCCTGCCCTGCCTGCAGACACCACTCAGAGGAGGCACATATTCCTGGGGAGATGCTGGTTGTGCCCCTGCCCCACCACTGTGAAGGCATCACTCCCCAAACCAGCAGTAAAGAGGAGAGCACCAACCTGGCCTGCCCAGCCATGAGCACCTCTGGTCCAGATCTGCAGGTGGACTTCCCACTTTGACCTCATCCTTGGGGCAGCCCAGCAATGGAACTGCACCCTGTGTCCTGCTCTGTCCCACTGTAAGGCCCTGCCCTGCTGTCTCAGGGGGTAAAGCCCCTGGCCCCACAGCACCCTTACACTGCCTGGTGTTCCCAGGAAACTGCTGCCTGACGTGGGGCTGGCCACTGGTGACAGCAAGTTACTCAGAGCAGAAAATCCTCATGTGTCATGGGCATGATGTGGATGGAGCCATTTTCTGCACAATTGCTCCAGTTTATTCAGTGTGATAAACCAATAGTAAAGTATGATGAGATGAGGCTTGGGTGCAATGTATCTTCCTTCTGAGTCAATTCATTGCCAAATTACTCAGCATGGGAATTTCCTAATGGAGCTGGAAGAAGTGGGGACCTGCAGCATAGGGATTAGATCAGACTAGAAATAAAATTCCCACACTTCCTCCATTAGTTACGTGTACTGTGGCTTCAGACTTCCAAGGCTTAACACAATGATCTCTCTGCATGATTCATACAAGTACCAGGTGGGGGAAAAACAAAAGGTGCTACCACACAAAAAATCTTTGCCAAAGAGGAGGATGGGCAAAAGGAACCTCTCCTGGCAGTTGGCAGTGATGCCACATGGCAAGTGGGAGAAGGTGTCAGGAGATAAAGGTACAGCATGAGCAGGGATGGCAGTCCATGCTCAGAGGGAACAGGCAGTGCAGCCCCTGTTAGTATCAATTGGTGCCCTCCTGTCTGAAAGCCTCCTCCCAGGGATGCAGATCTCCCTCAAGGAAGAGCGGACAGGGCTGAAATTCCACCTGGCTGACACGACATCAAAGCACTTCTCCCCACTGCCTGCCAAGTCGTGTTTTGCAAGGTGCAATCCTGCACCACCACATCCACAGGTTCTTGGCAGGTTTGGGGTGCTTTGTGCATCCCCCAGTGCACTGCCAGGTGTGTCCCCTTGGCAGTCCAGTTTCCAAAACCTGAGTTGCAGCACCTCTTGGAATAGTCCTGCACCCTGCAGCATTTCCCTGCTCCCTATGGAGCTTCATGTGTTCTAACTCCTCTGGCTGGCAGAGCAGTTTCCTGGAGGAGCTCAGGATAAAATGCCCATCAGGGAATGCTGGGAAAGAACATGGCTACAATTTCATCGTCAGCTGGATGGACACCTTTGTTAGTGATGGAGCTCAGCTGAGGATGAGGATGAGGATAAGGATGAGGATGAGGATGAGGATGAGGATGAGGATGAGGATGAGGATGAGGATGGGGATGAGAAGGGTTGCTAAAGACAAACCCCAGTGACTTGGTGCCTCATGGCTCCAGAAAGCACAAGTCATATGCTTGGAGGCACACCCCCAGCCTCCTGACTGGCTTTACCACCACTGCCTCCTTGCTTTGTTTCCTTCCTTGGACCATCTTCCCTATTTTTCCTCTGTGAGCCTGGATCTGCCTCACAGCTCCTCTGAGCCTCCCCTCCCTGGGGCAGCGGCTCCCTGGCCTTGCCTTTCCCAGGGGCCTGGGGCAGTCTCTGGTGGCACAGAACCTTGCTGTGCTCAGCAGGAGCTATTCCTCCTTGCCCTTTGATGTGTTGCATCCCTGCTTGGGACCGCTGATGGGGACAAGCCCTGGCTGATGATCAAAGTCTCCCCGCCAAGCTCTGCTGCTGCAGCCTGGCCCAGTCCCTGGGATTTCCAGGTGGGAAATCCCTCCTTGTTGCTCTGGGTGGTGGCACAAAGCATGGTATAATGGATGCTGGGAGCTTCCTGCACACTGCTGGGACCAGAGCCAGCATGGCACAGCACCCAGCTGTGATAACAGGGCACAAAACAGGGTTACTCATAAAAAATCACAAGTCAGTGCAGCCAACTCCAGCCATTGGAAAAATTCCAAATATGTCAGTATGTTGCATAGGCGTTCCTGGTGAACCAGCCAGGCATGGCATGTGCTGCTTGCCCAGGCTGTGCCAGAGACTTCTGCCAGGACATCTGCAGCCCATGACCTTCTCTGTGAAAGCCAAGTTGAAAAATGACCCTGCTAAATCCACTTCAGCACTGCATTCAGAGACAGCCAGGAGTGACCTGCTCTAGAAAACATATTTAGGGGAAAAACAACTCCTTCACCTGCCCTTGGTGCTGGGCTGGCAGAGGCCAAATCTGCATGTGGGTCCTGGCCCTGGGTCATGGGCTCTGGGCTTTCCAAGCAGCAAGCACTGAGGGCAGGTGCTCTGGAGAGAGGGCTGCATCTCCCTCCAGCTGCCTTCAAGCCCAGCAGTGCCCTGGGTCCCCAAGAGCTGTAAGAAGCAGCACAAGGCAGCTCCAGGCTGCTGGCAGGGCCGGTGGGACCCATGGGTTTTCTCACATCCCACTCAGAATCTCATGTTTTTCCAATGGGAGAAGCCACCTGCCTAATTAAACAGCAGGAACAAGCTTGGCATCACCAGTCATGCCTGAGCACACTGCAAATTCCAATGACACTTACAAGAGGAAATGTGCTGCCTTCTGGGTCTCTCTGCTAATATTTAGAAGGCTGCCTGCTGTGTCCTGAGCCCAGTCGGTGCAAGGTATAATTGGAAAAGCTGCTTGAATAGTGTTGTTATAAAAGTGATGTTAAAATAATGGTGTGGAAGGAAAAGCCAGGGCTGTGTGTTTCTGGGGTGTGTGTGCTACACTAGGCACTGTGCCCAGTGTGCTGCAGTGATACATTTTAGGCAGCCTCTGCTGAGGGAAATTAGCATCTTCGTGCTGTACACCAGGTACACCATGTTCTTCAGATGCAAAGGGAGAGTCATATTTAACACCATCCAATAGAACATTTTCCAATTTTTATTTATCAACAGGCATCTGTGTGTATTCCTCAAGAATGAAATATTTATCTGTAGACACATGCACACAGAATTTGAGAGTGCCAATGTATTATTTATCACTGCTTCCCTCCCAGAGCTTATAAATAACTCATGGAACCTGGCTGCCCAGCAGACCCTCTGGACAGCTACCTAGAACTGCCATAGCTGCCAGCCCCAGGCAGAGCATCCCCTGCCTCCAGGCCCTGCCAAGGAGCGGGCTGGCAGAGGGTGCCAGTGCAGGGTGGCATTGGCCTCACTGTCAGATGCCTCCCCCACACACCCCTGCACGTCCTGCTGGCTCTGCACAGGGTGGCTGGTGTGGGTCACCCCAGGCAGGGTGATGGAATCCAGGAGCCAAAGGGAACGTGAATGAGGGGCAGGGTCATTGCTGCAGTCCCCTGGAGGGAGCACAGGGGGATGTGGCTGCTGGCTCTTGGCTTAGCCACCTAGAAGGGAAACTGAGGCAGGCTTAGCAGGGAGCCAAATGTGCCGTGCTGGACTCTGGAAACATTGTCATCTCACTGCAGATGTCAGATGATGAGAGCTGCTGTGTAACTAACACACCCCCAGGCCCCACAGTATGGGATACTTCACCTGTGGGGAGGATATGAGAGCTGTGACTGAGCAAAATGCCCTGTCCTTGAGGGAGGGGTTGGATTGAGGCCACTCAATGAACTCTTGGAATGGGAGGCTGAGGCTGGGAGCCCTGTCATGGAGCTGGAGTCTGGGTCAGAAACCAGGCTGCTCACACACAGCCTTTGTCTGCCCAGGCTCTGGGAGCAATGCAATGGGCCTTGTGGACAGCAAACCAGGCAGGGGGGAGGCTTGGGGCCTCTGGAGATCCCTGGGTGCCAATCGGGCCCCCAGGGTGCTGATCTGGGACATTATTTGAAAGGTGCTGTGGGTGAACAAGAGCAGATGGGCATCAGATACAGTTTATGGCTTTGCACATATAACTCTCATTTCAATCATGTAAAAAGAAAAAAAAATTACCCTTCTGCTGGGCTCCAATAGCACCTTTCTTCAGTGCTTAAGACGGACACAGACAAAACATACCAGGGAGCTTTTTGCTTCCCCTGTAGGGTGACTGCAGAGAAATCAGTGCTGCTGCAGGAGTCCAGAGCCATGAGCTGGAGCAGGTTACAGAGATCAGGCTGTCCTTGCTGCACTGCAGGGGCAGGTCAGGGTCTGGTGTGAAAAGAAGGGGAGGGGATCCCCTCAGCCAGGCTAGGCAGGAGCTAAGGAGCTCATGCATCTTGCAGGCAGTGCTAATACAGTGCACAGCTCTTACTGCCTGGAACAGCATGAGTCAGAGCAGGGGAGCAATTACACAGAACCTAAAAAAATATAAAGCACAGTATTAATAACTAAGAATTACACTAAATTACTTCATAAGTGAATTATCCTCCCTACATTACCTGCTGAGAGGAGGAGCATCCCTGCCTTCTCTGCAGAGAGAGAGGATGGATGGATGGATGGATGGATGGATGGATGGATGGATGGATGGATGCTTAGGAGAATGGCTTTCTGAACTTTGACCCTCCAGCACTGCAGGTCACTGTGCTGTGCAGAATTGCTGGTGAGCACTGCTCACATGGGCAAGGGCTCACTTTGTTCAGTGGCCACTTGGGAAATGAAGTGCAGCAGCTGTTCAGCTTTGCACAGAGATCCTGCACAGCAGCCAAGAGCGGGGATCTGGCTGCATGGCAGGAAGAACTGGGCAGATTGCAGTTACCTTTGCTGTCCCATATCCTCCTGGCTGAGGCCAGGGCTTCTCCAGGAGCCACCTGCCACTGGATGAAGGAGGATCTGGGATGACTTGGGGGGCAGCACCCTACAGCCAGCTCAGAGTGGCCTCAGTCCCAGGGTATGAAGAGGGCTGGAGTGGCCTCAGGTCTCATTGTTGCAGCATCCCTGGCCCCACAGAGTGCAGGGGAGTGTGCAGCCCATGGGTGAGCAGGACATGGTGATACCAGGGAGTGACCAGCTGGCACTGCCGAGCACTGGCATTCTCCCAGCTGGAGGAGGTGACAGAGCTCATTTTCTTCCCAGGGTCACGTCTCCAAAAAGAAAGGGAAACACTATCCTGGCAGCTCTGCATGCTGGATTTGCTCAGGCAGGCAGAGCCCCAGGGGAGGCTAATGTGCCTGCAATGTTTGCAGAACCAAAGATGTTTTAACTCCATCCCAGCTGAGCAAAACTCGGTGCTCATCAGACAAGGGTGCTGCAGGTCCTCAAGGAAGGGCCTGGTGCTGGTGAGCCAAGGGAAGGCAGGAGGCAGCTGCTGGGATGCTGCAGAGAGTCAGCAACATTCATCACTCTCTTGAGAGCATCATCCAGCACAGAACTATTTCTAGGCCAGGGCTGTTACGGGGAGGCATTACGGGACTGTCAGGTACAGCATGTCTCCCAGCTGGAGGTGTGCTCCTATCTTGGGAACAGCCACACAGCATCCTTTGGGGGCTGGCTGGCTTTTGGCTTCACTCCACTTCAAAGCCCAGCTCCCTGTGTGCATTTTAACGAGGTTCACACATTCCAGGTTTCTAGGCCAAGTGAGGGCTTTCATTCCGTGCTGCACTCAGCAGCTCTGCGTGGGGGCAGCCTGCAGTTCAGTAAGGTGAGAGGCTGAAAGTGGTTCAATTTTGCAACAATAGCTGAGAACAAAGCACAGATTGTACCATTTAAAACTGGGACAAAATAGAGATGGAAGATTTTTGTGGGATTATTTTTTTGTTTTCCTCCTAGCCCCCGGTAGACTTCTGTGAGTTGAATTAAATGTAAGGCATCAGTGGCCTCTGCCTCATGCTGGTGCATTCCCATTTGCATCTGAATAACAAAGCCAGGGTGAGGCAGCAGCACCTGGAGAGGGAAAGAATCAGAAGAGAGGAAGGAGAGGGACCTCAGCTTGGGCTTACTCTCCCGGCCTGGGCTATTTCTGGTATCTGCTGCTGGTTCCTCTCAGCACTACCTATTTTTGTCTTCTATTTTTTTGTCCTGCACCTAGCACATCCAGCTTATGTCTGGGCCTGGGGTACATAGGGATGACAACAGGACAAGTAATTAATCCTAACTGACCTCTCCTAGTGACTTTTCTTCTCCTTCCATCTTGGGTTGACTTGCAGAGCATCTCTTCACCTTGACAAAGAGTATTTTTATGTTACAGGGCTAAAAGTCATCATCACCATAATGGTTCTTAAAACAACAGAGCAAAATGAGCTCGTAAAAGCTCCTCTTGTTTAATGCATCAGTGGGCCTTAGCTCACTTTACCCTGGGAACACAGGCAAGCCCTGAGGCTGAGCCAGGTCCTCTCTGAGCTGGCCCCCAAACAGGAGAGGAGAGGAGAGCTCCCCCATGCCCAGGTAGGGCACCTGAATAGGAAACCAAACACAATCACTGCCACCTCAATCAGCCACTGCCACATTCCCTATGGATACCATACAGCCCGGAGCAGGCTCAGAATCATTCCCCTCCTCACAGTGTGGATTTTAAATCACCCCACAACCTCCTCCTGAAAACCTGCAGAGCTGAAGCCACCGCAGGTCATGTTGTGCAATTTGCTGTTGCAAGACAAAGAAAACAAGTTCTTCTTTTCACAATTACCAAACTACTTCATCGAGCAATTTCCTTGCCTCTGTTCTTTGGTTTCAGTTAACAGCATTCCTCAGGGAGGGAAGGTCTAACTGCACCTCGAGTGCCTTCCTGATGGTTCTGCCATTAAAGACAATTGTGGAAAGTTGCTGAAGTACTGTGACTTCGGTCGAACATCTTCAGTCGCAGCAGCGACTGTGCCTTGCTCTAGACCTGAACCTGCTCAAGGCTCACAGGGATTGCAGGCAGGTGCTGTCTGGAGGGGCTGCCTCTTCCACAGGGACAAACCAGTGTGACTCTTGCCAGGAGCTTTGCCCTCGCATGTGATACCCCTGGTCCTGATAAAACAGCTCCTGCTGGGGTCCCAACACAGCCCCAGGTGCTTGGTGAGGCTTGGCACTTGCCTGGGAGAGAGAACGTCACCTCAGCTTTGGGAAGAGGGCAGGGGGTGCTGTCCCCACAGCACACAGGTGTGACAGGGGAGCCTCAAGCCCCCATATGAAGCACCTTACTGTGGCAGCTGCTCAGGACTGTAGTGTCCCCATCAGGCCATGCATGGCACAGTGGGAGCAGCAGGGCTCCCACACTGCATCAGGCACCGGTGCACCCAGCCAGGGACACCAATTTCCTTCCCATCACACCATGGCAGGTGCTGGCACCGGGGCTGCTCTGGCTGGCAGGTGCTCCCAGGGCTGTGCTGTGCTGTGCCAGGGACAGACAGGCCAGCCCACCACCACCAGCCTTTAGGAGCCAGCTGTGATGGGCTGTGGAGTCTGTGTCTCTCCTGCTGCCTTTGCCATGCTTCATGGCTGCCCTGCTGGTGCTTTCCTAGGGAGGGGGACAGCACCAGGACCAGACATGGGGACTGAGGGCCAGGACCTCCCATATCAGCTCTTTTGCAGTGCAAGGGCAGCAGCCCCTCTTTCATGAGGGCAAGACCCTGGGTCTTGGCTCACTGCAGCTCAGCTGCCAGTCCTGTGAAGCCCTCGTGGCCCCAAGGAACCCATGGGGGTGCCCAGGCTCCTGTCTGGCCACAGCTCCAACCCCTTCCAACTTCCTGCATTTGTTTCACTCAAGCTATTTGGGGGAAGTAGGGTGTTGTTATGTCTTCAGCTCAGCATCTATTTAGAGAAGGATAATACCATTGTGGGGGAGGACAATGAGAATATGAAATGCCTAAAATTCTCTGTCTCTCACTATTTTGACTAATTATTTTTCCTCTTTTTCCTCCAAATGGGGAGGAAAAAAATTTCTCCTTGGAAAATGATAGTGAGATTTAATGGCCTGGTTGAGTGGGATAAAGCATGAACCAAGCCCACCAAGATGAGCTCAGACTGATCTCAGCTATGGCCCTGGTGCAGGAGCCATGCTCTGCACAGGGCCAGAGCAAGGGAAGGTCAGGGCACTAAAGAGGAGGGATGGCCCACACAGGATATGACTGCCCTAGGAGACCTCAGTGCATAGGGCAGAAGCCACCTCCTCCTGTCACTTTCCCAGGGCTATGTTTAGCTCTTGGTTTGCTTGGGGAACCCAGATGAGCACCTGGAAGTTCTTATGTCATTGTCCACCAGAGCTGGCTTTAGTAGACTTTTTTTCCTTTGCAGGATATAACTAATTGGTCCTGACATCAGGGAGAGTCATGTTGGGTCCTGAAATAGCCTTCTGCAGAGCTTTACTTTCAGAGGTGCCATGAGGCAGCATGAGTGCAAGTGTACATGAAGCTGCTTTCACAGGGAGGCTGCCCAGCCATGGAGTGTACCTGAGCTCAGGTCACATCCCAAGTCCTGGAAGCCCAGACTGGGCAGCAGAAATAATGAAAATCAATGGCCTGGCTGATGAACCTCACCTCTAGGTTAGCCTAGAGGTGCAATAAGGACTGTGGGTCTTACTATTGCTGCACACCAGGCCCTTGCAATACCCTTTGCCTGAAGTGGTCCTTGCTCCTCTGCCTCTCTGGTGGCAGCCTAGAGGGTCTGATTTCCTTGGTGTTTCTCTCTTTGATAACAGCAGAGGCAGGGGTTCAGCTTACTTCAAAGCAGCAGTAACTAAAAGGTCTTTATGGGATTGCACTGGGAGTCCAAACAGAGAGAAGGCAGATCTCACAGTGACTTCCAGCTCCAGCAGACCCTGGTGGACCTGAGGTCTCCTGCACAGCTGTACCATGCTGTATGCTCTGCTGGAAATTTGCTGAGCCAGCACTGCAGCCAGAGGGTTTTAGCAACAAAGGCATGCATGGGGAATAACTGCTGTACTGGTGTGGGGGTAACTGCTGTACTGGTGTGGGGGTAACTGCTGTACTGGTGTGGGGTAACTGCTGTACCAGTACATGTGGAATAGCTGCTGTATTAGTGCAGGGACTCCCCTCCTTGCCATGCATTGCCTTTGCATTACAAAACACTCTCTAAAGCCTGGACTTTGCTTAAGAAAGTAAAATTAGATCAGAGCAGCACTAAAGATAAGCAGCTCAGTTCCCAACCCATAACTTGCCAGAGCACTGTGGCAGGACAGGACATAGTAGCAGATTGCCCTGAGGGATCCTGAACTCATACAGCTGCCCTGGTCCTGCTCTGATCAGAGCTGGATGTGTGGAGGTATTGGGGATGCCTGGGGGGACACTGGGACATGGGATGGAGTTGCTGCTGAGCCAATGGCAGAGCAGTGCTCTGTGTATTGTGTGCTACATCTCAAATGAAGGCAGATGCTGGGATGGGGAAGCATTTCCCATGGCCCTGGGTGTTCCTCAGGTGTCTGTGCACAATGGAGGCAGCACTTACTCAGCTCTCTGTAGCTGCATCCTCCCTTTGCTCATTTGCCTCCTGGCCATGGTGCCTGTTGCTGCCAGGGTGCTGGCAAGACCCCTTCTGGTCAGGCTCTCCTGGGACCCCCAGAGAAGGCAGTGGGCAGGGCACAGACCCCAGGACCTGCCTCTGCTGCTGAGATAGGCATCCATTTCTTCCCAGGGGAGAAAAGGCAGGAGCAGGCTGCAGGGCAAACATGGTCTTGGCCATGTTCAGAAGTCATCACTAACACTCAGCTTTGATGAGCTGCTGTAAATGAACATTCCTGCCAGTAGCTGCCTAGGCCTGGCTCTCTGCTTGCACTGGTCTCATCTTCCAGCAGAAGAGATGATGTTTTCACACCAAAGTGGACTAGTTTCAGACAATCATATTGCTGTTCCTGGAGCTGAAGTTAAAATCCCTGTGGCAGACAGAGGGGAATGAGGCTTCCCTATGCCCAAAACAAGGTGCTGGGTAAATATCATATTCCTACCTGCTGCCCCTGCTGGCTGGTTCAATGTCCCTGTGGAATTGTTTTAAGCAGCAGAATGAGAGTTACTGGTAGGAAATGCGGGCAGCTGCATTCACACTTGACTCTATTGTTTCACAAGTATTAGCAGGGAGATTGAAAATGTAATTATGATAATTAAGCTAAATTGCAATCTTCCTACAGGAGCTACCAAATTATTTATATCAACTTTTTATCCTAATTCCCTTAACCGTTCCCTGCCCAGTGGAGGAGGAACCCTTACTGCTCTGGGTTGCCTGCACTGTGTTCCAGTGCAGGCAATCCTCAATGGCATTTGTGAAACAGCAGCAAGTGGCAGTTGTTACTCAGCAGGAAATTGGGATGGGAAAAGAGCTTATGAGAAACAGTGGTGCTGAGGCCAGAGCACTTTGGGGGCAAAGAGCCACAATAAGAGGGGAGAGCCAGAGGGAAGTGTGCAGGATTGGGAAAGGCAGTGCTCAGCTGCAGTTAGGGCTGGCTGGAAGGAGCAGAGCAATGCTGGGCAGATGGATTTAGGCACTGCTTCTCCTGTCCCTTGGGGCTGAGAGTGTACCTCCCACTGTGATCTTTGGAGCTGAAGTGAGCACAGACCTCAGTGTGGCAAGATTCAAGGGCCATGGCGTGGTCAGGCTAGCCTGGTGCAGAGCCTGGCTCTGCACACAGAGCCAGCAGCAGCAGCTTTGGTGCTGCTGCTCTGCCACTCCCTCCAGGAACACTGTCAGCTCTAATTAATGTCACAGTTCAGCTTGTTCATGCATCCGAGCAGACCTCGTGCAGCTTCACGGTGCTGTGGGAGGAGTGATGAATCCCATCCCAGAGCCTTTTCCTTGTGTCCCCCCTGCTTGCCTGGGCCACAGCAGCACACTAAACATGTCACTCCTCTTTGTGGGGTGGCAGCAGGACCAGCTGCAGGAGGCAGGCTGCCCAGCTACCCTCCATTGAGGAGCAGGAGAGTAAGGGGGGAGGCAAAGCTCTTTACTGTGACCAATTCTCCAGGGTCCTTCCCACAGAGCAGAGAACATGTGTTTGAGGACATATGCCCCTATTTTGGGGCATAGGGGCAGATGATGTATACCACAGTGTGCCACCACTGGGTCCAAGACATCTGGGCAGTGGCATGAAAGCCAAGATGCCTGCAGCTAGCAGACCCTGACCTTCATCAGTCCTGGGCTGTCCTGTCCCAGACCTTGCGCAGTTCCTACCATCAAAGGGGCTTGATTTAAGCCCACAGATGGGAGCTGTGCTCTGGCTTACCAAGTCTGAGCATGCAGATCATTTCCCAGCTTGGGAAAAAGCATTCTGCAGCCTTTCTCCCACCTCCACCCCTCAACAACAGCATGGACTGCAGTGACCAGGACTGGATCTTGGAGGGTGCTGGGCAGCTGCAGCCTGGAGCTCAGCTGCTTGCAGAGCCACCTTGTTAAGCCAAGAGCTGGATTGGGACCTTGTCCTTCATTATATAACTGTTTCTCTGAGTGTTTTCATAGCGCTCAGCCCTCCCACCAGGCAGAGCCCCCACCGGCAAGGGGGAATGTCATGGTTTTCTGAATGCATGGCTTTGATTTCCTTCTGGGCTGTAGCAGAGGACAGTTCTGTTCCCCCCCACCCCCAGATCATGCACCTTGCCACGCATTAACCAAAATTCAGGTCCCTACAAGGTACCAAGCAGCAAGCTGAAGGTGTCACCTTGTCTGGGGTGGGTGATGGAGATGTGGAGAGAAGCAGAACCTCAGAGGCCAGGTCAGCTCAGTTCCTCCATGGGGCTCTTTGAGCCCCGCAGATGAACCGACCTGGCCTGGCCTCTGGGACCCCACGCTGTCCCTGCGCTGCCCTGGCTGCCTGCCCTCACATTCCTGTCCTTGCACATCATCTCCTTCCAGCTGCTGAGGAAAACAGCCCCTGCTGCTACCAGCGGCTGGGGTGAGGAGGGGGAGACGCCTTCACAGCACATGAGCTCTGCGGGAGCTGGGGCTGCTGCTGACCTTGGAAATGAAGGGTTTTTTTCTTCCCAGCTCCAGGAGAAGCAGGAGGTGAGGCATAGCTGGCTGGCATTGCACCCTCCTTGCAGCACACCAGTTTTTTTCATCATCAGTGGGACCCTGCCCACCCTCACCCAAGAAAACAAGGGGCTGTGCGGTGCTGTCACCCACAATTCCTTGGACAGTTTGACAGTAGGTTGTCTGCCCTGTGCCTTCCATGCAGGCTGAAACTGGAGAGCTTTTCCCCATTGAATAATAGAGGGTTTGGTGTGATGGCCAATAATTGGGCAATGGGACAGTTGTGATGCCTTGGGAATGACTAACAGCAGTAGGACAGGTCAGCTGCTCTTCTCCAACACACCGCCAAGGAGGAAATCCTGACGCCTTCCTGCTTCTCTGAGAGTCACAGTGTGTGTGCTGAAGGTGACTTGGAACTGTCTCAGGATTCTATTTGATACTGAGTACTGCCTGTAGCCCCCAAAAGGAAGAGTTTTTCACCACTGACCTGGTGCCATTCAACAAGATTTCACATCCAGGAGTCCAAAGCAGCCCCTCAGCCAACAGTTCCCACATCGTCCCCCCTGTTCAGGAAAACTGGATGTGCCCCATACAAGGCACATCTCCAAACTAAACAGCAAATAATTCTGGATCTAAATCAGTACTACAGTCTGGGCTAAAAGTCATTTTATGATTTGGCTCATTCCACTTGACCACTGGCTAATTTTTCTGGTTGCACATGATATTTTTTCCTGTTGTGGATGAGGAAGACCTAAAGATGGGAGAAGGGCATGTTAAGGGCAGAGAAAAACAAGAAGTTGTACATGGGATCCTGCCAACACATTTGTATGGTCCCCCCTCAGGCTCATTTTCAAGAGAAAATCTGTAGTACACCAGCAAACACAGAATCAATAAATAGTATTAGCAAAAAGGGCTCTTTTCCCCTTAATATCTTCATATTCTGGGGACAATCATTGTTGCCTGGAATAATAACATGCTCTATTTAGCCAAAACACACTTGGGGAACCTCAGGCACCTGGTGCAGCACCTAAGCTGACTTGCCAAAGCATCAGCTCCACGTGTCAGGCTCAGAGCAGGATCATTGCCTTTCCCAGTGTTGTTTGTTATGGGTATTTTCTGGCCAATTCATCACACATCTAGGTCAGAGATGTGTGAAGCTCAGTGTTCAACCTTGCTGTGCTGGAAACCTCCTTGGCTGGCCCACCAGGCCTGGGCAGGGCAGTGATTTGCACTAGGGGCAGATAGCATGCCTGCCTGTCCCTGGGGAAGCAGTGGTGACATGGGGCTGCTGGCTCTTGGGGAGCAGTTTCAGAGCCTGTGCTGCTCCTTGCACAGCCCTCCCGCCTCTGCTGCGTCAGGGGCTGATTCACCATGCCCAGCTGTAAGGCTGACCTAGTGCTGATGGATGGAGCCCAATCGACAAGGAATGTGTCTCTGCTGACAGCCCGAGCTCTGGGACACTGTCAGTGGGCAGCAGCCCTGGCACAGGGGCTGGCAGCAGCCCTGTCAGCCAGCAGAGACCATAGAACAATTTGTCCTCCACATATGGGAACAGGCCTTTCCCAAAGCCCTGATGCACCTCCCCACACCAGTCCATCAGCCAGCAGTAGGCTTTTCAGTTTTGCAAGCAGCTACTTGTTTAAAAGGAAAAAACAGCAGCAGCTCAACCTTTTACTCACATCTGTTGGAGAGAAGGTCTAGCTCTCTCCTCCTCTCCTTTTTCTAGGAAGACGTTCCTTCAAATTTGCTGTGTGGAAAATAAAATGACCTTTTTCTCCTCACATTCACTTGCTCTCATTGCAAGCCCAGGCATGCTGCTATGGGGAGGGCAGGGCAGCTAAGCCCACTTGAATAACCTCACACCAGCACTGCAGACATACATAGGACATTTTTTTCTACGGTTCTAGTACCAAAATATCCCAGGCACAAAGGGATTTGGACTCTACAGCTAACGATCTATGCAGGCCTCTAAGGAAACTGCACAGTAGCCCTGCTAATGGCTTCAAGGGGAAATGCTTCAGGCCCTAGCTGCTGCTACTGCTGCTCAGGGAATTGTGCTTTTAGCTCTGGCATGCGATAAAAACCTTTCCTCACTGCTGCAGACATGATGGCTCTTCTGGAGAGAGGAAAGGCATTGACTGAGCTCAGGCCATTAACCACCTTTAAGCACACAGGGAGGATGTAAAGCAAACACCACCGGTCATTCAACACCCAGGGTTAGTTACCTAACCCCCGTGACTCCCTCTCTGCCCTCGCTGCTCCCCGGGTGCTGTACTGCTCCCTGCTCCAAGCACTGCCTGCTCCCTCTGGCCCGGGACAGAGCAGGCAGTGACAGAGAGCTCTGGGCATAGACCTGGGGCGCTCACCTCAGCCCAGGGCACTTCTGGCAAGCCCCATCTTGGGAGAAGCACTTTGGAATAAGCTCTCCATGGTGTTTCATTTCCTCTTCGTGCCCCTTCCCTCCCTAGGAAAGGCGAAGGGAGCTTTGTCTGGGAAAAAGCAGCAAGACACAACATTTCTTTAGCAAGGTGTGTCTCTGCAGCGCCAGCCTGAGTCTCCTCAAACCCAGCAGTGGCCACCTGCTGCATCTCACAAGGCAAGAAGGTGCCTGGGCAAGAAGGCGACTGCTCTGAGGGGATTCCCCCCTCTCCCCATTACCCACTCCCATGAAAGCCACAGCACTGTGCCTTCCTCCTCTGACTAACTCAGACTGAGACAATGGTCTCGCTGGTGTGGTGGCAGATTTTGCAATAGGTTTTAATGAGGTATTTACAAGTTCTGAGGCGGGCTCCTTACACAAGGAGTGTGGCCTGGCCCTGGCAGCTGGTTGGGATTTTCATTGACATTCCAGCAACTCCAGCGATTGCAGCACAGGCACAGTGGAAAACATTTAGACATCAGAAATGCCAGATTAATTATCTCTTAATTGATACCTCCACTTGGGGACAAATGAAACCGGAACATCTCTCCTGCCCTGGGAGCCTGCCACTTACAAACAGATTTACAGCTAAAAATACCACGGCAGTCCCGTGGCTAATCAACTTCACTGCTTACCCTGAGTGAGGTTAAAAATTGTCTCAGGCTGGCACTGTGAGCAGCAAGGGACCAGCTGCAGCACCTGGATGCAGATGGCATTAACGCTGTGCAGCATCCCCAGTGCCCAGGAGAGGGGCACCTCACCTCAGGGCAGTGCCAGGGCCCCGCAGTTGGGTTTCTCCAGGCTAGGATCAAGCCAGAGCGCCCTGACGAGAGGTTTCTCGCATTTTCCTGCCCATCGTTAGAGGCTAATGAGAGTAAACCTCATCCCTGTATCTTTTAAGAGTCCTTAAGTACCCAGTGTGTTTCTCTGTAGTGTAACATTTCCAGCGAGCTTGGAAATCACGTTTTATCCTTGTAACAGCTTTTTTGTGCAGTGCCCTCCTGCACCTACAACACTTCCCAAGGGATCTCTCCCCCACCCAGCTCCTAACAGGAATCCACACACAGAAGCCAAATTGCCACAGTGACCCCATTTAAGTTACCATCATCTTTATTTTCTTCACATATGTGCAAACAGAGGAGATCGCAATGGTGGTGTTCTTAAAAATAACAAAATGTATTTGCATACATTTCCCTATGTACAGGTGAACAGCCACAAGTAGTCTTCTTTTGCACAGCAAAAGATCTAGAGCATTGAGACCGGGGACAGGACCGGGGCCCAAAAAAAAGTCTAACTTAAAAACAATAATAATAAAAAAAAAAACCCAACTTCACAACAGTGCAAACCTCTTAGACACGACAGCACGATGGAGTGACTTTAATGGAGAAAACGGCGGGGGGGCCTCTCGGATATGAGATTTCTGACTGTAAACAAGGCGCAACACCTCCCTCCCGCCGCCCTCCCCGGGGAAAGCTATTCCAGGAATTTGGCAGATCTTCAAGGGCTGAGCCGGAGGTAAACAGCCCGCGGCCGCCTCCCCTCCTCGGGCCGCAGCGAGTTGGGGTCCGGCTCCGGCGGCCACCGGCACGGGCACGGGAGGGGCGGCCGCTCCCCGGGGTGCTCTGCGCGACGCGGGGGCACCGCGGGGAACCGGCGGGACCGCGAATTCCCCGAGGGGCCTCGGCGGGGCCGGAGGGGTCCGGTGCGCCCCGCTGGGGCCGTGTACGCCCGGAAGGGACCGTGCATTCCAGGAGAGGCCGGAAGGAACCCGGTGCGCCCCGGCGGGGCCGCTCATTCCCGGAGGGAACCCGGTGCGCCCCTGCGGCGCCGCTCACGCCCGGAAGGGACCGTGCACTCCCGGAGGGAACCCGGTGCGCCCCGCTGGGGCCGTGCACTCCCGGCAAGGACCGGGAACTCCCGGAGGGGTCAGAAGGAACTCGGTGCGCCCCTGCAGGGCCGTGCATTCCCGGAGGGAACAAGGTGCGCCCCGGCGGCACCGCGCACGCCCGTACGGGCTCGAGTGCTCAGCCGGTCTCGGGGTCCCCGGGGGGCGGCTGCTCGGCGTCGCTGCCGGGCGGGGCGGCCCCGTCCGTGCCGCCGCTCTCCAGGGAGGACTCGCTGCCCGTGCTTTCCCCAGAAAGCAGGCGGCGGACGCGCAAGTCGGCGCGCAGCGAGCGCAGATCGTTGCCCAGGCTGAGCTCGCCCAGGTCGCGGAGGAGCTGGCCGAGCTCTGGGCTCTCGCCGCGGCCGGCGCTGGGGCGCAGCAGCTCGCCCTCGGGCTCGCCCAGCGCTTCCAGGATGTCTTCGCAGTCGCAGTGCATGGCCCGCTCTTCCTGCTCCTCGCCCAGTAGGTCCTCCGTGATGGAGCCCAGCTTGGGCGCGCTGCGGCTCCGCTCTACCGGCGGCTTGTAGCAGCACTGCCCGTTGAGCAGCTTGCGCAGCGGCACCAGCGGGATGCTCTGCTCGCCCACCAGCTGCTGCTGCTGGTGCCGCGCGTCGTCCCGCTTCTTCAGCCGGCGGAACTCGGCCAGTGCCGTGGCTGAAGTCTGGTAGAGCAACAGGGCCATGGCCTTCGCCTTCTCGGGCTTGGAGACCAGCACGGCGTGGCAGCGCAGCATCACCGCCTTGTGCTTCAGCTCGTGGCGGTAGATCCAGGCGAAAACACGGGGCAGGCGCGGGTCGGCCACGCAGTAGGTGACCCGGTGCAGCAGGTAGAGGTGGCCGGGCCGGCGCAGCCCCTTGTCCTCGGCGTGGGCCATGCGGATGCCCTGCGCGCTGATGGTCAGCTTCATCTTGGTGCCCTGCCGGCCCGCCTCGCTCTTGCTCCAAATCTTGCAGACGGCCAGGTCGGTGCAGCCCTCACCTTTAGACTGGATGGTGGTGGCGTTGCCCAGGTAGAGCACAGTGTACGTGGGGTCTTCGCTGGTAACGCGAAATTTCCGCCGCTTGGAGCGGAACATGCTGCCCACGCGGTGCAGGGCGCTCTCGGGACAGGCGCGGGCCAGCGAGGTGAGGGCCGAGTAGTGCACGCTCACCGCGTACCCCTTGGGCTTGCTCTGCCGCCGCGCCTCGCCCGCCGCCAGCTCCACCTTGCTCCGCTTCCAGGGCAGCATGGCCCCGCGGAGCCGCGGCTAGGCGCCGCGCCGACGGCTCCGGGCGCGGGGGGGCATGCCACGGCGGCGGCGGCTGGGCTGCCCGCCCGCCTCACATCCTTGCGGGCGCCGGGCCGCCGCGGCCGTAGATATAGGCGGGCGCCGCGCTCCGCGGGCGCGGAGAGGGGAGGCCCCGCGCACCGAGGGCGGAGCGCCCGCTGCCCGGGCCCGCCGAGCCGGCGGCTCGCTGCTCGCCGCCCGCCCGCCGCCGCCGCTCTGCGCCGCCCGCCGCGGCGCCCCGGCCCCGGCCCCGGCCCCAGCCCCAGCCCCGGCCCCGCCGCGCCGCGGGGCGGGCACGGGGCGGGCACGGGGCGGTGCCAGCCCGGCCGGACGGCCCCTGTCCCCTCCCTGCTCGCAGCGCAGCGCGGCCTCCAGCGGGGGACGGCCGCCGGTGCCGCCGCGCGAGCGGGAGAGCGGGACCCCCGTGCGCCCCGTCCCGCCCCACAGCCCTCGCCACGGCCACGTGCGGAGGGTGGGCGCCACAGCGCTCTCCGGCAGCTTTCGTCAGCACGGGAGAATGGAGAGGGCACCGCGGGGGATCGTCTGCCCCAAATCCCCTTAAACTGATAAAAATCCCAAGGACCCCAGGCTCTGGGAGATCTTACGCCCCCAGCCCCAGCTATCTGCACGGCCAGGGTGTGCCATGGACAAATTCCCCTCTTGCAACATGATCTTTCCTTCGGTTTGGTTAGTCCGGCTCTGAGACCTGAAGGGCCTGCAGCAAATACTAGTTATTATGTATGAGTAATCCTTTGCTCTTTATTTGTATGCAGCAGCTGAAGAACAAGAAGCTGTCTTGTAATTTCTTGTTGGGGTTGCTGCTCACAGACATAATGAGAAAGTTGGTCTCTGTGTTGTTATATAGCTTCTTGTGTCATGTGTCAGATCCTTGCCAAAAAGAATAGAAATTCCAGCATTGCGGATAATGCCACTGCATCAGGGTTTGGATAAATGCTCGACAAAAGGGTGGCAGTACGTACTCCTGGAGTAAAATATGTAAACACCTGCATAAATTATTACACAAGTAATTTCTAGAGTTTGGATCAATTAAACTGGTATGATATTGTTATTATTATTATTACTATTATTACTATTATTACATAATGCCATCTAGCAGATTATTTGGGAATTGCAAGTAACCACAGTGACCAGCATCAAACTATTAAGCCCATTCGCTTATATTTCCAAAATCCCCCTCACAGGAGGGCAGGTGAGGGGCTGAGGTCTGCCATGACTGCAGTGCCTAGCAGCAGCTGCGGGTTCTCTGCTCTGAGCCCTGATGCAGGCTGGGTGTCAGGCACCCACTGGGAGCCCCCATGGTGCTGTTGGTGTGGGGGCAGGAGGGGCTGTGTGCTGTGCTGCAGCCTGTGGCAGACAGCTCCTGCCAGCCTGCAGGACCATCCCACTGCATGGCAGGGAGAGAAAGACCGATTTGTTCAGCTGATTCATCTCCAAGTAGCATTCAATGTACTTTTCTTTTGTCTTCTTTGCCTTGCAAGGTGAAAACAGAAGATGCTGCTGTGCACATAAAATAAATCCAATGGCTTGAGGTGACATCTGACACCCACACATGGTGTGGCACTCCCAAAGATCTGCCTCCTCCCTCAAGGTGTCCTGCTGAACCACAGCTCCTCAGACCAACGCCTGTCTGTGCTCAGCAGCTGCCACTGCCTGAGCAGTGCCTGTGAGCTGCAGGGCTGAGAGCAGCCCCGTCTGCTCCTCGGAGATGCGTGGGCATGCCAGTCTCTCCATACGAGGGAGTTGCTTTGCCAAAACCTGCCTGCCTCCAGCTCTGGGCAGAGGAACCTGTTCTGAGCCTTTGGCTGGTGGCTCAACAGGCAGGTGTTTGCTCCAGGTGGGATGGAGCAAGCAAGGACACCCACATACAGTCCTGCAGTGCTGCTTCTGGGGGGAGGTTAGAGCTGGGGGGGCTGGTGCTGGTACACAGACACTTCTGATAATGATGCCCACTGAGCTGTTTGCAGAGTCATGCTGGGTTCTGCCATCCTGATTATAGTGATCTGTGTTCAGGAGCAGAGACTTCACATTTTCACAGCATGGTTCATGCAGGCTTCTGAGCCCCATGGCTCTCCAGCAGCCCTTGGGCATATTTGTCTGCAAACCTTGATGGTGTGTAAGGTGAGGGGAGATCTGAGCCCTTTGCCCTCCTCATGGCCTCCCCAGTCCCAAGGCAGCAGCATTGCCATTTCTGCATTGCATTCTCAGGTTCTAGAGGTTTCCTTATCAGCATCTCAGAGACCCATTGGGGGCTCCAGGTGGTGGCTGGGGAGCAGCAGCACCCCAGAATACCTGCCTCTGTACCATTTGAACTGTAGCAGCAAGTAAGGTGTCTTAGGGTCACAGTCCTCGAGAATGGAATCTGTCTCGGCTCAGTTCCTCGCCATGCTTGCTTGCCAGTCTGTGTGCCAGACCATTGTAGCTTTCTTTGCTTCATTAATGGGCCCAGTCAATTCAGGACCATCTCTTTCCTGCTATGTGGCAACTGCTTCACTTCTGGGCATGGATGATTGCCACATGCTTCAGCAGCTGATAAAGCAAGTTACAAATCATGGTGGTCTGTGACAGCAATTCCTACACAAAATGCTCTGAGTTCTGTGCTGAGCTGAGGAGAAGCCACAGCCTTTGGGTGAAGTCTGGCAGCAGGGAGCAGCCCAGTTAAGTTTGGGACACCTGCTCCATGCTTGAGGCTGTTCCTGTGGTGTTGGATGTCTGTATTTCATTGCCGGGAGGAGAAGCTGAGGCACAGTGAGAAGGGAGCCTGTCCTGTGTGGCCAGGGCGTGCTGCCTGCTTCCCAGGGAGCACGAGGCTCCCTCCTGGCCTACAAGCACCAGTGATGTGTCAGGCTTGCATGCTGGGGGCTTATCTGCATGGCGCTGTAGCCCGAGGGGAGTGCAGCAGCCTGCTCTCTGTTTATGCAATATTCCAGCAGCTGCCGAGCATCACCTGCCTTCTTGCACGAATGGAAATCCAGAGCAAGGCGTGGGAAAATCTGTAAGATAGCATCTCTGTCCTGGGGCACAGAGCCGGCAGCACAGTGAGAGCTGCACTTGGCCCCCGGCAGACCCCACTCCCTGCCACACTCCATCCCTCTCCTGCCCTGGTCACTGCAGTCTGCACTGGAGCCCGTGGTCAGACCCCACCACGAGCCCCCAGGTTCTGGGGTGCACAGTGTCTCTGAGGCACAGACAGGCAGGCAGCTGTCCAATACCTCTGCTGGAGGGAGCTGCCAGGCTGCCCAGGCTGGCTGCTCTGTGCAGTGTGGAGAGGTGCAAGGGTCTGTCTGACCCTTCTGAAACCCTGCAGGGAGCAGCCCCACTTCAGGGATGGCTTTTGTGCCCAGCAGCTGGAGTTGGAGCTGATGCAGGTCTCTGGTTGGGGAGAGTGGTGGGAAAAGGTGCTGGGGAAAGTTGATATGACAAGATCAAAATAATTCATGGGAATGTACTGATTTTGTCAGTGTATGAAAATGTGTCAGGTTTTCTCCCCCCAGGTAGCAGTAGAACTTCTTGCATCACAGCAGCTGAAGTGACACAGTCAAAAT
The DNA here is from genome assembly GCF_023055355.1 of Agelaius tricolor. NCBI lineage: Eukaryota > Metazoa > Chordata > Aves > Passeriformes > Icteridae > Agelaius > Agelaius tricolor. The sequence goes on from NW_027269272.1 coordinate 14,370,689, forward strand.
GAAACACTGCAAACCGGCATTTCAGTATGTTCCAAAACAAAGTATTTCAGAATCTCTATAACTATGCAACATGTCAAAGTTTTGACTCTTTGTTCCAAACGGGGACAAAGGAAATGCTGAACTGTCAGGTTTTTCCATGAAGCGGAAAAACTGAGTGGCTCCTGAGCCTCAAAGGCCATCAGTGGTGACAGACAGGGTGCCATGGCTCCCAGACCTGCCAGCGTCAACCAGGTCTGGCCAGCAGCAAGTGCGGATGGCTGACTGTCGCCAGGAGTGGGGACAGTGGGGGCAAGGTGGCAGGGCAGGGGACAGCATGACCTGCCCAGGGAGAAGGGCCCTTAACAGCCTTTAATGGGTGCCACATCCCACCCCTGCTGCCCTCCAGCCTCTCTGAAGGGGAGCAGCACCCCATCCTGGAGCGGGTGTGCCCTGGCAGGCTCGGAGGCTCTGGGCCGGGAGCACAGATGATGCCGGGGCCACATGAACACTGCGGGAGATCTATGCATAGGCAGGCCTGGATCCCCCTGGGGCACCACGGGTGATGCCAGTGCTGCTCAGGGTGCCAAAGACCAGCAGTGCCCCTGGATCAGGGCTGTGCTGCTCGGCGGGGCCCTGGTGGTGTGGGCACACCTCTGCCGTGGTTGTTTTTCAGCCACCGAGAGCGGCACACCCCACTTCCTGCACAGGCGGCCCCAGCGCTTCCTGCACTGGCTGCTATAATTAGCAGGGCAGCCAGTGTCCACGGAGCAGAGCCCTCCCTTGGGTGTCATGGCACCCTCGGGGACAGCTTGCTGGCTGGGCTGGTGCTGGACATCCGTCCTCATACAGTGCTGCCAGTCCAGGGGCACAGAAGTGGTGTTGGGGCAATGCTCCGTCCTGGGGGCTGCCACCATGGGGCCATGGTGAGGGGCAGCAGTGGGCAGCACGAGTGAGGCTTCCCAGGCAGAGCTGACACAATGGGAGCTGGAGAAATCCCATCGGTTTTCCATCTGGTGCTTTGTGCCTTCAAAGAGGCAGACAGTTCTCTCTAATTAAGTTGCCCCCACCCTGCCAGGCAAGGAGGTGATTTTATCTTCATACGGCTGGTGGAAGAAACAGAGTCTAAAAATCTCACACAAGGGCCTCAGTAGGGCTGGTGCCTTCTCAGGGCTCAGCATTGGCCAGGCAGCCCTGCTTCAGAGTTTCCTCAGCATGCTGCTCTTTCTAAAGAGGAGCAAGACCTTCACCAAGAGATGGGAAGCTTGCGGAACAAGCTCCCACTCTCCTACAGTGCCTGTCCGTTTCTGAGTACAGCTGGAGAGAAGAGGGCTCAAGCAGCTGCAGTTGTGCACAGAGCAAAATTGTCTTGGTGTTCTTTCAGGGCTGTTGTGGGGACGGTTTCTTAATGGTTCTGCTTGTCAGGCTGAGGCTGGCAGTACCGCTGAATTGAGCATTGTGAACCTACATGAATAATGAATAGCCATCACATGAATATTTTAGGGACACAGTCCTGAGATCTCCCAGTGCTGCCTTAAAGAAACATGGAGGGAAAATTGTCCAGAAAGAACGATGTTTCCTTTAGGCAAAAATGCACTGTTATCACAGGCTTTTGAAAAAGAGCTGCTGCTGCTAAATAATTCTCAGGATATGCATCAAAAACTGGAGCAGTGGTTTGGCTCCAAGGCAGAAGAAGTTGAGAGAGAAGCCCAAGACAATGATTACAATGTGCTGGAAGGACAGCAGATTTTACTTTGTCTATGCAATGGTTTTGTGAGAATTCCAAAAGCTGTGGCCACTTTCCAAAGAGCCAACAGTGCTGGGCACTCAGTGCTTTTCAAAGGAGTGGTGAGAAGTTTTGTGATGCACAGAGGTGCTTTCTCTCCCAGGACAACACCTCAGTCCAGCCCTGTCAAAGAGATGAGTTGTACAAACAAAGCCCCACAGCAAAAATTGCGTTCATTTTGCATGCAGTGGTAGATACTCCATCATATGGGAATGGGCTGCAAATCAACAGCTTTCTCACACTTGACAGCAGCATGCCCCTCTCCTCCAAGCTCTCCTTGCCTGGCTGTGCTCTTGGCACGTACACTCTGGTGCCAAGCTGCCTCTGTGCAGCTCTTGTGACAGCATCTGTACCTCAGTTTCCCTTTGCACTGTGTGAAATGCATGCATAAATGTCTTCTAGAAGCAGCAGGCTGTCGGGTTCAGGTGAGACCAGCAGCAGCCTGTCTTGCTCAGGTAGACACAGCAGAGCAATGGGAGAGGGATGAGAAACATGGCAATTAGAAATAGGCAATTACTACTCCAGCTCTGATGTTTTTGTCACTTGGATGACCCAGTCTGTTTCTCCTTCAGCACTGCTCTGCTCAAAGCAATCTTCGCAGTGCTGCTGGCATCACCAGACAGAAATAATTCCTTGGTGTTTATGAAGTGCCCAGAAATGTATCTGTTGCAACAATGAGGGCAATTTGGGCATTGCTTAAGTAGGTCTCACAAAGGTAGTAGAAAATACCTGCAATTAACTGTTCCCTGAAGCATTTCAGTCTAGAAATGGGGAAAGGTGGGGGGGAAAAGGGCAATGTGTGGGAAAAACATCTCCTATATGCAGAGATCTTTGTTCTTCAGGTTATTCTCAAACCTCCCTGCCCCAGGATGGCTTGCAGGTGGTGGAGCAAGCCTCCTTTTCCCACTGCACCAGCACTTCTGCCTGTCCTTGAGTGTCTGTTTCCCAGTTCATGCCACTGAACAGAGCTGCAGGTGTCCCATGGAAATCCATTGAGCTCTGCAATCTGTACTGACAGTCTCCAGACCCTGATGGTTCTGGGGCTGTGCTGCCAGGGCTGTGCCAATGGGATTATTAGAGCATTTAGCCTGTGGTTGGGCAGCCTGGGAATGGCACTGCACGTGCCTCAGCCGTGGGGCTAGAAGTGCTGCCAGACCTGAGGCGTGGGGATCAGCCAGGCTGGCTGGCTGCTCTGGCTGGTGATTATGCATTGTAGAGGGAAGGTAACTTTTAACTGAAGTACAAAAGAAAGACAATAATGAGCACTTATATTACTGCTTCAGTGCCCACATAAAGACTTGAGATGGTTTTATTAAAGATTACTCGATTAGAAATTATTTTACTAAATGTCTGCCTGCTGTCTGCAGCCCACCAGCCTTCCATTGAAGCACCTCACCTAAATGAAAAGGCGACTGCTGAGTCCCCTTTCATCTCTCTTATTTGCCTTTAGGAACCAAAGGAGGGGCCAGACCTGGCTGGTGGTGGCGGCAGAGCCTGGGATGAGCATGGCAAAGGATCAGACGTCCTTGGGAAATTTATGCCATGCAGTTACTGGCTTTGAAAAGAAGAAGAAAATAAAAGCTGTGTCTTCCTAATGGGCGTTTATCATGGAGCAAGAGAAAAGAAAAAAGAAAGAAAAGAGAATAGAGAAGAGAGAAAAGACTGCTCCTGCCCAGGGGGTTGTGCATGCTACCATGCTGTTGGTTGGTGGCAAACTCCTGAAGTTAAGCTTTTTCTGCTTCTGTTTTCCAGGAATTAGATAGGTTATTCTCCAGTTACAACTGATACACATTACAGAGTTGTAGTGAAAATTGTCTGGCCTTAACCCAACAACCATAAAGGAGAAATGCTTCATAATTCAGTTCAGTGAGCAAGTACAGGTCAAGTTGTTTATTAATTTAACCTGTTCTCCCATCTTGACCCAGACCAGTCACAATGGCTGCTGCCAAAATCCATTCAGTGGTTCCGTGGCTGGTCATGCAATTTCCTCCATCTGGCAAAGATGCCCAGACTCTGTCTAGATTTTGCCAGGAACCTCATAGTGTACCTCCCACATCTGCATCCAGGATCCCACTTTGCCACCATCATTCCTCACATGCACTGTTTGCTGTACTGGGACGGTGGACACTAGGGAAGGAGAACCTGCACTGGCCTGGCCGTGTTGCACAGCGCGGGGTCAGCCTTGGCCACAGGAGCTGGTGGCTTTCCCCAGAGGGAGACACAAACCCCTGCCCCCATGGCTGGCTGCTGGGCAGGGTTTTGCACAGCGTGGTTTGATAGCATCTGCACCAGGCCGAACCAGCAAGAGAAACTGGCCCCACTGCTGGTGGCACTGCCACGGGCAGGGCTGGGACTGGCAGCCCTGTGTGCCACCCCAGTGCCAGGGCCTCCAGCTGCAGCACCGACCTTGGGGTGGGAGTGAACCGTGCCCCCAGGCTCATTACTGGTGGGGCTGGTGGCTGCTATGGGAGGCAGGAGGTTAGAGCTGAGCCTGAGGAGGGGAGACCCAGAGAGAGGTGTGTCCATACTGAGCACCATAGGGTGGGAGGGATAGAAAGATTGGATGGATGGATGGATGGATGGATGGATGGATGGATGGATGGATGGATGGATGGATGGATGGATGGTCACAGAACCAACTGGGTTGGAAAAGACCTCTGATACTGAGTCCAACACCATATCAACTAGACCATGGCACTAAGTGACACATTCTTAAACACCTCCAGGGACGGTGACTCTACCAACACATTGCGCAGTCCACTCCAACGCCTAATCACCCTTTCAGTTAAGAAATTCTTCCTAATGTCCAACCTAAACCTCCCCTTGTGCAGGTTCAGGCTGTGTCCTATCGCCCTGGCTGGCCGGCGAGGTGCCGGTGCCGGTGCGGTGGCACCGCCTGGTGGCAGACGCCGGGACACGGCGGGGCGAGCGCAGCTGAAGCTGCGGGCGGCGGAAGGGGCGGACGGCGGAAGGGGCGGTGGAAGGGGCGGTAGAACGCGGCAGTCCGCCCGCCCCTTCCGTCGGCGGGGCGGCAGTGGCGGCACATGGGCAAGAAGCGGAGCGATGGGCTCGGGCGCTGCCTGCAGCGGCAGCGCGGGCTGGAGCGGCGCGGCGCCTCCTCGTGGGTACGCCGGGGGGCCGGGGAGGCGGGAGAGAGGTCGGGGCGGCCCGAGCTGACGGCGGTGTCCTGTCCCGGCAGCTCCACGCCAGCGAGGTGGTGGCCGAGCGCGGCCCGGAGCTGCGGTCGGCGCCCGAGCAGAGCCCGCTGGAGGAGTTCCTGGCCACGGCCGAGCTGGCCGGCACCCGCTTCGTGGCCGGTGAGCAGCTGGGACGGGCCTGGGGCTGCGGAGGGGACCCCGGGCCGGGGCGGCACCGGTTCTGGGCTGAGTGGGTGCCAATGGGAGCTGGCAGAGGGTCTGGCCCGCGGGAACTGGGGCAGGTTGTGAGGCCCTGAGCCAGGGCTGGGGTCAGCAGGGACAGGATGGGGTGGCAGGGGTAGCAGCGCTGGGGACAGGTGGCCTTGGATGACTGTCTCTCCTTTAGAGCGTCTGAATGCCCAGATCGTGTCTGCCCAGAGCTGCACGGGCCTGCTCACAGCACAGGAGGCCCAGCGCGTTCGGCAGCTGCAGCAGGAGAACCAGGAGTTCCTGCGCATCCCACGGAGGTGAGTTCTGCAGGGCTGCCTGGGTGCCCCTTGGCTGACTGGGCCTCCGGGGCTGATCCCTCTGGGCTGCAAGCCTGAGGACAGCCCTCAGGTTGGCAATACGCTGCTTTTGGAGAAGCCACTAACTAACCTATGTGAGCAGTCTGTAACCCACAGTACAGTGCCAGTCTGCCATGTGAGTGCTGCCAGTGCCAGCCTCTCTGGCCTGATGGTGCGGGTTTCCTGCCCAAAGCTTGGCACTGCTGAGGCAGGTGCATCCAGGGTGCCTGGTAAGCCTTTTCAGAGCTTTGTGAATGGTGAACAGAGAGATTAACCCCCATCTTAATGACCCTACAAAACTTAGCTCAAGAAAACAGCTTTGTAGTATCTGGTGTACGTGCTCTCTGCTAATGGAGTTTGGAAGGAACAAGGAAAGAAGGTGTATTTAAAGCTGCTGAAAACAGTTGCATGCACATCTGAACCATTATTTCAGCATAGCTGAATGTGTGGTTTTTATCTTCTATTTACTGAAGTAATGTAGCTGTACTGACTGCTATTTCTGACCACTCACTCCAAAGTATGTTTGTTATAGGCCACAGTGGGATAGGACAACCAGTGCAGAGGACTTGAAGCAAGCAGAGAGAGAGAGCTTTCTTGAGTGGAGGCGACAGCTTGCCCAGTGAGTATGCTGCTTGTGGCTGGGTAAGTAGCTGGTGGCATTTAGTGACACGGGAAGCAGCGGGTTGAACTTATCCTTGTCGGACCAATAAAACTATCATCTACTCAGTAGCTCTCTGTACTTGTTCTGGAAGGCTGGACATCCCTGCCACAGTGCAGCATGTCTTGGTGCTCAGCTCTGCAAAGCTCTCTTGTGTGTGCATGTTCTTTTAAATGAATTCAGGATGGCATGTGATGTTCTTAATTCACCTGTGAAGTAGAGGGTTACTGGATGTGTCTTTTAAAAGCAACAGTGCTGCTCTGAATAGAAGACCATGCTGCCAGCCTGCTGCATCCAGCAGCCTGTGCTGGTCTGGCACTGCATCTGCTGGCTTGGAGACTTGGGTGATGTCTGCTCACATCCTGCAAACCCATGCTTGCCCTGAGTAAAGTTGTGCAGGTGGTGTTAACGCCAACTTAAAGGTTGTATAGAGGTATTTCAGGTACCATGCCCAAATTTCAGGTTTTTTTCCAAGTGGTACTCAATTAAGAAAAAACTACTGGCACTTGGGATAACTTCTCTCATTTGTTATCATGGCTCTCAAATTTCACAGGCAGACTCTTGATGAGTTCTTGCTCTTTCCATCTTTTACCACTTCTGCATTGACAAGATCAGAAGCTGTTGTGTCACCACTAAACCAGTGCCACTGGTACAGCAGTGTACCTGAGGGCTTGATCTGTTTGAAAAATCATCAGAAATGGTATCTCTGTATGAGTTTGGTTTGATACTCTGTGCAAAACTAAAGCGTTCTGGATCTAGGGAAGACCTGGGAGTGAGCTTACAGCCTGTCATAGACCAAATGTGATGTTTTTTCTGTTTGCCTTAGCCTTGAGGAAGAGAAAAAGTTAATTCTTACCCCATTTGAAAGAAACTTGGAATTTTGGCGTCAGCTTTGGAGAGTCATTGAAAGAAGGTAAAGTATTTTGCTATCCACTTTTTAAAAAGTGATGTTGAATGTATTTTCCTGAATTGCAGCTTTTGAGACAAGCTTCAAGTGTCTCAGCACAGGAAAAATTATTAAGTTAGTAATGTTTTATTATCAGCACTGCAGTGATTTTGTTTTTGTGGTGCCTGCTAGCTCTCAGCAGTGTGATGGTGCAGTGCTTCACTGTGAGTCCCCAGTAACTGTGTTGGAGGCCTCCTTTGAGAAAGTGCCTTTGAGGTCTCTTGCCAAGATTAACCCTTCCCCTCCTTCCCAATCAAAATGCAGCAGCTGATGTTCAGGAGCAGGAGGCAAGGACTAAGTAATGTTGGGAAAGAAGGAACTTCTTGGTCCTTGTCTCTTTGCCACACAGAGAAGTTGCAGCAGTGCACAGAAGACAACAGGCTGTCATACCACAGGAATAGCTTTGTTTGCTCTGCTGAGCTGTAATACAATAAGAGTGCTATCTGCTACATTAATCTAACTGGGGCATTTAATTTCACTAGTTATTAGGCTTAAGATCATTTCATTTTACTTTTCTAAAATTGAAAAATGCTTCACCAGTGAGGTCATGGTGAGCTGGTCCTTTCACAGAAGGGCCTTTGTACTGAGTGCTGCTGGGCCCTTGGCTGGGAGAGTGCTGCTCAGGAGCATCCACTCTAGGGTATCATGATGTACACTGTGAGTGTGCAGGGTGTTTGGAGGTGACTGGAATGTGTCATTAATGCCTTTCTGCTCCTGTTGAAGCTTTTTATTTCATGTAGAGTGAGGATGCTGTCTCAGAAGTGAATGGAAAAGTCACTCAGTCCTTTAACCTTTCCAGATAATTTGATCTGTTATCAGCCTTTTCCATGAACTTGCTTCAAACTAGTTCCCAGCAGTGGCCTTCAGTAACTTCTCTGTATTCCATCCCAGTACAATGGTGTCAGCTTTCCCTCATATTGATCTTTGAATGTCTGTAACTGTGCAGTCCTCTTTGTACCCATGGGGCTTATTAAATTATTCTCTTGGGGGGGTTATTGATTTTTTTTTATGCATAACAAACAGCCTAGTGAAACTTGAAATTCTTCCATGTGACCTGTGGTGTTCTGAAGTTGTCCTGACTTAACAGAAATCCCTGTCAAACAAATGGAATTAGTATGTGATAATACCTGGCAGTATTTTAAATTACTTGCTTGGAAAAGTTCTAGTGGAAGAGGCTGTAGTAAAATTTTCCCCTCCTTTTGACAAAAGAACCATGAATGCCTTTGGGATCTGAAGCCATTGCATTTAATTAGTGTGTGGAAGTAATGAGTCCCGCTCGTGTATGTGGTGGCAACCTGGTCTCTGGGCTTGGAAGGTGTTTCCTAGAAGTATGTTGCAAGGCCTTGCTTGCATGGGGGAACAACATATTTTACTGAAATCTAAGGCTATTTTTTCATTGTTTTATGCTTTTTGTCACAAAAAGAGCACAGAGGAACTTCTGAAAATATCCAATAGCAAACACTTAGAATCTGTATGTCATTTGTGGGAGGCTTTGTACATCTTGTTCCATGCAAGGACAACAATGTTCCACTCACTGTGTAGGAAAACCACCTCTTCTTTCTCTCTGTAACCACCCTGCTGCAGTTGAGGATGAGAATAGACAGAAACAAAGTTGTATTACCACAGTTTTTAGTACCATTCTAAAAGATGGAGTACCACTACTGTCGTTCTTGCCTGCTGAGTATTTCTGAAGGGTAGATGGGTTGGCAAAATTGGCATGTTTTCTTCCCCCTTGCTGCCTGTACATTTGTGCAGGAGAATGAGCCAAGTGAGGAGGAAACACTGTATGGCAGTACTGGCTTGTAGCACAAGCATGGCTCTGTTGGGCAGGTGGGCTGCTGAGATGCTCTGTTGTTCAGTAAAGATATTTAGTAGGATAATACAATTGAAACTATTAAAATTCCAAGGAAAACCTAAAAATGAATAATTGCTGTGTCTTACTGCTTTCTTTGGGGCAATGTAAGAATGACTACTTCATGGGGCTTTCCTTTCCTTTTGCAGTGATATTGTAGTCCAGATAGTAGATGCCAGAAACCCCCTTCTGTTTAGATGTCAAGACCTGGTAAGTAAACAACTTTCTTGAATCTTGTCTTCATTTTATGTCTTAATGTTTATGTGATATATTTTTTGCTCAATGCATTCAGCCACCTTGAAGCTGTTTTGTTGTAGTGCCTGAGTGGATATCTTATTAATTCATAAAAGTATTCTGGCATGAAATTTTTTTTTTCTTTTGGTATTTCACACAGAATGTTGTGGATTTAGAGGCTCTTCTGCAGATGTTACATTGCAGATACTATTTTATTCCTCATTACCCATTAGAAGTGTCCTCACCTAAAGAATTGTCTTTTGTAAAAGCATAGTGGAATAAAAGTGGGTGAGGATTACAAAGGATCAAAAATTATTCAAGTGACAAGTTTGTAATGATAGGCTATAGAACACTGCATCAGGGAGACATGAAATTGCTCAAATAGTTATCTTAGGAGCTCCTGTTGCAGGTAGCTGATTAATATCTTGTCACAGCTCTAGGCAGACAAGGCATTTGCACACATGGCCAGCAACAAGCTGTATTGTGGTAGTTGCATGCTCCAATTTGTTCTTGTGGCTGTCTGCTGAACAGCACTTCCATCAACCTAGGGATGGTAAGCTTGGCTACACTCGTGTGCAGCTGCATGGGGTAATTTGTGTTGGTGATCTTGTGTTGTCTTGGGGTGGAAGGAGTTGAAACCAGAGGGCAAACTGATCCTTCTCTTGTTTTCTTTAGGAAAGTTATGTTAAGGAAGTCAGTAAAGACAAGGAGAACATGATCCTGATCAACAAAGCAGATTTGCTGAGTGAGGAGCAACGTGCTGCTTGGGCACAGTTCTTTGAGAAGGAGGGTGTCAAGGTGGTGTTCTGGTCAGCTCTGGCAGAGTGTGAACGGCTGTGTGGAGAATCAAAGGTACTGCAGGTGACCAGGTCAGACTGGGTCTGTGCTGGCTGCAGCTGGGAATAGATAAGCACTGGGTTGTCAGCTCTTGGGATCTGGCTGATGACAGCTCACTGAGCCAGCAGCAAGGCTTGGGGTTGTCTTTGCATTTCACCTCTGAACTGCTGTTCCCACAGGAACTGGGCTCTGATGGGGGAGCAGAGCACCCCAGCGGTTCTGAGGATGATGGCTCCAGTCAGGAAGATGACAACACAGCACAAGGAAGTGCAGAAAGAGCATCCACAGGCAGCACTTGGCAAAGTGCAAACCAGGCCCTGGGGAGTGATGATAACAGCAGCGATGAATATGAAGACTGTGAAGATGATGAAGAGGAGGACTGGCAAACCTGTTCTGAAGATGAAGCTGGTGACAGCATAAATGCTGTTGGTCCACAGAGGATGGAAAGCAGGACTGATGGTGCTGCAGTGCAGCACAGGGTGCAGGAGCAGAACAGGAACGTCAGGAACTTCAGCCATCTGGTACAGAGAGATGAGCTGCTGGAGATATTCAAAACTATGCACAATGGACCAAGGGTGAAGGATGGGGAAGTAAATGTTGGGCTGGTAAGTTGGACTTAGTGCCTAAATGGAACTTACTTAATCTAAATTCTAATTCCATGTGCCCTCCATGGGAAAAATTCATCCTGTAGTCTGGCTTCCCATAAGGGTATAAAAAGTGGCAAGCACAAACCACTGTGGGTTTTGTGCAAAGATTAATACTGAAGCTCCTAGAGCTCAGCGTGCCCCCCTGCTTGCCCTAGTTGGTTTTTTTTAGAACATTTTATTAAAAAACTTTTGTGTCAGAGCTCTGTGAGTCTTTTGGCATCACCCTGCCTAATAACATTTCACTTTGTCATCTAGGTGGGTTACCCTAATGTTGGCAAAAGTTCAACCATCAACACAATCCTTGGAAATAAGAAGGTGTCGGTGTCTGCTACACCAGGCCGTACAAAGCACTTCCAGGTACTGCTAACAAATAACATCAGTCTTTTTGTAATTTCTTCTCCCCAGTGGAAGAGAGCTTCATTATGACCTAGTTGCAACCACGTGCACTCACTGAGAACTCTGCCAGCCTGAACTATGGTCAGCAGAGTAGGTTGGAGAGGAGTGGTCTTGATGTGTATAATTTTGGAACTTTAATTCTTGCTTCTAAACTTGTGCTCGATTTTGAGTCACTCATGAGAGCTGCTGTGCAATGGGGCACGTTTTATATCTCTTGATTTTATTTAGTTACCTTGTCCCTTTCTTCCAACACCAGTCATGAGGAGAGAAGCTTTTTAACATGAGTGTTCCTCCAAGTAGCTTAAGGTCAAGGCTTCAAACTATCCTTGTCAACATCATGGCTGTGAATAAATGTAGTTTTGCTGATATTTTCATATTGATCAAACTTTGATTTTGAGGTAGCTGCTCCAATGCTATAGTGTGGGACCATTGTGGGATTTGTATTTTTTGAACTCCCAGCTGTTTCAGAAGGTCCAACACACTTAAAGGTTTCTGGAGTGCTTTCTCCTCTCCCATCAGACTGAAGAGCTGAAGATCTTGCTGCCCCCATCTGGACACCTTATTTAGGAACTTTGAAAAATGTTGCTGTCTTCTACATCTGATCTGCTTAATTCATTGGCTGGGACCAGCAGGGCAGATGTCTGTGTTAGTAGAATTTCTCCTTATTGTCATTTGCATCCATATTTCATCTGTGCATTTGAATTTTATTTTTTTTGTTCCTTTTACCTCCGTGGACACTGAGTTGCCATAGTGAACTAATAGGTTATTTATCATGTAGACCCTGTATGTGGAGCCTGGCCTGTGCCTTTGTGATTGCCCCGGTCTGGTGATGCCATCTTTCGTCTCTACCAAGGCAGAAATGATTTGTTCTGGAATTCTGCCTATAGATCAGATGAGGGACCACGTTCCACCTGTTTCTCTAATATCCTTTGCATGGGGTTTGTAAGAGGGCATGCAAGGGTTGGATCTGGAGTATGCCAAGTAGCGTGTTCCAGCCCTGCTAGCAGCACATGTGCTCATGCTTTGAGGGAGGTGGGACATACTGGATAACAGTCCTGCTGTGTTGGTCTTTTCCTATCTCATTTCAACTTAGTTGTGTTTTCAGACCTGTTATTTTTCTGGTTTGCAACAAAATCCAAAAGTCATTCTTTTGTGTGTGCTCCTAGAGTGACAAGGGCAAGATTACTTGTGTAGCTGTAAATGACAAAGTGGTTTCCTTCACTAGCTTATGTTTGCCAGCATATCCCACGAAACATTTTGGAAGCAACCTATGGAATAAATATCATAAGGCCAAGGGAAGATGAGGACCCAGATCGAAAGCCAACAGCTGAAGAGCTGCTAACAGCATATGGATGTGAGTGATGATCCTTTTAAAACCTGTCACCTCCACTGTGTGCATGGTCCTGAACATGGCCTTAGGAGAACATTGTAAAGTTCTCCTAAGCCTGAGTTTTTTGTGCATTGGACCTCTTTGATAGGACTTGCCCTGCTCTCAGGAATGGTCTTTGTTAATGGCTCGTCTCCTGTGGGAGTTGGAGTGGTGCTTTGCCAGTTTTATCTGACAGATGTAGTGATAGTGTGGAAGATACTGGTGGAATGCCCTGCCAGTCTATAGTGTGGTGCTCTTACCCTTTCAGATACCTCCCACCATCTGGGTCTGAATTAGACTTTGAAGAATGCAATGAATTCTCATTCTCTGCCTTTAAAACAAAAATAAAACCCCAGCAGTTTTCTCCTAGTAGGGAGGTGTCAGCTCTTATAATTTCTTTCAAGTCAGGGTGCTTCTGCAGTACCTTTACAGTCACCAAAGTTCTTCCCTTCTTTTTCCCCCTGCTTTCCCCAAGAGAAGTCTTATTCTAAGGGAGTATTTTTGAGAAAGAATATGAATGGGTGGTTAGGCAGCAGAGGAGAACACATTAACATTCTCTTGTACTTACAAAGAATATACTTTGGATTTCTCTTCCAGATATGAGGGGCTTTATGACATCTCATGGACAGCCAGACCAGCCGAGATCAGCTCGATATGTGTTAAAAGATTATGTCAATGTAAGTGCTTTCTACATCTGGGTTTTCTTCTCAGAGGTGAATTAAAGGTTGCACTGGAGTACAATAAAGTCAATTCTGTTTCTCTGGATAAAATCACCATGTATCAAAAGACTCTTGAGATTGGCCTGCTTTTGTGTTTTAAAAGAATAAATTGAATTTCTGAAGCTGCCTAATCTTAGAAAGGTGATTGCTTAAAAATATGCCAGCTAAAAAAATAATCATATCTCCAAAGTAGCTAGCAGATACTCAAGAAATGAACCCATAATGTACTGCTGGACCAATATTTGGCACAAAGGACTGTTGCTGTGAGTGTTGTAATACTGCATGCTGCTTTAGCACCTCTTGGCAACTTACTGTTGATAATTTCTTAATAGGATCCTCTGGTGCTCCTGAGAGTTTTGCTCTGTGTTGTTTGCATCTGGGCACTGCAGCTGCAAATGTTGCTTTGATGTAGAGGTGCAACAGTACTTAACCTTAGGAGTCAAGCCAGTTGTTGTCTGGGAGAAGAAATAAAGTGTACTGATAGTCTGCCAGTGTGAACCCCTAAACTTCAGGCCCTTCTTAGGTGTGGAGTTGTTTTCTTTCCTCTCTGACTGTCTTTTTAGTAATTAAGTCCCATTGCTTTCACAGGGGAAGCTGTTATATTGCCACCCACCTCCTGGTATTGACCCAAATGATTTTCAGCACCAACATCAAAGATGCCCTGACAGAACAACTTTGCAGGCCACTGGACAGGTGAAGCCTGAGAAAAATACCAAAGCAAAACAAATTGAAAATGTGGTGGACAAAACTTTTTTCCATCAGGTAAATTCTGGAAAAGATTTGTTCTAGGAATTTTTGCTGCAGCACTCATCTGTAGTTACTGGAGGAAAACCACCTTTGAGGATGGAGGTGTGCTGGGTTGAGTTAATGGTGTTTAATGCTGTGGGATTTGCATGTAATTTCTACCCAAGAGCTCTCTGTTCTTTTTATTACCTCCTAAATCACTGGGAATGTCCTCAGTGACAGAAAGATTGCTAGTGAGGTGTGCACAGATGATTTTTCAGAGGTCAGCAGGGTGACCCTTGTTGTTAGGAATCAGACATCAATCTTGAGCAAACAGGAGGGTGACTGGGAAGAAAGACAAGGAGGAATGACTTGACAACTGACCCAGAACATGGTTTGGAACTAACAGGTCCTTCCAAGTGACATTCCTTTCCTGAGCTGATGTATTTAGAGGCTGTGATAAGCTTTTTTAAGATAATTTAGTATTACATTGAGGTTTTGACTCAGAACCTGAAATCAGATGAAAAGAATACCAACTGATTTAAAATCCAGTTAAGAAATCTCAAAATTAGGTAGAAAATGGGAATTTTTCTTAACCTGTATGATTTGTGTTAGATCCTACAGGCATTTGTTTTGCCTCTACATGACTGAAAAAGTGTATTAAGACTTAGAGTGAAATATGAAATCCATAACTGACCAGATCTGCATACATGACAAGGATTAGAACAGGTTTTTGGCTGTGAACAGGATGGGTGATAGATAGCATGTTCCATTCTGTGTGGTTAGCTGGATGTGAAGACCATTTATTTAGCACAGCTAAGATAATCATGCATTTTGAAAACAAAAACTCAGGCTCTTTACAAAAAAAAAAAAAAGTGAGCTATTTCAGAAAACTATGACCTGAAAAGCATTTTTGGGATTACCAGACTGTTGCTCTGTCTGCCCAAAGTGCTGGCACAAGCTGCGAGCCCTGTCAGTGCTGCCCACGCTCCAGACTTGAGCAACTTATTTTGGTCTGTGGCTTTCCTGGGCGCCAGATTTATTTGTGAAGACAATTTGTTGTGCACAGAGCAGAGGCTGTGAGGATCCATCCTGGTGCTGGAGCTGGTGCTGGCTGGGACACGGTGTCACGTCAGTGGCAGACGCCGGGGACCCGGCACAGCTTGGCAGCTTCGGCTGCCTGCCGTGACCTTCCTGCAGCTCCGGAGCAGGGGCTGGGCAGGCCCTGCTGGGTTTGAGCTTGCTTGTGTCTGGTTCTACTGGCATACTGCAGTGGTTGAGGATCTTCTCCTTGGTCACTGGAGGTTGTGTCTCCTTTTCCAGGAGAACGTTCGTGCCCTGATGAAAGGGGTCCGGGCTGCCATGGGCTACCGGCCTGGGAGCGGCCTCGTGCCTGCAGCTGCACCCAACCCTGCCAACGTGGTGGGAAAGCCCTGGAAAAAACACGGGAACAGGAACAAGAAGGAGAAAATCCGCAGGATCACCAAGCACCTGGAGGCTTAGCTGTGGCACTGGTATCTTGCCTTTTCAGGGCAGGGACTGCACTGTCTCACAGGCCTTGATTGAGGGGGGAAAAAACAGATAAGTGGGCAACACTAGCTCACCTGGGAGCTCTCTGCACTGGATTGGCCTGGCAGGGGATGAGAGTAGGCTCTGGTGGCTGGAGTTCATCCCTTCTGTGAACAAAAGAGACCTGGCTGTTCCTGTTATCTGGAAGCCAGCCCAGACATTTGACTGCTGTTGAAACATCCTTTCAATGGGAGCAGATGGAGCTGTGCAGGAATGTTTTTTTCCTTCCATAAAGGATGTGTTTTATAGCTGTTGCAATCAAAGCAAGCCCTGGTAAAACTCAGTAAAATCTTTAAACAGTTGAATTTCAATGAGTGATGTTTGTTACATTTTGAGACACTATTGCTCTTTTTCTTTTTTTTTTTTTTTTTCTGGTCTTTAAGGCTTGTTTGTTGATTTGACAAAATGCTTTAGTGTGTTGACAAATAAGGTAGAATGATCTTTATTGCCCTCTTCCTTCTTAGCTATTCTCAGTCCTATTCTGTAGAATCTGTAACCACTCCCTATTTCCCAGCTTGAGCAGAGCACAGCACACTGTGCAAGGAAAATATTGCTTTTATATCCTTTACACTGAGCTGGTATCAGTTGTTTTCGTGTGACTTCCCACTGGTATTTTAAAACATTGGCTCCATATGACTGCCTAAAAATCTGGTGCTAATTTGTCCTTAAATATACTTGAGATTTTACTTCCTGTATGTGTGTCATGATCTGTCTCATTGCCCTAAGTCAGAGAATTGTCTATTAGCAGATTTTAATTGAGTACCTGAGTATTTGATGCTAAAAAGACTTTACTTACCTGGGGTCAGATTAAAGTGAGATTTACTTCTCAGCTGCCCTACTGAGAAAATGTTTGTGCCCTTGGTCAGAGCTCTTTGTTCCTTGTTCAGCACAGGGAGTAATGATAGGACTGGAAAAGCTCATGAAGACGAGTCATGCTTTGTTTTTAGGGGGTGGAAGGAATAACACATGATGCTGGTCTCTTGATGCTATAAAAAGGGATTGCTGTCTTGTAATTCTGTACTTTCCAGGCTTTAAATGTGGATGGAGAGATGAAAGCAACTGCTGAGCAAAGCCACAGCAAACCAAGCCAGTTTTGGCTTTGTGACCCTTTGTGTGTGTCCTGTACAGGCAGCTTGCACTGTGTATGCAGAGGGTCCCCTGACAGCAGAGCTCTCACCTCAGCTCCTGCTTTCCCTGGAGTGCCTGCTCTCAAGTTCCTAATTGGAGGGGAGATAGTTCCCTGCCATGTGTAAAGGTAAAGTATAATTACCCTGAATTAAAGTGGTCAGTGGTGTTTTAAATCAGTGTACCGTAGCAGAAAGTAGATTCTCAGGAGAGACTGTTTAATCTAGTTCTCCTGGAGAAGGTGATCTTTGCCTTTGTTTCCAAAAAAGGTTGTGCCTTAGCCAAATCACTCAGATCTTACTTCTCCACCCTCCTTGCAGGAAAGGTATCTGCTTTTGTTCCTTACAGTGCTTTAGGAACTTGATTACTCGGAAACACTCCTTAGTTTTTGTCCTGTTTTGTGTGAATCTATTACCTGTCAAACTGAGTATCTTTTATTGAAGGTCTAAAACATTTTTTTCTATTCTGTTTTTCTGCTTTAGAAACATTTTGAATTGTTAGCCTATGTTGCATGTACCCAAGTTCTCTTCTTTTGCATTGTCTGCCCTTTCCTGTTGGCTGGGTCTCCATGAGCCACCTTGCTGGACAAGCTGAGTCCTTATGTAGACCCTCCCAAATCTAGTGAGTGACAGAAATCCCCAGGGCCTGAGACTTGGGGTGACTGCTTGTTGCTTGCAGAAGCCTTTTGCCATGAGACCTGCCAAGCAACTTGCAGTGTTTGCCTGAGTGAGTGGAGGATAATGTAAATATGACCAAGCAAGTACTGTGTGCTCAGGTGTTAAATGCAAACTGCTCCTTGCTGTGCTAAAGGACTCTTGCCTCAACAGAAGAAGGATGTAAAGATCTGTTAATATTTCATGCTGTTACTGAGCAGTGAGCAGAATAGGTAAGAGGCAAATTAATGCTTTCCTGTGGTGGTTTGATATGTTGCTGAACCACATCCCTCACTGGGCAGTGCCAGCTAGGCCTTGCTGACAGCTCAGTACAGCACATGGCAGCAGCTGGCAGGCGTGAGGCCATGTGGGCACTGCTCATTGTCAGAGCCAGCACAAAGGAGACAATGTGCTCTGCCCTGGCCACCTGTGAATGAGCTTCTGCTGCTCCACTGCTGTCTGGAGAAGGCCAGTTTCCATTTTGGAGTGCTGTTTTCTTCAAGTGCCTTGTGTGTGTAGAGGGAGTGTGCAGGCTGCAACTGGTTCCAGTCTCTTCTTTGGGATCCCCAGCACCCCAGTGCTGTCTCCCCTTTCAGGCCACTTTCCTTTTAATGCATGCAGTTTGTTTTCCTGGCTGATGTTTCCTCCTGCACAGATACCTGCAGCAGAAATGCAGAACTGGTTTGGGAATATGTTTTGGAGCTGAACTGGCCTTTGATGGTATGTTGCACTTGCATTGTGACCTACAGCTCTCCCTGTATGTCTCTGCTGCCAGGTTCAGGGGGTCTCACTCCAGCCTGCAATCTGTCCCACAGCAGGTGGTGTCCCAGAGATCACGGGTGGGTCTGTGCTGGCTGCCACACCTGTGGGGCAGCACTGGCAGCCTGTGGTGGAATCACCAGCTCTGCCCTGGATGTCCAGAGAACTGGTGCTCTGCTTCACACACATTGCATGTGTGAGCTTGTCATTGCATGTCTGAGCAGCCATCTAGGCCATCTAGCTACTACAAAAAAGTGTTTTGCAGTCTTATTTTGAGGAAGAGTAGTTTTACTGTCTTCCTGAAAGCTGAAGCATCATGGGTGAGCAGTTGACAGGTAGGGATGCCAGGATGCAAATCCCTAAGCCACTCTCTTGTGGGTGCTGTGGCTCTTCTAACTGTAGTTGGTAGCAAGTGATGTAGGAGCTTCGTTCCCCTCAGCTTGGCAGAGCCAGCAGTACATAAATCCTCTGCCCATCACCCCACTGCAGACTGTGGGGCTGTCAGGGTCAGGTGTCTGATCTTTTCCCAACGTCTCAGGTCAAGGATCAAAGGGATGATGGCTTTTTGCACCAGGGAGTCTGCAGCAAGGGACGGCCATGTGGCATCTCGCTGGTTTTCTGCAGTCTCCACGTGGCCCAAAGCTCCTCGGTTGTGTGTCTGGAGGAGGCTGAACTGCCCCTCTCCTGCCGTTAGGGGCCGGCCTTTCCCAGGCAGAGGAGCAGCCCGGGTGCCCCCAGCAGCAGTGCCGGGTCCTGCTCCAGGTCAGGATCCCAGCTGAGGTGTGGCTCCCCGAGGACTCCCAGCCCAGCCCTGCAGAGTGGCTCATGAGCTGCCCTTCCCAGCCACCCCAGCAAGGAGGTGGCCGAGGGGACCACAATGGGGAGTGTGGCTCTGGCCACGGTAAGGCAGCAGCTGAGTCCAGGGCCTTTCAAGCTGTTCCTACAAAAATGAAGCAACTCTTTTCTAATTCTCTTGAGACACTGTTGCTTTAAAGTAAGAAGCAACCTTTCTTCTTTCCTCTCTGGTCACAGCTCCTTCCCTCCTGTGAGGAGCTTCAGGCCATTGCCTGGCCCCTGCAGGAGGGATCCTTTACCCCATTTGTCTGTGAGGAGCAGTTTTGTGCTGGACCCCTTCCCTGTGTGGTGGCTCTAGTCCAGCTTTTTTACTGAGTTTTTTCATTTTTTGCTGCAGAAGGAAAAAAATATATATTGGGGAAAATTATCCTGGGGCAGCTGGGAGAGGAGCAGGGAGCAGCTCTCCAGAAAATAATCTCTCCAAGCTAAATGCCTGAGGTGCCCAGGACATCTTGAGACCCAAAGAGAGGTCATGGTGAGGACAAGAGGAAAAGAAACCGCTACTGAGTCAGAGGAACTCTGCCCCAGTGTTCTTTCTTGCTGTGGCTGTGGGAAAAGGGTCTGTCCCATGGGTGGTGTCAGGGCAGGAGGACTGCATGTGCTGGGTGGAGCACACTTGGGTTTGCCCTTCTGGAAATGTCACCAGCCCTTCATCACTTGGGAGCTGAGGCAAAGAACCAGAAACATCATCCATGAGGGAAGGTCCTGCAGTCCAGCCAGGCTTTTTCTGCCTGCCCAAAGCAAAGGAAGCTGGAAGCATCTACAGAGCCCCTTTGTTTTGGTCAGCATTGATAGACCAGTGCAGGCTTGTCTGGGATTTCACAGCAAGAGTGTCTCTGCTTGGAGCTTCTCAGAACTGGCTGTGCTCAGGGCAGTGCAGGCTTGTCTGGGATTTCACAGGGTTTTCAGCAAGAGTGTCTCTGCTTGGAGCTTCTCAGAACTGGGTGTGCTCAGGGCAGTGCAGGGGGGGATGCTCAGGAATCACTGCTGTGTGGTCTCAGGGAAAAGGGATTCTCTTACTCTTGACACCACATCTTGCCTGGCCTCTCTGTGTGCTCCTGAGCCCTCTCCTCACACTGGATAGCAAGGAAAGTGTGTGAGAAAAATGGAAACCAGCACTGTTCTGCTTTGCCATGGAGAAAGGGAGAACCAAAAACTTTATAGTTTCAAATGCAGCCAGTTCCCCTTTCTGGAAGGAGGCAGTGCAGGTCCTGTGCTGCCCAGGGAGCTGCCTGGGGCTCCCTGGCACCCATGTGGGGCCTGGCCCCTTTCTCTTCACAGTGGGACTTGGAGGATGTGATGGTGCAATGGAGCCAGCCCAGCCCTGCTGCTCACCCTTGCTCTGTGCTGTGCCCAGGCACCTTCAGACAAGCTACAGCCCCTCCAGGATATCCAAGCACCTCAGCCAAACAAGCAATAAGCAGCAGAAGGTACTTCTTTGGGGTGCTCTGGGGTGCCACCACAGGCTGCCATGCCATGTTGTGCCTGAAGCACTGCCTAGTGGAGCAGGGACAGTTCCCAGCATCTTTCATGCTTGTCCTGCTGAGATAAGGCATGGGGGTTCCCCCTTTCTCACCACTGATGGCTTCCTTCTCTGGATCTGGGGCTTTGGGAGAGGTGCAGCCTCACAGCTGGATTCAAACCCATCAGTCTCCTCTTGTGATTGTGCTGCTGTTTCCCCCTGCATTTAGGCTTACAAGCCATGCCCAGTGGAATTGAAGCCAGCTGATGCACTCAGCAAGGCTGGAGAAAGGGACAGTACTCACTGTGGCTCACTGCTGGTGGCCACCACATTTCCTGGTAATCCCTGGCTCCTAATTTTAGCACCAAGAACCATGGACCAGTGAGATGGAAACCCATCCAGCAGGCTGAGTATGTCTTCAGTGCTCTGTGTGGAGGGCTGACCCATGATTCATTGTTGGCATGTAAGGAAGAAAGAAATGGAAAACTGTAGTGTTTCAATGCCTTGGTCAATTCTCATCGAGCTCTGCTGCCTGGCACTGCCATCCCTCTGAATGAACTGCTGAGCTGGCACCTGCCTTGGGCAGTGGAAAATGCACAGCTCATGAATGGGGTGAGGATGGGGCCTGGGGCCACCAGACCCTGCCTGGTTTGCCTGCAGCAGCAAAAAAAGCGTTTGCAGAGCTCCTGCTGATAAGAAGGGCCTGCATTCATATTTCCAAAGGCCTGAGCACATTGGTGAGTGGCAAGGCTCAGAAATCCAGACGCCAGACAATGGAAAGGCTGGAAGCATAAAGGAAAGGAAATTCTTCTGCTGTATTGCCTTTCCTATGGCGATAAGATAACCTCAAGTGAAACAAAAGTCCCTGCTGCAGACGCTGGGGTGGGCACCTCAGCTGCTCTCTGAAGCTCAAGAGGATGTCTGTGTGAGCTGGGATCTCCTGGCCAGAGGCTCTGGCTCTCACAGCTGTACAGTGGGCACAGGGGGCTCCCAGTGCTTCAGTGAGCCTTGGACCAGCAGCCTTGGCCTGCTCCTGCTCCATCCCATGGGAGCATCTGTGTCCTTCATTTACACTCCTGCAAGGGAAGTCGTAGAATAGTTTGGGTTGAAGGGGACCTTCAATGACCATCTAGTCCATCACCCCTGCAAGGAGCATCTTCAATTAGATCAGGTTGTTCAGAGCTCCATCTAACCCTGCTGTGAATGTTTCTTAGGATGAGGCAACAACCACCTCTCTGGGTAACCTGTTCCAGTGTTTCCCCTCATTGTAAAGAATTTCTGTCTCAAACCTAAATCTAAATTAATCCTCCTTCACCTTAAATCCATTACCTCTTGTCATATCACAACAGGCCTGACTAAAATGTTTGTCCTCATCTTTCTGGTAGGTCCCTTTCAAGTACTGAAAGGCAAATCTAAGGTCAGCTCCAAGCCTTTTCCTCTCCAGGCTAAACAGCCACAACTTTCTCAGCCTTTCCTCATAGGAGAGGTGTTCCAGCACTCTGATAATCTTTGTGGCCTCCTCTGGCCCTGCTCCATGTCCTTCTTATGCTGAGGACCCCATGGCTGGGTGCAGTCCTGCAGGTGGGGTCTCACCACAGCAGAGGGGCAGAATCTCCTTCCTCGCTTGTTGCCCATGCTGCTTTAGATGCAGCCCAGGACAGCTTTGGCTTTCTGAGCTGCCAGTGCACATTGCTGGCCCATATCCAGCCCCCCATCCACCAGCACCCCCAAATCCTTGGCAGGGCTGCTCTCAGTCTGTTCTGTATTGATATCAGGGCTTGCCTCAACCCAGGTGCAGGACCTTGCACTTGCCTTTGTTCAATCTCATGGAGTTCCCATGAACCCAGTTCTAGGGCTTGTACAGGTCCCTCTGGATGGCATCCCATCCTTCAAGGGTGTCAGTTGCATCACATAGCTTGGTGTCTCACTTTAAATCTTACTTTAAACACTTTGGAAGAGCTAAGAAAAATGAGGCCACAACATTTGCTAGTGATACATTTCAATTGGGTATGTGAACATCCCAAAGCTAGTGGCAGATGTTGAAAGCATTGCTGAGTGGCTGAGGAACAGTGTGACATGTTCTATGTGTTATAGGTTATTTTTCAGAGTGGGGGGACAGGGACAGAGTGGTGTCCATGTGGGCAGGAGTGGGAGCACGATCAGGTGCTACCAAAGAGAAGGCTGTCATGGGAGCAGTGCTGAGTGGGAGCTGGTTGGGAAAGGGCTGGAAGACAATCTAATGTCTTCCCCAGTGCCCAGAGCTAAACAGGCCCTGAGAAGAGGTGCAAGGGGCACAGGTGGCATCTCAGTAAGGATAGAGGTGAGCCTCTGCAGCACTGTCCTGTCCCAAAGAGGGGATATGATGGGATGGGTACCCTTGGGACAGCAGAGAAAAGGAAAGGAGGAGTGCCTCTGCTATGTCTCAGAGTAAGGGGACAGGGAAGTCTGAAATGGAGCTGGCTAGAGCCAAATTCAGATTATAGCCTGCAGGCTCAGAGCAGGCCCAGATTAACTGCGGAAATCATTGCAGGCTATTTTGGGCAGCAAGACTGGGATGAATGATGAGAGGAGTTCAGGGAGGCAGGCCAGGGCTGGCTCTTTGGCTCAGGAAGGCCCCAGGCTGTGGCACTGGGAGCGGCAGGGTGGCTGCAGGAGGTCACCCTGTGCTGACCTGCTCTGTGCTGGCCCCAGAGGTGGGTCCCAAGGGCTGCCTTGGTGTTCCGTCATTGACAGCTGCTCTTCAGAAAGCAGTGCGATGGGTGCTGTGCCCAGCAAGCAGTGCCTGCTCCCTTCTTGTGGGGGACCCAGGATGGGAGCCATGAAGATGCACACTGGTGTTTGGTCAGGCTGAAGGAAGGGACATTTCAGGGATCTGGCAAAGGGAGGAGCTATGCAGCAGAGGCTGGAGTACATCACACACTCCTGTGGTTTGCAATTTTCCAGTAGCTGCACTTGTCCTCTGCCCTGAGGTGCAGCAAGTGGAGATCAGTGGCCTCAGCCCTTTCAGATCTTGTATTCAGTTCACCTGGATTCAGCAGAGAGCTGAGCTGTTGGCATAGGGGGACATGCAGGAGTCAGCAGCAGCTTTGCTGGGATGGCTGTGACACTTGCAGCACTGTCAGTGTCTCCCTTCATCCAGCCCTGGGAAGCAGGAGCCAGCAGTACAGCAAAAAAAGGGCACAAAGCACCAAAACACCAGGTAGGTGTTGTACAGCTGTGCAGCATGGTTTGCTGTAACTTCTGCCTGCTCCCAGTAGCTGTCACTGGCTGCTTCTGCTGGGATATTGAGGGAGATAGCACTGGCACCAGCACCTCTGATGGAGATCACCCCAGGAGCAGCCACAGTTGTGCTTAGCGGGATGAAGAGCTGCCCAATGCATTGCACCAGAGTGAGGTTGGCTGCAGCTTCCATCATGGTCCCAGTGCTATTCCCTCTCCCAGGTGAGCTCAGCAGGTCGGGCAGGGATCCCCTGTGGATCATTGCAGGGTCATGCTGGCTGTCCCATGGCCATCAGTCACCCTGTGGTCTTCTCCTGCCCTGGGCTTGCAGCAGATGTGAGCCAAGCACCTGCTGCTCCCTGCTCTGCCAGGGAATGTGGTTTGTGGACTCACTGAACAGGCTTTTGGTCCTCATGACCCTGCTGGGGAGGGGCCCCAGGTGGCCTTGCAGCAGCAAGGAGCAGAGAGGTCACAGGGTGCTCTGCTCTCCTGTCTGCATGGATGCTTTGCAGGCAGAGATGGGTTCGTGGGTGGCTCTTAGTCTTCCTGATGAGATGATGTAAGCTCTCCAGGTGATGATCTTCTTTGCCCCGGGACTGGGAACAATGTGTGTCCTGTTGTAACCGGTATTGCAGGGGCCAGGCTGTCCCTGGGGTCAGGATGGCCACTGGCCACGCTGGGTCCCCATGTGGTGACAGCGCTAGGCTGAGTGCCTTTGAAGTGCCCTGCTGTGCTCTCTGCTCCGCTGTTGGACAGGATCTGAGCAGCCATTGTGCAAAGCAAAACAAACCCTTCCTATCTGTCCCAGGCTCAGAGCTCAGCTCTGCTTCCAGCTGTGAGGCTCCAGAGCCAGCACAGCCCTGCCAGAGACTGCTGATAACCATCTCCCCTTGCAAAAGAGTTCAAGTCCCTGCTCCAGGCAGGCGATGTCACCTTATCAGCACTTGAAGGCTCCTGATAAAGGGATCAATCTGACTTCAGCTGCATGCCCACCTGCAAACACAATGTGCTGGGTGCAGCCAAGGTGAGGGTGGCCAGGCCCACTGCTCCTTTCCTTTTGGGAGGGTCACGGCTGCCCAGACTCCGCAGGGCTCAGCCAGGGCTGGGAACAATAGTGGCCACTGGCGACCACAGGGGGGGCGATTACCGAGAATCATGTGCTCACCGGGCCGCTGCGGAGGCAATTTGTCAAAGTCCCGTTTTCCTTTCCCTGATAAGATAGGGCTCGAGGAATACAATAATGCTTTTCTGAGATACAATCGTGGCTCTTCTACCCGGCACACACGCAGGGGAAGCTAATTTTGGCCATGCTGGACTGGCAGGGGCCGAGAGGAGGCTTCTGTCTGCTGGGGCTGCAGTCCAAGGGCCAGGGAGACTCCCTAAGCCCCGAGGACTAGGACAGCCCTGGGGCTGGCACACTTCCTGCTCCCTGGGGCACTCCTGGAAGATGCTATAGCTGCAGAAGGAGCTGTTGCTGCTGCCTTCATGATAGGAGCTGATATGATGTGGCCCAGTGCTGCAGCTCTGCCAACACCTGCCAAGCCCTGTCCGAGACTGGGCAGCCGTGGGCAGCAGTGCTTCCCTTGCAGGCACCCAGCACATGTAGCTACACCTCACACCCTCTTCCCCCCTGCCCCATGCTTTGAACATTATCCCACCCCAAAGGTGGCACTAGGATGCCAGGCCAGTGTTCATGCCCTGGCCAAGGAAAGCTGCCCTCTCCCGGCTCTCTGCTCCATGGCAAGCTGGCCGAGCAGGGGGGGAAAGTAATCTTGGTTGCCCGTGGCAAGCCAGTCCCTCCACAGGCTGCTCCTGTGCCACCAGAGTCTCAAGGGGAAAGGAGTAAAAGACACCATTGGCAAAGGCAGACCTTGCACAATTCCAGCCTCCCTGGGAACCAGACCCTTTTAATAACATATACAGTATTTGTAGGTGGTGGATCTGGCTTTCCTCGGGAGGATAATGAGAAGCACACCCATCTGGCAGAGCTGACGTTTCCATTTTGGCATGTTGCTTGGGATGCACTTTCTGCACAGTTTGAAATCTGAGCATAATCCTATCTTCATGAACCACATTCACTAGTCTGATAATGTGACCCCACAAAAGGTCAATGGAAAAGTTAATATAATTTATTGGCTGATTTAAAAAAAAAAATCTAATCATCTCTTTTTCCTTTTTCCTGACCCCCCCACCCGCACCCAGTGCCCTGCTGACATTTTCCAGTCGTTCCCAAAACAATGGCCAGGGTGGGAATGCTCTGAGCGGGTGCAGCTTTAGAGGAGGCTTTTCCTGAGGGGCTGCAGATGCATCTGCCTGCTCAGGCCTCCCTTTCCAAGAGGTGTGTTGGGGGTGATGTGCTCAGCCAAGGTCACCAGCCCGGCCAGGGACAGGGCTGGCACCAGGTCAGGTTTGGGCAGGCCTGGTGGTTTCAGTGTTTGCTGGGTATCCTCTGTTCTGTGGGGTGACTGGAGTTCAGCTGCTGTGGACTGTGAGGAGACACACCTCTGTTGTTGATCATCTCTGCCAGTTCTGTAGCTGTGGAGAGTAGAGAAGGAGGATCCAGCCAATTCCTGGGAGTCAGGCAGTCTTGGATGAAGCCATCAAGGGCCCCAAGAACCTTTCTAGGGACACAGTGCCCTGGGAGGTGCCATGCTGCTTCTAGGCAGGGCTGCAAGAAGCTGCAGTGCACACAGGTGAGTTCCTATGCACAGCTGTGTGCCAAAGGGGACCTGCACTTGTTTTCCTCTCACTGTCCTCCCTTTGGGTTTCCCAGGCACCAGGAGCACCCACAGCATGCCCAGCCCGGGCTGTCTGCAGAGCCTCAAGTGCTGTTTGGAGCAATTAAAGCAGCCAGGTGTTTGTCAGGGCATGACCTGTCCTGGGGAAGCAGACGAGCTTGCTTGTTAGGGTGGAGCTGCAAAGTAATTACGAGCTGCAAAAATAATTAGACCTTTCTTACTCTGAAACCTCAGGGATAGAGAAGAAAGGACCCCAGAGGGCAAGGAAGGGTGAAAAGGATCCAGCGGCTTCTCTTTCAGCATTAGAAAAAGCCACTTTTGCTACTTCAAAGTCGTGGCTTTGGAGCTGCCACACTGCAGAGCTGAAGAAGAGGGCACTGGGAAAACATCTTCTGGCAAGAGCAGGGGAAGGAGAATCCCAGAACTGCCCATCACTGTCAGGCTCCAGCACTGCAAGGTCTATCAGGTGCTGCCACGGCTGTGCATGCAAAGCCTGGCTCCTGTCAGCAGCTGACTGCCCTTCCTGGCTTTTTCAGAGCACTGCTCCAGGCTGGCTCTTGCCAAGGAAAGACTGGAGAGATGGAGGGAGCCTGAGCAGTGTGGCTTGGAGGGCAGAGAGCAAAGGAAACACAGGTAACTTCTAAAGTCGGTAGTTTCAGAAAAGCAAAATGATGTTCTAATGTGGTGTAAATGATGTTCTCACCTTGTGCTTTGTAAAGCTGGTTTGTGCACCGGGCTGGCCTGGCTGTGCAGTTCTGCCTGCTGCCCACCCTGCCTGGCACTGCCCACCAGCAAACCCAGCCTCCCCAGTGCAGGGAAACTGGGCTCCCACACTGTGAGTGCTCCCCTGCCTTGCTTTCCAGTGTCTTGAAGGTGAGCTGACCTTCTCCAGCCCTTGCATAAGATGTTCTTTATCCATCAGCACATTCAGCTCCTGCTCTGTTCCAGCTGGTGCTGGGCCCTGTGGGCAGGGAATGCCAGTCCTGATGGCAGCAATGCTGCCAGTCTGGGGGTGGGTGGGGAGACACCGGGGCATCAGAGGGCACTGCAGAAGCACAGTGTCTCAGATCATCATAAACTCATGGACTTTGCCCACTTAGTTGAAATAACAGAGATGAAAAAGTTATTGAGGATGACTGATGGTGGGTCAAATGACCAGACAGCGTAACCTGCTTCATTCTCTGAGGCGCCATGCCAGGGAGAGGAGCTGCACACAGGCTTTGGTTCCAGCTTTGGAGAGCACAAAGCAGAAGAAAGGCTTCCCAGCCCTCTGCTTTGTTGTAACAGCACCGACTGCCAGTCTGCCAAGCACTTTCCCAGGAGATGCTGTGAGAACAAGGTTGCAGAGGTCAGTTTAGCAATAACTGCTTGATCTGCCCTGGACCATGCTAAAATTGTGTCCAGTTTCCAGATACAGCAAGAGTTACGAGTTGTTCCTTAACCTGGCTGGATGGAGGCATCTTGGTTTGGGATCTGTGATGAAGTCCTGGAGAAGTGGATGTGAAATGCCCCTGTTCCTGCCCCTGTTGCAGTCCTTGGTGGCATGGCTGTAACAGAGATTTGTGTTTGTCTACGTGGTGACAGGGTGTGCAAGGTGTCTCCTCACCTGGAGTTCAGAACACTTCAGCTCCTTACTGCCATCAGAGATGGCTGGGACAGTGGCCTGTGTGGAGCTCCAGCCTGGCCCAGAACAGCTGCAAGATCTGCTGCTTCTCTGCAAATGATGATGGAGGACAGAAGGTGAAATCAAGGGTTTCATATGCTATCAAATCAAGTCCAGGGCTTGGTTTACTTTTTTTTTTTGTTGTTTAGTAGGGTAACTTTGCTGTGATAAATATGTCTCAGAAAGTGGGAACCCAAATAGCAATAGTTCAAAGACATTTTTCCAGTGCCACACATTTAAGCTGCTCATCACAGCACAGCTTTGTTGGGTGAAGTGTAACAGGGATTGTGTCCTCTCTTCATGCCAAGGGTGTAAGAGCAAGGCACCAATTCACAGATCCTGAAGAATGTGACAGTGGTATTTCAGCAGCTCTAATGCTCTGCAGCCTGTGAAGGCTGCAGAGTAACTGAAAGGAAATATCTTTGGTTTTATTCACTTGGCTTTATTCCCAATTCAGTCTTTGATGCCATCAGCCTGGGATAATGAGTTTTCAGAGATATGCTGGAAATTAAGGAAATGAGTCTGATTAAGTCCTTTATACATACTTTGAGAGAGAAATGTGTAACAATAGAGGTATTAAAGGTCCTATTTTCAAGCAATTCTAATATGAAATCAAAACATTGAGCTGCTAGATGATGAGATCCATTAGTAGTGTGTTTGCATTCTTCAGCTGGAGAGGGTATCACCTTCTTCAGCTAGGAGAGTTGCCAGAGAGCTTGAATCTGTCCTCTGTGCTGGGTGGGCAGTGATCAGCAGATTCATTTCACAGTAAAATACTTGCAGCTAAATAATAAAAGCACAGACTCTTGTCCTTTGCCTGTTGTATTTTGCTGGGTAGAAGTGATGGTTTCTCAAGAGTCTCATGTTCAAGGTTTGTATATAGGGGTCTTTTAGCTCTGTTTAGCTAGTTGCTTTCTTTTTCTTAGCAGTCCTGGGGTAATTGAGCTGTAAATAGGTTACCTAGTATGGGGTTTATGCTGTCCATTGGTCAGGGTGGAACTCCCCCCCATTTACTGGGATACTTCCCAGTGAAGTCAGCAGTGTTGCAGGTACCTCCTGGGTCCCCTTGGCAACTTTTCCCTGTGGCTGGGACCACTGCTACCAAACTCAACCCTCTGTCACAGTGTGGCAGCCTTTGTTCTGCTGTTACCAGCCCCAGTGCTGATGTGGTGCCCCAGGATTTCAGCCCAGTCTGCAGGCTGGGTGGGACAAACCCTGTGCAAGCCATCAGGAAAGTGGTGTCCTTGGTGGAGACAATCCCTCAGGGAGCTTCTGTGCATGTGCTGCAGGGCAGCTCTCTGAAATGCTGTGGTGGAGGTGTGAAAGCTGATAACAGCACTCAAATCCCACTTCCTTGGGTATGATGTGATCTAGGCAAAGGCTGGCAGTCCCACTGACTGAAAGACTTCTGCCTTATTTTAAAAATAGAAGGGAGAGGGAAAGGGACAAGTACCAACAAAAAGGATAAGCCAAGTAGCTCTACAGTGATTCCATTAAGGCTGTGTAGTAGCAGGGAACCAGGAGAGGAGAGTGGAAGGTAAATTCTGTGGAGGGAACAGTCTTCAAAGCATCTGAGAAGTAATCTGGAGACAGGAGTGACCTCCTTTACTGCTTCCCATGGCAGTCATGAGCTAGCAAGAAGAATAGGAAAGCACAGTATTATTTTTTTTAATTTACTATAAAAAGTGACTTTTTAAGGTCTTGTTCAAGTAAATGGAGCAATGAATTCTCCTTTGCCTCTGACTGCTGTTGAAGACATGCAACTTATTAGATAGGCTGCTATTGTAGTGGAAATAACCAGCCAGGCTATTTTAAACCATGAAGAACTGGATGTCTGGGAAATGGGGGAAAATGGATTGGGTGGCACAAGAGAAAAGAAACTTAATCTGTGACAGTCTTGGGCACTTTGTACAATTTCCTCTTAAAGCGGTTTCACAAGCTCATCTGGCAGAGAAGTGATAAATTGTTCAACAACTCAGGCTTGCCAGAGTAGTTTAAGAGCTTTCAAAGGAAACTTTTAAGGACTTGTGGCTTTCAACTGCATGTGAATCATTTTGAAGAGTGAAACTATAATTGCTAACCTCCATTTAATGAGTTACCGTGTACCTGTCTGTGTTCATGAGCTCTGGCACTCAGTTCAAGAGTCATGCTCCCATGCAGATCCCATGCCTGTGTCCGAGAGCCCAGAGGGATGCCACTGCTGTTGCCAACCTACTGAACTTGAAAATCTAAGCTGGCAGAGCCTGCAAGCCACTGAGGTCAGAGAAGACACATGAAGGTAGTAGGAGGAGTGTCATGTGTACACACACAGCCAAGGCACAGAGCCATGTCCTTTCTCAGCCCCTTTTCTTATGAGCCTCTTTTTGTTTGCCTAAGGATGTATGGGGATTAGAGAGAGTGAGCTATGGGGATTTTATCCCCTGTGTAACACCCTTGCCAGGAAAATCAAACAAACAGGGCCAGAGGTGTCCCACAGGAGGCCCCACAGCTGTACTCAGGGAAGGCTTGTTGGTACAGGGCTAGCAGAGGTGTGCTTGCAGCATCTGGGACCAGATGTGGCCAGCTGGCTGCTGCTGCACTGCAGAGGTGGGTCCCATAACCTCCTCTGAGCTAAGGCACATATTTATACAGCCCTACCAGAAAAGGCAGGGTGGAACACGCTAATATATACACATTAAAGAGACTGAATAAATAAACAGTAGGTTCTGATTTATTTTCTCTGCTACTTGGATATCTTAGTTTTGGCACAAAATAGATTTCATACACAAATGTGATCCCCAGATAGGTTTTTGTCCTGCCTGATTTAGAAACCATGTGCAAAGGAGAAAAACTTCACAAATGTTCTTAAGGCATAATGATATTTATTCTGTTTGTTGCCAAAGCACATAAAATCCTTGGCCCCTTTCAGCTAGGTAATATACAGCAGGTAATTGTGCTGATCTCTGCCCTGGAGGATTTACAGTTACAGATGAGAGATAACAGTGGGTACAGTCAGACTGGGAAAGCACATAGAATGTGATTAGTCAGACTGAGACTCACTAAATGCTGTGCACTTAATTGGCATTGTTCAGCTCATTTGTGCCTCACCTGGGAGAGAGTGCAGGGCTCGGTGGGGCAAAGCCAGACAAGGAAAACAGCAAACGCCCTCGACACTGGGGGAAAGGTGATGGGAGGGAGCAGTTGAGAAATGTCATGTGTAAGAATCGTTCTGGTCACAGAAAGCTGTAAAGGACTTGTAAGTTTTATTATTAAGTGGGACTTGTACCCAGTTTTCAGGTGGAATATGTGTAACAATGCAATCAGAATCGTGATGGGCAGCCCATTAAGAAAGGCTGCAGGGTTTACCACTCCTGTCCTCAAGCCCCAGGCTGCTTATCTCCTCCTGAGCAAAGTCTGGAGGAATTACACTGTCTGTGAATGCCCATAACATTTCCAGAAGCACTGACAATGTTGGATTGTATTCTCTGGCTCATTTCCTCCTGCTAACCAATCCCTCAAAGGTGAACAGAATGGAGAAAAATTGTTGTTTTTCTTGCACTTTCTCTTGTAATTTACTTTATTTCTTCTACCAGGTTAAACACCTGATGTTTTAAAAGCACTGAATGCTCTGATTTCTGCCTGGAAATAACTTGTGATGCCCTGTGAGCCCTCTCTTCCCTAGGGAAGCTGCAGCCAGGAATGCTGCAGGAGAGCTGAGGTTGCCAGGCACTTCCAGCAGTACAAACCAGAGCAATGCCAAGAGAGCTGGAAAGCAGGGAGTGTGCCAACCACAAAATTAATCTCTGAGTTAATAAAAGCTTGCATGGTTTGAGGTTTGTGAAGCAATAAACGAGTTCAAATTTGCCAGTGACTGAAAAAGAAAAGCAATTAGGTGTTAAGGGAAACCTTCTAATGGGGATAAAGATAATACATTAGAATATACAATGCATTGAAAAATGTGATGAGGAATTAATCTTTAATTGAAAATTACTAAAGGAATTTTCATGAAGAACATAGAAATGTATATATCAAAGCAAACCTTTTAACTCCTTTTACTAATAGGGAATGATAGAGTAAGAGCTTCTGTTTAATAGCACTAATAATTTCATAATATTTTTCCTCTGAGTCATATGATAGACTCTTTTTACCAGTCAGTACTTCATCCAAAAAAAAAAAAAAATCTCCTTGGCTTCTCCTCATCATAGCAGTTTCTAGGTCTGCATGACCTAGAAAGCTGTTTGTACTAATGTGTTTTACCTCTGTTTTTCCAACACCCAGGCAGAAGGGTACCCACTTCAGTCTCCCCACAATCCTATGACTCTGCTAGCAAGTTTGCAAGGCTAAAAGAGGTTATGAGAAAAAGTGAACCAGAGGAAATACCTCAGTGTGATCCAGATGGACCTGGGGGAGTCCTTCATCAATGTGTTGTTAGATGACTCAAATGTGCACCATTTCAGTGGCATCAAAGGAGGCTTTTCTGGTTTTAAAACAAAACATCATCTTGCTCAAAAGGGAAGACTAGGCAACAATAAAGACATACATAGATGGGAATTTTGCAAGCTGATAGCAATGGGTAGTTTAGCAGTTTGCAAAAAGGGTAACTAGCTAGGGAAAGCCAGTTGGCCAATACCATTGATCACCAGTGCATTTCCTTGAGGCACAAATAAAATTCTAGCAGTGATTTAGGTTGGATGTTGGACGACAAAAATTGCAATTCAATGAAAAAATCCCCAAATTACTCAGTAATTTTTCAGTTCTTTGTTTAAAAAATTGACAGATTAGTGTCACCATATTGGAGGTATTTCACATGGTCTTTCACATGTAACCAGAGTGAATGAAAACCACTGGTTTATACCCATCTTAAAAACTTTCATGCAAAAGTATTTTAAGAATTGCCTGAGAAGATCAGAAACTCTTAGTACTGATTTCTCAGTAAAAACTGTATCACTGAATTTCCAGAGAACCAACGGAAGTAACTGCTGAGTCATTACACAAAACCCAGTAACTGGTGTGTGCCGGGTGAGCAGGGACAGAAGCTTGGCCAGGCTGACACCAGCCTTGGCGGGAGTGATGAGGTGTGCAGTCAACAGAGAATCAAACTGTGACAGCAGAGTTAGCACATTAACAGAAAATAGACGCTTTTGGGGTTTTTTTGAGTAGAGGAAGGCGTCCATCAGTCAGAGCAGCTCAGCGTTTTGTGTGGGTGGCTGCCAGAAGGGGCAGTTTTCTCATTTTGTTTTCCTCTTATTCCCTTAAACAGTGGTCACATGAGTGAATCAACTCACCCGGGCCAACAAAAAACTGTGTCTTTTCTTTCTATCACTGTCAGAATTTCCTGCTGGATTCCCATGCTCACCCCAGAGCTGTGGGGTCACTGGAGCTGCCAGGAAGCCCAGAGTGGTGCTGGGGTGATGTGATGTTCTGCCAGATGGATGTAACCCCTGTTCAGTCACTGCTGGGGTTGCATGCAATGAGATTAACAGTCAATGGCTCCCTTCATCTGCAATGGAGAAGAACTACTGGAAAAAATAGTATGTGAAAATACACATAGATCCTATTGTGGTTTACAAATCCTCTAAATGGTTTGCAGTGCTCTTCAAAATTGAGCAGTTGACAGAAGCAGGGATGGGTTATTAAAAGGAGGTGTAGATAGGACAATGGGAAAGATCCCTGATCCCTTCTGTCAGGCTGAGGGGAAGAGCTGAGTGAGTGACCCACCGTGGGGCTGGGCTTGTGTCCAGCACCTGAGCTGGGGTCTGTGATGGAGCCCCTCAGTGGTCACTCATGCCGTACAGGGATTCCCCTGAGGTGATCCCCACCCTCTGTCACCTCTGCCTAACATTCCCCGTGGTCACACTGAGTGGGATGTGCAGAGCTGCTCAACTGGTGCCTGTCAGTGTTCACCAGTGCTGGATGGAGCCAAATCCCCCAACAGCAGCCATAAAGCTCTTGGCCTGGCGTTGTTCCCTGTCCTGTGACAATGGATGAGGATGCTGGAGGGTAACTGGCAGAGCTGGACCTGAGAGGAGGTCCATGGAGACGTTTGCTGTCTAGGTTTTAGGGGCAGCACCAGCCCTCACTGCCACCCCTGTCCCAAGGGGACCCCTTTTCCTGCCCCACAGAGCCCTGCACAGCCATGTCCCCCTCTATCCATGTCCCCCCATATCCATGTCCC
Source organism: Agelaius tricolor (assembly GCF_023055355.1). Taxonomy (NCBI): domain Eukaryota; kingdom Metazoa; phylum Chordata; class Aves; order Passeriformes; family Icteridae; genus Agelaius; species Agelaius tricolor. Next base: position 14,404,732 of record NW_027269272.1, read on the forward strand.
CCCACATCCATGTCCCCCCACCCGTCTCCCCACGTGCTCCCTTGCCCCGCCCCCTGTCCCGCCCCTCTCACCGAGGCCCCGCCCCCTCCGGCCCCGCCCCCCGGCCCGCGCGGCACCCTCTCTTCCGGCGCCGAGCGGCGCTGGCGCGTGCCGCGCCGCCGTCACTTCCGTGCCCGCCCCGCCCCGCCCCGCTCAGCGCGGTCGGCGCGTGCAGCCGGTTGGCGGCCGATCCGCTCGCGCCTCGCGAGGCAGCCGCGCGCGGCGGGCGGGGTGGGGGGGGGGAGCGCCGGTCCCGCGCCGGTCCCGCGCCCGCCCCGCCGGCGATGGGGCTGCGCTGAGGCCGCCGGTGAGTGGGGCCGTGGGACCGCAGGCACGGCACGGCACGGCACGGCACGGCCCGGCCCGGCCCGGCCCGGCAGGTGAGGGAGGGTCCGCGGGCCTCCAGTGGCGCCCGCAATCTCCGCCGCGCCGGGCGCGACACGGCCGCCCGCAGCGCCCTTCAGCCGCGCCGGCCGCTGCTCCACCCGCGGCAGCCCCCGCGGGGCGGCCCGGCGCGGGCGCGGGGGTTGTGGCGGGGCCGGTGCCGTGGAGCGGGGCCCGGGGCCGGGGCGCGCGTGGCCGGGAGCGCGGTGCCCGGCATGTGGCGGCCGCCGGTGTCCGGACACGTGCGGCGCCGGCCCGGAGGCCAGGCCGCCCCCCGCCTTATCCAGGGGCCAACCCGGGCTGTTGGGGCCCCTCGGGCAGCTCTCCCGTGCCGCTCCCTCTGCCCTCTCAGCCCGGCCCGCGGTTCTGCCGGCGGCCCCGGTTCCCGAAGAGCGCGCGTTCCGCCGCCGGGGCACACGTCAGCGCGTTCTGCAGTGGCGGGGTCGGTGGCGAGTGCTGCTGGTCGTGTGCCAAAGAGAAACTTTCGCAGCCCGAGATGAGGACTCAGTGCGTCTCATCCTTTTTTCAGCACATGAGTCAGTGCATGCTGCAGCTGCAGCTGCTGCTGCTGCTGCTGACAAAGGTTCCAGAGCACGTTTCCCTCAGCTGAGCCATGGAGCCGGGGATCTCGCACTGCGAGCACCTCTGACAGCCACTGCGTCATCCCTAAGGGGAGGCCTGTTTATGCCTGCGCAGGGATAAACAGCTGCTAGGTGAATTAAACACTGAGAACCTTCACAGCATTGCTGCTGAAGGTGAAGATAAACTTGAGTATCGACAGTACTGGCTCTGAAAGCTTGCTGCTGCCATCAGGCTCTGGCTTGCCTGCTGGGATCAGTGTATCCCTTCAGGTGCTGTAGTTGGAAGAGACTTTTGGAGTCCTTCAGGAAGCTGAGATAGCATAGCCTCCAGCAGTGGGAGATGTTAACTCTCAACTGTTCTAACATGAGTGCTGATGGTTTTCTGGCCACGCTGGCTGGCTGCTTCCTCCTCTGAGGTTGCTGAGATAGAATTCGTTAATGTGTTTTCTTTGCAGTTTGCACTCACTGCAATTGTATGGTGTTAGCAGGGGCAATCAAGATTATGTTTCATTTAGCCTATTCATTACTCTTTTTTTTTTGTTGTAGGTGACTCAGCTGTTGTATGTATGAGATTTGTCCGCACACTGGCTCTTCAGACAGGTTAGCAATATTTTTCAGCCATCAGTTCCATCATGTTTGAAAGAATTCCTACTTTTACCCTTTCTTAACATTTTGTACAACACCATTACATCCTGTAGAATATTGATTTTCTTGATCTTGTGAGAAACAGTTTTTTTGGCATTATTTAAATTTACTCTGTTGTGGTCCTTACTCTGTAAGTGTGGTCCTCATAAACTTAATGTCCCTGTATCAGTGTCATGAGTGACAGCAGTGTATCTTTATTACACCTATACTGAGGAAATGTTTGTCCTGGTATTTGGCATGACACTGATGGCTGCATACTGCTGCTTTTGTTAGCTGCATTTTCTGGTTAATTACAAGTACAGTTTCACAAAGTTTAAAGAAAATATGCTGTGTAAACTTTGAACTGTACAATTGAGTTGGAAATTGATTGGTACTGATCTAACCCTCCTGACTTCTAAGAAGCATATCATTAACATGATGTAGTGAAACAAAAATGCCATCTCTTGTTGGTGTAGTCACCTGTGGGAAAGAACACTGGCTTCTGGCTACATGGAGTGTTCCAGGGTGAACACCTAGGTCAGCTGTGAAAAACTGATGTGCTCCAAGGTTATCAGTTTTTAAAGTGCTTCAGAAAATGAGCAAGAGAGATCTTTTTGTTAACTGGTTTTGGCCAAGGCTGACTGTCTGTGACACAAGGAGGTGCAAGCAGTGAAGGGGGTCTGAGCAGTTCTGCAGACTCCAGCAGAGCTGCTGGGCAGCAGCTGCTGCTTTCCCAAATAGCTCCCGGGAGCAATGGGGCTGTTCCAAGCTCTGTTTCTGTCTTCCTGTAGTGCTGTCTAGACTTTGAGCTTGTTTTGCTCTCCCCACTTAATTTTTTGTTAGTTGTCTTCTAGGATCAGGCATCTGTTCCTGTATTTGTTTTTCATTTGTTGCTAGTCTGTGGAGGACCTCATGGCATTGGTAGGCACTAATTCATCCCTAACTGCCTGGTCAGGAAGCTGCAGTGCCTCCAAGGGAGCCTGGGGGCTGCCTAGCAGGAAGGGAAGTTGCATCATGAAGTCTGAGTGATTGAGAAACTTTGTGATTCAGTCCCTTCTGCTCCTCTGCCATGTGACAGGCATGGCACATCAGACAAGCTGTTTTGCTGTCTTCCTAATCAATTATTTAAAAAGAAGGAAATATTTCTGTATTGACATGGAACCCTAAGATTATATTTTCTCATTTGCCTTGAGGACTGTCCTATTGTTTTCTGTGTGGAGTATAAAACAGCCAACAGGACATTGATTTTCTGTGGGATGAAGACAAATTCCATTTATTCTGTGGAAGTAAAATACCTTTATATTGTTAAAGCCAGGTCCAAGTGGAGTGTCCAGGTCATAGAGGAAATCAGTACTAGAGCTGGGAGCTGACATGGAAAGGTCAGGTTTTCATCAAGCTTTTTGACCATTGCACCCTTGTTTTCCTGGAAACATTCAGTTAACATTTGCTTTATTTCTGTAAACAACAGAAATCTGCAGCAGGGCATTACTTTGACTTAGCTTGTCCCAGGTCTGGTGTAGAAATTATTACTTCTGTTGTGATAAATGTCTCTATTGAGTGCTGTGCCCAGGCATCTGCAACTGCAGAGCCGGGAGCATGGTTGTAACACCTTCCTTATTTACCCTCTGTGTGGTAGACAGAGGATGGATGCCAGCATCATAAAGTCACCCCAGGACAGAACCTGATGGCAGCTGGCATGGAGAGAAGATGTGTCATTCCTTTATTGCCTTGTGAAACAAAGTCCTTTAGTTAAATCTTCTAAAACTCCTGAGTTCTGGAAATTAGAAAAAAGGGGTTTCCTTAGATTTAATTTACTCAGTGCCCAAACCTTATCAATGTAATGTGAACATAAATGTTCTGGCATTCCTGTTCAGGCTCATCTCTTGAATGTCTGCAAGAATTGCCTTGGAGAACAGAGCTTGTATTTAAGTGCAGGTTTTTTTGGGCAGGGATTACTGGTCTCCACAGCATGGCATGTACTAGGGTCAAACCTGCTTTGGGTCTGGAGTGGTGTTGTTGTGCAGATGAGTAGTTTTTGTGGGCTTTCAGTGGTGAAAAACCTCCCAATGTTCTGACTAGTGCTTGGATATGGTTTCGATTAGCATGAGAAAGTTCATACAAGACAAATCCTAGTTCAAAAATCCTAATTTTACGAGAAAACATTGAAAAAAGTGTTTTAAATAACAGTAATGCTAAAATGTTTCCCTTTCACTGTTACACAATGAGCTAAAAATAGTTTTCATTCATAAAAAAGCTGCTTCCTTTGTTAAATAATCTGCATAGCAGAGAACAAAAGTTCATTTTGTAGTAAACTGTAGCTGTATTATAGCTCCAAGTCTGACACCTTTTATTCCTGATTGAAATAAGACTGTAAACTTTAATTTTTGGTAGCTGAAAAGCAGGCTTAAATAAAAAGGATGGGTGTTCACAATTTCTGTTCAGGAGCTATGGATGTGATCTGCACAGAAAGCTGAAGTTCTGTGTCTTGCAGCTCCTTTTCTAAAATGTGTCATTTCTGCACCATCTTCATGGAGTGCTGTGCAGGGGTTGGGATTTTCATTTTTTCATTGTGTGTTTTTCATTTGAAAGAATTTAGCCCTTTTTTAAATGGTTCTACTTTATTAGAATTGTGTTATTGCATTGTTCATCTTAAAACAGCTCTTTGGATGTGGTAGTAGAACTGGTGGCAAGTCCATTACTTTTTAGTTGGCTTGAGATTTTTTATGTGGCATTTAAGACTAAAAGATCATCCTTCAAAATCAAAATACACAACTCTCTTTTTTTGACCTTTAGCAAAGTTAGATGGCAGTGATATTTTCAGTTTAGAGGCTACATGCAGTAACAAAAATGGCAGCTCCTTCAGGTTTTATTCTAGCTAGAAGATGTCAAAATGAAAGGTGATAAATGGCAATGGCTGTGAAATCACAGCTGATTCTTTTAAAGGATAGGAGAACAGTGTAATGAGAAGGGTATTGAGAAACAGGAGTAAGAGCAGCTTAACTGGCTTGGGATGCAAGAAGAAAATATCAATAGAATGTGAAATTGACTCACATTGTGAAGAACATGTGAAAAAGACAAGTAGGGGCAGATATCACAAAGGCTGACAGGGCAAATGGAATGGCAAGTAGCAAGAGATATAAAAGTCTCAAGCTACCTGTAAAAGTATCTTAGTAAGATTGGGAAATGCTCATTTGATTTGGTGGGGAGAGCACAGTCTGCAGGAGGTGCAGAACATCTGAAGGGTTTAGTGCCTATTTTGCTTGTCTTTCACATAGTGTCATGCAGGTGCTTAATCTTGTGAATATTTGTGACAAGGTAATATTTTACACTACAGCATACTTCCACTAGATGTTTCTGTGTCAACTGGCCCTGATAAGTTTCACTGTACAATTCTTAAAACTGCTCAAAAATATTATCTGGAACTACTCAGAAGTACTAGAAGGTTGGCACAGGATGAGTCTTCAGTCAGTTACAAAGAAGAAGAGCTGAGGAAGATGAGTTACAGCCTGACAGTTCAGTTTGTCCCAGTTTTTTCCATCAGTTGAGATTAATGAGCAAACATTCTGTTTTCAAGTGCTTGGAAGATACAGCAGCATGAACTGATTTGTGGGAAAAGTAATTGTGTCTGAAGTCTTGATACCTTTTTACTGCAGAGCAGAAGGCTCAGTGGCTATAGCAGAAGCAGTGGAGGTTTAGTCTCCTGAATTGATTGATTTAAAAAGGTTGTTCCTCATTTTAATGGCCTCATAAGTAAATGGAGGCATGATCTGGGGGTAGATGATCCTATCTGAAGAACTGTAATTAGCAATTTGGTGTTAAAATGAGAAGTTATGTTGAAGGATTCTGTCCTGGGTCCTGGCCTTTAATGAAAATATTAGTCAGCTGGCTGATTAAATGTGCTTATTAAATTCACAGGGACTGTGTTGTAGGACATGATGAGCGTTCAAAATAACCTGAAAAAATCACACAACATTCAGTTGTTCAAATGCAGGTACTGCACTTAGGCAGGAATTGCCAGCTGTTGAAATGCAGGGTGAAGAATAACGGGTTAGCTACTAGAAAAAGGACCTGGGGGTGTACTGGATCACAAGTTGAACATGAGTCAGTGTCATGCTGTTTTGCAGAAAAGGCAAATATCTTACTGGGATGTTCAAACAGAAGTATTGTCTGAGAGACATAAAGTTTGAATCCATTGGCTTTATTTGCTGTTGATGTACAGTCTGTGCAGACAGCATCAGTTTTGGGTGCCAAGATTCAAGAAGAATTTGGACCACTTGGAAGGAGTTCAGAGTAGAGAAATGAGAGTAATCAGAGTTCGAGGAAACAACTTCATAAATGTGGAAGAAAATCCAAGTTATTTTGGCAAGAGATGAGGAGTTTAGGGGGAATGTAAGAGATTTCAAGTATTTAAAAGATTTGTAAGAAGGGAATGCTATTTTCAGTGGCCATGATGGGCACATTGAAGTGGGATTAACTTTTGTCACAGAAAACACCAATTAAGTTTTCAACATTTCTCACAGTTAACGTAGAACTTTAAGAAGTCTTTACTTGTGGCCATGAAGAACAAGTTTGTGTGTTTAGAAGGAGTGGTATATGGTTTAGGTTGGAGAATAGACTAAACTCACAATTAATGTCCCTTTACAAAATGTCCCATTTTGTAAGATTCTAGTTTTGGTTGATGTTGTGTTTGAGCCAGTGAGGGAGAAATAGACAGGATTCTTTTTGTCAATCTCTTGGTCATATCATGTGGGTGTAGATCTTGTACAAGTTCAGATGGTTAGAGCTGTGGTGCTTGTATTGGTTTGGAAATACACAGTGTTTGGGATTACTTTCTTCCCTTGGATGCTCACTCCTGTGAATGGAGTGAGGTTTCTTGTGCTGTCAGGGTGTTCTAAACCTCCATGGTGGAGGTACTGCATGTTAGCAATGTCTGTGTGAGTTAAACCTAGCAGAGCACTGATGAATTTACATTCATTTTAGTTGTCTTGGTAGCTTTCAGATTACTGCTTTGTCTTCAGGTGATAATTTTATGATGTTTGTCATCCATAGTTAAAAGGTCCACCTTGGGCTTTGAGGATCTCTTTGCAGTTCCCATACTGTGGTATATTTGCCACTGCAGGGATCCTCACTATGTGAGGATGGACTCATGGCAAAGTGGAAGGTCCAACTGTGAGTATAGCCATGCTATTTTATATATCATTGTTTTTATGCAGTGTTATCATTGCTTTTGATTGTCTGAAGTAGACTGCATGGCAAAACAAAGGATCCAGCTCATCCTTCTATTTCAGCAATCGATTTGTAATGTAACTGCAATGTGTGAAAACACTTCAATTAATCCTCTGCATTTTGCTGCCATATCATGTCTCCAAATCATTGAAGAAAAGTACAGCTACCCTCATGACCTCTGCCCTTAAGATCTGCTATGGTGTTTCACATCAACAATAGCAAGAGCTTATTTTCTGGAGGCTGCATTTAGTGCAGCAGCAGATAGCAGTAGCTGAAAGGTCAATGACAGGGATAATGGTTGGCCTCTGGTGGGGAGATTGTACAGTTGAGTTGCATTACCTGCCTGACTTTACCTTTACCCTGTAATATTTACTGAACTGTTTAACTTTTGGGTACAGGTTAATTTCCTGAAAAGTCCTATTACTGTTGGCTAGAGATTTTTTTCTCTGGGGTGGGGGTAGTTTTTCTTACCTCTGTTTCTCAAACAGGGATCTATTTTTATCATACAGGCATGGAAGGTTCTTAACATTATCTGCTCTTGTCACCAAGTTGTGAAAGCTGGATCCAACGTCCAGTGAATTCAAAGGGTGGTTCCACTGGCTTGAGTGGCCTTGGCTGAGGGTGCTGCTGTCTGAAAGTGGTGCCTCTGTCACTAGAGCAGTACTCCAGATCTGACAAGCCAGGAAAAAGTTCTTTTCAGACCAACTGGTAATTCAAATGGAAACATACAAGGGCTGTTAAATGTGCAGTCTTGCAGAGTGCATTCTTTAGATTAACCCTATCTTCAGTTCATCCATTTAGTGAGGACCTCAAAACCTTAAGTAGTGCTTTGAGAGAGGGTCCTGACATTATTTTCCTGCATCATAGCCATGCTTTATTGCTAGAGGCAGCCTACTGAGCCTTAATATTGGCAATACTGAAGACTTGTGTTGGGGGTAATGGTGTTGAGTCCAATTCAGACAGCCAGACTTTAAATGCCAGCAGTGTATGGATGAAACACAGCTTCTGCTGTGTTACAGTTGTACTGTTGTGCTGGCCTTCAACTGCTTGGGTGAGATCAACCTGTGTGAAGGGCATGTGTCTGGGGCAGAGGCAGATGTAATGTGTCTGAGTGAACTTGAGCACTTGGAAAACCATTGTTGTGCAGTCTAAGTTGGTCAAAAGTCTACTTGTGCTCCTAACTTCTTAATTTTCCTTAATTCATCTACAAATTTTAATTTTTGATAGCAATATGATTTGCATTTGTTTATGAATTTGTCTTCTCCAGCAGTAATAACTTCAGTAATGAACAGGCAAAAATAAGAACACACAAATTTCACCACACAAATTGCATGCCTTTTGTAGGGTGAGAGCACAATGGAAAATAACTTAGGGTCTTGTCAGCCTGACAGAGTCCTTACTCAGTAGTGTGCAGATGGATTTGTTCTTATAGCACCCTTCCTTCTGCCACCCTTTCCATTACCCAGCAAAATCCCTTCCCCAGAGACAGGTTTTTTAAAAGGAAGACTGTTGGCATGATTGCATTCTGAGCATGTATTGTGGAGGACTTCTATGCCTTAAGCTGGTACTGCTGTGCTGGTAGCATTTGTAACCCCAGTTCTTATGCTGTGGTCATTTCAGTAGCGACTGTCTGGTGTGTTTAGTAGTGGCTGTCTCTGATGGAGATGCTGTTCCACATAAGTCCATTGCTGAAACAGGTCATGGAAGTCCTTGGCTCTGGTTTCAGAGCAGAGTATTTTGAATTAGTGCAGTCTGCACCTTGCATTTGGAACAAATGTATAGTCTCAGTTTCCTGCTTGCTGTCATCCTCTGCTGGCATAAATGTCTGTGAAGAAACAGTATCTTAAATGCCAGAATTGTCTGTGTGGCTGAAATCTGATAACACTTGTATGTACCATTGGTGGGTGTGGTGGCAGAACTCATGCAGCCTTGTAGTCAAGTCAGTGTTGCTGGTTGATGAGGTACTGTCAACAGAAGAATGTATTGGGTTGAGAATATTTTGGTGTGCACTCAGAAAATACTTTTTGTTGGCCTAGCTTAATGGAAGTAGTTCACCTTTTGTAAAGCTCATTTATTTTGGAGGCTAATTTTTGGTAGTGCAGACATTGTGCTATAATGCAGTTTGCTAAGTTTGATAGGCAGTATATTATGGTGAATCATCTGTGTGGTGTTTTGCTCTATCCTCACATCTTACCTTTGCTGGATTCCTGAAGAGTGTGTTTTATATCTGTGTGTCTCTCTATCAGAGAACATCCTCATTCTTTGGTTACTAATTTTGATTTTAGCTAGGTTAGTGTTTTTCAATTTCAAAAGTGTGGTAGTATATACAGCTATGAAAAAGAACTTGGTACCTATAACATCAGCCTGAAAGATAGTAAAAACATAGTAACTGGTGGTTGATTCCTTTCTTAATGCCCCATAGAAAGGAGGTATGTTCAGAGCTTCAGTCTTTTTCAAACATTTTTGATTATTTTGCTTATATTCAGATGAAGTAGTTGATTGGCAGTTTGCTTTTCTGAATGCTGTAGGCAAGGAGAATCCAGAGCGCATGTTCATAAAGCTAATAGATTGAGGGTTAGAATAAGGGCAAAATGAATGCTCTGTGAATTCAGGAATTCTTTGCAGGATGATGGCAAGCTTAAAATGTGCCACAAAATAATTTTTAAAACCCCAGGAAAAATCCAGTTAGTAATAAATAAGGTGATAGGGTATTTGGCTCTTGAGACTCTTGAACTGCAAGTCCCTGGGACTGGAGATTGTGCACTGGGGAGCATCATTATGTGACTCTCTCTGTGCTGTCTCCTTGACTGCAGGGGAAATGCACATTTGATCTGACCTTTCTGGACCATTGTTTTGTTGCTCTATTAGCCTTTCTGTTCTTCCATGCCACTGATACAAAGAGTATGGAGTTAAAGCTACTGGGGCATTTAGTATAAGTGAAATGGTGGCAGTCCGCAGTGGTACTTGAGGAAGCTGACCTCTGTTTTCACCTAACATTTATGAAAAAGCAAGGCTGAAGGGGGAAAGCTGGGTCGAGCATCTGGACTAGAGCTGTCTGGGAAGAGGCTACTTCTGAATATATGGCTAGACAGTGGTGATATTTCAGTTAGTGAGGTCAATGCTTGAGGAAAAAGCACTCCTTGATACACTTCACTTACTCGAAGCATTTCAGTCTTGCTTTTAAGGAAACTTTCCTCCTCAGGGAGGAGAAGATGGATACAGTTACACTTCTTAATACTGTTATAAAAATTTTTATAGCTAGGAAAGAAAGAAGAGTTCTAAAAAAGGTATTTCAAACAGAGATAAAAATGTTGCTCTAGACAAGATATGTTAAAGCAGAATTTCTCCTTTAAGGTAAGTGTACAGGATAAAAGTTAACTATAAATGGACTGATAAGCAAAAGCTATTACTTGTGGTAGAAGTAAGATTCAAGACCTTTGCTGATGGTCATTAGGACTGAGAAGATTGCAGCAGCAGTTGAAGGGATATCCCTTGTCAGATTTTTGCAGTCTGTTTATACAGGAGATATCTCCCACTGCTGATGCTGTGGAAGTCATTCCCAAGGGGCACAGAAGCCCTGAATAGTGTCATTTAAACAGAGCTATTTAAGGCAGTGATGAAATGTATTGTAGTAGGATGTGGGGAGTTAATTTAATTTCATGGATTGTAGAAGTCCTTCTCTGAAATACAACTGTTTACTAAATCTCTGAAGCTCTTCTGGGTTTGTAGGGCTGTTCTGAATGACTGGGACATGGTAGCTAGGTGGATGTGGGCCAGGGTTTGTTACAAGCAGGGAGTTAAATGTTACAGTCCTGTATGTCGGTTCTCTTGTCTTTGTCAAACTTCTTTTCATGGAAATAGAGTGTGCAACTTTTCCCCCTAGATTTTTTCATCTTGCCGTAGTTCTGAGTGTAAATTAATCAATTTCAGGAGTTAAGCGGTCAGGTTCTATAAATTCCTGTGCATAAAAAATTGTCCTGTACAGCAGTTCAGTCTTGGGATGGAACTCATTTTCAGATTTTTGTGTTAATTATTTCAGTTACTGTAATTTGAGATCAAAACAAATAATTTGTCATATGTGATATCTTAAATTGAATCTATACAGTCTTTTAACATTAATATTTAGTGTTGGTATATGATATTTAGAGTTTTAACAGTATCTGTGATGCACAGTATTTCTATTGATTGACAAGTTTGCAGACAAGAGCTTTTTCCTTGAAGTGTTTCTGATCTAAGTTAAGTGAATGTATCACATACACTGTGGTACATTCAAACTTTGTGTCAATTTATTATGACTAGTTTAAAAAATTGTGCTTTCAGTAAACAGTAGAACCCACTGGTTTAATGTATACATTTTCTTACAGAATACATTTTTAGAAATTAGTACAATTTGGTGTGTAATTAGTACAATCTGTTATTCAGGAATATATTCTTGTGTTCTGTACTTTTAGTAGTTACATGGTTGAACTTTAGAATATCTAAGTTTTGCATTTTGAGTTCAGGAAACTGAAGAAATACTGTTGCTTTGTCTGAGAATGCTTTGCTGAAAGCAGTGAAGTCATAATTAGGATGGGAAAGGAAGATGTGAAAGCCAATTGCTTGCTTACGATGAGTGTGACTGCTGTAGTCGTAGCTGTATGCCACTATATGGCAAAAGTTAAATGTCTAAACTTCAGAGGAAAGTTCATCTCTTGTGATTAGTCCAGTTGTGCTTGATGATCTCCTTGCAGACGAAGGGAAATTTGATTCAAATGTTCTTATGTTAACCTCAAAAATATTTTCCAAGAATTTGAGAGGAAGAGGAAAAAAAGTCATTGCCTCCTTTTATTGAGCATCCATACTACAAAAGCAAATATATCCCAGGAAGCAGATACTCTACATTGCACAATAAGGCGGCAGCCACACAGGAAAGGTTGGGCTCTTGGCACAGCCCCTAAGGGGAAATGCTTCCTTGAAAGGACCCATTGTTGCTGGGTCTGGGTCTTCAGACTCCCAGTTCTCCACTGGAATGGCTGTGGGTCTCTTGGTGCTGGGATGGGGCATCTTTGCCATCCCCATTATCTAACCAGAATAGTCTTGGTTATTTAATCACATAGAAGGGCTGAGTAAAGTTCACACCTCATGTGAGAAAAAACCATTTCTTTGGAAGCAGCCTCAGTACTCAGCTGTGCAGAGCTCATGCTGGGTGTAATGGCGCCATGCCTTACCCAAGATATTTGGAACAGTTTAACTTTCTCTTCCAAGAACAAACAAAACATAGTCTGTGAATTCTAACCCAAATGTCTGGTATACTCTTCCAAGAGACAAAAGAACTAATAAGCATCCAAAATAAATGTATGCTTTGTTGAACTCCCTGACTGTGGGACAGGTCTTCTTTCTCTCATGTCAGTTAGGTAAGAGATCGAGAAATCTGAAAAGAAATGGCTGAAGACTCTGTTTCTGCAAGCCTGAGAGTGGGAAACAAGCTTTGGGTAATTGTGAGTTTTGGTGCTTGGTTTCCAGTTGAAAATTTTCATTAATGTGAATAGCTGCTGCTTGAAGTAAGATAAATGAGATGGTGGGAAGGTTAGGTGGTAAAATGCTTGACTGATTGTCCTTGAGATGACCAACAGCTTTCCTAAATTCTCTTCCAACATATCTTCAACTTCTTCATTGCTGCTATATTAATAACAAATTTCTAAGTGATCTGAAAATAATGATCTGAAGACCAGTTAGAAAATAAGTTTTGAGTGTAGTATTAGCCTTAGTACTTCGTTATCATGATGAATTGACATACTGAGTTTATTGTTAGATGTAGAATTATCTTTCCTTAATGTAGCCTGTACTCTACTATAAACATTGCAATTGCTCTTACAGCCTGCAAAAAGTATACTTTACAAAGAATACACTCTACAAATGTAAATACAATTTTGGTTTGGTGATTGTTGGATACAATGGTCTTCCTTAGGCCTAAACACAGAAACAAAAGCTTGTATTATAACAGAAAGCCTAAGATGGGAAGTGATAAAATAGGTATTGAGTGGAGGGCTTTGTTAAAATTTAGCTCGTGTACTTGTAAAATTTCCATGTATTCATTAAACTATTATGTCATTCTTATTGTTAGAGCTTGGTTAGTTGACTAAAGTGTTAAGCTTTGTTTGTAGTACAAATTATAACCTTAACTCCTTTCAAAATGCAGTTGAAGGATTTTTGATCTTCAGTTATTTTAGTTTGTGTGTCTTACCCGAGCATCTGTTGTGCATTATGTGAATAAGTTAGCATTTAAGGGTTCAGCTGCAAGGTACTGGAGAGCTGTAAATGCATCAGCTCCCATTTCTGTAGGGTGCATTTCTTCTGTGAGGCTGCCTCTCAAGCTGAGCATCTCTTGTGTTTGTAAACCACATGCTTGTAAAAATACAGATATATTCAAATACTGAAAGCTTTACAAGTGCATTATGTGTGTAAGCTCATGGCAATGCATATTGAAGCAAAAGTCATAACCTTTTAGTCACAAAAATGTGATAGCCCCAGGCCTTTGAGTGGCATGGGTTTTGTGTTTTGGGGACAGGCAAAGAGGCTCTCTCATGTGGGATCAGGTTTGCCAGGTGGTGTGAGATGTCTCTGGCATTGTGCTGCTGCTCAGACATGGATCCTTCCAAGTCCAGGCTGTAGCAAAATCCATCTGGCACACACCATGGCTCTGGTCCTGGCTACCTGCAACACTGAGGCAGAATCAGAGGAGCAAAAATATAGAGTGCAGGCACACCTGTGTACAGAAGTTCCTTGGAGACTGAGAATCCAAAAAGAACAACTCAGAAACTCTTTCCTTAAAGGATGCACAGAGACTAATAGAGAATCTTGATTACAGACTGGTGACAAGATGTCATGAGGTGCATTTTAGCAGGACTTTCATATAGAAAGAAAGTCCTGTTTGAATAGATTTCAAGGTTTTTAATTGCAAATGTATTAAAGTGGTCCTTCTTTCATTCTCAGTGGCTGCAGATTCTGCCTGTCTTGTTTCAAAAGCTGCCAGTGGAGAAATTTTAGGAAATATAACATTATTTTTATAGATGCTAAAGTAGGATATCTTATGTAAAAGAGAAGGACTGGAAAGTAAATACAGAACTTATGTCCAAGACACTGTGGGCAGAAATCTTGATTCCATCCCTTGCAAGCTGGAAATGTTGTGTCCAAATTTGCTTTTTTGGTGATTGATTTTTAGCATGTGCAGCATATTATGAAATATGCTTTGAGAAGAACGTCCTTGTAAGCATTTTATAATCTTTTTTCTCAGCCTTGTGTCAAGGAAAATATTTATTTCCTCACATCAAGGAAAATGAATGGCCATCACTTTCTCCTAACGGTCAACTGTCTCCCAGGCTGAGTTTTCATCTTTCCTAAGAAGTCAGATGTATTTTCAGATGGAATATTTTCTTAGAAGATACATTCATTCCTCTTCCTGGCCCATTACAGCTCTTCCAGTCTGAGCATTTCTTCAGTTTTAATTTCATTACTGCTGGTATGGCAGAGATTGAGCATTAGCTGGTGTTTTGTGTATGTGTAGCAATTCTTTTACCTCTATTTTGGGCCCATTGCATGAATCCCAAAAACTTTCACTATAATGTTTGGAAAAAATGGACTTTTTGGTAAATTATCTCAGTGTGTGTGAATCTTATGGTACTGTAACAAGAATAAGCCCTAGTGGTAAACATTGCCTTTGTAAGGTCTATTCCCTTGTAGGGTTGTTTTCTTCTTGGAGTAAATTGTTAAAAGTATGGCTCTAAAGTGCAGAATTTTTGAATTTCTGAGTGACTAAATAATATTTGGCTTTCGAGCTGCAAAAAACCCCCTTTTTTTCCCTTGTGTTTTGGCAACTAGTTGGGATACAGTTCAAGGTGATGACTTTCAAGGTGTTTTTTATTCAGAAATATGAAAGGCTTTTCATGACATTGAGCTATTTAGAAACTTAATTTTTTAATAACAGAGGTGTAAGGTGGCTCTTAGTGGAGGATGTACTTGTTGTAAATAAGTTCTGAAAGAGGAGTATTAGTCCTTTAGTAGCCTATTTGGACCCAGGAGAGCATGGTGAGTCACTTACTAGGACAGTAGCTCAGATGTCAGGAATAGGAATTGTGTTTGATTGTTCTCTAGACAGGTCAGTCTAGGTTTTTTTGTTGTTAATTTTCTTCCTGTATTAGTTTACTTTGTTTGATTTATTTATTGAGAGTAATTACATAGGGTGCTGAGGAAGATTTACTTGTATTAATCTTTGCACAGAGGTGAATTTGAAGTTTGACCTCTCATGTGTCTCTTGCTTTTATTGTCTGCCTTGCTACATCTCTTGGTTTGCCTTTTGTATTCTTACCAAAGCAGAGCTGGTTGAGCCTTGCCTTGTACAGAAAATTTCCTTGTTTCTGTGATGTTCAGGTAGTGACAAAGTCTACTTTCTTAGCTGTACAGCACTCAGTCTCTAAAGGTTGTCTGATCTGGTGTGTGTGATTGCTTCATTATGCTGTGTGATAAAGTGCAAAATGCTGAGAGTGAGAAATGTGTGCATTTCTGACCCGCTGCCTTTAGCTCCTCAACGTGAACGTTGTTGTCTTCGCTCGCAAGCGCTGTAAATACAAGGAAGGGTTTGGTCAGAAGCATAGATGCTTTTAGCTGGGCAGATAGTATCAGGGCTTGTGCATAGCCCTGCGAGTGTCTGCAGGCTCCTGGGGAGGTATTTGTTGTTTGAATAGAAGGAGCTGGACCGGGCGGCCGATGCCTGGAAGCGCAGCCTCCGCGCCAGCCCGGCCACAGTCTTGCAATTGTTCGGCCACTCTGGAGGGAAGAGGAAAAAAAAAAGCATTCCAAGCAGTGCCAAATTTTCTTTGATATGTTAATCTTTTGATAACAGTTTGAAAAGCCCTTGGAGACTTTTTTTAGATTTTAGACAAAATAGTTCATTTGTCAGGACTTCCCTTGTAGATAGGGTCTCCGTTATTAAGAACTGCGTCGCTAACTCATGGTAACAAAAGCAAGTGCAGAGGACAGCTGCTGGACTGCTCGTTGGTAAGAGAAACTATTAGTTACTGCAGGACTTTTTACAAAAATCTGAAAAGAATAAAGTAGGGAGCGTTTAAGATACAAATGTGGAAGTTTACTCATGTATTTTAAGCAGACAGATGATAAGAGCATAAGCAAAATTAATAAGTTGATAATTTTTATATGTGTCCATACATGGATTTTATTAAAGACTTCAGCTTTAAAAAATGTTTTTTAATCTGAGAAATTTGGGGTTTAAATTGCCCTGTCGTTGCAGGAGATATCAAAAGTTTCTTCTTTTGGAGCTGTAATTTGTCCAGACTTTTAAAATTTTCTCTTGAAGCTATGAAACTGCCACTTATATTGAAAAACTGGAAGAGTAAACAGTGTATTATTTAGTTTTTAAGGATTGTGGAATTCAGACAAATGTTGAAGGCAATAGAGGGAAGATTGTCTTTGCTTCCCACCAAATCAATCTCTGAGGGTAAAATCAAACTCTAAGGGTAAAATTTGCACTGAAGTAGTTTACTAATTATGCCAGTTGTTAGAAAACTACCTTGAGGTAAGCCCGTAGTCCTTTGAAAGTGTGGCTTGCAGGAATCTTCAGGTGTACTGATGGAGACTTGCTCTGGTGTTTTTAGAACAATTTCCTTAATAAATACGCCATGACTTCACTTGCATCTATTATACTGTTGCTACAAATGTTTGTTACTTTCAAATATTTTGGTACAATTGCTTGGTATCCTGATTTAGTCAGGATAGATGAACAAATATGGAGTGGTGTAGTAATTGAGAAAAAGTGCAGCATTTTCTTCATTGTGAGGGATGCATATAGTTTTAAGCTCTGTACACTGCTGTAATTTCTTTAGTGATCCAATTTTTGATTTATTTTAGCTCCAAAATAAGCATCTTATTTGGACTTAAGTATCAACTTAGGTCTGAGGCTGCAGGTGCTGCTGTCCTGCTCACAGCTGCACACTCTTCAGGACAGTTACAAATTAGAAATGCTGTTCAACTAAATTTTTATATACTGTGTTTTGCAGAGTTGCAGTTTTACTGTTTAAGCTTGTGACTCAAATGTATGCTCTTAGAAATACTTAGCGTTCAGACACTGTTCAGCTGATCTCTAGACCATTTGTTAAATTTATTTCTACATTGTTACAAAATGTTGCAAGAGATTTCATTCTCTGAGTCTCGGTGGCAAGCCGCCTTTTCTTTTACAGACCTTTTTGATATTTTCTACTATTCTGATTCTAGAATATGCTTAGCTATACAGTAACAATGAAATAAGTAAGAATTATGAGTGGAGTGATAGTAACTTTCAGCATTTCCATTGGTTAGAAGTCTTTTTTCTTTAAAAGGTTGCTATTTTCAATTTGTTACAAGGGGCAGAGGATTTCTCTGGCTTTTCACTCCAGGGCCAGAGAGAGGCTGCATGACAGCCTGTAATGTGCATCAGAGGCACATTGTATTTGGATATTTCCATGTTCATTTTGCTTATTGCAAGTAGATTTCCACCTCACTTCAATTTGAGTACTAATAAAATGTCATACTTTCTTACTTGGTCTGGAAAGACCAAGGTTTATATTTAAATCTTTAATTAAAGGTTTAAAGTAATGTTTAATTCCCCATCATATTATAGAAGGAAGGAAGTAAAACTCAAATGCAGATTGCTAAAGTCTCTTCTGAACTGGTAAGGTTTTTTCAGTCTGACCCAGCAGCCTGAAGTCACCCAAGGAGGCAGCACCATGTGGTGGTGTTCAATCCCAGCTTTCAGCAGGGCAGTGGGACACAAACCCCAGAATTTACCCATTTGAACTCCTGGTGACATGCTTGGGCTGATGGTGTGCCAGAAGAGAAATGATAGGAGAGAAAGTGCAGTTCTTTCTTGTGGAATAGGAATAACTTTCATGACCCATCAATGAAGAAAATATTTCTATAATGCTTTTTAAGTTTAGAGATTTGAATTGGACTTTAATATGGAAAATTACCAGCAGTATGTGCCATGTTAAGAACTTGTGTTAGTTGAAGGTTGTTCAGTAAATGAGTCTGTATAAAATAATGCAGATGGAGCTAATGATGTGAGTCAGAAATAGCCTCCTCATTCTCCTCATGTATTCCCTGTCTGATTCTACCCAGCTGTTCAAAGAGCTTACTGAATCACAGGAATTATTGCTAGTGTTGAGATTTCCTTTCATACTTCTTCAGACCCACAACTTGATGTTCCTTCCCATTGCCTAAATGAAGGCAATTGCACTTCTCTCTCACACTGCCATGGTGTCCCATAAGGTCTCTGTGCTGATATATTGGCCAAATGAAAATCTCAGTTGAGATCCATTGATCTGGAAGCTATTTACATTTATTTTTCTGCCTGGTGCTTTCCTGTATCAAGCTCCTCCTTGATATGTCCATCAAGGTTGGAGAGTTGCCTGCAGGACCCTTTTTGATGTTACTGTACATGATAGTGGGGAAGTGTGTGTTTGTTAAAGAGCAAACTAGCTCAAGTATGATTAACCTAATAATTCTTTCCTGGACCTGTGAACTCTATTAGGAGTATAATTCTGTCAATACACAGAACATTTTCTGGCTGCATGACTTCTTGGTTGAAAATGTGATTTGTATGGTGTACATAAAGTTGTTTGATGTAATTAATTCGGAGATTGTCCTCAGGAGCTTTCTTAGCAGTCCTGTGTAGATGTAGGACAGCTTTTAACTGGTTCTATGTGTTACCTACATCTTTCCCAGGATAGAAAGCTCCTTAGTTAAGAAAAGTGGCAATTTAAATAAAAGTGTGGTTTAGAACTTTAATGACTAGTGTGGCTTAATTTCCAAGTAAATCTGCAGTAATATAGTATAGCAATAGAAAATTTTCAGCTTAACAAGTCAAAGAAAGTGTGAGCTGGTGTTCCCATCCAATGTTGGCAAGTTCTCTCCATTCAGAACAAAATGCCAACTGTATCAATCTATGAAGAACTGAGCTGCTTCTCACCTGAGACTCAGCTTTGTGCTGTGATGCAGTTCTCTCCTTTGAGTGTGTGCTTCTACTAGGACCTTATTCAGCAGTGGGAATAGATTTCTGAGGAGATCCAGTTTTGGGTAGCAAAGGAAACCTTTGCTGTTGGGTTCCTGCTTCATTTATTGGGTTAAGTGGGAAGGAGATGGTAGGTGGCAGAAAACACGTGTGGCTGTGATGCTGTAGATAAACTGCAGGAGGTGGGAACAGGGACCCTTTGAAGCTGGCATTGCTGGTGAATGTAAGTGCATGGATCCAGGGGCTGGCTTTGAGAGGATCTGACTTGTAGTCTGGAGATTTGGTTTGTGAAAATGTTGGGGACTTAATGGTAGAGAAGTTGGTAGTGATTGTACTAATTAACATTACTTATTAATAATAACATGTACTTATTAATAATAACAGCCTGAAAAAGGACAATTAGGGTAGCTGCTTGTGCTGTGACTTAATACTTTAGAGGATTGGTTATAAGCTGTGGTAGTAAGTGCTGTCTTCTGAGAGATTTATGTATGTGCAGTAAATGAAACTGAAGTGCAGAGAATTACAGTTAATCTGTGTCTTGGCAGGTGAGCACTGGCTATATCGTGATTTTAATTGTTGTGGTTTTTTGTTCCTGTGCATTAATTATAAATTGTATACAATTAACATGTACAGGGGTCCCCAAATGAAGGTTAGATGCAGTTTTAATTTCAAAAATTTGGTGGTTTGACACGGTACTTTTGATTTTTCTTGCTTCTGCAATGAGGAAAATTCTGATAAGCCTCACTGTATTTAACCTTTGTTAGTAGCTCTCCCCTTTTGGAGTAGGGATCTGTGTGCACTACATTCATCTTGTAGACAGTGCCATATTTTTTCCATGCCTTTTCTTATTCATGAAAATTGTGATCATAATCTGTTCTCAAAGCACTTCTCAAGATTAGCAACTGTGAGAGATTTTGATGCAAATTGAATAGTAGAGGAATTGGAAAGAGGGGGAAAGATGGACCAAAAAGCATGTCTTGATTTAGAAATAATGAACTGGGGACTAAATATTTTTGAGCAACTATTCATTCTGCTCAGATGAGAAGTGTAGCTCTCAGGGGTACTGTGCCTTTCCTCTTGAAGGATAGCCTGACTTGTGAAAGCATCTGATTGGAGCTATTACATATAGAGTGATACAAATGTGTAATACTAACCTACTTCTTTTAAGCTTTTTTTTTATTTACATTTCCATCATGAAGCTTGCAGAATGTACCAAAAACTGCTTGCTGCATGTAGAATGCAGCTGAGTTAAATTGGTACAAGCTTCTTCCTCCTCTTTTAGAGCCTGGTGTTTATGCAGGATTTCACTTGTATTTATCTGATGTTCCATCATAAAGTTTTATAGACCTCCTTGGATAGTTACTTCTAGAAACTAGTAACAGTGCAAATTGAAGATAAATATTAACATTTTGTCAGTGTTGTGTTTTATATATGTACTTACTGAAAGTAACTTGAAACACAATAAAACTTAGGTGTAAAATCACTAATGTTGTTTCAGTTTTTAATTCTTGTCTTGTTGAAGGTCTTCCATATCTCAAGTTGAGAAGTTTCATATCATACTAAACATGGAGAAAGAAGAAAAGAAATATGTCAATAAAGCAGAGGAAGATGAGATGGTAATGAATTCTGTTAATCTTTTTTATACAATGAAAGAAACACATTTACAGGGTTTTCTGCTTAAAGGGGGCATATTACACTGGGAAGTGGATTGTCTTTGTTTAATCAATTTAGGAATTATATAAGATTATCATTGGCAATATTTTTTGGTATTAAGAAATTAGTCTTGGGATAGGAAAGGTTTTTATTAAGGTCAGTAGTCCAATAAATAACACATTTTGGTGTTTAACATTTCCACTTTTACAGATGAAAATGGAAACAAAGTGAGTTGTGTTTTGTTTTTTTTTATTATTACCATTATTTTGTTGTTCTTTGCTTAGTTGGGGTTTCTTCTCTCCAGATCCTGGAGATTTTTTGTTGTATTTTAAAACAGGTTAATGCTTCATAATGTGATTCAAAGCAGGAAGCTTTGACAGGAAAGTACTAGGAGTTAATCTTTCAATTTCTAGTCCACTTGGGGTTCATAGGGATTTTTCTTGTCCATTTGGTATATATAGGGATTTTTGCTTCCAAAAATGATAGGTTTCTGTGACTGTTCTGTCCTTGTCCACACTGCTAGGAAAAGTAGTTCTTCACTAAATAGCTCCAATACAGAAAGTAAGCAAATGCATCCTAGAACAGGAGGTGCTTATGGCCTGATCACTAACATAAATAATTTTTTTTAGGAAATGATTTTATTTTCTCCTGTAAAGAAGCACTGATTTCTCTCACCATCTTTCACTCACCTATTTTTATTGCTGAAGAGTGTTTTGGGGGTAGGAGAAAATAGGCTTTACTTCTGCTTTTTGTCATCAGAGAAGGTGGCAAACCAAACTTTTGAAAAGCGTTTTCTTAGGAAAGGACTTTAAACAATTTCTAACACTGTTTAATGAAAAGTGAAAAAAAAATCCAAGAAGTTCATGTCAGTGTGAACAATGGGTGGGACTCAATGGGAAACTTCATTACCCTTTTACAGCAGGAAATATAATCTAATGATGTAATGTGAAACTCAGGAATATAACACAGTGTCTAGTAAATCACTAAATTATTTTCTGTTCCTGGCTGTCATCAAGTTAACTTGGTGCTTGCATACTGAATACTTGGGGGTTTTTTCATGGGAAAAGGGTTTTTCTAACTCGTGCAAGTTACAGAACCTTAGAGTGTGGCTTGGAGTTTGTAAAGTAGCATTTCTTTTTAAATGGCAGGCAAACTAAGCAAAATTCTCTACTAGAAAGTGATGTTAGATATATTTTGGGGCTTTTTTAGAATGTATAAAATTCAGCCTGCAATAGTAATTCAAAACTGTGAATGCTAGCTGATCAAATGCTTTGTCATAAAATCAGCATTTGACAAAGCCACACACTTTTGCTCTTAAGTGTTCAGCTGACTGTGCTGTGTCATGGTCAAAAATGTTGTTGTTCACTGAGAGTTAAGGCAGGTTGTGTTGCAGCCTCAGTCCTTAGGGAGCAGTGCAGAGAGGAGACAGTCTTGCAATGAAATGTTTTACACAGTGTGGATGATCTGCCTCTGTCAGGCTTTTATTGATGTTTATATTTCTGACTAAGCAAAACAGTGTTCCTTTTTGCTTCCACTCCACCATGTATTAAGTATTCCAAATCTTTCCTTCCCCCAGAAAAGAAAAAAGAGGAAATGGCTTTGAAATTTGATTTGCTTTAAATACTGCACATTATGAAAAATTAATGTTGGCATCCCAAGCACAGTAATTAAGAGAGTCATCATTACCTGTTTTACTGCCATGCAGGAGATCTATGGCTATGATCTGTGTCGCTGGAAGCTGGTGCTGGTTGCTGTGGGAGTGATCTGTTCTGGTGGCTTTCTTCTCCTCCTCCTCTACTGGATGCCCCAGTGGCGTGTGAAAGCAACGTGCAGAAGGGCTGCTCTGAAGGACTGCCAGGTGGTTCTGCTGAGAACGACTGTAAGTGTGCAGGGGATGTGCTTCTCCCTGTGTGCAGCTCCTCCGGGGTGCTGGAGTAGAGCAGTCCCTGCCTGCAGTGTAGACATGACTGTGCTTTACAGCAGTGCAGGACGGTGCTCCTGGGAATGACTGTGTGGGAAGGCTGACAGCTGTTTGCAGTGGGCATAGCGAGTCCTCTGTCTTGCAGTTTAATCAAATACAGCAGTGGTGTTGTCATCAGCACTTACAGAACAAATACCTTGTTCCTATAAGCTGAAACATGGTTTCCCCTCCCTTGTTCAGGAAAGATAATATTTGCTGAAGTAAGGTGTAACTGCTGACCCGAGTGCAAAAATGTGCTTTTAGAATTGTGGAGAGAAAATTATTCCTAAGGTAGCTGATATTAACATGGAGATATGTTCTGTAATTCTGTATGGGCTCTACTAATCTATGATCTGTGATTTTGCTACAGCTGTTGTAGTAAAATGCTGTTCAAATGCTCTTTCAGCTAAGTCATTTCCCCCCCTCTTTTGAAGGATGAATTCAAGATATGGTTTTGTGCAAAGGTTCGCATTATGCCTTCCTTGGGAGCCAATCCTTTACAGAATCCTAACCCCATCATGCACAAGGTTTCAAATGGCCATGCTGTTCATTTCTCTGAATCTGCTGCAGAAGAGAATAAAAATGATTCGAGAAAACATTTGCCTGTAAGTAAACTTGCAATACTGTGCTGGCTGATTCTCAAGTACTATTGAGAATAAACACATACAGTACAGTACATGTGAGCTGCTACTTTTGTTTGAAAGGCTAACTCATTTTTGAGTGGAACAGAAATCTCCTCAATCACCTGTTACTGAAAATTGTGGAAAGCTTGAAAGATTATGTTGAAAGAAAAGTATTCATTTTTCAGTGAAGCTTTTCTAAATTCAATTTCTATCACCTCTCAGAATAAAGTCAGTCAGAAGAAAGGTGTTAAGTGGCACCAGTTTGACATCTATATTTTGTTGCCCTTACAGATTCGTTACTTCACACATCACAGTGTGAAGTATTTTTGGAATGACTCAGTTCAAAGTTTTGATGTTGTACGGTAAGAACACTTTTTTCTTATGTGTTGTGCTTCAAACTATATTAAAAAAAGTAAAATAGCATGCCTAAGAACATGCTGAAAATTGGTGTTATTTTCTGAGCAGCTGTTTTAGCTCATGGAGTCTTTGTTTGAACCATAGTGAGGGCAGGGAGAATGTGGAAGGAAGGTGTTTGTTTAATCTGCCTTTATCAAGTGTGATTTGTGTAGGGTGACAGGCTGCATGCTTCTGCAGACTTTTTTGCCTGTTCTTGGAGTGTTACTTCAGAATCAGAGCACCTGTTCATAGACAGTACTACTTCTATAAACATTCAAAAACTTTGCTTATGGTAGAATAACTTCATTTTTAGTGTTGCTGAGCTAGACCTAAAAGGAGTATCTAGGAAGAAGAGGAATTCACCAAGTACCTATTTTGCTCATGTTTGTGTAGGTCTATTTCTATATTTTAGTGCAGTTGGGCTGGATCTGAGCCATCTTTTGTTACTCTTTAGTAACAAAAACAGGTCTATTGCACTGATAAAAAATGTCTTAGTGACCATCACTAGCTTGTGATGCACTGTATTTTCTTTTATCCAGCAACACTGTTGCATGATGTTAGGGTTGAAGAAGAAAGTTTTTCTTCCTGTGATAAGGCCATCTCATAGTGCCACAAGTTAAATGAGCACAAGCTTCTCCATTTTTGGCAACTGCCCATTAAAACAATAAATTCAGATCACAAATAAAATCTACTTTAAGCTTGAATTAGGAGTGTTCACTGTATTGAACCATCATATGGAGATGGGGTTTTTTCCCCAAAAAGGTATGTGCAAATAATATGAAAAGTTATCAGCAATGAAAACAATATTAAGAAATTGCTGTAACACAAGCAATTACAAAACTGAGCAGTCCTTATCTGGGAGGGTGGAAATGTCTCACTTCTCAGGAGTAAGTAATTAAAAGTTTTGTATGCATTTTTTGTGTTTAGTCTCCCATGAAATACAGTCGTGCAGGTAGTGACACTCATAATTTTGCATTGCAGGCTCCTGTTTTCATGCCTATAGTGCTCCTAATTTAAACTGTTCAAAGGGAATAGTTCCCACAGATGAGATTAAGAAACTGTACTTGTATGTTAAAAATAAGTATTGGAAAAAAATCATATGACTCCATGTGTTTAGAAAAAAATATTGTGCCTTAGCATTAAAGCAGTGACTTGAAACTTGGCATTTGTGGCTATTTGACTGTGCCTTTTGATGTTCTTGTGATAACTCAGCCAATTTATAAGCCCTGGAAGAATCTCAGATATGCCTGTGAAGTTATGGGAGCATTTATTCAATCACATTCTTGCTGATAAGCCAAACTTTCCTTTGTTTGATGTATTAGCCATGACTGAGCCTGGCCACTTGTTTAGTCAGGTACAGTAGCTGAGCTGGACATGATTATTTAGCTATTGAATAAAAAAGAGGAGAAAGAAAGGATTTGAGACATACTGGATACTGTTAGAGCACTAAGTCACTTTTCCACAAGGTCAGATAAAAATGCCAGTTTGTTACAACTTTCCTCTAAAGTGTATGGTTATGCAGTGAAGTACTAGATACCATGTGCAAAATAATATCTGAGCTTATGAATGATAAATATTCTGAAAAGAAGTCTTGAAAAATTTGTCCTTCTCTAAGATATGTCTTCTTATTCTGCCCTTCAGTTTATATGTATAAACCAAAACTTGATATTACCTGATAACATGGTAGAGAATCAAGTTAATATTTATAAAGAGACAGACTGTGAGACAGAGGCCTTTTTATAGTAAAACCCTTGAAGCAGGCAGCACATTTGTAGTTGTAATCTAAGCACAACCCTGCATCATGAGGAGCATTCACTTTGGGCTGCCAGTTATGCCAGCACTCAGAGACAGAACAGTTTGATCACATCATGAAAGGCTTACTGCAACACAGAAGGGGGGCAAATTAAGATTTCTTGGGCAACTAATTCAGTTATGAGAGCTTGAGTTTCATATCATTGTTCTTTTTATATTACCATAATATTAAGATCACTGTTTTAAACACAGGAAATGCAAGTGTAATTGTTCTTGGACTAAGTCAGACTTGGTCACATAGCCAGAGAGGATGCAACTCTGACCTTGGATGTCTGTTTTGTTTTAGCTGCTGTCAACTGAATTTCTGAGTGGGTTGATGAGTGCTTTATATAATAAACTCTGCACACAGGGATTTTAATGCCCTGGGAATTCAGTCTGTAACAGTAGTGTAAAAAGCAGAGAGCACTGTGCTAGAAGCTCTGTCCTTGCATGGACATTGCACACATAAGGATGCATATTTGCATATAGAGAACTTAAATTTAGGGACCCTTCTTAACTCCACTGTTACATTTCTTTTCCTACAGAAAAAGAAAAGTTGTTCGTGGTAGAGTGGGAGGAAAGACACAGCTATTAACAGAATTTTGTGTATTTTTAAATTTAAAATAGTATTTCTAAAATCCTTAAACTTAAAAAGGTTTAGAGAAACCTGCCAAACTTAGGGCCAGGTTAACACATAATTTTCATCTTCTGTTCTTGTACAAGCAGTTGGTGGAAATGTGATCCTAGGCTTTGCAGTAGTGAGGATATTTAAAGCTTTCCCTGTGTTCCTAGAGAATGGAAGTAATTGTTACAAAATATGCACGTAAAGAGTTGGATTTTTTCTTTTTTTCTACTCGGACAACTCTGAATCCTTTTTGACAGATAACTTAACAGATATCCAATATAAAAAACATTAGTGTTGGTTTTGTCATGATGACTGTGAAAGCCTTTTGGAAGGTGATATCTTCCTGTGCATCCAAAGTATGTCCACAAGAAAATGCCTGGATATTGGGCAGCATACAAGTGATTTACTGCATTTGATAGTTAATACAATCCCATAGCTGTAAATATAACAATGTTTTAGATGTTTCTGCATATCTGTAGATTTCCTAAAGCACAGCTTTCACAGCATGTGGAGAAGTCCTGTGAAAATGAATCTTCTGGTGATAAGAAAAACTGAAAATGTAGGATGCATTTTTCCTCATCATGGATAACACTGTGATAGTAAGATGCTGTAAAATAGCTGTGGTATAGATTTATTTAATAAATTGATTAATAATTTTTTTAAAAACTTCCATTACTACCTATAGTCAAACAAAGATAATTTGAAGAAATGTTAATTCACATTGATTTCATATAACATTTTATAAAACTTGCTCACTTTTTAGAAGCCTTTGAATACGAGTTATGCTAGTATTCTACTTCATTTTTGAAATGTCTCCATTTTGATTGGAATGGGTATGACTATCCTACACAGTAAGATATATCAACAAGAAGATTGCTTTTAATGTGTCACTGGTATCTGCAGTTGTGACAAAACCAGCTAAGAACACATTTATCCATAGATTTTGTTGTTTTATAAAATGGTGGATACCTCTTGGCAAAGACCTAGCTCTTTTGAGTCACTGAAGACTTAATTTTAAATATCAGATTTCTTAAATAACTCATTGACTTTTCCTTTATTTAGAGGCCTAGATGAATCTACTTTCTGCTCTGCAATTCATAACGAACACAGCACAGGACTGACAAAGGGAATGCATGATTACAGGTAATATTGCAGTAGTACTTGAGGGAAGAGTTGTTGATGTTTCATTACCTGTGCTCAGAGTGTTAAAAAGCCCAGAAGACAATTGAGTGATCAGTGTCTGATTTTTTTGAAAATGAGACCTTCATACAGGTTGAAATATGGGAGCATCTGCTTGCTTATCAATTCATCTTCTGGCAATTTGTGTCTAAAATAAAAGCCTTTCCCCTCAGATAATTTTAAGGGCTTTTTCATGTCACTGCCATTTAATCAGCTCTGATCCCATCAGAGCTTGGTTTCTTGAAGCTCCCTTTTTCATGATTTGCCTTTTTTTCATGCTGAGAATAAAACTAAGATACAGGACCTTGAAAAGATTGTCTTACTTGCAGGGTAAGAGTTAACACTGGTTTAAGCTTAAGGTAATGAGAATCACATACTGGATTTCAGAATGACATATTTAATAACATTGGACTCATACACAGTTTACAGAGAAATCTTGTTATGAAAGAATCTTAAAAATAAGGTACAGTTTAAATTGAAGTATAAAAGAATTATCTTTGTATTGAAACATCTCAGTAGGTAACTGTTTTCTGAAAAGCACTTTTTGAAACTATGGTAAATAAGAAGAGAGTCACAGATTTGGGGACATGTTATACTTTATCAGATTAGTGGAATTACTTTGACATCAATAAGACTCCTAAAAAATCTTAACTTTTTTTTTTGTATTTTTCTTTTTTAATACAGAAAAGCATTCTATGGAGTAAATGAAATTGCTGTGAAAGTGCCTTCCATTTTTAAGCTTCTGGTTAAGGAGGTAAAATCTTTAACAAATCAGAGTAAAAAGGTATATAATTGAAAGTTGTTTCAAGTGCAATGACCATTGGCTGTTGGAAACCTTCCCCTAGAGCCCAACTTTCTAAAACAAAATGGTATGGACAATCTTTTTGAGCTCTCCAGCTCTCCTTAGAGCTACAGATGCCTCAGCTATAAGCTCTCCAGAGTTCACAGCCTGGTGCCTTAGTAAGGACATTAGAAACATATCAGAATTCTTTGAAAGGGTCAGCATCTTATTTATTTTTTGTAATTAATTTAAAACATAAAATGACTTGCGTTCTCCATGAGCATGCCAGGGATTATATATTACAATGTATTTATTTTTATGAACAAATGAAATGTACTATTGTTGGATTTGTTCCGTTTTCCTTGTATCAGGTGGATTTGAATAAGTGGTTTGTTATCTTGTGTTATAATAATGCACAGTAGAACTTCTCAACAAAGACATTCTCCAACCTGATCTAACAGAGTAAGAACTTGAGGTACCAGGGCATTATTAAGAATAAATAGAAAATAACATCCAAATTTGTTTAAGAATTATAACTTGAGGGTGCATCAGATATTGCCATTACCTTGTTTTGAGGTGTAGGGGAAAAGGCATGCAGTCTTCGAAGTCTGTATTTGTGTATATTTGAGTGAGAACTGTGCTTTTGAGGGGCTGAGGAGGTAGTGAAAAAAAGGATAATTTTGGCAAATCAAAAAGTATGTTTAAAGAACTGAAATTGTCTTCCCCCAGAGGAGGAAAATTTCAGCTTTGTTTTGATGGAGAACCCATGCGACCTTTTGGTGTAACTTGAATGTTCTGTCACTCTTCTAGGTTCTCAACCCTTTTTACATTTTCCAGTTGTTCAGTGTGATATTGTGGATCACTGATGAGTATCACTACTATGCATTAGCAATTGTGATTATGTCTGTAATATCCATTGTTAGCTCACTCTACACCATTAGAAAGGTAAGTTCAAAGAAAATGGATGCATCTTTTTGGCTTTTTACTCATTGCCTTATTTTGTTAGGAAATTGCCTGCAAATCTTTAAGAATTTTTCAGAGTTATACAGATAGAATATTGCTATGCATTTTCCCTCTTTGAGCTGAAAGAATTTGGATTTGTAGTTTTCTTTGAGGCCTTTGCAGCCTTTCCACGCTGATGAATCAATAGGTTGGCCTCAGACAGCAGAAACACTCCCTTGCTTAAATAAAACCCGGACACAAGTTTATGTACCAAGTTTTATTGACAGTAATGATTCCATCTTGTGTTGTTTCCTTGTTTGAAAAGGCCCTGCAGAACTGAGCACCAGTGAAGCACATGGATTATTAAACTGGTGATTCAGTTTGCTCTGTAGACTTAGCTGATGGGAATCAAAGTAGTAATTATCCTTAAATTGCAATCTCTGAATTCAGACCAGAGACAAAAAACCCCAAACAACTTCTACCTTAATTCAAGTTCATACAACTACTGCAGCTGTTACTTTTGTAAATGACCACATGATTTTATAAGATTTTTACAGGACAGTGTATGTTTGCTTCCAGGATGCTGTTAAAATAGGAGCCTGTACAGGTTGATGCACTTAAACTTTATTTGCCCATAAGTTTTCTAAACTATGTTCAAGAGAATGTTTTGAGTAGCATTTTGTTGTTAAAGAGTGTTAGAGAATCTCATCACTTCTACTGCAGAATGTGCATTTAGAAGAAGACAAGCTGTGCTTTTGAATAATGAATTTTTCTCCCTTTTGCAGCAATATGTTATGTTACATGACATGGTAGCAGCTCACAGCATTGTAAGGGTTTCTGTCTGCAGAGGAAACCAAGGTAAATTTCACAGGTGGCTTGGAAGGTTGAATTTAAATTGCTTACGGAGTGTGAGTGTAAAGTGCATCTGCATCTGTTCTTTCTTTAACCAGTTTGAAATGCTTGCATTCCTTAGCAAAATTGCATGTGAAAAGAAGTTCAAAGTCGAATTTAGATAGTGGAATGTGTTCAGGGTTAACCTTCTAGATGCAATTTTCAGTGAGTGTCAGGTTTGTTCTAGATTAGGTGCTTGTTCTATTGCTGTTTAGGTGCTGTTTCTCATTCTCTACCATTCCACTTACGTAATTATCATTCTGGTTTCTTTCCTGACTTAAAGATGTGCATGTGTTGGGTCTCCATTACAATTTATTACCCAACAAGGGCTGCAAGATGATTTCTGAACTTCCCCTCATTTGGATATCACAGCAGTTAAAGGTGTGGTGTCCAAAAGGTTATGATGCATGATATTGTTTTTAAGACATACATTGGTGTTGGATTCATGTCTTTATACTGAAGTTAAACTGTAGCTAATCATAAATATCTTTTGTATAAGCTCATTTCCTTTCATTTGTCATGATGCACTCTATCCATGTGCTCTGGAGTTTAATCTGTGGTGGAATTGGGGTTTATCAATGGCGTTTTCTTTATATTTTTAAAATCTCTTCATGCCATTAATTAGATCAAGTTGTACATTTTATTAATAGTTATATTTGTCACCACCTGGATCTTGAGTGTGAGGATCTTTATCAGGTTTTCTAGGTGGTGGCTATTTTCAAGTAAACTTGTTTGTGTTCTAATATTCAGAAATAGAAGAAATCCTTTCCACTGACCTCGTGCCTGGAGACACCATATTGATTCCATCCAACGGGACAATTATGCCCTGTGATGCAGTACTGCTCAGTGGTACTTGCATTGTAAATGAAAGTATGCTAACAGGTAAAGTAAATTTGATACCCAGTGCTGCAGGGCTAAAAGTATTAGCTTATACCTGTGTGCATGCTTACTTGCAGTATGTTTTAGCAGAAGTGGATATGTTTATTTTGTTTGAAATGTGTATGTTCTTACAGTTAGACATGTTGTGAAGTACTTAGGTACTTGTGCCCTGCTTATCTGCAACAGCTACCTAATACTGCTTGGAAACTCCAAAAATGAGTGATTGTTTCTTGTTAAAAAAATTTCTTCTTGATAGTTTGTCTTTCTGCCTCTTAACTTGATGTTCTCAGTGCAGGTCAGAAGCCTGTTTCTTCAGAAATTTTTTTTCCAAACTTTTTAGCTTCTTCCAAAAATGAAGGTAGTGAGTAGAATGTTCTACTGTATTTAAAACCACAAATTATTATCTCAAAATGTGCCTGCATACTCTGAAATCAGGTGTCTGATGTATTTAAAGGACAGCTTCAGTGACTAGGATGGACTTTTTGTTATTCCTAGGATAATCTGTCCAAATTGACAGCCTTTAGGAAATTTTAGTTCAGAGATTGTGTGTTCTGTTGTGTTCAGTTTTTCTGAATATACTTGATCCTCTTGCTGTTGCTGGCAACTGAGTAAAAGTGATTGTTCCCCTAGCTTGAGTACACTTGGTCACCAAAGGAGCTGAGAAAAATCTTCTTTAGCTTCTAGTTTTTCTGAGTAAAGATGGGGGGGATGCTTTTCAGCAAGAGAGGGAAGCTTGTCCTGTTTTTTGTTTTAATGAACTGTGTTTTATATCACAAACTGTGATTTGAAGTAAGGGGCACAGAAGCTCTATAAGGAAGTGAAAGCAATATAAGGAGTTAAATAGCATTTGGGTAAGGTGAGAGACTACCTAATATGCTAAAAGGAAGAAGACTTCCATAAGTCTGCCTGTGCTGGTGAAGTGAGATTATGTTATTCTACTTGTAGTTGTGAATGAAAAAATGCCTGTTCTTCTCTGATCTTGCTTAGAGACTTTCTTTCCTTTAAGGTGAAAGTGTTCCTGTGACAAAGATTAATCTGCCAAATCCTTCAGAATATCCAAAAGCAGTGGGAGATGAGATCTACAGTCCCGAGGTGCACAAGCGGCACACGCTGTTCTGTGGGACCAATGTCATCCAGACCCGCTTCTACACTGGGGAGTTGGTCAAAGCTCTGGTAGTGAGGACAGGTGCTGATTGTTACATTTATCCCATGTTAATGTACTACTCCTCTCTGTAGGTGTGTGTCAACTGGCTGATACTGCTAAACTTGGTAAAGGAATGTACCCCAAATAGCTTGATAAAAGTCTTAAAACAATGATAAAACTAGGTGATGGTCTGAAGATTAACAGTTGGCAAGGAAAAAAGTGAATCAGTCTTCAGCATCAATTTAAAACTTATTTGAATGTGTTTTCATGTCCTTTAGAGGTTTTTTTATAGTGTGTTGGTTGAACTGCATGTGCCTCTTGGAAAAGCTTTGGGTGGATAGTGGAGAGCAGCTGATTTTAGCAGAGTCATTCACAATGCCAAATGTTTTTCTTTACCTATAGTTATTTCAAAATGCATAACATTTACTTAAAAAATAAGTTTGATCTATCTACAGAAATGCTAATTCATATGTTAGAGATCTGGTGTTAAATGTCTATGAAAACCAATTGCACAAGCTAGTATAATTGTGGGATTCTGCTTTACAAAGATAATCTTAAGAAAATTGCCACAAAATAAATGAATGCAAGCTATAATCCAAGGTACAATAAAACAAGTTAGAAGAAATCGGACTGAATTGACTAGACTGCTACTTAAATCAAGATTTCCAACAAATAACTTCATCCTAATTAGCTGTTTCTTCCTCTGGTGTATTCTTTCCACCTTCTGTTAGTCTGCTTTAGCAGTAAAAGTTCTGATTTTTTGTTTTATTCTCTTTCTTGAGGCTTTTATTAGTCTTTTCTTTCAAATAGATATTTTCCTTCCGTTGAACACATCTGCGCTTTAATTATATACATCTGAACTTTTGTTTCTTAAATAAATTCCATGTGCCCAGCAGGTGCGTATGTACAGCAGGGTGAGCCCAAACAGCAACAGAAATGAACTGCTGAAGGCAAGGCCCTGAGCAGGGGCTCAGCCTTTGTGGTGGTGGCTTGCACACTGAAAAGCTGTCAGGGAGCTGTCACTAATGCCAGAAGACCTGGCACTGACATTGAGGTTGTAGTAATAGACTTTGAAGTGTAGGCAGATGAAAAATGTTTTGGGCACACAAAATTGGGCATTAATGTTGGCCTCTTTAAATGTTGAGGCAAAAGTTCAAGGAGGGCCTTGGGATATCAGTTGGTTGTTCAACTGTGAGACCTTTAGAGGGTTAGTCTCCTAGTTTAATTGTCAAAATGCCATCAGGAGGTGCCCTTCTCAGAAGATGACTCCCTGCACTGCAGTTTTTTCTGAATCTTTCATTCTGGCTCTCAAAGGAACTTAAGTAGACTTGCCATTTAAGTATTTGATGTTGGATTCTGAATATCTT
This sequence comes from Agelaius tricolor, assembly GCF_023055355.1. Taxonomy (NCBI): domain Eukaryota; kingdom Metazoa; phylum Chordata; class Aves; order Passeriformes; family Icteridae; genus Agelaius; species Agelaius tricolor. The sequence goes on from NW_027269272.1 coordinate 14,437,854, forward strand.
AATTTTCTTTTCTGCAAGGACTGGCTTAATTAGACAATAAATATACCCACTAGCTCTGCACTGTGAGGGACAAAATGCAGTACAACAAACTCTGCCAGGCCAAACCATGTGAGGATTTGCTGCTGCTGCAGAGGAGGGGTTTGTTTGCATCAGCTGCATGTCCTTGCTGTAGGAGAAAGGCCCTTAGTATGATGTACACATATAAGTACCTTAATTACAGTATTGCAAAACATCTGCTGTGGATATTGAGAAACAGCTGTAATGAAATTAGTAGCTTAAGGGTTTTATTGAGGTTTTTAATGTATTTTAATAGCTTTCCTTCTGTTTGTATTTTTAATAACTTAGTCCTTTTTTATTTCTAGGCTTTAGTACTGCTAAAGGACAGCTTGTTCGTTCCATACTGTATCCAAAGCCAACTGATTTTAAGCTCTACAGAGATGCCTATTTGTTTCTCCTGTCTCTGGTGGTGGTAGCAGGCTTTGGATTTCTTTACACAATTGTCAATAGCATCTTAAATGAGGTATGTTTTAATTTCTGGTCCAAAACTGCCTTACTTTAGAAAAGGGGTGACCATGACTTCCTTCACACTTCAGATGATGAGAAAGTATTGGATTTAAAGTGGAAATTTTTTTGCTCTATTTTATATCAATAAAATGAGACAAGGTTACTGAGAATAAAATTCAGCACAGAAACAGAATTTGAATATCTTACCGAGAAATTTGAGTTTACCTTGGTTTCTCTTGACCCAACTACTAGATTTTTATCTTTGTTATATGTGAGATTACCATGTGACTTAGAGTTGGGAGAAATAGGATACAGCCCATCTAAACATGCTGCAGGAAAAAAAATCCTTTTCAAGGAATAACCTTATAACTGTTAAGTTTTTTGATTTTTTTTTTTTTTTCTCTCTCAAAAATTTTTGCATTATTCAGCTAATGTTTTAAAGTAATACATTGCCAGGGAGAAAAGTGCAAATTTGAAGTTATGGGTTGTGGACAATTTAGGACTAGATTATTGTGGTTGCTGATGGTGGGTGAAGATTGTGCTAAATTTCTGGGCAATCCAGAACACACTGTACTGGGAAAAACAATGTGTGGGTTTTGCTCTTGGTAGCACATCAGTGGGATAGTGAATGTGTAAGCAGTGAGCTCTTGCTCATTAACTCTGACCTCTGTTGCAGGTTCCAGCTCGTACCATCATCATCGAGTCTCTTGACATTATCACCATCACGGTGCCTCCAGCACTCCCTGCTGCTATGACTGCTGGCATCGTTTATGCACAAAGAAGGTTGAAAAAAATTGGCATCTTCTGCATCAGCCCACAAAGGATAAATATTTGTGGCCAGCTGAATCTTGTGTGTTTTGATAAGGTTAGGTGAATTTTGAACCCTTGCTACCTGAAGGAGCATTGTCTTTGAAAAGGGAGTTTGTATAGATAAAAAGGGAAAACTCATTATTTTTCATGTAAGTTAGATGATTTGTGATCTATTAGCTTCCAGGTATTCGGTGTTTACTATCTGTCAATTCTCCTAATTTAATCTGCTCTAAAAAGTTGTTGTAATTGGGCTTTCTTATCTCAAGACTCCCAAGTCCCACCTTACTACTGGCACCTCAGAAACGTGTGAGTGAAGGCTTACTAAAAACTTTATTTAGCACACAAGCTTCTGAAAAACTCAGGTGTGAAGTCAGACTTTTTCTCATTTTCATTCATTTCAATGAAAAGCTGAGTGAGTGTATTTTGTTGTTATTTATTAACCAAACATGAATGAAAGACAATAATGCTGCTAGCCAGAGTTCTTTGCTTTTGGCTATTTCCTAGATAAAATTTATTTTCCTCATTCGATTTTATCTCAAATAATAAGTATAATAATACTAACTGTATTATTTCAACTGTAAATACATTTCAGTTATTGTTTTAACTATGTAAGATAGTACTTATGGTTTAGTGCCCATTTTCCATTGTCCTCAGTCTCTGAATATTGAGATGATGTGCTATTGTCTTTGGATTTTAAGGGTCTGTTTAATTTGTCCTGTCTCCAGTGAGGAGCATGACTGCTTTGAATATTTTTGAAAGTTATTTACCAGGTTTGGAACTTAATTACTAGCAAAAAGCAAGGGAGATATACTGTATTTTCTGTCCCCAAGTCTTGATTTGTATGTGAAAACAAAAGAAAATTTTTTTAAATAGCTGTTAATTTTTGCTTTGCTGGAAGATAATTTGCTTCTGAAGGCTTTTTCTTTATGCCATGCCCTTGGTCTCTTTTGCAGACTGGCACACTTACTGAGGATGGCTTGGATCTTTGGGGAATTCAGCGGGTGGAAAATGCTCGGTAAGGATGAGCTCGGGGCTGATAGCAAACACGATACTCATGTTGTACTGTAACAGCTTCAGCAGAATAGAATAGAAAATTCAGTGTGAGCTCATATATGTTTACATTTCTGTAATGTGCTGTAGGAATGCCACTTAAACTGTGGCTTAGGTCTAATGGAAGTTACAACTCCCAGCGAAGCTGGGGTAGAATTTTATTCATTAGAGTCTGAGACCTCATCATGGTCAGACTGCAGAACTGTTGCAGGTACTGTTGCATATTTCTTTAATCCTGTCCTCCTAAGCAATGACTTTTCAGGCTGCTAAAATGAATTAGCTTAGCTAATTAAATTAAGTACTAAGTGATAAGAGGGCTTTGTATGAGAGATCAAACTTGACAGGGAAGGAATGAACACTGAGTGTTTGAAGGAGGAAAAAGTTGTGATAGTTTCTGAAGATTCCAACCCAGAGTCTTAATTTGTTTTCTGTGATGTGTGAAAACACAAGTGAAGGGACTTGTGCAGTCAATTTTCTTCTGTTAATCTAAACAAACCTTTTGAAGTGGCTCATAATAAATAATTATAGTGCTAAGTATATTATTACTTCATTGTTTCAGTTTCCTTTTGCCGGAAGAGAGGGCTTGCAGTGAGAGCTTGCTGAAGTCTGAGTTTGTTGCTTGCATGGCAACTTGTCATTCCCTTACAAAAATTGAAGGGGTGCTTTCTGGGGATCCACTTGATTTGAAGATGTTTGAAGCAATAGGATGGGTAAGTGCCTTTTTCCCCCTGAATATTGCATTATGAGCAAGTCAAAGTTAATGAATGTATAAATTAGCTGATTTTTTTTTAATGCAGATTTTAGAAGAAGCAACTGAAGAGGAAACAGCCCTTCATAATCGAATCATGCCAACAGTGGTTCGACCTTCAAAACAACTTTCCCCAGAATCCAAGCAAGCAACAGATCAAGAAATGGTATAAAAATTCAAAACAATTGATTTGAGTTAAAGAAACACATTTTACTGTATGCTGAGGTTCTGGCTGATAAAATTGAAATTCGATCAGAACTGTGAGGGTTTTGATGGCAAAAATGCAACAAACATGTTTAAACCATTGTTGAAGGTAGTGATTCAGTATATGCCCCTTTCAAGGAGAGCAAAGTGAGTGTCAGCATTATTGCCTTTACTGATTGGTTAAAAAGTACAGTAATGCTTTTTGAGCTTATGCCTTTTAATATTGGTATGTTACCAAATTCTTACATTTTAATGAAATGCTTAGGTGTGCTCACCTTGCAGTTTCAGTTAAAACAATAATTTGTTAATGTCACTGTGTGGTGTGGAATTCTTGCCACTCTGGTACCTTAGAGATAATATTAAGTGCTGAGTAAAAAAAAAATGTACTTAGCAAATATAAAAGTTTCTTCTAGCTGTATTTTGAAGTATTTTTAAATATTTCACAAAGGGAAATTTTAAGCATGTGAGTGTATATCCAGATTATCACAGAGTAGGGTAGTGGAAGGGTATAACAAGTCAGTACATTTGTATGAGTTGTATTTTGTAGTAGATAGAACTGTCTTTCTTTTGTTCAGAGCTCCGTGTACGTGCACAGTAATTTCTGTGCAGTAGTTGACATCTGAACATTCTTGCAACTTAGTACATTATTTTTTGGAGGGACATACTTAATAATAATGTGGCCTCATTCTGAAACACCATAGTACTTCAGTCATTTACAAAGGCTAAACAGACATTTTGAACTGTGAAAGATCTTGGAAATTCTAATCATCAAATCAAGCTTTACAATTCTACTATGTCTCACTTAAAGTAAAGGATACTAAACAGATGCAGTATATTTATATTCAGCTTTTATGAAATCCATTAAAAATACAATATAACTTGATACGAAGAATGCTGTGCAGTTTCATTTACTGATTTGTGTTGAAATAGTTTGTAGCTGAAGAAATACTCAAAGTTGATATTTAGAGTGACTGTATATTTTTTGTTTTTCAGGAGTTGTTTGAGCTGTCGGTAAGTATACTTTTTCATTTGGCACATGCCTCTTTTTCTGAAGATGCATGTGGATGTAACCCTTCTGTTCCTTCCTTCCTGTCTGACACAGACTGGGTATGAAATTGGAATCGTGCGCCAGTTTCCATTTTCCTCAGTGCTGCAGCGCATGTGTGTGATAGCCAGGGTTCTAGGGGAAAAGAGAATGGATGCTTACATGAAAGGTGCCCCAGAAGTGATTGCCAGCTTGTGTAAGCAGGAAACAGGTAAAGGAGCAGATTGTTTTTATTTCTTCTAAAGCTCAGCTGAAATATGAATATTTTAATAACTCAAAACTTGATCTTTTAAAGTTCCTGTTGACTTTGAGCGTGTCCTGGAAGAATACACTAAGCAGGGCTTCCGAGTTATTGCTCTTGCTCACAGAAAACTGGAGTCTAAGCTTACGTGGCACAAAGTCCAGACTATTAGCAGGTAAGACTGACTTTACTCTTTTAATAAGAGACTTTACAAGCTGCATGCTTTGAATTAATATGTAATGTGTATTTTTGTTTAAATCAATTACTACTCTTCTTTAGCTTTTTTCTGTCTTGGCATACATAGCTCTGTACATCCTTTAGCTGTGCCCTGGACACACAAGATAAGGAAGTTTTTTTCTGCAATGAAGTGAATTCCGAGGATGAGCTTTAAGCTGGAAATGAACTGGAATATTATTTTCATTATGTCTGATTTACATTATTGTGGCAGAAATCCTCATCTGATTTCTTTACTTGCACATACTTATCTCTTCTATGTTTATTGAGGATAATGGCAAGTAGTGGAAATCCTCCTATGCATGTTTGATGCAGTTTCCTGGTCTCCTAAAGGCAGCATGTCCATTTTCTCATTGCAGAGGTTTGAAAGGTAGAAAGGTTTCTTCCTTCAAAGAGTAGCACCTCCTGTGAATTATTTATCAGCTGAATCTAGTTTTGTGGATAATGTCATCTTTCCCACAGTGCTTGAATGTGTAGCACAGCTATGAAAATGCCAACTTTGGCTGTGTTCTTCTGTATCAGCCCTATGTGCAAGGTGAACATTTGGCAAAGCAGAGAAATGAGTTTTCCTGTTTCAGTTGTGAAAGTCTACAATAGTAGTAGAATACCCAAGACCTGTAAATGTAAACCAAAGGGAATTCGTTTCTCTGCATAATTAACTAGTGCCTATAATCTTACATGCCTTTGTAATTATGTGGTAGCTTTTATCTTAAGGTTCAGTTAAATTGGAAAATAGAGATGTGTACTCCAAACATATCTTAATATTTGGCCTGTGAATGCAGTTAGTTTCAGAGCAGGTTTTCTAGCTATAACCTATTTGAGACTAATTTCCTTTAGAAAGCATTCTCATGGAAGAAACTGAAAATTGTCCTTGACAGGAAGCAACATATTCTCACACTGGTTTTCAAATAAAACAAGGGAAATAAGTATAAATTATTGTGATGATATCATTCACATCACTTTTTATAAAGCAAATTACTTTATGGTTAAAAATACACATTCCTCTTTACTTTGATAAGCAGAAAATCAGGCTTTTAAAGCTGCATCTAATAATTGTAAATCTTAAAATCTTCTCTTCCTTGTCTCTTTTTCATCAGAGATGCTATTGAAAGCAACATGGATTTTATGGGGTTAATTATAATGCAAAACAAGTTAAAGCAAGAAACCCCTGCTGTACTTGAAGATTTGCATAAAGCCAACATTCGCACTGTCATGGTTACAGGTTAGCATGTAAACATTGGTACTCAAAGATCCATCTCTTTCTTGTTTTAATTATGTGTATGAAGTCAAATATTAGTGTCAGTGGGTTTACACTGTGTTTATAGCAACGGGAAGTTTAGAAACTTGTGAAAATATTCAGACTCCAAATTTTTCTTTTTGGGTGCAAGTTGCTTTGGTAAGTCGGAGAAACCAGAAGAGGCTTTAATTGAACTTTGTAGCTTCTTCTCCCTAGCTCCAAGTATACAGTACTCAATACTGAATTGGAGGATGAAACCCCTTAAAAGTCTTCCAAATCAGGCTAAGTGGAAGTCCTAGTCTAATTTTATGACTGAATTTGCTTTGAGCAGGAGGTTGGACTGGATGTCCTGATGTTCCCTACCATTTTGATTTATACTATGAAAAGTCACTTTGTATTGGATTTTTTCTGGGAACATGACTTAGGTCCTTGTAAGCATTCTAGATGTCTGTGCTCAGTGTTTTTTATACATTATATGTTTGCTTTTTAAATCACAGGTGTTGTGATTTTGGAATGTTTTGCTAGGCTAACAATACAGCTCTGTGTTTGCATGTTCTATGACTGTAAAATCAGTATTTTAAATGGCTGCCTGTTTTCTGCCTGATTTTCCATATACACTAAGATTTGGTCAATCAGAGATCTTTATAGCTCCAAGCAGCAGACAAAATTTCTAGAGGAGGGGGTTTACCTGGGGGTTTGAATGTTGTCTGTAGGCTTGGTTTGCTCTGAAGTTGGCACTGGTATGTGGGGCAGTCCTCATAGTTCTGTACAGGCTTTGTTAGCTTTTCTCTTACAGAGAATGTCAACTTATGATTGTGATTCTTTTCTGACTGAAACCCTTTAAAATACAATTGTTTAACAGGGGATAACATGTTAACTGCTATCTCTGTGGCCAGAGACTGTGGAATGATTCTACCTCAGGATAAGGTCATTATTGCTGAAGCACTACCTCCAAAGGATGGGCAGGCTGCCAGGATCAACTGGCATTATGCAGATACCCTCGCAAAATGCACTAGTTCATCACCAGCCATAAACTCAGAGGTAATGGTCATATTATGCATATATATTAGAATGTAAGCTGTTAGTTTTACTGTTCTTTTTTTGTTATTCCATTAAATAGTAAATCTGCTGTTAAATGTCAGTTCAGCATTGATATACTGGTTAACTTTCAGATCTTCAAATATCAAAGACTAGTAAAGCAGCTGGGGGAGGTAGTTTTTCAACTGTGATACGACATTCGACATTTCACTTGACAGGGTTTTTTTCCCCAACATTTCAATCTGTGATGAAAACTTCTCTAGCTGCTTGTAGTTGAAACATTAAGCTACATTTTCTTAGTAATACGTAAGTGTTTTTATTCTATGAGGTTTTTTTTTTCAAATGACCTTCTTATAAACCTACTCATCTCTAGGAATACCCCTCTGAGTATTAGCTTGAAATGGCAAGGTATCTGTGTAAATCCATTACAGCTAGAGTATTAAACTACTTTTGATAGGATATTCCAGTTAAATTGGTCCATGAGAGCCTTGAGGATCTCCAGATGACAAAATACCATTTTGCAATGAATGGGAAGTCATTTGCAGTGATTTTGGAACATTTTCAGGACCTGGTACCCAAGGTGAGCATTTCACTTGAGTATGGGCACTTTCAGTGGTGAGGAGCCTTTGCCCTGTGAGCATTAAGCATCTCCTGTCTTGCAGCTCGTGCTACATGGCACCGTGTTTGCTCGCATGGCACCTGATCAGAAAACTCAGCTGGTGGAAGCTTTACAAAATGTAGAGTAAGTATTTGCTTAAGCATAGAAATCAAGAGGGTTCAATGTGTCTGGTTTGATAGGAGACAAAAATTATGCATGCTGCTAGCTGTTTTGCCTAAAGAAAAATGCTGGGCTGAGAGAACTCCTTGTGTTGATAAATCAGCCTATTAGCTGATCTAAGAGAATGAGAGTAGTACCATCTGCTGGCTATTTGGGAAAGTTTCAGACTTTTAGTGAAGTTTTAAATGAGGAATATGTGCATAAACTCACTGACATATTTTATAAATGCAGTTGCTTGGTTTATGAAACAAGCCCATCAAATGTCTTCTGTGTATTACAGAAGTATTATCACGATGACTTCTGTTTACATTGGTCAATATGTGACTGGTGTCAGGCCTTGCAGCTTTACAAAATATTACAGAAGAGTCATTGCCTAGAGCAAAGATTCTTTAGACCACATTGGGATGATAGTTAGTTAACCATTATTGCTTTGATTGACCTGTCATTGTCATACTACTTTTCTATCTACTTCCTTATATGTATAACAGCTACAGAAATTGATTTCAGCGTTAATGATCACCCATTGTTATGCAAACCCTGAATAACTCAAAGTAATATAGAAGTAATTAATGAAATAAGCTAAATGGATCATGGTTGGAGAATGGTCCAGAATGCTGATATCTGTTTGCTTTTTATAGTTACTATGTGGGCATGTGTGGAGATGGAGCAAATGACTGTGGGGTAAGTATATTTTTATTTTCCATACAGAACCATTCAGTTAAATGGTACAGCTGAAGGCAAGTTCTAAAATGGTCTCTATTTCAATGTTACCTGGCAGGCACTGAAGAGGGCACACGGTGGTATATCTCTGTCTGAGCTTGAGGCTTCTGTGGCATCACCATTCACTTCCAGGACACCCAGTATTTCCTGTGTGCCAAAGCTGATCAGGTAATGCCACTGACTGTGGACTTAAAAGTGTCTGTGTAACTCATTTTGCATGCTCTATTTTAGTATATATTTGATGCTGCAGGAAACCAGTGTGAATTACAGAACAATACATACATTTTAGTGGTTCTGTTTCTTTACTGAAGGTACTCAGGGCAAAACCCTGCCATAGCATGATTTAATATTTTGTTGTAAAATCCTTTGCCCATGTAAAGTTAATTTTTCAAAGCATGACCAAGCTTCTACACATTAGTCTTTAATTTTGTCTTAGTCACTTTGCTAGTTTCCATAAAGGCTGTGTGTAATTGCAAGCAGTAAAAATCTTCAGATAATTGCCCCGCACCATACAAAGTAGAAGACAAATTCTCTAAATAGGGTTTGACCAATATTTTGACTCTAGAATTAGAAATTAGGTAATGATTTTGATAAAGGTCAGCCAAAGAAGAATCTAGGGGTCTGTGGGGAACTAATGAAGTAATGCATTATCAGAAACATTTCTGAAGTCAGCAGCCTTGTGGCTAACTGTGTTTATTCAGTCCATGCAGTAAACTAATGCTTCATAGATGCTTGTGTAAAAAGACATTCATTTAAAAACCTCTGTTGAAAAACCACATGAAATCCACAGAGGACTGAAGTTAGGTGGTGGCTGAGTTCAGAAGACATACCCACAACTTGATATTGGGGGAAGTGTACCATTCTGGCTCCTGTTTTTCTCATGTCTGTAGCCTAATGTCCCTCAAGGGGTTTGCTGGTGTGTTTAATTGCAGCTAACATTTTAGTAGGCAGAACTGAACTGCTTGCACAGAAAGCTTTGTAGTTACATGATTGCATCTGTTTTGACAGGGAAGGCCGTGCTGCTTTAGTAACTTCCTTCTGTGTGTTCAAATTCATGGCATTATACAGCATCATCCAGTACATCACTGTTACTTTGCTGTATTCTGTAAGTATTCTGTCAATACCTATGCAGTCTCAGCATAATTCAGAGATTTGAAAGTTGATAGATATTTAATGCAAATTATTGCAAGTCCCTTTGAGTACAACGTATGCATTCAAAAATACATTTAGACTGAAAGTGTTGTTAGTATTATGGGGTTTTTTTTCATATTAACTGTACAAAATACATGGTAGTATCTGTTTAGAAAAGGCAATAACCAGTGGCTGAGAAAAGAAAGTCTCTACAGTAGGAAGACCAAATAAGCATATATACAAAGCAAAAATACAGGTTTCAATTCTTTAAAAATTTTCAGCATTTTGAAATAGCCTAACTTATTTTAAAGGGCAATGAATTCATTTTATGTTAGAATTTAAAGAAACTGGAAGTACTGATTCAGCTGGGGGCGGGGGGGAAGCAAAATGGAATGTTTCCTGTTAATATGATTGGTTTCACAATAGTGGCATGTGGTAGAAATCCTGTATTTTAATTTGTATTCTGAGCAAGTTAAAGGTGCAGAGTATTAAAGGACCTTTGAGGTGGAAATTTTCACAGCTGTATGAGTACATAGTAAGGCCATGGTGTTTAAAGAGCTTTAGGCCTAAGCTGTGATTGCATTGGAATGTAAGATTCAATAATATCATTTTGATTAGGAACAAATTTCAATTACAAGTAGCTTGTCCATCTTGAAAAGGAAATTGTTTCATACTGTAATACTTCAGGAATTATTCTGTGAATTGTAGAGTATTCAGGACTCCTCCTGCAGGTCAAGGAGGCCAGTTTGACAGGACACTCTCTTGTTTATAGAGGGAAATTCAAAGAATGAATGTGTAAAAGTGTCAGTATAAATTTTTTGTGGTGTGAAGAAATTACCAATCTTTCATTTGTTGTTTCTCTCCAGATCCTGAGCAATTTGGGAGATTTCCAGTTTCTCTTCATTGATTTGGCAATCATTTTGGTGGTTGTCTTCACTAGTAAGTTCTGTACTGAATTACCATTGTGGCTTCTGTGAACCACTTTTTGCTTGGTCAGATTTTCTTTAATATCTAATTACATATGGTTTTGAGAAAACACTGTGACATACAGTGAAGATGTTATTACTATTACATCTATGCATTAAGAAACCCAAACCACACTGTGTACTGAATTAGATTCATCTGAAATTTGTGAAATGTCCTAAAACAAGAAGCAGGTCGTGGGCATGATCTTGGGGAACTAATTCTTCACAGTACAGGAAGCTGGTGTTGGAATAACAGGAGCCATTGCAATATCATCTTGCTCAAATATTTTGATTCCTTGCATTCTTACTTTGAACTTCTGTCCACAAAATGTTACACTCAAAGTATTGCCTGGTGAAACATTTGATTTCACATACATGCCTAGCATTTAATTCACTGGCTAACAGTAGAATTCCATGTTCAAATTTAATAGAAACATCTTAATTGAAGCAATGGCAGTCCAAAAGTGAGGAGGCAAGCTGTAAGTCCTTGGAGACAAAGGGAATTTGGCCAGACACTACTAATTCCTTAAGTCTGATGGCTGCTGCTGTCCCCTGCTATGCTGTGCTGCTGGGGAACCAGCCTGTAGAAGGCACTGTGGTGTTGTTCTAGGGTTCTATGGTTTTTTCCAAGTGGTTTCACATTTGCAGTTCTGGACTAAATTTTAAAGTGATGTCATGAGCAAGCCATTCTAATCCCACAGAATGTGAACAGGATAACTCTTGAAAACCATAATGATGCAATGTGTCATTTGTTTTTTGTTCTCTCTGCAGTGAGTCTGAACCCTGCTTGGACAGAGCTTGTTGCACGAAGGCCTCCATCAGGTCTTATCTCAGGTCCACTTCTGTGTTCCGTGTTGTCTCAGATCATCATCTGCCTTGCTTTCCAAACCTTGGGGTTCTTTTGGGTCAAACAGCAGTCCTGGTACGAGCCCTGGACACCAGACTCTGAGTAAGTGTTTCAGTGGCTCTGTGCAGGATACAGTAGTGATTGGAAAGCTATAGGCAATAATGCTCTCTTCTTTCTTAACCCCCCCTCCCCGTAGGCACTTTGAAAATAAAGCTTTTGTATTGCAGCTTGTAAGTCTGCTGATTTTCTGTGAAAAAATATATGGGGCTACCCACTGGCTGAAAAACAAAAATTGGGTCAGAGTCTGATGGCTTGGTCTAATGACTTTTCTGCTTTGAGACAGTTGAGGTAGAAATTTGAAATTTATGGTTCAGATCTATTCTATCTCTTTCATATTATAAAGCTTTGCTTTTCTGTTAGAGTTACAGTAAATCAAATTCATATTTTTGAAAATAAAGAGGTGTTTTAATTTTATTTTTTTAGATTGCAGTATTTCCTTACCTGTCTCTTAAGTCTGTCTACAATGATAGTTTTTAAACAGTTTATGTAGAAAATTTACAAACTGGCAGCATAAAAGAACTTGTAGCTTTGAATTCACAAAAATTGCCACCTCCCTGCCACAGTTTTGAGTTACTTCTTACTACCTGTAATATGGTCTCAAGTTTAAGCTTTTTTACTACTGTAGCAATTTGTTCTGTCATTATTTTTTGTAGATAAGTGGGCCCTATTTGCCTCTTCTCCATAACTCAGTGTTCAATGTTTTTGTGTTGCAGTGCATGTAATGTGTTGGACGCCCAGAACACCAGCTCTGCACACCATGGGAATGAGACTATTCACGATGAACATTACATTAAAAATTATGAAAACACAACTTTGTTTTTTATATCCAGCTTTCAGTACCTCATAGTGGCAATTGTCTTTTCTAAAGGAAAGCCCTTTAGACAACCATGCTACAAAAATTGTAAGTCCTTTCTTAGTATATACAGTTCCAAATAAAATTCCCAAGTGACTGTGCACTTGTTGACAATTCTGTTGTGCCACTTCAGAAGCAGTAGTGTTGCTAGCATATCATAGTGGAGTTATCCTCTCATACTCACAGCTAGAAATAAGGAAATATTGAAGTGTATAGAGAAATTTGTGTTAATAGTTGCTTAATTTGTAGACATGTATGTGTGTGTATATTTCAACTCCACAAGTGAGCCACTGAGGAGTCAGGCCTTCTCTCTCTTTATGGCTATCAGCACTAGTATTGCCCCAATATCAGCAACTAGTATTGCCCCAATTTGCCTGGAAGGGGTTTAGGGGGAGAAGAGAGTTTGTTTCCAGGCAGTAATGAACTCATGATACATATTAAAACTGTGTAAAACTCTCGATTGTGAGATGGTCCAATTAAAACATTTTTTTTCTTTTTTTACAGTTCTGTTTGTTTTATCTGTTATAGTTCTTTATGTCTTCATATTTTTCATCATGTTGCATCCTATTGAACCTATCGATGAATTTCTTGAGGTAAGAGTCAGCAGATCTCGGGTGTGTCAGCTTCCTCAGGGGACTGGTGGGGGCTGCCTTTGGGGCAAGCATGAGCCCTGCAGAGCTTTAGCTTCACATCACTGGGTGGGGAAGGGAGAATTTATAATGCTGAGTCTGTTTTGGATGTGTGTTTGCTTCACACGTGTGTTTCTAACCTCTGGGAACTTGTTTCCACAGCTTGTGTGTGTGCCACCAGAGTGGCGCCTAAGAATTGTCATCATTGTTATTCTAAATGCACTTGTGTCTGTGCTGACAGAGGTAAGAAATCCACATGGGAAAAATACTTCTTTTTTAAATGCTTCTTTTTGCAGGGTTTGTCTTTTATTTAGATCACTCTTCACAGCATGCCAGTATGAGTGGCTGCTGTTTTCTTGTTAAGTGTGTATTTCTACAAATGTCCTTGTAAGCTAGATTTAAGGTGTCAAGACTTTCTGTGTCTAAAGTGTAACTTTAAAATCTTTTTTATTAAAAAATTGGGGCAGGGAGGAAGTTAAAAGATTTAATAATTCAACTATTTTGTATTCAAATACTCCATTTTTATTGTCTGTGTTACTTAGAATAACAACATACAAGAGAACTATCTAAAATCCTTAGGGGAGCCACCCTTCCTTCATTTGGATCGTACACATAGCTTGTTGTTCAGAATTATGCAGGTCTGTGTAATACAGGTCTGTCATGTGATCAAAGTCCAGAAGTAGAGATGCTCATGCAAATCTGCTTTTTCCATCACTGAGCTTGTCTGAAGTCAGTCACTCTGGATGTTGGCCTCTTCTGCTATAATTCCAGAGTTAATGTATGCAGAAACACACCCTACCTTTTATCCAGGTGCCTTGTTTTTGTTTCCAAGAATCAAAGTTGGACAAATAAATCTTCCAGAAGAAATCTGTATTCACAGTCAGTTATTTATTTCTGTGGTTAGTTTTTCTCCCTGTTAACTGACGTGTGATTTCCAACCTGAATATGTTTGGGATTTGGTTGCAGTCATGAGTCACTTTTTTTCCAGCAAAATGAAAAGGCCTTCCAGCATTATCTAGTGCACACTACAATTATCTGTTTTTACTGTGTAACATTTTCTACAGCTTCTAATCAGTATTTCCATTACAATGTGAGGGATTGCTACCAATGTAACCAGCATAATACTTCCTTGGATCATATAATTTTGGTCTTCAAAGAATACTACAGCATTAATATTCTGTCCAATTGACATGTTTTTTCCCTTTATTAGTGACCTAGTAAAAAATAACTCAAACAAAGGGGTTTTTTTAGATACTTGAATCAAAATTACCAAGGTTTTGTGTTTAAAATGTTGTTCCAAATAGAATTTGCAAAATATGCTCTTATGTTGCTGCCTATTGGAACATGGTTTTGTGTTTTCACATGGCAGGCAACAACTTTTCCAAAACGTGTCAGTAGATACTAATTTTCTTGGCCTCATGTCTTGTTGTTAACAAGTTTATCCACTATTAAAGCTCCTGTGCCTTTCTTACATTGTCCTGTATGTACTCTAGCTCTTCTTCTGATGATTTTTCTTTATGGCCTTGAATTCTTTTGGTTTTTTTTTTTTGTATTAGTGAATGCTTAGTAGTTTGGGTTTCTTTGGCTTTCTTTTATTTGTGAAAAGTAAATTTTTATGTATTTTGCTGTCTTTACCACTGAAACAAAACAGTTTTTCTGAAGCTTCAGAATCATGGCTTTTTTTTGTCTTCTGATAAAATTAAAACAAACCTCCTAGACAGAAATATTTTTTCTAATTCATTTTAATTTTCAGTCCAGTGATAAAGATTATTGAGTGAAATACATTTACCATCTGCTTGAAAATGTCTTTGTTCTGCAGGTGATCTTGTAACTCTTATAGAATCTGGTGCTGTTTCTGTTCTGTAAGGGATGTGTAAGGGCTCCAGTAGGAAGTCTGTACAGTGTGCAATCCATGTATCAGCACGTGGCTCTTGAGGACAAATGGTTCTCCTCTGGTTTAAATACGTGTTCATCAAGTTCCACTTCTGGGCCTTGTTGGTTGTCACATCAGCCTGAAAACTTGTGAATTTCTACTAAACATCACCTAAGCACTATAATTACCTGCAGACTGTGTTCTTTCACATAGTATTTCAAACCTCACCCCACTCTTTTTCCTATGGAGGTTGAGTTAGCATCTTTGTACACTTCAGTCATTTAACTTTCATTACCAAAACTGCAGGGGTGATTTGACACGTTTCTTCTAAACAGCCTTCCCTATTTATCTTGTTGCTTGTACTTTGGTAATAAAATAGAAGTGCCTACTTCTTGGCAGTAATTTTGTGGGCTGTTATGCTCTCTCTTAAACCAAGTGTCTCCCACTTTGTAAGTGTAAGTTGAATGCTTTGTTTTGGCAGATGAGTTGTTTTACTGTTCAGCAGGTGTCCCAACAGAACTGTTGTGTAGCAATCCTCAAATCCCAAACCTTGTTTTACAATATACACTTTACCTTCCATATCTGGTGCCCACCTCTTGAGCTGCATTTGCCCAGTTTGAGCAGTGTTACTCTACACTCTCTAAAGCTTTGTCACGTGGTGCCAGCTCCTTGGGTCCCGTGTAGAAATCCCAGGCTATTTCTTTCCTTCACTTCAAGTATAGCTCATTGTCTTTCTCTCCTTGTGTGCCTGGCTGGATTTTCTGCTCCCTCCACTTTTCACTGCAGACCTGTGCCACAGGTCACATTCTGAGTATCTGGGAGCGGCCACTGGTGGCAGCTCCTTCCATCTTATAACAAGGTGTCCTGTATTTCACCTGGAGTTTGTTCTGCTGAGAGAAATGCCTCTTTAAGTGTCTCACAATTATGAGATACATGAGGATGGGATCTTCCTTAGTCACACTTGACAGTGTGACACTTTTGTGTCATGCTATGATCATATGTAGTTTTGTCATTGCTTCTACAACAGGAATAGTTTCTGACTGTGTTGTTTTCTATTTGTTTTCTGAAATGCCCTGAAAAGCTTTTGCTCCTTCCATGTGGGTGCCAGACTAGGATCACAAAGCATGCAGATTCTTTCTACCATATGATAGAAAATATTGCACAACAAAGGCAGATCCTAGCAGCTGTTCCTCCTCACCCCTGATGCCTGGTATAGACATGCTTAAACCAGACTGGCTTCAAAAATGAACATCTAACAAGCTGAAGATTTGTTAGCAGATGCTTTATAAAAGCACTGTCAAATTGTGGTACATTATAAAATCATAAGCACTATAAAAATTTGTTACAAAAGTCTGACTAATCAGCTCCCCATTTTCAATGGCAGCAGTTAGTCAGATGTTAGAAATGGAATCTGTCCAAGGATCAGAGTTGTAGGCTCGAGGCCATGGAAGGTACAAGTTCACACCTGTGTTGTCAGATTTGCTCAAAGCTCCTAAATCTGCCCATGCAGCTGTATGAGGGTAACCAGATGTGCTCAACATACTATTCAAATTCTGCCCTCTTTTAAAAACATGGAATTACACATACCAAATTCCTTTATTCCTACTGGTGGCCCAGCTCTGCCACGCCACTGCTACTTTTCTGAGAATGTCACTAGTTTAGAACAGACTATGTAAAAAGGATAGCCCCAAGATGGTTTATGGGGAAACTGCTCTAAGCACTCATGTCTTCATGTGGTGCTTTCACAGGTTTTTAGAGTATTGAAACACATGTGTATTTATGTTTTTTACCCATGGAGATGGATGCAGATTTGGTCATTGTTGCTGTTGATTTTAGAGTACCTGTTCATATTCTTAAATTTTGTGTGAGCACTTTAAGAATGGAAATGTTTATCACAAAAGTACCAACAAAAGTAGCATAGACTCTCTGTTTTGCTCACCATTGAATTAGTTATGGCTAACCCACTGTTTCAGGTTTTATTTGTAATGTGCACACTAACAACAATTGATCATTAGTTTCTTTAACTCTTCCCACTCACTGTAATGTCTCACAGAATGTCCTCCTTGATATGATCCTTTGGAAGGTTGTGTTCAATCGAGACAAACAAGGAGAATCTCGCCTCACCATACCCCAGCCGCCTCAGGTTGGAGACGAGTATTTTGCTGTCCTCATTTGAGTGCATGTGGATTAATTTGGTTTTGTCTCTTATCTCTAAGTGTCTGTTGCCTTATCTTTAGCTTAAGTCTGCTTAAATTAGATTTCATTAAAAGCAAAGGCTTCTGGGTTTATATTTTTTTCTGTATTGGCACTTAAAGAGTTTAGCGTGTGTGCAAGAACAGTGAAACAAACCTAGATTATTGCTTTAAGACTTTTCTCACTTCATCTTTAGTTTCCACATTAGCAAATTGTTTTGGTGTCACAAGTTAGTACACTAGGACTGGGAACATCTTGATTTGCTTAGAAACAATTAAAATAAATTATTTGGTTTAGAGTTCTGGGTCCTTGTCTGAGAGCAGTAATTTTCAGCATGTACAAATAAAACAGAACAAGATGGCAAATGAAAATACACTATTACTGCTTCAGATGGTTTAGGACACTGAAAGGTTTTTCAGGTGACCATGAATTTTGGTCTGGTCTGCCCCTCTGCTGTTAATACATGAAGGAAATCTATGTGAATCCCATAAAAAACAGCTTTAAGCTTGTTGCCTTACTACTTTTGGCTGATTATACATTTGTGCTTGCTAGAATTATAGTGGTTTATTTCTCAGCACTAAATTTTATTAAATATATTCACTTCAGATTTACATTTGTCCTTTTGAGGCTGTTGTAGAACAAATTGTTTTGTGGTTGCTGAAGAATGGAAACTGTGCTCAAGGCTCACATTTGCTTCAGTTCACCAATTGATAGACATTTAGAGCATAATGAAAACTATAGAATATATTACTATTAAAATGTCAGCCCTGTAGACTATAGGTGCTCTCTGAGACATGAGAGGGATTCATTCTTAAGAATGTGGAATGGTGTTTCTCCTCCCAGCTAATTTAATTACATGCTTTTAAGACTGGGAGAGGAAACACAGGAAGGAGGTTTTAAGTTTAATAATTTGTGTCCTTTTTAATAGCTATTAATACCTGCAGTATTTAGATTTCACCAGCAAGTTAAATTCTGCTACTTTTGTCTGACTGGCTGCCTTCAGTTTAACAATTCATGACTTAAAAAGTGTTTTGGGATTTTAGGAATTTGATTTTTCTAGACCAGGCTTTTATTCTCCAACAGTAAAATAATTTATTGTTCCCTGTTCTATCTGTAATTATTGAAATTATTGTAGAATATGCATAAAAACTGTTGGTGGTCTTAGATGTTATGATAATGTGAAATGGTTTGTTTTTTTCTTAATAATGTTTTTTGAATGTCATTACGACCATAGTATAGAAGACACAACAGAAGGGTTTCTGTACCACAGGTCCAATCCAATGTGATAATGAAATAGTAAATTAAAGACTGAAATAAGTTTTTCTTCTAGTGATTTACTGTATTGTTACTGACTTTTGTTTTTGTTATGGTAATCCAATTTTCAAATTTGTTCACTTCTGCAGGAGGCTGGGGACCGCTGTGGAGTCTGTTTCCTTTCTTCCCTGTTTGGTTGTAGAGAGAAGACACCAAAAGCCAAGTATATGCACCTAGCTCAGGAACTGCTGGTTGATCCAGAATGGCCACCAAAACCCAGGACAACAACAGAAGCAAAAGTACCATCCCAAGAAAATGGTTCATATCAAATCATCACTGTAACGTAGCAGTGGATCCTGGTGGCATGTACCTTTAGTAGTATTCAGAAGAATGTAATTTTAAGGCTTTATTTGAAACTGCAGTGTGCTAAATGTCAAATTCTAATGCAGATATTTCCAACTATTTTGTCTCTCTGAATACAAAATTCAGAGCCAGGTGTCCTATGGCTATACATTTTAAAAATGTAAGTTACCTTAGGTAGAACAAAAATTATTGTGTTTCCTTCCACCTTCTTTCAGATTTCATTGTTCCTAAATGAGATGCATTTGAAGGTTTAAACTGCAGGGCAGTTAAAACAGGTTCACATTATTTGCCTGGAGTACTTTAATAGTTGTTCTAATCTGCTTATCTGGGCATGTGTTCATGTAAACCCTATGATGTGATGGTTTCATGGCTGTACTAGAGGTGCATAATAACCTTGTCATGGTTTGGGGGTTTTTTGTGTCTGTCTTTTGGTTGGTTGGGGTTATTTTGTTTGTTTAGTTGGTTTTTATTTGACTGATGAAAAGTTTTGTGCCTCAGAACGGTTCTGAAGTTTGTGTGTGTACCTCTTAAGTTTGTCCCTATTAATAAGGAGTGTTTCCAGGTGTAATGTTTGGGTTCTAATTTCAATTCTTTAGTCTGCCACAGCAGGAATTGGGAATGCTGTAGTAGCAATGTGCTCTGTCCTTAAGAAATAAGCACATTGCTTTCATGTGGATTCTTGACTTCTCTTCTAGCTAACCACAGAGAAGGCTTAGGTGGCCTCCAGGGGAGGAGCCATTTGGCTACACTCTAAAGTTTTTGGAGAAAGAAGGATGGAGAATCTAAACACTCTTTTCTGTGTCATGTTTTATTACATTTAGCTATGCATTTCTCCACAAACCTTGCTTTTTCCAGCAGAAGGGTTGGATTATCCTTTTGTGGACCATGTTTTATTTGTAAATCTAAAGATAATTTTCCTATATACCTTGAAGTAGTAAGGCCAGAGTTACTGCTGCAAGGGATATGGGGGTGGAGGGAGGTATTGTCACATGCCCACGTTTGGGGTTTGTGCACGTGAAGAGCACAGGCATTTCAGAGCCTGCCAGTGTCTTCAGCGCTACATGTAGCTGTACAAAACAAAATTAAGAGAAAATTGGGCTAAAGTCTGTCTTGCTGCAGAACTATAAGGCTTATGCAGATTTTATTTATTAAAAAAAAAAAAAAAAAAAAAAGATGAAAAAAATTAAAGCTTGTATCACCACTAATGCTGCTTAAGCACTAGGGGTAGCCATACATCATTTTGCCACGAGGCAGTATCAGAACACAAGACCACTAGAAAAACAGGTCTACAAAGAAGTAGAGGCAGACAGCACTTTGACTTGCAAGGCTTAAAACTTTTTTTTTTTTTAAACTACAAATTACTTATCTGGAAACCATTGTCAACTTTGTAAATGTCTTTGACTTCGGAAAATGTAAATTACTTCGGAAAAGTCTTCCTTAGTGTCTTTGGGAAGATGATAAATATTAAGTCTTGATCAGTCTGTTTTTGACCAGAGGCAACTAACTGGTTCAGACACTTCCAAGCTTTGGGAGGAGATCTGGGGTCTGAAGAAGTCATGATTCTGTAGAGATCCTTTAGATAAGGAAGTGGGGTCCTTTAGAGTAGTTGTGGAATGAGGGCCCCAGGCGCACTGGCTGGCTGGGATTGTTTTGAAGTGTGTATATTCTGATTATGGAATTTGAGGTTTTGATGTTAGGGATTTTTTTCTTTCTTTTTTCCTTTTTTCCTTTTTTTTTTTTTTTCTGGGTTGTCTTGTTTTGTTTTCTTCTTTTAAATTCCTGTGGAGACAATTCCATTCCAGCCTTGTTTTAATAAGCAGAATTTTTCAGATCAGGCCTAATTCCCTTGTGCTGTTCTGTAGGACAGTATGGACAGTGTGCCCTGCTGCTCATAGAATCATTAAGGTTGGAAAAGACCTTCAAAATCATCAACCATTAACCATGTTAATGTCAATCATGTTGTGGTTTCTGCAGTGTTGAATGTACGGTGCCAACAGGGAATTTAAAAGTGGTGCTAAATGGTTTGGAAGACCTTTTCCTAGAACTGGGTTGTTGAAGTTATTGCTCCTCCTAAATAGTATGCATATGGGTGTACTATCTTCCAGTCCAGCTGTCAACTCTTTTCCTGATTTCTGTTGTTGTTGTTGTTTGTTTTTGAGGAGTGGAGCAGGGGGAAAGGGGGAAGTGGTTTTCTTAGCATTCATTCAACAGAGCAATGTTCTTTATTATCCTGGCTTCGTAAGGTCATAAACATTGAACAACATTGGTGGCTTTTAAAGGGTCTGCAAACATTGGATACATTAATTAGTCATGAAACTGAGTCAGTTGGCTAATTTCTGCCGATGTTGATTTTACAAAATCTTTGTAGCATGGAATAACTGATGAAGAATAATTCTTAGCTGCGTAAGTAGTATTCAAATCTAAACAAAAATAATAATTTAGTTGAAAAATATTGTGAAGCTATGCATCTTGGACCTGGGAGCTGTGACTTATCCTTAAACGCATAAGCTTCTGCTTTCCATTTTACTGACCATTTTAGATTTGCTGTTTCATGAGAACTGAAAGAAAATATTTGTGTCTTTCCCTTTTATATGCTTTTGCTTAATACTTTCCTAGACTGATAATTTCTCTTGGCTTGTTTGGTTTCTGAAGCTACTTTTTCAGTCTTATTCTAGTTTATTAGACTTACCTAGAAAGTGAGGAGGAAAACAGCTCTTTAGGGCGGGCTTGTCTTCAGAGAACATTTTAGGGAACTGTTACTAAAACAGAAATGGCCAAGTGTCTCCACTTAACTGAGTGACTAATGGCTCGTGAGCGAGTAAACTTGAATGTTTTGCAAATGGGAGCTTGTTTCCTCCAGGTCTGCGTTCAGGGTTGGTAAATGTTCCTGAGGTTGCATGCTTGAGCTCTGACGCTTAGTCAAGAATAATAAATCAGCTTTTCTGAGAATCCATCTTGTTCTTGCAAGTTCAGCCACAAAATAAGCTTTTGCATTTTCTGCAATTATTGGGATTTATGCCTTCCTGCCCAAGAGCTGAATTTGACCACCTATAATTTTTCTCATTTTGAGCAGTTTAGTTTTTCTGGTTTTCAGAAATGCAGCAAACTAGATCTGCACTAGTGTATTCAGTTTCTGTTTTGAAGTAAGATGAAATTCATTTTGTAGTGAAAAAAAATCTTTTTCAGTGTTCATCTTGGAAATCTAAATTCAGGTGAACAGACCAAGTTAGTGAGCTCCACTAGATACTGGGTAGACATTTTCTTCCTGCTGTATATTTTGGCCTTATGTTGAGGAGTTTGATTTATTATTAAATTATTTGTGTATGCAGACTTCAATCTGTACGTATTTTATTTTGATGTATTAGGATTTGTAAATATTACTGATTTTTAAATATTATTTATGCACATACTTAAAGGACTGGTCTATCCAGAAAAGCAGTTGCTAAATAATAAATGTTACTTTTTAGAAATAAATTACAAGATCATGAAATTGTATATCCCTCAGGGTTATTTTTAAAGTTTTTTTTCCTTCCTTTCCCTTCAGATTCAATTAGCAGTAACTCTAGTTCCATGTACTATAGAAATAAATCTACTGTAAAAAGAAAATGCTGCAAATAATGCTTGAATAGAAGCGGCTGAAAAAACCCACAGAACTGACTGTCCATATTCATCCTAACTTTAAATTGGAAACTCTTACTGTTGCACTTTTTAAAAAGTTGTTGGATTTTTAATTCTATTTATTTTTTTCTTTCTTCATGAAGGTTGTGCTGAACAGTCATCCCAAATTGGGTAAATAATCCTGTACTGTATATGTGTATATGCAGTATAATACTAAGCAGATGTGGAGTCCTTTTTATGCTGCAAATTTGTAATGCTTATGTTGGTCATCACAAAATGAGAGAGCTCAAGTCCTGTTGGATTTCTCCCATGAAACTCTGAATTGTAAACTTAGGGTTTTGTATGTCTAAGGGAAAGCTGTGGGTTTTTGACAATTTTTAGAGTCTTGAATATGTTGATTTTATATACAGTAAAGCTTCAGGTTTTTAAAACTATTTTCAACAAACTGCAGGTTGTTTAATAATTATGTGAACCAGAAACTACTTAGTTTGTCATTAATTCCTCGAGCCTAACACAGATTAAAATGTTCATCATTACAGCACTCTCTAGAAGCTCAGCTTCCTTTTATTTTTAAATCTGAAATGATACTACATCTTTGTATTTAAAATATGTATTGCTGCTCTAGAATGGTACCCTGTTGTCAAGAGGCATACATAAATAACTGTACAATAGAATTGTAAATAGACTTGTAAATCATTTTTGTGACTGAAGCTCTTTGAAAATAAAATTAAAATGAATGGATATTTTAACTCTTCTCATTAGTTTCATGAAATTGTTTTAATTATTCTTTATAGAACTAGGTGGAAAGCTTGTTGAAGAACACAGGCTTACTCCCTCTGATGTCATGGATATGTTGTTCAGTGCCTCTGATTCTGCAGATGGGGTGGGAGGGGTGCCTGCTCTGTTCGTGTTCTGCAGGGGATCACACTGACTGCAGCTTTTCCTGGTGGCCTAGGAGAGCCATTCTAATGCCTTGTACACGTGATAGCAGCTTGTTTCCACCTTTGGTTATTCAGATGTTCCTTCTGTTTGGACATGTGGGAGGCATGATCTGAGCTGTCACCATTGTCACAGTCATCTTCAGCAAAATCATGTGGAAATGAAGACATCTTTTCTGTCTTGTGCCTCACCTTCCATTGAAACAGTCATTGGCAGAGCACATTCTTTTAAACTTGAAGACAAGATACTTAAGAAACCTTTTTACTTAATAACAAAAACTTAATCTTTCAATTTCAAGCTTCTATTTTTACAACTTAGCTTTTCTCTTTCAGAATCTTACAGGTTTTAGGTTTTGTTGGCTTGCCACACCGGAAGACTTTGAGGAAAAACAGAAACTAAATGTTTCAACCTTGGAATGTTTAGCCAAAGCATCAAGTAAAAAGCCCCTTCATTCCTTACTGAAATTGCTTTGACTCCAATCCTGCAAGAAATTAAAAGTCAGAGCAGCTTTGTGAAGGTAGGAGCACCTGGTTTAAAGTGGATGTGTTCACTCCTTCAAAACCTATTTAGAAGACTGGTGACAAATTTGAAATTTCTGATCACATCTCACATTGAAATGTAGATTCCTGACTTCACTCTGATGTGCTTTGGGTTGGCTGAAGCACATACCCCAATATCACTGCCAAAGAAGCTACAAGTGGGTTTTCTGCTGTTGGGTGTGTGACTTAAAACTTTCTCCTGTTATGTGAGTGGTTTCAAGCCCTACTTTTGGAGTTACATACAACCTGTGGAAGTTGGTTGCTTGAATTATAAGTAAAAATCTGCTCTGAAGCTTCAAATATTGTTTGGCCTTTGGCCTGTCTCAGTAACTGGACAAATACGGGTGAAAGTGTTATCTAGAGGATGCCTTTTGCTGTTTTACTTCCCATTTAAAGTGCAGTGTCATGGTGAAGCCTGATTGCCTGCTCTGCTCCTAGTAAGTTCCTTTAAAAGCAGATAAGTTTCTAAGGTACAGCTCAAAATTTCTTTGTCATGCTTGTATGAGTATAGGAACTTGCAAGACAGTGAAAGAGGTAAGCACCACTGTAAGCAATACATGTGCTCAGTGTTCTGTAAGTTCAAAACTGATTTGAGACTTCTGATATAGTAACAATATTAATGTATTGCCTCTGGTATCCTTTTGTAGTCTTGAGAAATATTGGGGTGGTGGGGAAGGGGGGCTGAAAGGGAAAGACGCTGTAGACCAGACTTTGGTAAGTGACCAGCCAGGCTGGTGCCTTTTCTGGAATGCCAGGTGTCTCATGTGAGGGTTTGAGAGAATTTTAAGGCATGGGAATGTCTAATTATCTTTATTGTGGGTATTACTGTATTCTGTACTGTTAAAATCTTAAATTTTTTTTTTAAATAGTGTTAGCAGCTCTAGTTGTTTGAGACCCATAGGCTTTTCCAGTTCTTGTGACAGCACTTACAGCCTTCATATCTTGCAGAGAATTTCTGCCATTTTGCTGTTTGTCAAAACTAGTGCTTTCTAGCATTTCTGAGCATCTGCTTGTCTTCTTGTATGCTCTCTTATCTTTTGCTGTAAGACCAGGAAAAGAGTCATCACGAACTTAGAGCCTAGTGTTAGTCTGTTTCTGATTTTCCAGAGTAGCCTGTAGTCATACCTTCCAAGGGACCTGCATTTACAGTTTTTAGCATAACAAACTGGGGGTTTTTCCATCCATTTGGTTCAAGTCAGGGCTCGAAACAGAAATTTCTTACTGTGTTTCTGGATGGAGGGTTCTGCTTGTGGAGATATATAGGATCAGGGATGGGCTGAGTTACAAATTCATTGAGGTAAAAGCATCACTGGCTTATGACAAAGTTTTGGGGTAGGGAGGATTACTAGGAGGGTGAGATTCTGTGAAAGATTCTTGTTTGACATGTAAAAGATCTTTAGAAGAGTGGAATCTCGTGCTATTTTGTGGTTATGCCTATGTCTCATTCAATGAGTTGTGAAAAGCCCAATGAGATCTTGTTTTGTGGCACCATTTTGCTGGTTGTTGATAGCCCTAAATGCCACATCCTTCCCTTCCTGAGGGAGAGTTAGACATTTTACTAGACTTCAGTGCTCTGAAGCTGAATAAAATTTAAATTTTTTAAAGCACTCCCTTTTGCTCTTCTGGCTTTTTTTTTTTTTTAATGCAGTAGCTGGTTTGGACATGCAGCTGTTTTGGATCTGTTGTAGTAAATTCTTGTCAGCAGTTCAGGTGCCTCAGAAGCTCTGCTGTCCTTCCTGATTTCCCTTCCAGTGAAGGGGGTTGTACCCAGCAGTCTGTCAGTGGGATTGGTATGGGAGGGCTTCATCTTCACCCCTGAGAAAGAGCATGTGGGGATGGAGCCTTCCTCTCCCCCATGTTCCTGGTGCAGAGGGCTGACATTGTGTCAGTTATCCCAGTTACATCTGTGGAAGTTTTGTAGCTTTTCCAGTGGTCCCAGCTGCTGCTTATTCTGCTGCTCAGCCAGGTGCTTGACATCCAGGTTTCTGATACACTTGGACTTGTTGATTTCATTGAGGAAGTATTTCTGTGGGTTTCTGTTTGACTTGCTCTTTTAAATATTACCATTTATACCTACAATGATTGCTTTCCTGTTTGGAAATGTATGCAACTTTCCAACTTTGTGGTGTGTTTCATGCAGATGTACCTTCATTGCTACAACTTCCCATCTAATTTCGTGCACTTCTTTCCTCTCATTTTGCTGTACTTCCAATTCCACTGCTGATAGCTTGGTATTGTGTTAAGCTGTTGAAATGAGGCTTGGTGGTTATCAGAGGCTCATTACTGTCCTGTGCCATATGGGGTCTTCTGTGTTATTTCAGGCTGTGTCAAAAATAGCCTGTTCCTTCTTGTGTGTTCCTGGGCTGTTCCAAGAAGCCATCACTTGAAAATGCTGAGACAGGATTTAACTGGACAGTGCTGTTTTGCTTTTCACCACTTAAAGTACAGGACAACCTTTTTACCTCCATTGTCTATTTTTGCAGGCTAAACTTTATTTTTTAACCTCAGATAACTTACAATGAAAAACATAGTGAGTGCAGGACCTTTTGATAATTTTCGAAAATATTTTTGGCATGTAATTTAGTATAATACACTTAACCTTGTCTAGTGGAAGATGTCCCTGTCAGATGGAAAGAGATGATCCTTAAGGTCCCTTCCAACCCAAACCCTTCTGTAATTCTGTAATGCTTTTCTGTTCAAGTAAATATACGTCTTTTGACTAGTTAAGTGTTTCATCATGATTTTTGTATACTTTTATTATAGTTAATTGGTACAAATATAATACAAATATAAACAAGGAGTACTTGAGTTACAAAAATTAATTTACCTGTACTTCTCAGTGTAAGCTGAGCACTTCAGAAATATTGGCAGTCAACAATAAAAGAGATTTTGAAGTTTGTTTTCAAGGCAAGGGAAATTTTGCACACATATGCAGGTTTATGATATAATCACACATCTTTGTGAGCTGCTAAGTTACCTATGATCAAATCCTGATTCTCTCTTATCTCTTGTAACAGCTAATGTTTCTGGAACTTCAACAAGGATGTTGGTGTTTCGTTTGTCAGTGATGATCAAGCTTTTCTTCCAGTTGGATGCATCTGTTTGTCCTGAGAAGTGTGACTGCTCTTCAAAAAATGCAATTTATTGCTCTGGTCCCCACATAAAAGACCTGGAATTGTTAAATCTGCCTTGCAACATGACAGAAATTCACATAACAAACGCTAACATATCGTACTTGCAGGATGTTTTTGCTAGGATGGAGGAACTGCAGCATCTCATCCTGTCTTCAAACAACATCGCTCTGGTTTCACCAATGGCTTTTAAAGGCTTGGGAAGGCTAAAAGTCCTCAAACTGCTGGATAATAAGCTGGTTGAACTTCCCCCAGAGGTATTTGATGACATGGTGCAGCTTCAGCAATTGATCATTGAAAGTAATAGGTTGAAATCTATTGAGGAAAATCTGTTTGACAAACTGGCTGGTTTGCAGGAGCTTTACTTGAACAAAAACCAACTAACAGCACTTCCCAGTGGTGTGATGAAGAAACTCACCAAACTCAGAGTACTGAACTTGTCAAGAAATTACTTAGCAGCACTGCCTAGAAATATATTTAGTGCATTAGCCAGGCTTGAGAGGCTGATGCTGTATATTAATAGGCTGTCTTCAATAGAGTCTGGGATGTTTGATAGCCTGAAGGAGCTGCAGGAGCTTTTCCTGCATTCCAATAATATCCATTCCATTGCCCCTGATGCATTTCACTGTCTTCCTAAACTAAGAACGCTGACGCTTTCCAGGAACAGGCTTCAGGTTTTGCCTTCTGGGCTTTTTTTGCGCTTGCACGACCTGTCTAAACTGACCTTGTACAGGAACCCACTGAAGGCTCTTCCAGAGGTACTGTTTGGAGAGATGAGGCACCTTGGTAGCCTATGGCTGTATCATACAAAGCTCTCAACAATACCAGATTTTGTGTTCAGTAACTTGACAAATTTAGAGCTTCTTGTGCTGAGTTTTAACCCAGAGCTTACGGTTCTTCCTAGGAATGTGTTCAGTGGCCTGAATGAACTGCGGAGCCTTTCTCTCCATACAAGTAATATTTCCAGTTTGCCAGAGGGAATCTTTCTGAGCCTTCAGAAACTGCAGAACATTTCCCTCTTTAATACAAGGCTTGAGGTTCTTCCTAGAAACCTCTTTCATAATCTCAAGCACCTCCAGAAAGTTTATCTGAATAGTACTAACCTGCAGTCTCTTCCTGCAGACTTCTTTACCGCTTTACCTGAGCTGGAAGAAGTTGTCCTTGACGACAACCCTTGGAAATGTGATTGCCAAATTCTTGGTTTCCGAGAATGGCTCCAAAAGAGCAGAGCAATAGTTAAAAATGTGCCATCTCTGATGTGCCACAGCCCAATGGCACTGCAGAATATTTCTCTTGTGTCTCTAAGCATCGATGACCCGGAGTGCCTGCCAACCACAGCTATGACCTATCAGACATTCAGCTCAACTCTGACATCTCCTGTGACAGAACACTTCACATCATCTCAGGAGACAGTGCTGTCTGACGTGGAAATCACCAGCATACCCACATCAATTCCTCCTGCAGCTCCAGGTTTTACCTACTCCCATGTTGAAGATGTTGGACAACCTGGGCTACATTTCTCAGATGTTCCAGTCCAAACTTCTCCCAGCATCATAGCACGAACCAGCAGTGTTAAAGGGACAGATTTAACTACTCTTGTCTGGTGGGATGAGTTTCCAGCCCACAGCAGTGCTAAACCCTATTTTAATACCAGAGTTACTTATTGCCAGCTATTCTTGTGTGTTCACAGTTTGATTTTAACACTCCAGACTGTAGTTATTGTGCTCAGTCTGTATGTGGCGGGCAACACCAGGCAACTCTTCCTCTCTGGAAATATTCCTGCTCAGCCTGTAGTTCTGAGAAGAATATTAAGAAGATAAGAGAAATCTAGCCCAAGAAAGAACTGGAAGTGTTGCTTTGGATGCTTTTGGAACATTTGAGCAGTTAATACTCAATTAAGATATGGATTACAGGTCTTCATAGAAAAGACCATAAGGACCTTGTCTTTATAACATAATGGAAATTAGTTTTATGCACCTTGCAGCATTTCCCAAGAGTGGCTGTAATCACTGTAAATTGCTACAGCACTTAGTGCATGAACCCAGAGGGCAAGATGGAAGTACTGTGGTCACCTCCACACATGTGCTGTGGGTTTCCTGCCTTGGAGTGCTGCCCTGTCCTCTGCCAGAGGCTGCTGCCTGCTGAGTGTTCACTGCTCAGATGGAGTGCCATCAATGGAGGAACTCTCACATAGGAACATGGCTTCAGCTGTGCTTTAGAGATCGCCCAAAGAACTCCAATAATATTATTTCCTCTACTGCCTGCAGTCTTTTCTCTCCTTACTGAGAAAAAAATGGTGGTTTTGGGAGGAGATGCTGGGAAGGACCTTTAAACAATGGGGATGTGTGCAGAATGGTGTGGTGCAAGTGTCTTAACTTCTGCTTTCTGTCCTCAGCCCCTTTCCAGGATGTGGCATGAGGAAGGGGTACCAATTAAAGCTAATAGCAGGGGAAGATGCTGAGCTAGGAAGTATAATCATGATATATTTTATTGTTTGATTGGAGGTTTTCTGAAAACTTTGTAAAGCTCCTACAACTCTGAATTTTAAGTAAACACTTTCATCCTTAAACTTTGGCCAGTGGTCTGAAAAAACAAGGTGTTCCTGGCTGCATGATGCAGGGAATCTTGAAACCAGAGTACCAGGAGGATGCCCAGGACTGAGGAGGGACTCCACAGGCATGAATTGGTTTGAGAGCTGATCTTGACTGAGCTGGGAGAGAAAAAAATGGTCTCTCCTGGGCTTGGCTAGCAAAACAGCAGCATGCAGCCGAGGGGCAGGGAGCCTGCCTGAACTGAGGGCCACAAAGTGTCACCTCCATTTCAAAGTTGGCTGGGGAACATATACAACTTCAACTTGGAGTGTCCAGTCACATTTTCAGTCTCACTATTTTTTACCTTATTACATCCTACTATTCCCTGACTTCCTGTCCTTTCACATGTTGATGTACAAAGGCAACTACTAGGCAATAGTGTGGGTTTTGGTCTTTATACTAACATTTTATTAATATTTTGAATTGTATGAATATTTTAGTTCATAGGTAGACTGGTGGCTGTCAGACTGCCTGTGCTTTAGTAGCTCTTGGATTTAACTATCAGCTTTTATCTACATTATGGGACTTAGTTTGCTCTTAAAAGCTCTGATGTGCTTAAAAACCTCTGGTGTGAATCCCTGGCTTCTTGGGCCAGAGAGCCTCTACTCTAGGAGTCATTTTGTAACCTTAGTGATTTTCTCAATATTAGGGACTTTCCTGGATGGCCTTTAAATGCATAACCGACTTGAGGTGAAGAAAACTTGCATTTCCTGCAGGTTGGTTATGGTTGGTTCCCTGCAGTGAGAATAAACTGTGACTTTGTTTCAGGGTGCTCTGCTGCTGGGCCTAAATTCCTCTTTGAAAAGAGAGAATGTGCTTCTATAGTTTTAAATGATCATTGTCTTATTAGTGAGGTCTAACAAAATTTAGCAAACCTGGCTAAATGGGAGTTAGAGCTATCTCTAAAGAAGCAGAAACGCAAGTCACTGCAAGTGGTGCAAAGCAGGCTGTGACTGGAATCATAAACAGATGCTCTAGAATATTTCCTGCAATATAATTGAGAGAAGCACAAAACCAACAGTGAGCTTTCTCAGTGGTGGTTCTGGGTGGTTGCATGTAGTATTTAAGAAGAGAGAGTTGTTGCAAATTTAGTTTCTTGGTTGGACAGCTGTAATAACCCCTGGGTGCTGTGCCAGCTCCAGCGCTGTCACACGGTGCCACGCAGGCAGCTGCTCACAGCAGGCAGGTCAGGAAAATCAGGGCTAGTGAGAAAATTCTGTCTTTGACTTCTACAAACCATGCTGGGGGTTGTTACCTCAGTGAAGGAAGTGTGCTCCAGGTGCTTGGATGCACAGTGTCTGATTTGTGAGGAAAAGCCCCTGTTTGCCCATGCTATGGGTATGACACCTTGCTGCCCACCCCAAGGGCAGCAGGGCAGCACCGGCTGCGCCTCTGTGAGCCCTCTCTGGCTGCCCTGGCCCTGCAGTGCAGCCAGCTGGGCCCCCACGCTGCTCCTTGGCTCCTGCTGCAGTCGCTGAGCTCCAGCTCTGGCACGTGGGGGCTCTGGCACAGAGCTGAGTACAGGCAATGTACAACAAAAGGATGATTCCTCTTCCAGGATGATTCCTCTTCACATGCTGTCATCGGGCTTTCCCCACGCTCGAGGAGCCAGACGGGGGAAGTGAAGTCATCAGACAACAAAAGGCTGGAGCAATGAGTGCCTGGGGTGGTTTACTAACTTTCCTCTGAGGTGTACTGTTTTGAGCTGCCTCTGATTCATTGTTTCTTGCTCAGCGGAGCTCAACCCTTCCTGAAAAATTCCCTGGCCTGACAAATCCAAGGATATCCTTGTGCATACCCCATTTCTGTTTTTCCTGGAGAAGGGATAGTTGCCCAGCATGATGCAGCTGTGGCCAGAGGAAGGCAGCAGGCCGGTCCCTCAAAGCACTGTTCCCTTGTGTGCAAGGATTTTCTCAGTCCCTGCAGCCCACACTTGCATCATCTACTGCCCAGCCTTTGCCACCAGGCTGGAAGGGAACACAGTAGGCTGGAGGTAAGAATCTGGAGGTACCTAATCCCTGATCCAGTGGGTCCCTGATATTGGGGAAGAGGTGAATGCAAAACACATCTGCATACAGTGGCTGAAGGGGTTGGTTCTGCTCTCTTGGCTCCTGATGGGGGTGCAGAGTCATGTTTAACAGCCCTGCACATTATCCAGACCTCCAGGTCAAGGACCTGCTTCCAGGACCACATCCTGGCTGGGAGTGCCTGGGTAGCTCCCCAGCAGGCCAGCTGTGCCAGCCCAGTCATAGCTTGCTCTGTCCCTTCAGATGCTTGCTGCTGTAGCAGTTGCTCCTGCTCTCTCTGTTGAGGAAATCCTGGAGCAGTGGGAACTCTGACCTACCCTGTGCCAAGCCATGGGACTATTCATTGTGTTTCCAGCTTGATGTCACTACAAATGTCATTCTCCTTTGCTTGTTGGGAGTTGAATCCAGAGAGTCCCCAAAGCACAGGTTGCTGAAGGGGGAATTGAATGAACTGCTGCCACAAACCCTGGCAGTTCTGCCTGTTTCACAGCCACTGCAGCAAGCATTTCCAAGCCACCAGCACACACATCCTTTCCTGGTGTCCCTGGTGTCCTGGTCCTTTCCATCCCACACCTCTGCCTCCTGAGATCAGGAACTGCAGCAGGGCCCTTGTCACTGCTTGCAGAGGGCAGTGAGCATGGGCAGCTGCCTGTGAATGCAGTTCAGTCCTCCAGGGCACAGCAGCAAGATCAGAGCCTGCACCTCAGATCTTCCCTGTCCTGATGTCAAAGAGAAGTAGGGTGATGGCAGATGTGCTTGGAGCAGGCCCCAGCAGTGGCTCAGGAGGATGCAGCTGCTGGCTGTGAGGCAGGAGCCCTGGGAGCCTCTGCCTGACATTATGGAGCATTGGCTGTGTCTCCTCTAGGCCTCCAACCAGCAGGGCTGGCCTAGGGCTGCTGATTTGGCAGCCCTGATATCAGAGCATTTCCTAGGGATGTCAGAAGAGCTGGGAGGAGACGCAGCCCAAGGCACGTTCCCAATGGACAAGGCCATGAGAATTTACAGGCTCACGGTGAGCAGAAGGCCTGAAGCTCCTGCTTTGTCCCAACTAGGGACATGTTATGCCTCCATTTTTTTAACCAAAATCTGGGTTTATACTCACTTGTGGGTGGATAAGTCCTGGTATAGTCTCTTACTTGGGCCAAGGGGGGTGAGTCCCAGTTCACTACAGGGTGGGAGCTTCTGTTCCAGCAGCACCCAGACCCATCCACCACTGGGCTCAGCAATTGCTGCTGTAGGACTGGCATGCCAGACTTCCAGCTGTGCCTTTGTGTCTTTCTGCATGGAAAAGCTCGGGGCAGAGAGCCAGCAATGGCTGGCAGCAGCTCTGCAGTCTGCTGTTCACTCTTCTGCTGGCTTCTCCTGCGAACAAACAAGGCCCCCTTCCCCCTTCGTGTGCTGGGGAGAGGTCCCTGGGCCACTTCGTGGTGCCAGAGGTAGCTTTACAGAGATGGAGCTGATCCAGGGAACATTTCTCAGAGTGTGAGCCCCTGCCATCGCCTCCCGCTCCAGCTGCTCCTTCCCCCCTCTCCCAGGACAAGCTCTTTCCGCTCCGGATTATCCCTGCGGGCGGAGCTGGCCGCGGCCCCGCATTCCTTCCAGCCTTGCGCTGCCCTGAGCCGGGGCCAAGCCCCGCTGCTGCTGCTGCTGCTGCTGCTGCTATCGCTCGGGCCGGGGCCGAGCCTGGAGGAGACGGTTCTGCTCCTGGGGCCAACCCCACTGGAGCCCGAGATCCTAAATGCCATTTTCCTGGAGCTCCAGGAGGGTTGTGGTGGGCCTGGGGCTGGTGCTGGGATGGAGGTCAGCCTGATGGCCGTCCCTGCTAAGAAAGCTGCTGCTGCTCCTTCCCAGAGATCCTTCTCTCTTTGCATAAGCACTTTCCCAGGGAAGGCAGGCATGTCCCTGTCCCTTGGGGCAGATGATGGCATGAGCAGTGAGGCAGCCCTGGCCCTGCATTCCACAAGCAGGGTGGGAAAATGTCACTAGGGCTGGATCACTGGTCCTATGGAGGAGCTCTCTCATTTGGGCTCCTCAAAGGATTAGGGTGGGCCCGTGGTGAGGCAGGAGCTGCTGGTGCTTCTCCAAGGGTGGAGGTGTCCCCAGCACCAGTCCCTGAGGGACTGACGTCCCTTCCTTCACCCCTCAGCTGTGGTGTGAGCCTGGGGACCCTGCTGCAGGGCTCGGGCCCAGCGGTGTCCCCCTGTGCTGGAACACGGGGAGCACTCCCTCTGTGGCCCCAGCCCAGCCCTCCGCCCTCCTCCTCCCCTTCAGCAGAGTTTGGCCTGGTGCCTGGGACCAGCTGCGTGCACTGGGGGCCACCAGGGTGGGGGTTCACAGCAGGGTGGGCACTTTGCAGCAGCACAGAGTGACTGGGGGGTCCCAGCACTGCCCTGCCGGCCATGGGGAGGGCTCACCCTGCCCAGGGTGCCCGTTCAGGCAGGAGTGGAGGTGTGCAGGAGCAGGGGCTGGGGGGGGAGCTGCGTCTGCATGGCGTGGGTGAGCACGCTCAGCTGCTTGGCAGATGAACAATGTGCTCTCCCAGCCAAGCCCACAAGCTGCTAATTTTAGAGATTACATGAGTTTTTCCAAGCAGTCTTGAGTCCCTTGGTGCTTCAGAGCCACTCAGCTTTGCTGCATCCGCCACCCTGGCCGTGGGGATGTGCTGGAGATGTGCCAGCATGGACAGACCAACACGGGACTGTCCTGTAGCAAGGCAGGCAGCTCCAGCAATAAGTGACAGTGCTGTTCTGGGGCTCCACTGTCTCTTTGAAGGTGCAGGGATACAACAGTGATTCCACACTGTCCAGGGCTTGGTCAGGGGGGCTGCAGCCTCTGGCTGGTGCAGCTGGAGGTGGGAAAGGTCCCCCAGGCAATGCTGAACCTGGGGCTTTCCTGCAGCAGGAGACCCACTCCATCCAGCACCGTGTGAGTTCCTGGCTATGTGGAACAGCCTCTCCCTGCAAAATGCTCATCTCACCCTCAATCATATCCGTTTGCTCTCTCAGGAGCTGCCTCTCCCCTCCAAATGTGTGGGATGAGTCCATGCTGCTGTCCCAAGCTGTCACACCCTCTGTTCCTCTCCCTTGTAAGTAGCCTGGGGCAACCCCCCATGTGCTCACCTCTGGGAGTGGCTGCAGAAGTGGCGCACGGGCGTGTGCCATTTGTTACTCAGCCCTGCTTTATTTTTAGCCATGTCTTGAAAACAATCCTCTTTTCCGGCTGGAAGCCAGAGGCAGTTTCCTGAGGCCTGGGTAGAGGCAGGCAGGTTTTTGTCAGGGCTGTTACCTGCACTGCTCTGAAACTTTGCATGGTGGTAGGGACCATAATCTGATGACCCCCCGAGTTGGGGCACGGTGTTTGAGGTCCCCATCACTGCATTCCTGTCTGCCCTGGGGCAGCACTGCTTGGAAGGAGGCGACTCCAACATTCCTGGGATGAGCTGGGCTTGGGGCAGTGGTTTATTGGAAGTGCTGAGGTTTGGTTTCTGTGTTGCCTGGCTGAAAAGCTGTGAGCTTCTGGATGAGTCAGAGTGGGCAGAAGCCCAGCAGCACTGGCAGTGGGCAGACAGAGCCTCGATAAGACTGTGATAAGGCTGTGAGAGCCCAGCTCTTGTGTCAGGGCTGCAGGGAGCAGGCAGCTCCCAAGCCCTGTGCCTGACCTCCAGCTGCAGTGCTGTCACAGAATTGGGGAGATTGTTTTGGGAAGTGTGGTTCTGGGAAACTGCTGTGTCACTAGAGTGTGGACTAGAGCACTTGGTGGATGGTGTTTTCAAAATGCCCATTCTCTGTGCCCAAATGCCTGGGTGTTGCCCCAGAGCAGGCAGGAACATGGCCAGGGGTAGTTTCACCCACTTTCCAGCCAGAGGGGTCTGTGGCCATCCAGCATGTGCTATGGCAGATGGCCTCTCATGTGATGTGACATCATTGTGGCCGTGTCCTCCAGCTGAGGTCCCACTCCCTGCCATGTTCCCACGGTCCCTGTCTCCTTCCCTTGAGACTGTCTGGGAGCTCTGCTCTCCATCCCTGCAGTTTGCTGTTTGTCCTGGCCTGGTCCCCTCTCTGTCCCCTCCACGGCCCTGCAGGCTCCCAGCCCTCACAGCATGACACATTTCCTCCCTTCCCCGGCAGCAGCCCCAGCTGTTCCCGTCCTGAGCAGCTCCTCGGTGCCACCGGAACCTGAGCAGAGGCTGCTGCAACGGCGGAGGCACGGGTGGGGTGGGGTGAGAGCGGATCAGAGGCAGGCAGGGAAGTTCCAGCTGCCCTGTGCTTAGCAAGGGACTGCAGCGTCTCTCCAGGAAGCCCAAAGGGGCCACCCACGTGCACTGACTCTCCTCACCTCCTTCCTCCCGAATATCCGTTCCCGGCAGCGGCTGGACCGGGACTGCCCGGAGGAGGTGGGCGAGGTGGGGAGACCTGGGCTGGGTGATGGGACCCAAGGGCTCCCCAGTGCACCCCTGTGCTCTGGAGGGGCAGGGGAGGGCTGGCAGCAGGTGCCCCTGAACAAGTCAATGGATGCTTTCCAAACACCCCTGAGTACCAGGCTCCATCACCTGTGTGTCAGGACCGCTGAGGGGGCAGAGCAGGGGCAGCCACTGGGAGACAGCTTGTTGTGCTGCTCTGGGGTTCCAGGGATGCCTGCAGTGGGGGTTTCTCAGTGCCAAGGTGTTCCTCATGGCTTGTGGGCAATGCTCTGGCTTTCTGAGGGCTCTCTGAAGCAGCCTGGCCCATGGCTGGCACCCACACAGCTGCTGACCCTGGCACAGTTCTCGCTTCCTGGCAGTGCTGGTTGTGGTGCCCACAGGACAGAGCCCGCAGTGGGTGCTCATGGGTTTGTGGCCCCTTGGCATCTGTGGCTGTGGGGGCAATGAGAGCTGTGACCTGGGCGGGGTCCGTGTGCCAGGGGTCTGCCTGCACTGGTGGCCCTGGGCTGGGGCACAGTCTGAGGTCCTGACACAGGAGCCATAGATGGGGAAACAAGAGCTGTGCCTGTGCCAAGGAAGTGCCATGGAGCAGCCCTGGTGTGGACTTGTGCCAGGGAAGGACAGGGTTGTGCCCAGGGGTCCGGCTTTGCTTGTCTGCCCCCATGGGTCAGTGGCTGTGTCCCACTGGGGACCAGGGGGACTCTGAGGGCCAAGCCACTGCCTGGGCACTGGCTGACATGAGCAGCATGTTCACGGAGCCCTCTGCTTGTCTTCTTACAAGAGCATGGGGTTCAGGAGGGGGAAACCCAAAAGTGATCCTTGAAATGCTTGCTCTGTTGAGGAAATAGGAGTTGGAAGCAGCTCTGCTCCAGTGCTTTCCCTAACCCCGCCACTGCCCCTGTGCTGATTCATTGATTTGGACGGGTTTTATACTGGGAGGGGAAGAATGAACCACACTCTGCTCTCCTGCCAGCACGGAGCTGTGCTCGCTCGCTGCTCGTGGCTGCAGGACACTCGGGTAAGTCTCCTTCTCCTGCTGCCCCTCTGAGTGGACATGGACTCCAGGGACTGCCAGGGCAGCTCTGAGGGGTGGTGGTGGAGTGGTGGGATCTGCATGTTCAGCACCTTTTCATTTGATGGAGATGTTTATCTTGCAAGGGATCTTCGAAAAAGTGAGACCACTTAGATGCTATGGGAGCTGTAAGAGTTACGTAGGCAATGTATCCCAGACAATGATCAAGAGAGAAAATTCAAGGGGGCAAAGTAATATTTTGGGGGGACTGATGTTAGGAACAGTGGGATGCTGAGGGGCTGAACAGCAGAGAATGTTCAGCCTCTTGGTCTGTAAGTTTTTTATCCCTAGAAGAAAAAGAGATATCAATTGTTTCCAGCTGCTTTTCCTGAAGGTTGCTCCAGTGTGTGTGCTCTCAGTGCTGCCTTACCAGGGAGTGACATGAGCAGAGCTTTTGATGTGCCGAGCTTTTGGGGAAGTTTATAAATGTCTTGCTATAAACATAGCTGTTCTTGGATGCAGATTGTTTCCATATGGGAAACATAAACCATGCTGGCTTGTGGAGGGCTCCTCCCTCCCTGCCTGAGAGGAAGAGTGTTCCCTGTGGGGAGGGCAGGGAGGAGGGCAGGGGCTGTGCCCCAGTACCGTGGATGCCCCTGGGGCACTGTGGCCAGACCCTTGTGCTGCCTGAGTCGCCTGTCTGGCTGAGCTGTGCTCAGAGCAGGAGCTGCAGGCTTTCTCCCTCCCTTGTGCCACATGAAGCTGTTAATGGGGGGCTGCTCCATGCCAGGCTGGCACAAGGCTGCTGCTTTAATCTGGGGAGGGAGAAAGGTCACAGGCCAGAGAAGAGAGGAGAAGGTGTCCATGGTGTCTGTGCTCAGGGGTAATGGAAAGCTTTGCTGGGCACCACCCCTGGGACCAGCCTGCAGGCACGTGCCCACATCAGACACCCCACTCATGGCAAAAACAGGCCAGGCTGAGACCTCCTGCTAGGGATGGGGGAACAGGTCCCGCCTGTACCCAGCCTGTGCTGGGTCCTGTTGACCCAGGCTCCTGCAGGACTGGGGCTAAAGCATCTCTAGGCACTGCTCTTGGATTTGCAGCAGGAGCTCAGAGGGTGCTGGGGGCGCTGTGGCAAAGCTGGGACCCGCTGCAGGTGCCATGAGCCAGCTCTGGTGGACGTCTGGGCTCTTTGGTGGTGCTGGGAGGCCAGTGCTGCTGGCAGCAGCTCGCCACACTCTGTAAAACAGGAAACCACACTCCTGGCTGCCAGAAGAGCCCAGAGAGCTGGGACGCCAGGGATGCCACTAATAGCTGTGGTATGGCAGCCAGGCACTGTGGCCTTCAGCTCTGTATTGCTCTGAGCTCCTGCCTGGGCTGAGTCAAGCCTTGCCTGCCCCAAGCCTTCCTTGTCTGCCTTTTTCTGCCTCATTGCCATGCTGGGAGCAGGATGGCCACAGCCTCGGTGGCTTTTTCCAGGGGGAAAGCAGCACCCATCCCTTGCAGTGACTCTGGGAGCTGGGAACCCCCAGAGTTGAACCCCCCTCCTTTGTTTTTTCTGCAGGCCCAATGGAGCAGGGAGGCTGGCAGCGGTGGCTGCTGCTGCTGGTGGGCATCCAGCTGGCCAGCAGCCAGTGCCCAGAGCAGTGCCAGTGTGTCCGCAGTGCCCAGGTGGAGTGCTTTGGTGCCGACATCAGCACGGTGCCCAGCCCCATCCCTGCCAACGCCATGACCCTGCAGATCATCAACACGCGCATCGCCGAGCTGGGCGACGCCGCCTTCGGCAACGCCTCCCTGCTGATCGGGCTGCGCGTGGAGAAGAACCTCCTGTCTCGCATCAGCCCCAGGGCCTTCCAGAACCTGCCCGACCTGCGCTACCTCAGCCTGGCCAGCAACAAGCTGCAGGAGCTCCCTGTGCAGGTCTTTGAGCCTCTGGACAAGCTGGAGTCTCTGCTCCTCTCCAGCAACCAGATCCTCCAGGTCGAGCCTTCCCACTTCACCCATCTGAGCAACCTCAAGGAGCTGCAGCTGCACGGGAACAACCTGAAGGAGCTGCAGGAGGGGGTGTTTGACCAGCTCACCAGCCTCACCAAGCTCAACCTGGCCAGGAACAACATCGACCGCCTGCCGCCCCGGGCCTTCGAGCGGCTGGCGCGGCTGCAGGTGCTGCGGCTCTACGAGAACCGGCTCCGGCACATCTCAGTGGGCACCTTCGATGGGCTGCCAGAGCTGCAGGAGCTGGGGCTGCACCAGAACCAGCTGGAGACACTGTCCCCGGAGCTCTTTGTGCACAACACCAACCTGCAGAAGCTCTACCTGTCCAACAACTTCCTCACCACTCTGCCGAGCGGCATCTTCTTGCCCCTGCACGCTCTCGCCAAGATCACCCTGCATGTCAACCACCTGCGGGACATCTCCCCCAGTGCCTTTGGGCCCACGCCCAACCTGAAGGAGCTCTGGCTTTATGAGAATGAGCTTTCCACCCTCCCCACTGCCGTCTTCAGCAACCTGACCCAGCTGCAGCTCTTGGTTCTCAGCAAGAACCGGCTGCGGTCGGTGCCACCGGGGGCTTTCCAGGGCTTGGGGGAGCTGCTGGAGCTGTCGCTGCACTCCAATGCCCTGCGCCGCCTGGATGCCCGGGCGCTGGAGGGGATGCCCAAGCTGCAGAACATCTCTCTGCACCACAACCAGCTGCAGGCACTGCCACGGGGCCTCTTCAGGGCCACCCCTGGGCTGCAGCACCTGCAGCTGCACTCCAATGCCCTGGAGTACCTGCCCGCCGGCATCTTCTCCCCGCTGACTGCCCTGCGAGAGGTGAGGCTGCACAACAACTCCTGGCGCTGTGACAAGGGCATCCTGCCCCTGCAGGGCTGGCTGGAGGAGAACCCTCACAAGGTGGGTGAGATACCCCCGCTGTGTGCCCAGCCTCCCGCCCTGCAGGGCATCCCCATCGCTGGGCTGCCACAGGACCAGTTCATCAACCCCCAGCCCCCCACTGCTGCTCCTCGTCATCCCAGCACCCTGCTCCCTGCTGACACCTCTGAGGCAGCCTCAGATGATGCCTCGGCAGCAGAAGATGCCTCGATGGAGCCTCCCACGGGGCTGCCAGCCTCCCCACAGGAGGATGAGGAGAAGAAGGAGGAGGAAGAGAGGGGGCAGTGGGGGCTGACACGCCTGCAGAGTGGGGTGGTGGTAGCAGTCATCGTGCTGGTGAGTGTGGCCCTGCTGGCTGCTCTGGTGGCACTGGTGGTCTATGGCTGTAGGAAGAAGAGCCACGTTGTGCTCATGAGGATGAAGGCTCCGAATGAAGCCTGAGTATCTGGCAGACCCCGAGGGCAGAGGTGCCTGTGGGGTCAAAGGACATGACAGAGGCTCTGCATCAGCTGCCCCTGCTGACTGGGATGGGAGAACATCACCGTGTGCGCTGTGTGTACCACTGTCCTGCTCTGCTTTGCCCTGTCCCTGCGCTGCAGCAGGGCTTCCCCATGGCTGCCCACTGTCCCCAGCCCTTCCTGCCTCCAGTGCAGTCTCTGTGCTCATTCCCTGCCCGGGTCCAGCAGCTGAGGTGTGGGATGCAGAGAGGGACCCCTTGAGCCAGGAGCCACAGCCTGGCCACGATGGTGCTTTACCCCAAATAACAGGACTTCCCCATCCTTCACCTTGCCTCATTCCCTGCAGTGCTGCTGCCCTCATGCTGCCTGCTGCTCTCACCCCTGCCCAGCCCCTCTTCCCCACCTTCTGTCCCCACCATGCCTCCCCCCTTGCCCCTGCCTGGGCAGGCAGTGTGAGCCATCATGCTGGGCCACCTTTGCCCCAGGGAGCTGCTTTACCTGTGCTGCTCCATCACTCACCAGTGCCTGGGCAGGGCTCCCCACAGGGCTCCAGGCTGGCTGGCACACCCTGAGTGTCTCAGCTGCGTCCCAGCTGCCCTCCCTGCCTGCAGGCAGGGCAGGCCAGAGCACAGCCAGCACCCTCTCCTGCTCCTGGCTCCTGCCTCCTTCCCTCCTGCTCCTCCGGCCAGGAGAGGCACGGGACAGTGTGCTGGCATCAGGGATGAGCAGGAGCAGCCCCCCAGCCCTCACTGCACGCTGGTGCTGACCCTGCTGTGGCTGTGCCCCTGCCTGCAGCACCCTGCCTCAGCCCCAGAGGGTGCAGGGGCTTGCACTGTGAGGGTAGAGCGGGACAATGGGTGTGAAGTGTCTGCAGGGGATGGGAGAAGCTCCTGTGCTTGTACTCCTGGACTGCTGGAGTGTGTTGGGGTTGCTTCCACTCCACCCCACCCCATTCCTGGTCCTCATTTCCTTAACACCCTCCACCAGCTAGTGAGCCACCTGGTCCTGCTCTGCTTGACAAAGCTTCTTCATCCTCTTCTTACTCCCTTGAGTGCCCTCCTGTGTGTGCCCAGTGTCCCTGCCTGGTGGCAGCCCTTGGCCAGGGGGGATGCTGGCAGCACAGCGTGCTGGCTGCTTTGCAGTTTGCAAATGGGTGCCAGTGCCATGCCATCCCCCCTGTACCCAGCTGCCTTCTCCAGCTGTAGCACGACCATGAGGGATTGAGCTCACCTCCATGTGTGCTGCAGTGGCGCCGCTGCCTGAGGACCGCTGCTGTGGGACAAGGTGTCCACCCTGCAGTGCTGGCTGCTCACAGCACCTCAGCAGCCAGTGCTGGTACAAGCAGCTCCACCCTGGTGCATGTGAGGGGTCACCCCTCTGGGCTGAGTCCTGCATGGTAATAGGAGACTCATGACTGTGTCACGCGGCTGTTGGGTGCTGATGTGTGACCTTCTCATTAAAGTGCCACTGTCCACTCCAAGTGCCAAGAGCTGTTTATTCACTCCTTTATGGTGGGCAGCAGCAGGGACAGGGGCTGCACTTGATTTCCACTCCTCAGAGATTTTTACAGTGTTGAGGAAAAGCCTGTACGAGTTGGTGAGGCTGGGAGAGGGTTGTGGGCTGTGTTTGCAGAGCCCTTGCTGGTTCCTGGACTCCAAGCTGGCATGATGGACCAAGGAGGGCTAAGCCATACAAGAGCAGTGGGTGGGCTTTTGGTGAGTAAGCTGAGACCTCAGCAAGCTTCTCTATGGAGACACGGACTGTCTCCTGCACAGTCCACTGCTGGGGTGGTGGGAGCTTGCTTGGCTCCCTTCAGAGCTGGCTGCCACTGCATTGTGTCAGCTGTGTTTTTCCATGTGTCACCATCTGCTCCATGAGACTGAGTGCAGTGAAGTATCCCTCCTCCTGCCCCTGGGGGTGTCTCCATGGCTGCTGCCAGCCCAGCCTGTGCCAACACAGGCCCTTGCAATGCAGCTTTTATGGTAGTGTGGGCTGCTCCTCTGGGCAGGCTGAAACTCTTAGGGAGTTCATCTGATCCATGGCTCCCTCGCCGTCCCACTGCTGGCTGGGATGCAAAACCCCATGATGGTCCCACAGTGGTCCCCTCCCCAGAGAATCATAAGGTTGGAAAAGACCTCTAACCTCATGTACAGCCTTCATCTGCCTTGCTCAGCTGCACCTGGTCTCTTCTCTCATGGCAGAGATATTTTGAGCACCATTTCCCAGTGAGATTTGATAAAATTCTGGGGCTCTCTTAGGAGGTTTCTGGAAGCAAGTATGCTGACCTTGGTGTGGGACTGGAGCCACCTGTGACAGCAGCACCCTGCCACCACCATCCCTGCCCCAGTGGATGTCCAGGGCCAGAACCCCACTTCCTTGCCAGGATGCTCACAGGCAGCTGCCTCTGGCCTCACCTCCAGTGCCCTGGAGGCCGGGTTATTTTTCAGAGTGCTCCAAGGACACGGGTTGTTGTTGCTGATAAGCAGCGAGGGGCAGCTCCGCCCCAGCAGGAACAGCTTGTCCCTGGCTTCCCATCTGCCCCAGAAAACACTGTCCCATCCCAGCCAGCAGCATCCCTGCACATCTGCCACACGTTTGGCGACCGACCCCGTGATGCCATGCTTGGTAAGTGGTGCCCACACTGCTTGGGTAGTTTGGAAGCCTGGGATGGGTGGGAGCCTCAGTTGGCTCTGTGAGCACAAGCAAGAGGGAGGAAAGGAAATGGCAAAGCCAGTGCTGCTCTCAAGTGCCAGTGTAAGTCCAGGGGAGCTCCACTGATGCGGGGTGTCTGTAGGTGGGCCTTGCTCTGGGGTGGGCAATGTCCCCCATCACGAGGCAGCACTGGCATGTATCCCAACTAGGGAGGGACTGGCAGAGGTGTGGCGGCCACCACCTCAAAAAGAGCTTCTGTGGGCTGGGAATAGGCATTTGGTCAGGCTGAATATCCCTCCAGCAGGTTGACGCTGCTCTGATTCCCTGTAGAAAAAGAAGTACCTGACAGGCAATTAGAAATACAAATGGTGGAGCCCACAGCTACTGCCACTGAGCTCAGAGCAGCCCTGCAGGGCTGTCCCCATCACCCACTGTGCTCCCACTGGCTTTGTGCCTGTGGAGACATCTGATGAGGGTATAGGTTTCCCCCAAGACTTCCACAGACCCACACAAGTCCCAGCTCAGCAGCTGCTCTG
This sequence comes from Agelaius tricolor, assembly GCF_023055355.1. Taxonomy (NCBI): domain Eukaryota; kingdom Metazoa; phylum Chordata; class Aves; order Passeriformes; family Icteridae; genus Agelaius; species Agelaius tricolor. Next base: position 14,481,428 of record NW_027269272.1, read on the forward strand.
TAGGATGTGGCTGCTCACCACCTCTGGTGGGGGTGGCATCACCCTGGCTGTCACAGGGTGGGCTGGGGCACAGTAGAAACCCTGGGGAGACAGCTGGGAGGGAAGTGCTCCCCGTTCCTGCGAGGGGAGTGCTGGGGAGGTGCTGGCAGCAGGGGCTGGAGGGATCCCCATGGCCAGGGCAGCTGCCTATGCTGGTGCTGTCTCAGAGGGTGATCCTGCTGCATTTCTGGCTGCAGAAGCCCTTTCCCCAGCAGTGCCTGTGGGTGCATGGGGTAAGGTTTGGTTCCTTCTCCAGTGCAGGCTGCTGATCTATGTGCTGCTGGGGCTGGGGTCCCTGCTGGTGGGGGCACTGTCCCCATCCTGCCCCCCTGCCTGCCAGTGCTATGACACCTCCAAAGTCTTCTGCTCAAACGAAAGGACACGGGAGATCCCGGAGGGCCTGCCAGGAAGTGCCACCCACCTCTTCTTCGTGGAGACAGCCCTGAGCAGCATCCACAGCGGGGATTTGGGCTCCAGCACCACGCTCACCAAGCTGGTCTTCATCAATAACAACATCCAGGAGCTGCAAGCTGGTGCCTTTCAAGGGCTGCCCAGCCTCACTGAGCTGGAGGTGTCAGGCAACCCCTTGCCAGCTGTCAGCCCTGGGCTGCTGGCAGGGCTGACCAGCCTCAGCAAGCTCTCCCTCAGTGCCAACACCATCCGCACCCTGCAGCCGGGGCTCTTCACTGCCTCTTGCCGCCTGCAGGACCTGAGCTTGGCAGGGAACAGGATCGAGGCACTGCCCCCTGGCATCTTCCGCCCACTCCGGCGGCTCCGGGCCCTGGACCTGTCACAGAATGCTCTGTCCGAGCTGCCAGATGGGCTGCTGGCCCCACTTGTCGCCCTTCGTGTCCTCAAGCTCAGTGACAACCAGCTGGCACAGGTGCCTCCTGGCGCTTTCAGGGCACTTGGCCAGCTGACCGAGCTCCACCTGGATGGCAACCGGCTGGAGGAGCTGCCCTCGGGCATCTTCTCCAGGCTGGGGGCGCTGCGGCGGCTGCAGCTGCAGCACAATGCCCTGGGCAGCCTGGCCCCTGACATCTTCACGGGTCTCCTCAACCTCACTGTCCTCAGCCTGGAGGGCAACAACCTGGCCACCGTGCCTGCCATGCTGTTCGCTGGCACCCCTGGCCTCCTCCACCTCTCGCTGGCTCGCAACCGGCTGGAGACACTGCCCCAGGAGCTCTTTGCGAACCTGTCAGTGCTGGAAACCCTGGAGCTCTCACACAATGCCATAGATCACCTGCCCACCGGGGCTTTCCAGGGTCTGGAAGGGCTGACAGAGCTCCAGCTGAGCCACAACAACCTCTCCAGGCTGCCGGCGGGGCTGCTGGCCGGGCTGCCCCTCCTCACCGCCCTGGTGCTGGACCACAACCGCCTGGCCCGCCTGCCTGCAGGGCTCTTCGATGCCAACGATGAGCTGGTGCGTGTGGGGCTGGCTGGCAACCCCTGGCTCTGCGACTGCCACCTCTCCTACCTCCTGCACTGGCTCCAGAGCTTTGCTGAGCCCCTCATCCACGGCCAAGCCTTCTGTGCCAATCCCGCTGCTCTCCAGGGCCGCTCCCTGCTGGAGGTCTCCAGCGGGCAGCTGCAGTGCCCGGGAGCCCACGGTGTCCCCCCGGAGGAGGGCTGGGACACAGATGCCCCGGGGCAGTGCACCTACAGCGACGCCGAGGGCACGGTAAGCGTGGCCTGCAATGCCACATCGTGCCAGCAGCTGAACCTGCGCCTCCCTCCTCCCGGGCCGCAGCGGGGCCTGGGGCCGGCCTACCGGCGGGCCTGGCTGCTGCGCTCCCGCTGCGGCACGCTGCAGGTCAGCGTCCTTGTCACAGCACACGGAGGGAACGAGGTCACACCACCAGCTCCCCCCGCCGTGCCCTAAGGCTTGGGCAAATGTTTGCTTCTGCTCTGGCAACCTCTGGACCAACCTGGGAAGCAAACAGCTCTCCACAGTCTCGCTCTGCTACCGCTGCCATGGTCCCCAGCTGTCCCCGAGCTCTCCACAACAGCTGGCCTGGGGATATTTATCCTCTCAGCTATGTGTTTCCTGTGTATTTCAAATATAATTAAAATTTATCTATTATTTCTGTGCTCCTAGTTCCCATGGCAGAGAGAAGAGTCATTCTGTTCTCCCCACCACTGTCTGTGTGTCTGGGAGAGACAGCAAAGGTCCATGTGGTACACTGGGATCTTGCCAGGAGCTGGGCATGGTGGGGCATAGTGCAGGTGCCTGGGGGTGAGTAGGGGCCACTCTGGTGGCACATTCTCATGGTGTGTTTGTGCCTGCCCGCGGCAGCCACCTTCCCTTGGCACTGCAGAGGGAAGAGAGGCCCAGCTGCAGCCTGGCAAAACCTGAGGACACGGATTTGTGCTGTCCAAGGGAGGTGTGGGTGAGGGCTGCTGATTGCCCAGCTGCCAGGTGCCTGGCTGCAGGGTGAGCTCCAGACCAGGTGATCACAGGCTGGTCCCACCGTGGTAGGCCACGTCAGGGCTTGGTCTGCAGCCCTGCAGCCTGAGCATGGAAAGTGGCAAGTTTCACGTAAATGAGAGGAAGAACTTTGCTGTGAGGGTGAGTGGAACAGATTACCCAGTGAAGTCGTAGAGTCTCCTTCTCTGAATATACTAAAAAGACATCTGAACAGAGCCATGGGTACCCAGGGAACCTCTCTTCAGCAGAGAGGCTGGACTAGATGGCTTCCACTGGTCCCTTCCAACCTCTCCATCCTGGGATTCTGATTCTGTGACCTGTGGAGATGAGGCACAAAGTCCCAGCAGTGCTGCCCACCCGGGGGTGACAGGTAAGGCGTGTGCTCCCCTGGGAGGGTGAGCATGGGTGTAGTAAGAGCACAAGTGTCTGTGTGTGTCTGTGTGAGTGTGTCCCTGTGTCTGTGCGTGTCAGGGCGGGCCTGTCTGTGTGTGTCTGCCCGTGCCTGCGAGTGTCCGTGAGTGGCCCCGTGTCTGTCTGTCCGTGCCTGGCGGTGCTGCGGCACCATCTCGTGGCCATCGGGACCGGGCTCCGCGGGCAGAGCCGGCAGTGGGAGCCCCGGTGGGGACAGGGGTGGAAACGACGCTGACGTTGGAAAGGGGTAAGGCTGTTAAAAATGTGCAGTAGTTTGTTTTTAAGTTTGCCAAGAAAAGCGCAATGAAACCCAGCAAGCAGAACCTGAGCTTTTACAGGAGCAGATGAAAATGAAGAAGTTTAAATGCAATCGGTGCAATTACCCATTGGGAAGCAATGGATATCCTGGCAGTTTGCCTCAAAATGAGCATGCCACAGGATGCCCTGCACTGGCCAGGAGCTCGGGGTGTCACCATGGGAGGGTCTTTGGCTTGCACTGGAGTGCAGCACACAACACTGGGGTCAGCAAGGTGGAGCTGTGGGGCTGAGCACAGAGCCCGGGTGGTGTTCTATCTGTCGAGCTCATAGATGCTCAAAATGTTTCACTGTTTATAAGCATTAAGAAACGGCTTCAGAACTGCACTTTTAGCTACATGAGGCAAATGCTGAGGAATGAAACAGCTGTCTGTTGTGGTGGTGTTTGTGAAACTGGTGAGTTACCCTGCTGGAGATACGGCACCACAGAGACCATGGCTGCAAACAGGCTGGCCTGGAGATCTTCAGCTTTCCCTGGATGTGACGAGTCAAGTGGTGCCAGCAGATAACGCCTGGGGAGTACGTGACTGTGTCCCCTCCAAGGGGTTTCTGCCGTGGCCTCCTGCACTGGGGGCACAGCTCCCCGGCCGTCCCTTATCTCCCCACACAGACTGGTGTCCTGACCTCACGTGAAACTGAGCCCCGTGTCTGGGACGTGGATAAAGAGCTGGACAGGTGATGAGACCCCCATCCGGTGTCCTCACTCCTCCATGGCATGGCTCCCGTGGCTGAACTCGTTTGCAAGTGCTCAGCCAAGTAAGTGATGCAAAATGCTTCTTTTGTGCTCTTTAAAATGTGCTGGGAGGGGCGGTGTGGAGCGCTGTTGGTGTTTCCTTGCAGCAAGGAGCAGGGGAGGCTTCAGTGCCTTGAGCTGGGACCATCTCTCCATGACTCTGCCTGGCTGGAGTGGGGGACAAGCACGGGACCACAGTAAATGTTTTAAAAGGGTGCTGTGGTTCAAAACTGTCAATTTTCATCCCCATATCCTCAGATGTTTCCACATTTCACCCACTGCATTGCCCCTGCAGCAGAAGTGAAGCAGGCACTTCCACAGCCACAGCCACAGCCCCAGCTCTTCCACCTGAGTTTCCCTGGGGAGAGGATGGGCAGGGACCAGCAGCGGCTTCAGCTCTGGGGGACAGCCTGCACAACCAGTGTCACCTCCCATCCATTTATCTTCAAACCCAGTGGCTTTCAGTCTCCTGTATTTGCTGATGTCTCTATGTTCTTTAAAAAAAATAACTTCATAGAAGATTTACCCTCCCAGAATAAGTTTTTTTGCATGGCCAGCTTTGATGGTCACCCAAGAAGAAACCTGTACCTCTTTTCCCTGCTCCCACCCAGGGCTGTGAATTAAAAGTTGGAAATATGGTCCCAGTGAGGTGCTCATGGCAGTTAAATCCAGTTAATGTGTTAGCTGAGTGTTTCCAAATGTTTCCATGGAAGAAGTGGGCTCTACTAGTAGGTGTGCATCAGTGATTTCACTTCCTACCTGCAAGGTCAGAGCCCCAAATGTTAGGTGTTAAATAGTTCATCTGTGGACATTCCAAGGTTTTAATGAGCCTTGCTGTAAAGCTTGGTTGCTGTTCTCAGGTTAACTACTTCTGTCTGTCAGAGCTTCATGACCAAGGCCAAAATATGGTACAATTAGCAAGAATCCTGAAGAAGAGGTGCTTAGAAACCATGTTTTTAATCAGCCCCCTGAACTGAGAGAAGCAGCAATGAAATAGCAAGTCTGCCCAGCACAGTGTGGAAATTCTAAGCACACGAGGTCCTGTGGTCTTGGCTGGCTCCTGGGAGCCCTGCTGATCCCTCATTAGCAAGTGCAGGGCTGACTGCTTCTGTTGTTGCATGAATGGGCCGTTGCCCTGCTGACTAACTGGACCCACTGGGGCAGCACTAATGGGCAGCAGCACTTTGCCTTCTTCACCCTGGCAGGCTGAGCCTACAGTTCAAACATGTGAGAAGGGCCAGAGAACAGACTGTCCAGCCCTTGTCCCTCCTGCAACATCTCCCAGTGCAAGCCACGAGCTGGCTTGCCTTCCCTCTCCATCCCTTGGTACCAGCAGCAGTGAACTTGTGTAAATGCAGTGGGTTTGCTTGTCCAGTCTCTCTTTCTCATGAAGTGAGTCATGGTATGTGAATAGAAGAGTCCTGAGAGCTGAACAACAGTATGATACCATAGTTCATGAGCTGTGGACAGAGATTTATTGCTCTTCATAACTGATTTTTGAAACTTTTTTTTTCCAGAACAATGTGCCAGCATTTCCTTTTCCTTTTCCTTTTCCTCTTGTCCTTCAATCCCCATAAATGCCAAGATCAAATCCTGGGTGAAGATCCATATGAAATGCCCAAAGACTATCAGGAGGTCTACAGAGGGACAAAAAATGATGTTAAAGAGATCCCAAAGATTGCAAAGCCCTTTGTTTCTGAGATGATCTTTGTGCAAACCAGCATCACTTCTATAAGTAAAGGTGCCTTCAGGTACATGCCCAACCTGACCAAGATTTTGTTCATTGGCAACAAGATCAAGACTGTTGAACCTGGAGCCTTTGATAATTTGGACAAGTTGAGGGACTTGGATATCTCTGGTGCCTCATTAGAAAAACTACCTGTGGGCACTTTCCAAAACCTCCCAAGTTTACAGAGGCTGGAACTGAGAGACAGCCAGCTCAGATCCATCCCCAAAGGCCTGTTTGATGGGTTGGAAAGTTTGGGAGAGCTCTCCCTGCACATCAATGCAATCCCTTCTCTTCCAGAAGGCATTTTTGATTCTCTTGTCAATCTAACTTTTTTGGATCTGTCTAGAAACAGGATCACAGCTCTTCCTGTGAATGCCTTTAGCAAACTCACCCAGCTGCAAGTCCTCCGGCTGTATGAGAACGAGTTGCAGGACCTCCCAGAGGGACTGCTAGACAGTCAGCTGGAGCTGCTGGAGCTCAGCCTCCAGAGGAACAGGCTCAGGGCACTGCCACCCATGCTTCTGAGGAGCCTGCCTCACCTGGAGAAACTCCTCTTGGACAACAACCTCATCAGGGTTCTCCCACCTCAGGGCTTTTTTGGTTTAAACAAACTAAAGTTGCTGACTCTGGGCTCAAACCATATTATGGAGCTCCCCTGCTGCCTTTTTGACACCATGCCACACTTGAGGGAGCTGGATCTGGGCAGGAACAGTTTGGCCACACTTCCAGAGGGCATCTTTGTCAACCTCACATCCCTTGGCAAACTCATCTTCTCCCACAACCAGCTATCAGCCCTGCCAAGAGGGGTCTTCACTGGGCTCAGCAAGCTCTTGGACCTCCAGCTGGACACAAATCAGCTCTCTGCTCTGGATGAAGAGGTCTTTGCTTCTCTCCCAAATCTGAAAACCCTCAATCTTCGAAAGAACCAGCTGGAGAGTGTTCCCCAAGGACTCCTAGATCCTCTGAAGAAGCTCAGCTCGGTGTATCTGAGTGGTAACCCGTGGAGATGTGACTGCAACCTCTGCTACCTGCACCGCTGGGTCCTGGGCAACAGGGAGAAGGTCAAATTGTCCACCCAAGTCTCCTGCAAGAGCCCACCCCACCTGGCAGGGCAAGAAGTAACATTGCTGAGGGATGAACACCTGATTTGCCCAGGTACTCTGCCATTTAACTCCACACCATCACAAAGAACATCAACATTCCTGTCACATGGAGCCGTGTCCACAGCAGCACCAACCATGCTGTCACTGGCATCCTTTCCCATCAGGACACTGCCAACCACTCTTCCACCTGTGGTCACTCCTGCTGTGTTGCCAACCGTGCCCATGGAGGCTGCCTTCACTTCTCTGTCCCCAGCCAAGCCATCTGAGGTCTTTGTCACCATCCCAACACCAGCTGTGCTGCAGAAGGCCTTCAGCACCAGCCCATCAACAACCAATAAGCTCAAGACCTCCATCACCACGCCATCAACAACCACTGTGCCCAGGTCCTTCATCACCACCCTATCACCAACTGTGCTGCCAGAGACCTACATCACCACGCCATCAACAACCACTGTTCCCAGGTCCTTCATCACCACACCATCAACAGCCAGTGTGACAGAGTCCTCCATCACCACCCCATCACCAGCTGTGCTGCCAGAGACCTACATCACCACGCCATCAACAACCACTGTGCCCAGGTCCTTCATCACGACACCGTCACCAAAAGCCTTCATCACCACCTCATCACCCACTGTGCTGCCAAAGGCCTCCACTGCCACACCATCATCATCAGCTGAGATGCCCAGGGCTTCCATCACCACCCCATCATCAGCTGTTTCAACTTCAGCCATCGTAAGGCTGCAGACTCCTGGGGCCACCCACCCAGAACCTGTGCCACCCACTCCAGCTTCTCCCACCACACAGGTGCCAACAAGCTCACTGGCAGGCACCACCAGAGCGGAGCCTCCTGCTCTCTCAGTGCCCAGGGAGAGGCCAGCCACCATCCCACAGGGAACACCCACAACCCCCCTTGTCTCAGCTCCCTCCATGGCCCTCTGGCCATTCTCCAGGACTGCTGCTCTGGGCACAGTCCCGCTGGCCTCACGTTCACCATCACACCATGCTCCTGCACCAGGCAGGGAATGGGGCTATTCCACCACCTGTGACTCGTCCACAGCTGGTGCCCAGCCCACCCCCACTGCTGCCCAGCAGGCTCCTGCCCTGGCAGGCACCGTCCTGCTCCCAACACCTCCCATCCCCGCACTATCAGACAGCACCAGCCCCTCTCCAGCCTCCCCACTCCTGACCCCCAGCAGTCATCGTGCCTGGGGCTTGTCCCTATGGACCAGCCCATGGCAGTGCCAGGTGTCCCTGGCCTTGGGGCTGGCCATGCTGGCACTGCAGGCTGTCTGCACACTGCTGGGGGGAGTGGTCGCCTTCCTTCTTCACCAGGACACCCGCCACCACCCCGGGCCACCCGTGAGGCTGCTGAGCCTTCAGGCTCTGGCTGCTCCGGGGACCCCCGAGCCAGCCCCGGTGCCACCTTGAGCTTTGCTGCCCTGTATGACCTGGGTAGTGCCAGCTGTCCTCCTGTGGGTTTGCAGCCGTGCTGGCCGCAGGGTGCGCTGTCCCTGGGATGGGGATCCCAGGCCGATCCCAGCGCAGGGGGTCCCCAGCAGCCAGGCTGTTTCGGGATGACTCCTGGCGATGCCGGGAGCCTGCAGGCCCAATCTCGGTGTCCCTGCCTGACGGGCCCTTCTGCCGAGGGACACTAGATGGCATCCCGACACTAGATGGCATCCCGACACAGGCAGTGGCTGCCACCACCTGCCCGCGGCCACCGGAACGCCGGAGCCTCCGCACCCGCCGGCCGGGACCCCGCGGTCGGTCAGGAGCCATGGAGGGTCAGGAGCCCCCACCCGGATTCCTCCCATCCCCGGAAGGTGCTTGCAGTCCTTGGAGGAAGATATCACAAGGCTTCCTGCCCCACACCGCGACTTGTTCCCTGTGCCACGTTACAGGATGTGTCAGTACCACCGTCACACACAGATCTCTTCCCCTCTCCCTCTCCCTTTCCTCCTCCCTGATATTAAAGCTTCCTCTCCATGTCTGATGGGCTGGTGAGAAGACTGTTTTCATCCTGGGGTTTTTCTTGCCCTGACCTGTTGCTTGCTGGAGTGTGGGGCCCCCAGTCAGTGCTGAGGTAGGAGCAGGGCTGACCCTCCACAGGCAGTGGCACTGTGAGACAATAGATAAGCTTTTCTTCCCACTCTTAAATCTCATGTCCTCCAAAATCCCTTTGTGGTGCTGCCTGCCCAGCCCCTCTGGAAGACTGATGTTTCAGCATGGCTGGCATGTGCTTCTTTACCATAACCTCACCTGGTGCTGAGCCCTGGCTGCAGGATGGGAACAGCTCTCTTGGGAAACTTGGCAGGAAGGGTTGGTGAGAGCCTTCACCTCTGCAGTCCTGGGCTCCTGCCAGGCCTAGGGAAGTGCCAAACTTAAACAAAAGTGGCTGTTCCTCTGTGGTTTCTGCCATCACAGAAAGTGTTGAAACCTTTCCTGGGAAGCTTTATTCCAGGAGAATTTGAGCTGATGAACACAGGGGTGTTCCCTTGATTTGGGTCACTGGGTACCTTTTTTTTTTGCTCTAGGTTCAGCGTTGATTTTGCCCTGTGCAAGGTAATCTGCTCCCAAATTTGATCACAGTTTCTACCGGGTTGCAGGTGTCTGTCTTCAACTCCTTGCCATTGCTGCTGGCACCTGCTCCATCTTGTCCTGCCTTTGGGTGGCCTTTCCCAATTGTGTGGCATGGGGGCTACTTGGCTTGGAGGTGTCCCAGGGAAAGAGTCCCTGAAAAGCAATAGTCTGGATGTGTGCTTCACAAGGAAAAGTGGGGAAAGCAGCTCAGAAACCTCCTGGCCAGTGAGCCCTGAGCACCCCAGTTCCCCTGAAAGGCCAGCGAGGGGGAAGGGGCTTTGTGCTGGAGTGCATGCCTGCAGCTATGCATTAGGGACCTGGATATACATCCTTGCTAAGAACCTGTGCAGTGTTACAGGCCCTTCAGCTGCTCCTTGAAGTGCTGCTGACGGCTGTGAAATACGGGAGGCGAGCGGGGCAGCACATCTGGGCGGGATGGAGCGAGCGGCTCCGGGGCCGGGGCTGGCACAGCAGGTAATGAGATACAGATGAGGGGGAGGGAGTGTTTTTTCTGGCAATCCAGATGGACTCAGCTTAATACTTGATTTAGAGGGTTTGAAAGCGGGGCCTGACTGCTGGGGAACAGACCCCGAGCACTTCCCGAGGTGATGAGGGGGGGTCTCTGCTGGCTTTTCAGATATTTAATGGCCCAGCGCAGTCTAAACAGGGAAGTACTTCGGGGTGAGATTAGCACAACATAATCACATCTTAAAAGGTCTTCAGAGACACAAGGCACGTCCGCTCTCATATTAATTACTGGTTATTAATAAAGCTGGGGTCAGGCACGAGGTGTTGGCTCCGGAGAGTGCTGGGTCCCTCTTTGCAGGGCGGTGCTGTATCCAAAAGCAGCACAAAGCCCTGCAGCCTCCACCTGTGCCCATCCGGCTCTGGAAGCCAAATGGCCAACATTCCTACGGCTGCTTTTAAAACTAATTTGCCCCATAATACCCCGAAAGGACCATATCTTTCTAAGTGCCTAGAACACCTCTAAGTGCTTCAGAGTGCTGTAAAATAATAACAGCCAAGGGTATTCTCAGCACGGGAATTTGCTGCTATGATCGATTTGTAATTTGCAATGAAAACACAGCGTGCGTGTTCCTGGGGCCAGGCTGGTGCAGCTGGCTCTCAGGCAAGACTCAGCTCCATCCACCACTTTAGGGCCAGTCCTTGGAGGGTTAGGGCTGGGCTGGGCTGGGAGGAATTAGCAGCTGTTCCCATTTGCCCCTGTTGGGGCCAACAGTGTACTCCAGGAGGGAAGGAGCTTAGAGGGATGCAGGGTGTCCTGGAGGCGATGTGCCTGAGCAGCCTGTGGGGCAACACCCTGGGGTTTGCTGCTTGCTGAGCAAGAGCAGCCAGAGATCACATGGAGATGGGGCAGGGCAGGGGGATCTGCACCAGGGAGATCAGTGTTTGCTGCTTCAGGGCTGCAGCTCACTGCAATGAAGGTGCATGGCTGGGGCAGGGCTGTGCAGTGCAGGGTCCCCAGCACAGCCTCTCCACTCTGTGCAGTGCAGGGTCCCCAGCACATGCTCTCCCCTCTGCTGTGGACAGCCCAGGCATTCCCTTTGCAGCATGCCACTGCACTGGGTAGTGGTTGATAGTTTTTAATCTCTGAACTTCTCTGGTTTCCCTGAACTTAGGTAAGATTTTAGCATTCACAGCACTATGTATGTGCTGGGGGCTGCCCAGGATTGCCCATGCACTGAATGAGACATCACGTTGCTTTGCTCTTCCTCTGCTTGCTGCTACTTGCACAGGATGCCCCTGGTTCTCGCTTTGGGAAACAAAAGTTGAGCATCCCCTGTGGCATCTCCAGGCTGCTTGTGACACTCTCCACCTCTTCCCAGTTGCTGTGACTGCCTGAGTCCCTCACAGCCTCAGGTGACCAACTGTTAGAAGCAGAGACAGGACACCACACATGTGTGTCATTGAATGGTGCTGGGACCAGGGGTGTCCAGCATGGCCTGGGACTCCTGCAGCTGCTGCTGGCTCTCCTCCTGCCCTGTGCAGGTGAGAAGTGGTTCCCACAGCACTGTCACTCATGCTTCAGCACTGACTGTAGCTCTCTGCATGTCAGCCCTGCCGGGAGCCACCCATGCTGTGGGTGTGGTGGCCTGTCCCTGCCACCTGCCTCAGTTCCCTTTCCTGTCCCTGGGGCATCCTGTCCCATGGGCAGTAAGGGGACTCACAAGCAAAACTCTTTATTGTGGCTCATGGGAAGGGGAGGCAATGAACACCTGCATGAGGGGATTTGCACAACAACCCACACAAGGAGCAAGCCTGGGCCTCTGGTGGGGAAGTCTCACTGCTGGCTTGTGATGAGAACCTGTCCCAGCTCGTGGCCACACTGCCACAGCTTCCACCCTGCATGCCTGCCTCGTGTGCTGGTGCCAGACATGTGCCAAGCTCTGCTGGAGCAGTGTCTCAAAAGCTGCTGGTGGTGCTGACAGGCATGGGGAGCTGTGGGCAGAGCAAGAAGGAGCTGGTTTGTCACTTGTTCCTGTGGGAGCAGAGAGATGCTGGCAATGCCACTGGAGAGGTGGGATGGGCAACATGGGATCTTCAGGCTGAGGACACGAGCTGGGGCAGCTCCCTGGCAGAGGGGCAGCTGCTGGGATCAGCCTCAGGTCTGGCTGCACAGGCACATGCAGCACTCATCCATCCCCTATTTCAGCCAGCAGAGATGGCCTGTGGGCTGCCAGTCATTTCTTAGTGTGCTGATGTGCTTCCTCGATGCTGGTGATGGTTTTGAACACCAGCACCACTCCTCTGTGTATCCTCTGGATGGTTTGTCTCCCCCTCTCCATCCTCCCATTCAGCATCCCTCTCCACACCCACTCACAGTACCCAACCAGCCATGCAAGGAGCCCTGTGAGACACGTGGGGCAAGAGCTGAACTGGGACATTTCTGCATTTGCTTTGCCCTTGGCATCTGCAGCCCTACTGCAGCAGGGGCCTGGCTTCCCCACGGCCAGGTGGGGCAGCAAGAGGACACACAGATTAGGGACGAGGCTCAAGCAGATGGGGGGCTGACACCCCTGGCATTCTCATCCTGTCTGCCTCCTGCCTTGGGCTGTCCAGGCTTTTATCCAGAGTTTGGGCAGGGCATGAGAGCGAGGGCAAGAAAAACAAGCTGGTGCATCCTCCCTTGGGCAGTGAGAGAGCCCGGAGGGGCGGAAGTTCCTGTTTGTTTAAGGTGCAAACAAGTGCTGTTAATCTGCTGCCTGTTTGTATTTCTTTAGAGCCCCTGAGTGTGGGGGGAGCGGAGATGGGGTCTCCCCTTTGTGCGGGGGCAGGGTCAGGCTATTGGAAGTGGAGGTGAGAAAACACAGAGGGGCAGCTGGAACCTGCTTTGGGAGGGAAAGATTTTTTTCGGCTATTTATGATAATTAGTGGGAAACGTTCCTCAAGCACTTCAGATGATTCTGTAATGAAGTTGGGTCGAATGTTTCCGCTTTGTTCCCCTGGAACCATTAAAAATCCCCCTTCTTTGGCTGCCTTAATGCAATGCTGAAAAGGCACAATGGCATAAAAGTGGCTCTGGGCAGGGCGGCACGCCTCCCACCCCGCCAGATAGAGCCCTTCAGAGCCCAGATTTTCTGGGTTATAAACCCCAGCACTTGTCATGTTCATGCAGAAGCTGCTGTGGATCCTGTGCCCAGGGCTCCTTCATCTCCCTAACGCTGGTCAGGGTGTTTGAGCACCACGGAGCTTGGTGTGCTCCGGGGGAGCAATGGCCAGCACAAACACAGCAGAGTGACAAAGGGCAGGAGCAGCCAGAGACGCCATCACTCCACTGTTACAGAAAAGCTACTTTCTGCACATGGTTGTGCTGGGAATTTGCTGGGGTGAAATGTTGCACTGGGAGAGGACCAGTCTTCATTCAGGGGAAAATGGGGGGTCCAACCCAAAGGAAAATCCTTCTGGTTCTAGGCCAGATCCTGCCCTGCCTGCCGGGCTAGGCAGCACCCAGGCACCAGAGCAGAGCAAGGGGCCTGAAATCCAGCCAGGACCTCTCCAGGTGAATCATTAGCAGTCTGCAAGAGCTGGCTCAGTCTCCTCCTGCTTTTAGCAGTGGAAGGCTTTTCCAAGATATGTGATGAAAAGAAAATCCACCTGCCTGATCTCACACATCTATCAGCACTATTTCCCCCGGGATGATGTGTAAAGCTAATGGGAGTTCTCCTGCTAAAGCTGTGATAAAAAGAGAAAATGGCAAGAGCTTTTAGCATACTGGTGGGGGCTGAATGTGATGGATTTTGGCCTCCCCATCAATATTCTCATGTGAGCTCCAGTCAAGTTCAGTGTCCTAGGCTGAGCACAGGGCTGCAGCAGGCAGGAGGGAGCTGCTCCCCTCCTACTCCACTTTTGGCTGGGCAAGGGCAGCTGGGGAGTGCTTGGGCAGTGTTGGCACCCAACATTGGCACAGTCCTGCAGCTCTGTGGGGCAGGAGGGAGCCATGCCTGCTGGCCAGGCACCTTCCCTCCCCAGTCACAGGCAGTGATTGCTAACTTGGACCACATCTCCCTTAATGCCCAACCCCTGCCCCATGGCTGGAGCCAGCACACCCCACTAAGGTACTAAATCATCAAGTTTGTGGAGCAGAGGTTAAGGACTAGGAGCACACCTCCCCAGGAGCTGCCTCATCCCTCTGCCTTGCCTGCCGCGGCCATAATCAAGCAGTCATATCAGTCTCTTCACTCCTTTCAATGGGGGAAAATTTGCAAACAAATTCCTGCCAGCAGGACTTTTGAGCTCTCCTGCATGGTGGGATAAAGATACCTGTCACCTCTGCCCTGTTCCCAACACCAGCTCCTGCTGGGAGCACGGCTGGGGAGCTCCATGCTCTCCACAGGGCTGGTGACTCCAGGCAGTGTGGGAATGGGCTGGGAGGGCTCTCAGGAAGAGCAGAAGGGCTTTAGTTTTCCTGGAGATAATGCATAGCCTGCAGTGATGGGGTGACACAATGAGCCCTGCTGTGAATTAGCTGGATCCTTACCTCGGGTTTCTGTTACAGCAGGTCCTGAAGCAGCACTTGAATCATGATGCCTTTGCCAGTTCCCATGTCTGTACCGCCAACCTTTTTTGTGGAAAAATCTCAAGATGCACAGTGAAGTTTCTGTGGGAGCTGAGGCAGAGGTACTGGCACTGAGATGAGTGTTTGGATGGTGCATGTCTGCAGGCAAGGGTAACGGGTCCTGGGCTAATTGCAGAGCGTTGGGTCTCGGAGATGGGGATTTCAGTGCAGGTTGCTGCCTGCACCGTGCTTTAAACCTCCACACACAAATGGCTCTCTTGGCACAGTTTGCAGTGGGAAAGCAGCTATCCTGGTGTATAGGAGTGATGATATGAAGCCTGATGGAATGTGGCAAGCCCGTGGCTTCCTGAGCACACCGCAGCTGTGGCCAAGACCCTGGCAAGCGTGTTTGATGGAGCAGGTACCTCTGGTACCACCCTGCCAGCACATCTCCACCCCTTCCCTCTGTTCCCCCGCTAGCGATTGCTTCCCAATGAATTATTTACATAAGTTCTCGGCAGCGGCTGCAGACAAAGGCTCAGGTACAGAGCAGCAGCGTGCTCCTGACCTTTCCCAGCGCCGCACAAACGCAGGCAGCAGCACGGGGCGGGCGCACAAAGGCGCTGCGCCGGCCGGAGCGCTGACCCCGCTGTGCCACAGCTACCTGCTGCTCGGCCACAATGGCCCCGCGGCCCCCGCCGGCCTGCCGGGCCCGTGAAAAAGGGCCCGAGATAATAATGAGCCTGACTACCACTGCTCTCTTCAGAGAACTGAGTCAACTCCTTGGGAAGAAAGGGGAAAAAAAAAAAAAAAGAAGCGGAAAAAAAAAAAAGAAAAACTCCTCTTGGATAATAAAGAAGTAACAAATGAAGACTGAAAGCCTATAGAAGGCGTCTTAACCCAGTGAAGAAAAAAAATGTCAACATCTGTGGAGCTGTCTGCAAAAACAGACCAAACCCCTAATGAATACCCTCTAGAAAAGACATTCACTCGAGGAAAGGCAAAAGGCTACATTTTTCTATGGAGGTATAAAGATTTTGATGAATCTGCCCTTTCCCTTTCCAGTGCAGTTGAACCAAGCACTAATGTTCATCTTCAGCTGTATTAAAGAGTGTGGAGGGGGGCAGAAGGGGGAAGAGTCTTGATCTGAAAGCTTATGGGGAGGGTGGATTTAGGGAGCTTGGATAGACGTCTGAGCACTAAAGCAAGGAAGAAAAGCAACAGGCATTAGAGAAAATACTGTTTAACAAGAGTTTCCTTAGTCAACCCATTTGAGCAGAGATTGGTGCACCATAAACGTAATCCTCTTAGTGCTGACTTAAACGTGTTTGTACAAAACAGGGAAATATAATATGAATGTAATAGTCTCGTTTGCTAAAATGCTTAATAAAAATACAAAAGTCCTTTATTTTGATCTTCAGATCCGGTGTGGGCTTGGGGCACAGCAGATGTTTTCTCAGAAATCTGTTTGAAAAAAAGAGAAAGAAATAGAGAATATGGTTGTGTCCCGGCTGGCTGTGTCACACGGCACCTCAGCAGCTTCCTGGGTTGGTCTCTGGAGAAGGCAGCCCCTGCCTGAGGAGCCCCCAGGCTCTCCAGTGTGCAAGGGGAACCACTGGGGGTTGAACCTAAACACACTTGGTGGGGAGTGCTTGGTAAGGCAGGTTTCAGGTGAGGGGGCACAGGCAATTTTCTTTGCTGTGTCCAGAAGCTTTGTTGGGGGAAACAGAGCTAAGGAGTAGTCCCCAACTGGAAATGTTGCAGAAAAAATTAGACTCAGACCCAGCCAGAGCTGTTGTGGAGGGACCATAGCAATTGTCCTCAGGTGCATCCCACCTTGTGCTGTGGATGCAGCAGGAAAACTGATGGGTGAAGTTGTTGTAATCACCATACTAACACCTACATTAATCACAGATTAATTTGAAAGACATGAACAAAATGTTGCATGTTTTTTCTCCTTTTTTGTTTTTTGTTCTACAGAATAATCACAGAAAATACGAAACTGAAATGGAAATATTTGGGTTTGACTTTGCTTGATAAATATCTATTTAACATTAGCCAGTATGACTGTACAGCATCAACATGAACTGAAAGCCAGAAACCAGTAACATATTGTGTTTTCCTCAGTGTTTCCCACACAGATATCATCTTGCCCCAGAAAACTATGGCTCCCTCTTGGACCAGCCTGGGTGGGTCCTTGGTGGCTTACAGGACTTGGGTCAAATCTTGAATCAATGCCAGGGTTTGTGCCACAGGTTTTGGTCATGCCGCAATGCCCATGTGATGCCTGGAGATGAAAGGGTGAGATGGGGACAGGGCTGCTTGCTTTCTGCTGCAGCAAATGTCAGCACAAACTAGGTAAAACTTGTTTCCTGAGGAAAATTTCCACTCTAATAAGAAAAGAAATGCCCTGTCTATTTTGGAAGCACATCAGATGTTTTCTGGTATGGTCTACAATGTGTACAGTGAATGCTAGGCATTTTCTGTGGAGAGCAGATATTTTCCAAAATAACAACATATTTTTGTTTTTTAAAAAAATCATCTGTTCTCCCAATTAAGAAGAAAGAAAAAAAGGCTTTGAAAGCAGATAGTTTCTGACTGCCAGGGTCCTGTGCTTGGGCACTGCAGCAGTGAGCAGGGATGGAGGGGAGCCTGGCAGTGGGAGGGTCAGCTGGGTTGGTACCTGGGCTTGGCTCCTGTTAGTGGGTATGTGCAGAGGTTTGATGCCATGGGGTTCAGGTCCCTGGCACCAACCATCACCCCCTCTGTCACTTGTCACCAAGTGGGGAGTATGACAGGTTCTGTGTTTCCCACCAGGCACCTGCTTGGGAAGTTCTGCCAGGGCCACCAAGACAGGTGGTAGCTCCAGGGAGAAAACAGGGGCCAGACTAGTGGGACCATGCCTATAATGCAGTTCATTCAGGTCTGTGCAGCCAGTTATGATAGCTGGTAAGCTCTGATGCTGGTCTTGAAAAATCAGTCCTGGTTTAGCTGTGAACTGGTGAAAAAAGACTTAAACCAGCCAACTTGCTGCCTGCAGAGCATGGATACATTTTTGATAATGGGAAAATAGGAAATGTATTAATTGTTACGGTCCATTATCACTTCTTTTTTGGAGGCTGCTTCTGTGACTAGGGGAAAATTAAACATGAGTGGCTTTTCCACAGGGCAAGAAAGCTCTTAGTGCTCAGGGCTGCTCCTTCGGGCAACAGTGCCCCTGCTCTGCTCCAGGCAGCAAACCCCACGTATCACATCTTCCCAGGTGCCACAGGAGGCAGAGGAAGTGCTGGAGCAAGGCAGAGCAAAGTCCATCAAAACACAGCCAAGGAGCCAGCAGTGACTCGCTGTTTCCCTGTCACCCCTTGCACCCTGAACTTGCCAGGCGGAGGGCAGGGTGTGCAGCCCCATGGCCGGGAGCAGGGGGGCCGACCCCGGCCGGTCGGGGCTGGGGCAGATAAATGCAAAGGGCTGAAAAGCACAGCAGCCCTGGGGGCAGGGGCGGCATATCCTTGGTGCCGCCCCCTGCTTCCTCCCACGTCTGCTTTGTTTCTCTCTCTATTATCCCACTGGTGACAGCAGAGCCTCCAAACCCTGTTCTGTTTCCTTCCGGCGCACCTGGTTCCCGAGCCTCATGTGCTAAAGGCACATCTCTTCACCAGCAACGTCGTTACTGTAACGGGAACAACGCAGTTTACAGCCCAATAAACCCCGGGTCCTTCTGTGCAGGCTCCCCTTACGTGATGCTAATGCTTACAAGATGTGCAGCGCTGCGGGACGGCCCCGGGAGCCAACGCCCAGCGACCGGCTCGTGTTTTACACGGCTCCGCAGCCGCAGCCTTTGCTAATGAATCCCAGGGCCGAGCCTGCTGCTCTCGGCAGCCCCGCGGCCGCCGGGCGCCATCGCGGCTCTGTCCCGCCCGGAATGGTGTCCCCGGCCGAGCCACCCTCGGTCCCCGCTGTCACCCGCGGCTCGGGGGTGCCGGGGATGTTGATGGCCCAGGGCCGGGCACAGCTCGGGGGTGCCGGGGATGTTGATGGCCCAGGGCCGGGCACAGCTCGGGGGTGCCGGGGATGTTGATGGCCCAGGGCCGGGCACAGCTCGGGGGTGCCGGGGATGTTGATGGCCCAGGGCCGGGCACAGCTCGGGGGTGCCGGGGATGTTGATGCCCAGCCCCGGCCGCAGCTCGGCGGGATGCCCGGGCACCGGGGGAAGCGCGGCATTGTCTCGCAGCGGCGTTGTGATCACACACTGCGTCTAACGTGATTTACATCCCATATTCGACCTCTGGCGACTTCAAAGCCTGGGCGAGAGGGGGATTAAGTGGAGGAGCTGGGGCCAGGGGAGCCGGGGAGTGGGGGCTTGGCTCACCTTTGAGCTCCCGTCATCCCCTCCCCGGTGGACCCGGGATAATCATCTCCCTTTGTGCTGCCGGGGAAAGCCGGGGTGCAAACACAGGAACCTTGTCAATATTGGTTTTTGAGAAGACTTTTTTTCTATTCTCCCATGTCTGGAGTTTTTGTACCCAAATCCCTCCGGGGCTTCCCAGGCTTCCCCTGGGAAATCGTGATCCCAGGGGCCCCTGCTAGCACCAGCCATTGATTGAAATTTCACACCCACCTGTTTGCACACAAGATTTAATTTGGTTGATTCTTCATGCCCTTTTCCTGCTTAATCGTCAACCTATTGACCTTAATATTAAAAGGGGCTAAGGGCGAGGGAGAGAGAGACTGCATTTCTGTAAAGGAACAAAAGCTGCCAGAGAATAAAGTAGGCACAGCCAGCCCTGAGCTAATGAGTCCCCACCACACGCAGGAGCAGGAAGCCCTGTGTGCTGCCCTTGGCTGGTGCTGTGCTCCTGTGTGACAGGACACGTCTCACTGACCATCCCTTTGCTCACTGCCCTTTACAGGACCCACAAGTTTAATGTCATGAGGGATGGGAGACCGCGCTAGCTGAGCCTGGGCACCTACCAGCCTGCTAGGGCTGCTTTCCCCCTCCACTTGTGTAGGGTTGCACATGTTCATTCTGCACATTGCAGAATGCGTCTTGCTGAAATGTTTCCTGTTCGGTGGAAGATGCCATAGCAATGCAGCCAAAGGAGCAGCAGTGGACACAGGTCAGGAGTATCCTGCACACCTGCACAGTGTGCTGGTCCTGCCTTATCTGAGTGCTGTGGTGTGACTCCAAAACACACACCAAAGCAGCTTAGTGCCACAGCCTGCCCGCAGGGTAATGCTGCCCCAGGGTAATGGTGCACCCACGCCCTGCTCCAGGCCCGGCTCTGCGAGCTGGGGCCGGACAGCAGCAGCCCAGCTGTGCATCCCGTGCCTGGCAGCAGGCAGGCTGTGGGGCAGGGCTGCAGTGCAGGGGCTCGCTCAGCCCCCGGGCTGGCGGTCACCGGAGCAGCCCTGCAGCACGTGTCTGTCACAGTGCGGTGGCCAGGCAGCCTCCCTGCTCTCTGGGGGTCAGGCTGCTCCCACGCTTGCTCTTCCTCAGAGCACCGGCAGGGGAAGGGCAGGAGAAAAGACTCTGGGAGCCCATAGAAGTTGGAGCGAGGGAAACACAGCCTTTCACAGCTCGGTGGAAGCAGGGGTGGGACTTTCCCGCTGGCTGGACGGACAGGATGCACAGAGACCCGTGGGATGCTGGGCTGTGCTGGGAATCTGGGGGAGCAGGAGGGGCTGGGTGCACCAGTAAAAGCAGGACACAGCCCCCCATGTGCTGTGTGCACACCCATGGGGACCGGCATGCAGCTGCTCCTTGCCCAAGGCGTGTGTCCAGGCCAGAGGTGGGACCCCAAGCAGCAACTTTGGATGGGGAATATCAGCCAGCCCAGACCCTGGAGGGCTCTGGCCACCTTCCACACATCCCCCTCTTTCATGGGGTAGAGTTTTTGGCAGTTTCTGCACTTGCAGATAATCTGCCTGCTGGAAAACCAAAAAGGAAAAGGAGGACTATTTTTTACCCAGCTCTGCCTTGGCTGACATGAAACCGGAGCTGTGTGGGAGCGGGCGGGCGTGTGGCTGTGCTCACACGTGTGTGTGGTGAGCTGCCTGTCCCAGCCCTGGCTGGGGCCGTGCTGGGGGAGCCTGTGGGTGCGGATGCATGTGCACCTTCCCCAGGGGATTGCCTTGGGCTGCAGAGTGCGGTCGTGTTTATTTAATATCTGACGTCCCTTCTGTCTTCAGCGCTGACATCCATTAACGAGTGTCTGAGCACTCATTGCTCAGACAATAAGCAATGGAGCCCAGATGTTCCCTGGCGGTGGCCTCCCTTCCTTCACCAGGGTTATGTGGGTGATAAAAAAATCCAAGGGGGGTTTTTTGACCAGTGTTGTTCCAGGGCCATTCCAGGAGCACGTGGGGGGATTGCAGGTCAGTTAACCCAGCGGGGATGCCCACACACAGGCAGCTCCTGGCCCAGCCCCTCTGAACCAGGACCTGGGCACAAGCAGCATGGGTGTCAGGGTGTCAGGGAGCAGGGACTGTGCAAAGTGCAGGAGGTGAAAGCAACTGGCGGATGGGCTGATCTCCAGAGCCTCCCCGAGCACCTCCCTGCCCCAACTGCAGCAAAGGCTTTTGCCGGCTGTGCCCGGCTGCCACGCTGCTGGCATGCTCCCCTGCCAACCAGAGATTAACACTGCAGCCTGTCACTTCAGAAATACCCTTACCCATGAAACAAGAGACAGACATGGCCTTATCAGAGAGCCACAGTGCTGCTGGGGCCCACACACACCCAGCTGAGCACCTCGTTGTGGCTCTGAGGCTGCACAGGCACTCTGGGTGCCCCCAGGATTTGTCCTGAAGAGGTGGAGCAGGATCAGTGGAATACTCCTGATTGGTTTGTGAGGGCTGAAATGGCTGGGCTGGGCACAGGAAGGCAGCGTCCCCTCTGTGTTTTCTGCCATCACTAGGACATGCCACCAAGGAAAATGCTCAGGCAGCATGTGGGGGGTAGCCCGACTTCTTGCTCTGGCAGGGGCTTAATATGCACCCAGTGCTAATGACTAGACATTATTCTTTAGCTGGGAATGAATAATTAGAACAAATGGTACTAGAGAATAATGTGTGGGATGGTGTTATTTTTAGAAATTGTGTCTGTCGTGGTGGCATCACTTCCTAAAGGGACGCGCGTGACAGGGAGCATAACCAGCAGATCAGCCTGACCAGCAAATAACCCCTTGCACGGTTTCCATATTGCCTTTTTAAACAGGAAGGGAACATGATACAAACGCTATGCGAATTATGATCTGAAAAGTTTTCCTGGCAGGTTGTCACATGAGTTGTTAGTGTCATTCTTTGACATGCACACTCAAAGCCTTTCTACACCAGTGCCTTAACCCTCTCACCCCTCGAGAGGGCTGCCAGGTTGGAGCTTTTCTTCCCCGCCTTTTGGATCTTGCCCTTTTCTTAGGTGCTCTGAGATGTGATTTCACACCAATTCCTGAGCAAGAGCTCCCCATCTGCTTGATCTTGGGTGCAGCTTGAGGGGCTGGTGAGCCAGGGCAGGCAGGGAGACATCATGCTCACCCCGGGGCTGCCAGGCTGGGAAGTGGCCAAACAATTCCTCCTGTGCATCACCACTGCCCTACCCCAGAGCATCGTCAGCCCCTGAAACCTTGCCCAGCCCAGGCCAGGAGCGTGTGGGGGCCCACTTGAGCCAGCAGGGCTGTGTGTGTGGGCGGAGGTCCCTGCCTGTGCGTGTCCTCATCTCCTTCTGGGCCGCCTTGGCCGCAGCTCTGCGCAGAGCCCAGCTGCACTCTGGCCAGGGAACATCCGCTGTGGAAACCTGGGAGGAGCTGACAATCCCCAAAGATTGGCTGCACACCCAGCCAAGCAAGAGCTGCTGGCTTCCAGCCTAATTCATTGCAAATGTGCTTCCATGTGGTTCCAATCTGGAGCCCCTGCTCCCCCCGTGCTGCCCCCTGGGGCTCGGCAGGGGCTGGGAGCAGCCGCGCAGGGCAGAGCCGGGAGCAGCCCAGTGCTGGCCTGGGCACACAGCAGCCTCCTTGGCTCCCAGGCCCCAAGATGTGTCCCCCAGCCAGTTCCCTCCTGGGAGTCACAGGGAACCTCCACCAGCGTGTGAGAGAAGTTCACAGAAAATTCCTGCTGGGGACACAATGTCCGGAATGGTCCTCACTCGCCTGCACCCCGTGGAGGGACTAACATCACTCCTTTGCTCTTAGCCCAGCCCCAGGCATCATCTTCCCACCAGGATTTGATTTTCATCTGCCAAAGGGCTTTTGGCAGGCGGCACTGGGCTGGCAGCCAGCAGTGCCCAGCATCCTAATTTAGCCTTCTCTTCACCCTGCCCAGCTGTCCCTCTGTCGTTCATTGCTGTGGCTGCCCCCTCGCTGTCCTTGGGCACAGGTGGGCTCTCTGGGCACACACCCCTGTCCTGCCAGAGCTTGGGGCAGCAGAGAGATAAGCTGGGTGCTGCCAGTGCTAACCCCTGTCCCTGCTCTATCCTGGCTCTGCTGTGCTGTGCCCATCAGCCCTTGGCAGTGCCAGGGACACGGTGTCACCCTGTGCACCCTTCCCACGATGGCTGCAGCAGAGATGTCCCAGGGCAGCGATGGGCTCCTGAGCCCCCCTGCTCCTGCAGTTTCTTGCTGTACTTTGTTTTCCCCAGGAACGTCTCCCACAGGAGCAGGGCAGCTCTGTCAGCCCCTCAGCACAGGTGTTGTGGGGACCCAGGACCAGGGAGATCCCAGCAGACACCCTGGTGCACAGTCCCAGCACCAGCATTGCCAGACAGGTCTTCTCCTTGCCCCATGCATGCACCTGGTTTAACATCTCAAACTAGTACCAACAACATGTATTCACTTCGGATCTTCTCCCTGAGGATCCTTCCTTATCTTCTGGGGTCCTTGCCCATGTCCTGCAGTGCCCCTTCAGTGCTGCCAAGAAACTTTAAGCTCAATTTAAAATGACTCAAACACCCTCTCCCCACAAGCTTGTGCATTTGAAAGGAGATTGCATCAAAGCTTCAAAATAGTCATTAAAAAATTTGCTCATTAATCAAAGTTGTGACCCCTCTCCTCTTTTGTGTTTATCGCAGAACTAAAAATGCCTGGCACAAGGCTAGCCCTTGGAGCATTGAAATAAAATGGCATAAAATGAGTTCAGCTCTCCTCAGGTTTCAGGAGAAGAGGGGTGAAGCATGTGGGGGAGTGAGCAGAGCTGGGGCCAGCACCTGGAATAACATTTTTGGTGTTGGTGCAGGAGAGGAAAAGGAAATGAGCAGTCAAAGAGCTGGGAGCAGCACGGTGGTGGCCGGGCAGGCTGGGCTGTGATGGTCATTGCACCCCCCTCACCAAAGTGAGAGCCCCTGCAGGCAGTGCTGTGCTGCCTCGGGGTGGCTGCACTGCTGCCAGGGCTGCATGGCCCTCTGGGCAGCCTGCAGGAGTCACCTGGGCATGCCACTGTGGTGGGGGACATGAGGAGATGGGGTCATTCTTCCTCCAGCCGTCGGGGTGGGTCCAGGTGCCAATAAAGGGAAAATCTCCCTGCCAGTGCTTTTGGGCCCTGGGAAATGAGCATCTCAGCTTAAATACAGCAGCAGCAGGGAGGACTGGGGAGGCTGTAGGACAGGGGTGATCACTGCCCAGGCTTTTGCCACTTGCTGTCACAGCAAGGCGATGCTGGGATGGGCTTGGGTGGACCTTGCAGAGCACAGGGTATATGGGAAGCTCCAAATCTACACGGCTGGATGCCCTCCCTCCATAAAAAGCCAAGCTAATCTTTTTGATGGGACTCAGGGCTGCCATCAGCCTTGCAGGGGCAGTGTTGGTGTCTGCACTGGGGCAGTGGGTGAGAGCTGATGCCTGATGCCCTGCGAGGTGTTCAGCCCTTGCTGCTCTGGAGTGCTGCTGCCCTGGTGCAGCCAGGCATTGTGCTTGTCTTTTTAAGATCAGAAAGGTTTTTGGGCTGACACTAGCTCTGGTACGCAGAAGAAAGTGTACAGCAGGGTAATTAAAGTGTAAGAGCGAGGCTGGGTTTGCCTGTAATGGCTTGCAGCTGCAAATATTTTTGTCTTCCCAAGTCCACTTGTAAGCTGTCTAGCTGTATTTCTCATCCTGGCCAATTAGATTCCCATGTGTGCTGCAGAAGTGGAAATATAGAAAGTGAATAATCCTCCAATTCTGCTCTTTGCTGCAGCGGCCTTTGAACCTCTGGCTGCCAGGGCTCCCTTCCACCCCAGCCCCATCACCACTCTGGCCACCCCTCTCCACACCAGTCCTGGCTCCCCTCTTTGCAATCAAACTTCAGCAAATCTGCTTTGGGCATCACCATGATTCATCTTCAAGCTTTTCTGATCAAAGCTACAGGCTGTTTCTCCTCCCTCCCCACCCCCTTTTTGCCGAGCTTTACAGCAATTTTCCCTTTTGGATGCTGGTTTTCTGCCAAAAGTTCCACTCTAAAATCAAAAGGGGCAGTCCATTAATACCGGGCAGCTGTAACAAGTACACTATTGTGTTGTCTCTTCCAAGGTA
This sequence comes from Agelaius tricolor, assembly GCF_023055355.1. Classification (NCBI taxonomy): domain Eukaryota; kingdom Metazoa; phylum Chordata; class Aves; order Passeriformes; family Icteridae; genus Agelaius; species Agelaius tricolor. The sequence goes on from NW_027269272.1 coordinate 14,506,279, forward strand.
CCCAGGATTTTTAATAAACTGTGGGGTGTGGAGAGCTGGTTGCCTGCAAGAAAGGGGAGGCAAAGGAGGAGGAAGAGGGAGCTGGCAGAAACTGCAGTACCATAAATGCAGCCCAGAGGTGCAGAGCCCGTGCTGTGCTTGGTGCTGCGTGGTGGTGGGAACAGTGCAGGAGGCACTCGGCAGCCTCCCGGCTCTCTTCCAGCACCAGGATCAGGTATCGGTCGGGAAATGCTGCTCCCTTTGATCTCTGTGGGCTGACCAGGCTCTGTGCCAGCACCCACGCTGTGGAAACAGGCTGCCTGCCCTGGCTGCCCTGTGCTGGAGCCACGGCTGCCGGGGCGGCTCACTCCAGGGCACCCACGCACCAGCTGGGAGGCTGGTGGGGAGCTTTGGTAAGTGCAGTGGGGTGTAAACCTGAAACAGACCCTTTGGGTCTCTGGGAAACATCTGTGTTATTCTCAGCCCAGCTGGGGAAGGTCTCCAAGACCTTCCCTGTCTCATTCCCCACGGGGGACATCAGCCAGCAGCCAGTGGGGCCACATGCAAACTGCCTTGTCCAGTCAGGAAATGTGAATGATGCCCCTCAAGCTCCCAGCAGCCATAGCCAAGCTGCTGGAGACAGGTGGGCAGAGCAAGCCCCAGACAGGGCTGCCACAGCAGCACCCCTTTCTGCAAATCCCTGGAGATCCTGCCCTCTGCTCCTGTGGGGAGCACCCTGTGGCAGGGGGGCTGATGGCAGGGAGGCAGGTTCCTGCACCAGAGTTTGGGAGCAGCGGGGCAGAGGGGCCGACCCTGTGGGCTCACCGCTGCAAGTCAAGGTGAGGCTGGGCTGGGAGCAGATGGGACCTGCTCTGCTGGTGAAAGAGCGTTTCTGCTATTTATGCTAAGCGGTGGGAATGCTTCTCAAGCATTTCGGATGGCTCTGTAATGAGGCCGGCCTAAATATGCCAGCATTGTTTGTGCTGGACAATTAAAAGCTCCCCCTTGCCACATGAACGGTGTCTCTGGTGGCGGAAGGGCCCGGGAAGGCGCGGGCGAGGGCAGCCACAAAGCCCGCCTTTTGTTCCGTGCTCCTTTGAACCCGCTCAAAGCCCCCGTTTCAAGGGGTGGCTTTTGTTTCCTTTTCAGCGGGCCTGAACCCAGAGCCGCCTGTTGTTTAGCAACACAGAAATGTGACCTTAATTGACTCTGCTCTCGGGTGCACTGTGTAAATCACTTCTGGCACCCAGGGGAGTGTGTGACGTGCCCCCCTCGCTCCCCAGTCCCTGTACACCCGGGGAGCATCCTCCCTCTGGCCGCTCCTGGTCCCTGGCAGAGTCCCTGGACCCCAGCTCTGTGCATCATCCCCGCGTTGCAAGCTGGCAGAGGAGTGGGATGGGAAATAGGGCTGGGAATACTCCTGCCTCCATGGCAAAGGGCTTCCCATTTTCATGGGAGAGCTGATTAAACTGTTTCTCTCTGTTCTTCAAACTCTCTTTGCAACCCAGTGCCTCCTGCTTGTGTTTACGGTCCAGCTGGGCTGGCAAGCCTCTTCACCTACCTTCCCTGGGACTCACCGGGTTAAAGCTTATTGCAACATAAATTAAAAGACGATGATGATGAAAATGATTAAGTGATGAAAAGGTAACAACTCCTCCTGTGAACCTCTGACACACACTTAGCCAGACGACCTATTTGTAGGATACCAGGGGGCTGATACATTAACAGATATAATTTGCGGTCTCCCGAGGAGAGGTTAAGGACTGGGAGCACGGCTCCCTGGGAGCTGCCCCGTCTCTCCACCTCGCCTGCCCTGGCCTTAATCAAGCGATCATCTCAGCCCGTGCCTCGCTGGCCCCCTCTCTTCTTTCAATGGGGGAAAATTTGCAGACAAATTCCTGCCAGCGGGACGTGCGAGCTCTCCTGCGTGGTGGGATAAAGATACCTGTCACCTCCACCCGGCCCCGCCGCCGGCTCACGCTGGGAGCGTCGCTCAAGGAGCACCATGCTGATACCCTTATTTGATTACGCCTCTTCATGCCTTCCTCTGAGCGGGAAGAGCTATTCAACAGCGGCACCGCTGCGCTCCCAGCACGGGCTGGCCCCGCTGCTGGCCTTTTGTTAGCCCCACTGGCAGCATGCCGGGCATCAGGGCTGCACACAGGGTCCCCATGCCACCGCCAGGGCCACAGCTCTTCCCAGTGCTTTGCAACAAGGCCTTGGCCAGGCTGTCGGTTTTTAACTAGAAAAATTGCAAAAATGAGGGGATAATAGGACTTAAATAGAAATATGAATGGCTCCATGAGATAAGGGCTCTGTTCCTTCTGCTTCACCATGCTTTTGGCATGATGGAGATGGAGCTGCTCAGTGCCTGTTATCTACATCCACTGGGAGATCCCAGGGGCACATTATCAGGATCTGCTCTGGGTGCTGCTTGTTGCTGGGTGATCCAGCTCCTCTGTGGCCTCAGGAGCTTTTGGACAGGTTTGTGAGCTCGCAGAGAGGGGATCAATTGTCCCTCTGCTCAGGAGTTGGAAGATCAGCACCTGGAGATCCCCTGGGCACCAAGAGCTGCAATCTCAATAGAAACACCATTTTGCACATTCCCTGGCCAGAACAATGCACCCCATGTCACCCTACCCACTCCTCCCGAACAGTGCTACATGTTCTCTGCTGTGTCCCAAGGACCAGTGGTGACCACCTCACCAGATGAGATGTGCCCTCTGTAGCCCAAGCAGAAAGGACCCAATGCTGTCCCAGCTCTGAGCCTTTCTGCCATCCCTGAAAGTTTCTGGTAGCTTATGTTAAGGTAAAATATGTTGCTTCAGGTGACACTGAGGTGTGAGTTCCCAGCCAGCCCCGCAGCAGCCTGGGGAGGGCAGCTTCTGTTCCTGCCTCTCCTTCAGGAGTTAATCACTTGGACTGCAGGAAATGTGGAGCAATTGGCCCTTGTTTTGCCTTTCCTTGCTAGATTAAAGAGCTCTTAAGTACCTGGTTCGTTATTTCTGCCAGGATACTTTCGAACCAAGGTCCTTGTGACTGTAATCAAGCCACCTCTTGATCTTCTTCCTGATAAACTGAGTAGGCTGAGTGTCCTGTCTGCCTCCATCGGAAAACGTCCTCAGTCCTTGTCTCGCTCTCCTGGGGTTTCTCTGCAGGCTCTCCAGCCTGGGCACAGCCTGCTTTGGGAATAGCTTCAAGTGTGTCAGGATTGGACCTGTTGGTGCAAAGTCACTCTCCCGTGTCAGCTCCTCCAAAACAGACTTTAAGTCTTGCAATGCCAGCAGTGGAAGGAACAAACAAACAAAAGTATGCACAAACCTCCCTGCCTGCACAGCTGCAAATCCCCCCATGAAGCCTGAAGACTTTGGGCATCTGCCCTTTTTCCCCTTCCTCACACCAAAGTTTACTCAGCATAATCCCCCCTAAAATCTCCCTTCAGTGAGTTCTGCTCTGCCAGGCAGGAGGAAGGCTCTGATGTGATGAGCATGGCTGGGGCTCAGCATCTCAAAAAGAGAGGGGCCTCTCCAAGCTGTCAGGGAGGGAACCAGTGAAGGCCAGCCCTCACCCAGGTATCACATCCACCCCATGATCCTCAACACCAGCTCCAGGCTCTCAGAGAGCCCCAATGGCTCTGGAGCCAATTGCTGCCTGTTTCTTCACCTTAGAAGCTTATGGGCCCACACATGGCTTGCTGGAGAGTGGTGGCCTGGGTGGCCAGTGCAGCAAGGATGACATCTGGGACCTTGGATACAAGGTGTCACCTGCAGGAGCCCAGTCCCCTGAGCCACACTGCAAGCAGAACCAGTGTTCTTTGACAGCTTCACAGTCACTGTGCAGAGAAGTGCCAAATGGGCCAAATCACCATTTGTGTTTGTACAGATAAAATTAGTCTGGTACTTAATTAAAGCAATCTTCAGTATCTTGCTTTTGACTGAAATACCTTGCAATACATCTTGCAGGTGTTATGCAGACTGGGGCACTTCCTGCCCTGCAGGGAGCATCTCCCAGTCCCTGGTGCTGAGCTGGCCCTGCCACCCTGTGCACGCTTACTGCCCCGGCCGAAAAGTGGCATTTGCAGGCCCCAGGTCACTGCCCCCCAGCAAAGGAGCTTTCGCCTGAGCCCCAGCAGCACGTCCTGCCACCGGCACCTCCTGAAAGGGACCTTCCGCTGCAGCCCCAGCCCTTTGTCCACAGGGATAATTGGAGGGAGAAGTGAAACGGGGCTGTAATGAATTCTGCAGCTATTCAACAGGGCCGGGAGGCAGAAAGCTCCCTGCTCCTGACAAAGTGCTGAGGCTGCTACTTCCATTCTGCGTCCAGAGGGGAGGTCTCTGGAGGGCAGCTCACTATTGAGGAGGCTCTGGGGTTGAAACAACACGCGGTATCTGAAGTTTTACTCTTTCTGTGCAAACGTGCTCTGACGTGGCTGTGCACGGGATCCTTCCCTGCCTGGAGCTTGGCAGGGCTGCAGCTGTTGGTACTTCCCAGCACACACAGTGAGGTGTCAGGATGTCCCCATCACGGTGTGCTGCTGACACCGGGCTCAGCTCTGCTGCCCTTCTCCCCAGGCTGCCTTCATGGGCTCTGCCTGGCCAAGCACTCATTCATTCATCTCTGGGGTCCCATGCAAAACTTCCTCAGCCACAGCGACCCCAGAGACCAATACCTGTGCCACCCCAGCACCCAGCAGCACACACACAGCTCCCCCAGACCCCTGCCAGGGGCTAGATTGCCCCCTTCCCGTATTTTTGGGCAGGATGGAGCAGCTCTGAAGGGAGTACCCAGTTTGGGGGTGGATGGAAAATCTGTGTTCCTCTTTCCAGGCATCCTGAGGCTGTGAGGGCCTGAGGGTGAAGCGTCTGTGTGGTCTGTCCCGCGCAGGCAGAGCCCCGCCGAGGGCAGCTCCTCTCCCACACGCTCCCGCCGGTAGCTGGCCCCGTCTCCAGACATCTTGCATCACTTTGCTCAGCCCTGCCGCAGCTGCAGCCGAGCTCCTGCTGGGCTCTCACACTCAGGGTGGGGTTCCCCCTTCTCCAAAGCCTCCTGGCAGTATCCGGCTGGAGGCAGGGACACCGTCAGGAGTGGGCCCCTGCGATGCTGGGCCGGCTCTGGTGCAGAACCCGTGTCCATGGTGCATGAGCCCCTGGGGAAAGCTTTCTGTCAGCTTGCCCAGGCTGCAGAGGGATTGGTGGCAGAAGATCTGCGAGCCTGTGCTGGGGTTGGCCTCCCGCACATGAAGGCTGGAGGGGATGAGGAAGTGCCCAGCTGCCTCCCTGGTGCAGACAGACAGTGAGCCTGTGTCACAGGGCAGTCCCCACAGATGCTGTGCTGCCCTTGCCCTGGGGTACATCGTCCTATTTTACATCCAGATGCTCTTGAAGCAAATGTATAAGTAACCCCCTTCTCCTTCTTGCCCATTGAGATGACACAGTTTCAAACCTTGGAAGGGCTTTTAGCTCTTTTGTCTCTGGCCCAGTGCACCAGGTGAGCATGCAATCAGCAAACTGCTGGCAATTACAGCCATCACAAATTTCTGCATCAGTGCCATAAACAAGTGGGAGGGGGACCCAGACCACAGCACCCCGAAGAGCAGGAGAATACAAACAGGACTATGTTCCAAGATTTAGAGCGGGCTGCAGGCATCCCTAGGACCCAGTGCTGTTCTTCCCAGCACATGGTGCTCTCATAACATCTTTGCTCAGTGGAACTTACCAGGCTGTCTCAAGCCCCAAGGAAAGCCCTCCTGACCTTCCTGGGAAATTACTCCAGCAAGCAATAAACTGGCTCGTGTTTACCTTGAGAGGGGGGTCCCGTTGGGCTTTAAAACAAGAGGGACAGCTCTGAGCTGTGAAATGTGGCTGACACCAGAGCCATGGCTGGAGCAACCCACAACTACCAGCTCATGTGTGGGACCAGCTGGGTCCGAGCCTCCCCTGTGAAAGATGGGAGGCCATGGACAGTCCATCCTGTCAGACCTTTTCCTGTCCTTTTTCACATGGGTGAAGGTTAACCAGCTGCAACGACAGTGTGCTTCTCCAGATAGGCAAACACTGAGAGATAAGAGAGCCCCTCACCCCATGCAAGATCTGCAGTGGGGGCGAGGATGGGGGAAGAGGGAGTGGTGACTGTGCCGTGGGCTGACCCAGCCTGGGAGGAGCTTCCCAAGAGGTTCTCTGTGACCCTTGTGCTCACCGTGACACTGGCTGAGCAAGCACAATGCAGCTCTCAGCCATGCCCCTCTCCCCTTTGCCTGGCTTTGGGCTCTCATCCCGCAGCCCTCATCCATTACTTCAGCCCTGGGTGGCCATGGTGGTCCAGCTCCTCATCCCTTTGAGGAGACATGACCCCACTCAGCCTGTGCCCAGCACCAGAGCCCCTCTCAAGCCCAAACAGGCAGCACTGCAGGCAGGGGCTGCCCGCCCACCGGCTCTGCCTGCAGCCTGCCCGCACGCAGCTGAGCCCCAGCGGGGATGGCAGGGAGCGCCAGCCCCGGCTGTGAGCACAAACATCTGCTTGGAGCCTACTCAGAAACACCAGCCCAGGCTGTCCAGCTGCCAGCCTCTCTGTTTTGAAGCACAATAAAAGCTGAAGGGTGGCTGAAAGGAAATGCCCCGTGGGAAGTGCAGAGCTCCGTACTGTGGGACACAGCAGCACTGATCCCACAGTGAGGAGTGAGGCTTGGCTGCAGGGAGCAAGGAAGTATCCATCAGGCCTGTTGGAATCTTTGCTGTGAGACCCTTGTGCAGCTGATGACCAATCAGAGCCCTCCCAGATGCAGAGCTAGGGATAAGTGCTCTGATTTCCCTGTCCATTCACCATGCAGGGGACTGGTTTGGTTGGAAACACTGCTTACTGGAAGGATTTGTCCTGATGCATCGTCATCCCAAAGCTCCCCCTTCCCTTCCAGGCTCATCATCTCCTCTAGCACCCACTGTGATGCAGCCCTGAGGGATTGCCTGGCCCCTCTTCCTCAGCCATGCAGGTCTCCAGTACTGCTTTGCATTTACATGTTGCTGTTGAAGGCCTGAGTGCAATGGACCATTTGCTCTCCCCTGCCATAAACAGGATTCATGTCACTGCTGGAACAAAGGCAGGTTGTCTCCCAGGTCCACACATGAGCCTGTTGCTGATGGAGGCAGGAATGAGGCTCAGCCTGATACTGGAGATGCAAAAAAGCCAAATGTTTCCCAAGCCTGGCAGGATCAGCCTGTGTTGCTCTTGCTTTATACCTGTCAGCTTTATACCATCAGTTAGGATGCTGCTGGGGCCCAGTACCACTTCCCCTGTTTGGCAGATGCCCCATGTATGTCAGCACTGCCAAATGAGATGGGGGCTTGTCTGTGCCTGGGGTGCAGCAGGGCTGTGAAGGCCAGAGCCAGGCAAGATACATAACTGAGGTTCAGCATGTGTCTGTATCCCTCTCTTGCTACAAACACTGTCCAGATTTCCAGCGTCAGAGGGAGAAACACCAGCCAGATTGTTTTACGGTTTCAAGAACTCATAATGTTTTCCAGAGAACAGAGGTACAGCCCATCTTCTGCAGTGGGACAAGCTGTGGGAGCCTCCAGTCATTGCTACCAGCCCTCCTTTTAAAGGGATATTCCTGTCTGAGCGTTGAGGAACCACTCTAGGTGTCACATTCACACCACCCTGCACTTTCACTGCTGGGACCAAAGCCCACCAAGCAGTGGGTGGCTCCAGTGAGGTCCCCCTTTTGGCTCCCTGCACATCCCACACTCACACAGACAAGTTTCATTCCCTGACTCAACTCCATGTTTACCATAACAGAGACCAGAGCTCTGGTTCCTAATTTAATCATGGTACAGTACATCACAACAGGTCAAGCTATGTGTTCCCAGGGAGAGACCTGAACACATCAATCCCTGGGGTTTTATACCCTCACATTCTTGCTGTATGGGCCTCTCGGTCCAATGGTGTGATTTAGTGCGGGGTCTTCTCACTCTTCATTGGCTCCTGCAGAGTCTCTGGGTGACCAGCCACCTCCCTGCTGGGCTGTGCCACAGGCCCTCATGTCCTTTGTTAGGCAAACGATTGGTGCCAGTCACAGCTCCTGTTCTGCAGCTTCTCCATTTCCCCCTGTCCAGGAAACAACCTGCAGCTTGCACACCAAGGTACCTGCATTAAGGATATTCCTCAACACTTCCGACCTCCTCAGCAGCAAGAAAAAGCTGACAAAACAAGAGGAAAAAAAAGGTCACCATTGGAAAGGCTCTTGTGAGGCACCCCAGTGCACCCATATCCAGAGCAGTGTGTGCCATCCCAGCGCTGAGCAGGGAGCAGCCTCCTCCTGGCACAGCCTGGGGCATGTCCCCCTTGCAGGGCAGGCACGATTGCTGTTGGTCCCAGTACCAGCACGGCTGAGTGGTGTGATGGGAGCCAACAGCTCAGGGATAGTGTGTGACCCCACCTGGGGGCAAGAACTCAGGAGAGGCCCCACTCCAGGAGCAATTTTAGTGATGAGTTTTGTCGAGGTGCTACGCAACAGCAGGCTGGGTCAGACAGGCTGTGTCTCCTTAGCAGGGCTGGGAGGACACAGAGAGAGACATGGCTCTGCAGGCAGTCACAGGGTGACCCAGCCCTGGCTCCCAGCCCCGGCTCCCAGCCCATGAGCCACCTCATGTCTCAGTTCTGCAGTGAGGCTGAATCCCAGCCTCTGTTCCAGCAGCACTGCCCAAGCCACGCTGTTGTGCTGGCAGGCTCGTTACAGCAGGTCTGCTTTTAATTAAGCAGGATGCTGCTTTTGTACAGCTGAACCCCTCAGGAGTTTGGGTACAGAGCCTTCACCCCTGTGTGCAGGGCAGCAGGCGGGGGGAGCCGGCCAGGGGCTTTGGGAGCACGTGCTGGGGCGGTGCGTCCCAGCCACACAGGATGTTGGCTGTGTCCCCAGGGTGACAGGGCACGGTGCAGTCTGTACCATGCCCTGTGGCGGCTGTTTGCTCTCTTGGGGCCAGAAGGCAAAGCCCAAGGCTCTTATCGCGCCAGGCAGATAAGGGTTAATGCCCCAGCAGTTGTGCTGAGCTGGCTTTATTGGCAATAAACCCCTTCTGGGAGCAGCTTCCTAATCATTACAGATTGCAGGTAGCCCTACCTCCAAGGCTGTCCTTCAGCAACGGCACCTCTGCCCTGCCCTGCTGCCCCTGCCCTCCCCTTGGCAAACACACCAGCAGCAGAGCCCCTCACAACCCTCACTGTGGTGCTGGCACGAGGGACATGTGCCCCCAGCCTGCTGCCAGTGCTCAGTGCTCGTGCAGGGCAGAGCAGGGAAACAGTCCAGAGGCTACAGCCTGTGTGGATCATATCACTGTCCTTGGATACCTGAAAGACACCGGAATGGGGAGCTGGTACCCCTGGGGCATTTCTGACAGAGATGTCAGAAATCACTCCTGCTGCAGAGGCTGGGAAACAGATAAGATTGTCCCAGCCGTTCCCAGCACCAGCTGATCGCATGGCCACAAATGTTTAATAAATGGGAGTGGAGTCATTTGTCTGGGCTGATCCCCCCAGGAAGTCTGTGCTCCGCAAAACAAACCGGGGTTTTGTTTGACTTGCTTTAAGTTAAACACGTCACCCCTGTAAATCACAGGTCCCCTTCCCTTGCCCCAGGGGCAGCGGCAGAGCAAGGGGGCTGCTGGCCTGGAGGTGCTGGTGCAAGCCAGAGCCGTGCGCTGGCAAGTCTGGTCCCACCACCGGGCTGTGTGTCTCAGCTGGAAGCCACGGGGCTGGAGCATCCCAGCCCCCGCAGCACACAGCCGCCCCAAGCTGCTCACACGCCCTGCTGCACGCAGCCCCCAGGCAGTTTGCAGTGCTGCTCCCGGGGGACTCTTCTCCTGGCTCCCCCAAATCCCAGCCCAGCTGCCAGGCTGCTTTTTCACCACCCCACGCTCCCTGCGGGCCGGACGCCTGGATGCCAGCCCAAGGTCAGCGGTCGGCTGCGGGCCCTTGGCAGGAGCGCGGCCGCCGGTTGGGGACAGGCGGCCGGGGGCTGTGCCGGCCGGGGCCGGGGCCCGGGCGCGGCGTGCGGGCGGCGTGCGGCCGCGGCTGCCGCTCCCGCCGCCTGCCAGCGGGGGCCGGGCGCGCTCGTGTGCGGCGGCAGCGGCGCGCTCCCTCCCGCGCTCCCCACACCGCTGGCAGCCCGCCACCGCGCCGGGGGTTCGCTCCTTTCTCACGACCTCTCAGGTTCCTGAGCTCATCTGGGAGCTATTCATTTCCTGCCAGAAAACAGCCTTGCCTGCTAAAAAAACCACCTTGGCCGCAGAGCGGCCCAGGGCTTGGTACGAGGGCTCTCCCGGCTTAAATCATAAAGCTCCGGCTGTCTGGCTGGAATCAAAGGCAGGGCGGGCGTGGGGGGGCGCGGGGGCCTGTGCCATATGGTAGCACTTAAGAGCCAAGGAGGAAGCAAGGAGGGGCTTTTGCACCGCTCACGAGGAGTGTGGGAAAAGTTAATTGACTTTAATGACAGGTTTCCCGGGACGGCAGCAGCAGCAGATGGAAGGGAGCTGTGGGGATACGAGGGGCAGCCGGGGCTGTAAGCTCCGTGGTGGGTGGGGGGCAAGGCAGGAAAGGCCCCCTGCGCACGGACCCCCGTGCAGGTGCACTGCAGGCAGGGATTGAAGCGCTGCTCCTTCCAACTCAGCACCCTCGGGTCTGCAAATGTACCCTAAAGGATTGTGGCAAAGTGCTGACCAACCCAAGAATGGTCATGAGAGAAAGACCTGCCTCCAGCCGTTCCCAGGATCCTCTCCACTGGCAGGCAGGGCTCAGCAAGGTGCCCAGGGAAGCCAACAGGAGCTGCATCCCATCTGGCAGCACTAAGTCCAGTCCCTTTTCCTACCTGTCCTGTACAGTCCCCGTGCAGGGTCATAGCTCAGCCCTGTACCTTCCCTGGCACTCCTCCCTTACTCTTTCCTGCTCATCCCACAGCATCAGTTTAAAGGCATTTGCTGCACCTGAAGGAGAATTCCCACACACAATGATCCACAGACCCACAGCCTGCATTTGTCATCCCAATTTGTCATGGGCTCAGTGAACTGGCACCAAGAGCACGGCTCTTGGGAATTGCTCTGATCCCCTTAAAGCTCACAAACTCAAGCAGATCTCTCATGTCAACAGGCTGTGGGATAGAGTAAACAGAGAAAGCTTTGGAGAAACCGGCCCAAGCATGCCGTATCTGCTTTATACTAGGCTATTTAAACTCCATTAGCAAATAGGTTCATCTTGTCTTTCACTCTGGGATCTGCTGTATGTTCTCCATTAGCCTACAGCAGAGTCTCTTTTTTCTAATGTGCTTTCCAAACCAACTGCTTCAGCAGAAAAGGAAGACTCTGCTCATATGGAACAGCATTCACTCTTATAGGTGATGCATGACTGGTCTACATCAGCTCCACACAAGCCATCCAGCAACAGGAGTTGGTCTGATGTAATTCTGAGACAGGTCCTATGAGCACTTCTCTGAACAAAAGGTGGGCTCACTCCAACCCTCAGTATCTCCAGTGCAGAAAGGTGACACTCTGGCTGGTGGACGGGAAAGAAAGCTCAGCCACTGCTTATCCCAGGCACATACCAACCCTCTTCCCAGGATGTATTTTCAGATCAGGTGAATATGTTTCTTAACCAGGAGCAAAGCTGGGGAGTCAAACCCCAGCAGGTTTAATCCATCTGGTCTCACTCTCCCCAGCTTTCATTTTCCCAGCACCTGGATACAGTCAAGCACCTGGCTGATCCAGACAAAATCCAACAAGCTTTTGCAGCAGGATTTGGACAGAAACCCCAGTGGATCCTGGCACATCTTAAAGCTGTCCGCTCTGAGTTAGGACTTGTTAAGAAGGGCCATGCAAGCTGTAACCTGAGACTGCTGCTCGCCACTATCTATGGCTTGCATCTTGCCTGGAAACGGGGCATCCTCAAGTCACAGGGGTCAGCTGCAGCTCATGATTACAGAGTCCTTGCAGCCCCACATTACTCCCTCGACCACGTGTTTTCCATATAACAGCAGAGGAAATGCCCAACTCTATCAAAACCACATGCAAAGCATTAATCATCAAGCAGAGCTTGGCTGCTGCTCAGGGTCGGGAACAGCTCTATGCTTTTAAGTCCAGGTGGAGGTGGTGCCCAGCGCCTGCTGCAGCCCATCAGCCAGGAGACAGGAGCACTCGTGTCAGGCTTGTCCTGCGGAGAGCCACTGCTTTTGTAACTCGAGAAGCTGGCAGGCACCGCTCTCTCAATCAACTGACTGGAGTCACTTGCAATTTACACTACAGCCGGGGAAGCAGGCTCCTCCGGGTTCAGGGCAGGAGGCTCACCCGGGCAGCTCCATGTCTTGCTTTACACCACACCAACTCCATCAGCCCAAGGTGCCAGAACAGAGCAGAGGTGAGTCCCATAGCACATTCACCAGCTCTGCAAATACAAGCTCCTTTTAACAAGTCTGATTAATTGACCTGCTCCCAAAGAAGCAGTAATTACATCTGCCCCAGGGCAGGGAGAGGGACCAGGTGATTTCACAAGACAGAGGGGACAGAGGGTCTGAGTGACAGCTCCAGCCTGGCGAACAGGACAAGGCAGCCCTGGAGCAGCAAGATCCACAGGCAGCCAGGAACTGGGGTCCCTCCTACGCACACATGCCAGAGCTCAAATTTTCTCCAAAGGCCTTCCAAAATGGAAGGGAAACTTTTATTTTAAGAGCATTCAAAAAAAAAAAAAAACCCAACCAAAAAACAAACCCCCAATCTTTGGTGTCACATAAGGAAAGGGAGGAAAGGAAGAAAAAAGATCTCGTGTAAAACACGAAACACTGTCAAGGGAGTGCTATGGTACAAAGGCACAATCCAATATGAACATATAATCTATGTACAGCCGTGCCAGCAGCACGGGGTGCATTGCCAAGTCCAGTCCGGTGCCCACCACCCTCACCAGGGTCTCCAGACTGAGTCGGCCGTGCCAGGTGGCGGGCCTGGCGGCGAGGCAGCAGTGGCAGCTGTGGGTGGGCCACCATACAGAGGCAGCACAGCTCCACCCGGAGCAAAGGCGGTGCTGGGGATGAGGAAGGCAAACTGCCCATCAGAGGCAGGCAGCAGCTGGAAGCCACCGTACACCTTGGCTGCATCGGCACCTGGCTTGCAGGGCATGCCCGGGAGCGGCCCCACGCCCCCGCCTGGAGGAACCAGGGGCGGCCCAAAGGCTGCGGCCGGTGGCAACGGGGGCGGCGGGGGGGGCGCAGGGTAGTTCATGGTGTTGATCTGGGTCATGCAGCTGGCCAGGTGACCCAGGAGCCGGGTGCGCACCTCAGTGTTGACGCCCTCGCAGGTGGAGAGGAACCGCGTCACCTCGTTCATGCACTCGCTGAAGCCGGCTCGGTACTTGCCCAGGACTGTGGGGTCTGTGCTCAGGGCAGCTGTAGGAGGAGAGAGGCACACAGCAGTCAGCAGGCTCCACAGGGAAGAGAGGTGCACAGCCCACCAGCATTGCATCCTACAGCCCCTCTGAGCTAGGAATCCAGATGGGGAAAGCAGCCCCTCTGGCAGTATGTCTTGTGTTTCCAAGTACCAAGATTTCAGATGGAGAGCACAGCCCCTCTGCTACCAAGTCCACCAGCACCAGGGACCCGGGGGGGAACAGATAAGTCCCAAGAATCTCCTTATGTCTCCACATACCAGAGACCCAGGTTGGAAACACAGTTCTTCCAGTGGCTCTTGTGCCTCTCACACCCCCAAAACAGATCCATGTGCAGAGCACAGCTCTACTAGCAGAGGGAACTCAAACTGGGACTGTGCCCTCCAGCACCAGAAATGCACAAACAACACCATGACCTTCCCAGCATCTCCTTATTGGGGAGACTAGCACAAACCATGATGCCCCTCACCACCCCCAAGTAGCAGGGATGGAGTGCTGTGTCACCCATGCAAACAGGATTCAGGTGCGGAGCCACTGGCACCAGGAATACGGGTACAGAACACACTATCCCCCCCCCTCCATCACTCCCCGGGGATACAGGTGCAGAGCCTGGTGCTCCTGCAATCCTCTCTACCGAGCAGAGCAGGCAGGCCAAGTGTGTGATGGTCCCAGCCCCCGTGTTGCAGGCAGCGCCAGCCCAGCTCCCTCTCTCCGGTTCCCCCTCGGGACTCACCAGTCATCTGGGCTCGCTGGAGGCTCCGCAGGTGCTTCACGGTCATCTCCAGAATGTCGGCTTTCTCCAGCTTGGAATGCCGGGAGCTCTGCGGGAACAGGCGGTGCTCAGACCGGCCCGGCAGCGCCGTTTGCCCCCGCACCCCCCGCCCCGACCCCCCTGCGCTTACATCCTTCTTCAGCGCGTCCAGGATGAGCGTCTTCAGCTGCCCTAGGCTCTCGTTGATGCGCGCCCGCCGCCGCTTCTCCATGATGGGCTTGGAGGACTACAAGAGAGGCGACAGTCAGCGTCCGGCACGGCTCCGCACGGCGCTGCCCGTTCCGTCCCATCCCGTCCCAGCCACCCTTACCTTGCGATGCTCCGCCGCCGTCTTCGGCTTGTCGGGCGTCGCATTGACGCTGGCGGGGGTGGCGGCCACCGGCGAGGCGCTGCTCTTCTCCATCAGGTCGGCCGGCATGGTGCGCCGCCGGGGAGAGGCGCGGCGGCGGCAGCAGCAGTGGGGGCCGGGCCGGGCCGTGAGGGAGCGCTCGGGGCGGCGGCGGCGGGGCCGGCGGGGCGCGGGTGCCGCGCGCCCTTGGCCGCCCCTACTTATATAGAGCGCGCCGCACGCGCGCGGCTCGTGTGAAACGTCCCCCGCCGCCGTTCCCACACTCGCGCCCAGCCAATGGGCGCCGCCCGCACGCGGCCCCGCTCGTGGACGGCGCCCGCCCATTGGCTGCGCGCCGCGCGGCGGCCGCCGGCCAATGGCGCGGGGCGGGCGGCCGCGGTTTAACCCCTTGGGCACCGCCCGCGGCGGGGGGAGCGCGGGGAGCGCCGCGCTAATTACCGGGTTAATTGGCGCCCGTGGCAGGCGCGGCCCCGCCCGTTCCCCTCGGGGACCGCCGGCCCCGGGGCGGGCTGCGCCGTGGGGGGCCGCGGCCCTCCGGGGTGATGGCCGGGACGCGGCGGGCCGGGCCCAGCCGTGGTGGCCGGAGCGCAGCTACTGTGCGCGGGGGCTGCGGCTGAACCGCGGGGCGCGCCGCGGCGGCTGCGTCCTCCCGCGGTGCCCGGAGCATTGCCGCGGTCACCCAGAGCTCCCCGGGGCAACCCAGGTCTCCCCACAGCAGACCGGGTCTCCCCCCGGTCGCCCAGGTGTCCTCACGCCCGGCCGGGCAGCGCCACGCGGGGCTGCCCCTGCCCCCGCAGGTGTGCCCGGGGCTGGGCGGGGCCGGTGCCCGCAGCAGCGCGGGGCGCGGGGGCGCGGGGGCACACTGTGGCAATGGCACACTGTGGCAATGGCACACTGGCAATGGCACACTGGAGCGGGGGCACACTGGAGCGGGGGCACAGTGGGGCGGGGGCATACTGGGGCGGGGGCACCGCAGGTTGTGCTGCCCGGCCCGCACGCCGGGCTGGCGGCGCGGGCAAGGACGCGGTGTTGCGTGCGCTGACATCGGGGACACAGGCGAAACCGCAGGGAGGGAGGTGGCTGTCCCCCGGGCCTAGCCCAGCCGCCCTGCTGCCACCTCCGGCTGGTTTGGACAGATTGTGGGTTACTTTAAAGAAAGAAAAAAAAAAAAAAGAAAAAAAAAAAAGTATTTTGCCTGGGGACTTGAATCCTTTTTTTTTTCCCCTCCGCTTGACTGACTTTCTCACACTCCTATTCCCATAGTCTGCCAGCTAGGCCTGAGTCATCCTGCCAAGAACTAGACCTGGCCTATTCAAAAATGTGCTCACTCGCTCTTTCTCTGTCTCTCTCTTTTTTTTTTTTTTTTTTTTTTTGAGTATACACAGTAATGTTTTTCCACCTCCTCTTGTACCTGATCTGCACCTGTACAGGGCCAATCCCACACGTATCACCCGATCTTGCCTTTTCAGAGACCGTGAGAAAAATAAAGTTCAAGAAAGAAGAGACATGTTTGCAGATCTCACCGGTGCAAAGCCCTCGTCCCTGCAGAGGCTTGCCTGCTGAGCCTTCAGAGTTTAAAAAAAGAAAAATAAATAAAAAGGAGAGTGTCATGTTTAAAACTGCGGAAAAGTACAAATCCAGGCTTTCTTTTAGCTCCTTGATAGAGCCACAAGCCCTTTGATTTAGAAAAAAAAAAGAAAATAAAAAAAGAAAATAAAAAAAGAAAAAGAAAAGCAACCTTCAGCATGCAAGGTTTAACTTCAGATGAACAATATTTGGCGTAAGTTTCAATTATCTCGGCAGCTGGACAAACTCGAGTGAGGAAAAGACTGAGACTGCACTGGGAAGTCAGTGCCGAAAAGCACTTTCACACTTAGCTTCGTGGGGAAATTGGAGACAACACATTAGCCTGAAAACTGCAGTCTGTTTTTAGAGAGCCGAGAAACTCTCCGCTGGATCAATATTTTTTCTAGTGCTGATACTTGCATATATTGGTGGGGAAGAAAGTTATGACAATTGCTGAGCCGGTGTTCCCTCTCCCTCCTGCGGGGATTTGCAAAGGGCTGAGGAAACGCGGCGCTGGGCAGCCCAGTCCCTCCCGGCCGGAGTGAAACAGGCTGCAATTATGTCTGTGTTTGTGGTAGCCCAGGAGCTGCAAACCGCCTGTAATTGCCGGCAACAGGTCGGTGTCTCTGTGGGACGGGAGCGGGGCAGGCAGCAAGAGCAGGCTGTCATTAGGGCTTGCCAGCCCTCGCCCACACCTGGGAATGGCCTGGCAGAGCTCCCCTTGCTCGCTGCAGGGCCTGCCGGGTGCCTGTCCCTTCTGGGCTGTGTGGGGACCGAGCCTCCAAAAGCGTCTGCTTCGGCAGAGCCTTCTGAGATCCAGCAGCGAGTGCTGCCCGGGCGGCGGGAGCAGCGACAGCGCCGTGTCCCTGCTGCACATCTCCTGCTCCGCCTGCCGCTGCCAAATGCCTTCATGTGCAAGGGTTGTGATCTCCAAGCGGAAGCACGTATACTTGTGAATTCCCCGGGGATCAGGGGAGGAAGGGGAGGATTTGCATGGAAGGATGTCTCTGGAAGTGAAATGGCTGAGGCCAAGTTTAGGCTGGAAGGCGGTGGTGAGGAGGTTTTTAACCGCTGAGGGGGTCTGGAACAGATCCTCTGGGCATCTCTAGCCCCGCCTTCTCTTGTGAAAGAGGTGTCAAGGGGGATGTGAAACCCTGAGATAAGGGACTGCCCCAAGGACTGGGATGTCCCTTGTCCCACAGTCCTCCCAAAATGTTTTTGCTTTGCTCCGGCAGTCATCTTGGATTACAATTTGGGAATTGTCCAAAACAGATTTGGGAAGAACCTTTAGACAATGCATTAGGGCTTTACTGACTGGCAGAACATCTTGGAGGAAAAATGTGCTGGCAAGAAAATTTAGACTAGTCCTGGGCATGGGCCCAGGGGTGGGAAGGAATAAAATAGGATGCTGCTGCTGGTGCAGCACACAGGAGGTGAGGAGGTGGCAGGGTTGGCTGTGCCTGCTCTCTGGTCCTTTAGGAAGCAGCCAAGATGAGCAAAATGTGCTTCTAGAGATCCAAGTGTTTTAATATCCAAAGCTTGAAGGATCCTAGGAAATACAGAAAATAGAAACCAAGTTGCTTGTAAGAACTGGGTTGCAAGCTGGATCCCAGGGATTGCATAGCAAGCCTTTCCTCTTTGGGTCACAGGCTGAAAACCTAGCCTGGCCACAGCTCAAAGCTGTCACCACCCTGAAGGCTGGAAAACAAGTGCTGAGTCTCAGGGACATGTCCCTGGCACAGGTGTCTCCTCTGGACAGCCCTGCACACATGCCTCTGCTCGTAGTTCCCATCCCAGAAGCAGTTGTGCAATCCATATCCAACCAGCTCCCCTGGGAGGAGTGATCTCAGAAGCTTTGGGTGCAGGTTTCAGGATTTATTTCCCCTCTGTAAACGTTTGCCAGGTCTTTGGAACAAGGTCACTTTCAAACTGACTTCCCAACAAAGCTCCCTAGATGAATCAAAGCTTTCATGGACGTTGCTCCCCTACACACCAGGTCTTTGTAGTGAAGAGGGCAGCTTCTGTGCAGCAGTGTCACTGCCTGGCCCCCTCGATGGCAGGAGCAGCTCATTTTGAGGCAGCAGCCTGGTTTTATGGCAGGTCCTGCCCTGTTGCTCCATTGGGAACCCATTTCCCAAAGGCCTGCTGAGAGCTGGGGTCCCAGCTCTGCCAGAGAAGCCTCGGGGTGGGTGCTTGTGTGGCAGCTGCTCCCCAGAGCTGGCCTCTTTCCGCTGTTCCCTGGCTGCTGCTGCAGAGGAGAGGCTGAAGTGTTTATCCATTTTACTCCTCACTGTGTGAGTCAGGCTGGGTGTGTTTGGGGCAGCTCTGGCCATTCTGCAGTGACACCCCCTTGTGTGGTGGGAGCATCCTGGCCTCCAGGAATTGGGGCCCTTCATTCTGTTGCCCACACAACCAGGAGAATGGTGCACACATCCCTGGGAATGGTGCAGGAAACTGTGGGATGAAGAGGCTAAAGCTTTGCTTGAGTAGCAAAGTGCCAGTCTGAGAAACTCCAGAGTCACTAAGGACAGACAATGAAGAGCCATTTTCATCTCCCCAGCCCATCCCAGCCCAGGCCAGAGCACAACTCTGTGCTGAGAAAGGCTCTGGGACAAGAGCCAGGATACCTGGATCTCTTGCTAAGCTGATTCCTCTTGGCAGGCTCCTATCCTGCTGAACCAAGGAAACGCTGCCGGGGAGCTGGCGGGGAGGGCATTTTGGCAGCTGTGAAATGCCACCCATGTGGATGGGAATTCCCTTCCTGATACCCACGGCATTACTTCAGAGGTTGCTGGTTTGGCTAGAGCAGCCACAATGTGCTCATGGGCATGAGATGGTGCAGCCCCAGCTTTCCCCCGTGTGCCTTTCCAGAGCCCCAGCTCCAGCCTGGTCCTCTGCTGGCAACCAAGGCTGGGTGTTGGCAGGCACTGCAGCTGGGAACAAGCTCTGGGAACATCCCTAAATTTCCTGTGGGGCTTGGTCTGGTATCTGGCACTGCTGCTACCAGCCAGAGGCTGTGAGTTGCCTCATACCCTTCTCAGAGATGCTCTTTTCATACAACATGCCCAGAGTTCACCAGACCACTGGTTTGCAGTCTGCTGACCGTGACAGGGCAGTCCCACTCCAGTACAACAGCCAGCATCCTTGGCAAGATACAAGAGCTCCAGGCAGAGGGACAGACAGCTGAGCCTGCATCCCTCTGAGAACCAGAAATAAATGCACAGTCACTGCCACGCTGCAGGAGGGGAGCAGGAGCATCTCTGCTCTCGCTCACTCCCTCTGTGGTGGGAGGTGTTGGCAGTGAGAGCCGAGTTATTTATTTATTAAGATCCCACTTGTGTTGCTGCCTGAGGCTGCTGGTCTCTGTGCTGGAGCTGTGGTGCTTGCGTGCTTGCAGGAAATGGAAAGACTGCAAGCTATGAAGCAGGAGTACATACATGAAAACACTGTGAGTTGGCAGTGGTGGGGCTGGAGAGGGCATGAGGGCTCACAGGCACAGATGTCCCTGCCCCAAACACTGAGCAGAAGGAACCCTCCTGAGAGCCAGAGGAAGGTGGGTGTGCACCAGCTGCGCATCCTGAGTCCAGTCTCCAGCCGTCTTGCTGCAGCACTCGTGTGCTGAGCCCTCTGTGATCCCCGACATGCTGTGGCTGCAGGAAACCCTGCAGGCTGTTCCAGAACATGGCTTTTAAGTCAGATCAGCCCAGCAGTGCGGTTTGCAGCCCAGCTGTGCGCAGCTGGCTCGGCACAGCCAGGGGATGGGAAGACGTGGGCGGGAGCGTGGCGAGGTGGGAGTCTCGCCAGCTGTCCTCAGCACAGGGAGCCTCAGAGCAGGCTGGGCGTGTCAGCCTGCCCTCAAATTCCCAGCACACAAGCCCTTTTCTGTGCCCCCTCTTCCCTCTTCCCCTGGCCCTGCTGGCACCTGCAGCCAAGGGCGGGTGGGAGCCTTGGCATGTGGCTCCCTGGGGACTCAACCTTCACCGACTGCAGGCTCATGAATCCCACAAGGCCAGCCCTTGGCCACAGTGTCTGTGCTCTTCTGCAGAGTGATCAATCATATTTTCCAACAGAGTTCCTTTTCCTTGGTATTAATCAGTCCAAGAAAGCAGCCTGGACTGATCGCTGCCATTGAGCTTTCTGCTAAATTTACCAGCTGATCACCACCTCTTCTCTTCATGCCATGAATTGGCAGCAGGGAGTGTGTTGTGTAAACTTCACGTTATCCTCAAAACTCTGGCAACCGCGATGATGCAGCAGGAAAATATTTGCAACCTTTGGGAGGTGCTGCAACAGGCAGCCCTGCCTGGCACTGGGAAGCTCTGCTGAGGGCAGGCAGGCCAGGAGTTGTGTGCCCCACCAAGGGTGGGGACAGATGTCTCAGCCTCCCTGGTCTGACCAGGTCCTGAAGCCCTTGGGACACCAGGCATTTCCCCTTGCCAAATAGGACTGGTCACAACTTGCCAGCCCTCCCATTTCCATTATTCCTGTATCCATTTATTCAAGAAAACATGGGATACTTCATGGTGCAGTGCTTTCCTACTACAGAGTGGAGCCTTTGCAGCGCCATCATCTTTCTTGATGTGTAAGTAGATGGACTCTGATAAATCCAGGGTACAATGAATCATTTGCACTTGGTGCCTGATCTCCCTGGTGTCTTTAGTTTTTAGTTTGGCAGCCTTATGGAGAGAATTAGCCTATCTCACAAATATTGAAATGTATACATAATCTGAATCCTGTAAAATCAATATTCATTATTCCAGGTGACAACAGAGCTCAAATTAGTCCTTTAGCTGTATCAAGAGTATCAGGATGATCACATGTTACTCGGATTAGCGACTCCTGCAGCCGCATGGCTTCACCCGCGTGGGCAGGGCGGCAGGGCACGGTGCTGAGGTGCGTGGCCAGGAGGATCCAGGAGTGGATCCCGCCCTGCCTCCTGCCCGCGGCAGCCCTGGGAGCCGCCTCAATTGCGCCAGAGCCCAGCCGTGGCAGCAGGTGAGGTGATGGGGCGGCGTGCCAGGGGGACACAGGGACGGTGGATTTTTGTTTGTTTTTCTGCCCAGGGCAGGCAGTGGGAGGAGGGGATTTGAAATCCTCGGTTAGCACACTTTGACAGCAGCGCAGGGTGTGTGCTAGAATGGAATGGTTTCTCCCTTATTTTTCTTTTCCTGCTTGCTGATGTGTAGCCAAAGCTCCCCATTAGCGCTTTGGCCGTTGACAGGTGTTAGTAAGGGGTTGGATTTTTGGAAAACTCCTGTGCATTTTCCATTTGCTTTGTCTGGTGCATGGCTGCACATGTGCTGGTCCAGAGCTGTGTGCGTGCCCTGGTGCCAGAGATCGTGCTGGAGAATCATCCTCATGTGGGCTAATGTGAGATCTCTTGCGAGCTAGTCAAGAATTGATGTGTTACTAATTGCTGTAATAGAAAATATTATCCTTTAGAGGATGTTGTTGTTTTATAAACAAGGGGATAATTTACAGTTCAATTGCTTAAATCATACATTAATTGCTATGTGTAATGAATAAATACATTTGCAAGTACATTTAATTTGCACAGTTTCCAGAAGTCTAGACATTAAGATCATTATTTGATAAGTAATCTGGAATGTCGTATGAAATGACATTTATTTTCACATGATGAAATATCCTGAAATGAGATTTTGAGATCCTTGTCCTTCCTTCCCTGCAATGAAGGGCAGTGCTGTCATCGGCTGCCTCAGAAATGTGTCCAGGCTGCCTGGGAACACAGGGGAAGGCAGGAATCCTCCAGGAGCGACACAGAGTAGAATAGCAAACTTAGTTTTATGCAGATACAAGTTTCTAATATTACAGAATGTAAAGAGGTAATATAGAGCCAAAAATGGGGGATGTCTGTAGCAGCCTGGGAGGCTTCACATCAGTGCTAACTGATGGCAGGATGGCTGTGGGGTTCTGAGGAGCATAGGGAGTACCTGAGGAGGTGAGTTGGAGTATTGGTGATGAAAGGGAGGCATTAGTGCTGCTGCCTGGGCACTGCTGAGAGCTCAGCCCAGTGTGAGGATGCAAGCAGAAGCAGCAGCAAATAAACCCAGCAAAGGGGGCTTTTGCAGCCTGCTGCTGGTCACACATGCCCGGTGGCTGTTGCTTGCACCACGGGAGGCTGCAGGGATCTGTGCAGGAATCTGTGTCCTCTTCTCCAGGGAGCGAGGAGCCCTCCCTGCTGCTGCCTGCTGCTGGAGCTGGGGCTGGCTGCTGCTGCCCAGAGTAAGAGGCCCTGCAAACAGAAGGCACCTGTGCTTCAGTTGCTGATATTGAATAATCTTGGGCTACTGGTGCCCTTTCGCAGGCCCATATCTTTATTGGAGGCTGTTAAAGCCAAACCTCCCAACAGCAATAACATGACTACAAAGCATTCTAAGAATAAAGTACGTGGGAATAGGGGAGATACTGAGATCCCAGCCAATTTCAGTACAATACAAGTCTGAAGTACCTTATAAAGTTAACAAGTCACATTTAAATGTATACAAGGCTCAGGAGCATACAGGAAACAGGATTGGCCAAACCTTCGAAGGCCCATCGTTGTCTTTCAAAAAGTCCACTGAAGGCTCATGCCATAAAAAAGGTGTATTCACATGGCTGATACAGTGATAAACCTGGTGGAGAAATGCCAGCAGCCAGAATGGGCAGGGATGCTCCCTGCAGGGATGCTATGGTGGCCCAGCCCCTTGTTACAGAGTGCTTTGCCCTGCTCTCCCTGTTGCTGCACCACAATAAAAGAGGGTTCTTCTGGTGTAAATCTGGGGAGTGTTCAGCAGGTGACTGGCTCCAAGGCAAGAAATAACCCTTGTCCCTGGCTTTATGACAGGTCATCCAGCCTCTGCAATCTTGCTGCAGAGCAAGAGAGGTAAAAAATTAGCTCTCCTGCCTTGCCCAGCACCATCTTCATCACGCTCCTGAGCAGCACAAGCTGCAGCCAGGAGTGCAGCACATTGTGGTGGCTTCCCTGTCCCCTGTGATATGAACACCCTGGATGCCACAGACAGGAGAGGACAAGGAAAGAGCTAGGAGAGACTGCTTGTGCTGCATGCCAAGGAGCTTGTCCCTGCTTTCTCAGAGCTGAAGACATCTGTGGGTTAGAAGAGCTTTCTGTAGTCACCTGGAGAACAGTTTGTGAAGTGTTACAACGTGAAAACTATGCCCAAAGGTCCCAAGCCTGCTCCTGTTTAGCTTCCTTGAGTACTGGATTAAGAGCCAAACGTGGTCATGAAATGCCAGAGACCCAGAGCTCTTTCAGCCTGCCTGAGTGGTGTCAATGTGGGAAACTTACATGCCTCATCTTTCCTTCTCCTGTGTGTTATTTGTGTTTAGCAGGCTGTATTCTGCCTTCATCATGTGCATCGTGTGTTTATACATTTTACACATCCATTTGGAAGCAAGAACCGGTGCCACAGGACTTACCAACCAGCCACGCTCTCTAGCAGAGCACCCAAGCAAGCTGCATTGAAAACCATCCAGAGACTGAAATAGAATGGCAGAAAAGTCTCAGGAAAATGCCCTGCTACAAAGACATTGGAAAATCAAGGTTGTTTCATGACTTGTTTGTGAGCAGGAAGCAAAACCAACCTGATTTGGTGCCTCTGAAGAGGCCAGCAGAACTGGGATGCATGTTGCAGGACTTGGCGTGCAGGAATTCATGAACCATAAGGCCTTGTCAAAACTAATTTTTAAATAAAATGCAGTATCCTAGCAAAACACATGCCTGAGACTTAAACCAAAACCAAAGTACAAAATGTGGTGTTTAAAGGCTGGGTTCCATCTCAAGTGAATGAATAGAAGCCACATGCATTCATCTGAGATCAGATTTTGTTGTGATCTGAAGTTGTGCTCATGGAGGCTGCAGTGAGAGCGGGCAGAGGAAGTCTTCTTCTCCTCCTACAATCCTGTGCACAAGATCAGCCTTTCTGCACTTTCCAAGTGAAAAGGTTTCTGACACCAACCCTAGGCTCCCCAGGTGTTGGATGGAGCATCCCAGGGCTGCTCAGCTGCTTGCTCCACACTCTGTGCAGGCAGCAGTGAGGCCACTTCCACCAGCCTGAAAACCTGGTGCAGACCTGCATCTCTCTCCCCTTGCTGCCCACTGTGGGTTTGGGACTGTGAGCTCCCAGTGACACCACTCTGTAGCAAGTGTCCTGCAAAAGAGCCAGTATTGAGGCTTAACCTTTATTAATTGCGGAGAGGAAGAAATAATGCTGGCAAAATATTGTCAAATACTTCAAATTAATGATTAATTCTAGATGGAGTGATACTGTTTGATGTGGTCTTTGCTGGTTTAAACAGGAGAAGGGTGATTCACTCTAAAGGAATTTATAAAAACACAAGTATTTGCTCATGGACAATAAATACTGGGGCAGATAAAAAGGGGGATGAAGTGTTGTGATAGCAACTCTGCTTGAGAAAACTTTTGACCTTCTCACATCTTAAATCAATGGCCCCCCCTCCCTTGCTTTCCTCCAGGCCTGCTCTGGAGGCTGAGGGAGCGGGGTACGTGGGAGCACACCAGGCTTGCCCTGGGCTGTGTTGCTGGCAGGTCCCCCCTGTTTCCCTCTTGTTCCCACGGGGAGGACAGGGCGCCCGCCGAGGGGCACAGGGCAGCACCCGACAGCAGTTTACACAATCTGTGTACACAGCCTCTAATCTGTCAATTTGCCTGTTGTAAAAGTAGGCGCATAAACCTGGTGCTGGAGCTGCTGTGGTTCACAGGGCTGCTCCACCTGGGAAGCTGAGATTTACACTGTCCACTGTGAGCGAGGCATCCCCTCCCATCCCACCCCAGCCCACCCTGTCCCCTCCCAGCGCAGACAGGCAGGTTGGCCAGGAGGGCTGGCTGCAGGCAGCAGAGAGCCCATGAGCAGCCCAGGGGGAGCGGCAGCAGAGGTGCTGCGCCTGCCCCACGGCGCCTGAGAGCCATCGGGTGGGTACCTGAGGGAGGGAGGGAGCTTGCTATCTACCTTTCCCGTGGGAATATGATGCAGCTGAGATAACCTCCAGACCTTGCTGGGACTCTGCCAGTGTCATTAAAGTGTTGACATCTGCTGATTACCCAGACATGATGCTGGTTTTATTGAGACAAGATTAGCCACTCGCACTTTGAAGGGAGGCTGGGCACACACGGTAACTGGCTGTCCCCTGTCAGGAAGGGCTTCAGAGCCTTTTCCATTCTTGTCTTTTTTCTTTATGAAAATCTAACTATTTATGCCCTAAAAATAACAGCATAGGAGTGAGGGCACAAAGCAGGTACAGTAAAGTCCCTGAACTGGTGTCCAGCCTTTCCATGTCTGTTGTGGGTTAGGCAGCAGTGCAGGGTGGCCCTGGTCACATCACTTGTCAGTGTGGGGCTGATGGAGCAGAGCTGATACCCACAGAGGGGCTGAGCCCCTGCCTGCAGCCATTCCTGCAGCATCGCCTCGCAGGCTGTCAGCGAGCCTTTCATCACAGCCCCTTCTGACACCAGCCTTTCCAAAACACCTGAGCTCCTCGTGGTCCCTGTGCTCATAACACTTGGAAGTGACAGCAGCTTCTGGTTCCAATTAACCCAGGGGCAGTTTGGGGACTATCTGATTGCACTGCAGTGGAGGGGAGAGGAGAAAGAGCCTTTCTGGGAAGCAGCGATTGAGTGTGTGGGTTAAGAACTTCTGAAAAAAGCAGATGGTTTCTCTCTTTCCTTCCTCCTTCTTTTCCTTGTCTTTTTTTTTCCCTGAATTCCACTAAACAGACAACCCAACAGCACATTTTTCATCATCAAAGCTTTGCTGAAGGGAATTCTCCACTGCCATTTCATTTTTTCCTTATGTTCACAGATTGTAAAGCAAACGGCCTCTGGAGAGCAGGGAGGGCAGATCTGTCCCAGGGTGACAGCAGAGGGCTGGCTGACATCCTTGGGGCACGACAGGCTCTCCCTGCCAGCTGGCAGCCAGGGGAAGCGAACACACATCTGACTTGGGATGCTGGGTGACAAACATGGCACTGCAGCTGGCACCTGCTGGCACTAGAATCTGGGCCACAGGGATTTACCAAGGTCCATAACCTCTGCCTTGGACACCTGCACAACGTTAGCAACTGTGAGCAGAAGCTGCAAGCAGTAGGGGAAAGCAAGCACCAGTTCCTGGGCTGGACCCACTAAGAGATGCTGTCCTGGGAGGAGATGCACTCACAGGTCAGCAAAGGCAGGTCCCACCTGGAGCCTTCCTCCCCCAGCCTTCCCACAGTCACACCACAGCCAGAGATCCCAAATATTATGTCTCTGGGAGAAGCAGGGAGGGAGGAAGCTGTAATCCGATGAAACCCCAGCCCACACTGTGCCAGTCCTTTAAATTACTCTCACATGCAACATGGTCAATGCCTGTTGAAAGAAAGGTGGTTGAAGGAGGAGATGTAAATGGAACATAAGCTTGAAGGGCAGATGGGGTTTGGAGGGTTCTGTCTTGTTAATCCGAGATCTGTTTTTTAAGACCATTTTTAGGCCTGGCAATGCAGCTGATTGCTGCCTGCTGTGGTGCCTGGCAGCACTGGTGTGCTGTGGGAAGGGGCTCTTTGGAAAGGAGGAGTGAGGATTCAGCAAGCAGCTGCAGCACAGGGAGGGACATGGCAGCCAGTTGTGCTTGGAGGGCTGGAGGATACTTGCAGCCTCTGTTGGCTCTGTTCTCCTTCCACCAGTGACTTGGACACAAAAGGGGAGCATTTTCTTGCAAAATATGCTTCTCCAGCCAGGAAAGTGAGATGTGGAGGCCGATGTGGGGCCAGGAGCTCCTGCCTAGTCCCCTGGCATTGGAAGGTGGCTGGACAACATGCTTGCTACACATGCATGGCTGAGTCAGAGGAAGAAAACATTAGAAGAGAATGGCAAAACTGCTGGCAAGACAAATGGACTGAAATGACCACTGGGACCGAGGATCCAGAGCAACTCCCAGCCAGAGCAGTCACAGTCAGAAAATAACCTCACTGCTCATTGAAACATGAGCCACATGTGAGAGGGACAGGCCAGCATGGACTGGCATGGACAGGCATCCCTTGCCCTGTGTCTCCATCACCTCAGTCACCACTGCTCACACAGCAGCACAAGCCTGCTCCTTGCTGTAGGCTGGAGGAGGAGGAGCTGGTGAGGAGCAGCCAGCCCCATGGGGTTTATCACTGGTAGGTGTTGTCCTTGTCACCTCTGATATCAGCTCTATGCCTTGAAGATGTCCTTTGCCTAAGGAAAAGCTGCTTCCAGCCAAAAGGCTCCAGACCCAGGACAGTGAATGGCAGCAACCCTGGACTAGGATGTGGGTGCACTGAAGGGATGGTGCCACCCCACGCTGTGATGCTGCTGGTAGTGCAGAGCCTGAGCCCTGAGCTGGGCCTGGCCCCACCTCCTGGGGCTCCAGAGTTGCTGACCCAAACTTGGCAGATTTTAGGTGAAAGCAGGCTATTTTTGAAGGTGCTTCAACTCCACTCCCTACATGTCATAGGGATGCCCAGTGAAAACAGGGATACTTCTCACTTTCTCCCTGCTGCACCCCAGGAACCATCCAGCCCCCACTGAACGGGGAGTGGGGTCCGTGGGAAGAGGACACCCGTGGGGCTCGCTGGAGCCCGGTGGGGCAGGAGCCAGCCCAGCCAGAGCTGCTGGGTTTCGCACCCGCCCGGCTGCGGAGCCGCCCGCTCCCTGCGCGCCTGCGAGGGTCAATTACCGCGATTACTTCAAGGAGTCAAACCGGCTGCCGGCAGCGCCGGGGAAAATCTTTGTTTCCCGTTTGGCTTTGTCAAAGGGAAGGAAAGAAGTGCCTGGGCATGCGGCGGGGGGTGAAAGAGCCTCTGCTGCACGAAGGGCAGAAGTCAGAGGGCGGCTGGGTGTTTGCGGGGGAGGAGGCTGCCCCGGGGACAGCTGCCCTGTTCTGCCGGTGCCACCGAGCAGCGCTTGGGGCTTGGGCAGCCTCCAGCATCCTTGGTCACTCAGAAAGGGCCTGTAAACAGCCCAGTGATTGTAGAGAGAAGCAAACCAGTCAGTGGTGGAGACAGCCTTTAAAAGTGAACGTGAAACCTTGGCAAGTTAAAAGTAAAGTCACAATAAAAGGAACTTAAAAGTCTGTGGAAGAACATGCAAAAGGTATTAAAACCTGAAAATAAACATATTTGCATAAATGCCAGGAGCAGGAAGCCAGCCAACAAGCTGGTGCAGGTTGTGAATGATGAACAGAGCACCCAGGGAAGGCAAAGCCACAGCAGAAAAGCTGAGTGGTGGCTTGAGAATGCTCAGACAGTGCCTGTCACCCTTCCTGCAGGGCTGTGCCGGGGCCTGTCCCACAGCATGGGCCTGCTGGAGATGTCTTCCAACAAAATGAGGGGCTACAGGTGGAACACATGGGGGACGAGGCAATGCCAGCCCAACTGGTGGTACCCAGCTTTTCCTGGCAGCCTAGGGCAGAGGGTGGGGAAGGAAACATGAGCTGCAGCCAGAGGGGCTCAAAGGATCTCACGGGCAATTTGGGAGAGCTCATCTATAACAGATCTGGGTCAATGCAGCACTTAGGGGAGACTCAGCACCACCTTGCAGGAGGAAGCCATACCTCACAAATCAGCCAGGTCACCAAGCGTGGGGAGCAGAGCAATGTGCTGGCCATGGAGCAGTGACACTTCCAAAATGTTTTGGTTCTTTTGCCTTGGCACCTCTCCAAAAGGCCTTATGCCCAATGGGCTGAAGGGACATTCTCCTTGCATGGAAAAACAACTGGTTAAAAGACTTACAGACAGCAAAAGTAAAGCTGGCTGCTGAGGGAGACCTGGCATCAAACTGGAACAGTGAAGTCATGTTGAGAATATGTCCAAAACAAGGAGGAGGAAGCCTTTGCCATCATCAGCACTGCTCAGCTGTGAAACCCTTGGCCACTGCTCAGCTGTGAAACCCACTACAGGCTGTAGTGGCAGCCAAAAGCACAAAGGGGGGAGAGCTGCACCCACTGATGCTGAGTCTGTCTGACACAAGTGCAAGCAGCTGAGACAGAGCTCACACACACCTGAGCTCCTCTGTTCCCCCCAGTACCTGCCACCTTCACTGCAATTTGGCAATTCTTGGCCTGGAAAAAGGGTGAAAGAACCAGGATACCACACCATAAGGCTGAGCTGAGCTCACAGAGGCACTTTCTGAGATGCAAAGGGCCAGGCAGGAAACTCTGTCTTGATGCTTTGTTTTCCACATTTCTGCCAGGCAGAAATGCTGCCCTGCCCACCACTGCTACCTCCACTATGCAGCGCCTTCACCCCTCCCTGACTTTTATGAGCAAGGATTGACCAAGATTTCCTCTGCCACATTGACAAATACCTTGAGTCAGGAAGAAAAAGAAGCTGAACCTGTCTCTGCATTGCACACTGGCACGATGTCATAGGCTCATGCAATCAATGGTTTTGGTTGGAAGTAACCTTGAAGAGGTTCCAACTCCCCTGCCACCAGCAAGGATGCTGCCCACTAGATCAGGTTGCTCAAAGCCCCATCCAGCTTGACCTTGGACATTTCCAGAGATAGGGAAGTGTTATGGGTGTCTGGACAGCATCTGCTGAGTGCACAGCCTGGAGCTCCTGCAAGGAGAGGGATGCACCAGGGCAGCAGGACTCGTCTGTCAGGGCAACGCCTTCGGCAAAGTGAGGTTCTTTTGGTGCAAAGCCATTTGCTGCCTATCTGGCTGGCCAGCCCTGCTGCTGTGAGCCTGGAGCAGTGGCAGGAGAGCTTAGCACCTTCCACAGCTCCGGACCAGAATCCAGCCCCCCAAGGTCGCTTGTGCCCGCGGCGAGCAGCCTGGCCAGCGCCCGTGCCCGGCACCCTGCCACCTGCCCAGTGCTGGCGCCCCGCACGCGAGGCCGGGGGCAGGGGCTGGCCGCCGGCATCGTTCACCCTCCAGGGCGCGGGCCTGGGGTGGGATTTGTGGAGATTATGCCGGAGGAATTACAAAGGAACAGACTTTCCCACAGACGCTTCAATCGCTGCCCTGAGAAAGTGTGTGAGCTGAGGCAGGCCGCCTGCCTCACGGTGCTTTGGGGAGCGCACAGGAACAGCACACACGGTTTTTAATAATTAAGTAACTTTAATTGTCCTGGGAAAGCAGCGCTTGCCTTGGGGCACTCTGCGCAAACTCATAATTAATGTTACCAGGAGAGATTACGGGAAGGAGAACTGAGAAATGATTCACTTTTGCTTTTTAAGCCTCTCCGTGTTAAAGCTGTATTATCCCCTGGTTTAAAGCCTCATTTAGCTGTGAAGAAAGCCAGTGTGCTCATGGGGGGAGGTGGGGAGAGGCAGGCAAAGCACCCTGACAAATTACAAACAGCCGCGCCAGGCTCCACCACCAGCCCTGGCGGGATGGGAGCTGGCGGCCAACACAGCTGGGAGCATCCCGGGTGTGCAGAGCAGCAGCGTGGTGGAGAGCCCAGAGGAGGGAAGGATGCTCATCACCAGCCCTGCCCGAGGCTGGCATGTGTGTGTAATTCCCACGTGCACCTTCTTGCTTGAGGGCTCCAAAGGCAGCTGCCAGCACAGGAGTTGCCAGACAGTACCAGGACAAAGACTGGTCTCTCCCAGTATCCCCAGTGCACCAGAGGGCTAAATCCTGGGAAGCCTGAATTTGGCAAAGTGAGAGTTCTTCCTTGGAGTCAGAGGGTGACAAGCCCTTTGTAAATCTGATTTATTCCAAGTGAATAAAATGGGCATTTAGCACCCTAAACCTGGCTACACTCCTCTGCCATAGCCTGCTCCCAGCCCTCCAGGGATCGGTGCTTTCCTGTGGCAGCACGTCACCACCTTAGCTGTGCAGCAAGCAGGACACACGCAGCAAGGGCAGACAGAGTCCTTGTGTTGGGACATGCCTCAAGCATGTCTCTGAGCCCCCCAGAGCTCCCAGCCCTCCTCCCCGGGCAGCTGCCTGCCCCTCTGGGTGTGCTGAGCAGGGGGGGTTCATTCAGCTCAGCAGTAATGCTGATGCTGAGCCGAGCCCCACGGGGAGCCCTGTGGACAGGCACTGCCAGTGCTGCACAAAGAGGTGGGCAGTGAAGGAGGGATGCAAATCCTTCCCGGGGTGTGCGGCGCCTGGGATCCGTGGTGCTTGCTGGTGCGTTTCACCCACTTTAAAACCAACAACCTATTGGACTGGAGCGCCTCTTTTCTTTCTTTTTTCCTTTTCTGTTTTTTTTTTCCCTTCCGCCCAAAGCAAATCATTGGACTCACGCAGGACACAAGGTATTTTACTCTATAGAAATCCTTTTTTCAGGCAACTATGTCAAGAATGTTTTCATACTTTGGGCTGGATGGGAAAAAAAAGGGCTTAATCCCCTGAGATGGTTATTTCTCTGAAAACAGACATGCAAATGCTGGACTTGTCAAACCTTAAAATGTTTTCTTTATTCAGGGAATTACTGCCTGCCTGCTGAGCCCGGGTAATGCTGACAGGCTAAGCCCGGGGCCTTGGCAGCAGAGCATGCAGAGTGTGGGAAAGGGCGGCTGAGGCACGCGCCAGATAAGATCATACAATAAATGATACAGCCCTCCGGAGCACACGGCCACTTTCATATGCAAACAGGCCTCCCTGTACACACACACACACACACACACACACACACACACACACACACACTCTCTCACACACACACTGCCCAGGCAGGAGGCAGCACCCTCCTGCACGCCCAGGCAGACGCACCTGCACACGCATGCACACGGCTGCAGGGCTGGCTGCATGCAGGGAGATGCAGGGGGATACAAGACAGGTTTTGCTCAGGCTAGTGAGCATCCCAGGTGCTGCAGGAGGGGAGATCTTCACACTGACCCATGGTCTCACCAGGCACATTCCCCGATTGTCCTGTCATGCCTCAGTAGTTGCGTTTTGGTGCTGCTGGTGACCAGGTTCTTGCTGCACCTGGGGCATTGTGGCTTGGAGGCTCTACTGGAGCCCTGTGAGTAAAGGAAAGTCATCATCTAATAACTTGGTTACTTCTTTCTTCCACCTGTGGGGTAAAACCTGGAAACAGAACTCAAATGGCTTAGAAAATGACAAAGATGATCCAAAATGCACAGGACTTTTAGTTGCATTCTTTTAGCTGTTGTGTTGTTTCGGACCTAAGTGAGGCTTTTTGGTACACATGCCTGGCACTCTGCAAAGCAGCCACATATTCTGCCCTCTGGCAGGGCTTCATTTCTAAAGAGAAGCAAAGAGCATGATGCCACTGATAGGAGAAGCAGGACTGATGGTGCCATGCTCCTGCTGCCCATGGAGGCAGCGCCAGCTTTCCCCCAGGCATGCACAGAGCCCTCACTTGAGCCATTTTTGCTTTCTTTGCAGTGTGCAAACCTGATTCAGCCGGGAGACGGGCGGGCAGGAGGCCGGCGTGAGCCTCCCTCAAGCTCTAAGTGTGGCACCTGCACATTTATTTTAACGACGTGGTGCCTGGCAGAGCCGCTGTCATGGGTCACAGTGCTGGTGGGTCACACAGCCAGCCACAGCTAATGACCCGTGTGCTGGGGTGGGAACAATGACTCTGAGCTACTGAGAGTGCAGCCAAAGCCACCGTGGGAGGGAGCTGCCACAGCAGCAGCATTTGGAGCCAAAACGGGCTCCCTCAGGGGGCCAAGTGCCACCCCAGAGCAGTGCTGGCACCAGCCCAGGCCCCCTATTGATGGCCATGGTCATCCTTTCCTGTCCCACCATGGCAGCATGTCCTGCTCTGACACCACCACCCACTGGTGCTAGGTTCTGCTGGGACATGTTTTGCAGGGTGCATCACTAAATTAATCTCAGCACAGTTCCTCCTAACCTGAGCTTAACTTTTGACATGGTTACAGTTGTATTTTTAGGGCATGCAGGAGCCTGAGTGCGGGGGCAGAAGGCTGCTGAGCACACGAGGGGTGGCAGAATAGGTGGTCGGTGATGGATGGCTGCCCTGTGCTCCTCCAGAGCCCTGCACACTCACAAATCACAGCTCCTCACTCCTCACTGCTCTCAAGGTAGCTGGGGAAGGGAGAGAGCCACGGTGGGGGGGGTCCTGGCATCTTACTCCCGGCTTAATACGGTGCATTCACACAGATAATCTGTCAAGGAAAAAATGAGCCAACAAGCTATCTATTCTTGTCTGTGCTATTTTCCCATGTCAGAAACAGGCTGGGCTGAAAAATGTAGGTTTCCCCTTTCATCTTGCCTTTCAGAGCCCCTGAACAAGATGCCTTTCTTTGCCAGCACTCGCCGAGGAGATCTTGCCTCGAAGAGCAGAAAAAGGGGCTTTCTTTTTCTTTCTTTCTTTTTTTTTTTTTTTTTTTTTTTTTTTAATATCTGTGCCCAGGCTGTGCCAGTACCAGGGATGTAGAGTAGCTTTTATTTTCTTAGGGAAGGGAGGGTGCTGTGCTGATCTTCTCCTTGAGCTCCCACTGTTGTTACTGTTTCCACTAAGCTGAACTAGGGTTGACAACAAATACTTCCCTTCCACATTTTATTTTTAACATGAAAAGAAGTGTCTGGGAAGGCAAAAATAACATTTCCCCAGGTGGGAGGCCCAGGTGAGCGAGAGACACATGATGAAATGCCGCTGCATCCTCCCCTCAGCTGTGTGATGCCCACACATCAGTTCTGGACACTCAGCAGCACCCATCTTTTCACGAGTGCCACCATCCTGCTGTGCCTGTCTCTTCCATACCCAGTGGGTCCAGCAGGGATGCCTGTCCCTGCTAGCCAGGCATGCTGTGGCGCAGTCTCCTCTCCCCCCATCCATGGGGTGACAGGGAGCATGAGAGGCAGGCAGAGACACTGCACACCTCCAGTTTACAAGGTGGTGGCAATCCTTGCCCTCCTCTGGCTGGGCATCTTGAGCTCACATGCCCTTTTCATACATTTGCTTTGGTCTAATAAAAGCGAGAAATGTGTTTTTATAGGCGTTGTGGTCTGTCTTTCATTAATCACATTTCTTTGCATTCTTGTTGGTTTGTTCTACTTCAGTGACTGGCAGTGGCCACCAGCTCTCCAGCTGCGTAGGCTGTTCTGCTGGTGCTGGGGTGTGTTTGTTGATTTATGGAAGTGGTTTTCAAAAAATAATATTTGAAATGGCCAGGTAACAGCCAAGTGCAGGGAGAGGACATATCTGCAGCACTTGTATAACAGTGATCCAGCTATGTGATTTCTTGTAAAAGCAAATAGTTTAAAGGGTCTTAGGCTGTTCTGCTTCCTTCACAATTTTGAGAATTTTGAAAATGGTGGTCTTCTTTACTATGATTTCCCTGACCTGGGGATCACACATGGCAAACAAATAAATCCTTTGTGAGACCCAGTTAGTGGTACCATTGGAGCCTACATTTTTAATTGTTTTTGTATGTATCCTTTAGAATGAAGAGATGGATGCTCTTCCCTCCTCCCAGTGCAGAAAAATGGAAAGTCAGGCTCTATCCCCAAGACTTGCAGGAGTCTGTCCACTCCAGTTATCAGTGCTAGAGACCTGGTCCTTACAGCCAGCTGTGACACACATTCTTGCTCAACTTCTTTTCCCCTCAGCTTTTCTTGGCGGTTTTGTGAAGATGAGCAGAAAGAGGAGACAAAGCTCTGAAAGCAAATGCTCTTTCCCTGGAGGATGCCTAAGCATCCTGGGGACTAAGTCCCCAGTCACTCAGTGTGTTTGGTTCCTGCCATCTGCAATGAGGACAGGGGCAGGAACTCCTGCAGGGAATCCTGCAGAAGAGATGGCCAAAAGCTCAGGCTGCTGCAAGCTGCAGCAGCAGTGCCTGCTGAGCCTCGCTGGTGCCTGAGTGCAGGGCCAGCACCACTCCCACCAGAGAGCTGTCAGAAGGGCTGGGGATGTGCTTCTCCACCAAAATACTTGTAAGGCAGGGCTGCTGGAAGGAACCACAGGGAAATAGGGATCAGACAGAGCAGGCAGCTAATTGGGAGGAGCGAAAATACATAGGTAAGATAAAAGAGAATGTTTGCATTGTCTGGAATCCCCAGGCCATCCCAGGTTTGCCTCCAGCTGTTTGGTGAAAAGCCCTTTCCAGCCTTTGAGAAGGTCATGGTTAGTCTGGAATTAAACAAAATGAGCAAGTGAAGGCGAGCAGGCAGGAAGGCATGAAACCAGCTCCTTTGACTTTGGGAGGACTGGGAAACTTGTAAATGCAATTGCTTGTGGTGGTATAGCACTCAGATTGCCACAGCTTTTGCATGACAGTACCAAGACACCCCACCTAAGGCTGGAGCAGCTCCAGGCTCTGGAGAGAAGAACCTGTGGCCTGAATACACAAAACAGGAGTGGAAACAGGCAAGAGAGGACTTTCCCACAGGCAGAGTGGGGCAGAGCTGGAGCCGCCATCGCCCCAGTTAAGGCCGTGGCCACCAGCTGCCTTGCCCTGAGGGCAGGCTCAGGGTTCAGCTGTGTAAACCTGTGGGGACCTGGGCAAGAGCTGGATGAGCCAAGGAACTTTTGGGAGCTCAACATGTAATGTCAGTGGGAGCCTGGCAGGGCTTTGAGATGTGACATAGGACAAAGACATCTGGGCAGCATGATGTACTGCCAGCTCACTCAAGTCTTTATCCCTGCTGCCAAGCAGAGTACCTTGGGACATGGAACACTTTAGTCCTTAAACCTCAGCCTGGGAGTCTCCCCCATGAGAGGGAAGGGGGAGGCAGGCAAAGGCAACGTCATCCTCAGCCTCTTCCTTCCTCCCACGAAGTTGGGCAATGGTGGAATGCAGCAGGGACCATGACGTGCCTGTCCTTGCTTTGGGCTGCCAGAGGAAAGGGACTGAAGCCACAGGTGCTCCATGGGAATGAGCACTGCAGCCTCTGCAGGGTTGGGAAACTGATGTTATCACAAGGGAGGGTTCACCTCATCAGAGAGGTGAGGATCAGCTCCCCCCAGCCCAGCCCCCCAGCCACTGCCCCAGGCCCTGTGCCAGCTCTGCGGGATGGAGGCCCCGCTGGAGGCGGGCTGGGAACCACCTGGACTGCTCCAGCAATGCCAGTCACAGCACACTGTGAATCACCAGCCCGGCGTGCAGCCCGATCCTGCACCTGGCAGGAGCTGGGTACACCTGGGTACACCTCATTTCCTGACACAAGGGCCTTTCCCTGAGCAAGGGCAAGGGCTTGGAACAGTCTCCTGGCTGCAAGGCAGGGCTGGGGGCAACTGGACAGCTGAGGCCCTGGAAGATACTTGCCTGGGCCTCCTGGGAACCTGCAAAGTGTTTCTATGGGCATGGAAACTCAGACTCCCAGCCTTGTGTGGAATGAGGTTCTGAAGTCAGCACAAATTAAAAAAAAATACCCAATGCATGTGAATAAAAGCTTATGTGAGGGAAAACATTGCCTGCAAAGAGGGCTCAGACCCTGGGCAGCTGCTCCTCTACTGCCCTTCTAGGAGCATGTGGGAAGACCCTTCCTTTCCCCACCAGGATCTCATCTGACACCTCTCTGGGTGCTGTGTCGAGCTGCCCCAGTATCCACGGGTGCCCTGGGACACTGCCAACCCTCTGCACCCCTGCCTGGCTCCCCGGGCAAGCCTGCCTGGGAAGCGAGCCTGCTGCTTGGCAGGAACAGCTGTGCTGCTCTCCAGGCTCCAGCGCTTCCCCCGGGCACCAGCCCTGGCCCATGCAGACCCACCTGTGCTCGGGGACCGCCGAGCGACACCAGGGGTGCCGGGGCAGCGCGGGCAGGTGCCGGTGCCGCGGGCAGGGAGCGTGGGCTGCCGGGCACGGCGCCGCGGGCCGGGCAGACAAAGGGGAGCCAAACCCCCAGGGGAAGTCTTGGATCAGAGCCTGTCCCAGAGTGTTAAGCTGTTCGCACAAAGCTCCTTGAGCCCAGGCTGGCTCTGCCCCCTCCGCTGCCTTCTCCCTCTGCGGGCAGGGCTGGTGCCAACGTCGGAACCTGCTAATCAGTAGCTACAGCAGCCGCAGCCTCCCTCAGGCCTCCCAGCCTCCCTTCCCTCCCTCCCGCCTTGACTGCCGGCCAAGCGCGGCCGAGCCTGCCGGCGCAGGAATGTGTGAGAGCCATGTGTCACTTCTCCAGACTGTGGGAAAGTGCTGCTCCAGTGAACTCACAGCAGCTGCCCTGCCCCAGCCCCAGCCCCGGCCCTGGCCCCGGAACAGGAGCTGGGCTGGCCGCCCTGGGACGCCGGTGCACTCCCACTTCACTCCACTCAGCGTGGGTCCCCTGCCAGCCCCCAGCCCTGCGGGTGACAAAGAACATCTGAGCCCCCAGCGCCTGCCACAGCCACCGCGGGTGGTGAAGGAAGGGCTGCTGACCTGGTTTTCCTTTAGAAACAGTTGTTTCCCTGCACTTTTATGTTGATTTTTTTTTCCCCCTAGACGAAGGGTGTGGGGTGCTGCGAACAGGAGCAGCCACTCGGGGAGCCAGGAGCTGCTCCCATGCCGAACTCTCACCACCTGGCACTTGTACAAGGCTCTGCGTCTTCAAAGCCCTGGGCAGACAATGGCCCCTTTCAGGCCGCGTGGTGCCTGCAGCCGGCCAGAGCCCTGGCCATGGTCAGCCCGCCTGGCATGGGCTCGGCCCTGGCTCCAGCACTGGACATGCCTGCCCTTATCGCCCAGAGAAAGCAGACGGTGCTGTGTGCTGGGGGGATGCTCCTGAACCCACATTCCAGCTGCTGGGGGAGCGCTCAGCCCCCTTCCTTTTCTCCAGGATCCTCCTTGTCCACCACAGCCCTTTTGGGTGTTGCAGTGGCCCTCAGCACGGCATCTGCTGGAGAAGCTTGGTGCTGGAGCCTCAGCATGGCCCTCAGCTCTGTGTGGAGGGGTTGGCTGCCTCTCTGCGGGAGTCCCCACTCCCGGCAGCTCTCAACGCACACAAAAGCAAGACCAAGCTGAATAGAGGGTGGGGAACAGCCTGTCTCCTTTTTCCCCCCAGCTCCCTGCCAGGGGATTAATTGCCGAGCCAGGGAGCAGGAGAGCCGGGCTGGGGCTTGGCAGGAGGGCAGCAACGCAGAGCACAGTGTGTTCAATGGTTGGCTGGTGCTTCTGTGCCTGCTGCCAGCCCTCCCCAGCTTCCTCCTTGCCGTGCTGGTCCCAGCCAACCAGGCTCTACAGACAAGCACCTATTTCTGCCCTCATTTTCATCTCCTTCTCCTAGGCCTGCCATGGGCTCTCATTAAAGCTGCTTGCTGGGGACTCATTAACTTGGCAGGCTCAGTGAACCTGGGTCAATTAAAATAAAGCTCCTTAGCTTCTCTACCCTCTGCTTTTCTGCAGTGTTGCCCTGCTCTCCTACTCCTGTCTACATCCTAAACCAGGTAGAACAAGGACACCGGTCCCCGACCTGCTGCATGTCCTGTGTGTGTCAATCCCAGGACCATCTCTGCCGTAGCTCCTGGCCCATGTTAGCACCAGTGACTCTTGGAGAGCACACTTGGTGAGAACCTCTTCTACAGGAAGCTGCAGCTCCCATTAGATGGCTGAGGTACTTGAAATTAGCAGGGTAGGATGGCTGCAGACTGAAATTGTGCTACTGACATGCCCCTAACCTCTGCCAGCACAGCTGGCTGCAGTGCTCCTTGATGGGTCCAGTGCTGACCTTGTCCCTGCAGACCCCCAAAACATCTCCCACCAGGTCCCCTTAAAGTAAGAGTGCTGTTCAGGAGCAGAGCCAGCTCCCCAGGCTCCGTGGTGCCCAGGACTTGTTGCTTGGCCAACCCATGCTCAGATGCCCAATTCACCTGAGACTTGATTCCACAGCTCTTGATATGTTTGCACAAATGTTAAGATGGGTCCATTGTCAATGACAGCTTTAAGGGCTGAGAAGAGAAGTAGACTTGCTCCTTTTTCACCAAAAAATTATCTGGATTCTCTGCAGCCAGTGGAGAGCTGGAATATCCCTGATAGTGCCCTCCTACTGGTTTCTTAATGACTCCAGTCAGCATGTTGTGCACCTTTTGCTATTTCAGAAACTTTTGGAGAGTGATGCTGACTGTCTGTTTAGAGCTATGCAAATTCAGAGGGACAGGCAGAAGCAGATCTCAGGCTTTCACCCCCTTGTAAATCTGTTGTCCAAACCCAAACAAACCAAAGCTATAATAAAACTAGCTTGGAGTCTTTCCTGGGTAGCATCTGTGCAGACTGGGAATCTGCTGCTGCCAGACAGATGATGATATTAGCGGGTACAGAATGAGGCCGTGGGGTGTTGGAGACCATGGGCCAAGCCAAACACTGGATGCAAATGCTCCCAGGCTCTGGGAAAACCCTGACCCAGGCACTGACTGGACAGCATGGCTGGGGCTTATCTCTGCAAACCAAGGAAAGCAGTGTGGCTTCCACTGTGGACAAGCTCCAGCACAGTGAGAAAATGTGGGGCTCCAGTATCTTATGGGCACCTTTTTCAGTGCCTGGCCACCACTGTGATGGCTCACATGCTTTCACATTGCAAGGGCAACGTCTGATGTGTCACCTGTACAGAGCTGTGTCTGTCCTGGGAGCAGAGGCAGACCTTGACTGCCAGATTGTGCCTGCTGCTCCCCTACTTGACTGCAAGTATCCCCACACAGCCTCTCAAGGGGAGAAAATATTTGCTCTCAGCATTAGGTTTAGACCTAAAACCCTTGCTTGAAAGCCCTTGACTTGGGACAGCTCACATGAGGAGTAACTGTGCTTGGAGGCTTGGGGTCATCAGTTCTCCTTGCCAGAACAGAGCAAGAAAAGCAAACAGCTCCTGCAGCCCCTCTCTAGTTTGGGTTTTGTTACACTTTCCAAATGCATCAGTCAAATATTCATGAAGGATCAGCCAAATCTTTCCCAGGCTTACAAGCTCAATTCCAAATAAGCCTTGGCCTTACTGACACTCCACAGAGGTCTGATTGCACTGCCAGGAGGAAGAAACATGGAGTGTGAGGTTTAATGAGCCCTGTGCTATGGCAGCTCATCATCTCTGTAGTGCTGGTCCAGATCCTTTTTAAAGGCAGACTGGGCTCCCCTTGTCACTCTGCCCCTCCCCAGTGAGTCACTGGAGCATGGATCATACATGTCCTTAATGCTAATGACCGTGTTTATGTCCCAGCTGTATTTGCTAGGCAACATTTAACTCTCATGTGGTGCAAAGGTGGGAAGTGTGAATTAGCTTGCTTAAACCTCTGCTGCGTTCATGGAGGTGCCCAGCAGCACCCAGGATCACGAATGCACCATCAGTGACCAGCTCTGTGTGGCCCAGCTGGGCAGAGCCATCCCATGGGGAAGGCACTGGCTGTGTCCTTGTGCCTGGTGAAAGCAGCCTGCAATATCAGCTGAATGCTCAGAAACTAGGGGCAAGAAGAATGATGATGATGGGTAGTTTTTGTTTCATAACTCAGGAGTTTGGGGGTGCTAGAGTTTGTTGGGAGCTCTAAAGATAATTACCTGATTTCCAAAATTCCTTCTCAGGGGGCATCTGAGTGCTCTTTTAGCAGTTACACCCATTCCCTACCAGCAAACTAAGAAATGGTGTGCTGTGCATGTGAGGGCTGAGCTACAGCACAGATGTATGGCGGAGCTGCTGGCTGCCCCAGTCCCACTGCTCTCCAGTGTCCCCTGGCTGGCTTTTGCACAGCACTGCTGCAGTGTCAGAGGAGTCCTACAGCTGTCTGCCATCACCCAGTGCTGGGGTTATTGCTGGGACTGGACACCCCTCTGTTTTTGGGGCCAGGGCTCCCCCACTGCTACCAGAGGTGCCACTGTGCAGACTGACCCTGCTGCTGAAGGCACAACTGCAGCAGCACAGAGCACATCCCCACAGCTCCCTCCCTTTCAGCCAGCTGGGAGGCAGCAGGTTTGGCAAGCAGGGCAACAAAAATACCATCAGGGGATTGCCAGCAGGCCAAGGGGTCCGATAGCTTCCCCTCTGCTCTGACCTTAGCTGCTGAGCACTCATCGGGATAACGTTTCTCCCCACTGCTGATCCTGCTTAGCGGGCACATTGCTGGGATGGCAGAGCCACCCTGACCTCTCAACACCCAACGCAGCCCACGGCTCAAATTCAGGGCACCTGCTGCCATAAGGCAGCTCAGGAAACCCGGCCAAGGGGCTGCCACAGTCTGAGCCCCCAGCAGTGGGCCCAAACCCTCCGACAGCAGATCCTGCACTGTCGTGTGCAGCATATGGAGCTCAAGGGGTGGAAAGCAGCAGAGCAGGTTCCACAGCCCCTTGGCTACCATGAGCTTGGAAAAATCAGGAGCCCTGTGAGGCACCTATGGGTGCTCAGAAGGGTATAGTGATCCTGCACATGGGACAGGGGACCCACCTTGCCCTGAACTCCCATGCTGGGTTGCTGTCTCCAAGGGGCACGTCTTGTCCCCACACCAGAAGATAGGGACTGCCATCATCCCCCAGCCCCACAGGTTTCCCCAGAGTCACCACTATGACACCGTGAGCTGCCTGTCACCACTGGCCCTGGGAGAGGTCTGGGGGTCACCATCACTCTCCCACCATGACAAGGGAGGATGATTTGACAAGAACCCAACCCTGCCAAGTCCTGGGAGCTCCCACTGCTTTGGAAAAGGAGGGGATTTAGCTGAACTGGTCAAAAAGAAGCATTTTAGCCAGAAGTTTTGATTTTTAAAAATATTTCCAACTCCAGTTTTTAATTTAAATTCAAAAGGAAAAAACCTCAAAATGCTATCATTAAAAAAATCTGGTTTTATTAAAATACTGGTGTCATGAAAATCAAAAGCTCTTTTGTGCTTGAAATCCTCACCCTAAAAACAAATGCTGTCTGTAACAAGTACATTTTCAATAGCAAAAAAAATGAAACCAAAACTAGTTCTTTGATGCAAAACTTTTATTTTGGTCAGTCTTTGGTCCTATCATTAATCAGACTCCATCCAGGATGGGGGAAAACTTCAGCGTTCAGAATGACAGCAAGCATGGGAGCAGGGCGTGGAAGGAAAGCCAGGACAACTGGGCTAGAGCTTGGCTACCTTCAACCAGATACCTTCAGGGGAAGGCAGGGCAGGAGGAAGACTTTAATAATTAGTCCTGGGCTCTCTGGAGCATTTCCAGTTTGCAAATTACCACTGCTTTATTGGGCTCTAATTCAATCTGCTCCAGGACATTGCTTGCAAAAGCCTTTTTGAAGATGAGGTGTGGGAAGTGCCCTGGCTTGGGGCTCATGCACGGCCCGTGGTGGCACAGCCTGGATGGTGCCTGCCCTGGCTGGGTTCCACCCCCTTCCCCATCCTTTGCAAGAGAGCAAAATGTGACCCCAGGGCTGCTGGAGATCCCTGACTGCATTAAGTGGCATGATAAATCCCACTTCCATGACAAGATATGCATTTGTTAGTGTGTGTCTATAGGTTTACTGCAAATTGGGGTCTTTTGGGCAGCCTGGGCAGTGATGTTGGGATGGGAGGCTGGGGAGCCTGCTCTGTGCTGGGAGGGGGAAGAGGTTGAAAGGACAGTGAAGCCCCAAATGCCATCAGAGCTGCCTGTGCTCACAGCCCAGCCTACCACCAGTTCAGCAGCCCAGGCAGCCCCTCCCTGCTCCCCATGGGATAACCTAAAAGCCTCCCAGGCTCCCTTCCCAAGACCCTGTGAGTGGAATAGGGTTTTCCAGCACAATTGGTCTGGTATTGCATCCATCCCCCACAGGGTGGTCTGGCTGGCACAGACACACATGCTCACACAGCCTGTGCCAGTGGTGTCCACAGCAACCCAGCCTCCCAAAACCTGCCTCCTTCCTCTAGCAGCTGAAAATGTAGTCCCTAACTAAAACATGGCAAGTCCAGCTTTTGGGTGAGAGCCCACAAGATGGGCAGAGTTTGACTCAAAACCATGCATGAAAAGTGTGTGGTCGGACATTGCCACCCCCAGAGATGCATTTTTCCTGTAAGTGTGACCCCTTGGTTTAAAACTAGGCGATTTTCATCAAAGGAGAGAAGAAATTGCATGAGATCCTATAAGGGGACTAATAAAAAGTGCAAGACTGAAACCCCCTGCCCTGAAACCCTAAAAAGGGGCTAGCCTTGGCTCTTTCCCCCACACATGGCAGAAAGTTCTTGTGCCTTCTGAGTTCACTTCTGAGAATGAAACGCTCTGGCAAACAGGGTGAAAGGAGAGGGTGGAGAAGAGGGAATGAAGAGGATGAATGGGAGGGATCCAACCCTGTTCTTATCTGATGGCTGCTGAGTGAGGCATGATGAATTCCCCAGCAACAGGTCTGTTTTGTCAGAAGGCCTCTTATCAGATGGCACAAGCCTAGTGGTCTGGCCATGGCCATTAATCACCCATCAGCAGCTCTCCTCCAAAGAGAAAAGTTTTCCCCCTCCTTTTCCCTGTTGGCCCCAAGCCTTGCTCCTATACTGCAGGAAGAAACTTCCACCCAGCCAAAGCCCCCCACCCCCAGAGGAACACAGGAGATGGCCCCGAGATGGGGATGGTGGAGACCTCACACCCTTCAGATAAGGGACTGGAAGTGGGTGTGAGGCGTGGGAGAGCAAAACCACCCCAGTGCCACGAGCCCTGTTCCCCTCTGTGCTGAGTGCCTGGGACAGTGGCAGGGCCATACCCCCGGGACCAGCTGGAGTCCAGCCCTGCACTGGGAGGAGCAGCACGGGCCAGAACAGCAGGGTGACTTACAGACCTCCCCCTTGTCTCATCTCTGCCACCGCAGCCACAGCTGCAGAGCCTCTGGCCGAGCATCTTCACACCAGGGGCTTTG
Source organism: Agelaius tricolor (assembly GCF_023055355.1). NCBI lineage: Eukaryota > Metazoa > Chordata > Aves > Passeriformes > Icteridae > Agelaius > Agelaius tricolor. The sequence goes on from NW_027269272.1 coordinate 14,550,017, forward strand.
GGGAGCAGGTTTGGTGGCAGGTTTGGCTCCCACACCACACCAGGGGCCCTGGCACCCCCCTTGGCTGTATGCTCTAATCCCAGGCTGCTGCTCCATCCTCCCTGCGCAGCAGCTGCCGGCTGCCCCGAGCTGCCCGGGGCTCTCAGCTCGCTCCTTTTCTCACGGTGCTTTGTCTGCAGCTGGTGGTGGGTGACAGGCTCTGCGAGTTGAGCTCTAGGAAGCCCCTTTTTATTTTATAACCTGTCTTTCCTTGTCTTTCCTGGGTTAGCTGTGTCTCAGGAGTGCAGATGCCCCCACCCCAGGGTGACAGGGGGACAGGAGCCACGAGAAGCAGCTTTCATGCAAAGCAATTTGTCAGAGCAAAGGGAGAAGATGCAAATGTGCATATGTGTCATCTTGTAATGCATGTGGGCATATCAGAGCCCAAACATCAGCGTGGCCCCAGAAGGTGGGAAGATGCCTCATGATCAAAGATGTCCCTCTGCCTGTGTGACAGCCCCAGGCAGCACCTGAACTGTGCACGGCCCTGGACCTCTTGGGGACACCAGTGGGCTGCAAGCCTGCAGGACTGCAAACTGCTCAAACATGGACACAGATCAAATCCAGGCAGGGGTAACCAGTATCTCTGAGGCACCCAGGAACGAGAGTGGTGTTTGAAAGGCACCAGAGATGAGAGAAGCTGGGGAGAGGGAAGGGGGGGATGCTCATTCCATCTGGCCACAGATGTCTCAGCCAGACAAAAAGTAATTGGAGTCCAGCTTTTCCAAGACAGAAGAGTCACCAATCCACTGACACATCTTCATGCAGCATGCAACTGCCCTGTAAAACCATCTGTATGCTTGATGCATGCAGAGGTGAAGTTGCATGAAGGAGGCGGGTGGGGCTTTTTTTAGGGTCACACTGCCTGGAAGCAGAGCAGGAGTGTTCCTGTTCTAGTGCTCTGCAGGATGCAACTGGAGTGAGACATCTGCCCCTGGCCCTGGCTGCAGTGGGACTGCAGGCTGGAACATTTCAGTCAGGAGGAGAAAGGAGGGGTCAGTGTCAGGAGCTGGCTGCAGGGTGTTGGTGTTCTCTTACTCCCTCCAGAGCCATGCCAGGGCTGCTGGAGGAGCTGTCTGCGTGCTTCAGGTCTGGTGCCATCAGCATAAAGGTGACATTTGTCCCCTGGTCACACTTTCCCCATGCCCAGATGGTGCAAAGTCCTCACTGTCCCTGTGTCAGCTGAGGCATGGACCAGGGATGCCAACTTGGCAGCTGACACCAAAGACAGATAAGGGGGGGGGCAGGCAGGGGATTGCCATGTGTGGCTCCCACTTCAGGGAGCTGAGCACATCCACCCTCCCTGGGAGATTCTAAAACTCACTGTCTTTTGTCACAAAGAGGACAAACAAGGTTCTTCTGTCTCCTGACATCTCATTCTGTGAGACATGGGACTGCTGCAGCAGTAGGCCACAGTGGAATGGGGGTTTACTGCCAGAAGATTCACCCTGGAAAAGCAAGTCTTTGACCCAGGGTCGAACTGAAGGTGAGCTCCATCACTCCATGGTGGCAATCTATTTGCTCAGCTCCTGGTGGAATCTTGGGTTGTGCCAGTGAGGCCAGGACTGGGCCCCACTGTGCCATGCCAACTTGATGTCACAGGAAGGAAAAATAGCTGTGAATGAGAGCTCATGGCCATGAGTAATGGAAAGCAGTTGTCTCTTGTAATGCCTGGCCATAAAATGTCAGATAGATGTAAAAGTTATAAATACATCACAGAGCAAATAATTACAGCATGGCTCTAACTCCTTGCTTCAGGAGAGCTGCTGACCTCCCTGGGGAGTGCCCAGCCCTGGGGAGATGAGCCAAGAACAACCTGAGCATGGGACATAAATGTGTGCAAACTCCCCTTGCTGGCAAGTGCTTATCTGTTGCCTCCTGCAGTGTGGGTGGGTGCTGGTGCTTGCACGGGATCTCAGAGCTGCCCAGTGCATTGCTGAGTCTCACAGGTGAGATATCTGAGTGTGGCTGTGTTGAAGGATGGTGTGTGCCTTGTGGTGTGATTAGCCAGGTAAAAGCCAAGGGCAGACACATTCCCAGCTACACTGACCATGGCAGGCAGCAGCCTTTAAGATTTTAGGGAGAGCATGTCCTAATGGCAGGGAATTTTGCAGTGTGTGGGAGGAACAGCTGTACAGCAAAGCACCATGGATGGGGTTGTTCACGTGCCTCCCAGTGAACATACATTGAAGGAGGAACAGAAAAAGTCCAGATGTCTCCATCCTAGCCACCACTATGCAAATGACACTGACACAGACATCTGGACGAGGACTTAGGATGTTCAGCATCCCCTTGGTACCAAACTGATGGGTGCAGCATTCCCAAAGCAAGTGCCTGTGGGTGCTCAGGAGGAGCACCCAGAGCAGGGTCCTGCTGAGGAGCAGCACTGTCAGAGGGGCCCTCAGTGCCAAGAAATTGCCCTCCTGTTGCTTGCCATTGTGGTGGGATGCCAGAAATTTCCCATATATATATCCACACATACACTCACACATCTATACATGGCTGTAGCGGTTGAAGCAGACCCAAACCCTTATAGAACATTCCTGAGAAACCTCTCGCTTCTGCAGCGCCAAGACTTCAGAGCATGGTCTCAGAGCTCCAAAGGTACGACTCAAGGGTGAAACACAAGCCTAGCATGGAATTCCTGCAGGAGGGTTTCACAGAAGGGCAAGATGCAGAGGAGAAGGAGGGCTCAGAGGAACAGGTGCAGGCAGTCTTGCAATGCTTCCCTCTGTCTACAAATACACCAGTGGAAATAGTGAGAGGAGCAGAGAGCAACGATGCAATAAATCTTTTAAAAGAAACAATAAGAGCAGGACAGCTGGCATAAAAAGAAACATGTTCCCCTGGCTACCACTGGCTTTAGGAATGAAAAAAAGTGGAGTGAGTGAGGGACAACATAGTGGCAGGGTAAAAACAATGATCCCAGAGAAATTTAAATCCTGGGATCCTGAGAAAGATTCCTGGGAAAACTGGGTGCTTTTCAAAAGACTTAGAGGAGAGTTAGTCTCTGTCCAGAACACCATGTCAGGAAAAGAAATGCCAGAGGTTGTGGTGCTTAAGCTAAATACAGAAGGAAGAATGGCGAAGAATATGTGAATTTTTGGGTGTACTGAGGAGGTATGGGAGGAGAGGCTGCTGAGGGAGCAAGTGTGGAGGAAAACCACCCATCTGAGCTCATCTATGCACTTTACACATTGGTGTTTCTTTCCAAGACTCATGGGGGTTATGCCTTACCTTCAGTCCCCAGCACCTTAGCCAGAGAGGCACCACTCTAATGCCCAGCTCCAGCCTTGGCTCACTGGTGTCTTGGGCTGAGTTTTCACTTCTTAATAATCTGTTTCCTTCTTGTCCAGCTGTGAATTTGCTACTATTTAATTTCTTTGCCTTACCCTCTTGGTCTGGTATTGCCAGAGACTCTAACACAGGCTCCTGTGCTCCCCCTGAGTCTCCCCTTCTCCTACTCACAGCCCCTTTCCAACATGAAATAAGAAGCAGCTTCCCCTGAGGCTGCCCCTGTGTATGCCTCCAGCTTGTTCTCTTGGCTACATTTCTGTAGAGGAACATGCTGGAATGCTAAAGCTGTGGTAATGAGTAACACACTTCAATGGGACGATGCTTTTTGAATGCACTGTGCTTTACAGCTACCATAAATAATGAAATCAGTATTTGTAAACTATACTTTAAGGAATCCATTCTTTTCCAGAGATTTCAAAAGCGTGTCATTTTCCAGATTGAGAAGTTTGCCAGTTCATCTATTTTTAGAAATTCTCACTCCACTGATGTGGTCAAGACAGTCCTTAAACAGAAAAGGGTGGCTGCATGCCTCGAAGGTATAAACAGCCAGACATGTGATGGGAAATGCTTCAGAGGTGAGCCCTGCAGACTCCTAGACATCAAAGCTGTTGGGTGGTGAAACTACAGGGACAAATCAGTGTGCAGGCTGGGGAAACAGGCACTGAAAAACATCTTCCAAGTTACTTTTCTTGGGGACCTGAATAGTCCTTAAAATAGTCTCACGTCCCAGGAAATGTCTCACAAATCCTGTGGAAAACTGGCAGTGTGGCCTCAGCCAGAAATGTACTTCCTTGGAATCCTTACTGGCTGTAAACATAAAAGTGGGAGGAAAAAACAAACAAACAAAAAAACCCCACAAGCAAGCTAGGCTGTCCGAGAAGCTCCTCTGGGCTGTGTGGCTGTGCCAGAGCCACCAGCTCCCTTAGATGGCTTCTCTTGCATCCCCCATCCTCATCCCTCAGCCACAGCAGAGCCCTGAGGGTTGCCCAGGGAGCAGGGATAACTCTGCCCTGAGCAGGTGTGAGCCCCACAATTATGATAAGGGAAAACAGACCCAAACCTGAAGACCTCCCAGTATTTGAGATCTCCCAAACTTGGTAATGTTATGGATCCAGCTGACTGTGATCCTGCCCTTTACCCTCCCTCCAGTGCAGCACAGCACAATCTGGTCAAGCTGCTGGGACTTAGAAGTTCTTTGAGGCCTCTATTCCTAACTTGTTTAGTATAACTCAATTTTTTACTGCACTTAATGTTTCAAAGATGCTCCATTTGATCAATTTCCTTCCTGTGTACGTGCTTTTTCTATTTAAAAGCTGTTGATTCTTTTGCTTAAAATGCATGCATATATTTATTTGGTTACTAGATAACAAAACTGGGTCATGCCTTGCTGCTGCAGTCTTCTCATTTTGATTAGGATAACAGACTTCAAGTCTTTCTCTATGTATTAAATTTGAAACTTCTTGCCTTTATCTTTCACTTTTCAGGCCCCAACTTTATGTTCCCTGCAGAGAACACCAGCTGCACAGAAGGAGTGTTTCTCCCACTCCACAATGAGACCTTGTCCTTGTTTGAGATACACTGGCCAACCCCCATGGGAAGGGGTTGTCCTATGTAATTTCAGGTCCCCTCTTGGCCACAGTGTCCTGTCTCCAGCTGCAACTCTTCTTAGATGCTCCCAGGAAAGATGACAAACCCTGGCCTGCGTAGAACCAGTGCCACCTTTGGAATGAAGGACCTCCCTGACTCTTGCAGATGCTTCAATTATTTTTCAAACTTCTCTCTGCTGAGCTGGACCCCTTTTGCCTCTCATTTCAGGGCTTGCATAGCCAGGTCCTTTCTTGGCTTCTCCTTGTGTCCCCCTATTCTCCTCCAGGTGCCAATTTCAGCACTGATTACTGCATCCTTGCAGCTCTCCCATCCAGGTTGCTCCTTCTTCAGACTCCTTAGGCCTGAGCTGGGGCTTGGACCCAAGGGGACTCCCAGGTCTTCCTTCAAACCATGACTTTCCCAGGCACCCCTGGCCTCCTGGGCTGACCACTGGGGACCCATTAGAACTGGCTGTGATCCTGCAGACAGATGTGACCCCTTTCCTGGCTGCAGATAATGAAGTGCACACACTCTCTTTGTGCTTTCACGCCTGGAGGACCAAGCAATGGTCCTCACACAGGTGGGGACAACCCTGCACTGTGGACATCGAGCTGCTGTGGCAGCATCCTTCCAGCCCATGGGCAGAGCTCACACAAGGGTTTGCAGCTCCCCTTGCAGAATCACCCCAGCTCTGCTCTGAGCTGCCTGTCAGGACAGGAGGCAGCAACACACAAACACCTCCCTGCATCCTGTCTCCCTCTCAAATCTGTTTTTTTCAAACCATGAGACTGCCATCAAACCTGGCCCTGCTCCAAGGTTCACACAGGCAGTGGTGGGGTGGGAGGAGGAGGGAAGCAGAGAGCAATCCATAACCTTTGTAGCACTCTTGAGAGCAGCTGTCTGGCAAATGTCAAGCACTGTCTAGGGCTATTTTGGGCACTTTATTTTTATAAAGGATGCTTTGAGCTGGGGGAAGGGTGCAAAGGGGGTTTTCTCATTGCCAGCACCTTAAAGAATAAAATCCCAGGGAGGAAAATTCAAGAACCCTCCTTGGTCATGTGGCTGATACCATATCCCATTGGAGAATCCCTGGAGGTTCTCAGACAGGCAGGGCTTTGGAGAAAGCCCTTGGCTTCTCTTATGATTGGAGACCTCCTGGAGGAGCTGAAGCTCTTTGGGATCTGGGGTGAGGATGTGGCTCATGCTGTGGACATGCAGGTACCATCCCTGCAAGGGGGACCAGCACCCCATGCAGCCCAGCCCCAGGAGGATTCTAGGGTGAGAAACCACCAGCTTTTGAATGTTCCTTCTAAGGAGTCTCATAAATATCATCTTATATATCATCTTATATATAATTTATTTCATAAATATCATCATCTTCTGGATGTTTTCCATTGCTGACCCATTGAACTCTCCAAGCCCCCAAGAGACCTCAGACTCCTCCACTTTCAGCAGAGCTGAGACCCAGAGCCAGGATATTACACAAGGAGGAGCAGAACATCTGAAAGATCCTTGCCTGAAAGATGTATGGAGCATAACTGGAACATCCAACAGAAAAGCATTCCTATTGACAAGAAGGGATGTTCTTCCAAGAGTGGAAACAGTTGCAGAAAGTCGGGGTGTTTGTCTTTGTAAACATTTCTTCTGGTGAGCCTGGAGAAAAAAAGTAGTTCTCATTTGTAATAATTTGAGACTTCAGTCCCTCCACAATATGCCTCTTTATCAGAGACAAAAGTAGCATGGAAGTAGGGGAAACAACCCCTCAGTATTTTTTACTATAAAATGTTACGTGGTGCATTTAGTGTTCTTAGACTGGATGATCCATTTTAGGATTAAACTGGGATCAAACTCTGTGCAAGGATCTCAGAGCCATCAGTGGCTGGGAAGATGTTCTCTTAGTAGCCCGAGGCCATCAACCACAGTACCCATCTAACCGAGGAAAAAAAGGAGTGGGGAGCTACAAACCACTTCCCATCCCAGAAAAATTCTGGCATGAATAATCTGAAGCAGTTTTGTGAGCATCTGGAAGTTAGCACAGAGATGAGTAATACCTGATATGACTTTGTCAGGAATGAGACACGTCAGGGCAGTTTAATTTCCTTCAGCAGCGGGGCACAAGGAGCCCGCAGATGGCGGAGCAGCGGTGCCTGTGGGAGGGGGATGCTGTGCTTGCCCTGCTGCAGGATGGGGAGCAGGGCCAGGCAGGGTGCTCAGGATGGGAGCGAGGGGCACTTCTGCGACAGCAGCTCTCAAAGGCTCACTGTGGGGCTGGAAAGCCGCAATTGAGCACTCCCATTAACAGCCAGCATGGAGAAACAGAGAGAGTATTTATTAAATTTGCATGCCATGAAAGGCCGGGGCTGCAGACAGAAGAAGGATTGTGGCAAACTGGAGAAACGGGATGAAAAGCTGGGAGGAGACTGAGGAGGAGGGGAGCGTGCTGTGGCGTGCTCCTGCTAGAAGGGGCAGGGGAAGATGTCCCCTGGACTGCTGCTGCCTGCTGCCAGCCCGGAGCTATGGAGGCAGCCCCAGGAGGTGCTGCTGACCGTGCAAATGCAGACAGCAGAGGTTCCCGTGCAGCCCTACGGAGCCTGCACAGGTGACAGTCACCTGTGGGCACCCACCACATCTGGGCTGGAGTGCAGTGCACCAACTCTGACACATGCAAAGTGCCATCAAATTGATATACCTTTAATCACAGCACTCTGGTCTGAGCCATTTCTGTTTTAAATTGAATCGATTTAACAGGGGAAGCTGTCGGCACCAGCTGGGTGGCCTTTCTTATGGATGGTAGTGCAGGCAGGGGAGAAAATCAGCAACAACTCAAACCCTCCTGCAATGGTCCCAGGAAGCTTGTCCCTTGCTGGAAGGGAAGGCATGCCTGGGAACAAAACCCTGGTACCCAGCTGCAGCCAGCTGCTTTCTGCCAATGGTAGGATAAGGGATGGCTTAAACTGAGCTACTGAGGGCCACAGTGAAAATGAAACATGAGTAAATGCAGCTCCCTGCAGCCCCTGCCTGCAATGGGAAGAGGATGTTGAAGGGGGGAGGACGACTGCAGAAAAGCTGGGCACCCCATGGCTCAGAACTGGTGGAGCTGTGGGGCAGCTGCCAGCCTGGGCAGGGATGTCTTTCCTCTGCAGCAGTGTCAAACAGAAATGGAAAAGAGTTTACTTCTCTCTTTTGTCAGCCTGTGGAGCCAGAGTGGAAACAACCCCCCAGATCCTGTTTTTCCGTACTCTCAGAAGAATGTAAACCTTTTTAAACAAAACCAAAACTTCTTAGCAAAGGAAAAAATAGAAAGAAAAAATAAAGCAGGTCCAAACTGTTAATTTCTGTCAAACCCCAGCAGTTCAACAGGAGGGAAACCCTGGTGGGGAGGCACTGAGACCTGTGGACAGTTCAGCTCCCTGGTGGGATGTGACCCCCTTCTTGCCACCCAGAGAGGATGTGACATCCCAAAACTGTCCTACCCCCATCCCAGAGCAGGGACCAGCCACATCCTGAGCCGCTGTGGCCCCGTGAGGGCTGGTGCCGAGTGCTGGGAGCAGGACCCCAGCCCAGCGACAGGCCGGGGTCAGCGGGGGAGGCCGGGGCAGGGCAGGAATTTGCCGGCGGGCGCTGGCTGCCTGCTGGTCCCCCAGTGCAAGGCCATGTGGTTTCCCTGAGCAGGGAAATAAAAGGAAGGCTTTGAAAGTTGGCGTGTGACGGGGCGTCCCCCCGGGGAGCGGGGCGGCAGCGAGCGCGTGCGTCTGCGAGCGGCCCTGGCCGGCCGCCACGCTCCTTCCGTTTATTTACGGTGCTTTATCAGGGGCTGTGGGCTGCGATAAAGCTTATGAAAATAAAAGGCATCTCCAGCAGGCCGGGGCGAGAGCAGGCCCTGCCGTTTCTTTCCCACACTGATTAGGATCTGGGCAGGCTTCGGCGCTCCAGATCTCCGATGAAAGCGGCAGGACCGGCAGCGCTTCCCTTCCTGGCCCCCACTCAGGGCCAGAGGCAGCGAGAGGTCAGCGCGCCGCAGGCTGCGCCCACACGGCTCGGGCTGCACGCACCGCGCCTCGCACGGGGCAGTGTGACTGGCACCGCGGCGCCAGGCACTGCAGCACCCTGCCAGGACACACCGGGATGGGCACTGCGGCACCCTGCCAGGACACACCGGGCTGGGCACTGCGGCACCCTGCCAGGACACACCGGGATGGGACACACACACCGGGATGGGCACTGCGGCATCCTGCCAGGACACACCGGGATGGGCACTGCGGCATCCTGCCAGGACACACCGGGATGGGACACACCAAGCTGGGACACACCAGGCTGGGACACGCCATGCTGGGCACTGTGGCACCCTGCCAGGGCATACCGGGATGGGACACCAGGCTGGGACACGCCGGGCTGGGTACTGTGACACCCTGCCCAGACACACAGGGATGGGACACAATATGCTGGGCACTGTGGCACCATGCCTGGACACACCGTGCCTGGCACTATGGGCACCGTGCCAGGACACCCTGCACCAGGCACTGTGAGCACTCAGCACTGGGCACTGCAGCACCCACCATGTACTGAGCACTGTGCTGTGCCAGCCAGGTGCTGTGCACCACACCATGCACCCCGGCCACTGTGCACCTCATGCCGGGCACCCCCCTGATTCCCTGTGCTCCCACGCTCCTCTGCTGGAACCTGGGGAAGGTCCCTTTGAAGGAGCATGTGGGACAGCAGCAGGGTAAGGCATCCGGCTGGGATGCAGCTGGGGCAGGAGCAGGCCCGTCCCCAGCACGGGCAGCCGTCCCCGTCCCCAGGGTGTTGGCCAAGGTCATGGCTCCTTTCCGCCAATTGTTTGATGGAGGCCAGGCTCTGGCTTCCTCCTGGTCACGAGTCTGACTCTCACCCTGGTGTAAGTGCCGGGGCTGGCGCCTCAATCCCTGCCTGGAATGGGCATTTCCAGGGAAAGCAGGCTCCAGGGAACAGAGTCTTCTGCAAGCTATACCTTCAGAGTTCACTGGGCTGCACTGCCAGGCAGTCTGGGCATAAACAGGCACATGAGGAACAAAACACGGGGAGATTTGCTGGCTGGAAAATGGGAGGGGTTAGGAGGAATTTGGGCAATGGCAGTAATGGAAGGTTCCATCCCCCAATTGCTGCTGGGTTTGGAAATGTTCAGTTAAGTGTGGGTTTTGTGGGGGATGGTTTTATTGCCCCTTTTCACCTCCAGCACACTCTGTAAGAGGTGCTGGGAACCGAAACACTTAAAAGCAGCTCATGATGAAACCTCAAACCACACAAATCGTGCTTGGTCTGGGGTTTTCTCACAAGCTCAGAGTAGCGGCATGGTCCTCAAAGGAGCCGTGAATCTCTGAATGAGGCTGGCTGGAAGCCTGTGGTTTTAAGAGAAACGCAGCTCCTCCTCTCTGCCACCTTTTCCTCTCTTACAGACTGTTTCCCTGCCTGGGAAAACCAGGTGGATGCTCAGAACCAAACCTTGCTTTGGGTGGCACAGATCCTTGTGCAGACCCTCGTGGTGACCTGGCAGCCCCCCTCACCACCACCTCGTGCAAACCAAACCGTGGGGAGGGCTCTTTCCTTTCTTACAGCAAGTGTTGAGATTTATGGGGCACTGGCACCAGATCAAAAGCAAATTCAGTCATTTACAGTAAAATCAAAGCAGGCAGAACAATGAATATGAAGTGAGGTTAAAACACCTTGTTACAGGAACAAATTGTGCAGCTGACATCAAAATAATGGAATTTATGTCCCTGCTAGTTGAAGCCAAATTATTTGCAGTGGCATTTGTCGAAGCATGAGTATCAGAAGAGGTGCTGGATACTGCTGCTGAGATATTTTGGGGTCAGGCAGCAGCTTCACGTGGCATGACCAGCAGGGGAGGGCCAGAGCTCAGGATCCAGCCCCTGTCACCATCTCACATCTTCTGGGGTGGGAGGATGTGGGGAACCCCCTACACCTTCCTGTGTGGTCTGCACAGGACTTGCCCTGGCTGTAAAAGCCTGGATGCATTTCTGTTCCTGGCACCTGCCCAGGAGATGCTGCTTCCTCCCTAATGAATTCAATATGCCCTGTAGCCCTAGAGCTACATATTAGGTGTGACTGGCCCACAAGCTCCATGCTCCTCACCCGAGGTGGCCACCAGTCTGGGTGGCATTGCCAGCTCCTTGAGTGGCAGCTGGAGTTTCATCCCACCCCTCAACTCCCTTGACTTCCCAGCAATTTGGGGCAGCATGTCCTTTTTCCTTGCCTGCTGAGCCCTGGCTGTGCTCATGCATCTCACCCTTGTCAGACCCTGGGATGTCCCAACACATGACATGGCTCTGAAAATCCACCTACTCCTTTCACCTTGCCCCTGGCACAGAAATAACCCACTGCCACCCCCCAGGGCATGGAGTGGGCTGCCCAGTGCTTCCCAAGGGACAGTCCATCCCTGTCCCCTGCCCCTAGGCCTGTGCCAGGCTGGCAGCCCCCAGGAAGGCAGGTGACACGTCCCACTCCAGCAGCTCTCCCTGCGTGCAGTGTGGCTGGGCGTGTTTTGAAAATCGATTGTGAAGCACTTCATTGCTATGGAGACTTACTTTATGGACAAATAAATATTTGTCTGTTTCTCCTCTTGCCTTAAAAGTCTGTCTCTTCTTCTTGCTCGCCACATCCTTTTGGCTCTGTGTATGGGTTTTATATTGCAGGGTCTCTCTGCTCCTTCCTCATCCTCCTCTCCTGTCCATGCATGTCCTTCATCACTCTTCAGCCTCTTCCTCCTCCTCAGCCTACAGCTCAGTGTGATGGGGCCACTTCAGCATGAGAGAGAAGGAGAAACCCTCCCATCTCAATTTTTAAGCATTTTTGTTTTTTGTGAGTATGAAAATTATTTAATTCTCTTAATTCTTGGTATTTGCATCCCAGCAGCAACAGTGCAGCTGCTTTCAGCTTTTCTGGTCCCAGTGCTGTCTCCTTGGTTGGGCTCCACTTGTCATGTTCAGTGTTTCTATCAGGATGGTCGGTCCCATTACAGTTGCTCCTCATTGTGGCCCTCATGTGTCTCTTGGGATTTTGGGGGGGTTTCAGGAGATCTGGGTGAAGATTTTGCTGGCACAAAGCAAAATCTTCACCCAACTCTCCTAAACCCCCCCAAAAGCCATTAAAACTAGCGACTGGCAAAGCAACGCCACCAATTAACTGAGCAGGGGAAGGGGAGGCAAGACACAAATGAACCTCCTTCATTAATAAATCCTAGCAGCTGTGGAAAGTTTGAGGCAAGTGAGAGCACCCAGACAGAAAATTAAAAAACTAATAAAGTCCTCAGTGTGGGGGCACTGGCATCAGGTCAGCTTTACTTCTGTAGGCACCTCGTAAAGAGACATTCCAGGACACTAACTCATAAGGGAAAGCTGCAGGGGTCAAGGAGAACAGTGGAAAGCTAACCATGGTAACTCAAGTATACTGGAAAGGCAGCAGAAAAACAGCAAGGAGTTGGGCTTTTTCTTTTTCCCTTCTTTTTTTCTCTCTCTGTTGGTTTTTGGGTGAGCAGAGCCTGCAGTTTCAAGTGTCTTGTGCATGGTGGGGCAGCCAAGCAGAGCCCAGTGAAGAGCCCTCTCCAGTGGGATGGGAACAGGCTGTTTCCAAGGCAGGAGCAGAGGCTGCTCACTGCCCTCTCCCTGCCCCAGCTGCACCACTCCTGCCTGGGATGTGGCACAGCCTGAGACCACCTGCTAAAATGCACAATATACTTCAGTGTTAACCATAACTCTAAATGGGGATACTTTGCTGTAATTGAGGTAAAAGCTGAAAACCATTCCTGAAAACTTTGTATTTCTTTTTTGTATTCCCGGGCTGGTCCTGCAGCTTTTACTCCTGGAGCACACTCCCTACCCTCCCACTGCCTCCCCTCAGGATGGTGAGGGAAACGTGGAGCCTGGGCTGGAGTGTGCTGCCCACCTGCATCTCCTCTGTGCAGGCCAGGCACTCTCACAGCTGGTAGGGGATATGTGTGTATCCCCTGCAAGGGGAGTGTGTGCCATGCCTTTGAGGGCATAGAGTCATGCCCAGCAGCATGCTGGCCTCTCTCCTCTTTTCTAGCTATCCTGGTGGAAAGAACAAGGGAAGAAAGTAGTCTTGCCTGCCCTGGGAGATCATGCTCACAGTGAAATCCCAGCTTGCAAATCATCTTCACAGCTCTTTAAAATAGGCAAATGCATCTATCTCAAAATCAGCTCTCCAGGAGTGAGAAGGGGTGGGGTGAAGGGAGGAGGCCTGGATGTGTGCTTGTCCCATGGCCAGGCAGCACGCCCCAGGAGCGAGCAGCCAGGCCAGGGTGAGATCCAGGCTCAGCAAGCTGCTGGCCAGGAGACCCTCTTGCAGGACTCTGGCCACTGCATTAAAACCTCCTGCCAAGAGCTGGGCTGGTGCCATTCCTGGGCCATGGCTGTCTATCAGGCACCTGCACCAGGATGCACAGCTCTTGGCCAGGCTCCAGGGCATGCACACTGTGGGTATGGTTATTGCAGAGGAGTGTGAGGTGGTTCCCTGGTCCTTGTCTGGTGGCCAGAAGAAACCAGGAGTCCTGGTCCCACACCCTCACCCTGCTGCAGCTCACCAGCTCTGGCTCTGGTGCTGTGCTAGTTTGTCTTTTGGTAAATTCACCTCTTTGTTTGCATTGCCACATCACCTGTGAGCCCGGGATCCCACGGGGTGAGTGCTGGCCAGGCAGCCCTGCCCTGCCTGTCCTGTCCTGCCCTGCCTGCCCTGCCCTGCCCTGCCTGGGGACACAGCACTGTCCCCGAGGCAGGCAAGGCCACTCAGGGGGTGTCTCTGGGCTCCCAGGGCAGTGTGCCAAGTCCTGCTGCCCACACAGCTTGCTGAAGGAGCCCCCTCGATTTGCCTGCCCGTGAGAAGCAATGTGCGAGTGTGGGAGCAGCTGCATCGAATATTTCAGCAGAGAAACATGAGTTTCCCTGGCTTGCCAGAGCCCAGCCTGGAGGGCAGTTTCACAGCCAAGCTATAAACCTTGCAACCAGGAGTTTCTAATGGAAACATTGACATAACCTGTAGCTGACAGAGCAACAGCTCTGCTCACGTTAAGCCTGTATTTTCATCCCTAATCCCTGCAGCTCCTGGCCTGTCTCAGGAATGGACTCGTGCAGCTGGCTGAGCATCCCCAGGGATCCAGTGGATGGCTGGGCTGCCGGGGGGGGTCACAGGGATTTGGCTGCTCCCCACCATGCCAGACCTGACCTGCCACACTGCAGGCAAGGGGCTGATGCCTGGGGAGGCACGACAGTCCTCTGCCACCAAAAAGGCAAAAGAAAACGGCAGAGTGGTTCAGTTGGTTGTAAAAATTAATGAGTTCAGATACAGACTTGCTTTATTCCGGTCCAGCTGCGTAACCACGGCGATTGTGTCCGGCACACTAGACAGTTACATCAGCTCCACACCCCTGTACAATAAGACTCTGTTTGATCTCAGAAACAAGATCAGACTCCTGGGCTTTGCACATCCTGCTTCCTACATATGTAAAATCATTTTATTACCAGCCAGGAGAGTTCATCTAAGCCGCTCTTGCTGTGCAGCTGATGTGGAGAGAACATGCCCCTGTCTGCACTTCTTTTACCAGATGGAGATCTACTGAGAGATTGAAGAGCTGCTTCTCCTCCAAGTTTGTTTTGTTTTGTTTTGCTTTTCTAAATTCCTTATCTTAGATTGGAAATTCTGGGGCAGGACCTGCCTGAGTGTCCTCATGTGTTTGTGCAGTCCCAACACAGTGGGAGGTGTGTAAGGCTCAGCTCTCCTGAATATAAGTGATAAATAAGCAGCCATGTGTTTCTGCTTGGCTTTACCCCCTTTTTGTCCTATCTACCCAGGAGAGGAAGTTCTTAGAAAAAGTCTACTCTGCCCTTCAAACATCTGCTCAAATCCCCCTCTGTTTGTCAGGTCCATTAGACACTGGGTAACTGTCAGATATTTCGCATCCTCCCTGTATTTACCCTGCCCCACATGAGTAACCAATGTCACCAGGGCAGTTATGAATGTGCCCAAGCAGCTGCAGGCTCAGCCTGACCTGCCCAGCACCAGGACTCTCTTTTGCTGACCACAGATCGCTCAGCAGAGTTACAGGGCACTGACTCCCCTCTAACCACGGCTATTCCAGTTACATGGTCCCACTGGCACTGTTCTGCTGCTGGCCCCACGTATCCCAGTGGCTGAGCTGCAACACATGGATGCCTCTGTGCTGGTGGCACAACACTGGTGTGCAGGGGCTGCTGGGTTTTGGGATGTGTCTGCAGTGCTGGTGCACATCACTGCATCCCAGGATGCCTCTGCAGCACTGGTGCACAGAGACAGTGCCATAGGGCTCACCCAAATGAGGGCACATTCCCAAAGAAAATGCACTTCTCAGCCCAGGAATCCTCTGCTGCTGATGTCTGCAGGGCTGTGTGGCCAGAGCTCCGTGACTCACTGCGCACAGGTCATCCAGCAGCTGCCGGGTGGTAACTCTTATTTACTGCTCCGTTGTGGTTGGATTTAAACCAGCAGCACAGGGGAAGGGAGGGGAAATCCCCTCCTTCCCTTCCCAGCCCTGCAGAGTCAGCCAGTCTAACTGGAGCAGCTACTCTTGAGTGCATCTAGTTTAGGGCTTTGTTTCATCCTGAGTTTCTAGCTCAGTTCTCCTGGCTTTGTAAAATTTCCAGTCCAAAGGCTTCCGGGTGCTTACAGCTTTGGAAAAAGCTCTTGGAGCCTAAGCCAGGTCACACACCCTCTAGTCCAGCAAATCTAACACCAGGACACATCTGTTCAGCAGCAGCAATGAAAATTGCTGCCACTCCACACTCACTGTCCTGTTTGGAAAGGAGAAACTGTGCCCAGTGTAGGAGCCACCAGCATGGGCACAGGCATCCCCACCCCATAGAGCCCTTGTAGCCTTCCTTGGCAGCACTGACCCGCCTGAATCAGGCATGACAAAAGATGCTGATGAATCCTTTTTGCTGAAAGCCATTGCTAGCACATGTGCCAGACCAGATTAAAGTTCAGCTTTCCTGTACATGTTCCCTGCAGAGCTTTGCTGATCAAGTCATGCTCTTGGGGCAGGGCCGCCATTCTGATTCATGTGTGATGGCATCCCATGCCTCCCATCTTTGCCTGCTGGGCCCATGAGTCAAACAGGGATCTCATCCTCTCATCCATCTTCTCCCCTCTCCCTCCAAGGCTTGGTTTGGAGAAACTGAGGCCGGCACTTGTGCTGTGGGAAGCTCTGGCCATCAGGGTGGACCAGCACTGTCCCAGCTGGTTTCATGTTCTTAAGGATAATTGCCAAAGATTTTGCATGTAGCAATGACTTCCTCCTCTCTGGGGTGCTTCCCAGCTCTTCCAGACACATTCCAGGCAATTTTTTTTGCTGTGTCTTGTCTCTCTCCATCCTCTCTAGATCCTGTTTTCTGTAAGCATATTTTGACCTCAGCTCAGGACCATGTGTGCGTGTTTTCACAAGCAAAGTAAACCAAAAAAACCCCAACTGCCTCTGCAGCCATTCCACGGCAATGCTGGAGCGCCTGCCATTGCCAGTGGCTTTTCCTGTTGTTGGTTTGTAATTACCTTGGGATGCCATTCTCCACATTGCTCTGACAACTGGGATTTAAGGCCCTGCAAAGAGCAGAGCTGCCTGATCTCCAAAGCCTCCCAGGTTTACAGCCAGCATCGTTCTCATCAATCATCTTCTGTCAGATGGGGAATTTGAGCAACCCCAATCCAAATCAGAATATGGAAGGGAGGCCTTCCACAACCCACCCTCCTCTGTTTGACAGCTCAGCTCGAATAAACAAAACCTGAAAGGGCCAAGGCAGCTCAAAAGGAAACTGTAAACGATCCCATCTGTGAGCCTTGGCAATATCTTCTCCAGGAGGGGGGTGTGGGGGAGAGAAAACAAGCTGAAGGGTCTTTTTTTTCTCACAGAAGGAAATACCATTGTGTTCAAACGTTGCTACTGCTCCAAATGTCATTCCAGAGCCCAGACCCAAGCTCCTCCTTAGTCAGGTCTCTTAGCCAGGATGGTGGCAGGAGCTTGGAGAGAGGTTGTCATTTGCAGGGATAATTATCACTAAAGGCAGCTGAACACAGGTGAACTGAGCTCGGGGCTGAAGGTGTGGATCAGGGAGCAAAAGCATGGTGACACATGATATGTGTAAAAGCCATATTCCATAGTGATAAATGTGTTTTGTAAGGCAGTAAAACAACATCCCTGCCCTCACTGGAGCACCCCAGTTTCCTGTGTTCCTGCCCATGACCCACAGGCACTGGCAGTGTCTGGGTGCTCCCAGCTCAGTGTCAGCTGGATGGGGACCTGGGAAAAGGCAGGTCCTGGGGTGGCAATCAGAAAGAGCAGCACCTATGCTCAGGCAGCAGCCTGAAAAGGTTATCTGTGCCCAAGTTTAGAAGTCAACATAGTCCAGGACCATCAATTCATCATCCTTTCCCTATTCTTGAAACTTTCCCAGTTTTCCATTTTTCAGGGCTGCGGAATGGCCCGTTAGCCGTGTCCCCCACCTCCCCAAGCTTTCCTAGGCAGCCTCTCTGCCTTCTGGCCCCAGACTCAGAGGTTGGGCTGAGCACTTGATAAGGGACATTGCAATTGTATTGGCAGCCTGGGTGCATGACAAAAGCACTGGCATCACAAAGCAGCTTTATCTCACCAGGTTCCCAGCTCTGTTCCCCAGTCTCAAAGGCTGGGATTGTGAGTAAGGGCACTTTGCATCTTCAAAGAGCAGGAGCAGTTTCAGGATGAGCCCAGGGTGCCCTGGAGACCTCAGCAGTCCAGCCCCGAGGGAGTCTGAAATGCAGGTCTGGGTTGTGGAGCAGGAGCCATGAGAGCCAAAGGCAGCTGGGAGAGCTGGGAAATGCTCTGTGCATCACCCACAACCACTACAGCCCCTGCTTGGTTACTCAGAGAAACAGCTCACCAGAGACAGTTGCAGAAGGCAAAATATTCCATTGCTTTTGATTAACTGTTGGCTTTGAAACACGAGTTAATAGTTAATTGAGAATTCAACTTTCAAGCATGCCAGGGAGAGTGAGGAATGAATGTTTAAGACAATGTTAATTGCATTGGCCATGAGATGAGGCAGGGAGACTCAGGGTGAGGACTAAGAACTTTCTGGTTCAGAAAGGAGGATTTGGCTCCAGCAGGGCGATACTGTGGCTAAACACCAAGGGGATCCTGGGACACTGTTACAGGAAAGGGCTTATCAACTTCTGGTGTTCACACTGCAAAAGTGTGCTGAAAAGTTGGCAAGTGCCAAGAGAATCACAAAAATTACTTGAAGGCAAAACTGAGCCTTCTGGAGCTTGCAGGGCCCAACCTGTTTAGCACAGAAAAATGATCAGGTGGTTAAACTTCTAAAAATTATGATAGAAAGAAGAAATAAAAGAATATTCGATTTAGTGGGGAATGTTATAACAAGACTCAAACCCAGGAAAGGGAATCAGGGCAAATTTAAGAGGAAATTGGGCATTTATCTTTAAGGGATAGGGTCAGGGACCACTGTTACAAGCCAGGAAAAGGAGAAACACATGCTCAGTCCAAGGAAAGATGATTTTCTGTCCCTTCCTGGGGTCAGCTCAGGCATTTCTGGGGAAGATGTGGTGCCTGTGAAATACAGATCTTCCATCCTGAATAAGTCCCACCAGCTCCTGCAGTTGTAAGTAACATATGCTCATAGAACAGGGAGAAAATGTGGGAAATGACATCCAGGAGCAGAGTGGGTGGGTGACAGGTGCTGGTCCTGAGCCTCCTGAAGCAGCTGAGGATGAAGTAAATAAGCATGAGAGTGTAACTGCAGTGGGCACAGGACCCTGTGGAGGGCAGGCAGTTCACTTGGTGCCAGGCTCTTCCCTTCCACTGCCCTGGAAGTGTCACCCCTTCAGTTCCCCAGCCACAAACTCATCAGGCTTGCCTTGGGATGTGTGGCCTGGCTTCTCCTGGTCCCCTTTGCAAGCACTGTAAAGCAGAGGGGGAATGCTGCCTCTGCTCATTAGCTAATGTGAATTAAATCCCTTTTATCTTCACACTCATTTTCTAAGGATAATAATCCCTTTTTGTGTGCACCCACTTTAACTGTTCCCAAACTGAGCTGTAATTGCTGATAGTAATTAAGTTAATACATATTTATAGCCATGTAGAGTTATAGAAGGTCTCCCGTAGTTTTATTTGGGGCATTTTCTTTAACCTGCTATAAAATCATCAACAAGTTGTTCAGTGTTAATTGCCTCCAATGTCGATCTCGTCCCCTTGCCTCCAGACAAGGCAGGGCAGCAGATGGCTTCCCTGGACAGCCACTTTCTCTCTGCCCCCACCCTGGCTCTGCTGCAAGGCAGAAGCGACCTCACCTGTCTTATCTTTTTGGATCCAGTTTTGGCAAGCTCATCTCTATGGACAACTTTCCAAGCCATTTGCAAAAAGAGTCATGCAAGGGTTGATGTGCCCGTGCCCATGCATGCCATGAGGATGGATGGGGCAGTGGGACCTGGGAGAGCAGGGGTCCAGCAGGACACAGTCTCAGCCCCTGCCTGCAGCTCTGCCGAGCTCCGTGGCAGCAACCCCCCCCCATGCCCGACTTTCTCCTGCTTGCATGTGTGCTTTTGTGCTTGCCAAGAGCCCCAAAGCACTTGGCAAACAGCGTGTGTGGTGAGAGATCACCCCGTGTAATCTCCGGGCGAATCCCCCCATTATACAGTTGGCTAATTAACTCCGGGTACAGGGTCAGCGTGAGCTATCGGCTCCAGGAATGTCCTCCCCAAAGGGAAGTAAATATCACTGCAAGAGCAGGGAGCCCCTTTCTATGGCAGTGAATCCTGATAAAGAGCTTCACTCCATTCTCCTGCTGTTGGCTCCAGCTTAGTGTTTTTAAAGCTGATTCTCCCTGTGCTAATCTGGAGGGTCCATTCAGCCCCAAGCTCAACATCTGAGTCTATTTGCCAAGTGTGCAGCTGTGTCAATTTGCAAAGACAAAGGAAAGCTCCTCTGTCAACAGGTCGGGGAGCTCAGGTAGCACGAGCGAATTGAGGGCAAGAAGTCAAAGTGGTTTCACAAACCATCAGACCATGTTTAAATCCCATCCAGCCTGAGAGGCCAGGGCAGTGCAAGGGATAAAGGGAGCGCAGAGGAGTGGACTGAAGGGCCAGGGCTACGAGGCCACCAATTAGTGCTATTAAAAAAAGATAATTAGATCTGCTCCATGGAAACCTCAGAGGAGACAGAATGCAATTTCCATTTGGGTTTATTTTAATAAAGGTTAGAAGTGCCAGGAGGTGCCAAAATTGCGCTGTTGGCAATATGAGCAGGGCCTCAGTGTGGGGTAGAGGAGTTACAGGACAGCAGGAGAGGACCACAGCCTTGCAAGGACACAGGAGGCTGTCTGCTCAGTATTTGTGCCCAAGGGATGGTACTAGAAAACTTTGAACACTTCCAGATAAAGAAATTCAGCTTTTTTAGAGGTTTTGCTTATCCGGCAACTTTTCTTTTCATTCTGCACACAGGCAGAAGCCATGGAGATGCTTAGTGGTGATGTGCTCTGAGCTGAGAGCAGGGCTGGAAATGGTCATTCTCAGGGTGCCCAGGATGGAGCTGTGAGGAAGGCAGGAGTCATCCTGATGTCCCCTGAGAGAGCACGAAGAAAGTAATTGTGGGGAGGAAATTGAACTTCTCACTTCTCACTAGACCATTAATCTCAGTGCCATCAGGTCAGGGAAATTCTTATCCCTAGTTCACACAGGAGAAAGAGAGTCTCAGGAAGACAAGTCTGAGATTTCTGAAGCCAGCCTGTGGTTTAGGATGTGGTTTAGCCCTGTCTGGGCACTCCTTAGCCATTGACAATTGAGGGCCATGGCACTGCAGAACCTCTTGGGCTGGTGGCAGGGACCAGCCAGTGTTTGAATGGAACACAGGAATGTCTGTGGGATTTGTAGCCTTCAGAGTTACTGAGAAAAGGGAATAAGGAGTCATCACATAGTCAGTGTAGAAGAAGGTCCTAAGTCTCCTCATTTGTAATAATCTCAAATACTTTGCTGTGATTCAGAGATCTACAAAATAAGCTGTGTTTAAGCAAATTTTGCTGCTGAAAACTTCCCCATCAGAAAAATTTCCACTGGAAATAAAGGCAGCTTCAATCTTTCTTTGGATTTTTGAGACAAAAAGTAGGACCTTGATTCAGAAAGATTTTGCTGAAACTGTAACTTTGCCTTCAGGTTGACACTGCACGTGGGAAGAAGAATTTCAAAGATGAACAGCTAGAAGGCTGAAACAGCCGAGCGTGGTTGATTTTGGTATCAGTCATGTGCTGCTCTCACCTCCAGCTGTTGGCCCTCCCTGTGCCTGTGGAGCAAATTTAACTGCAACAAGTCCTGTTGGGAGGAGATTTAGATATTGTCCATTGGATAAATATTCACAGATGTGCAATAATAAACACCATTAAATAGCATTAGTGGATGGAGTTAGCAAAATATACATCACATATAGGTGGATCTCTAGTGAGCAGGGAGAACAGGTGAATTCCCGTGTTATTTCATGACACAAGGTCCAAAATTATATTCTGCCCATCTGCTTCTTCATTCTTACACAAATTGCCAGGGCACTTATATAGAGATGTATAAAATTTGACCAGATACTACATTTTCCTCTTACAGGTGAGCATATTTATTTTGATAATGTCTGGCAATATAAAACCTGTAACATTAATAAACACTGTCATCCCTTTCAAATATATTTCATACTTACTGATTTTTTTTCTTGGAGATAATAAATCACATGAATAAACCTTATTAATCATTTAAGCAGACCCTTAAAACACTGTTGAAAAGATTTTCCAAGTCAAACACCTTTTAAGACGCAATGACATCATGTCTGTTGGGACATTGTCATGCAGTGAAGATTGTGAGACATTTTCCCCCCATAAAGTTGCTGTAATAAAGTTTGTTACTGCAGTCATTAAATTCATGTTTTCTTCTCTTACCTTCTTCCTTTCTCTGGTGCTTCCCATTGTTAGGGAGAAAGAGAAAACTTGGCACAGTGAAAAATTTGTGGATCTAATCATGGAGCCTTCCACAAAGCAAAATACCCATTGATTTCAGCAAGAGTTGTAATCTGTCTTACACTGATTCCAGGGGTACTTGGATCTTCTTGAGCAGGTAGAACAAGCATGGAGAGAAAGAAGAAGGGAAGACACAAAATTCTATCTGGAAATGATGAAAAACTGAGGAAATTATATTGTTTCATGGAACTGAACATCCTGGGAGGAGCTTCAATTGTGCATATCCTGACCCAGAGGAAGGTGCTGGCCCAGCTGACAGGTTCAACAGAGGCTTTGCCTGCTGAACAAAGTGAAGGTTTGTTTGAGTAAGCTAAAAGAGAGCGCAGAGGATGAGGGTGATGAGTTTTATCAGTTGGAGGCTGCAGATGCTTGGGTGGTAGCAACTTCCAAGTGTGCTGAAAGCCATGATAAAGATGATATTTGGTGTCTCTTCCTGCTATTCCAGGAGCTGAGCTCTGTGCTGCTTTGAACAGACCCTGGAGGGTGCTGCAAACCCTGTGCCAGCAGCTCCCCTGAGCTCACCCAGCTGTGGTGATGGCTCTTTGGTGGTCTGTGAAACCAAAACCTCAGACGTGCCATCGGTGCCTGTGACTCAGATCCGCTGTGTGCCTCCTCCCTCACCCTGCCCAGAGGAAGAGAAGCATATGTGAAAATAAGTTTTGGGTTTGGCTGCTTCCAGAAGTGCCTCTCTGGGCAGATGGTCCCTCTGGGAAGGGAATGCTGTGGAATGTGTCATGTCCTGCAAGCAGGGACGTGTCTGACAGCACAATGAGCAGAGCACCTTGAAGAGCACTCTCAGTCTCTGTGTCTCAGAGGTGAAGACTGGAAGAACCTCCTGAATGCACACACAAAAATCTACCTGAATTCAAACCCCCTGGTTGGCCAAAGACAGTTCCATGTGGTAGAGCTGTGCCTGCTGCTGGGTGGCCCCAGTGGGGACCAAGATGGAGCTAAACTTGTCTGACATCCAGTGTCCCAACTGCCCTCCAAATTAGTAGACATGAAAAAAGCCTAATCCAAGCTCTGACCTAGCCCAGCTGCAGTCCCTGCAGCAGGTTTCCTTCCCAAAAGATACCCTGGCCAACTTTAAGACAGTTCCCAGGGGCACACCTGCCTGATGCTGATTAGAAGCTGTCTCAGATGCCCTGTGCCACCACACTGCCCGTGATTCCAGCAGTCTGACTCTGGGGACAGTGACACCTCTGCCCAGGAACATGCATTCCTGGCTGTCTTCCTTCTTGCCTGAAAACTAGTCAGAGTGCACTACCCTCTTTAACTGAACAATTAAGCTATTAAGTAACTCAGTTAATAAATTCAGATTTTGCCCTAATACATTTCTAATGACCTTGTCTAATAAATTCAAAGCAATCTGGGAAGAATGCTTGTTCTTATATTTTAAAGGCAAAAGTGATTTATATTTGCTGAGAGAACAAAGACAGCCGCATGTGATTTATTACTATCAGTCACTGTATCTTTCATCTCTTTAATTATTTTCTCTACAGGCAGCTTCAAAAGTGCTCTTGAAGGCCGAATGGTGAGTGCCTTTCAAATTCAGATTCTGCTTCAGTCTGAACTGCTGATTTTTGCCTTTGTATCTGTAGCTTCAAGTATTAATCATGGAAGCTGCAATTTAGTTTGCTTAGGTTGGACTTAATGCAAGAAATGATCTTGCATGCTTGGTACCCTACCAGGGCCAAATGCCTGAAACCTCCAAGGCTTTTGTCTGTCAGTGATATTTTCCAGTGTGAAAGCCAGGAACAACTACCAACATCCATAGGCTGATTGTGTTTATAACAAGATTTAACTTTTGTTGTCAGACTATAGGCAGCACATTTGGGACCAAGTCTGAAAGCTGCTCTGGTTTTATTGGACAAAAAGACCAACTTTTCCATCCTTCCCAGAGAGGGGATCTTGCTTGGCATTTGCTGTGCAGCCAAAGGAGAAGATGAACTAAGTGTTGGAAAGCCTGAAGCCAGGACAGGACAAACACAATTACATGAAGAAATCAATCTTGTTTCCAGAGGGAAAAAGGCAGGAGTCACCACTTAAAAGCCCCCCTTCTGTCCAGGAATGTGGGGAGGTTTCCAAAGGAGCCACATGGAGTTTGGATCCCATGTCCCAGAAAGATAGGGAAGCCAAGTTCATCCATCACTCATGTCCTTCAGAAAGCCCAGCCTAGAGCAATAAGGGAAATTATTTATATGCTTGCTCTCTTATATACCCCAGGACTTCTTAAGATTTGAGAAAATTGGATTTAATCTTTGTCCAGCTTCCAGTCCCAATCAGTGCTCAAACTGTGGGAATTTTTTCTGCCAAGGCTGTCTTCCAGTTATTTCCAGGTAGTCCTCAAAACAGGCCTGGCTGGGATTCAGGCAGGAAAAAACATTTCTACAAGATTTTCTGTCTGGCTTTACAAGCCCTAAAGGTCTGGAGAATATTGATGAATCACACAAAACCTCGATAAGTGCCTGTGCGACTCATGGACAGAATGGACATTGGGGATGTAGGACAAGACACAGTTCGGTCGCTGCAGGGGAACCAAAACTGCTTGTCCTGAACAGCCTGGGCTCCCCTCAAAGGCACTGGGGAAGGAGCAGCTCCAGTCCATGCAGGTCTGGAAGGATGTTTGTGTCCCAGAGCTCCCCATGGGCAGTGTCGCAATCGCAGCCTCTGTTTACAGGACATGGTTCCACCACCAGCGTCTCGCTCGGTTCGAGTGCTCTGACTAAACATAACAGTAAGAAACAAGGAGCTTCCAAGGTTTCTTCTTCAAATCTCTCCAGACCCCACTCTGCTCAGGCATACATCTTCTCAAATGACATGCCCTGGGTTGAGTCTCTACAGTCAGAGGAAACTTGTAGCAGCATTTTTTGGGGTCAGTTTTTCATGACTGAGACCTAGTCATGCAAACAAAGATTTATTTTTCCTTCTGACCAAAACAACTTTAAGGAGAAAATTCTTTCCCATGACTAAAGCCAGGCTGGAATTTTTTAACAGAATGTCAAAGCAGAAAGTTTCAGGGTAGGGGTCAGTTTGGGGCAATTTTACACATACATTCTTAAAATGGGAAAAAACCCACATCTTGTATTTAGTGATTGCCATGCAAGTAAGTATCATGGTCTTTACCAAGACAAGAGTCCTTGCCCATTCTCACTGCTAGCTAGAACCACTACTAGCACCAGCTGGGATTGTTTCTGGCAGCATTGACTGGCTTATGTGCTCATTTTCATCATGAATGAGGTGAGCTGCCCAGTCATGACAGCCAGTTAAAGCTCAGCCATCCTGTACCAAAGCTTTAGAGGTATTTAAAAATTGAATACCATCACCATCCAAGGGCCAAGATGCACTAGCACTGGGACCCTGGGTTTATATTTGATTCAAAAGGCAGTAAGTTACTACCAGGGACACAGCATCTCCTCAGAGGAGCGTGTGAAGGGCTGTGTTCATCAGCCCAACTTCTGCTCCTGCATGTCCCTCTCCTGAAGCCATGGGAACTCAGATGGAGGGGCCATTTCTTCTGTGCAGTAGTGGAGGGTGTGGACCCACAGGCAACAAAGGACAATATTTTGTCTCAAAACCAGAGACCTCTGCTCTGCTCATTCCCATTATTTCAGGGTGTACAGAAAGCAATAATGTGGTATTTAACCAAGTTACCACCACCAAAGCTTTGAACTGTCAGGCTTAGAAGGGTGTAGAACATTGTTCCTACCATTTTCTGCCATGATGCTATAGCCCAGAGGCTGGCAGAGGGAGCCCCAGCTACTGCACTGCAGGGAAGTACAACCCTCCCAAAAGCTGCTCCAAAGCCTGGCTGTCCATCTGACTGCCCAAATAAAATGCAGCAACAATGGCCACAGAATTCATTAAACTAAAATAGACAGGATTTTATCCTTGTTGGCCTAACCTCAGTTCCTTGTACATATAAAGCTTCCATTTGTGGGCCTCGACATTAACAGATGAGTTATTAACTAGCCATGGCTAATTATAGATAGCTGCATCACCTTCTTAAAAGAGAGACATTGTCAAGGCCAGCTAGGGCCAAGGTTGAGGTCTCATAGAGTTAATCTTATTGTAAAAGCCACTCAATAGAAAATATTTTGTTTTACCTTCAGCCTCCACTGAAAATCAATTTTATGGTAATTTGAACAGTTTCCTAAAGTGTTTGCAAAACAACCATCAAAGCAGGGCAGAGGTAAAACAGGTTAGTCTGTCTTCATTGTCTGAGCTGGCACTGAACAGTATGTATCGGTGAGAAGGAAATCATTAAGCCTTTAAACTTCCTTTCATTTAGATGATATACAATATTGTTAATGAACACAGTTACAGGCATTTGCCTTCCCCAGCTGTATGACTTTTTACTTAGTACCACACTTTTAATCTTCCCACAGACTTACAGAATTGTTATCCCTGAAAGGAAGCGAGACCTCCCTCACTGATGAAGATTTACTTTGCTAATGCTTTTTGATGAGGCAGGAACACAGCGTGGAGGAATTAAAGGAATAATAAAATAAATATTTCAACCCACAGAAAGAGGAACCCACCCTCCCAGAGCACCCCTTGTTCATGGGTGGGTGTCCTGCCTCGGGGCCACACCAGAGCCTGGGGTCCTCCTAAAAATACTCAGCATGCAGGGCAGAGCAGGGTTTGAATGGTGTAAATGGAGAGAGGGGGTTGAGTTCTGAGGTGGTGGAAGCCAGTGTTGATGCCTGGACTCTGAGCCAGAGCTGATTTAGCTGTGAGAACCACGACCTCCCCAGAAAATCTCCAAATGAAGACATGTGTGACATTAGCTAAGGCTTTCTAATTAATGGAGAAAACAAATCTGCTCCACCCCAGGCAGCTGCAGCTCCAGCCAGCATGTTACTTATTAGCTCAAATTATTATTATTATAAAAAACACTTGACTTTCTTGTTCAAAAAGTAAAAAGGGATTAGTGGGGTCTCTCAGACAGCTCTCCTCAGACTAACCTTCAGCATCTCAGACAAAGCCTCAACCAGAACAGAGGCTTTCTCAGGGCATGGACAAAACAGATCCCAAACGGCCGCAATAGAAAGTCAAAGGCAATACTTGACATGGCACTCAACTCTGTTTGCTGACTTTTCCTAATGCATACAATAAAATTCAGCCCAAATATGTCACTGCTGCCAATTACCCAGGGCAACAGCCGGACCCTGGAGCTGGTAAATCACTGGAGATGCCAGAGAAAGCTGCTTTCCCCAAATGTGAAGTAGGTGGAAGACCATAAATGTGAGAAGCACACCAGGAAGGATTAGGGGCTGCAGAACAAAACGTGCTGGGAGGGCTCCAAGTGAGTGGGTCCCCTGTGGCCACCACCCCTCCCAGCTTGGGCTTAATCCAGGGCTGCACAAACCTGTCCCTGGAGAGGCTGCACCCCAGCCCACTCCCACCTGGAGACCATAGAAAAGGGAGATGATTCATCCAGCAAATGAGGATACCAGGAAACCCCCATAGGAAGTCTGAGCTTCACCAGTGAGGGGATGGGGCTGGCTGGAATGTCAAAGCCAGCTTTCCCCAAGGCAGCAAAGCCCCAGCTGCGTGGGAGGGGGCAACCAGGGATGGTGTTGGCATTTGATTAAAAATTATTTGATTGGCAAATCCAAGCTGCCTGGGACTTGGTAGATAACAAGCCACAGCTTAGGTGTGAAGAGCTCTCTTTAACCTGAAAGTATTTTCCTGTTAAGCAAACTGCATCATACACATTCTCATCTCTGCCAGCTCTGCTCACAGACTGAAGCTGTTCCCAGTTTTGATGGCTGAAGCACTGAAATAAGTGGAATCCAGTAATTTTTATGGAAATGCTGAACAGCAGTTGGTGTTTATCATCAGCCAGGCCCACCACGCATGTCTGGGTGCTGTGCAAATGCAGTCCTGGGGGTAGCAACACCTTTTGGGATACAGGCTGAGTTTGGAAAATGGCTGAGCCTTTTCCACAGTGGTTTCCTCACCTGTTCTTCAGTCTCTGTGGAGAAAAGCTGTACCTCACAAAGATCCTGCCAAGGGCCACAGTGTTTGTGTGTTTGTGTCAGGAGGATTTTGAGGAGTGGGATGTTCCCCCACTCCCCTTCTGGGCTTTGCAGTCCTGCATGGTGTGTAATGGTCCAGAGAAAATCAATTGGACACTGCATTTGAGAGATAAGGGTTGGGATATTATTCTGAATAACCTGGTGACCCCAATCAATCTCTGTCCCCAAAGCTTCTGAAAGTTTGATACCCTAGCCTGCAATTAAGCCTCCACAACCAAGAACTCCAGCAGATGTTCCAGTTAAAACACCTTTATTAACTATTTATTTTTGATGAATATAATGAGATACCAGCCAATGCATTTAAAGGCACACCGCAGGTTCTGCCTGACTGGTACATGGTCCAACTAAGGTTTTGAGTTATTTTTCATCTGCTTTTAAAGTTTTGGGATTTTTTTTTAAGCTGATAAAACTAAAACAAACTGTAAAAT
The DNA here is from genome assembly GCF_023055355.1 of Agelaius tricolor. Lineage (NCBI taxonomy): Eukaryota > Metazoa > Chordata > Aves > Passeriformes > Icteridae > Agelaius > Agelaius tricolor. The sequence continues at coordinate 14,578,487 of NW_027269272.1, forward strand.
CCCTCAGACTTCCCTTGTGATAGTGACTCTGGGAAAAGAACTTAAGCCAAAGTTCACAGTGGAAAGAAGAGTTTGAAATGTGACAGGGTGTGGAAACACTCTGTCTCCCTCTCCTGAGAGGGACCAGGGCTGGGATGGTGCTGGGTGCTGCTCTGGGTGCACTTGTTCCATTTGAATCAAACAAGAAATTATACCTGGTGGGAACGGCTGCTGCTCAGGGCAAAGCAGATGCAGGAGACAAAGACGAGTCTGGAGAACAAGTATTGAACATAAAGGTTAATTCCTCAGATAATAACATTTCTGCTGAGACAAACTTAAGCTTGCTTTCTGCTCTGTGATGCCTCTGGGACAGATGTTCCCTGCAGTATGCACTGCTGCTGCTGCTGCATGCCCTCCTTGTGCACTTTTGGGCATGGTTAGCAGGGGACAAGAGAGGAATAAATCCTGTGTTTGTCAGGCAGTGCAAGGGCACACAAGGAAGATGCTGTCCAGGGTATGCACAGAAAAACTCTTTCCCACAGCCACTGCCTTCAAATATGGCCAGGGCACTCCCTAGTGCAGCTAATTCACACACATAGGGCCATGCTACCCCGAGGGCTGGACTTTTGGCTCTCTACCATGCTGCAGAGCCCTCAAAAGCCTGTCCCTGTCTGCTGGGCAGCTCAGCCCAGAGTCCCCCCATAACTCCTGTATATCCATCAGCCACACGCTTGGCCACGCAGGGTCTGACCCTGAAGTCCCCAGGGCACTTTTTCCTGGTGGATATTAAAGTTGGTGAGTGATGCCCATTTACACACCCTGCACAGCTGGCTCTGCCTACACCAAATCCCCTGAGCTGGCCTGTCCAGGGCAGGGGGAGAAGGGGCCTTTGGCGGGAAGGTGTTTTTCATCACCCCAAGAGCTGTGTCCGATGGCATTGTCAAAAACAGCAGGTAGCAGTGACAGGCAGGGTCATTCCCCTGCCCAGCCCCAGCCCCTATTGTGCCTCCTTTCAGTGCGAGCGAAAGGTCAGCCCACAGCCCCAGCTCCCAGCCTTCGCTTTTTTGTTACGATTGTCACAAGGTAAATTAATCAGATTTACGGCATTAAGCCTTGCCGTATCTTGAGCCTTTCAGTCCTTTCTGCCCCCAAAACTTCCCTTGTATGAACAGGCTCTTTGTTTATCCTTGCCCATACAATCTTCATTTGGTGATGGGGGAGCGGTAGAGGGACAAAGACTGGAGGAGACAGCTGCTGCCCACAGGTACCCTGCGTCACAGTGCTCACCACCCAAAACACTGGTGGGTCCATCACTTCAAATATTTCTCCTGGCTAGCCAGCCGGGGAAGATGCAGTTTTCAGAGCTGCAATGCCACTAGCACATATTTTGGGAAGAGTTGCTGCCCCTTCAATCAATAAAAGGCAAGAGCAATTCTGCAGCAGGGGCAAGACGCCACCACTGTGAGCACAAAGCGCAATTTATGTCCCTCTAATGTACCTACAGCATATGGGACCACTTACACAGTTGTTTGCCATGGTCAATGGGGCTGCTGAGCCATTGGGGAGCTGGGTCTTATTTCACTTTCTGACGGGGATTTGGAAATGACCGGCCCTGCAGCCAGCCCAGGGCTCCCCAGCCACGCTCCCAGCGTGAGCCAGCGGCCAGGCTGGGGGAGGTGACAGGTATCTTTATCCCACCACCCAGGAGAGCTCACACGTCCTGCTGGCAGGAATTTGTCTGCAAATTTTCCCCCATTGAAAGGAACGAGGTGGCTGATATGATCACTTGATTAAGAGGCAGGCGAGGAATACTTCAAAAGACTGTGCTCCAAGGAATTCCCTTTCCTGTGGGAGACTGTGATCCACTGTTCCCCTCTATTTCTCACTCATAGGATCTCACATCTACATCTGCCAGTTTTGTCAGTAAGTCTGATTTCTGCAGAGTATACAGCTATAGAAAAGACCTATACCTAATCCATCCATATGGAAAAGCAATCTTTAAAGGAACAGCAATGAAACTCAGAGAGGGTAATAAATGCAGCTGCAGTGAAACTCACAGCCAGATTGGGAATGGGTGGGAAACAGTATCAGTGACCTTATCTTCCATAGGTGCATTTGATTTTGATTTGATTATCCTCAGGGCAACTCATAACCGTGAAACATAAAATACATTAATGCATTTGTTTTGGGCAATGGCATGCAGATAAGAGGAAGATTATACACCACATTTGAATGCTGGGTTTGTCTTGACTTTTCTGCTTCCAGTTTTTAAACTTCTGCACAAAAAAAAAAAAAAAGGCAAGAAGATGGTACATAGAGTCTACATTCAAACGACCTCTCCATAATCAGAAAAGTTTTGGTGTATATTTAAATTGAAAAAGGAGAACCAGATTGATATCCTATATTCTCATCATCCATCATTCTTTGCAGAAAGACCTCTTCCCAGAGGCAGCTGGCAGGCTGCCTTCTCTCCAAAAATAAGCAGCGTGGGTGAGTTTGCACATAATCTTTTGGCCTGGTGCTGATACACAACCAAAGATGTTGTAGCTTTTGGAGTGTGACTGGTGTCACATTGAGTGAAAAATGAGACCTTCTGGTGAGCTGAGAATCCTCTGTGGCTCAGAGCTGGTCTGTGGATAAAGCCAACAGCATTGCTTCCTTCCCCTGCACAGGGGCTGGCCCCCCACAGCTCCTGGCCATGCTCCTCCTTCTGCAACCCCGAGCCCATGATTCATTAAAACCATGAGGACTTCAGATATCTGGGCTGGATCTTCCCAAAGAGTGGGAGGGTGAGCCTGGCATGCAACCATAGTTCTGCTGAGTATCCTGTGTCGTGGCAGCAGCAATTCATCCCTAGGTAAGATTCTGTTGAGAGATACTGAATTTTTTAATGAAAAACATAGTCCAGCTTTGAAGAGGAGATTGATTTGTTTTACTGTCACTCCCTATTGACACTGTCCCACTGGGAAAGCTGCCAGAACTCTCCACCTCTGCCCATCCAGCACACAAGCTCTACCTGCTTCACAGGGATGAGGTGTTTGCAACAGGTTTTTTTTGCATTCTCAGATGAAAAAGGCCTTAATCAGTATAGCATATTTCCTGAAAGAAGAAGAAAATATATGTGAGTCATGCTTTTGGGCACACATCTACTTAAATGTTTTGCCAGAGAACATCAGCTACAATCATCATGGTGATTTCCTCAAGATTAAAAAAAAAGAAGAGGAGGGAAGAACAGTCACTCCCCTGACTGTGCCCGAATTTTTTTAAATGGTGTCATTTTTTTGGCTTTGTCATTATTTTCATTTCCCTCTTCTCCCTCTCCTTAGAAATTATTAAATCATTAAAATCATTTTAAAAATAGCGAAGCAGATGTCTGGCCTGTTTGATCTCAAGCCTGAATAGGGAAGAAAAAGGAGTCAAGACTCTGATTATGGAAAAAAAATGTAGGAGAGAGGAAAAAAAAATCTAACAGGAAAGTCATGAAGGAGAAGATCTGGCTTTGATCTCCACACTGCACTGGCTTGACTGGGTGGGGGGCTCTGCTGAGCAAAGCTGGGCTGTTGTGCGGCTGCTTCATGGGCTGCTCACAGGGGCAACACTTTACATCATCTGTTCAAAGGCAAACGAGTCACTCTGAGCAAGATTTCCATCCTTTGGCTCTGAGAAAGCAAGCAAAATACATATTTGCTGTTTGCAGAGTGATGCTAGACCTCAAATCACAGATGCTGTTTTGATTTCTACACAGCCAGCCTCCTTCAGCTGAAGGAGTCTGATTAACAGGCTGCAGCCTTGGTTTGCCTAATCATTTTAGTGCCTTATTTGGATACCCTCCTCTTTCCCTGCTGCAGGGAATCCAGAGGGTAGGAAACAACCATTAGAAACCAGAGCAAAGAGGGTTACCAGGCATGCAAAGCTAACCTGCTCACACTGCTCCTGGTGATTTTCAACAGTAGAAAGTATGCTGGGAACAACGAGGGATCATTTGTCATGGACTCACTGCTAGCAGAGTCTGTAGGTATGCTGGACAGAGATTGAGATTTCAGCTACTTACATTTTCACCAGGTCCCCACTGGTCCTTTGCTTTTGAGGATTTGTCATTTCAATCAGTCTCTCAAGGCTGCTTGAATTACTTTCTGTCTTGAAAGAAAATGATAAAATTATGAAGATGGCCTGAGAGCAGGATGTATTACTCAAGTCCATCCAGAATTTGGCAGCTCTGATAAAAAGACAAGTGGTACCATGGTGTTTGGGATTGCAAGTTCCTCCAACTTCACAGTCCCACCAACACATTCCAGCCCTTTACATAGCAAGACAGAGAAAGAGGACAGGAACTATTTCCTGGACCTGATTTTGTTTGTCTGAGAAGCAGTCATACTCAGAGGAGACTCCAGTGAAAATAGTCCAGTCTTGCTTAGCACACCTGCTCCTTCCTGAGCTATGGGTTTTACCTGCTGCTTGCACAGCCCCCCTCTGAAAGTCCATCTCAGATGTTTCAGAAGGAGAAAGAAGCCCCACAAAATGTGGAGGTGGGGAAATCTATCCCACACAGATCCCACCTGCATGACTGGCTGTGATGTAAGGCATTGATCTTCCAGGCATACTTTAGGATTCAGCATCTTAAAGTCTACATGTCTGAAATCAATAGATTCCTTTTTGTCAGTGCAGCTCCAGGGGACAGAAAGGGCTGCTGTGATGTCTTGGGCACCAACACCCAATGCAGGTTTTTTCTACCAGCAAATCCTCTGTGGGTGGTGACTGTAGACTAAAGAGCTCCAGGTGTCTGCATCCATTTAGGGCTCCTGGAGAGAAATTCTTCTTTTCAAACATTTGTGTGGAGCCGTTTCCAGGAGATGATGCTAGGGGAGAGTCATTCTCCTGCAGGATCCATATTATCCAAACTTTTCTGCCCTTCAGGTGCTGTATGCAAACAGCTTCTCACCACCCGTGACTGCCTCCCTGCCTGCTGGAAAATTTGCCAATTGCATTTGAATGAGAGCAGCCCAGTCCTGAGAATCTGCTGCTTGGAGCATACCAGGCATCTCATTTTCCAACTGGAAAAGTCTTTTACCTTAGCCCTGCTGATGAGAATTAATTGAAGACACATGTTCACAAGACCCAGAGGACATGTGTGTAAAGCATTCAGTGAGAAGATCAAGACTAACTCACACCAAGAATCCATGTGCTTAACCAGCATCACCTGTACTGCTGACTGCAGACATGCAGGAGTGCCTCAGAGTGCCAGGACACCCAGTTTTCATGGTAGCCACGTTGGGAACAGCCCTGGCTGGCCCTGGGTGTGTTTCCAGCCATCACCTCCCTGGAGATGCAGGCAGTGGTGTTTGCTGAATGACAGGAGCAGCCTCTGATCAGAGAGGGGGCCCAGGTCTGCTGGGACAGGCGATGGCATGAGCAGAATCCACTAGCAGGCAGCTAATGCAGAGGATGAGCAAAGCAGGCAGTAACTGCAGCTACACAGGGCTGTATCAGCTGGGAGGTGTTCCCAGGGGCAGGGTGGGCTCTGCTGAGGCTTTCAGAGGGATGGCAGCTGCCAGCCTGCTCCCTGTCTGTCCCAGCCACGTGCTGTGAGACGCTGGCTACAGCTGGGAGGGTCCTACAGCCCTGTGTCAGTGGGGAGGGCAGACACCCTCTGTGAGGTGCCAGCCATGGAAAGGGCCTTTCCAGAAGGTCAGCGCAGGGACAGATGGAAAATGGTCTTTATTTAGCTTGGAAAGCTTTCCCTTTGGGTGGATCTAGCATAAAGGTGGGCATCCCTCCCATGCCCTTTCCAAAACAAGGCAGCAAATAGAACAAAACTAAAATAAGAAAACCTCAATCACACCTGATCAAACAGAATATTTAACTCAACCTAAGAGAAAATATTTTATTTTCATGTGTTTCACTTATGGTATTTTTGATTAATTTGTTTTTTTTAAAATCTAAGCTCGTGTACTAATTCAAAAATAGTAAATTCAACATTTCGTAGTGGGACAGCAGATCAACACAAAAAACAGAACTTTCTCAACTCAAAGTGTGTGTGTTATATTCTTTTAAAATGTTTATTCACCATTTTTTTCCCTCCAATATTATCCACTGAATGTGATCCTAATTAATAAACAGCCCCAGACACTGTGAGTTTGGCTATACTGCCTTTCCACTAGACCAGTGACCAACTCATAAGTCAGCCACTGTTACTGGTGCCACTGCTGAGAAAAGGGATCTTCTGATATTTCACCAGCATTTCTGAGACTGTCTGGGAAGTTTGCTCACTGGCCTGCCAAAGATAAGACCAAATTTTTAAAACCTGAAGGTCACAAATCAGGCTTTTGGGCAGCTGAAGAGAATGTCCTAGGCTGTGAGGGTGCATGAACCAGCACTGATATACTGCTGTAGTCTTGGTCCTGCCAGTGGATGCTTCCTACAAAGGGACAGAGTAGGTAGAAAATATGGATTTTGCCTCATCAGGGCTCACCAGAGCTCATCTGGAGGCCTCCTTGAGCAGTCCAAGGGAGACCTGTCTACTTTGAGCTAGTTTGCACATGAAGTTAAAGCAAGTTAAGCCCAAGTGTCAATTTAAAGCACGGTTGATCAAAGCACAGAAACACAAGGCAGCATTACTCCAAGCTAAGAATTCACCCTGCTGTCAAGTGTCTCCTCAGCACCTCTCCCAGGCACTGTGATCTTTCTGTGGCTGTCACCAGCTGAGAGCCAGAGCACGGAGGGGATGCTCCACTGATGGTGCCTTTGACACACACCAATGAGCACAAGTGAGTCTAAAACTGGGGAAGGCTGGGAGGAAGCCCTGGATCCCCCAGCCCTCCTTGCCCCTTGGGCAGCAGGAACAGCAATCCCTCTACTTGCTGCTGTGGGGAACATGTGCTGCACAGACATGGCTGAAAAATGTGGTGAGTACTCATCCAAAAACCCAGTGCAGAGTGAACTGCTTTAAAACTGAGATTTTAAGAAAATAGTTTCATTGCTTGAAAAGTTCCTAGTCCCAAAAAAAGAATTATTGCTCAGTTTCTGTAAAAAAAAAAAAAAGGCAGTAAAAGCATCAAATCCCAAATGCCAAATGTAGGCCTTATCCAACTATATTTATATAGAAAATACTCCTCATTTTCCTGTCTGGTTTGAAGCTGAAGACACCTTGTCTTGCTCACTGACAAAAGTGCACCTCAAGAACTTCCTCTCACTTCCAAGGAAAACAACATTGGATACTCACCCAGGAGCATCTTTGCACCTCTGCCTACTATGGATTTTTGCCACTGGCTTTAAGGGTAGCAAGAGCCAGCACAGCACCCCCAACACAAGCATTTGGAACTGGTTTGCTCTGGATCCTGCTCCTCACTTGGTAGGGATTAGGAAGGAGAGGTGTTTAAAGCTGTGGGTTGGCGGGATGAGCTGGGGCTGCCTCTGGGTGCAGGAGTGGCTGGAGGCAGCCCCAGGGAGAGAACTTAGAGACAGCAGCACTGCCCCTGCCAGAAGTGTGTCCCACAGCATGGCATTGTCCCCTTCTCCCAAGGGTTTGTACTCCAGCTTCATCTTCAGAAGCCTCCTCAGATGGCAGGAGGCACCTCTGCCCTGGGCCCTGGGAAGCATAGCCCCTACTTTGGAAAGAAAAACCCTTTCACAGCTGGCTGGTGTAAGGCATGAGAGGCTGCATATCATGGCACAAAGCTGCTGCTTGAGGCCTGTTTAATACCCTTACGTCAACAGCTTCCTCCTGGTTCTCCCAGGCACCAGTGGTGTAAATGCAGTCCAGCCCACAGCACAGGAGTGTGCTCTTGGCCAGGACAGCTGCAAGTGGTCTCCCAAAGCAAAGATAAAGCCTGAACCACTTGGACCAAAGCCATGAGCAGCTTTGGGAAGTCCTCGGTATTGATGCTTGCAGCTGGGCCAAAAGTGTCCTGGCAGCAGTGTGCTCCTGGCCCTGCCCCAAGCAGCACCTTCCCCAAGAAGGCAGGTCCAAGAGGCTGGGAATGACATCTCTGCTGAGCTTTAATGGGCTGTCTGGGGGCACATCACAGGCTGCACAGGAAGAAGTGCTCAGGCCTGCCAGGGTGACTTCTCCCCTCCACACTGCAGGCCTCCCTTTGGGACTGTGGAGTGAAAACTGTTCCATCTCTCCATCTGCTTCTGCTCCCTCCTCACATGCTAGCAGCCATTCTGCTGCTCGAGGTGGCATCTGAGCCTGCTTCAGAGCTGGAGCAGAGGCATATGAAAGCTGAGTTATGGAGAGACTCCTGACAGGCTGGCAGCAGCCTCAGTGACTCACTAACTTGTGATTTCCTCTGTGGTGGTTTTCCAGCACAGCTGCTCCCGGCCGCAGCACATGGCGAGTGCTGGCAGAGTGAGCACCGTGTCATTTCTCAGAAGGCCAGGCTATGTGGGCAACCTGTGCATTGCTCATGCAGATCCCCACAACAAACTCTAGTAATTGCCTCAGAGGATAACAGGCCATAAATCTGGGCAGCTGCACATGTGAGGCACGCATGGTCTGGCTCCTGGAATCAAAGCGCGTGTGTTTTTGCTGTTTGCAGGGGCTGAATGTGTTTCTCATTCTGGATTCCCCTTTTCAGAGGAAACTCCCTCCAACCCCCTCACTTCTCTCATCCTCTTTACGAGAGGACCTCAGGCACTCTGGAAACATGGGAGAGGTTTATACCACTCCTGTGAGACATCTCACAACTTCTTCATGCCATTTGACACACGAGGAAGCTGCACACAGTAATTTTTTACACAGAACTTGCAGGAGATGCTGAATGAAGTAAACGATAATTTTCTGGTTTCCTGGCCCCATAGTTTTTTCTGCAGGTTTGAAATCATAGCATTTTTTTGTCCACAAATTTGATTACAAAACACCCAGACTGCTTGGGTTACAAGCTTATTTGCAAACCTGAAACTTAGTTCTAGGGTCAATACCTATTTTGTGCAAACCCAAGGCTAAGGTTTGAGTGAAAGAAGAAAGAAATCTTTTTACTCACAACTCCATGGAGGAAAAAAAATGAAATTTAAAGAGGCTTTGTCAAACAAAACCTAACCTGGCCGGTCCAGGAACCCCACACAAAAGGGCATTGTGCTCTGCTTAAGAAACAGCAAGTCCAGTCTGTCAAGACTGTGTCCTGTACTGCCAGTGCTCAAGAAAGTTGGACTCAGGTAGCCAAATAACCTGATGACTTCATGTCTGAGAGCTGGGTAAAAAGTATCTTTCTGCCTCCTTTCCCTTCCCACTTATTTACAGGAGGGACTCTGCAGGACAGATCAGACTCAAACACAGCTGACAGGAGCCAGAGGGACCAATCAGCAATGGAACTGCAGCAGGGACCTGCTTACCCACAGGGCTGGCTATGAACAGCTATGAGCATGGGGAGTAAGAAAAAAAAGGGTGGTCATTGAGATCAGCAGCTGGAAGCACAAATGCACTGGGATGGTTCTGCCCTGTGGCAGTGCAGCCCAACAGTGCAGGGCCCCAGGAGCCGTGCTGGGGGTGGCACTTGGAGGTGTCCAGCATCCTGCTGCTCCTGGGGCCATGGGCAGAGGGCACAGGAGTGTGGCTGCCTGGGCTGTCCCTCCCAGCTGCTCAGGGAATGCTCTCTGGAGGATGCTGTCCTTATTTCTCCAGGACTGCTGGGGTTTCCTGGCTTGACATGCTATTGCACATCCCTCTCTCCTCAACATCTAGCAGTGCCCTCATATATTTAATTTGCTGCCTAGAGCTCCAACAAAACACTGAGCAGGTATCTTAGCAGGGGTTTGCACTTCAGTGCCACAGTAAGGAGCCCTAGGAATGGACTCTGTTCCTTGGAAGCAAATTAGTGCCTGTTCCCCTCTGACAGTGAAACCAACCCTATGGAAACAAAGGCAGCAGCTGAGATATCCCCATGCAGCACGTGTGCACATCACCTGGATGGTGTTCATAACAGCCTTCTATGAGCATCCTGGGAACCTGCAGCATTCAAAGGGCTGCCAGCATCAAGATTTCTGTCCAGCCCATTGCCAAGACCTCCATGCTAAACGAGTGACCTCCCTGCTGCATGTTGCATGTGGCCTGGTCTCTCCCTGATGTGCTCTTTTCCCGTAATGTACCTGAGACTTCGAGCCATGCTTTAAATAAAACAGCTGTCCTGACCACTTATAAGAAGGCAGGGAATGCAGCCACACTTTTCCAGCTCTGGAAACCACATGAAAAGCCCTACAGGCAACTTTCCCCAGCATTCCCACTCTCCTTCATACAGGCTAATCCCAAGAAAAGCTCAGCCAGAAAAAGATTTGCAGAGCTGCATGCCATAAATCCAGGGTTTCACTAACATTTGCCAAAGGGTTTTCCCTCTTCTAGGAGGGTGTCTAAATCATCCTTGATGATTTAGGCGAGTTTTTTAGGGAAGATGATTAAGTTAGGGAACAAAAACCACCAGGTCTCTATAGTCAACAGTATTTCTTTTCTGTTTCTTCCTGATGAAACTGTTAGTTGTATTTCCAAATCCCTCAGAGGAGGAGCCTTCCTATCCCTTACTTTTCATTCTTTCTGATATTCTTCTCTTTTGTTTTCAGTTTTTGTTTTGCATTTTACTGCTGTCAAGCACGGGAGAAATACTGTTTCATTTGTAGCTCTAATTACCTCTCTGGTGTCAATACAAGACTGTTGGTCCAATCTAGTTTGTAGCCTGTGAAAAGTCCCCTAGAACACAGCAGGATGAAACCTGCAGGTCATACAGGAACAATTTTAACTGTCTAAGCTAAGCAGAAAACAAAGCCTTTTCTATAAGGTTTCAGGAAAAAGCTACAGTTTTAACAGGGAATTCCATCTCCATGGGTGAATTTGTGGATAATTTAAAAAATATAGAAAAATAAGCACTTCCTGCCTAGAGATCACTGAAATGGAAAGCACTCCCACCACAAGCATTGCTTTTTCAACTGAGCTAACATTGTGCTGTGGAAGTGAAAATGGAGGATGGCTTCTTGGATGTGGGACATTTAACAGGACTAAAGTTTGGGGCTGCAGCAAAACCTGCTGAGAGGTTCCTGTACCACAGCTCAAGTGGGTTGACTATGTAAGACAGACCTGTGGTGTCAAAGCAACCTCCAGAAGTTTTGGGAGAAAGGACTGGGAGCACACACAGGCTAGATATGGAATTTCTGGCCTTGGCAGAGTTAGGGCACAAGCCACCCATTCAACTGAGGGCCTTGAGGAGAGGGGCTTGATCCCTGAGGGTTTGTCCCATGGCCTTGGAGGACCCTGGGATTCCCTCCAGAATGGAGCCCAGAACGGGGGGGGGGGTGGCTGGCAAACTTTTACTATGCCCTGGCCCCCACCCTGGCCATTTCCACAGCCATTTGCAATCTTTGTAAAGGACCTGGATGGGCCCCTGTGGCCTTAGGGCTCTCCTTTCCTGCTGCACAAGAGGTGAGAAGGATGGGTTTTGTTCAGCAGCTGGGCTGGCCAGGGATGTGGGGCACACTGAGAATGGGGGGCTGCAGGCTGCTGTGCCCTCCCAGGTGCCAGTCACCTCTCTCATATCAGTCTCTGCCACCTGTGCAAAAATCCCATAATCCACATGGAATAAACATCATTTGCTACTTTAATAAGGCCATTACCAAATGGTTTATTTACTTTCTTATGCACTACTTGCTTCCTCCCCTGCTTTTGGGCTTCATGAGTAATTTTTCTCTCTCTGGATTAAAAAGATTTGTTTTTCTGGTAGATGCAGTAAAATTGCATTTTGTTCCTGCTCTATTATGTGGGCTTCCTATTTGCCATTAAGCCTGTTCATCACTTTTAATGGCTGTTCCTTTCTCTCCTCACAACAGGATGGATGAGGAGTATGGCCATATCCTGAGCGACCAGAGACCTTCCTCTCAGAGTTGTTCCAGAGCAGAGGCTCATCAGTTGCTGCCACACTGTGATTGCTGCTCTGTGTTGGCTCATTTATCCCCTCTTGCCCTTTTCCACAGCAGGGCTCTTTGTCATCTCATCTCTAGTAACAGAACCAGGGCTAGAACTCCTTTTTTTTTTTTTTTCCCCAAACTAGTATTACACAAAGCTGATTTCACATTTGGAGGCAGAACTCATTCTCTTCTCCTCGTATTTAAGTTCAGCTGTGAGAAAAAACTGTAGAGAGTGGGAATGTATGTGACATGGGAAAGTGTGACAGCAGTCAGTAATGTCCCCTGCAGCAAAGCTGGCTCCAGTGTGGTCTCAAGCAGTGCTCAGCCCCCTGCAGTGAGCTGCTCTGCCAGGGCTGGCTTAAAGGATAGACCAAGCAGGCGTCTACCCACCCCCAGGAAAAGCCTGGGCTGCTAAAAAGCAAGCTTGCTGAAGTAAAAATATTTATTCTCAATTTCCTGTTAAATTTGGCAGGAACAATGAATTTTTTCTTGTAGTATTTTATTAGGAGATAGGGATTTAATGGGAAAACCCAGCAAAACAATCTGCCTCCCCAGGAAACAGGGTAAGTCCAGGGTGACATTTCTGTCTCACAGCTTTAACAAGGACACATCCCCAAGCTTTACCCTTGGACACTGTGGAGAAACCTCTGATCCCGTGGTAGGAGGCACAGCTTCACACCCAGAGGGACCTTAGCAACAAGCCCCTCAAAAATACCTTGAGGAATGGCATTTAGGGAAATAAACGCCTCTGGCAAGAGCAGCTGCAGCTCTAAGGTCACCACATAAGCCCAGTGGGCTGGCACTACCCTGCTCTTTCCAGACTCACAGCCAAGCTTTCAGACAGCAGCACAAATGCAATCCTGAAACGGCCCCTGGCTTGCAGCAGGCTGTGAGGGCAGGACACAGTGGCTTCTTTTCTAGTTGGGAAAAAAAGCTGGAGTGAAATACCTTCATGTTGCTTTGAAAAAAATTGGTAAATTAGTTGTTTTCCCTACTTTCCTTTAAAGCACCAGAATGAAGTTAAAATAGGAGCATGCATCAGTGATGTGAATGTGACAACAGACACTGGGGACCTCCCCACTTTGGGCTGGTTTTAAATCTAGTGCTTTGTATGAAATATTACAGTGTGATTCATCATAGAGTCAATTAGGCTTCAATCCAGCTGCAGATTTATCCACTCAATGGTTAAACCTGTCCTGGTTGCTAATGACCTCCTAATAAGTCAGGTACTGGTGTTTTGTTCTAATTTAGAACATTTAAGTCCTACCTCAAGCTATTAACATGAAGTGAAGGTTGGTTTGTGACACGGGGAAGCAATATAAAGCTATCAGCATTCATTTTGCTTTGGGCAATATGAAAGCTGTCACACTTACCATGCCACCAGCACCTTGCAGGATGGGTCAGAGGAGCTGACACTGCATGTATCCCCCAAAATACAGTTCATCTGAGAAAAGCTTTAGATAGCTCCCTGCCATCTCTTTTCACCAAGGTACTTCACCTTCCCCAAACCTTTCCCCTCAGAGCCTTTTTCCTTGGGAGCATAAGGCTGTTTGCAGTAGGAGAGGGCAGTGAGCTGGAGGCTGTGTATCCCCAGAGACCCCCCTGAGTCAGTCCTAGATCAGACACCACCCACAGAGGTTTATCTCCATTTTCTATTTGGAGCCTCTCATTAAAGTCAATCACTTTTCTGCTGCCCTGAGAATGATCTCAGAGACTCTCCTCTCACCTCCCTTTCTTCCCATCCCTAACACAGAAGCTTCTGGACTGTAGCCAAGGAAGGAAAGCTCCCCTCCCCACAAGAGCTCCCCATCTCAGAGCAGCCCATCTCCCTCTGGGGAGCAGCCAGACTGCTTCCCTTCCCCCTGCCCCAGCACCTTTCTGGCCAGTACAGCAGTAACTCACCCTTCTCAGGTCACATCAACTACTCTTAATGCAACACGCCCATGGGCCTTATATTCCAATTTTGCAGTCCCTGCTCTTGGTTTAAACACAGCTGCTCTCACCAGGCACAGCTGAAGGCCAGTGAGATCTTGGCTCAACACCAAGGGACTCAGAGCACTGCAAGTCTGTGAACAGCCACCATGCAGGAGCTCACCCTGCTCACACTCTCCCTGCACTGGGGCCAAGCTCCTTATTGCCCTCCTCAAAGATCAGTCCCTTTTAGCTCAGTCTGCAGAGCATGAATGCACTGACTACAGAGCCCTTTTAGCAAGCAGCTGTGTGAATACTCTGGATCCTGCAGGAAATCTGGGGAGCACTAGCAGATGTACATGGGGAGAGAAAAGGGACTTGCAAGGAATGAGGATTTACTTGAGAAATACACACCCATCCCTCTGGCAGCTCAGGGAATGCTAAATAAAAGCTTAGTGTTAGCAGGAAAGCAGCTGGCTTGTGCACAAGGGAGGAAATCCTGCTGCGACCTGGGAGCCTTCCACTGCCCACTGGGGAAAGTAGTCAGGCCTTTGTGCACAGCAGGAGAGACCATCAGTGAGCTCTCTCCTGAATTTCCAGCTGGCATGGCCTGAGCCAACATAACCCCGTGCCCCAGAGCATGTCTCTGTGGGTAGACCTGCAAGGTCAGGCTGTGCCACCCCTGTCTGGCACTCCTGCCCCGGGGGCCTGGCTCCAGAGAGGCTGTGTGTGCCCCAGGGTGCCACTGCCATGCAGTCAGGGAGGAATTTTCACCTTTACTTAGCTTGCTGGAAACCAATTGTGAATACAATGGAAAGTTTCATGCTGTGCAAAAAACTCCTTCCCATAAAGCAAACATCTACAGATGGAAAGTTTTCATCCTGTCCAATGCCAGAGCTGGGAAAGTAGGGCTGCACAGCCACACCAGGAAAGAAAACCCTGCAGATTACTGTGCCCAGGATGCAAGGGAGAGAAGACAGGGAGGCAAGTGTGGTGGACTGAGACCACCCTGTAGAAGTCTCATTTACACTTGTGACCCAGTACACCCCAGAGTGCAGTCCAAAGTGCAGGTCTGGGTCCCTGTGACCTGCATGGGCTAATAACGGGGTGCCTTCATTTGAAAGGATCCCCCCTTTTCAACTTCATCGAATTTGTGTATTTAATGGCTTCAAAGTCACTTGTGCTAATGGGCTAACTTACCTGGTGAACAAGATCACCATCACTGCACCAGAGCCTGCAGCAAAGTCAATATTGACCGAGCTGGCCTGGCTGCATCCTGCCTGGCCAGGACTCCCAGGTGTGCAGCAAGGTTCTCCTCCAGGAACTGCTCAGGTGGGGACCAGTGGAGATCAGAACCAGGAGCCACAGAGCGTGTTAGACAGGGACAGTCTAGGGAGCAACGTGGGGTTTCACAGCTCCAGACACAAGCAGCTCTGTTGGCTACCAACAAATAGGAAAAGCTGTGCATGCAAATCACTGTCAGACCAATGTATGCATTATTGATTTTAATAATCAGACACAACTGGAGACAGCCATCGAGTAATTATTCCCATATTACAAGAGAACACACATAAGCCATGGGACATGACAGCTCTGCTGATGAAATGATCTGTAGCTTTCCTTTCTGCCTCATGCTATTTTTCACTTGTGCCTCCATCCCAAACACATGTTCATGTTCTAAGTGCTCTGAGGCTTTCTGTGCAGAGCTCTCAGGCAGAAAGGGCAGTCCTAGGGGTGCAGACAGTCCCACTGGAGCCAGTGCCGGCCCCCAACCCAAACATCACGCCTGGCTGTGGTTCACCTCTCCTTAGACACTGCTCAGGGGTCCTGCAGCACACTGAAATACTCCCCCAGGGTCAGACACAAAACAAGCAGAGGCAGGAGGCCAGATGCACACCAGCTCCCCAGAAACACGTTGTGTGGTGCAGGGGTCTCGTGCACAGATGGAAAGACAGTGTTGGGTAGTTTAAGTGAGGGATCAAGCACTGCAAACAGCAAACTTCCAAAAAGGCAGCTGCTACAAATAGTTTGCAAGCGGCCTCTGCACTGAAACAGCACTTGAGCAGCCCTGAATGATAAATGTTGAAAGGAAAAGTCAGTTCAAAGAGAAACCCTGGTCCTCCCACAGGAAAAAACCCTTGGAGGGAAAGAGATAAAGATCATAAACAATTAAAGAGCAATGGTTATTGAGTACACTACCCCTGTGATTAGAGCTCCTGAATCTGTTTATCAGGAATGGGATGGGTGCAGTGAATACTGCATAGCCAGAAGCATCCAAATTGTTGATGAATCATGAAGGGCCCTGTCAAAACAGAGATGGTGTACAAATGGAAACTCTAGTGTCCCTAGCACTACTGGCTGCTCCAAACAGGAAACCTGTAGTGTGAATTTTATGGTGAACATCTATCTCCAGCATTTAGCTCTGCCCTTCAGAGTTAAGACAGGAGAAGTGAGTTTGTTCAGCCAGAGCCTTTTCTGAGTCCACCACAGAGAACAGGATTTGTGGTGAGATCTGTTTTTAGGCTGGACTGAATGGTTAACCAGTCTGATTAATAAATGCCAGAAGAAGGAAATAACAGGCAAGTTAAACAGAAGAGAAAAATGTCCCCCTACGTGGCTAGATAGCAGAAGTTTACAAGAATTCTGTGTCTCGTGGATAATTCTCCCCAGCTCTTACTTAACACTGTTTTAGAAGACATGATTACAGCATCTCTGAAGTACAGAGGTGGTGGGATTTTCCATATCAGCATGTTCCTGGAGGTTCCCAGCCATTTCCTTCTCTCTTCTCCCTTCCTGGAGGAAATGAAAGATGGGACACATGCCAGCTGGAAGGAGTCCTTACCTCAGCAGTATTATCTGATAAAGGATGGTTGGTCATAAAACACTTCTTTTGTTTCTTGGGAAAGTATTCTATTTTAATCAATTTGCTATTAAAAAAAATTATTTCACAACTTCTTATAGGAAGCAGCTGCCGTTTTTCTATCTGTGGAAGAACAGAGACACCCAAGGACTTGTCTGAGTTTGTAAGAAGCTCTGTGAAGCTCTGTGCTGCAGGCAAGAGAGGTGATTCTAGGTATATTAAAAAAAAAAAAAAATTAAAAAAAAAAAAATCCAAACCAAAATGGTGGAACATGCAGTGGATGGAAGTTTGGGGGAAGATTTTAATGCCTGTGATCCACACTAACCCATCTGCCACCCTTATGTGATGATGGTTTTGAGTGTTTAAGAAGCAGAACCTCTGTTCTTCATGCTTGGGAAGAGAGTTCCCGAGTGTTACACAGAGCGTGGCTGCAGTGAAGCTGGCTGCAGGACTTGTGGAGATGCAGGAACAGTCACTGCTGTAAAACTCTCTGGCTCAGATACCATCAGGGGCAGATGAAGGTCCTCCTGGGCCATCTGTCCCATCATTACCTTGCATTTTGGAGCTCTGGGCCACAGTGACAAGCCCACTAAAAGCAATTCCCAATTTCAGGTTACCCAGTGTTTTCACACACGTGGCCATCACAGCACTGCCTACAGCAGTCACTGTTAATCAGGTTAAAGTCATGTAGGTATGTGGGGACTTAGTCCTTACACATATATACTGGCTTTCCATTTTTTAGCCAGGATCTCTGTATAAAAAGCTGGAAAAGCAAGAGGATAACATGAAACTGAGCCTGCTCCTGCTAGAATTCCTGGTGAGTTTAGACTAGTGGGAATGTGAAAATATGCTCCATAAAATAGCAAAAAAGTCTGCTATTTCTAGAGATTTTTCTCCCCACGCTGCTTACTCCAGCCTCCTCTCCCAGGGCAGACTAAAAGATGGCTCCTGGCTGGTCCTGCCCACTGAGCCACTGAAACTGATGAACCGGAGGAAAGCCAGTGAGAAGTAATTCTGGGACTCTGCGGTCTATTTCTGCTAGACAAAAGCCGATTGCTCCAGCTCCATGCTGAACACAAGCACAGCCTGGCCCGTCCCTGCCTCCAGCAGCTGCCACGTGCTCTGCCCACACAGAGGCCGTGGCTGGTGCCCGGCAGGCACTGGGGGCACAGGATCCTGCCTGGGACAGCCTCAATGAGGCTCTTGTCCCATTCAGCCTTGTGCTCATCCTGGAGCCCTCTGCTCATCCTGACACAAGCCGGGGAATGAAAAACATGACAAGGCACAGGAGATTTTGCTGTACGAGCAGAAAGGATGCGGAGATTATTGCTGTGCTCTTCCAGCTCAGAGAATTCCGCTGGAAAGGAAAGGATAGAAACTGCTTAAGAACAATGAGGTCCCAAGTATCTAACAATAAACTCAACAGTAAAGTCAAAAAGGCAAAATTCAAGGTATTTACCTGCACTGTCAACTGCTGGAGCACATGGAGAGCCAAAGCTGGGTGTCTAACAGGGAGATTGACACTGACCTTTAACGCTGCTGAAAAAAGTAAGAAAGTTGCAGAATAATATGTTCAGTGATTCTTTTCTTCAGCTAATTATTTATTTTTGTTTACCTATTAGAATTATTTCTGTAGTGTGGTTGAGCCTTGTTTTGGAAGCAGTCTTCAAGCTCAATGCAGACACTTGATATTCAAAGTTGGAGTAGTCTGGGTATGTTGGATTGGACACATAAACCAGGTGTCATGATTTCTTTGGCCAAATGAATGCAAATCTTGGAAACACTTCAAATGGTCTTTTTTATAGGTTTCAAACTCACTTTAGATAAACATTTGCTAATGACTTCAAATTGACCATGCCAGTAAGCTCATTTGATAAAAAGGCAAGAGAAAATGCATACAAAAGGATTGCAAGTACTGCAGTCAGTTCAAACACAGATCCAAGCAGACCATGACTTAAGGAGAGCTCTGTCTGATGACACAAAAGTTCAGAGTGTCCTTCTAAGATCACTCATCATTTCCTTAGCCTGCCATGGCTACCACGTGCTGAAATCTGCAGTCTGGGAGTCCCAGGGCCCTGGGCAGCTTTGTCATCACAGGCTCTTATCACTGGGGATGTACCAAGCATCCCTGCAAACGCACAAGGCCTGCCTCAGCAAGGGAGTCCTGCATCAGAGTGTGCTCATGAGCTCATCTGTCCTCTCAAACAAATTAATCTGAAGTATTAGTCACTGTGCCAAAGGATTGATCTGCCCTGCTCTGGGAGCACACACATGCCTGGGAAGCACCAACTCCAGTCCTGCAGTGGTGCCTGGATGTCTCCTTGCAGGCTGCAGCACTTCCACATCATCCAGAAACTCTGCTGCCTGTAGCTACAAGCACTTTGCCTGGCTTTCATTTCTGTGTAAAGCACCCATGTCACTAATGTACTCACTGCACCCCTCAGTCCTGTGGCTCAACAGGACCTACAACAGAAATGAGCCAGAGGTTGCAGAGCGATTCACACAGTGAGTGAACATTTTACATTTTCAGCCTAAAAATATATTTGTATAAAATCCTTTTGATGATCTTCTCCATAAGCACTGTTTGCTCCCCATTGCCTGGCTGCAAGGGAAGGTGGAGAACCTCATGCAAACATGAGATGACAAGATCTACTACTCTCATAGAGTGCTGCAGCTCTTCCATAAACACCAAAAAACCCACAGATAACTATAGGAACTTTCCAATGTCAGAAATTAAAGGAGTAAAGCCTCAAGAGCAATGAAAATTTGTAAAATCTCTGAATAAAGAAGCCTGTCCTCAGAGCCTTCACCCCAAACTGCCCATGCCCTCTGCAACCCCTGAGTCCCCAGCCCTGGCAGCTGAGCACAGCACTGCCAGGGAGGACAGTCCTGCATGAGAGAGGGGATGAGCCTGAGCCCAGGCAGTCACCCTCATCCAAAAGGAGATGCTCAGAGCCCAGATGGCTCTGTCCATACAGCCTCTGGCTGGCCCTTAGTGACACACAGCACCAGGCACACCAAGGAGAGGAGCTGTAGGTGCAGCAAAGGCCACATTCACAATAAAATCTCACAAGCACACATTTTATCTCTCAGTAATAACATCAAGCTCCTTTCATTAGACACCTACTTTTTTATTTTCAGTCTATCTGTAAAAACATGATGTCTTTTTTTGTGACATGGTGGAAAGGAAAGCACACAGAGCCTGATATT
Organism: Agelaius tricolor; assembly: GCF_023055355.1. Taxonomy (NCBI): domain Eukaryota; kingdom Metazoa; phylum Chordata; class Aves; order Passeriformes; family Icteridae; genus Agelaius; species Agelaius tricolor. The sequence continues at coordinate 14,598,330 of NW_027269272.1, forward strand.
TAAAGTGTAAGACATGTTGGTTTAATCCTGTCAGGACTTTAATGTAGATTACGTAGGGACAGGCAATGACCAGAGGGAGGGAGAGAGGTGTAAATAATCCAGAGGAGTGCGGACTTGTTGGCAGGGTGGATTTATGTCCTGTCTTAATAAAGTGTCCTTTCATCTCTGGAACCTGGGCTCAGAAGCCAGTCTAGACAGGAATTAATGGGGCTCCTTCTCCACTTACAGATCTCAAGGTTTCCCAACACTGAGACCTCAATCAGCCATGGATACTGTTTTTTGCAATGAGCTTTTAAACACAAGTTCTGACCATTTGCCGAAAAGAGTCTGCTGCTAGGCCAGGAGACAAATTAAACTCACTTTCTACTTTTTTATGTGATTACTTTTTCTAGCTTTTTTATGTGATTTCCACCCTAAGATGAAGCCAAGCAATTGTGAGCCTGTTCTAAAGAGATGGAGTAGGGCATGCCAAGAAGATATTAGTGTGCATTGGTATGGACTGGGACTTGGTTCTGCCTGGAAACCATGCCCAGGAGCATGAGTTACTCAGGGCAATATAGCACTAAGGCCTGCAGATGCTGAGCTGTGTGAAGTCTCCTGTTGTGAAGGGAAATTGTTGACTTCTTTTCTACTTGTAGTAAACCTTCCCTTCTGTTTATTTGTGTCCCTTAGGGATCCAAAAGAGTAGGTGGGGATGGAGCATTCAAAAGCATTTCTGGTAAAGGATCTGGGATTTCACTGGAGTGTGCAGTCAAGAGAAGCAAAGAAAGCTGTGAGCAAAAGAGTACATGGCCAGTGGGATTTAAAGCATTTAAAGCAAAATTCTTTGGAGAAAGGTTTGTTAAGGATTATAATTTCTTGATCTCTTAAATTGCTTTTCCTGGGAAAAGGTCACGTCTTAATCTCTCATCTCCAGCTATGGACAAGGACCCCCAAATGCAGAGAGATTCAGCTCCTAATTTTACATGTGTTTAATCTTCAACAACAGGACACGGGGAACAGCAGGATGCACTGCCAGCTTTTAGGGAGCCCTTTTATTATGCAAAATTTGGATCTTGTCTAAGTACAAGGCCTCCAACGAGTAAAGACAGAGCCAGTTAAAGGAAAGGAATAGGAGAACAAAGTGGTCTCCAAAGGCACAGCAAGAGGTAAGAGCCCACTGTATGCAGTGATGGACAATGTGACAGGTTCTCTTCCCAGGGTATTTCTTCTACAGACATTTGGACAGTACAGACAGAAGTGGCCAAAGAACTTCCTTCTGGGAGCTCAATAGCTGCTGGCTAGGCAGAAGGACTGTAATTTGTAAACTCTTAAATTAAGATATACAAAAGTCACAGGCAATATGTAAGCAGTCCTCTGCATGATATTTTATTCTGTTTATATAGCTTAGCACTCAGAATGAAAAAACAATGTCTCGTTGTGATAGTTGCCCTGGGCTGCCTGCACCGTGCCAAGGGCAGCAGGAGCCCTCTCCTTCCTTCTCCTCTTCCCTGCAGGGTCAGTTTCTGCTCCTTGAGGATCCCGTGCCTCAGGAAGGAAGGGTGGCAGAACCTTTGTGTTTGAGGAATGATGGCTGCAGGATCATAGGTGATATGCCCAGCTCCATTCATTAAATAGCAATTGCCCTCTTTGTCCCAACCCAGGAATCTTCTGGGACTGCCTTGCAAAGCAGGAGCCTCTGCCAGGGAACCTGATTTAAACCAGCTCCAGGCCAAAATGCAGGATAGCTCCTGGCCTGATGAAAACCCAGGTGTTCTCCCTGTGCAAGAACCAGCAGTGAGACCCCGGGAGAGGAAGCACCCAGGCTCAGTTGGCTCACTTCAGGATTATGCACCTTTATCACCTGCTGAGCTGTGCTGCCTGTCCCCAGTGGAGCTCCTCAGCTAGAGCAGGAAGTCTTACAGGGCTTGGAAGCAAGGGCATGGAAGAAGATCAAGGTCTGCCTTGTCATGCAGGGTTTTGCATATTAGTGGAATTAATTAGTGGAGCCTGATAATAAAGAGCAGTAATAAAGTGCATTAGACCATCCTGTGCCTCCAGAGCTGTGCTGAGCCAGGCTGTGGCAGGCTCTGGGCTCTCCTAGCTCATATCTCAATCTGTAGCCAGAGCACAGCAGCAGCCAGGGAGATCCAAAGCAGATGCAGCCTCTCAGCCTGAAGCAGAGCTGATATCAACCAGCACAGCCTTGCTCTCCCAGCCACTTGCCTGGGCCAGCCATGACTAAGTTGGAGCACAAAGCAGTGCAGGAATGTGCAGGGTGAGCTTTACCCCTCACTGCTTCAGTCTCAAACATGTGTCCCTCCATGAAGGCAGGCTGTGCTTCCTTCTGCCAGGTCCCAGTCTACAGAAAATTCATAAACTGGCACAGACTCTTCTGAGATTGTGGTTTGGGCTCTGTGCTGGCCAGCCTTTGGTTCACAGCTTCAGTCTTGCCCAGGGCTGGGTGTGGAAAGAGCAGAGCCAGGGTGGCAAGAGCTCTGTGGAATAGAGGAGAAATTCCCCATTACACACCCCCTCCTAAGAGCTCACATGGCTATCTAGGACTTCCCACTCCCTGTTAGGTAAGGAGGACACAGAGGTGGATAGTGTTTCATGTGTTGGGACAGCTGTGGATGACACAACCAGCCATGCTCTGTACCACTGGCGAGGGTCTGGCTGCTACCCCCACACCCTCTCACTGCCCTGCAGCCCCCTCCATCCCCTCAGGAAAAGGTGTTGCCTTGGAGATGTGTCAGTAAAGGACCAGCCTGCAAGGTCTGTGCTCACAACTCTTTTGGCATCTGCATCTGTTCTCTGCTGGGCTAGTGAAGGTGACAGGGACAAGACCTGAGGCAGTTTTTCACAGCAGTGTCTCTGCAGTTGTTGAGCCCAGTGACTGGCAGTACTGCATGCACTCAAGGCAGCCCTGTCTCCTGTCAATGCCATGGGGCTGTCACCTGGTACATCACTGACACCTGTCCCCATGTGCCCCCTGCCTGCAGCTCTGCCACTGCCTGGGCACAGGGCTGAGGAGGGGCTGGGCTGTCAAAGGAGCCCTTTGGGTTTATGGCCCCCCAGACTGCACAAGCAATTTGCACAACTGAGCAAGATGCCGCCCATTGTGGACCAAAGGGGACTGGCCTGAGCTCTTCCTCCCACCTGCACTGGCCCCTCCAGTGTCTTGCAGATGCTAATGGGCTGTGGGGGAGGCTGCCTCCAGACTCAGGGATGCCTGCATGAATTTTCCTGGCTTCCTTAGATCTGACAGGCATTCATCAAGCAAAACTCAGAGCTGTGTGTCCACAGCAGCTGCAGGTGTTTGGAGCCCAGCTCCTGTGTTGGATCTAGCACTGCTGAGCTCTTGATGTATTGTTGGGAGGATGAGGGAAGGTAGGGAGTGAGGAAATGTGAAGACATCTAAAAAGTGTGAGTGGATGGACTCCACACTGTAATGAGACAAACACGGCCTGTGCCCTGGGAGCAAATCCAGCCCAGCAGAGGTAGCTGCTCTTGTCTAGGTTGGTCAGGATCAGAAGTGAGAGGAGCTGTAAAAGCCATGATGCTCCATAAACCATGCACACTTTACCTCTACCCTATCAAGATAAAGGGATCTGGGAGCAGTGGATCCCATGTCCACTTTCTTTAGTCTTCCTTAACACTTGACACTTCAGTCTCACTGTGAACCATCCACTCACCTATGAGGACAGTCCCCACTGACTCTCACCTCCCATCAAATGAAATGTGTCAGAATTTCCCAGTGAGGGCTGGGTGCTCTCTGAGGGTCTCTTCCAGGCTCCACAAAGTGCCATTCCAGGGCTGGCCTGCTGACTTGAGCACAGCATAATGACAAGGGAGAGTCCCAGCTCAGGGGAAGGGGTTCTTTGTTATCTTGGTAGGGAGAGACATGGGAGACCAGTGTTGGAAAAAGGAGTGGAGAGATGGATCCACAATCAGTGGGCAGCACTGGAGTCTCCCCAGATGGACCTGCATTCAGCCACTGACAACAGAACCTTTGGACCCAAAGAAACAACTCTTTCAGGAGTCTGAACCAAAGTGAGCTGAAAATTGTCGTTAATCACTGACCCCTGTGATGCTGAAAGTGCTGCATTAGGGAGGAGTTGAGTACATGAAACAAAAGCCTACAATTCCATTCCAACAGTGATTAAATTGACAGAGGTTGTGTCCTGCAATGCAGCATTATGGAAGACAAGGCAAACAAGATTAACCCACATTGACAAGGCATTTATCCATGGCTAAGAAGAGACCCATGCCACAGCATCTCTGTCCCACAAGTTTACACCAGCCCACAAGTGTCTAATCCCTCATGGCCTGTCAAGCTATTAGGCAAATCTCTGGCTCTCATTTGCCTAATCCAATAGCTCCCAGCTTCCTAAGAAAGACCTCCTAGGGGGCCTTAACAACCATGTTTGTTAGGCCTTATATAAGTAAACAAAGCTCTTAAAGCCAAACAGCTTCCTCTTCCATATGGGATCTCAACACTCTCTCAACCTGGAGATAAATCCAACCACACTCAGGGAAGGAGGATGTGTTTATAACAGGTTGAGTTCTGCCTCCACAACAAGCAGCATCTGAAGGATTTTGCCATCACCAGCTCTACACTTAACACTCCTTGCAGAGTTGCCAGGTGCCTTCATATCTTCAAGGATTTATTGCACAGCCATGAGGTCACAGTGCTCATTCCCTGTTCTGCCAGCTTCAGGAGGAATAAGCAGGGTAAAAGCATCCTTTCAAGACCAAGATGTTTTGTGTGCATGTGTGAACATCACCAGGAGACCAAACACTTTCACAGGTTTGTACACCTCAATCTACAAATGCTGTATCAGAAACCCTCTAAAATATAATTTTTCTGAATCCTACCACTGGCAGTGATACCTCTGACATTAAACAGGGTGCAGGTATTTGCTAGTCCTTGAATTTGAGGTCACCATCACCTCTGCTCTAGAGGTATATCCTTTCCCAGGTGTTTTAGCCAAAGATCCAAACTGTCTCCAAGCTCTCTGGATCTCCTGGGGCTGAGAGCTACTCTTATCTCTGACACATCATTAAAGATGTCCTTGACAATGTTGTTTGCTCCATAGACAGGAGAATCTTTAGGGAGGGTTCAGGCAGATGTTACTCAAGGCTTGACTGCCTACTTGTCTTTGCCAGGCTTCTGGGGATTTGGAAACTAGACTGAAAATAACACAGAAACAGGTTTCCTAAGGGGCCTTCCCACACAGCTCAGGTGAGGCTGAGGTCAGGAAGCCACAATCTCATTTTCTGCCACTTTCTCCACAAAGTGCATTTGCAAAGGCAGAGCTGAGAGAGCACATTTTAAGGAGAAACACACGGCCAACAACAGAGGTCCAGTGAACAGGAGCTGTAGGACAAACACCTCAGTGGATGAAAACCCAAGGGCTGTTACAGACAGTTCTGCACTGCCTGCCCTGACCTTAGGCAGTTTGGAGATGACCAGCTTGTGGAAGTAGCAGAAGAGCTCTGTGGAGAGGCCACAGGCAACACCTGAAGATGCAAGGATGAATCTTTGTCATGCTGTCAGGACTATTCCATCTCCACTTTGCTCTTCCACCATGCATGATAATTTCAAAGGCCAGGGCAAGACTGAAAAATGAGCATTTTCACCTGAAAATATTAAAAGGCTTCAAGAAAGGCTTTTTGGCCATTTGAACTGCCAGCCTCTGCACTTGCCCCAGTCTCCAGGGATGCAAGTATGAAACATTTCATGTTTTCCATCAGTCTGGAGTGGAGTTCCCTCAGAGACTGGTAGTGAGCAGGGACCTGATCTGGAACTGTAAATCCTTCACACCCACCAGCTGAGCAGCTGTTCTGGTTAGGTCTCATTTATATGCAAAGCAGTTCAGCCATCAGCAAAGATCTCTAATGATGCAAATCAGTCGTGTGTCATCCTAGCAATGAAAGTCAAGGGAGCCCTTTCTTGCTTGAATCCAGCACATTTCAGCAAAAGTGCCATTTAGTAAAAGAAAGGAGATTTCTACTGTGGAGTGTGGCCCACTACCCTCAGTCACTTTCCAGCTGAGATCACAGCTAAATCACTTATCTTTACATTTTCATACAAATCTGATTATCCTTGAAGAGCTAATTGTTTCGTAAGTGCCACTTGGAAGCTCTCCATTTCCAACACAAGTAAAGAAATTGCTCTATAAAACTGTCTACCTTTGCCATGAGTCACTTTAGCACATCAGATGAATATTTGGCACTCTCCACTTTTTCAGATTAACTCGCATATTTATTTTGGAAGAAAAAAAATAGACTGCTTTAATTCCTTCCCATCAGAATTCCTCATATTTGCTTAGCTTATTGAAATAGACCTTACAGTATGTATGTTATATAGTGACTGCTGATGGAGGAGACATTCACATCTCCTTTCATGTAAAGAAAAAGCTGAAAAATACCTATGAGAGCATCTGATATTTCAGTTAGAGTGTCAGTAAACCTGACAGATTATGTCACCTGCCATGAAGAAGGGTTTCATCCCTTTGGCTGAGGACATGGAAACATCCAGGAAGGAGTTAAATTCAGTGTCTTCTGGATGGAATATGTGTTTCTCTTCCAAAGAAAAATTCTAACATGTTACAATTAAATTTCTTAAAGATCCATTCTGAGATAGGCTGGGAAAATTCCTGAGAGAAATAAGAGGATTCTGGGCTTCAGAAAGCAAGATTTCTTCAGCTGTTCACTCAGTCTCATGAAAAAGTAGTTATACACCTTTGCAAAAGGATGTTGCTTAGCCTGAGTAGAAGAATTCTATGTGTTTTCCCATGTGACCACATACATAAGCCAAAGTCTAAAAGACCAACTGAATTTAGCTCAGCATCAGTTAATTAACATCTTTGGACTACTATCTAAAACAAAAATAGTAATGCTCTTCTAGGTGGGCCTGATCTAAATGTCATATCCAGGAGCTGAAACAAAGTGTTCTGACTTCTGAAATGAAAAGTTTTGCATTTTGCCAACTAGAATCCTGCAGGGTGGAGAGACTGCAGGAAAAAGAAACAACAAGAGTTGTGGACATCTCCCAAAGTGTCATTATCAGAGATCCCAGACAAGGGATGTATCTCTATGCTGTGTATTCTTGGTCAAGTCTGCAAAATGTGGCACTAATTAATGAATAGGCAGGGAAGAAATTGCAGAGCAAGATAATCAAGCGGTATAGCATTATGAGAAAGGTTTGTATCAAAGCCTAATGTTTTTATAAATGTAGGTGAAATGGATTCATACAGTGACCTAACCAAAGACTTAAAAGCTGTAGGAAGTCAGAGGTACTTCATGCAGGCAGGAGCCTTCCATCCTAACAGACTCAGCCTCTGCAGGAGCTGCATGCCCTCCGTTCCTATAAACTGCAAGGACTGAGGGCGCTCCTCCCTCCCTAGATTGAAGCCTAAAATTGTCAATTAGGAAAACAAATGTGGGTACTAGACATCTTTTTGTGAGTGTCAGTCCAGCAAGCACTTTATTACAAGCAATTTTAGTATTGAATGTAGTGCAATTTTGGTAATTTAGCAAAGTACAATGATGGATTGAAGTGCCTGGTGATAGACGTTTATTTCACCTTCTGAAACACAATTATTATGCACTTTACTCAATAATAGTATCTTGTTCCAACTAAAATACACGTTGTGTAATTCTTTAAGCTATAGAATCATAGCAATTAGAGAGGGAAATGGCTGATTAGGTCATTGATTCCAGGTTCTTGCCAGCCCACAATTGTTCCCTGCCCTGTATCAGCTGAAGTTTTCCCCAAACTCCTTTCTTTTACATGTTTTAGTGATGCTAATATACATACCAAAAAAAAAAAAAAAAAAGGGATACTTCAACTACCGTTGAAAGATTCAGTTTTTTACTACAGAAAATCCTGAATTTTTCAGTGGGAAGGGTCTGAGGGGTTTTTACCTTCTTATGGCAGATGGCTGAAATGCTTTCAGCCAGAATGTTGTTCTTTTTTCATGGAAGCAGCTTTGCTGAAAAAATTTCCCAGTTCCCCATCTAAGTTAAAAGTATAAGTCCTGCTTTTCAGTCTGAAGTTCCTCTTACTACTTTTTCCGTAATCACAGCTTAATATTTAGCATTTGCTGAAACAGAAACAGAAAGAAAAATTAGCCTGACTGAAATTTTACTCAAGAAAAGCCACCATTCCTGACCTATACTGGCAGAGGGGTTGTTGGGGGATATGGTTTCAACTGGTCGTTTTAGAAAGCTCACCTGCCCTAGTCATGTCAGTGCTTGAAGACCATTCTGCTGTCAAATGCTGGCTTTGTGCCTTCTCTGCCTTTATCCATGGGTACTATCCTTAAGAACAGGTGCAACCTATGGGAACAGCACATCTTAAATAAATAAAAGACAACTCCTTGAGAAAGTAGGCTTTCAATGTGAACTCGTGGAAGCAGGTGGGCAGAAAAATCTGTGGATTTGTGCTCTTGCAAACACTGAAGAACAGACAGCAGGGAGCTGCCATGCAGCCCACACCCCCACGGGGTGCCCACCCCTTGCAAGCCTGGCCCAGCTGTGGATGGGCCAGTGAGGCACTGCCAGGCTTGGCAGGGCCAGCAGTGCCCTTGGTTTGCCATGCAGCTGGCTCCAGCAGAGGACACCATGCTCACACACACAACAGGACAGGCTCTCCTGTCACAGATAAGCTCAACTAATGGTTAAAAAGGAAAGAATTGTGTGGGGTTCTTCCAGACAGCTCAACCAAGCAAGCAGAGCCACAGCTTCTGTCATCCTTCCATAAGCCCAGTCCTCACTCCACCATCCAGCACAGGTAGCAGCTTTAGCTACATCTGTTAGAGTCAACAGACACCTCCTGGGCTAAAATACTTTCTGTGCAAGCCAGTATTGAACTCAGCCCCATGGTCCTTTTCCTCTCTATCTCACCAGCTCTCTGAGCCTTCCTGCCTGGTTATTGTCCCTTAAGGTTATCCTGTAACAGCTGCACACAGGGACATGAGTAAAAAGGTGCACTGGTACAACTGTCCCAAAATTAAGCACCACACTACCTCTGTTGGATTTCAGAGTTTTCTGAGGCTTTAGCTGCATAGTGAATGCCTGTGAATCTGAAGACTAGGGGGAAATATTCCCCTGGTGCAACTGCTGGGTGCCATTCAACTCCAGCCATGAAATCACAACATTTACTTTGTAGGGCCGTGCCTGTGTCTTGTCAGGGGCACAGCCTCTCACAGCACAGGAACAGGCTCTGTTCCCAGCTCTACCACAGACTTCCCGCATCTGTCTGGAAAAAAATCACTGAGAAGCACATCTGAAAAAATGTTACACACAGCTCCAGACATTTGATCTAACACCTGGCCTAGCTCTCAGCAGCACTGGACACTGCAAACACTGTTGGCCTCGACTGGGGCACTTGTAAAATCCAGACCTGATGGATGCAATGGGGATGGAGGGAACATCTGCTTCTTCAGTGCACTACACAGACTTTACATTAAGGTACCTTTTCAACGGAGCTGTGTACAAGTCAAACCAGTTAAACCAGCGAACAGTTGCTCTTTGTTCTGCACACATGCCAGAAATTAAAAGCTCTCACAGTTTGGCACCAAGAAGACAGAGACCCAAAGCTAGTGACTGTGTTTGGAAACAGGAGACATAAACTCTTTTAGTTCTGTTTTCCCACGTGTAAACAGAGGATGCCAATTCCTGCCTGGTACTTAGGACTCCCAGGCATTTGGAAAGCACTGAGGGCATCCCATAGATGGTACAGAAAGCTGATTGCAATATACTTCTGTTTTAAAAAGTTAGTGAGGTGCTGGCTGGACACTGGTAATGTTTGCTATGTCAAGCACAAAACAAGATACTGTTGCTAACACTATAAAACAAATTACTGTAGAGCATGCTGAATACAGGGGCTGCTTTTTGACATTTCATCCGGTGTATTATATCCTGTCCTAGACAAAGAATGAGTGTGTGGGTATCGTTGAAAACTGGAGATTGCTTTAAAAGAAGATAAATTCAAAGTTTCAGAAGTGTTTCTCTGACTTGCTGGATTTTTTTTTTTTTTTCACACAGCTCTCTCTGTAGAAGTTTTGAGGAGGAATTCACCTGTGACAGTGTTTGCATTTGACAGGTGCCTTGTTGGGGCAGCACACCTGTGTTGCACAACCACTGCACACAGCAGAGCTGAGCATGCTGCCTTGCAGGGGTGGTCTGTGAGAAAGGAGCATGAACCTCGTGCTCCAGCAAGCATCCATGCTCTGGATGTGCCATCTCAGCTGAGGAGGCAGAATATGCTGCTTGTCACTGCCCATCAGTCCTGATGAGGTGATTCTGCTGGTGTTCCAGGAGCTGTGTCTTCCACTGCAAGAGACCTGGAGGTGGGTTTGATGGGTGATGTTTGCTGCCATGGGGAGGAGAGCAATCTCAGTCCTCCTCCTGTGTGAGGGTAATGGCAGGCAGCAGGGGAGCTGCAGGGAGCTGCAGGCAGCAGGGGAGCTGCAGGGAGCTGCAGGCAGCAGGGGTGCCTTTGCTCCCCATCACCTCAGGGGCCAGTCAGGCAGTACATGGCCCTCACTGTCACACTCCACCAAGTCTGCTGAGACATGCCACAGCCAAGGATCACTCCTCATCAGGGCTTTTTCAAATAAGCAAAAAAAAGTGAAATGTCAAATAAAATAGAGTAAGAAAAGAAAAGAGGCATCTTGTGTTCCTCTTATCTCCTTCATTCCCAGGAATCTCTGATGCCTTAAAAGAGTGGCAACCTTTCTGAAAGCAAACCTTTTTGATAAATGGTGCAGTTATTTATTTTGCAGAAAGCTGAAATATGTCATGATGCCGTTTTCAAAGTAACACAGCAGCTAACAAAGAGAGTCACTGGTGATTTACTGCATGACACTCCATTTGTCTCAGAGGGAGAAAGACCTTGTTTGAACCTCAGGATTTGAACCTGTAATTCAACCAAACCAAAGGCTCTGAAACCTGAAGTTCAGCAGTTTTCTCCCTGAAGATAAAGCTAGGTTTTCCTGTTCCCCATGAATCACCACAACCCTGCAGGCTGCTGTGGAACATGAATTGCCCACTACACAAGAAACACCAGCATCTCTACATCCCATCAGCAAGAGGTGACCAACACAACTGTGCAGCCATCCGTGCCACCAGCTGCTCCTGCTGGTGGTTCCAGGTTGGATGTTGAGGATAAGAGAGTGAGATCTGGCATGTGGGATGCCTGCTGTGTCTCAGTGCTGCACACTTCCAAGTTGCTCCACTGTTTATGATCACTTCAGCTTCTCCCAAGGCATCTGACAAACAGTTATTTTCCTTGCCTAAATTCCCAGCTTTGCCTCATGCTGCCCCTGCTTTAATGATTCACCAGGAGAAATACATGTGAATCCAGAAGCAACTGCAGGGGCCACCAGTGTCCATTGCAGATTTTTAGCAGAAGGTGACAAACTTGGAGCTGATCTGGAAGTCCTGCTTAACCTAAATCCCCTCTGCCCCCCCCCCAGGACCCTGGCATTCATCCTGCAGCTGAAAATGCAAATGCAAACAGACAGATGCAATCTTTACAGCTTGGATCAGCACTTGCCTCCTCCGGGAAGCATGACCCCATTGCTCTGACTGCTGGTTCTGATGCAACAGCAGCCATTGCACCAGCAAGGACCTCAGAGACAGCCCAGGGCTACACTATCATTGTGAGATAACCACCCCGAATTGCTCAATAGATCCTGTGATGATCTGAGGGTGGAAGGGCTGTGCTTTCCTATTCTGCTCTGCTGACTGTGATGCCCATGAGCAGCAAACCCACGCTGTCCCTAAAGGGCTGTGGTGCCTGGGACCAGGCAGCCATCCTTGAGGGAGCCACCCTGAGCCAGGCTGAGTGCAGGCACGCCCCTGCTGCCAGGAACGGCTGGCTCTGCACACACAGCTACTCCCCCAGCCACTGCCAGTGCTGAACTGGGGCAGCAAGCTGAGCACAGAGAAACACTGGGGTTTCCAAGGAGAGAAGCATGCAGCTGGTGACAGCATTTTCCCCAAGTGTTACCCAAATCTGCAATGAGTTGTAAGATGCTTGTCATAAATCTGCACTGCTAAACTCTCCCTGAAAGAATCTCTCCTGACACCCAGGAGGGCAGACCTCCCTCCCCAGAGAGGAGGGGAAGGAGGGGCTGAGGTGGGTAACCAGACACTTCTTCACTGTCCCTTCTCTCTGCCATGTGCTCAAAGCAGCTTGCTATTTTGGAGGGCACATTTTGGGAGGTCAGGCACCTTGGGAAGAAGGCTGCTCACCAGGCAGGCTATGGGAGCTGGGCTCTCTGCCCAAGACAAGGCCAGGAGGAAGGAGAGGCTGCCTCCTGCCCTGGGTGATAAACCCCCAGCTTTCCCCCAACTCCTCTGGAGAGCAGCTCAGCTGTACCACCATGCTGTGGCTCACAGGCCCTCCCCGTAGGCTCAGAAAACCCATGTTCCATTCCCAGGGAGAAGTGCTGCCCTCACACATAATTAGAGAGCAGCTGCCTTCATCCTGCACGTAGGTTGTTCTGAAGATCACACTAATCAGCAGTGGAACTGGGGAAGGGGGACCAGGCAGGTTGTAGAGGCTTTCCTGTACAAGAGAAGGAGGGGTCAGGGCCAGAGCACAGGACAGGGAACTGGGACATCCAGGAGAGGATCTGTGCTGACAGACTGAGCAGCCTGGCAGGCATGGTGACATCCCACCTCTGTGTGAGCCCAGTTCTGCTTAGCTCAAAGCCTCTCTGCTGAGGTCTGCTGTGCTGATGCTGTCACACTTGGCATAACATGTCTGTGGGGGACCTGCAAAACAGCTCCAAGAAAGACTCATCTGTCCCACCAATTGCCTCACTTTTTAGCATCAAGCTGAAGTGAAACATTTCCTGGTGTTCTGTTGTGGGGAAATGACACTCTTCTTCCCATTTTAGTGTCAGAAGCACAGGAATAACCACAGAAACATAGTTAGCTCTTGGGAGATTTTTGGCTGGAAGAGGCAAAAAACAAAAGGGGGCAAGGTCCAAGGGCAATAAGAGGAATTCAGGCCAAGCAGGACTCCCGGATCAGCTCCCAGATGCTCCAGGGAAGAGCATCCAAACCAGACCTGAACTGCAGTGTGGAAGCAGTTTGTAAAACAAAATCAGTGACCAAGTAGCCCCTGCACACATCCTGCAGGCAGGTGCCAGCAGCACCACTCCCCTCTCTTGGTGTCATCTGCCAACTGAGAGATGAAGAACATGAATGTCTGCATCTGCCAGCCCATGAACTGGGGTCAGAGTCAGCTGCTGTGACACACCAGTGACACACCAGTGACACACCTGTGACACACCTGTGATGTACCTGTGCCTGCCCCCGCCCCCAGCACTGCTGCCCACAGCAGAGCCAAGCCTGAGCACAATGGTTACTGACAGGGCTTTAGCAGCAGGAAGAATTAGCAGAGAAGCTTTTGTGGCCTTGGATCTTAATGAGATTCTTTTCCAAAAAAGCCCAGGGTCTCATTGCAGTTTCCAAGCAGGAGGAGATCACCTGAGGACTTTGAAAGGGAAAGAAGAGGCACTTCATTAGAGCTATAAGAGCAGAGCTCGGCAGGAAGGGAGAGCAGAGATCTGAGCCCAGGCCATGCACATGGCAGGGCAATATCTTGCTCCATCTGTGGCATGGGCATCCCAGTATGCTGGATTCCAGGTTAAAGGAATACACACTTGTGCATATTCTTCTATCCACAAGTGAGATGCCACTTAAAGGTCACAATGAAGCTGGCCTCTCTGTGATTTCCTAGGAGTAAAATCAGATTTGAGGCTATAGTAATTTAAGAAAAAAATACCAGAATTGATTTTTAGGCTTCACATAGCCTGGGATCTGGTTTCAGGGCCTTTGCAAGGACATTCCATGCCACTTCCAAGAGCTTGTTAAAAAATACTTCATACCAGCAAAGTTCTGTGGGATTTTTTTCTTGCTAGTCCTGCAGGCTACCATGGGGAAATTCACTAGCAGGATTTTTGTAGGACTCTGACTCACATAGGAACTTTTATTACTGCTTTTAAATATTTGACTGCCTTTTGGCTGCTGGCAGAAAAGTTATAAAATATTTTACCAGACAAAGCCAGAAACTCTTTATAAAAACATCTTGGCCTGGCATAAAGCATATGTCTCTACTTATCTCTGTAGCATGTGCTCAAAGCTTTCACATGCCCCTGGCAGTGGAAGAAACTTTGGATCTTCATGTTTCTAGGCTGTGGATAAACAGAGCATCCAATGTCCTGTGCTCATGTGAGTAGATCTTCTGGTATGGAAATAGTCCTGCTGCAATAGGCAAGATGTATCAAATTTGCAGGACTGAAGAGGATGAGGCCCTGGTACAAACTCTAGGTTATGGATTACATGCACAAGAGCTCTTATTCTTGCAAGTAGTCAATGTCACAGGTTGGATGGCATTTTCATGTTGTGTGATATGTTATTTCTTTGCTTGAAGCCCTTTCCCCTCCATTGTTTTTTCTCCGTTCATCTTCCTTATGTAAATTAAGATGAAACAAAGAAAGTATCCCACAAACCAGAGCAGAGATGAACTCTGTCCCAGAGCTGCATGGAAGAAAGCAGGAATAAAATCACTGCCTCTTTCTGTTTTCACAGTAGCAGTGAATCAGAATGTTCTGCTAAAGGGGCTGTTCAACAGAAGGACTTGTGCTTGTATTTTGTTGCTCTACTCCCTGATTATTTTGTCGCGTGACACAATGACCAAAAGCAGTGGGTCATCACTAAAAGTGACTGCTCCTTACCTGCTTGGATAGCTGTGCTTCAGGAAAGGAACAAACGTTTCACCTTCTCGGCATCCCTCCGTGCGCATCCCGTGTCTGACCGCGCCTGCGGCAGGGACAAACAGCGGGTGAGGGGGAGGAGGGAGGATGTGCGGCTCAGGGGCTGAGCAGGCTGGAGCAGCCCCATCCTACTGCGGAGCAGGGTGTGCCTCCACTGCCCCCATGATACAGGGCTACCCCTAAATGGAGCAGCTCTGGGCACAGCCGCAGCAGCTCAGGCTCGCTGGAGAGCTGATGCTCCAGGACCCGGGCAGCTCCAGATTCGGGCTGCCCCAGAGCCGGGCCGCTCCACAGCCGGCCTGCTCCAGAGCCGGGCTGCCCCAGAGCCGGCCTGCTCCAGGACCCGGGCTGCCCCAGATTCGGGCTGCCCCAGATCCGGGCTGCCCCAGAGCCGGGCTGCTCCAGGACCCGGGCTGCCCCAGAGCCGGGCTGCAGCCAGCCTGGAGGTGGCTCAGGGCTGTCCCTGCGGGCTGCGCTGGAGGCAGAGCCCCCAGCGCTGTCAGCGAGCTTGAACTCCGCTGCAGTGCAGGGGACACTCGGGCCCAGCCTCTGACCCGCACCATTTCACTGCGGATTAACCTCAAATTCCGCATTTCAGTGGCTTCTCCCGGGGTGCAGATGACAGGGTCGGGCCCCGCCAGGCAGGAGGCGCAGAGTGAGGATTCCCAAAGGCTGACGGTGCCCTCCTGGCTGTGAGTCCCCCTTGCACCCCCGTCCCCTCACACCTCCCCGCCCCATCCCCATCCCAGCAGCATCCCCAGGCCCAGGGCGAGCAGCCGTGCCCCGAACGCCAGGAGCGGGTTGGGTTCGCAGGCTCCTTCCTCCCGAGGGTCGGCAGAGCCGGGAGCATCCCCCGTGTCCGGCTGCAGAGCCGCGCTAGCGAGGGCCGCTGGTGCCCTCTGTTGTCGCAGGAACGCAGAGGAGCTGCCGGGAGCACGGGCGGGACCGTGCCACCCGCGGGGCCACGGCCCCGCTGCTCTGGGCTGGGACAGGGCTGCTCTGGGCTGCTTTGAGCTGCTCTGGGCTGGGACAGGGCTCCTCTGTGCTGCTTTGGGCTGCTCTGGGCTGCTCTGGGCATTGGGACAGGGCTGAGCCTGGCAGGGCCCAGGGAACAGCCCGGGCTTGCTGCAGGAAGGGCTCGGTGGCCTTGCACCCACCCAGGGCAGGAGCAGCTCCAGCTCACTCAGCTCTTTCGCCTCCTGGCCACAGCAGCCAGGGGATCTCAGCACATTCCAGGATGCCTTCCGAAATAGTTAAGGATGAGTCTGAAACAGCCCATGGAAATCACATCCGGAATTCCCGACTAAATAGTACATGTGCAATGGAATCTGCTTTTTCTTTTAAAAGAAGGAGTGCAGCTCTGCTGTGGCTGATGGCTCAACATGTGCAGTGGCACCAAGGCCATGCTGAGAGCAGGGTGCAGCCCTCGCTGCCCAGCTCAGGGAAAAGCTGCCAATTCACACATTGTTGTTCTCAACATGACTTACCAGTGTGCTCCAGCACTGACTGCTCTGGTAATTTCCCCAGTTTGGGCACAGGATCACACCAAGCACTTGCAGGGCTACAACGTGCTGCTAAGAGGGACACAGTGACTTGTGATTTTCTTACAATCTTGGCCCAGAGACCCACAGTATGGGCTCTGCAGGCTCTGGCCCCCAAAGACTCATCTGACAATCCAGCCTGTAGCACAACTTTCCCCCATCCTCTCGAGGGGCAGCATGCCTCCCATCAGCTTCTAAGCAACAGCAGAGCCCTCTGAGCATCAATCAAACACAAGGTTTTGGGCTCTGTGAAGCCAGGCTGCAGTCTCCCACCTCATTCCCAGATACAGCAGGGTGCTTACATTCCTTACTCACCCACTAACAGAAACCCAGCCCTGCTGAACAGGCATCTGTGTGTCCTGCAGAGTCCTCAGGCTCAGATGCATTTCAAGGCTTGCAGATGATATGATGATACAGTCATCACCTTAAAAATTAATATATGAAAACAGGGTCTTAACTGGAGCAGACAGATTTGACTCCATTCAGAGCAGAACAGACATCAGTAAGGAGTGGCTGGGTTCCACGTCCACAGCAATGGTCAGCTGTAATTTTTGTGCACATCACAAGACAGTACTAGTTAATTATTATTTTAGTACTATTTTTTAAGCATCTATCACAAACAAAACCCCCCTCCTTATGGTCTGTACATTTTTGTGTTACCAAGTTTTAGCATTAATTGTTACTGGAGATGAAAGAAAAATTGCTATCTGGTCAACTCAGTAGAAATTTTGCTCTTTGTGAATTATCTCTGGAAAGATGCAATTTCTCCATAAGTGTGATTAAAAACAGCTGCAACAATTGCAGCCTCTGGTTCCTGTTAACTCCTTGTTAATGTGGCAGCTCAGGAGTTTCAGATGTAGCAATTACATGCTGTATTTCTGCTGTTTGGGAATGGTAGTAATGACATACAGGAAATCTCTCCTAAAAAACTGCACTGCTTCCTTCAAAGGCCACAAACACACCTGCCTGCAAAGACCTCATTGTGAATATTGGTGGGAATTACAGGCTAAGGAGCGACAGCCACAGCTGGGGCAACTCACACAGCCCTGAGAATGAATATCAATCAAATACTGGGCAGTGCTGTGCCTTCAGCACCCATGACCCTCCCTATAAGTCAGAGTTTTCTCTGAGAGGGCAACAGGGCTCTGTTTTTCACCAAGGGAAAGTTTTCCACCCAGGCAGTCTCAAGATCTGCCCCATGCTCGAGCAGTCAGTCCCAGAGCAGAAATGCAAGGCCATGGGTGATCTGGGCTGTTCTCTGGGCTCTCACAAGCACAGCTCAGAGCAGACCTTACACTTGCCCTGCAGCTGCCAGACCAGCCCCAGCCCTGCACAGTGCTCCCCACAGACAGAGCCTCTCTGCAAGGGCAGCTCTGCTCACAGCAGAGGCAAGCACTGCCAGACTGCACAGCCTGCCCTTAGGAACTCCCAGATCAATGCTATTTTATTTAACAATCCCATTTCCTTTTCCTGAATTTCTGGAAAGAGTGTGGCATAGATCCAGGTTTTTCTCTTTAAAGTGCAGCCTACACACGGAAATAAAAACATTCAGAAAGGTATTGGGCACGCTAATTGACTGAACACCTCCAGCAGCCCCGAGATGCTCAAGGAGCAGAAGGAGGTGTGGAGCCTCACACCTCGTGCTGTGAGCACAGGCAGCCTGTTTGCAGTGCCAGGAGTGTTTGTGTGTGCATTGTCTCCCTCTGTCTCTCCGTATTGATCCACTGCAGGCAGGGACTGCCAGGCCAGACCTGGCAGGGCTCCTGCACTCAGAGGGATAACAAGCTTTGGGAAGGATTGATTTCATGACAAAACCCATGTAGGAGCACAGCACACACAGTGCTCTGCCTGCTCTAGACCACACAGATATGCAGAACTCCTTCCAGTGGCCTCAATATTATTTAGACCGAGTAAATGTTAATATAATAAATAACAAGTGGCTTAACTGCATTTTGAAGATGGGTAACAAAGCCTTTGTGGACACCCCCATGCATCTGTATAAACCAGGTAGGATCAGGCAAACTGTTACAAGGATCCTGTTGTGGTGTTACAATAACATCTTCAGGATGTTTGTGCTTCCATCTGGATCCACATCCCCTGAAAGTGCATTGGAAATGTTCCCTCCAAAGGGCTCATCCATTGCAATGAGGAGAGGACAGAGGAGAGCAAACCCCAGGCTAGAACAGTGCAAAGAAGCACCCAAGCTGCTCTTTCATGGCCAAGAGCACTGTCTGGTTCATTTGAACTTATGTGGTCAGAGGGAGTTTGGAACTGTTCAGCCTGAAAAAGAGATTTATCAATGTGCATAAATATCTGCAGGGAGGGTGGAAAGATGCCAGAGCCAGGCTCCTCTCAGTAATGCCCAGAGAAAGGACAACAGGCAATGGCACAAACTGAAACATAGGTCCTACTTAAACAGAAGAAAACATATATTTACTGTGAGAGTGGTCATAAACCAAACAGTGACCAAAGGGAAGCCAAATAAAAAGGAAGCTGGTAGTCACATCAAGCTGAGTGTTTTCACTTCTCAGACTGCTTTCTTTCTGAATAGGACAGCCAGGTTAAGCTATTGCTAGAAATATGTTTTTAGGATTATAAATTTGAAAATTTTACTTTTAAATTAATTTTAAAAAATCAGTTTTAGTTATTGTTTTATTTTTAAAATATAGTGTCTGGTCATTATTCAGTCTGACCCTGTATTTCTCCAGGAAATAGGATTTATATCCAAATGCAGCATTTTTCTGGGCTTTTAGATTCACAACTTACACACAGTAAAACCAGGTATCTTGCCTCATTGCAGGTAGAGAAAAGTAAAGGTTTCTTGGCATCTTAATCACCCCATGAAGATCAATGGATGATTTTATGCTTTTTTGTGGAGAAAGACAGGATAGGGGAAAAAAACCCGCATATATTGATTCTCAGGCATCAGTGAAATGAATAATAGGGTGAAACATCCTACGTCAGTTCTTTGCAGGTCTTGTGAAAGCTGCCTGGCAAGGAAATGTAGCTGTGCATGTAGGTTGTGATTATGCTAAAGAGGCACTAAATTAGTACATTACATGCCCCATTTAGCACTACTGTGCAAAATCTGAAAGTGCTAATACATTTTGTTTCTAGGGTCAAGAATCATTAAAGAATGGATTCATGGTCATTCATTAGCCAGGAAATTAAAGTTTGACAGCTGCTTTTCAGTTCTGATTTCTCTTAAACGGCAGTGTTATATTAGAAGCCTTTTTTTTTTTAACCTTTGAGGCTGTAGAATGATGTGTATCATCCCTAAAGCACAGTATCCCCAAGCCATCCAGCCAGAGTTCCCTCATAAGAGTGCTGTGTGGCTTTGAGGAGTATTTACAGGAGCTGGAAATGCTGCTGTGTACTATTGAGAGTGGTTTCTTGCTCAGCTATATGGCTGTGAATGATCCGGGGCTGGAGCTGTAACCCTTCTCGGTTTGCATTACAAAGGCATCCTACTCTGAGCAAGCAGAACAGGGCCCTGCAATCCTCTGTGGGCCACCAGTCCCAGGAGGGCAAATGCCAGGTGCCCATGTGTGTTTGGAGAGAATGAACCTCTTCGTTAAAACAAAAGGAGCAAGTAAACAACAGTCCTCTCAACTCTCAGCTGGGCTCAAGGGAGCAGAAATGCTGCTTGGCCACTAAAGCAGGCACATAACTTGGGAAAAGTCCTTGGTAACCCCAAGAAAACTCCTGGGATTAGAGTCTCTGTTCTGCAAAAGCCTCTGCACGTGAGCCACATCCGTGAGCTCGGTGGCACAGCTCACGTGAGTGCACAGCACTGCTCACACACCAGTGTTTGGTTTGCCAGAGCTGTGGCCCACGGGACAGCCCAAGGGACAGATTAGCTGACACTTGAGAGGCCTTTGTTCCCTGCTTTGCATCAGCTCCCACTGCAAACATACAGGCAGACATTCCCCTTTACTGGTTTCCAGCTTGCTCCTATGAAATATATATCAACAACAGGAAGGGTCCTGCTTGCTCCACACACAGACATCCTAATGAGGGCCCTGCTTTATGCCTCCATAGTGCTGCTCTTCCTGACAGGCCTAAAAGCATCTTGTACACTCCAGCACATGTCTAAGCATCCTCACTGTCCTATGGAGTTAACCCTCATTTTCTGTATGAATGGAACCAGTTTTGTGCTCATCTTTCTGAAGGTCTAGTACCTCTCTCTGTAAAAAAGCAGCTCTTAAATGGGAGCTTTGCATGGGAGAAAAGGATGGAGCAAAAAAAAAAATTCTTGGAAAGCAAAATAAAATCAAACCAACCAAAAAAACCAAAACACCCCCCCCTCCAAAAAAAACCCAAATCCAAACCAAAAAAACCCAAGACACCAAGCAGTCTTCTATTGATCAGAGCCCATGGGCCGCCTTTTATTAATAATCTCTGCATCAATATTGCAACTGACATAATACTCCAATATGTTGCATCAAAAATGCCGACATCCAATTGGATTGATCTGGTTATTTGTACTACAAGAGACACTCAGTTCCAGTAAGAGGAATAGCAATATGATCATCTGTATGGCTAAAGAGCAGAACTTAGAAAGAACAGTTATTTCACATTCCACTCACCACAAAACACTGTCCCTTCCAGGCAGGCCATCAAATAACACACACACAAAAAAAGACAAAGTACATCTGAAAAACTAGGATACTTAAATAGCAGAAACAGACAAAATTCAATAATTTATTCATTAGAAAATATTTCCCTCCTTATAAATTGGTAGAATCGAAAGGCCATATTTTAATGATAAAGTTTTGCTTAGTTCTAAAGATCCTGTGCTCTTTGATAAATTTATGCTGAATGCATTTCCCTTTTTCTGAAATGTTGCTATCCCCAGAGAGCACAGCAGGAGCCATGGAGCACTACAAGCCTGACTTCAGGCTTAAGTGCTTTACCCAGTCCTGTCTTGGAGGTCTTCTGCACCAGAACAGCTTGCCACTGTCCTTGAGGATTATTCAGGTGCCCTGATGCCCATTGCTATGGCTGTGCTCCCAGCCCCATTCAGGTGATGTGATGCTGAATCTGGGTCTTGAGCTTGGTCTGGTTAGGATGAGCTCGGTGGAGATCCTGTCTCTGCATGATGGGATCCCAAGCTACCTTCAGTGCTCACCTCAGAGCTTTCATGGTGTGCAATGTTTCCTGGACCCATGAAATTATTTTCATAAAGTGCAGCTGGAGGTCTGCCAGAACCAAGTGACTCAGGAGCTGGAGTCCTCCTGAGAACACACGAGTACCCAGAAAATACTCAAACAGCCAGGCCCTCAAACCAAACCACCGAGAGCTGCTGACACACAGCTTTGGTGCTGGCAGCCTAGATGGTGCTTTTTCAGTCCCAGCTCAGCTCCCTGTTGTATTGGCTAATACAATGACAACTGAGCAGGAATGGGGACCCAAACAGCCCTGTTGTGCTGGGACCAGCCTGCACAGGTCCACAGTCAGGTACAGCCATGTTGTGTCCTTTCCCATTGCTGCTAGCCCCATCACAGCCATCCTACTCCAACAGCAGCTCTGGGCCATGCCTCACAATGCTGGCAATTATTCTCTTGCCAGGCTGTGAAAAAACAACTCTAATTAGTGTTTTCTGGAGAAGCCCCCTCCCTGCCACCCTAGGAAAGATGCTGCAGGAGGCAGATGTGGAAGCACAAGGCGGCGGGGCAGAGAGGAGGGTGCTTGCAAATTCTCCATGAGACTCCTGGGCCAAGCGTTATCTCCTGTTTCCTTTGAGAGCCCACAAGACATGGCCTTCCCAAAGCAACCTCTGAGGTGGCCCGTTCAGCTTTTGTCTCTCTCAGCAAAAAACTTTCTGCCCCAGCGGCTCCGAACAAGGCTTCCATTAACTCCGTCCCCGCGAGGGCAGCACGTGGGACAAAAAGCCCAACACTGCGTCCCAGCCCTCAGACAAGCCTGGAAACAAACGGTGCAGGAATTTGTCAGAATAAAATCACCCGCTCGGTGTCACTGCATAAATTTACCTACCTCAGTGCCTATTCAGGGCCCTTCCAAAGGGGCAATATTAACAGAGAGAGATCGGACACCATCTCTATAGCAACCCCAACCCGGAAAAGCTATGGCTTCCCCAGCAAAGGGAATCCCTGTTTGAGGCACACCACCAAGTCTAGGGGCTAGTCTTGATTTTAAAAACAATTCCAATTCCCCTTCAACTTACTTTTGTTCCTTGCAGTAAAACTTATTTAAGCAACGAGAGCACAGCAACCTGAGTGGAAGGAGAGCGACCAGAGGATGCCCAGCACAGAAGGGATACAGCAGAGGGATGGTGTGAAGTGCTGCAACACACACGCCTGTCAACAATGTAAATCACCAGCCTGCTGCTGTGGGGAGAGCTTTTCTTCCCACAGCAAATCCCAGGGTACAAAAGTTATCTGATGTCACACCTGAAAGCTAGGAAGAAAAGCATAGGTCAGAGTTCCAGTTTTTATCAAATTAATAATCACCAACTTCTCATTTAAAAAAAGTTCTTGAAATTAAGTGAAGTGCCTTTAAATTGTGGGCAAAAAAAGGTGAGAAAGCAAAGAAAGCTATTAGAGAGTATGAACTGGTGGAGG
Source organism: Agelaius tricolor (assembly GCF_023055355.1). NCBI lineage: Eukaryota > Metazoa > Chordata > Aves > Passeriformes > Icteridae > Agelaius > Agelaius tricolor. The sequence continues at coordinate 14,621,238 of NW_027269272.1, forward strand.
AAATGGGACTCATTGAAATGAGAGCTTGATCCTGCAGAGGATATTAAAGCCAATATTGCCAAAGATCCTTTAACTCAAATCACAGAGACAGGTCTGCTCTATGTGGGGTAGAAATGAATGAGAATTTAGTTATGTCCCAAACTGGATGAGCACAATGCCCCAGTTTGTGCATACAGAGATTTGAGCCTGAGAGCAGAGACTGGGTGACTAATGGGAACAAGCATGAGAAACAGTGTCATTTGGGGAAAATCAGCCCACACAGGGTTATCCACGGCAGAGCCAGCAGCAGCTCCGTCTGGATGCTTTTTGTGCTTGTGGCATGATCCAGTCTTTAGCCTCTGGTCATGCTTTCATGTTGGAAAGCATTCCAAATGCTTGGAAGCTTGGATCTCAGGTGATGAATTTCTAAATTTGGTATGCAAAAAGCAGTTTTGGAAGGCAGGTGATCCAGCAGCATTGCAGACACTCTTACTTCATGATTCTTGACAATTTACGACATTGATCTGCATTAAAACCAAATGAGAAAGCTTGAAATAGCCCCACCATTATGCTGCAGAGAAGCCTTAGGTGACCTTCCATTAACACCTGCTCTGCAATAAATGTTGAGCATCAATTCACACCAGTATGAAAACTGGGCTTGTAGCTGGGTTTAACAAGTTCTCAGCACCCCATGGCTTCCCTGGCTGCAGATTTGTCCTCCTGCACACCAATATCTTAGTGAAGGTATCCCAAATAAGGCAAAGGCTCAACAAGGTCTCCCAGTGGGGGTTTTGGGTGGACAGCTGGAGGAAAGACCCTGAAGTGCACAGCTGAGCTGTGGCTTCACACAACTTTCTCCCACTGAAGTAAAGACTTCTAGATCTGGAACTATCGTAACTTATTTGAGTCTAATCTGCCTGTCCAAACTACAGCTGCAAAGTAAACTTGTCCAGCTGAAATACCATGGAAAGATTAATGCTTAGCACAAATGCATTAAGTGCTGGGAAGGCAGGAGCTAAGGCAGTTAAGATAAATAAGGGGAAGTCTACTTCTAAGGCACATTTGTACAGTTACATTTCAAATATGGTTGCCAGTAATATGTAGTTTGGTATGGCTTCAACAAGTAGAAAAGATAAATTGCAGTATATTTGCACCTGATGGTTTCACTAGGAACATCCTGCAGAGGTGCCTTCCCTTCTCTGTGGCTCCTTTCTCTCACAGATACATCAGATTCCTCCCTCTGCTTGCTCCTCCTTCCCAGAGCTCTGGGCTTTCCCAGTTCCACAGCACTGGGCCCAGCAGCAGGAGCTGATGTGCTCTTCAACATCTTCATAAATGACTTGGACACAGCACTGGAAGGGATACTGAACAAGCTCACAGACCATACAAAACTGGGAGGAGCTATTGGCTCCTGCAAAGGCAGGGAGCCGGCAGAGAGACCTCCACAAACAGGAGAACTGGGCAATCACCAACCATGCAGTTCAGCAGGGGAAAGTGATGGGTTCTGCATGGCACAGCCTGGGTGTAGGGACAGACTGGGGAATGAGAGGCTGGAGAGCAGTGCCACAGAAAGGGACCTGGGGGTCCTGGTTGATGGAAAATTGAATGTCAGGCAGCAGTGCCCTGGCAGCCAGGAGGGCCAACCCTGTCCTGGGGGGCCTCAGGCACAGCATGGCCAGCCAGGCAAGGGAGGGGATTGTTCTGCTCTGTTCTGACCTGGGGCAGCCTCACCTCCAGTGCTGGGGCAGTTTGGGGCACCACAATGCAAGAAAGACACCAAACCATTAGAGAGCATCCAAAGGAGGGCTGTGAATGGTGAAGGAGCTTGAGGGGAAACTGGAGCAGCTGAGGGCACTTGGTCTGTTCAGCCTGGAGGAGGCTGAGGGAGACTCTGCAGTCAGAGCTTCCTCCTGAGGGAAGAGGAGGGGCAGGCCCTGATCTCCTCTCTGTGCTGACCGTGACAGGACCTGAGGGAGTGGCCTCAGCACCAGCCTGGCAGAGCTCAAGAAGAGTTTGGGCAATGGTCTCAGGCACATGGTGTGACTCGTGGGCATGGTGCTGAGCAGGGACGGGAGTTGGACTTGATGATCCTTGTGGTCCCTTCCAACTCAGCAGATTCTGTGAAGCTTCTTGCCTGGAGCTCTGGGATTCCCCAAGGAGAGATAGTGGAACAGGTAAGAAAACACAGCAGTAGAAACCCCACTGCATGGCTCATAAGACCTCATATCCATGGCCAATACACAGTCACAGTTTATGACAGGAAACAGCCCTCTCTCTCCAGATACCTGCCAAAAGCTTTCAGAGACCAGTACTGTCACAAGAGAGGCTCCCTTCTTGGTCTCTTGTTTCTGCCCTGCCAGATTGACTGGATAGCCTTCTCTGCAAAGTGATTCTCACAGTCCCAATGGTAAGAAATATTTAGAGGCTGATGCTGCACGTGATAAACAGCACAACCCTTGGCAGCAGTAAACCAGCCCCTTCTCCTCAGCTGTGACCACAGCTTCTCCTTGTTAAGCTCTTTATGCCATTAAGTGGCCCCACTGGGAACAGCAGAAAGCACAACTGGGAGCATTAATGAAGATCTACAGCATTCCAAGGAAAAGCTCAATGAATCAATGCCTCGTGCCTTATTCCCATGGCTGTGACCTGTCCCCATTAGTAACAGGAGAGGGTTTGAAAGGGGAGAGATCTCCCCTTCTCTTTCTCCCCTGAGAGATTTGTAGTGCTTGGCACTGATAGATGCTTGCAGCCAACAGAGGTGAGTTGTTGCATCCCTTGTGTTGATGCTCACACCCAAATGGTGCAGACAGCAGCAGCTGGGGCCAGCACTGGCTCTGTCACACACCTCTTGTGTCAGCTGGCAGCAGCAATGTTCACTGCAAAAGCAAACACCCACCTTCTCTTGTGACAAAATGTGCACAAGGGCTCAAAAGTGCAACCAGCAGGAAATATGCAACAGAAAGGGAGGATTAGGAGATTTTTGGGCTGCTTTAGGAAAACCCAAAAAGCATGCATAAGACATGCTCAGAGGAGAAGCAGTTCTTATGTCCCGAAATGAAGATCTGAGGCACACGTTCAAAGTGTACCACGGGAACCCAGGTGCACGGCCAGGGGATTAGGAAGGGGCTTTACACCTGCCCACATTCCCTCACAGCTGGGTTCATGCTCTGATCAAATGGCTCAAGCAGCAGGGGGGGCTGGGTGAAGGAAGGGGTCAGGGGATGGAGCTTCCTGACCCTTGCAAAGTGATTAAGACAGACCCAGATCTGACGGAGCCACGAGCTGCTGTGCTCTGTGAATGCCACCAGCAGCTCTTGTCCAGGTCCCAGCCCTGCTGCACAACCCTGTGGAATGAGGAGAGCTTCAAGGGCTCCTGCACCCACAAGGACTTGCTGCAGGAACACACCTATACTGGGTCACACCATAAGAACATAGGGGTGTCTATCTGCAGGAATGAAAACTGGTGTAAAGCTTGGAAACTTTTGTTTGATGTTTCCTGTACAACCTTGGCAAATAAACCAGTAACCCTGAATTGCTCAACTACATTGAATTCCATACTTAAAGTAATCCAGCCACAGGATGGGGAGATATGTGCATGTGCCTACCCATGGCACAAAAGCAGCTCCAAGGCTGACTGCAGGGAGTTATTCTGCTACACAGACCCTGGACTTCCCTTGTTGTTCTTAGTACCTAATACTGTATTTTTTGTCAAGAGTAGTAGCAAGGACTATATGAAATGAAATTAATTTTGCATTTCTTTGCAAGGGATTTTTTTGTAGAGGCAGGAGTCTTCTCTCCAGCAATGGTAATATGAGAGCTGTGTTCATGCAGGACAGCACTGAGGGCACATGGGCAGTAATAAGGCTTATACTGAGGGTAGATCAAAGGGTCTCTGGATTTTTAGGGCTTTCTAGTAGGCTTGACAGGAATCTTTACAGCACTTTCAACATAGGTTTGGGACACTGATAATAATGCTCATGCTGGTACCAATCAACAGCATCAACCTTTCCCTGAGACACTGCTTTCTTGCAAAAATGATTAGCAGTAACAGCTGTCTGTGGAAAGGAAGGAACAAAAATTTGGGTTTGTCTGAGATCCCTGAGAATACATCAGGAAGTCACAGCCATCCCCTCTTAGACCTGCCTTGCTCCTGATAGGAAAAAAAAAAAAAAAAAAAAGAAAAAAAGTGTGAGCCTGCTTACCCCTCCCAGTAAGGTAACAATTCATCTGTGAAAAGACTTAACACTTCCCACCCCACTGTAGTTTCCTTAGGCACAATCCATAGCTCCTGCTCTCTCCAAACCCTTCTCCACCTCAACAGCCATCAGTGCATCTTCTTTCTTTGGGTTTCTCTCCTTGGCCCCCAGGTATAACCAGCCCCACAGAGTGAGCCTGTTAGGGGCAGGATGTGTTCCTGCCACTTGCCTCAGTGTTACTGACACGGTGACATGTCTGTTCCTTCCAGGAGAGCTCTCCCCAGATCACTGCCCTGTGCCTTGCACAGCCAGGACCAGGCAGCTGCAGTTAGGGACTGGCTGGTACCACACAGGCATTTATCCAAGTGTTTGTGATGGTCTGACCTTGCCACCAGGCAACTGAACCTCAGGGATTTAAAATCTTAGAGAAGGTCAGCCAGACAGTAACCTTCCCTCAGACTGGAAAATCCTGGGACAAGACTGCAGCAGACAGCAGCTCCCAGTCCAAGAGGGCCACAAATCTCCTTGGAAAGAGAGGACATAGAAGGGACTTCATCTGTTTTGGCCTCTCTACTGCAAAGCACAATGAAAGAGCTGGTTTGCCATAGCTCACACTGAAATCTGCCTTTCACAGCACGGCAGTGACCGGGGCTGTTCGCAGTGGCTCCTCTGCCCTTCACAAGCACCTCGAGTCCACAGAGCAGTGCCAGGTCTGGGAGCCCAGCTCCAGCTCATGCTGCCTCATTATCTTCTCAGCCTTGTTGAGTCTTTGTCTCTAGGGTGGATGGTAAACTCTCAGGGGCAGTGACCATGACTTAGTTCACTGAGTGCCAGACAACTGCTGGAGCTCAGTTAATGACAGACAACTCCCACGGGCCCATTGTCTTAAGTGGGAGTTTCGGCTAAGTGAAGACCTCGGAGATTTGCCCAATAATAAGTCAGTAATTCAGGATGCACTTAAAGACACATTCAGTGTGCCTTTGGAGCAACATCCTTGGGAAGTGAGCATTTGTACTCCAGAGCACAACTGCAAGGAAGTCTAATATTAATTAGGAAGCAAACTCAAGGGCCCTGAATAAGCCTTTATAACAAAAGATCTTTTATTGAATAACTGTAGAGGAGTGCAATGCCAAAGTTTCCATGCCAAAGTAACAATAAATGAACTGCAATTAATGCCTTTAAGGCCAGTCTGTAAATTCAATCTTAGCTTAAACAAAACAAGGAGCTTCTAAAAACATCTTTTAAAAACAGTGAGAGGGGAAAAAGAATGAATATAAACTTAAATAAAATACACAGGTTGATTCAACCTGTTTCAGCTGATAAACGGCATAGTACTTGTTCTGTGCCAAAGTGACACTTGACCTCTATATATCTTCTTAATGAAGTCAGCAGAGAAAGACACCCAGTGAGCCTTTGTAACACTGTAAGCAAGTTGCAAGCTGGGCTTCACTAATGGGGGCTGTCACTTGGTTTTTTCCAGGTCACAAACTAAGAAGAGCAATTAAATCAAATTGGAGGCTGTACAGATTGGAGCAAGCCTCAATAGACCAGGTACCTAAATCATTAAAGACATAGTTCTTTTCCATGATAAATTGTTGAGGAGAGTGAAACATGCTGCTGGTCATTAATCTAGGCTAATCAGCTTGAAAGCTAGGTTGTTTTATTTAGTAATTAACTGGTTATTTGAAAAAAATGATACATGGCCTATAGAGCTGCCATCCAGCAGATAATAATGCAGAGCAGTGGGGAATCTCTTGAGGGCAATTCATGCCTTTTCAATTATAGCCATTGGCAAACTCTGAAAAATGGCTCTAGGTTTGTATTGACACGTAGCAAAGAAAAACACTCCAAGCAACATAGCAGGCATCTTGTGCATGCTGGTAATTGCTCTGGCCTGCCCCTTACAGACTGCACTAAAGGAAACCCAACATTTTGGAGGAATCCTTCTTCCCATCTCTTGGATTTAGTGTTTGTCAGACCCTTCTGCTGGAACTGGGGGAGAAGAGCTGCTGCATGTCCATGGCCAGCTCTGCAGTAAAGGGGGCCCAGCGTGCACAGCAGGGGCTGCATCCCCCCCACCCGTGCACAGTAACCACTCTGGACTCTCCAGAAGTGCTCCATGGCTCCCCAGATGGCTGAGACCAAAGACAGTCTAAGCAAAAGAGCTGAAGTCAAATGTCTGCAGAACCTGCTGAGCAAGGGCTCCAGCTGTCCCACCTATTTATTGATGGGCAAAACACACAGGCCTGACTGTGCTGGCAGTGAGAAAGCAGCTTTGCAAGAACACACTCTTCCTCTGAGAGGAACCAGCCAGGCCCCCCTGCCATGGCAGTGACAGGTCAGTGTCACTCAGAGCCAGCCACAGCCATGACAAAGTTGTTTCACACTCAGCCCTTCCACTCATTTTGCACAGGGACACCCAACACCTTTACTCCAGCCATGGATACATAAATTATTTTCCTTTGGTGACCGAGGAAAGTCTTTTAGCATCATCAATAATTGCATCCAGGTGTCCACAAAAAGCCACCCAAATGCAGGGATCACACAAGTGAACCACATGTCCCCAGAATACTTTTTGTCTTTTGTCAAGTTATATTGAATACACAGACAACAGCTCTGGCTCAAAAGGCTCCTAACCACGAGTATCATGCACACTTGTCCTGTTTTTCACTCTACCCTAGGCATGTGCTGCTGGCTGAAGTTGGAGACAGGATACTGGACTACCCAAGCCAGTGGTCTGGTGCAGCAGGACTGCTCTTTTGTTTGGTACCTTCTCCCCCTAAGATTCAGAGGGAAAGAAATGCATGGCTGACACAGCAGCAGTAAGGATCTGGGCTGGGTGGAAGGGCAGTACCCTTAGCAGGTGGGTAAGCACTGTGCAGATGGATGGGCTTGTTGCTCAGTCACTGTATCCAACCAACTGTACTTCAAAAATATTTCTTCTTTTGAGAGCCTTTGATGGAGATTTCAGAGGCAGGAGGAGAAAAGAATGAGCCTGATCAATGAGGCAGGAAGCAGCATCCCCTGTGCAGAAGCAGCATCCACCATACACACAAAGCTTGCAAATACAGGCCATGCAGGGTTATTAAACCTGGTTGTGGGGGTCAGGAGAGCCCCCAAGCCAGTAACATCCCACAGAGCAAGCAAAGCAAGTTCCAACCAGCTTAAAAAAGCACCCGCTAATGAAAAACTTTACCAGGAAAGCAGATCACATCAAGGCCACACAGAAGCTTCAGATCCTTTAAGCTGCACTTTGAAGACCAGTGGTGACAGACTGACAGATAAAGGCAAGGTCACAGGCCATCGAGACCCCCTCCAACACACCGTGCAGCTGAGTTGAAAAAAAGAAGAAAAATCATTGTTGCTATTTGACTAAACATTATGAACTAAAAATAGCTGAATATCTCTGATTAGGAGAATTCCAAGGGCTTACAATCCTTGCCACTTGGGGTCCAATTTTCCTCTCTTTTATTATAGGCATTAGGTTTTGGACAATGCCAGGGCTACAGAGGGCGTATGTTAAGTTAGTCTAAGCCGGCACCACGCGAACCTTTGCACCCTGTAGGCTACTTTGCTGAATATTTCTGTCTCCAAATGAGCTGTAAAGGTTGCAGTTTTTTTCTGGCAGCAGCCAGCACAATTCCCATTAACACATTTCATGAGTATAATTTTCAACAATATTAATAATTGTCCTCATAAAAGTCCATGAGAGGAACTTAATAGACTACACTGTTTTATTTCCATGAAATTCCTGCTCTTTTAAAAGCTCTCCATGCCTGGAATTAATATTTTCGACTTTCAGATCTTGACCAACTGTTTCCAGGCATAAACTTTCCTACTTCAAGTGGGCTAATGCCAAATGAAAGGCAAAGTGATCTAAAGTTCTGCCAGACCCAGCAAGTTGGGTTAAAAAAGTCAAAGATGAAAGGGGCTGAACTGCCAGTCACCCCCAGATGACAAGGGGGGGACTTTGGGGAATCATTGGCTCCAAGAAAGGATTTTTTGACTGCACTGAAGACCTCATCAACCTATGGGAATGCTCACTGCAAGGCCTATCCCACAAGGGATGGCAACCAGCCAGATAGGGCCACACAGACATAAAACCATGATCCAGTTCCAGACCAGGACCTTGGGCCTGGGGTCAGTAGTGGAGGAGCAGCAGCCAAGATTGCTGAGCTGGTTTGCATGTTTGGCTCATTCAGCCCCTCTTAGTTTCCATCAGCAAAGCAGGTTGCCAATCTCTGCAGGCACAGAACACTCTGAGCATTGGAAAGAATTCTGGCTGAAGCTGGGAGGGTCTTCTTGGAAACCCAGGTTCAATACCTTTGCTTAGGCTAGTAGGGAATAGAATTAATAACCTCCAAGTTCAGCATCCAGTCATAATTAACAGTGACAACACATCCCATTCAAGACAACTCTTAATGCATCAGATGAAAGGCAGAATGAAATCTCAGTGCTTGAAACTACAGCATAAACTTAGACAAAATAAGATGGTGCTGTTTACCAATACCTGTAATAAGCTTAGCAAACTTATCTGGTGACAAGATACATCACAGAGGATTGTCACACTAGCCCTCCATGCTTCTTTATTGCAAGTCTCCCTTAGCCCAGCAGAAGTTTGGTGCAGAAGATCACAGTGATCCATTCTGACCCATTTCTACCACCTAGAAATAATACCAAGGAGTATGAATACAAACACTTCTAACAAGCTGCTTACAAGCAGGTAATGGATTTTTGTTTGTTCCCTGCCATCTCCAAATTCCCCAAGACAACCTGTTATAGGAAAATAAGGAAAAAAATCTCAGATGTAGAAATACTTTTCTTTACCAAATATTTACCTTACACTGGAAAATTACCTTGTAAAAACAAAAAAAATCAAGCAAGAAAAAGCACAAACACTGGCTCTGACTCAAATATTTCATGTCAAGGATTGCTGAACTCCTTTGATTTCCAGTGTAAGTGAAAACAAATAGCAGGAAAAACTTCATTTAAGTCAGTGGACCCCCACCCAAACAATATCAAACAACCTTGAAAATCCAAGATTAATGTTGGTAGAAGGAGACCAGATGATCATTGGTGTGCATTATCCCTCAGAATCTTCTTTTGACCAAGCAAACAACTCACCTTACCTCTGTCTCTTGGACCTAACACGTCTGTTTTCAGCTTATTATAAATGAAATGGTGTTATCTTGAAAATGTTTACCTGAAACCTGTTACACCTCTCACTCCTTAACCCTGTTGTCTTCATCATCACCTAAAGCCCTCAATTTTGCATGGGGGTGTTTGACTGGGACAATCTTTTTGAGGTAGTTCTGCCCTTGTTCCTCATTAGAGTAATTGCAAGCACAGTTCACATCACTGTCCCAGTGCTGACTGAGCAAACACAACTAACAGGAATGGCAATTTGGGGGACCTGAAAACTGGAATACTGGCAAAATTCCTGACAACAAAAGGATAGACATGCTTTCTTGGGAATTTATGCCATGGTTCTCCTGAAAGGTTTTGACTTATTCTTTGCACACCCAATCAGTCCTCTGTCATCTAATCTGATGTGATTTCAAGGTGATCCTTTTGTCTTTTGACTACAAATTAAGCCCTACATCCAGGAAAGCTATTTCCAGAAGGACTTGGAAACGGAATTTCAGGCACAGCATATTTCAACCATGAGGCATTTCCAGAGAAAGAGGCTGTAGCAAAGCACTACAGCTTTTTCTTAGTTTAAGAATTCTAACAAGCAAAAAAGCCACCCTTGTACTTCTCGTCAGCCACGTGGGTTTGCACAATTAAAACCCAGTAGTTTCTTCCAGGGCTTTGTTGAGCCTGGAATAGCCCTATGTGAGTGTGCAGTGTGGCATACCCTGCCCATTCTCTTCTCTCTGCAGGTTTGTCTGCCCAAGGCAGCTCCTCTGCTCCATGCTAACCTCTTTCTCCCTAAATGTTGGAATGGAGTTGTAGTTTGCTGAGTTTGAGTAGTGTTTTAGGATCAGGTGTTAGTAAACTCCAGGAAATACTCAGTTCAGGTCACAGCGAAGCCTTTGTTCAAGTGAGTATTTCCTTAAACCAGAATGCAATTTTCACATTAGCATTTATTCTAAAATTATCAGGCCAAATGAACCTGACAAATTCTGGGAAAACTCTCCAACCATACATAAATGAACATTTTGAGAGATAAAAGGTCTTATTCAGGGATTATTTTCATCCTAAAATCAACTCTGCAGGTAAAAACCAGTGCAGCCAAAAGTTCCAAGCTCAGTGCCTATATACACTTGAATATGGCTTAATGCATATTTCCTTCTGCTGATTGGTTGGGTACAGTTGATTTCTTTGTTGCTGTTGAATATAGAGTAAAAAGGCTGAGAATCTCTGGAGGTTCTTTACTTAGGAACTGGATTTCAGATTTATTAGAAGTCTATTTCTCAAATATCTTCTTAAGTAAAAATTTGCCTTTTTGGGGTTAAAACACAGGTTTGGATGATTTTGAAGAATGCATTTGAAGACAACAGGAGCAGGGTTAATAAACTGACCCCAGTGCATAGGGAACTCCCAGGCTGTCATACACATACATGCAATTTTCAAGGCAGGCACAACAAAACCTGTGAAACAAATAGACAAGTATTTTAAATGGCAATATAAAATATTCTTGCCTTTGTTTAATACAGAGCCAGTTGTCCATCTGTAGAGGAATGGGGGTTTGTTACCATGCCATAAATCCAACTCCACAGCCTCAGCTGGGTGGAGAGCTGCTGCCAGCTGTATTTGGCCTGATGAGCTCCTGCTGGGAGGGAAGCTGGAAGATGCTGCCTCACACAGAATCCAACTGATTCATCAGAAGGCTGCCATTCCCCTTCCCACACGAGCTTGCTACTGTTTTTACTGAAGAACCAGGCTGTCCTTTCCCCCAAACAGCCGACAAGCTCTGGCTGAGCCTTTCTGGGAGCTGCTTCCTTCAGAAGGGAAGCCAGGCTTTGCAAGTTAGTTATCTCATTCCTAGCATAGAGTGCATATAGATGAATGCCATCTAAAAGGAAAAATCACATGAGCTGAGTGGATTGTATAAAAAGGAGCTTTAAACCTGTGAAAAACTCAGACACCAGAGTGGGTAGCAGCTGGGAAATCAGTTTCTTCTGTATCATGCTTTGGCTGGCTCAGCCAGAACAGCAGCCACTTCTGCCATCCACACTCACAGGTGACACAAAAATACTGCAGCTTTAGGGGATGGTCAGACTCATCTCTCTCCTGGGGCTGATGGCTGCTTCCTTTGTCTACTTCACAGCTATTGCTGGGAGGAAAAAAGTGCTTGCTTTTGCAAAAGCAAGAAACAGGTCTGACTTCTCCCTCGTGGCTGGGATTTCAGTCAGGGCAGCACAGTGAAGGCCTTGTTCTCCCCTGAAAGTTCAAGACAGTTTTGTCTAAGGGAAATAGAGGCTTCACCAGCTGCTTTTTGGTAAAAGGAGCCTTATAGACAATAGGTGAATCATACCCAAAAGCAGTCACTTGACATCAGCCACAAAAGCTTCCAGCCTCATGACCAACGAACCTCTGAACTAATATGGGAAGAATTACGATGGCATTTTCCTGGAGCGTGCAGCTTTGTCTCTCCCTTTTGCTGGGAACACAATCACAATCCCATCTCTCATTCCCTTCAGCTCTGAGTGACCCAAGACGAGTCTGAAATGCAAAATGGTCACAGGACTTGTCCTATCTCAGCACCTGGTACTGAAATCCACGCTGGCCTCTTTCTTTTTTCTAGGGCCTTAAATTTCTTTTTAGCATCTGACTGCATTAATCTCAAAGGCAAAGCTGTTGGTTTTTTTCTGAGGCAGAAAGGAAAAGGAAGCACCAGTAGTTCAACCCAAAAAGGCAACAAACAGTATATGCTGTCACTATCTGTGTCTCCATCAAGGATATAAAAAGCTGTGGATTAATTTTTTAATACTTCTGTGGAGGGGACCAATCCTCCAAGCTGGTGGGCACCAGTCTAGAGCAGCAGGATCCAAATGGCTGTAAATGCTCTTTCTTGCAGATTCACCTCCAGTCACTGTTTGGAGCAGTGCTCAGGTCAGGTAACAGGATGTTTGTGATGGAATTTTTTCAACTCCATTTTGGCTCATTAGTCTTTTGTCTCTCCTACCATGCTCTCCTGGAAAAGAAAGAATTGACAATGGACTTGCAACATAGCATTTCCTTTCCAATGGGATTAGTCTTAACTCTACCAATCCAGAGTGATTTTTTTCTGTCAAGTATTCAAGTATTATTTTTCAGACTCCTGAAGCCTAGTCTGGGCTCCTCAACGTAGACCTGCAACATAATAAGGGAGGGTGGTACAGATAGCTTTCAAAAAGAGAAAAGAGCTCCTCCAACAGCAGTCATGCTGTCATCCTCCAGTGTTTTCAGGAAGAGAGTGGATTGTTTCAATATCGGTTTGGAGTAACCATGGCAGAGACAGATGTTTGGTTTTAGAGAGCAGGCAGTAAGTTTGTATTGTCAGAGCAAACACTTGGGACTCCAGGGCACAACATCCCGTGTTGTTTACCAAGTGTGTTATGCCAGAATCAGACGTGAAGATGCACTTCATGGTAACAAAGGAGGACAATGCTTTTATCCTGCAATTGTCAACAGTGTTACAGTGCTGAAGACTTTAGTTCAATATTTGCCAAGCAGTAAAATGAGCAACGCCTGTCAGGTTGTTGACCTAGATGCATCAGTTACTAGAAAAACTATATTGAGCAGACAGCAGTTCAGTTTCAATTGTTGGGGACCACATTCCAGCCACAGAATTAAGTGCTATTTGTTACATTCAGATTAACAGAAAGAACTGTTGAAGTATTGTTTGGTTGCTGTCACAGGGACACAACAAACAAACACCCTTATGCTGAGACACTTGGAAAGCAAGTTTGTAACAACAACAACAAGTTTTGTCAGAGCCAGGCACTACAGGTCCTGCAGACTGAAATTCCAAGAGGGATTTAAGATGATCTAACCATCCTTCCTGGAAAGGCTAAAAACCTTTAACAAGATGTTACCTTTGCCCTACAGCAGAATAATCACTCTGGCTTCGTGGACAGATGTCCTGCAAACATTAGGCTACAGCAAATGTTGGCATGAGGGTACATTTTTACCAAACCATAATTCTGCAGTCATCTGCCTCAGCACAGCCAGAAAGGCTTGAGCTGACTGCCTATCCCTGCTGGGAAGGCTGGTGGGCCTGGAAAAGTGCCTGCCCTTGCCATGTATGAGGGCACATAGAGGGAGGATTGGTACTCCAGTTTCACCCAGTCCTGGAAAAGTGGCACAGGCCTGAGGCTGACAGCAGCCTAAATGTCCTGTGCTTGCATTCACTGCAACGCCTCCCACTGCCAAATCACTGATCTATAGCTGCAATCCATGTACAAGAGAGTCACACACCAGCAGAATGGGCTGGCACATTCCTGCAGAGATAAAGCAAGCAACAACACTTAGGTGGAGCAAAGATCCAGCATGGTCTCCTCTATTTACTGCAGGCACTGTTTCAGGCTTCAAAGGGATGACAACACTTAGACTTCAGCTAAAGACCTGACAATCATCCCTACCCCACCAGGCTGAACATGCAACTTCATGCCTGCAGGTAAAAGCTGTCAGAATCAGGACAGGATCAGCATTTGTGAGAATCCTTCTTCACCTACATCACAGTGAGACAATTTTACAAAACCTTCATTGATGTAATCTGCTATAGACTATGCCCTTGTGCTGCATTGGAGAAAAGCTGGCAAAACACTTTTGCCCATCTTGCCCAAGGAATCTCCTTTTCACAGAGCATCCCCTGCCACTCACTGCCTTGGAACAGTGTCCTGCATCAATCCCATACTGCAGCTTCTTCCAACTGCATGGGCTCTACACGAGGGTGTTTGCTGACTGGCAAGCACACCAAAACAGGCATGACAAATACCCAGTATATTAAAGGCAGAGGCCCGCAGTTGGCTCCAACCCATGCTTTTCTAAGACAATGCACATATGTCACAGAGATTCCTCTCCAGCTTATCCAAGCTCTCAGAAAGGCTTTTCACTAAGTTTTAAAAGAGGCCTTGGATGCTAAGATACCATTCTGCTTTCTTAAGTAATGTCACAAGACTTCTGGTTTGGCCACACAGTTGCTTTTTAGAAATGAAAAGGAGATTCTGTGCTTCTGCTTGGGACAAGTGGCAAAACCACTGCAATCTTTTTTATAAAGAATGGAGGTGAAAAAAAGAGGAGAAAAAAAAGGATCAGGAACTGAGTTCAGTCACTCTGGGAACTCAGCCTTTATGTACTGTTTACCAAAAGGATGAGCTGGGGAAAGGGGTGAGGGGCAATAGTGTGCATTAGGTCTCACCTGCTGATTCTCAGGAGTCATGAATATTCTCATAATCCCCATCTCTTGGCCCAACAGGCTACAGGCCTTTTCATCACAGAGCTTGATTTCAGCGAGGATCTGGGAGTTGCTCTAAACTTCAGCAAGTGCAATAATATTCCCTTGTTTCCACAAGAAAACAGCCTCTTGCCATGAACCACTCTCCAATGTTTCTTCTCTGTTACTCATCTACTAGTGGCATTTGTCTTTCAGACTGGATTAGATAAATTCTGGTTTGGGCTAGGCAGAGATCAGTCAGCAAGTCACGATTTCTGAGGCACTCAGCATGTTTTTTTTCTTGCATAATTATGCATATGTAATATAAATGTTGAGATACAGGTATATTTATAAAATGTGATACACGTCTGTAGCTAAAACCAAGACATTAAAAATAAAACTGAAAAGGGACATGAGCAGTAGTAGACAGAGAAATTTTACCATATATTTTCAAGACAGATTATTGCAAGCATCTGATCTGACGTTCAGCACCTCCCAGGCCAGAGAATGTCACCTGGTGAGGGTGTAATTTTCATGCCCATAGGGCAGAGAAGGACAGGGAAGGAGGTTGTGCTGGCAAAGCAAACAGGGTGTGCAAAAATATCCAACAGAGTCCAGAAATGAACCTCACCAGATAACCTATGGCTAGCTGTACTTCCATAAGCTTTATAGAATTCCAATTTTCAGGCACTAGGCAGTGGAAAATTATTTTCTTTTTCTGACAAGGGATGTGTTATTTCCTCCAGCTGAAGGGATGGACTTAGCATAAACTGACAGGAGGGAAAAAAGGAATTTTTAAAAGGGAAGCTCTTATTCTCCTTATAGCAACAGTTTCCAGTGGTAATGAGTCTTGGGTCATAAAAGAAACATTTAATAGCTTAAAAATTGCTGTCTTGCAAAAAGATCTAATTGATCAGAACTTCCAGATAAAAACTAATCTTCTGGCCATTGGTGAGAGCAGAGTTACAATAAGAACAAAAGGGATAACATTGTCTTCCTGGTTATTGTTGGAAGATTAAAAAAAAAAATTAGTTATTTATATGTATTCTTGAAGGGCCTTATAAAGATAATATTCCTGCTGGTCTTGCTTGTGAGATCATAAGGATGGCCTACACAAAGCTATACATCTGCAATACTGGAATCTTGTGAAAGCATTAAGTGTTTTAGCAAGGAATCCAGGAAGTGGGGCAGCAAAGCTTTTATCCATTTGAATAAAAAATTTAGCCCATAATTAGTCCAAAATTGCAAAATAGTTTGCACATGCAAATAACTTTTAGTTTAGGTGGGTTGAGATTACCACTGTTAGATGAACTCATCATCCCCCTGAGATATAGAGACATAGCACAGAGGAATCACAAATTAAGCATGAACAGAGTTTGTTTTGGGATGGCACAAATCTGTGCAGGATGTAGAAGTTTGCTTTTCAAACTTAATACTACTTACTCCATAACATGTCATTATTATTAGTCTATAACTGTATGCAGAAAATATGTTATTATGCATAGGCATTGATGTGATAGGTAACATCCCTTATGTTTGCACTTTCAGGCTAGTCTACCAACAGAAAATCATTAGTATCTACATTTTTTAAGACAAGATGGGGTATGACCATCCTCATTCATCCCCTTTATGCCTGTGTCTTTTGTATCAGCTCTGAGGCCTGATGTTCTTACAGATTTGTCCCAGTGTCTGTTTTGGCCTGTGGAGCCTTTAGGAAAGGATACCTGCCCCACAAAGTGTTGGGCTCAAATGGCAAACAGGCCTCTCACCAGCTTTGTGCTGGCCTGGGCAGATGGGGACTTGAACTGGACACTTCAGGCACAGCAAAATTACTGTCTGCTATGAAGACTTGGAGAGAGCAGTATTTTTGCAGGGCCAGAAGCTGTACTTCAATGATCCTTGTGGGTCCCTTCCAACTCAGGAAAGACTATGATTCTATAATTTGTGCTCTGTTTGAGACATTTGCAATCCATTACTCAGCAGGTATGAACAGTCCTCCAAACCTCATGGCACTGACAGTGCAGAGGGCAAATTTATGACTCTGCAGGACAGCTGTAGTGGTATTCCCACCTTGTGTTTTGCTACTGGTCACATTCCTCTAGTCTTCTTTCTACAAAAGTATCTTCAAGGATTCAGAGCTCAGCAACTCTGGTATAAAAAGTGTCATTGCTCCCAAGATTCAGTCCTGGCATGCAGGAAGGCTTTGCCTTCCTTATCATCAAAGACATAATCCAAGATCAATCCCTAAAACAAACCTGATGGTCTTCAAGAAGTGCTGTGCCAATTTCAGACATCAGTCTGAAATACTCCTTTGAAAGCCACTGGTGTTTGGTGTGTGCTGTAGTCAGCTTTTGCCTCAGCCTCACCTCCTGCCCAGCTAAAACACATAACACTGGGCTGCTCAAAGGTCATTCTTTGTTTGCTTCTTGACTGCTTTTAAGACAGATGTTCCAAGGCACGACAGAGGATATAAACACGTGCATACTGGGGGAAAAAAAAGGTGTCCAGGTGTTTAAGCAATGCCAAATGTGAAAGAATTCCAATTCACTGCCTTCTCCTTTAATCTGGCAATTCCAAGGGACCAAGCGTGTCAAGACTTGTACCCAGAGCACTTTCTGCTCGGGTGAGTTCAGACAAGGTCTGCATTAACTCCCCAACCTGCGAGAAAATTATTTGAAACAAAAGGTTCAGATATGTCCTTTTCCCTCCAACAAGCCTGGAAACAAATGGTACAGGAACAAGGTCAGAAAAGAATCATCCGCCTACCATACCCCTGAATTCATTTACCTACCTCAGAGCCCATTCAAGGAGAGGGGTGGGATGGGGAACAAGGAATGATATAAAGCGGAATGAAGCTCTGGGGTCGCTCGCTACATTACAAGATTTGACAGGCCTTTGCCAGCCTTCAGCTTCTTTGTGTCTTTCACATAATAGAGAAACACAAACTGAGCAGCCAGTGATCTGGGGGTTGCACTATTAGACAGAGCAAACCCTTTGCAAATGCTAATAGTATTGTAGCATCCTGTCAGACAGCAACACAAAAAAGGATGTTGATTTTCACATGAACCAGAACAGACTCATTGTAAAGAAGGCTGCAATGAATGTTCCATCTCTAAACATCAAAAGCTACAGGCAATTGGCTTGTGGACATGAGGCAAACACTGCTTCCAATGTTCCTAAATATAGGGGGCATACTGTTACCTTAATACTTATTTCATGAGGCTGGCAAAGAGAGGGCAGTTGTTTGAAACAGAAGTGAAAATGGTTTTCAGTTATGATTTCTATAGTGAAATAATACCTAGATCTAAAGAGGCTTTTGTTGTACAGTTTACCGTTTTTCAGCAATCTGGAAGAGATAATCCTTTATGAAACATGAGTGTGCAGATTCACTCCAAGGTAGAGCTTCTGTCACTTCCAAATTGTAAGGTTGGTACTAACAGAACACAAACATGCTTGTCCTTTGCAGTTCTAAGGATGTGGCAGCTATCAGTCCTGTCCAGTAATGCTCACTTAGTCAGGTGTTTCCTGAAAAGGTCTCTAAAATGGATGTAACACTCAAGCTTCTATTCTAAAACTTACTATAAAAGACCCTTTTCATTCAAACTTCACATATTCCCCTGTACTAATAATGATATAAGGCAAGGTGTTATTGCACCACACTGACTAACCTTCTAAAGTTTGTTGTTGTCCTTTGGGTGAAAAACCTGAACAAAGCTCACTTTGCTGCTTGTCACTACAAAGGTTAGTTTAGAAAGCCATATTAAAGTCATATTGGGAAATCACCGCTGTTCTGGAAGTCCTCTTGGAGCCCACAGACTTCCAAGAGCAGCAAATAAACAGTCTTCTATCAGTGTTCTGCAACACAAACACACAAGCATTTGCAGCTATGCGCAATGAACTGCTTTTCAGCAGACAGGACTAGAAATATTTCTGGAATTGGCACTGGAACAGCACCTAAAGCCAGTCCCAAGAAACTTCAGTCAATTTCAGAAATGTTTCTAGAACAATTTGTGAATTTGGCTCTAGGACTGTTTCATCAGTACCTTCAGAACTACTTCCTCAATCACTACTAGTCAAAACTAAAATAATGTCTCTGACTTTCAGCACTTCTTACAGAACAGCCTGGATAATTTCACCTTCTGAGGTGAATGGCAGATGCAATCAAGATTTGTATACACAGAAATTTGCATGGGTTTTCCATTCCAGCACCACAGGATAAACAACCATTACAATCTCTGTACCATTTCAGCTTCTTCCCATCCTTTCTATATAGTACTATACTAAAAAATTCCTGGCAACAGCTACATGCTGTGAAAGCTCTGTGATACCAGCCATCTAGAACTCATAGCACTTGTGAAACTACAGCTTTAGGAATTACCTATTGTGCAAAGGTTTTATAATACTTTTAATTTATCTTACTGAATAAAAACTAGCAAGTGATTGATCATGGTCTATAAAGATTACTGCAAGGGAAGATGGATTACTGGACTAATTAAAAAATAGAACAGGATCCAAGAACTTTTAACTGACATTTAAAATGAAAAAGGTTCCTGGGATATGGTAAATCACTAAGATGGTAAGTTTTTTCAGACAGAAATCCCCATATTTCGACATTTCAAATTATGAAATCTCTTGCATCTTTTTAAATACAATTGCTAAGAATTACTAAGCTAAATTAAGATACATGAAAATTTACTAAAACTTTAGCCTTGGAACTACATCATAACTCAGCTTATGTTCAAAATATACTCAGCAAAGAACCAGATTCATGTGGCTTTGATGGTGAAAGAGCACACCAGTGTGTGTGAAATAACCAAGAACTTCATTGATGTATTCACCCTTTATGTTTGGTTTTTACACTTCTAAACATTTCCAAAATATTAATTTCTCTCATAGTCTGATAACTTAGAATGAGGTTACTAGTAACCACTGAGAAGGAGTAATTCCTGACCTTTGAAAAGACATTATTTGTATCATTTTTATGAAAAAGTGTCATGATACCTCTTGGCCATTAGTACTTAAACCTTGGCTCATAAAGGGTTCATTTTATAAAAACCAGAAATAACTTAGCATATCTACACAATAGTAATGAACATTCTTTGGAAATGAAATATCCATTTATGGAACATCAACAATATTTACATTTGGTGATTCTCCTTCCTAAACTCAAAAAGATACACAAATTTCAGATTAGTCATTGCTCCTTACAATGAATTGCTGTCTCCAGAATCTGAAGGTAGCCTATGAAATACAGAAAAATATCATGAACTTGTGCAAGCCAGTTTGGAATAACATACTGTTCAGTACCACATGAATTTTAGGCACTTCAAATAATTGTGTTTTCTGTCTCAATACTGTTGTAATATTCAGCAAATCCTTCTTATGCTGCTTGATATAAGATCTTTGTCTAAATGTATTACATAAATGGTACATTATTTATATAGTAAAGATAACAGTTGGTACAGTCACTGCTTACCTGGTGCTGACCCAGCTCTTCTCAATCAGACATTCTGATATCATTAACCTATACTGGTATCATTAATGTACATTTGTTCACAACTTAACAAACGAGAAAAAGAAGGTCAAAGTGACTTCTTGGTTAAGTGCAATAACACCGTGTTCAAAACCCACATTTTATTATTCCTTCAGTTACATTTTTATTCAATAAATACCTAGTTTCCATGGAATACATCATGCTAAGTCTTAGATGAGCAGCACAGAGAAGTTGGAACTAAACCCATAGGAACATCACGCTAAAAGAAATGAGCGTTGGGCCACTGGATGCGATATTTTGCAACATTTACATTACACAGAAGTTTCAAACAGTGATCTCTAGGTAAATGCAAAAGTTTTTGTTTGTTTCTTCGTTTGTTTTTTTTTTTACAAAGTACAGACTTCTTTCACTTGCTATACACAAAGGTGTCTACCTTCAAAGTTGGGCAAACTTACATTTCTGAAGTTATCTTCAGAAAATGGTCATGACAAAAGCCATTTTTTAATTTTTCAGTTCTTAAACACTCATTTTCAGGAATTAATTTTGAACAGAAAATCTCCAAACATTCAGTTAGATCACCCTGAAATATTTACCCTTTCAACATAATTTTAAGTTCTATGTTAGCTTTTTGTCCACATGGCTGAATATTTTATGTCCAAACATTTGGGGAACATCTTTCCAAACTTTGTATTGTTTCCTCTCAGAGCAAACCAAAAGAATATCTGTTGGAAAACATTCAGATTACTCTCTTTTCATTTCTACATATTAAAATCAATTGTCTTTTCAAAAGGGAAAATAAATCTGGGTCAGTTTTTCAATGTACATAATCAGACAACTGCAACATAAACTGTTTCAGGCCGAACACCTTCTTCCACACAAGTATTCAGAAGTGTATCGAGACCATTTGTGGCAAAGTGTGGGCAGAGAAATGTGGTGGTGATTAACCACCAGGCACCTATGATAGAGAGCTTATATCATGCTTAAATTTGTCTGAAGTAATATTTCTATGGCAAAACAGAAAGGCAGTTTTCAGTGCCTTACTAATTTTACTGAATGATAGACATCAAGTGGGTGTGGAAGGACCTTGTGCATGACATTCTTATAGAAGTGATTTTGGTCTTACAGTAGCTATTAGTAAAAATTAAATTAATGACATTTTTCCTTTTTTTTTTAGTTAGGAAGTTGGAGAAGTTGGAATTGTACATTCTTTTTGTATTTCACACCTATTCCATCAGGTTACTCTGTACCTATGGTGAAGGGAGGAGTTAACAAGGAAATCTGAGTCTGTGCAATCCCAGAAATGAAATGTAATCGGCTGACATTCAAGAGTAACAACATATATCAGGAAAGAACAGGTAAAAGGACCAGCTGCTGACATTATTTCCTGAGCCTAAACCTTTTAAGGTGTCATTGAATAGCAGTCTGTGCTTTCAGGTGAAAGAACTACAAGAATTGCTTGGCTGACATCTCTAAATAGTTTAGGAGTTTAACAAAATCCACCACTTCCTCTCAGGATGTCAATACAATGCTTTTAAATCTGTACCACAGTGATCAGCAAATGCTTCAACACAGAGCATAACAGATACAAATTACTTAGAAGGGCATTTTAATGTACATACAAATACTAAAATGTTATGTCAAACTCCCAGCATCATCTGCAGGCAAGAAAATGACAACAGATAAAATCATTTTATGAATCTGATCCAGCTCTACCATACAAGACACATACTAAAAATAACAAGCTTTTTTCCCCTTTCAGGAAAAAAAAACCCTTAAATGTACAACTTCAGCAAGCTCCCAAGTTATCTCATTAATACACAAATCAGATTCTTCTGTGCATGTAGCTTCAAAAATTAAACGAGCAGGTGGATTTTAACTGAACTTCTCAATCCCATGAGACATTATTTTCTTTCTCCTTCAACATTTCAGGATGCTCCCCAAAAGACAGGAAAGAGAATGGGACACAAAAGCCATTTCAATTCAGTCTTTGTGCAAGGTATCCTGGAGAAGGCTGCATTCTTGTGTAAAGTTGCTGCTGAAACAGAATGACAATTATTTTAAAATATGTACAAATGTATGACAGCACTTGAGCTTATGGATTTGAGAATTAACAGAAATGAGATTTGGAAATTACCTGCATGCAAATACTTTTGCAAATGATATATAGTGTCTTGAAGAAAAACAAAAGAACCAAAATGCTTCCATAGAAAAGTGTTCCATTAATTTTGATTCCAGCTAGTTATGGAATAAAATTTTCCTAATACAAATAAAAATATTGAACTGAAAGTAATCAGATAGCCTACAATGATTCCCAATACTTAAATAACTAGTCAGTAATTGTATTTTTACTAAGTTTCATATCTGCTTGTAGTGTAAAAACAGAAAGTATCATTCTGCAGATTAGAAGCAAGAAGCAGCAGCAGCCAGAGAATGGAATAAAACAAATAGGAATTTCACAAAGTCTGTATGAAAAGATGCATTTAAATGAGATGGATGATTTTACATAGATCAATGAGATAACTGCAGCAATCTCTTTATGATCAAAACATGATTACCTGCTTGAACAATCTACTTTTCTTGATGGAGGGCTTCTATGAAGGCTTCAAGCTTCTCCTGGATTTCCCGAACTTTTTCTGGTGGAAATAAAAAGATCCCCGTTCAAATACTTATTACTATTAAGTACCTGAGGACAGGTTCCAAAAGAAAGGAAAACCCACACAAAAACCATGAACAAAAACATGCAAACACAAACAAAAATTAATGCTGTCATCGATATTACCCTAAGCATTTTGTTTCTCAGTTACAGAGAAACATTTACAACATTTTTCTGCATCAGAAAAAAGGAAACCCTGTCCTGTTTGAAGAACTCCTACAGACACATTTTATGACTATCCTGCTAATTTAATAACTCAAAAATTTCCTGAAGGAATCCAATACTAGAAATGTATTTCAAAAACCTGAAATTTCCATCAGATTATGCACAGCAGAACTTCTGTACACTTGTTACATGCAGGGAGCTGTTTGCTTTTAAATTATGCCCACTAGGCCCTTTCTTCTTTAACCACATGTCCTCATTCTCCACAGCAAATGTAACAAACACCACTAATCATTTTAAATAAAGTTGAAAGCTCATGCCCTTTCACCCAAGAGAATTTCAGGGAACCACATGTCAGTATTCAGGACACCTCCTCCAAAGGGCACACATGATGTTAAGAATGTTTAAAACTTGCATTTTATTTTCTTGCATTTCAGTAGTAACCAGATGGATGTGGGCAGAATCTCATTTTATACAAAAACTAAATCTAGGAGTTTACTTCCCTAACAAAACAAGACTTGACCACAACTACAAATAGTTACTAGGAATGAAAAGGCAAAATAGATTGCAAAAAATCCAGGGGTTTAGGCATTTTTCCACTCTTTTCTCAATTCCATACAGCATTTGTCATCATATAACCTATTTGATTTA
This sequence comes from Agelaius tricolor, assembly GCF_023055355.1. NCBI lineage: Eukaryota > Metazoa > Chordata > Aves > Passeriformes > Icteridae > Agelaius > Agelaius tricolor. The sequence continues at coordinate 14,644,736 of NW_027269272.1, forward strand.
TTAAATTGCTTATGAAGCAAGATTTAGAACACAGCTGGAATCCAAACCCTGTGAGATTTCCTGATTCGATCTCACCACATCCTCATTTGAAGCTCCTTCTGTGTGTGATTATAGGCATGAAAAACACACACTTCAGAAATATGAAGGAATGGGGGGAGAGCAATAGGACAGACAAAAATAAGTTAGATGAGCATAAACACAGACAAATATTTTTTTTCCAGGCTAAAAATACTATTGGATTAAAGCCATATGTTCCCTTGTCTGAGATACAGGGTTTGAGCTTTTTTAAAAATACTTTTATTTTTTCTTCTCTTTATCAATACCATATGTAATCAACTTTGCTGAGCTGAAGTAACAGCAAAACGAAAAGAATAATAAAACTATCAGCTTTAAATGGAATATGTAAACAAAAGCAGAAAAAAATGACCTTTAAAGAGAACACTAATGTAGATATGGGAACTGAAAGTTTGATCTAACAAAATGACAACTGCACAAACAAACATAAAATCCATTTTAGAGTAAGAGTAATAATAACAACAACAACTGAACAAACCCCTCCAGTCCTGTTCTAACAGAAGTAGAGAATTTTAGTGAGCATTTGAAATAAAGTATGGAAAATAGCTTGCATGAGTATGAAGAAACCTAAAGTTTCTCTCTTTATCTTGCAGCTCTGAGGTGATGAAGGGTAAGCCTCTGACACTTTCAACACTTCAGCATGCCCTCCCCAGTTATCTACAAACACAAGTACAGTGAAGCAGAATCACACTCAAGTCCTAGAGAAAACACCAAAAAAGCTTATTGAATTTCAGCTGATTTTTTTTCTCTTAAGGTACTTTGATATAAAATAAAGATTACAGTCAGTGTGAGGGCAAAAGCTGTACCCTGGTAATTAAGAAACAGCAGTAGATGATTTTCACCAGGTTAAAAAAAAATTAATTCTGATTCAGTTCAGCAGAACCTTTGAAAGCCATCAATGAAAAAAAAGGTAGTCCTATGAGCACTTTTCCTTACTGAGCACATTCAAAGTGTTTTCACTACTATTTTTTAAATAAAAAAAAAGAATATGCATTGTATGCCAGTATATAAACCTCTAGTGTATAGAAAATATTATTTCTATGACATTAATTCAGGCAACTTAATTAACTCAGCTTCCAATACTGTTGCTGTATGAATGTTTACAAAATCAGCCTTTGAAATAACATTCTACTATTTTGGACAGAAATAACATATTTTTTGACCACGCTATGCTGCATGGTGCTTTGACCAACCTGGAAGGTGCCCCTGACCACGGCAGGGAAGTTGGAATGAGATGATCTTTACTGTCCCTTCCAACTCCAAATATTCTATAATGATTCTGGGTTTACAGATCATTAATCTTGGACCCTGCTCTCCAAAATGAACAGCAGCTGCCTGTGATAACTGGGAATGAGATCTCATGACTCAGAAGATCTCTTTATGTTGTGCTTTCAGCGGTTTTCTGTGGCACCTTTTTTCCCAATCGCAACATGTTTTCCCAAGTGTGTTTTTTGTATTGATCAAACCATCAGACCCAGTGAAAGCAGGCAGATTTAGCAGTATTAAATGCAAGTATTTTCCTTTCTCAACCTCTTGCTAATGAAATATTCCAGCTCTGAAAATTAATAGCATCAGCAAAACCATGTAATTATTATTTCACCCTTAAAAAAAGGTTTGTGCCAACAAATCTATTCTAATTTTCTGATTAAGGCATATTAAAATAACAGGATAGCAAATATGTATTCCACCAGAATATACTGAATCAGCTGTGTTTGCTCAGAGAACATGTATACTAAAATTGACTGCATACTATGAGCACTTTATTAGTTTTTATACTTGGACTGAATTGAAATGATTACTTAACTGTAGTAATTATGAGGTCTTGAGGTAATTTAATACTTTGAAATAATATGCTGGCTATTCTTAAAAAAGAACAGCTACAATGAGTGCCAAATAGCTGCAATTATTCATGCCGTGCCCTGTATTTTTAGCCATGGTAAAGCCTTTTGCAGCAGCAGATCCCAGGGAACCTGTAACACACTTCTGCAAGTCCATTCTGTAGCTCAGAGAAGCAGTCTGCTGGACTGGTTCACTTTTGAAATAGGCTGAGGGCAGAGTTATGCATTTACACAAGACTCATCTTAATAAACTAGTAAATATAAATGCTTGGATGGAATTCTAATAGAGGAGTGCAAGTGCAGGCCCTGCAGTTCTGGGGTAACTGTCCACAGTTTCATCAGCACCATGTGACTTTGTATGTGGAACTATTCATTCCCAAAATTCAAGAATCAGATGTTATCCAACTTTAGGGAAAGTGAAATGCACAAGCTCTGTACCCACATTTGTAGGATTTTGACTGACACTTAGATCAAGGTATCAGTCATTTATACTTGTAAATTACAGTACATTCTGTTTTGAGGGAAGTTTATCAGCATGCCAAACACAGAAAAGCATCTGGGTTTCAGGTAAGAATACTTATTGCAGAAGTAAATTTAGGGGTAGACTTAGAGACCTGTTGCTCTATGTCTTGTGACACTGTTTTTCCAAGGATAAGTAAACCACAGATTAAAAGCATTCAGCTTGCTAGCAAATTACTCCTGTAACTGGTTGAACTACCCAAGCTCTTTTATACAATGCTGCCATGTCACAAAGGGGACTTTAACAAAAGTGCTACACTTATTACAAGGTACTGTGTAAGTTTTAATACACATATTGCTTACAGTGGATTCTAGAAAGATGATGTGCTTGCTCTTTGCTAGCTCTAATGCAGACCTAAAGTTACAAATAAACAATTCTTCCAGCACCTGCTAAACACTGATCAAAAATCAAATTAAACCAATGAAGAATAACTGTAACTAAACCCTTGTTTCCATCTTAGAACAGTAAAATTCACAGGCCTAGGGGCCATGAATGGTTATTCTATTTCCCATTTACCCCATGTTTACCTAAAAGATAAGCTGGTTCATACATCAACTCATTATGCCTCTTGATCTGGTCATGAATATTCCCATAATCCTCCCTCCATATCCCATAAAACTTCACTGACAGAATGAGGAAATTCTTTATTCAGATGTCTTGAGATCCTCATTCATGCTCAGTCTCTCCTTATCTCCATATGAAATGATACTGCTACCCACTCATTTTCTTTTCATTAATCCTGTGATCCCAAATCTAAAAGGCTCAAAACCAGACTAATTGAACTGTAATGAGGATTTGGAATACACTGTGAATGCAGAAAGACACAGACACAGAGAGAGTTTGCTTTTCCTGCTATCATAACCTGGCCAGAAGGGAACCCCCCTGAAATATTCAGTCTTACAAGGAAGGTTTGCTTTCTGATTGCTGCCTCAGATATCCAAGCTTAGCTAGCTAGCAATAAACAGTGCTAAAATGAAACAGCTGAAGCAACTTATCAAGCAAATCTCCTGATGTAAGGCTGAATAATCCCAAATAAGAAACACAAATTACAAAAGCAAAGTGTATTACTGATTTATTTCAAATACACTCCTAGAGGCAAGAAAAGGTTTTCTTGTATTTTCCAGCTGTGTTAATTGGTTTACTAAGAGATGTGGCCTCTGTCCACAAAACCTGTCTTGCTTATGGTTTTGAAGATAAATTTATTTTGAGACATTCAAATACATATTCACCTGTAAAGAACCAATAATTTTAGCACAGAATTTTAAAAATGTTCATGTCTGTCTGTGCCAGAGTACATGAGTACTTTGGGCAAATCAAAAAGCTTTCCCTTCCCAATTAAAATGTGCACATATGATACCAAATTTCAACTGCAGCAACAAAAAAAAATCTAAGATCTTTTTGGACACAAATCCATTTTTGTTTTGTACTTTGATGAAACCTACAGTATGAAATGACCACAAAAATGTGTTAATATCTTATAATAAATTCTCCTGTTCTACATTAAAGTGACTTCTATCTCCAACTCATGTTTACATGGCTTTGATATTTGAAAGCTCATGCTTGTTGCTCCTTTTGCTCTGGATTGTGTTTAGACTTGAGTTCTCCCCTTCCCTTTTTTTTTTTTTTCCACCTTCCTTCCATTCTTAATCCCCTCCTTGCCTATAAACATTCTCACTGCTTGCTGTGCTACTTCTATGTTATGGTTAGTTAACCACAGAGGCAGAAATTCAGAATTTACTGCTGTGAATGCATTATCTTTCCTCTAGTAAAAGGGAAAGCCCTGTCAGTCAGAACTCATCACAATGCCCAGAAATACACCATTAAAACTAGAGATGTCAATCCAAAGTTTTCTATTGAAAGCTGATTTTTACCTAAGGGCTATCTAAACCACAAACTCCATAGTTGTAAAAACCCCTATGAACAGTCAGGTAGAGAAGGGGGGAGGGAGGAATTATCTCTTTGGAGTTCAGCCTTTTGTGCCACATTCCTTGATTTTCTAAGGGCCATGTGCAAGCCTTAGTTCTTGTTAAAATGGTATGAGATAGCATACTCCCAGGCACTCCAAATAATGCCTCAGAAAGCAGAGTTCCCAGCCACAGTTACCTGCAGCAACATGCTTACTCAGGCTTCGTGCAAACACTGCCGTAATTCCCTGATCACTGCAAGGTCATGTCCTGCTGAATTTTAGAAAATCCTTTGAAATTATCTATCACATATTTTGCCAGTTTCCTCTTGTTCACATACCATATTTTCCTCTGGATAAGACAGAGAGGAAAGCTAAAGTTTTAAGGGGGAAGAAGGAAAAAAAGGCAAAACCACCCAGGCTGCCCTTAAAGAGACAGAACATAATTTGTCAGCTGCAAAGACAGATTTATAAGTAGAGGGCCCCCTCTGTTCCTTTAAGGCTGCAAAACAGATGGGAAGTGAATGGACAGTCAAAGGGTCAAGAAAACACATGGGAGGTGCTGCTTGTATGCTGTATGTATGTTCCCAGCAAAAGAAAGAGGTCAAGATTGTAACTGCATGGCTGGGTGCTGGAAAGGTCTTTTCTTTAAGCTGTTACAAAGACAAACGCTGTTCTTCATCCTGCTGTCAAACTGCTATAAATATTGTTTGTCAAGAGAGTTTCAGCAGCTAAAAGTTTTTTTTTTTAAAAGGCTGAGCAGGAGGATGAATCATGTGAATGATTCTTAAACAATTAGCTCATTAGTGTAATAAAAGCACTGCAGAATCCTGAAAAGTTTAAATGGAATTTATAATAGTTCATCTAGTAAATCCATGAATCATTAAGAATATACAACCTTTAAAAGGCAAGCTTGCAGAATGTAGCTGTCATGGTCATTAGTTACCAGTAGTTAGACTGAATGAAGATGCCAATTGACGCTACATTGTAGTACCTGTCCTTAAATGTTATGGTTTTTGTATGTGTTGCAATTTATCAGGACATTTGAATTTGCATCCAGTTTGATCTCCTTTTGCATGGCCATAACAGGAGAAAACGTCAAGGACCCTGTTTCCTACGAAGATACAGTTTTGTTTTCCCTGTTGTAGGCAATTCCATCTCTTAAATAGGAACAGATCACCTCCAAATTGTATATTTAGCCTGATGTAGAAATATAATAAAATCAAGAAAAAAACCCCAAGTCACAGCTGCCATCACTGAAGTTACTTTGTTGCAAGTATTACTATTACATGAATTATTAATCCCTTCATAGGACACCTGAACAAAGCTGTCAGCAGCCTGTATGAAACAGTATTACCTTTATTTCACACTGGAGATAACCAGGCAGCAGCAGAAGCAGCTTGTCCGAAAACACTTCAGCTATTTTTGCAAGCTACTGAGCACTGCAACAATATTTTAGCATTACTAACAATGATCTTCAGCCCCAGAAATGGTAACTGTGTATTGTGCTGTTGAAATAGTAGATTAATAATCAATGTCTTGATCTATAGCTGCTCCAGATTCACTGGCCAGAGCTCTCAGTTTAACAAAACAGTTTTGGCCACACATTTGCCCCCTCTTTGGTGGAATAGAACAGAAGCTGGTTGAGCTTCTTGGAGCAATCCCTGGGGCTCCTCAGTTGGTAAGCAAGAAATCCTGTCTCTGACAGAGCATTTCAGAACTGAACTATGGGGCTAAAGCAAAACTGACAATTATGTAGACTACTGACTTTATACAACAGACATTTCCATGAGCTATTCATGCTCATGGAAATTCTGCTTGTCTACAGAAGGAAACAAAATATTACCAAACTGTGATGTGAGGTCACAAACTATTTCTACACTGTCACTGAGGTTAGCCTAATGTCCCAGTGATCATTATCCTGTATTAAGTTGCAAGTTTATGAGAGTCACAAGGTCTGCAATATCAAGGTAGGACTTGGGCATCTTTCAGTCCTCTGCCTCCATCTCAGATGTTTTAATTAAAACTGCTCTAATAACTCAGCCTTTCAACAGAACTTAGCTGTGTTGCTTACTGGACAGCTGGAAAGAGCACAGTAGCAGAATGACAAAGCAACCTTATAAAACAATCTCATACTTTGAATCAGACTTACAGATACAGGAAGATTGAACTTCCAAATCTAAACTGTTAAACTAGAATGAATCAGAACATGGTGATGCTCATTATTTTGTGTGCAAACAGTGAAAAGCATAGAGGCAAATCAGAAATACTACCCAACAATTCATCCAGTGATGTAACAAAAGAGAAACTTTTCCTTATGCAGAAAGTATTTACACAGTGATGAAGATAAACTACTTATGTTAAGGCTACTGCAACCTTAAGGCTATAAAACTGTAAAGACTTTAACATAGAAAATAACTGATATATTTTTGGGTGTTTCTCCACCCAAAAAAAAGCATACTCAGTAATTAGTTAGATAATGAAGTAATATACCATCACGACCGTTTAAGTGTCTCTAGAATATGGGAGAAAATGAAATGATGATTAGACGAAATTTTTAGATCATAACAATGGTTAATAGTTGGAAATTTAAGTCACTTTATCCAAATGGTTCTATTATTTTTTCTTTGCTGTAATTCCTATGGGCAGAGTGGAGTCTACTGCAATTGGCAATGTACAACATGCATGACACTGACCTCTCCAGCTTTTGGAAATGGGAATGCTACATTCCACAGCTCCATACTGCTTTAGAACAAAAGCATATATTTGTCCATTTACAAGCCTGTAATTTATACCAATAGTAAATCTCTCCATGATAAGTAAATCTCTCCATGATAAGTACTTAAATTTTGATTAATAAGTACCCTCACAAGGAACCAGTACTAAAGAGAAAATAGCATCCAATTAGATGTTTTGATCCTTGCATCATTCAGAAAATTTTAGCAAAAAAATAAATTCAGCAGACAACACCACAATGACCCTCAAGTACAAGAGACATGGGTCTAGAGAAAGATTAATAGGCATTAAACATGTCATTATTCATGTAGCAGTTTATCACTATTTTTCAATGTCAACTTTAAGTGATAGGCTTCTTTTAGTCAATGACAAATGTGGTGAACTTTGTAAGGATCCGTTTTAGGACCTGGACATCAGTGCCTAACTCTTCATCAATAACTAAGAAATCACAGCAGACAGGCTTTGGTCATCTGGGATTCTTAAGTTAAGTAAACCATCACTCCATCACAGGATGTCTGCAAGTGATGTATGTTCTCCCTTGAGGATTACTTCCCTCTGTGAGAAGATGCAGCCTTCTAAAGCACTTTCTGCCATGACACAAAGCAGGAACTACCTTATCTGCACTTTGACACACAGACCATCCTACACATTCTTCTGATTTTAATTCATTAGTTTCATGCTGCTGCCCCAAAACTCAAGAGAAAAAAAAAAAAAAAGAACTTGAACATTTAACCAGTGTCTTTCACATCAAGGTACACTTGCTTGGGTCGATTTCTTAAATTATCTACAGGGAGTTAAAAACATGAGAGTCATACAAAAATAATTAATTTGCATTCTAACAGGAAGTTTGCAAGTCTACTGTGAGATACTGCTTGGGTTCAAACTTAGGGGAAATTGAAGACATGACCATACAGACTGATTCCAAGCACCCTGTTCCCCAAGTTCCTGCATCACAGAGCACCAGGACCCCTACAGAGCTCCAAGGGAGCCCAGGAATCATGCTGCCACCAGCACACTGGTGACACCAGCACAAGCCTGAACTCGTTAAGTAACAGACAGCCCACACTTTGTGACTGATTGAGATTTGGGCAGAAACCAATGTGCTCTAAATGACAAGCAGCCCCTGATAAGACACAGACCATGCCAATGTCCTCAGGGAAGCTGCTGGCAGGGGACTGTGAAGACAGCAGCTCCCTGCACATGCTTAACAGAAGTTGGAGATCTGTTGGGGATTCCCAGAGGGAAATCTCTGGGTAGAAGGCCACACCATCTTCCTGGTGTAATGTTCTGCCAGCTCAGGATGAGATGAGTGAGTGCTCCTCCCTGCTATGACCAGGGGAAAGGAGAATGAGACTAAAGCGAGACTGCTGACACCTCTGGAATTGTCTTACAACTATGAAGTAACCATATTTTTACTTAAGTAGCTTCTAAAATTCCAATATTTAGGCACTGTGGAAGAAATAAGAGCACAAAATAACTGTAATTAATCAGATTCTAATAAAATTACTCCTCCATTTGCACTTCCCAAGATCCTTTCCTCTTTCCTATATCTATCTTTGGGCAGCAAGGGTGACATTCAAATATCTTGAAAATTATACCTTTTTTCTGTATCTTGTGAACACTGAAAACCATACTGTTTCTGATTTAAGAACTACTAACCACTGCCTTTTGAGCTGTTTTGTCTGCCTCTAGTTTCTACAGGAAAATTGCCTATGATCTGCTTATTTGAGAGATCTTTCCCCCTACAGCTGAGCTTTGCCCCTATGAAACACTGTGACCTTTTTAAAAAAAAGTTAAAGCTCATAATAGAAGAGCAAATGGAAGCAAAGGCTTTAGAAAGTCAAGTCAAAGCCTGATTTTAAGGAGCACATGTAACCAACAATGTCATGAAGGATGGAGGTCAAATCAAAACACGATTGGCAGTCATCTGAAGGAACTGAAATTTAATTAGGCTACAGTAATGACCACAGTATAGGATTACTTTCACACAACATTTGTGTTCTACAGCTAACAGCAATGAAAGAAAAAATGTAACCATGGAGCAAGTAATTATATGCAAAGTACTCTTCACAGACTTTATCCCCAACTTTGAATAAATGCATAACAAAAAAGGGGACTCACTTGGATTAAAACCAGTTTGTTACACAGAACAGACACAACAGAACCCACTCAGCTTAGCCAAATCACAGGAACTTCAGGCCCTGAGTCAGCAACTTGCATATGGAAGTGCCAACCTTAGCTTTCTAACTCCATTAAAATGGGAAGTTTATTATATGACTATATGATATTAAATAATTCATGCTCCAAGTTGGCAAATGGCTTACATTCAACAAAAGAAAAAGTAAATAAAAAATTTAATGCTGTGACTGCAAAGCAATGACTTTAGATATAAAACTTGAAAGTATTTCACTGTAACTCTGGTTTGCTTAGTTTTTATATGTTTTAGTCTTTACAAGAAAATAATTAAGTTCTGCAAACTATTACATTTCATAGCTTACAAACGTATGACAGAATTGAAACAAATGGCCCTAAGCTGTATTTTCTTCATGTGAGGGCTTACTCCTCAAATGTTTCAAAAAGCTTTTGTGCAGAACAAAGTCTCAGCTAGCCCACGACACCTGTACAGGTGTCAACATTACTGACAAATGAACTTGGAGGCTGATCCATTCACATTCATTCCTAGCAATTTCAGAATCAAGTTTCCACAGGCATTCCCACCTCCTGCCAATGACTCTCCCATGCACATGGTTTTACTTATAATTTGGTGAAGAACTGGGTTTTCTTTTCCAACTTGTGAGGACACAGGATATTGGATGAATAGTATGCTGACCTAGGAAAGATGCTTTGTATGTACTATGTTTTGTTTATCCTGTGGCTTTGCAACATTCATAGTTTTGCTGTCCAAAAGGACTAAAAGGAGAAGAACTAAATGAAGATAGGACATATGTATTTCGTTTGAGTCTGTGAGATTCCAAGTGAATGGCAATGCTCCTGCTGCCTGTCTGAAGCATGGATTCACCTGAAGCATTCAACATCTATGTGCACCACCTAGGAGGCTTTAGGTGCTACTGCAATAGGCAGAGATGGCACTTAGCTTTAGGATAAGACACTGAAGATCCACTTCCTTTCTGAAATGATTAAAGGATTCAATTCCTAACAGTCTTTTCTTAATAAAGCTTACTAAACTAGTACTTTCCACGCAGGTGCTAACCAGAAATATTCAGCTGAGAAAAAAAAAATGACCGTCCTTTACAATCTTCATAAATTACATGTCATACAAACAAACCAGAAAACCCCGAGGGGGAGTGCAGAACAAGAGGGACCAGGGACAGGCAAGCGGCATCTTCCCGCCGGCAGCGGGAGTGGAGCCCCGGGAGGGGAGCCCCGGGAGGAGCCGCGGGACGGAAGCCCCGGGATAGGAGCCCCGGGACGGGAGCCCCGGGATAGGAGCCCCGGGACGGGAGCCCCGGGATAGGAGCCCCGGGACGGGAGCCCCGGGATAGGAGCCCCGGGACGGGAGCCCCGCGCTCCCTCCGCGGCCGCTCAGCGCCACCGCACGGTCGGCACCGGCACCGGCGGAGCTCGCTCCAGCTGCTCCGGCCCCGCGGGGAAACGCAGCACGGCCGGCACAGAGACATCGTGCGATCAGTGAGATACATCTGCCAAGTGTTTTACTGGGAACTCAACATTTTCAACAATTCCCATGTTATAAATAGTCTACAGAAAGGTTTGATTTATCCACGTGCTATCAGGTATTTCTGCTGAACTTACTAGTCTGTCATTTGTGTTAAAAATAAAACAGCAGAAAATACATTATTCGTGTTGAATTCTTTCACCTAGGTATTATTTTCCTATTGCCCAATACTGAAGAACATAATTAATACAGTTATAGGGAAGGTGTGACTTCAAATAATTGTCTTTTATAAATAACCAACCAAATGCCATTTTAAAATACAGAGAACATTTAAAACCTTCAGTAACTTCAGAGGCAGCCTGCAGGAATGTTCAATATCATTCACTTTAGAAAGTTAAACACAATTACAGAAGAAAACAGTAGGAACTTGCAAATACTGCAAATGTTCACTTATAAAATTAAAGGTTATATATTGACTCATCCATTTTCAAAGGTACTCTAGAAATAAAGGGTAATTAATATCCAAAAAAAAGAGCAAGTGGAAAAAATTTGTGTAGAGGTGCACACACTTGTGTGTAACAGCTGCAGGAATTTGAAGGGACTGACTCGCCACCATTAGATTTTCCCTCCAGCCCAAAGCAGTGCCTTAAAGCCACCAATACAAACAGGGCAGTCTTGCAAAGAGGCTTTTCTGTGAAAGTCTTCCTATAAAATATTAATGTTTACCATTGTACTTTCAGCTCTCCTTCTATCCAATTTTACTTCTTATGGAACACCTAAGAAGCATATTTAAGATACTGATATAGCTAAGCAAATACTTAGTTGTGTGAAACATAAATTTCAAATCAAAGTATTTTGTCCGTCAGCAATGAGCACAATCAAGATGCAGGTGCCAACCAGAAAGTCAATGTAATTCCTCCTATTTCTGTCCAAGTCAGGGCTATGTTTCCCAAATGCCAGACAACTTTGGTGAAGAGCTTCAATAAAAATAATCCTCCAGAATTATGAAGGAGGTTGTGAACAACTGCATTAAAACAGGTTCCTATCAACTGCTGAATAAGCCTACAGAACCCAGTTTGGCATGTAAGAGACAGATAGCAAATTACTCTTGTTTCTGAATCCTTATAATAAAAAACCAATAAATATATCTCAACTGTATCTACAGTTTTAAAACAGGACAAGAAAAGGAAAATATCATGGCTGTTACTTTTCGCATAAGAACTTGGGAGTTGTAGCAGATAGGTCACTGCAGCATTAGCTCACTGTTCAGTAACTGGCAAAAGAGGAAACAGACTACAAGGAATTACTGTAAAAAGACCAGAATAAAACCCAGAAAGCATCATAACACAGGTGTATAAATCCATAATGTAGATACATTTCAAATATTTTGTGCAAGGTCTGCTCTTTCACCTCAAAAGGGGTTTAGTGGAACTAGGAAAGAGGAGAAGAGTGGCAAGGCTGATTGAAACCAGGAAAAAATATCCATGCAAAGAGCAGCTACACCATAAGAACTTTTCAAGTCAGAAAAAAGAACATCAAGTGCAGGTAGCATACACGTCTGTGAAGTCATGAATGGCAAAAAAAATGAAAAGAAAAAGATTACTGAATGTTTTTCACAGTGCAAGAATTAAGGAGAACCAAATGAAACTGGCAGGTGGCTCAGAAACAAACAAAAGGAAGTACTTTTTCTCACAATGTGTAGTTGAACCCTGGAACTAATTGCCACAGGATGTTGCAGATGCCAAAGTTTACATGAGTTCAAAAAGCAATTAGAGAAATTCACAGGAGGAAAAAAAAAACCTCCATGAATACCTATTAATCACAAAGATATTACCTCAGGATTAGGAAATCTTGGAACCGCAGACTGGGCTGCTGTGAGAGCACAACAGGCAAGAACTACTGTGTGCTTATGCTGTTCCCACGCCTGCTCACTGCCAGGGTCAGGACTCTGGGACACATCAACCACAGGTGTATCTTTCAGTACAAGCATTCTCATAGAGTGATTGCATTTTAGACATTTTTGAATTCAATTCTCCCAATTCAGCTGTTCATACTTTCCTCTGCCCCTTTTTGCACCTCATGATCCTTTCTTCCCAAAGGACTCTAATTCTAGGGTTTCTCTATTTCCATAAACTTAGTAACCTTTCACTGGTACAAGTATCATGATGATATTTATGTTAAGGAGTATATTTATGTTACATGTAAAGCATATTTTTGAAGAAAAGCATCCTTCAGTATATTAAAAAATTAATAATTTGTTCAAAGATCTGTTTACACTCTTTAAAATACCTAGAATAAAACTTGAGATATCAACAGTGAGAAGCAGCAAGATTCAGGGCATAAATGTCATATAAGGAATATTCTTATATAGGATTAAAGTACCATTCAAGGTTGTAGAACACAGACAACAAAACCTGCTCAAGTAAGTTTTGAGTCCTGTGTGAGCTCTCATCATGAGACTTGGTCACCCGTGTGAGTAATAGCCATTAACCAGTATCCTGAATAAACAATAAAACACTTTCAGTGCTTCAGCACTAAAAGACTGATAAAACAGCAGTGAGACAGTGTTCCCATATAATCAGCATCAAGAGGAGTCATCCCAACTTCAGGTATATAAATAATTTACATTTGCAAGTCGAGTTTCTAATCAGGAAGTGAATCCCAGCCCCATATTTACAAACTTAGTCTGGAAATTAGAAGTCTATTTGTAACCACCAGAAGAATGACATCCTGGAACATGTTTTCAGTGTCAATAGAGAGCCCCAACAAGTAACTGATTTGAAGACAGAGCTCCAGATATTCGAATCAGCTGGGTTATATAAACACAGCTGCATGGAACAGAGAGACTGGACTTTGTGGCTCAGGAGATCACTGCCCTTCCTAATTAAAATACCAATATACTTTATGAAAGTGTGTCACAAGAGTCAGGATTTTTTCCTTTAGGAGAGTCCTGAACTTTACTAAGTGCTACTAGAATGAAATTACAGCCATCTGAGAGTTCAATGCTCTATGCTATCAAAATCTACCTCAGGGGTATAAAAAAAATCCTCTGCACCTTAGAAAAGCATTCTGTTCACCAAGGGAAATGCAAAGAACCCCCCTTTTCCAGTCATATTCCCATAAAAATCACTTAGCAATAAAAGCATGCAGAAAGAACACAGCTGATCTGAGTACAGAGCTAAGCAGTGGCAGTTTTAAAATCTTCCCACAGGTACAATAAAGCAGAACATGTCATCATACATTGTTTTGCACCGAGTTACAATTATTTCTTTAGAATAATGTGTGGGGGATCTGTGACCTCCTGAATTTAAAGAAGTACAGTGCAGTGACATGTTTTTGCTACACAGTAATTTATGAAATGCAAACTACACACTTCAAGCATTTATACCAGTGCACTGACACCTCAGGTTATGAACACACACAGGCTGCTCCTACAGGTCTAGTCTTAGTTTACAAAATAATGACCTCAGCTGCCACTGCTTTGAAATGGGAGCCTATTACTGAGGCTGGGGAAAAGCAAAGTTGACAATACAAAAATTCTAAGTCAATTTCAGTGCAAAATAAAGACATGCTAATTTAAACATCATGGGCATGGTTAGGGTTTTTAAATTTTGTTTTAAAACACTGAATACTTGAGGATAAATCAAAACCGCCAAGGTTCCCTCTATACCAGTGTTTGTGCAGGAAAAAAGCCCAAAAAATCAGCATCCAGCATCAAAGCAATAAAGCAAGCAGCACTGCTGGAAAAAGAGAACTTCCTCAATTTTTTCCTTCAAAAAGTCTGCATCCTACTATGTAGCTACCACTCGTTTTACCTCAACATATATAGAGAGGAGGAGAACCTCTTATGCTGTAAAACACGTCCTACCTACTCCAAAAGACTGTTTACATAAAAGTTGATACAGGATTTCAAAAGCCACACAGGATGTTTAGAAAAATTATGCGCCTATCATGAAAATTATAGAGTCATAGCACCTGTTTCAGAGATCAGTCAAGAAAACCTAGGCAATTTGCCCTAGATCACCAAAACTCCTATTCACAATTCCAAAATATTACATTTTCTAAAGGAAAACAAACACAATTCACTGGGATTTCAGTAACAATACTTCCAAAGAGTATTTTCAGTATTTTTAGTGTAGCCAAACCAGCACTATTAAAAAGAAATACTTAAGATTTTGAGTTTATTTTAAACAAAACATTTACTTTATATTACATTTTGGATGTAAAATATTAAAATTATGATTCATATTTAGGTAACTAAACACCTATTGCAGACTTCTCTGTCATACTGAACCCTGGATATAAGAACTTTCCCAATTACTTTGCTAATTGAAAGAAAAAACACTGATCACAATATTAATTTATTCTGAATTAAATATCCTAAGTCATATTTTAAGACAAAAATTAGTTTCTACATCAAACACAAAACAGAGATCAAAGAAGAATGCTCACCTGTGATGTGAACATGCAGGTATTTATGTAACTACAGGAACTTCATCTATCACTACGTTTTTTTTCTTTTCCCTTTTGCACAGCACTGTTTTTTCCCCTCCCAGACCAGGTGCACAGCTGGGATTTAAGTGGAAGTCTCACAGAATGGCAGAATGCTGCCAAAAAACACAGTGGTGTGTGTGCAAGACAAGGTCCATCAGCTAAAAGTCAGTCTAAACCCTATTGGGTGTGCAGGCAGACAACAGGAGACAACCTCAACCTGGACTGTCACCTTAAAAACTTTCACTGTTTCAAATTTTATTATATTAATCATAAAACCCAAATGGTTTTTGAGTACTTTTTGAGTTACCCAGAGCATTAAACTACTGTAATCCCTCTGGAAGAGGAATCTCCTTTAAATATTACTCTGTTTTAACTACATTTTTTCAATATATTTATATAAGTGAAGTTACATCTAGTGTAAATTATATTATCACACCATACTACCTATGTTCACCTTAGAATCAGTAAGATCTGACCATATTTAAGAAAAAAATCTGTATGATATTAAATAAATGCCAGCACATAAACAAGCCACATCACACTGCATGTTCTCAAGAACAGTGGTAGAATTTACTTCATTTCAAGCTCACTTCAAAACACTGTAGAGTGAGTACTCACTGAGATCTTCTGCAAGCTGGACTCTCTTGCCAGTTAGGAGCATCACCTTCTTTTCATTGTCTTCAGCAAAATCTTCAAGCACTTCCTTTACATTCTTCTCCAAGCGCCTAACTGTAAAAAACCAAAAAACAAAGCAACCAAAAAAAAGTGAGTGGCAACATTTTTGCAATTCCAACGACCTAAGGACAGAATTTTGGGAAGGTCTGTTGGAGATACAATATATATTACCATACTTATTAACCTGATAGGAGAAAAAGCAAACTTCTGAACTTTTAATGGCCCTTCTTTGGGCCATTAAGAATGGAAATTCTTTGAGAAAGATTTTTAAATTTCAAAGGGTATTTCCCCTCTAAGCAAAATTATTACTGGATGACTTTTGTTAGAAGGAGATAATTTTTTGTTTCAAGCCCTTCCAGTGACTGAGCCTTACCTTCAGTGTTGGTGAGCTGCTGCCTCAGGGTATTTGCTGTAATGGCCAGCATTCGCTGTATCCGCCAGAAGAGGACGATGTCATTACATTCGAGCTGGAAGGACAGAACTTGTGGGGTCAGACCAGTGTCCAGTGAACATCCTACACACACAAGAATCTCTTGACATTTTTAGCAGTAATTGTAACCTCATATATATATATCCAGACATTGCACAAAAACCCCACAGAATTACTGGTGTAGGTAACAAGGAAACACATCAAAAATACTTCACAAGAACCACATCAGCCTTATTTAATGCACTGCATCACCTTCATGTCTGCTATTTTCAACAGAGAGAGCTGTATCATGGAAAACCATGGAAAAACAATTTGCACACACTTTATGCAGGCTGGGGAGTGTAACCTAATGCTCACTGGAACACCACTGCTGGTAGCAAATTCACTGAGAGACAAGAGCTGAGCTCCAGGCTGTGCCTCCCTGCATGACAAATGCTTCTGAAGACAGGGCTGGGCCAAGAGCTGTATTTATTAACAACAGAAGAGACAGTTTCTACACCTGCAAGGATGGCAGGAGGGAGCATTAAGTTCACATTAGAGCACCTTAAAAAAGACAGGAACATGATTAGGAGTTTAAGTGTCATAAAGAGGGAGCTCTCCATATTGTGATCTCCTTCTCTCTTATCTCTTACAGGCAAAGGTATTTCTAAAGTAAAAAATATTTTTGGCTTCATGGCTTATTAAGAGAAAAAGTGAGGACCTCTATCTTTCCAGCAATTTCTCTTTGATTTAAAATATAATGGTAAGAAAATAGTGTATTCTTGGAGGGATTTGATGCATACTGTCATTTCTTGCACAAGCTTGGGTTTACAAAACTGGAAAAGTTATTTATAAAGACCTGTTTGGAAACTTCATAGCTGTTCATTTTTTTCCCCATTGATCACACATGGTTCAAAGCATTAACCATAAACATTTACTGACCATAGTTTTCCTGTAAATCCATACGGATGTTTTCTAAATTTTTTTGTATAAGTGAAGCAAATAACTATCAGTGGGAAAGTGGGAGAAATGGCTATCAAAAATATATCAACAGCTGTACACTACTGGTTTTAATGGTGCATTTTCAATGCACATGGACTAGAAACAGATGTTTAGGTCATGGCTGATACCTAGTGGTCATTTTACACAATTACCACCAGGATGGCATTTTATCCATTACAAGCCCCATGTAAAACATATCTGAGATCACCAGCTATCTGGTCAGGTTACTTTGAAGTACTTTTAGATTTTTTTTCAGCTGAAATAGAAATATTAAGGCAAAACACCAGTGTAGATGAAGTACATCTGTTCTTTAATTTACCTCTGAGTCCACAAAATGCCTCTGATAATAATAGAAGCCTCTTCGACATAGATTGCAGTGGTTCAAAGCAGACTTCAGGAAGTATCTTCTATAAATTTGGTGCCATGTGTCTTTAATCTAGGAAAAGAGTATTTAAATTTGTCTAAATAAATAAATACATACACTCACTATCATGCTTAGATTATTGATTGCATTTAATTTTAAAATATAACTCCAAATTCCACTGTTCCTATCATGTAACATGCATCTAAATATTTCTCAGCAATTTGTCTGCAACTGGGATATGATTAATGTGTTAGTTACACTTGGCAAACACTACAGATGACTTGTCAGTTTAAAAACCTACTCTTCCATGAACATAACCGAATGCTTAAAAATACAGTTTGTGGCCAAAACACGTTTAAATTATATACTAGAAAACATTCTTTACATTAACACTGAGAACACATTTTTGAGTTGTACCCATTAATTTACCAATTAAACCAGATTAAAGCTTAGAGAAATATTTAATGGGTCTTACGTAAACAAACATTTACAACTTTTCTTGATTAGGTTTATTATGTTTCAATTCTTCAAAATTAAACATGCGTATCAAGATGCCTCTCTGGAAAACCCATAAAACATAATTAAGAAAATCAGTTGCTTAGCTAGATAAACCTCAATTTGCACTCAGCCTCCTCATGTAGAAGATGTGGATCATTACTATGACCTTTATAAAAAATGCTAAGTGCTGTTAGGAAAGAAGCAGCAGATATTACAACTCTTCTTCCTAGGAGAAGTGCATGTATTAATGGTGCAACGGTAGCCAAAGTTATTGCAGAAAATAAATCACTGCTATAGGAAATCTACATCTATTACTTATTAATGTCTGAATTCTCATTTAAAATCTCACATTTAATTAGATAACAGGTCTAATTACCCTTAGGGGCCTTTCACTGCAATGAGATATGTAATTTTCCAGAACATTTCAGATGTACAATACAATCCCTTGGGACACTCTAAAAAAAATCCTGCCTTTTTCTAAGTATTTAAAAAAAATTTTCTCTCTCTTCATTGTACTAATGAACTGTAAACTTCACATACAACCACACTGAAAGCTGTAGGATACACAGTGTGTTTTTACTGTAACTTGCTCACAAAGGCCTTGATTACATCTGAACAATAATTTCTAACAAGCTTTGTAACAATGTAGGCAAGAAAGTCTGCTCAGCAGATTCTGATTCCAGTCTAAAGGGACAGATTCCAAAGTGCTGCACAGCCTTTGTCTGCCAGCCAACAGAAGTGTGTGAATTGCGTGCAAGCAGTCACTTAATGATTTGTCTGGAAACATCTGCACTACAAACTCAGTATTCAGATGAAATCTTTTCTTTGGCATCTAGAAAACATTCAGATGTTCACAGGGGGCTTCCATGTGTCTTGTTACAACCCTGCATCTCACCAGACATGGATCCACTGCTACTCCTCTTGCTTCCAGATTCTTTCTGACAGTCGTTACTTCATCATTTGCCAGATAAGCTGGATGATCTTCATTGCACTTGATTAATTTCTCAAGTTCATTTTTTGTTTCATTACGAATATTCTAGGATATAAATGATTAGTTGGAATTTATTATTAGCGACATAGAGGTCATCAGCCCCTCCCCAATAAACACTCGATTTGCTTAATAAGCCCGGGCAGAAAAAACCTCTGACACTATTAACTATTACTTTTAAGTTACTTCAAAAGGAATTTGTGCAAAGACACATCAAATATAGCATTTTTAATGGATAATTCACTGTCAATTTAATTATTTTCTCTTTTCATTATACACAGAAATGCAGAACAAGAATAGAAGGGGGGGAAAAAATCATTGGTGTTAGCCCCCTTTTCCCTAGATGAATATCTGCTAGCAGGTTTCACATTCATATATCACTTATGACATTGATTAAAACTGTAATTTTTGACTATTAGCTAGCAGGAACTCTCCATGGGTTCATACCTTTAAACTGCTGTTCATAAAAGTCAACTAATATAGGCTGAAGTCACTACCATGCTCCAATAGCTGGCTGCATATAGCTGACTGTAAAACTCCTTTCTCCAAAACAATTACTTCCTACTCTATCCTTTTAAATTCTGCTTACTTCTTTAAACTATGAATCAGTTTGAGAAACATCTAGGAAAAGTAATATAAAAAGCCTATCATCTCTGGGCATTCAACAAAAGGTGCAATTAAAATTCAAAGGAAATTTCCAAAAGTTATGAGCAAATAAAAGGAGATGTTATGATAATGCTCTCCCATACTCATTAAATCCAAATAGAGCATGACAGGAAACTGCATCTGACTTCTGTTTAGAAGGCAGGCATGAAAAGTATAGAAGAGAATAGCCCAGTTTGCACCTGCTTACATTGATTTCTTTCTACTGCAAGAACTTCAATACACAGGTCAATGGCATAATAGCAAAGATGTAATTCAGCTGAAAATTGGAAAACAGTTTACAAGTCACTCTGTAGATGGAGCATGGAAATGTATACTAAATTCTCCATGCTATTTAAAACAATGACAAGTGAGGTTTTTTTGTAGTCATCTAAATAGTGTGAAGAGAATTGGTAGTTTTAAATTTATTGAG
Organism: Agelaius tricolor; assembly: GCF_023055355.1. Taxonomy (NCBI): domain Eukaryota; kingdom Metazoa; phylum Chordata; class Aves; order Passeriformes; family Icteridae; genus Agelaius; species Agelaius tricolor. Next base: position 14,664,947 of record NW_027269272.1, read on the forward strand.
TAATAATCAAAGTTTTCTAAAAGTTGTGAACTGTAAATTCTTTATAATTTTTTTCCTTTTACCTGTTCTTTGGTGCGGCCTACCCAGTGCAACCATCTTTTTTTCCAGTCTGGACCCACCATATCTTCAATAACAGATTCAGCTGAAATAGGAGGTACGATATTAATTATCAAACAAAATATATGCAATCAGCCAAATTTAAACTTTCAAAATTAGGTATGTGAAGAAGAATGAGCATTTAATGTTGAAGAACATAAAATACACCACACTGGGTAAAGTCAGATGTATTTTACTTCAAGCAATTGTTGATGTATTTTACTAAAATTTAAAAATTACTTCCAACCAGTAGATACTTCAAGAAGTATATAAAAAACACAACAACCCTCTACTGAGATCAGCCTCCTGATTCCAAATCATGCATTAAAAAACGCTCAAATCTTACCTTGGCTGCAACTTGCATCAAAACTGATTATGTTAGAAACCATAAACAGACCAACTATTTTCCCTGAATTTATCCTGTTCTCCTACATGTGCATTTAGACCATTTTTTGACTCTATAGATCTCTACTGCTTCTCATTCAGATGCCTCATTTTAAGAGCAAGAGCATGAGAGCTTTTGAGGCTGTATTTTGCTAAATATTTCAGTATCAGTACCAGTGCAAGCAGTCACCACTGTGTCAGCTGGGCTGATATGAAGGCTGTCCTTCAGTGAAGTGAGCTAGCTCAAGACTGGCTCAGATTAAAAGGGGAAGAAGAGTGGAATACATGACAGCACTCACTGTCTTTGAGCCGACTCTGCAGCGTCTCTTCCATGAAATGAATGGCTGCATCCCACTGCTGCTTGTCAGATATTGACCGGTCTTCTAAAGCGTTGTGCTGGATCACCCGCTGCAATGCACAATGTCACTTTAGCACACAGCACATCATTCCTTCAGGATTTACTTAATAACCCATTTCTAGTATTCTTTTCATTTTTTAAAATGTCTGAAGAAACAGATTATATTGGGCATATACAAGAGATTCAAGAGGCACCTTTCAAAGCACTGCCAAAATTATTTTTGTGTGCCTCTGATTCTTTTCTACAGCCTACATAAATAATGGAAAAAATAAAGCAAAATATATGAAATCCCTCTGGATTACGGAATCTATAAAGATGGAAACCAAATGATGTTATTTTATAGGGCTATACTGAACAGAACAAATAAGCTGATGCCAAACAATTCTCACCAGGCTGCCCTTGTGCAGCCAGTGGGTTATGGAGGACATTCATGAACCAGCCAAAACAGTTTTATTAGATACTATTTAGGGCAATAACTAATAAAAGATAATAATGAAATGGGGAACACTGAATTAAAACATTATATAGAAAATGTGAGATGGACAGAACAATAATCATTCTATGATTACATCGAAAGAATGCAAAAATACCAATTATTCATCTCTAATAAAAACATTTCAAAGCAAAAAAGCCCACTACATTATACCAGGCTATCCTCCGCTCTCTCATTCCATTTATGCCGCTTAATAGTTTCTTCTTTGACAGCTTGCTTTAGTTTATCAAAGATATCATCGTGCTCTTTTCCTTTTTTTTCTGTCATAAAACGGGAAAATTCTTCTTGCAAAGTCTCCCATGCCACCTGGAGAGTTAGCAAACAATTTCTCTTGAAATGGACCATTATACCATACACCACCTGATAAAGGCACATTTACTACAATTCTTTCACGTATGAAAATCTGGAGACTTTTCCAAAAAAACCCACACAAACATAAATCACTGACTTTTTCTTTGCTGCCTTATCCACTGCTAATAAAAGCAACATTAAACTTTGCTTCACTATATTGTAGCAAGCAGAATTCTGTTAAACTTGCATAAATCTATTAAATGTGAATACACCTACTTGAGGGATTTGTTAACCTTGTAAAAATAGGTTCGGGTTTTTTTCTTTAAAATAGACAAAATTCACCAGAAGAGCAAAATACAATGTTTTTTTGCTCTGAACGGTTCTGGGACCGTTGATCTTGCCAGAAAGTAGATCTTGCCAGAATGCAGATCTTGCCAGCCTTTTCTGACATGCAAGCTAGTTAAACGAACTGCAGTTCAGCTATTCAAACATCATCTTACTTCTCTGGAGTTATGCTTTCATTTTACATTTTAATTAAGTTTTAATTTCATTTTTTTATTTAAATAACTAAATTCTCACCTCTACTGCTTTATTAGGCAGCTGCTTGTCAGTCCACTGCTTCAGTTTGATGTCCACAGTGGTGTTAAATGTCCCTGAGTTTGCAGTCTGTGCTGCTGGCAGGTATATGTTCTCAATCACATGAGTAGATACCCTTTCCCATAAAGTTTTCTCAAGCATCTCCTCCCTAAAATGAGAATTATTGATAGTTTCCAGTAAACAAGCGACTAATAGGTGTGCATTCAATTTGTTAGGAACACAGAAAACAACATTACAGATCATAGGAACACAATACAGTGTCCAAGAAAAACAGTTTCTTACTTATAATTGATAATGTTTTCTAGAACTCTATTGTAAAGGCAATCTTCTCCTAGTAAATTGTGGGGGAAAAAAAAAGACAAAATTACTGTACCAGTGCTTTGGGGTGACCTGAGTCAAACTTATGACTTCATCAAGAATCTCATTCTTTGCTTTCTCAAACAGTTCATTCTGTGCAAAAGGAAATAATAAGATTATGTGTAGTTTGATCATGTCTCCATACAAAAGGTAAAAAAATTCAAGACCTTTTCCTTAAGGCCTTTAAGCATCAAATGATGCCTCCTGGTCATGTTCTGAACAATGTGTGTGCATATCATCAGGCACCCTGATTTACCATACATCTTCCCTCCCAAATCTTGCATGCCTTTGTCCAGGCATGGCATTTCAACATTCAGGATCTCTATAAAAGAATTACAAAATGAGATCCCAATGGTTTTGCTACTCTGTCTGAAAGACCAGGGAATGTAACTTCTCTTTTCCAGTTCTGTCATGATCACAAAGAAACACTGACCTATCCCTGGGGGCAAGTTAAGTCAGGTAACTGTATACTAGAAGAGTGAAGGACTTAAGTGCTGAAGCATCACAATTCTGAAGAACAGTATTTCCTTCCCTTACAATAATTTACCCTGTCCTAACATTTTGAAATGTCAGTACTTTGTCTTAACTTTAAGAAACCTTTACAAATGAAATTAAAAGGCATAAATTTAGATTCATAGTCTTCAAGCCTTTGCAGCACACAGAAACAGCAGCAGTGTAATTTACCCTGTCAAGCTCTCGCAGCCGGGGGTAATTGTTCTTCCATTCCGTCTCCAGATTGAAACGTGTGGCTGCAAAAATCAGAAACAGGGCCTTGTTCTTTTAATTGTCCATAAGCACTTCATGACTACCTTACAAGTTCAGCAGGTTTTAAAACTGCCACGAATGTTGCTTATGAAAAACTCTCCAAGAACTTTAAGTGTGTCTGCAAATGAGCAGAATTTTTTTTCTGTCTATGCCAAGATACTCTGTCTACAAATTGCAGAATTCATGCATTAAAAAAGCACAGAGGAGTCATTCAGCTTCCAGCTCTGCACACATCAGCCCTGCCCTGGCTGACCAGATGGTACCTTTTTATAGGAAGCCATTTTAAACATCTTAATCCAGTGGAAGAACTGTATTTTGCTCACAAAAAAAAAAAAACCCAACTTGATTTTTGTTCTTCATACTTTTTTACTTCTTTGGTTTTTAGAGCAAGTAGTACTTGGCAACATAAATTACTTTTTTGGTTTTTTTCTAGAAATGACCTGGGGCAATTATCAATTAATGGGAAATATTGAGAATATAAAACATATGAAACAATTCCCAAGTATGCTGGCAAAACATTATATGCATATGGAAGAAATAATTGTTTAATAGCAAGTTTCTATTTCCCTTTTTTCCAAAACATGTTTACCTTTAAAAGCATCTGCTTGCTGCTCCACAGACTCTCTCACCATTTTCCAAAAGCAGTCTGACACAGCAAGACTTAAGTTCTTGGTTGTTACCTGATGTGCTTTCAGCATACTTGTCCTGTGAAGAAAGACAGCCAGAGGAAGTTCTCTGCATACTATTTCTCAGGCCCCTATTTTCTGCTCTCTAGAATAAAGCTTTGCTTCTCAGAGCAGAAAATAACAATGTAACTGTGTACCAAATCCAAATTCCAATCTCTTCCTCTAAAATACTCAGTGTAGATCATCACCAAAGCAAGGAGAAAAAGCCCCAAAACAAAACATAGGAACAAAAAGCCCCACCCTAAATAAGTTTTTATTCTAGAGGTTGCAGTGCAGGTACCACAGTCCCAAAGATCATGTACTGTACTCTTCTGAAGAATACCAGCCTATGAAATCACAACTCCACTCAGTGAGCCTCCCTCAGAACATACAAACCAACCCTTTGAATACAACATGGTCACACCAAGACAACTGACGTTTACAGGCACTAAAACTCACTTTTGGGCTGGATTCACTCCTCTCAGCTCTAAGTGCTCAGACAGGCTGAAACTTAGTTCTTGTAGAGCTGATGGAGAGACACACAAACCTTGGAAGAGTGGCCCAGAACTGCAGTGGAATCAGCTGCTGCCTGAAGATGCCTGTCTGTCTCCACTGACTTACAGCAAGCATTAGGAAACCAGGATAAATTGGTCACCTCAACATGATACTTAATTTAAGCATATTACATCTCAATTAGTGTTTCCACATTGCAATCCTTCTAAATTCCACAAGAAAACCTGATGCTAGCATTTACCAACACAAGCTCATTTTAACAGAAAGGATAAAATAGCAACATACTTTAAAAGCTTTGAATTTTGAAAAAATTCCTCTTCATATTCTTTAATGGATTCAATGCTTTCACTGCTGTTTCCTGCAAAAAGAAAAGAGTGCTGCAACAGTTCCATTCAGACAGCTTTCTGGGCTACCAAGGACAAAATATGCAGAGCTAGAGCTCTCTTTACCTTTTCCAGTAACAACTGCAAAATAACCCAAAGCTTTCATTGGGAAGAGTTTGCCTTCAATGATTTGCTGGATCTATGAAAATAAAGGATTAAAAAAAACATCATTAACTTTGCACAGAGACATTCCACAGTTTTAAGGCCAGATCTAGTCATAGTTATACATAGACTACAGCAGGAAGTATTTTTGTCATGGGACTATGAGTACTACTGAGATTGAAAACAAAACAAATAAAAAAAATAAAGTCATAAATCTAAAAAGGCATAACACAGCAGAACACAAAACACAACAAAAATGCCTATATCAGAATATCCTGAGCCTTTCTGGGAAATGGAACATGCTCAGGTCACCTTCATGAAAGGAATCAGTATTATAGCAAGCTGAGACTGAAGTCCCGTAGCTGATCACTAAAAGCAAGGCCTGAGAAAGATTAAAACAACAAATACTAAAAAAATCATCATACTCAATAGAGAAATAAGCACTCAAAACAATCTAGAACAGGCAGGTGAGGTCTAATATCTCTGCCAGCATCAAAAATATTTTACCATGTGTGACTTCAGCCAGCACAATATGAGAAAAAGAGTTTCACCTGTTTGGACTCACCCTGTTTGGACTAGCCACATTTTTCTCTGCAAGATCAACCTTAGTCAACACAAATATTGTCCTTTTTCCTTGGGGATCCATTTGGCTGACTAAGTCTGTGACAATACTGCGTTCTGCGTCCACTGACCCATCTAAAATAAATATAAAGTTTATTTTAGGGACTATGTAATCTACACACAGTACTGAAAACACAGTAGCCATCATCAAGTTTCATGTTCCAAATTTAACCCCATAAAAGTAGACTTATGCTCCATTTTTGGATACACATAGTGGAAAATTTGCTTTGTTCCCAGAATCAAAACAAAGCAGTTTGTTGTAGTTCTCTAAGTTTTCAAGAAGTACCAGCTTACTTAAAACATTCAACATTATATTATATTCAATATTATTGCATGCTACCTCCAAAAACACTTCTGTGGAAAACTTGAATTTTATTATCCATTTTTCTTTAATGCTACAAAAACTCTTAACAAAAAGTTGCTTTTGCCACAAATTTTGCACAGATTGCCTAATTTATAAACAGACATTCCACAGCATGCTGTTTTGTACACTACACAAATTACCACAAAAGGAAAAATACCATCAGAACAGACTTCAGAGTACCATATGAACCATGATTAAACATACAAATGGATAATTGCTTAGATTCTTAGTACCTTGAATACAGAGGATGATGGCATTAGGATTCTGCATGTAGGCTTTGCTGATGCTAAAGATAGTTTCCTTTGTATCTGGAGCCATACCTGATGTCACAGTCTTTAATATGCATATGGAGATAAATATTTAAAGAAAAACAAAGGAAAAAAAAACATGTTAAAAAAACCCCAACAGCTAATGTTCTCAACAATAACACTACTTTACTTACATGTCTTCATTTTTTAAATTATTGCATACTCACACTAATGACTCCAGGTAAATCAACCAATACCATTCTCTGCAAACCAGGACCTTTCACACTTAAGGAGATGGTCTGTGAAATAAAATTGAAATTAGAAGTTTATACACCATCTACTTTGAATATAGTTACATAGACAAACACATATATGAAACTATATGAACACATATCTACACACATATGTTTTATTCAGGAACAACCCGTCATTTTAAATAGGAAGTACAACTTTTAATGCAAGTATAAATGCAGCATTGTTGTATGAAACTGATTTTAACAGTCCAAATACACCTTGTATACTGCAAAACACAAAGTATATGCAGACTGGATTCATCACAGTCCCCCAATTGAAGAATACTTCCAAAACATATACACATACAGATATTTACCATGAAATATTTGAAAAGTCTTACCTCAGTGCTAACAGTGCACCCTTCTTTCACACTATTTCTCATTCTGATTTCTATTTCATTTCTCAAAGCTGCAAGCTGTTACAAGAAAAGCAAAATACCAAACAGAAAACTCTTTATAACTGTAATAGAAGAAAAATTACCTACACAGAAAAACATTTTTAGTTAGGGATGAAGATCTCAGTTTATAAGTATTTCAAATGCATGTTTAGTAAGTCTGGTAAATGGGGAGGGCACTAAATGACAGATTACCTGCAGAGCCCTTCATGCTTCAAAAAGTGTCTTGGCACAAGGAGCACTCAACATTTTATCCACTTCAGTGCCAGCCAAAGAGATAATTTAATAGCTAATACAATGCCTTGCCCCACTAAACATCTTTCACTCTAATTAAATAGGGGCTTAGAGATCACAGAGATACAAAATTATTCAGAGAATCAACAGCAGTCTCATTAACTTCCAGTCACTTTATTATACTTACATCCTCCTCTTTGGTCAAATCAAATTCCCGAGAGCTGTCTTTGAATAAAGCCACATGGTGGGGACCTTCACTAAGGGTCACCTAAATGTTAAAAGTTTTAATGAGAAAGTATAGCAAATCTAGCACAGAGAAACATGAGAAACACTTGACATATGTACACTTCCCTTTGTAGAAACACAGTTCTATGTAATGATCATTTAGCACAAAATTACTAAATGGTACTGCTACTACTCAGACAGTACACATGGATCATATACAGACCTGCAGAGCTCTTGTCATTGGCTGAAACAACTCCCCTGCTTACAGGCCATTTTATAAACCTATGTACATGTATGCTTCAATCAATGTCACAATCAGAGGGAGAACAATGCAGCAAATGCTGATTCAGAGATGGGGATGTTTCCTACCTTGACAGGGGAGCGTGTCATCATCTCACCAGAGCCTCGAGGGAATATGCGGGCCTGGGCGATCATTTCTAACACGCTGGTTTTTCCTGCACTTTGGTCTCCAACCACCACCACCTTAAGTGAAAGTTTAAACAGCCATTGGCTTTTGGAAGGATATTTTGGAAGTTTAGACAAAAGCTGACTAGGAAGACATACGTCTGTATCAACATCATCCATTTCCATTGAAAATGGAAAGCGGAGCACAGCAGCAGTAACTGAATCTAGACAGGGTTTATCTAAGAGCCAAAACAGGCTTATTTAACATGGTTAAATTTGTTATCTTCAAAATTATCTTACTGCTTTTAAAATGAAAGACATGTCTTAAGCAAAAAGGTGGAGTTACAAGAAAATAGCCTAGCACTAACTCTGGATTATTCTGGAATATAATGAAATGCTCTATTTAATTGCAAAACTGTGTTTCAGTAGAAATCATTGAACTTGTTATCTGCTTACTCGAGGTAGGTGATCTTGAGTGTTATAACTGGCATCATAATCAGACAGGATGTCAAGTACTTCAGAATACATATCAATCAAGGACTTCTACAAAAAAAAGTACATAGAAAAAACACAGTCAAATAAGAGAACAGAAGTTTCAGACTACTTCTGTAAATTTGGGTAAAAATGATTTTACTTTCTCCTGATGGTTTGAAACCACAGCTGTCTATACTGCAGCTATCTATCTTCTATGAAATACAATACCAAGTAAAGTCACTCCTCGACTCCTGTGGATGAAGGGGGGAAAATGAAATCTCCTATGTACAGCATAAGAGAACAACCGAGTGCAAACTTCACAGCTTTCAGGTTAAGCTAAATTGAGTTTCTTCCATTAAACATCTACAATTATTTAGTTTGATGAACAATAAACATTAACATGGATACAGAGTTATCTAACTTATTAAGCATAAGTAAGATTCATCTTTCAGTTCCCAGAGGAAAGAACAAGATCCATACTGGTTAACAAATCACACAGAGAGGCAGAAAACACCTATTTTTAAAATGCTCAGGATGTTAGCAGACAAAAACAAATGCCAGTCTCACTGGATTTTTACAATCATTAAATGATGTTCCCTGACCCCATAACTTACTCCTACCAAACTCAATGAGACCCATGACAAAGCACAAAGGTATCAGATTGTGTGTGCAAAAAGAGCTGGAAGCAAGATTATCCGAAAATACACTGAAGCTACATGAAAAAACCAAGCCACATTTCCCAATCTCTTAGGTAAGTTATTTAGTTAGACATGGTAACCCCTTTATGGTTTCCAATTGAAGCCAACTCCAAAAGTTATATAGTTAAAAAATAAAGGATGTGTGAAAGTCCTGATGACTCAAAAAATTAACAGAGGTATCTTAAAACAAATGTTAGAAGTTTATATATGAATAAACAAATGCAATTTAGAATAGCATAATGGAAAATACGGTGCCATTATATTTCAATGCGGTTTTGTAACACATACCTTTAACTTCCTCTGATGAATTCCCTTGTCATCTCTTTGCAGTACCAATTTTCTCAATTCTTTGTTCTCCTTCTCTAATCGCTCAAGCATTCTTTGGTATTTGAGCTATAAAAAGTAGTACAAACATATTTGTGCAATTATGGACATAATAGATTCACATGAGCGAAGTTTTACCTATGAAAAACTTATAATCCTTCAGGCAGGTCTTTCAGAAATATAGAAACCTTCATGACCACTAGTTATTAAGAATACAAGGTCACCAAGAGAAGAGTGTCAGAATTACTTTATTTTTTGCAATGCAACCCTTTTGCTTCAAAAGTTTTTATAAGAGCACACTATTCAAACCTCAGGACACAAAGATCAATATTAAAGCTTCTTAAGCATCATTTTCAAAGAAGCTACACATATGGAACCAGACAGAAATCAGTGTCAGTGGGAACTGGCCATTCAATCAAAATGGAGCTTGAATGTAAATGGGCATGCCTCATTTAGACCCTTTCTTCAGCATAAAACCTCAGATTGAGACAACTGTACCAGCTTTGCCCTGTTTAGGAGATTGCAGTGGTACTCTGATGATGAGAGATATATATAGTTTTGATATCTACTCTGGAAATGTTTTTCTACAATGTGGAAATGTGTTTGGCCTGAGTGTACTTTAAAAAAAAAAAAAATTTCAATATGTTATTAAAAAAAGGTAAGTAATAAATGCACTCAAAACTAGCAAATCTATCATGAGGTTAGGAATGCCCCTATAGAATGTAGCTGAGCCAAAGAGCCAATCAGTTTAGAAGCCTGCAGATAAAAGATTAATTGTACATTAATGTGAGCAAGAAAACCAAAACACTGACAAATATGACTAATGTGCATCATCCCTGAAAAAAATCTAGCTTACAAATAACTAGCTCTGTCTTGCTAATCAAGGTGAGATTAAAGCTTGCTTGGAATGAGGTCTTGCTTTCTGTAAGTCATTGTCAGAGAAGAACAGACTAAACTGACCTTTGCTCTGTGCCAACACAGGGGACTCTGCATTCATACATTCAGAGATTGAAAAAAGCACTGCATTTCTACCAAAAATACTTCAGGTGTGCTTTTGTCTAGTAAATCTGAGTCTGCTGCACATAAATCACTACTTAAGGTATCAATAACTCAGAAAAGTCACCTGAGTGCGTAGTAATTCTTCTTGAAGTTGATCAATCTTCTCTTTGTCAGAAACCTACAAAGAAAAATAATCATGACTACCATCACTTGTTTAGTTTAAGCACTGTAAGTAACCAAATTATGAACTGAAAGTTTCATTCCATATAAGAAAAGTGACTTGACATGCATTTTAGCAAGTAAAATTCTTCAATTAGCATTTGAAATTTAAAGCTGATGGAAAGCCCCATCTGCAACAGGAGCTTTACATCAAAGAATTGTCTGAATTTCAGTACATGCAAATGTAAAAATGAACCCTTCAAGACCTTAATACTGGGAAAGTGGGCTTAAGGAAAAGCTGCTTCATATGGTGCTGAGATTTCTGCCACTGAACGAAATGTAGTTTTATTGGTCAAACTCTCAGGATCTTGTATATCCAATTTCTGAATTAGCACCATCTTAATGTGATAAAATCACTGAACACCTGCTTGCTACAGAAAATACTTTCAGGTGACTATTCACTATTTATGAATATTCATAAGCATTCTTATTTTCTATTTGTATGTCAGAATTCTAAACAGGCTACACAACATCATATATTTTAGATAGGCAGGACAGTCTTGAAGGGTTATTTCAAAATTATTGAAATTACATTAAAACTTAGGAAAAATTAGGATATTATAGTACAAGACATCTTGAGATTCAAGGAATTAATGTAGTAAGATCAAGCACTAAGAAACATTCTAAGCTAAATGCTCCTAAAATGTGTTCATCAAGATGCAGTAAACAGTTGTTTTAAACAATCCCCTTTTACTAACACAAAGGCAAAAAGCATTAATGATGGAATACAAATTCTTATGATGTAAATATTTACAAACAACAAAATCTAATGGTTGACTGATATAATATTCAATTTAGAAAAAATGGTAACCTAAACAATTATTGAGTGTGTCAATATTTAAATAAAGTTCACGTGATAAAGCCCATGTGACATTTACAACTCAAGCTGGCTTCAAATGAGAAAGAGCATATTATCTAATATGCAGAGGACAGCTGTTATTTAGACATAAATTAATTCCATTACTAAAACTTTACAAGAGTTGTTACAGACTAAACAAGAATTATAATCCACAAGTATTCACAGCGCTCAGTATCATTTAGCTGTTAAACCTGAAGAACTGTGTCTGCACTTTATAGAAAGAAATCCAAACTGACACTTCCATCTTATTGCCATTATTTTCTTTCATAAAGAGCAAAGACAAAATGCTGTAAATTAACTTTTCATTGCTGTTAATTAGTTCAGTGGTAGCAAAAGTACATCAGAAACAGGGTTAGTTGAACAGAGGACTTGATGCGTGCAGCTATAAGCTGCTATATGTAAATAAACATTTACATATACACACACCTCCAACACCTCAGAGATATTAGGGGAAAATAAAAACAGGAGGCAAAGAAAGTGATGCACAGAGCCAAAAGAAGCAAGAAAATTTAGGAAAGAAAAGGAAAACAAAGAGTTTCCATGTGCTGCAGACTTTCAAAGGAGGTAATATTTTCCTGCTCTCTGCTGTTCTCAGAGGACTTGTGGGGCCATGATGCACCTCTGAAGTGCTTCCCTACAGACCCCTCCAACCACAGGCACTGTCTGTGTGGGCTGATGCTTCTGTTCAATGCAGAAAGCCAAAATACTGCACAGCCTCGCATTGCGAGATCTGAAGCAAAGAATAATCCAGCACTAGATGATGAATTCTAACAAGGACTTTGGGTGAGTTATGTCAAAACCAACAAACAGCTCCAGAATGGTGCCTTTGCCTCAGTGCTTGGTGCAGGTGTGATTTCAATGTTAGTACATACAGTATTTTGAACATGTGGTCCTTAATATTGCTAGAAATTTTAAAGCTGCCACAAAAGCTAAAGTATCAATTTGAAGTACTAACAGTCACATAAGACTGATTTCTGATTTCTATCCCCCCCCAAAAACCAACTATTAAAGTATGGTTCTATAGGTATAGAGTACCTATAGACACATACTGAGTTTGTTTAATCCAGTTCATTATGGAGTATTGAGTATTTGTTTAATCCAGTTCAATACGGTTTGTAACTCAAGATTACTCCCTCTTTCCCCATTGCCACCATAAAGAATTATGAGAAAAGAATGCTGGAGACTTATTTTTAATCAAGGAGCCTTGCACACAGATATCTGTTCACTGCAAATAATTTTAAACTGATTATGTGCAGAACTACAACAATTTCCAATAATTTAAATGAAAATATTAAGGCCCAGACAAAATGCATTCAAGCAGCCATGCACAGTGCAGTAGGTAAACAATTTTACTGCTAAATATCTAACAGGCTGCCCAAGAAAAAAAAAAATCAACAACAGAAGATTAAATTTTTGGTTTTAGTATCTTCTCCTGATTGTGAGATGGTTTGTACTGTTACTCAATTTACAACTGCAGTAGATTTAATATTGAGTAAATAAATTAAAATGGAAAAATATGCAAATAAATTGGGCGACAAAACTTTCAAGAACTGAAATAAAAATACCATGTTTTATTACAGACATGCAAGCAAGACAACTCAGTTAAAAAATAAAAAGGGTTAGTTTATGCCCCGTCAGAAGGGCCTGCAATGATTTATTTCATTGACAGTCACAATTTGTTCTTCCAAAAGAGAATATGGATCAATAATTGGATTCTTTGACCCATATCCTCATATCAAGGTATTAAAGAAAATAGTTTACCATCTCTTTCAAATTGATTCAAACATAAAAGTTAGTGTAACAAACATGACTCATTCTTTGTCTTAAGGCATGTATGCCAAACAGCACATTGAATGCTAAGTGAAAATTTTCCATATGCAAAGGAAGGTAGACCTTCAGTCCTCTGAAAACACAATACTTGCCATGGAGGGCAGGATAACATTTACAAAGACAGCCCTTGCAGTTTCTTCACAGCTTGGGAATTGTGGAATTAGTTGCAACAAAGTTCTAAAAAGTAGAATCTCAATCATAAACAAATGTAGTATCAAGCTCACTTTTTCTCTGAACGTGTTTATTAGCCTGATAAATTTTTATATATCAAATATTGTGTTGGTTTTCCAGCAATTTTTACATGTTCATACATTTTATTATTACTTCAATCTATTATTCTATACTCTAGCTCTCTCACAATAAACTGTATACAATCCGACAAGGGAGCTTGTAACTCTAAACCATATAAAATAATATGGCAAGAAAGTAAAACACTGAAGTACTACTATACTTTCAGAGAACACTGTTTTCCTCTGTTGATGGACTCAAAAGCATGACAATTACAGCTATGCAAACATGTCTAAAAGTTGAATTAATATTTAGAGCATTTCTCTTTCTGTGGGATTTATCTTTAGATGTACAGAAGATCAAGTTCTGTATTCAGTGCTCAATTCCAAAGCTGCTGAAAAGTATGACTAATCAGAAAGTTTTTAAGGAGATACAAAAGCACCCAACAAAGCAATGTGGTCAAGAATTACAGATTGCAACAGATCAGACAACTAAAACATCTCACTTTAAGAGGGATTTCCAATCAGCCATATAATAATTAACAAAATGATCAGAGCTTAAATTAAACAAGTAAAGAGAAGTACAGATGTTCAACAAGCGCAACAAATCAGTAAAAATTCTGCTTTAAGATGGAGAACAGACAAGGGACTACCACTGATGAATATACAGTAGATACACTGTTATTATCAGTGGTATTCAATTGTCTAGGCAAAATTATTACTAAGGAGCTGCTGTCATTTTCAGATTGGCAACAGTATAAAGCAGGGGAGAAAAACTCCCAGAGATATAGTCCCTGTAAATAGCTACACTCTTACAAGACAGAGCTACCAGAAACAAGCAACAGTAAACAGGTTTGATTCATGTACTTTCCTTAAATGCATTTTTAATGTTTGAACTTTAAATAACACTTTTTATAGAGGCAGAGATAATACATTTTCAAAGCGACACAAAGTACCTCTTTTGCTTTTAACATCATGCTTTAAATGCAACCTGGTTAAACTGAAACAGGACCACCCATCTGTAGTGAAGTTGGCCAATTACTTGCATCCACGATTTAATTAGTTAGATTTTTCTAGCTCAAATGCAGAGAGCTGAGGTATTGGATTAGAGTGAATGCAGAACATTTCATCCCTCAGGGCATCACCTTGCGCTTCTGCTGGGAAGAGAAGCCAGCGGCTCTGCGTGCTTCCTCTTCGTGCTGCTGGATTTGCTGTTGTAACAGAATGAGCTCCCCAAGCAGGCCCTGCCGTGAGTTTATAATAAAAAGGAGAGGAAAAATTTGGGGTGTAAGGAGAACAAAGTTAAACCAAAAGGCATGACACAAAGACAGATGAAAACCAGGTATGAGCGGGTCAATTCAAATGCAAGTGGAATTTCATTAGCAAGATCTCTTGCTAGCTGGAGTGGATAGAGTCAGCAAAACCATGCATTTTGCAAATCCAGGCAGAACAAAGCAACCAACGTTTAGCTACATTTTACAATTATATTCAGCTTTAACAAAGCATCTAAATATTTTTAAAATTCCATCTATAACTATCTCAGCTTTAAAATATTATCAAACTGTTCGGTTCAGCTTTGTCAGTAAAAATTCTTTAGGGTATTTTTGCTTTGTTTTTATTGCTAGCAAAATACAGACAATTTATAAAAAATGATTTTTGGTTGGTACTTAACTTTCAAAAACTAGCAGAAGAAAAATAGTTTCTTGAGCATAAAAAAAGGAAAAAGCTCCCTCTCCACTCCCATAACACACTGCAATTTAAATTCATGCTGTCATAAGTCTTCCTGATCATTCCAAACCTTCCTAAAACTTGATGCTTATTTTTTTACTCATTCAGCATTTCCACAAAGCTTAGTTCTCTTCTTCCTCCACACCAAACAATCCTATAATGGTGAGCTGTCTTTCAAAATTGGTTGAGAAATACAGTGCCAGCCTCTACCAGAAGCTTATGAACTGTTTATTTCAGAGAATGCAGAGAATAATATTAATGAACTATTTAAATAAATTTCTTTTTAAAAAATATTACATCTTCTAATAAGACATGCAGTGAAATGAAATGTTTCAAAAATGTAGTTCAGGAATCAAAACAAGCTCTGAAACAGAACTTTGGTGTAAGAATTCAAGACATCCATCATATCCAACAGGTATACATCTGTTGCATGAAATACACACACAGGCATGTACACATAAGGATAAACAACACAAGAGAATGGATAAAAGGAGAGACACAATCAAATGACCAAATATAAACATTTGTTAAACAGTGATTTGTATAATTTGAAGCACAGAAAAATCTTCTTGCATTTTACTGAACCACTTTCAGATTTAATAAATGCCTCTAATGCCAGACTAGCAGATGCACTAGAACTGAGCCAGGAACTCAGGCAAGACTTCATTCCTACACAGAAGCAAGGAGAGGAAGCCTCTTGGCTACATGTAGTATTAGAAGAACAGTAATTATATTTTGCAGACCAGGAAACTCTCGGTATGACCCAACAAATTCCCTTTAAACATTATGCTATGGGTCCAAAAATACAAGAAAAAGCACTGAACAAAATCTGCCATGAAGGCCTTTCAGCACTTAAACAGGAAGTAACAGAAATTTGAAGTCACCAAATCGAATTATTTAATCAGCAATTCCTTTCAAAGACATCTGGTACATGTGACTTCTATTCCACAATAAAATATGACAAGAATAATTTGCAACTACAGTCACACCATTTAATAAAATATTCAAATAAAAAAATTATGTCATTTAAAAGACTTCTCTGATAGATATGAAGATAATGTTACAATCAATAATCACATTATTACTTATATTTTAGATCTTAATTTACTGTTTTAGATTAAAAAATAAATTAATATTAAAAAATTAAGAACTTTAAACTGTAGCACAGAACTACACACACAGCACCCCAGCTGGCATAAACCAAGACACAAATAAAAATATTGATATCTCTCTGTCATTGGACACTATCACTGCATGTCCCCTCCACCAAAATCAACCTGTCCTTTAAAGAATTTTTGCTAGAAAAATCAACACCAATCAATTAATGCAATTTCAAAAATCAAGTTCTTTACAATCATTACATTATTCTTTTCACTGTCAAAGAAACAATGTAAAGGGTAGGGAATAACAGGAGTTAAAAGACTACAGTAGTTGACATACTGGGACAAACCCTGACATTGTTACTGTGCATTCTTTAAACTTCTCCCATCCCCTATTATCTTGTATTAAAAGTTAATATACTGCACTACAGCTGAGTGCAACTCTCTCTTTATTTTAAAAGGAATACAAAGGAGTGAAAATTACAAGATAGGTAAAGAGATCAATTTTTAAGAATTTGAATAAATGCAACAATTTTATCTAGAGCATCTATAACATCAAACTGGAAATTAAGTTGGGAATATAATAGCACTCTTAATAAAACAGAGAAAATTATGGAAACTTTATTGCATAAATTGCAAGGAAGAACAAAACAAAAACCAAATATTTAAAAAAAAATCCAAGTGAGTGACAGTCCTTACTCAAGTCTCT
Source organism: Agelaius tricolor (assembly GCF_023055355.1). Taxonomy (NCBI): domain Eukaryota; kingdom Metazoa; phylum Chordata; class Aves; order Passeriformes; family Icteridae; genus Agelaius; species Agelaius tricolor. Next base: position 14,681,903 of record NW_027269272.1, read on the forward strand.
CTCACTCTCCAGCAGCAGCTGTGGTCAGGGGCTGTGGGATTTGTGCAGCTCCTTACACCAGCTGAAGGTGAGTGACCCTGTGCAGGCTGAGTGAGACAATCACACACTGCAAGTGCTCCAGGGAGCAGCAGGGTCTCCACAGCACGACATGGTGCCAAAGAACCAGAGCAGGAAAGGACTCTAAGCCCCACACCAAGACCTGAGTCACAGTCTTCAATCCAACTCCATCACAGCTATATCCACTATATGTTTCCTTTAATGGTAAAGGCTAAGCTTTGGAATTTGTCTGCTTTAAGAGGAAACTATTTCTTAAAGAAAATTTTCATGAAGACAGACAATAGTGGAAGATAATCTAAGAAGGTAACACAGCTGTTTCAAGTAGGAGCCTCAACTAGTTCCTCACTTACAATACAGTACTTTTACTTCACTATAGTTTTTATAACTTTGCTCTTCTTTCTCCCAGAACAAAATTTCTTATTTAATCCAGGTAAAGAGAGATTTAGATGCCACATATTTAAACTACTTATCTGAACACTCCGGTAATTTAATTCTCTTTTAAAAAGATTGTACTTTTTGGATTAAATGAGAGATTATGAGATAAACACATTAACTGACAAGAAGCAGTACAGCCTGATTTTGTGTTTAGGACATCTTTCACTCACTTAAAGTTATTTTGCAAAACAACTGGTTTCTTACTCAGTCTGCTGGAAGCTTTTAGAGACCTGTCTGAGGATCACATCCTGTAACAATTCTTCAGAAAATTCCTCCAAACAAATAATTTCTAGATTTATCAGTTACTAATCTCTTCACAACGAAACAAAGAAAACCAGCTCTCATCAGGCACATTGAGTATCATACTACAGCACCCATACAATCACTTCATGAACCCATACAATTACAGTTCTTAAACTAGCATTGGTTGGCAGTGGTAAGCATTGAATGCAAAAAGGCCATCTCATCCATTGTCTTGAAAGCAATAATTTTTCCTGCCAACAAACTTGGTGATTATGCTCTGAATAAATGTAAGAGATTCATATGTGCCTAGTTTCAAATATTCTGTCCAAACTGATCAGATTAATTAGTAAATTAACAGTTTCTTATCAGATATAATCATTAGACCAGACAAAATTTTCTTAATCATATTAATTTAATCTGGTGATATTTTCCACACCACAGTCAAAGTTAAAATGCAGATATCACTGCATCCAAAACAACCACAGAATCATAACAAGTTTTAATGATATTACTAGTATTCAATAAAAGTGTCAGTTATTTCAATCATCAGAGACAATAAACTAAGATGGCCACTTCTTCACAAATCAGTAGTAAAGTGTTCTTTATGTTTTATACAGTGAAACCTGTGCAAAGCAAGCACTCTGGAGAAAAACATAGACAGTTTACAGACAAAGGGGAAATAAAAAGCTAGGTTAATTCTTGTGTAAAAATCTATCAGTGTTCTACAGGGGGAAAAATGGTTGTAAGATCTGAGCTTTGTACATGTTTCACTATGTTACCATGCAGAATTAATGCAGAATAAATGTATACATGCCTGTATATACAGAAAAGTTGTTTATGGAAAAGCCCCAGTTATAGTTCAGAAAATTTCAGTTCAAAAATAACTATATGATAATTTACAAATTCCCTGATATATATTGTTTTCCTTCCATTTTTGTAAAACAATTTTTAAATACAGACACAAGAAAAAGAAAAGCCTTTAAAGAATGAGCAATACGACAATTTAGGAATTTAACAGAAATGTTCAGAACAGAAAACAAAAAAATAAACTTCACCTTCTTGACTTCAAGGAAAAAAGTGCTAAAACTTTAGGTTATCAAATTACAGTAACATTATTTTCCAGAAAATAGTAACAAAAATATGATGTATGCTTTATCTATATGAAGAAATTAAAAAACAGACTAGTTTAAGAAATGGAATCCTTTAAGGCAGAAATTCTTAAGTAAGAATTAAAACTTAAGAAAATGTCAACAGAAACGAGTTTGAAGCAGAAATGCTAAAAAATAAATATAAACACCTAAACCAACTTCAGTAATAAGTTATAAACTCAAGTGCCATGGAGATCATGCCCTGAAAAATTGCAAATGCACATACAATACCTAAAATCACATTTTTATTACAGACCAATTTTCTTAATAATGCAATTACTAAACTTATTCATGTCTGCCTTGAAGTTCCTTACACCAAAATGTTCATTATCCGTGCAATAATTTTATTTATAAAATGCAGTAATGCATACTGAACTAATATTCAACAATAAATTGTTTTCAAGCTGCTTCAAATGAACTTCTGCAATGGGCTACTGATGCACTTTCAAACCATAAATACCTGTTTATAGAGACATTTTCAGGTTTGCAAGTGAGTAATTACCTTCTTGAACTGTTTGTCATTGTCATATCCCTGGTCAGTAGCCCGGAATGCTGTTTCTCCTGGAGAACCTAGGACACAATTACAGAAACTAATAATAAGATGCAAAAGGCACTAAAAATCTCAAACTACAGTTACTAGAAAATTAAAGTTTCAACCCCCATGAGTTAGTAATTCAATAATCTTTGAAGTTCCTATAAAAAAAATTCATCTTAAGAAAGTGAAGAAGAAACTCAGTTTAAAATTCATCTGAAAATTTTATATCTAGTTTATGACTCAGATTAATTATATCACAAGGGAGCAGGGAGCTTCAGTTAGACTATTAAAAGTTCTCAAAATATGACAGAATTAGTTTTTGAGAAAGACAGAAGGATAATGCAAAATCCACTGCTGTTACTGTAATGAGAAAAGAAAAAATCTTTCTTATTGTAATGACATGTTTTCAAAAGAAGCTTCTGAAACAAGCCTGAAATAAAAAGCATCTGCTAAGGACTATGGCAGAGATATATCAACCATTCACCTATTCATTCCCACAGGGGAGGACCTAGGTCAGGAAAAGGTTCTTCACCCAAAAGGTGGATGGGCACTAAAACAAGCTCCCCAGGGAAGTGGTCACAGCACCAAGCCTGGCAGAGTTCAACAAGATTTTGGACACCTCTCTCAGGTACATGTGAGATTTTTAGGATATTCCTGAAAAGGGCCAGGAGTTGGACTCTATGATCCTGATGGGTTCCTTCCAACTCAGCATATTCTGAGATTCTGTGTTTCTATGAAGTATTTTTAAAATAGTTGGAAAGTATTTATAAATCCATATTAAGTTGCTGTAAATAGTTGTATTTATATTGATATTCACTCCTCTTAGTATAGTAGTGTTTTAACAGTTTGCTGTAAAAAGGCAAGTTAAGGGCAGGAAAAAGGGCTTTTACACACCTAACAACAGAAGTAGATCAGAAGCTCCTATGACTTCACTAACCAAATTGTAACCTGTGAAAAATCAGCAGAAGAGGGGAAATAAAAATTATAAACACAAAACAAAATGCAAGATAAAGATGAGGGATCTTTGTTTCATTTGGAGGACCACACAATCATAAATGGCCATTATGCCAGTGTGAGTATGATAACAAGTAATTGGTGACATCTCACTATCGGTCAATAACAACACAATTTTAAACTGTTAAAATTTTAAACAGCCAGAATACATAGGAGATTGTAATCTACTTGTCACTCTGCTGAACTTGGCCCCTACTTAGATTCTTGCTGCATTTGTAAGATTAATAAACTTGTTCTGCCACTGACAGTATTTCAAAGAAACAAAACCACACTTCTTATGCACACTGATATGAAAATATTTTCAAACACACTTAGAACAATGATATAACCCCTCACAGATACATTAAGCCTCCTACTGCCTGGATATACTGAATAGACAAACCATCCCCATGCCTTTTCTGAAGGATTTGGAACTCACCTGCTCCTTTGAAACACTGCCCCACCTAACCTAAATCTCCAAGAAAGTTTTCCTGAGTCCATGACCAGATGGAAAACATCATTCAACACAGAATACCTTTGTTACAAATGCCCTACTTCACACGCTTGCAACATTAAGAACCTTTGCTCTTAACAATCCAACTCTTTTCTCCTGTAACAGCTGATATTGCTGCTGTCCAGTGACACACTCACCAAGTTCTAGCTGGACACATCCAGCTTCTCTGACTCACTGAAGAATTGAGCTTTCAAGCTGAAGAAGAAGATGAAGCTGAATAGAAGTTTTCTATTCAATTTCACATTACAGTTCCCTGCACTTGCTACTAGGATTCTCTCTTTTAAAAATACATCACACTTACCTGTGTCCACAACTCTTTCAGAACAGATATTCAATGCAAACACAAACATTTTCAGGGTCTGGTTTGTTTTAGTGTCTAAGGACATACCTACACTCTCATCATCAAATAGGTTCAGCTTTTGAAATTAAAACTTAGCTGAAAATTTGTTCTCACCAGGTGAAAGAAATCCTTTCAGTGAAGCAAGGCTCTCTCCAATCTTGTCAAAGTCAGGCATAAGTTTGGCAAGGTCATCTGCATCAGGGAGGGCTTTGAGAAGTTTTTCTAGGAAAACAGTACAACAGTTAGTGAGTTGGGCTTTTTTCTATTATTTTTGGGGAAAAAAAAAGTCTTAGGCTATAAAACCTAGCAACTGTTTCAGGATATGGCTTTTAAAAAATTTTTTAAACAAGTATGAAGAAGTTTCTCTCCACATGCACCTCCCCCCACTACTGTTGGGAAAGACTATCAGATCTGAAAAACCACTTGCTTTTTTAGACTTTGAACTTCCTGATAAGTTGGCTGCCTTAGGTACTTTATAGTTACCAAAAACTTATTGCTGCATTTTACCAGATTTCATACGCTATCCTTTCACTTACTTTGTAGAGGATGTTTTAAAATTACATGAAACTGTATCTATGCTCATGTCTTTAATATTCTTAAGAAAAGCTTAGTTTTCAATTTCATAAAAAGCCAATTTTGTGATCTGTAAGAGTAAAAATCATTAGCTTTAAAGTACTATAAAAATGCAGTGTTTATTTGCAGTAAGAACAAGAAAAACTTGTATCAGTTTCCAATCTCTACATTTACCTATGCAATTCTCACACATGGCATTGAGGCTGGAAGTAAACATCTATAAGGCCCCTCCCAATCCAAAGCATTCTACCATTCTATGCAGCAAAATCTGCATTTTCTTTTTTAAAAAAAGATCATCACATTTCTACCCTACATATAAAATATAAGTCAGAGCTTGATTTTCACATTTCTGTCTTTCATCTAAAAATACACAAAAGACTCTACTGCAACCTGAAGGCTCAGGAAAGCAAGTCTATATTTTTCACTTTCTTTTCTTCTGTATCTTCAAGATAATTGTGTGGAGAGGCAGGTTCATTATTCTGCATTTCCAACTGGTCTTTTACTCACACATTTTTTACTATCTATTTATATCTTCACTTGTAAGTCAATCATATAGAAAGAAAAAAACTTTCTGCATAATACTACCAAAACCTGTGTGAGTCCCCTTGATCATGCTGCAACTCTCCTTTCTGGGAGACTAATGGGACTATAGGCTTTATGAAAGGACCAAGAACATTCTCGAATGAAAGGATGCATTAGGGAATACCCATGCTAAACAGAGCTTAATTTCTTCTTACAAACACACTGATACAAATTCTTCGGTGAAACACACATCAAACTCCAAAAATAAAAGTCCACTCAAATTACACCTGAAAAGCTACTCCTGGAGTGAGGCCCTGAGGACCTACACTCCTCTGTTAAGTTTTACACATGCCAGTCTTTAGACAGAGAAACATCATGGCTTTGTGATACCGATGTCAACAAGTTCATCAAGCTCCCAAATGAAGTCAGGAACAATCCACTTATAATCCTCGAGATCTGGTATCATGTCCTTCCACTGCTCATATGTCTACCAAGAAAGGAGAAAAATCACGGTAGAAATAGAAAAATAGAAAAAAGAAATGTACATAGAGACGTGTATGAGCAACTACTACCTACACATAAAACATACTAACCCACCATCTTTAGCTATGAGTAGTACTTTGATCTTTTAAGATCTATAGCAGTTTCCTAAACAATGTTTTCCATATTCACTCATTTTTATTATCATCAGTTAACCAAGCAGTGGCATCCCTTTTTTGTGGCTATAACAAGAACTTCTGTTCTGAAGTATATAATACCAAAGACAAAATGCACGAAGTAGTTTCCAGAGATAAATACCTTCTTAGCTGTGTAGCCACCTCCTACTGCAGATCCTAAGATGAGATAGCGAACTCTGAGAAGCCTAGAGGCTAATCTGGCCAGCCAAAAGTTCCTGTGGGACTGGTACCCATGTTTTACATTTAAAAGTTTTGTTTTGTGAAGGGGAAGACGATTCAGAGAAGAGAACTGCTGAATGGATATCCTTAAGGGAGGTCTCTGGAACTTTGCACTTGGATAGTAGGGATGATGGATACTTCGGGAAACAAGATGCAGGTTTTGAAGCGGTGATTTTCTCTTTATTCCACAGCTGCTGTTTGCTAGACTCCGGCAGATGACACTAAAAGAAAGAAATAAAAACTTCAACTGATTTCTTCAACACACCATTAACTCAAACACCTCTGTAGAAGCAATCCACATTATATTCCAGCTGGCTACAGATAATCTTATTACATCACCTTGAATCCGCAATTTCCAGCTACTGCTGCTATGCTTATGAGGAAAATAAAAAGCTGCAAACATTGTTAATGGGTATAGTATTTCTAGTGGCTACAGACACAAAACCTTCACTACAAATTCTGAAGTCTGTTATGGATTACATTTAACTTTCACACTGCAATAAGGCAAGTAACACATGTGGGAAAGCATTGTTTGGGCTAAAGAGTCCATAAAACACTTCCAACATACAAAAAACAGTTTGGCCTGTCTTATTCGCTAAATGAACTTTTAGTGAACATTAAGTTAGTAGAGGATTTCCAAACTTTAAAAAACCCAATACACAGAAAAAAAATCTTTGGAGAATACATTTGTCCTATTTAGGCCAACCATGTGCTTAATGACATTTTTCAGTTCCTTTCACTTGCTGTGGTTCTAGGATTACAAGATTATGATTTTGTCTTGGGTCATGTATAGACAAGATTAGTTCTGGAGGTGGCTGCACCATGTGCATTGATGCTTTCATGAAGGAACTCAGATTTAAGAGGGAAAAGTCTGGAAAATTTGACTCTGAAAGCAGAGCTCAGCCATGAAAAGCACACGTTAAAACACAGGAGCCTAAAAAACCCTGCCTATGTTATGCAAACACATGGTCTGGAATAAAACTTGTGTACTGTATGTGAAATTACAGGCATGAAATTTTGAAAGTTGAAATGAAACCTTGTCCTTTTTCAGGGTTTCCAATATTATCAAGTGCACCTACTTCCAAATGGGACAAAAAAAGAAAAGAAATGCTTCATATCACTGAAATGGCAAATTACTAATCCCATAATCCTAAAACATTTAAAATTAACAGATTTTAACAAGAACAAGTGAATCATACTTAGTGAACAATATTACAGCTTTCTAATAACATGCTTTATGATCTATACAGTTCTTTGCCTCAAGATTTTCAATGTACTAGAGGTGACAGGCACATTCTTAATGTCCAAACAAGTGAAAGACTTTGTCATAAAAAGAACTTTTAATCCAGAAATTGAGCTTTTGGAATCAGAATTCAGATATTTTTCTCTCTTAAAGACCAATTTTGCCAATGATCTAAGTTTAGAAATTTCCTTTAGTGCAATGGAAAGCTCAGTAAAGGAACTCCAGGGACTGCTCTGCCAGTCCTTGCTCCTAAGTCACTATGGCTGAGAAGGACTCCCTTTGCTGCTATACTAAACTATCTCTGCAAGGCTGGGCTTTGGCAATATGTAACTTAGAACCTAGAAAGAGATTAATATGCAGGAACAGAACAATTTCTAAACCAGTAAACCATTTCTCATCTTGGACATGGAATTACAAAAGACTCAGAAATTAACTACAAAGAGAACCAATAAAAACCAACCACACTTGAAATGTTTAATTTCCCAGTTTTGAAGCCAGGTTTTTAAATCAGGGTGTGCTAATCCTGTATGATGCATGCCAATGACTGGGCTGTTCATTATTTTGTTTTGCAGTCATTACCATTTCACAGATCTTTGTTATTTTCAGCAGAGACCATGTGGTAGCACATACTACAGCAGTCACTCCTCATTATTCATCTTCACCTGGGCTAAAGGCGTTTTGTGCAATATTATGTGACTTTCTTCTCTGTGATTTTTTCTTTTAGAACACATTGTGTTGTATAGCATTGTCTGTATGCTTAAACTGAAGGGAAAATTGAATTCTATTAAATTTGCCTGGCAAAACCTCAATCCACAACTTCCTTTTGAGTGTTACTGCCTATTTCAAACTCAGCTGTGCTTTACTTGCACATCTGAAATCTTATAATTCATTAAAACCCCCACTACTCCTCCATCACACCAAAACATCCATATTCTATTTCCTCCCTCCTGCTGCTGCTAAGTGTCCTGATGAATACTGACCAAAAAATCACCTTGAGATCTCCAATGAAAAGTACAGCCAGATGGAAAAGGATGGCAGAACAATGCTATTAAATGACCACTTAATGAGTTCCAAATCTCAAGCCTCTGCTACGTTGGTTTTAACAATAACAAAAATAACAATAACTATCTTTCCAGATATGAGTGGTTCTGCCTGATTACAGGCCTGCAACCTGCAACACTGCACTGAGATTATAAATGCCTTATAAAACACAAAATAAGTGGCCAGCTATGCCTGTGACTACAAAGCAAACGTAATCCAACAAAAAGCACGGTGGCATTTTCTTTCTCCCTCAGCACAAGACAATGCTTATTTTCCTACTGCTTCTCCCAAATAGGGGTTGGAACTACATGATCTTCACGTTCCCCTTCCCACCCGAACTATTCCATGACTCTATAAAATTTGCCAAGGAACATCGTGCTGTTATCCACCAGTCCCTGTCACTGCTCCAGCCGGGAATGCTGCAGTAGAACGGTGGAAAACAAGCGGGACGCAAGGTAGCTGCTGGCAGGGACAACGCATGGACACGAAAGCAGCCCGAGCTCCCCTGGGCGAGAATGCGGGAGAAGCAGCCCTTTCCTACATGCACCGCCTCCCCCGGTCCCAGGGGAGCCGGAGGGTGGGAGAGTGCCCAGCCCGGGGCTACCAGGCTGCAGCAGCCTCAGGCCCAGCCCTGCGCCACTCACACCCGCACCCCAACCCGCTGTGCTGCGCCGCCTGCAGCCCGCCGGGGCTCGTCCCGCTTACCAAGCCGCCGCCGCCCGCGTCCGCCACATCGTATGGGCCGGGAGGGAGCGGGAGAGGCCCGGGAGGGAGCAGGAGCGGCCCGGGAGCCGCAGGAGCGCGGCCGCGCTGAGGGCAAGGGCAGCGGCAGCCGCTTCCGGGCACCGCGGTCCGCCCGACCCGGCCCGCCGGAAACAGCGCCTCACTGCGTGAAGGTTCCGGGCTCGGCTGCGGAGAAGGAGGAAAGGTTTAGAGGGAGCACCGCGGCGGCTGGGCGGCCGGGAGCGGAGAATCGGGGAGTGCTGAATCTCTAATGTTGGGATCAGGGATCCCGCACCGGGATCAGGGGTCCCCGCACCGGGATCAGGGTCCTTGACACTTGGATCATGGATCCCCGCACTGGGATCATGGTTCCCTCACATCGGGGTCGTGGACCCCTCACACTAGGGTTCTGGATCCCCCATACCCCCGTGATCGCCTCGGGGCCTCATCCCTGTGCCCCTGACTACTCTCGGGCAGGCCTGGAGAGGGTGCTGAGGGCAGCCTAGCCCGGGCGGTGGTACCAGGGGCTCCCACGCTGTTACAGGAAAGATTCTGATGAGTCCCCAGCTGTTGTTGTGCCTGGGGAATGCATGACATGCGTGGCAGCTCTGCCTTGAAAGCTGAAAAACACAAGGTGCTTCCCAGTGGGCTTCTGTGAATTGTTGGGGTTTTTTTCTGGCCACAATGAAGCAGGGGGCAAAGGCGACATCAGAAGAGTTCATCAGCTCTGTCCATCTGCGCTCACACAGGACCACCTCTGGTTAGGTCACTTCTGAGCAGTGCATGCCGCACCTGTCCCTAAAGACCACAGACATTGGAGCGTTCACCTGGCAATGCCAGTGCTTGCTGACTTCAATAGGAAGTATTCCCTTGTGCCTGATCTGAATCTTTCTTGTAACATGTCCACAGTGGACAGGGATAATGTTACATTCTCCAGTTACCTGTTTGGAGATTGTTGCCATGACTCTTCTCAGTCTCCTTTTCCTTAGATAGAACAACACTAAGTAGCTCTTCCATATTTTATGACTCCTTTGTCATTCTCAGTGCTCTTCTGTGGAATGTCACCAGTTGATTCACAGCTTCCTTTCTGTAATGTGGCCAGAACTGGGTGTCACATGCTGAGAAACAGAAAATGAGATTTGGGGTGCATTAGAGGTCAGGTTTCTGTTTATACTGTCAGATTTTTCAAAGCAAAATAAATTGCTTAAGGATGACATAATACATACACGTATTTTCAGAACTAGGATAAAAGTTGGGTTGAGGTGAGGCACGTGTTTTTGCCTCTTGCTTGCCTACTTTGTGACCATTTATACGTTTAAGGGACTATATTTTAAATCCTACTTTGCTTTTATAGTTTAGTTTGACCAGTTATTTTTGTAATTTATGTATGACTTTTTAAGACACGTTTCAATTTAAAAATATGAATGATGACACTCCACAGGACATGCTACCAAATAACTTTTTATGAATAAAAACTATGTAATTCTTACTACAAACAGTAGAGAGCATCATATTACTAAAAGTTCCAATTCAGGCTGCTTTCTCTCGAGGCAATGTGAACATGCTTAAGAAAATGAACAAATGTCACCATCTTCTTTGGTTCTGGATTAACAATTTGATGAATTATTATGACAGATTGTCAGACTCTGGAAATGATGAATGTTTTGCACCTTTAACCTGTTCTTTTCTTAATTTTCAGTTTTGAAGGTATAAATACTCCTATGAGGGTCGTCTCTAGGAGTGCAGAACACCTTGGAGCTGGAATAAAACTATGAATAGTTAAAAGATTGTATGAGTCTTTATTCTTCCCTGGCGACCCTGCTTTGGTGGGAACTCTGCATCTCTCATCTCTGTGCCAGAGCAACCAAGGACCCCTGCTGCACCCTAGTCTGCTACTGGCACTAGAAAGAGCAAGGATGATGTTTGGGAAAGCAGCAAAAGCTGACCAGGCAGAAAAAGCGTGTGTGACCATCGTGTTTTCCACACCTGGCACCTCCCAAAATAATGAGTCATTTCCCAAAATCATCAGCCTGCCTTAGAAAAGTTACCTTTGCAGTTGTTCCCTTTTTTAGTTTTAGCTTGTACTGTGGCTCTTGTATAACAACTGGTGTTCCCTTTGCTTGGTCTCAGAAGAATAAAATGATAAATTGAGAGGCTCAGAGCAAGTTGCAGTGGGAGGAAAGAGGGGGTAGCACTGAAGTTGGGTCTGGAGAGAACCTTCTTCCCGCTTGATCTTGTGCAATAAATCACCCTTACACAGCTTAGTACAGATATATCTTTGTGTGTGCAGCCTCTGGCCTGGGCTCCTTTTGGAGGTATGATAGGTTTCAAGGCAGAACAACTTGCCTCCAGTGCTTAGCACCAGCATTTTCAAACACCTCTGTCCCTGTGCTGGGCATGGGTGCACATCTGTTTTTATTAACTAACCGAATTCCTTCATTTTCTCTTCTCTGTTTCCTGCATTTCTCTGTTTCAGATCCTCTGAGCCTGCCCACTGGAGGATAGGCAATGCTCTTTCCTGTTGCTTGAGATCTGGACTTTTACAAGTCCATGCCTCATGGCAGCAAAATGCTGAGGAAAAGGAACTAACTTGATACCTCTTGATCTGTTTCAGTCACCCTAGAAGTAATGCTTTAGTTTTCTTAACATACTTACTGGAAGAACAGGTTTGCCTTTCCTGACCTCACTCCTAAAATATTTCTTGTGTAACTTCTTAAAAAGTAGCAAAGTACAAGGAAATAGTAGTGGAATGGGAATGAATCACAAGGCTAATCAGCAAATGCAGCCCCAAAAAAAAAAAAAAAAAAAAAAAAAAAAAGAAAAAAAAGAAGAGGTGGCAAAACTCTCAGTGTTGTTTTCCTGCCAGCTTCCTTTTGGCTCTGATTTAAAGGTCAGAGACTGACATCAGTGGGAAACTCCAGTTTTCCCCACGAGTGAGTAAATAATCTCAGTGATGTCTCCCAAAGCTATATGGCGAGGTCAGAAGACATTCTATGAGGATATTCTCAAGAATGAATAAAGCTCCTGGTTACAGATCCTACCTGGCTGAATCCTGACACACAGTCAGTGTACAAATCCACCTGCACAAGCTGGGGCCCCTTTTTCCAGTGCCAGAGCTTGATTTATTTTCTACAGCTTATGTGGAGATCACTGCTGGACACTTAGCTCAGACTGGTTGCTAAGAGTGTTAACAACAGCAATGGCTATTTTGTTTCTTATTTGGACACACTCCTGGTTTCCAGTGATTCCATAATCTCTTGAAGAAAAATACTCCCCTCTTGCCCTCTCCTGAAAATTTTGTGCCAGCAGCGCTTGCTTGCACCTACCAGAGTTATGCTCTGGAGTCATATTGTGTCAAACACTTGTAAGATTGAACTTTTTCTTTCTTGCATTTTTGACTGAATTCTGCATGAACCCTCACAATTGCAAAACTGCAACAACAGAATGGAGGGAGGAGGGATAAAGTGTTACCTGCTAACCCCAGAGAGGGAGGAGCTCCCTACTTCAAACATCATCAGAATTATAAGGAAGGTGTGTACTTAGAGCACTTCCTCAATGCAGAAGTTCAAGCACACTATGCTGAAGACCTGTCCTGAGGGTGCTGTAGAAAGTCTCCAGAGGGTCATTTCATGGGGGAAAATCCTGCCAAGAACCATTATGCACAGCTTAACCAGGGAGAAGAGAATGAGATGGTGAGTTGTGTCTCTGTCTAGGTCTTTCTTAGCTTGAAGCAGAAGTGGCACGTGTTCTGCAATAAAATGCTACAGACTGTAATTGAGTTATTGCTAGTTGGGATGTTTCTTTGGCAGAAACATACAGTTAGAAAGGGATATAATTTTTTTTTTTAGCAGAAAGAAAATAAGGTTGACTGTGTCCATTGGATTTAACTGGTTATCCCCTCCAACAGGGGATGATGGCTCAACAGATTATTCATGTGGTGTTACAAATCTAAATGGAGATGGTTTAATATGAGCTTGAGGCATGGGCCAGACTGGCATCCCCAACCATTTGACAGCTGGGTCTCCAGGATCAGCTCCAGTTAGAGAACAGGAAACCTTGGCTTTCTCCAAAACATAACACCTGTTATGTTTGCATTAATTACTGACAAATGCAGTCTGTTGAATTGCCAACCCTATCTCAGAAGCTGGGATTCCTAAATACTGAAATACTATATTTCTTTCCAGAGTTTCCCAGGGAGAAATGAGTTTGCATGCATTTTGTAACATCTGGAAATAAGTCCAATGTTTACAGCAAATCTCTGGTCTCCTGCATGGCAATGCTCTTAAATAGTAAAGCCAGTACACGATTGAAGTGAATTCAGTGCTTCTGAGCTGCTTTGGCATTACTGTGTGTTATGAGTCAGCTATTCACATGGATTCTGTCCCTCTAATAGATTCTGCTGAAGATGTCAGATCCACGATGCAGCTGTACAAAAACAGGTCTTAGGCATATCTGGTAAATGCAGTGCTTCTCAAAATTCATGTGTGGCAGAGCCACTGGAGCACTGCTGTGAGTGCCTGCAGGATCTCAATAGCAAAGCTATTGAAACACAGTCACTTCCAAGTTGACACAACTGTTCACTTTCAGAAATCCTGGAGAAGTCTTCAAGATGTCCTCACTGACATTATTGTTCTAGTGAAAGAGACTGTGTCACATGCAAACATAGATGGATACCTGTTATCTTGCAAAGAAAAATGTAGATTTTCAGACAGCCTTCTCAGCCATCCAGGGAAGGGGAGATGCCCCATTTTGCGTAATGCAACCCTGGGGAATGCAGGAGAGAGTCACCCAGCACCATGAAGTGAGCAGTGCAGGAAGCACAAGGCAGTGGCTCCGCGGGTGGGGACTAATTAGCTCCGTGCAATGCAGAACCCGACTGGCTCCGCCGGCCAGTTACTAAACCTGCTGGCAGCACCCCGCTCCTGGCTCTAGCCCTGGTGCTGATGTGCCACTGCTCCCCAGCTCCAAACAGCTGCTGGGTTTGTGCCTCTGCTCCACCCTGCCCTGTCCTTCTAGGACTATAAACACCCTGTTGTGCTCTCACCACTATCGGTGCTGTCTCTAGCAATGCCAGAATTGAGCTGGAGCTAATTAGGTTTAAGTGGATTGTCTGGTGCTGTGCACAGTCACACTATTGTACCCTGCGCGTTCACTTCCAGCTGTGCACTGCTGGGACACCCAAGCTGTGCTTGTATGAAGCCAGTTATCCCAAAGATGTTTTTGTTTCTCACCAGTATCATACTGAGCCCATGTGTCCTGAATCTGGTGCTCAAGGATCTGTGAATCTGAGGTTTTCCATGCACAGCTACTGTGTGTGCCCAGTGTTGAGTCAGTCTTCACTATGAGTCCAGAGTGTCTGGTAGTTGCCATGCTCTCCATGCCTGCAGTGAGTAGGATCAGTGCTCATTCACCTGGGGTTTCCAAATGGAAATCGAAGAAAAAAGACTTGTCAAGCACTTGAGTTGAAAATGCTATTAAAACCGTAGCCAAATTATGCTAATTTAGGCAGGAATGCATGTGTGTTTGTTACATAGATGCAAGAGAGAAAAAAAGTACGAGACAGAGGAAGATGTCCCTGAGGATGTATGAGGTACTGTAAGACAAGAAAAAAAGCAATGTGTGTATAGAAAAAAGAGAACAGCTAATATGTGTATTTGTGTGAAAGGAAAAAATTAAGTAGTATGTAAATGGGAGTAGTTGTGAAGAAAGAGAAGTCTTTAAGTAGAGGAGTGAAGAAGAATATGTGAAGTAAAGAGAAGTTAAATTTTTTTAAATTCAAAGCCATAAAAAATATTTTTGATGCTGTTTTCAACAGTCAGTTTAATCTACCTGAACTAAATTATTAACAAGCAGTTTCTGATTTTTCAAACAAGATCAGATCTCTAACAGCTGATGCTGTGCAAGTGCCAGTTCTTCCAGAGTGGAATAGTTCAAGTAATTTGAAAGAATGTAAGCAATTCACTTGAACTCTGGATGTGCAATGCTTCCCTCTGTTGAACCAGCTGTCCTGTTTGCTGAGGAAATTTGGGGAACTCTAACAAAAGGAAATGCTTTGAAGCTTTCTTCTGTTATTTCCACTTCTTGGTACAGCTGAGGTGCTAGATAGTCCTGGATTTAAGAGTAATCACTCTGACTTAGGAAATCTAACCTGTATATCCTTGTGTATGTCTTTGGGATTACTTTACAATTGCTGCAGAACATTTGCTTGAATTAAAATTCACTATTTTGCTATGCAGCTAAAACTTAGCAAAGTATAGTCAGAGCATGAAATAAACTCTTTCTCCATAACCATTTATAGTACCAGAAAGATCTTAGTAGTGTGAGAGAACTCTGGGCACAGCAGCTTGCCTCAGAGAGGGCTAATAGTATGCTTCCCTTCAGAAAAATCTGCTTGAAGATTTTGAGAAGAAGTACATTTACTGTGGAATACAAAGAGGAAGTAAAACCACAGCTTTATGCTCTCTGCCAATTTGATGTTCTTCTCTGCACAGCTTGGGAATATTCATTCCCTTTGCACAAAACCTAAAGTGTGAACCTTAAGTCTTGCAATGCAAAAGATTGTGATAGACTTTGACAGGCTGCTGCTTTGGGAAGGATTTTCCAGCAGCCTGTCCTAAGCATATGTTCCCCCATTTCTTGGGCTGAAGGAATGGAAGAACTGCAGTCAATCAACTGGTGCACCCCAGTTTACTGCTGCATCTTGGCAGCTGTCTGCGTCCTTTGAGAGGCCACAATTCTGAAGGGAATCTGGTACAGGAATTTTATATACTTTGAATTTGAAAAATGTAACTTGAAAAATCGAAATAAAATCTGAAAGGTACAATCCTGTTCCTAATGGAACAATAGCAAATGTCACTACTGGTATCAGAGAGAACAGGGACAAACCTCTGATGAAACAGGTTCTGGTTGGTAAGACTGAGATTCAGTTATTAAATTGCTTGTGAAACTTAGCCAGTCTTTCAAGTCTAATCCTATTAACTGTTGTTATAGCAACAGGTTGCTCATAATAGGGTACCTGGTGTTGGGGTTGCCAGAAATATGACCATTCACAGCCACCATTTAGGTTCCCTGATGGTAGCTACAGGCTTTGTTTTTACCAAAGAAAAAGGTGCTTGAGTTTGTTTGACATTTGCATTTAAATTCTGCTGTGCAGATGACCTGGCAGTTAGAGGCAATTTTTATTTTGAGCATAAGTAACAAAGACTTGCTGGACACTAGAGTGATAAGCCCTTGAATGCTGTCTTTGTATGATTGTAAAAGCAGCTAAGAACCTTACTTGCCACTGAGCAGGTCTGGCAGCCTTTTCTGTCCAATAATCCTGGCCGCTTCTTAGACCCTTCACTCACAAGTCAAACCATTTTGTTACAGTCACTTTGTTACCGTCATTTTGTTACAGTTACTGTGACTGTTGTGAGTCTCAAGAGAAAAAGGATGTTAATAGATGAAGACAGAAAATTTTACTGTACACTACACTTTATTAAAAATTTTTCTATAGAGATGAGATGAAACTGTATACCAGCCAATTCTGTAGATGGTGTTACCTCCTATGAGGAGTCTTACAGACAGCTAATCTTCGTTTTATTTTCCACCATTTCCTAGTCTGATGCACTCAAGAACCCAGATTTTTGACTGTGAACTGTTTTATATGCCAAATGCACTCATTTAACTCCAAAAACTTGTTCATGCATTAGAAAAGTTGTCAAGGTGCAAATCTGTATTCATCAGATCCTCTTCAAAAGAAGCATGTCTGCATGAGTGCAACGAAATGAAACACAGCAAAAGTTATTTCCTTAACAACATAAAACTAACCTGACAGCCATGTTCTTGCTGCAGTCCTCTCAGCAGGACTTCTGCCAGCCTTGAAACTATTGTTTGCCATAGTGGACATGCATTTGCTTGGAGATCTTTTTAGCAGAGGCTGAGTGAATCAAGAATTCCTAAACCCTGATTACTATAAGTCATTCATGTGCCTAAACAAACCTGCACCATGTGTGTGCCTGTTCCTCCCTTCTTCATGCAGATTGTGGATATACTGCTGTTATGGGTCTAATAGTCACCTTTTTTGTGGAAGATAATAGTTTTAAGAATTTTTATAAAGAATTTCATTTTGACTTATCTGATGAGTGAGAAGTTTCTGCTTTAACAAGGAGTTATTAATGTATTATTTTTTTTTATGAATGCAGCATTCATTGCTATAATCCTTCCAGCTGAAAGCACAGGGCCAGAAAAAACTCCTCAACCTAACAGAACATTCTGTACTGAAGTTAAGCTTGAAAGGTTCTGGCTCAGAGAACTTTGGCACAAGTCAAAGTTGGAGCTCAGTCTATTTCCCTGCCTAGCTTTACTTCTCAGTGACGTGGCCCAGGTGACCCACTCCAGACATTTCCAAACTGTGGGAAATAATTTGCTTTGGCAGTAGATTCCTTCATGGACATCCAGATGCATCAGTTTACATCTGATATTTATTCTTTCCCAGATGTAGAACTCCTAAACAGCTGTATTCAGAAATGTCACACTCATCAAGACGTGAACCAACAAACCTGAACCAAAATGTCTGTTCATACGGCAATTCATGCCCTTGAAGGGTCAGAACAGCTCAATGGTATCCCTCTGTCTATCTGTCTCTCTGTCTCTCTCAGGAAAGTCCCTTGTGAGAAGCAGCAAGATCCAGCACACAGCATAATGAATATCTTAAAGAGCATGTCTTTTCTTCCAAGATGAGCTGTTTTCCTTGTTTCCCTCTCTTCTGTATTTCAAGATGAGGAATACTGATGCATGCTTGGTTCTGGGGAGTGTCTTGCAATCTATGGATTCAAATCACTTTTTGAGTTGAAACTAATCTGGAAAAAAGGCCTTAAAATATATGGTGGCATAGGGGGACTCAGATACATGTCTTCATATATTGGTTTGTGGTTTCCTAGGTAAAAATTCAGAGAAATACAGTTTGCTCTAGTTTTGTGGTTATGTTGTTGTGTCAGACTTGGGAAACCATTGAACATTTCAGTGAAGAACACTGCCAACTCCAGCACAGATGATCCCAAATGACTGCCAAACATGGGCAGAGAATTCACCCTCTCTCTTCTTAATTCTATTAGTACAGCCTTACTGACTCCTCAGACATTGGGTGTAAGAAACAAAAACTGAAAATTAAAGGAGTGATTCACGGGCAGAAGCTAGATGCACATGGCAGCAATCCTGCTCTTCCCCACCCTGATATTCATGCCCATCCCAATTTGAAAATACTATTCCAGTTATTCCAGGTCCAGCCATATACTGAAGGAAGTCTGAAGGCGTGTTCTTTTAACAGTTCTTCCCTTAGGTGTCTCTGTCTTCTTGGGAGATCCTTTGCCTTGCTTACAAGCTGTGAGGCCTGGATCCAAGCTAGTAAGCAATCTGGATCCTGCTAGTAAGCAATTGCTGAGAAGAGTAAGTTCACATTGTCCTGTGTATTATTCTGTATGCGGGTGCTGACCCTATTTCTTTAACCTTTTTGATCAGGTTATAGCTAGAGAGAGTTGAATGGAGACCCTTTACCTTGTTATAGGAGCATGTGAATATTAATTGCACAACTGCTACACCAACTGCCTCCTAGCAAGCTTGCCTGTTTGCTGTCCTCCATGGGCTTCCTTCTATCTGCTCCAAAGTTGTCTTATTATCTTGGCTGCTCAGAGATTATGGAAGCCTTTGAAAATGCAGTGTGTTTATCTCACAGGTGGTATAACCAGGTCCTCTGCAGTGCAGGCCACTTTCCTGTGTTGTTTACCATAATTTTTCCTCACAGTTGCCAATTTCTTCCCCTTAGAAATCTCTTGGAGATTGCCTAGGATGACAGAGTCTGTCTTTTGGAGAATGCCACAGAGCAGGTGTGCCGAGGCAGCATGTGGAACCACTGGGCAGGGCCTGCATTTCACATAACAAGCAAAGACTCCAGCACAGAACCAGGAATTATGCATTAGTCATCCTTACAATTACATTGCCTTTTCTTCTCACCTTATAAATGGATCTTGCAATATCTGTGGCTGTAGATATCTGATCCTCAGAAGCAGATTACACAGTTGCTGCAGATAGAAGAAGGAATTGAGGAACCTTAACCCTTATGCCAGCAAATTCTCCTGGTCAACTGATGTAATTGCAGCCATGGAATCTCCCATCTTAGCTTAGGCTGCATCTTCTCTATAAGGGCACTGTATATGTTTGATTTCACATTTACTGAGTCCCTGATAGCAGTACTGAGAGGAAATTTGGCCATGGTACCAAGACCTGCAGCTCTTTAAATGTAGTGCTGACAGACATGTTTTGGGCAAGTCACCTTGCCTCACTGTAACAATTTCCCCAGCTTTAAAAATGGAATAATAATACCTACTCATACAACTAAAATGAGTTGCTTCCTTTGGCCTTCTAAACAGGTAAAGCATTCTGCAAGGGTTCATTAGATGTTCTTTCTAACAGTTGTTGTTATTATTACTATTATTATTATTGTCATCATCGTCGTCATCATCATCATCATCATCATTAGATGTTAGGCCAATAGCACATTGACAAGCTCCAAATCCCCATACTGGAGCTGTCATGGAAGAGGGTAACAGCTCCAAAAGCTGTGTCTGTGCCAAGTTGTGCACAGCAGCTCCAGCTGGTGCAGGCACACAGTGCCATTCAGCACCAATCAGACACACTGGCTGAGTCTCTGAAGTGTATGTGCATTAGTGCAGATCACTGCTAGAGCAGAGATCACTTCTAAGGCAGCAGCTCTGCGCTGATCCCTCACCATCCCCTGGTGCAGATGTACGTAAGCTCTTCAGCTGTCTGACCCTTAAAAAACCTGATGGTCAAATCTGAATTCCTGACATGGAATAAAGGTTTGAACCTCTATATTTTGTTATCATTCCTGCTCATGCACACACAAAACAATGTCTCATGCTGAGTTTCACAACTACATAAGAATAGTGGTCAGGCTATAGCAATCTGGATTTTATGAAGGTGGATGAAAATTCACTTGAAGATGCAAATTTTTGATAATCATGCTTAGGATACTTAAAGTAGCCAAATACAAGTTCCATGGCTTGTTTTTCACAGTACCATACCTAACAGTAGCTATGGCAGAGCAGGGAGTGACAGGAAGGTGTAGAATTCCATGCATTTCTTTAGGAGGAATAGTAATAATTTTTGTCTTCTTTTTGCTGTACAGGAGATATTTGGCTACAAAACTCAAGGCTGTCGAAGGGCCTTGTGCATTGCTGGATACATCTTGTCCTGTGGGGCTCTGAGGCTGCTGTTTTACTGGAAGCCAGAGTGGGATGTGTGGATAAACTGTATCCAGTGCAGCTTGGAAGAAGCCGATATTGTTCTGCTTAGAACAACGGTAGGTTCCTACTTTAATCTTTTAATTAGTCCCTAGTAGGTGGCTATTTGGAAGGTGAGTTAACTGTAAGGTATCCAGTTGGCTGAAATCTCTTACATTGCTGGTTTCCAGCAATAATATCTTATGTGTACCATTGTTGATCTAAAGAACTTCAAAATATCCCACAAATTATGTGTGTGATGATGATGGGAATGGAGTGTAACAGCTGATCAGACAAGGTGAAAGACATTGGACTGAAACAACCTGTAATATCTGTGGTTTCAAGACTGTTCTCAGTCCTTCTTCCTCCCTTCTATCATCCCTGTGCTTTCTACATTGTAGCCTTGTGCTCCAGATTCTAAAGCGTCTGTCTGTTTGGCAGTAACCAGCAGGTCCCATTTCCATCACTTGGCTGTTCTGGCAAAGATGTCCCTCTCTGCCAAAATTTATCTACTGGGCCAAATTAAAGATTTGTCTAGCAATGTCCCAGCAGTGTCCAAGTGTGTCATGAGGGATACAGAAGTACACAGAAGAGGCCAAGCCTACACTGCTTGTTTTCTTGGCTCTGTGTTTCCGTTTCCCATCAGCCTTTCCCATGTCCAATAAGCTTGCAATCCTGCAGTTAATGCTTTCAGAGCTGGCACATTTTGCTGTAGTTTCCCGATACAGGTCACTCCCTGTTGAGGACTGTACTGAAGCACTGCAACATATGCAAACCCTTGGTTTTATTTCACTAAAGAAGTAAACTGAGACTTGGATCTAAATACCAGCTGAGCCTGAATACCCCAGGAGCTGGCAGAGTTGGTTTACTTCCAGAAATTTGATCTGTTCTGCTTCAAAGATTTCTGAACAATGGCATTTTCAATGTTTGCAATTGCAAAATGGATCACTTACTGCCTCTGTGTTTGAGCTGCCTTCTTAAATGAGCACAGCAGTGTGTAGTTAAAATCCCAGGTTTTGAAAATCACAGATCTGCCTGTTGAATACTTTATAATGAAACAATCTGCATCCGAATAGTCTGGGGGTATGTTTTTTCTTTTATTAAAAACATCGTATTAGGCTTAATATCCCTTCTTAATCTTCAATTCAGTTTGCATTTTTAATTGCCTATTCTTGTGTGTAATTTTAAAAAGATGTACCATGCCAAGCACTTTTCAAATAAATGAGTTTTTAAATGATCCTTTGTGTAATTAAACAGGAATTGAATCATATTGTATGTTCTTGTTATCAAGAAGCTTTCTCAAATGTGCTCCAAGTGTTTGAAAATTTAAGATTTCCTTCATAATAATTTGTGTTAAAATGACAGTTTTGTTTTGTTGTGCTACATTATGATTATATCAGTTCTCAAATGTGATGGCTACTGCTAATGAGGATACAAGTAATCTCATCAGCTTGATCCTTGGAATTATCTTTTGCTTCACATAAAACCTTAATTCTTAAGTCATCATTATCTCTGCATTTGCAATATAAGAGCCTATTAACTCACTTTTGTTATTGAATTTTGATTCACTTTAGTTCAAATGATGAGCACCTGTGTTATTCACTGGTTCCCATCTCAATCTGCATCCCAATGTCTACTCATTCTGAAATCTAAATTAAAGATAAATATCAGAAAATGAATGCCATTTTACTCAGAAAACCAGTTTAAGAAGAAAAGTGGGCAAATAAGATATATAAACATTATTAAAGTTCTTTTTTTTAACAATTAAATTGTTCCAAAGGGCTCATATTTGGTACAGAAATCATTTTTACTCTTCCCTTTTCCAATTAAAGGTTCATAACTGCAAAACTGATCACACACAGAATGTAAGTCAGTCTCATGGTTGGCCTTAATGCATGTAGTTCAGTGTTTGTGACTGAAACTTAGCATGAGGCTACTCAATACAGTAGTTCCTCTAATCTCTCAGACTGTACTACCAACCCGTGTCATCAGGCAGTTCTAATGTTCAACATGCTTTAAAAAAAAAGGGAAGGTCATGAACTCAGTTTGTGGTAAAAGCTTGTCTAAGGTGCCATAAGTGCTGACACTTCTTCCAATGAAGTGTTAACTCAGGAGTGGCTGTTAAAGTGCTGGCACTAAACATCAATTTTGCAGCACAGCACTGTGTTCCTTTTGATCTTCCCTTTACAGCACGGTCACTGCATCTCAGATTGCCCTTGCTGTTTGCCTGCCCTAGATCTTGACCTGGGTGTTCACATTCCATCCTTATCAGCCAAACACCAGACCTGTGGTCACTGAAGTGTTTGCAGTTCTCCGATTTTGACAGGACAGTGGTTCTGTTCCTGTTCTAATGATTTTTCTCTAAATCACAGCTGTTGGGAGGCTTCTGTTGGCTAATCCTTAAAAAAAGCCAGAGTAGTGCTCTAGAAATGCTGCTGTAATCATTGACTCCAAGGTGAAAGTGAATTTGGTCTGTGTTTGGGGCAAATTGTGACATTTTTCTTCTATACCCACTTAGGATGATTTTCGGACTTATTCTCGTAAGACTGTGACATGGATCTCTGTGTCTGCATTTATCAAAAGTAGATCAGACTATCCAGCCACTGAGGAAGACTCAATCTTCAGCAAAGCCATAATGAAGCCAAGTTTGCTAGTAAGTAAAGTACTCTCTGCAGCATCTGGGAGATGATGGCAAATCTCAGCCATGCTTCATGGAGTAAAAGTGAGCTGTGAAAAGAAAAGAACTGTATTCAACTGTACTCACCTCTGTAAAAATCCTCTTATTCTGAGGGGAGTTTTGAAATGAGAATTCTCACTATTTCTAAGAGAAAACATGTTATAAGTAGGAGAGCTTCAGGAGACTGGGATTTGCAGTGGGGAATCAGTTCCAAATAAAAAAAAACATTCTTGGCATAGGAATCAGGGAATTTAGAGGTGACTGTGTGTCTGAAAGGAAACTGTGCAGAACTGAATGCAGCTGCCCCAGTAACATGAAAACAGGGATGAATGCAAATAGGGAATAGAACAGAAAAGTGTCTGAGCTGGATCAGTATTTCCAGAAATGTTTCATCAACACATTTTGCTTCTTTGCCTTTCTATGCACCAATTTCTTCTTTAAAGTGCATTTGCTAGAGTTGGGTTAACAGGAGTCACTGTTGATAGTTCTTGCAAAAATGTATCCTGGTCTCTGCCAGTCCCATAGATTTGAGAACCCAGTGAGACAGTGGGGAGAAGATAGATGATGGATTGATCCAAGCAGATCTCAATGTCCCTCATCAGCTGAGTAAATGTAATTATCCCATGTCTAAAACATGTACCAGACAGTTCAGCTATGTGCCTTGCTTAGCATTACATGTTCAGTTTGTGTGAGCAATAGGAATCCAAAATGATACATTTGCTAAATATGGCTCTTGATTATAGATACTAGAGCACTGCACTAAGGAATCCAGATAAGAGCTATTTTCCCTTTCAGGAAATAAATTTCTATCTTACTAAAATTACTTTTAATATCTACAACGATTTTTAGTAAATATTTTCAATATAAACCTAACTTTAGCTGAGCAAAGCTGTTGCTATTTCTACTGTGGACATATGCTAATGTACATAGGAAAGTTTAGTGCCAACTAATTTAATCAACTGGCACAATATGAAAAAGGTGGAGACAGGTCTGTAACATTCTTTTGAGGATCAAATTACTAACAAAAAAAGGCCAAATATAGCCTCAAATAATAGGCCCTTTGAACACCATTTTCATATCAATCAAAACATCTAGATAGAAAGGATCAGATTTCAAAGCAGCAAAGAGAGAACATTTTAATCTCTCTGTAGCAATTCAAAATCCCCTACTTATAATTCAATTTCAAAGTGCTTTTTCCATTTAAGCTACCTGAGTGCACAGAGTTCTGCGTAGTGCCCAAGAGCTGTCCAAGGACCTCTTCCGATAGGGAGCTGAGCCCTTTGCTTCCTCCTCCAGATTTTAGCATTGCAGATATTGCAGCTCCTATTGCATGAAATCCTAACTTCAGATTTCTTGTTAAGTTAATGACTGTGGTTATAGCTCCATTTTGAGTTGGTGGATGAGCTGAGTCTAGATTTCATTGGCCTATAATAATGTTTATTGCTCTGGGCAGGGAGAGTTCCCTGGAGCTGATTTCTTTATCACTCATGTGTACAGGTGTATATCCCTGCCTTCTACCAGCTGATAGTGAGTGCCATTATCTTTAATAGGCTTTGTTATTGTTGTGCTAGACAGGACAGACTTCTCTTGCAAGTTATAAATGACAGCGTGTGTTCCTAATGTATAACTGCTCTGCAAGGGCTTAACATTAGCAGTGACTCAGTATCCTGGGATGGCCTTTCTTGTCTGTTGGCACATCTATTTAGCTGAAAGACTCAGCAACATGCTTGGAAATAGCCCAAAGCCCCCTGCTTTCCCCAAAACTAGACAGAAGACAAGGGAGCTGTTGGCTTTTTCAGCTGCTTGTGTAGCCACCATGGCATCAGTGATCTCTTACATTCATTCTATGAGATCGGAGTGAAGATTATTTCTTTCTTCAGAAAGAACACTGCCTTGTACTTGCTTGACCTAAAGATCTGTAAAGCTTTCTGGAACCCACACTGTTCTCCAATTATAGATTGGGGATCCCAATCTGTAATTCATCTAGGTTGTCAGTGAATGCAATCCTGTCTTCTCTCCCTCCTTGCCCCCATAAAATTTCCCTTATCTGTACTTGAGCCCAGTGAGGATGCCCAGTTGAGCTCTGTGAGCATATTTTTTGTTTGCTGTGTTGCATGCTTTGTTGTCCCTGTCTTCTTTTCCAGGTGAAAACTATCCAAGTGCAAAAAATCTGCTATGTCTGGAATGCCTATGCAAAACAGTTCCAGAAAGCTGGGTGAGTTCACTGCACTGCTTGCACAAGTCTCTGAAGAAGTCAAGTGTCTTAATGAATAACATCCTAAGGAATATACTCCCTTTCTATTTTAGAGTCCTAGAAGACCACTACACGTGCTCAGCTATACATGATAAATTTGGTTCTGGTCTCACCTGCAATGAACAGAATGTCAGGTACTCATTGTAAAACATGAACACTCAACATATGGATTTCAAAGATATGTAAATTTGATCTGTTGGTGTACTTCCCATGAGTTTTTTGTGTATTTATAATTAATATGCAC
This sequence comes from Agelaius tricolor, assembly GCF_023055355.1. NCBI lineage: Eukaryota > Metazoa > Chordata > Aves > Passeriformes > Icteridae > Agelaius > Agelaius tricolor. The sequence continues at coordinate 14,707,620 of NW_027269272.1, forward strand.
ATAATTTTAGATGAAACAGCCATGTATGGAAATATTGAATGAAAAGGGCTAGAGAATGTTGTTTTTTCCTTGTCAAAGTTTTTGAAGCGTGTCAGTATTCATCACTATTATTGTTCTCAATCAGGAAATAACTGTGTTCTGTAACTAACTTTAAGCAGTTCTTATTTGGAGTAAGAGAAAGTCTCTGTGGAAGAGTGCAGATAAGTTGTGTGTTTGCTTCTTCTCTGGAGCTCCAAATCGACTAGTTCTAGTCATTGAACTTATTCTCATAAACTACTGTATCATTAAGCAAGTTACAGAACATGTATTTATGAAATAGAGGAATAAATAATCTTCAGTTGATTGAATACTGAAAATCCAGCTCCTGACCTTAGCTCATGTTAAATCTTACATTCCAATCATTCTTAACTTTTTGCAAAATTATTTGGGTTTGGATCATTTAGTTTTAGATGCAGAATTCCTTTGTTTATGGTGTCGCAAAGCAATTCTTTTATGATGGATACATTTGCCTAATAGGTTGTGTTGCACCTCTTGTCTGCATAAGTAAATGTCACTGGTACAGCCATCTTTTCTGACATAAGCACTGTAGGGACATTTAAATTTCTTTTCTTGAAAAAATATACTCCTGGCCTTTAAACTGGGATCAACAGAAGCTCTCAGGACTACTGAAATCTGTATTTTCTTGAGCAAGTGACACTCTCACTGTTTTATCTGTAAGTGATGTATCTTTATCCCATACAGGAGAGTTATCTGTGGGCCAAACACTATTGATGTTCCAGTGATCCCTATTTGGAAACTACTAATCAAAGAGGTTAAGCATTTCTGTTGCTTTTATTTTAAGCTACTTGGGAGGCCATATGTGCATATAATTGATTCTATATCAGATTTAACTTCCCACTACTCACTCTTCAAGCACATTTCTTTTTCAAATCCTGTTGAAAGCTGTTCCATGAAATCATCATAAGTTCTTTCATTCTCCCTTTTTCCTGTCCTTGATCTCCATACCTGTGTGTCTGCTTGGTATTTCTATGTATCTGTGTCCTGGGAGCTCATTCTATTTGCCTTCTGAGGGCCATTGAAGGTTTCCAAGCTGCACTGGAGATCAAACCTTCCAGACAAGGGCTGTCTCTTAATTAACAGAGGTTAAGTGAACAGCAGTACCTGGTACATGCCTATAGCTGCAGAGAGTTCCAATGAGCTCATGAATTTGGGCACAGCACCACACAAAGCACCAATATCTCTTTCAAACAGGAACAGCCTTTAAGTGGCCTAAGCAGGATGTTTGTGGCAGTGTGCTTATGGAATGTGAGCTCCATGCTCACAGCACAATCTGCTCTTCTCTCACCTTTGTTACATTTCTTGTAGGAAGCAAACAAAACAAGGATGGGACTGAGTCATTCACGTCCCAAATAATATCCTATTGGTCCATATTATTTGACCCTTCTGTCAGATGAAGATGGTCTGATCTGATTAGACTAAAGTGACTGCTGAGAAAATTACTAAGGGGGTCAGAAGTCACAATACTCAATGTCTCTTATTCCAGACCTTTTCTAACAGGTTGGACTGTCTAAGTATATTGGGGCCATTTAAATGTGGCCAGCTCTTTACCACTGCTGTCTCTCCAAACAGGTTCTAAATCCATTTTACGTGTTCCAGCTGTTCAGTGTGTGTCTGTGGTTTGCTGAAGATTACATGGAGTATGCCATTGCCATCATTTTCATGTCTCTCCTCTCAATATTTTTGACCATATATGATCTTAGAAAGGTGAGACACCTCACATTTTCCACAAGGCAGATTTACTTTTAATGTCTGTGACAGGCCAGCATGTTACAACACGCACACAGTGCTACAAGACTTACTCAGAGGCTTACTCTTGTGACATTGTGTAGTAGCAGGTGCAATGGCCTGGCCTCCTAGTCATCATAATCTCTGTGTGGTACCTTACCCACATCCTCCCTTCCCCATTCCAGTGCTTCACCTGGTAACATTTTGTTACATTCTCTGTAATTAGGGTGGGGGATTTCTTTCTCTCTGGTGGTAGAGTTCCTGGTAGAGCTGGAGCCCAGTTTCTGAAGGCTCTCATAACCACAAATAACAAAAGGAAGTGATTGTTAGTGGACAAATTGCATCATGTAAGTAAGATGTTACACTTTTGTTTGTTCTTCTTTAATTTATAGCAATCCATTAAACTGCACAGACTGGTTGAGTCTCATAACAACATCATGGTCACAGTCTGCAGAAATAAGGAAGGTGACTCCTCTATGCTTCTTTTTTATAATGTGTTTTGTTTCTATAGCAATTTACATAAAGCATGTATAGTAACAGACTTATTTTAAGTGGTTTTCATCTTCTGTTTCTCAGCTCAGTTAACTCACTTCTGCACATAGAGTTAATTTGACTTGGAAATATGTTGTGGCATATCAAACATATTAATAATTGAGTGCAGCCTTAGATGAAAATTGTCAGGAAAATGAAGTCATTTTTCTTAAAGTAGTGCTGACATAGCCAACAACATACCCATTAAATGGCTGTGAGTCCACCTAATTGCTCCATGCAAAGTCTGTTCATTGTAAAGGTATCTAGAGCACAATCCAAAGAAATGAAGTCAAATAAAGAAATTTAGATCCAAGGCTCTTCAGTTAGGTCAGTGAAATGGAACAGTAACCAGTGTTTGGGATCTTGGGTAGATAAGGAGGAATTCTAGAATTGGAACTGATGCCTAGGCTTTTCTTAAATATTGGAGGTTGTATACATAGGTCCTACTGTAGTCCTTTTTTATCAGCCACTACAAAGAATTCTATTTAGCAATTAGTTCCTTGTATTTTTTCCCCTTGCTACAGAGAAATATATGAAGCAAAAAGTTTGCATTACTTTTCATTTTCAGGTTTCCAAGAGTTGGAATCACACTATCTTGTTCCTGGAGATTTGCTGATTTTGAAAGAGGGCAAAACCCTTTTGCCTTGTGATGCCATCCTGGTCAGCGGGCAGTGCACTGTAAATGAAAGCATGCTGACAGGTACAGCCATCCCTCCCAGGCTGGCCACCTGAACACCATCATTGCCCCATGGCTTCAGCCAGTGACACAGGACAGAGTTATCATGCACATCCCTTTCTGTGAGACAGTCCATAGCTGCCCGAGAAGGGGATTCTTTTGGTTCCATATAATAGAGATTGAATTGTTGTTAATTGTCTAAACAGACAATATGGACTTTAGGAGGGGCAATTTATCCTTTCTTACATTCATGGGGTGCAACATTTAGGAAGAGGTGATCTGATTAGAAGGGAAAGAGTGGACAGTGAAGAGGAGTGAGCAGGACAGGAGAAGAAAATGGATATGAAGCAAAGTTGTTCCTACACAGGGCCCACAGTCCACCTGGCTGCAGGGGTTTCTGTCACTTACTGGATGTCTCATCACTGCAACATCTCCTGTGGAGTGTCTGTCTAGCCCTCCAGACACTTAGCCTCACATTCCTGTGATAGCAGTGGAGGACACACCAGGTGGGAGAGGTTACTGGAAGGCAGGATTTTTGGTGCAGAAGGAGGTCACAGTTCCATTTCTTGTCTTTAAATTTGGTCTTGGTCTGAATCAAACTGAAACTTGACAGTTCTGAAATTTCATATAAATGAGAAATTCCAGAAACACATTTCATTTAGAAAATTTCAGCTGTCACAAAACCATTCTTCTTCACCTTACTGTCTGCTTTGACATAAATAGGATATTTGTCACCTGTCAAGCACTGAGCTAAAGGATCTCCTTTTTACTAGAGAGGGAGAATAGAGGATATCATGTTCCCATCTGCTTGAGGGAATGTGTAGTGACCTGCAGATGAGGTTCAAATTAGGTGAACAACTCGTGGCCGTTCAAAGGCAGTCATGCAACACCAGTTCATGCCTCTTTTCAAGTCTCTACATCTACAGCCAGGGTTTGGAGTCCTTGGACTGCTTTCAGTTCTCAGACTTACTGAAGTTAAGCTGTACTGATGCAGAGGAAAACTCTTCTCTGGCAGTCTGTTCATTTCCTAGGCTTTAAGCTCTATTCACTCTGAAGATGTCAAAATATAAAAATAAAAATTCTGTCAACTGGTTTCTCTAGTAAATACCTTTAACTTACCATCTAGATATCTGGGTACTTATTTGAAAGTCAGGAGGCTGTTATTAAGTGTACTGCAGTTTTCCTCATCTGAACTAATCTTCCCTAGGAGAAAGTATTCCAGTAACAAAGATCCACCTACCACAAGCCGATAACTTCAAGCCCTGGAGAGTGTACTGTGCAGAGGATTACAGAAAACATGTCCTCTTCTGTGGAACAGAGGTCATCCAGACCAAGGCAGATGACAGAGGAATAGTGAAAGCTGTGGTGCTGCAGACTGGTCAGTCAACACTTGAGTTCACTTTTCCTTCCATGATTTTTTTCCACTGGAACAGTCTGACAAAGTGTCAAATCACATTAAGTTAAAGAAACGAATCCATATTTACAACAGACAGATGGAGAATCATTATCCTGGGCTGGGCTAAGTTATTATGTATTGTTTCTTTTTGCTTGGCATAACTTCTAAAAAACTTCCAGCATATAATTACAAAGAATTTTGCTTTACTTCTGAGACATTGAAAAAATCCCCCCCCCCCAAGACAAAAATTACTCTTTTCTCTATTCTGCAGATAAGGTCACAAAATGAAATACCTGGGCTTTACTTCATAAGTTGCAGAAATTATGAATAATTTTGAAGCCCCCCCCCCCCCCCCCATTCTTTGCAGAGAATATTAAAAAATATTTTCCCTTTGTAATGATTTTGTCTTTCCAGGTTTCAACACAGCCAAGGGGGATCTGGTGAGGTCCATTCTCTACCCTAAACCCATGAACTTCAAGCTGTACAGGGATGCCATGAGGTTCCTGATGTGCCTCATAGCATTTGCAGCCATTGGAATGATCTACACAGTGTGTGTATTTGCACTTAATGGGGTGAGTTATTAATGCAGGAGAAATGGTTCACCTGAAACCCTTTTAAAACAGTTCACTCATTCTCGTGGATCAAAGTCAATGGGAGAACAGTTATACACTGTAAACAGTAGTTCTGCAAATTTTAAAGCCTAATTGATTTAGAACTTTTTCAGAAGCTTTCAAGAAATCATTTCATGCCATGATAATTATCTGCCAATGTCAAGTCCAAGTCATGAGTTGTAAGGTTGATTCTGTAATTCAGCTTTTGAATAATTTTTCTCCTGAGGCATAATCTACAATCAGTTGGCTCAGAAGATTATTTCCCCTTAGGATATCAAACAAAGTGTGTTTAAGAACATACTCTTGTGTCTGCTTTGCAGTTTTTCCTTTTTTTTTTTTAATTTAACTTCCCCATTGTAATATGTAAAATACATGCTGATGCTATCTCAATTGCTGAAATTGTCTTGTCAATCTTTTAAGATTGAATCATAGGATATACTAAAGGCTTTTTCTTCTGTGAGGGTTTATCTAAAGGTGGGTGGTAAGTACTTCCTTCTAACATAAAATAGATACAAAATATGATCAAACTGGTGTGTTTTGTGGTCTGAGACAATATCAATGAAGGGAGAACCAGACCTTGACAGAAATTCAGCACATCAAACACAGCATGATTTGTGGTCAAAGTCCCAAGCTCAGAAGCAGTAATAGTAAATCTCTATGATGGTTTGCAAGTACTTCTGAACTGCAACTTTACTTTAGTTTGCCGTGTCTCAGTCCTGGGACTCCAATTTGAAAAGCATTCAATTCTTTAGCATTCCTATCAACTGCCCAGAATAACGGTGTCCACACTTAGCGTCCTGGCAGTTGGTTTTACACTGACCTCTAAGCTCCCAAATTATAGATTGCTTTTACAAAGGTAACTGTTACTTCCATGTCTCTTCCTGCAGGTAAAAGCAATTTTCTTTCACAACTCCTAGAACATAAGGGCAGAAGAAATCATTAGCTCATACATTCTTCCCTCATTTTCAGCACCATTCCATATGTCTCACCTGTCACCTTAACATGGAGTCCAGAGCTGTGCCTATAGGCATTTGGATGAATGCCCATATAAATAGCAGATTCCTGTGTGCTGTGTAATGGGAAAATAGGTTTGAATGAGGGTGCAATGATCTAGCTGGCATGTTTGAACACATGTGTTTTGGAGGAGACTGTGAACCTGGCAGGTTCGTTTGCATAGAGAATGGATGAAGGCCTGGAGGCTGCTCTTTAGCAGTGATGAAGTTTTAAAGCCTCTGGTTAAATCAAGCCTATTAATTTCTTATGGAGATGAATATGTGGTGAACCACGAGCAGAAAACAGCATAGCCTGGAGCACCTGCAGAGGAGGGGAGGAGCAATGAAATGGGCTCAGTGCAAGCAGCACTTCTTCCCACTCTCTTCCTGATAACTGTCCTTGTTATTATGTCAGGAGGAGACAGGAGAAGTGGTGAAGAAGGCTTTGGATGTTATCACTATTGCCGTACCACCAGCTCTGCCAGCTGCCTTGACAACAGGAATCATTTATACCCAGCAGAGGTTGAAGAAAAAGGGCATCTTTTGCATCAGCCCACAGAGGATCAACATGTGTGGACAGCTGAATCTTGTCTGCTTTGACAAAGTAATGGCTGTGTGGTGGTTATGCCCTCATTGGTAATGGAGCTTTGCTGGGAGTGGGAGGCTGGGGTTTGATGAGCATTTCCATTGTATTTTAGAAACAAAATGACCAGTGGTCTGTACTTCAGTTCTTCTTGTCTGAACAGAAGCTGTGGCAATTTCTTGTTTTTCTTGTAATCTAGGAACTGTCTGGTAGCGCTTTTGCTCTGCACCATGCTGGTATTTTTTGGACAGTAACTTCTTAAAAGAAGTCTTGTTTTTTATTTCTATTGGAGCTTTTATGTGGGAAGTTAATTTAAATGTGCATTTTAACTTAGACCGGCACCTTAACAGAAGATGGCCTGGATCTTTGGGGCTTGCTGCCCTCTGAAAGAAACTGGTAAGGCTCCTTGACACACCAATGGCATCTACATTTGCTTAGTGATTGGATTCTTCTACTAGACAAAGGACCAAATCTGGAAGACAGTTATTGTTAAACAGTTAAGCAGTTGAAGTTCCCCATGTTTAGATTTTAAATCTTATTTCTATATCCTCTGGAAAATTAATTGTTTGCCTTATCCCAGGGGTCCTGCTCCAGATGAAAAGATACAGCCACTGTTGCCAGCATTTGGCACAGCATGTCTGGGCAGACACTGTTCAGTTGAAAACCTGGGTTAGGTCTCAAAGCTGCAGTGTAACCCGAACCCTTTATGACAGGAAGTCACTCTTACCCACAAGATTGATACTCTGTTCTTTCAGTGGCCTTGATTTTGCGCATTTACATTTCCAGAAATGTGCATACACAGACTTGCTCAAATTTATATCAGCTTCAGAACTCAAAGAATCTTTGCACAAGCCTCAAGGAAGATATTTTATAATAATCTGTTCTTCTCTCCATCCCATTGGATTCCCTAACTAGGCATCACACACCTGGTTTGAGCATGTGTATCCCAGCCTTTATAGGTACATGAAAAGCAGTTCATGTGGGAGGAAAGTCCCCAGAACATCCATGTTCAGGATGGGACTTTAACTGCCCCCAGTTTAGGATTTTTTTTCTATTATTCTTGTGTTGTTTGGTGTTCTCTGAGAGTAACTTTTATGCTCTCTTTTGCTTTAGCTTTCAGAATATTCACAGTTTCCCTGCAGACCATGGCCTGCCTTGGGGCCCACTGTTCAAAGCACTGGCAGTTTGTCATTCATTAGTTGTTTGGGAAGGCAAGATCCAAGGAGACCCACTGGATGTGAAAATGTTCGAGGCTACTAACTGGGTAAAGCGGTGATTTATTGTTATGCAAACAGTGGGGAGATCACCTTGCCATCTCAGGTTTAGCCAGGCATCTGTTAAAGTTATGAAAAACTCAGGAATTCTGTTAAATACCTCCTGTGAAACAGGAATAATTGACTTTCTTTTGAAATGAAAAAATATTTTTGTTCCTCACAATCATGTTGTGATGATAAAAAAATCCAGATGATTTGTGGAATATTTCAAGAACAGAGCTTTCTACATTAATACAAATCATTGTGTATTATTTTCTCATTGAGTCTATGTTATATCTAAAGATTTTCCTTTATTTAATTCTGTTGTAATGAATAAAGGATTTATTGTCTGTGAGAGGACATTGTCTATTTGCTGTGCAAGGGTACAGCAGTGTCCTAGTGAACCTGGTGAGGCTTTCTACTCGATTGCTAAGAGAGGCAGTGGATTTTCCATTATTGGAAGTGTTTAGTTTGACATCAGACAGACCCCTCCCAGGAATGAATAAGGTACCTTGTTTAGAGACAAGGAAAAGCTCTAAATGGATCCTTAAGGTTCCTTTCAGCTGTACTGGCGTTTCAGTCTGAAATATTTTTGTCTTTCAATACACAGGTGATAGATGATTCCAGCGGACACCAGAATGAAGGTCAAGGATCCACACATGCCACTGTTGTTAGACCTGGACTTCAAGCCACCACTGTAAGTTACTTGCAAGATTCACATCCATGTTCAAGTTAGACTGTTAGTGTAAGGGTTACCTTTCAGTATAGGAAAGCTTGGGTGTCCTTGTCCAAGAGAGCTCTTCCCCACTTTGTCTTTCCTGTACTGCCTGCAGAGAGATTGCCTTGCTCTATCTGATTGCAGACGCCTGGGGGAGCTTGCTGCTCACACCGGAAACAGGGGGATGCTGGATTAGAGATTGTCCAGCTCAGGGATGTACCTGTCCTCATGGCTTGAGACTCAGTCTGAATTCAGCTGAGTGGGGAATGCAGTGGAGTCTGCTGGCTGATCTCAGGGCCTTACTGGTGGCATACACTGGTGGGACACTTTCTGACAACCATTTTCCCTTTGCAAGACCAGTGTAAGACCTAACAGAGTCTTATTAAAGAAACAGGACTAGTAAATTCCTTTCAGTGAGTTACATTTTGTAGTCTGCTAAAATTGTCAATAAACTTTTCCTACTGCTTAAGCTAAATATTTCTGCACAAATTTAATCTCATCTTTATGTACCAGTCATTTCTAAGTGTGACAAATTAACCCATTATACATGGTTAGCATCTTACTATGGCTGAAAGGACAGACCTAAAATCCTTTGGTCTGAGTTCAAAATCCTTGCTAGAGTATATAATCCACTTGCTTTTCTCCTAGGCCCCTGTGGAAGGAATTACCATTTTACATCAGTTCCCATTTTCCTCAGCCTTGCAAAGAATGTCTGTCATTGCCCAGGAAATTGGTGGGGACCCACAGGCCTTCATAAAAGGGGCTCCTGAAACAGTAGCCATGCTGTGCAGAGCAGAAACAGGTAACAAACATTTATAAATGTATCCTAGAAACAGATATATATATAAGTGACTTTGGATGGTGCAATGAAATAGAAGGCCAAAATGAGATTTCTGTCTAAGACTTTATACTAAAGCCTGAAAAGTGTCTCTGTTGTTTTCCAAGTCTAAGGCTAATCTCTCACACAACCCTCCTCAACAAAGAAGGATTTTGAGAGAGATAAGAGATAAAAGTAACTACCAACTCCTATACAAGATGTACAGTCTCTGTCAGAATAGATATTTGGAAAAGTTGTCTACAGGTCCGCCTCCCTCAAAAATGTGGGGTTTTTTTCTCCAGATCTTGGGAGGGCATCTAGAGAAGCAGAGATCCTTCATGACACCCCGGAAAAAGGTAAATCTTTGCAGTTGAGGACTCACGTTCAGAATGATAAAGGAGAGGCAAAGATTTTCTTATTGAATAAAATTTCCTTTCTTTGAACAAAACCTCCCTTCTTTGACATGCTTGGCCTATCAGTAGACTCTAGGTGTACAGGTCCTCTGGGACATAAAGCTTCCATGCTACAAGGCTTCCTTTCATTAGAAAGCAGTTCAATGCTGTGATAAACTGCATTTTCCTCTTTTGCACAGTCCCATCGAACTTTGAAAGCAAGCTTCTGCTCTACACAGCCCAGGGCTTTCGGGTCATTGGCCTGGCCTGTAAATCTCTGCCGGCAGGGAAGCCGCCTGCTGCTCTAACAAGGTGAGCCATAAAAACCACAGCTCCTGGCCACGTTCAGTCATGGGCCAGGGGTGCCTCACAAAGCACCATCACCACATCACCCCTGCCAACAGCAGAATCATAGTACAGAGTTTTGTTAGATTCAGGCCGGTGGGAATCTGATTTAAATCTGGATATAGGCCTGGGACAAGATAGAGGGCACTCCTATGGCACATGCACAGAATCCTTACATATTTGTTCAATTTTGAAACTCTGGATTAACATAGGAAGCATAAGCCTATAACACTCTGAACACTAGCACATGCTCCCTCTTCATTCCATCATTTACACTAGTCTCCTTGCAGATTTACCCATGCTTTCAATTGAAGAGAAGTATTTTAAAAAAATTTTTCTCATCCACACTCTTCAATTCAGCAAAGAAAGTAGATGACCCCCAGTAGTGATCTCCAGCTCAGTCAAAGGCAGGAAAAGGCATGCCAAGGGCAACACAGAACTGCCAAGACGTGGCTTTCTCCACAGCTTTCTCCTTGGAACCAGCCTTGGCCCAAGGCTGCTTTTACTGCTCTGCCTAGGGTTAGGGTATTGAAAACCACAAAGCCCAGAGCAAACTGTCTTCTGCTGTTCTGTTAGTTCACTCATTTAGCTTTCTCAGTTTTACCCTGTTTAGTTTCTATTGAAGTTAGCAAACTCTTCTATTATGCTTGTGGTATTAGTTTTGTAAAAACTGTGCTTCACAAAGAAGCCTCAAGGTGAGGCTCACTTGCTTTTTCACAGGGTTTTTTGCTTTGCTGAAAGAGTTGATGACACTGAGGTAGAGTGCAAGTGGTTACATAAATCTTGTCACAGGTGTCATAACAGACCTTTCCACCCAACGAACAAATGTGTGTGAAATGGCCCAGATTTTGCAGTTGCCTATGCAGTTACAGCATGTGTGATGTTTATGCTGACTAGAGAAAGAAGAAAGCTTGTGGAAAGCAGTGACCATTCAGGCACCACCTGACTCAGCTATTCTGAGTGCCATGCAAGTGTTTGGCATCTCCTTGGTGTCTAAAATGAATGCTTGAAAGCTTTTCTTCTTTTCAGATTCTTCAGAGTCGACCTGTGTCCCTGAGAGACTTCTAGTTCATGACTCAGGGGTGGGGTGTCTACTCAATTCTGTTATCAGAAATACATATGTTCAACTGTAAAAAAGCAATAGCACAGGTGAAAAGAGAAATGTAGGGGAAAACAGAATTGGAGGAAATTGGGGAAAACAAATTGCCGCAGGATGTTTGCTCTTACTGTGAAGAGGAGCAGACACATTAACTAAGGTGTGTTTCTTTGTTGTACAGTCCTCAAATGAGAAGGTCTAGGATGCAGGGACTTTTCAGATCAGACCACCACATTTTGGGAGTCCTGCAGGAAATTCAAGGTTCTGGTACTGAATTAGCACTGCTGCTATTGAAATAGCACCACAAAAGACAGACATCCTGGGTCTGCAGAAAACAGACAAATTATTTTAATTCTTTTGAGTTAGGTGGGATGGTTGATAGTTGTAACTGGCTATCACCAAATCCAATGGTGATAAAAGGAAAATAAATAATTAAATCTGTCTGTCTCTTTTTAACTGTTAGGGAGGAGGTAGAATCTGATCTGACATTCCTGGGCCTGCTGATAATGGAGAATCGATTAAAGAGGGAGACAAAGCCTGTTCTGGAAGAGCTCAGTGCTGCCCGCATCAGGACTGTTATGGTCACAGGTATCTAAAAAAGGTGGATTGTTTTTGTGGTCACTGGCCCACACAGGGAGTCCAACAATGTTCAAGTGAAAAGTCTTCTGTTGTCAACACCACTGGTTGGAAGGCATGGATATTTAATCCAAGAAGCATCTGTGTTTTAAAAATGGCATAAGGTGAACCATGTTGTCCCTGGTAACTTCACCAGGCCATGTCTGATTCTAATAAAGGCTTGTCATGCAAGATCCTTTTTTAATAGGGCCGCCTGAAATGAGCAGAAACAGGGCATGCGTGCCCAGGACAAATCTCCAAACCTTTTGACATCTGTTAACTCATGCCTACCATTGCCTGTCTATCTTTTTTTCTTTTTTCTTCTTCTTGAAGGGCTATTCTATCCAAATCCAAACCAGGGTTTGGATAAAATAACCCCAAGTTTTTCCATTGTCCAAAGACTTGGGCCTCACCCCTTTCAGCCCACGTACACCAAAGCCAATCAATGAGAATCAAGGATACCAGCAGCAATTTAGCACTGAACCCCTTACTGTTTTTGTTTAAAACAAGTAATCCAGGAGCACATTACCCATATGGATTTCTTTGAGCTGAATATGAAAATACCTCATGTCCAGATCAAAGTGATTCTTTTTCAAATGAAAATATGTTTATGGATTGAGACAAACCTTATCTGCAAAGTTTTAATCTTTATAAAAAACTTTGTTATGCACAGACACTGAAATTTTAGTAATTCTGCTGGATATATTTGAAAACTCAGAATTCAGGCTAATGAATAAACAATTCCTCACTGCAGAAATGTTTAGATAACACTTCCTTTGATTTTTGTAGGGGACAACATTCAGACAGCTATAACAGTTGCCAAAAATGCTGGCATGATAGCTCCAACACACAGAGTGATTCTTGTGGAAGCAAATGAAGTGCCTGGATCTTTTTCAGCATCTATAACCTGGAAATCCCTAGAAGAAAACAAAATTGAAGACTACAGAAGCCTGGTGAGTATATCAGAAGCAGGTTTTGTGCACCAGGAAAACAAACTAGGATGGAATGCTTTAAACAAGGAGTGGGATTGTGGTAGTATAACAGAGAACTGCCATTCACCAGCAGAATATGTGCTAGAAGAGTGTTTATGAGAGGGGATCTTTATAAAAATGTGCTCCCCTAGAGCTTACTTCCTAGCATTTTATCCTGTGAACACATTTTTGCTAACTGCCTAGCTGGGTTTGAGACCAGCTTTGCAGAAATATCAGAAAGATTTGTCTCTAGCCCTCATGCTTAGCTGATGCCAGTTTAAATGCTTGCTTTTCCTGCAAGACAAATTTGATGGTATAATGTGGACCTAAAATCTGTGGAGCTGCATTGAACGAACCAGCCCTGTTCAAGCAGGTAGAGTGTTAGCAGTGTTAGCACTTTCCCAGACCTGCAGAATAAAAACACGGACCCACTGTTGAGAAATTGCATATACACAGTGAATCATAGGCAAGCCAGCCTAAGAAATTTATTTCATCAAGCATCTCCACAGAGAAGCTGGGAAAAAGGCCAGTTACTTTCTCCCTGAAGAGTTAGTCTGAAGGTGCTGAGCCTTCTCTGGGAGGTACAGAGTCGGGCAGATGGTAGGGAATAGCTGCAGTGGTCCCTCAGCCTGAGCAACTTCTGTCTTGTGTTTCACTGCACAAAGACTTCCTTAGATGTGGTACACATCTGCTGGCTTTAGTCCCTCTCACTTCCAGTGCAGCCCACCAGATTGGCACTGTTGCCTGAATTCTGCCAAATGCAACAATCCATTTGATCGAACTCATGCCACAAAAACCCAGTTAACACTGAAACTACTGATTGTATGCCTCAATCCCTTTACAAATCCAAGCAAAGGCCATGGGCCTTGAATCCAAGTTTCCCAGAGCCTTCAAAAGTATCCTCTTCACAGTATGCCCTTTGCTTTGTCTGTAGTAGTGTCTGTGTAAATGCAGAGTAGCTTTTGAGGGTCTGGGCACAGAACTCATTCTGTCTCTTTTTATAGGAGGATGACACTCAGACTGAGCCAGGAATCAGGCTGGCATTGGGATCAGGCCAGTATCATTTTGCCATGAGTGGAAAATCTTACCAAATTGTAGCACACCATTTCAGACACTTACTTCCAAAGGTAAGATCTGGATTATGTATCTGGAATGCCATTGCCATTCAGGAGATATGAATTGTCCTGGTACAATTAGCTGAAGAGATGTGTATCAGGACATCTTTGGGAATAATTGTAACCCTGAAATACTTATAGGCTGGATGAATCTCTGATATTATTATATGGGGAAGGATCTGAAAATCCCTGTATTTTTCTCTGCACATAAGAGAAGCAGGCATGCCTTAAGGTGTGAGGACATGATTTGAAACATTTGTGCCCAAATCCCTACCCCTTGCACAGCACTGGCTCTGATCTGTTTTGGAAAACAGGACAAAATGTGATATTACACATGGTGCAATTCAGCATAGCTGGTCTGTTCCATGGACAGACTATCATGAATTCTCACAAATTCTCTTCTTATAATTCCCTGCCTGGCAGCCTGTGTTCATCAGGTAACTCAAATGGCATACCAAGCCTCTTGTCCTTATTGTCATTGTTACTTTTTCAAAATATTAATTAAGATCCCCTTTACCTTTGTTTATCAGCCTTTTCCTCCTTCCAGAGTGTAGAATCAATTTTTTATAAATGTGATATTTGGTGATTTTAATTCAGATTATTACTGAAATCACTTACTTCAAATTTTTTAAAAATAATTTCCTATTTTTCTCCTTACAGCTCTTGCTGAATGGAACAGTTTTTGCTAGAATGTCTCCTAGCCAGAAATCCAGTCTTGTAGAAGAATTTCAAAAGCTGGAGTAAGTTCCTAATTAATTTGAAAGTGTTTGTTGAATTTACAGGCTTGTAAAGAGTCTAGTAAGAGCTAGCTTTTGTTTAGCATAGAGTTTCATGGAACTGCACAAAACTGAAACCCTCACCCATCTGCAAGTTGGCAATTAAATTCCAAAAGTCTGTTAAAAAAGAGACACCGAACTCAATTCTGGTTTGGCAACCTGTCAGAGATCAAATACTTCCATGGTCCTGGATTTTGTTTGTTCATATCATCCTTAATCTTTACTTCTCTCTGGGCCTGAAGGATTGACACTTGTCTTCCCAAGATTTATAAGAATCTCTCCCAGCACTGCAGCTTCTCTGAGCTTGCTGTCTTTTTACTGTGCTACTGCTGGCTCAATGTTGTGATGGGTTAGAAAATGTGTCAGGGCAGTCTGGATTGTTCACAGTCACAGTGATATAAATAAATAAATAAATATAAAGAGAGAGAGAGGCAGATATGTTTCTGAATCCAAGCATCTTGTTTCCTGTTGCTCAGCTGTTCCCCAAGTCTTTTGAAGACCCTCACCCTTATTTCACATAGCTAGCCTCAGGCCTTGTCCTAGAGCAAGGTGAGCTTTAGATTTGAGCATTTCAGATTATCAACCTGGTGTGTGAAGTTGTGAGCACCTCAACTACTGTCTGACCAGACAGGCTTTAAATTTCCAGAAAGGCTTTTAACAAAAATCTTCTATGACTTGCATAAATGACTTGCTTGGAGCAGGGTCTGATTCCTCATTTGCCTTATCACTTTATTTTTTAGTTACTTTGTGGGCATGTGTGGAGATGGAGCCAACGACTGTGGGGTAAGTGAAATTTTTTTACAGTATATTTTAAAAATGAGAAATGATTTGAAACATTTCATTTCAAACATTCAAATGCCAGTAGAATATTCCAAACTGAGCACATGCTGGAGATGGGAGTGTACCACTTATTCACAGAGCAGCTGTACTATCACCAGTATTGATTTAGACCTGATCCCACTGTGTGGTCCTTATCATGCAAGAGCTGTCCTAGGCAGAGATTTTTGCAGTTTGTTATCTCAAAGACTGGCTCATTTTCCTTGCTAAAACCACCAGAAGATTCTCCTGGGGGGAGCAAGCAGAGAACCCAGACTACCTGCATAAAGTGTGGGAACAAACAAGTGCTAAAAAAGGAGGCAGAGCCAAACATGTCTTTTGCAGCAGGTAGTGGATGGCTATGGGTCTGTGGAAAATGAACTTTCCCATGCTCTCATCCCCATTCTTTCCCTGGACTCGGCATCTCACTGGAGGAACCCTCGGGGTGGAACACACCCAGGGAGTGAAGAGGGACTGCTGTCACAGAACACATCCTGTAATAAGGGGTCACTGCTTGGCTGACATGTAAGATGCTGTGTCTTCCTGGTGAGCACTGAGGAGGAATGTGACTTTCAGGCTTTGAAAGTGGCACATGCAGGGATATCCCTGTCGGAGCAGGAGGCATCTGTGGCTTCACCTTTCACATCCCGAACGCCCAGCATAGCCTGTGTTCCAGAGCTAATCAGGTAGGCATGGGGTTTTCTTTCCTATTTCATAAAGAAGGAAGTTCCCACTCCTCTCAAACATTAGGCTTGGGTGTTCCCATCAAGTCACAATATGCATATCTAGAGAAAAAAAGTCTTTCACCTTGAAATTGCCATTTGCCTAATCCCAATCTGAAATTCCTTTAAGATACATTAATTATCACAAGAGGAAGACATTTACAGTTGAGCTTTGTCATCAAAAGTATTTTAAATGCAAAAGAAATAACAAAATTAACAATGGTCCATAAAGCTGAAACAAATGTCCACCAGCCAACCTGTAAATGAATTTTAGGTCCTACCTCTGATACCCTATGCCAGTAAAATATGGCATCTCTTATGCCAGGATCCTGGTTTTTCTTACTGGGGCGTTTGAGTAGCCAGGGAGAGAGCATTATCCTGACTGGATATTGTATGTTCACTGTAGGAGGAAAAGACTTGTTAGTTCTGAACTCAATGAGCAGCTGCTTGGCTCTGTAAGTTTTTCCTCATACAGAGTTTGCTACCTACACTATTAATGTCAGCAGAAAAAGTTGCTGGGGTAAATTGTAGTCTACAGGTGACAGGAATCAAGCCCATTTCATTGGACAAGACCTCTGCAAGTGAAGATTTTACTTTTATTTAGGTCAGATTTTATTTATTTCACCTCCCAGCAAGATACTGGTAAAGGCCTCTCTGCTTGTGACATGTGCCTTGTTTTTCAACAGCCTTTTGGGAGCACTGGCACCAGGACAGACCCACCACCTAATTGCTGTACTTTATTTATGTCTTCACACAGGGAAGGCCGTGCTGCTCTTGTCACTTCCTTCTGCATGTTCAAGTACATGGCACTGTACAGCATCATTCAGTACCTCGGTGTTCTCCTGCTTTACTGGGTATGTATTGGGAATACATTGGCTGGAAGTGGATAAGCTTCTATTTCCTTGTAGGAGAAATAGGGCGTAAAAGCCACGTGAGACTGGGAGATGGAGATTTACCTTTACCTGAGCTGCAGAATTCTGTGGTGTGATCATACGGTCCTCCAGTAGAAAACTGGCAAGATTCTTCCCATTAACTTCAGCCAGAGGGCTCGAGATCCAAGCTGGGCAGAAAGAAAGCTGAGATACTGAATGGTGTTTTGGATGAGGGCATATGTCTGTGAAAAGGAAGAATCTGGTGTAAGCATATGCTGTTAGAATTTATTCAGCATTTAAAACATGAATTAACTTGACAGTAAGCAAATCCCCTGGAGTGCCTTAAACCACTTTTGCATGGCTTTTTCCCAGATGGAGAGGAGGGCTTTGTGTTCAGAAGTAACCCAGCAGTGAGAAAGCAGTCTCTTCAAATATTCTTCTCTTTTATTGCCTGGAGTGAACTGAAAGTGTAGTTAGTCCAAACAATGTGCAAAATGAGAATATTCACCACAGGCCCAATGGTGAGGAAGCTATTGGCAGGGTGGTGAAAGGTGTGGTCTCCTTAGCTGCAGAGTAGCATTTCAGAACAAACAGAGCAGGAGCTCCATGGATATAATACGGCTTTCTGGAGATGATATAAACATGCCCATGGCAAATGTCTGATTTGTGATATTTTTTTCTTTGTTTTCCTCTTTTCAGCAACTAAACTCCTTTGGGAATTACCAATTTTTGTTCCAAGATCTGGCTATTACCACTGTAATTGGTGTGACAAGTAAGCCCCTTAGACATCCTATATATTAATGAGAGAATCATCTCAAATACTTTTCTCCTCCTTGGAAATACATAATTGTAGATAGAGAAGGGAAGAAAAGAGAGGCCAAGCTTTCTGCAGACTAAACTTCCTCTATGTAGAATACAGGATGTTTGGATTAGTAGAAGAGGGGTCTTGTTTGAGAAAAGCCCTAAATATGGAAAGTACTTAGTGGTGCATTTGCTGAGCACGTAGGTTGTTGGTAACTGGGCTGCTATCTTTAGGACCAAGGAGTAAACCCACACCAAGTGCAGTGGAAAGTCTATTCAGGCACTTTCCTGTTGACTTAGCAAGGCAGATTAAGAAGACACCTGACTCCATGGCCAAATGAAAAAGTAGGGATTAGCTTTTATCAGCTTACATTTGAAGCTATGTAAACCCGAGTCCTGAAAGAAAAGAGAGGTGAAAATTGAGAAGAAAGAAATGACAGATGTCAGACACTACAGAGCAGGGAGCTGTAAGCCAAGAATAAGAGGGGAAACCAGCGCTGAGGCAGAAAGACAATTTTATTGGGACAGAATAAGTGCAGGGGAAGTTTTAGAAGCAGGAATGGAAATGACAGGGCCATGAAAAGCATACAGCAAAACCACATCCTGGTATGTTCCATCCTTGCTGGAACACAGACAGCAGGAAAAGACTTTGATGAAATCAAGCCTAAAAGGTCAGCCACAACAACACTGCATGCCAAAAGCTACATTGCTGTAAGTAGTTTATCTGGAATTGCATCAAAGCTTTGTGCCTAACTCTTTTACTCAAAGTCTGGATAATTTTTTTAAACTTAAGAAGAGAGGTAAACCTGTTGTGTCAGGTAATGCTGTCCTTCTCCAGCTCAAATAACCTGGTTAGGTGTTTAGTTCAGGAGGATGAACAGAACACGGGCAGCAAAAAATCCCAAGCCACAGCTGACATGTGACAGAAAGAGTATAAAAGAGCATATGTCCATAATCTTGGGCCTGACAGTAGCCAAATAAAATAAAAAGCCAACATTTTATTTTTAAAAAATACCTCATGATAGATGACATTAGTTAACCTCTTCTGTGTCAATACGATTTTGTAAGAAAACAATTCTGTGTTTTGTACTTGATACAATCTTCGTATGTTTTATGAAGAATATTACAGACTGCAAAAGTGCCATTGATACAGTCAGTATTACACAGCATCACTGTTTGTATTTTGGACACACTAGTAAACACATATGTGCATATTTCAGTGAGTTTCACACGTGCCTATCCAAAGCTGGTCCCCTACAGGCCTCCAAGCCAGCTCACCTCACCCCCACTGCTGCTCTCTGTTGTGCTTAACATCCTCTTCAGCCTCAGCATGCAGATCTTCGGGTTTGTGGTGGTCCAGGAGCAGCCTTGGTATTCCCAGACCGACATACACAGGTAGGATCCCTTTCTGGGACTCTGGATACCACAGGGTTGACCTAGTGGGGCAGTTCTGTGTGAAATTATTGATCAGCTGATGCAGGCCAGATGAGCAGCTGCAGCCAGCTGCAGAGAGGGTGCAAACACTTTAACCAGTGCTGTCTGAGGTCCCTAAGCTCTCCAGCGACCTGCCACACTCAGTTCATATGGTGAGAATGCTTCTGCTGAGCACAGAGAGGAGGATTTGATTGCAGGAGAGAACAGGTCTGAGCTCAAGCTCCAACAAGTTCAGCAAACTCAACCAGTGGTGAGATTGTGGGCATTGCCAATGACCCATACCATGCCTGTGAGGGAGGATTCCTGATAGTTAATAGTGGAAGCTGGGGGAAATACCCAGGACAATGATCATTCCCTGAGCAGTGTGACACTCTTTTTCAGTGCCTGCCTGTCAGTGAACAACCGTGAGAGGAATTCATCCTCCAGCCTGGGGCTCCACGGAGTGAGAGATGGAGCCCATGAGCAAACAGACAATGGCTTCAAGAGCTATGAAAACACCACAGTGTGGCTGCTAAGTACCATCAATTGCCTCATTGTAGCACTAGTGTTTTCCAAGGGAAAGCCTTTCAGGCAACCCATCTACACCAACTGTAAGTATGGGGAGAGAAATTATATATAAGTCCACTTATATAAGAAGGTCAGTTTAATAGGGAAAAATTAAACTTGACCAAAATTATGTCAGCCAAAAAATCAGGAGAGAGACTGTCGTGTGAAGGGAAGATGAGCACATATGTTTGTGACAGTTCCAGAAAATTCAGTGAGTCATGGAAGAGCTGTTCTTTTTCTCTTTGGGACAAATACTGCAGCATGCTCTTAGACAAAACTCTCTTCAGCTCTATTTTATTATTTTTACTGAAGAGTTAAAATAATGCAGCAGGTTTCATGGCTTTGATGTTTCGGTATAGTAATAGTGAGGAGGGGACATTCCTTGTAGAGAGCAGAAAAGTGGGTCATCAGTCTCCCAGAACAAGGCAAAACACAAATGAGTAGGTGGAGGATGAAGTTTGGGGCGTGCCAGCTGAAGAGAAAATTAATTTACTTATCATTGGAACATTTACCTACAGATGGAGAAGACAATAGGTTCTCCATTACTTAGATTCTTTAGATTCTGATCAAGACCAAAGTCTCGACATCACTGAAGTTGAAGGCAGCATTCCGAACCATATTAAGAAGATCAAGACTATATCCTGGCCATTTTTCTGAATCACACAATATACTGTGATCAGAGAGACTCACTGGAAAGCTATAAAGCTTCTCAGATATAGAAGGTCAAATCAATTGCTCAAAATACCCATTTGGCATTTTAAATCTGTGGCTACAATGCTTGTCCCACACTCGTGTATATCCACTTGATTTAGTAAAGCTGGGGTTATACTCTGTTCATTTTTCTCTTGCTGAAAATTCCTTTATATCTCATGGATTCTTTTGATGACTGTGTAACCCAGAAAATACAGTAAAGGCAAACAGCTGAAAATGCTCATAAACCTGTGGGTTTCTTTCTTTGCTCTTATCCCTTCAGATATGTTCATACTGGTGCTCATAGGGCAGCTGGGCATTTGCCTCTTCTTGATGTTTGCTGACATTGATGATCTCTACTCCAAGATGGATGTGAGTATTGTTCCAAAGGGGATTTTCTTCCTACTGCCAGTCCATTATAAGCACACTGGGATTATTTCAACAAAAGGCACAGACTTTTGCAGGAAGATACGGCATCTCTAAAAACAAATCATATTTAAAGAGGTGGATTTTAGATGATAGGATTGTAGAAACTTCTGGAAATACAGTGACTCCAAACTGTGCATCTGTGCATTCAGTGGGACAGCCACACATGTAATTTTGATTGTTTCAGCACATTGTCCAAGCAAAAGAAGATAACATCACTAAGCTTTTGTGTGGTATCTTGGTGGCTTGTGAAGCCAGGAGCAGAACAGGGCTGGGCTCTGTGAGTTTAAAATAAAGCACCATGTTCTTGTGTTTCTCAAGCTGTGCTACTCTGAACAAAGGTCCTCTTGCCAAAATCTGCCAGTTGGCACTCAGAGCAGCTCTCAGTTCCAGTCCCCAACCTTTTCAGGCTCCCCATTTAAATTTTAGGTAGCCTGCAGTTTCCCAAAGTAGGATTTGGGTTTAGAACAATTGTAGGGAAAGAATAGTGGGGCTGCCATGGCAAGAGAGGATCTGTCTTGATCCTTGATTAATAAATACCAATAAGGCTGGACTTATGTCATCTGGCAGAATGCAAGCTGGGAGTTGTCTTGTGCAAATCCATTCCAAGGGCAATGTGAGGGAAGGATAAGATCTACATCAGCTGAAGGACAAGGTTGTCAGTGGAGCTCACAATTAGTTTGTTGAGGCTGGGAGGTGTTAACCTCCTCTACTGAGACACTCTCACAGTCTTGCTGTAGGAGTCACAGGAACAAAACATGAAAAGCACCACACAGCTATTTTTTTCCGTACATTTGCAATCAGAGCAGTGGCCTTGAGTCACAAGTGCTGAACATAATGCTTCCAGTCCTGTATGTTTGCATGTCAGTTAGCAAGTCGGTTTAGATATGGGATTAATGGAATTTGTAAAAAAAAAAAAGTTAGTCAAAGGGTCCAGGTCTCGATTTTAAATGTCAAACAGCCCACTTCTCACTCTTGCCTGTAACTATTTGCAGAGCCCGGCTCAGCAGGCAAACCCAGTTAGAGAACCTGCCACGAGATGGCACTTTAAAGCAAGTCATCGTCCTGTTGTGGACTGTGGTGGCACAGGACATTTTTCAGCGCTGCAGCTGCAAGGGGATAAAATGCATTTGGGGAGAACTGCAAAACTCCCAGCCCAAGAAGTCTGGAGGGAATTCACTGGAATCGCTGAGAACATAAAATGAGGGAGTAGCAATAAAAACCTCTGCAATAGCCTAGCCCTGGAGAAACTGCTGATCCAAACAGTGGATCTGAGCTGCATCTCCAAAAGCAGGAAGAAAGCCAGTCCCATCACTGGGAAGCTGGAACTGGGTTTGGGGCTGAAATACTCAGTTTGAACTATTTCTTAATATTAGAAAGTAAAAAGGCAGTTAGATTTTCTCTTGCAGTTCTAAAGAATGGTTTTCTCTACTGCATCATAGATTTAAAAGTATCTTTATCAGTAATTCCTCAAGACAAATAGCAGTATTAGCTTATCAGCAGGGTAAGCCAGTTTGGGAGTTTGGCTTTTTATGACATGAAGCTGCTGAAGATCTGGAACATAAGTCATGTAAGGGGTGGCTGAGGGAGCTGTGTTTGTTTAGTCTCAGGAAAAGGAGGCACAGGGGAGATCTTAATTCTACAGTTACCTGACAGGAGGTTGTAGCAAGGTGGGTGTCACTTTTTTTCTCCCATGTAACAAGTGATAGAGAGGAAATGGCCTCAGGTTGTGCCAAGGAAAGTTTAGACTAGACATTGAGGAAAATTTTTAACTGAAAGGGTTACAGACAGGAACAGACTGCTCAGGGAAGTGGTTGAGCCATCATCCCTGGAAGTATTTAAAAGAAGTGTAATTGTGGCACTGCAGTGGACTTGGCAGTGCCAGGCTTATAGTTAGGCTTAACGACCTTTAGGATTTTTCCCAACCTAAATGATTCTGTGTTCTATTGCACATGTGCCCACCAGTGTTTACTGTGGATTCATTGCTGAATAGCTTCTCCTGCTTTTTCCCCAGCTCGTTTGCACCCCTACCACGTGGCGAATCTCCATGGTGGGAATGCTTGCAGTCACACTGGCTGTGTCCTTCCTTGTCGAGGTGAGTGTGCATCCTTAGATGTGCTGGTCAGCACTACTGGAGAGATAAAATTGTCAAGTCTTGCTCTTTCTCCCTCCTCCTCAGCTCATTTTGGGAATATCTAGTAAAACAGGAGTAATTGCTGCTACCTCACCCTTGCTCCCTTTTCTTAAAGCACTCCATCTGAATGATAAGGGAATGCAAGGCATAGCCACCTTTTCTTTCCTCGGGTGAGTGGGAACCCTGCCCCAGGTTAGAAAAATATGGGCAGTCTGTGGTGTTTTCTGCTCAGATCCTGAAGAGTCTCAGGAGGAGCTGGTCACAGTTCTCTGGGGAGAACTCTGGTGGAGCTGGTGTGAAATGTGGTCAATAAAATGCTGTTTATGGGACATGGATGAGCAGGGCAGGTGGGAGATCTGGGTCTCCATTGTTTGCCCTATACTTGTATTCTGGATGAAGAGTAAATGGCTGTCCAGGTCCTCTTAAACCCTCTTTTTGCTTTTACCTTTACAGGAAGCAGTCATTGAGAACAGACCCCTGTGGAAGCTTCTGAAAAAGACATTCCGGTACCACTCAAAGAGCCACTACAAGAGGCTGCAGCAGGTGTTGGAGCAGGACTCAGCCTGGCCACCTCTGAATGAAACCTTCTTCTCAGATTCTGTGGCAGTAACAGTAGAAGGAAATATGGGAGGCCATAGCAATCCAACATTTGACAGCAATGAGGACTCGCTCTGAAAGAAACTGCAGTGAGCACGTCCAGGACAGTTGAATTTGATCTTAAAAGACTCAGTGACTTAAAAAGAGGAAGGGCTGACTCATTACTGCTCTCCCATCCTAGAAGTAACCAGCTCTTGCTTACATCTAAATTAACTGGAAGCACAAAATCTTCTGCAGTAACATAAAGCCACAATGATGTTTCTCTGTCCCCTTGCCCATATACAAATGGCTCCCAGCTGAGTATTGGTAAAGTATTTGTGGTTGAAACACCCCATTGCTGCGTCCCTCTGTTGAACTGCATTATGGGGTCCCTAAGGGTGGGAGGTGCTCCAGATGAAAAGTAGCTAATTGCAATAGCAGCACTCCCCTGGGCAGATCTCCTTTGAGAAAACAAGTAGAACTTACTCCTGATAGAGGCTGCTGAGCATAGGTGTCTCTGGGATTCTTCGTGGAGTTTCAGATACTGCTACTCGGTGTCTTGCTTCTTTTTGGAAGTTTTAACCCTTCTGGCAATACTTGGCTTCCAGAGCTGAAAGGAGCTACAAACAGCCAAAGCTTTCTGGAAGTGTCCACTCCCAGCACCGTTGTGCTTTTCCCATGATGGGAGCAAGAAGCACTCTCTTGCTAGCTCACTGGTACCAGGAAACCTGTTTGCACTCTTAGTTTTTAGCAAGTGATATTTGCATTTTATGGGTAAAAAATTGTTGACCTGCAAAACAGAATGATTTCATTATTTGGTTTTTTGGCAGGAGGTATTTTTTCAGGATGTCCATTAAACTGTAGAATGGAATGTATTAATTACAAATTATGATCCTTCAAGGACATGCTGTCCCTTGTGGGGTGAGCTTTCTTTACCAGGGCAGGTTCTGCACAGCTGGCTGCCTCCTGGCATCAGTTTTACCAGCGCCAGAAGAAGCAAATATTGAAGAGCTTATTAACCTCAAGGACCTAAGGCTTGAAATAAAAGATGTGGAGCCAGTTAGGCCTCAAAATAATTTTTTAAAAAATCTGTGGCATGCTTTTAAGTTGAACCATCTGAGGTTTAGTCTCTGGTTTCTCCGTAATTGTAGATGCAATTCAATCATCAGCTCATATCCCTCATCTGTTAACCTTTGATATAGAGTTCTGCTCACTTTGCTGTGCTGTATTTGCCATACATAAATGCAACAATACTTCACATTCCTGCAAGTATTACCTACTAAGAAAAAAAGTAGCTTCTACCTGCACATACTCTCTTATCCCACTGATGTTAATCTGCCTTTCTCCTCACTGCATTTTGCAATTTTTGTCCCCAGCTGGATAAAACAACAAGATAGTCAATCAGTAGGGCTTTGGACCAAGAGGAACTCTTCCTTCCTTGGATAAGATGTGCAGAGGAGCTGTGCCTTTAGAGTTGACTTCACAGCTTGTTTTCCACTCTTGGAGCTAACCCATGTTTTTACTGGGTGGGGCTGAGAAGCACTTTATTACTGGAGACTGTATTTTCCCACCATTGTATGCTAAAGCACTCATGTGCTGCCACAAAAAGCCAGGAAAGAGGCAAGCTGGGAATCAATTGGGAAAGACTTATTTGGGTTTTAGATTTAAAAATCAGCTTGGGGAACAGAGAGAAAATCCGAAGAAATCATTAATTGTTTTGAGTCAACATACCTGCACCAGAGTAGAGTCTGAAAATAATCTAGCCTGAACCTAAAAATAACTAAGAAAATAAAAAATAATAGCTAAGAATAAAAATAAAATACCCAACAAACTTAAACAAACAATATTTCAACTTGAAAAAAAATTTATTTGACTCAAAGCAATTTTGTCATCTTTTTTTGACAAGTTTGACATAAGCAACTGGAGTAAATACCTTCCTACCCACAGTAGTTTACCTAATTGTAAATGCCTGTCACACAAAGCCACACAACTTGACACAAACTAGAAATATTTCATAATAATTCCTCGAAATGTCTCCCAGGTTTTCATGGGTTCCCAGTTCACAGCAAAAGCCTCGGGAAGGGGAAGGCTAGATGCTCTCTGCGTTCCTTACAGCTGGAGGCACCAAAGAGCAGCTTTAGTGAGGTACTCCTGACATCCTGTCTTTTAGGTACAGTAACATTTTCTGAAGACAAAGTTCACTGTCCTGTTACAAACTCCCTGACAAAACTAATATGTTGCTGCATGTGATACAGTGACAGCAGCAGTAGCATTGCAGTAGCATCTGCAGCAAGGCATGGGATTTATGTTTAGATATCACTGACGCTATAAAATCATCAAGTCTTGGTAAGCCTGTGGTAATTGTTGGGTTGAGGAGATAAAGAACTGCTTGCCTGCAGCTGAAATACAGCCTTACCTGCAAGAGAGCCAGGTAATGTTTAACCTCTGCCACTCTAAGCACTGTGATCACCTCTGCTCCTTTTCAAAGAGGTCAGTGAGTCAGGCCAGCACTTGGGGGGACAGTTATGAAGATTTCACCTGGGTGCTTTGGGATGGGGTGGCTGATACTTCATAGACATAATCCATGGTGGAGAGCTGGTGAACCTCTTTTTTGGCTATTAGCACACATTCCTGGCAGAAGGTTGCAGGGAATGATAGGAAGCTAAGGAGGTGTTGCATGCTTGTAACAGCTAAATATTTCCCTTATGGTGACTGAGTCTCTTCCTGGAGAGCAGTACTGCCAAAGACTGATGTCCTTCTCCTCTGCTGTTGGCCCTCATTCCTGACAGAACTTTTCCTGTGAACAGGGACATCTTGCATCCTGACTGAGCAGCAACACAGACCTGGAATGCTTGTGCTTTTTGCAGCTGCTGGAACCACAGCCAAATCACAACTGCCCTTTCATGGAGGCTCTTGCTAATGATCTTTATTTTAGTCCAGCTAAGGCACACTTGTTCCTCTTTAACAGCCTTGGTTTAGTAGTCCAGAAACTAAAAATCACCAGAGAAATGCTGCTGCTGGGATTGCTTGCGGCCTCAACAGCAAAGCACAGAGGGAAATATTTGCAAAATTGATATTTTTAATTTCTTTTTCACCTCATAACTTCCTTTTCTCCCACGACATAGACATGGGATGTGTTTTCCTGAATAAATAAGGAAATACTGCAGGACTGATCTTCCTCTAGAGAGGACAAAACAAATACATCTTGTGGATAAGAGGGGAAATAGTTATGGATACTTACTTGCTGAGTGTGGATATAGAAATGCCAGGCATGTGTTTCTGTATGCAGGATATTGTCATGCTATCTGTGTTCACTTTACTGGGCTATGGATGCCACATGAGTGTCCTTAAAATGGGAGACACCTATGAATGCTGGGACTCTAGACCAGTATGTTCCTGAACTTTTACTGAAGTATTTTTGAAACCCTACAAAATTCATGAAAATTCCAGGGCTCTTGAAAAGGGTTAGATTTGATGTTACCAACCTTTCAGTGCCCTCTGGAGAGAGGTTTTGAAGAGAACTCCAGTGTGGCACTCTGAAAAATTTATTTAATTTAAACTTTGCATTTTCATCCAAGGCTGAAACCTCATGTTTGAAATACTAATGGTAGTGCCTGGAGGCAGACTGGTCCTCATAAGCTTGTGGTAGTTCAGTCCAGATACAACTTCAATGTCCAAGGGCTGGCACCCTGATTTAGTGTCTTTCTCTTTGTTCTAGTGAATGTTGAAGAATGCATTAAATTTTCAGTGAGGGACCAAATTTGTCAGATGAATAATTCATTTAAGTTCCAATCCTTATGCAGAAAACACTTTCAATGGCTATTTTAGTTCCACTAGCTCTCCAGAATAGTCTGTCACTAGTTCAGAGAATCCGAATGGTGAGTAAATCTCCAAAAAAACATCATTTAAACGTTTTGCTGTTATTTAAGTTCCACAATAATAAAAATTGTGCTCTCAGATATCCGTGGGGCTTGTGGCCTGTTTTAACATAAAACATAAAAGTGAGTGATGACTGTTGTCATAAGGCTGACAGAATGTAGAGCAGCTAAAAGTATGCAAGTACAAGGAAATCAAACCATTATTTTAGCAGTAGTCTAAGGCTGACTACTGCTGACCTCACAGACCATCAGGTTTTCTTTCTTCCAAATAAATATCATATCCACAGTGACTTTCTTAAATCATAAAAGATCAAAGATTTTTATGCTAACTCAGTCTTCTCCCTCCCCCATATTTGTGTACTGTGTCCTGAGTAGCAGTTCTGTATCATCAGAAATGCTGCCTCTGTTAGATGGCTCTGCTGGGAAATCACACGACTTACAGGCAGGACTTACAGTCATGACAAAGTCTGACGTTCAACATAGTTGCTGCCAAAGAGAATTGTCTGCCAACATTTTCTAGCTACAGACATGTGTGAGCTGATAAGCTGTTCCCTAGCCAGGAGGAACAACCCTGTCCTGAGGTGCCCCTTGCACAGCATCACCAGCCAGGCAAGGGGATTCCTGACTCCTGATATGTTTTATTAATCTTTAGGAAGACATAAGGCTTAGAGGTCAACACTGAGAGTTGCAATTGCTGAAGATGGCATGGTGTGATTAGAGGTGGTGGAGGGAGTGAAGGGATGGCAGCTCTGAGGTGCACTGACCTGTTTGTCAAGATCACGTGCTGCTTAGAGCCAGGCACAACTTATGTTGCCTCCAAATTCACTGCTAAAATCATTGTTTCTGAGCTGAATTACTGAGCAAGGGCAAGATTCAGCCTTTTGAGATGTTCCTTGGGAAGCTGAAGTGCTGTCTGTGTAGTGCTGCCCAGGAGAACTTTTATTGCTGCCTCTCACTGATCTTGGCAAAGTCCATGTGAAAAGCTGAGGCTTTTACCTGCACAGGTGTGTTGGCTGCACATCACATTTTTGTATCTCCAGTATCTGTAGGATGAGTAGCATTCCCATGCTGAACAAGTGCTCAGAGATGTCAGTGTACCTCTGTACTTAGAGTACTCACATCCATCATTATGCAATTGCAATTTTTAAATCAAGATAAGGCATTCTGTCTAATGGACTTGCAATGACAATTAACTTCATCATTACCTCAGGAGATCCAGCTGTATGAATTAAATTGCAATAACTGCCAAAGCTCAGACACCCAGCTAAATTAGAATTTCTGTATTTCTTCTTGCAGGCAGTTTTGTAATGATAGTCTTTACAGCTTGGTGGTTCTGTTGATATCCTGCAACTGTTGAGCACAAATAAACCTTCTACTAAGGGACTGCAGACAGCAAGGCTGCATTTAAGTGTGCTGACTCTGGCATGAAGCAGGAATTGCTCCTTGAAGGCCAAGGAAGATACAGGGGCATGAATTGGAATCAAACAGAAAACTGGATCCATGTTCCCACCACAGCTTGTTCTATGTTAACTCAATGAACTCACATCCAGACTTTTATTGAGTGATGTAGCACCTCCCTAAGTAACTCTGAGTTCAGTTTTTTTGCTGTTAGCACAGAACTATAACTTTCTGTTTCTTGTTGACTACTGGTGTCTTGCTGCAGTCACTTTCCCATCCACAGCAGCCTCCCAAGCTGCACCACCTCGCTGAGGAGCATAACAAAGTTCAGGTTACCATCTGCACCAAGAGCGGAGCGTCACCTGCATCTTGTTTTCCTCACCACCCTGTATAATGAACTAACATGTTGAAATGTATCTGGAATTGCACACCAAAGGAGGAATGGGGCAGAGGGAGGTGAAGTGCGCAAGGCAGCAAGAAGTGTGGTTACAGCCTGTATGATGCAGTAATGATGCATCTGTATCTGCAGCATCTGTCATTATACAGTGGAAACCGGTAATTTGTGTTAAGAGTCTAGAACAGCTTGGAAATTTAATTTCACAGACAAACAACTGGATAACAATTCTGGCCTTCCAAGACCTGCTTCCTGCTTCCTGGCTCTGCTATAGGCTGATTACACAAAAATCTTGTCAAGCAGTTTGCAAGTGGTTTTTAAGGAGTCTAGACACATGGCTCCCATCTAGGTATGTGCTTTCTTTCCTAGCCTCAGTTCCTCACCCATGCTCACTTGGAGAGAGAGGTTTAAAGGGCTGATCTTTGAGCTGTTGTTTTTCAGCCAGTATTATTTCTAAGAAGCACTGGTTTAAAATAATACAGTGGAGAAGGCTGCTAATACTGTGTATGTCTTGAGACTTTACCTGCCCAAAACTTGTGCATAAGTAAAGTTCATTTTTGTATGTATGGTCTACAGGAATCTTGTTACTTACTCCCTGGAGACACATTCTTTTAGGTGGAAAAATGTTCTGTCTCCCCTGTGATGCTGTCCTGATTGATGGAAGCTGCACTGTGAATGAAGGGATGTTCTCAGGAGCAGCACAGGAGATAGAAATGCAAGGGTTCTCTGAAAGGAAGGTGTCTCTATCTGCTCTGACAGCAAATTATTTACTATTTATTAGTGTAGTTTGCAGCAGAAGGGAGAAAAACTGTGACTTGAGTAATTCACAGTTGTCTTAAGCTTTTGGACACTGTCAAGGTGTAATATGACTTTCTTATCCACATTAAAAACAAGTAGCAGTTATGTACTCTTAGGAGTAGAAAGTGAAAATGTATACATAAGTAAATGGAGTTACTTGACAGAATATGTATTTCTTTAGTTTTTGGATTCTGCTGTTGCAGCAGTTCAGCTCAAGCACACAGAGCAGGGAGGCCAGTGTTGGCCCTAAACATCAAGACACGGCAAGGCATAAACTTGGTTCAGGGACAAAATGTTCCCAACCTCCTCATACATAATGTACAGAACCTATTGTACCATGGATGGGAGGAGGCAAGAGAAGGAAAGGAGCTGCTCTTCTCTCTGCCATGCCCCAGCCTGGGGTGGTTCTGGATCTCTACAGTTAACTACCTTGTCATTTCTTCTCCTTCCTTGTCAACCTTTTTCTCAAGAGAGCTACCCAAGTGTTTTTGGGGAGGCAGAGTGTGATGGGTGTCACTGCTTCCTACTCAGCTCCTTCCCTCTAAGGAAGACACCTGGGCACTGCTGTGGCAGGTGTAGCCACGAAGGAGGCTGCTAATTCAAGGCAAACAGAACTCAGCAGCAGCCTGAGCGCTTTTAATTACCCTGAGGGCATTAGGAGAATGTGCACAGGGCTGTTCAATTATGTCATTCTCAGCACAGTTAATAAATATTCTTAATCTAGTCAATAAACCTTTCATCTTGTAAATGTTAGGATAATGCTCCTTCTGTTGAAATTAAGTCTTGCTGATTTTGGTGCTTGTCAAATACCACCTACCTTCTGCAAAATCCATGAGACCACAGATCAGAGCTGCAAAGGTCACATGTCTTTAGGGACTTTCCTAAACCCTGGCAGGCTAGATCTCAATTCCAAGCCTAAAGATCATTGAAATAATAAGAAAAACCATATAAACATGAAAGTTGATTATATTAAACATTTACTATTTAATTCGTATTGCAAAATACAATAACAGACTTCAGCACTTCAGTGCATGTGATGCCAAGCTCAAAGTGTTAATCTTTTCCAGAGGCCAGGACAAATCATACACCCCATATCAACTCCCAGGATCATTAGTAGTTATTAGTACACCAGATACTTCAACACCACAGAGATAATTATGCCATAATGAATGAAAGAAGAAACTCATTGCAAGAGGAGAATAATCACATTCCCAATACTTCTTAAGAAAGCAGAGAGGAAATTACTATCTGATGCAAATTAATGAGATGAAATTAATAAGTGTCAACCAATAAAGAACTCCTCCAGTGGGACCAGACTGCAGGCACGTAGTACAATCTCTTCTTGGCCCTCCTGCAGTGCTCTGGTGAGGCCCCACTGAGGAGGTGCATGTTGAACAGGCTCACAGGGCACCACCACCAAAGGGCAGGCAGCTCAAGCAGTGCCAGAGGGATTTTCACCAAGGGTACCCTTGCAGGCAGTGTCTCACATAAGCAGCAGAACAAAACTGGATCCGTGTGCCAGAATAAATTCATATAATTAAATCCATCCTCTGGAAGGCATCACAACATAAAGCTCTTTTTGTAGATGTGTCCAATGTGCATCCAGCTCAGAAGGTGCTGGTAATCTCTTGCCAAGAACACGAGGAGGAGCTACTGCTGTGTGCATGGATCTCATTAGTCTATTTGCATAATTACCCTTTCCTAAATGTTCACATTTTTAAATGTATTGTAAGACTAGCTGTCAGCTAAGCTTAAAACTGTGAGCAGTAAAGGAATTTAATTCTACTTACAAAATATCCTATTTTATGTTTAATAAGATATAAATATTTGTTGGTTTTATGTGATGTTTAGCAGCTTCACAGTGTCTCTGAAGTATTAATTAATTAATAAGCCAATTATGATCAGGCTGAGAACAAGGTATAATGTGCTGGAAACAGAAGAGGCTTTGATGGCCCAGAGGCACAACAGGTCCTGGATTCATTGTGCTTTGTAATAGAGCTGCTTGCTTCCAGATTAATTTCACTGTGCCTGTGCTAGTAACAGGGGATGCTAGTGGTGATCAAACATAAATACATCTATTTAAAGTTCTCCTTAACAGGCCAGACTAAATGGTGATGGGCCTTGTTGTGGTGTGGCAGACACACCTTGTCAGCCAGCAGCTCCTTAGGGGGGAATTAACTTCCATTATGACATTACAGTGTCTTCACCCAGCTCAGCCTTGAGTGTCTTCAGTCTGAACTGCATGCCCAGGAGGGAACAAACCTCAAGGCTGGGCTGAAAGACAAAAGAAAGAAACAGAAAGAAGTTTCTTTCACAGAAAGAGTCTGGGGCATGAATCTCGGAGTTATGCTGAGGCATAGTGTCAAAAGGGTCTAATCAACTTACCCATTTTTAACACCAAGGTGGGAGGGACAAAGTGCCTGTGGCTATGCAAATATAAAATCTACATCTGGAAGTGAAGCTGGGGCTCCTTGTGGCTTTCAAACTGCTCCAGGATGACTGGGAGCAGGCTAGCAGTGCTTGTCCAGCCCTGTGAGTGAGCAGCACCAGCCCAAGCAGATGCACTCCCTTTCCACACTGCAGCCTCACAACCCTTCTCCAAGGGCACATCACCAGGATATTTTGAGAACCCTGTTGTGAGTTGTTTCCTCTCCAATAGCATGGTTTCTTCTCACACAGCAGTTGCTAAATAAGATTCCTGTCACAGCCCACCAGAGTGTTCTCCCATCTCAGTTACTTCACATCAAGATAAACTCATGAGAATTAATCATTGAGTACTATTTGGCACTCTTAAAAGCAGTCCCACCAACAATATGCTTTCAATATTCAAGTTTCAGAAAATCCCTAGGTTTCCATCCTCTGCCTGGGGAGCTGTATGTGAAGGCATGGAGACCTGTCACATACTGGTTGTTTTGGATAAGGACATTCAGGGAAATCCCCTGGATCTGAAAGGGTTTTGAGTGACTTAGGGCTGCCTGCATTTGCTCTCTTAATTTGACTTGGAAACACTGGAGTCTAAGGCAGGGGAGGGAGATTCTGGTTGTTGCTTGCTGAAAAATAATCAGACCACACTATGGTCTTCACCTTCAAAGGCCCTTGAGAAGCTCTGTGTTCTGACAGCTGAAAATCTATACCCAACCAGCTTCTTCCAAGCAGAAGGAGCAGGATTTCTTGTAACAACACCAGGAAGACTGTGCTATGGCAACAATGAAATCAGTCTTGTTTCAAAGGCTGCTCTGTTCCCATGACAATGTCACTGTAACTCATCAAATTTCAGTTTCCAGTTTTCCAGGACTGTAGATTTAGAAATATTGCATTAATATGTGTTTATTAAGAGAAAGGCTGGGACAAACACTGGAAAACAAGTGAAATATAAAGAAAAACACCTGAGATATAAAGATTCCTGAGGAGTATGCTGAGATGCCAGTTGTTGAGACGATGGTTCATAAACTTGAAATCAGTGGTCTGATTACACAGCTAGAAGACAGAGAATGTGAGTTTGTCAAAAACAAAACAGTCACCTGTTATTAATAATTCACTTTATCAAGAAAGATGCAAAGTTCAGGATGGAATTAGTTTGGGTAATCAATGACCCAGAAAATATCTCACTTTCCTGACCTCTTCTGGTTTCCTGTGGAAGGAATTGCAATCCTACCTCAATTCTCATTTTCTTCTGGGCTGTGAAGAATAGCCATTGTTTCACAGAAGATCAGGGAGGAGCAGTACAACATGTACAATGAAAGTACTACCAGAAATATTTGCAGACAAAACACCCATGTGGAGTTTCTACAGTCATACAAAAAGCGCAACTTTATAGTGGTTTTGACCTTAATCAAAACTTTAATCAGAGCTTATGTTGGAGCTGAAATCCTAAAAGGATTTCCACTGGCCCCACTGCAACTGCATATATGTGATTCCTCCCACAAACAAGCCTTGGGCTCATTAAATGTCATTAGTTAATTCTACAAACAAGTTTTCATTGCTTGTAAGTTAAAGATGCACAGAGCCCAGCAACTAGAGAGATGCACAGCCAGAAGTTCAGCTGCTGTCTATCTCTTAGCTGACTTGCATCTGCTGAAGATTTAGTGCATAAGTAATATTGATATGTCAAAATATCCAGAGCAGATGTAGGATCACAGTAATTGCCTGTGTCACATCAAGTGTGTTGTGCTGCACAAGTTCCTAAATATCCTCCTAACTTACTGCCTTGTAAATTCAGCATTGAGTTACTGACCCAGCTAGTAAAGGCTTTAAATCTTAGCAGTGCAAAGCTCACTGTGGACATGGAAATTACTGTTATTAAGGATAATTGATGTTAATACTCAAGCCAAGGCTTCTGTCCTCTTGCTGCAATAAGCACAGGCTTTTCTTTTTTGTCTATCAAGAATATTATAGGCTTGTACTCAAATTTGTCTGCAAATTTGAAACTCAGGTCACTCCTGTGACTCACTGAATATCTCAAAATAATCCCAAGCAAACACAGGACCAGTGATCTGTGGCTCTGTGGTCTGTTATTTTAGGTGTCACTGACCTGCAAAGAGGTGAAGAATTCCTCAATGCAAGAAAGACAACCGGTTTCATAACCCGGAATGATAACAAAGAAGATGTGTTTGTTCATCAGTCTGCTATAAAAGAGAATAGTCCCAAGAAATACCTCCACAGTCTAGGAGATGGAGAAATTGTGGAATTTAATATAATACAAGGAAGAAAAGGCCCCCAAGCAGCCGATGTGATGGGACCTGGTGGAGTTCCAGTGCAAGGTAGTAAACATGCACCAGACTACAAACCTGTGAGATATTATCCACATCATAGAAGTCTTCCACACACCTACCAAAGAAATAGAACCCAAAACCAACAGCCATCAAGCCCCAGCAACAGTCTAAAAGCAAGAAGAGCACAGAACACAGGTGAGCTGTCCTGCATCCAAAAGCCCATGCCGATAATGAAAGAACCTTCCAGTCCGATAAGTCCCACTTTTTCTAATACCCTTCCCCAATTCCTGTGGCCTTCCTGCCTACCTCCCACTTTCTCCTTTTCCTTTCCATTGTCCTATTACCCCTTTTTTATGTTCCCACAAATTCCTACCACCCTTTCCCCTCTCCCATGGTCTCCCTCCACTAATCCCCTCCCCCAGAGTTCCTTTGTAATACCAGAGGGAGCGTGATTAGGAGGGAAAGAAAGGAAAGTTTCCCTAAAGTAACCATTTTTTCTTAAAGTAATGATTTCTATTTGGAGTTTCCAAGAGGCAAACTACCACCTACACTACCTTGGGCAGAGTCTATCACAGCTGACCACTTTACCACAGGAGACAGAGAAACAGCCCCTGCTGAAGAAACTTTCTCCTGACTCAGTTTCCTGAAGAACCGTGCTAAGAAAACCCCGCATCCCTCCTGCCAGCTCTAAGACACCCCAAAAAGTCTGCTTGGACATTGGGGACTCAGAATTGTTTACATTTTGAAAATTGTCTTATAGGCGCTTTTGATTGTTTTTGTCATTTTGAGTTAATTCAGTTGATCCTTCAGAAAAGCTTTCTTAATAATGTAAAAAATGGGGAGTTGTGAAGGCCCTGGAGGGGCTTCTCCTAAGTCACACCTCATTGGCTGCTTTCCCTATTCCTGTGCCTGAACAGAGGTGTTCCTGAGGCTCTCCCTCCCTTTTCCCTGATTGGGCCTCACCTTGATACTGCCTGGAGACCAAGGTCAGCTGGGAGGCCCCTGGGGGAGAGAGCTGGACCTTGGGGGGGTGTGGGTCTGAGAGCAGAACATCTCACTGAATTATACATCTATGGATATTATGCAAAAGTCTTTTTTGCTTCTTCACCCTGGACTTTACTAGCAGCAATTTAGGCTGTAACAGATTAGATTTATGTGAACCCACCTGCAAACACAGTAAAGAGAGTGAGGTGAGACCCTAGAGTCAGGCTCAGGGCTGCACGATGCTGCGGCTTCAGCCCAAGTTTTCATCTTCTGATGTGAACCAGATTCACATGGCTGACATCCCTGCAAAAGCCTCTCCATTTAGGGAGGGGCTGCATCAGTCCTGGCTGTGCCTCAGAGCACATACATTGATATTTTTTTCAACTTTTGAGAAAAGAACAGCCTTGACTGTACTCATTGCCAGCTGTAAAACCACCTGACTGGTATAGCTGCAAAAAAATTTTTGATTGCATTTCCAGGAATCCAAGAAGGAGTTTCAGTTTCAGTTTGGTTATATCATGTTTTCCTGTATTAAAACTAAAAAAAAATTGGGAAGGATGTAATAACAAAGGATAGCAGAAAAACAACAGGAATTCTCGGCTGGATGATTTCAAACATTGAAAAACTTATGTTTAACAAAAGCAAAGAATTAATTATTTTTCTTTTTCTCAAGCTTCAAAGTTTTCACTTCAACTCTTCTGATTCCCTCTCTGATGGGGCTGCCAGGGCAGTGAGTGAGCAAGTGGCTGCCTGGTGCTTTGCTGCTGGCTGGGGCTAAACCTGGACAACCTGTTCAGAGCAGACAAAACCAGCCAGCCTCTCACACACAGCTCTTCTGCTCTCACCTGTCCCTGCAGTCCAGGCAGTTGCCTGTAAGAAAAGCAGCACAGACTCTGTGTCTCACAGGTGGGATGCAGCTAATCTGCTTCCAAACATTCAAGGCAGATGCTCCAGGTAAAGGACAATAAAGCACACTTAGCCTGAAGAGTTTTCTTCCAAGACAATGCACACATCAGCTTTGTGACAAGGAAATGGTGTGGCTCAAGTACACCTGGAGATGAAGCATAGGTGCTGCACAGCTCATTCTTCACATCCCTCACCCCCAGCACTGCAGGGACCCTGGCTTTGCCTTCCTGCTGGCTGGGGGAAGATTGATCTGGTGCTGGGACTGTGAATGCACTGGAATCAACATTTGGTCACTGAAGTGACTTTGCCCCAGCTCTGGCAGGCAAAGTCCCCTTGCTGTCCTTGCAATTCTTTAAGCCTCAATGTTTTTTTAGAAGCTGAAAGAGCAGAATCCTAGAATGGGTTGGATTGGAAGGGACCATAAAAATCTCCTGGCATGCTTATTCAGGTCCAATGCCAGCAACCACTGCACTTACAGGGTGATGGGAGAAAACTTCAATGGTACAGTGGAACAAACAGCTGATAGAGAGAGACCCCACTGGGTTTTCCTGTCAGACCTCCCCACACTGGGGGGTCTGCTGCTCCCAAAGGGAGTCAGAAGAGCCTGGGAAAAGTACACTTTATAGGCAGGGCAAAAGTGAGTAAAACTCCATCATGCCAAAATTAGAGCATGCCTGTAAATCACTGACTTTGTTTCTCAATGGGATAGCAGGGAGAAGCAAGGCTGTACTGCTGAACCTGCACACAAAACTATATTCAGATAAAAGAGGATTTTAGGACAATATGATTTTGTATTGCAGACATTTTATTAAGGATTGTTTATTGTTTACAGTAAGGTTGGCACAGTTGCAAGGAATCCTTGATGGCAGGTGTTGTAAAGCTGGCCAGTGACCGCTGTACCCAGGGACTCTGCCTGACTTGGTCTGAGCCCTTCCTGAGAGCCCATCAGTAGCACTACCTCCTGGATGTGCTCTCAGACAATGCCATCCCAACAAGAGCAGCTCCAGCAAGAATGATACCTCCTACAGCTGCTAGAGCACTGCCAGCAGCTGCTTTTCTGGCCTATAAAAGGGAAAACAAGACAGGTTTTGGAAACATGAAGGGCATTTATATTTACAACGCTCTAGGATGATAATCTAGAAAAGGCAGGGATATTCAGGGTAATAAATCAGTGAGAGCCATGTGCCCCATTAGCAGAAGGGGCAGCACCCAGGTTTGTACCCCAGGAGGTGGCACTCAGTGAGAGGGCACTGCCAGGTGCAGACAGAGCACAGGGACCCTGCAGGGGAGGCAGCGCTGCTTTGGAGCCCACGCCGGGCACTCGGCTGTCCCCTGCAGGCTGCAGGCTGTGTCCCAGCGCCGGCTCACAGCCAGCAGCCAGGAGCTGCTCTGGGAGGCACCCGGCGCTCACCCCTGGCACTCACCTGGTCTGAGACTCCGTCTCCGTAGCGGAGCATTGTCACAAAGTGCTCACAGTTGCTGGTAAGCACATCATATGGCACCTCCCTGTCAATGCACAGCTCGGCACGCTGGATGATCTCCTCCACAGGGAAAGGAGTGCGGAACAGGTCATACTTGTTGTTGACACGCCATTTACAATTTTTCACCACATCCTTCAGGAGCTGCTTCTTCACCTTGGCTCTTGTGGCACGTATTGATGAGCTGCTAAGCAAAATGGATGAGGCTTCTTCATCTGCGAAACCCAAGGAGGAGATAAGGCAGTCAGGCAGACCCTCTCTGGCCCCTCCAGGACTTTAGATGGGTTTCTGCCTGCTCCTGGAAAGGACAGCTACACACACAGCATCCACCCACAGCCCATGGAGGGAGACAGGGCTCTTGGGGCATTCCATCACCCGCTCTGCACCTTGCCAGGCGGCACAAGCCTTACCTGTCACATGAATGACATATCCATTCCCCACGTAGAGGGCCCAGTGCTGGTAAAGTGGCCGGTCTATCTCGATCAGGTCTCCAGGCTGGGGTTTGCAATTGTCCTGTCCCATGCCGGGCTGGTGCAGTCAGGCCGTGCAGGCGCAGCTGGGCTGGCTGAGCGCAGGGCAGAGCGCAGCGGGCAGGCGAGGGCTGTGCAGGGGCAGCTGGCGGGAGCGCAGGCACGGAGGGTGTCAGTGGCGGGCGCCGAGGGCAGCGGCTGCCGGAGCGGGGGCCCCGCTGGGCCGGAGCCGGCTCGGGGCCGCTGCCGGCGCAGGGCGAGGGAGCGAACGGCCCCGCTCGCAGG
The DNA here is from genome assembly GCF_023055355.1 of Agelaius tricolor. NCBI lineage: Eukaryota > Metazoa > Chordata > Aves > Passeriformes > Icteridae > Agelaius > Agelaius tricolor. The sequence continues at coordinate 14,746,612 of NW_027269272.1, forward strand.
CAGCGCATCCGCCCGGGGCCGGGCCGGGGTCCGGCTGCTGCCGCCGTGCCCGGCTGCCCCCGCCCGCCCGCCTGCCGTGCCCGCGCTCCCCTCCCGGCCCCGCTCCGCTCGGGGCTCCGCCGGGAGCTCCGGGCCCGCTCCGGGGCCGGGACGCGGCTGCCCGGGGCTGCCCCGGTGCCGAGCCGTGCCCGGGCCCTGCGGCACCTCCGGCCGCCCGGCAGAGCCCGGAGGGGCCGCATCCTGCTGGAAACGCCCGCTCGCATCCCCCGAGCTCCGCTCACCTCAGCATCTGTCCCGCTGCTGCCGTGGCCCGGCTCAAAGTTCCCTCTACCCGCTATAAATAGGGAGCACCGTGCGCGTGGGTGTAACCCGCAGGGCTCGCTGCCGGCTTTGGCCCGGAGCCAGCCCGTCGGGGCACACCCGCCGCCTGCTCCAGGCTCTGCTCTCGAGGTTGCTGCCAAAACCACCGCTGGATGAAAAAGCTCGGTGGTTGCTGCCAAAACCACCGCTTCTGGTCCTGCCACCATGGAAGCTGGGCCACCTCTTCTCTGCCAGATGCCCCTGCCCTCAAGGGGTGCTTCGGTTCCACGGCAGGAAACAACCCTGACACCGCTTCTGTACAAGTGGCAGGATATCATCTTGTAAAAGAGCAGCTCCAGGATCAGGTTTATAGTCTGGCTTGTGTGCCAGTCAACCAAACCCAGAGAGGATGTAAATGGCCAGTGCAAACGGCCTTGTGTAAATGCAAAAAACTTTGCAGCAACAACTTGATGGATTAGATTTACATTATCCCACCTACAAACAGAGTGAAGAGGACCAGGTGAAGCCCTTGAGCCAGGCTCAGGGCTGCACAATGCTGGGGCTTCCCTGTCTTGTACTGAATCAGTCCAGGTTTTCATCCTCTGATGTGCACTAGATTCAGATTGTTTAATGTCCTATAAATTCCATTCTTTTTAGGGACTCACTGTGCCTGTGCTGGGTGTGCCCCACAGCACAGGCAATGAGAGTTCTCTCAGCTGTTAGGAAAAGAGCAGCCTTGACTCTACTCCATGGCAACTTGAGCAGGTCTCAGGTCTTGCCAGCATTTCCTAGAAAGGCTCAGAAGTGCAGAATGTAGCAACTGATGGATTTTGCTGCTCCTCCTCACACTCTCACCTTATGGTTTGGGCAGTGTTCCACCAAATCCTGTCAATGCACCCACCAGGCTCAAGGAAAGGCATCCCACAATGAACAACATCACCCTGACTGCAAAAGATGCCTGGTACAACTGCCAACTTCTGCATTCTATGAAATGTTGCAGCTTTCACAAACAGCAAGACAATTCCCCAGATAAAATAATGCCAATTCTCTTTATTGTAGGATGAAGTAGAGATGTGAGAGGTCCATATGCTGCCCTCAAACGGTGCTCACTTGTCAGGGTGTGCAGAGAGAATGCTCTGAGAGCAGGAAAGTTCAGAAGTTCTGTATAACCACCTCAATAGCTTAGCCATGACAGAGGTTTTGATTCCATTTCCAGGAATCCAGAAATGAGTTTCAGTTTCAGTTTGATTGTAAGGTGTTTCCCTGTGTTAAAACTAAGAACTTTGTTCAGATGTAGTAACAAAGGGCAGTACAAAATACAACTGGAAACTTTGCCTTGGCTATTTCAAACACTGAAAAACTGCTGCTTAAAACAGCAATGAATTGATTCCTTGTTTTGCTTTGTTGCATGCAAAGCTTTTGGTTTACCTACTAAACCAACTTTTCCTCAAGTCACAAGTTTTTAATTTCAACTCTTCTGATTCCCTCTCTGATGGGGCTGCCAGGGCAGTGAGTGAGCAAGTGGCTGCCTGGTGCTTTGCTGCTGGCTGGGGTTAAACCTGGACAACCTGTTCAGAGCAGACAAAACCAGCCAGGCTCTCACACACAGCTCTTCTGCTCTCACCTGTCCCTGCAGTCCAGGCAGTTGCCTGTAAGAAAAGCAGCACAGACTCTGTGTCTCACAGGTGGGATGCAGCTAACCTGCTTCCAAACACTCAAGGCAGATGCTCCAGGTAAAGGACAATAAAGCACACTTAGCCTGAAGAGTTTTCTTCCAAGACAATGCACACATCAGCTTTGTGACAAGGAAATGGTGTGGCTCAGTACATTTGTAAACACTTTGTAGGCAGGGAAAAACCATGCATAACACCATCATGCCAAAACCAGAGCACTCCTGAGAAACTCTGAAGGGTATAGCTTATAAAACCTGACCCTTCCTCCGAGCTCCCAGGAGTTTCTCAGTTTAAGCAGCACAAGTACAGATTCAAGACACTGCACATGCCCTGCCTGCTCCTTTGCAGACATTGCAGCCAGGGCTTTCCTACCTACATTGACTCTCAGCTGGAAAACCCTCAATAGTACTTTTTTGACTTTTTTGGAAAGTTGAGGTTAAAATCACAGATATACAGAAAAAGCCTACAGGAACCAATTGATGAAAAGGGATGAAAAGCCTGCACCAGTGCAAATGTGCCCAGACTACCACAAAAATCATCATAGGCAAGGAAATAAAAGTAGAAATGTCAACCAGGCTAATGCTGCCAGAGGTCACTTTAAATGGTGCCAATCCTGACTTTTTATTTCTTAATGATATAGCAGGAAAAACCAAGGCTGAACAGTTGAACTTGGATGCAAAGTTAGATAAAAGAAGATTTTTTGGCAATTAAAGTTTGTATTTCTGACAATTTATTTAATTAAATATTAATTGTTTATTGTTATATTAGTATTATTTAATGATTACAGCAAAGGTGGCAGAGTTGCTAGGAAGCCTTGATAGCAGGAACATCAAAAGCTGACCAGTGAATGCTGTGGCCAGGAGATCCCCCTGCCTTGCTCTGAGCTCTTCCTGACAGCCCATCAGTAGTACTTTTTCTCTCTCTTGGATGAGTCCCCAAACAAGCCCTTCACAACAACGGTGGCAAGACCAGCAAGAATGAAACCTCCTACAGCTGCTGTAGTACCAATTACTGCTTTTGTGACCTATAAAAGGGAAAGTAAAACACAGGCTGGAAATATGAGGAGCACATATGTTTAGTCCCCACCCAGCAGGATAATCTAGAACAGGCAGGGATAATCACGGTAAATAAATCAGAGAGAGGCCCACCTCCTAGGGCCCCCAAAAACAGAAGGGGCAGCACCCAGGTTTGTACCCCAGGAGGTGGCACTCAGTGAGAGGGCACTGCCAGGTGCAGACAGAGCACAGGGAGCCTGCAGGGGAGGCAGCGCTGCTTTGGAGCCCACGCCGGGCACTCGGCTGTCCCCTGCAGGCTGCAGGCTGTGTCCCAGCGCCGGCTCACAGCCAGCAGCCAGGAGCTGCTCTGGGAGGCACCCGGCGCTCACCCCTGGCACTCACCTGGTCTGAGACTCCTTCTCCATAGCGGAGCATTGTCACAAAGTGCTCACAGTTGCTGGTAAGCACATCATATGGCACCTCCCTGTCAATCCATTGCTCAGCACGCCGGATGATCTCCTTCACAGGGAAAGGAGTGCGGGAGCGGTCATACTTGTTGTTGACACGCCATTTATGATTTTCCACCACCACCTTCAGGAGCTGCTTCTTCACCTTGGCCTTTTTAGTGAATACTGATGTGGTGCTCACCAACAGAGATGGGGCTCCTTCATCTGGGGAAGTCAGGGAAGAGATAAGGCAGGCAGGTAGACCATCTCTGGCCTCTCCACAACCTCAGATGGGTTTCCTCTGCTCCTGGACAGGTCATCCACACACACAGAGTCTACCAGCAGCAGCACATGGAAGGAGACAGGGCTCTTGGGGCATCTCAACATCCACTCTGCACCTTGCCAGGCGGCACAAGCCTTACCTACAGGTGTGACGTTGATGACATATCCATCCCCAACGTAGAGGGCCCAGTGCTGGTAACCTGGCCGGTCGATCTCGATCAGGTCCCCGGGCTGGGGGTCGCGGCTGCCTTCTGCCATGTTGGGATGGTGCAGTCAGGCCGTGCAGGCGCAGCTGGGCTGGCCGAGCGCAGGGCAGAGCGCAGCAGGCAGGCGAGGGCCGTGCAGGGGCAGCTGGCGGGAGCGCAGGCACGGAGGGTGTCAGTGGCGGGCGCCGGGGGCAGCGGCTGCCGGAGCGGGGGCCCCGCTGGGCCGGAGCCGGCTCGGGGCCGCTGCCGCCGCCGGCGCAGGGCGAGGGAGCGAACGGCCCCGCTCGCAGGCAGCGCATCCGCCCGGGGCCGGGCCGGGGTCCGGCTGCTGCCGCCGTGCCCGGCTGCCCCCGCCCGCCCGCCCGCCGTGCCCGCGCTCCCCTCCCGGCCCCGCTCCGCTCGGGGCTCCGCCGGGAGCTCCGGGCCCGCTCCGGTGCCGGGACGCGGCTGCCCGGGGCTGCCCCGGTGCCGAGCCGTGCCCGGGCCCTGCGGCACCTCCGGCCGCCCGGCAGAGCCCGGAGGGGCCGCATCCTGCTGGAAACGCCCGCTCGCATCCCCCGAGCTCCGCTCACCCCGGCGCCTGCTGCTGCCGTGGCCGAGCTCCCGGCCCGCTGCTCCCGCTATAAATAGGATGAAGATGGCGCTCGCTCCGATCCTGTCGGGCTCACGGGCGAAGCTGACCGAGAGCTACCCCATCCCTCTCCTCTTCCATCTCGTCCCGTCCCACCGCCACCGCCTTCTCCCTCCCACCGTCCCTCCCATCCGGACGCTCCGCTCCCGAGATTGTTTCGAAAGCCACTGGTTTAGTGGAGTATCCGATCCTGTCCCCGAGGAGGACGAGCCATTGCCACTTTCCCGGAGCCTTCCGCAGCTCCTCGAGTCCCTCCAGCCGCGGGCTGGGTCCGGTCCCGCTCGGCCGAGCGGTGAGTGAGCACCCCTCAGCAGGAAACCTTTCGAGAGAAAAATGGGGTGCTGCCGTTCTACTTCTTCACCGTGATGAGAAACAAAGGAGGTGGAGCTCTGAGTGAAATAATTTTAGGGCAAAGGGATTTTTAGGATGTGTTTTTATAACGTGGCCTGCGCATTTCCTTTGGGACAGCAAAGGAATTTCATGATTGTGCCCTGCCAAGGTCCCGGTCCAAGAAATATGCACAGCTGAGCCCGTACAGCCATCTCCTTTACTGCTGCTGGCACAGCGTGCTAAAACGAATGAGAAAAGTGTCCTCTGGGTAAGTTGAACTAAGCAGTATTTAAAGCCTTGCATTTCAGAAGTCAGGCAAGCAAGCTGGTTGATATAAAAGATGAGAGCAGTGGAAGATTTGCCATCTTTCTGTCTTCCAGTGACGTGGTTAATTCAGAGGAGCATTGAACAACAGTTCTGCTTTCTCTATCATCCCCTTCTTTAAATCTGAACTGTTTGCAGAGATTTGCAGAGGAAATTTAATCACCAAGGCAATTCTTGTGGTATGGAAAAAACCCCAAACATATACATGGAAACCCAGATATCTGCTTTACCTGGGCACAGCAGGGTCCTGTTGCTTAGGGGAGCCTGGGCTGGGATCCTGCAGGGGGAGGACTGGCCTGTGCTCTCACCCAGGGCAAAGGGAGGTGAGTGTGGTCAGCACTGCTTGGCAGTCACAGAATCATGCTGTGGCAGGCACGAGAGTGCAATAGAAACTGCCACTGAACAGGCAGCAAAGATGGTATTATAAACACAGTGAAATTCCAGCATAAAGTTGACAGTTCATTTGTGCACGAGTAGGCTTCTCTCACTGATTCATTTTTATTGTGTAATGAGGTTGAAAGGCCCTTTCTATTCATACTCTTTCCAAAATAGATGTAGCCTGTGTGTATGGACAGCTGCTGTGCTTTTGAATAGCCCAGAATAACCTAACTCACCACAGAGACTGCAAATACTTCTCTGGCTAACAGTACACATGGGTTTAGGGACACAAGGGAAAGGAAAAAGGGCAATTAAATAATAACAAGCATTACAGAAGAAAAAACAGCAAGTCCTGTTAAGGAAATCCTTCTGTCCAACCATCCAGGACCCACTCTGGCAGTCTCACTTGCTGCATTTGAGCTGGGATTGAGGCCCTGTCAGAGTCCCTTTGAGGTGTCCCCCTTGACTCCCTGTACACTTCACACTCACACATCCAAAGTTTTCTCACCTGCACAGCCCCACGTTTGCCATAGCAGAGTCTCAAACATCTGGATCCTTAAAATGAATTAATCATGGTGCAACAACAAAACAACAGCTTGAGCTTTATGTCTCAAAGCTCCACTCATAGCCCTGCTAATCTGTTCTGGGCTTGGACAAGGCTCAGGCAATGCTTCAGTCCCTGAGCTTTGTGAGTGGTCTGTCATGGGGTGGGTCTCACACACAGCATGTAGGTAGGCATTGCTGCAAATACCTTTGGTCTCCTGATGTAGGGGAGTCCTAGGTATGGTCTGGGGCTGAGTTGATGCAGAACTCCTCTCACATTCATCAGTGTGGCAGCTTCTGAGTTTGCAAAGACCCCCATGGAGATGTTATGACACGATCTCATTCTTCAGAAAGTTTTTGTTAAGTTATACTCTTATTTAGTCCCCACAGACTGGGCACTGATGACAAGCCTGCTTCTTGTCCCCTTCACTCTAAGAGGAGAATGGAGCTCATCCTTTTTATTACATCTGTCCTCAGGTGAGCTCAGTGTCTTGTTTCTTTCTCTCCCCAGTTGGACATGCCTTGCCAGAAGAGGGGTAAAGAGCTGTGTCCATGTCGGTCAACTAATCCCCACCCCATGGAAGGATTTGTGTAAGATCTCATGAAGATCTGCCTGGGATGCTATAAATAGTTCATAGAATCATAGAATGGTTTGGGTTGGAAGGAACCTAAAGATCATCCCATTCCAATCCCCTGCCATGGGCAGGGACACCTTTCATTAGACCAGATTGCTCCAAGCTCTGTCCAACCTGGCCCTGAACACTTTCAGGGACAGGGCATCCACAACTTCTCTGGATAACCCATTCCAGTGCCTCACTGCCCTCATAGTAAGGAATTTCTTTCTAAGATCTAACCTAAACCTGCTTTCAGATATCTAACCTTTACCTACTCTCTTTCAGTCTGAATTCTGACCATCAGCCTATGGTTTGTACATGTCTCCAAGGTGTGGATGTCATGTTGTGCAGCACATTTGTACCATCAAGGTCTGTCTGGAATTTATGCTTTTCAAACTTCCTTTGAAGACAACAGTCTCCTCCGTCAGTTAGAACATATTTCATTTTGGGCCTACAATGTAAGATCTGAGAGCTATTTTAAATGAACAGTTACAAAGGTTTTCAACAAATGCAATGATAAATTTATTATTATTTCTTCTCAAAATATTAGAAATATGATTAAATACAGAGTAAAAAGTATGACAAATTATTAGGAATAATATTGTTAACTATAGAGGTGCATTTGGGGATTCATTTTGATCAAATGCACTGTTCACAATGCAGCCATAATCTTGCTCACGTACTCTGGCATCCAATGTGTCCCTGGACCCTTTCAAAGAAGAATCCCTTGTTATAACAACTGTATCCACCTTTCTCTTCCTTCTGTACAATGGGGAAAAAAAAAAGAAAAGAACAACCTATTTTAATTTCAATTCTTATTTATAGTGAGAGATCAAACAATGCTGTGAGCATGAACAGAACTGGGTTTTGGAGAAGCTAGAGTTTTATGATAAGGGATGCATATGCCCTGTGTAAAAGAAATGGAATGTGTTCACTCCTGATAAAAAAAGTTAAGTTTTTCCTCACATTCCTCAGAAGAGATCCCCAATGCTGTGGCTCCTTTCTGCTCTTGCAGGTATGTGACTGGTGAGAGTTTTGAGGTTTACAGGAGCTAAAAGAGGTGTCTTTGCTGAATGTAGCAAAGCTGGGAAAAGCCTTACCTGAACAGGTACACTGTAGAGGAGATGAGAATGACAATAACAGCTACTCCTGCCACAACTCCGATGACAATGGCAATGGTGTGGTCTGAATCCTCTGTGGTAGGGTCTTCAGCTGAAGAACAAACAAGAGCCCTGTCACTGAAAGCTAACCATGCTGTGAACAGAAATGGTTTTTCTCCACCCTTTTCTGTCTGTTTGTTATTTTTTGTGTTCTCTGTGGCTTTCTGGAGTGGTGTCAGACCCAGGTCCTGTGTGCTGTACCAAGCCCTGCTGTCCTGCTTTCTGGTACCTCTCCACTGGATTTCTGACCCTTCTCTCTGCTTGGAGGACCACAGGCTCTCACCCACTGGGTTACTAACCTACATCATGAAAATGAAGAGTGAGCCCAGTTCTTCTCCACAACAACATCCATTTTAGAAAATGATGTGTTTAATGCAGACAGAGAAATACAGAATAGTTTTATTACCTATTTTTTCAGCCTCACAGTTTGGTCCTGTGTAGAGTTCTGAACATTCACAGAAGTGGAGGGAGGTGCTGTTGGAAGTTTCAGAGCAAATGCCATCATTCTTACAAGGATTTGGCATACATGGGCCACCTGGGAAAAAAGGAGAAACACTTGACTCTCAGACAATCCAACCATGAAGAGAACTGTTCTTGCTTAGATTATGCTGACTCCTAATGCTGCACATCCCCTGTATTTTAGCATGTTTCTTGTATCTGACAACATGAATAAGGGAAAGAAACACTGTTTCTCCAGTGAAGCAACAGAGCAAGATGCCTTGCATGGTTTTCTTCTGTACACTCTCTCTTGCAACTACCCCTAACCCAATGATGCTCTTTAAAATTGGTCAAGACTTCATAGCATCAAAGACAATGTGATAGTGGTTGACTCACTCCTGTAGCATCCACGAGTGTAGTTTGAAATGTCACAGATTTCTCCAGACCCACACACTTCATCAGAGCAGAAAACAGTGGAGCTTTCTGTGCACTGGCATTTCTGAGAGCAGTCATCAGTGGTGAATATTTCTCCAATCTGAAAGAACAGGAGTTAGATGTTAAAAAAGATCAAATAAAATCAGCCAGAAAAAACATGAATGTAGCCCTGGAACCTTCATTATGCTCTCTCTGATGCTTTCCTGATGAATGGCAATAGGGCAGATTGATTTTTTAAAGTAGTTTGTAAAAAAAACAAAGCAAGAAGCTTATTAATGCAGCTCTCTGAAACTTGAGGATGGCTCAAGAAAGCAAGCAAAAGAAGAGTTTGGGGCATGTGATCCTATCCCCAGGCAGGGTACATGTGCAACCAAAAATAGGCAACTGTTGCTTGGGATGAGTGGCAGATGAACCACATCGTACCTCCAAGGCAATGTGGAAATGCTGTCTGCCACTTCAGAATTTCAGAGGGAGACCAAGAGATCTTGACCTCTCTTCCCTTTCTCCAGAAACCAGGATTTTATTAAACAATTTCTCTTTGTTTCTAATGTTTCTACCGCAAAATTATATGCTGAGGATTATGAGAAGATGGTCAAAATAACTAACAAGAGAAAATACTGTTTAGTGGGAGCTGTCTGACCCACAGAGAGACCGTACCTCATAGTATTTGTTAAGGTATGTGCAGCCACACTGTTTGTAAGGCACACATTCAAAGCCACTAAGAACATAACCAGGGAGACATTCACAGCCTTCAACACAGGGTGATTCACACTCAGAGGGGCTGGCCAGGTCGTTGCAGGATGCTGGACATGCAGACATGCACGAGCTGTACTTGCTGTTGGGAGGACATGACATACCTGTAAAAATAAGGAGTCCAGTTATACCAGGCTGCTGTGTGTTACTTCCTTACGGAATTCCCTTTCTGATCCATTGTGTAGGAGGCAATATGATAAATACACACAAAGATGTGCATGCATATATAATAGCTCTGAAGTTGTAAGTAAGGCACTCCAAAGCCAGGAAATGCATCATCCAAGCTATTTGTATACTGCACTCTTGTTCCTGGTATACACTGCTCTCAAAACAACTTCTCACACGTTCAGGGTTGCCATCCCTGCAAGTGCCAGAGTTGTTCCACAACTGTGGGAACTTTGTTTCACCAGAAATACAAAGTCATATAACCATAGCAGACACAGGGAAAACATGGTTTGATGAATCTCCAAATTTAAATATAAAATGAGGAAAAATAAGAAAAAATTGAGATGATTATAAGTCTTATTTCAGCATTTTTTTAGTCTGAGAGTTTTGAGTTTTCAGTTGAATCTTTTTTTTTAATCTTGAAAAAGATAATTTAAATATTTTGTAGCAATTTTGTAGATTTAAAGAGAGTGTGAAATGCAATGTTTTGCCTTCAGATTTGTAGCTTGTGATGGTCTCCAAAATTGAAACTTTTTGTCCTATTTGGAATGGAGACATCTTTTTGCTCACAAAACTTCTGATGGCAGGGAGTTGACAGCTCTGATTTCCCAAGTATCTCTCAAAGCTGGGGTTTAAATGCAAAAGTCAGCATAGGACACAGAGGAGAGGCCAGAAAAACAAGTGTGCTTAATTGTGAATGAGTGAGTGAAGTGTGAATCAACATGTTTTTATTCCCTGAGAAGATATGATAAAGGAAAAGGCTTAAACTTCAGATTTTGAGTCCTGTAGGTAGAATCTCTACTTTCTGTTTCTTCCTGTGCTTACCACAGTCTGTCTGCTGCCTCCAGCCATCCATGCTGACTCCCTGCTGCTGGCAAGCCAGCACATATTCCTCCAGACTGCGACACAAGATCTCATCTCCTTCCACACAGCTATCGAACAGGCAGCTCCTATGAGCAACATGAGAAAACATTAATTCCCAGTATATTTGTTATTGGTGGTTTTCATCTGCTTTTCTGCCTGACTCTGAGTTAGTTTTGTTTTCCAACAAAACTATCTGGCTGACAGGAAACAGAGGAATACCCCAAGCACGTGATTGGAAAGATCAGGTCATTTGTTGTGCAGCTGCTGCTGCTATGTGAGGTGTCCAAATAGGATCATATCATCATTAAAGTTGGAAAAGGCCTCTAAGATCATCAAGCCCAACCTTTAACCTAACTCTACCAGGCCCACTACTAAACTGTGACCCTAAATTGAAAGTTTTCCTCATATGCAATCTAATAAAGTAATAAACAGTTACCTGACTTAACACAGTAAGTTCTTTGCCCTCTGCTTCTGTTACAGGATACATCTTGCTTATACAGCACTTTTTAGTCCTGCTAAGTCTTACAGCTGAACTACATGCCTCTTTCAATACATGACTACCCTCCCCATGTCCATCTGTCTTGAATGTTGACACAGAATTCTGTTTTATCCAGTGTTTGTCTGCCAGTACTACTTTCTCAGTTTTGCTCATCATTTGAGTATTCACGGCCTGATTTTCAGAGGCACTGAGATCCAAGATGAATGGAATCAGCAAATATTCAGGACCTCAGAAGAATCAAGGCAACCACTAAGCAGGTAGAGCAGGATGCCCAACCAAATTCTAGAGTGAGGAGAAAAGTAGGCTTATGTTAAGAATATGGATAGTGGTCCACTTTATTTGGCTTAAAGTACTGTAACATTCTTCTCCCAGATAAGAGGGACTTTGGGGTGAGCATTATCTGTCTTTAAATATTAGGCACAACCATGTAACTAAAGAAAACTGGCAGCTACTTGGCAAAGTTGTGACTGATGATGGATGAAGCATGAAAGATGAACGTGGGGATGAATACAGCTCAGAATTAGGTGTGTTGGAATTGTATATGTAGGAGGCAGAGCTACCTTGAAACACAGCAGAGGGAACTTTCTTGAAGATATCAGGTTAGTTAATCTTCACTAATCTGGTTTTTGCACTTCTCCATGAAAAATTCATAAGTGTCACTGTCAGCTTCAGCCTTTGGCTATGGCACAATACAAATTTTATGAAGCTAGAACTGCTACCCAATAGACCCAGGTTCTAAAATCTCACTGAATGTGGATGAGAACTGTAAGCACATTGGAAATTCTAGGCTCAACACTGCTGCTTTATCTGGGTGGGAAAAGAGGAAAACTACTTTGTAGAACTAGCAGAGAAGTGAAACACTGAATAGATGAAAGAAAGATAATCACAGCTATTTAAAAATAAATAAAGGGATGTAAATATATCAGTAATGGAATCACTGGGCCCAGTTCTTCAAAGATACTATCCTTAGCTCCTATTAATAGCCTGGAGACTCCAGATGACTGAAGATAGTTCTTGTCAGAAGATATTGCCAAAATTATTTTGGAAGTGGGGAGGACAACTGTCTGCAGTAGACACTTACGTGAAATAGAAATCTGGTTGGACTGCAGAATGACACTTGGCAAAAGGACCATTCAAGCCAGTCAGGATTTGACACTTTGAAGTTGTGTTTTGCTGCTCCAGCTGATTTTCATTGCAGCCTTGGAAAAGCCCTGGATCTGGCTCCTCCTCAGATTCATTTTCTGAGTTGACATCTCGTCTGTAAATGAAGTAATTATGAAATCATCAGTGTTCTGTGAGCATCCAGCATTCATGGTACTATGCTCTGAGCAACACTGCAAGAATACTTCTGCCTTGTGGTGTAAATGTAAGATAAATGTATTTATCTTTCATGTTTTATCCTGAATGGGAAGGAGATATAGCAAATCAAAGATGTACTGAACACTTCCTACCATCTCAGAGATTTATGGATATTTAAAGTAAATGGGATATCTGTGGTTATCTCTTTGCAAACTCTGAATGATACATGTCTTATCCATTTCTTCCTCCATCCCATCTATTCAACAAAAGTTGAATGTTAGTCAGAAGGATGCAGCTGGAATAAAGCTCTGTTTCTTGGATATATGCTCACTTTCACTGAACAACTCACTGTATGCCTGAAATGCCAGAATTTTCCTATGGGCACAGACTCCAGGGCCCCTTTATGCTCAACACTGCCCTGTATACTGTTTTCTGCTATTCTAGCAGGCAAATTTTGTTGCCAAAATATATCTAGACAGCTAATACAGTTCCATTTACTTTCTGAAAAAGCAATGTGTTAATGGCTAAGCAATTTCCAAAGGGCTTTCAAAGCAACAGGGATAAAGGAAGGAGGGAAACCTCAAGGAAGCAAGAAAAACCTTTTTGAATGTTGTGTATGGACTAATTATCACAGAATTTTCCTGACCACAAATATTATGCTCATGTATGGTGAAAAGAACGTCCTTACTTTTTGTGTACGAGCAAAAAACAAAATAGACAGCCATGAAAGCAAGAAAATCAGACTCTTCAATAACCTTTTATGGGAGGAACTGTGAATTTATGTCGATGGATTTCAAAGCTACATTCATGTTCCAGAGGAAAGACTGACATTGAATCAGGATTTGCACTCACTCAGGCCCATCTAGCACACGTATTTATCTTTGTCAGGAACCACGAGTTTGGCAAAGATGTTATTCACCCCTGTGCCCTAACAGTTGTAATGGCTGTAACTCCAAAGAGGGATACTGAACTGGAGTCTTGCACTGACAGTTCAGCCCTCTTTTGGCCAAACTGATAGTTCACCTTAGTGATGAGCAGGAAAAGTCCATACACACAAACAATGGGAAGAAGAAAGATTAGAGAAATGAGACAGTGTAGTTACTGGAGGTTAACTACGACTTAATTCGCTCACTTCTAGTGGCAGTGCTTGCTGTGGATATTAAATAGAAAATCAAGTACCTGAGACGAGAGCTTCTTTTCAGAGGAACTTTCCAGCTTTCACCAAATACATTCACATTCCTCACCCAAACACCATCTGGATTTTTGAAGTCATTTCTGTATCTCCCATCAAAGTCACCACACAAGCCTTCCACTCTGCCTCTGTAGGTGGTAGCCAGCTTTATGTCTAGACAAAGTCAGAGGGAAAAAAAGCTGTTACACAGAAATTGTTGCCACTGAGTGTATGGAGGAGGTAGAAATCATGTCAAGTGCCAGATGTCATGATTCAGATTGCAGGTGGTAATATGACATGGCTTTAATATGCAGCATAAGGGCATAGCCCTGAACATATCTGTTCATACAGGTATTCACAGTTTCTGTGCTCTGCAATGTGGATCACGAAAAAGTAATTTTTCACAAGTTTTTCTATAGCATGATATCACTGCCTGGGTGCTCTTAGTGCATGCTTACTGCTTTGCAACAAAGGGAATGCATCACCCACTTTTTGCCCTTCACTTACAATCCACTTGATCACTGAGAAATGGAATTTCTATAGACAGACATTTGCTTTCTGCACTTGGAATTTCAGGGTTTGGAAAGATGCCCATGTAAATACAGAGCCTGGCACTTGCACCATGTACTCAGAAATACTACAGCTATATGCTGTTGTAAATCAGGAGTAGTTCTGCTTTGAACAGAGGAAGTACCATGTGTCCAGCTGACATGAGTGACTTGTGTATAGGCCCTGTGAAGTCCTGACAAACACTAAAGAATGGGATTATCTGGAGTAGGCCTGAGAGGAAGCATGCAAAATGATACACTCACAGTCTATAGCTTCAGGATCTCAGTCCTACAACTCCTCTGGCTGGGTTCAGCTGGCATGGGGCAGATCCAGATTTTGCCCCATCATCCCAATTAACAATTTAAAGTGATTTGCTATTGTTCTTATCATTCAGACCTTACTTAACATGAAACAACTATATGACAGTCTATATCTCATTTCTCCTAAGTTCAGTGGGATCCAGATAGAGAAATGCCAGTTTAATGTTTTTTCTGGCTACTGGGAAACACTTCTTTCTGGTATTTTCTGGCTATTTTCTGGTATTTTATAGAACAAAAGACCATAAGAGCAAAGAGTGAAGATTTCAAGTTTTGCCTTGGGTTTAGACCTCCTCTGGAATGAGAACATTTTTGGGGGCTGTGCATAAATATTTCTGCAAAGTTTTATAGCATCACTTACCTGCATTTTGACTGCCATCAAAGCTCAGGTATAAGCCAAAATCTGTCTCCAGGTAAATTCTTGTTGTCCTCTGATAGATACGAATACCTTCATGAGGTCGAACAGGGGGCCTCACTCTCACACCATCCAACTAACAAGGAATGAAAAAAATAAAATTCATTATAAATATGGCAAATTAAAATCTGATTTCTGTACAGGTCAATGATACAATCCAACACTTCTCTGGTTTTAGGATAAATATATTGGATAATTTAACAGCATTTATTTTTTTAAGTTAACAAAATCATGTATTGAGGAAAGTGATCTGAACACAGTACTTTCATATCATCCAAAGAAATATCTATTATTTAGCTAAAAATGTAATATAGCAGCTATGCATGCTCTTACACACCAATAAAGAGGAAGGAAATTAAATTATCCTAGCATAAAACAAACCTTTCCTTACCACTGATAAAAATTGGTGTGGCTTTATTGTAAGCCTTGGGATATTTGGAGTTTCATTGCTAAAACTATATCTATTGATTTATTTGTTTGATGTAGAATTGTATCTCTCATAGCTATGGAGAAAAAAGACTCCACATGACTGAAAATCTCATTTGTGGTTGCCTCACGGTGCTGTTGTAATAATACAGTTCACTTTAATACTTTAATTTTTCAAAAAAAATGTCCATCACTCAAAAGTGTTTTACTCCAAGGGCCTTCCTTGTGCTCTGCAGTCAGGGAGGGACTTACCAGAATTTGCTTGTTCTGCCTGAATCGCACTGTGTGGTTGTAAACATTGATGAGCATCTCTTTCAGGTAGGTAATGTGTCGACTTCCACGTAAAGGATAGTTCACGCCCTCAATGCTGAACTGTGTCAGAGTGTCAGGTAGGTCAGGGGTGCTCTGAGCCAGAATATACGTGTATTTCCCTTGGAAGTGGTGTACCAGCCTGTCAAAGGTGATGTAGTGTGGGTCGCCCATGACCTGGCATCTCCCAAAACCTGCAAGGGAAGAGCTTCATTACTCTCCAGTCTAAGTGTGCATGTGCCAGACGACATGCCTGGAGTGGTCCAAACTGTTAGATAAAAATGATTGCTGCTAGCATGCAGGTCTGAAAGCAAAGATGGGTGCTCAGGCTGCACTCTAGTGAATAGAAACTCAAATGGAGAGATGGACAGAGAAACTCATTCCTCTGCTGAGAACCACTGTGAGCCAACTGAGCTGAAGCAGAACATTAGGGTTTATAGAATTTATTGAGTCTAAGTTGTGCACATTGGCACTCTGCAGAGGAATGACTCTGACACAAGCACAGCTTGAACTGGCCTAATAAGAGAAGTTGTTTTCATAACTTCTGCCATGTGTTGTTACATAATTGAAAAGCAATGTTTGATTTTGGCTGACTCAGTGCTGTCACTGATTTCTGCTGACGTTACTAAATTGATCATTGGGTTTACCAGACCTAACAATCAGATACAGTGACTATCATCTATGTACTCTCCTCAACCACTGAGCACACAGTAAACCATTATTCCAGGAGCAAGGCATAGGAAGGCCTATTACATTATGTATCCTTAAAACTGCTGGGGTGCCTCTGCTCAGATATTTTGCCAAAATGAACTGGGGACACTGAATTTGCCTTATGCTTTTGTATTGATCCTCAATACAGTAGGACTGATGCCATGCTATTCTTCAAAACTGAAGTCTAGGGACACTATGAAAGAAGCTCTCTCTTAATTAACCCAACCTACCTAGAGAATATGGGATTAACTTTGCCTAGCCAACACAAATGTTGAATGAAAAGCACCAAAGTCCTCTGACTGGCCTATCATATATCTGTCCAGATCTGCTCTGTCCTGGTTTTGCTTATTAGTTTTTGTGTTGTTGTTTGTTTTTTTTGTTTTTGTTTTTGTATTTTTTTTTTCTGTTCTCAAATCAACATGCAATGGAAAAAACAAGGTTATTGTGATGGGATTCACAAACTGGGTTCAGTAGATACAGTGGGATTTTTAAAAAAGAAATTTCAGTCAAACTAGTCAGATTGAACTGTCAAATTTCTAGTTATAAGTAAATTATACCGAGGTATCCATTTCCCTCTACAAATTTTCTACATGGAATAGGAACCTTCTGTTATGAGAACTGAGGTCTTTTGTTATTCGATAACATGTTGTCAACAAAACAGCCAGAGTTTCCTTCTTTCCCAGTGAAAGAATGAAATTCCATGAAAGAAAGTATGTACACCCACATCCTCCCTCCTTCTGCAGCCCTCAAGTGAACCCAAGTGAAGACCTGCTTGCACATACCTGTTGGATTGCACTTGTGTTTTCCATCTTTGATCACGCAGGTTTCTCTAGAATCACAGCTGTAGCTCCTGCAACTGATGACACCGTTCTTCTGGCACTGGCATCTTTTGGTGCAGTGTGGAGTTAGCCATGTCTCCCCAGCCTGGACACAAGTTGTGTTAATAACACATTATCAAGGTGCTCAGCTTTGCAGTGCAATGGAAGTTCAAAAGACAAGGATGTGGACATTATCTAGGTGCAACCTTGCCCAGTTGGCAATTCCACGACTGCTTGGTTAAGTGTAGTCTCACCAAGAGCCTGTGAGAGGGGATCTCAGTCCATTTATCTTACTGTCTTCAACATAAGAATTTGAACACAAAACTGGACTAGGACAGACTGCCTGAATAATTCTGATCAATTGACTGTTTTAAAATAGGCTTCAGTTTTGGCCTCAGGCACAAAGTACCAAACAAGCGTCTGTATCTCCTAATACCCAAGGCAGCAGCTTTTACTAATCAGATGAAAGGTATTTAAGAGGTAGATCCTGAAGTCTTTGATCTCTCTCTCTCTCATACTAAGATGGGCAGGAGACCAATTTTCTACAAGTTCTGAAGTCAGATTTGCTCCTTAAACTACTTACACTGTAGTAATTGTTGTCATCATCCCTGCAGCCACAACTGCTGAGAGGCACACAGTTGCCATTGCTGAGCACATAATTATCATCACATTCACAGCCCTCTGTGCACTCTTCTGTCTTCTCACAAAGGGAAGAGGCAAAAATGTCACTGCATGTTGATGGGCAGGGAGAGACACAGTCTTTGTAGTGGCTCCGGGATGGGCAGGGCAATGCTGTGGGGAAGAACAGAGTCAGCCTTATTAAATACACTTACAAAGTGCACTGCAAACACTGAAAGCTACACCTTGGCCTATGGAATGGTAGTACAGAACTGCCTTTTAATAGCTGATTTTTATCATCAGCTGGTTTTTATTTTAATGTTTTACTTAAAAAAACCCTAAACAACAAAACAACAAAAACTGTAACAAAGAATGCTCTCTGGAACTGCTTATTCAGTTTTATTACAGGTATGACTGAACCACCTGGCTCCAGATTTAGTATTCCAGTTCAGCTGCACTTTGGGCACTGCTAGAAATGAGACTCTAAAAGGCAAATTCCTTAAAATATTCAACCTTCCATTGATGCAAACCAGATGTAAATTTAGCTTAACTACAGACATGCAAGAGCAGCAGATATGCACATGTCAGACTGCAGGTTCATCTAGCTCTAAACCCTATTTCTGCCAATGACTAGACATGCATAAGGGGACAGGCCAAGAAACAGTGTAACATGAGAAAAGGTTTGTTAGTCCAGTATTTTCCTTCACTCTTGGCAAGGAGGCAACTAGGGATTTCTGATGGATCTCTTAAACATTCATCTGACTTGCTTTTTAACCACTTAACTCTTTTGTTCTCCACAACATTGTTTGATAATCCCACAATGCAATACTAAATTGTAAAGTAAGGTCACACAGGAAAACCACACAGGAAAACATCATCTATACTAGTTGTTAGATCATTTGTAGCTTTGCTGAATGGGTGGAGTGAAGCATATACCCTGGAAATTAATCTGAGAACAGGGTCTATAATAAATAACTGGGCAAATTGACAGTTTTTGTTCAAATCACAGTGAGTGGGATTGAGCCCTGTGTCCTAACACAGTATCCCTCTTTCTTTTAGTCTTCTGGTTATATTATTTCTCCATTTTAGGCTGACTACAATATCTCATTTTGCTACCAATGCCATTCTAACTCCACATTAATATCCATAACTTGTCTAGTTCTGGGTTATCGCTGTGTTTATCTGAATCTGAACTCAGTTCAGTGCAGCAGTGGAATCCTGATAGTAGAATTGCATTTTGTGATAACTTAGATTCAATTTTCTTTTACTTGTTCAATGAATTCTGCTGATTTTTTCCTGCTATCAGTAATTCAGGTTTCAGTTTTTTCACTTGCTTGTGTACTTACGACAGAATGTGCTATTTCTCCATTTAATGGTGATTCCATGATTCTTGCAGGTGTCCACATAGACTTGAACTATATCACAGAGAGCAGACTTCATACCATCATACTGGCACATATCATAGATGCAGATCTCTATGAAGTCATCAGGGTTGACTAGACTATGGCACACTTTGAACTTGTCTGATTTTAGAACATTGCACTGTCTTTCAATGACTTGTTTATTCTCAGCAGTGCAAGGAGGCTCATCATCTTCTCTTAAGTCTGGCAAACAACTGCAAGAAAGCACAGACAAAGCTGCTATAAGACAGACTGAAACTGAGAAGTTTCTTTCCAATGAAAAGTAGAAAATGCTGGAGACTCTGATTTCCTTCTCTCAATGGATGAAAGACTGAGCAGAAGTAGACCTGCCTGACAACCCCCATGCTGTGTCTGACACCTATCACTCTCACTGAACTTGACCCTGACTAGAGGACTGACTTCACAGCTTGACCTTGGATCTGTCTCATCACTATAAATTTCTGTGTGGTGACCTGAACTGAGCTAGGCTGACCTTAGCTTCCTTCTGTGGGACTTCCCTGCTTGCCTGCTCGAGTAGAGTGGGATGGACCCTGGCTGCTGAGGCCACAGTTTTTTCAGCTGTGTTGTCACATATGTATGGCTCCCTGTCAGCCAGGGAGCAGCTGGCCCTCACCATTCCCCAGTACCATTATCTTGCTCTGGGTGTTATCAGTGTGAAATAAACAGAGTCTACACTGTGGACTGCCCCAAAGACTCATTCTCCATGTGTGTATGTAGATTGATAGAACAGCTGTGATATTCCTGTGCAGTGGTTTCCTGTGAGAAAGGGTTTCCTGTGGGGATGGCTGTTTTCTGAGCTACAAATTCAAGAAGAGAAAAGTCTGGTATACAGTGCTTATATGTTACAAAGTAGCAGACAGTCAAAACAATTGAAAACAATTCACCGTGTTCCTGAAGCAAGATGGGAGGTATGAAAATTATTTAACATTTACCCCTTATCACTGTCTTCCTCCACTTCCCAGCTATTTCCAAACTGTGGGGCAGTGACAGCTGTACCATTGGTCAAGGACAGATCATCTTCACGATTACCATTGAAATTGCCACACATGCCATGCACCTGCAGATGGAAAAGAACCATATTCTAAGCATGACCTCTTTGCATCAACTTCCCCGATAACTTCTTATTGTTGCCTATGAAATAATGTGACCAAATCACCACCAACAACCAATCCTGTGCCAGACATTTCAGACATTCTGACTGTACCCATGGAGAAACAGAACAGAAATTACAGTAAATCTGTGATTCCCTAGGGCTTCAAGCTGTTTATTTCTCTAAGTTGGAAGTATTCCCCTAGACAGGTAATTTTCTTTAACTACCCCCTTGGAACACAAAGAAACTGTTGTGAATAGAAAAAAAACCAGAAAGGAAAAAAATTACATTTGGTACAATACAGCTACAAAGAAAGATGCAACAGCAAAACACAAGAATAAAAGAAACTAGAAGTAAATGCACAAACCAGCAGTTTTCAGTTTTGAAACAACTCCTGATGTTTGTTAAATCTTACCTGTGAGAAATAAGAGCGTGGGAGGGTGATTTCCAGATGGTGATTGCCATCATATTTCACTATCACACCAAAGTCAGTTTCCACTACTATAAATCTGCCAACATTTCCAATGGACACGCCTTGCAGTCGGTTCTGCACTGGAGTGTAGACTCTCTCGTTGTTCAGCTGGAGAGATGTGTCATTTGTCAGTATGGACATTCTTTCATGAAAACTCACAGTCTATATTCCTAGCGGTGCTGAAAATTTCTCTGTGACAGTTTAAGCTCTTTACATTTCCACCATTGCATACTCCAACTATGGGTGGCAGGAATCAGCCTTTTAGCTGAGGAGGGCTGGGCAGGACTCCTATGCTGTGCCTTTAACAGGGAGCTGGAAAGATCCCTGGTTGTGAACAAGCTCTTTCTCACTCTTGGGGCAGATTCCCTGCCATGGCTCCCCATGTTTTTCTAGGCTGATACATTATAATTTGCTCTCTATAGATGACTGGGTTGATAAAAACTGTTAAAGTGGGGAGTCTCATATTTTAATTCAGGCAACAATTCCCCAGTCTGAAGACCCTGGGTTTAATCTCTAAGATAAGGACAATAGGTCCATAAACCCAAACCAGAAGCCTTGGGAACTAGTGAGAAATTTCCTCATGACATCCACTTTATGGGGGTGCCCACAATTGTTAAGCATATGCATATATGTTCCTTAGGACATATATGAAGATCCTTTTTCCTACAGCTATTCTAAGCGAGCTAATTTTAAGATATTTTTTTCCAGAAAAAAGAGCCACTTTTTTCTGGAAAAAAACACCACTTACCAGGATTCCTTGGTTTTTCTGAAGGGTGATTCGTACACCATACACATCTATGTAGACTTCTTTCAGGTATGTGGCCCCTCTTAGTCCTCTGTCTTCATTCTTGCCAAGTATGGTTATAGGAATGACATTGGTGGCAGTGTTGACAACCTCAACCAAAGTGTAGGTGCAGGTTCCCACAAAAGTGTACTTCATTCCATCAAAAGTGAAATAATGGGGATCTCCTACCACTTGACATATTGCTTGACCTGAAGGCAAAAAAAATAATCTAAGAGTTTTGTACCGGATTTCACCATGGACACAGGTGACCAAAGCAGTTTGCATTAGTATAGCAACCTCATCCTGATCCTTATTATATGGGCAAACTTTCAGAGAGGCATCTCAGGTTCATGCCAATGACATTTATTTATAAATAAGGAGTTTCCAGAAAGCATCTCTTAAATTTAATTTGCAAATTGTATACAAAAGGACAACTTGGCAGCAAATGAACTTCTTTATATGCTTCTATATGCTGTTGTAGCTATGTTTTATAGTTTAGTTGAGAGTAATACAAACCTTTTCTACTTATCTATATAAAAATGCATAATTAACTGTATAAATACAGATGTAAACAAAGTAAATAAAATTGCATCTATATACATCAATACATAATGCACTTGTCATTACGCAGGCCCACAGAATACAATTCTCACAGAAATGCAACCAAATTTAAAGCTTGCAGCACTGGTGATGTGGGACTTGAATTTTCATTATCAGGACAAATAGAATCCAAGCAACCTTGCAAACTTTTGGGCAGCATCAGTTTTTGCTGATATCCACTACAACAGGAGGGCATCTGTGCTTGCATGACAGAACATCATGCATTTTCATCTCTTAACACTGGCAGCAGTCAGTTGGGACTTTTTACCATCCCATATGAAAAGATATTTATAATAAAGCTAGAAGAAGAAGAGGATCTACTGATGGAATTGACATTGGGGTGGTTTTCAGGCAGGACTCACCATTGGAATGACAGCCCAGCACACCATCCTGAATACTGCACTCCTCTTGGACCCCACACTCCCAGGATATGCACTCAATGGTGTTATTTGCCCTGCAGGTGCAGCGCTTATTGCAGGGGTAATGAGGGAACCAGCTTTCATTCAGCTACATGGGAAAAAAAAGGTGTAGAAGTATATATTGTAAGATAAGTAGGAAGGTAAAACCATAGGTGACAATCAAACTATTAGTATTTAAATGTTCATGATATATAATCATTTGGGCAATTGTAGCCATGTAGTTTATGGACCAAGAAAGCTGGCAAAGTAAGCCTATTTTGAAATTATTAATGGTGTAAATATGAATTGGGTAGTATTATTAACATGGTTTTTCCCTCACAGTGGCAAAGAATGAGACCCCCTGTTTTTGGATTTTTCCTTTTTTTCTTTAAATATCTGATGTAACTTGCCTGGTGATACTGGTTTTTTTCATCAACACAACCACAGTTGCTTTCTGTCACACATTTGTCTCCACTCAAAACATAGCCTTCCTTACAGAAGCAACCTTCCACTGGCAAAGAACTGCAGGAATCAACTGCTGACATGTTCAAACAGGTGGAGGGACACCTAGTACCACAGCTCTTGTAGATGCTGCCTCCAGGACAGGACATTGCTAAATAAAGAGAAAAGAAATGATCACTCAAAAGGGCAAAATCATAATAAAGTTCTTCCTGATGCTTTCACTGTTTGCTCCTGAAAATATACAAAATGGCTGTTAGAAAGTCTGACAGGAGAGTGCTAAGTAAAAACCTTTTTCTGCTGATTTAAAGGCATAAACTGACCCAGTTATGGGAATAGAAGAATATTTTCCCATACCAGCTGGTATGTCCCCATTACTGTAGTTACTATTTGAGCATCTGCTATATATTCCAAAATAGAACTAAAAATCACATTCTATGTTTCACTGATACTCCTTGAGAGCAATATACTTTCACACCCCTCCTGCTTATGGTAGAATTGGGCTTCTATTGCTTAAAACGTGGTCCCCAGGGATAATGTTACATTTTACAGAAATCCTGTAGTATTTGTCCATTTCTGTTGTCTAAAAAAACACAGAAAAACATGGGTTTGGCTGGATTCTGTTGTAAATCACTACATATGATTCTCATTTATTTCTGTCCTTACAACAGGATCTCTGAGTCCTGTCAGACAATTAATTACAGCTGACATCTCCAGTCATCTAGCCAGACTTTCTTCCCTTGGTCAGGACTTTAACTGCATTTTTATTTGCATCACTGATGAAGAGAGCACTTGAGAGTCAATCTTTCTAGTGTTACTGAGTTTTCTCTATTACTACAATGAAGCCATAGATATTTAGGTCCTGGCCTATAGCCTCAGACTATGGAGTCTGGATGTCCCCAGCTTTAATTTAATTTGGAGGGTTAAACACTCATTTCTTGTTCTATCTTCTTTTTATATAAAAATTCTCTGTGCTCTGTCCTTCTGTCCTCTTAGGGCTGACTTACTGGGTGCTTTATCACAGTAATTCTTTTTCCAAACTGACCAGCTCCTAGAACCTATCCATTTTTTTATGGTTTAGTTCAAATGCAGAGCTAATTGTTGATCACACCAAAAAAAAAAAAAAAAAAAAAAGAAAGAAAAAGAAAAAAGGTGCAGATCTGCAGAAGGTAATCCAGTGGTAACTGGTATAATAAAAATTAGTGTAAGGCAAAAAAGCATAAAGAACAATTACGGTTTATTTAAGTATGATTTAAAAGACCTTTAGAGGACCTTTTTTTCTCTCCAGGTGTGTGGTTTATGGACTTAAATGCCCTTTAGAAAATGTTGCCCAGAAAAATTGGGGATGCCGCCTTCTTGGAATTATTCAAGGTTGGATGGGGCTTTGAGAAAGCTGTTTTAATGGAGGGCATCCCTGCCCATGGCAGGAGGGTTGGAACTATATGATGTTTAAGGTCCTTCCCAACCCAAACCATTCTATGATTCTATGACTGTATGTCTGAAAAGCAGAAACCTGTCCAGTGTTGCTTAGAATCAGCATCAGTGGAACCCCTGGAAAGCTTTATTCTAAGAAATATGAGTTCATTATATTAAATTTGCCATAAATTCATTGTGAAGAGAATTAATTGAGACCTGACACTACTTAATTTCTTTGCTTTAGAGAGAAATAAAGCACTTCCTAGAAACAGCTGCTTTTCAAGGTCTCTTTTTTTTTTAAAGGTCTCTTTTCTTTTTCACCAAAGGCCATTGATAAGCATGTTTTATGGAGGACTACCAGCTCCACTTACATTGAAGATGGTAGATTTTCACTGAAGGAAAGGAACTTATTTCTTCAATGCAGAACTCACATAAGACACAGTTGAATGTAATCAGATTTTTCCAAGAAACTAATAGCAAATTATAAATATTATAAAACTTAAAGGATTTAATACGCATGTATCCTAAAGTTCTCTAAATTAGTGGCTTGTACGAATCCTGGAATGGTTCTGAATCTGAAGCAGGCTCAAGACATTATAAGAGAGAGACTATGTTCAGAACATTACGTAAAATGAAATAACATGCATGGAGAAGGGAGAGGACAACGAAGTTAAAATTCAGAATATATTTTTATATCAAAACACTCACGGCAAAGAGTAGCATTCCTCCACTCTATGCATATCCCAGCATTGACACACGACTCAGCATAGGCCTGCAGTCCATAGCATAAGGATGTTGCCTGTCCCCCAGTGAAACACATGTCATAAACACAGTTTTCAAAGAAATTCTGTGGAGGCACCTTGCTGTGACAGTCCTTGAAGATTCCTGTATAAATCAAGGAAGACATATAAAAGGATAGAAACAACCCACTGGAATGTTAAAACTGACCACCATGTATTTTCTGTCACAGCAAACACATTGTAGGTGTTCCAGGCTGTGTTAAGTTAATCTAGTACTTGAAATAGAGACACAATGCATATTGTAAGATTGGGCTCTCTGGATCAGGTTTTCTTCCTTTTGCAAGGTTGATACAGCATAACTTAAATAAATTAGCATTAGTGCCTAGGGAAACCACTAATTCTGTGCAACTGCAGGGAACACATAGAGAATTTCAGATAAAGTGTCTGTAATACACACACTGACTGTCCGTCTGAGCTGCTTCTCTAGCAAGCAGAGTACAAGCCACTATAACACAAAGAGCAGCTATGGTTCTCTGATAAAATTCATGGACACATTGGCATTGTCTGAACAGATGGTACATTCTAGCCAGGCAACTATGGGTTTTACGTTGGCCATTCACACCAGAGGCTTTATATGCTTCCAATATAAGCTCAGAAAAAGAGACTATAGAGAAGGGACAAAACAAGCTAGACCATGCTCCAGCACATGGCTCACAGAGATCTACCAACACACTACCTGTTGGATCTGTGATCATGCCACATGCTGTGTTTTTCTTTGCTTCACTTTCCAACACAGGATCACATTGCTCTTCTTTCCCACCACTGGAGCATCTGGGGGAAGCAAGCAAACCAAACATGTGTTTCACATTTCTTACTATCATATTATCAGTGGAAAATTAATAAATCACTACCCTGCACAAAAGAGCACATTTTATTTCTGTCACAAGACTTTATCCAGCTTCTTTGAAAAGCTGATGTCAGCCCTCTCACTGAATGGGCTCCTTTTTTGATCTCTTCTGGGTGATTCAAAGGCTTATTCTTAGCTGGAAAAAAAGGAGCTATGGGATCCAAACAGTTATGGTTTCCAGTCAAGGAACTGGACTGATGTACCATCCCCCCTCCTACTCAACAAACAGCTCCTACTTTGGAAAATGAGGCTTAAAGAACACAAGCCCTCTTTTCACTGGTTTATGTAAAAGTCCAGCTCCCTACTTCTAATGGGCAGCTGCAAGATGTAGAATGGTACTGGGGAAAAAGCCAGCAAGTAGATGGATGTTTGATTGTAAGAGTTGGTACAGCAAATGCCACATGATGGAATGATTTTACATACATGGTGTTATTCTCAGGCACCAGCCAGCTTTCTCCAAGATCAGTGGAATCACTTGCAATGTCACCATTGGACTTGATATTATCATCATTTGGATCACCATTATAATTACCTGTGGGGGTAAAAAGAGATTTATGGGACACATGAAGTTCAAACCTGTAGAAAAAACCTAGGTTTCAGGTTGCAAAATAAATTCAAATGAGAGAATTTTAATTCTAGGGAGAATATGCATGTAACATCAATCTGTACTGAGCAAAATAAGAGGATAATTGTGTTTTGATTACTGACAAGAGCTGCTGCTCAGACATTTGAGGCAGGAAGTCTGTAAGTTGCTATGTAACTAGATTACGTCCAAGAAAAAATTTATTTAAAAAACCCTACTCATTTTCTTGCATCCTACATGTAGAATGTTGGACTAAAAATTAAGCAGTGCTATTTGCACCATTATATTCTTAGGCAGATTTCCTGCATTGAAAGTGTGAAAAACCCATGAAGAGATAATTGAACTAGAAAACTCCAGATGATCCAAACCAAATAATCAGAAACTCACAACACAAACTACTCTTGTAATTTCTACATGCTAAGAAAAAAAATTTTAAGTAATCAACCACGACCACTTACCACAGAGGCCACAGAGCAGACCACTGAAATTAGAGGGCACAGAGACTTCTGCAAAGTGATTTCCATCATATCTCACCCACAGTCCAAAGTCAGTTTCCAAAAGAACATATCCACCACTGCTTTGAATACTGATCTTCTTTTCAATAAATACAGGCAAGGTCATTCTGTGACCATTCACCTGTACAGCAAATTGTGAAAGTCAGTGTATGGCTCTTGGGACTCCTACAACTACCAGCAGCTAATACAGATTGCTGAAAGATAGATTCTTGTGCATAGGGGAACTGGAACTGATTAAAGAACATCTGAGCAAGTTTGTTGGAGATCTCATTACAAGAGGTATATATAATTAATAAAAAGTTAAGTTTTGTCAGAAACTCTACAGTGATAATAATTATTGCATGTCAGTTAAAAATTATATATGTCTATTAAATAGTATTTTCTTACATTCACTTTCTTGTTTTTCAGCAGAGAAATCTGATTTCCATAGACTTCCACATGCACTGACTTCACATAAGAGACTTTGGTGTTGGCTCCTCTGTGCTCATTTGTTGTAGACACATCAAAGTATGGAAGACTCTCTGAGGCAGTGCACACTTTGGAGAGGGTGTAAGTGCAATTTCCCATGAAATTATGGACTTTGTGGTCAAAAGTGTTGTAATGTGGGTCTCCAGAGGCACTGCAGGAAGCACGACCTGTGAAGAAGGATAAAGTCATACTCAGTCTTCACCAGACTTTTGCAGCTGCTAGGATCCCAGATTGTTTGTTTAATGTTGTATTTGTTGCTCAGATGTAACAGTGATGACATCACTCCACAGACTCCAAAGGCCAACCCAGCCTTCTGTCTTAGGACCCACAAAGAATCTATGCTGGCATATCTGAAATCTATGCTAGAGGTGGATGAAGAAAGTTGGGTAAAAGGCATGATTAAGACATTGTTATATAAAGGGAAGCAGAGTTTTTAGTGCTACATCTAAAAGGCTTTTTCTGATTAAATAGGAAGAATTAAATCAGAAACAATACAGAGCGGATTAGAAAGAACAGACTGCTGCACTATCAGCTGCTCGTTGGCCGCTTCCACGTTGAAGTAGGGCAGGGAGCTGTTGCTGTCACACAGCTTGGAGAGGGTGTAGGTGCAGGTGCCCATGAAATTGTGTAACTGCTTGTCAAATGTGTGGTAGTGAGGGTCTCCTTCCACCACACAGGTGCCTGACAGTGGAAAGACCAGAGGAAACTTTCAGTTGAGCACCTCCTACTGCCTCTCCTCCCCAGTTCACTTTGCTCCAACAGTATCTAGTGCATGACTGGTCTATTGCCTTTCTGGACAAGCAGAGGTATTCTAGATCTGTATCAGGATAGTATTAATTTTTCCAGACATACTGTTCAAAGCTACTGAAACAGCCTATTGCTGGAAGCACAGCTGTCCCACACATACCCTTAAAAGGGGAAGAGGATTCAGTGCATGTCTAATTATTGAGGGAGACTGAAATACATCAAATAAGAGCCCTTAAATGCAAATGCACCATGTTCCCAGTCTGGGTTTTGGAGAGGACTCAGAAGTCTAGGAATAATAGCAGTACCTGAGGTCATTCCAGGTGTTGTTGTTGGTCTTGGTGTTGACGGTGTTGTAATGTTAGGCAGCAGAGTAGGGGGTGTAGTAGGAAGTGAGCCTATGGAGAGACACAGGAAGAAGTGGCAAGTGTCAACATGGGCCTCTGTTGTAAGCAGCTAATCCAGCCTTCCCCTAAAAGCAGACACACGGACCTGAGAGACCCAGGGCAGGGATGGCCCTGTTGTATCTCGGCAAAAATGCTACCACCAGCAGCAAAGCTGGGAGATAGGAGGAGGCACGCCCTCCTTTGGTACAGACACTCCACCCCGTGTCATGGGCCTTGGAAGAAGCAAAATGCAAAGTTTCAACAAGCAGAATCAGAAGGGGATGGGAGGTGGCAGTACTCAAGGTGGGTGTGGGTCTGGTTGGTGAGGTGGTGAGTACAGGCTGCATTGTGGTGCCTGGCACAGCTCTCATGGGTGTTGGTGTCAAAGGACCTAGCACGAGGGAGAGTTAGAAGAGATGTGCACCAACAGGGGAGTTTGGTTGCAGGCACCTCGTCCACTCATCACAAACAGCCAAAAAGCTTGACCATAAAGGCTCAGGATGCCCAGGACAGAGACAGAACAGTGACTCCACATCAAAAACTCTTCCACCAGCAGAGATAGAATGAAGGAAGAGACAGACATGCCCCATGGTGATGGACATGGAGGAAACAAAATGAACACTTCTAAGGAGCAGTAGGAGACAGGGATGAAACATGGCAGTACCTGAGCTTGGAGTGGGTGTGGTTGGTGAGCTGGTGAGTACAGGCTGTGTTGTGGTACCTGGCAAGGGGACCGTGGGTGTTGGTGTCGATGGACCTAGCGCAAGAGAGAGTTAGAGAGATGTGCACCAACAAGGGAGTTTTGTTGCAGACAGCTGGTTCCCTCACCCTTCTGAAGTACCCAACACCATGACCAGGCATAGCCAGGACAGGGATTGAAGAGTGTCATCTCAGGCAGAGCTGTCCCACTCCATGGCTCTGCCACCAGTTTAGCTGGGTCACACCAGCAGTTAAGGCATTTCTGTACCTGCGGCCAGAGTCTTGTCCGTGCGCCTTATAACATGTGAACTAAAAGAGTGACTGCAGGCATTGCCAGTGCCCCAACCTCCCAGAGGAGAGTAGACTTGGGCACAAGGTGCATCAGTGCCCAAAGACAACCTGTGCTCCTGCCTCTAGCACAGCTGTGCCTCTAGCACAGCCTGCCACCTTGGTCAGTGACATGTCTCAAGCTGCCGTTCCCAAAGCCAAGCCTTGTACCTGGACAGGCTCCCTGTACAACGGAGAGATCATCCAATGCTACGTTGCTCCGCACATCTTCACCCCATTCTCCCTCCAGCAGGATCTAAGGGAAGGAATGGTTCCCAGCATTAGCTCCAGCTGCTTGTGTGAAGAGCCATTCGAAAGCATGGTTCCGCTGAGGTGACGCTGAGAGCCTGTGGCCTTACCAGCATGTTTCCTGTGGTGTGCACTGTGACTTCTCCCAAGTGCCACTCGTCTCCATGGTTCCCAACTTCTTCCCAGACCATCACTTGCTCCTCACCCTTCTGCACGTACACCCGCAGGGCCATGGTTTGAGCAGTTCCGTACATGTGGTACCAGAAGCGGAAGCAGAGGGTTCCTTCCCAGCTGCACACCGGACTGAGCAGGTGAGCCACAAAACCGGCGAGAGTATCAGCCCTCCCTTGCAGGAAGATGTAGTAGCCATCTGAAACAAAGCACGAGCCACGCTGTCACAGATGCATCTGAGCTACCCAAAGCAGCCTGGGACAGCCCAAGCACAGCCCTGGGAGCACCCCAACTGCAGTTTCAGGCAGGCAGAAGGAGGGGAGAGCAAACACAGTTCCTTCACAAGCTACAACCCTCCCCAGAACGATATGAATGTGCTCTCAGGGCCACGGCAGATGAATGCTTTGGACTGGGACATGGCAACACGTCCACAGTATTGTCACAGTCCTCACATGGCTCTGCAGACTTGGAGAACCCTCATCTTTGCCTTCTGGAAAAGGCAGGATCTCATAACAGAGTCACAGACTCATTTGTCTTCCCAAGAGACCAGCAGGTCATCAAGCTGTGCTTTGCATTCTCCCCTGCATGGCAGGCCCTTGCTTGCTCTGGGGGCAGCACAAGCCGATTGCCAGGGCTGGAAATCCTCCCAGAGGAATCCACTGACCCTCAGGGACTCTGGACAAAGTGCTCTGGAGGAAGGCCAGCAAAGACGTGATCCGTGTTTGGTGTCAGAAGTTTGTTGCCATCTTTGTGGGGATGCCCCTCAGCCCGTGTCCTGGTTGCTGTTCCTACCTCCTGTTGTGTGGTCAGAGGATGGGCCAGTATTTGGCGTGGGCGTAGGGCCTTTGTTCCTTATCCAGTCAATGCTGCTGTAATCTGCCTGGACCCACCCACAGAAGTCCTCTTCAAATGTGCAGGCAAAATTGCAGTCTGTTGGTGGAGCTGAACATGGGGCAGAAAGAGAAGCAGAGGTTTTAGAGTGAGGGTGGGGCCAACTTTTCCCCATCAGCACCAGTAATCAGGTACATCCGTGCACATCCAGGGCATGCCTGTGGACAGGCAAGGGTGGCCAGCCAAGGGGGAAGAGGTTAGCACAGCCCCTAAAAACCTCAGATGTGAGACAGCAGTACCTGTGCTCGTTCCAGGTGACGGTGATGTTGTTGTATGTGGAGGTGGTGTTGTAGTGCCTGGAAAGGGAGGCAAGGTTGTAGGAGCAGGTGAATGAAAGAG
The DNA here is from genome assembly GCF_023055355.1 of Agelaius tricolor. Classification (NCBI taxonomy): domain Eukaryota; kingdom Metazoa; phylum Chordata; class Aves; order Passeriformes; family Icteridae; genus Agelaius; species Agelaius tricolor. The sequence continues at coordinate 14,777,940 of NW_027269272.1, forward strand.
AGTGAAACACAAGTGGAAGAGCTATGTTTGATAACGGAGATTTGCTCCCAAATGGGGATGCTGCACACTTCCCATAACACCCCCCACACCAGTGCAAACAAAGTGCAGGACAGGGTTTCCACCTGTCCAGAAGAGTCTCCTCACGCAAGGGCTGGCCCACCAGAGTGGCTAGTTATGTGATATATGGGGAAATCTCTGCCCCAAGACCTGCCCCCAGAACTGCCCCACTCCTTGTCCCTGAGATTCAAGGAAATCAGAGGTTGGTCAACAGAAGGCTTACCACAGACAGTGCCAGCACTCCAGTCTCCCAGAGCAACACCCGCCTCAGCACAGGCTGCAGCATAGGCCCCCAGGTCATTGCAGAGCTGCTCCGTGCTGCCACCCGTGGCACACTGGTCATAGACACAGCTCTCAAAGTATGTCTTGGGTGGCAGAACTGCATGGCATGGCTGGAATGGGCCACCGAGGTGTGTGAGGATTGAACACTGCTGCTTAGCTGCCTCCTCTTCAGCAGGCGAGCAGGATGCGGGTGGGCTGATGGCTGGGTCACACCTACAAAGCAGACAAACAGCCCTGAGTTCCCTGCAGCTTGCTGACAGCAGCCACTGCATTTCCTGACCTCCTCCTCAGCCAGAACCTCAGCTTCTGCAGTCCAGATCCCTCACTAAGAGTGGCACTCATGGCCGTCACTGGAAAGGGTGGAACACATGGCCCACAGGCACCATTGCCCTTCCTGCTTTCAGGGAGGGCAATGGTGGACAGAAACAGCCCGCTGAGGCAGTTGCCATCCAAGCAGCTTAGGAAAACAATTCTGACAAGGCTCAGCCCACCCTCCAAAGGGTCAGGAAGCGGCCTCTTCTCCCTTGCCCCACACTTGCCATCACCAGCCCTCCCTCCTGATGTCCCTCAGAGCTCCCCTCTCCCACACTCCCTTCTGTGGTTCATGTGCATGGTGGAACAAGGACTCACGGCCACTCATCGTCCGGCACCATCCAGCTGGTTCCAAAGTCGTTGAAGTCCGGTACAACCACCCCATCGGGTCGCATGAAGTCATCCTGCTGGCTGCCAGTGTACGTCCCGCACAGCCCACAGAGTTTGCCCTTGTGCTTCTCAGACACCTTCACTAGGAGCTCGTGGTCCCCATTGAACTGCAGCTGCAGGCCCAGCTTGGTAGAAACCCGCACGTAGGAGCCGCTCAGGGAAATGGTGATGCCGGGGGCAGGAGAAGCAGGCAGGGAGACCAGGGCACCGTTGATCTGGAGAAGGGGAACACAGGGAGACAGAAGCATTAAGAGGTGCCCTCCACTGAGAGGTCACTGTTCCTCACCGGGTCGGTGCCAGTGCCAGTGCGCCAGAAGCACTGCTGGCATGAGAAACGCTGCCCAGGCCTACGAGGGCAGCAGCAACGGGACCAATGGCACACTGAAAGCTCAGGAGAGCAAGCAAGAATCTGTGTCTGCATGAGCCACCATATGTGGCCCCATTCAGAGCTCTCCCCTGATGTTCTGTGAGCACGCTGCAGGCTCAGGGAACAGCAAGCTCTCCCTGGGGACAGTGGGATATTTTAAGAGTGTCCAGTGTGTCTGTTGTTCCCAGGTACCAAAGTGAGAGGCTTACGTAGACTGCCTTGTGCTCGCGCAGTGCAATGTGGAGGCCTTTGAGGGACAGTGCCACAGAGTTCAGAGCTGTCCAGCTCTGGCTGCCACGGTGTTTGTTGCGGGTGGTGACGGTGAAGCCAACAGAGGAGTTGTCACAGCCCGTCACCACTGTGTAGTTGCAGGAGCCCTGGAAGTGGTGGAGCTTCCCATCAAAGGTGCTGTAATGTGGGTCACCGTAGATGTGGCAGACGGCAGTGCTGGCTGGGTAACAGCCCCTCTGGCCATCCTGGATCTTGCAGACCTCGTCCTCGCCACAGGACAGGGCAGAGCAAACCATCTGGCCTTTGCCTTCACACCGGCACCGGCGAGTGCAGTTCTCATTCACGAAGGATTCCCCTTGCTGCGGGCAGAGAAACACCAAACCTCAGTGTGTGAGGCAGGAAAGTGCAGGCAGAGGCGTTGGCCTGGCAGGGGTCTGCAAAGCAGGGCAGGGTTTTCACTCACAGTATAGTAGTTGCCCTCAAAGTGGCAGCCGCAGTTGGCCTCGGGCACACAGGTGTCTCCGCTCAGGAGGAAGCCAGAGCTACACGCACAGCCCTCCACACAAGGCTTGGAGCAGTTCTCTGGGGCTTGTTGGTCAACACAGGTGGCAGGACAGCCAGTCATGCAGGGGTCATAGTAGCTGTTAGGAGGACACTGCAGGGCTGCAAGGGGAAGGGGAAAATTAGGACCAGCAAGACTTCAACCATGGAGAGCCTTGAGGGAAGGGAAAGATCTAAGAGACACATTGGCCACAGGTTCAGAGCAGAGGGTGTGGCCCATTTTCCTTTCTGGCAATGGCAAGGCAGGTACTCACGGCAGAAGGTAGCATTCCTCCAGGGAAGAAGAGTCACACCAGCTGCCTGGCACGCGTCAGCATAGGCCTCCAGAGCAGCACACAGGAACTCCTGGCCACCATTCAGGGCACACAGGTCGTACAAGCAGGTGTCAAAGTAGTCCTGGGGGTTGATGACACCATGGCAGTTCTCAAAAGAGCTAGGCCTGGTGGTCAGGAGGCCACAGAACTGCTCGGAGCGGTAGAGCTTCTCCTCTTCTGCACTGCAGGGTGGGGAGGGCACAGGGACCCCGCAGGAGGGGTCACTGTCTGGCACCTGCCAGCTCTCCCCCAGAGCATTGGAGTCTGCGGCTTGCTGCCCGTTGGGCATCATGTACTCATCATCTCTGCGGTTGTTGAAGTTGCCACACATGCCACAGGTCAGGTTGAAGTAGGTGGTGGGCACCTTCACCTCCACCGAGTGGTCAGCGTCGTAGGACACTCTGAGGCTGAAGTCTGTCTCCAGGACGATGTAGCGACCGCTCTTGCTCACCGTGATGGCCCCTCCTGCTGCGCTCACCGGCAGCGTCTGGCGCACGTTGTTCACCTACGGCACACACACCACAGTGGGCCCTGGGCCTGTTCCCAGCCTCCCTGGCTGCTCCTGCCCTGCCAAAGCAGCTGCCAGCCCAGGCACAGCAAACAGCTGCCTGGGATGTCCCCACACCCCAACAGCCCTGCGGCTCACAGAGCTGTGTGCTGGGCTCTGCACTGTGCTCAGCATGCCCCAGGTTCCCCATTTGACTCTCCCTCATCAAGCCCATCCCAAAAGGGGAAAAAAATGCGACCCGGTGTCTTCAGGGAAACCCACCCATTCCTGGGACTTTTGGTACTCGCCAGGCCCTGCCAGCAGTAACCAGCCCTGCCCTGCAGCTGCACCACGCTCATTGCAGCCTCACTGCCTACCAGCACGTGGCTCGTCTGCTGCTTGACGATGACGATGCGCTGTCCATACACCTCAACCACCACTTCACGCACGTAGGACACCCGGGTGTTGCCACGGTGCTCGTTCTTGGCCTCCACGTTGAAGTAGGGCAGGGAAGTGGTGTTGGAGCACACTTTGGCCAGGGTGTAGGTGCAGTTGCCCATGAAGTTGTGCGTCACCTTGTCAAAGGTTTGGTAGTGGGGGTCCCCGTGGACATGGCAGATGCCATAGGAGTGTTCAAGGCACGCAGGTTTCCCGTTCTGCACCCCGCAGTACTGGCCCGCAGGGCAGGAGGCATTGAAGCACTGCACTTTGCTTCCCCGTGCGGGACAGGTGCACTTGGAGGAGCAGGTGTTGTCCGTCCAGAACTCAGAGCCCACGGGGTAGTGCTGCCCGTTGTGCCAGCACCCGCACTGCTGGCTGGGCACACAGCGGTCGTTGTAGAGCAGGTACCCACTGTCACACACACAGCCCTCCACGCACGGCAGGCTGCAGTGGTAGGGAGCTGTTGGGTCAACACAGGTGGCAGGGCAGGCTGCAGCACAGGGCTCGTAGTGACTGTTGGCCGGACAAGCGATCGCTGCAGAGACAGATGACCCACCAAATTACTTGGGGAACAGAACACCTCTTTCTACTGAATATCCCCCTTTGAAAAAGTTGCTCGATCTCTATTTTCTCCTTGGTGTCTTTGGCTCTACATGTGTTCTCAGCCCTACCCAATCAAAATGAAACAGAAAATGGTGCCTCTAATACTGATATCTACCTTTACATGCCCACAGCTCAACGGGAGAATAGTTCTTATTCCCCAGCTCACTCTTCCAATCCAGTCCTGTGTTTTCCTGAGAGTACCAGCCCCAGGTCCCATGTCTGGACTTACGGCAGAAGGTTGCATTCCTCCACACAGGTATCTGGACACCGAGTGACTGGCAGGCATCTGCATAGGACTGCAGGCTCTTGCACAGGGTTTCATGGTCCAGCCCCAGCTCACACAGGTCATAGCTGCAGGTGTCAAAGTAGCTGCTGGGGCTCAGCACTGCATGGCACACATGAAACGGGCCACTGGTGTCATTGAGGAGCCCACAGAAGTGGCTGCTGCCGATGAGTTGCTTGTCGGTCTCATTGCAGGCTGGGGTGGGCAGAGGTCCGGCTGAGCAGCTGTGGACAGACAGGCAGAAGGGCCCCTGGGTCATTTGTGGACTTCTCCTGGTGCCTCCTCCTCCTGCCCTTGCCCAGTGTGTCCCCAGGCCTACTGGGGGCCATACTCACCTGCTGTTGTTGGACACTTCCCAGCTGTTGCCCAGGCTGGTGGAGTCTGGCTCCATGGTCCCTTCTGGGTTCTGGAAGTCATCTGCTGCTATCCCGTTGTAGTTACCACACATGCCACAAACCTTCTGCCCAAAGGCGCTTGGAAGCGTCACCTCCACCCGATGCTTCCCATCAAACTTGACTCTCAAGCCAAAGTCTGTCATGACCATGGTGTAGAACCCGCTGGACAAGACCTCCACGCCCTCGGATGGGCTGCAAGGCAGGATCTCTTCCACTCCATTGACCTGGAAGGACAGGAACCCCGACCAGATTGGAGCAGCCCATTTGGCACAGTTCTCTCTGCTCACACAACCCCACAGCATCTCCCCCTCAGGCTCACCGTCACCACTCCGCCCTGTCCCAGCCTTATCCGCTGGTCAGCCACATCAACGTCCACGTATCGCACATAGGACACACGGGTGTTGCCTCCCCTGTGCTCGTTGGCCGCTTCCACGTTGAAGTAGGGCAGGGAGCTGTTGCTGTCACACAGCTTGGAGAGGGTGTAGGTGCAGGTGCCCATGAAATTGTGTAACTGCTTGTCAAATGTGTGGTAGTGAGGGTCTCCTTCCACCACACAGGTGCCTGACAGTGGAAAGACCAGAGGAAACTTTCAGTTGAGCACCTCCTACTGCCTCTTCTCCCCAGTTCACTTTGCTCAAACAGTGTCTAGTGCATGACTGGTCTATTGCCTTTCTGGACAAGCAGAGGTATTCTAGATCTGTATCAGGATAGTATTAGTTTTCCAGATATACTGTTCAAAGCTACTGAAACGTTCTATTGCTGGAAGCGCAGCTGTCCCACACATACCTGTAGAAGGGGAAGAGGATTCAGTGCATGTCTAATTATTGAGGGAGACTGAAATACATCAAATAAGAGCCCTTAAATGCAAATGCACCATGTTCCCAGTCTGGGTTTTGGAGAGGACTCAGAAGTCTAGGAATAATAGCAGTACCTGAGGTCGTTCCAGGTGTTGTTGTTGGTCTTGGTGTTGATGGTGTTGTAACGTTAGGCAGCAGAGTAGGGGGTGTAGTAGGAAGTGGGCCTATGGAGAGACACAGGAAGAAGTGGCAAGTGTCAACATGGGCCTCTGTTGTAAGCAGCTAATCCAGCCTTCCCCTAAAAGCAGACACACGGACCCGAGAGACCCAGGGCAGGGATGGCCCTGTTGTATCTCGGCAAAAATGCTACCACCAGCAGCAAAGCTGGGAGATAGGAGGAGGCACGCCCTCCTTTGGTACAGACACTCCATCCCATGTCATGGGCCTTGGAGGAAGCAAAATGCAAAGTTTCAACAAGCAGAATCAGAAGGGGATGGGAGGTGGCAGTACTCAAGGTGGGTGTGGGTCTGGTTGGTGAGGTGGTGAGTACAGGCTGCATTGTGGTGCCTGGCACAGCTCTCATGGGTGTTGGTGTCAAAGGACCTAGCACGAGGGAGAGTTAGAAGAGATGTGCACCAACAGGGGAGTTTGGTTGCAGGCACCTCGTCCACTCATCACAAACAGCCAAAAAGCTTGACCAGAGAGGCTCAGGATGCCCAGGACAGAGACAGAATAGCGATTCCACATCAAAAACTCTTCCACCAGCAGAGATAGAATGAAGGAAGAGACAGACATGCCCCATGGTGATGGACATGGAGGAAACAAAATGAACACTTTTAAGGAGCAGTAGGAGACAGGGATGAAACATGGCAGTACCTGAGCTTGGAGTGGGTGTGGTTGGTGAGCTGGTGAGTACAGGCTGTGTTGTGGTACCTGGCAAGGGGACCGTGGGTGTTGGTGTCGATGGACCTAGCGCAAGAGAGAGTTAGAGAGATGTGCACCAACAAGGGAGTTTTGTTGCAGACAGCTGGTTCCCTCACCCTTCTGAAGTACCCAACACCATGACCAGGCATAGCCAGGACAGGGATTGAAGAGTGTCATCTCAGGCAGAGCTGTCCCACTCCATGGCTCTGCCACCAGTTTAGCTGGGTCACACCAGCAGTTAAGGCATTTCTGTACCTGCGGCCAGAGTCTTGTCCGTGCGCCTTGTAACATGTGAACTAAAAGAGTGACTGCAGGCATTGCCAGTGCCCCAACCTCCCAGAGGAGAGTAGACTTGGGCACAAGGTGCATCAGTGCCCAAAGACAACCTGTGCTCCTGCCTCTAGCACAGCTGTGCCTCTAGCACAGCCTGCCACCTTGGTCAGTGACATGTCTCAAGCTGCCGTTCCCAAAGCCAAGCCTTGTACCTGGACAGGCTCCCTGTACAACGGAGAGATCATCCAATGCTACGTTGCTCCGCACATCTTCACCCCATTCTCCCTCCAGCAGGATCTAAGGGAAGGAATGGTTCCCAGCATTAGCTCCAGCTGCTTGTGTGAAGAGCCATTCGAAAGCATGGTTCCGCTGAGGTGACGCTGAGAGCCTGTGGCCTTACCAGCATGTTTCCTGTGGTGTGCACTGTGACTTCTCCCAAGTGCCACTCGTCTCCATGGTTCCCAACTTCTTCCCAGACCATCACTTGCTCCTCACCCTTCTGCACGTACACCCGCAGGGCCATGGTTTGAGCAGTTCCGTACATGTGGTACCAGAAGCGGAAGCAGAGGGTTCCTTCCCAGCTGCACACCGGACTGAGCAGGTGAGCCACAAAACCGGCGAGAGTATCAGCCCTCCCTTGCAGGAAGATGTAGTAGCCATCTGAAACAAAGCACGAGCCACGCTGTCACAGATGCATCTGAGCTACCCAAAGCAGCCTGGGACAGCCCAAGCACAGCCCTGGGAGCACCCCAACTGCAGTTTCAGGCAGGCAGAAGGAGGGGAGAGCAAACACAGTTCCTTCACAAGCTACAACCCTCCCCAGAACGATATGAATGTGCTCTCAGGGCCACGGCAGATGAATGCTTTGGACTGGGACATGGCAACACGTCCACAGTATTGTCACAGTCCTCACATGGCTCTGCAGACTTGGAGAACCCTCATCTTTGCCTTCTGGAAAAGGCAGGATCTCATAACAGAGTCACAGACTCATTTGTCTTCCCAAGAGACCAGCAGGTCATCAAGCTGTGCTTTGCATTCTCCCCTGCATGGCAGGCCCTTGCTTGCTCTGGGGGCAGCACAAGCCGATTGCCAGGGCTGGAAATCCTCCCAGAGGAATCCACTGACCCTCAGGGACTCTGGACAAAGTGCTCTGGAGGAAGGCCAGCAAAGACGTGATCCGTGTTTGGTGTCAGAAGTTTGTTGCCATCTTTGTGGGGATGCCCCTCAGCCCGTGTCCTGGTTGCTGTTCCTACCTCCTGTTGTGTGGTCAGAGGATGGGCCAGTATTTGGCGTGGGCGTAGGGCCTTTGTTCCTTATCCAGTCAATGCTGCTGTAATCTGCCTGGACCCACCCACAGAAGTCCTCTTCAAATGTGCAGGCAAAATTGCAGTCTGTTGGTGGAGCTGAACATGGGGCAGAAAGAGAAGCAGAGGTTTTAGAGTGAGGGTGGGGCCAACTTTTCCCCATCAGCACCAGTAATCAGGTACATCCGTGCACATCCAGGGCATGCCTGTGGACAGGCAAGGGTGGCCAGCCAAGGGGGAAGAGGTTAGCACAGCCCCTAAAAACCTCAGATGTGAGACAGCAGTACCTGTGCTCGTTCCAGGTGACGGTGATGTTGTTGTATGTGGAGGTGGTGTTGTAGTGCCTGGAAAGGGAGGCAAGGTTGTAGGAGCAGGTGAATGAAAGAGAGTGAAACACAAGTGGAAGAGCTATGTTTGATAACGGAGATTTGCTCCCAAATGGGGATGCTGCACACTTCCCATAACACCCCCCACACCAGTGCAAACAAAGTGCAGGACAGGGTTTCCACCTGTCCAGAAGAGTCTCCTCACGCAAGGGCTGGCCCACCAGAGTGGCTAGTTATGTGATATATGGGGAAATCTCTGCCCCAAGACCTGCCCCCAGAACTGCCCCACTCCTTGTCCCTGAGATTCAAGGAAATCAGAGGTTGGTCAACAGAAGGCTTACCACAGACAGTGCCAGCACTCCAGTCTCCCAGAGCAACACCCGCCTCAGCACAGGCTGCAGCATAGGCCCCCAGGTCATTGCAGAGCTGCTCCGTGCTGCCACCCGTGGCACACTGGTCATAGACACAGCTCTCAAAGTATGTCTTGGGTGGCAGAACTGCATGGCATGGCTGGAATGGGCCACCGAGGTGTGTGAGGATTGAACACTGCTGCTTAGCTGCCTCCTCTTCAGCAGGCGAGCAGGATGCGGGTGGGCTGATGGCTGGGTCACACCTACAAAGCAGACAAACAGCCCTGAGTTCCCTGCAGCTTGCTGACAGCAGCCACTGCATTTCCTGACCTCCTCCTCAGCCAGAACCTCAGCTTCTGCAGTCCAGATCCCTCACTAAGAGTGGCACCCATGGCCGTCACTGGAAAGGGTGGAACACATGGCCCACAGGCACCATTGCCCTTCCTGCTTTCAGGAGGGCAATGGTGGACAGAAACAGCCCGCTGAGGCAGTTGCCATCCAAGCAGCTTAGGAAAACAATTCTGACAAGGCTCAGCCCACCCTCCAAAGGGTCAGGAAGCGGCCTCTTCTCCCTTGCCCCACACTTGCCATCACCAGCCCTCCCTCCTGATGTCCCTCAGAGCTCCCCTCTCCCACACTCCCTTCTGTGGTTCATGTGCATGGTGGAACAAGGACTCACGGCCACTCATCGTCCGGCACCATCCAGCTGGTTCCAAAGTCGTTGAAGTCCGGTACAACCACCCCATCGGGTCGCATGAAGTCATCCTGCTGGCTGCCAGTGTACGTCCCGCACAGCCCACAGAGTTTGCCCTTGTACTTCTCAGACACCTTCACTAGGAGCTCGTGGTCCCCATTGAACTGCAGCTGCAGGCCCAGCTTGGTAGAAACCCGCACGTAGGAGCCGCTCAGGGAAATGGTGACGCCGGGGGCAGGAGAAGCAGGCAGGGAGACCAGGGCACCGTTGATCTGGAGAAGGGGAACACAGGGAGACAGAAGCATTAAGAGGTGCCCTCCACTGAGAGGTCACTGTTCCTCACCGGGGCAGTGCCAGCGAGCCAGAAGCACTGCTGGCATGAGAAACCCTGCCCAGGCCTACGAGGGCAGCAGCAACGGGACCAATGGCACACTGAAAGCTCAGGAGAGCAAGCAAGAATCTGTGTCTGCATGAGCCGCCATATGTGGCCCCACTCAGAGCTCTCCCCTGATGTTCTGTGAGCACGCTGCAGGCTCGGGGAACAGCAAGCTCTCCCTGGGGACAGTGGGGTATTTTAAGAGTGTCCAGTGTGTCTGTTGTTCCCAGGTACCAAAGTGAGAGGCTTACGTAGACTGCCTTGTGCTCGCGCAGTGCAATGTGGAGGCCTTTGAGGGACAGTGCCACAGAGTTCAGAGCTGTCCAGCTCTGGCTGCCACGGTGTTTGTTGCGGGTGGTGACGGTGAAGCCAACAGAGGAGTTGTCACAGCCCGTCACCACTGTGTAGTTGCAGGAGCCCTGGAAGTGGTGGAGCTTCCCATCAAAGGTGCTGTAATGTGGGTCACCGTAGATGTGGCAGACGGCAGTGCTGGCTGGGTAACAGCCCCTCTGGCCATCCTGGATCTTGCAGACCTCGTCCTCGCCACAGGACAGGGCAGAGCAAACCATCTGGCCTTTGCCTTCACACCGGCACCGGCGAGTGCAGTTCTCATTCACGAAGGATTCCCCTTGCTGCGGGCAGAGAAACACCAAACCTCAGTGTGTGAGGCAGGAAAGTGCAGGCAGAGGCGTTGGCCTGGCAGGGGTCTGCAAAGCAGGGCAGGGTTTTCACTCACAGTATAGTAGTTGCCCTCAAAGTGGCAGCCGCAGTTGGCCTCGGGCACACAGGTGTCTCCGCTCAGGAGGAAGCCAGAGCTACACGCACAGCCCTCCACACAAGGCTTGGAGCAGTTCTCTGGGGCTTGTTGGTCAACACAGGTGGCAGGACAGCCAGTCATGCAGGGGTCATAGTAGCTGTTAGGAGGACACTGCAGGGCTGCAAGGGGAAGGGGAAAATTAGGACCAGCAAGACTTCAACCATGGAGAGCCTTGAGGGAAGGGAAAGATCTAAGAGACACATTGGCCACAGGTTCAGAGCAGAGGGTGTGGCCCATTTTCCTTTCTGGCAATGGCAAGGCAGGTACTCACGGCAGAAGGTAGCATTCCTCCAGGGAAGAAGAGTCACACCAGCTGCCTGGCACGCATCGGCATAGGCCTCCAGAGCAGCACACAGGAACTCCTGGCCACCATTCAGGGCACACAGGTCATACAAGCAGGTGTCAAAGTAGTCCTGGGGGTTGATGACACCATGGCAGTTCTCAAAAGAGCTAGGCCTGGTGGTCAGGAGGCCACAGAACTGCTCGGAGCGGTAGAGCTTCTCCTCTTCTGCACTGCAGGGTGGGGAGGGCACAGGGACCCCGCAGGAGGGGTCACTGTCTGGCACCTGCCAGCTCTCCCCCAGAGCATTGGAGTCTGCGGCTTGCTGCCCGTTGGGCATCATGTACTCATCATCTCTGCGGTTGTTGAAGTTGCCACACATGCCACAGGTCAGGTTGAAGTAGGTGGTGGGCACCTTCACCTCCACCGAGTGGTCAGCGTCGTAGGACACTCTGAGGCTGAAGTCTGTCTCCAGGACGATGTAGCGACCGCTCTTGCTCACCGTGATGGCCCCTCCTGCTGCGCTCACCGGCAGCGTCTGGCGCACGTTGTTCACCTACGGCACACACACCACAGTGGGCCCTGGGCCTGTTCCCGGCCTCCCTGGCTGCTCCTGCCCTGCCAAAGCAGATGCCAGCCCAGGCACAGCAAACAGCTGCCTGGGATGTCCCCACACCCCAACAGCCCTGCGGCTCACAGAGCTGTGTGCTGGGCTCTGCACTGTGCTCAGCATGCCCCAGGTTCCCCATTTGACTCTCCCTCATCAAGCCCATCCCAAAAGGGGAAAAAAATGCGACCCGGTGTCTTCAGGGAAACCCACCCATTCCTGGGACTTTTGGTACTCGCCAGGCCCTGCCAGCAGCAGCCAGCCCTGCCCTGCAGCTGCACCACACTCATTGCAGCCCCACTGCCTACCAGCACGTGGCTCGTCTGCTGCTTGACGATGACGATGCGCTGTCCATACACCTCAACCACCACTTCACGCACGTAGGACACCCGGGTGCTGCCACGGTGCTCGTTCTTGGCCTCCACGTTGAAGTAGGGCAGGGAGGTGGTGTTGGAGCACACTTTGGCCAGGGTGTAGGTGCAGTTGCCCATGAAGTTGTGCGTCACCTTGTCAAAGGTTTGGTAGTGGGGGTCCCCGTGGACGTGGCAGATGCCATAGGAGTGTTCAAGGCACACAGGTTTCCCGTTCTGCACCCCGCAGTACTGGCCCGCAGGGCAGGAGGCATTGAAGCACTGCACTTTGCTTCCCCGTGCGGGACAGGTGCACTTGGAGGAGCAGGTGTTGTCCGTCCAGAACTCAGAGCCCACGGGGTAGTGCTGCCCGTTGTGCCAGCACCCGCACTGCTGGCTGGGCACACAGCGGTCGTTGTAGAGCAGGTACCCACTGTCACACACACAGCCCTCCACGCACGGCAGGCTGCAGGTAACAGGCGCCATCGGGTCAACACAGGTGGCAGGGCAGGCTGCAGCACAGGGCTCGTAGTGACTGTTGGCCGGACAAGCGATCGCTGCAGAGACAGACGACCCAACAAATTACTTGGGGAACAGAATACCTCTTTCTACTGAATATCCCCCTTTGAAAAGGTAGCTCTATCTCTATTTTCTCCTTGGTGTCTTTGGCTCTACATGTGTTTTCTGCTGTACCCAATCAAAATGAAACAGAAAATGGTGCCTCTAATACTGATATCTACCTTTACATGCCCACAGCTCAACGGGAGAATAGTTCTTATTCCCTAGCTCACTCTTCCAATCCAGTCCTGTGTTTTCCTGAGAGTACCAGCCCCAGGTCCCATGTCTGGACTTACGGCAGAAGGTTGCATTCCTCCACACAGGTATCTGGACACCGAGTGACTGGCAGGCATCTGCATAGGACTGCAGGCTCTTGCACAGAGTTTCGCGGTCCAGCCCCAGCTCACACAGGTCATAGCTGCAGGTGTCAAAGTAGCTGCTGGGGCTCAGCACTGCATGGCACACATGAAACGGGCCACTGGTGTCATTGAGGAGCCCACAGAAGTGGCTGCTGCCGATGAGTTGCTTGTCGGTCTCATTGCAGGCTGGGGTGGGCAGAGGTCCGGCTGAGCAGCTGTGGACAGACAGGCAGAAGGGCCCCTGGGTCATTTGTGGACTTCTCCTGGTGCCTCCTCCTCCTGCCCTTGCCCAGTGTGTCCCCAGGCCTACTGGGGGCCATACTCACCTGCTGTTGTTGGACACTTCCCAGCTGTTGCCCAGGCTGGTGGAGTCTGGCTCCATTGTCCCTTCTGGGTTCTGGAAGTCATCTGCTGCTATCCCGTTGTAGTTGCCACACATGCCACAAACCTTCTGCCCAAAGGCGCTTGGAAGCGTCACCTCCACCCGATGCTTCCCATCAAACTTGACTCTCAAGCCAAAGTCTGTCATGACCATGGTGTAGAACCCGCTGGACAAGACCTCCACGCCCTCGGATGGGCTGCAAGGCAGGATCTCTTCCACTCCATTGACCTGGAAGGACAGGAACCCCGACCAGATTGGAGCAGCCCATTTGGCACAGTTCTCTCTGCTCACACAACCCCACAGCATCTCCCCCTTAGGCTCACCGTCACCACTCCGCCCTGTCCCAGCCTTATCCGCTGGTCAGCCACATCAACATCCACGTATCGCACATAGGACACACGGGTGTTGCCTCCCCTGTGCTCGTTGGCCGCTTCCACGTTGAAGTAGGGCAGGGAGCTGTTGCTGTCACACAGCTTGGAGAGGGTGTAGGTGCAGGTGCCCATGAAATTGTGTAACTGCTTGTCAAATGTGTGGTAGTGAGGGTCTCCTTCCACCACACAGGTGCCTGACAGTGGAAAGACCAGAGGAAACTTTCAGTTGAGCACCTCCTACTGAGTCTTCTCCCCAGCCTGCCCTTCACAGAGGCCTGTAGTCCCATTGCAGGTCTATTCTATTTACCTGAATCTGGCATGGGCGTTGATGTGGGTGTCTCTTCTGATGGTGTTGTGATTGTGGGTCCTGGTGGTGTTGGAGTAACATCTATTAAAGAAACAACAATACAAATGAGATGAATTCTCCTTGATTAACTTTGGTTGAAGACAGCAACTATGGTTGAGGACAGCACTTGAACTTAGTGCTAGAAGAAGCATAACCTTTTTCAAGGTGTCCTCTCCCCAGCCATGGTTTGTACCTGTGCATTGTCCCTTTACAATGGACAGATCATCCAAAGCTACATCACTCCGGAGATCTTCACCGATCATGCCCTCCAGGACAATCTAAGGGAAGGGATAGATCCTGTCATTAGCTCCAGCCACATTAATGAATTGCCATTCAAATGTATGGTTTATCTCAGTGAGAGTCAGTGAGAGTCTGTGTCCTTACCTGCATATTGCCTCTGCTATGTACCGTGACTTCTCCCAGGTTCCATCTGTTCCCTTTGTTTCCAGCATCTTTCCATTCCAGTGTTGATGTCTCATTGTGAACTACATACACACGCAGAGCCATAGATTCAGCTGCTCCATACATGTGATACCAGAAGCGGAAGCAGTGAAGTCCTTCTGAACTGCACACTGGACTGACTAAGCGGGCTACATCAGCTGGCTTTTGCATGCTTCCTTGTAGGTAGATATAATAGCCCTCTGGAAACAGCAGAATATCAGGTTTCACATTAATGGGCCAGGATAAGACAAAGTCAGCTCATTTACAGAGTGTGTACAGTAGAGCATTACTTTACCCAGCACCTGCATTACTCTTCCCAATATTCAATTCCCAATTGGACTACCAGGAGATTACACCTGTCTTGTACTTAAGAAAAGGAGCACCTTCTAAAGGAAAGGTCAGCTGCCACAGTGATCCAGTGTCGGCATGAATATACCTTTGCAGAAGCCTCCTTACAGGAACTTATGCTAAGAGGCCACATGCTCATCAATGTTCTGTGTTGCTCATCCACCCATACCAGATTCCTGACTAATGCAGAAGACCCTGGATTAAGCCTAGAAACACATGGCCTGGATTTGCTGTTATAAGAGGCTCCTTGCATTCTTCCAAGAGAAGCACAGCCCAGTGCTGTTCGCTGTTCTCACCTCCAGTTGTGTGGTCATGGGAAGGGCCAGTATTGGGTGTGGGTGTGGGTCCCTTGTGCCTTATCCAGTCAAAGTCATCATTAGTTTCTTGTTTCCACTCACAGAAGTCAGCCTCAAATGTACATGACATATTGCAGGCTGGTGGTGCAGCTGTATATGGTGAAGAAAGAAAATCAGAATTTCCACAATAAGGTTTGGAATCTTGTCTCTGTTTGGAAATGCCCTTCTAAGTCTAACAAACCCACGTTCATGAAAAATTTGAAGATGCTACAATGGAATGGGTAGAATTGACCGGTACTGAAAAATTGACTATAAAATATGAAATTGTAAGTGTCTGAGAATGCATGTTAATTTACAATTCCCTTTCTCATGAGTCATCATAATGCACTAAGATCCTGTAATTTTACACTATGCGACAGTCATAATCCTTTGCCATTGCAAATTGCTCAAAGCTGTGCTATTTGACAAAGTAGTACTCCGCTGGCTCTCAAAGTGCTTTTTAAGTGGAATTGTAAACTTCATAATAAGAATGGTCTGACATTGCTTTTTACTGCTTATAAACTGGAATGAGAAGTATTGTCTTGGAATTGGAAAGCATTAGAGAATGGCTTTTCATGTAATAGCCTCATTTTTAGGCTGCTGTTTTTTGCTGGCTTTGCTTATTACCTCTGGTAGCTCCAGAAAAAGCAATTTAGGGATAGAAGGAAGAATTTTTTTACCATGAGCATGGTGAAATCTGGGAAACATTTGGGGTGAGCTTAGATGGTGAATAACCTGATCTAGTGATTGATGTCTCTGCTTGCTGCAGGGGAATTGGACTAGATGACCTTTGAAAGTCCCTTCTAATCCAAACTATTCTATGATTCTATGAATGTCATGCCACCCACCTTACCCCTGGGTTAACAAGTCTACCTAGGTAAAAACGGCCCAAGGCTGAATGGACCTCAAGCTGCAGGATTCTTCTTTACTGATTTTAAAGCTCTGGTTTATATACTTAGGAATTTACTTTGCATGTTTGGGGAAAATGTGGAGCTATAGACAGGTTGGTTAAGTGATATGTTAACCCTTCTCAAAAGGACAAAATATTTTCTTAAAGCCAAAATGATGATTTAGTAGACAAGTGCTCAATTGTCCCTTGCTGAGCCCTTAGCTGACAGTGCATGCTGTCTCTTACAACCCCATTCTGAACAATACTCTTGGATCAAATGTGTTGAGATATCACATTCTTAAGTGAATACTGGAAGCCCATTAAAAGCTTAATTAGAAGCCAAATTTACAGAGATGCTAAGCACTTGAAAGCTTCCTGTATTTTGTTGAATGCCCATCTTTGAAATTCTGCTTTATTCCTTAGTTACTTGAACTTACGTTTGTAGCATGAGGATTTAATTAGATGGTGATTTGCTAAATGTCCTAATGACTTACCACAGATGGTATCCTCCCTCCATTCACCCAGATTTACACCTTCAGCTTCACAGGCAGCAGCGTATGCCTCTAAAATCTTGCAGTACTGATCAGAATCCCCCTCCGTGGCACACAGATCATAGACACAGCTCTCAAAGTACAGTTGTGGGGGAATGTGTGAATGGCAGAGCTGGAAAGGTCCACCAGTTTTCAAAATAATTTTGCAGAGTTCTTCATATTCTTTCTCCTTTTCTGTGTCACAAGCAGGTGGTACAACTGAAACTTGATTGCACCTGCATGAAAAAAACCAGCAGAGTGGTTATATAACAAATCTTTTTGTTTTGTTCTATCCTGCAAGGCATACCCCAATTATAATGAAATGTTATGCCAAATTTTGAAGATTTGTTATGTATAGGCATTGTTAGCGTGTCAAACTCAAAAGTGAGAAATACTGCAATTTAACTTATAAATCTCCATCAAGAATATAGCTGCAAATTGTGACTGTCTATCCACAGAATGAAGTCCAGAAGAAACAAAAAAATCAGTTATCCAGCACAAGAAAGGTAATTTCAAATCATTATTGCATATAGTAAGAGTAGTATGTATGTGAGAGTAATATGTATGTGAAAGCATTAATAGATAGATAAATACCCCATACTTATGTTAATCTACATGAAGTTAGGAGCTGAATCTGAGAGATAGATTTAGACTTTCAGTAGCAGGAAGGAGGAATATTTTAGGGTGATATTTTAGCAATATTTTAGAATAGGGAAGTAAGGAAAAATTCAAGTTATATCCATAAAAAGAATGCCAATCACAAGTAAAATCTACAAAACTCTTGTGGAAAAGCTCTGAAGGTTGTCTGAAATTTTGAAATTTCAATGCTTTCTATTGAAAGCTGAAGTTACCCAAAGGTGAACACACTAGCGAACAAGTATCAAAAGAGGGCAACTATGGAATGTAAATAACGCATGCTAGACCGATAACTAGATGATCTATGCTTCAGGCATTTTGCTGTTTCTAAAAGTATTATCTGATACTTACGTCCTGTTGTCATCCTTCACTATCCAGCTGTCACCAAATTTATTTGGATCCTGTTCTAGGACTTTATCTGGGTTTAAAAAGTCATCCTGTTGGTTGTCATTGAACGTCCCACAGAGACCACACAGCTGTCCTTTGAGACTTTCATCAACCAGAACGAAAAGCTCCTGGTCACCATCAAACTTAACCTGGATCCCTAGAGAGGTATCAATGACTACGTAGTGTCTTTGTATGGATATTCTGGCTTCATGGTTGAAATCCACAGGAAGATGAACCCGATCTCCATTCACCTAAAACAAACCCCACAGAAGCAAGAGTCAGCTTTACCCTAATGAACAGTACAGATAACAGAAGACTGAGATAAAGCAGAGACTAAAGGTGTACACTTATTTCAGACCTTGAATAGTGCTTTGTGGCACAATTTCAGCTTTCTGCTGTCTCAACTACCCACAAAGCAATTGTGGAATAGTTAGTTTAAAGTTAGTAAAACCTTTCTGTTATAGATGAAGACAGAGATGAAGCTGTTTTATCCTACAACCGCATTGAGGAAAGATACAACTGGACAAAAAAGTTATGCTGATTTCTGCCTTTTTTAGAAAAAGAAATAACTTCTGTGACTTCTTGCATGTGCTGTCTTGGAGGTGAAGAATTCAGAGAAGCCTGATTCAGTTCTTTTGGGCAGAAATGTAAAGTGCATAGATGTGATGGATTGTTGTGCTTAAAGTAGAGCACTTACATAGGTCTCTTTGTTTTTCTTCAAAACAATGTGCAGATTTTTCAGTGTGACAGCAACCGAGTTCAAGGCTGTCCAATTCGGATTTCCTCTATGTTCATTTTTGGTTGTCACTGAGAACTTTTCAGAAGAATTTGTGCATCTCTCAACAGCAGTATAATTGCAGTCTCCTTGGAAATGGTACAGTCTCCCATCAAAGGTTATATAATGTGGATCCCCAAAAATGTGGCAGGTGCTGGGATTCAATGGATAACATCCCAGGAGTCCATTCTGCACCTTGCAGACTTCGCTCACTTCACATGTGTCTGAATTGCAAACTACAGTTCCATTTCCAGTACATACACATTGGCCTACACAGTCTGGTTGCCAAAAAGATTCTCCTTTCTGTTAGAGACAAGAAAATAAAAATAAATAAAAATAATTAATGGTAGTGTTGAGTTTTGAAATAAGCCCCGCATAAGAATTATGTTCCAGAACAAACCTCATAATATTTGCCATTCTGAAGGCAGCCACAGTTGCTCATGGACACACACTGTCCTCCGCTGAGGACAAAGCCACTGTTGCATTCACATCCTTCTACACAAGGTCTGCTGCAGTTCTGTGATGCAAGAGGGTCAGTGCAGGTTGCTGGACAAGCACTGGTGCATGGATTGTAATGACTATTGGGAGGGCATGCAACAGCTGAGAAACAACAAAAAGCAAGGCATTAACAAGCACAACCCGCATGAAACCACTGAACCCACATGAAAACGCTATTCAATAACATTATTGTTTTGAGCTAGGGGCAATTGTGGGGGTTTTTTGAATCCTGAAATTCCATTCTTATTTTGCTATCAGAAAAAAGAAAAGAAAATAGACAGCATGAGAAAAGTATGTTTAACTCTGTATCCTGGCTATAAAGTATCTCTAAATCCAAGGAAAACTAAGCCTTTCTACACTAGATCTTAAACAGAGATGATAAATTTCCACAAGTATAAGAATTGCTAAAACCAATAGATGTAACAAGAATATAAAAAGCAAAATATCACTGAAAACTCAGAGATGAGACTACATTAAAAGGGGCATATTGCTAGTGGTTTACCAAAGATTTTGAAATAATCAACAAAATTATCCATTGTTCACTACCAGAAAAAATTAATGGCAGGAATTTTGAAGAATTTTATGTCTCAGTGTTTTTTGTAATTATGTGAAGAAATCATGATATCTAAGCTATGACAGTTACTGACTAAGTACATAGCCAGTAAAAAAGTCTCTTAAGACAAAATGGAGCTGTTCAAAAGCTCATTTTTCTATGGCAACTCACGGCAGAAGGTAGCATTCCTCCAGGGAAGAAGAGTCACACCAGCTGCCTGGCACGCATCGGCATAGGCCTCCAGAGCAGCACACAGGAACTCCTGGCCACCATTCAGGGCACACAGGTCATACAAGCAGGTGTCAAAGTAGTCCTGGGGGTTGATGACACCATGGCAGTTCTCAAAAGAGCTAGGCCTGGTGGTCAGGAGGCCACAGAACTGCTCGGAGCGGTAGAGCTTCTCCTCTTCTGCACTGCAGGGTGGGGAGGGCACAGGGACCCCGCAGGAGGGGTCACTGTCTGGCACCTGCCAGCTCTCCCCCAGAGCATTGGAGTCTGCGGCTTGCTGCCCGTTGGGCATCATGTACTCATCATCTCTGCGGTTGTTGAAGTTGCCACACATGCCACAGGTCAGGTTGAAGTAGGTGGTGGGCACCTTCACCTCCACCGAGTGGTCAGTGTCGTAGGACACTCTGAGGCTGAAGTCTGTCTCCAGGACGATGTAGCGACCGCTCTTGCTCACCGTGATGGCCCCTCCTGCTGCGCTCACCGGCAGCGTCTGGCGCACGTTGTTCACCTACGGCACACACACCACAGTGGGCCCTGGGCCTGTTCCCGGCCTCCCTGGCTGCTCCTGCCCTGCCAAAGCAGCTGCCAGCCCAGGCACAGCAAACAGCTGCCTGGGATGTCCCCACACCCCAACAGCCCTGCGGCTCACAGAGCTGTGTGCTGGGCTCTGCACTGTGCTCAGCATGCCCCAGGTTCCCCATTTGACTCCTCTTCAAGCCTGTCCCAAAAGGGGAAAAAAATGCGACCCAGTGTCTTCAGGGAAACCCACCCATTCCTGGGACTTTTGGTACTCGCCAGGCCCTGCCAGCAGCAGCCAGCCCTGCCCTGCAGCTGCACCACACTCATTGCAGCCCCACTGCCTACCAGCACGTGGCTCGTCTGCTGCTTGACGATGACGATGCGCTGTCCATACACCTCAACCACCACTTCACGCACGTAGGACACCCGGGTGTTGCCACGGTGCTCGTTCTTGGCCTCCACGTTGAAGTAGGGCAGGGAGGTGGTGTTGGAGCACACTTTGGCCAGGGTGTAGGTGCAGTTGCCCATGAAGCTGTGCGTCACCTTGTCAAAGGTTTGGTAGTGGGGGTCCCCGTGGACATGGCAGATGCCATAGGAGTGTTCAAGGCACGCAGGTTTCCCGTTCTGCACCCCGCAGTACTGGCCCGCAGGGCAGGAGGCATTGAAGCACTGCACTTTGCTTCCCCGTGCGGGACAGGTGCACTTGGAGGAGCAGGTGTTGTCCGTCCAGAACTCAGAGCCCACGGGGTAGTGCTGCCCGTTGTGCCAGCACCCGCACTGCTGGCTGGGCACACAGCGGTCGTTGTAGAGCAGGTACCCACTGTCACACACACAGCCCTCCACGCACGGCAGGCTGCAGTGGTAGGGAGCTGTTGGGTCAACACAGGTGGCAGGGCAGGCTGCAGCACAGGGCTCGTAGTGACTGTTGGCTGCACAGGCCAGTGCTGTGTAAGGAAAGATCCAGATATAAATTACTATTTTTTAATTACTCAAGTATTGGGGTTTGTTTAATATCATATTCTGATTTCTTTTGAAATGTTTGTGAACATCTTGGAATTAGCAGCGTTTTTGTGCATGCTTTTATTTTCTTACACGCTTGAATTTTTTTTTGAGGTTTGTCTGTCTAAACTTTCACTCAGAGAGAGCATTTCCTAGGACATGAAGATGATTTCTTGAATTAATGCATTGGACAGAGGATATCAATGTCATGTTAGCTACTTGTACTAGACATACTACATTTAGTCTATAGTTCTGATAGTTAATCCCAGGCATGTTTTAATGCCTTAATTCTTATTTTTTCACTTCACTGAGGTCTTTAAGGTTTGTTAAATAATCAGGATATGGACATGTTCTATTTTCATATTTTGTTACATGCATGACATATAGCTACCTTTTGAAATTAGATCTTTTAGACACTGTCATATTCTGATGAGAAGGTCTGAGAACTGGAGCTTCCTGAGCAATCTTTTTTCAGCTTCCAGATGTTTATATGATGTGGGGCAATTTTTAATGACATATTTCCTCACTCTGTTTTTAGCCTACTTTTTTTAAGGAGACAGAAATTATACAACGATTATGTACATTTCTCTGCCCATCCTCCCACTTAATTTGACCCAGGTGCTCTACAGGAAATACCTTGGTGAGGTTGGCAGAGGACAAAAATATACACAAGTTCATGAAAGCAAATAGGAACAAAGCAAGGAGAAGGGATCCTGCGAGCTCTTTCAGCAGAAAGAAGGGATGCAGAAACAGCTCAATCCTGCTTAGAAACCCTAGAACCTCTAGGAGAGAAAGCCTCAGTAATGTCCCCAGCCTAGAAAATGTGCTCAATGGAGACTGAAGTCAAATGGGAAACAAAAGTCAGAAAAGAAATTAGGCTTCAGTAATTCCAATGTTTTCAGATAAGCTTTTTAGTCTCTCCATCTCCTTCAGTGCAGAAGGCACACAGATCACTAAATTACTATTTCCTGTTCCTTTTATTGTTTCTAGTGGGAACAGATCTGTTCAAGCATTTCAGACATTAAATTTGTATTTAAATTCTGTTCTAAAAAGAATATGGATTTTTTTCCTATAATATATACCTGAATGCTTGAGAAATGTTCTTTATTTACTCTTTACCAATATTTAAAAAAGGAAAATCATTATTCCTACTTACTCCTTAGCACAGACATCCATCTATTACTTCAACACTTGACACATTTTTTCTTGTACCTCTGTGTATTTCTGTCTTTTCCATCTCTTCCCTACTCTCCCTGTGTTCTCCACACTCAGTAGCATTGTTACAATATACATTTCACAGACTTTCAACTTCAGTCCTAGCCTTTAATTCCAGGCTTTCTGGAATTGGCTGGAGTGTTGGCTCCTCTCCCATCTGAAACCATGAATGACTATGCCTGTAAGGGGCATAGTACACTCTGATGCTTTCCTCCACATCCAATTGGGAAGAATGGTCAGCACTCTTACACATGTGGGACTCTGTGCCACTGACAGTGTTTACAGCACTCTCCTCCCTTTATCCCAGATCTCCCACTCAGCTTGTCAGGAGAGTTCCTCCTTCAACTTGCTCTCTTTGCAGAGAGGAATTCCAATTCAATTTTAAGATGGATTAGATGGATTTTTTTTTTCCTTTCATTCAAAGCAACTGAACTATTTTCCCTAGCATCTTCCCAAAGGAATCAAATTGAGGAACTACATATAACCTTGAAATCTTTAGCCCGATCAGTCAAGATTCTCAGTGCTACATGAATTCAAAAGGGGCTTATAAAGCTCTGTCTTCAGGAAATCCTCATTAAACCCTCCTGACAAGTGATAATTTCTAGCAATCTTTGATACATACGGCAAAAGGTTGTGTTTCTCCATGGTGCCAGCTGGACTCCTGCAGCTTGGCACACGTCTGCATAAGCCTGTAGGCTTTCACAGAGGGCTGCATTGTTCAAGTGAAGTTCACAGAGATCATACTGGCAATCTTCAAAATAACTCCGTGGATCGACCACTGCATGGCAGTTCTGGAATGGACCGCTTGGATCTGTGATCAGGCCACAGTATGCATTACTTTGGATCATGTGTTTTTCATCATCAGTGCAGTTTGGAGTATGGCCATAATCTGGTGAGCAACTAATGAGGAAAAAAAAGAAAAAATATGTGGAAAAATTAACAGATCAACTCTGGGTTCACTAACACCTGAGATGCTTTTGAAATCACATCTACCAAAACTACAGATCTCTTCCCAGACTAAACATGATGTAGTTACAATCCCTCTATTTCAGACTCTTAGGAGAGAAATTCAGATTTTAATATGATCTCAACCTCCTAATCTTTAAGAGGCCTGGATGGTTTTTATTTTTGTCTTTCTGGTAAATCAGGCTGTTTACATGGAAGGGGGATTAGAAAGTGAAAGCATTCAAAGTTCAAATCCTACTGTCATTAAATAACATACTGTGAAATAATTAACAAGTCAAGTATCCCAGAAGAGTTGAAACAATGTCTTCAAGTATTAGCATTCATAAACTAAAACAATAACTGAAATCTTAGTGGGCACCTTCAGTGTTTCGTTCAAATACTAAAATGTACATTTAAATGTACAAAAGGAATTTAGCCAAGTCAATGCTAAAACTCACAGATCATTCTCCCTGTCTGGCCTGTGCTTGTATTTAATATACTCCTTCTTTGTGTTTGCTCAAGCAGCACCAGGAGACAAAAGAAGACCCCATGGCCTTTCTCTCCTATCAGCAAGGCAAAGCAAATGAGAAAGGCAGTGTCTCTTTTATGGGAGTGTTGTTTGCTTGCATCTTTGTGCCCTGAGTTGCATCAGGGTGCCTGAAGAGACCATTTATGGAGACATTACAAAATATATATGTTTTTCTGATTTAATTGACCACTGTTCCTGAAAACCTTAATGTGTAAGTAACCCTAAAACTCAGGCCCAGGAGTCCCTCCAGAGTTATGTGATGTGAAGATATGGGTGGTGTGTATGCAGTGCCCAGCACCTGGCAGGATCCAGCCCTGAACAACAGGGACAAAAGCCCTTCCCCATGGTGAGGCTGCAGGGGTGGCTCTGGCTGCCTGAGCCCAGCAGAAGCCTGAGCTTTTCCTGAGGAATCATCATGATGTGAGGGAACAAAAACCCTCCTCCCCTCCCCACCCCAGCTGGACTCTCTTTGGGCACAAAGCATATGTAGAGTAAGATTTCAAGGGGGAAGAAGGAGGAATCACTCCCCTGTCCTAGGCACTGTTGAGGCCACGCCTTGATTCCTACAATCCCTTTTGGCCTTTCACTACTATAAAGAGGTGCTGGACTGTATCCAGAGAAGGGCAATGGAACTGGTCAAGAGTCTAGAGAACAAGTCTTCTGAGGAGTGGCTGAGGAAATTGAGGTTGTTAAGCCTTGGGAGAGGAAAGGCTCAGGAGACACCTCCTCACTCTCTGCAGCTTCCCAAAAAGAGGTTGTAGTGAGATGGGGAACAGTTTCTTTTCCAGGAGACAGGGTGAGAGGAAGTGGCCTCAAATTGCACCAGGGGAGGTTTAGATTCAGTATTAGGAAAAATTTCTTGTCCAAAAGGGCTGTTGAGCATTGGAACTGCCCGGGGAAGTGGTGAAGTCACCATCCCAGGAGAAATTGAGAAGATGACTAAGTGTGGCATTTGGGGACATGGTTTGTTGGTGGATATAACAGTGCTGGGTAAACTGTTGGACTCGATGACATTAAAGGTCTTTTCCAGCCTAAACAGTTCTAAGAGTCTAAGAAATGCTCTCCTTTGTAAGCACAATTAAATTTTCTGTGAAACTTTACCCAGATACATAAAGTAAGAACACTGACAAGGTTAGATTTTATCCCATATGTCAGATATTTTTGGCCTCCAAAGAAGAGTTGCATAAAACACTGGTCATTGCACAGCCAACAGGTAAGACCTGACATCCTGGCAGGAGTCCTACCTGGAGTCGTTGTAAACCTGCCAACTGTTGCCAAGGCTGGTTGAGTTGGCCTCCATCTCTCCATCTGGGTTGAGAAAGTCATCTGCTTTTTCCCCGTTGTAATTTCCACATATTCCACAGACTTTAGACATATAGGTACTGGGAAGAGTGATTTCTGCTCTGTGGTTTCCATCAAACTTGACTTGCAGCCCAAAGTCAGTAGTAACCACAACATACTGCCCGCTGAGGGAAATACTGACACCTGGGACCAAGGTCACAGGGACCACCTGGCTGACTCCATTGACCTGCAGGCATAGAGGAGGACAAGTATTGTAAGCACTTGACAATAAGCATTTTTAATGGCGACCCTCTTATATATTGGCACAGTGAGCAGTAAGAACTCACTCAGGGCTAGTATATGTATGTATATGGTCACATAATCTAGGGTTTGAGGGCATAACAGCATGGCTACAATATAACTTACTAGCGTGGTCTTATTGAGCCAGACACAGCTGGCAAAAGTCCAAGACTTAGTGTGGTCTGTCTGCAGCAACTGCCTACAGACCTATTGTTTTTATAATAAAACCAGCGAATAGAGGGGAAAGGTAAAGAGAGGCTGTTGGACAAATGAGGACATATCAGTTCTCCATGTCTCTAAGATCAGATGGGAAAGGTTTCAGTGTACCTTTAATCCTTTGCCTCCTTTAAACCACTGTTGTATTTTCTTATAAGAAGGGTAATAATGAAGCAAGGTGACCTGTTCATATGCAGAGAGTTTGGCTCAACCATTTCTACTGTCTTGGCCCCTTATGGAAAGGATCCAGAAAAAAGTCCTAGGATGCAATAGCAGGCCAAGTGTACAATCCAAGCGTAAGGAGAGTCATGAGATTGTCACTCCAGGACTGCCCCTGACTCTGCTTTTTGGCAAAGGCCAGGTGTTAAGTGAAGTTAACAGTGAAGTGGAATAAGTAAAAATCAGGGAGAAGTGTTCAGCATTACAGGCTACCACACAGGATTGGGAAATTACTTACCAGCATGAACTCAGCTAGTTCAGAGCCTCTTTGCTCCCTGTTACATGCCAAGCTTGAGCATGGGGGAACAGGTTAGAGAGGCAGTCTAGCCCACCAACCCCATCTGGATTGTCAGCTCTTAGCCCACCTTTCAACAACACAACACAGAATTCTAGCCTATGCTTTCAGTTTTGAAATTCCCATGTTTCAGAACTCCACAGCACTCCTGCTCCTAAATATCTGACTGCCCTCTAAGAATTATTGTATAGGTGTTGGAAATTTGTAGTCACTGTACAACATCTTCATTCATGCTATGGGTTATGAAGGATAGACAGTGGGCTCCAACCTCACCTTAACAGCTCTTTTTTGACCAAGGTTGATCCTGTAGCCATAGACATCAACATCCACGTATCGCACATAGGACACACGGGTGTTGCCTCCCCTGTGCTCGTTGGCCGCTTCCACGTTGAAGTAGGGCAGGGAGCTGTTGCTGTCACACAGCTTGGAGAGGGTGTAGGTGCAGGTGCCCATGAAGTCATGACGCTGCTTGTCAAAGGTGTTGTAGTGGGGATCCCCATGTATACTGCAAATAGCTTCTGGAGACAGGAAAAAGGAATATGCTCTCATTAACATACAAACACATCCCAAAAGCCCATCTTATTGTGTCCTCCCACTGCAAAATCACCCTCATTTTGTAGATTACACCTGGAAGAACTGAAATAGAAAAGGCTGATTTGTATGGCATAAAGCAACATCGTAGACAAATACCCATAGAAATTAACAGAAGCAAAGAAGCAGTGCAGCTAGTAAAAAATCTAAGTGTCCTAGTCCTTCAAGCCATTGAGTAGTATATGTGATTGGCTAAAATTACCTGTCACTGGAGCTAGTGTAGGTTCTGTTGGTGTAGGTGTTGGTGGTACAGGTGTAGGGACAGCTTCTGTTAGTGGAAAAGACAAAGCAATGAGCTTTAACATTACAGGGTGAACACTATTTACACACCAACATACAGGAATTTTCACTTACTCCTCACCAGCATCAAGTTAGAAGTTCTCCAGTGAAGAAAGTATAACTGCCTGTGTTTCAAATCAGGGATGTGTGGGTCTTTTTAGCTCTTAGGAAAACTCGTCTGATTGTTAGTTAGATCACGGTGGCTGAGCTCGGGCTCCTCTCGGGAGCTCAAGTGTAGTTACAGCTGGGCGTGTGACTCCCTCTGGTGTGTGTTAAGACACACGAAGGTCCTACTGTCAGCAAGTGCTGGCAGGTATGAGAGTGAAATGAACAGAGAAGCCCTTGTCTCTTGGAATTACCTTTGTGCACCATCCAGTGGCTGAATCATGGGCAAATACAACTGGGAAAATGAAGAACTGGCTCTGCCTAGCCCTCAAACAAAATAAAGCCCCAAGTCTTTTTCGTGGAATTTGAAATAAAATCATATGATCAGAGAATGTGGACCTGAAAGGAAATCTTTGTCACAGGTATTGTACATTTGAAACATGTTATGTCATTACCCTAGTAGTATTTCACAGAGAACAACACCTATTGAGACCTAATGAAATTTTCTGTAAGTCTTCCAGAAAATTTCTTGGTCAATTCACATTCTGTAAGTATTTCATACTTGTCAGTAAAAATGGATCCCAGGCACGAACAGCTTGTGCTAGTCTTGGCTGATCTGTTACAGGATCAGAGATCAGGCTCAAATTGCTGATTCATAGTCAAAGCTGGTAGTGCAACTCAGTGCTATTGACTCGTTGTTATTTCTTTTTGTGACATGAGGTTGTACTGTGTATTTAATGAGCTGGCATGAACTGATATTTGCTATAAAATGCCAATTAGGACCATTTAATCTGGAAGCCAAGATCAATGTGCAAAGCCTCGTCTAGGTTTAAAGACGCACTTCAGACTTAGAAGTGAAGGTGAATTTTGCTGGACCTGGTGAAAAAGGTCACATTTGCAGAGAAAGGGATAGCTTGTCTTGGATGTTGGAGGTGATGAGGAAAGATTTAGGAAGAAATTACAGCAAACCACATAGCATAGAAGTGAAGTGAGCTGTAAAGTTTTTGCCATTTCTCTTTTGTGGTTTGAAGTTCTGAGGGGTTGCTATATTGTATATGGAGTAGAATTATGGAAATTTGTGTTCAGCTCTAAACACAGAGGAGAAAGTAGCACAGACTTGGTTGCAAACACAGACTTACCACAGGGTCCATCCCTAACTCTCACATTGTCCAGTGCTGTATCCCCATACTCTGTCAGTCCTCGAACAGCCTCAAAAATTACCTAGGCAGGACACAAAGTGATCTCTGCATCAGAGATGTCTGGGCAAATACAAGACCATTTGTCATAGCATGTTTTCAAACTAACCTGTCTGCTTTTTTGCTAAAAATTGCAATGAGCAAAATGAGGTTGTAACAGCTAAAGGAATATGTGTTCTGTAATAAGGTGAGGACTGCAAGAAACCTTGTCCTCTATTTCACTGACTAATAAATGATTTATGAGAATTAGTGGTCTGGATTCTTCAGAGGAGTCCAACAGGTAGCATCCCAAAGTTCAAACCTTGAAAAACACAGCTGATAAACCTGCATTTAATTATGACATCTAAAGTCTTTAACTTCATGATAAAATTAAGGAGGAAAGGAAGGAAAAAGAGAGAAAACTAAACTGAATTTTATCCCTTAACTAACAGCACTAGTGAAACTAGGAGGTTGGTGGTTTCTTCTCTTAGTTTGTTGACAGAAATCATGAGGCCATTCTATTTACAAAATATAAACCAAGCAAATCTTGTGTTATATTTTCTAGCTTACATGCACAATATTTTGCAGCCTGCAAGGTGAGAACAAATGCTGACACTGTACAAAGAAATGTATTCTGCAAATCTATTACCTTTATCTTCCTCTGTGTTGGAAAAGTGTGAGTGATGGCACCATATTTCCACAAGGAACTCTGGTTTCCCTTCCGATGCCACACCACAGACTCCCCTGAGCTATCTTGGACAATCACTCTCAGCTCATTCATCTCTTCTGATCCAAACATGTAGTACCAGAAGTCTATGCATATTTTTCCAGAAACTACAGTATCTGGGCTCTCCAGCCTGTTAGTGTCGAAGGGGATCAGATTACTCGCTTCTTGGTAGATGAAATAACCTTCTGCAGAGTGAAACAAAAATTAAAATATGGTTGAAGCTTCTGATAACTTATTAGGTATCATTTAAAACTGAAGTACAATCCAAATCTGGAAAATATTAAGGCATCATTATCAGTGTAAAGAAGCAAAGCAAAGGATGTTTGGACTTCACATTGCAATGGATAACTAATGTAGTTATACAAAGTAGAATGTGAGCCTGAGTGCAAAGCAAATATATTTCATCTCACAAGAACAGTTATTTTGGGATCACAATTAAAGACGTGGGACTCTTTCATGAGACAGCACTTCCAGACACTGCCACACTGATCTGTGTTCAGTTTCCACTTTTCCCAAAGGAAAATAAGGCAATCTTCTTCACCTGTTCTTTTGTGGGATATATTTTTTAATAAATATTTTAGTCTCAAGATGAGTAAATCCTTGCCACAACGAAACTTCTAAACTGTCAGCATTTTGTTTTGTCTCAAAATAGAAGAAATAGAAAGCAATGATAATATTTCCTTAAAAATATTTGAATTTGACATTATGAAAAGAAAGGAAATTTATCAAAATTCAGGAACTTGCCGTCTTTCTTTAGGATTTGAAATGCTCTAATCTGATTGGTTCAATATGAAATCAGATTTTGCTTTACTAGGGCTGATCTTTTGCTTCACATGGGCTAAGATCAAAGTTACCTTTCCCCAGTGCAGCTAAATTCAAGTCTCTCCCATTTGACTATGGAAAAGAATGAAGAATAAATGAATGACCATTTCTGTCTGGTAAAGTATGGCTCCACACATAGCATCTAACATTCAGTCATAGGTTTAAGTTGGCAAGAAAATCTAAGTCACATTTAAAGTTATATGGTCTATGTTAATTTAAAAAGCAGAACATTACTATTTATGTTAATCCAAATTAAAAATGCTTCATTTTTTTCTTCCAACAGAGAATTTCAATTGTTATTATCAAAATAGGAAAACCGTAGAAAATTATTTAGCAACGATCCCAACTAATCTGTTCTAATCTGCTTACTGTACTACTGTACTACTGACAGTAGCTGACCTTTCAGTCTTGGGATAATTACAGGAAGCCGTATGACTGCAGACTGATCTCCCTAAATGGATCTTCTGGGGCAAGGATAGTGGTTCAAACACACAGAGATGGAACTGTGGAGTATTTCTTTGCTACTGTGACCATGTTAGACTCCAGTTTTTAAATCACAGGTATCAGAGGACAAGGTTTTAAAAAATTTTCTTCAGTTTCAAACTTGATTTTGTAACTAGCTGGTGTGAACTTTATCTCATGCCAGTGTAGTAATCATTACATTTGTTGCCATAAACTGGTATCAGTGGAATTTGGCCAGAAGTCCTCTCATGAAAAATAATCTGTTCCATGTCACTATTATTCTCTATGAGGCCTTAAGTGTGATACAATTTGCTTTCTTTTACTTCCATGCACTGATAAAGATATCCAA
This sequence comes from Agelaius tricolor, assembly GCF_023055355.1. Taxonomy (NCBI): domain Eukaryota; kingdom Metazoa; phylum Chordata; class Aves; order Passeriformes; family Icteridae; genus Agelaius; species Agelaius tricolor. Next base: position 14,808,425 of record NW_027269272.1, read on the forward strand.
TCTATGATGTGAAAATCAGTGTAATAAGCTCCTGTCTGATACAATGAAAAGTCAAAGACAGGTGTCAGCATGAAAGACACAAGACACATTTCAAAAGGCTTAATGAATCTCTTTTCTCTTTCAAGGAAAGAAGAAATAAAGGTAGTCAAGCTGTCTTCAGAAAAGGAGAATCAACGAGGCCACAACTGAGCACTTACTTCCATCAGGATAGTCTCCATCAGGGCCTGTTCCATCAGTTGGAGTGTCATGCTTGGTTCGTATCCACATTCCCTGGTTGATATTGCAAGGCTGGGTCCAGTCACAGAACGGCCTTGAGTTATTGTTAAAATCACATCTGGTGAGGTAAGCTGAAATGCAACACATGACAGTGAGGAAGAGGAGCCAGCATGTCCAAAGTGAACCGTGGATGGTTATCAGCACCAATGCCATGCAGTTACCTGTTTCAGGATCCCATGTCCTCAAGCCACCTCTTGGTCTTTGCTTGATCCTGTCAAGAAAATAACAGAGTGAAACCCTTGTGGAATTAGTGACTCAAAAACTGGTAAAGAAAGAATGTTGGGACCTCAATTTACGCCTATGGGCATTTCACTGAATAACTGAAGAGACCCAGGATTTCCCCCATGTCTGAATTTCTCTTCCCATATCGAAGGTACTCATTCATGGCAAAGCTCTGAGAGCAAAGGTGAGAAGGATCTTCAGCTCTCTATCCCACTGAACTGGAATGAGGGGAGTTCTGGGCACAGAGAGCTGCAGATGGATACATCTCAGCTCAGACAGCACCAGGATAATAGCAAAGACTTTCTAGGAACTTGCTCAAGGCTTTATTATCCCCACTGTTGCTAAGCAAAGGGTATCAAAGCCAGTAAGCCAGTGCTCTGTGTAACTTGGTTACTTGCTGGAAGGCTACTTCCTTTAACCCCTGCAAACCTCTCATGACACAAAGGTTTCATTTCATGCAGCTCTTCTAATTTGCCCTGAAAATGCTGCAAAACAAAAGGAGTTACAAATACACAGTCCTTGTGTGCTACAAAGTCTTGCAGAGATGAGTTGACCCAAGATCAAAATCCCACTGCAGATCACAACGTAAATGGCTCTGTTCTTTGGGTGTTTTGCATAAGAAAGGGATGATCCCCAATATCTTGAGGCAGAGTTCTGTTCCAAACTCTGTGGTGCTCCCTCCTTAATTATCCTTATTGTACTTGACACAGTATAGAGAATCTGTCCTTAAGTGAATGCAGCACAAAGAATGTCTGCACTGCACAAAATCCAAGCAATGACATTCAGAAAACTAGGGAGATTAGGAACAAATATCATAATTAATTTATTGTGAAATGATGCAATGAAATGCAGCAAGAAACTGGAAAACAGATCAATCTCAGGCTAAGGAGGAAAAAGAATATGTAAAGACAGATAGAGTAAGAAAGTTTTCTTCATTATTCTTCTTGGATTTCTTCTTCCACCGGAAAGGGAAAACCATGAAAAGTTGCCACTCAGCCTCTGTTAAGTGCTATCTTAAAACTGTTACACATCAGGCAAATCCTAAAGCAAAGGTTACTGTAGGTATATTCAGGGTCAAGAGAGTTTTATAAGTATTGTGGCTATTTGTGCAGATCTCTTCTTTTCAGGTGTTCCATTAGAAATCCAGGTGTTAAAGGTTTCTCTCTCAGACAGAAGCCAGAGCAGAATTAGGTAACCACAAATTTAAAATATTTCTTTTAAAAAATTACATGGTTCAATTGTACAACATTCATAATTTAAAAAAGGAAGAAACATTCCACATTTGAAAAGTGAAGAAAGGATATTAATCATTAACAACTAATCTTCCTGAATTAAGCTACATTCAGTAGCGTGCTACTTACCCTGTGGTACTCAGCACTGAAATACAGAGTAAAATTAAAATGCACTTTAAGTGCCAGGGGGTCCCCATACTAGAAGACAGAGTTAAATCTTCTGTGTAGTGCAGCTTGCATAGTAATCCACCTGCTGTACTGAGCAAGGAGAAAAAGGGGGTGAGCTACAGTGAAGCAGGTGAATATATTGACAAGAGGGTGGAGGCCATTATAAAAATCTGTCCATCCATATATCATGTTTCCTGGGCTGTCTACCTTGAGAAAAGCACCTTTGAACTGAAGACTCATACTCTGAGTCACTTTCTTTGACACCCTTTGCTATTTGCTAGAGAAATTGATGTGATTTTGGAAATTTTTCTTCCTGCTCTTGTATATTAATGAAAGTCTGGAAATTTAAAGGGATTTTTTTCTGACATAGATAGCAAGACAACTTTTTCCATTTTAAAACTCCTGCCCAGCTTTTACTGCTAATCTAAGTGAGATTTCTCACTCTGACTGAATTTTCTCCCTTTCTGAAACTAGCAGTCAGCAGAGCAGATAACATTTCAATTTACTCACAACAGTCAAGCAGTCATGGGCATAATTCAGGAACTTGCTGAAATATTACTGATACCATATCGGTCCTGCTTAAAAATAAGGGATCATTTTCTAGGCTTCCATGAAGTCTCTGTCACTTGCTGGCAGTCCAGAAAAAGCAGGTGAATCATTCCCACTGAGACTTGGGCCTTTGCTTGTTCTTTTGCAGCATTTCTTGTACTGGGGTCTGCAACAAATAGCTCAAAGGCAGATAAATTCCTACTCCTTTGGGTTTCGTGAGTGATGAGAGACAAAGGAGTCTCATAAAGTGTACAGTGCTTCCTTGCACTGCCAGGAAACCCTAGACCATGGCTCTTTTTTTTAATCTAGGAGGAGTATGTGTCTGGGAGTGGGCCTTTCTGTAAAAGTGGCATCTTAGTTGCAACCACTCTCTCTTTTCTATTATATTCTGATGATTAAGATAATTCAGCCTTTTTAAATTAAGTCTGGAATTCCTTCAACTCCTTTTTGCCTTACTCGTTAAGTTAGATGTTAATGGATTGTGTTGACAATTTGCCTGGGCCTGCATTCTGCCACAATTTCATGCCCCACACAAGCCCCTCCCAAGCAAGAGGGTAGTGCTCATTTGACTGGTAATAATCTCCCTCCAGTGCAAATATTTTCCTAGGAAAATGTGTGTACCTTGGCCACACGGTAAAGAGGGAAGAGGATTTCTGTGATTTAGAGACAAAAGAGACGCATTTCCTGCGCAAAACCCTTGACCACACTTTCCAGTTCAGCTGAGGAGAGCTCAGTGGGACAGGGAGAATACAAGTGACCACCAGACACAGACGCATAGTGCACACTGCATTTTCAGCAGGGCTGAAGGAATCCCTTTACCACCTGAGATGCTGGTCCAGCAGGTGGAAATGTGGGCAATAGAAGTGCTTAGCACTGCTGTGGGGAGCAGTACTCCACGTACTCACTTGCTTTCCTTCTGCAGACAAGGCGTGTGCCCTGAATCTGGTGCTGCTCTGTACAATTCTGACAAGATGAGAGTCTCTCTTGGAAAGAAAGCAGCTCTCCGATAATACCATCCATTCATTCACACATTCTTTGACTATTCCTCACCCACAGTAAGTATGAGGCCCTGCAGCACCATGAACATCCCCCCAGCCTAGCTGTGTGACTTTTCCTGTGACTTTCTGTCACTCCAACATACTGACAACTCAGGTACTCTGTGAAAGGTGAACTGAAGTACAGATTAAGGCTTTTCAGTGAGGGCCAAATATTAATGACTGTTTTTCCGTATGGAAAGGATGACAAGGAAATGACCTGTCATTTTATTCCAGTGGGATATGACAGTATCCCACATTCCTGAGAATCAATCTGATCACTTTGCAAGCCCACTATTTCTCTCCTCTACTTGCACGCTATGTATCTCTGAAAGGTGCCTGGGAGACATTGCCCTTTGTATAAAAATACTGGGCTGGACTGCCCAGTAACCAGAGGAAGGAAAGCACCCTCAGTTTTTAATTGCTAATACATTGAAGCTAAAATTCTTTCTAAGGAAGGGCATTTGCAGGGAATCTCACCAACAGTTTATGTTTTACTTCTGCCTTAAATCCGGAGTACAAGTGATGCACACCTGGTTGGTAATGCCTATGACTGGCTTGCTAGTGCTCTGTACTGCTGTGTTTCCTTCTGACTGCAGATTTCACTCCATCTGCAGCCAGCATTAGATACCTCACCTGCTGCCTGTTGACAAGGCACACGAGGTTGATCATGGGACTATTTGCCTTTAGGTGATATAAGACATTTCCCACATTAAATCTGCAGCAGAAGATGCCAATAATAGGGCTTGTCAATGATCAGTGTGACATGCAACACCCTCAAAATGACAGATAATACTCCATGTTTTACTTCTGGCTGGTGGTCAGAAAGGGTCACTTCAAGAGACTCTCTTAATTTTTGCAGGATGAATTTATGTTTTCCAAGAGACAGAATTAGCTTGATATGCGCACAGGGGGACAGCAAAATTAAGAAAATAACAAAACAAAACAGAACAAAACAACAACAACAAAAAAAAAGCCCAAGCAAGATAAATCAAATTATAAAAGAAGCAAACTCAGCAGTTCAGCCATTTTAGTGAGTGCTGTCTAGTGCAGCTTTTGCTGCACAGTTACTCCAATAGATGTAATTGTCCTCAAGTACCTAAATCTGGTTCCTCCCATTTTCTTGAATGCAAGTGTTCTCTGATGAATAGCAATTGCAATTCACTGAATAGCTAATGCTCAGTCTGTGGTGTTGTAATCAGCTGAAAGCTAGGGAGCTTGAAAAGCTTAAAGAATGGAGGAAATTACACAAAACCTCTTTCTCCTAAGGCATCAGTTTGAGGCCAGTTGAGCCTCACAGTGCCACTGCAGGAGGCTGCTTACACTTCTACCTAGCACAAAGCAGAGAGGTGACTGCCTGATATGAAATGCTGCTGTCTTGTTGGGATGCATTTGAAGCGTGTGTATCTTAAGACTTATTTTTTCTGAGGCTCTATCTAGAAAAAATTTTAAAATAATTAACTAAATGACTGCTCTTAAATGGCAGAACTCTGTGCAGATTCCCTTAATTTAGAATATATTAGGTTCTGTAAATTTGCACATAGAAATGACAGATCTTTCTCTGGTTTTCAGACAGTGTAGCTGTATCTCACTGGGCTTTGCACTGATTTAACTGCAGTGGTTTTTTGCATCAATTTCAGTTTAATTGATACAACTTGTGTAAGTAAAATCATTCTCCTGTTGTTTCTGTTTCTGTTCAGCCACTAATTTCTTCCTCTGTCCTCACAAATGACTGACTCAGATTTTGGAGCCTGTATTATCTCTGTTCCTGTTTCTGGAATTCTCACTGACCTATGGCTCCATTCTGCTTTACTGACATTGTGGGTGAGAAGGCACTGATAGATGTCCAATTCCTTCAGAGATCTTTCTATGCTGGACTCCTGTTGGAGCTACACTCAAGTCACTACTCTGAGAAACATTCACCAAGGAGTTATAAATCAAGCAGTCAGCACCCATAAATCTATAAACAGATAAATTCAGATTATACAGAAGTGTAACTAATCTCGCTTTTGTACTGTTGAGCAATACATGGTGACAGGCTGATAGGACACAGAAAATGTGTCTTAGAACTAGATTTTTGCTTGATGAGTAAAGTGTTTGTGTTCTATTGAGCACAAACTGAGGCTGTTTTTTTAACTACTGGCTCTCCAAATTGAAACTTCAATTTGAAATTCAAGCTATCTCTTTCCTGGTCTGATATCTATAATAATTTTGGAAAGGAAATGTAGCATTCTTACTAGAGTGCAGACGCCAGATTCAGATTTCATTCTCTTTCTTATGGTTTGAACAATGCAGAGATAATAGAAATAAAAAGAGAGCAGCTTTTTGGCCAGTATTTTCTGTTGTCAACTGCCTAGGGCCAAAATTCCTGAGGGCAAATAGTGTTCTTATACTGTGATCTAAAAGAAATGTTTTTTCAAAGTAACATTCATGAATTAATTCAGTGCTTACAAATGTCTACTATATGGATAACTATAATTAAATCTACAACTATTATGGCCTTTCTTATCTTTCAGCTGAAATATATCTCAATATATTATATTTCCAGGCTACTGAGGTAAAGACCATAAAATTCCTCCCAATTAATGCAAAAAAGAGGGTTTGCTGGTATTCCAGTGGATATTTGAAGAAAGAAAAAACTGTAATAGGCAAAACTCTTCTTCATTTTGGGGGGGCTATGCTTACAATCATAAGATTACTAAATCAGTTCAGAAAAGCCCAGAAATTTTACAAGTCTGTCTCTTAATAATAGATAAGATGCAAAAGACAATTTTGAATGTGTGTTTTGGGAGTAGATCTCTGGCAGGAGGAAATAGATTCTATTTATCTCTTTAACTACCTTCTTTATACAGGGTTGGGGTTTTTTGGTTCAATGATAATCTAAGCAACTGTCTCTGGTTCACTGGAGTTCAGTAATTTTATATCTGCACCTTTATACATTTTACATTTATCATTACATCTATGCTGCACAACATACCTGTGGTAAGCAGAGACTGGATCCTAATGTCATTTTCTTTCAGAGGCAGAGGGCTGCTCTTTAATTGTCCATGGTCTTGTAAATCCAAGTTACCTACAGAGGCAGAGGTCTGATTCCACTATTACACTCTTTGAATTTCAGTATTCTGCTTTTAAAGCTGGTGGTGCTGGTCCTAGTTCATTGTGATCTAAACAAATAGGGCTCCTGGCTCATTCTTTGTGGAGGGATAGAATGTAAGAAAATAAAGATAGTGCAGAAGGTAATCTCACCCCTGAGGAGTTGCAGCTGTACCAATCACCAAAGATTAGGAATAGGCCTGCCCTTAACAGGCCACAGCTGTGTCCAATACTGATGAGTGCTATAGAAGAGTGGGTTAGCTGGGTGAGGAGGGAGTTGAAGTTTGTTGGCTGTGTTGTGCAGAAGGAGTCAGTGTTGTGAGGGGCTGCATGTGAGAAATCACTGAGGAGGTATGGGACTTTTGAAATAAGATGCACAACAATTCTTTAACTTGTATTACAGTAGCAACTGTGTCTAAAATTAACAACCTTGGGCTTGGCTTAACGAGTGCTAAGGTCTGAATTTTCAGCTCACCACTGCATACTCCTTTAGTGCTGATGAAGCCTGTGTTGTCTCTCCTCTCATCAGCATGCTGGCTTCAGCAGGCCTTTCACTTACTTGACCATGATTCTAACCAGCTGTCTGTGTCTACATGATTATTTTTGCTACAGATCCCCAATGAATTGGGACCTTTTCCTTCCAACCCTGCTCCTCATGAACTGAGTAATCCTGCAAGCCTCTTAACTCTTCTTGGTCATTTCACAGAGGATGACTTCTCCCACCTCTTGTCTTCTGGTTAAATCTGCTTCCTCTCAAGTCCCAGTCCTAAGGTATGGTCACTTCTTACAACCTCTTCTGTAAGACAGCCCTTTGAATAGCAAATGGTTTGTGTAATTAAGCTATTATAAGTTGTTACTACAGTTGCTTCAGAAAAAAATTATAATACAATTTTGGTTTTATGTAAATTTTTAGAGATGTAAAATTATAAATGACTTAAACACTTAGAAACTTGCCAAAATCTATTTATATGGCCTTTTCTGATCTAAATCCTACACTTCCCGTGTCTACTGGAGCTATGCAGTACTCTCCGTTACCTGGATTACAGACAACTCCCTGCTCACTTTATAGAAAGACACACTGAGAGGTGGCTGAGTTCAGCTAAGAAAAGTCTCAGTCCAGCAGCTCCTGCCGCTTTTACAATCAGAGAAAGAGGAAAGTTAACCTGTTGCATAGTCTGCCCACAGATCACAAATCAAATCCCCTCTGGACCCTAGCAAAATATGAAGCTTGTGGAATGCATTGCTCCTTGCACTTTTTTCTGCACCTGAAATGAAATGAACACCTGAAATGGAACTCACTTGTGTCATTGATGGGTTCAGAGCAGAGTGATTCTGTTGTTTGCTTTGGAGTGAACTATATTTACACTAGATTACTTGAGTTTGGAGCTATACAGGAAAACAAGGCTTGTGTCTCTTGAGGTACACAGGGTTCCTTATCAGCAAGGCATTTAGTACTCCAGCTGACACCTGGGTGTGTTTGCAGGCTTATATACTCATAAAAGTTTGTGTGAACAAACTTTAGGGAATGTAGCTGGCCTCAGAAAATGATTTTTTTTTTTAAAGTGAATGACTGTGATTTCCATTTTCAGAAACCTAGACAGTTAGACAGCATTTTTTAACATATTGAGTCCACTCAAAGCGTAACATTCTAGATAACACAACTGTATTTTGATCAAGAGAAAATGTTTCAATTTGGGTTCTGCTGGTCAAAATTCAAAGTTTACACACTTCTTCTAAGCTTCTCTGTTTGCCATTGAATCTTAAAATCAAATGCATATAGATAAAAATGAAGACCATTAACCACCATGATGCTGTAAATTGAGATGTTAATTATCAAAAAGAACGCACGCATATAAATTGCTTTTAAGATGGAGATTAAGAAATTATCTTTCAACCATTAAAAACAATATAATCTGTGGAGAAAGAGTGCCTACAGCAGTGGCTATGGACCCAAGAGAAAAGCCACTGGCTATGTTATTTCAGTATTTAGTAGATAGAAGGGGTTGGCAAAGTAGTATCTCACTGCTGAAAGAAAGCCTGAATGGAGGATGTGGGTTGGGAAATGAACATCAAACCAAGGAAACAAATAGTTCTTGGAAACAAGGATGCCAAAGCCATGGCAATCAAGTCAGTGATTTATTGCATACCTACTTCTTGCAAAGCATCACTGTGTTATACTCATAAGAACAAGAACATAAGTCGCTATTAACATGATTCAGAAAGATAAATTGCCCTTACAACAAAATCATATATGATCCAAGAAATCTAGAAGCTTCCATGGAAGTAAGCAAATTCCACAGACTTTAAAATGCAGAGCTGGAAAACTCTTTACAAGACCCCTGCAGAGATGTTTCATTGAGAGCAGATATGTCTACCACATGCAATCTGTTCTTCTTACTTTTGTTGTACATAAGAAAATTGAACAATAATACTACTGTTTGCAGACCAGATCAATAGTATCAGAATATTCTACCCTTATTTCAGGATAGTATGCCCATATGTGTAATTGTATGAGTAAAACTACAGCAATGCCTTGATTCATCTGGAATTATATCAGTCAAGGTTCCCTAGTTGGGCAGGCCCATGGCAATGCATACAAATTGCAGAATTATTAAAAGAAGAAGGAAATTCTAAAAGTTACCTGGTTCACCCTGCTTAAAGTCTAAGTACCTCCAAGATTACATTAGGTTGGTCTGGCCCTTGCCCAAACAAGGAGGAAACACCAGAACATATCTGGGTCCTTCTGTGATTCCTGTGTTTGACCATTCCCATTATGAAGATTTAAAAATATAATTAGGAGTAGATATCCATCTTGAAATGAGCTTCTCTTCACACCTGCATTCAGCAATGCATGCAGAAGTGTCTATAAATGTGCTCTAGTCAGGAATAACAAATTACAGAGCAGACAGGCCTTTCTCTAATAGCTGAACCAGACAAGAGAGGACATTATATTTACTTGGATAGTACATAGTGCTACAACTCTAAGTGTCCAGATTTTGTGTTGGGCTTCAGAAGTAATTGTGTGATGGCTTAATAATCACAAAGCTCACAACTCTGCTTTTTCTTCAATGCCCAATGCTCTGAGTTTCCAGGTCACCACTGCTGGGTTATGTTATCAGATTTTCAAAGAAGTAGAATTCTTCTCTCAATTTTTTTGTTTTGTTTTGGTTTTTGTTTGTTTGTTTTTGTTTATAAGCAAAACACCCCCTGTAAATCAAAAATACTCACTTCATTCCACAATTTTCACTTTACGAAAATAATTTCTTAAGACTTGGATCAAAATGGGAGAATTAGCAAGGTTAGAGAAACATCCAATAAAGCTGGGAAACAGAAGCAGAGGCAATTCCCCTCTCACTGATAATGCTGGTAGTACACAACTTCGAAGAAAAGCAAAGCCATAAATCTTTCTTGTAGTTTTTAATAAGCCTTTTAGAGGCGGAGAGCATGACACCCCCAAGTCCTGGCAAGTTCTCTTTATTTCAGGCCTGCTATAGAAGCATAGCAGAGGATAATCTGTGAGAAAACCTTTGTGAAAAAAAAAACCCTAAAATAAAAATTAAGCATACAAATCAGTTAAGATTTTACTATGGAAAATGGCTTTCATTTTATCCCACAGTTCTTCTGTTGCTTTATGTTAATGTGCAAATCCAGGAGAGACATAAAATGAAGAAAATAGTATGATAATATACTTAGAAAAATCTTTTATGCAACCATGAGCTATAAAATGTTTCTCTGGGCTATCTTTGCATGCTGACATACAAACAGGTCTCTAAACCACTGTGCTTAAGGAACTAGGTGCAATAAATTACTGCAGTTGGTTTCACCCAGTGGAACCACACATGGTTTCCCCTTATTTCTGATTTTCTTTTCCTCAAGCTGAGATTTCAGAGCTGCTGCTTTGTTCCTGGTTTTCAGGGTGGAACAGTATGAGATTATAGGGCTTGTCAGACGTCACAGACTGGAAAGAAAACCTGCCCTTTCCTTTATCTCAAATGTCTGTTCTGCAGGGTGAGTTCTTGTACCTTGGTCTCCTGCATCCCATGTGAGTCAGCCTAGATTTCTGGACTGAGGGTATTTAATTCTTCACAGGAAATGAGCGAGTCTGTAGAGGAAAAATGTGAGTGAAATTACCTGTTTAGCTCAGGGATTGGAGCACTCACACAACTTGTAAAACACCTAGGTTTTACCAAAGTGAAACAGCAGCACTGATGGAGCCTGTGGACACACGAGCAGATTACAGCCTTTAAGGCATGAAGGTGACCAAATTGCATTGTGGTAGCCATAGGGGAAATGAAAACCTGTGGGTTAGAAGGATGGTGAAGGGTGAGGCTTCTCTCCTTAAGGCAAATGGCTGAGGCACTGCCAGGCTTCCCTGGTTCTGGTAGGAGATGATGTGCTTTGGGAGGCACAATGGTCAATCGCTCTGAGAGCCACCATTGTACACCCCGGGCTTACAGCTGGCCTTGCTCAGGACATTCCCTCTGCCTGCCAGCGGGCTGAGGCACGAGCCAGAGATACAGGAACAGAAGCTGGAGTTTACAGGTGGTCACAGAAGCAAGGAGTTGATTTTGGTACTCAAAACCTGAACTAAAATCAGCCCAGCCTGGGGCCACTCTCTGGCCTTGCAGCAGCCCAGCCCTGCCTGGCTGTAGGCTGGGTCCTGGCTGCCCACAGAGCCTCTGCTGCATCCAGGCCCAGCTCCCGTCCCCAGGCCCGATTCCCATCCCTGGGCCCAGGGGTCGCATCTGCTGCATGAGGGGCCTGTGCTGCAGCCAGCTGGGGACTGTGGTGTGGTGCCCCCACTGACAGGGAAGAGGCTGGTACATGGATGGAAGCCATGGTGGACAGGTCCCCAGTGTGTCACACCAGCTCTCTCCTCACTGGGAGAGATTCTTCAGGCTGAGATGGTTTTACCTTTTACACAGTCCCCCATGGGGCTTACACATTCAGGGCATCCTGCAGTAAAGCCATAGCAATTTTCTGTTTGTGCCAGAGTCACTCTTTAGTTTGGTTTCTCGTGTTTGGTCTGATTTTGAGAAGTGGGAAACTCAGTTGTTGAGTAAGCTGATGGCATTGATTTCTTCCTTGATTCCAAACTTCATTTTCACAATACCAGGTGTTAAAAGAATGAACTTTGATGTGCACTGTGACAGCACGGCCTGGCACCTAACTGGCTGGGGTCCAGCATCTGTTCCTGTTTGTGGACCCGTGGAATTACTTCTTCATTGCAAGCCACTTCTTGATGACTGTACAAAGATGTCAACTGATTTAATATTTTCAGACAAAATGAGAAAATAATTGTTTCAGTTAGCCCTCTAGATTTGCACATATTCTAGATTTGCTTTAGATTTGAAAATCTTGGGCTCTTTTGTTAAGCCAAATATCCAGCTACTATGGCCTTTGGCTTTTGATTAATTTCCTGAGATTGATAAGCTCATATTCGTCTTTCAGACCAGTTCAATAGGAGTTTTAAGAACATCTTCTGGCAGGCCTGTGTTTTGCCCTACTGACCTTGGTAAGCCTAGCCAAGGCCTCAGATGCTTTTGAGCTTCCTTGAACATTTTGCTGACTCCACACTTGGAATTCTATGAAACTGAGGATAAAGCTCCTCAATGCTTGGCAGACAATTTTTCTTCTGCACTTGCATATATCTTTAGGCATAGTCCTTTCTTCCTAATCCTCCAAACTTTAGGACTGAATTCCACAAATAATTCTCTCTCTGCACTAGATTGAAGCAAAACTCATGGAGTTAAACACCCTGGGACCAAAACTGGGGGCAATAACAGTAGAAAGACAGTAGTTTCTCTAATCTTGTTTGATGCTATTCCTGCTAATTTTTGTCACCTCTATATCCAGACACTGAGAAGGCTGCCTAAAATGAAGCAATGGTAAAAGTGTGAGGAGGAGGCAACCATTAGGGCTAGTCCATTATTCCACTAATGCTTGAATAATCCCAGTGCTGCACATGATGGCTGTGGTCAAACTGTGCTGTCATCCTTTAATTAAGGACTTGTTGATGCCTGAACCTGTAGAGATGTCTGAGGATGTTTTCAAAGAGATGCCCTGCTTCTGTAGAACTGACGTCTAAGATACCTGTGTGTGGCCATTCACACACACTGAATACCTGAGTAAACCTCCTTGTAAGTAAAAATATTTTTACATGGTCTCTACCTGGCAGCCAGTACAGTTGGAAGTCAATGCAATTCTCTAGAAAAGCCACATCCTATCCACTGTGCTAAATGTTTTTGTGAGAATGTTTTAATTCTTGAGGAGCTTCTTTCCCAGCTGAATTATTTGCTAAACACCAGTGTGTAGCTATAAACAAGGGGTTATTGCAGTCTGGGTGTGGAACTTAGGCTGATTTCTTGGGTGTATGCTGTTTCATAGTCTGAGCAATGATATGGAAGAAACCATGAAATCATGACTGATAGGGTGTTCAGATGAGACATTATGGATATATTAGATAAGGCAACCTAGAGAATGGTGGTACAGAGATCTGTAGTGCTTGTAATATACATGGATGTTCACTTAAGGGAAATACACAACTCTACTCCTGTTACCAAAATACAGGCTAAAATTTAAGGAAGGTGACAGGGCTAAAGAAGCTTTCCAACAGACTGGATGTTCACAGTGTAAAATCAGCAGAATTCAATATCATAAACAGAAGGGCTGCTCTGATTTGGGACTGGGAACACTGAGTCAGCTGTAGCAGCTATCATTTGAAGCATGCTGTATTAGTCTGGAGTCAAAGGTTCAAGAAACCTGCTGAGAACATTGAAATCATTTGGAAGAGAGCAGGTAGAAGAAGCTAAGAATACTGAAAAACATATTGTTTGATAAATCAAATTTAAAAATGTTCTTAAATGGCATAATGCCTACAGAGAATGAGAGTACAGTGAAGGAAGAGGCCCAGGAACTTTTAAGTTATGTCATTATGAAATTACTTAATCTTGGAATCTATAGGCTGTATAAAGGCATGAGGTTTCCTTGGTTTGTTTTTGATTTTTTTTAAACACTGTTTTGCTGGTGGTGGAATAATTTTCTTGTGTGTAGTAAGTTCCTCTCTTGTTAAAACATGCTAAAAAGGGAAGTATTTCCTCAGCTTTGTAATGATACCTTAAAGTTACCAGTGACATGAGACTCAGTGCCTCTGCTGCCTCATGGCATTACCAGTGGCTTTTATTAGTTTCTCACACTTCAGCTGTTTCAGTACTTGCAGGTGATCTATTTGATCTGCCACTGCTTTGGCTGCTGCTTTCTAGGAGCAGAGCACAGCACTTTGTTCCACCTTCCATGTGTCTGAGCTGCCCTGCTGTTCCTGTCACTTTGACCAGGCTTCAGGCATTCTCCTACGTGTCTGTGTCCAGGAATTGAGGCAGCAGCTTGATAGTGACGAGGAAGCAGGATGCCAGATCTGATTCCTAATAATTTACCTGTTTAATCCTTGGCAGCACTTTGGTGCTGGGTAAATGAGTCTTTACTCACATACAGCTGGTCCAGAGCTTGCTAAATGCACTAAATGGAGCCAGAAGAGGAAACTCAGTTGTAGGAATCTGACTAAACTGTAGTGAAGTTGAACAGATGTGGTGTTAAAAAAGCACAGTTCTGTTAAATGCACTTCTCAACAAGCAAATTAGTTATTACTTTTTAAAGAGAGAACATAATAGCCTTTAACAAGGAAAAAGTCACTAGAATTTTAAAGCACAAGCCAAGTAAAATTTTTAACTGATTTTGGGGGAGGTGCTTTTAAATGACAAGTGTTCTGCTTGGAGTAACCCAGAAAAGCCAAACCTGAGGCTTAGGTTCTCCCAAACTGTTCAGTTTGGCTATATCATTCATAAATAAAGATAGCAGAAGAGTCCTACTTTTAATGCCTCAAATTCTCAAAAGTGTTTGTTCTCATTGCCTCCATTTCAAAACTTTCAGTCTGAGTTGCTGATGGTCTCTGAAAACCAAGTTTCTTCAGGGTATTATTAGGATAGACAGAAGTGAAATATCCTGAAGACTCAATGCAGTAAACCAGAAGATTGTCAATTTCTACCAGTTATCTGTTGGTCTTTTAGGCTGCCTTTTACTAGGAACTACAAATGCATGTCATTTAAATGTTTGCCCACACAGAAAAATATTTTAACTCTTCACACCTAACTAACAAAGCCTCTGGGACTTTGAAGATGCTGAGAGATCTGAAGCCTTGTAACAGAATTTTTATCTCTAGAAGCTGTGCAAAATCTCATAGTTTTTAATGACTTCTGTGAGTCAGAGGAACTTCCACTATGGGATGAATCAGTGGTAGCTGAAAATCTCTGCATTGCACTGCATTGTATAGACATGTCTTGAGTCATGTTCTTTAATTGCCTCAGACTGTAGCTGTAGAAAGTCAAAGATGAGTGGTATACTCCAATTAGTGCCCTTTGACATTGTAGGACTGAGAGTGTTATGTAAATGAAATCTTAAGGGTTGTCTGGTTCTCAGGTTAATGGTGCAGAGTAGAAGCTGAACAGGGGCCTGTAGTCATTCTCCTCTGAAAGTGACGCATGGTGCATCTTAGACAGCTTAATATTTTCAACATTTCTAGGTACAACAAGGTAGGATCCTTAGATAGTAGCACCACAAATCACAAACCCTTCCTGAAACCTGTGGGTAAAAACTAGTCTCAATACAGAAGAGACATACTCTGAGGTACATAGGGACAAAAGATGGTACCTAAAACACTCTTTAGGAATAAAGAAGGCCAATTAGGAAATTCCCTCAAATTCCTGAAAGGATTTTAAACTTCACAGAAAATTAACTTTTTCTTCAAGGTTGTTTCATCGTCTCTCTATATCAGGATTCTTCGAGTGAGTTATGGGGTGGTGAATGACACTGAACAATGAAATCTATTTATGTATTCTTACTGCGGTGGTTACTAAAGAAATACCACAGTTTTATTGCCCACAGGTACCCTGAATCTTCCTCAGACTGAAATAAGTAGGTGGTGAAATGTGTGCAACTAGGTGTCCTCTGCCAACTCTTCAGCTTTGAAATACATGAAGGGATTAATGAAGGCCTTTTACCGGAGCCAACATGAAAGTTTCTTTTCAGTTAGGTACTGGACAGAAGACCCAAGGTTAAATGCTGGTCCTTGCAGTCTGTTCACATAGAGAAGGGTGGATGTTCCAGTGTGCATCCAGATGTTGACTTGGCCATGCTAAATCTGATACTAGGAGATTAACAAAACCTGGGGTTTGGAAAGGCAGAGTGGCTGTGCAATCACCAATTTAGTCTGGAAACAATCTAACTGTGCTCACAGAGTACAGATCTGGTAAGTCTGCTCCATGTGGAAAAGAGAAGGCTTAGAGGTGACCTAACTGTGATGTTCCAGTACCTGAAGGGAATCTACAACAAAGATGGAGAGAGACTATTTACAAGAGCATGTAGTGACACGAGAAGGCGGAATGGATTCAAACTGACAGAGAGTAGATTGACATTAGATATTAGGAAGAAACTCTTTACTGTGAGGGTGATAAGGCTCAGAAGTTGTGGACTCCCCATCCCTGGAAGCGTTCAAGGCCAGGCTGTATGGGGCTTTGAACAATCTGGTCTAGTGGAAGATGTCCCTGCCCATGGCAGGAGGGCTGGCACTAGATGATCTTTAAGGTCCTTTCCAATCCAGACTGTTCCATGATTTTGTGAAGATGGGATGAGAGGTGTGCCAGCTCAAGGTAATGTCAAAGGGTGCTGCCTCTGCCTGTCCAAATGATGATTTTTAGTAACACCAAGTGTTATCAGCTGGTTCAGGGCCCTGAGCAGCAACATGCACTTTGGAGATCCTCCATTGCCTACCTCTAGCATAGAGACAAAAATCCTTTTTTTCTCTCATCTTCATCTGTCAGGACTCAAGGTCTTTCAGGCCCTGCCCATCTATCAATGCCCTTTTGTACTGCCCCTTTTCTGACGTGAAGCCTGATCTTAGCAGGGACACACAATGTGTGGGTGGCAGTAAAACCTTGTCTAATTAATGTCATTTTCCTGTATCCTGTCATGACTCAGTAAAATGCACCAGCAATTTACCCTCTGACTTTGATCTCAGGAACGCTTAGGTCCAGACCCATTCTGCCTTCCAGAGCACCTATCTGCCAGTGTGTCATCATAACAGACATCAAGCAGAGTGTTTCCCCTAGACTCATCCATTTGGAAGCCAAAATAATTTTACTGAGGGCCCTGCCTTTGACTGTCAAAGTCTCTCTTGCTTGAACAAGACTGTCTGCATTGACAGGACAATGAACATGGATTATATTTTGGGTGAGGCTTCTGTCTGTGGGTGGGATAGAGTACAGGTCATTGGGTGTGGGGTGCTTATTTTTGCAGCCAAATGTTAATATTTAAATCAGGTTTAGCTTGTTTCATGAACAGGAAAATGTTCCATCTACAAGATGACTGAAATTTTCACTGTCTATCAAGAAATTATGCCAACAGGAAAGGAGGAGATGACAAAATTCATTGCCTAAAGATGGGGAAGGTATTCGGTGATTGCAGCTGAAGGTGCTGCCAACTTCCACAAATTCCTCTTTGCCCTGGAGCCAAGCCAAACCAGAGAGCTGGAGTGCACAGCAGAAAGAGCAGTTCCTTCCTAAAGAAAGCAATGCCAGATGAGTCAGGCAGGAATTGATTGCTACTGTGGGACAGAGAGCTGTAGCTGTGTTATGGTTGTATTTCCATTCTGACAGCAACATGTGTGGTGGGACAGCTCGTGGCCACCTGTCTCTTTGCTGTAAGGATTCCTTAGGGATTTCCTGTGTGGCAACTTCTGTAAGAATTCTGCTGTCTATTCAGAAACAAAAAACTTTGCCATATGGCTGCTTTACAATAAATCAAGACACATATCGATGTTATTTCTGTTGTCTGATGCTCACCACCCCACAGTACTTCCTTCATCCACAATATAATGAAAATATCTAAAAGCCTTGCATCTCTGGGCTTCATTAAGTTGGTCTTTTTCCAGATGGACTTGGACAGGAGATGCATGTTAAGCAAATCAGAAGTAATGTCTGAGTGCATACAACTGAAACAGATTTGTTTTCCAAGTATCGGGTTTTTTATCACTGCTGGCACATATATTTCCAAAGTGTTATACTGCAAGAACTCTTATTCTAAGGCTTCTTTGTAGCAGTAGTTGAAGGATTAAGACCTGCTTCTTGGAATATATTTTTCTCTAAAAGAAATTTGTAACCATAAGAAGGTGCTGGCTATGTAAGCCTTGGACAGAGGCAGACATTTGACAGACATTTTTGTAGTCAGGAAATCTTCTCTCTTGGGTCCCTGGTGGGAGATGTCAGCTCCTTCAAATAAACTCTGTTCTACAACCTTCCAGTCAATGACTGTTATGTAATAACAAGGCAACAAAAGCACACCACTACATAAACAAGGCATATGGCTACCCCAGCCTCAGCTGCACCTGCTGATGCTGCAGTAAAGTTGCATGATGTTGGATAGCACTCTCTCTATCACTCTGTAGAGGATAGGCCAGTGGGATTCATTCACTCACAGAGAAGTGGGGATGCACTGAACCAGCAATCTCCTCTGCATTGGTAGAGATGATTAGTCTCAGAGTAGGAGAAGAGGAAAGATGAAGTCTCATAATAATAATGATGTGAAAGGGATTCAGCCCACTTCCAACTAGGCTCTGGTCTCCCCATATCCTGAACTGGCCCAGTGGGAATCTCTCCCAAAAATGGTGATGGAGGCATGGTGAAAAAAAAGGAGTCCAAATTGTTGCCAGACTGTAGCAGGCCAGCACATTTTCCTGCAAGAATGTTTGGAGACCAGTTATGGGAGACCTTTCACCAGGTAGATTGCTTACAGGTTTCACAGTGAGGCTGGGGAGTCCCACTTTCTGGAGAAATTAAAAAACTGTCAAGACATAGCCCTAAGTAACATATTCCAGGAGACCCTGCCTGAGCAGGGAGGTTGGACTAGATGACCTCCTGTGGTCCCTTCCAACCCTCAACCATTCTGTGATTCTGATTGTGACAGATGTAATCATCATTTTCATTTATCTCAGGCTGCAACAAAGCACGTTCATTTTCCTAGAAAACCTGTTGCCATAACTCCTTCTGACTTTAATTTTAGACAAATAAAAGATCTTCCCTTTTCACTGAAGGGCATTTAGCCAAGATGGTTTTAATGTTCTGGTATATACTTTTTTGCCTGCACTATTTATGATTTTAATTTAAGATGGACTGAAGTCTTTCCCCCAGACTCTTGGGAGCAATCAAATCATGGTCCCTGCTCAGCTGCACTGGGAGGTGACAGTGTGTAATCCTCACTGGGCTGGGACTGGCAACCAGGGACCATGGGGCTGCCATAAGGAAT
Organism: Agelaius tricolor; assembly: GCF_023055355.1. Lineage (NCBI taxonomy): Eukaryota > Metazoa > Chordata > Aves > Passeriformes > Icteridae > Agelaius > Agelaius tricolor. The sequence continues at coordinate 14,827,350 of NW_027269272.1, forward strand.
AGCAGCCCTGCAGTTCATATCCTCTGAAAGGCCACTCCCACAACAATGACCCACAAACAATCCTTTGTTATAGGAACTTCCAAGCTTCACAGGCTTGTAAATCATAATTGCATTTATCTAGAAGATAACATTATTACTAAGCTACTATGTAGCTTTACCTTTGCACCTGCAATACTGTAGAGTGACATTTTCACCAGCTATAAAGACAGTCCATTCAGCTACAGCTAAATTTAATTTTAAATAATAAAAAATGAAAAGGCTCAAAAAATTATGGACCTTTATATAGAGCAAAATGGATTCTGAGCTCAGCCCAGTGAAAAAAAGAATTTTGCTGGCTTTTTCTGAAGGCTCCAAGATACAGCTTCCAGTACACCACCCTGGGATGCACACTGACTACTCTGATGCATTCATAAGAAACAAACAGAGCAAAAAAAAATCTGAATGCAAATCAGACCTAACAGAGCAGATTAAATGGTGTCTCAGTTGAGACTTGTGATTCACACAAGATACATTATTTGCAGAATCTTGCCAAGAATGCAGGAGTAGGTTTTGGATACCCACTGCTACAGTCATGCAAGTTTAGTTTCAGTTTTCCAAATTTCATTTTTTCTCAGCAACAGAAAAAGAAACACTGGCATGGAGAGAGCCTCAAAGTGACCAAACCCAGTGTCTCTGCAATCACAGCAACTAAGCAACCATTGAGATACCAGTGTCTGCCACCATCTATGCTAGGAAACAGAAAAGGAATCACTTTTTCATCAAAGAGGAATCTCACTCAACTAAGTCAGCGTCCTCTGACTTGAGCACCAGTCAGGCTGTTAAAAGAATGCCATGGTAGCTTGTTGTTAAGTCTTGTGGTTGGAACTAATTGGACAAGGGAGGGAGATGCGACAGGGGAGGGCTTTTTCTTGGTCAGAGGAAGCTAAGACCTCCCAGAGGAAGCTAAAACATCCCACAAATATTTTGGTGTATGGAAGTGTTTATCTTCTCATGAAAAATAGTCCTTTTATTTTCATTGAAATCATTTAGTACTTTGGCAATGGCCAACTTCCCTTTCTTAAGGGTAAGGAGAGAGCTGGTCGCAATTTGTCAGAGGGAAATTATCCATGGGAAATTCTGAAGAGAATTTCTGTGTGAAAGTGTGTGAAGTGTCTTATTCCTCATCTCCTGCAAATCACAGTGAGGTGATTTCTTCCAGCATTTTCAAAGAAATTGAGTAGTTCATACTAGGCCTTCAGCAGACTTGTGCCTACCTGTTCCAAACATTTTCTACATAAAATTTCCTGTCACAGGGTATTATACAGTGTACATTTATTTCTTCCCAACAATATCCTACCAGAATCTGAGGTACAAATAGCTAATGATTCTAGTCATTCTAGCATTCTAATCCCATGCTCTGAGAAATAAGCATGCTCATCCCACAAGAGGGATTTTTTTTAGGTTTATTTTTCTTCCTCATGCTGCTATTTTCTGGTGAAGTAATTGACTTTGCATATCTTACTCAGCATCTCCTTGGCAACCTGGAACAGACTCCTCTTGTCTTCCTCTTACTAAGGCAGGCACTGTCGCACTCAGCAGCAGGAGCAGCGAGCAGAGGGGAGCGAGTGTGTCTGCCGAGGAGAGCGAGAGTGCCTCCCAAAGCCAGAGATGCAAACAGCACCTGGAGAGGAGCCAGCACAAACCCTGTCCTTCACAGCAGCCCTGGTGCTGCTCGTGACCACAGCAACCACTGCAGGAGACTGCATGCTGAGCTCCATGGATGGTGGTCTGGCTGCTTAATCAGAAGTCACCCTGAGCTTTGAACGCTGATGAGGTAGCCACAACGAATACAAAATGTAGGGCTTGAGCACCTCTCCTATGAAAACAAGCTAAGAGAGCTGGGGTAGTTCTGCTTGGAGAGGAAAAGGCTCTAGGGAGACCTTGCTGCAGCCTTCCAGTACCTAAAGAGGGCTTTTCAAAAGAGGAACAGTGTCTTTTTACACAGGCAGATAGTGATAGGGAGGGGAAACGGTTTTAAAATTGAGAGGAGAGATCTAGATTAGATGTTAGAGCCAAGTTCTTTAGTTCTTTACTCATAGGGTGGTGACATGCTGGCACAGGCTGCCCAGAGAAGCTGTAGATGCCTCACTCCTGGCAGTGCTCGAGGCCAGGTGTGATGGGGCCCTGAACAGCCTGGTCTGGGGGCTGACTTCCCTGCCCATGGCAGGGGGATTGGAACTAGATGACCTTTAACGTCCCTTCCAACCCAAGTCTTTCTACTCTTATGTTGAAATACATTTGTAAGAATCAGTATAATTAAATAATAAGGAAGAACAAAGTTCTGTAGGAGATGGTTTTGGCACACTGCCTCTCTCCTTGCTCCAAACCCCTGGCAGCAGGCTGCCTGGGTTACTTGAAGTGGAATTTGATTGTGGCCTGCCAGCCAGAGCCTATGCTACTTTGCTAGACTGAACAATGTGAGTGTGTCAGAACAAGTTCACTGCAAGGGAAACTCCACTGAAGTCAAGAGAGTTGTACTAAGAAAAAATCCAGCCCATCACTAGGCTTTTATTTCTGAGTGAATCACATGCTGATGCAAGCAGGCACTGCTCCCACTGTAGTTGGCAGCAGTGTTTTGAGAGACTCAGGCCTGTTTGTTTAGTGCTGCCCTGCTCTAGGACCAGCAAAATCCTCAGTGCTTCTTGACACATGAGATTCCTCTGCAGGGAGAGATACAGTTAAGTATAGGTATCACAACTGCTTATAGGTGTGGGGAAAATTTCAGAAATAATTTCACTGATAAAATACATTTTTTCTGATATGACAAACAGTGTAGGAAACCAGTTTTGAGACATCCACATACATTTATCACAACCAAGTTACTACAGTTACTACCACAGCAGTCCATTTTGCCGCTGATCACATTGCAGAACCATCCAACTTATTTAATTATGTCATTCCAAAGTGCCAAATTCTGTGGCAGCCTGGCTAGTGCTCATTGTCTTTCCCTTCCCACTGTTCCCACTGTCTCCAACTGGAACAGCTTCTGCAGTCCCATGCTGAGCTACCAGCATGGAGTTAAGAGCAAATGTAGCTGAATATATGGGGTAGAGTCCAGTGAAATTTGATTTAAAATAAATAAATAAATATTCTTCAGTGAAGAAATTCTTCTGGATGTGCAGCCTGAACCGGAACCACTACTGGTGCGATGTGAGGCCTTTTCCTCTTGTTTGGAAAAGTCCTTTCCAAAGGACTTTTCCAAACATCCTTTGTGGTGATACATTATAGAGGAGAAACCTCCAGTTTCCAAAGATATCTGCTACTAAATTTTCAGGCTGGTACATTGATAAAATGTAGAAATCAGAGGGACTGGCCAAAGTAGATGCTCAAAGTACTCTATGAGCTCCTCAGCAGCACCCCATGTTTTTGGAAATTGTCTCCCAAGATTATTTTCTAAGATTTTTCCCCGGTTTTCTTCTCTGTTGCAGAACACTGGCTGAGGCCAGTTCTGCACAACCAGCCTCGGTGCAGGATCTCTGTTATCTGATGTAGACCAGCACAACTGCACTGCCTCTCCTGGGGCAGTGAGAACCAGGGTCAGGCAAATGTCTGGACAGGCAAGGTAGAAATGAGGATACCACTGGAATGGCATTTTTCCAGATTCTAGTGATAAATTTGGTTTTAGTATCTTCAGTGGTGGTGGCCATGACATTTTACTGAAGATTAGTAATGCAAGGAGAGGTTTCTGTCCTTTGTTAATTATAAACCTGAAATATGGCTCACAAAACATGGAAAAAAGCTCTTCCATTACCTGCTTTACAAAACCTATGGGACTTCTAATGCAAATACAAGCTAGAAACTATACCCATAGGCTTCATGAGCCTCTTGTTTACAGGCAGGCTCACCCCTTGGCAGCAGTATCTCTTGGACAGAACCTCTGCTTATGTAGGGCTGCCATTGCAATCACACTACTACAGTTTTTTAAAGGGAAGAAATATATACGTAAGCATTATCTTTGTAAACAGCACTGATATATCAGAGATGGGAAAAATCACTGATGTGTGCATGTGAATGGCTGAGGCTGTACAGGCTGATATGCAGTCCTTGGCATTTGGGATTTCTGAGAGAATGTGGTTAAAAAGGGAACGTATAATTCAAATTAACTGTTCCTTCAGAGAGCAGGACAGAGGGAGTGGGAGTATTCTCTGAATGCAGGGAAATTCAGATGGTGTGATGGAGAGACTGCAAGGGGAACCCGGCCAGGTTTTGATTATTCCAGTTCAGATCAAGACAAAAGAATCAGTGACCTGCTGGATTTAAATGGTCAGTTTCAGTGACCTGATTCTACCTTTTGTGTTAAATCCCATCAATGCTCCTTTTACACCACTTTACAAGCCCTTTGCCTGATTGAGGCCATAGAGAGCGAGCCAAGCACGCACAGTGACTCAGGAGACACAACACTGATGATGTAAGGGAAACCCTGTCCACTCCCCCCAGTGCTGGTTTTGGCCTCAGATGTCCAAATCAGTCCTGGGAAATGGCAGCTTTCAAATATGTGCTAATTCATGTGTAAGCATCTCCCTTACCTGTCTGCAGCCCTGATCAGCTGTTATACTAGGGAGCATGGGGAGGTGGGAAGCAAAGCAGAGAGCCAACAGAAACACATTTTCTAATACATCTGAGTACAGTACCCAGTATAGGAGGAGTCCACGCAGCTCCAGCTGCAGGGACTGATAGGACAGGCCTGAGGGACACTGAGACCTGCTCTGCATGGTCACAGACATGTTGTGTGGTCACAGACAGATTGCTTCACTTTGCTTTTTCATATTTTTGCCGACCTGTAAAATGGGATGTCTGTGCTCCAGCTGTGGGAAATTAGGGCTAAGGGCATGCCCTGGTCACTGGGTACAGCTCCCCATAGTGCAGGCAGCTTTAGCTTCATACCAGCTTGAGGAAGGACTTCAGCTTTCAGAAAGTGCCTTGGGCTCTGCATGGTTAGGGGTTTGGAGTTCACATTATACCCTGGGTTCTTTTTTATTTTATTAACTTACATGAAACTCTATTCCATGTTTGTACATGTGATGGTGTAAGTAAAGAATAAGAAATCTAGTAGAATAGAATAGTAATTTCAAAGGACTAATAATTTAAATAAAGACAAGAGAGTTGGTCTCAGAGACAGAGAAATAGGATTGCGACTCAAGAGGCTTAGGCTGAGTTCCTAATTCTGCCGAGCTCTATGCAGAGGCTGTGTTTTTAACAATTTTTCTCTGTCTGGCCTTGAACAAACCAGCATTTCCAAGGCTGCCTTTATAAAATCTATTTATAAATGTATTAATTCACCTACCTTAAAAGTCCAGGTGATTAATCTAGTCTAGATTAATTCCCAATGAGATAGAGCAAAGAACTTAGGTGTAAGTTGTTTTGCTGCTAAGAGGCTTAGAGAGGCATGGATTTACTTGTAGATTTCTACATATGCATAAATACACATATATACAACTTCTGCTCACAACACAGGAGGGAAGGGTGTGGCATATATATATTTTCCTGAAAAAGCATGAAGACTTTTGTTTAAGCTTTCCACAAATAAACTACACCTGAAAGCAAGGGAAAAAAAAGAATCAGAATTTCATTATTAAAAGGATTAATTTTCTAAATCTCTGAGAAAAAAAGGAATTGTTCTAAACCTGGAAATATTTTTTTTTTTACTATTATACTTGCTACATTAAGTGTATTTGGATCAATATGATAGTCTGGCTTTTATATATGCAGTTCTTGACAATGCTTTTTTACATTTAGTTATTTTGTGTTTTGTCATGTGTTGAATGCAAATATATGGCCACATATGCAGCTAATGGTGTTTATTTGTTGGTTTCAAAAGCAAGAGAAAGCATCTCCCTTGTATCTGAGTTATGGCTGAGTAGGTTAGAAGGATCCCAGCTCATGAATGTCCCCTATGTCTGGGGGATCTCCCGGCAGCCTTTCTGTTCATGAAATCCATCTTTGTCACAAAGAGGAAATCTGGGGCTATGGAATATCACAATCTCATTATGGGATGTCATCCCACAGCACAAATACATTATTCTCAGTGGATTTACAAACACCGTAGCCAATATTGCCACCTGGATGTGACAGATGTACGGGGTATATTTACACTGAGACATGATTTACACTTGTCAGGACAGAGGCAAGAATAGGCTGCAGAGAAGACTAGAAATACTGTTGAGAGAGTTTCTCCTTCATGGTTCCTTAGACACCATAATCCCTGTCCTGAAGCACGGGGTGGGGGAGGGAGCAGCTCTCCCTTGCTCTTTAAGTTACAGCTGGATGTGGGGAATAATATTCAGCTCAGTATTTCTGCCTGAGCTTTACCTTCCAGCTGTGGGAGCAGTGTTACCCCTCACCACTAAAAGGAACTTGTAGCATCCTTGTCAGCCCAGCCCATGGATCCTCCAGATGTATCTTGGGGTGTGAGGGATAATGTCTGTGATTGACCAAGTTGCAGGAGAGCTCAAATTGTGCTATGTGGAGTGTGCCTCAGTAGCACCCTTTGCTCCCAGGGGAACAGCCCTCAGTGGCTCTCCAGGCAGTCCTTCTATGCCAAGGCAAACAGCCCTCGGCCACACTGTCTGCTCCCTACCTGAAGGTGAACTCTTGGCTTTGTTTTCATGCTTGAAACCCATCCTCCAGCTTTAGCTTTGTAGGAGCCTACAATCCAGACCTGAGCTGCACAGGGAGCTGTCCTCACAGCACAGGGGTCTGCACAGTTTGGGTACCTTTCCAGCCACTTACAGGTTACTGATGGAGACAGGGTTTCCAGCTTCCCAGGGAGTAAGGAGCAAAATGCTGATTACAAAAGTACTACCAGTAAGAACATGTTGGTTTAATACTGGCCTCTCTAAGAAGGAGAAATATAAATGTCTGTGAATCAAACTGAAAAGGTAAATCAAACTGAAACAGGCAAATCTGTTCCACCAGAGCCAAAAATAAATGTGAGCAAACCTCCAGGGTTCTGTGAGATGAGACAAATGAGAGAGGAAATGACCCACTTAGAGCTGGAGAAGTCCAGATAACATATTAACATGGAGAGGACAGCCTGAGGGAATGTCTGCAGAGCTCTGTCACCCACAGAATGAGCAGGACTGATGGCACTCAGTATCCTGGCAGTCTGTAAGGCCAGCAGGGACTCACTGTTTCAAGGGCACAGAAAGGAGACTTTCACTCCTTCCTAATGAAGGAAGCAATCAGAACATCCTTGCACATGCATTTGGGGCAGGAGTGTGGGGTGCTGCTGCAAAAGAGGACATCTCTGCTTTGTGGAGATAGGAGAAGCAGCAAGTGCTGCTCTGGGGGAGTAGGGAACAAAACAGCTTGGCTGGGATGTAAGAAGAATGCGGAGGGGAGTGTGAGTTGTGGAGCTCTCCCTGCCATCTCAAATGAGATCTGGTCCCTAAAAAGTGGGTTATCCTCAACCTCTGCATGGGCTGTGGACTACTACACATCCCTAAAACATGGTGCCCTTTCACATGAACAGCAGGACACAGTGAAGTGCTGAAGAGAGCTCTCAATCCAAATTCAAGGCCACACTGGGTCAATGGTCCTCTAGCTGAGCAGAAGGGAAGCAAAGCAGAACGAAGCTGGCGTATCTCCAACCAGCAACTTACAATCTAATTTCCATTTCTCAACTATGGGCATTTTAAGCCCAAAGCCTTTCTGAGTAAAGTGTCTGTGAAAGTTAGGGCCTTTACAATCCAGAGGGTTTGTTTATGGCTCAGGTCTGCATGAGTCTAATGCTTGAATTTCTCATCTGTGAAATTTTAATGGGGGAGCTGTAGAAAGAAAAGAGTTCTGCATGGTTTTACAGCAAAATAACAGACTTATGTTTTAAATATGAGACATCCACAGAGCAAAATTACAGTCAAGTACAAAGTGAGTAAATGAAGAAATGAAAATAAAATGAAAATTAAATGGAAAAAAAAACCTGCACAAAAGTGAAAATCTGTTGACAGATTACAGTTGTGCTCCTGTGGTCAACAGTGCAACTGGTCTGCCTCCTTGAACAGAACTTAGGAAGATAGATGGTCACCTATCTATTAATTTCTACTGGAGATGCCTTTATTTTTTTTTTTTCAAAGTTTGTGCTAAGATTAATTCTGGACTTTAAAAATAAAAGTGACTCTTGACGTTGAAATAGAAATTCACACACAAGAGAAATTGATAGTTTCCTGTGCAACAGCAATGTGACATCCATTCAAAAATATGAATATCAGACCCTGCTTCTCTCTAAACCAGAGCGGATTTTAATTCAGAGTATAATTATGTTATTTTCCTAACCCAAGGAAATGGGAAATCACATGCCCACCTAGGAAATGAGCACCTCTAATAACAAGGCAGCTGCAGAAGCTGCATGCAGACACTTCTACATCTCATTAGGTCAGACTTGTAGGGTAAATTCTCAAAATTAGCCTTCTGCAGCAAGTGTTGCAGCATGATTGTTATAGACCTCAGTGCAGGGATGAAAGTGGGGCTCCCATCCAGCCAGCCCCCAGTTCACAACTCCCCATTTGCCATCTGCTTATGTCAGCACAAGGCTGCTGTTCTGGGCCTTGTTGCTGTGAGCTTCATGGCTGCATCCTCCCACACAACGTGGAAATTTATCTTGACCTGTTTCTCTTGACAGATGAATAAAATTTCTTCTGAATGGAAAGACATGCAAGATACAGCTGTGAATAACAGCTACCCTTGATACCAGCATTTCACCTCATTGCCTAATCAGTCAGAAAGAGAAGCAGGGGTTGTCTTGATGGACAAGGGACTGAAATATCAATTCAGTGCTGAATTCACACTTCTCCATAGCCTGTGTCTGATTCTAGGCCATTCTGCTCACCCAAAATGTACTGACATGTACCTTCACAAATCCATAAATCTTTGACTGTCCATGGGAGCTCCACCTCTTGAAATTCCAGTGATTTAAGTAGATATCCAAGTATGAGCATCTTTTGATTTGGTTTCATAATAAGGTTCAGGGTTGCTCAGAAGGAAACATTCTGGTTTTGGGTCACTAGCACTTCCTCCTTGAGTGAATCAAGAATGGCTTTTCCATTTTCACTCTGCAACTTACTGTGTTGCAGGCTGCCATTCAAAAGTTCACTGATCAGCAAGCCCTAAGGTTTTACACTAGATCACTGGCATAATAAGGGCAAAGATCCAGAGCAGGGAAAGAGTCCTGTGAAAATGTTTGCCACAAAGCTTAAGGAAATGACTGCTCCATTGCTCAAGGTCATCCTCTTTGCAGTGATTTCCAGGAGTCCTATGTATCCCCTTCTGTTAAACATAACACTCTGTTACTCCAGCCTGGTCTCTTCATCGTGAGAATCCATCCATGGCAGAGTGCAGTCAATAAATTAATTTACCTTGAGGTCTTCAGCGCATGTTGGATTAGCTCCAAAATGTATGGGTGGCTCTTCCTAAATAACGTCTTAACTTTGACTGGCAACTTTTCCAAGTGTCTCTGGTTAGACTTCTAGACCCTTCTTTAGGCATGTGGCTGAAGCATGAGAGCTTCAGCTGATTGACATCAGTGACACTGCAGCCATGTTTCCAAGATGTCAATATACACATTTTGTTTGGAGCAGGAAACTGTCCATCCAAATTTGTTTGCTGTAGGAACAGAAATTTGGCTATGAGGTTTGTTGTCTGTATTATAAGGAAATGTTGTATTTATTTATGGGTTATAGACCTGTGAATGAATACATCATTAACGTTCATAATCTCAACAGTTATTTCTGCTCTACAATATAAATGAAGCATTTAATGACCAAAGTATGGCAAGGTGAATATTAGTCTTTTGTGGCTCTGGAAAACTTCCTAGGGCTTTCACTCTGTGTGTATGTGTGTGTTTTCACTGTCTGTGGACAAAGTCTGGCTCTGTTTCTGTACTTTTCAGTACTTGTCAGTGAGAAGAGATGAGAAAAATATCTGCAAAGTTACCCAGCTTGGTCAAGGGTAATCAGACTCAAATATGGTGAGGCTGCATGACAATTTCTAACATGTCCCTGATGAATTGAGTTTCACAACAAAATGTTCAGAAACGTTGAGAGTCACTGAAAGCATGCCAGTGAGCCTGGACAGATGATACAAGTGTCATTTTTCTATGGACCTTCCACATGAAAGCAGAAAAAGAAAATAAACCTGTGATTTTCACTTTTTTGAAAGTCCCCTTTCCTGCAACACCAGGAATGTGATGCTGGGTGAATGTGGTTGCAGAACTCTCCATCTGTCATGCTGGCCAGTACTGTCTTGTTTCTGTGCTTCTTCACAGACTCATGCCTTTGTGAGAGCTCTCTGAGGCAGAGATCCTACTTTTGTTTTGTTTTGTTTTGTTTTGTTTTTTGGCACAGCATCTGACATGGTAAAGTTTGAATTTATAACCAGCTCTTGTGAACTAGAACTAAACATTTCTGACATGAGCAATATTTAAGAACAAATCAGACTTTTAAAACTGCATGTTGCTCTTGTGCTAGGCTTCTGTGTACAGGTGAATTTTTCCCTTTGAGATTTCATTATGGAGCAGGGTTTTATGTTCTGTTCAAAGTCAGCGATCTAGGGAATACTCATGGCCTATGTCTCACCCCACCTACCCTCTTAATTATATCAGTGCAACTCTTTCTGAGGCTCATGCTAAGAACAAGAATAGGGAACTGATCTGGCTTTTGGGAGAAGAAAATGGCTAAAGAATGCAACTATATATTCACTACTGGCTCAGTAAGCAGTCTCAGACCCTTGTAGGGCCAAGGGAGTTCATTGCAGCAAGTGAATGGAATGAGCAGCAGTACTGGCGGACTATGGGAACCAGTATGGCTGTTAAACACTTAATATGCTGAAACACGGTCTGGAAGTGGTGCTCTGGACTCTTGCCCTCCTTCCAGTTGCTCTTTCACTCCATCAAAGTAATAAAATCTCCTGCCTGGTTATTAAGAGCAAGCTGTCTCTGCTGTTAGTGAAGATGTTGGTTAGGAGAGAGTAGAAGTTCTGAACTGATGCTCATTACCTGAACTGGCAGAGGTGTAAATCTGGGTCAAGAGGGAGTGGTCAGGTCAGGCCAGGCCAGGCCAGGCCAGGCCAAGGGTGTTGCAAGGCTGTTTCAGTGCTCACTTTGCTGCTCTGCTTCACAAGCACTGATCTACTTGCTTTTTATTTCATCTCCTGCAGAGCACAGAGTGCAAAGGGACAGGTGCTCTGATTCCTGTGATGTGCTGAAGTTGATGACTCCTAGTTTGCTCATCAGTGCAGCAAAGAAAATCAGTCAGTTGAGGTAACATGCTAACATGCATTTTGGCCCAAAGCCTCTCCAGCTAGAGCTGTGAGAATGGCTTTTGTTCTGCCACAATGGAGAGGAGAATTCTCATGTATATTTTAAACAGCATGCTGAAAGCGAGGCCTGATCTTCCTTACTAATACCAGGGAAATTTTATTGAAATCAATGAAAATTGCATCTGAAATCCCTCAGTGGTAAAAGGATCAGGTCTTGCAAGCTCTCTGTTATGCTCATAGAGTTAATTTCCATTAGCAAATTAATTTTCTTTTTCTTTTGTCTAAATGAGCCATGAGAATCCAGCCACCATTACAAATAAGCATACAAACACATTGTACTTTTCTGTCTACTGCTTCTCTCCTGTCTTGAGTTCATTTGGACACAAGTGACATCAGTCACATCTGGAGAGACTGCAGCCAGGGTAAATGGATGTGGCAGAGGAAGGAAATTGCAGAGGTACAGACCTGGCAGCGAAGCAGATACTGCCACAATACGGCCATGAACCAGTCCAGGAGAGAACTGTGCCCATCTGTAAATCTAGTGGAAGAGGGGATATGATTTTATGGTTTCATTTGTAATGCAAGAGGCTAGAAATTCATCTATAATCAAAAATGGATTAAAAATTTCAGCAGACTGTTAATGGAGGATATGTCCACTTATCCCATGCTCATACATCACATATAACTACAGAATATCTGATGGCTCCTGGGTAGGAATAAGACTGGCAGATGCTCTTGTGTTGGCATTGTCTACGTCATCATTATAGCTACAGTTCATCCTACCCCTAATTTTGGTAACCAGGCAGGTAAAAATTCTTGCATCTGCAAGGGTTGGCACACACAAAATTGTATTTTAAATTTGGAGGCCTCTTTTCACCCTCCACTTTCACTGGAGAATGCATCAATGCTGACTGTTCCTTTCTGGGATGACGGACCCTCAAGCAGACAGAAAAAAAACTTTAAAACTTCTTCACTCTTGCAGGCTCATCGATCTGCTTGAGGAAGCCACACTGCATGGAATGTCCTGACATATTGTAGTCTGGTTAGAAAAGGTAAATTGGTGTAGTTAGGGCAATCTGCCAGCAAGAAAATGAAATTTGTCTTACCCATGACATTTTCACTGTAGATGTCTATACGGGGAGAGCTGGTGACAGCTCTCCAAGTTTTACAGTAAAATGTGCTGGTGTTACAGAGATGGACAGAGGCTGACTGACTGACTGACCAACCTTTTGCCTTTCATACACAGCCTACGGTGTCAGGTTCCCGGCATGCTGCAGGCACAGCTTCTGTTACACATTTCCTGCAGGAAGTTGAGTACATATACTTAAAAAGCAAACTAAAAAGTCACAGTTCATTGACAGTAACTGAACAGAACTGAGAAAGGATACCTTGAGAAGTCAGGAGCTAAATTACCTGCAGAGAGCATGGATAGGTAGAGACAGCAGCCACTGTGCATTGCAGCCAAAACATGGTGAGCCAGCTGTCTGTCCAGTTCCACAGCACCTCTGCCCTATGGATCTGCCCACCTCTGCTTGCCTCACAAGCACTGCAGTGGGTGGCAGCTCAGTACCTGGGCTGGGTTGGCCAAAAGGATGATTTGTTATAGTTTTACCCATAATATTTTGCTGGTTTTTTGTGTCTATTTTACTCATTCCTGAGCAGCTGTTAGAGCCTTTTATCTTCCTACTTTAAGTCTTTATTTTCTTCTCCTCTAGAAGCATGTTGTTCACATGCCCTGATCAGAGTAATCAAAGGAAGTTGTGAGATGCCCAATTCATGCAGTTTGACTTTCTGCCTAAAGGTAGGCTTTTTCTTCAAGGCTTGAAGTTATGTTATACAGGCTTCCTCAAATCTCCTTTTACCCACAAAATGAAGAAGCCAGTTTTACCCAGCTCAAAATGCTGTTTGAAGTCAGATTGTAGCTGTCTATACATCAGTGGGAAACACAAACCTCTGCAGTGAATTGATCACACTGGGCTCACAGCCAGTGTCTAGTGTCATCCACCTGCTTCACCTACTTCAGCTCAGAGCTCTGGGGATAAGAAATAAATCTTTGGAAAAACCTTCTGCATGGGCACTTCCACCCCTCCCCATCTGCAACATAAACGGCTACCTGGACTTCTCAGCTCTAGAGCTGAGCACAAAGGGGGAAAACAGCACACAGAGGAATTTTTGGACACCTCATTTTCCCCCATATTCCTGGCTTGAATGCTGGCTAAAGCAACAGAGAACCAGGTTATGAAAGCCGCAAAATCCCACTAGAGAGGAGTTGTGGACAAGGTATTGGCCTCGCATGAATGGGATAGGAAATTTCCTTCTTAACTTCCAACTTCTCTCCTACCCTTACTGGTGGTCTTGCCTGCTGCTTTACAGTGCTTCACCATCACTAAAGGACAGACATGAGCCAGCCCACTGCAGACCCACATGGGGTCTGTGCCAGACACTGGAAGGCTTTCTTGTGCTAATATGCATGTCTTCAGCTCAAGACTTAATCCAAGAAGGAATTCTAATGTTCTAATTCCAGGAAAAAGAGTGTAAAACGACCATAATAATTAATACTTCTCTGAGATATATTGTGCAAGCCAACCTGGAGAGGACAACACTGTAATTTTTTTGGTGTTATTGTAACCTCGTGCCCATAAGGAAAAGCAAATATCAACTTCAAATTAACTGTAATACACACAGTGAAAGCTAAGTAGAGTGAATGAGGAGAGCCCAGAGATAAAACAGGCTGCTCTCCAGATATTATTCTGAAAATTAAAGTGAGTGGATGGAAGATATACATCATGAAAATATTCTATTATGCTCAGTGTACTAGAGCAGAACTTTCACCCCTTTAAACTCTCATTAAAATGCAGCCATTTTTGTTTCAAAGGATTAACATGTTGGCTCTAAAGAGAGAAGAAAAATGTGATTCATGGTGTGCTTGGAATTAGATATTGTTAATTGAAAATAACCCTAGGCACCTACACAGTGCTTTTCAGCTCAGAATCTTGAAACTATTTTGTTTGTATAAAATTCATTCATGTAAAGGGGCTGATAAAAGACGTGTGCAGCAAAAATCTCATTGAAGAGTACTGTACATTGAAGAGCCCTTTTATGTTTCCACTGTACATTAAGGCAAACATCACTTATGGGTAGAAGGCTTTTGAAAATGTGGGGACTCACTGTCACATAGGAACAAGACACCTGTCTGTAAAAATAGCAGGAAATTATTTATTATGGTTTGGCTACAGCTGAATGGGTATCTGTACAGCCAGATAAAACAAGTCCCCTGAAAACTCTGGAGCCAGCCAGTTTTGAACCCAGCATCTGAGAGGCCCTCTGTTCCCTTCAGAAGGGAGTCACCCACTATGACAGCCCTTCTTTTCTTTTTACTATTAGAGGTGGTGATCCATCCGACAGATGAAGTGTAATTGAGAGGCTCACTGGGCAGATCATTTTCTTCTGTCATCTGTCTGACCCTCTAGATCCAGGGCCTCATACCTATTCTGAAGTGGCACCTGGGTAGGTGATGGGGATTGGGAGGAATTTTTATCACCTCCCTGAGTAGGGACCCATTTCCACTCCCTTTCACCCATCAGATGTCCTCCTACTGCCTGGCATTGAGTCCTCTGACTCCTGGTGGGCCTCCCTCAAGGATGGAAGGGCAGAACCCCACCAATCTATTTCCCTTTCACTTTGCCTAACACTCCTTGGTCTTTCTACTTCCTCCTTAAGCTTGGCCATCAGTGAAAGATCATTCACCAGCTCACACTGCTGACAGGCTTCTTCTGTAATGCCCCCTTCTTCTGTAATGCCCACTGATAAGCTCAAACACTCCACATTGGAAGGGGTCTGTGTTGGAGTGAAGATTTATCTTCTAAGTCATTTGTTTCTGAACCTATTGTGACTTAGTTTAAGTTTACTGATAAGTGGCTAGGATTTAGAGTGGCTGGGACAGTGACGTAATCAAAGTCACACTTCGGTGCATGGAGGCAAAATAAGCATCAAGGTCAGGAAATTTTGCAAAGTGCCACCAGATGAAATAAATAACTCTGGAATAAAGATGAAGAAAGCACCACATACTGAAAGGAAAGATCTGTTTGAAGTGGAGAGAGCAGGATGACTTTTTCATGTGGCTAATTGATGCAGCAATTCCAGCAGGAAGTCCAGTAACTGATGAGTGTATCCAACATCTCCAAATGTCCACTGGGAAGCAGAGGTGATGAACATCTTTGATAAGCCATTTTCTGCAGGCTTTCATCCTTTGCTAAGGTAAGGGATGAGTTGTCACAGACCTACTAGCCCCTAATGACCTTTTTGTATAATCAGCTGGAGCCTGCCATCATTCCTGGAAACAGGAATAGCTTCCTTTTACAGGAATAGATTTCCTCCCCTATGTCTGGGAGGCAGGTCATGAGATAGGGAAAGATACAGGTACAAGACTTAGTGAAGAAAACTAAATTGAAAGTGCTATATTCTATAACCAGCTTTGGCTCTGGCTTCTCCAAGGAAGAACTGGCTATAAGCTGCATGTAAAAGGCCAGTGATATTAAAGCACTTGGCTCTGAAAGGATCTGGGAATGAGAAATGCCACACAGTAGAAGCTATTATTGTAGTAATTTTACTGTGGACTGTTCACTGTCAGCCTCAAAGAGTGGTGGAGGAGAAGGGTGGAGTGGAGGAGGCTGGAGGAAAAGCCATTGGGATGGGCAGAGAGGGCACTTCCTGGACCACACTTACGATAGAGCTATGGACAAATCTCTCACACCAGAAACCCAGAAAAGTCAGTGAAAAGGCTCTTATTGTTGTCATCAAGGTCAGGATTTCACAGAGGTCTGACCTCAGCTATATGTAGTCCAAAGTACAGGTCACAGCCTCACAAAGGGAGCTCCAACAAAGCATAGCAGTGGAGTGATATTTGCCTTTAAGCTCTACGATATGTCACCATGGCTTTTATGTCTCATTCTTCTCTTCTATGTGTGACCTCTTCCTAAGGCTCTGCATTGAGCTCCCTGCAGAGGTCATTAGTGCCTCTCCTGGGGCAGCAAATTTGGAGACAAGGGCTAAAAAACCACATGGGTTTCACTGGAACTCAGTACTACTACATCCTAGATACACTGTCTCTGTCCTCAGATAGCTTTCCAAGCACGAGGGGAAAACATGAGTGGTGTTTCAATTAGCACTCAGTGTGTGCCAGATATGCCAGGGTTCTGAGCCCTGAGCTCACTGCTACACTGAGCCTCCCTGTGTTATTGGAATGGCACCTGCTGCTGTGTGCAATGCCTCCACAGAGCACCCCTTCCCTGCCAGCCCAAATGGAAGAGGTGGCAAAATCACTGAAACTCTTTGACTCTAGCACAAGGTGGAGTTTGATGTCCTGTTATAAAATCACATACAGGGAGCATAATCCTTGGCCCTCATTGTCTCCTGAAATTAACTGAATTTCCCACAGAAATGCAAGGAAATTTTATCTTAATAAACCTTCATTATTTACTGGCTTTACTTTGCTTAAGTAACCAGGGGGAATTTAAACTGATCATTTGTTTTCCTGTGGAAAAGTTCCATGCACTGTAATAGAGGAGACCCTGAAAGGCTTTTATCTTAATTACTGCAGAAAATTACAGAGAATTAGATCCTTTGTAATGGTTTTCTGAATCATCCTTCGGGATTTGATAGCAAGAATATAATTCGCTATTGAATTGTATAGACTAGTGGAATAACAATGCCTCTAGAAAAGTGTTCACTATCTATTAATGTCTATAGGGCTTCCCTATAAAAGGTTTCTAAAAGCCTTTTATTTACAAATATTTCCAGGGGGTTCTATTATGCTGTTCACCTTTGTTTATAATGCACATTCATTAGAGTAAGAAGGGCAAAAATGACAGCAGAGATCAGAGATCTGGTTTCTGGGAAAAAGCACTGCATGAAGTTACAGGACACCATCTTTGTAACCCTGTGAAAATGCATCACATAGCCAAGGAAGGCAGAAAAAAGCAAAGGTTTTCATCCTGCATGGAGTTACTGTTGGCAGATCCTTGTTCCCACCTAAACTCTGCTGCTTTAGGGAGATGCAAAGAGCTTTACTTTGGATTACAGGTCCCTAAATTAACACAGTAAGTTGACAGTGGAATTTGATCATAGCCTGGAAGCTTGCATGCAAGGATCCACGTTTGCATGGGTAATATAGCAATAATTGATCAATTCCTTGTTTACTTCCTTCAGCTGAGCAGCAGCCAGGTTTTTCAGCTGCAATCCCTCCTGAGCAGACTGTGCTGTACATGTTTCTTCCTCCCCTAGTACTTGTTGCATTGACAGAAAAGGACTCCCTGAACCCTGCTCTGCACCCTCACTTCCACCTCACAGACATCAAGGGAATTAGGGTGTAGGAGGATAGAATATAAGGAAATAAAGATAGAAAAGTATAAAGTAATCTTACCCCTAAGGAGTTGCAGCTGGGCCAATTATCAAAGATTAGGAGCAGGCCTGACTTTAACAGGTCACACCTGTAATCAATGAGAAGAAGAGTCCTATAAAAGAGTAGGGTGCCTCCTTGTGCAGGGAAACTGGGGTCAGTTGGCTGCTTTGTGAAGAAGAAACAGTGAGTGTGCTGAGCAGCTGCCCATGAGAAACACCAAGGAGGTATGGAACTTTTATGATAAGGAGACAACAGTATGGAACCCCTGCAAGAAGATGACAACATTAGGGAGAACTGTCTTAGTTGTACAGTGATTTGCTACACAGATCTGGTCTCACTGTTAACATGCTCAAGCATCTGAGAAATGCTTGCAGTGGCAGTGTGGTGGGGCACTGTCAGGTGCTTTGTGTGCTTGGGAGTGATACCAAGCTCCTCTTCCATTCCCCTGGTCAGCAGTAAGAGCTACACAGTATCTGCTTTGAGAGTTTTCCATTTCTGATGGGCATTTCTGTTCCTCTTTTGGTTTATGCTAACTGCTTTTTCTCTTTTCTTCTATGACCTTGAAGGAAAAGACCTTGCTGAGTATAGTTGTGTGCTTTTCAACAGATTTTTTACTTCACCACCTGATGAGGAATATGCTGAACGGTGCCTGACTCCAAAGTGTGCTGCCAGAGTTACCCTGGGTTTAAGCTAAGGCTGCCACATGCAAGGGCTTGCAGATCTGGGAACAAGAGAAGTCACAGAAAAAGTCTAGGCATCTATCCTCAATTGCCCCTTAAAAGTGCCCAGCGGAGAAAATGGAAGAAGGATGTCAACAGCAACTTCAGAATTTGCTTGTTTCTGCAAAAGAGGTGAGGATAGAAGAGGAAACACAATGACTTTAGGTGACTTTCCAGGTGACAGCATGCCAAGCTTTCACACAGGAGTCACAGAGGGATTCTAGCACTGAATGATACTGAGGGGCTTTTTGAGAGAAATGACATTAGGAAAATGTTACAAAGCTGTCCCAACATTGCATGCCTGTGCATTTAAAATCCATGTGACAAAAGGTGTTTGCTAATCTCAGACTAAAAGGTGCTTTTCATTTTCCAGGAATCCACTTATATTGCAGATATTCACATTCCAGCTGCTAACACAAAGTACTTAAGAGTAAATACAGACCATCCCAGAAAGCAGAAAACAGCATGCTCAGTACTGGAAGTGGAAGATGGATTATGTTAGTTATTAGATTTATAAGTTGAACTAAAGCTAGAAAAACCATTCATGTGTGTTGCAGTTCTGACCAAGTCCTGGCTCTCTAATACCTTTCATGAAAAGCACAATTACCTTGATTTTCCTTATCTTTCCTTCCTTTCCTCCCCTCCCATTCTTTCGTTATTTTTCATTTGCAATTGTCTGTCTTGGCAGACAGACAAGTCCTGTGTTCAGGACACAAACTCCTACTCATTATTATAGATCTCTAAAATGTTTTATCTAACACATTTTCAGGCTGTCACAAGAATTACAAGAGAATTTTTTTTGTTGTTATTATAGATTGTTCCTGCTTTTTGTTTATCCATCTCAGATTTTCCCTTTCTCAGATATGAACCCATACATCAGCCAAAGCTGTGCTGAAAGCAGCTTCTCAATGGTACAAAAAATGAGCTCTTAAAAATCTGCCAGCAGTGGCCAGATGCAGAGATATTTTTTTAGTGAAACAGGGCAGTTGAATACAGTACAGAGCTCAGGCTTCCTGATTTTCATTTTATGTTAATGTATTTTTATATTAAGAGATGAAGAAAACTAGTAAATCTTCATGCTAATCAAAAGGAAATTGATATGTCAGTGTGGTTTGACAATCATTTACAGATTGGGATATTCTAACAGGAAGCATGATGTTGGGAAAGGCAGAAGAAAGGGACTTTTGGCTTTAAGCATGTGACCAAGGGAGGGTTTCCTCTTTGTGTAGATGCTGCCACAGGGAATTGTAACATTTCCTGCAGACCTCTATTTTCCCAACACCCTTATGATCTCTAGTAAGAAGTGTGTTCTTCATAGGAAAGAGTCTGGGTGTTGGAGTGTTTCTTGTTTTCAAACTTGGAGAAATATCCATCTTTTACAGCTACAGCCATTTTACAGCTGTGGTCACTACACAATGGCCTGGAGAGCTAAGCCACCAGTGAACTCAATGTGGGATTTGAAGTAGGAAATGCTGCTGAGACTGGTACATTACAAGGCTCCAAAGAGGTAGCAGGTATGTCTACGTCCTAGGTGCTATTTTACTGAATTTACATGTAAAGTACTGTGTTGAAATCTGCTCAAGAGCTGTAGAATACAAAGTGAAACTTAAACTGCTGCTGGTAGTCATCCTGTGAGCAGAGGGGTGGCTCGAGAAATGGTGTGATTGGGTCTGGTGGGTCTGTACATCACTGCAAGCACAGACCCACTGGGAACGTTTCTGAGCTCCTGGATGGGAAGAGTCACTGAGTGAGGTCTCTGAGCACACAAGGAAATGAAACAGAAGTGCTAATGACCACTTCTTCATTGTATTTATATCTGGTTTCCAGTACAATAGGGCCCTGATTGTAATTTGTGGGTTTTGCTATTATTGTAATACAAGCAATTAGCTGCAAATGAACAACAGCAGTGAGTAGACAAGCTATACATAATGCATATAGATGTGTAAGGGAGCATGTCATACTGTTTGTGTTCCCCAAAATGCCCCAACAAAATTTATTTATTACGTATGGAACCAAACCCAAACACCAAATCTGTATCCTCTCCATGTAGGAGAAATTTGCACATGGATGAGGGATTTAATGTTCTGGTAATATCCCTGTACCAAAGCATTAGCTCCACTGCAGCACTGTAATGCAAAGCACTGCTCAGATATGAATACAAATTTTACTGCTTGAGAAAATCCCAATTTCAAAATAAATCTAATGACAGAAATTAACATAAATCCAGGAAATGAGCAGCAGAAATCTATGCAACCATTGCTTACAGAGGTCCTGAGCCAGCCCACTTAGAGACTATGAAGTTCTTCAGATCAACTTCAAAGGTGCCTTGCTACAATCTAATGACACTTTACAATAATGAGATTAACACATCACTAGTATATTTTCACCAAAATAAAAGGGAAAAAAAAAAGACACTGAGGCAAGAATAGTAAATGATCCACCTGGGGACTTTGAATAGTTGTTGTCTGAAGCTGGTTGAGAATCAGGAGTTTGCTTCTTAGAACCTTACTTAAAAGCATCTTCTCTTCTTTTAGAAGACGTTTCAGGCATCCTGAGTATGTGTACTTTGAGGCTGGCTATGACAGATGCAATGCTATTGTTTCAAAAAATTTTAATGAGCACAGCTCCGCTGCCATGCAGATGGCTCGATGCTGTGTTCTACTGACAGGATGCAGATCACAACTCTTCACAGGGGAAGGCTTTTTTTTTTTTTAATCTGGAGAAGAATTTTAAGTCTGTCAAGGAAGCAACACACCTTTTTAAAACTGTATGAAGATTGTGGTGTGTGCTGGATGCTATTGGCCTGACATAATCCTTGGTATATTGAGATTGTGCCCGTAAATCATGCAGATTTTTTAGCTCCAGGCACAAAATTTGTGGTTCATGGAGGGGGAATAAGGAGGAAGAAGAGCCTGTCATTGTCTCTGGGAGACACCTGGGGCACACTAGGTGTTTGAAGAGGGACACAGCTGAGTATAATCCATACTAGTTTGGCTGGCAAATTTAATAGTTGTGACCCCGTATGTCCCATGTGGAGACAGCTCCAGGTGGTGAAACTAATGGAGTTCATGACATTAGTTATTAGGATTGAGCTGATTTTACCCTAAAAATGGGGCAAATCGAGGGACTGGTGAATACAAAACAGGAGCCCAATTCCTTGCTAGTTCCAGATCTCCAGAGTCTGGAAGTGCTGTGATGGGGCTCTGTGACTGCAGCTCCTCAAACTCTTGCCCCTTTGAAGCATGTAACTTGACAAGCAGAGCCAGGGAAACGTCCTTAGTCCAGACTTCATCTGAAAGACCATGTGTGCCCTGAGTCTGCATTAAACCCAGCTTTTGCAGATCCCAGCCTTGTGGAGCCTGAAGACTGCTACCTGTAAGTGCTGTTTTGAAGATGTTTTTGAGGTGTATGAAATACAAAGTTTCTGGCATCAGAAAGGAGGACCTGGCACAAAGAAGCACAGGGAGTGCTTTGGTTACATCATAGTATTCTGTGACATTCCAGTTTTGTCCAGGAGTCCCAAAAATGCTTTGCTACAGAACCAGACAAGGGACTGCTATGGAGGGAAAGATCTGAAGAGTGGTGAAGCAGCTGCAGTACACTAGGGTATCACCAACTCAATGAAAGTGAGGTCCTGAATTATGTGAAACCAGGTTTGGTGCTTCTGTGGGCTCCTTCCTACTGGGACTGGTGCAGACCTGGGAATTGAGGTCCCACAGAGAAACTGTACAGGCAGAAGAAAAGGGAGAAGTCTTAGCCAGGATCCAGCTATCAATGGGAAGAGCACAGCTGAGTGCAAAGCCAGTGAAGGAGAGGGAGGAAGATGGCACAGCAGGATCCTTGGTCTGCCACTGAGCGACTCTCTCCATGTGAGCAGCTCAATTCCCTGCTCTGTCACTCTTCTTATCTGCACAGACAGCCTGCTCTATAGGCCAGGACCAGGTTTGTGCAGCACAAGGCACAAAGGACTCTTGAACAGCTTAGAAGGCACTGTAATAATACAAAGCAGAAATTGCAGCCACCAGATGGAGAAAATAGAGCACTTCCAGTCAGCAATTTTGTTCCTGGTGAAGTCCCATGCCACATGAAGCTTTGAGCTACAGCTGCTGCAGTGCTAAGTACAGAAAAGGGAGGTCTTTCTGGAGTCTACTTTGAAATTTTAAAAACTGGGTACAATTTCCATGAAATGAGGGATGAATTTAGCTCATTTTTCATCATGCTCTAATTACCAACTGCAGTGAAATATTCTATGATGTATCTCAGGCTCCATCTTATTTCTGGATCTTGTTCCAATTAATTCCCTCTACAGTTTACAGCACCTAAATGAAATGCACTGAGCACCAGGCTGTGAGTTGCCTGGTCTTTTTCCCTTGGTACCCTGGGCCAATTGCTCTTCATAGCTACTGCAATACTGTTTTGTCAGTCTTAGGATGATGGTACTAATACTCACTTGCTATCCAGCAGGTTTTTGAGACAGCCTATTCAAGTGTGAAAAGCTTTTTGAGGTCCCAGGTCATGCTACAGAAGTGAGAATAGTTATTTCTTCTCTTTCACATCATTTCTCTGTGGCATGTTGTATTTCTGAATGCTGGGATTGGCACAGGAAAGAGGGTATCTGTTCTGCCAGAAAAAAAGGAAGAGGAAGTCTTTTTTGAAGGAGGAAAAGAGGAAGGCTGTTTGAAGGAAAGAGAGAACACATGGGAGAAAGGAAGGGTGAATGTGAGAGGGAGAGCACAGATCCTAGTGCAGGTGAGAAGCGGTTTAGTAATCCAGGTTGTCAATCCCTACCCTGAATAAGGTGAATGTACTCATTGGCAAGTCTTGGGGCCAGCACAGCAGATGCTATAGGTTCCTTCCAGATGTCAGATAATGCTCACAAGAGGAGCTTTGAGGATGCTGCATTTTTTCCACAAAGAGTTCAATTTCAGAAAGAAAGAAAAAAGATTTGGTGGAAAACTCTGGGCCAACACTATTTGCAATCTCATTCTCATTTATTTGCTCAAGTAATCCCCAGTGCTTGATTTACGTAAGACTTGAATTAACTGTGTATTTATTCAGAGATCTTAAATTACACTGATGTGATGAGGTAAAATTGCAAGCTGATGCAGTTTCAAGGGTATTAACAAGCACATGATGGTGAGGCAGATCCCACTTGCTACTGAGGAATCCAAGCCCATTCAAAGGTTTCTAGAGAAGGTGGTAAGAAGGATCTTTTACAAGTACAACTGCTTTTCATGAAGCAAAATTTATCTTAGCACTGAGGTGAGGTGCAGTACCTGTCAGAGACTTTTGAACAAAATCAAAGCTGCTTGCTTGAATGCTGCTCTTGGTGAGCAGTCTTGGTTTGAGCTCAGACACTGAATGAAGCAAGTTTTTGGATCTGAGCAATTTCTGAATAATGCATGGTACCAGGAATAAAACAAATTCAGGTGAACAAGAAGGATGGAGCAGCTATGAGCCTGATATAATGGAAATTTTCTCTAAGTATGAAGGTGACTATAACTTCATGCAGAGGTGTTATTAAAAAAGACAAACTGAAATCACCATTGCTTCTGGTGTTAGCTGTTTCTGAAGTACTTCATGTTTTCCACAGGTGCTTAGTGAATTCAGGCAATGAAAGCTAGCTATGAAGTTGTCACTGAATGGGATTTAGACCTGTTAAATGAAGAGGGAGGAAAATGATAATGTAAGTCTATGGTTGATGTGGGTGGAGAGTTGATGGGACCATTTGGAGGCCCACTGAAAGACAGAATCTGAGACAAAATGTTCATAAAGAAATGACTGGAACTTCTAGTATTGAAATATGATGCAGCAAATAGGATATGGTTAGGAAAGAAAGTTATCTGGTCCATGAAGCTTGTGGAGATCATCAGCTTGAAAAAGATGAGGCAAGAGGATTGGGGATGAACACTGGAACTGGTATAGAAAGATCTGTCTGCTTTGCCCAAGTGGTGCCCGTGATGCATGTGGCAGAGCTGCTGGAGGTTTGCACCACGTGAAAGGGAAACAAGGAGACCCACACACCTAAAAATGGTTATGACGGGCACACAGGAGACTTAGAGGTGTTCAGAGACAGACAGAGCAGGTCTTGAAGTGGCTTGGGGTTCAGGAGCTACTGTGACTTCTGTGGGAGCAGCATTATCACCAGAGGGAGCTGTCCGCCTGTATGAGATTGTCACCCCGGCAAGAAACACTGCGGGGAAACAGCACCAGGGCTCTCAAACGCGGGCAGGAGGCAAGAGAGCTCAGCCAGGCAGTGACCACAGCAGCCCAGAGTGGAGGCCATGGGCTGAGCCGGGCGAGCAGAACTAATCCCTCAGGGCAGGCCACCCACACCGCACACTGCTGATTGCTCTCCTGCAAGTCAGATCCTGCACGGTGCTACTGCCATCGGTTAATTGTTTTTTTGTTTTTCTGTAGGCTTTGCTGGGGAGGGAGAAAAAGGAGAGGTGGTTGGTCAAAGTCAGACAAGGTGCTAGTCAGAGGTTCATGTGACAAGGCAGCTGATCACCGAGGCTCCGATGGTGAATGAAGTCGATGTGTGCCAGTCGGCTGTGAGCAGTGTCTGAGCACAACAGGGCCCGTGTACCCAGCAGAGGGCATGTGCACACACACACACACTCACTCCTGCCTGTACCTCCGGGACATCATTTCTTAGATAATGAGCATATCAGTGCCCGAAACGGTATCAGTGGCTACAGGACAAAGCCAGAGGCACCAGGTGTTCTGCTTGAATGGTCTGTGGTTTCTCTTACAGGGTCCAAACCTACCCTTCTGCTGAACTTCCACTTCAGATCAAGGTAGTGGTTCAGAGGAGCTAGGCAACATCCCTAAACTCAGGTTTAAAGACTGGCATCTGTATTTACAATGTATCAGGCAAACCTGTAACCTCTTCACATCCGCCCGTGACCTCTTCACGCTGAGCTTTATTTATTTATTATCCAAATGCTCATGTCTGATTTTGGTAGACACATTTTACCATAGTCTGAGACTGAGCTGAAAGCTTTGTTTCCTGCCAAGAATCTTGAGAGGATATTACACATCCAAGCAGTTGGCATCCGTGGCATCTAAATGCCCTACAGAAGAAAAAAACAATGTATTTGTACGCTCCCTGGGCAGAAAGACAGAAAGTTCTTCCAGTGGATGCACTAATACATGTAATGGATAGTGCTGTATATGTTCAATGATGGGTCAAGGCACAGAAGATCAGGCTAAAGGGAGAAAAACCACTGCAGGTTGAAAAGTTAGAAGGCATTAAAATTACACACAGAAGAAAAGGGTGTAGTCTTGTCGATGGGAGAAATGGATGAAGATGAGAGGTCTGGGCCCCTTGCCCCAGGCTACTTGACCTCAGGCAAGTCTTCCGAGATCCCATTTCCCCTCCTATCCTTTGTCTATGTGGCTCCCGGGAGCTTCGAGGCAGGGTTGGTCTCAAGCGCAGGAGTTACTGTACTTTATCTTCGTCATTTCTCCTAGGACATACCATAAAATAATTTCTTATATATATATTTATATGTATATCAAAAGCAGCCTTCAAGATAGCATAAGAAGCTAAAAAGGAATAAACACAGAACGCTTTGGGAACATGTGGGAAGAACAGAGTTCAGAGCCAGTTATTAATCCGCTTTCAGGACAAGGGTTTTGCTGAAGTTTAAAATAAATTTAAGTTAAAAAAAAAAAAAAGGATAATTTTATCCCGAGCCAGCGGTCTGGCTCCAGCCTCAGCACCCGCCCGCCGTGACGCCGGCAGCGGAGCACCCCGCGGCCCGGGCAGCCCCCGCCGTGCCGTGCTGTGCCGTGCCGTGCTGCGCTCCCCGCGGCGGGCGGGCGGCTCCGCGGTGCCGCGGGCGGGGGCTGAGCCCGGGCGGGGGCCGAGCCCGCGCGGCCGCTTGTTGATCGCGGCGGCCGGCGCCGCTCCGGGCTCAGCAGCGCCGGCGGCCAGCCCCGCGCCCGCGCTTTGCCGTTGCGCCGCCGCTCGCATTCTTCCATTTCAACAGTGCAAACCCCTCCTTTTTCCTTTTTTTTTTTTTTTCCCTCTCCCTTTCTTTCCTTTTTTTTTTTTTTTTTTTTTTTTTTTTTTGCATGAAGATGGCGGCGCCTCTCGCCAGCAAGGCAGGGTCCGCCGGCACCACCAGCAAGCCTCCCTTCCCGGAGCTGGATTTCCGATCGGGAGCCAGGGTGGAGGAATTAAATAAACTCATCCAGGAATTCACCAAGCACGATCAGAGGGAGTACGACGACCAGCGAGCCCTGGAGATCCACACGGCCAAGGACTTCATCTTCTCCATGCTGGGTAGGGCAGGGACCGAGCGGGGCGGGGCGGGGGCGATGCCGGCCGGGGACCCCCGGGCAGGGCTCCCGGCCGTGCGGCACCAGCGGACCCTTTCCCCGCGCCGGGCTGGGGGGGGGCCCGGTCGCAGGGCGGCTCTCACCCCCAGGAAACTAATTTTTCCTGTCCTATCCGACTAGCCTTTGGCAGCGATGTGTTTATAAGCACAGAGGAAAGGCTGGGTCGCAGAGCTGACCGGTGCCCGAGAAACACGCCGAGCCAGCAGGGCTGCAGGCGAGGCGAGTCCGGCCCTTTATTGTTTTTACCCCCAATTGTCGAGACATAGGAAACACAGATTTTTAATTTTTTTTTTTCTGGACCGCTTATTTTGGTTATTAGACCCGCGGATGCTTGTACAGGAGCATCTCCCGAACTGCCTTTCTTGCTTAGGTTGCAAAACTCGCAGCGAGTGGAGCAAGTCAGATTGTGGCGGGGGAGTCTTCATCTGTGTGAAACTTTGAATCGCAGGCAGGGATCCTTAAACCGGGGTGAAGCATGTGTTGGCCTTGCGGAAATCACCTGGGCTCTAGCATGACTAAGGCTTCCTAAGAGTAACAGTAGAATGACTAACAGCTCTGATTCTCCAGGTAGTCAGTTTCTGATAAATATTTACCATGAATTGACTAAGAAATCACTTAGACGAATAAAAGCTTTCAGGATACAAAAGGATGCTCTTTAACATGCAGATTAGACCTTGAAATCAGTCATCCAAGTTTCAATTATTGTCTTAAACATGTTCTCCCAAACATTTTTGTGTAAACAGCTGCTGTGGCCGGTGAATGGTTCTTTGTAGCTCAGAGGTGCACATTCACCCTTAAAGCATACTTGGTACAAACCAAGTGTATGATCTACATGTACATTCTGAATAACCTACATCACTTTTCTCATCCAGAACCACAGAGCTGTCCTATTGCAATGATTATTATTTTCTGTCTCAAAGGATTGTCTCTATGATAGACCAGTTCCTCTATAGATGGCTATGAGAATCTGTCTGTCCCACTGGTTATCTTGTAAGGTACCTGGATCAGTACAATTGCCCACTGTATGGGATTTGCACAATTTTATATGTGTATTGCTTTTTCACCAAGGGCTGGACAGGATATAGCAGACTAAATTTAGACTGAGACCAAGGACAACAAGTTGAAAAGTCAGTAGTGTGTATATTTATAGTCGCAGTTATAAATATTTCCCCCTTCCCAGTTAAACAACAACAAAAAAGATGTGGTGAAGCCAGGGTTGCCTCAAAGCCTGTAGGATTTTTTTTCTTAAAAGCATGATCTGGTGGAAGTCATCCAGTATTATGATCTGATACATTTTTCAATCAGGGCTTTAAATAACTGGCTGAGGAAACATGGCTGGATGGGATGGAGCAAAGAAGAGTGGAGAGAAAAAAGCAATAGCTGCTGTGGCTAGCAAGTAGAGAACGCTTTGTATGATCCTGTTTAAGCATTAATAGTCTTTGCAAGGTACAGGGATCACAGAATTTCTTCCTGCCTCGTGTAGGAGAAAGCAATAGAAGAAAGAAGAATAAACTGGAGCATGCCTTATATTTCTGCAAATACACCCTAATGCCTTGCTGTTCATGAAACAGGGAGCCTTAGGCTGTTTAGAAGTAATGTAAATTAATGTGGTTGTCTTTGTTAATATAATGACTGGGAGATGAGCATTCTTCAGTTCTAAATGTATAGCTAAACCATTGGTTTCAACAAAAAACTTATTTCTGTCTAAGTTGTACCTGATAATTTTCAGTAAGTCTTGTTTCTGCATAAAAGAAGAGACTTGAGGACTGAGCCCAGGACAGAAATGGAGATGACATGTCTGGTTTGCCTGCATTAGACCCTAGAAGTTGTGTTTGTGGATCAGATCCTTCTTAGCAAGAGAGGCTCTTAAATCTAAAAGGATTTAACTTATTAATAAATAGCTCTTTCCCCTGTGCCTGGTCTCTCCCATACGTACTGCTCTTATCTCGTCGGGTGATGATAGGAAAATTAAACATAGCTTTCCTGATTTAATTACACTGGTGTATAATTGGTGGATGAATGATAGGTGAGGAGACCTTGTGAAGATTCTCAGATGTTTGTACTCTGCATGGCTTGCCCTCTAGGTCAGACTTTGCTTTTAATTTGTATTAACTCTTTTTCAGCTGTGCTGTCTTGTCCTGGCTTTAAGTAACTGAACTCTAGGAGATCTAAAGAGTTGGACTGTGAGAAAATTAAGGAGAGGCACTACTTGTCGTGGTTTTGTCCAAAATCTTGTGTTCCAAGTATTAGAAGAGGACTGCAAATGACTTACCTCTCTGGTGGGGGAAGTGAGTGTTTTCTGAATGTGGGTGGTTCCTGGCCATTCACAGTCCTTTTCACAGTCACCAAGACCATATGGTCTTGCCAACACCCTATACCAAAACAACAGGTGTATTTTGGTGCCTTTGTTAGTAAATTCCTGTACTCACACTGAGCTATGCCTGATAAATTCTTGTCTCTTTGATTCAGGTATGGTTGAGCTTCAGAGGAGGGAAAGGCTGTAGGAACCAAGAAAAAGAGTGGAGAAATGACAGTCTTGTGTGCTGGGCAGAGGGGCTGACTAAGAGAGGCTGAGACCAAGTCTGTACCTGCTAGTCATGAAAGGAGCTAACTACTTATTCCCCTGATGACTCAGTTTTGGGGGGGGCTTGTGCTTAAAAAGTGATAAAGGAGTATTTTTATCAAATTATGATATTACAGTCAATGATATTTTGATTTTTAAAGTACTTGCTGCCATTGTGATGGGAGGTGCATAGCAGTCATATTAAAAACCATTTAAGGGTACCTGACCTAGAGGATATTATTCTTGCAGTACAAGTACTTTCAGGAAATTCTTTAATAAACACTGCCTGTCTCTTTCTGTTCAGCAACTAAGTAAAAAGTGCTTTAATGCACAGATGTGGTAGGCTTAAAAAAAACATATATTAATGCTCTTAAGAGAACATAATTGAACATTGCATATAAAATAACTCCTTGAAATTTCTAGTGCTATCGCTGCCTCAAACCAGCTCATGTTGTTTGGAATACTGACTCCAGAATTTTATATGGTAACAAGAGAAAGGAACAAAGATACATGAATTAGTACAGACTATATAGAGCTATATTCTCCACTCCAGGTACACATCAGGGTTCAGTCGTCTAGAGCAGTTTTCAAGCTCTTTAGGTTGGTGTTTTGTTTCTATTTCCTACTATGAGACTTCTCAGCAGAACCAGAAGACAGATGCTTAGGACATTTCATGCCATTCTCCTTCCTGAGAAATCAAATCAAGGAACAGACGAGTTCAAATTGGTGCTAAAGTGGCCTTTTGGGGTTTTAAGGCCTCTAGTGTGTCTTTTTGTCACTTGAGTGGTTACTTCTGTGGGAAGTGCCCACCAGGGCAGGCCATACTTGGAGCATCTGCAGCCAGCTGCAGCTTGGAGCTGTTGACAAGACCTCTAGAGAGCTTGTCTCAGCACCTGATACAGGAGAGGTGGTGATCCTATTCTGAGATCATTTCCTAATTCTCTGGTGTCTGCCTGCTGCTCTGCTGGGTGTGCTAGCAAGTGTTTGTGATAGAGGCAAGTCTCAGAGTGGAAGCAGGGCTGGCATCAGCAAATTATTTCTGCTGCAAATACCAGATTCCCAAATGGAGTGAGCTACCCTGCTGAGCCCCTGCATCTGTAGCAAGGCTTCCAGCTGTTTCCTGGACTCATGGGCCCCTAAAACATGTGCTCTGGAGGTGCAGATTGCTGTGCTGACAACACAGGTGTCCTCACATTAGCTTGCCTTTGTCAGCAGCCTCTACAAGGAAAGAATTTTCCCGTTTCCCCCTGTACCTGAGGTCTGTGTAGCAGAACAGCATTGGCAATGTGACTCTTGTGTGGGTTTGTGTGGCATTTTTTTCCTCCCCTTCCCTACCTGCCATAACTTGCTGATAAAATCTATTGTAGATTAGATTTCAGACATTGTTTGAAGTGTTACCTGTTTAGGTGTGTGTCTAGGATACATCATGGAAATTCTCTGCTTCCTGTTGTAGTGTCAAGCTGATGAAATAGCAACAGGATTGGAGTGATCTCTCTAGGGTTAAGTCTTTTGTGTGTGTGTGCCTTCTCTCAAGAGAAGCCAATCATGATAGGAGCACACTGTACTCTGAGGCCTATGTTAATAAAGGCTCCCTGCTGGCATTCCCTGTGCTGCTGAATGCATAATGCACAGCTGTTAAAAACAACCTTACTCTATCACAGATTTCATTTCTGGCTTCACTCGTGTCTCCTCTCCCTGCAGACCACATGTTTCTGTATTTGCATTTAAGGCTGGGGGGTTTCTTGGTGGTTTTGCCTTTCTTAATTAGGGGACAGTGTACTAAACTGGTAAGGTAAGGCTACAAAGCATTGGTAGCTTCTATTTGGTTGTACCTTTCATAAATCAACCAATTTCTTCTCACTGGGAATTAGTTAAAAAAGGTTTTGTAGCCTCCTCTGTCTCTTTGTTCAAAGGGATTGTTGGTCCATATATGTATCATCAGTGAAAATAGATTGAAAATATTTGTCTCAATTTGTATTAAGGTGCTGGTATTTTACTTGCTCAACTACTGTTTTGAAACATTAGTCTGTGATGCAAAGTATTTAGTGTAATAGCTAGGAACATGTCCTGAGGGCACAAATTCTCATGGCAGGCTTGTCAGACTGCCCACCTCCTGTTCTTTCAGTCTGTGGAAATATTTGTAAAAGATTTGGGAGAATACTTGCCAAGCCCAATTATGCAATTATGTTTTAAGGGCAATTTTATAATTACAGCGGTAACCAGGATACAGGAGTTGTTGAGGTTTTGACTTTTCCTTTTTTTTTTCCTATGTGGCTTTGTGTGAATGCTAAAATATTTGGGGCAATTCTAGTTAGAAACCAGTTGTTCAACTTTCTTTTAAGCAGCTGGCTACTTTTATAGGTGAAGCTAAATTAAAGATGACTCCGGCATTGCTCAGGAGGGCTGGAGGACATGTTTTATTATAGCTTTGGTAATCTGCAGCTTGGATGTGTACTCAGAGACCCAGAGTATCCCATCAACAATGTCCAATCTAGAGGAAACTCAAGAGGGTAAAAGTCCTGCCTGGACTTCTCAAAGAGAATCTCCAAGCTGATCAGTTTTTTTACAGTTGGGTTTGTCTGTTGTAATTTTTCTTTCACAAACGCCAGGTTCCTGCTTTGTCTCCTGCACAGCTGAATTTTTGCACTTTTTCTTGGGCCTTGATATGTGCACTTTTGCATGGAGCTGCACCTTTAGGGGCATGTCCCAGTCCTTTTGCTGCAAAGGTGGTTTTCCAGGGCACACCTCTGGAATCTTCTCCTGCCCAGGTCAGACCCTGTTTGTACTCTGCAGGGTTGGTTAGGTGAGAGAGTGCCAGGAAGAGATGTGGCTAAGGCCAAGATTGCCTTTCACCTCCAGTCAAGGGGTCTTGAGTTGCAAGGGCTGCTTCAGCATGACACTGTGAACAGTGATTGAGATGGCAAATTGCACTTCCAAGCATATCTGTGTGAAACCCTGTGGTGGCAGCTGCAGGTAGAGGCTCTGCAATAGACCTGTCAAGTTTCTGTGAGTCTAAGAAAAATGACCTTCTGTTGAGTCCATCACCTTTGTCTGGGTGATGCTGATGTATGAAGCTCACTTGAGAAGCAAGAGCTGTGGATCACTTGCTCTGAAAGAAGCTTAAGAGTTGAGTGCATTATATAGGATGACACATCTTCTGTGTTTTCCCTTAGCAACAGCTGGGGTGGTAAGTTCCATGTCTTAAAAGAAAACCATTAATTCTGGCCATTGGTACCTTGGCCTGCTATCCTCTGAACAAGGAGAAAATTCTTTGAGAGTGACACTCCCTTAATGTGTACAGCATAATATGTTACATTTAGACTGTCTTTAATTTGCTTGTCTTTGGGGTATGAAACAAGAAGTGGAGTAGGTGGAGTTCTGGGGAAGTAAAGAGGAGTATCTGGAGGTTTTTTTTTTCCCTTGGAAAAGCAGAAGACCTATCATGGGAGCTAAGCAGAAAACAGCTTTGGAGGCTGAATTGACAGAATGTCCTTTATTGGGAAAAGAGCAGTGAGCCTGCATGGGAACAAGGGTGAGAGAGCTGAAAAATGACCTCTGGCTGCATGGCCCAAGTCATTGGTCTGAGTCTTGTCCTGGTGACTCGTAGTGTGGTGTGAGTTCAGGAGCTGAACTGTAGCTTTATTGGAACTCACAACCATATTTCATAGGTTCCCCATCTTAACCATGGATTTTATATCCAGTGAAGTTTTATGACTTCTGTTAGCACAAACTTCTCTTACTGTCTAAGTAACAAAAAGATGGCAGTCAGGTATTCTTGGTGGTTTATTTTGATTGGTTTTTTTGGGGGGGTTGCTTTTTGTTTGTCATTGATTTCTTTTTGGTTTTTTGGTTTTTTTTTTTGTTGTTTTTCTAACAGAACTGGAAGGCAGCTTATGAGACATTCAAAATAAATCTTTCAGCAGCAGCTGATGTTCCAATTGACAGATGCAGCTATGGATTTTGCTATGTTTCATTAAGAGAACTCCACTGTTTGCTTTCATTTCCACCATTCTGTTGTGTTCCCTTTTACTGTAAATAGCAATTGTCCTGGACTGAGTGGATTAATCTGTGCCTTAGTGCTTCAACCAAACTGGCAGGTCTCTGAATCATGTACTTTTACAGTAGATAAACTTTCTGCAGTTCTTTCAAGGCACTATTTCAGTGACTGTGTGGTTGTATAGGAAGCATTCAGTTTGAAGAAGATAGATTCCCTGCTCCCCAACATATTTGACTTTTGAGCTTTTAATAAACACTGGATGCTAAGAAAGTCACAATGATCTTATTAATGCATTGTTTCAACTGTCAGACAATCTGATTTTAACCTAATTGAAAGCATTTAATTAGAAGGTTGTTAACATATTTTGTTATCAGCATGCTGGTGTCAAAAGTACAAATACCATTGAGTGGGGGTGATTGGTTGCTCTAAGGTTCATAATATCCATGTCTTTGACACAGCAGTGGTAGCTACTGCCACCCACTCATGTTTAGGGCTGTGGGCAGACATTTTCACAGCATTGGGTGGCTTCAGCTGGTAGAACAGGAGGTGGGTGGCATCTATTTCAACCTAAGAAAATCATTCTGTGGGTGAAACACTGAGTCAGAGTGAGGACACCCTAGACCTCTGTTCTGAACTGCCCCCAAATTTATACAGATCTATGCAAGTTTCAGTATATAATCATATGTAGTAGGGCCCTGGTACTATGAGAAGCCTTCCTTGTCTCCTGTGCTCCAGCAGTCTGTGAAAGCTGGGGTGGTACTGCAAGAGTGAACACAGTGGTGCTGCAGTTCTTCATGACAGGATGGTTTAATCATGCAACTCTCCCATGTAAAGACTCTCTGGCTCTGAGAGTCTTGCCATGAAAAGTATTTAAATAATGAAGGCAAATAGTTATCTGTCATTTGTTGTTGATCTAGTGGCTTTGAGATCAAGTGCAATTCAACCTCTATGAGAGAGATTACAACCTAACCCAGTTCTAGCAAGTAATCTTATTTTGTACTGAATGGACCCCAAAGCAAAATTGGGACAAATTAGTTTCAATAATGCATCCTGTCCGTAGTGTGCATAGTGATGCAGTTTAGCAGTGTCAGGCAATGCCACTTAGTAGAAGGCAGCAGTTTGGGACAGAAGGCAAGGGAAAAATACAAGACATGGCCAAAACTAGAAATCCTTCTTGGATACCATTAACAGTGATTTTTTTTTTTTTTTTGCCATGCTATGACACACTTATAAGGCCATAATTTAGGAGAAAAGTAGAGGTTTATGTGTGGCATGCCATTGATCTGCCAAGAGCTTCTTTATGTGGCTTGCAGTCAGACCATACAGAACTTCTACCCACTGATGGAGTGAGAGTTCAGAAATGATTTGGTCCAGAACTACTGAGTAGCTAGCAAACACTTTCAGTTTTCATCTGGAAATAACAAAGTCAGTTCTTGATTTACTGCATAATCTGCTAGGCAGTGTGGGTTTTTTGTTCTAAAATGTCTTGTCTCTCCTGTTCCTCTTTGTGGGGTCTTTTGGCACTGCTCCACAACCCCCTCTCAAGGATGGATGTTTTTATTCAGTGGTGCATATATGACCTGGTTTAGGAAATCAGGTTCTGAGGTTGTGAAGGAGTAGTACTAAACATCTACCAAAAATGCTGAGACAAATGTTGCAATTAGCTTCTGTATGTTTCCCTTCAGCATTTCTACTCTTTGCATTTTAATAGTCTGAAGAGCTATGTCTTTGTGATGCTTTGGGTGACTCCTTTTGGAAATGAATCCTGTGCTGATAGCTCTGGCTGTGTCCCATCCACAGGCACGTGCTTGGAGATATTTTGTGTTTGTTTTGTACCTCACTAATTAATGTATAAGTTAGTGGTAGAACAGCAGGAAAGCTGCGTTTGCTGACACTTCATGAAATAATGATTTAATCCTTTGTGACACATTCCTGCTGAGTGTCAAAGCTGATAACTCTAATCTCTGTCCCTAGCTCAGTGCAACAGGAACCTGTTCTAGAGGGCATTTTACATGAGCTTGCAAGCTCTTGTAGGTACTTTGTGACCAATTCATGTAAACTTTTTTTGTACATTGCCACTCTTGAGCACAATTGTACAGGATTGTCTGGCACACTGAGGAATCTGGAGTTGAGAGCAAACAAAGGAGCTAACATTTGCCTGCTTCAGATGAAATAAGGGGTGTCCTGTGAGCAGCAGGGAAATGCCCTCATTTCCTTCTCAGTGCACCTCTTCCTTTGCCAGCAATCAGAGCAAGGTGTGATTCTGTTGATCCAGAGGTGGTCCTTGACAGAGCTTTACACTAGTTTGGAATGGGGAATGATGGACCAAGGGGGTCTCAGTGCCCTGAGCTGGAGGACCATGACTGAGACAACTATCACTCCCAGTCAGCCATTAAATTGTGTGGGATCTGCTGCTCCAGTTGGATCCTTACAAATCTGTGTGGCCTGATAGGATTCATCCAAGAATTTTTCAAGACCTGTTGATGTTGTCACAAAACCTCTCTTAATGACTTTCGAGTGGTCTTGGGAATCCAGAGAAGTCCCAGCTGCCTGGAAGCTGGCAAACATTCCTGATTTTCAAGAAGGGCAAGAAAGAGGACCCCAGAAACTACAGGCCTGTCAGTCTCACTTTGGTGCTTTGTTAAGTTATGGAGAAGATTATTCTGGGAGGTATTGAAAAACACTTTGAAGACAACACAGTCATTGATCACAGCCAGCACAGCTTCATGAGATGAAATTCTTGCTTGTTGAATCTGATTTTCTTTTATGACAAGGTAACAACCTAATTACCTTACCATCAGGTACAGCATCACCTGCCTGGCAAGGGAGGGGATTGGATTGTCCTGCTCTGCTCTGGGGCAGCCTCACCTCCAGTGCTGGGGCAGTTTGGGGCACCACAATGTAAGAAAGACACCAAACCATTAGAGAGCATCCAAAGGAGGGCTGTGAATGGTGAAGGAGCTTGAGGGGAAACTGGAGCAGCTGAGGGCACTTGGTCTGTTCAGCCTGGAGGAGGCTGAGGGAGACTCTGCAGTCACAGCTTCCTCCTGAGGGAAGAGGAGGGGCAGGCCCTGATCTCCTCTCTGTGCTGACCGTGACAGGACCTGAGGGAGTGGCCTCAGCACCAGCCTGGCAGAGCTCAAGAAGAGTTTGGGCAATGGTCTCAGGCACATGGTGTGACTCTTGGGCATGGTGCTGAGCAGGGACAGGAGTTGGACTTGATGATCCTTGTGGTCCCTTCCAACTCAGCAGATTCTGTGAAACCCACCCCTCCTCATTCTATGTGATTCCGGATCCTGGGTGTGGATGCAAATCTGTATGCAGGGATAGCTGAGAAACTGCTCTGCAGTAATTAGTCCTTGAGATACAACAAGCAAAGCTTACTTCTGTTCTGGCATGAACTGTGAATTGCTGTTTAAAATAAACTTTTGGTTTAATGGTATTAAACAAAAAATGTGCAGCTCTGCAAATTGAGAAGGGAATGTCACTGTAACAACACTTCAGGGCCTCTGAAATTCATCTTTTACACTTGCAATACAGTGTGCTGAATGGCAGATCAGGTATTGATATTGGCCCCTTGATATAAGACCCTTAAAGCTTGAGTTGCTGAAATATCTGTATTTCGTAGAGAGTAGGACAACCATGTGTTAAGCAATCAGTTACTTGAGGAAAATAAGAGGAATGCAGGTCTCTGCCAGCACAGTGTGTCTCTGACAAGCTGAATTAAATGCCCATGTCTTTTTCCAATGAGCAAGCTGTGATGCACATCTAAGTTGCATTATTGAGAAAAAGGAACCATTACAATTTGATTGAGCATCTCTCAGAGGCTTGCATTATGTAATAAGTTGTCTGTAAAAGTTTGAACCCGAACTTGCATTTTTTCTTAATATCCTGTGAATGTCTGTGGATGTGCAAAATTTGCAGTTGAGGCAACAATGTTACAGTGAAAACAACCCATTTGACACAGGCTTGTAACATCAAAGAAAGACTTTCTGTGCAGTATTTTAATTGTCTTGGGGAGAGATTTGTATGTGCTCTATAAGCACTTAACAGAACTATTTTCACACTATCAGAGCTGCAGAGTTAAGTTACAAGTTAACTGGAAAATCAAAGTTTAAAAAATTATTTTGATCCTCTTAAACTTAAATCCTGGCTATGAACTAGGGCACTCATGAGTTAATTTAGAAAGTAGACAAACCCTCTCACTCCTTCATCCTAAAAATCTGGAATCATCTTTTAATCTAAACTACTTCTTAAAAATTCAGGTAAAGAATTCAGTGTTTAAAAATCTGCTCTTATGCTGAGACCAGTCTTGTAAGACGTTGCTTGTATATGTCTGAATCACTCTATTGTTGTGAATGTCACTGAGTTCTCAACTTCTTTTAAGTGACCCTTTCTTTACCTTAAAATGTGTGTATGCCTTTGTTTTATTCTATGTGGAGGTCTCACCCCCTCCCAGCAGAGCTGTTCCAGTGTGGCAGGCTTCACTGGGCCAAGGCCAGCACTGCTTGGCGAGGGCTGGCGGAGTCCTGTGGAAAAGATTTCTGTCTGAAGGATACAGGAGTGAGGGAGACAAATGAAGAAAATCCCCAGACCCACAGCATGTTGATAGACCTCCTGTTGTTCTTAATTCGTGTCTGTAAATGGCACTGGTTTCCGCTGTTGTGCACTGAGACAATAATAAATAACAATCCTTAGCATTTATATACCACTTCACAATTTTCTGTGTGTTCAACACACATTAACTAATTCAGCTGAGATGCACATATTCTGTGAGCAAAAGTACTCTTCTTGCTGCCCAGGGGAACCTTTTATTACAGCTGGGACAAAGCTTTTCTTTTTACCCTTAACTGGAGCTGTTGGCAGGATTGTTCTGTACAGAGCCTGTGTCTTTCTTCCTGAAGGTTTTAAGCATTTGCATGTACCTCTGTTTGAACAGGAATTGGAGCACTCCCAAGTCATATGTGATACTATGAAAAAGATATGCAGGAGACTTTTCTTTGTGTTTTGTGCTGCAAATATGTGGACCCAGGTTAATAGATTTGTGGTTTCAGAAGGCATTGAGTTAGCAAAGATGTGGCTACATTAAGAGCATCTTTCTGTGCTTCCATAAGGTCTTAAGGGCACACCATATCCAGTGGCCCTCAAGGCTTAGGAGGGGAATAAGTCTCTGTCAGTTTTGGCTGTGTTGGATCATTGCACCATGTGCTGAAGAAAATTGAGGATTTTTGGTGCACAAGATCCAGCACCTGCTAGGCCACCAACTTGTCTTTTGGGGCAGGAGAAAGCTCAACAGAAGCCTATTGCCACGTGAGAGGTGTTTTGAAGGCAATTAAAGACATTATGCTGTATTATTTGTAATCCTGAATCCCAAACATGTTGTTTGGGGTCCCAGATATGCACTGGCATGAATCTAATCTGTCAGGCATTTGTCTTGTTTTGTGCCTTGGTATTTTGCATATGTGTATAGAGCTGGTGGGAGGAGTTTGATGCATCCCTGTCTGCATCTTGAAGCTGGGCAGGATTGGTTCCACATTTTCTTTCCAAGAATAGCACTATTTTAGCATTCCATTCAGGTGGCTAGAAGATAAGCATCTTATTTAATCAGGTCATATAACGTGGGATTAGTGGTTTACCTTGGTAATAACTGTTTTGTAGTCTTTGTAAATTGGTGCCTGGTACTTCAGAATGGCTTTACAGTTGTAACTCTTTTTCTGATCTGAGAGATTTAGTTATAGCTAGTGGTCACACTTCTGGATTTCCTCTTTGTCTAATCTTATAGTAACCTTCTGGTTTAGAGGTGATGCCTGCAGGTTTGACCTGAAACTGATTCTGCTAGACCAGCACAGAGTATAATTTTCCTATAAATGGTTGAGTGAACCAGGAGCAAGCACCATTAGCCTTTTAGTGGCCTAATTACGCAGGCAGGCAGCATTTTGAGGTGAGAACTCTCATCTTGCTACAGCTCTTCCTTCAGCTAACAGTGCATGAGAGAAGAACAGCAAGTTTCTTGCAGGTGATGATTTCTCTTTCAGTGGCTTTGATATCCTCATTTTGTGTTTGAAGGTAATGTGCAGATTGCTGGGTGGTGTCACTCAAAGTGACTGACTGAGCTGCTGTAGCATGTGAAGATGTCTCCAAGACAACTGATTTCCTGGTCAAACAGCACATTGGCTTCTGCCACAAGACATTTTAAGGGAGCTGGTGAGCTGAAGGAGCAAGATATTTTAGCAGTTAATTATTAGCACTGTAGCTGCCAAATGCAGCTCAGAATCTTAGGCTGAAAATGTACCTATTACACACTGTAAATGAATAACTTTAAATAAAAAGGATTGTGTTATTTGATTAGCAAGCTGATTTATCAGAAAACTTCTACCAAATAATAGGAATTAATTCTCCCCCTTTACAGTTCTTTTCCTCCAATTGTTATATGTGGAATTTAGGGACCTTCTTTTACTCTCAAATTTTGTTGTCTATGTCCCTGCTACCTTTCAGCTTTGCTTTTAAGTGGTAGTGTGCCATATATTTTTCTAAAATATATCCAAAAAATCAAATGTTTGTTTCTGTTTTCCTTATGCTCTAAAACTCAGGTTTAGTGACTCCATTCTATTCTAAAGTTAGGATAATAAAAGCTGGAAGCACTGGATTTTTTCCTCTGTGTTATCCCCTCCTCCCAGTCCCCTTTGTCTCCAGAGGAGCAGTGTTACTGAACAGGTGTAGAGCATTTTGAATTTTTTCCGCTGCATTTCAAATTTTAAACTTTTCTTCAGAAAATATTCCTATGTCCATCCTGTTTCAAGGTATTTGGTCCAAACTAAAATCAAAATTATCCACTTGTTCTTTTGCCCTCCCTGCAAGGCTTGGCTGTTCTGCTTAGCTGAACAAACCCAACCTTTGTCTTTGCTTTGGAATAAGAAACAAGCAGGCTTGTTGATTTCTGCAGCATTAATACTCTCCTTCGTCACAGGGATGTAGTGGTTATCAGGGGTAGGGTGGGAGCTGCTGGCTGCTGTTTCTGTGAGATCTCCAGGAGCTGCTGCAGTGTGGATCTCCAGCCCCAGGGACAGCACAGACTGAAGGAACACGAGCAAGAAGCGCCCTGTGTAATGGTGGGTAGTGAGAGGACAGAGAGTGCTGAGAACACTTGAAGATTTTCAAATAATGTGCAGGAGAGCCAGGCGGTTGTATCCCTGCCCTGACCTCTGTCCCATGGAACATCTGAACCTGAATTCTCAGCTAATAACCCCTAAGCTGCCTTCTCTGAGCGTGCCTGCATTTGCTGGGGAATTTTAGGAATGCGCATTTCAGCACAGTGTTGCTGCTGCTCACCCTCTGTTCAACTAAGATTTAGAAGCTGGTGTGGGGTTGGTATTGCTAGGATAAAACCCCATTGTGGTTTGCAGTATTCTTTAACTAAAGATTTATTTTCCTGGGTAAGGTTCCATTTAGAACAGCAGGAGTCAACATCAAAGAGCTGGAGAAAGGCCTCTTCCCTTTCCCTGACACAGCACAGCTTCAGCCCTCTCCCTTCACCATCCCCTCTCCCAGTTCCTTTGTTTTTAAGGCATTACAACTTCAGTGACTGGAATATTGAAAAGACTGTAGTCAGTGTTGTATTGCTCACAATTACAGGGGCAATTGATCTAAGGAGGGAAGAGGAGAAGTGGGAGGGTGGAGCCAGTATCACTGATGCAAACCTCTCTCTTTTGATGTACCCTCCTTGCTGATGCAACTCCATCTTTAGCCTCCAGCCTCTTAAGTAGTTCCTGTTGGAGGATGTGGGAGGTCTGCTCTTGACCCATATGGGAGGAAGTTGGGAAACTGGGCACAGAGGCCCCACCACCTGCTTGGCCTTGTGCACAGCTCTGTGGACTGTGTGCCTTTTGCTGCATGTGTGTCTCACTCAGCAAGGCAGCAGGAGTCTGTGGGTTTGTTTTGTAGCAGATGTGGTAACAAGGACACTCCTTAGTCCATCCCTGTTTCTGGTGACTGGGTCTGACTGTTGAAGGTCCTTCTATTTGCTTTGAAAAGCAGCTGACAAAGGAAGGCAAAGCAATTTGTGTCCTCAGCAGGGCAGAAAAATCATGTGACCAGCATCTCTGAAAGATCTCAACAGTGCATCTTGGAGTCTCATCCAAACTGTGTTAATGCAGAATTCCTACACACGCAGGCATTCGGTGCCACACTTGATAACGAGGCAGTGATTCAAGCTGTTTGAGATCCTGCATGCAGTATGAGAAGCAGCCTGGACCAAAATGAAAACACAGGGTGATTCTGGAGGAAAATGTAAGGTTATTTTTAGGATTGCTGCTATACTGTTGTGCACCAAGGAAGATAATGCTCCAGCTTTGCACTACAGGTCAGCATTGTTCAGCCTTATTCCTTGTTTCTTGGCCCCATCTATTTTAACTGGCAAATAATGTTTGCTTTAGCACCTCCTTTTGTGACCCTGCATCTGCTCATCTAGGTGCTGGACAAAGCAAGGGTTTGAAGCAATCACAAGCAGGGCTTGTGTTCTGTATATAAAATGCAGTTAAATTTGTTCCTGGTCATCTTGCAGCAAAGCTATTTTTGCCCTGCCTATGGCCTGGCTTGCAAGCTGCAAATGTCTGGATAGGATTTATTATCTCTGACCATAAAATTTTAAACTGCTTTTAATGGTAGATATTAAATCACTGCTGCCCCAATTCCAATCTCTGCAGAATTTCTGAGTTCCTAGGACGGCATTTTCTCTGCCAGTAACCTTTGGTTTCTGAGAGCAGAGGGTTACAGGGCTGTTCTCAGGATGATGATGGTGAGGGACCTGTGTGCTGGCCAGTGTCCAGGCATCTGTCTGGCTCCAGAGAGCAGAGCCAGGCAGACCTGGTACGGCTGTGATGTGACTGAGGGATGTTTGTATTGGTGTCTGGGTGCAGACACTCTGCTGGGACACAGGGACTGAGTGTCTCTGCTCTTGGCTTTGTTCCTTCCTGATTGAAGTATCTTTGACACAGCAAGAAAACTGGAATTCAGTGCTTCAGCACTGAGCTGCCTACAACAATCTATTTTATTTTTTGTGCATGTCTAATAAATACTGAACAGTTCAGTGTTGTCACTCAATGTGGCTTTGTCCCTTGCTGCTGGGAGTCTCTGCATAGATTTCTCTTGAGACTGGCAAAATGCTTCCTCCAGGATGTGCACGAGAGGCACAGTGTTCTAGCTGAGGCTGTTGTTTGTCACCTTTGCCTAGAGAGCAGTGGCAGCAGTAAAGCAGAATCTAATGTTTCTTAAATCAATTAATAGCCTTAAAGCCCTTTTCAGGAACATGCAAAGGCAGCTGTGGCAGGTGGGCAGGAGATGTCTTCCTTGCCAGGGAGGAGGAGATGCCACCTTCTGTGCTGAATTTGCAGGGGAGGCAGAGAGCCACCCAGGCCTTCCCACTCTCAGGCCTATGCACTTTACACTGCTCCATCTTCCTCATGGCAGCCTAGCTTTCCATTTCATCAGCAGGAGTGCCATTTAGTGTGTTTTGCTTTAACCCAAAGCTGGACATCATAGAAAATAGTCATCCAAGACTAGGCTGGTAAGAATTGTTTGACATCAGCATATCAGAAAAGGTTGCAAAAATTTACAGTATGCTGTGGTAGAGTTTTCCAGAGCTTGTGCTTGACTGAAGCAGGATAACTCCTGTCCCTAATGTGGTATTTAAAACCACTCTTCATAGCAGTGCCTGCAGCGATGGCAGTTGGAAGCAATCTTCTGGACCAGAGTAGCCAAAAGCTTAAAAACATCTAATATTTGATAATTTTCATCTTCTGGAAGATCTGTGCTGTCTAACTCAGGGGTTATTTACCTTCCCTTATGGTGGGAAAGGCAGGCTATCATCAGTAGACACTGGTAATCCTGGACCAGGGTTTAAGCAAAACCACTTTCAGCAAGAATGCTTTCCACAAGTGGTTCTGCCTGTCTGAAGTTAAAAGGGGACTCTGACTTTTCCTCTGCTCATTCTCACACCTCTAAAGGTTGAACAGTCCATTTTCTCAGTGCTCTGTATGGCTCCTTCCCATATTAGAAAGTGAGTTGCTGAATATGGGCATCCCAGGGTGCATGCGTCTGTCTGTCTGGACCCGTCCCATCAATTAAACAGCAGCTGACGTCATATTTGAAGGTCAGCTGTTTTATAACCTAATATTATCTTTTTTTTTTCCCCTCTGGGTTTATTATCTCTCTCCAACCTGCAGCTCAGCACCATCTGGTGCAGGCACACAAGGGAGAAAGATTAGAGAAAGTAAAGCAGCTTTGTTCGCTTCCCCCATTGCTTCCGATGTACAGAGGAGTTGCAGTCTCTTGCAATATTGAATTTTAAGTGGTGGGGAGGGCTGGATCCTGTTTGCTATCTGAGAGAGGGAAAAACAGTCTGTGCTTACCAGCAACCTGTCAGGAAGTGTCTCAGCATTCCTAAGGGTCTTACTGTGGCCACAAAGTGTATTTTGCTAGCATTTTATTTTATATTTAAATACTGTTGGGATTTTTTATGACCTGTTTTTCTCAGCACACATATTTTCCTTACCTGTAAATTGCCAGAAGCACTTCTAAATGAGGTATATGTGCAGTGCTGACCCCAACTAGAGTCTGCTTTGGAGGTGAAGATCTCTGAACAGCTGAAGTGCATTTACACCTGACAGAGCCAAGCTGTCACACCCCAAGCATGTTCTGCCACACAGAGGTAGCTCCATCTTCCCTGGTGGCATCTGTGTGCACATGCCAGGGAAGTGAATATTTACTTACCCAGCCTCAGCCTACAGGGAAGACACATGAGTTGTTTCCATTTCATAGGCAGGGTTGGGTTGCACAAAAGCTTCACCCTCTCTCCCATCCTCCCTCCTTCTTTTCCTCTGTGCATCTAGAGGTGTGATTGCTTTCTGTCCAAACTGCATGGTGCTGATTTTCTGTAAAGGCAAAGCTCTTTTCTTTCCAGTAATAAAATGATAATAATTCTAGAATGCTGATCTCCTCATTCAGCTGGCGAACTTGCAAACTATTATATTGTTGCTTTTCTTCAATGTTTCAAATTTTGCATTTGGCTATTTTGAAACAAAATTTCTTTAGGCATAAATAACTGGTTTTGGCTATTGGGAAAGATAATTGTTGGACACAAATAAAAAAGTTTAATTATGAAAACAGTTGGCTGACTGGTGGTGCATGGATGTACAT
The DNA here is from genome assembly GCF_023055355.1 of Agelaius tricolor. Taxonomy (NCBI): domain Eukaryota; kingdom Metazoa; phylum Chordata; class Aves; order Passeriformes; family Icteridae; genus Agelaius; species Agelaius tricolor. Next base: position 14,871,860 of record NW_027269272.1, read on the forward strand.
GCACTGTATCATAAGACATAGAGACTCTTTTTTTTGTCCAACTTTCCTTTGGTGCTGTGTAGCCTTCTCCTAAACTGTGATTTTGTCAGGTCAAGGACATTTCATACAGATTCCTAATTTCTGGAGAATAGATCAGCTTGTGGAGGTTTAGTTTCAGTTTTATTCTTCTAAGGAAAAATGACATTTGTTTCTAGCTTCTCCCATTTTATAAAGAATCTTGAACAAATGAAAGTAGAATTTCAAAAGAGGAAAATGTATTTGGAAACAAAGAGGAAGTTCTGTTTTTTCCAGTGCTTTAGGTTTAGCTCCAATTTGTAACAGAGAGGGGTTTGTCTCCTTTCACACGTTCTGATGCAATTCTTTCCACTGTGATGTATTTAAGGTTGGGACTGAATTTTTTCCTCTTCTAAATCAGTATAATATATGGTGTTTTTTCAGTATTTGATTCAGCTTTTCATGTCCCCAGCATCTTGATTTATACAGGGTTTTTATGGAAGCACAGCAAATGGAGCAATTGTTCCTACATTTCTTGACAGGTTTTTAGGTTTGTGAAGTGTACTTTTCCAAGCAGTGAGACAAACTGAAGTCTCCACTCATGACACTAAAGGGTTGAGAAGGCAGATGCACACAATGGAGGACCTGACCATGTCACAGTCTTCCTAGTGTGAATCCTCAGCACCTTGAAGTGAGCTTCAAAATGCTGCTATGGATTCTCATTTGCAGCTTACCTTTGAAACCAGTTATTGTATATCCTGTTTATATTTTTTAAGACCATTCTCGGAGTAATTTTAATCACTCACAGCAGTTTACAACACATTTTGTTTCCAGTCCAGACTGACTCAGTTTTCTCTACACTTAAGCACTATATAAGTAAAGAACCCAAACACTTCTTTGTGCTGTCTTGCCATGAGGGAAGGCTAGATCTAGGAGATACTGAAATGGGGTTTGAGGAGAGAGAAGGAAAGTGTATGAAAGGTTTGAGTCTTTTTTGCAAGTTTGCTCAGTTGTTTTTAGTGCCCAAGAGAAAAAGAGAGATGATTTTTTTTTAATATTATTCAGGTCATAATGTGGCCTTTGCAACCTAAAATGCTCCTAGACATATTGATTTTGTACTTCTGGTGCTCTCTACAAAAAGATCTCTCACTTCTTTTCAAGGACAGTACAAGACAGCAGTGCTTGGCTTGGATCACCGTGAAATCCCCTTATCTGCCCGTTCTCACTTTATTTTTCTTCCAACTCTTACAGTGTCTTCATTGGCACTGAAAACATGCAGCCAAGGTTGATGAGGGCAAAACTTAAGCTTTACCTTAACTCTTTGCAGTGTTTTTTCAAGGACTGTGAGTGAGCAGGGCCATTAAATCCTTCCTATTTTTTTTAATTTTTTTTTCTGTCCCAGTGCAGCAAGTATTTTTAATCTGCCTTTTAAAGAGCTGGAGTTCAGTCACTGATCTAGAATGGTGTACTGTGCCTGGTGGTGATGTGTAATCTGCAAGGAGCTTGGGTTCCTCCACCTCTTTACTTTTTTCTTCTGGACACCAGAGGATGCATACACATTATTTTTACTGCAGACAAGGTTGTACTTGCCAGATTGGCAAATGGCAGGCTTCAGAAGAGAGGCAGCATAATAGCTGGCTTTGCTACTACAATGAAGATTTCTGTCCTGGAAGAGGAACCTGCTGACAGACATCTTCATGTGGCTCCTGGTGCTGTGAAGCACCCACAGTATCTGATGATGTCTTGGCAGGGAATGAACCAGCAGTACTATTTCACCTGATACATCCAGCAGAGCCATCCCACAATGGTCAGGTTAATGGTAGGCAGTAATACTAAAATGTTGCACTAAAACCAGCTTTTCATGCTGAAATAGAGAGTTTTGGTTTATATTGCCAGTACCTCTAGGGCTTCTTGGTTGGAAAGAGCCCCTTTGTACTCCAGTCTGTGTAAAGACCAATTGAAAACTGCAACCTTTGCTTTGACATGTTTTCAGGATATAAGTAGCAGAAGCATTTTAAGTAGTCTTGTGCCTTCTGCTGCTTTGTTAACTTTCACTTGCATTGGGCTGTATTAACCATTGACTGGACTGTTTGCAGTTGCTTGGTGTTTTGTTCTTTTCTCTTTGCATCTCAGCAAAAATCCCTGCTTACAGTCTCTCAATGTTTGTCTTGTTTCTGGAGGTTCCTCTTTTGAGGGGTTTGGCAGGGGTTTGCTCACTGTCTCTAGTAATAATTGAGGTGGTTGAGTGAGTTATGAAGAATCAGCTGGATTGATTTCCCTTTTGCAATTGGGACTAGAAAAGCTGATTGCCTTGGTGTGCAGCATGCTCAAGGCCATACGCCAAGCTGCTATCAATTTTGCCTTCTCCTCCTGTGAAATTACTAAAGAAAAGATGTTTTCCAGATCATGCATGTGGAACAGATGTAGCTTATATTGCTAGATGATTCAGCTAAGACTGGTGCCAAAACATTTTCCAGAACTCTCAGCTGGTAGTTGGGTTGAGAGAAGGAATAACTTGATTGAAGGTGCTGGGCTAGCTCTGCCCTCCTTGTCTGTAACTGCAGCTGTGTCAGGTACAGTTCCCTTTGATGTAGCAAAGGTCTAACAGAGTGATGGGATGAGGGGTGCACACAGGAATCTTGGGCCATGAGGCCAGGGAGGCATGGGCAATGTGTGTCCAGACTGGGTGCTGCCAGCCTGGGAGCCTGAAAGGAGTACAGAAATGCATTTGTGGTAGGCTTGGTTAATGTGTGCAGGTGCTTACACACAGCCCATGTGTGCTTCTCCCACTGCAAGTGTTCCTCTTTAGTCAAATGCCATCAGCACAGAGATCACTGGGGTCCTTTGGCCAAATGTATTTCCTTCCACCTTCTGCTGAGATGGAGAAAATTCTGTTTTCATGAATAGGAATGTGATTAGCTCACCTATTTTTCCCTTTGCAGTCACACTTGGCAGTCTCCCAGAAAGTCACTGGAATGAGCTTTTCTAAGGCTGTATGTATACATAGAAACATGCCAGAGATGGGACTGGGCAGTTGCCTGAAAGTCTGGCACAGTAAAGCACATTTGTTTGTTTAAAACTTGCTTATATGTAGACTGAGGAGTGCAGAGAATGAGCAGAAGCGCTTAATCAAATTCAGTCCACATGCCTTACCAGCACGGCTCCTTGGACTTTCCTGCTACCGTTGTAAATTGGAGCACTTTAACCCTAAAGCTGGGTAAATGTTTGTACATGGATGAAGTCCAAGGGAGGTGTTCTGATGGTGGTGCCTGCGGAGTTTAGCCCAAGGAGGAGAAACTGGTTATTTTGTAACCCATAATAGGGAAGTGTTAATCACAGCTGCTGAACAAGACGTGGTTTTATTGCACACAGGGCATTTATGGGGAATACAGTGTAGCAAGTCTTGGCATGGGGAATGTGGAGTCTATAGTCTTGTGTCTAGGACTGTCAGAGAAGACATTTGTGCAAAATGTTTGCAGGGTACCAGCAGCCTCCAAGCCTCCACCAGCCAGAACATGGGATTACTAGTGGCCTCACTCATGGATGGATCAAAGGAGGGAAATGTCTACAGGGGATGGTGGGCATTGTCTTCTCTTCATGTTCCCTGGAAAAACTTTAGCTGTCAGTCTTCTACTGAAATATATACTACATTCTGCCTTAATAAAGAGAACTATAGGAAGAACTGTGTTTTCTTTCCTGCAATTGCTGAGTCAGGAGGGGGTGGAGATGAGAAACTCAGAGTTGTCATTCTGGTCCCATGGGAGAGCAGTTCACAGCTTGGCACAATAGTTTCTCTCAGTATCTGTCCCCTGGGAGCTCACTCTAAGGTTTAGCAACCCTATCTACCTTCCATGAGAAATTAGGATACCTCCTTATTGCTGTTTGGTTCTTGACTGTGGTCTATAAACCAGATCTCTTGTGGCAGTGAGCAGAGCAGCCAAAAAAGCAGTCTCTACCCAATGCCACTGCTACAGCTCCTGGTAATTTGGAAGAGGTCAAGTGTGGCAGGCTTGGGCTAGTGCACACTATTGTAGGTGACCCTGGTGTTCCGTGGGACATGGTGGTCCTTGGAACAGTGGGTGCTGCTCCCCACGCTCTGGAGCTGCCTGGGGAGGGGACAGTGTTTGCACACTCTGCCATGCCTCTTTCTATGTAATTATTAAATAAAGCAGTTGGGGTCCCAGCTGTGCTGTGGCTTCTTTTGTGTTTAAAGTGTCTGTTCTCTGTCCAGCCACCGGAGATTTTCATGCAGCTCAAAGTGCAGGGCTGGTGCTTTCGAAGCAGGAGGCTTGATGTCCTTTCAGGTTAGTAAGGGCAGGCTCTGTCAGCAAAATCTTGCCAAGGTTCTCTCTCTTTTTTTCCAGGAAGGCTCTTTCCTACCTTTGCCTGTGTCTGGGGGAAAGGCGGCACCAAGTGGCAAAGAGACCGGGCTCATGCTGCAGGGCTTTAATGGCGATTCAGTTGCATCTCTTGCATTTTTTGGTGATGCTGATGGAAGAGCTTGCAGTAGGGGCTGGGTTAGTAGTGCTTTTGTGTTGTTGCCAAGTTCTATTTAATCACAGAGTACTTTGCAGCCCCTGGAATTTCACTCAGAGTGCATGCATGCTTTGGTCCTAAGCAGTAAAATGCTGCATATTGCAAACTGAGGGTGTGCCTTGACAGGTGAAAAACCACAAACCCAATTCCAGCTGGATACAAAATGAAACAAAATGTATTTACCAAGTTTTTATTACATTTACGACAAAGATTTGGAATTAAAGCATGGGTGCTATTTGGATAAAGAGGCTATTTCATGTATTCCAAGTGTGAAAGTTTTTAGTCACACTCTGAATAAGTTGCTTAAATATCAGAAGTTTGCAGTTTCCTCCCTAGCTCTGTAACTACTGAATAGTAGAGAGGATAGAGTAAGCAAAAAATATTATTTGGAGGAAACTAATTTCTCTCTGCTCCACCTCTTCCTGTGAGCAAAAGGAGAGGGAAGGCACAATGAAGACATCTGTTCCTTTGAACCCACTCACAGACTTGCTTAGTAATAAAACTAGGGGAGAGGAGGAGAAGATATTGGTGCTGTTCAAGTGGTTGTTAATCGTTTTGAGTACTGAGGGGGCACGTTGACCTTCTTAGGAGATATTGAAAAGAAGCTGGCACTGACCTCTGCCAGGGTTTAAATCCAGGAGACTCAGAATCCCTTTGTGCCCCTTTCAAAGAGGAGACAAATCTGTGTGGTAGCCACGCTGTCCCCTTGCCTCAGGGTAGGCACCTCAGCTGGACTGACCCAGATACTGTGCTCTGGTCTCCTGGATGGGCCCTTCACTGCCTGTGTATCACCGTGATCAGGGCTGCAGCAAACTAAACAAGAGTCCTGCAGATAAAAAAAATTATCCTGTGCCCTGCCTCCCATCCACGCTTTGCTCTTGTTATGTGTAATGCTTAAAATCTTGTGTGTCTGTAACACAGAGCTGCAGGGTCCTCCCCATCCCCCAGTCCTCCTGCCTAATCTCATTGTGCTGCTTAGTCACAGCAAAGACCCCTCTAATGGGTTTAAGTGGCCGTGCTCCTGGCTGGCTGAGCTGCTTTCTGTCCAGCCTGGGACACTGCGTGTAAGTAAAAGATGAGACTGCACACATCTACTGCCTCTGAGTCCTCCTGAGTGTCAGCAGGTGCCTGCATGAAGATTAGGTTTCCCTCTAAGTGTCATATCTGGAAACAAAAGCCTGTTAAAAATGCCAAGGGGGTGATACATTTTTCTCAAACTAATAAAATGTGGCCAAAAATGCTTCTATGAACTCAGCCACAGAAGGCAGGGGTAGATGGTTCCTTATGAGCCTTTCCAGGTCCTTAGAAGTGTCTTAAGGCATAAACCAGTGGTTGTGGCATACACTGGCACTGGTAAGGTTGATGAGGGACATTCTTCAGCTGTGGATATCGAGTCTTCTCTGAATTCTTACATGGCATTCTCCCATAGCTAGTAAGGAGCTCTCAGAGAAGGGCTCTCTGAGAGCTGGTATAAGGTCTTTAAGCCTGGAATGTTTGTTCAGAGTGGGAATGGTTCTGCCTTAACCAAAGGTAACAAGCAGGCAGCTGCTAAAGAGAAGAAAGATGGCTTTGTGTGGTGATGCAAGGAGCAAGTTTGCCAAGCCAACACAGTGGAGGAGAAATAGGGACTTTGTTACTGTTGGCAGCACTGGAGCATGATGATATGATTTAAAGTCATGGGGTTCTCTAATTTGTGGCTATAAACCATAGAACATATGTAATATAGGTGAGAAAGGGCTCCAGGAGGCCCCCAAATACCTCCCTAAACTGTAACTGATGACATAACATTAAGGCAAGAGAGAGCACCACATCACAACAGTGCATAGAGTGTGAAGTTGAGCAAGGTAGCAGGGCTAGACTTATTCCTTCTTTCCTCTATCAATCTCTGGACAGTACCGAGTTAATAGTTAATATTTGTATGCAACACTGGTAAGGCTGGACTCTACTGTGTGCTGGGACTTAGAGAACTCTTGAAAGAAAAGGCTGGAGAACAGAACCTGTGAAGTATTGTTCTCCTTTGTCCTTTTGTGAAGTGCTAGCCTTGGGCCTGAAATGTCCTGGATGGAAAAATTGCTTTGAATAACTCATGATGCTGCTGACTTCATGGAAGTGAAATCTCTATGCAACACTGCTCTCCTTTCTCATTGCCTTTCAAGACAGAACTTGGTGCAGATCCATGTGGTGCTCCTAGGGAGAGCAAGCAAAGGGTATCAGTAGTGTCCTGGAAGCTGCTGTCTGGCCCAGAGCTCTCTAGTTAGGAGTGGAGTCTAGCTTGGGAGCTTGGCCCCAGATTCCCTGTGAGACCCCTGGCAGATGTTTCCTCAGGAGTGTGAGTAGCCACTCTCCTCAACAAAGCATAAGGTTCAGCCACTGTGTAGGGAACCACAGAGCTGTGGGCACTGCTTTGGAGGATGCTGGTGCTCAGTGCTGCTGTCAGGCTGCCTGGGATCCAGGATGGAAGCAGCTTCTGGGGAGTGCCACCCCATAGGCTCTGAAAAATAATCCTCTTCTTGTGGTAGCACAGTTAGGAGGAACCTGAGAGTCTTTCATCCTCTCCTGAAGCAACCAGACAGCTGGCTTTACAGGCAGAAGGGTGGGCTCAGTAGGCAGGTGCTTCTTCTCTGAGGGGATTGTAGCTCTAGTCTGACAGATACATAGCAGGGTGGGATGGACAGGGAAAGTGGGTTTTGCTATCAAATTTCCATATCTTCCCTTTAGTCTCAACAACATTCTTCTATTACAGCTCTTACAAATCTCCCATACATCAACTTTAATTTAGCAATGCACAAGCCAGACATAGTTTGTCAGTTCTCTCCCCTGGAGCAGGGTTTGTTAGCCAGTAGTGCCAGAAGGGACGTGTGTGCCCTGGTGCCTTCCTCCCTTTGCCCCAGTCTCTGTTCTGCAGTGGGACTTGTCTGGACTGATAATACTCATACCATTTACAGAAACATTCTGCCCAGACTTGTCATTGCCTGGTAGTGAAGGATTTTTTTCTGATCATCAGGCCTGGATCAGAATATGATCTTTCTCTTCCTTATAAAGCAGCCATAGAGCAGCCCAAACTGTTAAGATACTCCTTTAGGAAAGAAACTGCTTAGAATAATGAACTGACTCATGGCATTTGTGACTGCAATCCAGAAAGACTCTCCCCTATGTGCTTAACTCCTTCTTCCCCTGAAAGGAATGACAGTGAATGGGGTGGAAAGGGTGATATGAGTTGAATTTTGATTGTCTTCCACTCTGCAGAAGAATTACAGGCACCAATAAACGTAGCAGGTGGCCACTGGAATGCAAGCATTTCCATGACCCAGAGTTGCAGCATGGAGCTTGTTGCCCCATGACACACGAAGTTTAAAATACAAACGGGTATAAAAGGAGTTGTGCAAATTCATAGACAATTTGTCTGTAAAAGTGACTATTTAGCATTTACAAGGCTGCATGCAGGAACCTCTAAGCCACGCACTGCTGAAAGCCAGGGAAGGTGTGTCAGAGGAGGTATTGCTGGAGGCTTCTCTGCCCTCTCACACTTGCCCCTGAAGTTTCTCCTCCTTGTCACTGTCAGACAGTCCATGGTGGATGAAATGACCCAGGATTGTTATTCCAGTGTTCTTGAACACTTACTCTTTCTTTGCCATGAGGTCTCTCCCACCCTGTCATTTCTGCCTTTCACACAGACTTGTCGCACTGGCATCCCAGCCAGAGCCTGCTTGTGTGAGGCATCACCCTAATGAGTGCTGGAGCTCACGAGTTCCTTTTTCACACAAGCAGGGCAGCTGCCCCAGTGTGGGCAGGAAAAGTGTGAGAGAGGAAAAGTAGATGCAAGTATCATGAGCAATAACATGTTTAAAAATAAAAGGCACAACTGTTCAGTTGTGCAGATAGATCAGCTGCTTGGCTTTTTCACATGTGTGAGCTTCTTTGGTGTGGCTGCCATTGTGTTTTGCAGCTAGATACCTTCTCATTCCTTCTTAATTTGCTGAGCCCTTGTCTCCAGCATTTTGACTAAAAGAGTCTCCAAGTATGTTAAAGAGATAAATGCATGTTTTCTGGCTTCTTAAACAACCCTTACTCATAGCAGTGGAATTTAAAGTATATTATCCACCCCCTTTTCAGACGCTCTTTTTAAGGGGTTTGGATAAGGAACTCAAGAGTTCTGCTAACAGAGAGGTAATACTGCTATTTGACCAATGTCTGAATGGGTGGTTTGTACCCACAGATCCCTCTCTCTGAGACCAGACAGGGATGTGCTCTGTAGCAGACACAGTCTTCCTTAAGGGTTTGGATCCAAAACATGTAATTGACAAAGCTTGTTTTGCTGGAATGAACATTATGTCCAAACATGAACAGCTCTTAGTTTGTGGGCCTGATTGCTTGTATGTTTCTCTACCTTCCCCCTCCTTCACCCACTATCCTCTCTACTAATTGCTTTTCATCAGTTTTATCCAATACTTATTAGTAGACAGGAATATCATCAGCCATTCATTAGATTTCTGCTGAAATGGCTCTTTCCATGGCAGGAGGTCCAGGCTCTGGTGCCCATTCTGTAAAACCTCAGGATGGAAATAGACTTCCCACATGGAAATCTGCTGCAGTTGGATATCTTTTGGCCAGGATTGTAAGGGAAAAGCCTCCTAACAATATTCAGTGATGGCTTTTTTCCTCCCACCCAACTCTTCACACACACACACACACACACACACACACACACAAAATGTTGCTGGGTTCCTATTCCAGTTCTATTTCTGATGCCCCAGCCTCACTCTGCCCCTGTCGCCTTAGCACAGGGCTTTGAGTGAGACTTTCAAACACACACTGGGTCAGCTTCTTCACCTCCAGCAGCAGGTGACACAGATGGCTGGGCTGATTTTTAAGGCCATACATATGCGTTAGGCTGCCTTCGTGTGTTTCTGTGACTTCAGAAGCCTGTGTGCTCACAGGTCATAAAATAATACTCTATGCACCACAAAAACGTGCCACTTAAAGCTCTTTAAGAACTGTTGAATTCTGCTAGGGCTGCTTATATATATCATCTAAACTCTCTTCTCAAAGCATCACATTAGCATGTGGCTGTCCTCAAAAGCTGCATGCATGACCTTTCTGGCATATGCAAAAGTGGTGCTATTGATTTTACCTTAGCTTTATTCCTTAGAAAGTCATGAGTTCATGTATTTATTCCTGTTTATTATTTGCAGTACCCAGCTATGTTACCTCGTTACCTACCCCATTCTGTGATCAGCTCTTCCCTTCTAGCAGGAAAGAAAATAAGCACATGCAGTGTGCATTACAAATCACTGTATGCTGGTGTATCTTGGTATTGACAGTGGAGCTGTTCTGCACTTCTGTGTCTTGTGAAAGCTCACTGAATAAATGTTTTATAGGATCCAGCCCAGTTCCCACTTAATGGGAAAAAATCTTATTGGTTTCAGTGGTATATGGATCAGTCTTCTAATCCTGTGAAGGAATGTAGTTATATTCTTCTGTGGATTTTAGCATGACTGTATGCTGAATGCCATAATGACTGCTGCAATATTAGCCTGCATATTTTCCATTGAGGTGTGAAATCATCTTGATGTTTGGAACTGCTCAGATATTTTTCTAACTCACTGCTTATCTCTGCATGGGAGCAGCATGCTGTAATAGCCTTAGGACTGACTGAATATTGCATGCTACTGGACTGTGAGTTTTCCCTTAATCCAGGGGATTCCTGCAGTCTTTTTGAAAAGAAGAATAGGGAAAGGGGAGAAGGATGTGAGCAAGATTTTAAAAGGAATTTGTAATGAACCTTTGCAGACTAGCAGTTAGGTATTACAGGTCTGATTCTGTGGTTTTCTGTATAAACTGACTGATATCTTACTTTGAAGTCATGCTGTAGATTTCCATCATGTTTCTAATCTTTGAAGCATTATTGAAGCAGAGCTAAATGCTACCAAGAAATTTTCACTAACATATAATATGTGCCATCTCTGACAATATTTCGATATAATAGTTAAACGTTTTTGGCAGGGGTGCTTCATTGACACAACAATTTAGAAAAGCATTTAAAAATACTTTCTGTGTGCTATTAACACCTCCTGTATCAAGACTCAAAGTAAAATTCTGTGTGGTGGGCTTCCTTTCTTTATGCTGCACTGGATTCACCCTGAAGAGTACATCAGAAACTGGCTGCTTTCTCTGCTTCTGGGCCTGTTGCTTTCATGCAATGCCAAAATAGTGACTCCACATACTAACGTCATGTTTTCTATAAAGAACAATCTTAATAAAACCAAGATGATGCAACTTTCCCTTCCTTTTCCTCTGGAAAGGCTTTTCTTTTTCTGTCTGGATAATTTTTGACCTTGTTGAGTTTTCCTTGGAACTGACAGCTCCCTCTACCAATATGCCATTTCACTCAAACCACTTTGGAAATCATTTCCTTTCCATGGCAGAGTGGTTGCATGTCTCTGCAGGGTGGTGGAGGGCACAAGCTGCAGTATGCTGGCTGCCTTGTTTCAGTTCCTGTTTCAGAGGGACTTTTTTGCTGTAATGTTGCATTTTTGCAGACCACTTGTCAGTCTTCTGGTATCCTTTTGCATGGCAGTGGGAGAGCTAAATGCCACTGAGTCAGAGGGTTAAACAGATTGTGAGGATCAGCTGCAACGGCTGCATGGGGCAGCTGAAGATCATGGCTGAAAATTTGGTACTCTGAAGTTTTAGTGACCAAACAATTGCTTTTCAGATCAGAACATACCTTTGACTTTTTCCTATGGTGACACAGAGCTCCTTTCATGGGCTCATCCCAGAACACTGATGGCATCAGGACAAGAAGGTGTATCAACAGTGTCTTCCCATGGCTGGCTGGTAGATAAGAGCTGCCCTTCTCTAAGCAGCTTCTGCTTTTCCTGGGTTTTCTTGCTCTGTGACCCATCTCCCCATCTATTGCAATGAGCTGTAGAGCCCTGCCATCCATCCCCTGTGTACATGTGGAAATAGCAGCTTCCAGGCCACCGATGGTGACAGCCTGGGGAGAATTGTCTTGGCACAAGGAGTGCAGAAGTGCTTCACTCGCATTTGGTGCCAGATGTCTACTTATTTCTGACTGCTGGAGTGCTGCCAGCTCTGGGGTGGGTGTGGAAAAAGGGATTTGGGCAGTTAAATGCGGGAAGGGGAAGAGAGGTCAGGGCTGGCAGCTCCTCTGTGCCTCAGAGGATCTTCTTACAGCAGAAGCTTTAAGGGACTGTCTTGCTGCAAGACCCATGGGCAGCCCTATGATCTGTCCCCAGACTCCTTACTGACTACTCTTCTTTTTAAATAGCTGTGTAAAATATATGGGAGTCTGGCCTCGCACGCGCTTGGCATGAACAGAGCCCAAAACATGCCATGGGAATCACGCTGCTCCTGGGAAGTCTGGCCAGCAGCACAATTGAAGCAAGGCAGATATGGATCACAGGGTCAGGATAACGATTAGTCCTACCCTTCCCCCTAGTTGTAATTAGCTGTGGTGATGTCACCCTCTGTTCTGACTTCTCACTGGCATTAATTACAGATCTGCAAATTTCCTGCCTTTCTCTTCTAATTGCTGTCTGGGAAACTCAGAGTTTACACCCTCTGTTCAATGTCTGCCAGCAGCCTTCTACATGACATGCTCCAGGGACTAACCTCTGGAAATGGGCTTGTTTGGGATACTTGCTCAGATGCATTTCTGAATGTGAACATTTCTGGTTAGGAATAATCCCTCTGCTTCTCTTGAGCTTGGGTCCTTTCATCCCATTTCATTTTGGAATCAGTCCTGAGGAGCAAAAGGTGTTCAAACCCTGCAATGAAGTTCACCCTCCCTTTAAGAGAATTCTGTCCCTCACTAGATGACCCTGTTTCTATTGGAGATAAATTCTCTGCTGGTGAGACAGGGTTTGGGAGATCTGAACTGGTGTGGCTCTACATGCCTTGAGTGGCCTGGAATGTGTTCTGGTCCTGCAAGGACCCTACAGCCCTTGGGTTGGACTCCACCTGCTTGAGGGGCTGTGGCTTGACCCCAGCCAGTAGTGGCTTGTGTTCTGTCACCCATGGACTCTCACAAGCTCTTAGCAGCCTCTAATCATTAGGGTCAAATGGAAAGAGTGAGTACTGGTAGAGGGATGAGGGAAGGAGATGACAGTGATTGCACTAAGAGTTATCAGGGGAGAGAAGGACGAGCTGTTGAGAGCAAGTGAGATCCTGGGGGACAGGAATGTGTCAGCATGAACTGGTTGGATCCCCACCAGTTTGGAGTGGGCAGTCCTGGTTAAGTGCTGATGCTCCAGGTCAAGCCCTGAGCCAGGCTGGTGCTGAGAAGGAAAGCAGCCTGTCTCCCATGGCAGGGTGCTCCTCTGAGTGTGTGGGTGAGCAGGGCTGCCTGCACCCCCAGGCAGGTTCCCCAGGCAGCCTCTGTGCTCTATGTAGAAGTTTATGTGCTGTAGAACCAAGGTTCTACACTAATACTTACCTATTTAGAGAAGATCATAAAAATTCAGTCCAGATTTCCGTTCTGAGGAAGCTAAATCCTGAGCACCCATGCCCCTGGTCTTCATACTTGTTTTGGTCATTTATTTTCCTGGATGACTTGTCAGCCTTGTGCATTTTGCTCTGCACAGACCTCAGCAAGGTGGCCTCGTGGCTTCTTCAGTCAAGCATCTCCCAGTCAATCCTCCTTTTATTTTGGGTGCCAGTCCCCTTTCAAGTGGGGTGCATTTATGACAATAAACATCATCATTAACATGAGGGGGAACATATCCCATAATCAGGAACCTTCTGTTTAGAGAGAAGTGTTTATTATACACAACTTGTTAGGGAGTGTCAATCAGCCAGGCTCCCTTTGTTACTCCATAATGCATCATTAATGATGGCTGCTGCTGTGCATTTAATTTCATTGCACACAAGGGCCTTGTCTCTGTCTCCTCACCCCCTTCCCCCTCTTTATAATCACCAGCACAGAAGAAATTAATAAATCAATCCAGGATAGGAGAGCTACAGACTTGCTATAGGCTATCTTTGGTGTCCTTGCTCTCACTGGGTTGTGCCTCACTCGTGGAGAGATCTTTAGGATGTCAGTGGAGCTATTTTGGGATTACTACTTGCTCTGCATCTTGAGAAAGGGGACTGGTGTCTGCCCACACAAATAAATACATGAGCATGGATAACTGACCATGGAAGTATCTAATGAAAGTGAGCTGTTAAGTCCTGGGGATGGATATATCACATCCTTTTCAACTCTTCATTTCTGCCCCACCCCTCTGGATCTTTGAGCCCTGAGAACATGCTGATGCTTTGCTGACTGACGTCTTGCTCATTCAGTCCAACTCAATTAACTTTAAAAAAGAATATTCAGCTGCTCCAGGGCTTGTGAAAGGTGAATGGGAGAAACAAGCTTACTGGAGGCTATATATTCACTAAGAAATTCAGTGTCTACCCTGGAATTTTTTGGGAAACTACAGAGAGTTAAAAAAAACCAAACTGGAAAATCCCCAAATCCCCACTTAACAGTGATAAGAGAAAATGCTAGTTTGTAGTGTATTTTGTTTGTTAAATAAATCTAACTATGTGGTTTGGGACCCGCCTGTTGGAAGCCCTGAAGCTGATTTTCTCCTACTGTCAAAGTTTCCAGCCTTCATCTGCAGCTGAAATTCAGCATGCCAGTAATGGCAGGGATAATTCTGCCTTCTGGCTGGAGTCTGCTAATTGGTTTTGGTTGATCTCCCTGTCTCATTTTTTTCTGTTTGAGTATCTCTAGGGCTTTTTTTGAGCAAAGGGGGCCAAGTCCTGGTGTGAACTGTGGATACCAAACTCTCTGGTTTTTGTACTTTCCCAGATTAGAAATTACTTATATTGTCTGGGCACTTTCCCACTCTGTGGAAAATCCAGTCCTGTTTTATGGTCCCAAACTAGCTGCTTGGTGTCCATCTTGGCACCAAATCTTTCCTAAGTCCTTATGTGGTGCTCCTGCTCATATATGTCACTTAGCTGCACTGGCATTTTTTTGTGTGGAAACAGTGGTTTGTGTGGTCATTTTTCATTAAAGCAAGGAGTGGCTTGTGTTGAGGACAAGAAACCCTCACAAATACTTCTTTCCATTCTCCTGGGTTTTTTCAAAGGAGCTCCACTCCTTATCCTGACATCTGTTCCACAGAAGTACCCCATCAGTCCTGAGGACGCTGCACAGCAATTAGAGGAGAAGGAAATTCAGTCAACTTTAGATGGACTTCTTTAATTCCCTGTCCTGACATCCTTGGCTCCAGGCCACAGTCTTTTGGGATTTCCCTCTGGCAAGCAGCGCTGGCAGAGCGCTCCCGGCCGGGCTCCAGCTTGTTCTGCTTTGTCCCGCGCGCGCCCAGACCTGGCCAGGGGCTTCAGCTGCTCATGGGGGGAATCTCTCGGGGTCTCTCACTGCTCAGAGTGACCCCAAGAAAAGTTACAAAGTCTCTTTTCCCAGCCCAGTGCTCGAAGAAGGAGTCAGAGCTCTTCATTTCTCGGTCTCAAGGTTGTTTATTGTATCTTATCTATAAAATTTTTTCTCCTGTCCTGCAATCTGCCTGGCCCCGTGGCGGTGTTATCTTTTTATACTGAAAACTGTGTGTGCAATGTTTACAATTACTTTCCAATATCTATCATCTATGTTAGACAGTGAGCTTCTACTCTAAACCCATGTAAAAGTGCCAACATCACAGCAGAAGATGGAGGCCAAGAAGAAGAAGGAGAAAGGCTGGACACGCCCAGATTCCTCCATCTTTCCCCCTGAACCCCCAGTCTAAAAACCCCAAAATCTACTTTTTCACCCCATGATAAATTCACTATCGTTCTGCTTAAACTGTCGTGGCTTGCATATCTTCATCTAAGGTTGGTAACTTGCTCCATGGGTCATAATCAAAACCACAGGGGCATCTTGGGCTCTGTGCCATGGTCTCTGAGCCCCCTGGCAGGGGTCTTGGCTGTTCAGGACAGCCAGAGGGATGTCCTGGGTTCCAACAGGAATCCACCTCCCCTGTCTGCAGGGCACCAACTGTCCCTGGGCACACACCTTGGTGTCCTCTGGCTCACCAAAAGGAAAAGTTCACCTTGCTGCTTTGGCCTCTCAGTCCAGAGCATCCTGCTCAGAAAGGGAAAGGGCATCAGTGAGACTGCTTTAAACACCTGATAAGCAGAGCTGTAGCAAAAACCTTTGATCATTTTCCATCTGAGTGGAGTAACTCACAAGACTGCATTGCCCTGATTTTCCATGATAAAGGAAAAATAATGAGATTTGATGTTTCTTTTCTGGAACAGAGCACTTGAAGTTTTTGAAATGTTTTGTTTATTTTCTATTTGCTGTTCCTGTACCTAAATACCTGAAATATTTTTAGATTTTTCCTCTTGTGGATCATTTCAGAGGATTTTTGTCCTTTGTTTCAACTCCAAAGGAAGTCAAATTTTAGAATATTTCAATCTTGGCCATAGTGGATTTCTGTCTTCTGTACTGTTTTGTGGATTTATTTGATATTTAAAAAACCACAGACTTCAGCACAGAAGAGGACAAATTTTACCTTGCTTTTTTTTCCCCATTTTTTTTTTTCTAAGACCCATGGTTTCACTGGAAACCTATTTCTGGACTTGCTGCTTCCTCTTTAAGGTTACTTTCTCCCCTTAAAATTTTATTGTATTCTTTAGTTTGACCCTGTAGGCTGAATTCAGATTTCAATAAAACTATATAGTAAAAAGAATTTACCTGCTAATAGTTTCTGCTCTTTTAGTGAAAGGTTCTTCAGAGAAGACTTTGCCGCATGATAAATTGCTGCTGAATTTAATCTCTAGACAAACTGCATAAGAAGCTGAACTGTCTAGGTCTTTGTTATGGTAGCAGACTGAGCAAAAACTTGGTATGGAATGAAACTCTCAACTTCATATTCTCAGTTCTTTGCTAAATTTTGTTCCTTTACATCCAGTGCATTTTCAGGCTTGCTTTATCTTGAAGATAGAACTATAACCCTTGATACCTCCCCCCTCTTTCGTGTCCGGTGTAGAGCAAAGAATTAATTATGGAGACTTAAATCACTGCTTGAAGCCATAATAGCAGATCATCATTGTCCTTAAATGTCTCTGGCACAAGCTCACTATCTCTGATTTTCATGTCTCACCAGTTGCTATTTTTACATGTTTTGTACGGAAGAGGCTGCACCAAATAAAGCTCTGTGTTGTAATAAGTGATTGAAGACCTTAAAATGGCTCCCACTCTGTTATGTGCCTTATAACCTGAATTCCCAGCTCAGCTTTTTCCCTGTGCCAGGAAATATCTCCTACCTTTGAAACTCCTCTCCAGAGATGTAAGATTAGCTTCATGCTGTCAGGAGCTGTCATTTCAGGCAATTAGAAATAGATCAGCTGACACCTGGTAGTTTTGCAAATGCCTTTCTTTCCTTCAACTGCTTCATCTCTGGCTGGTTTTGAAGATTACAGGGTGCAGGGCAACTCTTCCCTATTGCCCACATGCACTCTTTGTTCCTGGCTGCTGTTCTCTGGCTGCCTTTTCAGTGTTGGTGAAGTTATTGGTAGCTCGTAATGCTGCTGTGAGGGAGCTTTATTTGTAGTGTAAGAGGGGTGGAAGTGGCAGATTTCTCGTTCTTAGCTAACCCAGTGTGTGAAGAAGGAAATGGAGAAAATAGGAATTGTTATTGCTGAAGGCAGAGGCAAATGAAAAAGGAGATTTTATTGCTGTAGAGCTCTGTCCTCTGCCAGGACTGGGAGGAAACATGCAGTGGGAGCCAGAAAACTGCATCCACAGAGTGAAACTCTTGGCATGCCCTTGGGCTGCATCTTTCATTAGGCGCCTGCCAGCCCTCTGCTCACACCATCCCAACCCACCTGTCTGCTCTTGTGCTCTCCCTGTACAGCTGCTTCTGCTTTCATTTGTTTCTAGGTTAAATATTGCCACCTGAAATATGCAGTTCCCAGAGGAGACACAGTCAATGTTAGTGAAAGGCTAGGATCTGTTTCTTTGCATTTTGGCTTGAATTTGGAATATAAAATCAGTGTGAGAGAGTGAGGGGGAGGCTGAGCCATGACACTAGGAGCAGCACAGCTCTCTTTCGTGACCTTGCAGTGCCTCCAGAGAATCCTGTATGTATGTGAAATTATGAACTCTGGGACTTGGTTATGCTGCCAACTTCATTTTGATCTTCTCTCTCTCTCTGAGGCTGTGTTTTAACTGAGGCAGAGCTAGCAGGCAGTTAACCCCAGTGCTCCCCGGTGGAGATGTGCTACCCTGGATAATAACATCGTTTCTAGCAAACTCTTGTTTGAAAGTGGTCTCCTAGACAACTAAGTTTCTTGGCAGGGATCTGTTATCTCTGGGTGGAAGCTGAAAGAGAGCCTGCAAGGTAACCAAATGCCAGGCCCTGGCCTGTCTGCTATGTCAGACATCTTCAATAGCAGAGGCAGAGGAGGGTCTGCCCACATCCAGAAATAGCGAGGGAGTGAGGCTCTTGGCTCCCTGTGTGCACACAGATGGGGAGAAGATAAAATGAGTGGTCTCAAGGAGCATGGTGTTCAAACCTTTGTTTTGTCACTGTCTGTGAGTCCCTGAGGAGCCCTTTGGGGGTGTCTGGTGGGTGGAAGGCTCTGGGGCTGAGTGGCTGTCCCCCTGGAGCATCAGAAGGGTGCTGGAAAAGGCCAGGGCTTGGACAGATGGAGTAACAGAGATTGGAGGCAGAGGAGCTTGGCCTTGTGCCAGGCTGTGGAGTGGGGTGGGCAGATCACAGAGGAGCTGGAGGGGGTCAGAGGAGGATAATCCTCAGACAGCAAGGAAGGCTGCAGCTGTCAGTGTTAGAGCATGGCACTGCAGAGGTTTGCTGCTGCTGGGCTCTGGGCATCAGCAGAGCTCTGGCACTCCTGAGAGCTGGCTGAAGTGGGGTGCTGACAGGCTTGTCCCTGTCCTTTGGTCAGTGTCCCAGGGGATGTTCTGGGACATCAGCTGAAGGTGGAGGAGCCTGGAGGTGTGCAGAGCCCTGGACAGAGCCTCTCCTGGCCTGGTGTGGGGTTGTGAGAGCTGTGGCAGTGGCTGGAAGGGAAAGCAGGAGCTTGGACATGCTGCTGTGTGTTGCCTTAGAAGAACGGCTGAACTCAACTTGCTTTTCTGTCCCCCTTTGCACCAAGTCACAGCAATGCCCTCTGTGAATGCTTCTTCCAGATGCCCCAGTGGGGCAAGCACTATGCTCTGGTGGGAATAATTCATTCATGCTGAGCAGAGAAGCAAGCAAGGAGCCCAGCAGTTTCCAGCTCCAGCTCCTGGAAACTCTTTCTCTGGCAGAGGTGCCCAAACCGTGCTGCACTGCAGGACCTGGCAGGAAGTGGTGCCTGGAATAGAGCCTTTTTTCCCTGCTCTCTGTGGTGTTTCTAACACCTCCAGTACAAGTGCACGGTGCTGCTGTTTTGCTTTGAGACTGGAGGGAGTTTGCCTGCATGGAAGATCTCTGAAGGGATGTTAGAGATCCAGCAGAGTTTGTGATGTGAAAGTGGGCACTTAGAGGACTACAGCAAGACAGGGACCAGTGCTGGGAAAAGATGCACTGCACTCCTGCACTCCAGAGGAGGAAGCTCTCTGTCCAGGGAAGAGTATAGCCTGCCCCTGCCATCCCTAGGGCTGCAGGCAGATTCCTTCTTGGAGTGTTTTTCCCAGAACATCACTGTTTGTCCCAGGGAACAATACATGGGATACCTCTGTCCTTTTCCTCAGTGCCATCTTTTCATCTCCCTCCCTATATGAGATCCAGTGGGTTTTACTTTGCTGTTTTTTTACTCAATAAATTTGTAGAGAGAGCTGATGCCAGCCATCTAAAGGAAAGCTTAGGGGGAATAGCAGTGAGCTGGTTTGCAAAACTTGAGGCATTCAGAAGCTGAGTTGGACTCTAAAATTAAAAGCTCTTGGTGTATTTTTATTTCTGTTCTGTTTTCCTCTACTTTTAAGTGAGACTCATCTCCTTCAGGGTATTTTTGGTTATTTGCAGCTGTGATGGATAGGGGTTGCTAATTTCTTTTCATAAATTTAAGCCAAGACTTTTGCCCTGCCTTAAGACTCCAGAAACTTGGATTTTCAGAAAAAAACAGAAGACAAGAATTGGCAATATGGCCCAATAACAAATACTGAACATTTCTCAAGCACCTCCAGCACATCTTTGCCAAGTGCCTGAACTTGAATCCAATACAAATACTTATCTATGGCTCATGCTTTGGAGACTTAGGGAGGAACAGCTCTGCAGGTGTTTGTTAGGTTGGTAGATGGAGGTGATGGATGAGAATGGATCTTCTTGTGTGTCCTAGCCAAAAATGGTTTGTAACAAAACATAGCAGTTATTCTGTCCAGCTGGCAGGGGCTGTTGAGAGCTACTGTCTCAAAAGTGCAGACAGATCTCAGTTTTCCTCTCTCTGTTCAGTGGGAAGTTTGAGCTGGGGCTCTGGCAGCAATTCTGTGCCAAAGCTGTCGAAGCCCAGCCCCAGCCCCGCTTGTTCTCATGCTGCAACTTCGGATGTGCTGGAGCAGGCACATCAAATAGTTACAAAGGGTGTGATTAAGCCCTGGGAAAGAGCAAGCCGGCAGCTTGTTTTATGTTTCCTCCCCTGTGTTTGTATGAGTCACGGAGCTGGCGGCAGTCCTGCTTTCACCTCACAGAGAGCAGAAATAAGTGTGTAAGAGCCCCACACTAATTTGCTGAAAATAGCCAAAAGCCAGGCTCTTAAGATACCCAAAAGAGATTGCAGCTCCTCCATTTATTGATTCCTTTTCTCTCTGCTTCAAGTTAACAGCTTTTAAGAGACATAAAATGGGAAGAGCATCCATTCTGCCAGTGGTGTGGTTGTCTGTCCCAGCCCTTGCCTCAATGGTGTGTGTGTGTGTGACCTTGAAGGGCAGACAGTGGGATGGTGTGTGGAGACACACATTTGAAGCAGTAGAGAAGAGGTAAAAAATATCTTCCCCTGTTACCCTGGAGGCTGCTGGCATGTCATGTCACTGCCAGGGCAGCAGAGAGACTGGCTCTCACCATCACACACCAACTCTGCCCTGAGCAGGCAGGGGCCAAGGGGGTTTACACCCGAGCTGTGTTTGTGCAAGTCTCCAGTGGCTGGACTTGCCCCTGCATTCTCCAATGCAGGGGACAAAATACTACCTGGGTGCCTTGCAATGGTGCCAACTCATATTTTTTGTTTCTCTTTTTAATCAACTGTGATGTTAAATTTTATGCTGTCATTAAAGCTCCAACTTCTGGAGCCAGTAGATGATGCTGTGAGAATTCCAGCTTTGTTTCTGAGGAGGGGAAGGAAGTCAGGAAGGCAGTCTGGCAGCTTGTAGCTTGGGGACAAGCAATGGACCTTGTGTTCCTTCCATGTTTCCATGGGCTAGGTCCACGTTCCAAGTTTTGAACACAAGGGTTGGCAGAGCAGCCTCTAACCCTAGCTGACATGTTGGGAAAAGCAGGAAAAGTGCTTCAGCTTGCAAGGGATACATGGCTTGCATGATGATCACAAATTCAGCTCAGCTCACTTGAGCAGGAGGAGAAATAGATGAGAGAGGCTGCCCTCACTTCATCCACTGGTGTGGGGAATGCAGCTGTGGTTTGGGGCTCACTGAGCCAGGGCTGTTTGTGTGCTGAGCATCTCAAGCAGGCAGGAGACTCAGACATCTCCCAGCATTCGTCCTTGGTGCAATCAAGCAATTGCTCTTTAGCAGTGCAGGCTCCCCCAAAGCCCAATTCCTGCATTTCCTCCCTGCTGTAAGCTCTCTTTGCTTCACTTGTTTCCACATTTGTTTCTTCTGTTACACAAGCTTTGGTCTCAGGCCTGTGAGATGAAATACTTGGGGCTTTCAAAAGCATGACTCTGAATTAGTCTCTGGCCCCTCTCTGCTCCATGCCCAGCTCATCTGCCTTGGCAGAGTGAGCACCAAAGTTAAGGAGCTCTAGTGAGTGTTGCTGTTCAATACTTGAAACCTGTGCATGTCTTCTGAACTGCCACAATTTTGCTTTAATCCCAGACCACATCCCATTGGATTCAACTAATATTCCTCATGGAATCTGCAACTTTAATGGCCCTCAGAGAGCTCTGTTTGCCACTTCATTCCCTTTTTCTGCTTCCTCTGCTGTTTTCTACTGACTTCCCCACAGTGGAGAATTCCCTCCCATGATCCCTAAACTGGATCTCCACCCAGCCCCCTTGCAACAAATGCCCTGTCCCTCACACTGACTGCTGGGGCTGGGCTCTTTCCTTTTAACTAGAGTGGAATGAGAAAATAGGTGTGAAGATTTAGAATTATCCACTCACCTCCCTTTTACCAGACTCCAGACTGAATTTGGGGTTGGGGGCAAGACCATGACAGGACATCTGCATCACTATCCAATACTTGGAAATCAATTCTAGGGCTTGAAATAGGCTTGCTGCTGGGTTGCTTCTGGTTATGTATGTCTGGAGCCAGCAAGAGAGCTATCCCAGAAGTATCCCCTGTGACAATGTCTGAGCAGTGTTCACAGGCTGGGGAGTGTTCTGGGGCAGAGAAATACATGTTTGTCTCCTCCATTAAGGTTTTTGCTGGCCTACAGCTGCAGTGTGGGTGTGACCATAGCTATTTAAATGCAGCTTCAGAAGTGTCTATAGGACAGCCCCCCTGAGAGCTGATGCCATTGCTGGGCACGGTGCTGTAGTTCACACAGTGGCAGCGTTACCAGCACAGCACTTGTGCTGGTAGTTTGATATTTCTATAAACTCAAAGGGTGCTTGGGTTTGTTCCTTTGATGTTCCCTCATCCCAGATGTGTTCTGTGTTGCCAGATGTCCACAGCTATCTGTTAGAGCACACACATTCAATTAATTAAACACATTAAATGCACCCACTTTCCACTCTGGATTTGTTCCTTCCCTGACCTGTAACTCAGCCTGACACATGGACAGTTTGATGGATCTTGGTCCTACAGGTGGAGTCATGTGGTAACCTTCTCCCTTTTCTGCAGCAGATCACCCATAGAGGAGGGTCTTGATTTTAAATCTCTGGAAGTTACACTGACAAAATAGAAATACAGTTCCCTTGACTAAGAAGCTGGTTTTGTCTTCCTTTGTTTCTGCTATTTAGGTGCATTTAAATCGATTTAGTTCAGAAATTTTACACACTGGATTAAAACATGCAAACATGACTTTACTACACTGTTTTTTTCTTAATGCTTTCTTCTTCTTTTTTTTTGTTTTTTTTTTTTTTCTTAATGCTTTCTGCTCATTCCCCATTTCCAGATAGACTCTCTATTTATTGCCCTGAAACAGTTCCAAAATCCCAGCCCTGCTCTTCAATACATGGGTGTGTGTGCGTTCCTAGATGAACCCCTTTACATTTAATTTTGAATGCTCCTAGATTACTTTTTTTGTACTCACTATGTTCTGGGGAGGAAAATAAACAAGGGAAACTGATTAGTTAGATGTTGACTTCACCTTTAATCTGAATCTCTGGAGGCTTCTGTCCTTAAACTGAAGTAGCTGCTTCCTCTGAACACAAGAACTGCTCCTGGGCAGCTCTGTGCTTGCTGAGAGTTTACTTGGTTTTTGATGAAGAAATAGAAAATCTAATTTTTGAACTAAATTTACCTGCAATGATTCATTCTCTTTTCATAACTTATCAAAATGCATTAGCAATAAATTCTTGACAGTGCTTCTATAAACAGCAGTTGTTCTCCTTTGAAGCCTTGGTGCTCGCTGCCCGCTCAGTTGTGCTGCTGTGCAAAGTGGCATAAATACCCAAAGAGAAACGGCACAAAAGGAGCTGTGTACAGATGGCTTAGACAAAATGCTGGCCTTTTCCTTCAGTCGTCACAAGCTGGAAATCTGGCATTAAATAGGATTTGTAGACAGGTTTGGTGTCTATCTTCTGGCTTATCCCCTCTTAAAGTCGCATCTCGCTCCCACCCCGTACATTGTCTGCTGCCGGAGTACCCCCGGCGGAAAGGATGGAGCGAAGGCGGCCTGGTGCTGTCTCAAAGCTGTAATTGTGTCAGACGCGGTAAGCGTGCGGGGTGCTGGGGAGGCTGCGGTGTGCGTGCCCGTGCAGTGTCACAGGGCGGCGGGAGAGCGCTCCCGGCTGGGCTGTGCTGTGCTGGGCAGTGCTGGGCTGGGCAGGGCAGTGCTGTGCTGGGCTGGGCTGTGCTGTGCTGGGCAGTGCTGTGCTGTGCTGTGCTGTGCTGTGCTGGGCAGTGCTGGGCTGGGCAGGGCAGTGCTGGGCTGGGCTGGGCTGTGCTGTGCTGGGCAGTGCTGTGCTGGGCTGGGCTGGGCAGTGCTGTGCTGGGCTGGGCTGGGCTGTGCTGTGCTGGGCTGGGCTGGGCAGTGCTGGGCTGTGCTGTGCTGGGCAGTGCTGTGCTGTGCTGTGCTCGCCGGTGCGCTCCTGCCATCTGCTGCCGGCACAGAGCGCCGCACGCTCCGCTCCTGCTGCTGCTGCTGCTGCTGGGGCTGGTGCGGCTTCCCCGGCACCTCCTGCACGGAGGGACAACGACCATGCCCGCGGCAAGGCGGAATGGTTCCTGCCTTCCCGGTAAGGCGGCTGGGTAAATGCCAGTGAAGTTTAGAATTATCCCCCAAACCCAATCAAGTCGGGAAGGAAATCTGTTTGAAGTAAGATTTGTCAGGAAAATTAATGCACAAACAGCAGAGGTTTATGTCCAAAAAGGGACAGAGTAGTCCTGTAACTTTATTCGAATAAAGAGAGAGGCCACTGGGCATTCCCCTGGGGTCTCACTAATTTTTGGAGGATGCAGCCTCCTTTTTATCCTCATTTCCCGGCCGCATGTCCCTCTCTGTTTCCCCATTGGCTGAAGTACTTGAGAGGTACAGAATTCCCAGAGTGCCTAATCCCTAAGACTGCCTTCTAATCTATATCCTCCTTTTCTTTTCCTTGTGTCAATCAGTTGGAACTCCTATGGAATTTATGGTTCTTCCCGTTGTTTCTTTCATCTCTCTCAGTATCTGACTTTATTTATCAGCAGACCTACAGTTTGTTTGTAAAGACAAATCCCTCTCACTCCTTTCATCAATTAGTGGAATCCTTTCCATTGTTTCTTTTATCTCTCAATATCTAACTTTACTTAGCAGCAGACCCACAGGTTTTTTTGTAAAGACAAATCCCTGATTCCTTTCAGATTTAAAGCTCAATATGGTGATTTAATGAAGCCGAAGCAAAGTAGAATGTCCTCAGCTTGGGAAAGCAGAGATGTTTTAACAGCACTGTGATTTCATGAGCCATCTCTCTTGGAAGGGATAAAGTGCTGCTTCCTCAACCACAAAGTTCTGTGGAATATTTCTTACTTAATTTCTGAATGCTCAGAATATAATTTGGGGCAGGGTGTTGTGTTTTAGCAATAAAAATTTTGCAGGGTCCTCGTAGTGGTGGCCCTGTCTGTAGGCAGAGGATGCCAGTGGCTGTTTGGGATACTGGCATACTTTTGCCCTCCTCTGGGCTCTACCTGTGGGTAAGAGCTGGCTGATCCCTGAGCATAAGAAATGCCCCAAACCTCATCAAGTCGGGAAGGGAATCTGAAAGGTCTTTTTAAACTCCTCCTCCCTGTGGGTTGTTTGTGAGGCAAGGAGAATAGGGCAGTTCAGGGGCCTCAGATCTTGGCCCAGCCCATCATCCAAGGCAGGTCTCCCTGGGCACAAGTAGAACAATACCAGCCAGAGCAGCAGCACAGCAGCTCAGGGTGTGATTTGTGCTTTGGTGATGGTTGGCTTCAGCTACAAACCAGGATTTTCCTGTCTCTGCCTCTGCCAGCCCCTTCCTAAAGTGCAGCCAGGAACAAACAAGTGGGATTGTGCTCAGATTTCTGCTGGGTATGAGCTGTACATCAGCTCTGTCTGACTTCAGGGACAAGCACCCTTGTTACAGGACCAGCTCACACCCTCGTATTCCTGCTTCTACCTCATGCAATTAATTCTGAAAACTGTGTTAGCAAATTTAGGAGGTCTGTAATCTTCTTTCTTTGTCTGTTAATCACAGTGTGGGGACCAGCTGTCAGTGGGAAGCCAGCAAGCACTGTGTTATTCGCTGCTTTCTGTGTAGCAGGACTGTATTCAAACAATATCTGTCTCTGTTGTGCTGGGAAGTGTTTTCATGCAAGGGATAGCAAGCCTTGCAGGAGCTGGATATCCACATGAAAATTTTACAAAGCGTTTTCACAGCAACATCTATAAAATACAGGTGAGATTTCTAATTACTGAATTCATTTGAAGGATCTGTATTCTCTGTGTACCTGCCTCTTCTAAGCATGATTTCTTTATCATCATTTGTGAGCAAAACTTTTTAGATTTTTCATGATTGTATGTACAAGGGAATTTGTAGGATTAAAATTCAAGATTATCACTGTACAAGACAATAAAGAAAGTACTTTAATTTTTGAAAGAGAGTCCAAATGCAGGTACCAGTATACTGTGGTTTTTCCTTAAGGCATTTTACTGGAGTTATAGGAGGTTCTCTGTTAAATAGAGTGTAAACAAAGCATTTCTAGTTCTCACATTTTCAAGGGAAAGCTAAGTGAGCTAACTGAATTTTCTATTCTACTGAATTATATTTCTATTGGATTTTGAGCAGTAGTTGCCTTTCCTCTGTCCTCCTTGCAAAAATGGCTGGGGACAATGGCACTGGGAAGACATTGTTCTGATTTCATGGCCTGTCTTTTCATGTATATTTGGGATGGGGACACTGCTTCCTAAAACATGGGGGCGTTGGTGAAAGGGATTCTGCTCACCTGAGCTTTCAGAGTCAGGAAGGTGAAGCAGCCCTGATAGGAGATGAGATTTGAAGAATGAGCTTTGATTGTCATCAACTTTCCATTACAAGAAGACTTTGAGATGCTACTTTGTGAGGTCTTTTGCATAGGTTTCTGACAGTTTCTGGACCCAAATCTTGCTCATACCATTATTCTATTAGATTTTTAGAAGAGACATTACTTTGGGACTCAGCTATTGGCGGGGACAGCTTCCTGGAACATACTTCACAAATTTTATATTTGATCAGCAACAATTTTGCTTTCTCCTCCCTCCTTCACCTTGCAAAGTAGCTTTCATCCTGATGAGCCAAGAGATCACCAGGCCTTTCTTTAAATAAATGTGTGTGTGAGGCTTTATTTCATTCCAGGTAAGCACAAAAAGGCTTTGCAAGAGATGTGATTGTTCTCTTGGAATTTCTCCTGAGTGAGCAGAGTGGGTAAAACGGGGTGGGAGTTGTATGCAAAGGGCATTTCAAGCCCTGCTCCTGATAACAGTGAATTGCTCCAAAAATACAGCCCTCATCTCACTGCAAATGCTTCCAGGGCATGGGCCAGTGAGCACTGCCAGCTCCACCAGTTCCTCCTTCCCACCAGCCAATCCACACCTTACACTGGAAGGAGGGTGGTTGCAATACCTGGGTCTGTCAGGGCCACCTGGCAATGTGATTACTTACCTTGCCTTCTTCAGGGAACTGCATTTCACCTTTGCTGTCCAAAATGACGGTGGCATTTTACTGCATACCTCCACACCAGGTGGTCCAGGTTCTACCCTGCTGTAGCAGTGGTTGCTCTTCCCTTTCTCTTTTACCCTAATTATTCAGTTCCATACTTCCTGGCCATTGCTGTGCTGCAGAGATGAGAGATCCTTGACAGATGCTGGGGCTGTGGGCTTGGTGCTTGATGGAGATCAAATCCACACAGTGCTTCCTGCTGTGCTCTTTGACAGATGACAGTGCTCAGCTGCAAAAAAAAAAGGCTGTAAAATCTGAGATTTTGGTTAGAAACTTCTGCTGGCTTTTGTGTGCTGTCAAATATGACCTCTGCAAGATGAAGCTGGAGCAGGATGATAGGAGCAGTGGGACATGGACAGGCAAGCTTGGAGGGCTTAGGTTTTCCTCTGCCTGTCTCCCATAGAAAGCAAGGAGAAATGCTCTTGACATTTCCATTCACTTCTGGAGAGCTGCTCTGTTTTTGCTAATAACAAATTTGGCCTGTAGCAACTTCTGGTGATGTGGATGAAGAGGAATTTTGCAGGAATGTCAAAGCCAACCAGCATACATCCAGCTGATGCTGCACATGGGGCTTTGGCAAAAGTGTCTCCTATAGGTGACTTGATCCAGCTCCACATGGCTTTGGCCATGTTCTCATTGGTGGGTGGGAAGGTGGTTAATACTGCAGGAAAGCTTGCTCTTGGCTTCATGAGCTCAGACACAGCTGTATTGTTTAAGCCTTTTTGATTTCACACTCTCTGACAAGGATCTGCATTCCCTGCCTTGTTTTGCTAGTCCAATCCATGCTCATGTGCAAGGATAGAGAAAAATTATATTGTGCTTCTGGCATTGGTTGTGTCAGCCATATTTGGCCTATCTGTCTTGTCTTCTCCCAGTGTTTGGATACCAGATTTGTCAAAGGGGCCAGATCATGTCTGTACAGATGGAGTCCAGTGAATTCTAAGGGCTGGAGAGAAGATTCAGTTCATGTAATTTTCTCCACTACATTCCTTGGAAAGGCTTCTGAAGACAGCTGCTTTCCTTCTGTACTCAGAGAACACAAGATTTCCAGCACTCTTTTGGTGCTTGGCTGGTTTCCTGGAAACATCCTTCATTCCCTCTTTTTCTGACCTGTCCCATTGTATAAACCTAAATAGATTTTGTTATTGGTAGATTAAGAGAATGAAAGCAATTGAAAGAGATGCCATTCTGGTCATGTCGTTGACCCCAGGAGCCAAGTTTGGTGGATTTTAAGGGAAAATCAAGGACAGAATTACAGCTGTGGTTATTCATCAACTCCCTGTTAGTCACCATGTGTACTCCACATGTAAGCTTAGCTTTTCTGGATGATTTAGTGAAGAATTGTTGCAGCAAGGACAAATCTCCTGCTGCTCTGCAGCAAGGTAGAGCTGTTATTACAGAAAAGGCAGGCCCTGAGGATGGGCAGTGTCAGCTCAGGCCCAGCTCATAAGGAATGGTGCTGTGATTTGTCTTGGCTGTGACTTATCTTTGTAGAAAACAGCTACTAAAGGAAAAGAAAGCAAGCTGGTAATTTAGCAGCTGGGGAGAGAATTTGTGGTGTGTTGGATAGCTGTGAGCAGGAGTCTTGGTAGAACAGCTCAAAGTGCATTTACAGTGGAGGTTCTTATGTTATTTAGAGGATGTGAGATTGTGGTAGCATTCCTCTATGCACAGCCCAGTGGCACCAGAACATAGAGTGGTATGGCAACTTAGCCCTTTCAGGATGGGAAAAAGATACCAGATAGTAACTGAGAACACAAAACCATCCCAGAGGAGCCCAAAGTGCTTTTGCAACCTTGGAGTCAAGTTCTGCCTGATATGTACTTGTGCCCCTGTGGCTGACAGGATGAGAGGAGAATGTGTTCCCAGGTTTGGAAGGGAATGGCTTTGCTCATCAGAGGAGAGCTGCCACGTGTTTTCTGTGAGAGGCACCTGGTGCTGACTCTTCAGATTGGGATGAGAGCCCGAGGGGGGCTGGGGACTTTGTTCCCATGTGCAGTCTCCAAAACCTTACCCTGTCCTACTTGCACAGTTCTTTTGCAGTGTCAGCAACACCCCTTGTAAAGTGGTGGGATTGGTGTTGGCTTTTACAAGGGGAACATCCTGAAGGTGAAATTAAATACTGGGGAGGAGGACTCCAATACATTGAGCAAACCTGCAGTGGAGTGGGGCTAATTTAGCAAGCAAGGCTGCTGAGGTATTTCCCAGAGGACTGTGAAGACATTCACCCAGAAGTCACTTTTCACGTGAAGTCACCTTTTCATGCAGTGTTGACCATCTCATTTCACTTGAGTGTAGCAATACCAGGGCCCACACAATTGCAGATCAGGACAGTCAGCTAAACAAAGTTTAAATAAGTTGTCCTTTTCAATGTGGAAGAAAGATGACTGATGAAGCTGTGTAAGATCTTCAGTGATCCATGGGAGGTGCCACGGTTAGGTGATTTTCTTCATTTCCTAGCAAGCTAGCAAAAGGAAGTCCTTTTGACACACGTGTTTTGTGAAACACGGTGCTGCAAGGCACTGACTATAACAAAGATATAGCTGATTTACAAAGCAATGAGAGACATTCCAGGCAGATATGCCTGTCAGTGCTATTAAAGACAAAGCTGCAAATACTGCCTCTGGGTTGGGAAACAGCAAAGCCAGAGAATGCTTGGAGATTGCAGAGGGAAAAATTATTATGCTGTACTTTCCTTGCTCTTAATGCTCTTCTGAAAGCCCTCAGCAGCAGTTGCCTGAGCCAGGCTGCCACAGTAGGTGGACATGTCATGCACCGCTCTGAGGTTGTTGGGCTCTTGTGAGGATCTCAGTAACAGGGAGGAACTAGGAAAAACAAGGGCAGAACAGCCTCTCCTGCAAGCTGCGTGTTTGCACTCAAGATGCTCAACCTGGTTTGTGCCCACTGCTGTTACCTTGTAATCAGATCCAAGAGAGGAATCCTGGTGAGTCTCCCCCAGGGTAACATCTTGCTGAATATTTAGCAGTGCTCTGTAGGGGTGTGAGCAGAAATGGCCCATCTAGACCCTGTGTAGCCCTTGCCAAATGTGCACTCTCAGTCCCAGAGGGTGGAACTGTTAAAACAATCTGTCCCTTGGTATATTTTGTCTCTGGCATTGCAGCTCCAGGAGAGATGGCATCTTGTGCCATTTCCAAAGGGAATTTCATGTCTTATGCCCATTTGAAAATATGGACACCGTATGGACACAGTGTGCAGTGTTAACTGGGGTGTAGCTGCAACTTGTTCTTATAGCTGTCCTCTCTGTCCCCTGTTCATTCTGTTCTGCTTGTCAGCTGCTCTCAGACCTCACCACCCACATTTTTCAGACCCTAGAGCACCTCTTTGACTTGCACTTCATATTCCATGTAGGCTTTCACCTTTCATTGCTTCTATTATTTTGGCTAATATGACTCTGGAGATAAAACTCTTGAATAAGCAGACTGGTGGAAACCCAGCATCAGTTTGGAACTGACTCTCAAATTCTTCCTGCCCAGAGTAGAGGTGCACAGCAATGCAGGGGCTCCCTCTGAAAATGCTGGTTCCAGCTCTGGGAGCAATCTGGCCCTGCTGTTGTGGTCTCTGAGCCCTGACTGGTTTAGCCAAGCAGATAACTACAGAAACACTGCTGCTGGTTTTGGTGCCAGAGTGGGTTTAGATGTTTGTGACAGCTCCACTCTTCACTGTACAGGCTCACCCTTTGCATCTGGGCTCTTTCTTGCTTTTCTTTTTTTTTCCTGCTTGCACCATGAAACACCCCTTTCCACTGCCAAACAGGATTTCAGCGAGGTGGGTGGCTTTCACCAGGACCCTTGAAAAATGGCAAAAAACTGGGACACTACTTTTAAGATTGTTTTTAAAGAAAACTTTGGAGAAAGAAGCTGATTTCTTTTACGAGGGGGTGCTGTCTCCCTGCAGTGTGTTCTGTCACCATGTCACAAGATTTCTAAAAGGAGCAGAATCAGTAGGACACTGGTGTATCAGTCTGCAAGGAGCAGCTTCCTTCTCTCGCATCCCATATTTGAGTGAACTGGTATCACATGGTTCAGTCTCCCCACTCTTCTCCCACCCCCTGCCTGCTTCCGCCAACAGTCCTCTCAAAATGTGCTTTGTAACTGAAGACTCCCCTAAAGAGCTGACTCTTCCAGTTCTCCTGCGTAACAAAAACTTGTGCTGCTCATAAATAGAATTGCAATTACCAAGGGAAACAGAAGAATCTGCGCAGTCCAGATGCATCAGAGCGGCCTCTCATCTTGTCTTAAAGAAGCCTCTGAAATTCAACACACACTGCTCAGGCAGAGCTGGGAGACCTCAGCAGAAATCTTTCCTTTGAGCAGCCACTGTCTGATCATCCAGGAAGTCAGACTTCCTTAGGTCTTGGACTTACAGGATGGTAATGATTTCATATAGAAGAAAAAAGGCATTCTCTAGGTTATGCATCAAAAAGGATGAACCTGTGAGGAAAAATCAAGAGCCTTGACTTTGCATGCTGGGTCCTGTGGAAGGATTAAGCAGTAATAGAAAAGAGGGAGGCAGTAGGATATGTGAGTGGTCCTTAGCTTTCCCTATAGAACAGGTCACATATATAAGGAAGATCCCTTCTATATATCTTCTCCCTAGGCTGCCAGGGAACTCGAGGGGGGCATACACCATTTAGTGCCTGGGTCTGGTTGGCTCCCAGAAGAATTCCTGTGATAGGCTTCTTCTGTGTGCAAGGTTCTGCTGATTCTCCTCTGTGGAACCTTTCCAAGCCCCCCCCTGCTCCTTTGACCTCTCTCTAGTTCCCATGCAGCAGAAGCCTCCCTGAATTCAGTGACTGCCCTGAACATCACCCCATTCAGTTTGATGAGACCAAGTTAGATTAACAGAACAGCATCTTGCTTTGCCACATTTCCTTTTGGTGGCAATGGTTGCACATCTAAAGTGTCAGGAAGAAAGACTTCGAAAGGAACCCAAATTAGGAAATGCGTATGTTAGAAATAAGCTTTTATGTAATGTTTTTCTTGTGGTCAGTTTCTTCAGAGAGAAATCTCTGTGTTCCTCCTTATTTTCACAAAGCTAGTCATGAAATAGCAGTGGATCCCAGCACACACTGCAATGGTCATGAAATCTGTTTATCTGAAATTCTGTCATGGTTGCAGAGCATCTTTGCATTGCAGTTTTTTTTTGTTTTCAATGGGAAGAATAGTCTCTGTGTCATCTGCATCAGAGTCACAGTTCATTCAAGGATGTGTCCCAAATGTAGGTGTTATATAAAGTAAAATCTCTTTTCTCTGTTTTTGTGCTCTTTGTATCTTAGTGTTTGTAGTAGAAATAAATCCTTTTTTTCCTGACACTGAAGAAACAACAAAGGAACAATGTTCTGTTGGTAGAACTCACTTGCTCACCTGCGTCCTCTGAATTCATGTTTAGTAAACCAACCAGCAAGCCTGGCCTACAGGTGGTGCTCCTGATTTTTACAATCCTTGCCTTTCCCATGCTTGCAGGCATACTTACCTGTTAGAATGCCAAATTTACCAGCTTGGGAAGATCTTAAATTAGTTACATATCTAGAAAAACAGAATCCTTTATGGTGGTTTAGAAAGAAGAGATAACTGTACACCAATCTCTCACTTAGCTTTGCCAAACACCTTTTCAGTGTCACACAAGGTACTACTGCAAATTATGTGTCTTGCCTAGTAGCAGCGAGAGGCTTCTTATGTACCAGTGAACCTACTTTGATACCATGAGAGCTGGCCCTTCAGCTAAAATTTGTTTTGTGTGTTTGACCCTACAAATTCTGGTTTGGTCTTTACAGGCAACTCCACAGATTTTCTATACATTTCATTAGTTTTTCTGTAACTGCTATTGCCTCCTCCTCCCAGGTGGTCCTGGGACTGAGATGAAAAGAACAGAGCTCAAACTGCCCGCTGATGCTATTAAGTACTTGGGTTGAGTACCAGTCTTGGTATTTTTCTTTGTATTTGCACTTACATGCTTGCTGAACTGGAGTGCTGACTTGTGTTGTACATTCATGGGCTGCAGAAACTTGGGGTGAAAGCTTTGTGACAGGGTGGTGTGTGCCACACAGTGCTGGCTGATGGGATTCCTTGAAATCCCTTCACATTTCAAATAGATTTGTGAGCAAGGGGGGCAGTTTGAAGACACTGCAAACCCCTAAAGCCTTAGGTAATCCTGAATTTGGCCAGCTCAACTATTTATAGAACACTCTA
The DNA here is from genome assembly GCF_023055355.1 of Agelaius tricolor. Taxonomy (NCBI): domain Eukaryota; kingdom Metazoa; phylum Chordata; class Aves; order Passeriformes; family Icteridae; genus Agelaius; species Agelaius tricolor. Next base: position 14,905,090 of record NW_027269272.1, read on the forward strand.
TGCCTATTCTAAATATACTTTCCTCAAGGGGACCTTATCTCAACTCCCTGCTCCACCACTTCAGTTGGATCAGCAATGCTGCTGTGATCATTTAGCAAAAATTCCTTCTCTTGTTCTGTGGCAGAGCTGCAGATGTTGCTGGTTCGGGACTTGAAGGGGAAATTCTGTGCCAAGCAGAGCTCAAGGGTTTGAATTTAAACTGGAGCCAGCCAAGTAGAGAGATATTGATGACATGTTAGATTATTTGCTGTGACCATTTACTTACTATTTTTCAATATTTCTCTTCTGCTGGTAGGTCTAGAGTTCTGGAGAGGGAACATCAAGTGACTCATTGTGACAGTGTACAGAAGGCAGGGCTTGAGTCCCACTTGCTGCTGGTTAAATGGGGTTAGACTATCAACTCTACTGCTCCCATCTAAGGACAAAGATTCTCTTTAGGCCAAGGAGAGCAACTCATCCAACAGCAGATTCTGAAGTGGGGAATCTCTTTGGAAAAATCCTGATTTTCTTTTTTAGTTGAAGGCTCTGGGATAGAAGTTCTGGTGCAAAGGGCCCACTGCAGAGCATTTTTCATCCCTTAAGTTTAAAAAGATTTAGAAAAATGCATCCTTTATTCAGTCCTATAGGTTTGAACATTTTCCTCTGTCGGATAGTTACATTCTGTCTGCCTGTCTCAGGAACATCTGCAAATTTGCATGGCAGATGCTGCAGAGCACTGTCCTGAGTGGGAAATTTTGGCTGAGTGTAGAGGCACGATGGGCCATCCAAACCCTTCATATCATGAATAGATGTGCTGCCCCACAGTAAGGGCCAGTAGTACATTAATCTGGGGGAAAAAAATTGCCTCCTGTCCCTATGATGTGATTGATCCAGACTCTACTTTGTGGGTATTGGACTCAACTTCCAGCAGAGGTGTAAAGCACTAATGCTGCTTGCACTGGTTCAAGGACAGGATTCAGAGGCAGTGTGTCAGTAGTGTCTGCAGAAGTCACATCAATTGAGGTACCCATTAGAAAACCCCTTCTGGGTACAGCAAAAGAGTGACTGCTACTTATTTAGCCTCTGGGATAGAGAAGCCTGTGTAAGACTTTGCTGCTCCACAGATCAGGGTAACATAGCTCTCACTGTGTGTCTAAGCCTCAGAAAATGTTTTTGAGGTTGACAGAAGCTTTTCTTAGTTATTACCCTTTGAGGATGAACAGGGCAGCGTGTGGCAAGATCGCAGAATGGGATTAGCTCAGGATTTAGCAGGAAGAGTTTCTTAGCACTCCTTTAGAGCTATTTCCTTCTATTGCAGCCCCTGGAGCTGCATGAAATAGAAGGGTTTATGTCCTTGCCTGCCTGGCAGGAAAATCATCCCAGCTCAGTGCAGCAAAATGGACTGGGTCCAGTGCTCTTGGAAGGAATGAAACAGGTCAAGTGTATTTAACAAGGAATTTCACATGGGGGCTTTCAGGTACACTGAATATTGCCCCAGGATGCATTCTGCCTCACACAAAGGCCTCCTTTTCCAATATCCTTGGCTTTCCCAGGGAATCAGTGTCCAGAGAGCTTTAGATTTTGCTCTGGTCATGGCTTACCTATAAGCATGCAGGTAGTGTTTCCTTGTTGCTGTCCTAGCATGCAGGGAAGGCCAGGTGAGTCTGAAAGCACTGTAGTGCCACTCAGCCTAGTGCAGCCCTCAATGCCTTGGGTGCTGCTGCTGCTCTCTGCTAGGGTGACCCACTCAGTGCAGGCAGTGTCTGTGATCCTACAGGGATGCAATACCTCAGGAAAGGCTCTGCAGTCACTGGGACCATGACAGCATGGGTACTCATACTGTAGTGCTGATCATTTGTGTTTCACATTCTTGATGTGTCTGCCTGTGATTTCTGGGCTGACAGAGTGACTGGCAGCTTTCTGGCTCACTCTGTTATGCCTCTGGCTAGTTATTCCCACTGCTGTCTCTCTAAGACCGGCTTCCTTTTAATGGAAGTTGTCCATTTGACCATTCTTGATGTAAACAAACCATATTGCCTTTCAGAAGCTGGACTCAGTAATGCATGCCAACAAAAACTAGTGCATTTGTACTTGTAAGGAATAAAATCTATCCCCTTTGCAGTGCTTATAACAGCTTCAGCATCTCCATTCAGAGCCACTGGCCTTTGTTCCTCATGGCTGAGGTGTGGCGGCTGAATTGAGGCTGGGAAGCAACCAAAAGCATTTAACCACAAGAGGAACACCAGCAGTGAAATCAGCCCAGAAAGCAGAAGCAGACTGCAGAGCAGTTGAAGTGCGGCGCTCAATTTTAAGCCTAATTTGAACACTGAATGAGGTGCTAATATCTCAGCTTCTGTGTGGAGTCTCAGTGTGCTGTTCATTTTCTATGGACACAGTATAGTGGAGTGTATTTATAGAATTCCTGGTGAAAAGCTGGCTTTGTACAACTGGTACAGGCATTGCAGGGTGAATGTTGCCTCTGGTTTTGGTGCTGAAAGTAAAAATCTGTCTTCATGTCTGTGTTCTGGGGAGCTGATCAGATATTTTATGTCATTGCAGCTTGAAGAGCCAGTTTCAGAGCTGGCTTCTCTAATTGCCTGATCATTTAACCTGCTCCATTTGCCCATAAGAGAAGGATGCATTTCTTTTGTTCATGTTGCCTTGTTCATCAGTAAATGTAAAGCAGATTGTAAAATCAGACCTGCTTGAACTAACATTTGTAGCTATTCATTCACTCATGAGCAACCAACTCCCTGATGCTGGTCCAGCTTTTTTCTATACCAGAGAGAAAATAAGAACAGCGAGTCAATTAATATTCTCTTTTCTCTATGGAGTGTTGGTGAAACATTTGGATACTCTGGAAATGAATGTCAATATGGTGAAAAACTGGTTTAAGTATTGAAAAGTTACATTTAGTTCTGGAAGTAGCTTTGTTGTGTTTCACCAGAGGCTGCTGCTTTTTTCCATTGCTTGAAATGTGATGTTTAGGATGGACTTCACACATTCCCAGGAATGCAGGAAAGGCCATGCCCTGAGTCAGGTGAGACCAAAGGTTGTCTGAGTGCTGGGCCTGATTTATGTTTCTGCCACACCAACAGTTATAGATACCTCTGGTTGCTTTCTTTTCCTGCTGGGCATGGGATGGGTTTTAATACTGGTTAGATCCTGTATCAGTTTGCCTTTTTTGAAAGGATTTCTCTTTCTGTCTTTATCAGGCATGGTTCAGAAACTCGACCAGAAGCTGCCTGTAGCCAACGAGTACCTGCTGCTGTCGGGCGGCGTGCGGGAAGGTGTGGTGGACATTGACCTCGATGAGCTGAATGTTTATGCCCGGGGCACAGACTACGACATGGACTTCACCCTGCTGGTGCCTGCACTGAAGCTGCACGACCGCAACCAGCCGGTGACGCTGGACATGCGCCACTCGGCCCTGTGCCACTCCTGGCTGAGCCTGCGCCTCTTCGACGAAGGAACCATCAGCAAGTGGAAGGACTGCTGCACAATCGTGGACCATATCAATGGAGCTACTAATTACTTCTTCTCCCCAACAAAAGTTGCAGACTGGTTCTATGAGTCCATTAGCATCGTGCTCTCTGAGATCCAGAAGAAGCCCCAGCGAGGGATGCCAAAGGTGGAGAAGGTAGAAAAGAATGGGACTATCATATCCATTATTTTGGGAGTGGGCAGCAGCCGCATGCTCTATGACATTGTCCCTGTGGTGTCCTTCAAAGGCTGGCCAGCTGTGGCACAGAGCTGGCTGATGGAGAACCACTTCTGGGATGGGAAGATCACGGAGGAGGAAGTCATAAGTGGGTTTTACTTAGTGCCTGCATGTTCCTACAAGGGCAAGAAGGACAATGAATGGAGGCTGTCATTTGCCAGGAGTGAAGTGCAGCTGAAAAAGTGCATCTCCAGCAGCCTCATGCAAGCCTACCAGGCCTGCAAAGCCATCATCATCAAACTGCTGTCCCGCCCCAAAGCCATTAGTCCATATCACCTGCGCAGCATGATGCTGTGGGCTTGCGACAGGCTGCCAGCCAGCTACCTGGCCCAGGAGGATTACGCAGCCCATTTCCTCCTGGGGCTCATCGATGATCTCCAGCACTGCTTGGTCAACAAGATGTGCCCTAACTACTTCATCCCGCAGTGCAACATGCTGGAGCACCTGTCTGAAGACACGGTGATGCTCCACGCGCGGAAGCTGTCCTCGGTGCGCTCCGACCCCGCCGAGCACCTCCGGACTGCCATCGAGCACGTCAAGGCAGCCAACAGGCTCACCCTGGAGCTGCAGCGGCGGGGCAGCACCACCAGCATCCCCTCCCCGCAGTCCGACGGAGGGGACCCCAACCAGCCCGATGACCGGTTAGCCAAAAAGTTGCAGCAGCTAGTGACTGAGAACCCCGGAAAGTCCATCTCTGTCTTCATCAATCCAGATGATGTCACAAGGCCCCACTTCAGAATTGATGATAAATTTTTCTGAGCTTTCGTCAGTGTTTCTTGGGATTTTTATTTGTTTTGTTTTTTAAAACTCTTGCAGTGCGCAGGTTTTTTAATTTGGTTTTTCTTGATGACTTAGTCTCTTGGTTTTTACATATCCAGCATAGATTGGATCTGTTGAGAACAATCTGAACAAATTATAAATCCTGTTTCTGCAGGACAGTGCAGATTTTGGAACAGTATATTACTATTTCATATGCTGCTTTTTTTTTTTTCACCCACCCTGCCCATTGTCTGTGAGTAGTTTCTAAAGGAGGACATGCATTGTAAACACAAGCCACAGTGTAATGTAGGGTTTTTTTCCAAGCTTCCATAATTTATGTACATTGTTGGGCCGCGGGAGAAAGAACAACTCCCCTTCCGTTGCTTCAGAAATTCACTTCTTTTTCCATGAGCTTCCATCACCCTAAAGAAATGAGGAGAGGCTGGGTTGGAAAGCACTCCTGGTAATCTGACGAGGCCAAATCTACTGGGCTGAAGCCCAGTTCATCTGTTCTTCACATTTCTGATACAGGGGAGAAAGCTGACTTTAAAGATGATGATGCAGCTTTTTGGGGAAAGAGTTGTTTCTGTTTTGATCTACTTTTTGAATGTAATTGTTCATTAATTGGACCTTGTACAGTCCAGAGGGTTGTTTCTGCTGCTTTTCCATGCGGAATAAGGTTATGGAATGTTAGTTTTAGTGTGTGTAATTATTCAAAGCCTTATTTAAATTCTATTAAAGAACATACCATTTTAAATGTAATTGCACTAATGAAATCTCTGCCATTACCTCAGTCCCACTGTTTGTGTTTCTTTCATGAATTAGCATCTGTTATTAGGTCTCAATATTGCTGATTGCTTGAGACCCCTCTGGTCTCACAGTTTCAGGTGATTTCTTGATTGTCTTTTGTAAAAGACTTCCTTGTTAGCCCGGCTATGTGTGAGCAGTCAGAGTTTTGCATTGGCATATTTCTTTGGATGCGTATTGTGTGTTGCAGTGCATATTGCATTAATATGTATTGCATGTTGTTGAAACAGGTTTACCATTAGATAAGGATGTAATGCTAAAGCAGTGGTATGTGCAAAGTGAATCAGCCAGACCTCCAGCAAAGGAGCTACCTTGCTTCTCTAATGCATGTATTAGGCCTGATCCTTTCTGGCAGTTACCATTCCCTGGACTCCTGAGAACTTTCTGACTCACCCTGGGACATGGGAGATCTTACTCTGGTCTCATGTTTGCAAAAGTTGTGTTTGTGTGTAAAACTTGTGGTGCAACAGTAGCCTTGAAAAACACATACACTTTTCTTCTGTGTGTAGGGTAAGATGTATGGTAACAAGGGTTAGTCTGAGCCAAAAATAATTCCAGAGTTCAAGGATAGAGTGACTTATTGTGGCTGGCTGGCCAGTGACTGATATTTAGGCCTTAAATCAGCAATTTGGGCTTACTGATTATCCCAGAGACGCTGTTCTGATCCAAACTTGATGCATGTGTTAAAATGTGATTATTAGAACAGGTTGAAGTATTTTTTAAATATTTGACAGACAAATGAGGTGCATATCTAGTAAATTCTAACTGATAAAAATTGTGTATGAAAAATGTGTCACTTTTTCAGTCCAGCCTTTGTGGTACAGAAACCAGGCTGGTGGAGCAGCACACCAACAGCTTTGGCAACTGCTTTATTAGATGGCAGGGAGGTTCCAATACCTGATCTAGTGCCCAAGTCATGTCTTAAAACTTTAGCTCCTCCATCTCTTGGGCATAATTGAAAACTTCACCCCATTGCTATAGCCAAGATGTTCACATTTACCTGAATTTACTGGTACACACTTACAAGAAGCTCTCAGAAGTTGCTGGCCTGATGGAGTGGACGAGGATTTAACCTTAAAGCACAATTGGCTCTTGATCATGAGCCCTGTGCAGCTGCAGTTTGGTCCGGGGAAGGACATGGATTGGCTTCAGCAGAAGCAGAGCTGGGTCCTACCTGTGTGGCTATTCCCAAAGATGAGTTGCCATATAAACCTGTGAAACCTGCCTGGGGGAGGCAGGAGAAACAACGGGGAATCCTCTCCAGAAGTGCGTGGAAAATGCAGATTTGTTGAAATGGTTTCTTCCCCAGTCTCTGGGACTTCTGTTTGTTGAAAGAAGAGTCTGGGCTGCAGGATGAAGTTTCCCATCACTACATGAGAAATCTGCTCAGCACAAAGCAGCAGTAGCCTGGCAGGCAGAGTACTCTCCCAGGAGACCCATTGTCTGTGCCAGTGCTCCTGAGATATGCAGAAACACAGCCTTCCTCATGCCAGTTCAATGTCCTGGTGACCAGCAGTTTGACTAGCCCATGTCAAGCTCTGGTGTGTGCTCCTTTTTTTGGTTTTAATTAAAAAAACATTTTGAAAAGTATCCACCTTGTTCTTCCTGCATTCTGTGTGTTGGGGTTTGTTGTTGTTGTTGTTGGGTTTTTTGTTTGGTTTTTTGTTTGTTTGGTTTTTTTTTTCTTGTGGGGGAATGGAGGCTTGACTTTTTTCTGGACTGAAAAGCAGTTTTCCAGGCAGGTTTGTGAGAATGTTATATCCTCCGACTGGACCATCTGTCTTCCCAGGAGACAGAATCCTAATCTGCAGTAGGTTTGTATCTGTCTAGTATTTGCTCTTCTCCACATACTATAGTTAATGAAGCAAACTGCCAGCCCAGAGGTGACAAGTGTTTTGTATATTAGAGAATACAAAAGACTGTTTTCTTCCTTTTCTATTGCCCCCTCTTGCCTTTGAGTATATGCTGGCACAGACTTGTGAAGTGCAGAAGTCTCTGTGTGGGATTTCAAAGTAGTCAGTGGGTTTAGATATTAATGACCTTTTACTCTTTACTTCTCTCTGCAAGTTTCAATGAAACCATGGTGCTTTTCCTGTTAGGGAGTTCTTGAAAGTCATTCACACAAGCAGTTTAGAGCACTCAGCCCTATGGGGTTAGAGACTTGGCCAGTCTTACAAACACTGAACTAAAAGGGAATTTGCTTTAAACTAGCAAGGTAGGCATCTTCCCTGCTGATGTCAAGAGGAGACAAGTCAGTGCTATGAGCCAGTGTCTCCATGGGAGCTTCAGTTCTGCACCCACTGCTATGGCAGGTAAGACTTCTTTCTTTTCTTTTCCTTTTGCCCATTAGCCACCTTTCTGCTGACTTCTCCCTGTCCTGAGTGAGGTTGTAAAAGGACTGGGACAGTTTGTGAGCGGCTGGCAGCATGTAGGATGGATCCCTTGTGAGTCTGTAAGTTAATGACTCCTACAGGGTTAAAAGGGAGGGAGTCCCAGCCAAGAGGGTCTGGCTTTGAGGCATCAGAAAGGTGGGGAGGAAGGAAAAGGCTCCTCTTCCTCCTCCCAGTGTGATCCTCCTTGGGCATCTTGGCTCTGGTCCTACTCTTGGAACATGCTTTTGCCTTTGCTCTTTCCATAGGGTTTCTCTCCAGTAGGACAGTGGGAGAAGCAGCTAATTTGACTGGTTCCAGTTGTTGTAAGTTCTGGGAGATGGTGAAAAAGCTGTCACTTCTTCAGAAGGACACCTGAGCTGCTGCAGAGGTGACCAAACCACCAGCTAATGGGAGTTACTCTCAGTGCTGTGTTGGGAGAACTCATTTGAAGGCAGAAGGGAACAAGAGACCAAGAGCTTTGTGTCAGCCTGCAGTCTCTGCTCCTTCAGGCAGATTGTGTGAAGCCTCAGTCACTCTTGTCTGGCTGTGATAAATTGGTTTCTGCACATATTCCAATACTTTAGCCTGGAGAAGTGTTGGTGCTCTAACCAGAAAACTACAACTGGGCATCACAACCACTCTTTGCAGCAAAATACCAGCAGGACTTTAACCTTGCACTGCCCAAAATAGAAGCCAGTTCACAAAAGCCTCTGAAAGAGGTGGTTTTTACTAGTGTGTTTTCTCTGTTGTCATTGCGACAAATAGCACTAATTTTGATCTAGATTCTTGGACTTTCCCTGATTGCCTTGTTCCAGTGGAGAGTAACCTTTTGGCAGCTATGGTGGTTCTGTGCTGGACACCTGAGCTCTGTGCCCTTCCACTGCTTGGTCTCCCCATGGAGGGCTGTGAGACAGACTTGTGTCTGCTAAAAATTGACTGAAACAGGCATTGAAAGGTGGCAGTCACAATAAATTCCATTGGGAGACTTGAAAATACGCTTAAAACAAAGCGTGTGTACTTTGCTGTATAGAAGCTGATTGTGCTCAGACTAAAGTAAGCAGACATTTATCATATTTTCTTAACCCATGCATAATACAAGTGGCCATGTACAATGCAAGTGACTGTGGCAGAGGGAAAGGAAGATAGATTTGCTAATTATTATTTCTTACAATTTTTTTTAGAAGGTGTGGCTACTCCATGCATAGAATTGCTTAAAAGCATCCATCTGTCCCTTTTTATGGGTTCAGTGTTGGATGCATTTTGCCACTTTGTCTTCTATTAAAGTGAGCATTTTTGAAAGGTTGCTGGGCAGCTGAGGGTAATAATGTTCACATTCTCCTGGCATTGCTCAGTGATTAGAAGTATTCAGCATGCAAATAGCTCGTTCAACTTCAGCAAGTACATCATCTCCCTCCTGCCAGCCTTGCTTGGGGTGAGCTAATGGACTTTTAACATTATACAGCTTAGAGAGCACTGTCTCTAATAGCTCCTGATTAAGCTCTCCAGAAAGGCAAATAACCATCATGGGGCAAAGGCTAAACCAGGGGAGGGAGGGGAAAGAACACCCTGGCCAAGGGACTCTTGCTGACATGTTTTGGGTTTAGGGACATTCAGCATTATATTTAGCACATTTTGGCTTTCAAGAACTGTCAAGTGAATCCAAATTTATTTTCTCTGAATGCTTTTAGAATAGTGATAAAATAGCCCTCACTCCCTTCTCCTCCCCTTTTGCCATTTATAATCTATTATTTTAGGACTGCTCTGAGGAACTATTGTGTTTTCCTATTATCATTGTCCCTGGCTCAGCACTGTGCTTCCAGGCTGAATGTAGGCTTTTGGGGTTATTTTTATCTTAGTGGCCTTCTGTGGTAGAGGAACACACTCTCATTCAGTCTCCAGACAGCCTGATTCACCAGGCAGAGAGGTGGGTGCATATCGGGGCCATCAGGCTCTCTTCAAACTGACTCAGCCCTGTCTTTCCCTCAGTTTTTGTGTGTTAGGAATATCAGTATGAAAGACATGACTGAGGTCTTGCTAAGCCCACAGAAGACATGGTGTGTGATTCTGAAGTCAAGCAAGCTCCAGTGCAAAGTGAAAACTGAGCCCAAAAAGCCACTTTTCTCCCTGATTCTCAACCCATCTGACTCCTTTGTTTCAGTTTTATTTTGGGGAGGTGGAGAGAGATGAGCTGCTTTTGTCCACTTCAGTGGGTACAAATCACAGCTGTGGCCGAGGACGTCAGGCACTTCACTCATTAATGGCTTTGTCTCCAGGTCTCCATTGCTTATGCCCTACCATGACATTGACAGGATGGTAGGAGGTTTTATGATTTGTTCAGCATTGTGCAAAGAAAGGAATGGGCATTTTTCGTGAAGGGCTGGTGACCTATTGTCCTTCCCCTGCTCCCGCGTGCCAAGGCTTACACACACAGTTTATTAATTGCCACTTTTGTGGGCTGCAGCTGATCACAGAGGGAATGCCAAGGTGTTTCTGTGCAAACCAGTCTTCAACCTTCAGCATCCCTTGCAGGGTAAGTCTGCTCCTGACTGAAGTCTGTGCTCTCAGAACAGACTTTGGTTGTGTTTGAAGGGTACAGGCTGGGTCTGTGTACACAGAGAATGGCAGGCCAGGTTCCCTACAGCTGACACACAGGGAGATAAATCCACTTGTCTGATCTGAAAGAACACAGAGAAGATAATCCTTCCTGCTGGGAGGCCACTGCAAAGTCTAACTTTTCCAGCACTGACTTGTGCAGTGACCAGGAGCAGTCTCCATGATTTGTGCCACCATAGAGGCACCCTTGTGTCTCAGAGCTTTGTGTGTCATGTAGCAGCCACAGCTGCTGGGGCTCCTCTGCCTTCTGCCACCATGAGGGATGGAGACCAGAACTGTCTCTGGTGGTTTTCATGTTTGGGCTCCAGAGCTCATCCGGTCCACCTCCAGACCAACACTTTTTAGCACCCTGTAACAGGCAAAAGAGCTGTGATGAAAAAAATCAAAGTTGTAACTTCATTGAGCTTCTCCAAGAGGTTTCCTCTGTTTGCTAATGGTTCTGCCTGATCTTGCTTGAGGTGCACAGTGCTCCTCAGTGCTCTAATTCATTAGATTGTTTTGTTAATCAGTGGTGGCAAAACTGGGATTGGCAAGTGTTGTACTTAACCCCTAGACTGCTGTGGGTGCATACAGATGTTATCTTGTGGAATTCTTGAGCTAGTTGCACTAACATCATCTCTGCTGCTGATTGAAATGGATGGAACAATGGTGGGAAGTCATTACAGAAGGTTGCTAGGAAAGAGCACAAGCCCACCAGTTAAAGGAGATTCTAGAAATGGAACTCAGCTGTTCTGGGTCCCACCAGCCCATTGGGACTAAGTCCACCCTATGTTACAGGGTTAGTAGCACAAAACCAGTTCCTCAGTTGTTCTTTCCCCAAGGCATGGCTCTTTTCACAAAAAAACCACTGAAGGCAGAATGTGAAAGCCAGTGCAGCAGGAGGTATGTAAAGAAATATGTCTTAACTATTTCCTCTGGTCTGTTTTGCCACTGCACCCAGCCTGCCCCATTCCTCTCTCCATCTTTAAATAAACTCTCCAGAGGTGTTCTGCTATGCAGTAATGAACTGTAATGAAATAAAATTAAATTAAATGCTGCTGAATGGAGCTGCATAAATGCCTTGTCATATTTTGTTATAATCACCTACTGTGACTTCATCGTCTGTGTCATCTGTCTCTCCAGCTTACTCATGGAGCAGCACACACCATGGTGACTGGGCAGAAAAGGAAAGAAATGCAAGTTCATGTGAGTTGGAGTAAATAATTCAGAGGCTCTGGTTGTTGTTCTGATACACAGAGCTGCCCAAGCTGCCAGGGTACACAGGTCCAGCACGCACAGAAATCACACTTTCCCAAGGAAAAGCCAAATATGGAGGAAACTGAGCAAAAGCCTCCAGCCTGTGACCTTCCAGCTCATTGAGCAGGTTCAAACTCAGCAGTTTGGCTGTGTGGAGGGGTGAAGTGAGGCTGCAGGGTGTGGGAGCAGTACCTGCACACTGGCACCTGTGATTGCAGTACTGTGCTTCATTGTGAAACTGGTTGAATACAGACAGTGCTTCAGTTTGAAAGCCATTTCTGAATAATAGCTCGAGAGAAAGAGGGTGGGGAAAAACCCCAAAACACACAGCCCCTCCACAGAGCAGAGGCAAGAGTGAAAGGGAGCTTCACATGGTCAGTTTTAATGTTGGGGTAGGCTTGGATTTCCTGCCAGCTGTCAACTTTACATGCAATACTTCAGCAAATGTCCACATTTGCCAACCTGAATTCAAAAGATGAAGAGAGGGGCATGAGGACAGAATAGCAACATGAATTAATGAATGTGTTTGTAAAATAATCTCCTGTATGCATAACTCCCTTTTAGTACATGATTTTCAGTCTAATCACAGAGAGGCTATGTTGGTTTGCACTTCTGCAACCCCTGAAATTCCTTTGCAGTCAGTTAGAGACAGGATTTTCTGTTAAATATATATAGTACTGCTCCAGGTTCATTTAAAGAGAGTGATAATATATCATTGCTCCCAGTAGGGACATAGCTGCCTCATAGCTTATGTCTGCTGTCAGGCATTAAAGCTGGGCTTGAATGGTGCCAATCGATAGTGGAAATGCAGCAGCTGGAACTGTTAAGTGCAGCTTTAATGTTCCTTATGCAAACCCTACCTCCCACCAGAGAGTACACCTGCTCAAACAAGCAAAGGAACAGGACTGACTCCTCTATTCCCTAAATAATTCCCAATGTTTCCCCTATTTTTTGTAGTTTGTGTATCTTATGGGGGAAAAAAAGAGAGAGTTTCTGAATGTGCAGAAGGTTGTACGAGCCAAAATCAAGAAAAGAGCGCCTCTTTTTTTGGGACAAATGTCTGTTGCTCACACACTCAGGGACAGATGAGCTATCCTGGGCTATCTCCAAGCCTATCAGGACAGAGTTCACTGGGTTCTGGCTCCTCATCTGCTTAGTGCCTTCCAGTTCCTGTCTTGCTTCTGACCAAAGCAGGTACCTATCCCTGACTTGGCTCTAGGCAGAACTAGTGCATGGCTGTTACATGCTCCTGTGCAGCCCCTGAGCCCCCACACTGCACCCAGCGTTGCCACTAACCAGCCCCTCAGCCTGGAGCTGGACCTGGCTGCCCCTGGAGCCAAAACCTGCTGCTCACACCAGCTTAGCTGGAGCTGCATGCCCTCAGGAGTGGCTGGACCTGGAATGTGTTCATGCTGAAAACCAGTTCATGTGCTCTGAACACACAGGTGACACATGGAGGGAGACCAATGTTTTGACAGGCAGGCCCTGAGGGTTTGGGATCACCATTTTATTCCATCTGTAAGCTGGAGCAATTGCAGTACTGACCTCCTTCTCCCTCTGTCACACACAGCAAAGTAGATTAGAAGGAGAAAAAATCCCTTTGTTTTCTTATTTCTTTCTGCAGGGCAGCCCTGACCCTTGTGGCACACCTGGCCATGGCTGTGCCAGGGAAGGTTCATCCATCCCAGCTGGAGCTGGTTCCAGCACAGGGGACTGATTGCTCAGCAAGGCTGGGTACAGGTGAGGGGCATTAGCAGCCATCAGAAGGGTTATAAAGAGGGAATGAGGGGCATTAGGAGAGCCCTGTAGGGAGAGGTCTCTGTGCTCTGGAGGTGACTGGCTGGGGACTGTGCTCAGAAGAAGGTCTACAATGGCTGGAGAAGTAAGTGAGCTTTTTTTGTAGTACTGGTGTGACTCTGTGCACAGTGTAAAAAGCAGCTCTGTGTCCTGAGTCTGGCCCCTGAGCTTCAGGCAGAGCCTGTGATCATAAAGGGGATAGACCTTGAGCTGTGAAATGGTGGAAAAGGTGAACTCTCATTTTGGTGGAAGTATGTGCTTGCCTTTCCTACTTCTCCATTTTCTCTTATTAGAGATTACAGCAAAGCTGTGAGCTGAGTGAGATGAAAGGCCAGGGTTTGCTTGTGTGTGCCAGGAGCTGGGGTGCCCAGAGAGCCTGAGGCAATGCTCTGGGAATTTGCAGTAGCAACTGTCCTGTTGCCTGCTCTTTCCCTAGGAAAGGATCAAGGAAACAAAGCAAGAAGTTATTGTGACTGCCTTCCAGATGTGCTCTCTGGAGGAGTCTGCTTTGGGGAGAGCTGAGCAGGAGAGGGTGGTTTGCTCTTGAGGGCAAGAAGCCTTGGAAAGCCTGCTGGGCTTGAGCTGGCTGAAGCTGTTGGTACCTGTGTGGTGCCACTGCCCAGCCTGCAGACTTTCCTGGTGGGCAATTGTATGGCCAGACTGGGAAGAAAGGGCACATCCTGGCCCACAGTCAGCTTTCACCAGTAAGCTGGACATTACCAGGTGCTTGCAGGTGGTTGTAAATCCCTGTGAGGTGCCATGGAGAGATGGTGAAGTGTTCCCTTATGGCTTATGTTTCCAATTGCTGTGAAGGTGCATTCTTTGGCAGGGTGAGTTGAGGGAGCCTGCCAAATGTTGTGTCCATGTGCTTTGTGTTTGTGCTCCAGGGCTCAGCCAGGGCAGTTTGGGTGCAGGTGTGTCTGTGTTCTGCTCAGGTGGGTGCTTGGGGTGAGGGGCTGTTTGTTTGCCTTGCAGGGTGCCTGCTGTGAAGCCCAGGGTTTGCCCAGCTGGACCCTAAGGTCTCTTGATCAAATGAATTCAGTAGCTTGGGTATTTCCTTACTTGAGGAGTGTGCTGCCTGCAGGCTGGCCTAGGATTACCCCTGCCTGAAACACTTGCAGGAATGACTTCACTGACCCCAGGAGAGTGAGAGGCCTCAGCAGAGCACAGGTGTAGGTTTTAATGGCAATGCACAAGTGTCCTAGGCTGTATTATACAAGCCCTTGCTCACTCCTTGAAGTCTTCAGATTTTTAAAAGCAGAAACTGTGCAATGCAGCCTGATTTTGGCCTTTGTTGTATTTTAAAGGCTGTAATTCTTCTCCATGCTAAACTACCTCATTTCTCTACCTTTCTTAAAGAAAGAAAACAGTGGCCTGGGAAAGCAAGTCCTGTTCTGGAGAAGTGTTGTTTAGACCACAATTCCTATCCTGTTATGGCTCTCCTTGCCTGTGAGCACAGCTGAGGGGTCTGGTTATGCTGTCTATCTCAGCTGATTCTAGACATGGAGATGAGAGCAGCTGCTATCATTTCTTACTGAAACACTCATGTGACTTATTTGAGGGTGTGGAGCCAAGGGACAGCTTCCCTATGGGTGACTGGTTAAAAATGCAAACAAAACTCCAAAGAAGCAAATCCACCAAGTGCTGGAGAGGCTCATTCTGCTGGCCCTGGAGTAAGAATTTCAGGCAGGTGTCTCAGCCAGGTGGTAGGTTCATTGTTGTTGCTCTCTGCATAGCCTGAGTAGTATACATCAGTGCAAATGGGCAGAAATCAGAGTCCTCAATTTCAGAATTGTAATCATAGAGTATGAAAATAAAAGCTGCCACCTTCTTTTGCCTCTGCTCTCCCTTCTATGATGCTCCAACCACTGCCTTTACCTACCACTTTCCATTACAGGTGGTAGAATGGGAGTTTCTCTTTTCTGTATTCCAACCTCTGGTTGACTGTGAAAACCAGATGGGAAAGGTGCTTATTGATCAACTTTTGTTTTACCTGGTGGGTATAAGTGCATGATGAACATTGTCACCATAATTGTGCTCCCTTCTTGGTGTCTGACTCAGCCAGTTGCTGTTCTGTTTCCTATCCCTGATGCTTGGGGAATGAGGGCTGTTGATTTCTGTGTGGAGAGGAGCTAAATCAGCAGTGATTCTCTAGATCTTGTGCATTTTTGTAATTGCTGGAGGATGTGGTTATCCTGGGTAAAGAGTCATCATCCCTCACAGGAGATAAGGTTATTTCATGCAGCCATTTTTATTCTTGAAATGATAGTACCCTTTTACCTTTGAGATTTTTAACAATACAGGGAGATAGTATTGCATGACCTTGCTTTTGGCAGTGAGTATGAACTGAAGGCAGGCAGCAATGTTTTCATTTGTTCTCAGCTCAACTTCTTCCTTCCCAGACCTCTTTTTCCTATTTGTCCTTGTAATTGGAGATAAGATGGACACACCCAGTTATGTAGCATCAGAAATGTAATCTAGACATCTCTTCCATGAAGCACATTTCTAATGTGCCCTTCAAACAAGTCAGATACCTACAGTCTATTTTCTGTGAGCTGCTTGGAAAAAATCTGAGCTGCAGCTATTGAGGGATACATGTCTGAGGGACACCTGGAGGTGTCTGATGTTCTCACAAAAACAGCACAATACTTCACAGAAAAGCAGCTTTGCTCAAGGACAGCTTTATCCCCTTCCTAAAAGGAGATCAAACTCTTCATAGGAGGGCAGGCAGGGGCCACTAGGGACTTTGATAAGGTGATGAAAGCCTCTAAGTGTTTCATGTTTTGAGCAGAACAGGAGTTCAGGCTGTGCAGATCATCAGAAGAGATTTTAAAATACCCTCTCATGCTGTCTGTGAACAATGGAGGACTAGGTGAAAGATCAGGTTTGCTTTCTGTCTTTGTGCCCAATCCAGGCCATTTTGTTACTGAACAAAAGCCCTGCTTGCTGTGTGATGAGAGCTAAGCAAGTTCAGATTCCCAAAGCTGGATCTTTTATTCAGAACATCACTGAGGTCCTGCCTTCTGTTCCAGATCGAGAAACTTGTAGAGCCATGGTCTTGGCTGAAATTCTTGGCTGAGAGGAAGCCAGACTGGGGGTGAGCAATTACATGCTGGTGATAAGCAAGAAATTTTGACAATTGTGATTTTGAAGTGCTCCAAGTATAAGGCAATTCTTATTTCCAGGACTTGTCCCTATACTCAAGATCTCCCTCTCAGGAGGTTTCATGGCTGCCTACAAGCACATCTGTTATTTAGCAAGGCTAAGGCTGAGGAAATGGGGAGCCTGGAGGAGGGTCAAGGGAAGTATCCAAACCAAAAAAAGGTATTTGGGCAGTGCCATTGCTTTGAGACAGATGAAGTTGCATGTAGCTGCTCCTAACAGATGGGTTGAGAACTTGAGGCTTTATTAAAAACCCAAAGGTGTAGATTCTGAAGCCTGCAAATATACAGTGAGTTGTTCAGATAAGTGATCGCTCAGAAAATTCTGGTTGTGATGGTTCTGTGAGTTCTTGGAAACGCACAAGTTATGCAAATACTACTGCATTTGATTGAAATTGTGACTGTGTTCCTTAGGTTCCCCTCTGCACAAGTCTCTAGGGTGTCTGAATCCTTTAAGTGGTGAAAATGAGATGTAATGCTCTGGAATGCCCTGGCTGAGTGGTCAGTGAAATCCTGTGTTGTGAGGCCCAGTAATGCTGGGTTATCCAGATTAGACACTGCATCTGATTATCCTGCTGATAATCCTGCCCTCAGTAATTTAATCGGGATGGGGATTTCAAGGCCAGGATCAGGCAGAAATAATGGGTGATTGCCCCCTTGTACATCTCTAGCAGTTGGAACTCCTTGTTTGTGGCAATATCTGTAATGCATTTAAATAAAGGAATGCGTGTGGTTGTGCTCTGTTGTCACTGGTATTGCAATGGGAGTCTCTGGTGTTTCTCACAGTTTGTGAAGTTGGTTATCAAGTAGTTTGGGGGCTACAGAGATTCCTGCACTTGCTTTCTTTTAATTCTCACGAAGTGCATGTGTGAGGGAGCTGTTATGTGATGCCAGCTTTGAACGATTTGGGATGGTAAAGAGAATGACCCAGTCCAGTAAGAGGAACAGATGCTTTCAGCTGAGGCAGGACTCCTTGCCTACTCCTACAGGAGCGCTGGGTGAAGTGATCCATGTCCTGATCCCATCTCTGGCAAGGGCTCTCCCACTGTGGGTTGGGAAAGAAGCTGCCTGGGCATGTGTTGGTAGTAGTGCCTAAAAGGGGTGCTGTGTGCTTATAACTGAATTTGGGCCAAAAGGAAGGGGTTTAGTTCCTGACACCTGGAGCACCAGGTCCTACAGAGGAACTGGCACACAGTTTATTTATCTCCCCAAACCAGAAATGAATTACTGTGAGAGCCACCTAAACATGTGCATATGGGAATAAGAACTGCTAAATGAAAAATAAAGAGGCAACTTTTTTTCATGTACGAAATGAACCTGGCTTCAGTAGCTAAGCAGAGTGTTACTCAGGGATAATTGCACCTTAGCATTTGAGATAATGGGTGTGCTTGGAGCAGCTCCATGCACAACCGAGTGCCACAATCTACACCGGGCTTTTACCGCGGTGCCTATATGCGATTTATCGAAAGGCGTTTGCGAAATGCCAATATCCATTTACACTACTCGGAGAGGTATCAAGCCTGTATCGTCCTGCGCAGCCCCGCGGCATCTCGAGGGCTGTTGAAGCGAGCCTGATGCTCGCTGGTGCGGAGCGGCCGCCGGCACCGGGAATTCCCCATCCCGCCGGGAGAGGGCGGCGGCGCCCGCGGGCCCGGGGGGAGCGGGGAGGTCCGAGGAGCGGAGCCGGGAGCGGGGCACGGTGGGAGGGATCCTTGGCCCGGAGCGGGGGCCCAGGGAGAGCGGGATGCCCGGCCCGGAGCGGGGGCCCAGGGAGAGCGGGATGCCCGGCCCGGAGCGGGGGCCCAGGGAGAGCGGGATCCCTGGCCTGGAGCGGGATGCCCAGCCCGGAGCGGGGAAGCCGCGGCACCAGGGCGCTGTGCTGTGCCTGGGGACCCTGGAGCGGTGGAAAGAGGACGGAGAGCAGGAGTTGGGGGGGAAAAAAACCCCAAGAGGACAGAATGGGTGCTGCGGGAAGGGGAGGGATAGCAGGTGGCAGCGGGCAGGGAGAGGAGCTTTGCCTTCGTGTGGCAAGCGTGGCTCGTGTCTGTGTGCAGCTGCCGGGATTGCAGCGCTTGGCGCACGTAGGAGGCCCGCACCGGGAGCGGGGGAAAAGCTTGGCTGGAGCTCGCAGCCGGGAATCTGCCTGGGAAGAGCCTGCACGGGCCCGGGAGCTCCAGTTCAGCACCTCTCCTACCGGGGCTGGCACCTCAGTGCAGCTCTGACCCCTGCACTGAGGATGTTATTTTTCTGCTGACGTACTCATGATGTGGGAAATCTTCAAGCTCAAGCATTGTTTCCAGCAAATGCTTTCAGTTTGGAGCCCTTTGACGGTCCTTTCTTGATGCTGACAGGAAAACGTCTTCCTCGGGAAAACAATTCCATTGCTTTTCTGCTTTTCCCACTTGCTGGCTTTTTTTTTCCCTGCTCCCCCCACTTGGCTGCACATCCCATCACTTGGTGTTTCTAGGGCTCTCAGCCTTGACAATGCATCTTCTTGTTTCCTTGCTGTCAGTCCTCTTGTTTGCTGCAGCTGATCTCATCCTGAACCTCTTGTCTTCTCCACTGCAATGTGGCACTTGTTGATTCCCAGTGCTTTTTTGCTCTAACCTGGGCTTCTGCTCCTGTTATTTGGAGGGGCTCAGACTGTATTGCCATGCTGAGTGTGCGAAACTTTTTCAGTTTTGCCACCTTGCTGACTATATAGTTTTCCTTCTCTAGCTTTCTTGTTGGCATGGGATTCAGTCACAACTGGCTTCCTGCCACCTTGAATCAGTCCAAACCTTCCTCCTCTGCCTTCATTTCTTTTTCTGACCAAAATCTCTTCTACATTTAAAAAGAAATGCAAGATGATATGCTCTTCTTTCTTGTCCTTGTCTCTTGGATGTGAGCACCAGCACCTTCTCCCGTCTTCCAGACTCCCTATATCTATTCCTATCCATGCTGTTATTCTTTCCCTTCAGCCCACCCTCTCTTCTGGCAGCTCTTCCTTAAAAAACAAACTTGCTATTCAAACCCCCACATGTTTCTCTAAATACTGCACCTTGACTTGCAAAGTGCCTCCATCAGCCAGCCCTTCTTTCCTCTCATGTCCTTACTCATATCACTTGGGATGTTACTCCTCTGTTCTTCCCTTCTCTCCCTGGACTGTTATCCACAAAGTTCCTTGGAGGATGCTGTTTTTCCCTTTGGCCTTTTCCAATCTAAATTTGTTCAAGTGTCCTATATCACTCTGTCCTTGGGCTCTTTCTCTCCTCCCTTTACATCTAATTTGACTGCTCTAATCCAAGCAGTAAATTGCCTTTGTGGCTGCATTGTCCCCTCTCCTCAATCTGAGAACAAGAGGGGAGAGGAAGATCTGGAAGATCTCTGTGCAGATCCAGGTGTTTGCTTCAATCAGAGCTCTCCAGTGTCCCCTCACCTTCAGTCCATTCCTGCTTTTCCAGTGACAACTGTCATTGCTGTAAGGCCCTCAGTGTGCATGTCACTTAACTTGAATATGGCACTGGATTCTCAGGTCACAGCTATTTTAATGCATGTTTCTCCCACACCACACAGATCTTCACTGGCACCTTTTTCTTTTACTGACACAGTTTTTCCTTCTTGGTGAGAGTGATCCCAGGCTTCTTCTGTCTATGCTGAGTGTTGATTTCAAGGTGATCCCTTCCCTAGCCCAGAAGAAATATCTGGTGGAGTTGGTGTTCTACAAACCTGACCCCTAATGCAGCAAATACTGTAAACGTGCCCAGGGGATTGCTGGGTTTTTTTCCTCACCATTCAGTATCTGTGCAGCTGGTCCTCTGACAAAGAGAGGAATGTCCTCTTAGCACTGTTTGCTGAAGCTGCTGCTTGGGTCTGATATTTAAATTTTAAAGGGTAACTGCTTTGACTAAGAAAGAGGAATATACTTTTTGCTCATCAGTCAGCTAAGAAATGCTGGGCAGAAAAGGCTAATTATGTGCAGTAGAAAAGAAAATTGTGGGAAATGGCAATAGTGATGCTATTTTGACCCTCCTGGAGCCAAAGGAGATCAGCTTTGGGCAGGGGCAGGAGACTGTGCTCCTGGGCACCCTCTTAGCTGACTAAGCTGTTATGGCCAGCTCTGGTCTTCATGGCAGGTATGTGTAGCACTGACAGCTAAAAACCTCTGCTGTTCCAGGGCTTCTGGGCCACAGCAGGGAAAGGGTGGAAGATGGGCAGAGAAACAGGAGCCTTTCTAATCTCACCTGGGTGTTGAGTGCTTTCAGAACTTGGTTCTTGAAAATGCCTCTCAAACCCAGCTTGGACATCTCTCCTTGATGGGAAAATCAGCCTCTCACACTTGACATGTGTTAGGCTCTGTAGAATAAAGGAAGACTCTTCCCAGGAGCGTGTGGCTCTTCCAACTCAGAGCTGCACTTGCTGCAGTCTATTTGAACATCTAACAGGCAGCAGGTTACAAATGCTGCCCCTGAGCTCAGTCTTGCTTCATCATTGCTGAAAGGCCTGCAACAGAGCAGAGATGGGGAACAGCTGTAGAGTGA
This sequence comes from Agelaius tricolor, assembly GCF_023055355.1. Classification (NCBI taxonomy): domain Eukaryota; kingdom Metazoa; phylum Chordata; class Aves; order Passeriformes; family Icteridae; genus Agelaius; species Agelaius tricolor. The sequence goes on from NW_027269272.1 coordinate 14,926,055, forward strand.
ACAAAATTGAAGTAAGTTGCTGGCTACACTGAGTGCAATTCCAGATTCTTTCTTGAGTCTCCGCTATTTTGTACATTTATATTTAACTGTTACTTTGAAAATGCTGCTGCAATCTTCAGAAAGAGAAGAGTTGTACTCACTTGCTGAGCTCCTTCTAAGCAGTCATGCTTTGCAAGGTTTGGGTTAAAGGCATGAGTTTTGGTTGTGCAGAGGGGTGAGGCAGCTGAACTCCCCAGGGAAGAGCTTCACTCCTAAGGACTCTTCTTCCCATTCTTTCAGGTGAGAATGAATTCAGTTAGGATTGCCCTCTGCTTTTGTAATTTTCCCTTCTTCACTTGTCTTTGCCTTTTCAATTGTGCATCTCACTTTTATTTGAATTTCATTTCTCACTATTTGTCATGACACAGGCCAAGAGGAGTTTAAGCTTTGAACTGGTCCAGCCAAAAGGCTGTCAGTGGTGCTGGTATCAAGCAGTGCTTATCTGTCTCTTGTATTTGAACAAACTGAGTTTCAGCCTGAAATATCACAGACATCCAAGTCCCTGAGGCATGGAAAAGCTGCACTATGAATACACTGATGATAATAGTCCTGGCTCTGTGGGTTTTATTGCATTTGTTATTTTCTAACATTCTGGAAAACATAGCATTAAAATGAACAGGGTAAACACAGGCAAATGGAAGATGTTGGAGCTGGACAGGAGATGACTCTGTGCTCAAGGCTCTGCTGTCCCCTACATCAGGGTCACTGGAGCAGTCTGACACATGCTTAGGGTTTTGGGGGTTGTCAGTTGGCATTGAACAGCCATCTTAGGGGCTATCTCAGGACTGTGGTGTCTGAGGGCAGAGATCCATGTTCTAGAAATGGCTCTTATGGGGTAGGAATAGGGCAAAGAAATTGCTTTCTGGGCCTTGGCAGAGGTCAGCTTGCTGTGATTTCTTGAAATAGCAGATAAAGATTGTGAATGCTACTCAGCTGATGGCTGTAAAATAGTAATGAGCTAATAAATTTTTTTTTTAATTGTAGGAAATATATGTAGGCAAATAGGATTTTAAGGTGAATAGTCTATTGTCTGCAAGCATTCAAGCACCTGGCTCTTAGCAGGGCTGAGCTGACAGCAGGGAGCTCTTTCCTGCCTCTGCCCTGTAAAGTTTTTTTATCCTGCATAAATTCCAAATGCAGGTAATTACCTTTTCCAATCATGTCAAAAAGGGACTAGAGCTTAAAGAGCTCCATTCAGCAGCTAATTTTCATGTTTTATCTACTTACATGAAATTCTTAAGCTTTTATAATGGTATAATAACCTAACTTCAGACACCTTCCTCCCTGTCCCCAACTGGTGAGGATCTGACAAAGTTATTTACTATACTGAGTAACCAGAAACCTGCAGTGGGGCTGAGAGTTAGCCCTGAAAGCACAAAGCATTTTGCTGCAAGGACTGAGAACAGCACCCACCTTCTACAGGTTTTGGTGAGCTTGGGGTGCTCAATATCTCACAGAAAACTAAAACTGGGAGTTGAGCTGTCTACCATTAAAATCAACACCAATACTCTTGTTAGTGTAAGTGGGTGTATACAGATGTTTATGAAAAATAGTAGCAGAAGAAAGCTGGTGCTCAGAAGGACCTTCCTGTGCCAATAACAGGATGGTTCCCCCATCTAGGATTGTCTTCCATAGTAATTTTTGATTTCGTTGCAAGTAATTGCAAAACCTCTCCCTTGTTTTGGTACTTTTGGGACATTAGTGTTTTTCCCTTTTTAATAAAATACTGACTAATTAATCTCAACAACATTTAATCAATAATTTTATGTAATTAAACTGTGAGCTGGCTCGAAGGTTGTGGCTTACTTTGGTCTTTATTTCACACATCAGCTCCTAATGCACTTCTTCTGCTTCTAGCAACTACTTGGGTGATGTAAGGAGGTGATGATGTAGTAATCATTTGTGTTTTGTTCATAATCAGAACTTATGTACATCATTCTCAGGGTGATGGATTAAAGTTTGTAAAAATGATTTTGTATTTTACTCTACCTATATTATTAAAAACTTAGGGTCTCTGTTTACTCCTCTTTCCCTCCCCACTGTGTTCTTTGCTTTCTCAGTAGTGTTAGAGGTCCTTCCTGCTGCTGCTGTGTCATGGCCTAGTTTCTTGGAACCTGCTGCTCTGGCTTGTGCTTATCTGAGCACAGCTCACGGCACGTGGACATCTTCTGAGCATGGTGTGGTACAGAGCTGCTGTCTTTTTCTGTCCTTAAGGAATCTGCTCTGCTGGCTGATGATGGTACCGAGCTAACAATGCCCATTGGTAGCTTTGGATAGATGCTTCAGAGGTCAAAAAAGGACTTTCAGAAGCACTTAGCTGATTCTTGCTTGCCATTGCAGCTGGCTTTGAGGTCAGACCCACTCTGAACCTCCAAGTTTGTAGTTACTTCTCCCTCTTGGCCAGAGCTCAGGGTAGTTCCTTTTTCATTGAGCTGTTCATTGCCTTTAAGAAACACGGTATTTAAACCTGGTGTAGGACAAATGCTATCCTGTTGCCTGCAGTGAGAGCAGCTCTGTCTCTGGCTGGGAACTCTTATTGGGTGCTGAAGTTGGCTTCTGGGCAATTTGGGAACAGGCTGAAACATTGGTACCTCAATCTGCTCTTTCTTGAAATGAAGGCAAAGCTGACTTGTGGCTGCTTTTGTGCAGAGCTTGCTATAGAAGCCAGTAGGTCACCTGGCCCTTGAGACTGTGCCTTTTTGCCTTTGTTTCTATTTTGGATGGTCATCACCAGAAACTGGCACTGGGCAGGTGATATCCCAGCACTGGCAATCTGCTCCCTCCTGGCACTTCCAGCCCCATGCAGAAGTAGCCCATGTATGCATGGCAGCATGTGTGGTTATCTGCACAGCCCTGCAGGCTGGCTGGTGTCTCTGCCCCTGGGAATGGAGGTTCCCTCTTAGAGAAGGAGGCTCTGTGCCAGGGCAGCAGATGGGCAGGAGCAGCAGCAGCTGGGACACCATGCATGATCATCATGTGGACTTACAATCTGCACCAATGCCAAAATGGCCACTTGTCTTTATCCTGTCTGTGGTCAGGGCTGTTTCTAAGCCATCAGTTTATGGAAAGGTGCAAGGGCAGGCAGTGGGCATCCACCATCAAGGTATGGAGCAGCAGGCTTCTCAAGTGCTGAAGGCCCAGGAAACATTTCTATTTTTGTCTGGAGCAGCCAAGCTGAGCCCTTGCTGTTCCCTCTCACAGGGAACAGGCTGAGCTCTTTGTGAACCTTGCCTCCAGCAGTAGGACCTTACATGCTGTCCTGCCACCTCTGGGAAGAGGGGGCAGCTCTCTGCTCTTCAGAGTGGGTCAGTCTGGTGGAGAGGGCAGGTCTTCAGTAGCACAGGCTGAGAAAAAGCCCAGCTGATCAAACAAGAGGGCAAGTGGCCATGAAGAAACCCTGTGTTTGCAGCCCCACAAAAACCACTCAGGACTAAGATCAAGAGGGAGGAACTCTGCCTTTCCCAAATTGCCATCTCCTTGCCATGACAGGGGCCAAGGTTACGCTGAGGCATTTTGGGAGAGCAGGGTCTGCACAAGGTGGCTTGTGCTTGGACTGAGCCACTTTGTTGATTGCGATTCCAGGTTACTCCCAAAGCTTGAGCATGTGAAGGAAGCAGCCCTGGCAGGCCTGTGGGCTCAGGACAGCAGAGCAGTGCTTCAAAGGGGGCTCTTCCATCTTGGCTGAAGGGTGTGAGTAGGAAGGATTCCAGGCTCAGCACAACTGCACCTCCTGAGTGCTGCAATGTTTTCTCCTGCTGTGGTTTGGGGAAGAACTTGATGCACTACTGAGATGCCATTAATGTGTGTGGTGTTATTTGATGCTTGATACTTGCAAAGCCAGAGTAGGCTCAGACTTTCCTGAGGGACTAAAGGAGAAACAGTGATCTAACTTGAGCTGGTCCAGCTTGCTTGAAACTTTAATGCAGGAAGTACTTTAATGTAGAATGGAGCACAGGCAATATTGTATTTCTCTCTACTGATAAGTAATTTGAAAGATGACCTGTAAATAGCAGGGGAGGGAAAATATTCACTGGATTTATTCCCTTGAATTTGCTTCTTTGCATTGAGGAGAGAAGCCTCGAAGGAGCAAAGGGAGAGACTTCTCTCTTCAAGCTGGCTTTTTAAGAATGTGAATCTTAAGGCCTTGTGATGGTTTCATGATTTGGAAGTGAAATTGTCATGTCCCAGATGTGACCCAGAAACCTCTGATAAACTGTGATTGAAAATTGAACGTGTGGATTAATGGGTTTGGATGCTCTGCTTGATCTATGCTTCTACCCTCTGTTACCTCAAAGGAAGAAATACTTCACATCTCAAAAACAAAACGTTAATTTCGCCTTGCTCTGCAAAAGTGAAACCTCTGAACAGCTAATTAATGTCTCCCTCCTTTGACAGGACCTCCACAAAAACCCCAAACCTCAACCTACCTTCGCCAGTGGGGAGCATATTATGGCTGATCCTGTCAGGACACTGGAAAAATATACATTTCCTCTATTTGGGAAACTTGGTCTCCATGTATTCTGCTGACAAGCAGTGGGGCTCAGCTTGATGCCTTCAGCTAGGAACTGTTGCCCAGCTTTCTCAGTGAAGCTGAGTTATTGATGGCTGTTAGCTTTCCAGGGAGTGCACAGCCTTGAAATGAGGCTCTTGGTTCATTGGTCCAGTGCCTGCTATTACAAATGGTGCCTCAGATTGTGCTCTTGGTAAACAGCCTGGCTGTACCTTAAAAGTTAGGGTATTTCTTTGCCTTCTCTTCCGTCTGTTGAAAGTTGTTCTTGAACTTGGATGCCAGGAACTTTAATGTCCTTTGAGATTTTGCCTGATGTTTACTTTGTGGGAGTTGATTATTTGAATCCAAGAGTTATAAAAAACTGGCTGAGGAGTTGTGGAGCACTCTCGTGTATAATCTGATTGTATTTTGAAATGTTAGTGAGGACTAATAGACCTTGAATGAGTCATTGTTTCATTGCTTTTCAGAAAAAGCACACAGATTGACCCTGGAAGTGTAGTTGAGTCAGTTTTGCATTGATGGTGGGTAAAGATATAGCAACAGGGAAATAGGATCCCACATCAGTCAAAGAAAGAATTGATGATTTGACTAGAAGGTCAAAGTAAATGTCTGTTGCATCTTCAGTTTCTAAGTCTGTTTCATCAGTTCTCTATAGCACAGTTTGACTCACAGCTTGCCTACAGTACCTGACTATTCAGTTCTGAAATTAAAAAAACCCTAGTGTCATTCATCACAATAGTGTAGGACCTAATAAATGGAGAGGAGCCAGTTAAAATGTGAATTTTATGTGCTGGGTCTTCATCCTGGGCTGTTTCTAACTTAAGTTCCCTGGCACCTTGTGGGGTGGCAGCTGAGATTGGAGCAGGTGCTGCTCTGACCTGCCTGGGCTGTGTGCTAAGGGGGAATGATGTGTGCAGTGTTCACCTCCAAAACCAAATTCAGGGTTTGGCTTTGGGATGTGAATGCCCCTAGGTAGTGTCTGCAGGATGGTTTGCAGTAGCTCAGGATGAGAGACCATGTAATTACTGAGTGTTTTGCTAGTCCTAGGTAAGAAGGGAAGATATGGACAACAGGATATATACAGTGGTATAAGTAAAAGAGAGGAGTTAATGTTCCTGTATTTAGAAACTTACATCGTGCTGGAGCCATCTATCCTCTATTTGTGTAGCTCCCAGGATGCCATGAGCTGCTTTTTCAGTAGCACAAATCATAAACACAGAACTGGGTTTTACCATCCCCATTGCGCAAAAGTTAAAAATCTGAAAAAAAACTTAAGAGGTAATTCCAGTGTGGAGAAACTTTCTAACAGGGATGAACTCTTTGTTCTCCAAAAAAAAAAAAAGTGACTTGATCCTGGTATGAATGTTTTATCAACTTATTAGCAGGTGACTGCTTATTTTATTAATGAGTTGGAGGATGAGTGAAATCCAGGAGTGAAATCCAGTGGCTGGATGCAAAGGTGGAAAAGCATAAACTAGCCAAGAGGTGGATGTTTTATGAATCAGCATAATTAATCTTGAAACAACACATCCAGGGAAGGCCTGAACCTGAGACCGGGCGTCTCCTGAGAGCTCCTCTCCGAGTCTGCAGGTGTGCGGGCTCAGCCTGGTGCAGGATCAGGGAGGCTGGGGCCGAGCGGAGCGCTCTCCCTGACCCGCCCGGCGTGGGTGTTGTGGTCTGGGGGTTTGCGGGGCACACCTGCGGGACCGGCCGCGCTCCTGCAGCGCGGTGCCCGGCCCGGGGGCTCCGCCGGCGCTGTCCGCGGCCGCGCTGAGCACCCGAGCGCTGCCGCTCTCCGTGCGCGGCCGGGGCCGGAGCCGGAGCCGCGCAGGGTGCGCGGCGCGGATCCCGCAGCCGGGCCCGGCGGTGCCGCGGTGCGGGGGCGGGGCGCGGGCGGGGCGCGCATGCGGGAGGTGCCAGGCAGCGCGGCGGGCCGGGAGCCACTCGCCCCCGCAGCACCGCTCGGCCAGGGACAGCTCCCGCCAGGTAACGCGCGCTCCCCCCGCGCCCAGCCCCGCTCCCCGCGCCGCGGGGCCGGGGGGGCCCGGCCGCTCACGCCGTCCCCCCCGCCGCTTGCTTGCTTGCTTGCAGCTCCGGGGCTGTGACAGCGCCGTCCCCACCGCGGAGCGAGGCAGCGGCGGCCGGCTCTGCCCGCCGGGCTCTCGGCTGAGGAGGGTGCGCGTCTTCCCGCAACTTGCCGGCGCTCGCAAGGCTCCGCGATGGAAGGGAAAGGTGGGTCGGGCGCGGGGGGGCGGCGGCGGAAGGACCGCAGTGGCCGGGCTGGTGCGGGGCCGGGCGGCCGAGGCTGCCGCTGTGCTGGGGACATTGCAGCACCCGCGGGGAGCGGGCGGCAGGCGCGTCCCTGCCGATCCCGCGGGCTGCTCGGCCCGCTGCCCACGGAGTGAGGGGAGAGGCGGCTGGTTTTGTAAATTTATTTTCCTTTAGGGCGAGACAGATGTTAGTTAGTGATTTGTTTTCTTAATGCTAAGGATTTGCATAATAAATATGAGGTCTGTCCCATGATTTTTAGCCAGTCAGCAACGGGGAGGTTTTTAACAGATGAAAAGCGTTTTATGATTAGAATGGGTTTGAAAAAAAGAAATCTCATTTTTCTTTTTTTCTGAAATGAGATCGGGCTATAGAGCTCTGCCCTCGTTACACTGCATATTTAATACATCAGAACATCTGGATAGATTGGAAGAAATGCAATGAGTATTGTGCTATTGAACTGTCCACCCTAGAAAGAGGAGATAATTAAATCTTGCCTGGCTAGCCTGTGTGTTTGCATACGGAGATATCTCATCCACATATATCCCTTCAGGTTGAGCATATGCATTTTGTTTCCGTACATAGCTGTGTGGTCCTGCACACTTATTCACCTATCCACCTCTACAATTGCATTGGAAATCACACATTCAACTGGTACGTGAACTCAAAGCCTGTACGTGTTAATTGCCGAGGAAGTACTGATGGTAAGTCAGTCCATGCAGAGGAAAGGCGAGTTGCCATTCCCACCCAACGTAGCTGCCAGCTCTCCTGTACAACACAAATCTGTGAGCAGTTTAATTGATAGTGATCAGGGCAGTGGGGCAATATGGACTATATTAATTCAAGGAAAATTATGGTAGACTTGTATAACACAATACTACATACCTTCCAGGGAGACGAGCAAGCTATATTTAAACCCCAGGTTTATTTTTGTAACTATCTTGTCAATCAGGGCTATAGTTCTCCTGTGTGGGAATATCTGATTATATGCTGATTAAGGAAGGAAGCTATTTCAATCATAAGGAGGCAGTATGTCCTATAAAGTACAGTTTCTTGTGGGCAGTGATCAATAAACATACCAGGGCTTGGGGAAACACGTAAGTACCTCTTAAGAAGGCGTATCTGCGAAGACTTTACTTAAATTAAAAAGCTCACAGCAGTCATGTTAGCCCTAGAAATATTTTTTGTAGTCTCCATGCTATTTTCACAGTTAACCTGAGATGGCCACCTTTGCCTTTTGAATGTCCTGTTGGTACTTGCCTTGATGGGAAACAAATGGACTGTGACTTTAGGATAACACACTGCGTGCCTTGTCATGCACTACAGGGGCAGGCAAAAGGCTCTCCGTGGAACTTCAGATGGAGCTCGTGTAGCCGGAGGAGTTATGCAGGGAGCAGGAAGGAAACATCTGCAATAAAACAAGGATCCAGGTAGCTGGTGGCAAAAGCACCTCCAGAAGGAGGGTTGCCCAACTCCTATCCTGTGCAAACAGTGACTGTTATGCTGCAGTTGCTGCCTGAATTGGCAGTGAGTGTCTGCTGAGGCAGGTTTTGGGGCTGCTGGTACTGGTGTTTATGGGCTCCACAGCAGTCCATGTTTCTGGGTGCTTGGCTTTGGTGGAAGGGCTAGTGGGAATGAGGCATGCCCAAGAGTCAATACTCATTTTGATGCAAAAAAAATTCAGAGCAGTTTGCTGTTACTAGAGATTTTCCTTCATGGGGTAGAGGAAGGGAACAAATACTCTCTGGGTTTCCTCTATCTGTGTAAAAAGAAGGGCTGTGTAGAGCAACCCAGCAGAAATCAAGGTACCAAAATGGGACAGGTCCAAAGTAGGGTTGACCATAAAGGAAATGCACAAGGAACTTTGGCATCTCAATGAATAAATGAGAAGGCAAAGGAAGTCTTCTCACGGCAGGGCTCCAGTTGTGTTGGCACTGAAGTAGTTTTTGTGACTTGGGTAGTGTTGGAGTGGCACAAGAAGGCCTGTGGTGCACAGGATCACAGAGCAGTTTTGTGTAGGTGTACAGTGAGGCACAATGCAGGACATCTCCCCGGAGGAAAGGTGTGAGCCAGACTAAACTCTTCACATCTTCGGGTTTTGAGTCTAATCCTGGATGGATTTGCAGCTGCATTGCCTGACTATGCACTGGTTTACATTTTGTTTTCATTACTAACCAGGCCTCTGCATTGCCAGTCCTCTGTTAGGAGATTGTTGCTTGCAGATGATGCTTCTCCAAAGTCATCTCTTGCTTTTTAAATGCTTCCTCCTGCAGCCTTTCACCCACCTCTCCAGTCTTCCTCAGTGCAAATCTCAGAACATCTCCAACTCAGTGTTGTGCAGATACTGAGGAAGAGTGTGTGCTATATTAAGCAACATAAAGTCTGTTTAAGAAAACCTGCCGTCTGGTCCCTGAATTCAGCTATCCCTGGTGAATGCTGTGGACATGTCTGCACAGGATTTGCCATCAGTAGAACTTGGTTGTCTGAATATGGCTGGGGCTGGTGCCTTGCAAAGCCTGCAGTCTGCAGTAAAAAATGGGCTAAAGAACCATCTCTGGCACTGCTTAGAGCAGCCATAACTGATTTCACTGGTTGGGCTTACTCATGAGAATGAGGGGAGAAAGACATATCCTAGTTTTTGTGCAGTGGGATGTGGGACTAAGGACTTTACTGTTGGGAATGTAGCAGTAAGAGTACAAGCCAAGAGGGCTCTGTTGAGGTTTGAGGAGGTGGTGCAGCCTGCCTGTGCCATCTTCCAGCAGACAAAGCTGGCTAGAGCCAAACGTCTCTATCTCCTCACCATGCCTAAAAAATAAATAACACTCTATGGAGCTGCAAAGTTACCAACACATCTTGGTGATCTAAAAGTAGCATTTGGCCTCATCTAACTTACAGCTTCTCTGACTCTGTTCTGCACATTCACCGTCTCCAAACCTTTTGCAGAAGTAAGGAGCTTAAAAGTTGTAGCTGTTCCCAAAGCTCATTAGGCAGTGGGGGATGCAGGGCACCGTGGGTGAGAGCTCTGTTTTGCATCTGCTACCTGATCCCTGTTCTCTGAATCTCGCCACTACAGCAGTTCCTGTGGGCTGCAGCAGTAAGCGATACCACACCAGGCATCCCGGGAGCTGGGCTTTGCCAAAGCTAACAATAGTTTATGTGGAGGTTAAAGAATACTTGGTCACTTGCCAGATTCTTCAGTCACAGTTAGAAAGATGCTTAGCAGAGGAAGGAACGTCATGCGGTGATGTTCAGACTCGGAGGCCGGAGAAGAAATCAGCCGAACAAGAGTCAAGCTGCACAGTGTGGAATGGATCCCCGGGCGTCTGGATGGAGTACAGAGGGACTGCAGGCTGGCCTTACTGCAGGGACAGCTCCTGTCCTCTGAAGGTGCAGTATCCCTTTCTGTACTCCTGAAAACTCAGAAATCACATTCTCCCTCACTGCTAGAAAACACAGATTACTACTTTTATCTTGCTGGAGGTGGGGACTGGGGTCCTGATGTGTCAATGTTGTATGGGGGGCAGGGCCAGGCTGCCTGCCTGAACCTTCCTCAGGGGCCCAGCCAGCACTTGGTGCTCTCTGCTATCCCTGGAAGTCAGTGCTGGGCACTGGTGGCTCTGGGGTGGCTGGGCAGGCTGCCTTCAGCACAGGATGCGTGCTGTTAGCTGGGAAATACAGCAGGACTTGTTCTTGTCAGATGGTCTATGGGGACAGCAAAGCAAAGGCATGCTAGCTGAGATGTGGAGATGCTCTTGTCAGTCCCCTGAGCCATGGTCCTGCCCTGCTGGAGAGACATTCTCCATGCAGTAGGTCTGCCCACAGGACTCCCATCCTTGTGCTCAGGGGGCTGTGTGGGAGAAGCCAGGGAACCTGTCCTTGCAGCTTTCTTCTGCTCAGGGTCCCAAAGCAGCAGGGCTTTGAGGAGATGTCTGCGGAGGACATCTCTGCAGTGTGGCTGTCCTAGGCAGATGCTGCCACAGTAGTGCTACCTGAGTCATGTTCTCTTCCCAGTCACAAAGCTGGGAGCAGGATTTTTGCTAATGTAGAAAAGCCACAATGCTGCTGTTCATAGATATGGGATGTTCAGGCCTTTAAGTGGAAGGCCTTAAGCAGTAAGATCCCATTTACTCAGGGCACAGAGTTCCCCTTCCTGGGACTGGCAAACAGGTCTGAACTCTTTGCATTGTGCTGTCTTGTGGATATGAGAATGGGCAGAGTGGTTTGAACCATCTTGTCCCACCAGAGGTGCTCTGAAGCCTCCTTGGCCAGCCCCCAGCATTGTGGGCCTGCTTCCTCTGTGCATGCTATGCTGTAAAGGACAGAATCTTCACCTTGAAGAACTTGTGATCAAAACCCAACAAGAGCCAGTGAATGTTAGGAGTGAAGACAGGCTTTGTGGACAAGGTGAGAGAGGGTGGCAAGTGAGAACATGCAGTTCTGGAGGTTACTGTGCACTGTTCCCACCTCTGTGGCTCTCTTCAACAATCAAAGGAAAGATCTTAAAGATCCAAGACATAGTTCATGTCCTGAAGCTGTCCGAGATGCTTATGTCAAACTGTACCCCATAATACACCTTCCTGACCTGTCCTGTGTTTGTTGGAGGTGAGTCTGCAGCACATACTGTCACGTGTGTTGGAGTAGTGCAGATTGCTTGGGCAAGTCTGGGTCCCACAAGACTCCTTAGGTGCTTGTTTGTAATGCAAACAAAATAGTGGCACAGTTACTTTTGTTACAAAACTGTTTTCTATTTTGGGGAGTGCTTGCATCTCTGTCAAGATGGTCAGAGCTCCTCTGAGCAGTGCATTTTGCACAGAGGAGGCAGCTCCATCCTTTGCAGTGATGTGCTGGGTGAGATCCAGGGCATGCCACTGAGGCCACAGTTCTCAAACTGGCTGCTTGAAGTTTGACACAGGGAAGCATATTTGGGGAGGTAAATAAATGGCCTGATCTTTTTTTGCTCGCTCCCCCATGCCCCAGGCTGTGCATTTCAATGTAGGTACCAGCTTTGTGTATAGCAGGGGAGCACTTTGATTGCCTGACCTTATCACCTTATCCCTGAGGCTGGAGTGGGGTGCTGTGAGAGACTACTTTGGTGCTGTGCTTCAGACTCCACCAAAAGAGGAGGGGAATGTCAGGCACTAAGTTAGCACTGCAGTCTTGCTTTTCTTTAATGCATTTCAGAAAGGGAGAGAAATGTCTTTTCCCATTGCTTTAGAAATCAACAAAAATATGACTGTCCTGGGAGGGCTCAAAGATAAGAGCTTGGGTTGCTGTGTGGCTCTTGCAAAATGAGCCAACCTTGGCTATTTGCTACCACCTAGAAGAGCAGGTAGGAGTCCAATACCTTTATTAACCATCATTTGATAGCTGCTGAAATACTGTGGGTGGGCAACTGCAGCTTCTGAATGAGAAGGGTGATCCAAGCCAATCTGATGCTGAGGGAAGTAGATATGGTACCCCAGGAAGCATCTGAGCTCCAGCAGGCCTCTAACATGCTCAAGCAGGTAACTGGGGGGAAAAGTAAGTGGCCATGCTCATCGTCCTCCATACCAACAAACCCACCATGTTACTAAACAAAGGTGGGAGGAGGACCCTATTAATAGTCAGAAATCTTATAAAAATTGATTCAAGACTTCGTCATCAAGCTCTTATGAAAATAGCCAAATACTTCAACCCTTTTCCACAAGCTACATGGGAACTGTGGATGTTGCTTTTGGACTGAATGAAATGCGAGAGTAATTGAAAGTAATTTTTTTTAATGCATTCAGTTGTTCTGACATACCATTTATACCCAGAGTGGCTGGAGGCATAATCTGTGGATACTTTGAGTAATGACCTGCATACAGCTGTTTCATTCCTAGGTCACATGGGGTCCAGAAATTTTTAAAAAATGTGATTTTTTTTTTTTTTTGGTAAGCTTTTTTTTTTGAGGCTTAGCTTACCAGAAGATTTTCCTTATTTGTTTTATCTTTCCCTCTCTATCTACTCAGCTATTCAAATCTTGTCTGAATTGCACTCATTTTTAATGTGCCATAAAACTTGATATGCAAGAGCTAGTTATTTAGGGAGAATTGCAGAAACTATTTTAGTCTGTGTGTTTTGACCTATAAATGAGGTAACATTATTAATTTTTACATGCAAATCATGGTGTTTATTAGCATGGTAAAAGGCAATTTGACAATGAAAAATATTCCTGATGGGTATAGTAATTAATGCTTTCACTCAAATTGTAAAGACTTTAATAATGCTGTTATGCTTAAAATGATTGAAGAAAAAGTTGACTATTTTCCTGTCAGTGATACAAGGATGTTTCCTTTTAATATAACTCCTGTATCCCTGCCTTTTCAAAGAGTTCTTTATAGTCAATAAGACTACAAATCACCAGGCTAATTCATTGAGTTTCTTCTCTCAGGTCTTGGGTTTGGATGAACCTTATGATTCGATACTTCTGTGGGGACGCACATTGAAAGCTCTGGCTTTTCTCTTCAGATTGAATTAAGCCATTTCTGGTGTCGTCATGTTTCAGTAGGGATCTTGTGGCTGGGGATGATGGCTGCTCCGTGGAGCGATCCTGCGGCGTGCGCGGCCGAGGGAGGCTGTGTGTGCATCAGGATGTGCACTTGGAGAGGAGAACTAAGGCGTTTCTGCTTGCTATTTTTAATAGCATGTGCAAAGCAAGAAATCAGGGAAGCATGGAACAGCATTTCTAATTTGGAAAGCTGTGGTTTTTTTTTCCTTGAGCTGTGCTTCTTCCTTCTGTGTTTCATCCCCCCCACTGGAGGCTGGCTTAAGGCTGGCTTTATCTGCCATCAGCCTTCAATAGGTAAGGTTAATTTGCTGAATGTAGCTACTTGGATTTTCTTCATAAATCCTCCAGAAGTGCTGAATTTCTTATTGGTATAATGAGGGAAAGTTGCTTTCCTTCTCAGTCACTGGGAATGTATTATTAATGCAAAACCACTTTCCGGGCATTTAATGCTATTTCCAAAAGAGGCTGACAAGCAGGAAGGCCTCTTCATGTTGACTGGAGGCCCATCTGGTCACTGAGAGTTGTATGCAATGCTTACTCCAATGCAAAGTGCTATCATTGGTTATTTTTCTCTCCAAGTCCAGGCAGACAAGTTTATTGGTAGGATGGGTGTGCTTGAGTGTTGTGATACCACTATGCAAGCAGCTGTGGAACTGGAGACCCTGAAGGATCTTCAGTTGATGTTGATCTCTAACAAGACCCAACTGAGGAGCTTGAACTCTCTGGTTCCAGATTCTGGACCTCACCTCTTCCTGCTCTTACTGGCACTCTGGTCTCTACTTCTTCTCATTCTGTGTTTATCATTACTTTGGCCATTGAGGAGCAGGATCCAGATGTGGTGGTTGTTTGGCTGTTGATTTTTTTGGGGTGGAGTGGAATTACAGGGGTCTGTACAGTTTGAAAGATCAAACCTGTATGAAATTGAGCAGAGTGAAATAAAGTTCTTCTTTGAAGGACAGCCCTCAGAGCTTCATCCTTTATTGATGTGCAGTCCTGAATATATATTTTGGGGGAGCACTTCAGTGAGTATGAAATTTGTTATGGATATTTTGCAGCGGTGGCTTTAGAAAGATAAGAAACAAACACCAGTGTATTCCACATATCCAGAATTATTGTTTCATCATAGATATTATTTTAAGATTCACTTTAGTTTTCTGAATTTTTTCAAGGAGAACACATAGAGTATGAATTAATTCTCTGCTTGAGAATCTTTGCACACACTGTGCTTGCTATGACACGGAAATGTTCATTTCTCTGCCCCTTTAGAATGGCTCTGAAGTCAGTCTTATACATGCTAGTGGCTCTACCATACTGTAAGTGACAGAGGAACAGCAGTAATGCCAAAATGAGGAAAAATGTAGAATCCAGCACCTTCCAGTAAATGGAGGGGAAAAAAAAGTTAATTATACATGAAGGGAGACTTGGATTTCCTAATTTGATACTAACAAGCCATTGCAGCATAACTGGGTTGACAGTAGAATAAGCTTCCTCAGCAAGACCTGCTTTTTATATTTCCAGCTTATTTGATCTCTTTGAAGGCTGAATCTGAGCTTTTGAGATATTTTCTGGCCTTGAATTCACATTCCCTTTTAGTATTGACCAGCGCTCCTGTTATTCTGAGACTGCCAGTTAACCGGTGCCATACATTATCAAATAATTGCATTGACAAAGTCATCTGTTAATTTTTAAACTTGTTATTCCTATCAGTGTGCCCCAGTGGAGAAATATCATACTGCAAATTATAACCATTTTGTTGCAATATGAGAAGTGCTGGGGGAATCAGCAGAGAAGTTTAAAAATTACTGTCCCGTGTCTCCTCTTCCAGTCAAGATTTTAAATGAAGTACTGTTCTTGATTTGCAGTGGTGAGGTAAAGGCCTCATTTGATCAGTAGGCAAAGGCCAGGTCTCTAATGCCTTACTGAACTGAAAACAAAGGAAATAATACTGATGATATGGTGTGAGACCTATTTAACTGCCTTTAGACCTCAGCTATTAACTATTGAAGAAGTAGTAAAGGCTTGAAGAAGTCATTTTGTATTGGTTCAAGGGGATAGTAAACTAACAAACATTTGTGGCTTATTTACCTTTTACTTTCTTCCAGCCACTTTGAAGGCAATTTACTTTATTGGTACAAATTATATAGCCTTGATGCATTTGTGTTAGCAGCTGCTATTAAAATTGCTATGTGGTATCACAGAAGGGGTATTGAGGACAGCTAAAGGTGATACAAAACTTTATCATCAGAAGGATGAAAAGACACTTTATTATTAGAAATCTACAGTTCTTATAGAAACAATGGTCAACCTAAGACCTGATTGGCCTTTAGGAATCTTCTCTTACACTTTTGGTGAACTCTGAATGGTACACTCTGGAGAACCATATCTATAAACAGTGGTTACAGAAAGAGATATAATTGTTTGAATTCTTTTCTCTAAGCTTCTCTACACAGCTTCCCAGGATTTTCCTGGGAGAACCATGTCTCTCCCTGTTCAGAGGATATGTCATTACTACAATGTGGTATCTTCAACAGTCAGATTATCCACCCCATCTTAAAAATGGCTATGAATTACACTTACAACAAGTGGCTCTGTGCTGAGACATGGCTCTGCCATTGCTACTAAACATAGTGCTGGATATCTAGATTTACCTGTCAGTTTTATTTGCATGATTCATCTCTCAGTAACATGCATTGCAGGCTCTCAGACCTAAATGGTGCTTTTAGTGCATTCCCCTCTCAAAAAATATCAACACCCAGGAACAGCAAGACTTTGTGGGGTTTTTTGTTTGTTTCTTTAAAAAAGGGAAAATAAAGGCACTAGGGATGAATTTCTCACCTCCTTTGATTAGAAGGTTCCCAGAAATAGTGAGGACAAGCCTGACATACTAAAGCATACAGCCGTGGGCAGTATACAGAGACAAAGAACAGAGCGTGTTTAAAATCTTAATTATTTATAGTAAGAAAATACTGGTTTTGGTTAAATTGTCCCTTCTGTGGCATCACCCTAAGGTTGATGACAGCAGATCTGAGTGCAGAATTTAGCCTCCTTCTCTGCTGTCTGTGAAATGGAGACCAGGGCATTGAGGCTGATGCTGAGCTTTGCATGCAGGGGGATCTTCTAGTGCAAGCAGTGCTCTGTGCTGTGCTAGTCAGCCAAACAGTGGGGATTTTGGGGTGGATGGCCCATGATAGACATACTGCTGTATACATGAAAACACAGGCAGGTCCTTTTTTATTTAAAGATTTTCAGGAGCAGTGAATCCAGAAGAGTCTCACTGAATCTCAGCACTGTTAAAGCTGGCATTGCCACCACTGAAATGCATTTATGCTCATGTGAACTCATGCTCAGCAATCTCAAAGGCAGGGCTGTTACTGTATTCCTGAAGTCAGCTTTATCACCCAGAAGCTGCACGGTGATTTGGTAATCCAAACCAAACAGAGCATGTCCTGACTGTGGCTCCTGCTGATTTTGAAAGTAGCTGTGGTGGGCAGTTGGCTTGGAGAAAATTGGGACCATGTAGGTGGATATCTCCCATCTGAGTCCCTCCCTGGTACCTTCAGGTCAGTTCTGTAAGTTGGCTTTGGCTTGGAGCCTGCCCATGGCACCCAGCAGATGTGCCTGGGCCTCTGTCCTCTCTCCTCACATGTGTTAGGACTTTGTGCTCTGAGGAGTCCCTGCCTTTGGACAGTCCCTCTCCTCAGTGTCTGGGACATCAGCCTTGGGGGGAGTCAGTGTTCTAGCAAAGCCTAAGGCAGGACATTTTGGGCTGTTGTCTGTCTGTCAGGAACACTGAAGTTTAGCATCTACCTCTTCTCCCTTCTGTTTGCAATGAAGCTGCCTAAAAATCAGATCTATTTTGCAGGAAATCCAATTTTCTGAAATTTCTCTGCTGAACTGGATTAGACTCAATAGTTCCCTTACCATCCAGACCAGCCAGGGGCTTCCTGGAATCTGCACTTTCTGATGGATCTTTCCTTAGATTCACAACAGTTTGTCAGCACCTGTGGTAGTATAAACAGCACAAATGACAGTGAACTCATGTTTTGTAAGCTAAACAATTTTACTGTGTGCTGTTTTTGGAAGGAGGTATCACAATAGCCAGTCTTACAGATTTCTGAGGGATTGGGGATTTCATGGGATGCTTTTAAGGCCTTTCCAGGTGGAGGTACATATGGACCATAAAGCTTTATCAGTGTTTTTAGCTTTTGTACTGTTTCCCTAATCAACTTTACACATCTTCTAGCTGTTGAAGTATGGAGCTTAAGTTGTTGGGAAAAATGGTTGTTTCCAGGTTTCAATTTCATCTTCCTTTGTAAAAGAGACACGGTGCTGTTTGCCAGCAAGGAAAGGTACATCATCAGAAAAGCCTGTGTATTCTTCTCTTCAAAAATACTGAATTTCATTTCTAAATAACATGTTAGTTTGAAGTTGTTTTGAAATTTTTTCCTCTGGGGGAAAATATTATTAATTACTGTTATTAATACTATTAACAAACAGTAATGGGTTATTGAAAGCTTTAAAACTAACTTTCTCCTTAGGGTTTCCCAGGACAGTTCAACAGAACTGATCTCTAAATTGCAAGTGTTACAATTGACTCTATCACATGTTTCTGTGCAGAAGGTCCCAGCTGCAAATGTTCTGCCCATTGTTTGCCAATGGTTATTGGCTCAAATGTCATGCAAGGCCATGTGAAATGGTTTAGTTCCATGAAGATGTGACCTCATCTGGATAGATTGTCTTGTAGCTTTACCAAAAAAGCACCATTCAAATCACATTGTGCTGTCTTGGTTTATGAACTATGTGGCTTTCCCCCCATGTCCCAGAATAGCCCCAGCTGGCACTGATGGCTATGGACTCCATACATTTATAGTGGTGCTGCTTGGTCCCAGAAATAGTGACCAAGGTGGCCATCAGCCAATGGCTGCTGAATGCCCTGAGTGTAATGAATTGAAAATCTCATGTACCTCCTTGAGGGGAAAATACAATCAGCTTGTCTCTAATTATGACCCCAGATAATGATGGAGCAATCCAGAAATATCACAGCATGGGCAGTGAACTCGGTGAACTTGCTTTATATTAGACAAACCTGGATGGGTCTGATATTGGATCCTTCTTTTTTGCTGAAAGACATATTGGACTGTCAGTTCTGTTCCTGGAAGGGCTAATTACAGCTACATGAGGCAATAAATCAGCTCCTGCTCCTCTGGAAAAGAAACCCCTTGGCTCTCAGCTCAACCCATGCTGGCAAAAAAGCGTGGGGATGGAGAGCCAGAGTTTTACACAGCTGCGCCAAGTTCAATACACCAGTTTTTAAATCACTTGGGTTCAGCCCCTTATGTCTGTATTCCATAAAGAAAGAATGGCTACAGAACTCTGGTTAGTGGAGTTACTGTGCATGGGGACTGACTTTGGCTCTGGATTTAGGCTGAGGCTGGACAGTATTTGTTGATGTTTGCTCTGGGGTTGAGGTCTTTGTTATCTTATGTAGGAGTAATATCAGGAACCCAATGTGGCTTTAGTGTTAGATCAGTGCTGATCTGAGACCTTGCCTGGGCAGCATTTACAATTTGGGAGTAGCTGGATCCAGCTCTTGATGTTGTGTTGTTGGCTGGAGAGCTCTGAGAGCTTTGGGAAAATCATCTTTACAGTCATAAGGAAGAGGATAGTGCAGAGCAGCAGAACTCTTGGGTTAAATTCTACCTCTGAATTGTTAAAATTGTTGAAATTGCTTTTAAATATTCTGTGCTGCTCAGTGGAATGAAGATTGGTGCATAATGCAGCCCTGAAACCAGGGCACTGACGTTTTGTTTTCTCCTGCTAATCCAAAAGGTTTTGAGCCATTATACCACTAAAGCACATGTTCACCCCCAGCCTAGTGGGGTGATGGTAGCTTCCCTCTGTACCTTTTCCTGAAGTTCATAGCTCACAGCTGTTCTCTGAAACATCTCAGATGAGTTTAAACTGGGGAGATGCATCCCATGCCAGCTGCCATCATGACTAGCAAAGCTGAAGTTTACCAGTTATTTCTTGGATGATGAATCCCAATAGCTTTTCACCACTTCAGCAACAAACAGGGAGCAGTGTTCAGTACCTGTGGGTAAGATCATAGTGCTGGGCCTGGAGGCATTGCAGTAGGGCTGCAGCAGCCTAAATGGTGGTTGAAGATTTAGAAGGAGCTTTTTTAGACAGGGACACAAGGAAACCTTTGTTCTGTTGTTTTTGGTTTTTATTTTTTTTTATTTTTTTTATTTTCCAGGTGATCACTATTGTAACATCTTGTATTCTGTGGGGTTTTTTTCTTAGCTGTTATCAAGGGCTGTATGTTTAGGCAGTCACCTGGCGTGGGTCTCATGGGGTGATGATGTCCCTGCTGTGCCTCAGCCCTAACCTTGTCCCTAGTAAAGATGGTGATGCAGAGGCACTAGGAAAACATGGGGTCTGAGAAGTGTTCCTGTAAGTTTGCTGTGTTCTCTAGGCTGATCTGGGCTCTCACAGAAGGACACCCTTACAGAAACACAGATGAAGGGACAGAAGCAGCAGTCCTCGTAGTTGTCCCATTTCTGTTACAATTGCTAATCACCTGGCATTTCATAACATCTTTTTCTCCTCCTGTACTGTCAGCTCCAATACTTGCTGTACAATCTTGCAGTCATTGGGATGGCAGAAGATTGCAGTCCCATAATTGTGTTGTAGCTGGTTTGCTGTGAGCCTGGCAGATGAAAATTCCCTTGACTGGTAAATGAAGTTAGGAGTGCATGTGACCAAATGCTGAGTGCGTCACGTTTTGTCCTCTTCACGTTTTGTCCTGCATGTGTAATGTTTCCATTAACCAGGACTGAAGGACTTGTTCATTTGTTTGCACCATTTTTCAGGGTACACCAGACTTCTGTGTAAAAGATATTGTTAATATTTTTCCTACTAGAAAGAGCCAATTGATAGGCTCTTCTTGGTGGGACTGAAATCCTTGGGATAAGAGAGAGCTCCTCTTACATAAAACATTTAATACTTTAAAATATCAGGGAATTTTTATAGAGCTATGAAAATGTTATAGATTGTGGATATAATCACTCTTAATTTTAAAATCTACATGTTTTATGAAATTATTATAGTGACCATATTTTAAGTTTTAAATAGTGTAGTTGGTTTGACTTAATAATCTGTAAAGGTTCCATGCACAGTAAATCTAATTTTTCATGCAGAAAAAGATCTTCAAAGACAAATATTTGAAGTAATAGAAAAGTTAGCATAGAGAAATTATGTGGAAGAACATTATTCTTTGGGTAATTGTTTCCTTTCTTTTTCTTACGGCTCTTTGCTGGAGGTAAATACCCAGGGCTCTCTGTGGGTCTGTGTGCTTCTAACAGGTGGCTATTTTTAATCACCTTTCTATGAAGGAAGAGGAAGAAGAGTTATGCTGTTTTAATTTGAGGTGTCTCAGGTACTAGTTGGCTGTTTCTGTGGGTGATGGATGTATTTGGGACTGTTCAGAGAGGTCAGTGAGTCCATCTCACCAAACCCTGATGGGGGCACACCACTCACAGTTACATAAAAGTGTAAAATGGCCATTGAGAGGCCCAAATCAATAAGTACATGTATCAGTGGGTGCTTTTCCTGTATTTGTTTTGTCATGTTCCCTTTGACTTTGGCAGTCACCCCTGTCCTGGCACTCCCCACCTGTGCCTGCAATAGGACTGGCACATCTCAAGTCAGCATCTCAGGCTCTTATGCATCTTATGCTGCTGGTGCTTAAGCAAAGGTACTGTAATGCTCCCTACCTGATACTGTCTGTTTGAATAATGTTGCTATTTTGTCAATACAGGGTAGAACCCTAAGAACCCAGCATCTTTTTCTGAAAATAATCTATTTTGTTCAGTTGCAAAGCCCTGTCAGGAACAAGCAAGGACAGCTCCTTACGGTGGTGGTGCAGCTCACCTTGTAACTCTCCTGGGAGTTAAACAGAAATATTGGCAAAGGCAAGGCCTTTCAGCTCTGGTAGAGACTTGAATATCTTCTGAAATACCTATTTCCTAAAAAGTTCAAATATTTCAATACTAGCAGTTGTCCAGACTAAGAAAAGATGGAATGGGGAATTTGTGGGACTTGAAGCCACTTCATCAGTATGGAATTGCTTTGTTTTGATTCTTCTGTTTAAACCTAGATCAGCATCTCAAGGATGTTCAGGTGACACACGTTCATGTGCAATTTCATGTTTTGTCAAAGGAGCCCAAAACTTCATTCTCATAGGTTTCAATGTTTTTCCTAATGCCACATGGCTTCTGGAGCTGACTCTGGCAGCTGGACTCCGTTCTTCCCTCCTCTCAAATCAGCCTGCCTGGTGAAATGCCAGCCTTTGTGACATACAACACTAAATTGTTGCATAGCTCTTTGCATTTGTGGATATCAGTGCTACAAAAAGGAAAGCAAGAGCTTTATCAGTGTTGCAAAGGAAAATGAGGCACAGAGTAGAGCCACTTACTCAAGGTCACCCTTGAAAGTGTCAGGAAAAGTCTCATTCTAGCACAGTTAGGAGTAAAACACCTTTTCCATGATACTCTGAGCTAGAACATCAGAAAATTCATAGCTCTAATGAACGACAGGGAGACTCCTTATTGCAATGTGAAAGATGTAGCTCTCCAGGGACTTTCCCTTAATAAGAGAATGGGGGTGTGAACCACAAGTTTGAAGCAGTGTGTTAGTAGGGAAAGGCAGCTGAAATTATTAAAAATATTCTTCGCCTATTTTTGGGTTAGTTGAAGAGGGCAGAACATTTTTATTTGGCCCTGTATGATACTTCACTGCAGTCACCCTGATGAGACTGTCTCATTGTTGGAAAATGCAGAGTTGTTCTTGTGTAATTGGAGGGATGGGGGTAGAAATCCAAAAGATAATTCTCAATAGTGGTAATAAAGAAAGTCAGGGGGCTTGTTGAGGTAGAACCTGTGGCCCTGGTTCTTATGCAGATGACCCCTCTGAGTGAGAATATTATTGCCTTCCTTTGGCAGAAAGAAATGGAGCAGCAGTAAGTCAATACAGTCATTATGCTTGCTTTTAGCACATATGATTCCTGGGTTTAGGGATTTTAAGGAAATGTGATGTTTTCTGCTATTTACCCATATGTAAATATCTCAGTGGATATACAGAGATTAAAGGATGTGGTTTTTAGTCTTAAATGAAGGTTCTTGTGGAGTTCAGAGAAAGCTAGATCTCTAGGGTGTTCACTTTTCCTACCTGCCTGCATCCTGAGCATTCCCATAGGACTACTGTGGTCCTTTATAAATTGGAGTTCAGTGCCTGCAAGGGTTTTGTTTTGCCTCCAAGCATCAGGCTCCCTGAAGGAGTAACACAGACTCAGAAGAGGGCTGCTCTGAGGACAGAGCAATGCCTTTGCTCAGGGTGGCAAGCATGGAGGCTGTGCTTTTGGAGGCATGGCCCAGCCTTCAAAGATAAATAGCCTTTGAACTGCAACTTCAAAAACAACTTACCTGCTAGAAAATCAGGGAGTATAGGGAAATGGTTACATAATGCAGATTTAAAGGTGTGTTTTTGCCAAAGATGGGTGTGAACTGCTCAGAGATTGAGAGGTGAGTACACATTCATTAAGATGTGGCTTTCAGTAATAGGGCTTGGATCCTAAGAAATTAGTAGAAATAGAACTATGCAGAAGTATCTATGTGTAGGTGATACTCCTGCCTGTTATGGAAAAGGAGATACCAAATCACAGTGTTTATTTCTGTAGCCTACACATAAGGATACTTTGTGAAAATATAATACAGCTTTGCTGGTCCCCAGTTATTATGAAGTGTAATTTATTTGAAAGCCTGCACTTAATTTAGAAAATAACAGATATATCTGGGCAGATTTAGTTTTTGCTTTTACTCTAAATTGAAACTGTTCACTCTCAGTGGTTCAGTGTCTCATGGTTGATTGCTCTGTATGGAAGATGGATATTTCTCAAAGATCTATGCACAGTGTTCACAACATCAGCTGCTGTCTAATCTCTGCTCAGATAGTATTGAAAAGCAACAAACAAATACTAAGACACTTCTCAAAACCTGAAGGAAAAGGCTCAAGATAAGAACTGCTTTATAGTGTGTGCTTTCTTCAAAAAGCATTGTATCCATAAGAAATGATTTCTTAGATTTGTTTAGATCTGTGCTGCTGGCTAGTTATCTTCAGTGCTTTTACCTGGGTGACAGGCTACTTCTTGTATAAGCCAAAAAAGCCCTGGTTTTGTTAAATTCCACATAGAAACCAGTCAGAAGCTTAGGGCAGACATGGGAGTGTTATTGTAGTACATTCCTGCATGCACTGTAGGTTGTCAGGACCATGGATAGCATGTTAGTTTCAACCCTGGATACTTTCTTCATGATGTTGTCTTAAAAGCAAAGGGTTGAGCTCCAGTGTGAGTGTGGGCAGTGGTCCTTGCTCCATGGGGGCAGCAGAAAAGCAGGTTTATTTTGAGCTACCTGAGTCGGTGCAGAGCTCCTGGGAGCTCCTGCTGCTGCAAAACCAATCATGCAGCTGGTGCAATCTCACTTTTATCCTGGGCTTTTCCTAGCCCAGGGTCTCATGGCACAGAGGTCTGTGCTGGGCTGCCCTGGTGGAGCATTGCCCTGTGGCAGCTCCCCATTGCTCAGGGGAGTGCCTGGTCAGGAGCCCCTGGGCAGAGGGTGGGTGTGCAGGTGGGGCTGGGATGCTGGCCTGATTTTGGAGTTTTTCTCCCTCTTGGCTGTGTCAGAGCTGCATGTAGGGCTGTGCTGGCAGGGTTTGCCTTCTCCCAGATCTGCAGTCCTGGTGGGACAAACCTGCTGCACAGAGCTGTGAGAGAAAAGCTATCAAAAGTGTCAGCTCTGTGACAGGTGCTGTGGGACAGCAGAGCCTGCTTCCACTGCTGCCTTGCCCTGTGCCAGCACTGCTTCTGGAAAGCTGTTTAACCATGTAGACACTGACTTTTTATCTGGCCCTGTGTGAATGACAGAAAAGTGTGCCAGCACTCCAAGTCACTGGGCACCAGCCTTACTGATTAATTTGCCTTTGCACTTCATTCTTGTTTTTGGACAGGAAACACTATGTGTAGTTATTTATAGATTTGCCAGGCCTTTTCTGAAGCTCAACCAACAAGACATTAATGGATGTTTCTGTCATCAAGAAATTCCTTCCTCTGTTGGTTACTTGGGTTTATTGATTTATTTTGATCTATACTTATTAGCATATTACATGGAAGGATTATATTGAAAAGTATCTGATAGATCTAGAGTTTCTTCCCTTTCAGTCTCTGCATAGTTATTTGAGAAAATAGGTGACAACCCAAACCTTCTCTCCTTTGTAGGCCATCAGGGATGCCCATAACAGGGATGCCCAGTGGGATGCAGACACAGACATTTGGTACCCTTATCTGTCCAGGGCAGGATGGTTTCTTCCCAATTCTATCTTTATCAAAGTGTGGGCACAACCAAAGATGGATGTTTGAGAGGGTCCTGCAAATCCCTGACCAAAGCCAAGCTGAGCTGAGGGCTGTAGTCAGTAGAAGGGACATTTCCTTTTGCTGAGCCTCTGCAGCCCCTCAGAGTAGCAGTGCCCTGTGTGTGTGTGTGGCTTTCCTTTCTATCCCTGCCTAAGAGAGGAGAAGGAACCACAGCAGATGCACCTGAGTGTCCCAAGGCATTCCCAGTGAGCTGCTGTTAAAATGCACTTGGTTTGAATAAAGAGAAGAGGGGTCAGGTTTGGTTGCAAGGAGCACAAATTGCTGCAGTTTTATTGCAGGGATTTAGGGTGAGAAGGTCAAGCAGATGAGCACACAAGTCATTGCAGTTAATGGCAGACTGGACAAATTAAAAACCCCCAAGCATTTGATGCTGTGCATCTTGAGCACTGATGAGCTGCTCTTGGGTGTCTTTGGCCAGCAGTTTTACTGGAAAGAACAGCATCAGATCCCTACCCTGAGTTTGAATTGCCCATAAAATTTGTACATCTTGGATCCTCCTTGGGTGCCTCAGAGGAGCTAAATGAATAATGTACAACCTTGAGGAGAGGAGCACTAATTGTTTAGGAATAACCCTTGCTAAGGCAAATATATTTTAAGTGGAGTCTCAAATGTCTGCCTCAGCAAGCAGTTTGCCTAAGACACCCTGATGGGCAGGTGCTGAGCTCCAGCAATTCTTCTGTGTGGTTATCATGAGATTGCTTAGGTCTGCTAAAATATGCAATATGGTGTGGTCAAAGAAATTACAAAATCATTGTTTGTCCTACAGAATATGGATCTGTGAAAGCCTATTTTCCAGCTAGGCACTTTGGAGAAGTTTTAATGTGGATCTAAGCACTGCCTTGGCATTGTATGTGTGTTTGTGTTTTTGCCCCCCACAGAGTCTCATTTGTCAAACAAATTAGTGTCCCACAGGTGACTCTTTAGAAAGTGAAGTCATCCTTGAGTGGTCAATACCAGCCAAATATGCCCTGAAATAGGAAAAAAAAGCCTTCTGTCTTGGATGCTTCTGAGTTGCTTCTCCTCAAGCCTTTTGTGCTCTTCTGGAAAGTCCTAGAGACTAGGATACAGAATTACTGATGATGACAGCTTGTTTCTTGTCAGAAGAAGGGAAAATAATTTTTTAATTGTTTTGTTAATTGCAGATCAGGGTCAAACACTGTGGAAAAGTAATGGGCTTACATTGATCTTATTCCATACTGGATAAGTGTCCCTATTCTAGCATTATTGGCTCTGGTACCCCTGTGCTATGCAATGGAGCAGTGGCCTGGGGGCATGGAACAGGAGTTTGAGGCTGGGAGTGTGTGTGGGCAGTGCCCATTGCTGGGGGAGCACACGGTTCCTGCCCTGGAGGAAGGTCATGAGCTTCAGTCTAGGGTGGCTGCTGCTCAGACAGGCTTTGGCAGCACAGGGTTCACAGGTTTCCAAGGTGTGGGTAGAATTTGATTATCAGGCATAGGTGTTGTTAAGCCTGGGCTGCTCTGATGTCAGGACAGGCAGTTGCTGTAGAGAGAAATATCAGGGGGATGGGGAAAGGTGATCAACTGATTCCCTGGTCTGAACTCCCAAAATAACCCTGAAATCTATTTTATTCCGCTCTGAAAGAATAATTTCCTTGCCTGGGAATTAACATAGCTGTGATGCTATTCTAGCACCATAAATGGGATTGAGAATGTGATGTTCCCTGCCCTGGAGAGTCAGTGCCTCAGAAATTTGCTGGGGCTGTGCAGTTGTCACTTGCACATTGTATCAGCATCCTCAGCCTCATCAGTTTCAGTCTGAAGCAGCATGGGCTTTTGATCATAAACCATTTTACTTTTGGGACAGCATGAAGGCAAGTGTGTTAGGCTTTGCTCAGAGAAGTGGAGGGAGGGGTCTGTGCCTTTCTGTGTGTATTTTTGCAGCATACTGAGCCAAAACCTTCTAATTTAATGGGACAGATTTGCAAATTCACACCTGCAGTTTGCCTTCACAGGGTTTTCATGCACAAGCTTTTTATTCATGCCCCAAGAGCAGCCTGCACCTGCTTCATCTCTCCTGTGAGACCAGCAGCTCAGATCTATTGACAGCTTACTCTCTCTGGTAATAAAGAAATGCCCCATCCTGCAGCATGGACCCCCTTTAGAGGGTGGTAAGGCTCTTCCAGGTGAGCAAGGGCCAGAAACACAGCCCTGCCCATCTGTGCTGCAGATACTGCCCCAGCACAAGTGCAGAGGAACGAGGATGACACTGCTGCTGTCTAAGCCTGCAGATCTCCAGGCTGTCAAGAAAGTTGTTTGGTTGTTTTTTTTGTGCTGGTGCCTGCATGTAAACATCAAGGAGCTGTTCTACACAGCTGCCCAGAAGTCTGGCCTTGTTTCTGCTGCTTCCTAACCAGTGGTTTCATGCATTGCATTTTTCCCTGAGATGAGTAGCTCAGGCTCCCATAACCATGGAAACCTGGTTTGTCTTCCCTAATAGCTTCAGCTGAGCTCAACATCTGTCTGCCTGGGAGAAGGAAGGCTGCAAGCTACAGGTTAGTTGTGCACACCTCTGAGGTTGCTAAAAACCCTGAGCACCTCCAGCAGCACCCTGGTGCACCAGGATGAGGCAACAATGCTGAGATAATGCTTGAGGGGCTTAGAGAAGATGTGCCAGGCAGGAGGGGAAAACAGGGAGTTAAAGAAGGCTCTCCTGAGGCAGGAAGGTGTTAGGAAGCTGCCTAAGAAGATACTGCATTGTGGTTGTCTTGCTCTGTGTGTGTTGGCTTGACATGCTGGGCGTGTGGAGCATTCTGTTGTGACTTTTAAGCTTTAAAAAAGCCATTTTCCATTTTAAGTTGGAAACCCTTTAAACAGCTTGCTTGTAGCAGAGAAGGAAATCTGGGTATAAGCTCGTGAGCATAAAATAAGCTTTGAGATGGGGTAAGTGCCTCTCTGTGGTAACAGCAGGGTTCCATGCAGCTTTTCACTTAGTTATTGGAAGAATTGCTGTTGATAAATGTGTCTCATAGCTCTAACTTGGTGCTGGCAGTGTTGCTGGGCTAGTTAACATGGAGAAAAGTGGGGAGGAGTGTTTTTAAAAAAAGCTTAAAAACTAATTCAAGATGGTTCATTCTGCTGCATTTCTGTATGGATACACATAAATTTCCTATGGGCTGCAATTTAAACTTTGAAGCACAGTTGCAGCCCTGAACTTGAGGCTTCCAGGAGCAGCCCTGATGGTTGCCAGCCTCTCAGAAAAGTCATTGTGGGAGCTGCCAAAGCTCCTTTCCTGATGTGCTGATCCTGTGTCTTTGTTAAATTAGCAGCAGGCCTGGTGCAAGCTTTTGGAAGTGTGTGGAGAAGTTCTGCCCACACCAGGGAGGTGTTTGGTGCAGGGACCTGTGCCAGGATGCTCTGTAAGCTGGAGCCAGAAGCAGAAATAGAATTAACATTGTCCACTGGCAAGTCACAACCTCAGTGTGTCCATCTGTGAAAGGGAGGTCATAATGTGTCACTGTGGATGCCTTAAGGCTCAAGTTAGTGTTTATGAAATGTTCTGAACTTTGGGGTGGTGCCTGCTGCAGAGGGCACTTACAATGGTCCCCAGATGTCTCTGTTGACACAGCACACACATAAAAACACTGGCATCTTCCTAGTGCATAGAACAAAGGTGCTGTAATTACTCTCCAGAAAAAATCAGACACTTCTAAGCCAAACATTTAATATTAATCTGACAGTTATCACCTGCAGGTGTTGTGAAAATAAGAAAGAAAATACCAGGTAATGCCTAGTAAAATTCTGTGTTGAGATTAGTGCCTGAACAATAAAAGCTGTTTGGGAAATTCTTACTATATACATATTCTTTATATATAAATGTATTTTCTTCATATATGCATTTTCTTCATATAGCTGTTGATGTTTTGCATCTAAGCACAGAGCCATCAGACTTTCTCTGTGGACATGACAAGCATAAATGTCTGCTTTCTCCATAGCAGCCTGGCAGGAGGGTTTTCATGGCAGTTGCTGCAGTGTTGGAAGCCTGGGCCGGATCAGGGAGCCAGTTCTCCAAAGTCCCCTCTCAGTGGGGACTCTGGCCAGCACAGCCGTGCAAGATGCAGCCTGGCAATAACAATATGCTTCACAGAAACTGTTCTTGCATTTCTGGCTCCTTGGGTGTTTGGTGAGCAAGGAATCAAATGCTGGTCTCTTGTCTGCTAAATCCAAGTTAAGATCTTGGGAATTATCTTGTGTTTCTGCAGCCATGTATACAGCAACTGCTGCAGGTTATGTTACTGGCAGCTTAAATTGAGTATTTTCTTTTTCTCTGCTGCTTTTTCTTGGTAATAGATGCTTTGCCACTCCTTATTTACACAGAGAGAAATGGTCTGGATACCTGGATAACCCATCTGTTCAGAGTACAAGTCTCTTTCTAACCTGGACCGAGAAACCTTTTCCTCAAGTAAATTTAATCAAGATTGCTTTTTCTAATTAAGCATCAATTAAAATGCATTTATGACCAAAGAACTTCTTCAAGAGCTAGCTGGGAGCACTTTTTTCCCCTTGGAGTCCTGGGAGCCAGCAGTTCCACATGTTGTCTGTGTCAAATGGCAGAAGTGCACCAGAAGTCCACTGAGCTGCTTCAGTACTGTTGGATGGTACCATGAATTGGTCCAGGTGTGCAGTCTTGTCCTCTTGTATTATTAGGGTTTTCTCTGGTAGTACCAAACAGCAGCTCTCTTTGGCCAGTGACTATGGACAAGAACATACACACTCTGCATTTTTATGTTTGTGTCTACACACAAGTACAAAAAATACCTGTGGTTATTAACTACAACAGCAGCTGTTTATCACACTGTGTGCCACTGATAGGAAGTAGTGATGGCAAATGTTGCCTGAACTCTGATAGCAAATTTGCTTATTTAGGGCTACATTGCAAATATTGGGTTGTGGCTTTTTTCTAAGTTGCTTCTAGCATTTATAAAGTTACACAAGTAAATTCAAAGGTAATCTCTCTATCAGCACTTCAGAACTGAGAGTGCAGCTCCAACAACATTCAGTTGATCTAGCATAGACATTGTGGGGGTGTGAGAAATAACCTGACCTGGAAGCAGAAACAAAGTTGGACCTTCTGAGTTATTCTAGAAAAGAACTTCTCTGTCTCTACTTGAGAGCTGGACAATGACTTTGAGTTGGGGCTCAACAATGGAGATGGAAAAATGAATGGAAGTGTATTTATGATGAACAAGTTGGCATCAGGAGCTGGGTTGGTTTTTCTTGTGCACTCATTGATTTGAAGTTGCCAGGGGTGACTTTGGTTTGCTGGGGGTAGTGATAGCTGCTGATTCTGTCTGCTGAATTACATTTTCCTGGTGACCTGTTTCTTGCCAACCCAAGTCTATTTTTGGATCAAATAGTGAATGAATGACTACTGTTTGGACTGTTTGTGGAGCTGAGCACCCAAAATGAATGTTGATGCAGAAGTGACAAATCATCCCGTGGCTGCTGAGAAGAATATCTGATGATGACTGCAGCTGTGGTGCAGCTCCACTTACTGTTTACATTTCTGCATCAGTAAGATGGGTCTACACAGAAATTACAGCCAAGGGTCACGTTCAGCAGGTAGGCAGCTGATCAGGGAAGGGGAAAATGCTGCTGGAAGGGTTTCAGGACATGGTGGTAATAGCCTTGTCTGCTCTGACCCTTGATCAAGTTTTGTCCCTTGCCATGCTTTTGATGTGCAGTCAGGCTTTTTTTATTTACCTGTTAAACTGCAAACGCTTGACAAGCGCTGTCCCTTTTGTGTGTCTGTGTCTGATACCTGGTGCTTTCAGTCCTGGTTCCAGTCATCCCTTCAGGACATTCCTGCTGAAAAGGATCAAGTGGCAGTTCTGGTTCATAAAGAAGCCGAATGTGACCATCTAGGGAAATTTTCCCCCTTTCAGGGAATATGTCTTTAGAGAGCTCAAAAATGGTTTACATGTTTCTGCAGTGTCTAATAACAAGCTCTCTAAAGCTGAGGGAAATCTGGAGGTGGTGGTTGGTCTTATTGATGCATGAAATAGGGGAGCATAGAAAACAGTGGGAAAAACTTCAACACTTTTAACTTCCAGAAGTGCTGCAAGCTCAGGCCTCTTCACCCCTGTAGCCTGAGGCCAGGCAGAGGTGGCTGTGGCTCATTCAAAGCAGCTGGAAGCAGAAGTGGTTTGTAAAGCTCTGCAGGTGGCCCAGCTCCTCCCTGCAGATGTGCAGCCTCCCTTCAGTGCCTCAGAGCTGCAGCACAGCATTACACTGAGGCAGCCTCACAGCCTGGACTCACTGGTCAGGTATTTCTGGCTGTCTTGAGTGACTGACTCCTAAATCTCACTGAGAGCTTCTGGTGTGGTTACAGATTCCAAAGCAGATGTGTCACATCTGGGCCCCAAGCGTGCAGATGGAGCCACATGCAGAGGGGGTAAACTTGGTGCTGTCCACATTGGAGGGTGAGGACTGCAGAGAGCTAAGCAGGCATTAACTTTGTTCAGGAGAAGGTAGTGCTGATCCCAGGATAATGAGATCAAAACACAGCTTTGCTTCAATATGGCCAACCCAGACACACAGTGCTGTGCTTTGTGTGGTGCAGGTTAAACCCAATTACTGCAGCAGCTTCTCTTGGACTCTCAGGCTGGGAAGTGACTATGGCTTGGCTTCTGGTGTGTCATGGTACACCCTGTCAGAGCAGCATGTGTGCAGGAATTACTGTGTCATCATGCTGTGATAAAGGAGCATCTCTGGTTTACCAGGAGCCCTTTAGCTGGATTCAGGATCTAGGTTTTCAAATGATGATGTCATCTTGATTCCAAAAAAAACCAGGGACAGACAGTTTAGCTGGTACAACACACATGGAGGAAAAGCAAGGAGCTTCTCTACTCTTGCTGTTGGCTATCTGCTCCCCCTGGTTTGGAGCTCAGCTGGGCCTGGAGCTGTGCCTTTCCCAGGAGGGAGATGCCACCACTGATGGGCTCCTTGCCACTGGCAGGGGCGTGTGGCTCCTGGCTCTGGCAGCGTGGCAAGGTTGCATGTGCTGAGCAGATGCAAAAAACTGCTTCTCTGAGCAGAGGGAATCAGGGAGGGGACCAAATGGATCTGGGCTGTAATGCCAAGCTTCTAGCTGTTCTCATGTTTGAATTGTGCATAGGTTCCAAATGTAGAGATCCTTTTTGTAAGGAACAAATCTAATGCACCCTGTTTTTAAAAGTATTATGGGTGTCCCCATGGGATTACTTCTGGCATTGCTGCCTTGGGTGTGAAAATGTACATTGGAAAGCTGGCAAGATATGGGCAGGAATTTTTTGGTGGTTGGGAATGTAGTGCCTCTTTGAAGAAATGAAGTTGACGATGCTTTGAAAGGTAACAGATTTGATAAATGATTGCACACTCTTTTAAATGCAATTAGAAGCCATATGAAGAGTCTCAAAGTCTCAATTTAAGGCATCCTCAATCACCAATCATTTTTGGAAAGTAAGTAATGTTTAATTTCTTTAGAAGTGCATACAGAGCTAGAGCTATGTAACTGAATCTGGGAAAGAGTCTGATAAAAATCTCTATCACTCCTTCCCCAAATTCAAAAAAGACAGAAAAGCATCTCTAATTAAAAATTTAAAAGGTTTCTTGGCTGGCTGACTGCTTGTGTGTTCTTTAAAATAATACATTATTTTCATCTTCTTTTCTGAAAGATCTCTCACTGAATGCTCTGAGTACCTCCCTTGCTTTATGCTCCAAGATTCTTGATATAGGAGAGCCAAACCCTCATTTTCTTGTTTGAGAAGGCTTCTGCAGCAGCTGAAGTTAATGAAAGTGAAGATGATGTAAACCTAAACCCATAGAGCTTCCACAGCTGGATAGAAGCTTTGAGTCTGTGAATTCTGAAGTCTGTTTTGACCGTGTGTTTTTAGCTTCTAGTAGTTAACACTGCACAAGGCAAAACAGGCCCTGCCAGCCCTGGATGTGCATGGTTGGTGTGGAGGGCTCTGCTCAGAGCAGCACCCAGAGGTGACAAGCATCCCTTGCAGGGAGGTCCCTCCTGTTCTGTGCAGCCCTGTGGGATGGGATAAGGTGATGCTGACCTGCTTGGGTATTGGGGTTAGTAGCAAGTGGGGTGGGCCCCACACTGCAGCTCTGCCCATCAGTCCCTCATTTAATTGGAGTCATTTCTTCAACTCTGGCTGGGACTAGGAGTTGGTCTTTACTCCAGTATAGAGGGAGGAATGAATTGGCTCCAGCTGATCCAGCACAGTTTTCCTTGTCCATGGAGAGCTGAGGGTTGTGCTGTTTCAGATGACTAAAGGCTCACATGGACTGACTGCAGAAGCCAGAGCTCATGTGAGCATCTAGTGATGATGCTCCAGTTTTGTTTCCAGTTATTTATGTCTGCTCGTGCTTTGGAAACTTCTTTGTGGGTCTCAGCTACTATGGAGCCCTATCAAGGAGACAGGTTTAAATCTAAAAATTCAAGGGCTCTAGAGACCGAAATCAACCTCTAAGGGGAAATGCAGTTTTCCTTAGCTTAAAATAACTTTGTAATGTCCTTTACTCTCCAAGGTCTCTTTCAAGGCTCTGCCTGGGTTTGATTTTTGACTTGTGCGGAGTCAGGCTCCTGTGAGAAAGGAGGGCCAGGAAATTCAGAAAAGGCAGCTGGGGAGGAGAAGGAAGGGGGAAATGCTGATAAGGGTGATGAACAGTTTCACCTTCAGGAGTGATGAACTGTGGGAGAGTTGGCTGCATTGAGGGTCTGGCACAGCTTCAGCACATGCACGTGGGGATGGATCAGCTGAGAGAAATGACTGCATTTATTCAATGAATTTACATGAGGTGCCTGCCTTGCCAGAAAGGGATGGGCTCCCACCCCCTCCAAAACATCAGTGGCTCCATGCAGGAACGAGGAGTGGAGCAGCAGGCTCAGCAGAGGGACAGGGCTGAGAATTTTTCAGGGGAGCCTTTGCTGTGAAGGCTTCTTTATGATGCACCTACATTCAGAAAGGAGTTCAACTGTGGGCTGTGGCTCTTATGAACTGAATTAATAAATAGGTAATTAATAAATGGTTACACACTGCCAGCCTGCTGCTGGTTGTTCTACAGGCTGCTTTTGACTCTAGCCAAGCTCTCTCCCCTTCCTCCCCTAGGCCCTCATTCCTAGAAATCCACCAGCAGATTTTTGTACTTCTGATTTGAGGTATTAGGTTCTGTTCTGTAGTTGTTTCCCTTAAAAACAATGCCTGAATGCTGTTTGTAGGGCAGGACACACTGATTTGTACTTAAATGTAAGGGGCAGAAGAGGAGGAATAGATTTGTACCAAAAGGTTGGAGCTGCAAATGCTTTCATATCATGTGGTGAGAGAATTGGGGCTTAACGTGGGGAGTCCAAGGCCCCTCATGCATCCTTAGGGTTTCTCAGAGTGTAGGACACTGCAGTGCAAGCCCTGAGGATACAAACCTCTGGCACCCAGGAGTCAAAGAGCTTCTTAAGAAAAGTGAAGAGCTTAAATGACCAGAGAGGTGGTGGACTGCCCACCCATGGATGTGTTCAAGATCAGGCTGGATGGGGTTCTGAGTGACCTGGTCTAGAGGAAGGTGTTGCTTGGAACACCTTCCCCTGAACTAGATGATTTTTAAGGTCCCTTACAACACAAGCCCTTCTATAATTCTACTTATTCCTTAGTGCTGCTGGGTTATTAACAAGGTGACTGTTGAATAGGCTGCCCAGGCCTGTGGCTGGGGTGTTTTTATACTAAAGGCTCTCCTCAGTAAAACCTATGGAACCAGCAGCAGCTGGGGTCCTGCAGCTGAGGCTCTGCTCCCTGAGCTTCCAGAGCCAAAGAACATTTGAAAGAACGGCACATCCCCCAGTCCTTCTAAAAACAACCCACAGTAAGCAATGAATATTTAATTTTAAAATGGGATTAAATAAAGATTGGATTCTTCACTTTATGCCTGTTATAGCTGTTACCTTACTGCATGGCTCAGGATGCTGCAGGATGTGACCTGGGCTGAAGGTTCATGGACTCCAGGCTCCATGGGAATGTGCATGTTCTATCCCAAACAGTCACATTTGTGGGAGATGCTGAGGGATGAGGTACTGTGATAAATACCAGCTTGGTGTGGGAATGTTGGCCAGCTTATGGTAGAGCAGAGAAACTTCAATCTTAAAACTTTAATTCCTGATAGATGCCAGAATGACAGAGCCTATCCCTGGTGCACATCACAGTCCCTACCTTGGAGTGATGCTCCTGCTGTAGGGGCCTCAAGGGACACACAGGGCTGCTTGTGTAAAGGCTGTGCTGTAAAATTCCCTGGCTGCTCTGACTCAATTCTTTTTTAGCTAGAAAGCTGACTCTGAGTAGGGGGGGAAAAAAATCATGCCATCATGTTTTTCATGTGTGATTGAAAATCCATGACAGCTTTTACTGTCCTGCATTCAGCCTTACTGACAGGTACCCATACTGGTAATACTGCCAACATCAGCTCTAACTGGTTAAATATCATAAACATACCTTTGTTTGGGCCTCCGTTTGTCTGAATTTTGTATTACCTCTTGTTAGACCAGATTTGTTAAAGGACAGAGCTCTTTGATTGAATTTCTGTTCCTTACGTAGGCACTTGCAAACTGTGATCAGATTGTCCTATTAACCTTCTCCCTTCATTAAGGAGAACAGATGGTGCTTCTGGAGCCTTTCTCTAAGCTGCCCTTTTGGTCCTTTAATCATCCTCTTGGAGGTTCTTTGCACTGGATTCATTTTTTTCAATATTCTTCTTGAATTGCCAGCATTGAAACTTACTATAATTTTGATAGTGCTAATCCCATATGCTGATCTATTTTTTATTTTGAGCATCCCACATCCAAAGTTCTCTGAGCTTCCCTTGAGCAGAGGACCATTCCAGCACAGTGTGCTCAGCTTCCCTAATTGCATGTTGACCATGAAGTTCCTGCCAAAATCAATGGCCTCACAGGAGGCTGCCCCATTGTTTGGGTTGCTCTGTGTGGGTGGCAGTACTGAAGTCTCTGCTGTGTTCTTTGGTGGAGGTTATTTAGCCATGTGCATTTGTTGTTCCCTTCTCAGTTATTTAGCAGTCCTACAATGTTTGCCATCCTCAGGCTTGATAAGTAATGATTTTAAATTCTCTTCCACTCATTTACACCACCACAGAGCCAAGGAGCAGCCTCTGCCAAGTCCTCAATAGGAACATGCATGTACACCTGTGACTCTTCAGTCACCACTGCATGAAATGATTTTCATCCATTAATACATGTGATATTATTTCCTCATCTCAATCAAATCATAGTGTAGCATGAAGCTAAATTCTGTATGGACAGTCCACAATGTCATTTTATTGACTAAAACCATGTTGAAGTGTATTTTATACTTTTTAAAAAAATCTATAACCCTAGGTACTGTGCATTCTGGAGAATTTCCAATTTATACAGATTAATTTTATCACACTCATTTATTGGAGATCATTCTTAGGATTTTCTATTTAATTCTTAAAATACTTGGCACATCAGCGTGTTTTTTCCCAGCTACTGTGACTTCCATGTACCCAACATATTTAAAATTGATATCAATAATAGAGTGTTTCAGGATGTTCTTTTAAAACTGTGGTGCAAGTAATCCAAACCTGCTGAATTTAGGTTCTGTTTAATTAGCTGCACTTTCAGATTCTGCTTAGTTGGTAGTAGAATAAGGAGTGTGGAACTGATGATGTAACACATGCAGGCACCACTTAACTGCTGCCACTCTGCAATGAAAAGCATTAAAAATATCTTATCATTTTTTGACCCCTACCATGTGGAACTGATTGAAACAGCAGTGGAATAATCTTCAATTGCCTAAACTCCACCTATATGGTTCTTAATTTTTCTAGCTAAATTTACCTCTGAGCCTTCCTTTGTTAAACTTACAGTTGCTGGTTTTTGGTCCCTTGTCATCACCTTTCCCTTTCTCCAGGGTGATGTGTGTTTAATCCTGTGCTTCCAAGTGGCTGATTGTTGGACACAGCAGTTTGGAATTAGTGCATTGTCATCTGGGTGGTGGTGATAATGTTTGGAGGGCATTTCGGTGGCAGCCATGTGGGACCTTCAGGTTTTCTATGCTGAAATCCCCTGCAGTATCTCAGGTTTTATTCTCTATCCGTTCTTGATGATTGTTAAAGAACAAGAGTAAAATCTCAGCTTTATCTTTTATCTGAGCTATCATTGACTCAAGGAGAGTTGTTCCATTTCTTCTGTATTTGCCATTCAGAAATACATTAAAGCCATTTATGGCACCGCTGAGGAGTGGAGTTTCAGAAATGAGCAATTCTGGCTTCTCTGGTGTGTTGTAGTCTTCTGCTGCCTTGACAGATGAAACCAATTAATTTTAACCATATGAGAGACAGAGAGGAAACAATTCTGAGGTTTATTTACTTCAATTTTTTTCTCTGGGAATCTATGATTTGCTGATGGTTTCCAGTGAGAAACCCAAAAAAAACCTTTTCCTGTACTAAATTGTACATCAGACTCTAACAGTTGGTGGAGCATCATTGCACAAAGTGGATGTTCTTTCTCTGTGCCCCACAGGGCTCCCTGGTGGAGCACTTGTTAGCTGAGAAAGATAAATATGTTTGAAAAAGAGAGGTGTTACCTTCCAGTAAATTGCTCAGATGTGGCTGTATGCAGTGAAGCACTATTAGGCCCTTGGGATATTTGCCAGCAAGCTTCAGAAGCCCT
This sequence comes from Agelaius tricolor, assembly GCF_023055355.1. Classification (NCBI taxonomy): domain Eukaryota; kingdom Metazoa; phylum Chordata; class Aves; order Passeriformes; family Icteridae; genus Agelaius; species Agelaius tricolor. The sequence goes on from NW_027269272.1 coordinate 14,963,585, forward strand.
GAAATTTTCCTCTTCTCCTAGATCTGGTAGGACAGCAGGCTGTTCTGTTGTCTTGCCATCCTAAGGAACCCTCCATGCAAGGTTTGAAAGCTGTTAGTGCAGACGGCTTGTGGGGATGAAAATTCCTCCCGAGTACATGCATTATGAAAGACCATGCATAGTTAATAGCTGAAGACAGATTTCAGAAGGACAGAATAGTGCATTATTCCCAAAATATATGTAGCTTGAGCTCACCTCTATGCACAAGTCAGTGCAGTGCATAGTGAGAAAATCGGGTAATCCACAGTATCTGAGTGCAAAGCATTGGGACAGGGGAGCAAATGCAAAGCAACTCAGGCATGCTCAGCTTGCTTTCACTGAAAGATGAAATTATTCAAGTTTTTTTGTGTTGGGCTTGAGTTTAGGGCTTCCTCAGCTTGGTGTAAACAGGGTTCCTTGTTTGTCTTGTGCCTCATTTGTCTTATTCTTTAAACAGTGAAGGAATTATTTGATTATTTGTGTGGCACTCAATTAGTGGGATTTTTATAACTAGAATCAGCTGATTTGTAGAAACAAATAAAGAAAATATTTTTAAAAGGCTTCCTTTGTGAAAACCACGTCTAAGCGTTATGGGATGACCTTGATAGCGAAACAACAGACACATCACACAGCTTCTAAGTTAGCCTTTCTGAAATCTCATCCATGCTCTACCTTTGAAGCAGTTCTTATAAGGATTATCTCCTCTACCCTCAGCCTCTATCCTCCATAATTGAAAGTTTATACATCAGCCATGTGATTTCAATAAGGGCTGCTGGCAAATGTGACTTCTTTAATTCTCTCCCTGTGCCACGATGTGATGGGAATGAGGATGGGAGTTGTTACACTTGATAACTGCAAATACTGTTAATGTTGGCAGACAAAACAAGTGTTCAAAATTGTATGGATCTTTTTCCCCCTTTAATTTTGACCCTCCCATCTCAATTGAGATGTGTTGAACTCAGATCTACCAGCTTGATGCTGCAGAAGATTCTTTGTAAGTCAATGTCCCACAGTGGGCAAGTCTGTTAGTTCTATATTGTTGGTATGTTCTGTATTGTTGGCTAGTCTGTATTATAGGTATGCCTGCCTTCTGCACTCTGCTGTAATGTAGCTGTTAGTCACTAAAAGCACACAGAATGAAATATGGCCCTTGTCAATGCTACTACTGAGGTGCACTCGCAAGTCAGAACCCTTGAGAGCAGCTGCAGGTGTTGCCAAGCACACGCTGTACCTGCAAGAGGGAAGATGTCCTTTGGAGAACACAGTCTCAGGTTGTGGGTGGTTAGGAACTGATGCTTTAAATTGTAGTTTTGTGCAGGTGGCAATAACAAACAGCATTTTTTACCCTTTTGCTTCATAGTGCTTTTTCCTGTGCTGTAAGTCTGCTTCATCTGAATGTACCCTACATTTCCAAAGCAGTAGTTGGAGAGGGCACCCTCAATTGTCCAGTTGGCCATGAGCTGGAGATACTGAACCTCTATTAATTAGATCAGTGTGGCAGGATCTTTTCATTCCCTGAATAGTGGCATGCACAGTAGTATGCTGCTGGAAAATTTTCTTTTACCAAAGACACATCTATATGCTTTAAACTTAATGTAGCAAGCCCAAGACTTTAAAGATGCCTCAGAGGTCTCATTTGTTATTGCAGATGGTGCATCTGCTGTGTGATGATTTATGAGAGATGGCTCCTGTCTGCTTTGGAGAAAGTACTCTGTGCCCATAAGCAAGTCTCTCTGACACCCTGTTGGCAGTGGGGTGTGAAGTCATTGCAGGGGAGATGTTATTTGAGTCACCTCAGAAGTGACTTATGGTAAACGATCCAGGTTGCCTTCAAGAGCTGTATTTTTGCTATGCTTAATGTTCAAGGCTTGAGATCAGATTTTTGGGATGTTTCCTGCTGGAGCAGGATGGAGGCTGAGTGTGTTGTACAAGACATGGTCAGGGGCAGGTCAGACACAGTTGACACTGGGATTCTGCCTGTCTTCAGCAGGAAGCTGGAGTGTTTGTTCCTGGGGTTTGGTCTCAAAGCAACTGTGTGCTTGATGTTACAAAGCCACCCAGCACTGAGGCTCAAGGAACTCTTGTTGCCAGAGCAGCTCTTGGCTCTGAAGATGTGGATCCTGTCAGCAGAACAGGTGACTTTGGGGGATGCAGGTTTGCAGTCCCCCAGACAGAGTGGGTGTCTCTGAGCATCACCAGGCTCTTGCTGCAGACCTGTGCTGACTGTGGCCAGAACCTTCCCTCCCACATCATCTCTTCTGTGCTTCTAAATCCTTGATACTACAGGTGACTTTGGAGATGAGATCCTGGCCTGAGATTGTCCTGGGAAATGGCTCAGGAAGGAAATTCCCCTGAGATACCCTGCAAGGGGTGTGATCTCTCCTGTGGTGGTGGTACATCCATCCCAGGGCAGCTGCACTTGTCAAAGGAGGGGTGAATGGGATTAGTGAACACTGAGCTCCCTGAGTGTTATCAAAGCACAGAATCACTGGTTCAGGACACGCTAAAAAGTGTAAAATCATCAGTGAATATAAGATTATGTGGCAATAGCTAATATGTGGTGTGTATAGCTAGATCCCTCTCCCTCTCTCTGCTAATACCCTTTAGAAACAGGATACTGATCTGTGCAGCCCATCTTTGTGCTGAGAATGGAGAAATCTAAACAAACTGGAGCTGTTGGTGACAGTTCACATTTCATGTTAAATTTCAAGTTCCTCATGTGCTAAACATTAAATCAAATACCATGATGCCAACAATGTATTTTTATTTTAAGCATTTTAATATCTCAGCTGTTTCTTTGCTGTTCTCTCTTGTTCAGAAAGACAGTTCTTGGCATAGAAGATAAAATGTATTTGTTTTCACTGTTAATAAACATCCAGTTACATTCATTGACAGGACAATGAATCAGTGCAGCAATATGCCAAGTCTGCTGAGGCCACTTCAGGAATGTGGTGCTGCAGTTCCCTGCAGACCAGGCACGAGGTTCTCATGGGTCTCTTGTTTTCTGCTGTCCACCTCAGAGAAAATTAATTGCAGAACATGGGAACTTTTTCACATGCTGCATATGCTGTGAGCAGAGATGAATGGAAAAGGATTTTGAAAATACCTGAGTCCTCATTTTGGAAAAGGTGGAAAAATGATCTATTCATCCCTGGTGGGATTCTGCCAGTGTGGAGTAAATCACAAGACAGATTTGTTGTCCTTACAGTGTTATCTTTCTGTAACAGCACAAACTTGCTTATTTCGTGGATAGAAAAGGTTTTACAGCTTAGTTATTAAAGAAGTGAGAACCCATCTGGCTGCACTATGAAAGAGATGTGCTAATGTGATTTCAGTGTGAAATGGTCCCAGACACTGTGCTCCTTGAAAAGCTTTTAATGTTTGGAAATAGCTTCTAGTTTTAGAATTTGGGTGGAAGAAGTTATTTGATTTTTTTTTTTCCCCACTTAGCTTTTCCTTTCTTTTTTTTTTCACTTTACATTTGAGCTAGAATGTAGGAAATATTAAACTGTTTTGCTTTAGTTGACAAAGACAAAATTTTCCCTTCTGTTTTGTAATAGATTTTTTTTCTGTTTGTAGTAATTATATTCATTTATTTTTATCTCCAGGCTAAGAATATTTTCCTGTCCTCATCACTGTAGTTGAACATAGGTCTTGGAGTCTGTGTCTTGTGTTTTTCAGCTTTTTCCATGTGAGCAAGCTTTAGCATCAATAGGGCTTTTTTCCACCAAGCTACTTTGATCTACAACACAGGTAATGATATCCAGGGCTCACTCCCTTCTAAACTGGAGCAGCTCTCTTCACAGGAAAGAATCTAAAGAACTACTTGTAGCAAGGAAATAAATTCAGCGTGGAGTTCCATATCTGATTTCAGCGATGAAAACTGTTCTCATAGCTAAAGGGAATGTACTTTGTTCTTAAAAACAATTACTTCAATTATTTTTGCTATGCTGTACTCTACTGATGGCATGTGTGGCCACTGGGACTTACTTAAAATATGTAAATTCTTAATATCAGCTCAGAAAGAAAGCTATCTCAGCTGGAAAAAAAATTAATGTAATGTAAAAAATTAGATTATTTTTTCCATGTGACCTTGCCTCTATTTAGTTATCTCAGCTTTTGATGTTGAATTTACAGATTAATAATTGTAGTTGCTTGAGCAAAGTCAGGGCAGAGAACAATTACAACTGTAAACAAATCCCTCTTCAACTCTGCCTTTTCCTCATTTGGAGTGCAGTGTCTACAGCAGTGCTGTAACTGTGCATACAATTACTCACTTTCCTAATAACTCTGGGAAAATTAATTACTTTTTCAGAACCATTTGTAGCCAAAGGAGGGTTTTCTGCTGCTGGTGCAGCTGAGGGTCTGGGTTTATCCTGCATTGTCACGATGCTACATCACCACGCAGCAGCTCAGAGCCTGGTTAGGGCCACAAAGGGTTTTTCAGGCTGGTTTTGTTAAGTCTGTGCTGAGCTTTACTCAGCCCTTGCTTTACCTGCTCTGTGTCCCTAGTTCAGTGCTTTGAGGCTCACTTGCCTGGCTCTGATTCACCCCCAGGCAGGCTCTTGGTGCTGTGTAGGGCACATCTTGCTGTGCCTGGGCTGCTCCAGCTGTGGTCAGTCACTGCTGCAGGGGCTCAGCTTTGCTTTGGTGCTTCACAGATAAAATTTAGAGCTTGGAGTCAGAGATGCTGCAGTGCCTGTGGCCGTGTCAGAGCTGTAAAGGTCAGGGCCACCTGCCCCCCAGTAGCTGTGGCATGTGACTGCAGGTGTGGCTTCCTTGCAGTGTGCCTTCAGAGCACACTCTGTTCTTGGAAACCAGACCCAAAACTGGCTGTGCCTTCAGGGGTTTGTAGGGGAACAGCCTGTTACAGTTTAACTACCTGAATTTTGGACTTGGAAAGACTCTTAATCATCTCATAAATCTAATCAGTGCTGTAATTTTTGGAAAACTCGGGATTCAGCTTGGAGTTGAAGCCAAGTGTTCTTGGAGAAGTGGAGAAGATCTAAATCTGTTGGAGAAGGTGGATCCTTGAGCTAGGAGTGTGATATAGAACAGACACCTGTCCTCACTGCTGCTGACTGAATTGAGGAGCTGGTGTCCATGCTAAGCAGGTTTTATTTTGCATCTGTAGGTTTGATGGTGCTTTTAACCCAGAGCAGTGCTAACCAGATCAAAAACATGATTAGAAAATTAAATGTTTAATTATTGTCTCATTAGATATACAGACCTGCTGTACAGAGCCTCCCTGTCCTGCCTCTGAAGTTGTTTCTAAAGCTTACACCTTTAAATATAGGGGCTTTCTGTCTACTCTAAGGCATTTTTTAGGATTAAAGACCAACTGATTTGCCTGTAATTTGTAGCCCAGCTCTCTGTTTGATGCTAGTGGAGTTTGAGAGCTGGCTTAGTGCTCTGTCCAAGTGAGAATGAACCCCTCTCTGGGAAAGGGAAGTTCTCATGAGTCTTTCATGCCTCCCTCACTTCATCTTTGCCTGGATTTCCATGACTGTGACATGACTGATAAACTGTGGAGCTGTGAAGGTGCAAATAACTGCAGTGCTCTGGGAACCTTTCCTGTGAAGTGGTAGTGAGAAGCAGTTTTATGGCTGTTGCTCCTTTGTGCACACCTGCCACAATCACCACGACACCACAGGTAGCTGCAGTGCTTCTATAATTAGCTGATGACATGGGGAGCACTGCTGAAGTAAACTTTCCTTGGGAATACACCAGCTACTTACCCAATCATATACTGGAAGGGGCCCTTTGAGTCACAACTAGCACTATTTCACATGTTCTGTATGTGAAAGGAATTAGGTTTTCTAATCCAGTGCTACAGCCAACTAACTGCCTCACTAAGAGAGCAGAAGGGCATTAAAGTGCTGAATTTAAAGCAGCCTTTAAAAATATTTTTGTCTAATAAATCATTCCAGGAGCTGGATTTTGCCATATGCCCATGTTCCCGTTCCCACCAGCAGCCTGTTTGATCTCACATGTGGTTTTGCACCATGTCATATCCTGTCACAAAGTTCTCCCTTCTCCCTCCCTACCCAGTCCTATCACTGACTTCAATGTTGCTCCATTCGAGTGTGAATGACTCAACGTGGAGGAAGTCTGGGAGATGGGGACAAAGCCTGAGCAGAAGGATCCTCCCTCTCTTCTCCCTACTGCCAGCCAAGCCATCAGAGGAGATAAATCCATTTTTCTTTCCCTCCCTATTTGCTGTGAGTTTTCCTGCAGTGTTTCATAGGCTGAGCACTGCCTGCATCTCACCTTGTGCTGTTGGCTGTGTGGGGTTTTGGGGCAGTAGAAATAACCAAGCTTGGAGGCTGGAGGGAGGCTGGTGGTTCAGGGGGCTGCAAAGGTGATGTCAGCCCTGAGCATCCCAGCTCTGTGCTCCTTGGGGCCTGGAGGCTTCCCCACAGCCCTGTCCTGTTGATCAAAACAGGCTCTAGGCAGGGCAGCAGGAGATGTGCCATCCCCTTGACTGAGGGTCTGAGGGCAGAAGTGAGGATGTGATTTGATGGGAAATCCCAGAAGCGCTCACAGGGCAGTTAGTGTGGCAACTTGCACCAAAAAAACCCTTAATATTCATTTTGGTCTGCTTCAAAAGTCACATCAGGATATCTTCTGTAATGAAATGTGGGGATTGAATTCCATCTCTGTCAGGAGCTGCTCAGTTCTGAGGTACCTGTTTCTGTAGCTTCCACAAGCCCCAGCAAAGGCAGGAGTGTGGGATGCAGGAGAGGTCCTTGTGTTGACAAGTTGGTGAAACACTTGAGTAAACACTTGTTCCCTTGTATGGTCCAGGGGAATCTCTAATTTAAATGCTGGTGGATGCAGAAAAGATGCTAATGAAGCACACCTAGCAGCCTCATTTACCCACATGAAATCACTATCAGTGGATAATTCGTTCTCCTGGAAAACACAATAATAGCAATGTAGTATACAGAACAAAATGCTGCCCTCTAATAAGTCTGACAGGCAGATTGCAGTGTATATTTAGACTGTATTAGCCAGACAGAGATTTTAAATGCTTTTATGTGCAGACCCTTGTTTCTCAACTCCTGCTCTTTGCTGGTTGAGCTAAACTAATTAAAGAAAAATGAACTATAGCTGAGAAGTCTGGAAAAGATAAAAGCAGCCTTTCTAAACAAAATAAACCTCCTAAATGAACAGCTTGTCAGTGCTTTTTGCAGAAATGAAAGTTTATTTGTTGTTCTTTGGGAATGGATATGGATATGATGCTATGTTTTGTTCAGTATCTTGGGTTCATCAATATGTACCTTTTTTTGCACACTATGAGCACTCATAAAGACCTGCATTACCTGGCTCTTTTGCTCTTACAATGTGAAGTGACAGTTCTGTCGAGACAAAAGTCATTTAGTGGTGCATGATATATGGCCTGCAGCCTCTGAGCAGCAGCACTTGTGGTGTATGTTTAAAGGTTTAGAGCTCATTGTGGCTGAAGTGTGCAGTGCCCAAGGGCTGCCTGCATACACTCCTTAGAGCCTGTGAGCTGTGCAGGGCTCTCTGCTTCTCCCTTGGTGTGCGTGCAAAGCGCTGCCCCTCTGCTGCAGGCTGCCACAGGACATCTGTGTCCTTGGGGGCTGCAGTGGGAATAGCTCCCACCTCAGGGCTGGAGTGCTGCTTGGGATTTGCTGAGTGAATGTGTCAGGGCTTTTGTGAGGGGGGTGTTAGAGTAAAATAGCTGCCAGGTGTTGTGGAGCTGCATTTAAAGTGTGCCAGTGGGCTTGAAGGCCTTACAGCTATGGGAGGTAAGTGCCACAGGACATCTCTCCTCACTTGCACAGCTCCATAGGACCAGATATAGGTGGGTTTGGGGTCTGTGCATTGAATTGCTCAGCAAAGGCACCATCTGGATCAGTCTATTGGTGAAAGATGGTCATGGTCTCACTGGTGTACCCACATACCTAGAAGAGTCCTTCCCATGTCCTATGCTATTCCATGGGAACAGAATACAAAAATCCCAATTTCATCTATTTTTATGAAGACAGCTTGTTTCTTTCTGGGATATTTTCTTCTGAAGGCCAGATTAGCTTTCTGAAGCAGTGAACTTGTGCTTTTGTCTCTCCAGACTGCAGACACTGCATGCAGCCAGGACTGGCCTGATGTGTGTTCATCTGGGTCAAACCATCGCAGAGAGACTTGGGCAGGCTCAGGCTCCCTCCTGGCCTGTCTGAATTTAACTTGAGTAGCCTGTTCTTATCTTCTTGATGGTGAAAATTGGCCCAGAGTAGGAAAACTTTATCTGTGCATGTAATGTAGAGGCAGTATCTGCCTTGAAGTAGAAATGTAGGAGCTGCAGTGCTCAGCCTGTTCCCTGTGCTGCCGGAGTTTGGAGGATGCGTTTGGCGTTCGAAGAAATGCTGGCACACTGTGCTGTTGAATGCTGGCCCACTTCAGCTGCTGATGGAAAGATAAAATACATTTTGCTCTTGGCTGGCTTCCTTGCTTGCTGATGCTCATAACATCACGAGCTAAGCATTTCAGGGGTCATCTTGAGAGAAGCAGAGACCTGAATCCCCCTGATCACACCTTCCTGATGTTGCTGCCATTTCAGGGAAACGTTGTCGGGTCAGAGATCGGTGTTTGCGCGTCAGCACAGTGGGTGCCAGGTGACTCCAAGGGCTGCTGTGCAATTGGAGTCATGATCCAAAGCAGGATGGTGGTGATTCTCCTGACTGGCAGGTTTCTCCATGCCCACCTTTTAATTTTTGCACTAGTACAAAGGTCAGACTGAAGACCTGCAGGACTGCAGCTTTCACAACCACCTTTATAGGATACAAGGCTGAGGAATACCTGGTCATGTATGTACATCTTTATTGTCCTCTAGGAAGTTTTCTAATCTCTTCAACATTTTGTAGCACCTCAGGGAGCTTTTCTGTCTCTGCCAATTAATTTGCTGTGGTTATTTCAATTTTGTTCACAACCTGCTCAACAAAAACTCCTTAAAGCTAGACTCTTCACATCGAGAGAGGAAAAACACGAGGCTGGTCTGGATCACAAGTAACCGTAGGAGACATAATGCTTAGCCATAAAAATTGCATACATGCTTATAAGCTGATGCATTGAAAATGCAAGTGCTTCCTCAGCTGCCTGCCACTATGGATTTTAAAGATGATAGAAATAAACTTTAATTTGTTCATTAGTGTGAAAATCAAACAACTGCAAAGCCAGCTTTTATTATACCTCACTCAGTGGGGTTTTGTGACAACTACTTAATGCCAGTTATTTCTTGATCTGTCATTGTCCCAGGTAGTCATCACTTTTCTTTCTTCTAGATTGATAGTAGGAATTTATGCTTTTGGCACCTGATTATGGAGACTTTCTTGGGTGTCCAGGCAAAACCAAAGATGGAAGAGAAGGGGAAAGCACATGGTGTCACCAGTCACTAGTTCTAAAAACATTTAATTGTGAAATGAACATGCAGAGTACTGTTTAAATATTCCACTAGATATGTCCACTGTCTCCCTTTTCCCCACAAAAGGAGAGAAGGATTTTCCAGGATTGCTTATGATTTCCATGTGCATGCTGCTTCAGTGTAGGGCTTGGCAGGTAGTGGAGGGCTGCTGTGCAGTGCTCTGGCTTTACTCAGGGAGGCTGTGCCATCTCCCCTGCTCATGCTGTCAGGCAAGCTTTGACTCATGGATGTTAATTAACCCCAAATCGTTTTTCAGCCTCTACTGTGGAATTTTTCTTTCTCAGCACTTAGGCTTCTGCATGAAATTGGCTTATTTATCCCACATTCCCCCAGAGTGGAGAATTGTAATTCTGTAAGCACCAAATGTCTCTTTCTTCCTCTACACAAGACTTTTTATTGGCCTGCTGCTGCAGATCTGTTATTAGCTACAGAAGAGATGTTTGCAATAGTATTTTCTACCTGGGGAGGTTGCAGGAGGTGCAGGGTGGCAGCAGCTCAGCCAGTCCATAAGAGACACTCTATTGCCAGGCCTGCTTCTGTTTGTGCTCCATCTCCTGGCAGCTTTCTCTAAGGGTGCTGCATAATTGCTCTGCTGGAGGTATTTTCATTAATAATGGAATTTAACTTTTTAATGTGCCATTAACTAGATTTCCCTCCCTTAGGCTGATATTAGCTGTGGTGGTTTATGGGGCTTTTCATGTGCACAGTTTGGACCTGTCACTCAGGGTGATGCGTCCCAGGGCTGTCAGTGAAATTTGCCAGCTGACCTTAGGTGAGGCACTTGGATCCTGTGAATGTGAGTTTTTCAGGAAGAATTCATGTTACTGAACTTAAAAGTGCTGGAGGCTGCTCTGGGTAAGGGAGGATGTCCTATGCCTCAATTTTCTCTAGTAATTTTAGTCTAGCTGTAAAATAGCTCTGATTGCCTGGAGCCTTGATGCTTCAAGCAATTTAAAATGGTGTTGCCTCTGTTGAGGATTTCCTGCCATACAAACATCAGGAAGCTCATGTGCCCTCAAGAAAGGTGGCTTGATAAAGCTTCCCCTTGCAGATGTGAGGAATGGTGAGGATGCCCAGAGAATCCAGGGGGACTTCATGTCCCTTCCTGGGAGAGTGGCAATAGGGGCTGTCCATGTCCCATCTCAGCTGCTTGGCACAATCCCAAGTTGAGGAACTTGGTGTTTTCTTGAAGAGCTGAAAGCCAGGTCAGATACGCTTATCTGGAAAGGAATTTTGACTGGTTTCAGGTCCCTATATTTATTAAAATCTTTTTTTCTTCTCCTGGTTATAAATTAAGGCAGTGCTTTCAAAACTCTTTAATTGGGGCTGTAACAAGGCTCATCATATCTGGCAATGATGAATACAGGGTTTGATTGGAGCATATGTTAATGCACAGAGAACAATGACGCTTAAAATAAATGTCCCCAAAGTGCCATATTTGGCAGTGGCTGCAGGAAATCTGTAGTAAATGATGCAGTGCTGCTGTTGTGCTAGTGAAGGGACCACAGCAGTTTCTGGCTGGTTCAAGGATTTCATTCTTCTGAGCTCCTGTGTGGCCAACAACCTGCAGTGAGTGTCTTGCAAGGAGGTTTTCAAAAGTAGCCCCTGGTCTGAACTGTGTAAGAGGTTTGTTGTCATGCACTATGCAAAAGGCACCTCCAGCACCAAATGCAGGGACTTTGGGGTTCTGGGGGCTCAGTGGATTTGAAATATCGGCTGGAATTTGATTATTTATTTAAGGTTTCTAGGCTGCATGTAGTCAAGGTGCTGAGTGTCTATTTCTGGAATACAGATCTCTCTGCCTCTGTTACAAGATGCCACCTACCAAAAGGTGGCCCTGCATGTTTATTTGCATTTGTGCTATGTAGCCTAAATTGTTTGGATGTAAGAGCAAAGTGCCATTTGCTCTAAGACACAGCTTTTGCACTGGCCTGGTGTTTGTATCTCAAGCAGAGTTATTTAAGCATAATATAAGCTACTTTCTTTTGCAAAATTGATCTTTTTCTTCTTTTGCTCTTATGCCTACTGCCTTAGCATGTAACTGAAACAAAAAGCACCTCTTGTTTATCACTTACAAGGGTTTTAGTAGTGGCAGTATGATGGCACTAGAAAGGCACGTATTAAAAAGCTTGGGGGGATTGGAAGCTTTCTGATTAGTAAGAGATTTATTTCTCATCTGTGGGCACAAAATTTCTGTTACACATCAATTCATTAAGCAGATTAAATAAAGCCAACCAAGTTGGCTGTGAGCATAGTGGCGTTTTCACATGAAACAAGAAGGGATGCACAGACAATTAATTTATGATATATTAGGCAGTAAAGTTCAGCTCAAGCCTTATGCCTCCCACCACTGTTTTCATTTTAGGGGACAAAAACCCCTAAATCTGAAAGCACAGGTGAAGTCTGTAACCCTGTCTTTCCAGAAAGGAGGTTAATGCAGAGGACAGGGCAGCACAAGGTAGAGAATGGGGCTGACTGAAGGGTTCTGCTCCAAGAGGCTGCAGCCACTTTGCAGGCTTCCCAGGAATGCATCTGGAAGCTGGGCAAGGTGAGGGAAGCACGTGGAGGTGGGTGGGGGTCAGTGTTGGCAGTCAGTTCTGCTGTTCCATAAGGGTTTGCACCTGACCCAAGCTCGTGCTGGGCTGGCCACGGGCACTGGAGCAGCTCCAGCGCCCCATGGGATGTGGGACACCGTGTCCCTGGATGCTGCAGCTGGGCCAGGGTCCCATCCTGCCAGGGAAATAAATGCTGCAAACTGCCTGCCTGGCTTAAACCCAGCCTGCCCAGAGCCTGGGACTATAGGCAGGTTTTTAACCAGACCCTGCAGGGCCAGCTGTGTTTTCAAGCAAGCGTCTCCAAGCCCTGTGGCAGGAGCAAAAAGCGTGGCAATGTTTTTTTCTCTCTGACAAAGCAGGGCTGCTGCAGATGCCACAGAGAAGATCAGTGTTAGACAGCTTGTAGCAACACCCTTGTCACAGCTAGGAGTGGACTAGGGAAAGCTGAGTGGGAGAATGATCTGCATGCCTGTGCCAGGACGATCTTTTGCTTAAAGGATTCAGGAGACTTTTTAGCTGGAAGGGCTACAGATATAAACTTGGAGTTATGGAAGCAATTTGTATAATTGCCCTAAAGAACTGTGGTTGAGAGTAATGTGGATGTAGGATACTGTGAATAATAGAAAGAAAGAAACCCCATTAAATAAAAAACAACAAAAATCCCCCAGAACTCCTCTCCAAGCGAAATAAAAGACCCTGGCTACTAGAGGGTTTCCAAACCTCAGCTGGTTGCTTTTGCACTGTTTCTTGTTGTTCCATGTTCTGGGAGGGCTTATTAAATCAGCACAGTGCTGAAGGTCTGGCTGACAGGTCAGATTTTCCTGGACCTGCTAAGTCAGGTCAGAAGTCCTGCCAGTTGTGACAAACCCTGCTAGGTGTGAACTAAGCCTCCCAAAAGGGGTTTTGGGGGTTGTGGTGCCACTGATCTGCGCCTGGGGAGCCTGCCCAGGGCAGAGTTTGGGCTTCTCTGGCAGAGCTGTGCAGACACCAAGGAGACAGAGGTGCTCTTACTGACAATGATCTAGAAAAAGAGTTGTTTTCCTCTTTTCTGAAAATGGATATTGCCTGAATAAACTCCCAGTTCTTTAAAGAACACCTGACAACCAGCCTGGCTTTTACAGCACGCTGGGATTCAATGCTGAGTGAAGGCTTGGTTCACTTTCAGTGGTTGCTTTCTCATTAGGATTGTGCTAGGGAAATGCACTGTCAGTTCAGCATGGAGGGAAATTAGACTAATCCTTTGGGGATTTTCTTGTTCTTACTCCAGATATTGCTTCATTAATGAAACGGAGGAAAATAGGGGATTTCAGACTTTTTTTCTTCACCAAAAAAAAGTGATAAAATGAGCTTGTAACAACTTTTAATTTTGAATGAAGAGCTGATATGAATTAACTAAAATATTTGTTAAATAGTCTTGATTTTTTTTTTATCACTGTGGGAAAGGTAACAAGCATGGATCTACACTAAGACCAGAAACCTGAGCTGGAAAATCACCTTAAGGCAATCCAAATTTGCTGCCCAAGTTACAGCTTCCAACCCACCATGGCTACTTACACAGCAGAGACATGAATTTGTATTTGTCCTTGCCCACCCAGTTGCCACTGATCTGTAGGTATGACATCTGCTCCCAGTCACTGGAAGCCAAAATCTCTGCTTTTCCTCATGCTGTTTCTGTCACGTAGCTCTAAGCAGGCTTCGCTGGAGATTAACATGTTTAAAAGCTTGTCCTGTAAATTATCTTCAGCTGTATTAATTGACAAGTTCTTTAGTTCTTGCTAGTGTTTCACTGAGCCTGAGCTGCCTAAGAGGGAAATAAATGTCACTGCCTTCTCTAGGACAGCAGGACTTCGTGAGCTTGCAGTTGAACTGAGACATCCCTTGGGATTGCCTTACAGGCAGAAAAAGTCCTGCAGACTGCATATTAAACTTCCTATTTTTAACTTTATGTCAGGTTTAGAGAGCATAGCAAGACAACCCGATTTTCCCTTGAGGATTCAAGCAGAAATATCACTGTCATTTCAGTTCAGTTCTTGGGGATAATTAATTACCGCTGAGGACAACTAATCGTTTTAAGAATTTTTTTTTTTTTTTTTTTGAGAAGGGCAGGAACAAAAACAGGGTAAAAGTCTCTGGCTGACCCCACATTAGGCAAAGCCAAGGTATCTGATATGCAAAATATAATTATTATTTGTAGCCCTAAACCCTGGGGATTCAGTGCAGGTTTGGTGGAGTTTGGGTTCCTTGGTCCTGTCCTTGATGGGTAAAACCACAACTCAGTTGACATGGACAGTTTGCTCAGTAGTGGTTCTTGATTTCAAGGGCCTGTGGAGAAAGCTCGGCCTGTGGTAAAGGCCAGAAGGGCTCAAAACTATGTAAGTGAGTTGGGCTGCTTGGGCAGTTGAGGATAAAAGGGTCTTGAGCTTCCTGGCTTTCTTTTCCATCAGGCCAGCACCACAAGCCCATCCAGGATGAGGTGTGACAGCAGCTGAAAATCTTTTGCTGTATGTGTGGTGGCTCAGGACTTGAAGATCTGCTGCTCTCTTACCTATCATCCCATCTCGTGCTGATTGCTGGATGCTCTCTGTGTTGCAGAGCCAGCCTTCTAAGGACATGGTAAAAAAGGAGTTTGATATGAGCTGCCTTTTGCCAAGTTCAGCTGTGCTCCCTCTGTGGTCCTGGCAGGCCTCATTGCTGTGATAAGCATATCCACAACTTCATGAAAAAACAAGGTGATTCTTCTTCCAGGACTCTCAGGCATGTCACAGGTTTACTGGATGAAGACACCAGTGTTCAGAGCCCCTGTCCCTTCCCCACACCATCCCTGAATGTACCTTGACAGAAGCATCTTTCTGCTGGTGCTTGTGGTACCAGTTTGCAGGCTTCTGGTGGCAGAATCATTATACTCTGATGGTGGTTTTGAGCCCTGACAATCCTAAATGTCACATGTGAACTTTAGATCATGTAGGCAGAGCAGGGGCACACTGAACCAGAGGGAACACATGTTCTTGGCTTCAGCCTTCTTCCTGTGAGCTCAGGACCACCTGCTCAGGTCCTGATGCTGTTGGGCATCAGAAAAGTTTTCTCCCAGTTGTTCTTTCAAATACCTACTAGGATTTTTGAATATGCTTGCCATTGCTTCTGTACTGACTGCTAGGGAAGTTTGGAAAAATTTTCTGAAGGAGGAGAAGCAAGAGTCCATTCCTAATGCAGCCAAAGAGACTTTTATGTTTTAAGAGGTAAAAGAAGAAACAGATGGAAGGTTTTCCTGAACTCTGATAACTCTAGTTCTCCAGCAGGATGTTAGAAGGCATCTATTTTCTTGTTTAATTGTTGTGTTTTATGAGCCTGTAAAAACCACAGAAGTATTTAGGGTTTCTCAAGCTCTGTTTCACAAAACCCTGTAACCACCAGAGGTGGAGCAGTGGCAGATGTTGGGGGACTGTTGCTGAGACAATCCTTTCCTGCCAGTAGTCAGCACCAGCACTGCTGGTGAGCCTGGGGATGAGGAAAGGGGAGGGATAGACATGTTTAGTGTGCCCAAAGAGACCTGTCAGAGTCAGATACTGCCCTTGAGTCGTCATGGTGCATCTCTTAGGCAATCTCACTGGCTTAATGGAGGATTTACTCAAGGGTGATGTAAACCCAGACTTTTTTCTTCATTGCATATCCATCTTCTCTGACCTACTTGTTTGTACAGCATCAAGAGCTATGGTGTGCACACAGGACAATAGGGAAAAGCAAAGGGTCAGTGAAGCCAATTGTATGAAGACTTGTTTTGTAAAGTAATACTGTAATTATGTAATAGATAACTGGCCCAGTTGAGGATGGGTCTGATCCAGCACTGCATATGCAGCCTTTCAGTGCATGGCTGAACCATCATGTTTTGAGCTCATCCCAGGGCTCCTGCTGAGGAAAAACATGGAAAAAACAAGGAAAAACATCGTGCCCCTCAGGTGGGAGAAACCAGGTACTGCTGGTGCTTACCCAACAGGCTTATCATGCCCATGGTTGCTTTTCTTTCTCTCCTTAGGCCATGGTATAAGTGTAAATGTAAAGCCACGAATCTCTCAATGTGTTTGATATTGTGACTTCCATAGATATGTACAGGGCAATTATATGGATTGATTTCCAATAAACAGGCACTTCAGAGCTGAGTAGAACATATTCTGGTAATATCATATCAAGAATTCTTTATAAATAAGTCATAGCTGTGATACCTGGTGTGAGAGTATCTTATGAATAAGTTGGGCTGCCTGAGGTCAAGCATGCTTTCTTTTGGTCATTGTAAATGTGACAGAAAAATCGGTTTTCTGCCTATACTGTAACTTGCCTAGGGAAGTGGGGCAGACTGGATGGTGGGAAGAAACACAAGCTAATGGTAGAAAAACCAAATAATGTTGCCTGAATAAGTGATACTTTAATTTCTCAGCACAAATCCCAAATACACTTCTTTCTTGGTTTACGCTGTCCCCAGTTAACCTGGTTTTGTCCTAGTCTGGCTTCTCTGAAGGAGAGTCATGATGGAGTAACCCCGTGGTTTTAAATGTTCAGCCCCTTGTGCAGCAAGCTCATCTGCAATGGATATTTGGGATTTTGAGATCCAGACATTTGGAATCGTTTCCCAAGGAAGCACAGAGAATAATCCTAGTACGAAAGTGTGTCTCCAAGTGGAAGATTCCTTATTTTGCAGGCACTTAAGTAGAAAATATGACCACGTGGGCACCTAGCCTTTGGTCACGTACCATCCAGCTGGTGTCCTCTCCTGCCTGGGAGCTCTTGCTAGACTCAAGTGGTACTTTAGGATCTGACCTGAGTTGGAGGTGAAATGCTCCATGGGCAGGGACAGTGTCATGGCTGGGTCTTTGCTTCATTCTTGCAGCAAAAGGCTGTTGCAGGTGCTTTTGCTGCAGATGAGTTCCTCAGTCGTGGCTGCTTTGCTGCTGGCTGCCTGAATTTTGTCCAGAGTCTGCAAATACTGCCAACAGATGCAGTAGCTATTTTTTCCCCCTGCATAGGATTGAGGACAGCAGAGCTTTTACATAAGTCAGGTTTATTCCTGCATGCATCCATGCAAGTCTCCAGTGCTGGCTTGTATTTGCAGCTGGTTCTAGCCCTCTGTTAAACAAATTCCTGAGATCCTTGTTTGTTCTTATTCCTATCAAACCTGTGCTGAGCTGATTGAGCATTTAGCAAGAGTAAATCTGTAAGAAACACTAATTGAGAGCAGCTGTTATCTTGAGAGAAACATCAACATGAATCTTCCCTCAAGGTATTTGTATTTCAAAATAAAGAGAAAATGTTTAGACAGTGGCTGGGCCATAGGGGGAAAAAGGAAACACATTTATAAAGAAGGGTCTGATTAAAAACCCCCTTCATCTTCACAATCTGCCATTATGCCAGCCAAGGAGGGGCAAAGACCTCCCTGGCCAGCTGCCCTTTCTTCCTCCACTTGCTGAAAACCTCATTGTACACCATGTTCATGAACTTCAAGTGCCCTCTTAAAATCCATATTCCTGCTGGGAACCTGCTTTGAAGCCATCTTGTGCTGATCAAACCTTGCTTATTTCTAGGTTATGTGTATTCTTGGCCATATTTATCTGCACTGGGCTCCAGTGCTGTCCTATAAATACCTCGGGGAGGATGATATTCCCTCTTGCATTCTTCTTTGCTGGGTTTAAGTGGGCCAAGCTGCTTTAGTCTCTGTTGTGCAGAGCTCTGCTTGCAGCTGACCCTGCTCTGCTCCTGCTCCAGATGGGCTCTATCTCACCCCAAAGCTGCAATGCAAGAAAGCCACTTCTTTAAATATAAAAGTCTTTCAGGTTGATGGGCTTAAAGATCACCATCTTGTCTGGCATAAGGCTGGAGTCTGCAACTTCAGCATTTGGACTTAAATAGTTTTTCATTTTTCACACATTTTTAAAAAATTGCAGTATACACAGTAAACAGATGATGCTCAGCAGGGCACTGCATAAGCGGCTTTCTGTTGTGTATTGCTCTCAGTGATGGATGAAATTAGGCTTCAAGAGTTACTGGCAACCCTTTCCCAGATCTGTAGCTGGGGATGTTTTTTGGTGATTTCATTTTCAACTCTTGCACCATCACTTCTTGAAGTGCTTGTTTAGCTCTGCCAACCTTCACAGAGGCTGAGGAATGTAGGAACACTTGTATCCTAGCACCTTAAAGGGTTTATGAGGTTCAGATCCAGCTATGAGTCTGGCAAGTGCCAACTAATGGAAGCTGTCACAGAAGCTGAGATTTATGGTTGGTTTTGTCCATTATCTCTCTGGCCATGTCCAAGGGCCAATGCCTCACCAGACCTCTCACAAAGCAGCCACAGCTCAATGGTTCTGTAGGAAAAGTGTCTTCCCAACCTCCAATATTTGGCTTATTCCCTAAAGCAGGAGTGTTATTCTTCATAAAATGTGCCAGCCAGTACCTTTGGATGTTTTTTCTTGTAAATAGATGATCCTTTGTGGATTCATGCCAGTCTCTTCCAATATAAGGCACTATTACACTGAGTTTCAAAGGTTGTTATAGCTGAATCGTGCAAGGAGAAAATAGGGTGAATTTTGGAAATGCTGTGATCCAGTTATAAGTCAGACTTCTTTAAATTTATGAATTTTTATTGAAAAACATAGTTGCACATAGTACTGTGCAACACATTTGATGAAGGCTGAGAGTTTTGTAATATGAGTTTTTCTTTGGTCAGTTAATAGACAACTAGAATTATGTGAATTTATTAAGTCTAATGTTAATATCCTTAGTTCCACTTTGTTACTGAACCTTAAATTAAGCTTAAATAATTGGTAGATAAAAGATTTGCTAGGAACATGGGAGTTAAATGATTTCTGATACTTGTGTGGAATGAGTGAATGTGAACGAAGCAGCAGAGAAGCAGTTTTGAGGTGACTGCTTTCCCAAGCTGGTGTAAGCATGCTGTTAATTAACATTTTGCAGTGCTTTGGAAATGTAAATTGCTCCAGGAATGCTAAGTATCATTATTATGGCAGGCTTGAAAAAGTAATAGCTTAATCTGTGAAATTGAGTCCATTCTTTAGAATTACAAGTGAGACCATGATGTGGCTGCTAGAGTAGCAAACATCAATTCAGGACATTTGGTTCAGCTTTTGGGGCTTTTTTTGGGGTCTGTCTGAGGTCAACTCGTGGCTGTTTACTGCTCACTGTGAGTGACCTGGAGGAAGGGTAAGGCAGATGAGGGCAGGTCTCTCATGGAGAGCCATGGAGTTGCTCAGAGAATTAGCACAAGGAGCAGTATGAAGAGTGTTACTTGCAAAAGCAGGATTTGGACACAGAACTGAGAGGGTGGCCTGTTTAGGGGAAGCAGAAAGTATGCAAAGGCACAGAGGGCTCTGCTTCACTCACTAGTCAGGTGAGGCAGAGCCCTCAGGACTTGACCTGAGGACTTGTTCCCATCCCTTGTGCCTGTGGTAGGGCAGTGATGCTGCTGCCCCAGCAGCTGAGTCCAGCCCAGGGAGCTCTGTGCTGGGAACTGAGCACAGCAAATGCTGTCTGTGGGAGGGAAGGAACAGAAATCTGGAGAAGTAGGAAGGTGAATATGTTTTCTCTGAAATTAGCACTGGTGAGATCTCTTGTAAAATACCTGAGGCAGTTTCTGATACCTGTAATTAGAAAAAAGATACTGGGGGGAAAAACATACCAGAGATAAGTCAGAGAATAGCATGTGAATGATCATAAGGCATGACTTATAATGAGAAGCTGCAGGAATTTGATTAATTGAAGACTGATTTGATCTGTCTGGTATCTAGATGGAGAATAGTTTTTAATGTACTGCAAGATCCAGTGGTTGAAATAGAAGGTGGGCACATTCTGACCAGGAATAAAATGAGATTTAACTGTGCACCTAATTAGCCATGGGAACTGTATCTGATGCTGAGGATTATGGTGACCTCTTCATCTCTAGAAATGTTAAAATGAAGATTAAATGCTTTTCTAATCCAGCTTTCATCAAAATTGGTTCAGGACTATGTGTAAGGTACAAGACCCAAACATATAACAACAGTGGCTTTATTCATTCACTGTTTTGGGCAGGTTTAATGGGGGGTGTGTGATTTTAAGTGCTATCAATGAAGTCGAAGCTCTAGGGGTTGTTCAAAGGCAAAATTATGACTGAAATTGCCAGGGTCAAGGTTTCTCTGGTGCTGACTTTTAAGAATGTTGAATCCTCCAAAGTCTCTTCATTTCAACTGTAGTTTGCTCAGCAGCTGTGAAAATACAGCACTCAGCTGGAAAAATGAGTGTTTCCAGCACTGGAGGTCAAGAAGAACCATGCCTTCAAACCCACATCTACAAATTTTGCCTTACCCTTGCTGTGAGGGCAAGTTTAGGTTCCTGTGAAACGAGAGTTGATGTTGACCATGGTCTCCCAAGGACAGCTGTGTGACCTCATGAGTTTTGGAACAAGTGTCATGGGAGGATGGCTGCACTTGTCCCTGTCCGCCTGGCGCTGCCGATGTCTGACGCTGGCAGAGCTGCCTGATGCTGAGCTGACCTGCTCTCTGCCCAGGGAGCACCAGGGCTGTCTTGCAAA
This sequence comes from Agelaius tricolor, assembly GCF_023055355.1. Taxonomy (NCBI): domain Eukaryota; kingdom Metazoa; phylum Chordata; class Aves; order Passeriformes; family Icteridae; genus Agelaius; species Agelaius tricolor. The sequence goes on from NW_027269272.1 coordinate 14,984,169, forward strand.
AAGAAAAAAAAAACAAACCCAAACAGTCAGGATCTGGTGTGTGTTGTCTGTAAATGCTTCTGTGTAAAAACCTGAGGAGAGGATGTGTGAGTGCTGCATCCGAGCACTGCTCCAAGTAGGCAGAGAAGGACTCTGAATGTGCAGTGCTGCAGGAGGAGAATCAAGCATCTCTTCTCCCTGTTTTCTTGCAAATTTTTTGATTTGGTTTTGATTTTATTTATTTTATTATTTTTTTTCTTTTTTGCTTGTTGTGGCTTTTAGTATGTGTGTGGTTTTGTTGTTCTGCAGTGTTTTGTTTAAACTCTAAGTTCTGTTTTTAACAGCAATTGCACTGAAACAGTTTTGTGTGAATGAGCTAGTGTTTTGAAACAGGGGCATTTTTACCTCAGTGAGTCTTGGTAACAGCAGAATGGTCCCTGGTCAAGGTGGGGGAGATCCTTTGGAGTCTGCAGCCTTTGACAGAGAGGGAGATGGTTTGAAGCAGGCCAGCTGTGTAGGGATGGGAAGGTGTTCCTAGCTTTAGTGTGCATGTTCCCTGGTGCACAATGAGAGGATAAAGGGGATTTGTGTTCTTGAGGTTATTCTGGTTTGCTTGAACTCACCTCTCTCATCAGGGTATCTGCTACATGAGGGGCAGGGCTGATAGGCTGCTCTCTGCTCTGGCGCAGCAGACAAAGAATGAGGTGTCACCAGAAGGTGACGGTATCAAAATGAGACCCTGTGTGCACAAAGTGCTCTTATTTGCATACAAACTGCCTAACCCGGTATTAATGGATACATCTTGCATATATGGGAACATGACCAGTCACTCCAAATGCACAGGCATCAAAATTTGACCTATTCAAAGTCACACATTGAAGCAGGAAGCAAAAGCCAAGAATAGATTCAGGGTCCTGAACTTGCCCAACCTCTAGAATGGGAGCCAAATTTCATCTCTTGTAATTATGGTCAAAGCCTGGGCTGGAAATGGGAAGCACTGATTTCTGTTTCTGCTCTGCAGTAGATTTACTGTATGACCTTGGAGGAAAATGTGTCCTTCTGTGTCTCAGTTTACCTCCCACTAATGGCAACAATTACACAGTAAGCTTTAATGGACTCTGTAGCTGCACCTACTGAACTTAATGGCTCTCCTTGCAGTGGGAGGAAGACCAGATGCACTGTTTGAAGTGTCTGGATGAAGGGATGTTGCAGAAGGGAGACAGATACTATTTGTTTTAACATATGGGCCCAGGTACAAGCCACATATGCTCAAGAGTGGATGGCTCACGTGGACAGTCAGGGATCACAATTCAGCTGCAGCACAGCAGCTGCCTTGACCCTCCTTGAGCTGCTGCTGTGTGTGTGTGGTCTCACCTGGTCCAGGTGCTGCTGGAGCACCTGGGGGAAGGTGGGAGTGGGGGAGTGGAATTTGTAAGAAATCCAAGACCCAAATTCGTCAAAAATTCACTAAGGTGAGTGCTACACCTTGATGCTATGTGTGATTGAGCAAATGCAGTATGTGGAGAGTTCCTGGCTGAGTAGGGTTCTGTCCTGTGCCTTGTTTCCCTCATGCATTCCTCCAAGCTATCTGTTTTTTAAGTGTGCAGAAACTACTTGCAAAGATAAAGCTGAACACTGACTCACCATGGTTCATAATGCTGAGCTAGAGGAGTTATCAGTCCCAGCACCATGGAAATGAGTGCAGCACCTCTGGCTGCTCTGCATTGCCTCCTGTGCATTGCAGTGGTCTGGCTGGCTCTTCTGGAAAGGTAAGCTAATGTTGCAAGGTTTATCTGATGTGTTTTGTGGTAACTGGTGTCACCAAGTGGAGTATTTCTGGCAAGTGGAATAATGTTTCTCTATTCTGTTAGTAGATTAGGACTAAGCACTACTATCAGCTTACACCTTTTGTGCTGATTCTTTGTTTCCTAGGCCAAGGGGTAATAAATCACCATCTGATCTGCTGACTAACCAAAAGTCTGTTCAAGTAAATTATCCCACAAAGACTATTGCTGTGCATTTTACTTTTCAATTTTTCTAAACCTGATTAAGACCCTGTTTTGAAGTATTGAGGTTGGTCAGGTCTCAGTGCATCAGTACCTCCTCACTTCTAGCCTTGGGGTCTCTAGAGCCTTCACTTATGGATGAATTGTTGGTTTCCATGCTCAGCAGGGGACTGTGGTGCCTGACAGAGACATGCAGCTGCATCCAAACCTGTGTTACTGCTCTGGTTTGTCAGAAACTGAAATAGATTCCATTGATTTTACCAGGTGCATAATTGCATGCTAAAGACATCCTTCACCCCAAAAAGCTGATGGCTTGGAGAGGGCAAAGGGAGGTTTAAGCCTCCAAAGTTCCTGTGTCAGGTGGCAGTTAATGTGTTCCTCTCCTCCTATCCAGGAGGAAGGACAGGATTGTTCCTTTGCCATTATGAGGCTTTACACATTCCCATACACCCTCACCACCACTTTTTTTAAATTCTAAAATGATTTTCTCATAAAATTGCCCTTGATCTCCAGCCTTGAGACACTGATGCATATTTATAACCCGTCCTCTGTACTTTCTTCTCCCTTGACTTAACCAAATCCCAGTCCCTGCCTGAGTTGGGGATACAAAGCACAAGCTGCAGCCTGAGTGGGGTTGAGGACTGGAAGGACTCTCTTGCTCTGCTTTTACTCTGATCTACTTTGAGCTCCAGATGTATAAAGGGGCACTGTTTTGTTGCCTGCTAAGGAAGACATTCAGTGGGATGAAACCTGTTCTTATTCAAATCCCTCCAGCTCCAGGACACCTGGCTGTCACTGCACAGCTATCTGAGGTCCTCTGTGAGCAAACAGTGCATGGCAAAGTCCCCCTACAGAAGGGGGGCTGCCTCCACATTCTTTCCAGAGGCGTACTCATAAGAGACTGCAGAGCAGAGGCCAGCTCTTGGCCTGTGTTGACTGTCACAGCTCCATCCCCTGGTTCAGTTGCCCTCACAAAGGGCTCATGCTCACTCTTTGGCAAGGAACAAGAACCTGGGGTTTGTCAGATGGCTCCCAGTGTCTGGATCACACTGGGCAAATTGCAATCTTGCACCCCCAGTCAGTGAGCAAAGCCTGCACAGTTTCTGAGGCTCAGGCTGTGGCAGTGAGGGTGCTGACAGCCTCACAGCTTCCTCTGAAAAGGTCCCTCTTCTCCCTGAGAAGCAGAGCACAAAGCAGGACAGCATCTCGATGCCAAGCCTTGGTTATAATTCAGCAATTCCTGCACCATAATCCCGGGGCTACAAAAACTGTGCATTGGGGTTGGTGGGAGGCTGTTAGGAAGAGCTGTAAAAGCATGTTTTACACTCTGCCCTTGGATGTAAAATCCATATTCTGAGGGTAGTGAGCATTTGTATTCAGATGATTTCCCAAGCTCTGGTGTTGAACGCTGTGGAAGAAAGTGATTGCTGTTGTTTTTTCAGGCAGAGATGAAGTGCAGGGTGGTCTAGTGAGCTGCTTTCTGAAAGCTGCTCTTAGAGATGTGTTTACTGGGCTCTTTTGCTTGTTCTCTGCTTGTATAGAGACAGAGCATTCTGCCTTCTTTCACCTGCTGTTGGTGCAAGACAAAACCTAATTCCCTGCACAGGTCTCAGTGAAAGGCCTGGTTATGGTTTGGCAGGTGGATTTCTCCCTGCTGGTCTTTGTAAATTCTTCTGGTGTCTGCTAGATATGAAGCATATTCACAGAGAAACACTGCCTGCCTTCAAGAATGTCTGGGTTTTGGGGATTCTTTGGTGGTGTTTTTTGCTGCTGTTCATTTTGGGTTTTCTCACTGCAAAACAGGGCTTTGCTGCAGCTTAGACAGGGGCATGCCTTTTTCTTTTCTGTCTGACCTGTCCATGTCAGGGCCTTGGCTTCCTCTCTTGTGGGGATGAAAGAAAAAGCTGTGCTGCAGAGCTGTCAGCCAGGAGTTGCAGCATGGGTGTCCTCTCCTCTGCATCTTTGCATTGCACTGTGATGGTGCTTCAGTGGAGCTTCTCATCCTGGCAAGGCTTCTCAGGAGGTGCTGGAAGGGCAGGGTGGCCTCTGAAGGCATGGAGGGCTCTGCATGGTGGGCTTCATCCACTGACACAGCACACCTTCTGATGATGCAGGGGGATTCAGGGCTGGCACTGAATGGGACACTCCAGCTGGTGCCAGGGATCAGCTGTGGAGTGCTGGCTGAGCACGCTTAGGGCCATCCCCCTGAGTTCAGCAGCTGTGCCAGTTAAGTGCTGGCTGCACACTTCATCAGGAGCCCCTGCCTTCTGGAAGCTGCAGAAGTGATCATCTCCACTGGGAAGGCAATTTCTGAGCTGCTCCTGCGGAGCAGGTGTGAACTGTGTAGAAGTGGGGTCATCTTTAGTTAAGTGCCCTCAGCATCAATCAGTTACCAATATTTCATCTCCCTTCCCTGGTGCCTTTGGAGGCATCCAACATCCATCAGATAAAGCAGTCTCCAGATGGCCCCAGCATATGGCCCATGTCTCGGAATAGCTGAAATCTAAATGCTTGCCTCCTTGGGAAGCTGCAGCCCCTTGCTGAGTCTCAGCATCCAAGGGAGATGCCTGCTGCTTTAATCAATGTGTGTTCCATTTTTTTTTTCTGCTTTGTCATAGTCATAATAATAAGCAAGTCTCGCTTCAGCATCCCTGGCTGCAAGAGCCTTTCTGTGCTTGAAATACTAAACGCGTGTCAGTCTCTTTCTTTCCTCTTGTCTTTTCCCTACTCACTAGGACCTTACTGATCTTCTGAATCCTCACAGCACTAATTACCCTCCTCTTCCCTCCTGCTACTGCTGCTCTTCCTGCCTTCCTTCTTCTAATCTCTTATTTGTATAAATCACCAAGGGTGAAGGCAGAGTAAATATCAATAAAGCAATTCAAGCCACTCATGATGTTTCTAAGGGCTGCCCAAGGGGAATGGCAATTAGTGGCAGCTGGTTTTGGTCTGTCCCACTTCACACCCAAGTTTGTCTCAGTCTGTCATCTCTTCATTCCTTTGTCCTCACTCTGTTAAACATTCTGAAATAGCAAACCAATTCCTGAGCCTCCTGGGATAGGCCTCCAAATGTGTACTCCTTTATATATTCTGTCTGATTTGATGCTGTAGTCCTACTGTGTCTAGGAGTACTACCAGCATAAGTACTGGGAGTTGGGGAGCACCCAAGGAAAAGTAGTCTTGAGCCTATAATGACCATTTTCCTTGTCCCCGTTGAAATCTGTTTGGAGGGAGAGCCTCCAGAAGAAGACACACTTCTGTAACTCCTGCTCCCTGTCAAAGCAAAAAGTCTTTAAAAATAATTCTAAAAAATAGGTTAAATTATTGAAATTGGATGGAAAAAAGTCTCTGCACAAGAACTTCAGATGGATCTCTTCCACTAATTCAGTAAATATATCAGGAAAAAATGTGTGCCTTTAAAAGTGGCACATGTGACTAAATGCGTCACATATCACTGCATTTCGGGAATGTAAGTAGTTATGTGAGGATATGACTGCATTTAGGGTACATAAGGACTTATGATTTGTACATATTTGCTTTGTGTGTGGAAGTATTTGGTCAAGACTTACCTAAATCAAAACGCAGTTAAAATTCCCATTGAAAAAGGGCCCATCTCTGCCAATCCAAGCCCTGAAGACTTGTTTGTGCTGCAGTAGATCTCTGCCAATCCTGCAAGGTTCATAAACTTTATGAAGTTTACCTTGTGAGTGATGTAACTCTGTGTTGCAGATGTCAGAGGCTGAACAACCTGGGACTCGTGCCCTGGTCCCCTAATGGCCTCAACCTGCTGAGCTCTGCACAGGTTTGTTATTGCAGAGCTGAATTCACACACCCTCCAGATGCTGATAGTGCCCCTCCAATGGTGCAACCTGCTGGGATGAGACCTGGCCTTGTGTACTTGTCTGAGTAATCTGTGGCTCAATTAATTTAGCCTGTGGCATCCATTTAGAAAGCCCATTGCTTTTTATCTGGCTGGGTGGTAGCTCTCTGCCCTGTGTTTGAAATCAAGGCAGCTGCTCCCTAGACTGTACCTGAGATTTTAAAGGTCTTGAAAGTGGAGAGCAGAATTAGATTCTGCAATGTGAGGAGTTACTGATACCTTGGTTTCATTTTAATTTTCCATGGAACTTCATGCTTTTTGGAGCCCCAAAGTCAAGGAAAACCATCTCACTTATTCCAGTCCAGGCTGCACAGAGACGTGGGTTCAAAGTCCTGATGCTTCATGTTCCACCACTGTGACACCAGACTGTCAGAGGTGATGTGCAGCCTTTGTCTGGGCTATCTTTTGGGGTCAGACCTTGCTTTCTTATACCTGTTTGCTGATGCTTGTCCTCTCTGCTACATCTGTCAGCAGATGCTAACATGCCAGATGTTAACACCCACTGCTCTGGTTGATTTAGTCAGATGTATCCAGTTTATGTTACCTAAGTCACCAAAGAGCCACCACATAGCAGCAGCTTCCCAGCACAACCCTACAGCTGTCCCCATCTCACCTTCTCCCTTCCCCAGTGGTGCCAATACATGCATGAGTGCTGTGGAGTGAGCAGTTCCCTTGTGTGCAGATGGCAGCCTATTCATGTCTCTTGTAAATTATTTACAAGTCTTGATAATTATGTGCAGGAAGTATTGTGTCAGTGTTGGGATTACATTAAGGAATTTAGTCTTGAAGTTAGAAAAGAGTTCACGATGAGAAAAAGGCCAGGGCAGCCTCCTCCTTGGCTGTGTAGGGCAGAGAGGATTGGTGGGGCAGCAGCTGAAACAGGCCAGGAAAGTGTCTGCACTGTCTCTGCATCCCCCAGTCCCCTGGTTTTCCTTTGCCTAAATCCCTGCTCACTTCCCTCTGCTGCTCCCAAAACCCCCACCCCTTCCATTTCCCCCCTTCCCTGGCACCTCAGTCACCTGTCCCTACCCCACACCTCACTGCCTGCAGCAGAGCTGCTTAAAAGGATCCCTTGCCATGTGCTGGTGTCCTCAGTGAGCAATGGGAATTGCAGGAAGCACCGTCAGCCTGGAGCCTTCCCTGCACCCCAGCACAGCAGTTCCAGCTCTTTGTCACCAAGGGCAGATGCCTTTTATAATTGCTGCTGATAATGGCTGTAAGACACGTCCTCTACAAGATGTGAGGGGGTACTTAGCAGAAGGAGAGAAAACTCTTCCAAACCATATGGTGGTATCAGCACTTGTTTGATGCCAAGCTTGGCTCTTGGTTAAATTGGGATCCCACTTTGCATGCCTACGTCTGCTGAAGGAAAAAAGTTTGAGTTGGGGCCATGAGATGATTAACTTCTTTCATGTTTATTTCCATGCTTTCTTTCTACATGTAAAGTATATAGCTTAAAAAAAACAACAACTATAGGTGTAATATTTTGGATTGTGCCATTGTTTGGATTGTGCCATTGTACTAAGGTGAGTCAATTCTGTCTCTAGTGAGAAGTAGTAAGAAAATCTCTGTGGCTGTCGTGCTCTATCACCTTTCCTAATTGCTTTGAACATACATTTCTGAAGATGCCTTCCCCATTGTCTCACACACCAAATGATTTATACTGTGCTTTGAAAACCACCTCTGGTGTAAGGGAGTACACCACATCTCTGGAAGGCACTTAGGAAGGTTTCAAGGGTGGCAAGCTCCTTATTTCTGTGGTTATTCTCTGTGCATTTATTGGTATGTTGATGGGTACGAATAAAAGCTTGTGGTTTTTCATTGAGACCTAATTTGGTCTGTCCAGGAAGATGATGCATTATGAAAGAGCAACCTTTGCTCTTTTAAGTTCACCATTGAATAAAAAAACACAAGAAAATTGCTGCTTGTACATACGGATATTGAAAAAAAAAACTGTTCTGGAAAACCTCCTGAAGTAAAACTGGGACCTAGGGAAAAGGAGGGGTGGGAGGTGTGAAGGGAATTTTGACATGGTTTGTTCATGTAGATGTGGGGTCTGGGATTGTGAATACAGGAGGTGTTTTCTATGGGTGCTCTGCATCAGTTTTATGCCCACCACGTGGTGTGCCAGGCTGACTTAGTGGCTTGGGGGGTCAGAGGTTAAACTGTAAGTCACATTTCAAGTGATACAGAGCCTTGTGCCTGTGTTTGAGACTGTGTTAAACTGTATGGATGTAGTCAGTGTGTTTTGTCCCCAGAATTTTGATTTAAGTCTTTTTCTATCCCACTTTCTTTTTAAAATGCTCATTTACAAAGCTTCATATCACAGTTTTTACCAGTTCGAAAGTTATAATTAAATCAGCCAGAAAAAGAAGAGACTGAACACTCAGCATATCTGAGATGGGATCAATTTAAGACAAAAAGGTTTTTAATGCATTAGAAGAGCTTTGGGTGTCATCTGTCTCAGCCTGTGCCTTCCCCACTGCCTGATGTGAATGCACTTGGAGCTGCTGTTGGAAGCACACTCACAGCATGATGTTATTGTGGAACCTGGAGTCTGCACACTAAATTCAACAGAATTGTGAATTGGATTTTTTTCCTTCTGATGTTTTATATCTTCATTAAAAACTAGAATCATACCTAATATCCCCAAATAGCAAATGTGTGAATCAGAAGCTTATAGATACAACATTTTGAAGATACCGCATTTCTTATGCAGCATTTAATCGGAAATACCATAAGAAAATCCTGTATTATCTCCTCTCAGAATTTGCAAGCAGGGCTTTGAACAGAAATAGAGTTTTAGTAGAGGTAAGTATCAGTTCTCCAGGTAATCTGATCAATCCTTTCCCGTTACACCACATGCTCTGCAAATGCTTTTTTCTCACACAGTTTTTCATAGTGGGAAATGTGAACATTTTTCCCTACCCAGCCAAACTACTGTACCTCTTCCAATCTGGGGGGAGGGAACCCAAGCCCAATGGCACATTTTTTGTAGGGAATGGCATAATGAAACAAGGATTGTGAAGTCCTTAGCACTTCACTGGTTAGCCTGACACAAGGCTTTTAGCAGGAGCACAAGTGTATGCTGACCAAATGGCTTCAGTTGCATGTTGACTGACTGAAGGCAAAAGCAGGCCTGCCCAGAAAGACTTTATGGTGAAGTTCAGTTGCCAAGCACTGATGTTTAGTGCCATTTCACTCTCCCCAAGACATGTAGGATGTTAGTGTGGGCAGATGGAGCACCAGTGCAAGCAGGGCTAATACAGCCTGCAGACCAACATGAGTGAAACCCGAGTCTAGGACTGGGTGTTAAGTTGGTGGTAAGAATTTTACTCGGAGAATCTTTATTAGTACAGTGGTGCAAAGGTGCCAGGACTAAAATAGTTGCAAAGGCTCTCTTCTTGCTGAGTGTTTTGGGACTTTTCTGGCTGGGTAACTTCCATTATGATGAGATCTTAGAAGTTTTGTAGAGAGGACTCCCAAAGAGCTCACAGTGCCAGTCTCTGGCCGTGTGATTTGTCCACGACTGCTGGGCCACATGGGCAGATGTGCTTAGCTGTGTGTGCCACTGTTTGCAGGACAAGACAAAGGGTGTATAGGACAGATATGATGTTGTGCAAGAGTGCTGTGTGTTGTATTGCTGCTGGTTTTTATCTTTACTAAGGCTTGTTGCAAACCCTTTGTCTAAAATCCTGCTGTCTGAGTCACCCAGACAGGCTCCATGAGAACACGATCTAACCACCGTGAGCAGACTTTTGCTTTTATTATCCTTTGGTCCAGATTTCATCTAGCTCTCACTAATTCAGATCTGAATATGAATGCCTTTGTCTTCCCACAGCACTTCTGTGCAACTGCTGTCATTCAAACTTGCATTTAACTCTTCTCTTTCTGTTGATTTGATCATCTTTCCATCCTTACTATTGATTATCCACTTTCACCCTGCAAGAACTATAAAGACGAGGAAAAAACAGGCTTCTAAGGGTGGATGTTTCTTGAGTGAGAAACTATGGGTAGCTTTTGTCCTTATATTTTTTTTGTTTGTTTATTAGGGCATTGTCAGTATCTCTCTTGTCTCATGTCTCTGTGCCCCCAGAAAGCCGGTCCAAGCTTGTTCTGTAAAATTGCCAGTCAGTTGTGCAACAACACGTGCTCCATCTTCTATAGAAAGGGAGAGTTTTGCCAAGAAAGGGCATCTGCTGGGCAAGGAGGACTTATTAATGTACAAGCACCTTCTGGCCTCTGTCCCTGCCTTCAGGGCTTGACGCAATGTCCTGAAGAAGTCAGGAGCAGCAAGGCTGGAAAAGGCTCAGGACCTCCTAGCTGGCTTTTTTGTTCCCTGAGCAAAATGTTTGTCAGGCTGCTTTCCATCTCTGTGGTAATTGTATGTTTGTGCAGACATGTTAGTATGGGGAAGGTCGTTACCTTAATTGCATTCAGTCATTACATAAAAGACTGTCAATGAGGAGCTGTAACTATTCAGGAGTTTTAATTACGCCCTGACGTGACGATATTGTCCTGGCCTTGCACACTTCTGTGGGTGTATTTCTGAAGGAGGTGGCTTTTGTTGCTCCAAGCAGATGACTCCTCTCAAGAAGTCGTTCTCTCCATCAAGGTGACATTCTGGAATGACAGTGTGACACGTCACTGAGGAGGAGGAGAAGTGCTTAACAAGGAACTGCACCTTCAATGTGATGTTTCCCCATATTGCCAGTCTTTTGCAAAGGGAATGTTTGTGATTCTCCAGGGTTTCCTGTGGCGTCACTCCTAATAACCATCCTTTTAATCATGGAGAGAAGTTGTATCCACGTAACAGCTGTACATTCAAACAGACAAAGGGCCTGTTTTAGCTCCTTGTCTTGTCCCAGGATGTCTCAGACTGCAGGTCAAGGAGAACTTGGTTGAATGATCTGTAATAACAGATTAATTTATATTAAATGTCCAGACATATTGGACAGATGGGGAATCTCAAACTGAGATACTCATGCTCTGACTACCTGATCAAGGATGCTCAACACTTCCAAAATACGTTGTCCCTTTGAGGTCTTCTGACCCTGCTCCAAGAGAATGAAAACACCTTAATATATTGGGTACTTTCTTTAAGAAGGTCTGTAAACAGATCTTGCCCAGACTGTGCTCTTGTGCTGAGCGTCTGCTGCTTCATATTTGTAATTCATGCAGAGGCTGTAATGGAGGAGTGGGCTGGGTTTAAAGGATGCCACAGATTTTTCGTAGCACTACAAGAGGGTGATGCTTCTGGCATGTTTAGCTTTGGTGTCTGTTTTGAGGAGCCTGTGAACAAAGATATCTGCTGTTGGTGGCGCAGGACGGATAATCAAGTGCTCTACAGAGGCACAAACTTTTCCCCAGAACTGGAAGTCTGCAAGAACCTTTCCTCTACCTCCCATTGCTTCCTGACAATGTGGCTGGTCCTCAGCACCTGAGTACAGCACGTGGGGTAGTCCAATTAGGAATACAATTTGTGGAAAATGTATTTAGTGACTTAAACCTGTCTGTTATAGGGACTGAAAGCAGCTGCTCTGAACAGATACAACTTAATCAGTGCTAAGTGTCAGCTGCACTACAGTGTTAACCTACTGGGTAATACATACCTGTAATAAATAAATAGGATAGATCAGGGAAGGTTAGTTTTGTTTTATCTTTTAGCAATGGGCAGATATCAAAGACTTTGTCGTTTAGGGGCTGGAGGATTTCTTTGCGCTTAGGTCTAAGTGAACAGAAATTTTCAACTCTGCAAGTGCAGCTGGATGAATAATTTGTAGTGAATAATATATCTCAAGGCTTTCACTGCATTTGGGATTGACAGAAAACACATCAAAATTTTAATTATTGGGAATGATTTGCTGAAATATTCAGGAGTTATTTTTGGTTCCTGCAGACTGTGCATGGAAAAGTTAGCTATTTAAAAGCCAGACTCTTGTCCCCCCCGCCCCCTCCCCTGTGCTCCTGTCTGGTCTCCTTTCCCCATATAAGCTTCCCAGAGCAGGGCAGCAGGACTCTCTGCATTCTGCCTTGAGACTTAACACACAGGAATCCTAAAATAATAATAAAATAAGTTATTGGAAGTCTTCCTACTCTTACACTCAGCAGAGGGCATGAGGGGGATCAGGATGAGGTTGGTTTATTGGCTGCTTGAGTGCTTGTGGAGCTGAGGGCTTTCCCTGTGACTGGGCTGGGAATCTGCAAAGTGCAGAATGGAGACTTTTGGAGAGGCAAGGAAAGCATTACAAAAATACTGTGTCTCTTCCTCTCCTGTACTTTTAACAGCTTTGAAACAATCAAAACCTCAGGACTGGCCATCAGCAATTCAGTGCTATCTGAACACTGTACTAGCAAGGATGTTGGGGTAATCCAGACTCGTAATGTGGGGAGCTACTGGTGTAACCATTTCCATGAAACTGCTGGAAACAGCTTTTTGCCCTCCTGACCCTCTTGCCCTCCTCTTGCTCCCCCAAGGGTGGTACCCCACTGCTGAACCACAGGCCATGCCCACAGGACACGGCTTGCTGCCCACTACTGCAGGGGAGAGCTGGCTGGGAAGGGATGCAGACACTATGAAGAAAATAGGGGAGAAACCAGCTTCTTTCAGGGAGAAGGGTAGGAATAATTGAAATATAAATTTTCCTTCTCATCTGCGAAGAAAGCAAGTCAGCAATTGAAAATGGAATGGATAGGCATGAATAAAATTGTAATTTTCCTGAATAACTGAAATAGCAACCAGAAAGTGAGGAGGGAGAAGCAGGTACAGATCAGGCTGCTTTGCCTGGGCCTCTGTCAGCTGCTCTCTAAAATGCTTTGCTACCCTCTGGTGGCTTCCTGAGGATCTGTGCAGTCTCGCTCCCGTTCCTTGTACAGTCCCCTGCCAACTTTCTGAGCTGCATTGAGGAATCCAGATCTGCTGATGGAGGTTTATATTTTCTCTGATTCCAAAGCAGCAGTACAATAATAATGAAACAGCAGTTTTGTGGTTTGTTGGATTTCTAGTTTGGGTTGTGTTGGGTTTTTTCCTCTGTTGTTTGTATGCACTCTCTTTTGGTCTGCAATTATAATCACAAAGGTAGCTTAGTTGGGATGTTCAAATGAAAGAATAATTGCTTTGTAGCTTGGTTGTCTGTGTAGTGGGGCTGTTCAGAGTTTGGGAGTGACACAGGTTTTGTAGTCCTGCAGAATGCAAACCCTGTCCTCTAATACCTGCAGAGGACACGAGTACCAGTGGAATCAGTAACAGCCAACATCCCATCATCTCCAGGAGTTCAGAACAGGTCCTGCTCAGCCTGGTGCAGGAGCAATGTTCAAACCTCCATCATCCATCACTGTGCTTTCATCAGTCAGTAGCTTCTTGTTTCTTCCCTTTTCCATTTTCCCTGTTCTTTAATTGATTTTCCATTTGGCTTCATAGCAGAGAAGCTGTAGGTAGGGATTTAAAGGGCAGTGGTTTGACAAATTTTACAAGAAACTCCTCCCAGGTATTAATTCCTGGGTTATGGGGTCAGAGAGGCTCTTGTGATCTTTCAGTCTGACTTCCTGTGGAGTGCAAGTCACAGGACTGCCCTCAATTGACTCCTGCTTGAAGTGCTGAACAGAGAAAACATCCCCTCTTGCTTCAGAACTTTCCTGCGATGGAAGACTCACCTTCTTAAATTGTTCCAATGCTTTATCACCTTCAACATTAAATACTTCTGAACTTTGCTTTGTTTAGTTTCAGCTGCCAGCTTTGGGGTTTTTTTTGTTTGGTTTTTTTTGTTTGTTTTTATTTTTGTCTTTGGTTTTTGTTTGTTTGTTTGTTTGGTTTTTTGTTGTTGTTTTTTTGGGATTTTTGTTTGTGTTTGTTTTTGTTGTTTGTGTTTTTTTTTTTTTTTTTTTTTGTTGCTTTGTGCATTTGGGAAGCCATGTATTGCCAGAACTCTGTCCTATGTAGGATTCATGGTCTTGATAGAGTTGCCAACCAGGTGGAGCTCTGAGAGGTACCTTGGTTGTAAGAAGTGAAAAGTTGTAAAGTTGTAAATGTTATTGACTGGGTAGGTGTGGGGTAGGATGTGAAATGACAAACTCATCACCCAGAATAAAAAAAGCAATACAAGGGCATGATGTGTGTGTGCTTTACCCCAGTGTTTGTCTGCAATGGGTGTTTCTAGTGTTTACATACTTAAAGCAAACACTTAAGAATGATTTATACAGGTTTTTAAATGAGATCTTATAGAAAAAGTCTTGCAGAGGTTTAGTTTTACAGGAAATTTCTTGAATTACAAAAACATTTGTTGTTTTTAGTGTGTTTTTTTGTAAATCAGCTGTGCTGAGGTCCTTTGGGACTTAGGCTGCTACGTTCAGCACAACAATTGCTGTTAGCTTCTTAGGCTGTTCCAATTTATGATACATTTTATAAGCAGCTCCATCTATCTCACAACTTGGCAGAGGTTTGGAATGGAGAGCAGCCAGTGCCTTTTGTGCTGGATTAGCTTGAGAGAGAGTATGACCACAAGCCTGGTGGGCAGTAAGCCCAGCTATAAGGCCATCTTAAAGCAAAACAGTTTCTTGTGGGTCAGGCACAGGACAGGCATGCAGTAGATTTGGGTTACTTCAACCACAGAATGTGCTGTGACAGCAGATAACCAAACTTTTTCTGTGGCTTGACTTCCATCAAGCACAACTTGCTGCTTTTAAAGCCACTGGACAGCCCACAGGAGATGGTGGGAAGTCAGTCAGTGTGGAGGTGTGGGACAGGCTTTTAGGTTTCAGAGCCTTGCCTCTTCTTGGCAGGGTGCTGAGCCCAGCACATGGCACCAAGAGTCCTCAGTGCAAAGTCTCTTGTAATACAGCTCCTTCCAGGCCTTGTGGGCTGCTTGTGTGAGGCTCTGGGAGCTGCTTATTGCAGTCCTGCTGCAATATCCATGCCTGTGAAGTGGGGACAGAAATGCCAAGCTCAGCGTCTGTGCCAAGGCGGGCTGCGAGGATTTGTGATCGTACACAGCTGTTGTGGGAACAGCTCTGCTGCTGATGTTCAGCACACCCAGTCTATCTTCTGGCATTGATGCTTTCTAAACCAAAGAAGTGTTTTGAGCTGATGCCAGTAGTCATGGGTATGTCTTACAAGATCTTTTGCAGCCAGATGCAAACTTGTCTGGGCTGTGTTTTGGGCTGGCTGGACTCAGTCTGCTTGAAGACTGCAGGCTGTGTAATTATACAGCTGGGGAGTCTGAGCTGATAAATCCAGCCTCCCAGCAGACCTTAGTGGCCAAGTGTGGTGCTTTGCTGACATGGCTACAAGGCTTCGGGCTGGAGACAGTTTACATCCCTCCCTCTTAGGGAAACTTGTCACTTGACAATAAAAGAGTGTGAACATTACTGAAAAGAAAGCATGTGCCCCAGCCTTTGAAAGCTCTGTACCCCCTTCCCAGGAACACTACAGGGATGGTATGGAGTATGAAAATGAGAAGGCTTCAACTGAAGTGTTTCACACTTTAAAATCACTTTTCTTTTCAATGTCCATCTTGATCTTGTCCACACCACAGCTAGTTCTGGAGGAAGACAAGATGCAGACTGACAGCCTCTAAATCAGGCAGTAAAGGAGGTCACAAGGTATGAATGTGAGCACCTCTGCAGAGAAGACCCCAGACTGCTGCATTCCCCCTGATACAGCCTCTCTGTGTAGTGACAGGAGATGATTTTCCTGCAGGAAATCATGAGTATTTCAGGAAATCAGTATTTCTGGCAGTTCAGCAAGAAAGCACTTTGCAAGCTGAGGATGAGGGTATATCTGTGATCACTGGGACTTCCTGAAAGCTGTTTCTTCCGCAGCTGCCTGTATAAGAGGGCATCAACAATGGAGGTGTGAAAAAGTAGAGACAGAAGCAATGAATCACCCACCACTTCAAAAGGATAGGGAAAGAGACAAAGGGAGACGAGCTCTCCTAGTCCTTAAAAAACAGTCTTTCCCATCAGCTTTAGAAACAAAACTGGCAGTGGTTAGGAAAGAACAATCCCATCTACAAAATTCACCAGTGGGGTTTGGCCTCTTATTACTGAGGGGAAAAATGCACTTTGCAAGCTGGATTCCTCCCTGTTTTCCAGGGCACTGCACCCTCTGGCTGCAAGTGCATCCGAGAACTTTCCCAAAAAGGCACTTTGGGGATGTAGCCTACATCTCTGGAAGGAATTGAATGGGGAGTATGTCTCTGCTAATGAAAGCTGCAGCCAGAAATAAGAGTTCTGGAGGTTGAAAACTAGGTTAAAAGCAGCCAGCAATGGAAAGCAGCTGAAGATGGAGTGGGTTAAAGAGCTCTTGAGCATTATACAGTGGATGGTTTAGCTTCACTCTCAGCTCCTGGGTAATGCAGTCCTGGCAGATTGACAGGGATTCTGGGGTGAGTTGTCACAAGATGCTTCAGCTTGTTGGTTTTTTCCCTTTAGATTTTTATTTTTAGTTGAATTCTCCCGCTTAACGCGCACTATAGTGACCCCTACTGCTGCCAGTAGTCAAGAACCCATTTCAGTACAACCATGAAACTATGGGAAAGTATTGCCTGTAGTCCTAAAAACAGATAGTATCATTTATAACCCTTAAGTATGCAGAAAGTCTGCTGCTAAACTCCACATCACCAAAGAGGAAAGCTTCTGTAAACCCTTGTGGTGCTTAAACTGTGGGTAAAGTCTTTGTGTAAAGAATAAGAATCAGCCAAAGCCTTCAGAATAAACCTGTTCTCCCTTTTCCAAAAAAGACTGGGGAGGCATGCTGACCAGCTGGGCCTCCCACATGGCAAAACTGCTGTACTGCAGCACATGCAGAAACAGCATCCTTGTGCTCCTGCTTGGTCCCAGCCGCCAGGAATCTCCTATTTTTCAGGAGCACTTGTGGGGTAGGAAAATCCTGACAGCAGTAAGAATATGAAAGGGTATTCAAGGCTACTGCCCTTAGGAAAGTGGATGGCAGCTGCTCTGTCTTCTGTAATGCCTTGTGATGTGTTAAGAACCTCATACTGGTCTGCACACAGCCTTTCATGTCTGTGTTAACTCCCCTGACCCTGGGCTGAACCATCACCTTCTTTATTTGAGCTCTCTTTTCAGCAGGATTTTTCTGGTGTGTAAAATCTTAGCAGGGACATTAGGATCTTAACAGGACTTACAAAGAGATGGTGAGAAAATATGAAACTTGTAACATGGAATAAAAGGAAGTTTGAAAAGTTGGAATATTAGATGTAAATAGCAGGGTCTCAGTGAAGTGCAGTGCAAACACAGCTGTGTGTGGCAGGATGGCCAAGTGCCCATTTCCATCAATCCTAGTTTGTATAAACACCCATAAGGAAAATGATAATTGGCCTCAGCAGGCATCTTCCATGAAACCTTCCTTGGTGAGAGTGCCGCTGTGGAAGAAAAATTATGGGGTACCAGAGACATGGCCCAACAGTTTCTATAAGGTGAGTGCCTAACTGGTAAAGCAAGTTGTGGAAGAGCAGAACAATAGTTTAAAGTGAGAGTATCCAAGCACTCTGCCTGCATCCCTGACAGACCAGAGCAGGCTTTCCCCTATGAGCTGTTCCCCAGGAGTTGCTCTGTTTCAGTTTTAGCTGCTCAGACTATGCCATAGTCTGGAGCAGATGTCAGCTCTGAGGTTGTATCTGATTGTTAATTTACTTTTTTAATATAGGCCCATTACCAGATGCTTGCCCCAGTGGTGTACAAGTAAAGCTGTTGTCTGCTCTAGCTCATCAAAAGCACTGCAAGTTTTACCTGGAGACTGGGGCAGCCAGGTGTTCTGTGCCCATTGAGAATTGGGCTGGATAAATGGGCAGAGAGACAGTTCAGGTGCCCTGCCTGAGCCCAGGGGAGCTCTGCCAAGGGGCAGGGTGGTGAGTGTGGAGCTGGCCAAGCACCAGGAGGGATCCCTGGCTCTCCCTGTGAGTGATGCCTGCTCCTCTGCATGGACATCTGACCCATGGCCATGCTGTGTCCAGCACACATCCGTGGGCTCTGGCAGCAAAGCTCTTCTCCCCAGCTGCCAGATTTAGTGGTGCCTCAGGTCTGGGGAAAGGCAGCTGAGTTACTGCAGCTGTGTGGAGAGCCAGGAGTCCCACTTATGCACTCTTTCAGAAGTTATCTTTGACCATCTGTCCTCTGAGAGCATCATCCTGAGACAGATCCTTCCGCCTGCTTGCCTTCGTGCAGCTGGCTGGTGACATGAACCACCTTGGGCATTGGTGGCCTTGCCTGACAGCTCTTGCTGTACCCAGGGGGTGACTGAGGGAGCAGGCTGAGGAGCCAGGCTTTTCTGTGCCCTGCCTCACCCTCACTTGCTACTGCTGCAGTTCTGGGAGTGAAGTGTATAAAAATGGAGACCATTCTTGGTGTCAGACTCTCCTCCTTCCTGCAACACTGCACACTATGGCATACAGCTCTGCAGAGCTGAGCCAGAGTGCTTTTGTGCACTGCTGAGTGGTGCTGGATTCCTTATGGCTTCATTATGGCTTGACACTGAGCACTGGGGAATGAAAAATAGATGATGTGGCTGTGACACTTGCTGTAACTCAGCAGGGAAAAGGAAAAGACACCACCTTGGGAGCCCCCCTTCCCATTCCTCACAGCTTCCAGTCTTGTGTGCTGCTCACAGAGTGCCTGGCACTGACCTCAGGAACTCTGGGGCTCTGCTGTCATGAAAAGCAAATAGCTAAACTTGTGTTTTACAACAAGCTGCTCCAGTGAGACTTAGGCAAGGACAAGTTGGGGCTGTGACAGAGGGAAGCAGCAGGAGGTCCCATGGAGTTGGGTCTGTTTTTCCTCAGAAAGCAGCCATTGCTTCCCTTTCCCTTGTGCAGAACCTCCAATCCTGACCCAAGGACCTTCTGGAGACAGGCAGTGATTGCTCTACAGCAGGAAAATGTTGAGCTGTCATTCCCTGGTTCTGAGTCATCCTGCTAAATCTGTGCACAGCAGCTGGCTGAGAAGGGGAGTGGGAGATGGAAAATCCCCTTTGGGATCAGGGTAACAGTCAAGGAAACAAAGTGATGGAGAAAAATTAAGTCAAGCCTCTGAGTGTAGGGATTTGAATGTGGGGCTGGCCTTCAAGATATCTAGATGGAGCAAATGGAATCCTCACTGCTGGGATGTAACATCTAAGGAGGGTTTATGTGAAACTGAATGCTGCATAGCTGAGGTTGCCTCTGCGTTGGGGCCTTAAGCAAATGCCAGCTGAAAGGAAATAATTTTGTCAGTGGTCTGAGGATGTGGATGCATGACACATGAGAACTGGCTCAGAACAGCTGTGCTTTAATTGGACATTTTTCCCCATTGTAACTACTGTTTCACTGCTGAGTTGCAGGATGCAGCTTTTTGGGAGTGGAAGGGGATGGCTGAGGTTCCACTCACTTGATAATTGGCCTCAGCCAATCTACCCCCTGTACCTGGTAGATTCCTTTGTGCAGGGACAGAAATGGTGTGTGGGGCTAAGGCAGCACTGGGGACTTGGGACAACTCAAGCCTGCAGTTGTGGTTTTTAATTCTGCAGAGGCTTTCTCATTTGAGGGAAATTCCTAAAATTTATTGCTGCCATTGGGTGACACTTGTTTAGATAATGCCTGTGACTGTCCCAGTGTAAACAGGCAGAGGGCTAATGCAGGTCTGGCTGGAGGTCAAGCATGTCCTGTAGCAGAGCCAGTGCGGTGGCCCTGCCAACAGCCTGGCACACAGCACACCGTGGTGACTTTTCTCAAGTAGCTGGAAAAGGCATCCTGGCCACATGCCATTCACAAGCTAAGGTGAGAATTAGAAAAGGTGTGTTTTAGTGACTCATAAATAGCTTAGCACATGCTGACGGAGCAGCAGCTCAGCTTTATGATTTCAGCTTTGCATCCCTAAAGTGCCTGTTAGAAAAAAAAAATAAAGTATCAGTGCTTGAAATGTACGGGCTAAATTCAGACCTCCTGGAGCAGTATCAGTTATAGAAGATCAGAATCTAGCCCCATCTCTCTAACATTATTGGAAAATCCTCTGCACCCACCCTTATCTCCTTTAACCCTTCCTCAGTCCATTCTGTGGTTGCAGTTACAGCTTTAGCTTGTGCTGAGCTGCATTTTGTGCTGTGCCAGGTCCATCTCATGTGTCATGTGTGGGTTGTGGTCCAGTTTTTAAGCTTTGCCTGTGGAAAGTAGACAATCAGTGCAGTGCTTCACCTTCAAGGCCTCTGGTAATGCCTGATAAAGAATGCCTAGTTGATTTATCTGCTCACTCGCCGAAGCATTCTCCTCCTGTATTTTACTCCTCTTTTGAAATTCCACCCATTGGTCATCCATCTTTTGTGATTTCCTCTTTCTTGCTGCGCTCCACAGCAATAATCACATAAATAGTGCTTCATCTTTGACTTGAACACTTCTTATTCCCCCCTGATTTGCCAGATTATGCATGTTTCAGAATGGGATTTGCTAGAATCTTTATTCTATCTTAAGTGAAATATCTTCAGCTGCTGAGGAAAGCAGGATTTTTATGTTCTTATAGGGGAGCAGAGTTCCCCAGAGGCTGATAATCACTCTGAGCTGCCTGTGGGCTGGCACTGCTGTGTTCTCAGCAAAAGCAGGGTAAGGCCATTACTGAGTATGTCACATGTCAGCAATGATTCCTGTCCCTGGGAGCCAACCATGTTACCTGTCACTGGTGTGGTTATTGCAAACTGGTGTTCCTAACTTTTAGAAGATTTGGGGCCTTTCTTAAATCCCTGAGCCATTATGTAAGAATGGTAACTTGGCATATTTAGATTTCCTGGTTCTAATGGCTGCAGAGAAAAGCTAACAGTAGAAACCTTTAAAGATGCTGGACCATGAGTGAAATGCAGAAAAGAACATAAAATGTGTTACTCAGGTTTGGGTTTTCTCTTACAGCAGAGGGTGGAGAAAGTAGTTCTGGCTTGTAGCTGGGAGGGTCTGAGCCTGGCCATACCAACTGCCTTCACCATTTGTCCTGACATGATGAACAGCAAAAAATCTTCTCTATCCCATGAAGCTGGTGTGTGGTATGTGGATATCCAGGTGGCTGCAGAGCAGTGGGGCACTCGTGGGCTAATGGGGAACAAGTCAAGTTCTTCTCTGTTCATACCACTGTCAGCCAAACACTCCTGGTATTCCTCATTGTCTGACTTTGTTTGAGAATCTTACAGAAATGTTTTACTTTGATGAGGTCAAAGCTTTTCCTTGCAATTTTATTTTCATAATATTGCTAAAATGCTACAGCAAAGTTGAAAGTTGAGATACTTTAGAAAAATGTCATTTTAAGGAAAATAACATTAATTTTTTTTTTAATTTTTATTTTTTTTACAACTTCCCCAAAGCAATAGTGTACTCTTAGAAAGAGACAGATTTATTTTTTTTAGCTCTCTTGCATTCTCTGGTGAGGACTACATGATATGAGTCTCAGAAAAGGAAATTTTCCAGACAAAAAGTCTTAAGTTCACCTGGAAAAAAATGTGCCCAGCAGGAAGTCCCGTCCTAACAACCCAGGATTTCAAGGGTGGCTCTTATAAAGGTTTTGTAAATCCCATCTTCAAATCTCTTGAAACATTAATTTTCCTTTGCCTACATAGCCCCTTTATAACTGCACTGTAATATTATTATTTAATACCTGGCTTTTGTAATTTTCTTCCTTTCAGAACCAGCAGGGACAAGTCTGTGTGTAGGTCTGATAAAGAGCTGTAGCTATGCTACACTGCAGGCACTGGGAATTGCATGTTCCAGAATAGTGGTCTTTCCAGAGAAATCTGTTTCAGATGTCTCTCTGTGCACTCTTTAGCCATGGTGGCCACTTAATGAGTGAGGGTCTGATCTGTGTTGTCCTGATAGTGGCTTTTCTGTCATTGGAGCAGCTGTGAATTGGAGCAGAAAGCATTTCTTGTACCATCATTCCCAAGGCAGGCAGTTAGGCAAGTACTTGCTTGTCTTGATGAGGCTGTGCCACATGTGTTGTATTAGCATGCCAGAATAAATACACTTCAGGTCTAGACAACAGTAAAAGGCTCTGTAAGTGTCACTGGAAGTAGGCAGATGGGGAGGCTTGTGCTTCCACAGATGCTGCTCCCAACCTCAGATGCCCTCTGGAACATTAGGAGTGAGTTTGCTGCAGGGGAAGGGGAGATGGCTTTTTGCATGGTTGGTCTATTGTACTTTTACCCTCAGAAAATCCCCTTTATTAAGCCTGACAACTTTTCCCTGTGAGGTGGATGGATTGTTTGCACTCCTAGATGAGGAAAGCAGCCTGCCAGTTGTTCATGTTTCACGCAGGGAGCTGGGGGGAAAGCCAAGAGCACATCCTGAATTTGGAAGCTGCACCTATTCCAGCTCTGGCTGTGCCTTGGTAGCTGCCTGCTGAAAGCAGAGGGGCCAAGGTGCTGTCAGTGGGCAGAGCCCAGGAGCTCTGCTGGCCAGCAGGCCTGGCTTGCTGCCCACCTCCAAACCCTGGCTCAACTTGGGTCAGGCCTCAGGCAAAGCCATCATTACCTACTGTGGATTAATAACCTCAATTACTGGAGCCCTGTGGGTCAGATCTTCCTGTGCTGGCTGCATTACAGCCCTTTAATCTGCTTTCCTCTCTCATAACCTCTGAGCCTGGAGGGATTGGCAGGCAGGGGAGATCTTCTGCCTTCCAGCGTGTTTTCCCTTGGAAGGGCTGCAGATGTGGAACAGCAACCACAGCTGGCAGGGGACTTGAACCCAACAAAGAGGTGCACCTAGAAGGTGCTTCTGCAGCTCTCAGGTTCAAAGGACAAGGCAACTTCTGGAGGTTTTCCATGAACTACATCTGCAAAAAATCAAAGCAGCCATCTTGTGGGGGACTGGCAGTCAGGTTTGGTCATCTGGGTAAGGGGCTGCATGCCTCTTGGGGGAGGAACATCCCTCCAGATTCCTTAATGTTCCCTGAGCAGCTGGGTAAAGGTGAGACACAAGTCTGGATCTCTAAGATGCCTTCTCACTGGGTGTTCCCCTTAAAGGAAAAAAGGCAGGTCTCATCAGTGGGGAAATTGCCAGTGAAGAGGGACTGAGCTGTGCAGTCCTGGACATGCTCTTAAATGATCTTGAAGAGTGAGGGGGTGAAGAAGAGACAAAATCTTTGAAGTAAGAGAAACAGAAGTGGACATAAAAGAGCTGCAGAGGGAGCATCTGATATGGAGCATCTGCTGAACTAACAACTGTATAAACTGTGGAGGAGTGCAGGGTAATGCACCCATTGATGAAACTTAAATATATGGGGGGTGTATATATAAATATTATATATATATATATATATATATATATATATATATATATATATATATATATATATATATTATGGTAAGGATAAGAGGTGCTACTGGGGTCCTTTTCACACATTTCCTCACTGGTAAAAGACCATAGAGACAGTGAATCTCTCTAGAAGTGCTAGCTCAGCAGATGCAAGCAGAAATTATTGGAAAAGATACAGAAAGCAAATAGAAGCTATCATCCTGCTGTGCTAGAAATCCCTGGAGCACTTGCACCTTGAGTACTGTGTGCAGCTCCAGTTATCCTGTCTCAGAAAAGATGTGATAGAACTAGAAAGGCACAGGAGACAATGACAAGGTCAGTGGAGCATGAAGAGTAGCTGCTGCCCAGGGAATGATGGAACAGATTAGGCATTTTCAGGTGCCTTCAGAAATGAAACAATTGAAGAAGGAAATACGACAGAGGTGTATAAAACCATGACTGTTATGGAGAACATAAAATTACTATTTCACAATATAATCTTATAATGCTCACCTTAACTTATAAGGTGAGCATTAAACGATTAAATGGAGCTATCGAGAAGGAGTTTTAAACTAATAAAAGTTTTTTCCTGCCACATGATTAACCTGTGGAACTCCTTGCCAAAAGATGGTTAGGAGACCAATGGTATTACTGGTTTCCAAAAATTAGTATAAAAAGTAGTTGGGGAGAAATCCATCAAGGGTTCTTAAACACATTGTGAGACATCCTGTAGATGAGGGCACCTGCTGGGCAGTGGCAGTGGGTGGAAGGAACAGTGTCTAGCTGCCTCTTTTTCCAGAGTATCTGTTCTGTGCTGCTCATACTACTGCTAAAATGTTTGGAGATGCCCTAGAAGTTCAGGTCCTGAGGAAGTGTCACTGTACTGAAAAACATTCAGAACAACAACTTCTCCCTAATTCAGACTGGAGACGTTTGATACACAAAGCCTTCTTTACATGTAATATTAGATTTCTTCTTAATGTCAGGAAATTGAGCTCCTGAGTGCTCATTACTATAAGCTTTTTATGTGTCTGAGGATAAACCTATTAAATGATCAAGGCTATGGGACATCTTTTCTTTGGCTCTGGAACCTGCTTTGGTGAGCTTAGAAGGGGCTGAGATTTTACCAAGTCAGTTTCTCCAGCAGGACCTGAAGTCACCTGAAGTCAGTGGTTTCTGTTCACTCTTGCTCAGAAAAGCAACTAAGAAATTAATCTTTCTTGTCTGATGTATGAAATCAAGCTCTTCTCCTTTTTTTTTTTTTTTTTTTTCCTCACCTTCTATTCGCTCTCAGAAGGTGTGTGGTACACTTTATCCATGGTAGAGTTTTCAGAAGAATCTTTCTTTGCCTTAGTGCAGTTTTATAAGGAAGAGGCTAATTCTCTCATTAAATCACCAGAATGAGGACTGACAGATGATTCCCTACTTGTCCACAAATTTCTTGTGTGACCTTCAGCAAACCTCTCAACTTTGTGCTGCAGTTCCCACTGTCTCTGGTGTGATTGTGCTGTGCTTTGGTGGAGCTGGGTGCAGTAGGAGCTCTATGTGGCTGTTATGTCCCTTGCCAGTTTCATCTAGAAGGGGAAAAGGGTAAACAGAAATAGCCAGAGAGCACAGTGGTGACAGTGGTTTGCACTGAAAAGGGCTTGGCCCGTTTTGGTAGATTTTGCTCTTGCAAGGAGAGGTGCTGTGGAGTGGTTCTCTGCTACCACTGAAGAATGTGCAGTCACTGATCACATATCAACCCATGGAGTGAGCTTGGAGAAATGAGCACCAAGTGCCAAGAGTTTTGTAAATTTACAGAGAGAGGGACAAGGTGCAAACTCTGCATCAGCACCAGCTCTTAAGGTTAATGGGCCCTTTCTCATCATATCCGCCCGTGTTTGGCCAGAAAATGCACCAAGGGCAGAGACTTGCAGCAAAACCCAAACCAACCAACCAGAAATAACACACCTGCACGAGCTGTTTGTCTGTGCACCCATCACAATGTTCAAAGAACAACCAGTCAGTATGGGTGACAACAGAACAGCATAGACACAGCACCCTGAGAGATTATTACTGCCTCTGTATAAACACAAGGAAAGCTTTCCTGGCTAGTGTCTTCTTGGAGCTTTTGTAGATTTTCTTTCTTTCTTGGTTTTTGTAACTGGTGAACTCATACACATTATGCTATTTTAATACTTAGCAAAGAGCCTTGTCGGCTAAATCACCTTATTTTTCTCTGATCAGAGTGCAGTACATTCCTCTTTTTAGCAGAAGGTATTAATTTAAATTCCATAATCCTAAACATATTCTCGTTTCTGTTCAGTGCTTCAGAAGGCCAATGGCATTTTAATTTAATAAGGGAGAAACACACATGACACTGTGTTCCCTGTAAATGTCTTCTGACCTCAATAAAGCTTTCACAGCTTTCTTTGTGTTCCAGCAAATGCAATCCCTGCTTTTATTCAAGCACACTATCATTTCTAATACCTGTGTTCTACCAGTGGCTAAAAATTTAAATATCTCTAGCATTTTCACAGTAACTTTTGAGATGTTATTAGCATTATTATTTAGTAGTGTGAGCTCATCAATGGAGCCATAGTGAGATTTATGCACCACTGTGTCCCATTGAAGTATTGTTTGGGTACATGCTGTCTCTCTGCACTGAAGTAAATTTTATTTTGGTTTACCTTGTTTTCAGATTAAAATGAGTTGACACATCTAGCAATGTCTCGATTTATGTCAGCTCCATTTATCTTTTCAAATTCTTTAAGCTTTGTTTACTGGGCTAAGATTTACCTAATTGGGTACATGATATTACTGAGTATTTTGTAGCATGTAAACACTTGGGTCATATGCATCACAGTTCTTCCTTTACCATTTTTATGCTTCCATTTTGCTGTCTAAACTTGCTTAAACCTACTCAGTTTGAAAGAGCACATGCTTGTTGCAGTCCTTACGGCCCTTCTTTGGAAATGTCAGGTAACAGTCATTCTTTTCACTGGTTTGAGTCTGCCCTCTTTTCCTCTAATGTGACTCAGGAACCAACCCCTTAGAATGTGCCCACAAAGGCTGGATTATCAGCCTTGCTGCAAGGTGATGGAAATTCCCCAAAGAAACGGGGATTATTTTATTAGTGGATTTTATGGGCTATTTTGAGTAGATTTTCCAGGAACAACTATGTTTAGTTTAATGAACAGAGGTCTCAAAATTCAGCTAGCTGTTGCATTTTCACTTTTTATTCAAACAAACATCTGTATCATGTCCAAGGCACTTGTCCTTGCATGTTCATGGGATAAATCTGCCCATTTCTATGCTAGGTTGATACATACAACATCTAAAAGCAACTCTTCCCTCTTACCTAGTG
This sequence comes from Agelaius tricolor, assembly GCF_023055355.1. NCBI lineage: Eukaryota > Metazoa > Chordata > Aves > Passeriformes > Icteridae > Agelaius > Agelaius tricolor. Next base: position 15,010,635 of record NW_027269272.1, read on the forward strand.
CTGCACTTCAGTCCTGGCCTCCCTAAATGAGAGCCCCTCATTTAGAGCCCCATGTTGGCTGCTAAGCAAGGAGGGCACCTTGACTTTGGATCTCACTGTACTGTCCTTGATCAGCCAGATCCAGAATTGTTCTCATCTCAAACATGCTGCTGAAGCATTTGCAGAAAGAGGACTATTATTTTTTTATGCTATTACTGAAGTACTGGAGAACCACCAGTTCTGTTTTAGGGCTTCACTGTGCACACTCCTTTTGGCCTTGTTCCAACAGGGCTGTAGGCTTGTTCTCAGGTGATCAGAAGTAGCAGAGGACTGAAGGACAACTCTGGGAGAAGGGTGGAGAAGGGTGAGGTAACCACTGTAGTCTCAGTTTGGTATGTGCCCTGACATGGCACCATAGCCTTTCATGATGGCTGTGGAGCAGGGACTGCTAAGGAGTGCAATGGAGCAATGATCCTGGGTAAATGGGGACATGGGGAAGGGCAGTTTCATTGAGCTTTTTGCTATGACTTGGTGCATGTGCAAGGTCCTGTCTAAAATAGCTTAAATTAAGACAGAGTGATGATTTTTCAGCCTAAGTCACGGCAGACAACAAAAACTGAATTTAACATGAATCCCAGGGATGTTAGTAACATCTTCCATCCTTCTAACAGTCCTGAACTGTATGCTACTGGCTTTGCTTCCAGATAAGTGCTGTTTTTTAGCATATGAATTAGAGTTGACTGGAAAAATAAGAGCTACCATTTCATGAAATGTTTAGCATTTTAACTGTTTTTTTCCCCTTTTATATTCAAGAGTAAATCTGAAACTGTGGAGTATTTATTGAGGGCATGAAAGACTCCAGATGCTCTCAAAAATATTAGTTTCGCCACACATGCTTCTCACACCTAAACACACCATGCCACACATAGATTCTCACACCTAAACAGCATTTCTTTTGTTATGCCTGGGTTATGTGCCTCAGTACTCTGATCTAGATGTTAACATCTAAGTTTGTATCCCCACTCTCTCATATCACTGAAGTGCTGGCCAGAAGCTTGTTACATCCTAGAGTGCAGTCTCTGGAAAAATATCCATCTCATGAGCTGGTCAGACACATCTGGTCACTTCTTCCAGGTATTAGAGAAACAAAAGCAGAGAAGGTTTTGAAAGCTTATGTGTAAGTAGGTAACCCTGCTTGAGCACAAGGTAATTCAGTTAAAAATTCACTCTTGTGCTGGGTTCCTATTTGTCCCAGAGGGAGCTGCTTTTTAGTGCACTATTAGAGTTCATTCAGGTGAAAGAGTTCTTTTGAACATCTTTTGTATGTGATAGTACTGTTTTGTTGAAGGAGTTTTTCTGTGCTCCTGTCCTTTCTAGCCTTGTGTTGTGGGTTTTGTGTAATTTCATGAATTGGAGACAGTTCTGGTTAGTTTTCCATCCTTGCATGTGAAATATGAGCCCTACCTTTCTCTGTGCAGCGCCAACACTGAGACTTGAGTCTGCAGCACTGTAACAGCGACAGTTTAAAAACAGGTAAAAAAGAAGGTACCTTAAGTTTCAATGGAGCGCCCTTTGCAGGAGGCTGGTGCCTTGGGGCAGGTGGGAAGACGGAGGCTCCCTCGTTTACAGCGCGCTCATCAGGGAGCCCTCCCGTCTGGGCATCCGCACCCAGCGGTGCTTTAAGACCAGAGGTGTCTCTTCTTCCCGGCCCCGCTGCCGGCCCCTGGTTCCAGCCCCGGGAGCCCCGGCAGGGCCGCGCTCGGTGCCTTCTGTGGCTGGGGCACCGCGGGCACCAGCCCTGCCAGGCCCCGCACGGCGGCCCCGGTGCTGCTGGGGCGGGCGGCGGGGCTGTCTCCTCCCTCCCTCCCTTCCTCCCTCTCCGCCGGGACTCGCACAACTCGAGCGCGGCGGGACCGGGTCCCCGGTGGCGGGGGGAAAGCGGCAGAGCCCCCGCCGGAGGAGCGGAGCGGCCGAGCCCCGGCGGCGGGGGGGTCCCGGCGGCGCGGCCCGGCCCGGCCCGGCCCGGCGGGGGCTGTGCCGGCAGGGGGCAGGGCTGGGAGCCGGCCGCGCGTGTTTCTAGGGCTTGACGTCCTTCCAGCCAGCCCGCCCCGCTTCCCGGCACGGCCGGCCCTTCGCCGGCGGACAAGTCCCGAGAAGTGGCGGCGGGGTCCCCCTCCCTCCCCCGGGCGCGGCGGGGCCGCGGCGATGGGCCGGGAAGTTTGGCGGCGAGGGGGCCCGGCGCCCCGCCGCTGAGAGCCGGCCGCTCCGGGGCCGGTCCCTTTTCCGAGGAGCGGGAGGGCGCCACAAAGTGAAATCCATGAGGATTCTCGGGCTTCTCCTGGAGAAAGGCTCGCATATGCTGCAGTGTCTCTGTGGAAGGCGCCTGAGATCCAGCCACAGCCCAGGTGGGGAGCGCGCGTCCTTGTCCCCGCCGCCCTCACCTCCCCGCCCGGGCGCCGCTCGGCCCGGGCTGGCCCCGTTTCCTCGCCTCCCTCCGTCCCTCCCCTCGCCTCCGTCTCGCCGGCGCCGCGCACAGGTGGCCGGGATGGGCCGGGCGCTGTCCGCGGTGCTGACCCCGCCGCGCATCCCCGAACCGAGTCCCCTTAATTCGGCATCCGCACACCCGGCTCCCCTCCGCATCCCCGCCCGCTGATTCCCAACCCGGCCCCTCTCTACCCGAGGCCTGGCCCCCACCCCATCCCTGTGGCTAATCCCTCCTGGAGCCCCCACCCACACAGAGCCCCCACGTGTGTCCTTTGTCCTTACAGAGATTCCTGCCTCACACATGACCCTCATTATTGTTCCCCGTCCTACCTGCAGCCCACTCAGGTCCTTTTTCTTCATATGGCACCCCTGTATTTCTCATCCCACCTGGAACCCCCAGCTGTGCCTTCTGTTAGTACCTGGCCAATATGGGGATAACCTTCCCCAGAGTGCCAGTGGCCCCAAACAACTCTAGGGTTGGCCCCTGTGTGAGAGCTCTCTACGCTTTGTGCTTCTGGTAGTAGTAATGTCACAGTGGTTTTCTGGTGGAGGGTGTTGAATGAGTTTTTGAATGGCAGTATACTTACAAGCAAAGAGAAATCCCAGCCTGCTCCTGATGGGGGGCCTGAGGAAACTCCCAACTCATCTCTCAGCTCCTAGCCTGATGGGGAGAGAGCATTTCTCTAGGATGGGAAGGAAGTGCAGTGGGGCGAATTTCTGAACAATATTTGTGATCCTAAACACTTCCCCTGAGCACTTCTTGAAGAGGGGAATGAGTGCATGAGTGCCTTGGTTTGGTGTGGTACTACCCCTGAGTTTTAGGATATCTTGTTGAGGCTTTTAAAGTGGTGTTTCTACAATTTCTTCCTTGCTACACGTTTCTTCCATGAATTTGACTTTCCCTCTCTAGAACACTGGGTAAATGCTTCTGGAGTGAAATCCTGTGTTATTGTTGTTATTATTAACATCTATAGAAACTACTAATTGGATGCTTATGAGGGTGTCTCTTAGAGTATTCTTTCCTAATGCTTGTGTCGGGTTTTTTTGTGAGATCTTGGTCCTAGAAGAGAAAAAATGTCCATGCCTCTAGTGCAAATGCTTGGTGTTCTCTTGAAGAGAAAGGTTGTTCTTAGGGGACCACTGTTGCTGAGGTAGCCGGGATTCCCTTATGGCCTTGCTAAGGAAAAGCTGTTAATGGTTATAGCCACCCGTTTATGCCTCAGTAGCCTCTTCCCTCCCATGGCACTCTGTTGTGCAAGTTGCTGTCTGTGACAAGCTCATGGCAACGGGGCAATCTTTGGGAGAGAATGCTGGACTCCCTTCAAGGCATGTTCTGCCCTGCTTTGAAGAACAATTTGCTAACTAAATAGAATAAATTGTGGCTGCACGTGGAAGCCGTATGCACACTAGTCTCTCTCCAGTGAAAAGCTATAGTGGAGTTTTCACCGTGGTGCTAAGTGTGAATGTGTGGTTTGTGTCTTTTGGAAGAGCAGTAAAGAGAACAATATGCTACTGGTAAAAGTGGGGTGTGCTCAGGCCATGGGGGATGCTAGGCTGTAACTTTGGAGAACTATAAGTCAGCAATAGTGTCCTAATAGTTTCCTGGCTGAGCTGGTTTGGCTTTACAGGTGGATCCTATACTGGAGTGTGCTTGATGCATATATGGTGCTTGAATCTTTTCTTACATTCCCTGTTCTGAGGAATAATACTGAACATTGAGTAGTCTTTGTATTTCCTGATGTTGTGCTGTAAGGAGACAGACTGTGGGAATGATCTCCTATTGTAATCTCCAACTAAGCTTATTTTCCAGGTACTAGCCCCATACCACCATGAGCCTGACCACTCCAGATGGGGTCTGTTGCTTTGAATCAGCATGCTAAAATACATTCCCTCTCCTTGGCTGCGCTTTTTCATTTTCTGTTAAGGTTGGGGATTATGTTCTTGAAAAATGGTCAATAAAAAGGAAAATTTCCACTTATAAAAGAGTCAGTGTGGGGTGGGCCTGCTGGGGGATAAATCTCCTTGCTAACTTCTTCAAAAGCTGAGCATGCCCCAGGAGACAGGTGTATACTCTGGTAACAACCCTAAAGGTGTAGTGCTGTGCCTAGTGCGGCACTGTGGGGCCAAGCCAGTCAGAGATGTACACCAGCAAAAGGATTATAAAATTATGGGAGTGGAAGGACTGTGGAAACATTAACTACACAGTGGTGGCACAGAATGTTGTGAACTACCTCAGTGTCCTTGATCCTCTGATCTGAAGTTATTCTGATGGATTGACCAAGCCTTTTGCCTTCCTCATATCTGTGTTTTCTTAATGCAAACAGCTCATAAGGATGTAAGCACACATTTCAAGTCAGATTCATATTTGTGTGTTGTGCTGACTCAGAGCCTTAGACCACTCCTGATCCTGACAGAAGCTAATGCATGACACTTCAAAGAGAAATGGTGAAATATTGAAGGTAGTTGTATAGTACTGTACAACTCTATTGTGATGTTTGCAAAAATATTAGCAAGATTTTTTTTTTTATTGTTATGCAAAGACCTCTCACCTCTTTACTTTAGCTAACTCTAGCCTGTTGTTTTCTTATGCTCCACTTCCAAGGTGTGCACATCTTGTCTTAAGGGAGGCTGGGCTTGTTTGAATAGCACCTTGTAAAATGGAGCTTAATGGGTCTCCAGACCACCACAAAAGTGCCAGTAATTCATAGCAATGCAGAGTAAGAGATTTATCCTCTTCCTTTGTGATTTTTTTTTCAAGTATTTTAGCACAGCAACATCCTGTATCATCTTTCAGGTGCTTCACTTGTTATCTTAGTTTCAGAGTTTGCAAGCTGACTGATTATATTGCATGGGCAGAGATATTTCCCATTGCAATGGTGCAACCACAGTTAATTTTGTTAAGTGTTTTTTCCTTTGATTTATTTTCTCTGCTAACACTCTTTTCCCCTTTGCTTAGGAGATGTGGTTTGCCAGTCCAGGTTTTTGTTTTTGCTTTTGGCTTCCTAGCCAAAATTATGAAACAGATAGCTACTACACTGTTGAATTCAAGGTAAACATTAAATAATGACTGCATTGTTGTTGCAGCTGTGAATAGAGTTGTGAAAAACTATTTTAAGTGACCTGTACCTGGTTTGCAGCCACTTTGATGTAAAAGGCCCTGTACCCATAGACTGCATAATAGCAGCATGGAGATTTCTGCTAGTGAGTGTGTTTTAGCTTTGTTCCATAAAGGATTTCTTACTTGGCTCTATGAGTGGTTCTGTCTCACGCCTGTCCTCGCCCTGGCTCTGGCCAGACTCTCCCGTGGCATGCATCATTGTTAAACCACAGATACTTCTCACATCAACCAGCAACAGCATTCAGCATCAGTGCATTTTCAGTTTTATTTTCAATAGTAGAGGTTTAGTTGTATCCAGAGACTGATCTATTCTCAAACATTCACAAGAGTACTTCTCAGTTTAAGTCTCTATTTTGCAAATTGATGCCTTCAGTAGAAATTAAGCTCATATTGAAAGTAAATCCTGAACTTGGCTTTCATGGGAGTCTCACACTGGTGAAATTTGGAGATGCTCCTGGAAATATACTGATTGATGCTGGCTTTATGGCAAATTGAAATGATGTCTGGCGCAGTAGGTCTTCATATTTCTCCAGGCATCACAACACTAAGTTTGATATTTGGGGCAACAGGAACAAGCATTCTGTCTAGGTAGGCAGGGTCAGGCTGTGCCTCTGCCATTAATTAGCCAGTCTGTAGCTGCCCATATAAATCTTTGCATTTTCCCTGAGACTATTTAGGGCACTGTCATAATGAGTCTGCATGTGCAAGACATCTTCAGATGCAAATGGAATCACACACATAGGAGGTACAATTGCATATTCAAGAATAGCATTTGGCTTATGAGCAGAACAGGCACTCCTTTGTTTGCTTGTGCAGTCATCTGTGCATCCATCTACATTTTATTTACATACAGTAGTTCTTGAAAATTTTCCCACTGCTGTTCATTCAAGTAAACAGCAAGTTACAGTGTGCAGCAAATACTGCACAGTTCAGCTTCAAATTACTGGAAGCAGCAGCTCTGTGTATGTAAGTGACTGCAGTTCCTTGCTGAGTTCAGGGAGCACAGAGAGGCTTTGATCTGTGGCAGCTCAGAGTGTGGATGTGCAGTGCTGCTGGGAGATGGGAACGGTGCCTTAGTGGGGCTGAGCTGGAGCTGGGAGTGGGTCACAAGGCTGAGAAGCGCTGGGATCTGGCTGGGGGTCATCAGTGCATTTTCCTTCCCACACCAGGTGTGTTGCCTGCCATTCTCTGCCACTGGTATGGTACATATTTTGTTCAGGCTCCCTCTTCCTGTTTTGTGTTTTTGGAAAAGTAACACTTACTGACCAGTGGAAGTTAAGTAGCTGTGCTGTTCTGGGATAATGCCTATTGTTGACACTCATATGCTAGTGGAAAGAATATCTTTGTCTGATTTAGTTTAATTCAACTGGGAAATGAATTAAACAAAACTCTGAAAACTCTTTTTTATTATAACAGGAGCACTCCTCTGGGGTATTATTCAAGAATAACTATAGCATTTTAAATCCACGCTTTCCTTTATTCTGAAGTAACCCTCTCATACAGACATTGGCTAAGCATCTCTCCTGGAAGTCCATAGTGCTTGTGCATCTTTTTAAAAAAATCTGTTCTAGAAATGATGAATTTTTTAGCATTTTTATTTGGTGAAATTACTTGGTTTCTATCATACAAAAATTCCAGAGATACAAATGATAATGAACTTAGATATACGCATATAACTTTTTTAAGTGCTTGCAGCCAGTTCTGTGTAGTTATGCAAAGGAAAGTCTTTGATATTATGCAGGATTTTATTTTTCAGTTTGCAATAAAGTATTTCATAAATCTTCAAAAGAAATGCAGGTCCAGGAACTCCCTGGGAGTAAAGTGGCTTAGCAATGCAGAGCTGTCAGCCAGATGTCTGAGATTACAGAGCTGGGCACTTGGAATTGCTGGATCTTAACTCAGTCCTCTGAGTATTGAAACTTGTCTGGGTCCTACCAGAGCATCACTGATACTGAATCATATCTGAAAAATGTTTTACTTTCTCTGAATGAGGAAATACAAGCAAAATAAGAGTCATTTGAATTTTCTTAAGTACCTGTAATCAGGATGATAAACAGTACTTTGAAGCAGAGGTTGGCTGGTTTATGGCACTTCTCACGTAAAGGTTTGCATGGTTTTGCAAAGGAATAAAGCTTAACTTCCTTTGTTTCCCAGTCTCAGCCAAGAAAAGAGTTAGAGGTGTCTGAGGTGTACAATTGCAATGCATTATAAACTGAAACATTTATGGGAAATGTTAGCTAACAATATAATGAAATATTTTTTCAGCTTTTCCATTTGTTTTCCTGAATGACTGTGTGTATAAAATTCTGTGTTGCTGTTTTTCCACTTGAAGTGTAACTAAAGAATGCAGGGTCAAAGGGAGATATTTAAAGTTGACTTTCAGAGCAGATGCTTTCAGCTTAAGAGCTGTGTGACTGTTAGGTCGTGTCCATCGAAGACCAAGGAGTATTTCCGGCGACAGGTCTCAGCTCACTGAACCATCTGAGTGCATATTTAACTCTATTCGCGCACCTAGTCCCAACCAGAACCATTACTGAACCATTAGATTAGTGGTACCTATCATCCCTAAAATTCTTCTTGTTTTCCCTGTCCACAGAGCATTGACAGTAGGCTTGTTTTCTGCTTCCAGCAAATCCCTCTGGAGGTATTTCACAGCCATCAGTTCCCAGATGGAAAGCCCTGTTTGTTAAAGAAATTGAAGTCTTCCTGCTTTGTTTGTGAGAGCGATCTACTTCTGGCTCACTGAACTTTGTCTCAAAACCAAGCCACTTGTCTTCCCATAGCCCTTTCTGCTGCTTTCCAGAAGTAACCTGTTTAATTTTTTACCAAACTGATGCTAGTTTTAAATTTTTTAGTCCAGGTTGTACATTTATCATCAAAAGTTCAGCATGGTCTGGAAACTAGATAAGATTTCTTGTAGAATATAGAATTTTTTCAGTTGTAAAAGACCTCTAAAATTATCGAGTACAACTGTTAACCCAGCACTGCCAAATCCACCACTAAGTGCCACATCTGCATGTCTTAAATACCTCAAGGGGTGGTGACTCCCCCACTTCCTTGGGCAGCCTTTCTAATGCTTAGCAACTCTTTCAGTGAAGAAATTTTTCCTAATATAAAATGTAAAGCTCCTTTGATGCAATTTGAGGCCATTTCCTCTTGTCCTGTCACTTGTTACTTAAAGAGACTGACCCTTACCTCGCCACAGCCTTCTGTCAGGGAGTTGTAGAGAGCAATAATGTCCCCTCTGGTTAAATACTTTCTCCAGGTTAAATACTTCCAATTCCCTCAGCCACTCCTCATAGGACTTGTTCTCTAGACTCTTCCCCAACTCTGTTCTGGAGCTGGACGGATCACCTCGGTGTCTTTCTTGAAGTTAGGGGCCCAAAACTGGATACAGGAATTGAGCTGTGGCCTCATAAGATGATTGTAATGGATACCAGATGCAATGGTAGTGTGCAAAGCTTTCAATTGTATGAATAAATGTTTGATTAATAGGCCTTTAAATAATTCTTCTTCCCCTTGGAGGAAAAGAGATGTGTAATGTTTAATAATAAAAATAGTGTTTCTTCCCATAGCCTGAAATGGCATGGAAGGAGGTAATCATGTTTTGTATGGCAAAGCATTTTTCTAAATGGCATGTTTATGCCTTTCTAGCATGGTGGCTGCAATTGGCTGCTGGGCCGATTTGCATGTGCTAAATTGCAGTCCTGGGGATCTGTGAAAACAACCCAGCAAAGCCAATCTCAGCTGGGAGCATGGAAGCTGCTGCTAAATTTGTGATGAGCCACCCCCAGGCCCAGCGTGAGTCATTATCATTGTTTTGTTTTCCAGAAGTTGGTACCAAATGCTTCCAGGATCCAAAGCATGGATTATCTCTGGAATTGTATTTGTTCCCTCAAAGCTTTGTTTGTTCCAGATAAGAGGAAAGAATAGGAAAGAAATCTGTTTTTTAAAAAATGAAATAATTGTTTCCTTATTAATGTTCTCTTCCTGCTTTTAATGTGCACTCACAGCCATTTGTTCACTTGCAAACCCACTTGTGCATGACCCAGCAGTTGCTACTCGGTCCTAATCAGTTTGCTTTGTGCTGCCAAGGCGATGTGGGGGCAACAGTAAGTACAGTAGGATGAGGCAACTTGACTGAAGTCATTGTTTGGCTCTGGCAGAGCTGAGGTGGGGAGTTTCTGTCCCTTCTTCTATTTGCCTTGCTGGTTTTTCAGTGAGTGTTTTTATGAAGCCACAGCTATGTGTGGGACCAGCTGGGGCATCCATTTGCTGTAGGTCAGGAATCTTTGATCTGAGGACTGCACTGGCCTGATCCCCAGGGTCTTATACCTGATGCCCACTTGCTGCAGTTGCTGGTCCTTGGGGAGGTAGGACAAGGTGTTGAGAGAACAAAAGCCCCTGACCTGTGCTGTGATTGTGACAAACAGTGCATTTGTTCCTGACTTCTAGCCCTTGTTTCAGGCTGTCTTCTGAAACAGACTTCTTTGATGTACTGTGGACCATGCAAGTGTCCCTGCAGGGACTGTGGGTGGGATGCAGAGGAAATGCTGGGTCCTGCAGAGGAAAGGTCCAGGAGTAGGAAAATGCATGTGTGTGGGCATACAGAAGCATATAGAAGTGATTAAAATTCAAAACTTCAACATACAGTGGGTGGAAAAGACATGGACAGAGTGGGAGGCCTACATGAGCATGGGAGTGGAATAAGGAGCGGAGAGCACCGAAAAAGAGAAACGGACAAAGGGGAACTTCTAGTGAAACTGGTTTTAAAATGTAGTTAAACATGCAGTCCTTGCTTTGTGTACGGGAGTACCCAATCTGGTGTTCCCTCCTCTGCATTACTGATTTGCAGGGTGGGGAAGTCTGCTGGGAGGATTCAAAATAAGTCTGGAGGGAGGGGCAGGCAAAGCAGTCTTCCTTATGGGGCCAAGGGTGAAGCTGCACACACTTGCACAGAGCATTCAAACTGGAAAAGCACAAGGATCAAAAGTGTCCATGACACTCCACAGTGCTGAAGCCTCTCTATGATGTTGCTGTGTCTACAGAGAACCATTGGAACGGTATTGCAACATCCTCCATGCTGCAAGTTCCATCACAAGCTCTGGATTTCCTCTTTTGTTGCAATGTGACATGAAAACCAAGCCAAAGAAAATAATGATTCTAATGCTGATGGGACTGGACAGCCAACGTGCTGCCACTGCTTTTCTGAGTTCCTGTGACTTAGTGTTGCCATTGTTTATCCTCTTCTGTGGCTTTTTGGTGGTGGAGAGAAGGGCACGTGAGCCTATGTTGAATCGGAGCAGTGAAATTCAAGCACAGACCCCTTTCCTGTGTCCCAGTGCATGGTGCTCCCCTAGGTCTCAGCTCTGTGTGCCCAAGCCCTTTATTTCCCTGCTGCTTCAGTTTAGCAATAGCATGGGTGTATCCTGGGTGGTGTATTTGTGAGGCTGGAGGAACTCTTAGGTGGTGCTTTTGAAAGGCTGATTTCCCCAGGTATTTATGCTCAGTGCAAGCAGGGTATAATCTCTTAAATATTCAGTTGGTTGATCAGACAAATATGTATATAATTATTCACATATGGCTTAATGTTCTGTGGCTGTGCTTGGGTGTTCCTCTCTAATAATTCTAATTTACCTTTAATGGATAAGACAAAGAAACCTGGTTTGCTTTTTCCTCCGTTTCTGCATTTGCTGGAGTTTCTGTGATGAATCCTTTACTGTGCTCACCCTTAACCTGAAGAGGCAGTTGTGGGAATATAAATCATGCTCCCAGATGCTTGCAGGCTGCTCGGCAACGAAATGCACTTTCCCTGCCCTGCCTTCGCTGCCAAATGGCTGACACACATCTTCAAGCATCTTGCTGGAGATCTCTTTCTGCCCTGCAGCTCGTTTGCAGCACCTTGGCTGAGAAGGTGATGCAGCTGTGTTTTAGGGTTGGTTTGGGGCTTTGTTTCTGAGGTTAGAAAAGGTTAGAGTTAGAACAATCAAATTTGTTCAGATGGTGTGTGAATCATGAATAAAGAGGGCAATTAAATGGGAGCATGTCCTTTCCTGAGAAAACACTTTAGTGAATGAATTTCACACTTGTTTGGCATTTCTGGCAAGTGGTGGGTCTTGCTGAGAGTGCTCCCATGAGAGCTTCTCTCCTACTCATCCACAGCTCATGCCCTTTGGGTCGATACTTCTCTGTCTAACATGCTGTTTGGCAGGGAATGCTCCCACCTCCCAGAGAAGGTCAGGCAATGCATGTTCTAAATTATAGTCTGCTAAGTATAAAAATATCCAAACCAGAGGCTTTTCTTTGTTAGTTGTGAGAGAAAAACTAGCTCCGAACTGGCAGAAAGATCTAGGCAGGCTCACTGCTTTGTGAAATAGCCATGGGTACCTCTTGGGGACTGTGCTAAGGGCTGTCCTGCCATAAGGCTGTGTCTATACAATGGGAAGAGTTTATTGCTTATGTGCATGGCCACTGAAGAAAAGTGTTTCAATAAGAAAGTCAAGTTTTGATTGGCAGGGTACAGAAAGAGAAATGCAGAGCCCTGAAGTGTTCTGGGAAGATACTTATGGGTCTAATTCCCACCCAGAGCAGAGACCAAGGACTTGTAAATCCTGCTCACTTAGCCCAAAGGCATCACTTCTCTTTCTCTCCTGTCACTCTGTTCACTTGTGTGAGCTCCAGACTCACTGCAAGTCTCAGACTCAATAGATTTTCCCTGATGCTTCTTTGCTCCTGGCCTGTAGAAGGGGAAGACAGGACAGTGTTGGGGAGGAGAGAAAGGCATTGAATCTCTATTATTTATGGGAGTGTTGTTCATTTGGCTGGTAAAATGCTGCTGGGATTAAGTGTTAGAGGAATGATGTGCTTGTTACTCAGTGAGCACATGTTGCCCCACTAACTGCCAAAGGACAGTCGTCTGTTTTAGCGCTTCTATAATCGCTTGTTAAGCTTTGAGTCTAAGAGCCAATATGTCTTACTCCCTACTTCATCTCTGCTTTATTCACAATGGTGTTGTGTTATAGAGACAGATCTTCACTGGGTTTAGTATTGCCTGGAAAGAATTATTTGGACAAAAATGAAGGAAACCTCTGAAAAAGTCACCAATAGAAAAATATAAGGAAGTAGGATCAATTAACAGAAAAATACAAGAGCAATTAATCTGGGCCAGAATAAAGTGTCCATCTAGTCCAATAGCCGTCCTCCATCCACATCAAACAGGAAAGAGTAAGAAAATATGATCTGTCCCCCAAATGCTCTCCCAGCTGCTAGATATTTTCAGCTTCGAAAATTATCTGAGTCAGACGTGGTTCATTGTATGTAAGAGTTCTCAGTGGATGTTTCTTTTCTGTACTTGACCAGTCTCCCCTTGAGTACACATGTATTTTTAGCATCACAGTGTCCTGTGGAAAGGATTTCCTCAGACCTGTTACATGAAGAAGCCTGTCTTTTCCTTTGTTTTGAACTTGATTCCTGCTAGCTGGGTTGATGCTTTCCAGAGACCAGTACTGAAGGAGATAGTGAATAACAGACCCCATCCTCCTCTCATGCTACTTGTGATTGCAGAGACCACAAGCATACTCCTGCTAAGCTGTTTCTCACAGTTTGAAGTGTCTTGGATCTTATTGCTGCCTCTCTCTAAACCATTTCCAGTTCTAATAAATGCATGTTTCAATGAGAGCAGCACAACATCACACGCTTGCCTCAAGTAAGGCATTGCTTTTCTTTATGCTCAAGGGTTCAAAACCAATGGGGTCAATTCAGCTGGAGAGACAGCAGTTGTCATGTGGGGTACAGAAAGGAAAGCAGGCTGGTGAGTAGGCTGTTATGGCCAAATGCTGAGTTCTGTAGCTGTCAGTCCCTACAAGCTTGTGATCAGAGTGGCATCTCAAGCTGTGGGTGGACACAGCCTCGGTGAGCCGCCGAGCCGTGTCAGGAGATGAGGATGGCCGTGCTGGAAGCTCCGTGTGTGACGAAGCGTGGGGGATCACCTTGAGACACGACTTCAGCTCTGGGATGCTTTGAGCTCCCTTCTGCCTGGTGAGCTGTGCTGGCAGCTGGCTGCCCATGGACCAGAGCAAGAGTGGGGGGGAGCTGGTTCCACTCTGATATGAGAGGCTGCCCCTCATATCCAGAAGAGAAAAACCAGGATACCTGGGGTGGAACTGAGCTCCTTTTGTAGCATATCCCGATTTAGAAAGGACCCACAAGGACCATGGAAATCCAACTCCTGCTTTAGTATACATCTGCATGGTGAGATGAGCTGCAGCGTAAACCCCATTGATTGTGTTGGTAAGATCTCCACTGAGTGTAGGGGAAGCCAGGGAGAGTTGCTCAGTTTGACATTTAGGCTGTGGGTACCTGCACATAACTCCACCCTGGGTTCCACCACACCTTCCTCTGCCTTATTGCCTGTCTGTAGTGTGGAGACAATGCTGCCTTCTTTGCAAAGTACCTGTGTGACTAACCTAGGACCTGTGCGACAACAAAAGGACTCTGAGTCTCAAAGTTGTTTAATGTTACTCGGTCTGTACACTGGAACTGGAGAAAGGGGGTAGGAGTTTAGGTATTTAAGAGAAAATGCACCATGAGAATTTTCGAGTACAGTTGAAATTCCTCATTTGTGCTTTAAGAGGCATTTGAGACTTCCAGCCATTCAGTAAGCTCCCATTAAAAGGACATGCATTACAAATTCCTCATGTAAAAGTATTTAATGTTCAGTAGGAGTGCAGCTTGTCAGGGAGAATATGCTGGCTGCCTATTAAGAGAAACAGATGAAGGCAATTGCTTTCTAAGGGTTAAGTATGACCTGGTAAGCCAAGGCCTGCAGCGTTAGCAAGTGCCAGCCAGCAGCTGGAATAGCTCAGTGATGGATAACAAGTGCCCTGTCCTTCCATTCCTCCAAAGAGAGCCTTGCTCAGTGAAGGTTTCTAACACTGAATCAGCAACAGCACTGGCTCTCTAAAGGGCTCAGAGTTAACAGCTTCTGCACACTAAAGGTTAATGGTGGTATCTCAGGAGGTAGATTTCAGAGGAAAAAGGTTTTTTTCACTGTTGTTGGGGTTTGCTTATCCTCTCTATGTTACCTGCAGCAGTGTGCTAACGCATGGGCAAAGTGGGCTGTGACCTCAATCAGCTAGTTAATTTTAAGCCCGTGCTTAAGTGATTTGCTAAAACTGTGCTTATTCAGAGAAAGAAAGCTGATTGTATTTTCATTGCTCAAGCTAGGTGAATTATAACATCTAGGTGATTTTAATGATGAAGGGACATATTATGCTTTGAAACAATTATTTACGTTCCCATGAAGAACATTAGTATCAGTCAGTATGTCTGATGATTGATGGTCATGCTCATACTTGCTAATAACCCTTCAAAGCTATTTAAAATACTGAATTGTGCACTTTTTATCTCTGTAATTTTAAGATGAGCAGAGCTCATTAAACCAAAGTATTTTTGTCTTGTGTCAATAGAAAATGTTCTTTTAAATGTTCAGAAGGAATTGGTTACAGAAATATGGGAGAGGGAAGAGATTGTTTTCCTTTCGTGTTCAGTACATTCTTCATCCTTTTGCTTTTTGATGACTAAACTGTTCTGTATTTGCAATTGAAAACTGTTGATTGGAAATTCTTGTGAGACTAACATAAATGGGGCTTGATTTTGAAAAATACATTCATGATCGTTGCCTAATTTGTGTGTGCAATTAGTGTGATTGCCACTGGAAATGGCCATCTGAGAACAGACTGTTGGAGACTTACATCTTTTTCTGATCTGTTTTCTCTCTCTCCTCCTTAAGGTGCCAACTCCTATGATGTCTAAATATTACCCATGGAAGTTTAATTTGGTAATATGTTTATTGATATCCTTTCATCTCCTACCTCTCCACTTTCAGGTGTTTGTTAAAAGGCTGAGAATGATTATTCCCTTCTGCTTCCTTCTCAAGTCCACTTGACACAACGTAGAAGAGGTTCTTTCATCTAAGTTGTTGATCTTGCAATTTAGAGAGTCAGATCTCACTGGCAACTCTATAGACTCTTACATGGCCATAGTAATACTTAAGTAGTTTCCAGATGTGCACAAAATATTGCAGCTCTCATCTGTCAGGTCTCTTACTCCCTCCTGGGGAAACCTGTGCTCACAAGGGACATTTATTGGTGACAAGGTGGAATTGTTTCATTTTGCTTTGTTTTAAGCATGTGATGAATTAAAAATGTAAGATAGATGAGTCTCTAGAATATTCCCTTCAGTGAAGCTGTGAAACCTGGTTCAGTTTAGGGATTTGAAGAGCATATCAGCCCAAGACATCTTTGAGCTGACTTGGAGTCCTTTTTGTAGGAGCATGGTATCAAGGCTGCAGTTCCTCAGTGGTTTCACTGATGGGTAAGAGAAGGGAATGAGCTTGTGACCCCAGCCTCTGGGGGCAGTACTCTTATTCCTTCCCAATGCTGCTTCTGGGGATTAAACCAGTGGGAAATTACCCTGTTCTTACGATTGGTATTTTAAAAATTAATTGCTTTTAATCAAACCAGCCTTACTTGAGTCGTCATATGGCTGCACAAGTGCTGCTGTTGTAGGGAGGGAATCAGCAAGAAAGGTGTAGCCTGAGGCAGGGAGAGAAATGGGTGGAATTGCCTGTGTTTGCAGCTACTCCCACGTACCTGGGTTTGAAGCAATGGGCACAGCCCTACTGCTGGTGACATTCACATTGCATTCATTGCTCCTGAAATATTCTCCATCCTGGGGTACAACTAAGTCAGATCTAAAGATTAGGTGTACCTTCCAGTCTGGGGTGTGACTCAGCCCTACAGCTGCAGAGGTGGCAGAGCTGTGGCAGTGTACAGAAAGACAAATATCCCCTGGCTCATTAATCATGGGATGGAGAGCACATACTGCCTGATTGCTTATTGCCTGTGGCCTTTCATTAAGAGTAAACTCAATTTTCCCAGTATTGACAGCTGCCTGGTGGAAGGGTCATGCTATGTGGCAGGCACTGAACTGCCAAGAACAAGCACCCAGATACAGCAATATGTCAGGAATGATACAGTGTATTTTGTTCTTTTCTCCTGTGCTTTATCTTCTTGTTGAGAAGAAACCATTTCTAGGGATGAGACATTAAATATGTCAATCCTGGACTGTCTGCTAGCTAGGAAATTCTGGAAAGTTAATGAATTTAAGTGGGGAAGATGGTTCTTGTTTGTACTTGCTTGTTCCTGGCCTGGGTTGAGACTCATTTAATTAAAGGAGTGTAGTATCCTTTCCAAAAAGGCCCCCAAGCCAATCAAAACCTTTGGTTTTTTTTTCCTGCCCAGTCTTTCTGATCCTTCCCAAAGCACAGATATTTATTGTGCTGTGAGAGAGAACTTTGGAAAGGAACAAGCAGACCAGGTTTTGCCAAGGAGCATCAGTTTCTGCTGGCCCTAGCACTGCTCTTCCCCTGCTCTGTCCAACCAAAGGCCCTCTCCATTAGCACAGCTCGCTCAAGCATCTTCCCTCCTCATTCTGAGAGCTGCTCCAGCCCCTTCCAAACATATAATTATAGGCATGAAAAAAAATAAATTTGCTCTTATTCAGCACCTGATAAAATGGTGACTCAGGCATTTTCATTTTCCATTGGAAATGCAAGTTCTCACACATTCGGAGCGCTCACCAGCATGCAGCCTGAATCTTAAAGGGAGCTCTGTCTGCCCCCTGGAAGGGCAAAATAGTTACAAATGTAGAGTGCCAGGTGGAGGCTCTCACAAGTAGCTTCATTTGGCCACATGGTGAAGCAAACCGAGGTCACTTACCTGTCTCTGCACTTACCCCTGCAGTGTAGTTATCCCAGCAAAACCCCAACCTACACCCAGCAGTTGGCTATGGAGACCTGGCCAGTGTGGCAGCCTGGAGCTTTCTGGCCACTGGGACTGCATGATCAGCCTGGCATTTGAGACAAATGGTGGAGTAAAGGTACTTGGTCAGGTTTAGGATGGCCCTTGTGAAAAGGGTGACGATGCTGTTCCTAAAATAAACATGTTTCTGTGCTGTGTCAGGAGATGGCTCATACACAGGCTGGAAGGAAGCAAGATACTTGCTGAAAGGCATAAATCTTTCTAACCACCTTCAGTGGTTATTTTTGAGCTCAGGGCATGCGGTGCTATGAATCCCATCCCATTAAGGCTGGAAAAGTGTTAGTCAGGAAGATGGGTGCTCTGGAGCATGAGAGCCCTCTTCCTCCTGCCCACATGATCTGTGCCTTCCAAAGAAAACTCCTGGGCTGTGACAAGACTGAAAGCATGTTGTTTGATTTTAGTTTAAAGTGAATTCATTAAATGGTGTTTAATGAGCAGCCAGTGTTGTAGGATAAGTATTTATATGGAACAGCTGCTGAATTAAGAAAAGATGCATCAGAAGTACAAATATGTTTTTGCCTTTGCTTCTACCTGAAAGTCCCTGAGGACTTGATTCAATGATTCCTATTCCTATGGGTCCCTTCCAACTCAAAATACTCTACAATTCTATGGCTTTCTTGGAATCAATTATTTCTTGTATCCCTTCTGGACATGGCTTTTTTTTTTTTTTTTCTTGTTTTCATATCATTCAGGAAACAAATTCATATGAGGTTAAATACAAGTCCATGAGTGCTTCTCCTTTATTTTGTGGCCAACCTATGCCCAAACTCACCATGGCCTGGCAGCTTTTCACAGGAGTATACTGGACCAAACCCAAATTAGTGTCTAGTCCCTCTTTCTCCAAGCATTTACACTTGCATCAATTGCTGATGTAGCTTAGTAAACAGGACCCCTCGTGGGAAGGACTGCAACATCTCTGAACATGAGCCAAAATCCTTTAATCATAAAGAGATAATCCACTAAATAATTTGAGCCCAGCAGTCTGCAGGGCATGGGTGCTATTTTCTGGCTTTGCTTACAAAGATTCAAAAAGTTCTTCAGAAATGGCTGCCCTAGTGCATGATGCAGCAGGGAGAGCTGGGAGAGGACAACATTTTGATTTGTGTTTGGTTTTTTCCCTGTGACAACATAAATGAAAAAAAGGATCAACATCTTGGTCTATTTGGGACAAAGTGACAATTCTTCTGAAAAAAGAAGGATCTTTCCATGGGGTATTTTTTACATCTAATTATCCTCTGGCAAAATGTGGGTGCATTTTTACTGATGGAAAAAGTCTTTCCCTAAATGTTGGAGGATGTAGGAGCAGTGGTGCTTTACAAATTGCACTCTGTCAGGAAATGAATGGCAGGTGAGTATGCATATGTTTGTTCATGTGTTCCCAGTGCCTGGGGTGAGCTCTCTCTGGCTGTGTCATAAGCCTGGCAGCATCAGCAGAAAGGCCTCCCCAGCTTGGGCAGGGGTGGGAAATGTTTTGGAAAGACTGGAGTGCAGGATATCTGTTGAGTGGTGCAGTCCTTTGAGCAGCACACAGAACAGAGGGGAGGTTTGTCAGTGCCCCAGGAGCAGGATGCTTGTCAGACCTACAGCTCTTGGTGACTGTCTGGAGTCCTTTGAACCATGGACAGGGGGCTGATAATGGGAGAAGAGACCTGGGATGGTGCTGTGGTGGGGTAGCAACTCCCCTGACCCTGAGTGGTCCTGTTAGGAGAGCAGGGCATGTTTGTTGCCTGAGAGCTGCCTGGGAGTATTGGCCCCTCGTGGTTACAAGAGAGACTTTGCTGTTGCCCTGTCAATTGTGGTGGTTGCACCTCTGTTGGAGTCTTGTTGCATTATGCTGCTTTGGGTGATCATAGGTCAGCAGTGACAGCCTCCTTGGAGTCTCAGACACTCAGACCTGGCAAATCCCTCACACTGCAGAGCTTGGAGCTCCAGCTTAGGGCTCTGTGTCACCTCTGTCCCCTCCTTGGGTGAGTCACCTTTGTGAGTAACATCTCTCAGTGGTGCTGCCTCTTGGAGTGGGCATTAGCAATCACTGAACTGGTACCTCTCCCCACCTTTCTTGTAGTAGTAGTCTACTTTTTTCCCTTTAGGATGTTTGTAGTGAACCTGAGGATCTGAAGAGCAGAGATTTGCATATTTTCTTTAATCTAGCTAGGTCCAGCAGCAGTAACAGTGTTGGTATGTTCATCACATAAGCACATATCCAGAACAGCCAGTGTGTTGGTATAAATGATTCTGCAGTTCAAGCATTTTGGGCTTTTTTCTGCTATTTTTGTCATTCAAAATAAATAGATGATAGTTAGATGTGCCTGCCAATACCTCAAATATACCTTCAGTTAGGTTCAGTAACATTCCATCTCAAACCATACCCCACGGGACTTTCCAGGTAAACTTACATACCATAAGAAACACAAGGATTACTCCTGTCTTGGACTATAGTTAGTATTCTTCCAGTTAATGTGATCATCCCTAGAATAGAAAAATTTTGAGCACCCAGCTATTTTCAGCCAAGCCCCTGACGTGCCCAGCTTCTACCACTTGAAGGGAATGTCAGATATTTTCACATGACAGAAAAGCGTGGCCAAATTCTGTTCTATAAAATATTCTTAACTTTGGGGTTACTGTTTCTTTACTGGATTTCAATTCCTATTTATTCTTGAAACTTGCAAAAGATACATATCCAAATCTGCTAGATAATTTTACAAATTACAGCCTAGTTTAGATGCATGCGTAGGCCTTTTCCTTTAATGACCACCCTCAGCTAGCTTGAAAATTAGTGATACAGACTGACAGATACACCTGGAGGCATCCACAGCCTTAAAATATCAGCCCATGTTTCCCACCTTTTATTTACTTGTTGGTTTTTGTTTGTACTGTAATATTCATGGAGTGAAACAAAATGAGGAACTGAAAAGAGCATTTTTATGTAATTTTGTGATCCCTGTTAAAGTGCTTTGTGTGTTTATCAGAATGAATCACTTGTGCAAAATTCTGTGCTCTTTTTGCTTTTCCTGACACTGAAATGTCTACATACCAGAGTAGGGAATGAAAGTACATACAATATGGGGAGCAGAGATGCAGGTGGGGAGGATTTGCAGTGAATTCCTGTGATGATCAGGAAAGAGAAGCCCATGAAGCCAGCTTTGAAGAATGTCCTGTGACAGCCAGACTGAACAGGAATGTGTCCTGGTATATTTCCATAACGAAACAGAAAATCCTGCAGCGAGGCAGTCGATCGAACGCTGCCCACAGCTCGCTCAGCCCATGCAGGAGCAGCCTCCTCACCTCCCGCCAGCCAACGGGGTCTGAGCAGGGTGGCAGCAGCCATGGCTTTAAAACATTCCTGGCCATATGTCACAGTGCTACCTGAGCTCGCCAGCCTGACCTGCAGCCACGTGCAACACAAACAAAATCCGTGTCCAAAAGATGTGTGCCAGGCAGAGCATGTGTTCCTTTTCTCTCTGCTCTCCAGAATAGTCACTGCACTTTTTTCCTCTGTAGTTTGCAGTTTTTCATCACCTGCAAGTCACTGGTGTTTTCTGAAGGCTGGAAATTGAAAAAGAAATGCACCATTCACCTTCTGACTGCTGTCTGTGCTGTGTCTGCCAGCACCATGCAGGTCCCCCATGGGCATTAAGGTCAATGCCACCCACATCATTACCCAGCTGGGAGGCAGCTGCTGGCAGGGACAGCCACTTTGTGTGGAAGCAGGGCAAGACTGAGGCTTTTCACAGAGCGCACAGATGCTTTCCACGAACATATGCTTAATTAAGAGGCAAACTCACCACCTGCTCTGCAGCGTGGGTATCCAGGCTCCTTTCAGGCAGGTATTTGCTTTGCTGTGTGCTTATGCTTTTACAGGGGTCTGGAAGTGCTTTTGGTAGTGTTTGTGCAGCTGTGCCTGAAACCCCAGGCGTCAGGTGCTGTTAGCATGCAGAGCTGCCAGCTTCATTAAGGTAATTGTGCACAAGGCCTTTCCTTCCTTCTCCTGGTTTAATGAGGAGCCACAGCATCCCCTCGATGCTTCCAGTGGCTGCAGGGAGCTGCATGTGGGTGGGAACTGGAGTGGGTTTGCCCTCTGCCCCTACAGCCTCTGGGGCTGCTGCCATCACCCACAAAGCCCAGCACTGGGCAGGGAAGGTGAGCTCCTAAAGGCAGATTTTGCTGCTTAAGTTAGTGTGCACTTAAGTAGTGCCTTATTTTTTAAAGATGCCAAGAAATTCATTGCTCCTGTTAGAACACTTGCTTCTGCTAGAATGTTGCACAGGTTTGGAACCCCTCATGAGCCCTTGCCTAAGCCTCAGACTCTGAGTCTGCAGCCAAATCCCCAGCAGAGCTGGCAGCACTGCAGCAGCCTGGGCAGGGATAAATGGGCCATGCACTCTGCAGCGTTGGTGGCAGGGACAGATTAACCCTCTTTTGCAGAAGCAGTGCAGTGATGGCAGCTGGTGGGTGGCTGAGAGTCCCCTCTCCCTGGGGTGCCCTGAAAATGGGCATATGGCTCAGCACAAATACCTGTGCTGAAACAGAAGTCAATATATCTGCCAAGCTCAGCCTGTTTTCTTTCTTTGGACTGTTCTCTCTTCACCCATCTCAAAAATGCCTTTTCCACAGGTAAATGCATTTTCTGTGCCTAGTTTGTGCTGTATATGGTATCTTCAGTGAAAATGAACATTTCTTCTGCAGCATTTTCAGGCTTCTGAGTCCCAAAAGGAGATAATGCACAGGGATTTCAACCTGCAGCCACAGAATCTCTACCAAGGGGCATGTGCAGAAATGCAAAATGCACCTCTGTGCTCCAATCATGGAGCCATGTTCTTGTGCCCAGCAGGTTTCCAGCCTTTTCATCCATTAAAGATGATTCAGGATGAGGCAATTAATTATTCACTAAGAGTCATTTTGAATTTTCACTGGCTGCAAGATAGTGCCTGTGGGACAGCAGGAAAATAAATATGGCAGTGAGCTGGGGGCTTGCTCCATGCTGGAGCAGGGGGTCAGAGCCCCCCAAGAGCCTGTCAAAGTGGCAGCTCCTGCCAGGCCAGTACCCCCTCACCACGGTGCAGGCAGCACTGGGGGGAGCTGGAGCACTCTGCCAGCCTGCCATGAGCTCACAGAGGCAAGGAGCACAGAGCAGGAACCTCCAGGGACCCCCAGAGCCTGCCTGGCTTGCTGCACTGTGTTGCAAAAAGCTGTCCTGGACCCATGTTTTTCCAGCTGTGCAGACACACAGATGAACCGGGGGTTTATTGCTCTGCAGGACACGTTTTTCCCTGCTGTGAGACAGAAACCATCAGCTCAGGTATTGTAAGGTGAGAGGAGGAGTGGGAAGCCCACAGCCAGGTTGTATTCAAGATGGTGGTAAATATACTGCTGTGGTTCCTAGCTGAATGAGTGCTAGGAAGGCTGGTTTGAGCTGTGCCTGCATTCCTGCTGCTGAGGTGACACTGGCACAGGGGGCCATGCCCAGCTGCAGGCTGGGTGCCAGGGCTGTCACTGCTCCCTGGTGAGTGCACAGGAGCTGACAGCACTGGGGCTGCCAGCCACAGCAGCAGCAGCAGCAGAAGTGTGAGTGGGGGTTGACTTGCTGCTGGCAGCCCCTCTCTAAGCCCGAGGTGATTGCCCAGATTTCAGTATGAGTAGGAACAGCATTTGCACCTCTTGCTTTTGGTGGAGCATCATGTGCCTGAGCCAGGGTCCAGCTCCAGCCAAAAGTGGCTGTACTTCATGTTGTTCACATTGGTGTAACAGGCATTGCCTGGGAATGTGTTATAATTAGTAACAAGAAAATGAGAAGAACCTTCTAAAATGCAACTATCTCATAGAAAGCTTTTCCTTCTCCTAGCATAAGTAACAAGGTGGAACACTAGCAATGTTCTTTTGGAGTCTTTTCTTTCCACATGGAGTCAATCTTATACCTGTGCTGTGCCTGGGGCTGTGCTGCAGATACATAGGAGGCTGTTCTGGCTGTTCTGACACCTTGTTTAAAACAAAACCTGCTGGAACAATTGCTAAGAGGAGAGCTTGGTGTTGGCCCACCGAGACTTTGCAGCATCCTGTGTGTACTTATTATTTGCTGTGATCAATGGTACTGCAAAGGCTGTTTACCAGGTAGGAAATGCCTTATTGTATAAACAGGCTGTACTGGGAGGGAAAATAGTACCCAGGAGAGAAAGCAGTGATGCATTAGAAGTAATGGGCTCTATCAGTGTGATTTTGTTGGGCAAGGTAACCTCAAAGATTTATTTAAATAGGGCAGAGGTATGAGTGACTGCTCCATTCTCACTTTGTAATGCATTTGCCAGTCAGAGAGCAGATAGCAGTAAAGGCATTGCTTTTTACAACACAAGTTCATTTAAACTGAGGCTCTGCAGTACTTGTTCTGTGGTGAGCTAAAGCAGTACCCAACACCTTTCTCTGAGTAGGAAAAGTGGGTATTCAGACAGGAATAGCTGCATTTGTGAGTTTTCTTCTGTTCATTTTCTGCAAGTTTTAAAGATCATCTTTAAATACTGAAGAAACTAATACTGAATAGATCTGTTTCCTGAGGGTGGAAAAAAAAAGAACAACTTCAGAGATTTGCACCTGTGATCTATTCTCAGTTCTTGCTGTGGGGTCAGGATGTGGGACCAAGGGAACCATGGAAATTTCCTTTTCCTAGGCGAGCAACTAGCCAGTACAGCAAAACCCATTTTATTCTGTTAAAATGGAATATAGTGCTTGACATAAATGCTGTGGTGGAATGCTGTATGCAGCCTCTTTCCTACGTTAATTTCCTATTTTATAGGAGAAATTACAAATGTTGGGCTTGCATGACTGGCAGAGTGAGAACTGCTCAAGGCAACATAAACAAATAGCTATGAATAACAGATCTACGAGTAGACAAATGAACACAACTTGCTTGCAGACAAATGAACAAGCAGTACAGCTAAGGCCAAGCTAGTTAGCTAATGTTTTCTTTGTAATCTGTGCACCTACATTACCCTGCAGGTGGTAATATCCAGAGCTGATGTGTTAGTACATTGATGTGATTGGTGTCCCTTACAGCTTGGCAGTATATGCAGAGACACTCCCCAGATTTTGCTGGCTGTATATTCAGGCTGCTTAAGCACAGAACCTAAGCTTCCCTCTCTCATCTTTGTATAGGATGACTGTGCTAAAACAGATGGAAGAGGGGCAAAAGCTGCCTCCCTTGTAAATGTTGTGTGTGAAAAAACTGCAGGTCCAGGTTTAGGCAGCTGCCTCCTGCTTCTGAGTGATCTGGCTTGCAGTGACCAGGACTAGGCAGGAGGGGAAGGAAGTGTGGAAGGAAGCACTGAACCCCTTTGTTCTCTCTGATTGCCTGTAGACCAAGGCCAAGATGTTTAATGATGCCCGCTCCAAGGCTCTGGTCAGTTTCTGCCTTGGCTGCCTCTGGCTGCTCCAAAGTCCCCACCTCCTTCGCAGTGCTGTCCCCTGGCCAGTGTGGCAGGCACACTGCAGGGTGCTGCTCTGAGCTGTTACACAGGTGATTTGTTCTGCCTGTTGCTGGTTGCATTTTCAGCAGGGAGTGAAGGTGACCTTAACGTGCACTCAGATTTTTGAGATCTGTAAAGCAGAGCAAGATGTGTGGAAGCAAGTGGGCATTTACAGTGTCAGCTATGGACGTTTACATTTATCAGCAAGCAATTCTAGCACTTGGATTTGCTGGGTGCAGAGCACAAAGGCTTCATGATGCAACGGGGAAAGGCAGTTTAATTTAGTGAGAACAACATATCTGGGGGTTTGTGCAGTGCCAAAAAGTTTGGAGGGAAGGAATGAAATTTGTCACTCTTAGTCCAAAACTTCAACAGAAAAAAATATACTAGGTTTTTAACTTGTTGAAAAGACTTTGAACAAAGCTTTGTGAATAAAAGAACAGGCAAGCTTTTGACTTGCAGAGAAATAAATTTTCTTTCTTTTCAGTTTTTCCAAGTTTTTTTTAAACTAGCACTGTAAAATGTCACAAATGCAACGGACTGGTCAAACCACATGCAGATGTCTTTTTTTTTTTTTTTTTTTTTTAAACGTCGAGATGATGCAACAGATCATTTCATTGACCTGTCACCTGCAGCACAGGGCACCTGCACTTCTGTGGCAGAGCTGCCACGAGTGCAAAAGCTTGTGACATGGAGGGGACAGCCCTGCAAAGAACAACGCAGAGCTGTCACATTTCACTGGGAGCAAGCGGCGCCCCGGCTGGAGAAACCCTTGCCTTTGGAAAGGGTTTGGGCACGGATGGATGCTGTGGCCCGGGCGGCTGTGAGCGTGTCCCTGAGCGCCAGGTGGCACTGCTGCCGCGGGGACACAGGGCGCTGCCATGGGGACACAGGGCGCTGCCGCGGGGACACAGGGCGCTGCCATGGGGACACAGGGCGCTGCCGCGGGGACACAGGGCGCTGCCGCGGGGACAGAGCGCTGCCATGGGGACACAGGGCGCTGCCGCGGGGACACAGAGCGCTGCCGCGGGGACACAGGGCGCTGCCGCGGGGACAGAGCGCGGCAATGGGGACACAGGGCGCTGCCGCAGGGACGCTGCCGCCTGCGGAGCGCTGGGGCACCGGCAGTGCCCTGCGCGACCAAACCCCTCCGCCCCTCCTCTCCGAGCGCTGAGCATCCTTCCCCTTTCACCCGTTTCTAGGCCACGCGTATTTTCCAAGTGTGAGCCGAAATTACGTATTTCAAATTTCTCTTGAGCAGAGAACCCCACCCTGGAGCCCGACCAGTTGTCGCTGTTTTGTCGCACGGAGGCGTCTGAGGCTGCAGATCTGCGGGTGGGAGCTGGTCCGGCCCTCTGCCTCCAAACGCTGGTGTTCAGAGGAGCATCTCGGGCTGCCAGCAGCTGCATTTCCCTCCAGCTGAGCCTGCAGCAAGTCCCAGCCCCTGGTACAATCTCCCGGGGCAGCTTTGGTGCATCCGGGAGCCCCAGCCCCCTGCCCTGCAGGCAGCGGAGAGGTGCCCGGTTCAGCACAAGGAGAGCGCTCCCACTGTGCCTTGTGAGAGGGCTGGTGTGTGCAAAGTCCTGGTTTATTAATGCAGGCCTTTCAGGTCCTTGTAAAAAAAATTCCTCTGTGTTTATACTCTAAGTTTGAGTTTTCATTTCTTTTCCTTCCCCCGCTTTTGTCACTCTTTTCCCCCCTTCCCCTTTGTTCTTTCCCCTTTATTTCTTCTCTCCTTCCCTCCATATTTCTTCTTTTCTTTCCTATTTTTTCTTCTTTTTCCATTCCTTTTTCTGCCCTTTTCGTCTTCTTCCTTTTTTCTTCCTTCCTTTTGTATATTTTCCTTTCCGTCCTTACCTTTCTTTAATGTCTTTCTTTAATGTCTTTTACCTTTCTTTAATGTTTTTCCCGCTCCCTGTTCTCCGGACCGGGGAGGCGGCTTCGGTGAGCGCGCGGCTCGGGCACCGCTGGGCGGCGCTGCCGCTCCGCCGCCGCCGGCCGTGAGGGGAGCGCCTGCCCGGGGCTCGCCTGCGCTGCTCGGGCATCGGGGCCTTGGTGGCGAGCGCTCGCAGGCCTTCAAAATGAAAAGGAAATGCAGAAAGGGAGGCAGAGCGGCGCTGAAGAAAGGCCTAGGTTAAGATAAGTGTCGGTAGCGGTGTCCTTCCCATGTAAATTTAGGGCTGCACACTCAGTCTGGACTGATTTATGTAGGCAGTGAATTTTATCCTAATTTTCTGGACTGATTTATGTAGGCAGTGAATTTTATCCTAATTTGCTTAAATCCCTGTGTGTTTGGTTGAGAACCTCCTGCATCTCTTACAGCACAAAGAGTTCTTGTTCCTGCACAGGGTAACACTAACTGTGCCTCAAGGTGCATGGCCAGCCCCAGGGGGACTGCATTGTAACTTGATGAAAAGAAACTCAAACTTGGTTTTTTTCCTCATTTCATTGGTGATTCTTGTATTGTGTCTCAGATTCAGCTGCAGTTCTGGTGTGGTCACCTTGCATGGCAGTGCTCTCCCTTTCCAGTCCCCATACTCAGCTGCTGTCCCCCTCTGCTGTGTGTCAGTCTGGGGATCCCTGTGCCCTGGGATTGTTCACCTTCATTAAAGAGGGATTAATTGAGTCCTTTCCAATCTCAGTTGTAAGTACCTCGTCCAAACTATTCCACATGCAAAAATAAAAAAATAGGCTTGTTCTAACCCACAGGCCCTTGGAAACAAAACTTGGAAAGCTTTGGCCTAGGTGCAGCAGTGACCAGGGTGCCCTCAAACAAAAATCAATATTGGATTTAAAGGCAAAATGAGGTATTTTCCCAATTTTAGAACCACCCCCCCCTTGCCCCAAAAATAATTTCCAATTTTTCCATGAGAGACATATTCCAAGATATTTTGTAATTCCCCCACCCCCCCCAAAAGAAGGGAAAGTTTACAACCTTCTGAGGTTTCCTCAAGACTAACCATTCATGTTTAAATAATGTAGGAAAGAAACAAGATTAATTTAAAGTAAAATAAAATAGTTATTTTATATCTGTGACTCCAATGTTGTTTTCCATTTTTAAAAATTCATCGTAGGAAAAGAGAAAACTTGGTGCAATACTGTATTTTACTATTTTTCACTCTACTCACGGGCATAAAAAAAGCCTGGAAATTATCTGAAATTGCATGCGCTCAGAGCTGTAATCCTATAACCCTGTGAGACACAGTCACTCTAGTCATGCTGCTGTAGCTGGATTCCTCACTTATTTACTCAGGATGGAAAAGGATCTGAGTGGGAAACATCTTTGTGAAGCCCTGGTGTTTCCCCAGAGCAGGATGGAGGCTGCAGGACTAATCCCTGTTTTGCACACTGGAAAGGCAGGGCTTCTGTGATGCCTGTGACTCTCTCACCAGTGAACATGGCTTTGTTGGTGCAGCCCTGGGGAGGTGTGGGCTTGGCTGGGATTAGTGGGTCCCCACTGCTTGCCTGGTGGCACCTCCATCTCCGCTGTCTTTAGGCTGCTGAGCTCATAGTTCTAGGGACAGAAGGATTGTGGGTTTAAAAAATGAAGTCCTGGTGAAGCAAGGTGGCAACCTTGTCATTTATTGCAGTGCAAATACAGGGATCCTGTTAGCGCCCTGGAAGAGCTGCCGAGGGGGGCAAGAGTGGCTGGGGGCCAGGGCTGCTCTGCAGCAGCTGTGCCCAGCTCCCTCTGTATGGCCTCACAGAGGGGAGCAAGGGCTGCTGGGGTCTCTGCTCGAGGTGCAGAGAAGTTGAGCTGCAAGCAGAGGGGATGCTGGCAGAGGTGTCAGCTGAAGAGTGTCGGTCCCTTCGAAAGGGGAGCCCTTCCTGACAGCTCCATCTGTGCAAGCATGGGGAAAGCTGGGGCCCCTCCAGCAGCACCTCTTGCCTGTGCTGTGTGAAAAATCCCACCCTGAAATCCATCTGCCCCCCAGGGATCTGTGTTTTGTGAGCTTTCCCTTGGGGAAGGCTCACAAAAGCATTGCCATCACTCTGATTTCGTGGATGGAGGAGCTGGCAGTGCGGGGAGGAGGGCACGCACCTGTGTCACTCCATGGTCTGGTAGGAGGCAGAGAGAAGTTGGTCAGGCTGGTGCTTTCTCTTGGCATTGAGGGTGATCTGCAGTGTTTGTGTCTCAAATGCTTCAGTGCTGTGCTTGTGAATCGAGCAGAAAGACTGCTTTAAAAGCAGGCAGTCTAGTTTTAGAGCTGGCATAATCATAATTCCTATGCCACTAGGAGCAGAGGGGAGGAGCAGATAAAAATCAGAAAATTAGAATTTTTTTACAATAAAAGCCAAAGTGCTAGAAGCCAAAACTGTCATTGTAATGTGAGCTCTTTTTTGATAGTGTCCTATTACATCGTGTAAGAGGTTGAACACGCGTACAAATATCTTGGTTGGTAATTATCTGATTTGTGATATGTAGCTAATGTGAATTTGTTGTTCTGTACATTATGCAGCAGCAATTCATTTCTGAGCAACATTAACTGGCACTATGGCAGTTCAGTGCAGAAATTACAGGCATAAACATATGTTTCACTTAGGCTGAGTGGTAGCTAAGTCGAGACACCAGCCATCCTGGTCAGGGGAGATGTGGGGTGAAGAGCTGAGGGTACATCTGTTCCTAACTCACCCTGGCAACAGAATCCTCCTCTCCCAGATGATGTTGGGTATCCTCAAATTATCCAGCAAGCAGAAAAGATCTGTGCAGACAGATGTGGGTACCAGCTGGCCAGGGGACCCCACAAGTGGGAGATGACATCTTCCCTATTCTGGAGTGAGTTTGTGGAGAGTGGGGTCTCTGCAGGCTGCACCAATCAATAGCAAAGATCTGCAGGAGTGGCTTTCAAATTAGATAAGCTTTGGAGCTGATGTCTGAATAATGGTAACAATATAAACACTTAACTGAATGCACTCCTGTCACTGCATCCCTAACTACTCTTAGATAAGACCATTTCTATTTTATGGGATCTTATTTGCTTTCACTTTATTTAATGACACCACTAAATGAAAACACTCAATAATTGTTGTTGCTTACTTCAATTCATCAATTAAATGTGCAAGGCTATTAGTATAGATATATTTTAAGATAGGTCAATGAGCAAAGGTTAAATAAAACACCCTACTGAATGTACATCAAATGTCTCCCCATTCTTAGAGTATTAAAAAGAGATTTTTTGAAAGACCGAAAGTATTAGTGCTACAGATCAGAGAAAAGGTCTCTTGGCTCATGTTATTGCAGGCTGTGTCACATAATTTTTTCACAAATGTGTACAAAAAGCCTCCTTGGAACAGAAGGAGCAGAATTAGAGCAGCAATGTGCCCACTGGTCCTGTTGGAAGTGTCTTACTCTTCTGATTGCTAGAAACCATGTCTAATTTCTAGTCTAAATTTATTCTTGGCCAGTTTCTACCCATTTCCTCTTGTGCCAGCATTGTCCTTCAGCTTATCTGTCCTCTGACTGCTGTTATTTATGCCCTGTTTACATTTCTTTCTGCCTGGGCAATGAAGATCTATGAAACATGTGCATTCTGCTTTAGTTTGTAGGCAGTTTCACTTTCTTAATTGCTCTAGTGCCAGAGTTTCAAACAACACAAGGGAGCATCCTTTGTTTTAAGAAGAAAGGCTTTCATTGAAGCTGCACAATATTGTGGGCATATTTCCTGTTTGACCAAGGGTTTATGAATTCTCTATATTTTTTTTCAATTTTTATTTTTCCCATAAAATTGTAAAGCTGGGTCAAATTTAAGCTGACAGAGTCCATATCAAATGATAAAATAAATAAAAAAAGAATGACTTTTCAGACCCTACATTGTGCCTGGAGTCAAGGAAGAAAAGTGAGAGAATTGAAATAAATGCTGGAGGTTTCCATGTGCAAATAATAATAAGGCTGGGAGTAGCATGTATCCTTTTCTAGAACAAATGCCTGGTGTCTACCTCCTTATGTCAACTGTTTTTTGGCAAGATGAACTTTGCAGGAGTCAGTCTGGCATGTTTAACTGGGGTGAGAGCTGGGGCCTGCTGCACAGGGATTTCTTGCACACCCCACACAGAGCATTGGGAGTGTAAGGGGTGGATGGTGGAGCTTATGGGGAGATCCCTGGAGCATGAGTGAGATCTGGAAGTTTGTTTCATTTATGTAGACTTTGATAATCCCAGCTCATGTTCTTTTTGGCTCATGACAGCTAAGACTTGCTGATGAATAAGCAAGGACCTCGAAGTTATTGAAGGTAATGAAGTGTCCATGAATTATGCTCTTTCACAAGGACATGTTTGTGTTGCATATGCTCCTTTTACTGCTACTGTCTTCAGGCTTCTTTACCTGCATCTGTAATGAGGAGACAGACACTGCCCTGGTAGCTACGGATCTACACACTTAATTTCCTAAGTGCCCAACTTCATCAGTGCAGACTTAAAAGTAGCTCTGAGTCACTGCCCTGTCAAATCTGTTTTTTTCATCTGAGGGCATCTTCTTGCACTCCACATTTTATAGCATTTGAGGTGGGCTGAAGTGGGTATTACTTCTAATACTAGAAGGATCTGGTTTAGTATCTGAGTTTCTAGAAGTATCTACTGTAATGGACTGAAGAAATAATAGATTTGTTTCTTAACTCTGAGAAGGGAACATGTATAATTGGCATTCTTTAGCAAATAGAAGGGTTCCCAAAGCCAAGTAAATGAGTGACAAAGCTTGCATCAGACTTATGAAATGAGTTAGGGGAGAGAGAGCATCCTTTAACCAGATTAGAACTACCCTGCCCCTAAGTAAGCAAAGTCAACCCTCCTCCAGGCTGGAATTGCCCAGCATGTTTTGCTTCCCTTCCTTTGTATGGGGATGTTGCCCAGGAGTACAGAGCCTCTGAAGCTGAAACAGGGCCTCTGGAGGACAGAAACACCAGTGGGGCTTAACTCTGCAGAAGAAGAGCTACCTCAGGAACTAGGCAGTTTCCTGAAAATAATTTTGTGCCTCCTTTTCCCTGGTGCAGAAAATCTGAGACCTGGAGAATATTAGGTTTTTAGCCTCTGCTGCTCTGGCCCTCTTTCAAGACTGAAGGATGCTTTTTGGGCAGAAAATCCCAACATGCCTCTGCAGCTCATGGATAGCTGGTCATCTCTCCATGGAGTGCTGAGGATCTCTGTTGCCATATTGCTACCTGTACCCAGCACAAAGCCATCTTCTCCTTAATTACTGACAAAAATGTCTCTTCAGAAGCCTCCCAATAATTACTCAAGTACCCACTTAAGTGGCTTTTAATTCAGGCTCCTCACCCCCACACGTGTGCATTTTCCAATTGCCAAGCACAGCTAGTCTTATGTATAAGCATCTGCCAAAAAAAAATGCTAATACCCTGCCCCCTGGTTTATACTACCTTGCATGAGCTTCAGTGAGCCCATAGCAGCTCAGGACATGGTCTTTCCAACAGGCTCGAGCAGGAGCATTCAATCATAATGAAAGATGAAAGCTCTTGTTGTGAGTTATCCTACATCTGACAACACTTGGCAGTTCTACAGCATCTCTTGTTGGACTGCTGCTGGCTCCTTTGCCAGCTCCTCTCGTTACTGGAGGCTGCCCCTTTCCCCTGCTCTGGGGCAGGAGTGCCCAGGGGCTCCTGTAAAAGCTCTGGGGGCAGCTGGCAAGGATGAGCCATAGACAATGTGCTGGGTGCCACAGCTGGCAGCTGACACTGCCCATAGGGTGGTGGGAGGGCAGCATTTCCAACCTTGCAGCCTTCTTTGTGGGAATAGAAAGGGAAGCTCAGGGGATCCTGTCCTCTTGTCCTGTAGGACCCAGCAGCATTCACCAGGGAATGCTTTAGATCATGGCTATATGGGTAAGCAGGGTCTGTTGCCTGTTTCTCCATGACTCACAGAAGGCATTGCTCTCTCTGCTTAATTCCACTGTTTTACTGGGGTAGTCTCCAGACACCAGGTCCAATAGTGACCTGTTTGTAGCAGGCTCCAGCAGCCTTTTAGCAGAATATTTTTTTCCTGTTTGTGATGGAGACCAAAGGGACACTAACTCTGTCCCTGAAGTGAGAAAAAGATTGTGCATGTGAAGGGGGAGGGCAGACAAGCATGGCCAGAGAGGAGGATCAGAATTGCTTGTACAGGAATTCCTTGTCCAAGATAGAAGCTGTAGAGACATCATGAGTAAAGGATGCAAGGAAAAGGGGTTGCCCTTGTCCAAAAGCTGTTCTTGCAAAGCCCTAGAAGAGCCATAGAAAGTGGTCAGAACAGCTATTGCATCTTCTGCTTTAGGCACTTCAGGAGTTCAGCAGTCTGAGAGCAGAAAAGGCAGGAACTGTAATTCATGTCAGAGACACATATGAGTGGTACAGGCTGGGAGGCTGTGATGGATGCATCAAGAAGGAGCAGCCAAACAATCAGCAGAGGTGCTTTTTCCATTGAAAAATGCCACTTTGTCAACACTGTGCAAGGGAGAAAGGAAATAATCATTTCAGAAGAGTGTGTTCTGCAGGGGTTTCAGTGCCAAGTTTCATGCCACTCCTCTGCCTACTGCAAAAGCAGAGACTTGGTCTAAACAGTGGTGAGACCACCACTTCTACCACATCAGTGTGCTTTCCTCTCTTCTGGCATTTCATAGTGAGCTCCAAAAGGTCTCATTTTCATTTCACGTGGGGAAGAAACACAACTGTGAATGCAAGATTTTCTGCAGAGTAGATTTCTGTTCATCTTAGCTCTAATACCGACTGGTGCTGGGTGAGTGTCAGAAGCCAGGCAGAAGGGACCAGTTGTGATTATGAGTCTGGTCTCCACCATGACTCAAATCAGGACTGCACCAAGCAAGCCCAGTAAGTCCTGTGTGGCAGGCATAATCAATAGGGCAAGAAACTTGTAGCTAAGTGGGATTTGGACTGGATGTTAGAAGTAGCCTTTTTCAGCTGATGGTGGTAGAGAGCCACATTCCTAAGGGAGCTGTGGGACTTACAGTGCTGCAGGTGCTTGATCAGAGATCAGACCATCAGACAAGCCTTGTCAGTGATGATGAAGGTACTGCTGGCTCAGTACATGGGTGACTTCTCCAGGGTCCTTTGTACCCTGTGCCCTGTGATATCAGCTCATCTATTTTTGAAAGAGGTTGGCTCTTAGGGTGAAATGATAGCAAATCCATCACAACTCTTGCCATGTTGTTCTCTTGATGGATTACCTTTGATATTAACAATAAACATGAGCCTTGCCTTGACTTACTGCCTCCAGATTTCACTCTGACTTTGCTGGATTGAGACAGTCCCTCCTTTCAAAAATGTTCTTACTGAGAGGTGAGAGATTTATCAGTCAGGGCTAAGTTTTCTCTGTCATTTACTTGGATATCGAGGCTCTCAACCATTTGTCTTTTGTGGCCAGATTTTCAGCAACACCAAACTATTAGTGGCCACAGTATTAACAGGCTGAATACAGGCGAGTACCAAGAGCATTTTCAAGAGTGGCCCCATGTGAATCCCTGTAGATGTGCTATTACTGCAACCAAGAGACCAAACTGCTCATGTCCTTTACTATATCCTTATTCTTTGTAGTCCTCAGACCATCTTTTTTCTGCCACTTCTGAAGCATGGTAACCAGACTTCGTGACTTGTGATACTGGTGTTTGCTGCACTGGTACAAATGTGTTTGTACAAATTTGGTAAAATGAGCATTGCTCATTTTTCTCCCTATTGCTCCATCTGTGTATGCATGGGCTTGGGTTCTCCTAGCTGCAGTTCTGTGTAGAAAGAAAGCTCCTCTTAGCTGTATCTCTCTCATGGTTCCCAATTCCCAGAGTCACTGCTTTCTGAGGAAAAAAATTGCCCAGTCTTGAAGTAATACAGACTGCACAATTTATCCCCAGAGATTTGATCTGTCTGTGTTAAAAGGAAACTTGCTTCTGTGAACTCAGTTTCCATGTCAGTTCAGTTTATTCTCTTCACCAGACTTACTGCGATCATTAATTACTACTGCATTAGGCTTTGTATCCTTGGCAAACTTAGATTTCCTTCCAGACCACTGATATCTTTATTGGTGTCTGGATTGCAGCAGCTCTCAGAGTCCAGGGAAAGAGGACATGGGATTTCATTTTGCTGGAGAGATAGAGGAGTTGATTTATTGCTGGAGAGGGAAATAAATTACGATGCAAATAGCAAGAGGTGTGCTTGTAAGCCAGGGGTTTGTGGGGGAAGCAATGCATTCACCCAGATCCTTTTTACCCAGCACTTTAGGTCATCAGGGGATGAGGGAGTCTTCAGACCTTGTCCTAGCTGCATGACAACTGTAATCTCACAATTACTTTTAGTGTTGAATATGCTCTTGCAGTATGCAGGAGAAATAAGCAGGTTTTGTTAAGTGAGATGCAATCTGAATGCATGTAACTTCAGAGGCATCCTTAGGGCAGGATTAATGTCCCAGCACTCCTGGACTGCAGAGCTGGATGGCAGTGGGAGTACCAGGTCTTGCCAGAGCTGCTGCTTTTCTTTTGAGCTCTCCAGACTGGAATGCTTTGCTGAGTGGCAGAGCAGTGGGCTGCCCCAGTGAAGCATTGCTGACCTGACCCAGCAGGATTTGAGATTTGACCTAGCTCAGGCTGCAAATCCTGGCCTTGTGGATTTGGAGGCTGGATGAAGGGATGAGCAAAGTGTGGGTTTAGGGAACTTTCCATGGCTTCTTTCGGTCTGTCAGAATCCATTATGTGCAGATAGAGAGATTTACAGGTCTGGAGGAAGTCTGACATTTCTCTTGGGAGCTTCTGGCTCTTCCTCCCCCTCTTGACCTATGCCAGTGTACAAAGGTGCAATAAGGAGGTGGATCTTCAGTCTCCAAGCCTTGACCTGCTGTGGAGCAGATGGTCCCACAGCCCTGCTGGAGGAGCACAATAGGGGTTTCACTCTCCCTCCCTCCTTTTTTATCATTCTCAATCACATAATCGGGTTGGTTTGCCTCAGCCAAGATCTAATCAGGAAGGATCTCTTTGACTTTCAGCAAAGTCAGCTTGATGGAAACTTTAAATTGAAAGGCTTTTCCTGACACACTTGAAAATGGTTTTGGTTGAAATTGGTGTCTGGCTGCATGGTTACAACATGAGGAGTTTTCCTTCCTCTCAGGGAGAGGGAGAAGTTTGGGCAGCCTCTCAGGCCTCCTGAACCCAGGGGCTTGGAGGCCTGAGCCTGGAGCTGCACTGTGGGGTTTCACTCCCCTCTCTACCCAGACCACACCTTCATGCAGGTGACATGTAAATCCAGTCACAACCATGTTCAGTGTCCATGGGACCTGGGCATCTCTGACATTATTGAAACTGTAGGCCAAAATGGGCTACAGGTTGTCATCAAATAGGATGTACAGAGAACAGTGGGGATGGCTGACCTCTCCTAGGGAGAAGAGTGGGAATTGTGTGTTCCTAAAAGCGCTGCTATCCTGAGGTGTGGGGACTGAGTCTCTGCTCTAGACAGAGGAGCATGATGTGTGTGTATTCAGCCTCAGGCTCAGTGGTGGCTATTCCACCTATTTCATGTCAAGCTTTTGCTCTGCATTGAAAGCACAAGGGATGTGGTCTTTTTCTAGCACACTGTGAATGCAGATGCAAGACCTGGAGTGAAATGTCAGGTCCACGCTTTACTTTCTTCTTCCAGGTTCCTGTGGCTTAAGGCTATTTGACAGGTAGGCATAGGTGAAAAATCCCTAAGGAAGTGAATGGAGGGAGTTGCTGGGTGTTGGGAGAACCCCAGTGAGGAAGAGGAGGTAGAGGGAGGAAGAAAGGAAGAGAGGCAGTTGTCTGTCCTGTCTTTTAAATTCTCTAGTACAGGCAAGAATACTTGAGTTTTCTTTCCAGATGTGTAGGTGGGTGTTTCTAAGCCTAGAGCAGCTGGTTGTCTGTGTGCCACTGGCTCAGCAAGGGTGGGCTCTTGGCTCTGCCTTGAACAAGGTGACCTGCAAGCAGAATGTCCATCCTTTCATTACTCCTTGATGGGAGATCCTTCAGCAAGGCCTTGGTCCTGCACTGCCCTTATGACTGAAGTGCTGTGTGGGAGCTGTCACTGGGCAGGTGTTTGCAGGCCCTTTTTCTTGGACTCCTGCCACTCAGGAAGCCACAAATGAAGTGTATCACTGCAAGGACAGCAGCTTTTCATGTCCTGATCCCATTGGGGAAGGCAATGATAGAATGATTGATGAACAGGGCTGTTGGGCTGAGGTGATGAAAACAGATTTGTGATGAACCCACCTTGAACAAGCCCCAGGTCTGGCTATGGCATGTGGGACAGGCACTGACCTGTCTGCAGGGAGGTCTCTATATGTGGGAACAGTTTGAGATGCTCCCTGCTACTGCTCCTTTTCAGGCTTCATTTCAGGGAAATGATTCCAGCAGGTGTTTCCAGAACCCTGGAGACAAAAGTCTATTCATCCATACAGGAGGCTTCTTAAAGAAAAATGCTTCACAACACTTTCATTTCTAGACAGCCTGAGTTCCCTTCAGTGAGGTGAAGCTTTCTTGTGTTGCCCTGCGTGCATCTCATATAGGCAACCAGTCAACAAGGAGAAATAAAAGCTTCTGCTAAGTAGAAAACCTTCTCTTAAAAAGGGGGAAAAAAAGTGAATTTATAAAATCCTAGCAGAATTATTTATTTTTCTAGCTGCAGTTGGTTTTGCTGTATTGGTACTTCTTGTGGCCTGCCTTTTGCAGTAGTGGTTTCATTCTGCAGTGTGCCAGCTGTGTACCTGCCCTCACTTTAACACCTAGACAGGCCCAACTTCTCCCCAGGCTGGAGCTGGATTGAAAGACACCAGCTAAACTAATAAATACTTCTTGTGATGAGTTGCAAATTTTGTTTAATTGAATCTTTGAAGGCAAAAAAGGGAGAGAAGGGCCCATTAAATGAATTATTTCAATATAGCAATCAGGTGATGCAGGCTTTTTTGTGTTTATTAAAAGGCCAAGTCAGCTCTAAGCTCAGCTGTGCGAGAACAGCCCAGAAAGCCGGCCAGTTCTTGTACTCTGCTGCTGTTCAAGGGCCAGATCTCTCTCCCTGAATAGCATATTTAAAGTGGCCATGTGAATTCTTATTAGGCATCCAAACATAGATACAAACTCATGCATTGTAAACAGAATTACCCTGCACAGAAACCGAGCAAAATGCGGTAAGGTCTTGTCTTTTCTTTATCAGGTTACCCAGGCATGGTTTTTTTTTCAAAAAGTCCGCCCACGCAGAGAGACTGGGGAATGCCAAAGCTGCATGAATTTTAATTATGCTAGATATGCAACAAGGGGCTACCTTGTAGAGAATAAAGTTAATAAAACATGGATATGGGCTTAATTCTGCTTAATAAGCAGCCCTGGCAATGCACATTTTAGATGTAATTTACACAGCGTGGAAATTTGGTACAATTCTTAAGAGGTGTCTGCATGCAGACTTTCAAACTCAACAGTGCCTTCCTATTGGAAGAGATTTGTTGCTATGCTGCTGTAAAATGGTGAATTAGGCCATTCATAATTATTGGCCAGAGATGGGAGTCTTTCTTTTTTTCCCATTCAACTACAGCAACGTGCACACACATTTTAAAGTGGTATTAAATGTAAATCTCTTCCTTAATTTTCATGTATGCATTTTCAGTAGCTCTGCAGATAAAATAGCAGAAAAACCCCTGCATATGTTTGTATCTGTAGTTAGCTCTATATGTACAGAATTAGTAAAACAGAGATATGCCTAATGACTGAATCTACAGAACACAGCCCATGGGTTTTGAAGGCTCTATGAAAAATAAACAGGATATTCTGTTAGCAACCCTGCGGGAATTATTGCACTTCACTAAGGAAAGATGCCAATAACCTCCGTTTTGACCTAGATAGATCATTCTGTTTAGGAAGGTAAGGGAATGCAATTCTAGATCTCTTCTCTGCTCAAGTCACCAGAGCCCTGAAATTCAGCCAGGCATTCATTTTAAACCTCAGCACTAAGGACAGAAGAGTTTATTTATCAAGAGAGTGAAACCTCAAAAATGGTAGTGTCTTGAAATATTGATATTGGTCATGCAGAGGCTCCTGTATGTTTGGGGTGGGGATGTTTAGTGAGCACAGTGAGTCTGACCCTCTGCCCGTTCCTCTGTGCCAGACGGGGTCTTGCTCCACAAACTGCAGGAGGAGCACTGGCATATCTCTCCAATATCATCAAAACAGTCTGTCTTGGTTATTTTATGAATTGGTGCTACTCTTGCATTCTGTTTTTCATAGGGTGCACTGTGCAGCTTTGCAGAGTGGTACTGAAGTGAGGAGGAAGCCCAGAGACAAGGGGCATGCCAGAAAAATTGCCATAATAGCTATATAATATAGACATTATTTTATATAAAAATATGTTTTAAAATTATGTTCCTTAAGGAAAAATGCCATATTGGCCCAGTTTGCTCAAACAATTCAGCTTCCATTGGTAGTAAT
Organism: Agelaius tricolor; assembly: GCF_023055355.1. Classification (NCBI taxonomy): domain Eukaryota; kingdom Metazoa; phylum Chordata; class Aves; order Passeriformes; family Icteridae; genus Agelaius; species Agelaius tricolor. The sequence continues at coordinate 15,049,965 of NW_027269272.1, forward strand.
GAGGAAGGCAGCCTGTGAATCTCACAGGGGCTTGTTGATTTGGAACAGTGTAGGCTGCACAACCCTCAGAGAGGAGTAGCTGATACAGATGAAAATGGAGCCCTGTTTACCCAAATGGAAGTTGAAGGAGAGAACTTTACTGTTAGAGATGAAAGCAACATGGAAGCTTTTCTGTTTCACCTGGCAGCCCACCAAAAGTAATGTTTCACTGGTGAGAATGACAGTGCAGGAGCATGATGAGACTGGCCTTCCATTCTCCAGCTCAAGACCACTCTGGGCTTCCTTGGTGTTTATAAAAGCTTGGGCTCTTCAGAAAGTTTTGTGAAGCTGGGGTGTGATTTGACCCGTGCAGATGTACATGTCAGGAATGTCACCAGGAGCTCATGGCACTGTGCCCGTGTTCAGAACCAAACCCTGTGGACTCCTTGGCCATCTGTAGATAAAGGCAGACCTGCATGTTGGCAAATGCAACACTACATTCAGTTTCACAAGCTCTGGCTTAATTTTATTCAGTCACTGCAGAAGCAGGAAAGACCTGGGAGAAGCCTTTCTTCCTCAGAGTTGCAGCAACTCTCTTTTCAGATCCACAAATCATCAGGAAAAAAAAAATACTGTGACCGACTTTATCACTGATTACGATCATTTTTAGGTGCAGAGCTGCTGCTCTGAGTTTACAGCTACACAACAAAACAAATTAGTTGCATGTCAAAATAACTGGAACTTATCTAATGTGGAGTGGATAAACTGGCATTTTTTCACCAAACTTGAAGACTACAGGCAAAAAAAGTATCTTTATATATAGATGGAAAATCTGTTTCTTGAGAAGATATGAAGATATGCTCATAGCCTTTGAAGATGAAGCTTTGGATAATTCACTGGCATTTCAGACAGTGATTCTCTGTTTGCAAACAGCTTTCTTTAGGCCATGCCTGTACCTTGTACTGCAATAATTCTTTGATGTCAAGTGAAATAATCCGATAGAGAAAATTAAAATCTGAAGCATTTTAGCTACAGGAAAGGGAAGAAAAATCTTTATTGATTGGGATGGTGAAATCTGCTCAAAAAAAGTTGGCAGTAGTTAAAAAGAGATCAACAGCCTGGAGAACCTGATTCCACCTTGTTTTGGTATGCATAGAGACTAAGAGTAAAAATCAGGAAGTAATGCCAGAATTTAATCATTATGGACATAGTGGGTGGTTGTTTCAGTTGTCTTTTCCTCCCTATACATTATAATAATTTAGAGCTGAAGTCTAGAGGTGAAGAATTCAGAAAATTTTTAGAACTTAGAAGTGAAGTAGTTAAAAAGATTATTTTGCTAAATCTGGTAATTCCTAGGGTGTGTTACCAACTGGTCTAAAATGCTCTTGTCAGCTGCAAACATGCATTACCCCTACACCTTCAGGACTGGCTTAATCCCGTCCTGCCATTGTTACTCGCCAAAGTGTAGCAGTGTCCTCCCTTCCCAGCCGAGATCCCCTCTCCCTCCACCCCGACGCCTGTGCGCTCCCCTAGGGGTCTTGCTCGTCACCTAACTAACCTGGCGGCTACCATCGCTACCTGTTACTTGAACCTGAAATCCGGAGAGCACCGTCCTTGTGCAGCAGCAGTTACTTCTCTGGATAACCAGAGATGTATCTCCACCTTCAGTTTTTTTCGGTGCGGTTTTGTGGCTGGAGACGTGCGGGAGCCAGCCCAGCACCTGCTGATGGCGGTGTGTGGTGGGACCGCTGTGGCCGGGGGCAGCCCAGCAGTGCCCACCGCCCGCTCCCCGGCCGAAGAACCGGCCCCCGGCAGGGCAGCCCTCGGGATGCCGGGGCTGTCCCTTCTCTCTGCTTCCACGGAGAGGCAGGAAAAGCCACGGACACGCTCGGCTGCCGAGGCTGGGTGCTCGGGCGTCGACAGCAGTGGCCAGGGAGGCAGCCGGGTGGCTGCACGAGTGGCAGGCGGCTCCGCCGGGGGGCTGCGGTCCCGGGGAAGCCCGGCTGCCGGCGGGGGCGGCGGGTCTGCCCGGGCGGAGGGGCAGAGCCGCCGCGGAGCTGCAATTGCCTCGCTTTGCCTGCGCGATATTTCTCATCCAAACCTCGATCACGTAGGATTGCGTAGAAGAGGCCGAGCGGGAACAGCTGCAATTCTCTCTGAGCCCGAAGCCCGGAGCCCGGCTCCTGCCCGGCCGCCGCGGGGCTGCGGGGCTCCCCGCCGCCTTGGCAACAGCCCTGCGCAGCGTGGGCGTCCGGGGGGGCTTCCCCGGCCCCTCCCTCCCCTCTCCTCCCCCCTCCTCTCCTCGCCTCCCCTCTCCCGGCTCGGGCAGGAGGATGCAGGCGGGAAGCGGGCGCGGCTCGGCTCCTCCTCGCCCCGCCGCCGTCGGGCGGCACCGCGGAGCATCCTGAGCCCCGCACGGAGCAGCAGCAGCAGCAGTGGCAGCCGCACCCCCCCGCCCTTCTCCTCCTCCACCTCCTCCCCGCCTTGCATCGCTCCTCCCGCCGCCGTCCCCGCCGCGGCAGCCGGGCCCGGGGCCGCCCCGGTGCCGAGTGCTCGGCGGCCGCCCGGTCGGCCGGACGATGTGGGTTGCTGCCGTCGGGGAGAGCCGGTGCCGGGGCAGAGGCGGCGAGCAGGGCAGGAGAAGCTGCGCCAGCCATGGCGCTGTGAGCCCGGGGCGCCGAGCTGCGGCGATGTGAGCCCGCACTCGCGGCCGGGCGCTTCTTTTTTTTTTTTTTTTTTTTTTTTTTTTTTTTTTTTTTTTAAGAATTTAATTTTTTCGCCTTCTTTTTAATTTGTTTGTTGGCCTGCTGCTTTTTCCCGTGGCTGCTTTTTCCTTCCCCTCCCGCCCTCTCTGAGAGCAGAGTGGGTAGGGGGGGAGAGGAGAAAGAGGAGGAGTGCGAACAGAAATGCAGCGCGGCTCTCCCTGAGCCCGGCCGCGGAGCCGCGTCCATGTGCGCGCCCTGCCGCGCAGCGCCTCGGAGCCACCGCGCCGGGGCCGGGGCTGCCCGCGGCCCGAGGGGTCTCTGACTCATCCCACAGCCCCTCGCCGGAGGGCGGCCGGAGGGAGGAAGCGCCGCCGCCTGCGCCCGGGCCGAGCGGAGCGGCACCGCGCCGCAGGGACCCGCGGATCCTCCGCGTCCCCCTATCCTTTGGACACAGCGGACACCTTCGCCAGCGGGGCGGCCGCTCCCGGATCTACGCGGCGCAACCAGTCCGGCCGGGGGTCTCGCCGACGGCCGCCCGCGCCGGGATTTGCGCTCCCCGGGGACAGACCCATGGGCGGCGGGGTCCGGCGTCCAGCCATGGTTGTTAGCCCGGGCGCCCTGCTCCGCCTGGCCGGCTGAGCCCTCCCCGGCGCCGGGACTCGGGGCTGCAGCGCGTTCAGCGGGTCGTTCCCGTCCCCGGTCCCCGCGGGGCGCGGCGGCGGCTCGGCCCCAGCGCGCCCGGGCGGCGCACCCCGGAGCGGAGCGGCGCGGGGGGCCCATGAGCGGCGATGGCAGCGGCTATCGCCAGCTCGCTGATCCGGCAGAAGCGGCAAGCGAGGGAGTCCAACAGCGACCGGGTGTCCGCCTCCAAGCGCCGCTCCAGCCCCAGCAAGGACGGGCGCTCCCTATGCGAGAGGCATGTCCTGGGGGTCTTCAGCAAAGTGCGCTTCTGCAGCGGCAGGAAAAGGCCGGTGAGGAGGAGACCGGGTGAGTACGGCGGGCCGGGGCCGTGGGAACCGCTTCGCGGGGATGGCTGCCCCGGGGCGCTCCCGGCACCGCCGGCTGCCGCCTGGGGACGAGGCTTGCTCCGAGCTGAACTTTGGCCTGGGTCCTGGCAGATCTCCTCCCCTGGTCTGATGGAATGGGTGGGCAGTGACCTGCTGCCAGCGTCCCTTCAAGGCTGTCCGAAGCGTGAGCACAGAGGGTCCTCTGAAAAGAGTGGCCCAGCGGTTTCATCTGTCGAAGCTTCACCCAGAGTTGTATTTTTCCACTTCCTCGTAGATAAGTTTTTTAAATAGTTTCTCATTTTCTGCATGGAGACAAGGAAATCGATAAACTGAGGATCAGTTAAAATTGTGGCCATTTGATTACTAAATCCATCAAGTGCTACTTCAAGAGCTGAGTTGTACAGGGAATTTCATCAGCTTAGAAAGCTTTCTTGATGGCAGCTGCACGACAGTTACCCCTGATACTGAGTTTGTGAGGACCTAGAAATGCTCTTTAGGGTAGTCCTTTTTGTCTTTTTTCTTTTTATACTTTTATCCTTGTGTGTGCTCAGTCTTGGTTCCTTGTGAAGAACTTCACCCTAGTGTACACCCTAGTGCTCACATTCTCCCACGATGAAGTCCCACCACCCACAGTTTTAGTTCTGAGCATTGCTTTGGGTTCTCAGCTGTCCTTGGTAGGCGTGAGAACTCAGCACCTGACAAGAATAGGCCCTCCATAATTTCTGAGTGGAATTATGTCTTGCTTTATTATTTTACTGCTATAAGTCACCATAAAGGTAAGAAAACAGAAACTGATTTGAGAAGCTGCAGTGAAGATGTAATTTTCTCAGATGTTCTTCAGTATAATGATTAAAAAAGGGAGATACTCATTCACTTAGCCGTTCAGGATGTACCATTAACCTGTGTATCCTCCTATGTTTTCCATAAACATTCGTATTATGTTTATTTATCAGTCTCTTCATGAAGCCCCTTCTCCACAGCTGAGGTCTGTTGGTAATGACTCTCCACCACGGTTTTGGAGGTAGCTAAGGCTGTTGTTATTGTCTACAGACTGATGTACATGACCTGGACTTATCTGAGCAAGAAAGGAAATGGGACAAAGCCTCTCACCATAGAAGGCCACTTCTGTCAGCACTGTTGTCAAACAAAGGGGAAAGAATATTTACTCTGGATTGCTGTCAGTGCTCCAGATTCACAGGCTGTGAGGCAGGGACCATACTTAGTTACAGGAATGCTTGAAGACTCAATGCATGGGTTAGGCTGTGCAAACCCATTTCTTTAATGGTCTGCTTTAAAGCAGGTATCACAAGAGGCTGTAAAATACTTAAAATATAGCGTGACTTGAAATATTCAAAGGGGAAAAGTTGCCTATCATTTTTTTCCTACTCAAGTTATGAGGAGTGATGGCTTGCTGTACTATCCTATATATTAGTTAATCTGGGAGCCAAGACTAGAACACAGCTCTTGCCCAAAAAATGTTGGCATTTTGTCTTGGGAATCACTCTTTGCAGGATCAAAAATGGGAACTGGGAGTCTTACTGATGTAATTTTTTATATTCCTCTTTTCTCTCCATCTTAATCTGCTATTAAGTGCAGTCTCCTAAGGATTGAAAGGGCTGGGAACTGTAGATCTGTTAGCTAGATTTCAAGATGCTTTGTCTCATGAAAGTTTTAGTGACTTCCAGCAGGATGTGGTTGGGAAGGCTTTTTATTGGTCCTACCCCAGTGCTCCCAGCTACACAGGTCCAGTTCTGCTTCCTCGGACTCAGTAAATGCCTGTGAATAATCAATGAATTTTAAGAGTTCCCTCAACTTTCATGGCCTTTCATGCTGAGGAACATTTTTGATAACTTACAGGCAAGAGTGATTTTAGGGAATCTTTTTATTGACTTAGAAGGAGGATCAGTGCTACTCAGTGTTGTAAAAATAGAGCTGCTCAATCTTCAGAGCTGTCAGTCAATCGCTTGTAACCAGTACTGTATTCATCTTATAAAATCAGACAACCAGAGGAATTAAGTTGCTATGAAAAAAAAATCTTAAGTGTGGTTTCCTAGGCTATGGACTGGGTCTTCTTTAGTTCCCTGCATCCATCTTTTAACTAGGGATTTATTTCACTGATACGTTGTATTCCTGGTCTTGGGCGCTCAGGAGCAGCATGCTACAGAGAGTCTGCTGCTGGCATTGTTTATTCAGGGGAGTGTATTGTGCCCAGATAACTTGCTCATTTCAGAATCCAGTTTCTGCACAGAAAATGACATGCAAATGAATTGAAAGTGGTTTAAAGAAATGTGCATACATTGTGCAGTGACCCACAACCCCAGTGATTATGCGTACTTAATGATATGCTGGTTCAGTAGTTTGCAAGTCACTGAAGGGAATGAGAGAAACACCCCTGTTCAAGAGGTACAGTTGTATTTGGAGATGATACATCTCGTTGAGTGCTAGGGGATCTCTCCTTATCTTTTTAAACATGACCTTGTCCTATGACTATGGGGAGTAACTGTCAAAATACTTTGAATTTACAAAGTGGTTTTCATCTATAGCACTCAACAAGCTCTACCAAATGGAGAGGATTCTTCCCATGTTACAGAAGGTGAGACCAACTCCAGCTATGGAGCAGTTACCTGACACAAAGACCTAATTCCCAATGCTGGGACCAGCAAGCCACACTTTGGGCCCTGCTGCCACTGAGCTCAGGATGCAGCACTGGAGGAGCTGCAGCTTGCACATTACACAGATAGAACTCTGGTGGAGGTTCATGTTCCCTTTGCTCCTTTCTTCTGTAAAGTAACTGTGTGAGCTTACATTGATTAAGTAAGCTGTTTAATACATGTTTTAATATGCAAACAGTGCTGTAACTAAAATATTCAGTAAAGACGTGGGTGAGGAGAGTTACTTGGCACTGGTTGGCACCTTGTGCTCCACTTTGCAGCCTGTGTGAAGTGAGAGTGACATACTCCTGCTCTTGTATGGGAAGGGAGAATTTGCACCCTGGAGCAGTTGAGTCTCGCATACTGGGCCTGAGTAGTCAGAGGTTTTGGCAGGCTATGGGGAACCAGATCCATGCAGGGATATCTTGTATAATCAAAGCTATCTGCTCCTGGGGAAAACAGACTGCAGAAACACCTCATTTGTTGGTTGCAATAGGGACTGTGTTGTAAAATGAGAACTAATTTTGTCTGTCTTTTCAATGGGCAAAAACAGCTGTCTCACATGCACACTGCGTTCTTTTAGAGCTCTTGGATGTATTTTGCTCCAAGATGACTTACTAGTTTAAGATAGGCCAAATAAGGACACTGAGTGCTGTGGACTAAACTGAATATTTGGACACATGGGCTTAATCCCATTATTGTGACTTAATACAGGTCATTTGCTGCAATTGTGCATCTATAAATTATATATTTTGCTCTGAACCATAGTGACTTGATAGAGGATTCAAAAGAAATTATTGTATGGCATGGCTTGTCAGTGCAGGTTCAAGAGGTGGATTCTTCCTCAGGGACTGACGGATCCAAGAGTTGAGTGCAGGAGATGAGACAAGGAGCTCTCTCCATATGACTTCCCTGCCAACAAGGAGTTGAACCAAGTACTTTCATCCCCTTGGTGTCTGAATTAAAGCATCCAAGTGTGTCCCTCCTTCAGCTGTTTTATAGCAGTCTGAAAAGCCTGGGCTGGTGGGTTCAGCTTGTTTGTGAAAGCTGTCACTGTTGCTTCACCAGCCATCTTCTCAGGCAGAGCTCACCCCAGAGAGCTGGGGTAGAGGGGGCCCTCCATCATGCCAGGGCCACTGAACAGCAAAGCTGAGCAGTTTGGCAACCTTGCATGAAGGGAAACAGGCTAGAGCATCAGGTACAATATCTGTGAGGATTGCTAGAAATTTTATCCAAGTGAAACCCACTGAAGGAGTGTTATTACTTGGGGAAATCATGTTTGAATTGAGGCAGCTTTGGGTCAGGCAATGCCAGGCACTGTGTAGCATTGTCTCAGTCCCCTCAGATGTTGCTTTTATAGGTGAGTTACCAGCTCAGAATGCAGAGCTCATTCTCAAACAGGTTTTTCACCCCAGGGAAAAAAAAAAATGTGTTTTTTTAATTCCCTTTTTTTCCTTGTTTGGTACATATTTTGTGCTCTTCCAGGGAAAGATGCTTTTCCTTAAAGATATATAAAGGCTTCTTCCAAAGTGAAGGAAATGGCTTGCACATAGGAAAAAAGCAGTAACTTAAACCATGCTTTCCATTTGCTGTATCTCTCATTTTGAATAATAAATAGTGATTTGGAACTTAAAATATATGGATGTAGATATTTTTGCAGCAGTATAAGTAAAATATAAGGGCAACTTTAGTTGAAGGACATAGAAGGACTTTGTTCATTCAGAGATTCATTTAAAGCATTTGAGAAGTCTGTCATCTGCAAGCTGTTAAATTCCCCGACTTAAATCCTAAAGTCCTTTCTGATTTCATGCAGGGTGAAAATGATGATTGAAGCTCGGGGTAAAAACCACCTTTTTAGCTCATAGTCCTTGCCTGCTTTTGTCGAATAATGCTTCTCAGAACAGCTGTAATACCTGCCCAACCTGTGGGATTTGTCCACTTTGTTGCTACTGTCTGAATGCTGGTGGCATTACCCAGGGCATAGCTGCTCCCTGCAGGAGAGAATTCCCTCTGGAGCCCAGCCCTTCTCTGTGTGTCCATGCATGTCTGGGTGTGTGCCCAGCCAAGGGGGGTCCATCACATTCTTCTCCCTGCTCCTCTGCAGAATTTGGTGCTGGGTTCTCTGTCTAAGAAGTGGCTGACAGGAATGGAAATGGCTGGAAATGTGACATCACCTGGACAGCAAGACCTCCTAGAAGTGCTAGCTGAGATGAGGGCATGGATGGCAAGTCTCTAGCCAGACATGAGCCTGGATAACACCAAGGGGAAGGGTACAACCCTGAGGGCATGCATCCTCCTTGGTGGGGCAGTGCTGTAAGCTCCTTCTGCACCACCCATGCTAATGAATGCCAACATAACCGGGAGAGGAAGGGGCTCCCTGCTGCTGATGACAGCTTGGCTGATGGGTTTCATTTTACCCAGTTGATCCCCGGGGTTGGTATCACACACATTTGTCACTTGCAGGTGTGGTGGTGTCACGGTGCATGGCTGTGCTCCATTACTGGGGTCAGATAGCAACTCCAAGCTCTCAGTGCCTAAAATCTGGGGAAGAGCTGCAGGTTCCTGGCTTTCTCCAGAGCATGGAAAACTCAGCTGCCAGCCTGCTTCCCAACACAGCTTATGGGTGAGCATGTCAGTCAGTAAGCTGTTTCGGACTAGTTCTGGACCAAGTGTGCTTGATGCCAAGAAAATCCGTGGAAGTTATCCAAGCTCTGAGAGGGATGGATATCTTCTGTCCCCATGGCCTCAGGGGTAGCTGTGCTTGTGAGAGCAGTGGAAATTGTTAGCCAGCAGAGGCTCACCATTAGATCAATACAAATGATTGATTCCTCCGTCACCGGCCAAATGGGAGAGTCAGGGGAAAAAGTGGTTTGTGAGTGATTATTTCCCTTCACCATAAAAGATCCATATAAATCAATTTATCGTTGACTGATACAACTGTTGGGGGTTTTTTTTGGGGGGGGGGGGGATAATGGTGCAATTTCATTTAGAAGATTCTGATATGTGTATTTTTCTCTAACTTTCAGGTATTATTCTAAATGAAATGTTCCTTTGAAATATAAACCCAAAAGCTTGAGTTCCAAAAAAATACCAAAATGGAGACAAGGTTTTCTTTCTTCCTTACTTGCTTTGCTGAATTCAGCACAAATTTAGAATAATTCCAGTAGACCAGTTACTTCATATTTTAACAGATAAATTGCCTATTAACCAAAACAATCATCAGCTTGACTTGGGCAGTGAGTAGAGCAGAGCTGCCATGGGAGCTGATGAGACTGTTTGAGAGACAAACATAATCATGAGTCTCACTGTGGTGGAGCAAGTGCAAATGCAGTTGGGCTTATCTGCTTTCCTTCCTTCCCCTCCCAAAAAGGACTACCATGAACCACAGTGGCCAGGTAGGTGTTTGTTTCATTTGATCTATCCTTCTGAACAGTCATGTGCGTATTGCTTCTGAGATTTTTCTGCTCCTGCACACTTGAAACCAAGCTGTGATTTGTTATTAAAATCAAAGGAAGAATGTTATCAAGCAAAACATGTAAGAGATTGATATCCCTTTCATATCTGCAAGCTCCATGGCTTGGCAGAAGGTAACCAAGAACATAGACAAGAACAGGTTAGAGAAAGCAGCTCCAAAGAACTAACTTTTAAATAAAGACTAATCATTGAATACAGATACATTTCCGTATGTTTTGTCATAGTGTAATTGCCATGAATGCATTATTGTTGTGTCTTGATCTTGGAAATGTTTTGAGAAGTGACCTGCACTGAAGTCATCTTCTCTGTACCTGGGCTGTACTTGCTGCAGTCTACTCTGTTCTCCTGTTTAATATGTGGTTCATCTCTATTCCCCAGCTAACACAAGATTTTTTATGTTAATGTATTATCCTTTCTGAGCATGAAGCTACTACACCTATTTTATCTTTGCCCTCTTCTGACATGTAGCAGAATCCTGAAATAACTCGGTCTTTCCAGAGGCTGGTTTTACTTTGCATCTCTCTTAGAAGCTGCAGGAGAACCATGGATGCACTCATGGGTGCCTCTCATCCAGCTTGCAGGAACTGGGGTTTTGTGCTTTGAGGGAGTCAATGCAGGGACTGAGTTTGTGCAGCATGGTCACAGGGCTGTAAGGCTACAGTTTCTTAACAGTACCTCTGAAAATAGCAGATACAACACATTTCTAAAATGGTAAAGCAGAAGGCATCTTTCTTGAGAGCTGTGGAACACGACTGTGGGATTCACTGTTCAGGCAGACCACTCACTTTGGCTTTTCCAGCCCCCACGCTGCAGCTCAGACAAGTAACTGTGCTCGTTCTAGCACTGAAATGAGGCTTTCTGACACTCTGATGGAGCTTATGTGGCTGCTGAGAAAATGCACCTGGATGCAAGCTGGCACTTGTCAAACACCTCTTCTGTCCTGTGTTCATTCCAGAATGCCCTGGCTAAAGGTGACAGGGAGACAAGGCCACGAACCTGGAGGCAGGGTGGTGACCTGAGTCCTGAGCCTTTCCAGTCTTCTGGGAGGAGCTGTGGCTGGTTGCTGGTGTGATGAGGCTCCATGCAGCACCTCTGGGCATTTCTGCTCTCGGCCCTTTCCCTGTGGAGTGGGCTGCACCGGGAGATGAAGGTTAATGCTGGAAGCAGAAGCATCACAGAAGGGGTCTGTGCAGCTGTGTCGCTGCGTCTGCTCTGTGGCTTTGGGATTGTCATGAGGTGGTGACTGTTCCTCTGTGGTGGGGTGCCCACTGAGGAGATGCTGCCTGGGGTTCTGCAACTCTAGAGCTCTAAGTTTGGAAGACTGTTGAGCTCCTGTGCTCAATAGCAAGGGGGAGGTAGCAGTAGCAGCGCCTCTCCTGTCTTGGCAGCATGTGCACCTGTTGTACCTGAAGTTTTGTGTGGGAGGTGGAATTTTGTGCAATCCCGTCTGACTTGTATTGGTGCCCCCTCCTCCTGCAGTGTTACCAAGCACAAAAACAAACTCAATTTCCAACGGTGCTTGGCTGGCCCTGCTGTGTTCCTGAAGAGGAACCCTCGGCTGTGGACCTCTGGCACTTCACTGGCCAGAAGGTGGGCAGCTGTGGTAAAAGGAGAGGAGCAGGTATGCGGTCACCTGCCTGTGTTCCTTGTCTTTCTTCCTGGGACCTTTTCAGCACAATAGTTCTTGTTTGGAGTGTGCAGCTTCAGGGATAGATGTCAGAAAATGGCTGGTTGCCTCTCATGGAGCGGGCTGTACGTGAGGGTGAAGATCCAGGGCTAGGTACAGCCACTGCAGTGGTGGAGAGCATCCCACATTCTCTCACATCCCACATTCTCTCACATCCCACAGCAGCGTCTGTGGAGTGCTCTGTGCACTCCTGTCTCACCTTCCCTCCAGCAGCCTGCTCTGTTAAGGGCATATGTTACCTCCAGTGGACAGCTACATGCTGTGAACTGGCAAAATAACCACAGAGAGGCAATGTAATTCTGTTACTTGTGCCTCTTCTCCGGCTGAAACCTGATTGCAGTTATGATAAAGATAAAATCCCCCTCAAATGTTCCTTTCTTGAGATACTTAAGCATTTTGGATTGGAATGAAGGAAGAAAAGAGAGGTCTTGGGGTTAATAGAACATGCTCACTTAATTGATATTTATCTAGAATAGCATCGTTGGCTGTCTCCTCCCTTGTTGGCTGCACAGATAGTTTCTTTGCTTAGCAGTTGCCACCCATGTTTCCTCAGCTGCCAAATAAATACATTTCATTCATCCCCCAAAGCAAAACTGTTTGCAAAAGATCAAGTGGATGGGTCTGCTGCAAATGAGGCCAGGCTGCAAAAAGTCAGTCCACATTTTCCAGAACATTGAGAAGCAGTAGAAATTAGCAAAAAGACAGCTGGTTTTGGCTTCCAGCACCCAGCTTAGGATTGGGTGTTGAAGGGTTCCCTGGGGTCTTGGGAACCACTGGGCTGCAGGAGATGCAGGGATCAGATGCTGGCAGGTGAGGGGCCTGGACCATCCACCTGCTCCGTAGCTGGTGGTTTTCTGGCACAGCTCCTGTAACTGGAGCTGGGGTGAGTCACTGGCTGCCTCTGGTATCGATCTGCAGCCGTCCCTGCGCTCATTCTGTGGTGATCAGCATCACACTCTGGCAGGGAGTGTCTGTTACTGGGGCTAAAAGGGCTGGCAGAGCGTGGGGTGTAACCAGTAATTTTCTACTGGCCTTTACAGTCAGGTGTGGTGCTCATCAGTATGGGCTCTGCCTGCTGGCAGGCACACAGCATCAGTACTGAAACATTTCTAAACGTTTCTTTTGGCTTTCATTTAATTTCATTCTGTGCCACTCCTACCCTCTTTGCTTCCATAAACATTTCTTCTTCTATTTTTCTTCCTGTTTCTTCTTCTACTATACTTTCTATTAAATAAATTCTAAGATTTTAGAGCCACAGCCCCATAGCAGCTCTTGAATATTTAGCAAGCACCAAGTCAAGTTTTAGAGCTTTCTGAGCACTCCTGGGCAGCTGGGGGAGCAGGAGCTTTGTTCAGAAACCTGTTGGAGAGGCAGATTTTCTGTTTTCACTCCATCTGCACTGTGTCATCCTCAGCACACGCATCCCTGGGGAGGGAGCTTACTGATTTCTCCTCTCTTCTGAGATGGCAGTTGGGTGGCAGGTGAACCTGCCTGTCTCACTGGAGTCCTGAGAGCTGCTTGATACCAGAAATCAGGTGTTTGTGCTGAGAGATGAGCAATAAAACATCGTCATTATTTGAAACAGAGTTTAGATGGAACTAAGTGGATGATCACTTTCTCACACCTGGAGCATTTTCATTAGTTTGAAGGAAACCTTTGGCTCTAATGGAAAATTAAAATCATTATGCAGATTAAAAAAAGGTATATTTTCACAAAGCAAAAGGAAAGAACTTCAAGTCATATGGTGAAATTTTGGCCATTTTTAGCATGATCTTACTCTTTGAAGTATAATATTTCAGAATGGCATAAGCAGCACATTTTCATTATGCATTTGGGTGTTGTATAAGATTTGTTGAAATTTAGTAACAGCACTGTTTTGAGTCAAAAATGCTTCCAGACTGCTACAGAAATGCTTAAGCTGCACTAGTGCAGTGAGCAAAAAATATTCTTGTAATACAACTCAACTGATTCAAGCTTTAATTTCTTCCACATCACAGGCTCATTACCTGTTAAATAAAGGAGTTTCACGTGCTCATCCCATTGGAAAATGCTGTAAGATTGCTTGAGGAATACTGTAGCAAAAGAAGATGTTATCACTTGGCACTATTTAAAGCTTGCAGAATGACACTGGGACCCAAATTTTTCCCTGAGTTGTTATCCAGTGATTATGCAGGGCTGTAGGGGGATAGAATATGAAAAAATAAAGATAGTATAGAAAGTAATCTTACCCCTAAGGAGTTGCAGCTGGGCCAATTATCAAAGATTAGGAACAGACCTGACTTTAACAGGCCACAGCTGTGACCAATGTGACGAAGATGCTATAAAAGAGTAGGGTGGCTCATTGAGTAGGGCAACTGGAGTCAGTTGGCTGCTTTGTGAAGAAGAAACAGTCAGTGCTCTTGGGAGCTGCCCATGAGAAACACCAAGGAAGCAGGAAACCTTTGTGATAAGGAGACAACAGTATGGAGCCCCTGCAATAAGATGACAACATAGGGCACTTGTGTGAGCTGGTGCTGGTAGGACCAGGTACCTTCCCTGAGACTGATAGTATCTGAAGTGATTAGTTTCTCCTCAGTGCTTGTTGGTAGTATGTTCTGTCCTTTTTCTATTTTAATGAATTTACTATTCTAGGCATTCAGAGCAGAGTGGAAGTTTGATGTGGTTGTTTCCATGGTATATTTTGTTTGTGTGAGGGACTTCTCGGTGTTTCTGCAGTATTTCAGTCCTGCTGGATTGATGGGGAAGTGGAGAGATTTAGCATCTGAGAATAGCATAAATCCCAGCACTATGGCAGGATGGTGTCTGCCCTGCTCACATGAGCACTGTTAGTGATGAGGTGCCTTGCATGGGGCACCTCAAGGTGAGCAGAGATGGGGACTCTATCGTGGAGTCTCTCAAAAACTTGGAGTACAGAATGTGCTAATGCCACCAAGTCATGGTCACCCAGCAGCAGGGCTGAAAGGGACCCTCACTGTTGGTTAGTCCAGCTGCAGTCCTATGCTGATTCCAGATGTGCATTCCTTAGAAGGATGTTCTTAAACTTGTTTTTTGCATCCTCCCAGAGAGAAAATTCTGGGCAGAATGTCCTAATATCCAAACCACATCTCTGTCAGAAACCAGGAAGAAATCTGATAAACAGGGATGAAGTTTTATATTGCATTTTGGAGTCAAGAGAACAGAATAAAATCTTCCTAACTGTACACATGGCAGAGCACTGCCACAACATTCCCCAGGGTTTCTGAGCCATCAAACAAGTCCTTAGGATGGGTCTGACATGTAGCTCTGTCTGAAACCTTCTCTCTGGGAAGCTGCAGGCCAAGAGGTGCTGCAAGCATGGCAAAGATGACATTGCTGCTTTTCAGTTTCTCCTCCTGTCAGCTTGAGACAGCAAAGCAAGCAGCTTCTGCAGACATCCTCTGAGCTCTCCTTTCCACCTCTCTTAGCATAACATATGTGGGAATATACCCCTTCTTCTCTGGTATGAGCTTTGGGCTCAGTCATCCTGAAAGCTCTGCAGTGTGGGTGTTCCCATTTGTTAAATCCTCACGCAGCTCTTGAGCTCCCATTGCTGGCATGGGGAAAATCAGGATTTTACTCCCCATGTTTCCCCTTTGTGGGTGTTGGCTCAGGAGCTGGCACAGCCCAGGGGGCCAGGGAGAACCACACTTGGTGGGTTCCTGAGACACACCTGCACCCAGATGAAATGTGCTCAGTGGCTGTGGGCTCACACATAATATTTATGCTATCCTCTGTTTCACTCTAGGTGAATATGCTGTAATTTTGGCTAATTACACAATATGTCAGGAATAATTGCGGGGTGTTCCTCAAAATAAATAATACATTTTGTATGCTCTGCTATCCATACTTATGAGCAGGCTTTAACCTTCAGTAGCCAAGGCATTAACTGTACTGGAAAATGACAGCTTAGGAGCTGTAGCTACAACTTATTTTGCATTAAATTTCTATTTTTTTTTAATTCCTTTACCTGAAAAAGCTTATCCTGCATAAATTCTGGAACAGCACTACATCTCTTCTGTATGCCTTTTGTTCCTGCCTGGCTTTGGTTTTATCATCAGAGCTGGAGTCAATACAGGTGTAGAAAATTGCTCTTGAAAGGGAAATGTTTTGAAATTTTGTCTGCTGCTAAAACACACTGGATCAACAAAGCAACATAAACCACGTCCTGGGGGAGGCAAAGACAAACGTGGCAGTGAACTGTATGAAGAATTGGGTTTTCTTAGTTCTCTGGTCAAAGAAATAAAGTTTCTGGGGAGAAGAGGATTCAGACTCAATGCAGTATTTCATTGTACTTAAAATGAAACTTTGGATTTAATCTCTGGCTCTGTTAACATTTTTTTCATTACATTTCCAAAGAAAATATGATGTCCAAAGGAAAAAAAATGGAAACTTGTACTCTTTTCAGACGTCTCTTTTTTTCTGTTAGTGAGATGGAGTTTGTATTATAGCTTTATCTGCTCTTACTCTGAACTTTTCAGCAAAATATTTGGCTAGACAGTTTTACACAGAAGTAGTCAGCAATTCTGTGCCAAAATACCTGGTGGCAGGTGGGCCATCAGTTCTCATCCACTTTTTGTCCCACTGTTTCACCTGCAGTGATCTTTTGGTTCTTCTTTGGCCCTGCAGTGCTGTGATGGCTGTTTTGTCCTTGGTGTTTGTGCAGGGTGGATAGCTCATGTGTCATGTACATTAGTTTGGTGTTTGCCTTCTGCAAAAACTCATCCACAACTTCATACCTCATTATCCTTGAGCTGTTGACCTTAGGTGGCTGTCACATGGAATCCAGTTCTTGAAGAGTGGGTGAGATACAGGGTGACTTCTTTACTTTCTAACATCCATAGGCTGTCCTAAGACCATCCACAGAGATGTAGCAGTGATTCCATGTGGCACCCCTAGTTTTCAATGCTTTATATGACTAATTTCTCTGTCCCTTACATCAGACTTGTATTAACATCCCTGTAAAGCTGATTCCTGGATATGGGAGGGCCTGCATAAATGCCGTGGATGTGCAATCACATCATTTCCACCTACTCTACAAGTGAGAAATAAGACTTCCCTGGAGGGACTCATCTTGGTTAGAGCAAAGCAGGCATTGTGGAGGGGTGCAGGCAGGCAGCTGTGCTCCATGCTGGAGAGATAATTAGTATTCCTCCTGGCAGGCTCCAGCTCAGGGAAGGAAATCACTTCTGTGGATGCTCTTTTTGCCTACAAGGTGCCATTCTGCTCTAGTGACTCAGTGATGGTGACAGGAGGCAATTGCACTGATGGTGCTGTCATCAGCTTGAGCCCATCATCCCTCTGAGTTAGGGAAATGTCATTTTTGGAAGCATGTCCTTCAAACAGAGAGGCCATCCCTGCCAGCACAGCCCATTATTACGTGTAGTGCATCCTGGAAACACCAGTTGTTTCTCTGTAGTTATTGGCCCTGGGTGGGGATTCACACTTGAGATGAGTAAATACACGAGTGAACCATGCAGCCCTGTTGTCCCAGACTTCTCCAGATGAATGCTTTGTAATTGGAGGGTGACACTATCCCTGTAATCATATTAAACTGAAGCTGGGTATGGCCTTTGTTCTGCCATACAGAACAGAGGGAAAGGAGCTGGGATTGACTGTTTTGAGGCCCCCAAAACCATAGATCTGAGCAAATCTTGATGTCAGTAAGTCTGTTTCCATCCCTCCATTCTACTCATAGGCTCAGTGATGTGCCAGTGTGTTAAGCCAAATGGCTGCACCTAAACTAGAGGGGTTCATGGCAGCTTTGCAAGGTGGGGCTGGATGCCTGGCTTTACTACAGAGCTCCCTAATGTTTGGGCAGCTGTTGTTACCCACCGTGACTGGACCTGTGTGCAGGCAGCCTGAGGAGATATCCAGATAAACACAAATGCTCCCCTGTGTCGCTCACTTCCCTTGGCTCTGCAGTTCTTTTGCCCTCTCCCTGCCTGTTACTCAGGATGCTACAGGCAGCATTGCCCAGGCCATCCTGGCCACCTGTTTGTGGGCTTCCTCAAGGAATACACGTCCTTCAGCTCCAAACAATTGTGCTGAGTTTAGTGACAGAAACTGGAAAATACTGTGACACTGGGAAATAAATGTCTTGCCTCTGCCTGTGCACTTCTGTGCACTGAGTGACTCCTGGGGGAGCTGAAAATGCTCAGCACTTTGCAGCAGGATTTCCCACCTCCACACCTTCATGACACAGTTGGAGTGTCCTCCAGGATCCCGGTGTGGTTCACGATGCTCCGAGCGTGACTGACTGCAGGTGCAGCCACAGCCAGCCCTGTGCAGCATCTGCTGAGCGCTTACAGCCACAGTCACTGCATGGCTGAGTTAGTCAGGGTGCTTGGCCAGAGGAAACACTCTGGGTCTTCAAGGGCAGTAGCTCCTTTCATAGCTGCAAGTGGTGTTACTCCTGAGCTTCCCAGTTTGGGTGGATTCAGTGAATCATTGTAGTGTGTTGAGCCATTAAACTTATGTCGATAGTGATGCATTTAATTTGAGACAGTCAGATTACTTCATCTTAACTCCAAACACCCTTGGAGAATTTGGCAGTTCCTGGCTGGGAAAACAACCCCAACATTTATCTCCCTCAGATTTTCATCCCCAAGTTCTGTGCTGCTGCCTGTCACCATAGTAATCTGCATGGAGCTCGCTGATTCTCGTGCCGATTTATTACAAGCCTTTATTAATACTGTACTTCTGAAGGAGGGAATTTGGTGCCCTTCTCTGTCTACAAAATTTGGCTTATCGAGTATCCTGGAACCCATCCTTTTTAGGGGAGGGGAACTGCAGTTTCTGCAGTGGCACTTAAAATGCGGAGTTAATCTAAGTAAATTAGGAGCAGTTTATGCTCTGACTTGCATGCTGGGCTTGGTGTGCTAAGGATTTGGGTGCTGGTTAGGTGAGTCATAAATCAGCCTCCCATTATGACAGCTGCAGCCTGAATGGGGGAAAATAAGAATAATGGAATGTGTAAATTCCAGGCTAAAATGTTTAATTGCAATAAACAAATGTTTGAAGAACATTTAGGTGAAATATGCTCCTGAGATGTATTACATTTCCCGTGTTAGCAGTCACATCCTCAGCAAAACTGTTGCACAGGCACAGAAGGGAGTCAGCAGCGTGCCGAGGTGGTTCAGAGGAGAGCTGGAGCTGCTTTCTCCCTCACCAGACCGATGTCCTTAGGAGGTGCCAGAGGGACTGTTCTGGGAGCCTGCTGCTGGCATCTCTCACAGCCTTGCTGTGCTCAGACCAGACAGAGGCACTGAACTGCAGTGAAAGAGAGCAAACAAATGGGCAAGTCTCCTGTGGAAATTCTGCAGTAGGTTCCTTCCTTGTACCTTATTGCAGGTTGCTGGATAGAAAATCGCTGCTTCCCATCTGAGCTTGCAGAGTCATCTGTTGTTTGACAGCTCGCTGTGCAGAGAGCAGTAACCCCATGAGCCTCAGAGTTTATGCCATAACCCACACTGAGTACCACTGGCACCCAGCACAGTAACTTCTGAAGTAGATTTAGAAGCAGTTCTGCACCAGTAACCTCAAGTGGAGGCTTGCCTGCCAACCAAGAGCATTGCTGTGCATTGCAAGAATCCTTGGAGCCAGTGGCTCAAATCCCTCAAAGGTCACTAAGCCCTTCATCTTTTTTAAGAGTTCATTGAAAAGTGGCTCCTCTGAGTTCTGTGCCATTGACTTAGAGAATTCAGATTGAGGTGACTTCTGTGAGTGTGGTTGAGTTCTTTTATAATTCCCAGCCCAAGGCAAAGTGGGGACTGGCTTGCTGCAGCCTCAGGTCATTGTGTTGCTGTAAGAAGGGGCATTCTGTGAGTTGAAAGAAATGAGACCATACCAGACTGCCTTCCATAGTGAAGTTGCAGCTGGAAGTCGGTGTTGTGCCCTGTTCTTTGCTGCTTCAGAGCAGGGTTTGGAGCAAATTGAGCTACCCTACAGTGATGATAAGAGAGTAGGGGTCCTCCCCCAGGGCTTTAGTGCTGCTGCTTTGCTGATGGAAATAAGCAGGAGTTGGTGCCTTCAGTGGGGCTTTGCTAAATGCTGCATTGATGCATAACCTCATAGCTCCTCTGCATTAGGGAAGTTATTATACTTCTGTGTTCTCCATTTTCCATTTAAGGGGTGAGTTCCTTATTTACCTTAAATAGGAGAGCTAAATGAAAAGGTCATTAAAGAGTAATATTTCTGTCCGTGCTCTTGCTCTTTTCCCCATAGCACACAGCAGATATCTTCAGCAATGCCTGCAGCCTGAGGGTGAGGGACATGACTCTGCAGAGTAGCTGATTTAGCCATGATCCTCTGGCCTTCAGTGAGCATGCCCCTGGAGATCAAACAAAGTGCATGTGAGCACCCTGCAACTATCATGTCCTTGGCAAGCCCCGGGAGGATGAAGATCACTGTGGAGCTGCATAATAAGGCAGGAAGCACAGCAGCTCATGGTGAACTGAGATGACTTTAAGGCTCAGCAGCAGGACAGCAGAAGTGAATAATGGCAGCATCACATTACCATTTAAGTAGAGACAGGAAGATTAGCAGTCAGATCATGATTTAGTTGGCCTCAGCTGTGCCAGAGGGCTCAGAAAGTTAAAAGCAGGGCAGACAGAAGTGGTGAGTTTGGCCTGTGGAAAGGGTAACCGAGCAAGATGCCCTTCAGGGGATGTTCAGTGAGTTGTCAGCAGATGACTGCTCTAAGAAGGGGCATTAGGTGACAACTGTGTCTTCACTGAAGGTGAAGTGCCCAGTCTGACAGATGCTACACACTAGGAGAGTTACAGCTTAGCTCTTGTTCTGTGTTATTGTTCTGTTCTGCACTCTGATGTCCCCATTGTGGTGCTTCCTGAGCATGATCTTCCCTTGCATCCTCCAGAATTGCTACATTGGAAGGAACTGAGCTTACTGCATCTGCATAAAGAGAGTCCACCAAGCTTTCTCCGGTACTCCTCAGCCCTCAACAGCTGTATATGAGCAGCTAGAGCAAGATCTTTAAAGTAAACATCCTGAAGTATAGTAGTATTGCTTATAAAGTGGGGATAAAAATATCCCTTTGCATATTGCATGGGAAACCTGCTAGCATGGGTCTTGCACTGGGAGTAGAAGCTGCATGGAAATCTCTTCTGTTCAGTCAGTAGTTTGGGATTAAGGCAGGGGCAAGAACATTTTTCTTAAATCCATTCTGAAGTGCTTGACTTTGTGTTTAGGGAGACACTAAGTTGCTGCTGAAGTCTTGTCCATGTTAGTTCAGTTCCATTTCTGCAGGGAAAGCTGCTTCTGTAGCAGAAGGGAAGTGCACATGGAGGAGCCTGAGGGGAAGGAATAGGTTTATCCCAAGTGTGTTATGCAGTATTGCACCTTTAAAAGCAAGAGGATTTGAGTCCCATTTGCTTTACAAGGCCAAGACTAGACAGTAGGTTTGTTTTGTGATAAATTCAAAGTATTATAGAAAAAAAATGCTCATAGCAGAGTTTTTGTTTATCTGTGCTGCATTTTTTTCCTTTATTTTACCGTTTGATTCTTTCTTTATTGAATATAGCCTGGAGCAGTACCATTGAAGGAAATACAGACAAAAGTACAGAGGTTGTGGGGTTTTACTGTATTTTCCCCCCCAGTACTCCAATAAGCACTGTCAATAATATCTGCTGGAAAGGGTGGTTCTCTTTATTGCAAACCTGGAAAGTTCTCAGTCTATTTCATTGTCTTTCTGTTCTGACTTACCAGGGTGTCTCAGCATCCTTAATTGACAAGGAGACATACTGTTTTTTTTCTATAAACTGAGGTTTTCAGAACAAATGCTGCAGCATAAGGGTTAGCAGTGCTGGAAGACTGATAGAATTGCTCTGTAGATGGAAAGAAGTGATGTTAAAATATATGATATGACAAAAGTAGGTCTCTTAAAAGTCACATGCAGCATTTTACCTCTGGGCTAGCAGCAAAATTCCCTGTGATGATACAATTTTCTCTTCCAGTAATAGTTCCACACTGAGAGGGGAAGATGAGTAAATCCTTGCTCCTTGTTAAAAGTTGTCTTCGCCTAAAATTTTGTCTGTAGGCCTCCAGCACTGCTTACTATATGAATGGCAAATCCCAGTACCTCACTTTATGCCCAGACATAAGACAAGAGGTTCCCTGGTGGGAAGCAGCTACTCCAGCAGCTGTTGTCACCTGTGCACCTGTTTGTGTTTGAGCTGCTTCCTTTGCAGGCACTGGAGAGATACTGGTGGTTTTGGGACCCTTTGCACCTGGCCTGGCCAGCCTGTGGGGGTTTGGGGATGCAAAGAGAGATCAGTTCAGGTGGAGAGATGGCTGTACTGTGTGAGACACATCACCCCATTGCTCAGCCCTCCTTGTGCTTGAGAAGAGAACTCAGTGCTGGCTGTGCACCTCCCTGGCTGCTTCTGGGTTTAGTTCAGGTTGCTAAAGGTACCTGAAAGTGCAGCTTCTCTGCTATAGAAAGAGACCCAAGGAAATGAAGAAACGAGGGAAGGAGAGACCTGTGTGTCTCCAAAAGGCTCTCTGATACCTGGGTGTCTGGAAAAGGCATTTTTTTGCTAGAGGGTATCCTAAATGAGTGTGGGCAGGGATGTACCTGCAGAAGAGGATCTGTGCAGTGAGGAGAGACAGGAGCTCTGCTGCTTTCAGACTGTGTTAGGGCCAAGAGGAATGTGGTTTTTTGTATGGCTGAGAACTCCCTGCTTCACTCCCTTGAGTTTTACTTTTGAGTTTGGGTGTGAGCCTCAAAGTTCAGCAAAACCAGGTCATGTAACACAAGATTTCCCCTCCAACTTGTCCCTAGGTAGGCAGTGACTCAGAAACAGCTAGCATTATGAAGAGGGCAGTTGTTAAAGCTGACCAGGAGTCTGTCAGGTCAGCAAGAGAAAGGAACCTGAAAGGGTTTACCCTGTATTTGCTATGGTGTTACAGCCTTCTGGTGCAACTGTTTGCATCTATAGAAAGGATGCAAGGAAGCATCAGGGGATCTTGGGTGCTATTCTGATAAACTCTGAAAATGTCATAAGTTATTAATAACAAGCAGATTTGGTCAGTGTTTTACATGGTAGGCTATTTAGTAGAAGGGGGAGAGATTTTCCTGTTCCAAAATTATTTGCATGGTTGAAATATAGTTTGCATCCCTAAGAAGGAGGAAAAGGTGCTGTTCTAATTCTATCCTGTAGCTAAGTCATCTTCCGAAGAAAAGAGATAAGGTCAGGGTTGTTTTCTCTCCCCTCTCCCCTTCAGAGAGCTTTAAGACAAGACCTCCCCACTTCTCCAGCACACAGAAAACCTCAGACTGCAGGAGCATCTTCTAAGTCTCTCCTTCTGGGAGCTCTTCCATTTCATGCAAAGTACTTCAACATTAAAATTTAACCAGTGAGTAAAATTAAGGCTAAGATTCATTCAGGGACTCAAATGTAGGTGTCTCATATCAAAGAGTGCCTATTAGTGCTTTTACTATTGTGGTATTAGATAAAAGGGAGGAAGGGGACAGACTTGAGGAGGATGACGTAGGCATCTGTGCCTGAGAATGCAGCTTTTCATTTCCTCTAGCTTTGATCTGCTTTTCTAACAAAGAGCAAGTTAAATCAAGCTTCTACATCACCAAAATAGGTACTTCATTTAGATAAGAAGAATGAGCTAAGTGTTTTGCTAGGTGTCATTTTGACATATGCTGGCTTGACCAACACTAACTCTTAGTAGATGACCAGTACAATTGTACTTATTTACTGTCCCAGCATTGAGAGTTGCTGGGAGAAAGCCTGACTGCAGCCTACAGCACTCACTGCGCTGAAATCACTTCTTTTTGAAGGCAGCAGAGAAACCTTATGATCTGATTTATTCAGTGGCTTTTGTAGCTGTGAGAAAGTACCTGACTCTCCCCTGGCTAGGGTAGGGATTGCTGAAACTGAAATCCCTTGCACCTGCAGCCTGTCTTCATCTGAGATGCCTGCTGCTGTCAGTGCAGGAGAGCAGGGTGAGGGTTCCCCAAAGGGGAGTCGTGCAGGGATGCAGCGGGAGCGGGGCTCCGGATGGGAACATCAACACACAACGTGACCACGGTTATGTAACAACCATGGCTTATTAAACAGCCTCACCAGAGGCATGAAAGGCAGGAGCCTGATGAGATTTTGGTATGCTACGCTGGATTCTTTCCTGTCCATTGAGCCAGTAATAATTGGGTCTTATTTATTTACTTTTGGAGGGTGGTCACATAAAACCACAAAGTCCTGTCACACGATGAGGATCTCCTCCATGCAGCAAGTGTGTCTGCTCACAGGCAGTCAGCTCACTTGTGTTCCAGCAGCAATGGCTGTGAGAAATTTTTAAACTTGCATGATTACAGTTGAATTTGGTTTTGACCACTTAATTTGTGTTTGATTGGTAGGGTGACAAGGAGACAGCTGATAAAGCTGCACACCTCTGTCATGTGGAGTCCAAGCTGATTTTGCTTTTGTTCATGTTTTCCTTTTAGCCTTCAGCAGGAAGGTATAAAATGTAGAGGCAATAGGGAAGAGCCAGCCAGCGCATGACTGGCTTGTGATACACAGGGGCTGGGAAAGGTCCCTGTTGGAGACAAAGATTCTAATCTGCCAGTGTGTGTGGCACACGTTTTAGGAGGGGGAAGACATGCAGGATTTTAAAACAGAGGTGGTCTGAGGTGCCCATAACTGCTTCAGAGGTAAATTTTGGAAATGTCTTGTGTCTGTCCCTTTCCGAATTTTTCTCCCCAAATCCCATGCAGTTGCACTCACATGTAGCCCTGATTCAGCACTCAGTTGCTCTGGATTTACACCACTGTAATACCAGTGATTTTAGTAGCTTTTCATTGGCATAAAACTGGCACTGCATGATAATGCCTCAAGCATACAAAAATCAAGGTGGTTGGCTTCAGAAGGAGGATAAGAAACAATGGGCACGTTCTTTGCAACAGTGCTAGCAAATACTCTTCTGAACAAGTGGCATATTCTAAATGCATCAACTGTCTAAATACTTCCATTTGGTAGGTAACTTTCAGAGAATTGATGTTCCATAATCTGTTTCTACTGCACCAAGTATGCATTTCATTTTACCTGCTCATCTGATCTCAATTGTATTTGCCTGTCTTTGTATTATATGTGAATATTTTACAGCCATGCTTGAAAGGAATCACTGAAAGCAGACTTACCTGCCAAGCACTTCTACATTTACTCAGGGCTTAATGGGGGACAAGCAAATTGGGTCTTGTGCTACTCAGTATATCTGGTAATAATTATTATTTTTATTTTGCAGAACCCCAGCTGAAAGGAATTGTGACAAGGTTATTCAGCCAGCAGGAATACTTCCTGCAGATGCACCCAGATGGTACAATTGATGGGACCAAGGACGAAAACAGTGACTACAGTAAGAAAAATTAGCCTGTTTTGCAACCCAATTACAATCAAATGCATCACCTAGTGGGTCTCACTTGTGCAACTTCATTTTTGAAAGGATCAAATTAGGAGGAAGACAGCTGTTTTCTGCATATTTTTTTCTCTCTATCCGTCCCCTTTAAATCTTGCCAGTATAATTTCATATGTTTCCTCTCCGATCTTCTTCCCTCCTGCCCCGATTCTGTAACTGCCATCTGGGTGGGGTGGAGAATAAAACCCATGATTTGAATTGCTGCCAGAAGAGAAAGGAGATTATATTTATACACATGCCACGTGGGTAAAGGATACGGGGAATTCTCTCTCCAAGGAGAAGAAGAGAAAATCGTTTTCACTATTTTAGCCTCAAAATTTCAGTGAGCATCAGGAATTTCTAGGCTGGAGAAAAGCAGCTGTTCACTGAAGTCCCGTGCTTTGAGGCTGGTGTAAGGGCTGAGGGTATCAAATGACCTTGTCAAAGGAGGTCATCTTCCAAAGCCCTGTTCAAAAGCATTGGGTTTGTGCTGGACGACAAAGGGCAGCAGAGCCATACAGTTTAAAAGCCATGGCCATGTGCAGGAGCCATTCTGGTTTAAATGCATGCAAAGCAGGAGTCAATTTTCCTTTTGAAGAGGAAGGTTTGTCAATGCCAAAGCTCTTCAAGAGGTTTAAAAGGGTGTAGAATATTTTCTGCAGCATCTCTGCATTTCATAGGCATCAGAGTGCTGTCCCTGAGTGGGCAGTTAAGTTCAGATCCTTGCTGCCACAAATTGCATCAACAGGGTAGGATTCTTGCTTTTTCTTATCTATGTTGGATTGGATCTCCCTGTACCACTGCTAAAGGGGTATTTAACCTGGCCAGCTTGGAATTTGGCTTCCCAGTCATTATTAGAAGTGAATAAATGTTAATCTGTGTGGTAGGGTTGGTGGAAGCAAACTTCATGTACTTTGTGAAAGGAGGAGCCTGCTTGATTTGCAGACAAATTTTGGTCTAATTCAAAGAAGCTCCTGGCTGGACTGAAGATGGCATTGCTCCAGGAAGGCAGGGCCTGGGCTGCAGGTGAGGGGTATCTGTAGGAGTGCAGTATTGACCCTGTCCTGTGAAGGTGCACTTGGACAGAGGTGCAGGGTGGCTGCAGCCCCACATCACTGGTGTGTACCCCATCCCCAGGAAGCTGCAGGGTGCTGTAGCAGGAGCATGCTGTGTTCTGGGGCTGCCCTGCTGCAGGCAGCTCAGGGCTGGGGGTCCATACAGGAGAGAGGAGCTGTGGGAAGATGGTGACTGAAATTGCAGGTGGCTGGCACAGCCCTTGTGGAATGACCCAAGAGGCTGCATCCACCAGAAACATGGCCTGTATCAAATGCAAATGTCAGGTTTTAGTCCTTTTTCATACCCTCATATTGAACAAATTATATACTGAAAATTGCAGTAAGGCAATTTCTGATTTATGTGTTGAGCAGGAGAATCTGAACTTAGACACACACACACACTTCTATGCTCAGAGACTCAGGAGGTCTCCTTCAAAAGAGTCTGGCCTTGAGATAATCTCAGACAGACACCAACACATGGGGTGAGTTCAGTGGGCTGTATATGCTGCTTTTTCTTAAAGGAAGAAGACCTGGGGTGTTCTTAAACTGCAGAAAATCCCATTGGAGGCCTATTTGTCAAAAATATGGGAAGATATGTTAGAGATGACAGAGATTCATTGCCCTCATCTATCATGGAGGACTGAACAGCAAAGTAATGGGCTTAAATGGGAGCAGGGATGAATTAAGGTAAACAGCAGAGAAATGTAAGAGCAGTTCTGCAATATTTCAGAGTGACAGGGGAGATGAGGGAGCTGCTGCACTCTCAGTGGTTGCAGGGGAACCTCCTGAGTTCCCGTGGCTGAGGTTGGGCCCCCATTGCCCAAAGAGCTGTGATTTATATATCCCCCCAGAAATGTCAGAGAGGAGTTTGGCCAGGTGCTGAGTACTTGAGAGCTGTTTCCACCCAGTGTTCTTAACTGGAAATAGATGGGCTGAGTACAGTTCTAGAGTGTAAATTTATCTGGTGAGATGGCAGCCCTGCCTCAGCAGCTTGGTGGGACAGGAGGCATCTCACTGAAGTGTGCCAAGCCACTGGCTCCAAGTCAGGGACTGTGCTGGAAAGTTTAGGCAAGTTTTTGAGAGAAGACTGAAGCCAAAGAATTCCCCATCTTCTGATCTCAAGGGATCTCAAAAGAGGGAAAGAATCCAACCTGATAATATTTGGCTTCTGAAAATGAAATAAGGACTGTGCTTTATTCAATTTTACATAGCTTTTTACCACATGGTCTCATCAATAAATCTTCAGTGTGAATGAACATCTTAGAATATACAAAGCTTCCAGTTACAGCTTTGAAACAAAATCACATTTTGCACTTTGGAAGTGCCAAAATAAAGCAGATTTCCTTTTTTCTTTTCTCTTCCTCAAAAAAAAAAATCTCAAATTTTGACCAGAAGAATGTCAAAAGTTACTTGTCGAAGTGAACAGCTTACAGACTTGCTTCACTGCAGTTTTCTGTTTTGAAGTGGTTCTGCAGAAGATTCCTGACCAGCCAGTCAGAAGTGTGTGCAAGAGTAAAACTCATCCAAGACTAAACTAGATAAATAATATTTTCCCATCCCTGAAGAGCAGTTGGTTAACTTGCATGCACAGCAGGGAAGGGCACTCTAGAGGGCCACAAGAGGATCCTTCCCACCCTAGATGACCATCTATTCTCCACACAGAAGTCATCTTAGCACAGTTAAGCAGCTGGTGAACACTGTGTTCCATACATTGCTTTGTGTTCTGTATCCCCACACTGATTATTCAAATTAGCATTGTGAAAGGATGCATAATTTTCTTGGAATACATTAGGTTGGTTTACTCTGACAAAATTAATGTTTAAAATGAGACATGCCATGTCCCTCAGATATATCTGATGGAATTAAAATTTCTAATAAAAACCCAGTTATTTATGCTAGAGGAACTGCTAATATTTAAGCAATTTTAAAATTAATTATCTGTTGCCCATTTTATGTATGTTCTTGAAGCTAATGGCATTTATTTTCCACCTCCTCTCACTTAAAGAAAAAAAAAGCCAGGAGCCAAATTCTAATGGCATTTGAATGGGCATCCAGCCAGCTTCCCAGGAGCCAGCACTTGGGACATCTGTTCCTTCTGCCATGCTGTTAGAGACGTGCCATCTCAGTGTAAGCAAGGGGGCACATTCCCTGGCTACTGCCATTGGCTTATGTGGAGAGTTCTCTTCCCACTGGAGTGCATTTTCATGGTGTGTGGCCCCTGTTTGCGCTCCTCCTGTGATGTATGAGCCCCATTTTGGGGCAGCATCTTTTCCTTCCAGCTCCAGTGATCTCAAATGGCCTTTCAGGGCTGACTGCTGCTGTCAGTGCTTGCATTGTCACTGGGTAATGCCCCTTTAAGAGCAAGTGGACTTCCCTGTTTGCCCACACAATCCTGCTGAACATCTGAGAAGTTTTGGCAAATGGATGGTACAGAAAGGACAGGTGAACTGGACTGACTAGGTGGAAACAGCCCAGCATATCTAGGATATTTTTTGGGGCTTTCCAGCCAGAAACACCAAAAGGTTAAAGAGGCTTTTATTCCAGCATCCCACTTGGGTTATCTTCAGCTGTACAGAGCCTTGTTGAGTTCTTTCAAACGTTTCTAGGAATGAGCTATTCCATAATCTCACATAACCTCTCAGATTCCGATGCTGCACTATTTTCCTTGTAGAGGATTTTCTTCATATCCAGACCTCATTTCTATTTGAGGCTTTTGTCTAGTGCCTCTTGTCCTTTCATTGTGTTCCTCTGAGAAGAATCTTTGCCTTCTTTGAGTTAAGAAAATGCAGTTCACTCTGTTTCTTCTTTCATTATGTGTTGCACCAGAGCCTCTTGATCATCTCAGCAGCCTTCCTCACTCCCCTCAGGACCTTAATCCTCACCACCTCATGCACTGAGGCTGCTCTGGCCCATTGCATCCTCCATCAGTTCTTTATTATTCACCTGCAGCACAAATGTCTTGCTCAAGAACAAATCACCTGTTCTAAATTACTTTAGCTCCTCTGACTTGCTGCTGTTTAAAGTTGAGCATATGGAGCACACCTTGTATATGGTAGGTCTTGCCTCACTCTTCCATTTCTGTAGATAACTTAGACCCATAGGGAATAATGCATTCAGAATTTAGCTGATAAATTACCATAACATAACAGTGACAATATGCTCATGCATTTAGGACTGGAGTGTGCCAGAAATAGTAGGGTCAGGTGTAAATACCACTGGTTGAAGATGGTGAGATGTAATGAAAGAAAAGGGGCACAAATATTCAGCATCTTCAAGTTTTTTCCCCTTTTGCCCATGAAGTAAAAAAGAGCATGTTCCTTCCATGAAGCTGCAGATGGCATAGAACATGTGCCATTTGCAATTTTAAAAGCATCTTTTAAATTTTCTGTTTCTCACATCAACACACCCGGTGTGCAGTTCTATTCTACCATAGCTAGTCCTCTTTCCCATTTTCAAATCTGCTGTTTCAAATCAATCAGATATTTTTTTTCAAGACAAAAAATGAGTCATCTTGATTTTGAAGTTGATTAAGGGGTTTCCCTGCATTTTTACATTCTTACTTTTAAGTTTATAAGCTTTTAAATCTGTTCAAAATATGAAATATTTATTTGGAAGCGTGATAGTAAAAGGCATCAACTTCTACAAAGGTATTTCTAGATTTGAGTGCAGGCATTGCTCTGGGAATTTACAGAATCTTGATTGACCCAAACTACTGGGATTTTTTTTAATAGAGGAAGATAATTGCTTCCTAAAACTTCTTTTGGCTGCCAGTTACCTCTGTCAGTGTTGTGTCCTTATGCTTGCCTGCCCACTTGCTCCCCTGCATTAGAGGAGGAGATGCTGTGCCATGGTTGTGGGTGCAGCAGGGTCCCAGGGAGTTTGGGAACTGGCAGTGGTCCTCCTACTGTACCACAGCACAATAGGATTGCTCCTTTACTCCCTTTGCATGTAGAGGTGGAAAGAGATTTGGAAACGTGTGGGTGCTTCCAAGTGGAACTTCTCAACCACTAATTCTGGGTGTTATCACCTTGCTGCCTAATGAATGCTTTGAATGGTCTGTCACAAGTTTCCTATGCAAGACAAATTGGCTGTAGGAAATGAATGATGATGCCCATTTTGTTTCATTATTAGCAGTAATATGCTCCATTTTTCAGTAGGAGGAAGAAATAGGGAAGGGGAATTGCTTATAGACTTGTTAATTGCACAAGGTTTTAGACCTTCATGGTAGGGAGAAAGGGATAGGCAACACTTAATGCTGAGTAGTTACTCTGGGATGTGTTTGTCTTGTCTAGGGACAGTACCAAAGTAGCACTGTCCTTGACTCCAGTTATTCACAGACCAATACTCAGCCTGGATTGCATTTTCCATTTACATCTATTGACATTCTCCCCCAAAAACACACATACAGGCCCTGGATTTGGTACGACTTCAGCACATGCTTTGATGTTTTATGGAATATGGTGCATAAAAGCACAAGAAGAGACTGAGATGAGGGGTTTTTCACTAGACTTGAGGCGTCTCCATTTTAGGCAGGTCATTGAAGGGAGTCATCGGTCTTCCTTGGGAATTAAGTGAAGAAAAAATTGCATTCATGTGCACTGGAATTTTTTGATCCTCTTTTGGAGGCAACCCTGAAACCAGTACAGCCAAGACACCTGGTAGATGTCCTGAGCAAAGTGGCATTGCATATTCTTGTTTCAGGGCTGTTGTATAGGAAGGGACCTTGAGTGAAGTATTTCCACTGTGTGCTTATATTTCTGCCTGACCCTGTGCCCATCTTTCCCTATCTTCATCTTCCTGGGATGAGTTCTGATTAGCTCTTTGTAAGCTGAAGCACAAGGGATCCTGCAACATCTAAATACTCTTGTCCTATAAAGCTCAGTAGAAACAAAGCCATGCTGATGCTTCAGTGCTCAGTCTATCAGTGCTGATAATAGTCTCCTCTTTGAGCCCATGCTGTTAGAAATGTAGCAAAAGCCTGACAACACATTAATGTATATACTCATGGGGAAAGTCTTTCAATGAGATACAGGGTCTGCTGGGTGGGAATCAAGCAATAAAGTAATTAACTGAGAGGAAGTGGCTGCAATGCTTTAATCAATAAGACTGCAGTAAAACTGAATAATAGAAGATCTTGTCCTCTTCTGTCCTCTCCATTGCTGGTCCTGAATGGGGAGCAGTGCTGATGTCCCAGAGTGAAGCACTATCTCTTCTTGAGTTTCTTCATTCCCTTGACAGCCCAGGATCACATGGGCAAACACACAGTCAAGTTAATTTGCATTCTTCTGGCCATAGTTGCTGTCTGTGTACTCTTTTAGCATATGGCAAATGCAGGAAAGTGTGACTAGGCTTAAATGTGTTTCAGGGGGAGCTAAACTGAGTTGTGTTGTTGCATTTGCCACAGGCAAAGTCTGTCTATGTGCAGTTGCCCTGGCTCAGCTGGCCCTCAAAAAGCCATCGTAATGCTCTTGCTTGGGAGCATGGATGAGCCCTTGGCATTGCAAAGGCAGTGATCAGACAGACTGATGGGTGTGTTAAGGCATTTGGGAGGCAGCCAAACTCAGTACTTTTAAAAATTTCCTTTCACCATCAGCTCCATGGCTGCAGTCCTTCCCTGTAGCTGGAAGCAGGATGCTTGATCCTAGTGCAGTCACTTTTGTGAAGAGGCAGGAGTGGGGTGGGCTAGCCCTGGGACAAAAGCAGCAGTGGCCATGTAGGGTGACATGTCCATAACATTTGTTTTTCTTTTCCTTCCACAGCCCTTTTCAATCTAATTCCTGTGGGTCTTCGCGTGGTGGCAATCCAAGGGGTGAAGGCAGGTCTGTACGTTGCCATGAACGCTGAGGGATATCTCTACAGCTCAGTGAGTACTTTGCACTGTTGGGCTCCTGGACTTTTGTAGGTGGGAGGAAGAAGGCTGCACTGGAACTTCCAGCTTTTGCTGAAAACAGTCACAGATCAGCAAACCTTTAAAAGCAGCAGCGGGGGGAGCTGCTGCAAGGCCATGTAATATTCACTTAATAGTGTCTCCATGGAGATTCATGGCAATATTTCCTGACCTGTGAAGATACATTTTCGGTTCCTTTAAGTATGTACTTAATGTAGGTCACGTTGAGGCGTTTGTATAGAGTTGGCTGGTCATATTCTGATTTCTCATTTGTGAAATAGCATGGACTCGCTGGGATTGCTTCTGAATTGCACTCAGATAACTGATCATAGGTGGTACCCCAATGGGTCATACTCTGCTTTTGACTGCAGTGTAAATCCACAGCAGTACCCTGACTCTCTTAAAAGGGTTCTGGACTGTTCTGTTGGCAGAAATTCCCTGTATTTGTGTGGTCTTTTTAATGCACGTAAAAGATAAGTGCAGCAATTTTTGCCGACTAATTCCCTTATAACTTTCTTAGATGGCATGAAAGGGCATGAGGTTATTCATAAGATTCTCATTTAAAGTAAGTAATTGATTTTCACAGTGAATAATTGATTCGGTGATTTATTAAATATGGCAACCCTTTGCCAGAATTTTTATGCTTCAAATAACTTTGTTCTAGTTCTACATAGTAAAAAGGGATAGTTAATAATACACTTCTCATTTCTGTGGTTATGATAGCTTTACAGAGCATAGCCAGATTCTAATCTCATCTGCCTTTGTGTAAATTTACAGTGCAGTGATTCTGCTCTTGTCTGGGCACTTTTGCTTCAGAAGTGTTGTGAGCATGATGATGGGACCACTGAAAGGACAGCAGTTTGGGTTGCTCTATGCAATTTTTCCTAACTTTTATCTTCCATCTTTGGTCAGTTTTATACTGGTCACATGATTGAGATTTCCCCTTTTCCCTTGGGCTGTGACAAGGCTCTATCTCCCCAGAAGCTCAGGGTAGGAAGCAAGAGGAGGTGTTAGTATGCCTGGCGAGGTAGGTCTCAAAACTGGCTGCTTGTCAAGAAGAGACAGAGAGATCAGTCTGGATCTCTGTGGATGCCAGACGCTTCCTGTTCTTTCATAGCCCAGTAAACATAATTGACTGCTTCTAAATAAATTAAATTGGTTTACTAACAATGAAAACTTCCTCTCTTTGTAAAGCTATCAAGTCCTAAAGGTAATACCGAGCACAGTGTGATACTGCATTATTGCGTGTGTGTCCCTCTGGGCACATTGTCAGGGGCCCAGGACTGATGCTTTGCCCTGTTTTTGCTGTGCAGAACAGAGTTCTGGCCCAGTGCTGAGACTCTTTGTACTATCAGTATCCTGTAAATGAGGATTGCAGGAAATCAGAGTGTGTCATAGGGCCACAGCCAGCCAACGGGGTCCTCCTGGGCCAATGAGTGGTCATTGTTTTCTGAATAAGTAGTGCAGGGGAGGGAAATGTGTGGGTCTTGGGAAAAAGAAATAGAGAGTTGGAAAAAATGATGTTTGACGGCTGAGAGACTAGAGGAGATGCAGAGAAAAATCTTCTCTCTCTAGTAATAGTCAGACACGATATAAAGGGTGGGAGGGACACACCAAGAGGTGGTAGACAGCAGGAGGACCATGCTGTCCAGGAAACACATCTGTTAGTCATTTCAAGTATCCTAAAAGGCACCAGATCACACATGTATTCAAATGAGGGAGATTTAATGGGCCTGCTTATTTCCAACAAGTGTGCCTGTTTTGAGTAGGAAGGTTAATCAGGGAAGGCTGATGGGGAAGGATGCACTGTGATGGCCAGTGGTTAATGAAGTGAACCTCATTACGTGCCCCAG
The DNA here is from genome assembly GCF_023055355.1 of Agelaius tricolor. Lineage (NCBI taxonomy): Eukaryota > Metazoa > Chordata > Aves > Passeriformes > Icteridae > Agelaius > Agelaius tricolor. The sequence goes on from NW_027269272.1 coordinate 15,083,700, forward strand.
CTTGATGGCATTGAGCTCTGTCTGAGCTAATAAGAGTGAAACTGTTCATTTTATCAATGTGATCCAAGGTTTCTGTTTGCAGTAAATGTGTGATGCTCTACTCCAGGGTGATGGACCTTTTTGGATAATTTCCTTGTGATGACTGGTGGCCCTGTCTTTGTCTTACAGCAGTAAATCAATGAATTCACTGTGCTTGGGAGCAAACCCCAAAGCAAGAAAATAGAAAATTTGGGGATAAAGTGTGTTAGGAGCAGGGAGTATAGGTCAAGCTCATTGTAAAGGACAAGGAATGAGATCAGGATGCCATGAAAGAAGATATGTTTGAAAAGAGCTCAACCTGTTTAGGCAGTCTCTTTTGGATGCTGCAGGTTGCCTTGTGGGGTGAGGGTCCCCAGGCCATGGTGCCTGGACCTCATTGCTGACTATACCAAGGGGACTTACTGTCCCTGGTCTTTGCTTAGCAGACCCTAAACTACAGCTTTGTTCTCTATGTGTGTACCTGGTTTTTTTCACTAGCCTTTTTTGGGGGATTTCTGAAAAAAATGGGTCAACATTCCCCACAGATACTGTTCACTCACATGAGCCAATTGAGAAATGAATTGCTTGGCTGCCTTCCATGCTGCGTGGAAGCTCTGTAAGGACTTCTTAGAACACCCTCAAATCCAGGACTAGTTTCAAATAAAATTGTCCAGGGTAATGTTTTTTTTCTGTTTGTTTATTTTTTTGTTTGGGTTGGGGTCTTTTTGCTCCTCTTGAACCCAGATTGATGCTGCAACTGAATGCATCATCACTGTGGGTTTGTTTTGGTTTTGTTTTGTGGGGTTTTTAGTGATTTTTAATCTCTGTGTGACAGATGAGGTCTTGGCTGACATCCTCTGCCCTGGATCAAATCAGAGGCTGTTATCAGCCTGGTCTTAAGGATGGCTTCTGCCAGCTCCTTCTGAGTTTAGGCCAATGGGCTCTTGAATGAATGGGCTTAGAATAACCAGCCCCTGGAAAAAGTCTTCCTTGTGTTGATTAGCACAAAAGTAGGGCTGAGTAGAGTCCTCTAAAGCCAAATGTGGTGAGACAGCATTTCCTAGAAACTTGCAAGATCTTCTGATGGCTTGGCCACATTGAGTTTCCTCATCCCTGCCTCATCTGTTCAGGCAGGGATAGTGTCAGGCTGGGTTGAAGCCAACCATATATTCCTAGCCAGCTTTAGAGGCCTAAATTTATTGGATGCTAAACCTTCTGTTTGGGAAGCAGTTTGGGACTTGTGCATTGCTTACTCACACTAGATACCTGATTTAGTTTCTGCCAGACTAGGTTATTGCTATCTCTGAGGTCGACATGGGAATTAGGTGATAAGCAGACAAGAAAATCATGCTTTAGTTGGAGGCATCCTGATTTGCAGAAAGTAGGATGCAAGCCAGTGTCTGCATAGCAAGCTTGGGGAGTCATTGGTGTGTTCAGTTTGGATTTCCTGGAATTACAGCAACTGTAAATTCCCTGAGGGTGCACAAAGGTATCAATCAGCACCTGTTATGGGGAGGGGCTTGACTCTCCTGAAGATCCACTGTTAGCATTTCAAGCCAAAGTAAAATTGCACAGAATGAATGAAGGGCAGTGGGTATAATTTACAGTGCCTCAGCACATGGGAAGACTCTGAGACCAGGGGCTGAATGCTGTACAGGATTCAGAAACATGGAATAAAGAGGTCTGTCCTGCTCCTGTGAGTTTACAGAATAATCCTAACAGGAGAAGACTCAGAACATGCTCCCCTGTCTGTCTGGAGTTAATAGTTTCACTCCCAAATTAATTTCCACTCCTGTGTAACTTTGTGAAGTTTCTCCCCTTGCTTCCCAGCTTTCCCTCTGTTATTCCCTATACAGGGGCATGGGAAAGGGAGTGCTTGTGAAGTATTTTGCCTGGGAGGCAAACCTGGTTTTCCTGGAGCAGATCTTCCCCATGGGGCTGTAGAGTCTCCCCAGGTCCACCCAATCACTCCAGTACACTGGAAGTGCATCTCTCAATATGATGATATCTATAATTCAGTGGCATTGCAGCTGGGATTGGTTTTGCCCCAAGTGCAAAACACTTCTCTTCGAAAATGTATTGCTCTCAGATATTCCTTGTTGTTTAACTTGGAGTTCTAATTATTTTTGAAATGGCAAATTGTGATACATAATTTATTGGGAAGACGTAGAAAACCCTAGCAGAGATAGAGAATACAGAGGAAAAAAAATGGGTCACTTACAGGAGCTCACTATGGCTTTTCAGTATAAACCTATGAGTTTGAAATGCTGAAATTAGAGCCTGAATCACTTCAAAGATTTCTGCTAATAAGGGAATGATTAAAAAAACTCTAAGCAGCATTGAGAAAACCCCAGTCATGCTAAAAGCTCAGTGTTTCTTTGCATTTTCTTTTCCTCTCCTTTTTTTCTGCTTTATCATTTTGCATAATAAACATGTCTTGAATAATAATGAACAAGCATCTGGGGAAGTATGTATATTAACTGTATTTTTAATCTGCTTGCAATGCTATAACTATTTTGCTACAACTCCTCTAGGGTTGCTGCACTCCTGTTTACATCACTCCAAGGTCAGGGGCTGGAATCAATAATACTGCATTCTCTCCCCTGATAGGCTTGGGGTGTTAAACCTGCTCCTGCCAATGCCATTTCTTTAATTCCTGTTTGATCTCCAGTGGTGCTGGTTGATTTGGTCAGAAGTACAGACAGGCCAGGCAGGTATCCTGGACATTTTGACAACCTTGTAAGAAAGCACACTTGTTGGGGGGGATTCCCTAGTTTACAGGCCTCATTGGGAAGCCAGGTCAGTGAAGGGGCAGAGAAGTCTCTCAAAGGCAAAGCACAGCATGAGACTGATGTAATGTGCCTTTAATTTCTCTTCAGAGTAGCCACTCTTCTTCTCTGTCTGTTTAAAGGGACTCACTGAATGAAGGCATTAACTGGGAGATAAAAAGCTCCTCCTGTCCCCTGAATTTTTCATAAATATGGGAACAGAATGAATATTCAAGGAAGCAGCTAGTCCTGAGAAGAGCCAGCCCCTGGGAACAGATTCCTGCCCTGCATCGAATGTTCCTAAAATACAGCTCCTGGCAGGCACCCTGGCCATGCCATCCTTGTAGCATGGAAACTTGTAAACACAGCTCTCATTAATAAAGTGGGCCCTTTTCCCCTGGTGAGATGCTGCCATCCATGTTGTTCAGCTTGTCAGGTGGAGGAGAGTAGCATGGTGCATTTCTGTGGCTCTTTGGGGGCAGGTTTCTCCTCTGGCATCCTGCTGAGGGACTGTATTCCCTGAACTTCCCAGCACAACACCGTGGTAGAGCTCCCAAAGGGAGGAAGGGGCTTTGCACCTTGAATTCACATCTGGAATGAGTTAGAGCAGACTTTCCTGTTCAAGCAAGAGACCTTCAGAGGTAAAAATCAGTAACAGCAGGGCCTAATCCTGCTTTCCTAGCTGCTGTTACCTTGTCTTATATGATAGCAATACAAATTATAAAGGATAAGTAAGCTTCAATGAAAATATTATTCTCTTAGCCTTAGTTGCACAGGATAGTCAGGAACATGCAATGGTCTGCCTAACACCAGCTGAGGAGCAGGGATGGGCCATTCCCCTTGTGAGCAGTGGTCTGTCAGTGTTGGAATGAATTATGATCTTTTGTTGAAATTTCATTTTGGAAGAAGACTGGGGGAAAATGCTCCAGAGGTGCTGACTCATCTCATTTTGATACTTCCCCAAAGAAACATTACAGATTCCCATTTTGAAAGAACCTTGGAGTGGTTTCTATTGCCTTATCATTCCTAATAAAATCAGAACACAATGTTTAGATTTTGGTGGAGCATTTTAATCCCACATGATTCCCTTGAAATGTGGAGGGAGGGTAAAACACCATCAGGGAGGGGTTGCTGTAAATTGAAGCGAAGGCAAGAGTAGAAACCAGAGATGGATCAGTGGAGGCTGGCATCTCCTGCACGGTGTTTGTTTTGCTGATTTCCTTGAGGCCAGACAGGCCTAGCCCTGGATAAGCAGGTAGGCAAAGCCTTTGGAGCAGGTGCAGAGCAGCAGTAGCCTTGCACAGAGCTTACCTGGTTTTGTCCTGTGTGTTGTGTGTGATCAATCACTGTAGGGGAAATGATGAGGTTAAAGCAGAACAGTCAATGGCAATGAAATGTCTGAGTTGGATTTTGGAAGGAAACTCTAACACATGTCTAGACTGAGGACAGGACAGTGTGCAGTGAAGCCTCTGTTTAGCAAAAATTATGTTCAGGTGGAGCATTTACCCGAGCAGGCAAAAACCAAAAGATGACTGTCAAAGTGTCCTTCTAGAGAGGTATTTTCAGCAGAAGTCCCTTTTGCTGCCATTCTTTTGCTAGCTGGGGGATGCAGGATTGGCTGGTAACTGAGCTCCTTCCTCCACTACCTGGCTAATATTTGCCTTTTCCTAAAACTCTCTGGCCTGCTTTGCTTGTTTTTAATGCCATTTATCCAGTGTCTATTTTGGCAATAAGTTATTATCAAATAATTGGTCTATTATATGTTTTCCAGAAGTGAAACTTAGACAAAACTCCAAGATATCCTGGGTTACAGTCTGTCATTAACATTTTATTTTGTAGTGGAGAGAGGACAAATATTGTCCTTCCTGAGTCCAGGACACTGATATGAAAAGAAGCAAGGAAAGTTTTGAGTGAGGATATGTTTGACTGAGGTCAGGTGTGTGTTAATGAAATGATTTGGATCTCTTTTCTAATAATGCTAAACTCAAATACAGAATGGATAAAACTAGGAAATGGTGTCCCTTTTCCAAACAGTGACTAACAGTTCAGGAGGTGAAAGCGGGAGAGAGGCCAAAAAATCCAAGGAAAAAACTTTACTGACTGTGTGCATGTAATTATAACTGTGAGCCAAGTGACAGAAAACTTCAGAAATGGGGAATATTGAATTGTAATGGTGTTTTCCAAGGAAAAGGAAGAGAGACCAAGTCCCTGGGCTGTTTCAAGACAGACTGGCTGAAACAGTGGGGAATGCAGGGTACTGTAGCAGAAAGGCCTGGATGGGAACCTGAACTATCCCTGCTTAGCTGTCAAAGGGTAATGTCCTAAGCATCTGCAAAACAAAAATAATTTTATTGAGGTCTCTGGATCACTGTAACTCAGTTCAGGTACTAGAGACTTTTGTTCCCATGGATCCCAAGATACAGGGCTGGCTTCTGGCACAGGAACCTCCTGAAATTGCTGAAGTAGACGTGCACAGCAGGAGTTAGGAACCTGGCCTGAAACGTGTGTAGCAATTCAGTGAAGTGCTAGAATAGCACCTTGGTGCTTTTGTGAATCCTTGGTCACCCCTGTGGCAGAGACACAGGCTGTGAGGAACACCAGCCTCCTCCAAATGCTTCTCCTGGCATCATTCTCAATGAGACACTCCATGCTGCAAGGAAACTCCAAATCTACCCATCTTGTCTTGCAGTGCATTCATCCTTGAAAGGGAGCATGGGCTGGCAGGGGTCTGTGTGTGCTGCTGTCCCTGCTGCCATGTGTTGGGAGGTGCTGGGTGTTGACAGCGTGCTGGGCTCTGCAGAGGCACAGGATGGCCAGAGGGGCTGTGCCAGGAGCTGTGAGCTGCGTGCAAGCAGGGAGGAGCTCAGGGGCACCTTGCCAGCAGCATTGCCCAGAGGCAGCCTGGCAGCAGAGCAGGACACAGCCCTGTGTCTGCTCCAGGGCCTCCTGAGCCTCACCTGGTCCCTGCCTCTGGCCTCATGGCACCTGAGGTGTGCCAGAGCAGCACTGCAAAGCTGTGTCCTGTGCATGCTGGCCTTGTGACAGGGCTTGGAGGGCACAGCCTGCAGCAGAGGCAGAGCCTGTCCTGCTCACCCTCCACAGCCACTGCCACAGGGACTGACTTCTTAAAAAATATGCCCAACCCTCCTGGGAGACTAAAAATGATAGCCTCAAGGGAAAATGGCTGAGTGTGTCAGATCTGCTGGTTGTTTATTTCTAGGGTGTTTAATTATATTAGTCAACTTGTAAATTTTGAATTAATTAATATCTGCTGAAACACTTGGGGTTTTTTTCCATGGTATTTTTTTGCCTCTGGGATGGTTCTAGGGTAGGGCCCACATTTGAGGGCCCACATTTGAGATTATGCCATCCAACACCATGGGGACAGGCACATTCAGACATCGTTGGTTCTTCAGGGCAGAAAGATGACACAAGACAATCATTAATACAATAGAGGCTTTGCTTCACCCTGGACCCTTCTGTAGAGCAGGTCAGTTTAGCAATCATCCCAAACCCTCTGCAGCCAGTTAGGTTAACCAACATTCTGCAGAGCAGATTGTTTCACACATTAATGTGAGCTCAAACACACACAAAGCTCCTTCATTCCACCAGCTGGTCCTTGTTCTGCCCTGGAAGCTGTGACAGTGCAGGGTATTGAGCAGGGCACATTGCCTGCACATTGCTCTCTGTGCTGTCAGGAATTCTCATCAGCCTGTGGGCTCAGGACCCCTTTAGAGAAGTGCCTAGTGACCCAAGGGCCATGGCTGATGGCCACCAGCCCCACACAGTGCAGGAGGGAGTAGAGGGTGTAATCATACAGATGCAGGATTATGACAAATTTGGGATTTGGAGAATTCTAGTACTAAAGTCATGGCCTCTTCTGCATCAGGAATAGGAGGAGAAAATCCTCACTTCACTGGAGGCTGAGCCCAGACAGAATGATTCAGAGCAGAGTGTGGACTTGCAGCTTGGTGCTTCTTTACCAAACTGAAATGAAACACTGCTGCACCAGCAGTTGTTATTAGGCTGCTTGCAGAACTGGAGAACCAAGTAATCATAGTTGGACTGGTACCCATTAGGCCCTTTATGGTGTATCATCACCTTTCTGCCTGCAATTAGGTTACATGCTTAATCTTTCATGACTAATTTCATTTGCTTGCAGCAGTTTTGCTGTTCTTTAGTTACACTTCCCAGCAGCTTCTGCTGCTCACCTTAGTTTTGTCATCCTCTCTCCTGTTCCTTTACCACTTCTTACTCTCACATCTGTGTGTTTTGGACAACATACCCAAACCAGCAGATTTATCTTAGCAGATGCATACTATGTATTCTTATGCCTGTGGCCTTCTCAACAGCTTTTGCTTGATTAACAAAAGGAACCTTCTTCACTGCTGATGAACTAAGGATTGCATACTTTGTTGTGTGGAGGTTTCTACTCTTCTGTGGAAAAGCCTGACAAGCCCTGAAATGTTTAAATGACATTAAATTAATCATCCCTCTGTGAAATCAATAAATCCCTCACACACATAAGTCACGGGTTAATAAGGTGCTTCAACGCCTCAGCCATTGAGAAGGCAGTAAGGAGAGGGTGCCCTGCCACCTCCCACATACTGATGGTATCTGAGGTACAGAGGAGCAGTGCTTTTGGAGCAGTGGTGGCCCTTCATGCAGCTCTTCTCTACAAGTTAGGGGATTGCAGAAAGCTGAAAGTATTTTGGTATTCACAATGTGCTCCCTAATCCTCCAAACACATACCTATGCACCAGCCCCATGCTAAAAGCTTTCTGAAATGTGAAAAACCTCTTGACATAAATTAGACATGACACAATGATGGTAAGTCTTTGTCCCCTCACCACTTTCCTCCTGAGAGACCAAAGGATTTCCTTCTCTTTATAAGACACTTCCTTGGTCAGCTGCTGAAGGCTGTGCATCAAATGCATTATTGATAGCAGCCCTTGGAAGTTGCATGCACACCTTACAGACTCCCAGCTGCTGTCTGGAACACTGCAGAGCAATGACTGCAGCTGGACAAAGATTATCTGCTTCTTTATAAAACCCCCTGAGATAGAAATCAGTATGAATCTCCTGCACAGCCTTTTCTCTCCTACCACTAAATCATTGTAAGCATGAAGTAGAAGAGAAGAAAATAGAACCTCAGGATTTTGAACGAGGCTGTTGAGTGAGGAAGCACCCAGAAAGATAATGTCCAACTTTGTAGACACATGCAGAGTGAGATGAGGAGAGAGATTTAGCTTAATTCTGACATCCCCTCAAGCACAGTGGCTGTGCTGGGCTGTTGCTTCCCACAGCAGGAACCTGAAGCAAGCAGGGGTTGAGAAGGGCAGTTCTTGGTGTTCCTGCTCAGTGTTCAAAGCCCATGCACTCATGCCAGACATGCCTTTAAAGTGACTTTTCTGCTTCTGGTGGCTTGAGTCCTCACATGGTCCCATATTGCTCTAAGTTGATTCAGGTGTACTGCAGAGGTTCCCCTGTTTCTCCCAAGGCTGGATAACTGCTGGTGGTGGAGCTGGGGCAGCTGATGGGTTTTGAGCATTGGACTGTACTTGGTGCCAAGGAGAACCATCACCCTCTGCAGCTGGTGCCTGCTGTCTGTTTCCTGCAGCCCAGTCCTCTGCACTGTGTCTATTCCCATGCCAGTTAGGGGGCTGCACAGAGCCCCTTCCTTCCCAGCAGGGCAGGGCACACTGCTGGAAGCAGGACCTTTGCCAGGGATCCAGCCGGCTCAGGAGGAGAGTGCTGTGCACATGTACAACAAGTGGGTTCCAAAATGTTGGTTGTTGCCCTCCTAGTTCTTAGGAGAAAAGGTCTCATAGCTGTTACACTGGCTTGTCCAAAGCAACTTCTGTCTTCTTGCACCTCTTCCTACTGCTCTGGGCATTTTGGCTGGACAAAGCACTTCTCCTTGATTCTCCTGGCATGCTGCAGAAGCTGTTGCTAAACAGCACTGGCTATGCTGTCCTTAGAGATACCCCGTGTCTTTTTTACCTCCTGCTTGTCTATCTTCATTGAGGCTCACCACAATCTTGTCCACAGGAAGTGTCTGTGGATGTCCTGTTAGTTCCTCATGGGCTCTCCCATACTCTCTGATAATTTTCCCCTCAAACTGGCAAACTTCATCATGTAGCTAAGGAAACAGTATAGAGGAGTGATGTGATATGCCCAAGGTCATGTATAGAGACTGGATTAGGCCTTCTGTTGTCCCTGATCCTAATACTTTGCCTTAATCACAAGCTTTCTTTTGTATCACTGTGATCATTTAGGGAACTGGTGCATCAGCAGCAGCACAACATATTTGTGTAGTATCTTGTGTCTGAGAAAATCAGTTTGCTTTCAAAGCTGTGTGCTGTGTAGGCTGGGATTGCTTTTCCCTGTGTCTTCCCATTGCATTTCTTTTCTGGCTCCTCAGCATTTATGTCCCTAGCAATCATCATTGAGGATAATGGGAGCAGGCAAAAGAACCACAGGAGAGTCGTGCTTTGCCAGCCATCTTCCCTTGCACATCTTAATACCATATGTCAAGTGCAGTTGCTCAGGGCTCCACAGATATCTCTTTTTCAGCCACCCAAGGAGCTGGGGCTGTTTACGGTGTCGGCTTCACAAGATGGCAGGTGGAGAATTAGAAACTGCTCCTGAGAAGCTCAGGATTGCAGCAGTGCTCTGAAAAGAAGCACTTGGTAATTGCTGATGCCCCCAGGAGCTGAACAGCTGGGTCTTGCAAGAAAAGTGTGTGCAGTAACAAAAGCAGGCATGGATTTTCAGATAGCTTAAAGCCCTGCTTTCAGAGGTATTCAGCACTCAGTACATCCCCTTGCTCTCACTGGGATGAATGTAAGGCTGGCCCTTGTGGGTGCATTTAACTCAATGTCCACCTCCAGTAAGTGCCACTCACAGTGACAGCTGGAAGAAAACAGTAACAGAGACAGTAGCAGAGTGAGCTCTCTGACCACTGAGAAAAAACATCTTGGACTGTGCTGAAATACTTGGTTTTTCAGAGCTAGGTTGAGTTCTAGATAGCATCCAGGTGGATTGCTGGGCAGTCTGTCTGGAATTCTCAGAGCTTCAGTAGTGCTTTGCAGTGCTGGTACAGTGCTATGCACTGTGTCATCCACTCTGCAGGGCATCTTGTGCCATCCAGGCATGACCAGAGACCTAATGAGAGCTGTGGGACAGCTCTAAACTGGTGGTTTTGCTTGGAGGTGGACTGGGTGGGACTCAACAGAAAATTCTCTTTCAGTGGTGGAAGCATGGCTGTAAAGCATCACATATCAAGGCAATCAATGGTGGAAGGACCAGTGCAATTTCTGTGATATTGAAGGATGTATTTTAGTGTCTGCTGTCACTACTACTGGGACATACCTGGAGCAAACCAACTGGTATTCATGGTATTCATTAGTAAATTGAGATGAGTGTTTATTCTAGCATCCCTGAGACTCCTGCCCAGTCTTGGGGTAATGTCCAGTGAGTGGGTGCATACTCATGTCACTGCATGTGTGGAAGACCAACTCCTTTTTGAGGCACTGGAGTATGACTTTTCTGTGAATGTTCTTTGTTAATACTGATTGATGATTTTGGTGAAAAAATGGTAATTCATTAGAAATATGAATGGTTTGGAAACTGGAAATTATCGTGTCTTTCTGGGATATAATAGCAAGATTGGCCTGTCTACCAGAAAGCTCAAAGTGATTGCCAGAAGCAGGAGAGAATTATCCACCTTTTACACAAGAAAGGAGAGGTGTAGAAAAGGAAAAGGTGCCTGTTTGCCACTCTTATCTTTGGTTTGTAACTCCTTGGCAAAGCACCCAGGCTCCCATAGCCTCAGCTTCTTGCATGACACAGGCTAATTTCAAGTAGTTTGTAATATATTTCTGTATCCCCATAGAAGCCTTTCTCTCTGGATTCCAAGTGTGAATGTCTCAAACTTGCACGGTGCAACAATCTCTGTAAGGAGCTCTGAGAGACAATTTATTAAAGGTTTAGCAGAGTATTTTATAGTTTCTTGCATCTCCAGGAGTTTTGTACAAAGAAGGTCTTTGTGAAAGTTTATTATTCAAATTTGGAAGGATGGAAGGAAATCAATTTCCTTCTTCAAAACTGCATTTTTTCACTACTCCATTTGCTTATCACTCTGCCTTGCCAGGATTATTCTAATCAGATTTCACATACAAAAGAATGATAATATAAAAATAATTCTCCTCTTTCAAGTCTTTGTGAGGCTTAAGTAAATTAAGACATTGATCAGATTCTGCTCACTGTTGAAGCTGTGAATACCATGGAGGGTACCTGTTGTGGCTGGGGATTGTGTCTGATGCATGTTTTTTTATCTTCAGAGGGAAGCCCAGAAGGAAGGATTGAAATCAGACTCGTCCCTGGGGGTTACTTGGTTAAACCTGTGTTTCAGGTGGCAGCTGGGATGTGGACCTGCAAGGCACATGGCCATAGTCCAACCCAAAGGGGGCAAAAGGCAGAGAAGGGATGCCTGGGGATGCCTGTGGGGCTGCAGGAAGCTGCTCCAGCAACCAGGGCTGCCAGGCTGCGCTTCGCCACCACCTCATGCACTGAGCTGCTGCAAAGGGGAGCCCAGTGTCCAAATTGCTGGGGTAGTTCTGCAAGTCTGTCCTCAGCCTAATGCACCAAAAGGCCAGCCTGTAGCAAGGCCAGCACAGCTTCTCTGCATACAGCTTATTTCTGATTTGGCAGTCGTTTGGGAACCTTATTTGCTGTTCATGTCAAGACTGATAGCACTCCTATGGGTGCTGCGACCTTGAGCATCCTTTCATTCTTCCTCAATAAGCACATTATGAGCTCCTAAATTGTCATCAGGGATTTGCCATGAGCTAAAATGAAAGTGTCTTTCTGTAAATACTGCCACAATGAAGTATGTTCACCTCTCAGCATGAGGTCTGGGCTTGTGGGCTTGGTGGACAAAGGCCGCTCTGATACTGATTCTGGCCCCTTGTATGACAATCTGTGTTTTTATTGAGTTTGACAAAGAATAACTCCATATTCCATAGATCCATAGGGATCTTCTTGATAGTGGCTAAAAGGTGTGGGTGGATGTTTATACTCAGCCCAGAAGACAATTTACAAGCTCCTGACATCAGTAGTTGGTTTTTTTAGCTCCCAAACACACAAAGCTTGCTAGTACTATTTAGTAATAAAACAGGCCTGCAGTCAACATTTTAAAAAAAATGTTGTGTCCCTCTTGGCAGATGGGAATTTTGTACTTAGGGTGCTCTTAAGACAATTTGTAGGGTTCAGCTCCCTGCTGTCACAGAAATGCCTTGCCGTGACTCAATGATTCAGTTCAGTTGTCTAAACCTGGACATTTCTCTCTCTCTGCAATGTGCCGGCATCCCCTGCCTGCCTTCCACAAGACCATGGATCTCCCTTGGGACTTGTGTCCTACCTGCCAGCCCTGTGCATGTCATGCATGCCCCAGGACATCTTAGATGGCACTGGAAACCTGTGCTGAGGTAACCAGATCGAGCCCTTAATCTCTGCCTCAGCTGCTCCTCTATGGGGTGGAGATAAGACCTTTCTTGCTGCCACGGAGACAGAGTGGAGATAAGCGTGTGAGTGATTGACAGGCACTGGATGCTGTGGTAAGGGCACTGTGCAAGAGCTTGAGTAGATAAGAGAGTGACTACATGACAGCATGAGGTTTTTTCACATTGTTCTTTACCTCAGAAGATTTTCTCCTTCACATGTCCTTTTCCTATCAGTGCTCTGAAAAAGATGAGCTCACACGAGTCTCTCACACCTGATGCTTGCATTGACATTGCTCCAAACCTAGCTAGGTTTCTCTCTGAGTTCAGCCATCCTGTCCCTATTTGACCTATTTGCCCCACATTGCTCTACTAAAGAAGTGTTCCAATACCTGAGCAGTGTTTGGAGGCAGCTTCTATTCAAGATTGCTCTATTATTCATTAAAAGAAATGGCAAAAAGAATCACTTAGTTTTCAGGTTTGTCAAGTGGGAATGATGCAGGGAAGTAGGGAAATCACTGTCTGACTTCAAAATGGAACAAATTGGCCTGACACCACCTGAAAGAATGAACCCAGAAGCTAGATACCATCTTTTTCAGCTAAATTACTGTTCTGACACCTAGTTACTTCATTACCAGTGGTGCTGTATATACTTGCAGCTCCCTGTGGTTTCAGTGGGATTTCAAAGTAATCACCAGCCCTGCAGTTCTTTCCCCTTTTATTTACAGACTTCAAAAGCTCAGTTTTGTGCTCATCATGTAGGACTCTCTTTCTTGTCGTTTGTTTGGAGACTGTCCGAAAGAAATTTTCTATAGCCAGGAGATGTTTTCAAGGTTTTCTCTAAAAGTACTGAATATTGGAAGTCTCTAGAACATAAGAGACCAAGATAGTCAAGCTGTAAGACCCCACTGAAATCTGTGGCAGGGTATGAACTCATCTCCATCCTGGGGTCTTCCCTGGGAAAGATCAATTATCCTCTACAGCAGAGGACTGCCATACTCAGCAGGGGTGTGGGTGTACTGAGGGCAGCAAGAGGAAGCTATGAAGAGCTGTGTGTTCTGCAACAAAAGCTTCAGCCACACAGTTCTCAGAGAAGCCTGTACATCTTTCCAAAGACCCCACAAGAGAGTCTGCAGCATGCACTTCTTAGGTCATTATGTCCTTTTATTTATCTTCACTTTCACAGTGTCCCCTTTCTTTGAGCCTGTAGTCATCAATCATATCTTCAAATACTTGGGTATAATCTGCTCACAGTAGTGTCCCTTCAAATTGTAAAATGCTTCATGGTTAATAGTTTTTCACAGTTTCTGTGAACATTGATGTAACTATCAATGATGGACTTTCCCTCCTGCAGCTCTTGAATCTTGAGTCATTGAAACCTACATGAAGTGAGCAAAAGCTGACCGGCATTCTGACTGTGTTTTAAAGTTGGTAGCCTTGTGTACATTCTTGTGTTCACTTTTATTCTTTGGGTTTTTTACTGAAAACACTCCTAAGAGAAGGCTGCAGTGGCTGTTGCTGTATTTCCATGCATTGCTAGCACTGGGAGCCAGGAGCTGTTCATATTCATCTTGTGCAAGCTGGTTATCTCTGGGGCTTATACAGTAACTAAGTCATAAGGGACACAAGCATATCCTCAATTCAACAGGAAATCTTGTATCTGTGGTTACTCCTCTGGTCAAGTTCTTGGCTGAACTGAGGAAGTGTTTTTCTTCAGAAGATCCTGGGGGATTAGCTTTTGATCTAGACCTCAGGGCACCTCTTGTGCTCTGCAAAACTTGGCAGCATCCATGTGATGAAAATATCCCTCCCTGCATCTTTCTAACTCATCTCTCTGTAGGAGCCATCTGTCTGTCTAATCTTCCCAGGGCTAACGGATGGCTGTGCTTAAGAGTTTGACCATCCAAATAGAGTCCTCGAGTGATGGAGCCAATGATGCAATGATTGCTGGGGCATGGTGAGCTCTGTGCAGCCTGGCTACAGCTGCTTCCTTGCTTTCTTTCCACTACTCAAAGCTGCAGTGTAATTTTTAAAACTGCCATCACAGATGACCGTATTCTTGTGGTTCTAATGCAAACATTGACCACGTTTCCTTTCAAAAATGTTTGGAGGAAGGAAGGAGGAATAGCTCAGAGGAACTACATTGTCATCTGTACAAAGCTAAATCCACACTGAGTAGGACAAAGACGATTTCCACACTCAGAATGTGTAATTGCATAGCAAGTACAGTGTGCATGCTTGGTAGGTAAATTGTAACTCTGAGGCTGTCGTAACAAAAATGTTGAGGGCACAAACCAGATTGACACATTTGAAAAAGTGGGCTTACATATGACTCTAGCCCATTCAGATAAATCAGCTAATGTATTAATGTATTAGCTTAATACATGATGGACACAATAGACTTGACTTCTCAAATATACGTATTCAGAGAAAAATAAAGATTTAGAAGCAATTTTTTCAATAAATAGGGGGATTATTCACAAATCCAATAAAAAATTGCAGTTTTTGCAATTTTTTATTTTTCCCCTTCTACAGTCTTTTATGGTTTGAAAGCATCTGAAATGATGCTATTTCCTGATTAGATACCTTTTTAAAATTTCCTACCAGTAATTTTCATGGGTTTGGGGTTTTTTTGTGTTTCTTTTCTGTTTTTTCTGTAATAAAAGCCAATGAATAGTTCTTTAGTGTGTGACAGCAGAGTCAGCAGAAAGTAATTGTCCAAATTGCAAAAGAGGACTTATTTAACCTGGTCTGTAGATTACAGTGAATAAATGAGAAGGGGAAATGTGTTACTGGGTGTTTTCAGCCTTCAGCAATTCAATGACCATGCCCTTTTCAACCTCAGCTAAATGAAATATACACTCCTAATTAAGTTCTGACATTCAATTATTTTCATGTTTTCATCTTTTTTTTTTTGGTTTTTTTTTAGATCACCTTCATTGCCCAGACAAATGGCACCTCTGTAGCTTTGTCAGTCTGTCCCTTTTCTCCTAGGGATATCCCATCACCTTTAGTGTTGGAATACCTGCAGATGTATTTGAGGAAGCAGTTGCAAGATAGAAAGTGTGACTGAACCCTCCTGTTCTGTGGAAAGCAAGCTGTGAGGCCCCTGTCAAAATTGGTTGAGTCATTTTTACCTAGAGCAATGTTTTAATGAAGCGATTGAGCCAGGACTGGAAGGTTTTCATCCATCCTGTAGGAGGATAGTGTATTCTGAGTGACTGCTTGTCCTCTCACAGCAGTTTGGAAGGGACCTGCAAAGTTTCATGTGATGTGACAGAGCAGAGCAAATAGGGAACTAATTAGCTGTAGGCACATAGTGGGACAAAGCAGGTCCTAGAGACAGTTAAAGTGTCATAAAGGTTGGCGTGCAGACAAGAGAGAGGAGATGAGCTCAAGCATCAAGGTGAGTCCCTGGAAGCACAGCCCCACTGAGAATTCTCAAAGGAGGGTGAACCTCGCTGTCTGAGTATCTGTGACATTTTCCAGGAGAGTATTGGCAAGTTTAAAACAGAGAAAAAAGATATTCTTCACATAATATGTGATGGCTGTAAAGGATACCACAGATTGCTGGAGATTCAGGGCTGCCAGCAGTGTTCTTAAAATTTGCACCAGTACAACCAGTACTGATCCCTAACAGCGACAAAATACTCATCTAGATGGACCCCCAGCAGAAGGAAACCAATATTCAAGAGGGTCTAGGAGCAGTGGGATAGAAAAGGTCTTTGGAAGACCTGAGAATTTACTTTGAATCATGGTGAAAAGTCATTGCTCTCCTGCTTTAGCTATTGAGCTCTCTTTCCTATCTCATCATGTTTCATACAGATTTTTCTCTCAATGGCACATGTGCTGGGGGCATTAGCCCAGTGGCCTAGGAAACAGTGGGGTAAACTTTATTGGCAGAGCTGGATTTTTCAGCTGGCTCCAGGTCTGGAGGCAGTGGGCACAAAATTAAACACAGGAGATTCTGTCTGAACACCAGGAAATGTTATTTTACTGTGAGGGTGGCTGAGCACAGGCACAGGCTGCTCAGGGAGGTTGTGGAGTTTCCCTTCTTGGAGGGATTTCCTCCCTTTTTGAGTCCTGGCATCCCTGGTATATATTAGTGGTCTCTGCAGATGTCTCTGGAGGTGGTTTGGAAGACTCAGCTGAAGTGGCTTCCTGGCTCTGGAAGCTAGGGGACCACAGAGTAGAATAAAGCCATCCAATGTCTTTAGATGTCTTTAAAGTGCAAATGTAAATGTGTTGCTGAGATCAGACCTGGGGAAAGAAGTGCAGCAGCAGAGCAACCTGCTACAATAAGCTAGTGCATAAATATTCCGGCAGAAAGGTTCAGAGCCATCTGCAAAGACTACTAAAACTTAGCAGGGAAGCCAGAAATCAAAAAGAGAGTTAATAATCAGTGCTCAGTGTCTCAGGAGCATACGGGCCTCTTTCTGCATTATGACATGAATGTCTTTTGTATTGCAGTATCAGCCTTCAGGTGGAAAAAAACAGGGAGGCACAGCAATTTTAATAAAGCACTCAGATATAGACTGGGGCTATTAACTTGCTGGAAGTCCTGGTTGTTTTGAAGGAACAATCTGGTTGCCATTAAAAAACAACAATAAAAAAATCTCCTGCGCCCGAAAATTTTGTATACTTGCATTTGTGTTAATAGTTTCCTTTGTGAGAAGTAGGAGGAAAGTGACAGCAAGGACAGAGAAGACTTGGGCATGAGAAAGTGGGCTGTGGAAGAGATTCATTATGTCATGCAAAACCTATCACCTCCACGTCCAGATTCCTCTCTGTCCAACTCAATACCACCCTAATAAATCTCCACCTCTTGGCTGATGTCTGCATCCAGGACATGTTATCAGTCATTGCTGACAAGGACTATTAGTCATTATTGCCAGGATAGAAACTCAGTCTGAACAGACTGAATGGCAGAGAAATCAGTTTCTTTGTGCTAAGAAATGTTTGCTGCCAGGGGTGTGTGGCCTAGGAGTTGGTACAGCTCCTGCTGCCCAACACAGTCCATGCAGCATTCCCATTTCTTGGACAATACTCACTGTTTTAATGAGTAACACGTTCCTTTGTGCATTGCTTCCCTTGGTATGCACCAGCCCTTCTCCCAGGCACTCCAGAAGCTCTGAGATGATCCTGCAATCATGGATAATACAAGTGTTGCCACTTAATTTGTACTCTTGTTTCAGAAGGAGGTGGTAACATTCCCGATGATCTGCCTTTAAAGGGAGCTTATTTGTTACTCTTACTCAGTGAGAAGGGAGAGAAATTGTCTTATTCATTTGGAAACTGCTGTGTTAATTAAAAGGTTTCCAGAAACCATCTGTGAGTTTTTATTACAACTTGGGGTTTGTTCCCACTTGTTCACGTAGTTGAAGGGGAGCAGGGGTCACAGGCTGAGGGCTAGCAATTGTTTAACTTCTGTGTATAGACCTGTGACCACATACAGAGCAAAACTTACTAAAGGCAGTAGTTCTGTCTCCCTGCTCTTCCTCTGACAGGTTCCCCCAGTCACCCAAGTTTTCTGTATGGCTGTTGCCTCTCATTTTGTATCTGACATTTTTGCTACTGTGAGTTTTTTCAGCAGATTTCTTCCAGACGTGCTGTCATGGATTGTTCCAAGCCACAATCCAACAGGACAGAAGGTGCCTGAGTTAGCTTCAGCAGTGAAATTATACAGCAGAAGGCATTATTAAAAGTGGATCATTTGTCCAATAAATCCTCCTTTATGACTCAGAGATTGGATGGAATTCAGAGAAGGGCAACAGAAACAATTCTGGGGCTGAGGGTTGAGTTAGAGGGGATATGTTAAGAGAGGAAAAGGTGTTGGCATTTGTTAAGGGAGAAAATTGAGCATGTAATGTGCTGTACTGGCTAAGAAGGGGGATGTTTTCAGGAAACCAGCAATGAACATAAAACACTGCAGATTACATAGGAAGTTCCAACCGGTGATGGAAGTGCACTGGTTCAGTGACTTGAGCTGGAAAATGGAGCTTTCCAGGTGTGTAGTGAATATAAATACAGGTAGGTGATGGAAATCACTGTCCTTACACTGCTAGGGATGTGTCCCTTTGACCTGGCCCATAACCAAGGGTGGGAAGACAGGGCTTAGTAGTACCCTCTCTTTTGATACCCCAGTAAAAGGGACATTTTTGCTGTGACAGAAGAAAAAGCCCTCTCATTTGCAAAGAACAAGTAATTTGGAAGCTGGAGAAAGCTTTTATTATCCACCAAGTGTGTGTTAATTAACTGTCTGTCTCACAAATTAACTATTAGTAGAAGGTGCTTAAGTGAAATGCCCTGAAGCTTCTTAAGCATCTCCTCTGGAAAAAGATGTTGGGATTTGCTGTAAAGCCCAGTCACAGATCTGATGAGAGCCTGCAGCAGTCCTGCAAGAAGGATGCTGGCAGCATTTCCATCCTAGCTCCATTCTCTGATCTCTTGGCAGCTTTTCATTTCAGCAATGACAGTATTCTTTTAACCCAGCTTTTTTACCTGTTGGCTTTTCCTGGAAGCACTGTCTCTGGTTTATGCTGCATGTATTCTAGTCTGCTGGATTTTGGATTAATTGTAGATGTCTAAGACAGGTGCATCTGGTCTTAAAATCTACTAGTTAAAGGAGCTTGTAGACAAGCCATGTTTATGTTCTCCCAGCTCATTAGAGGAACAGCATGTGCTGCATTCCTGACTTTTGACACTTGGACTTCATTGTGGGAGGGAGGGGAATGTGGTTGTTTTCCTTTTGCTGTGTTTGTGGCTGGAGGTGGAGAGCATCTCCTTGTGCCTGCTCTGTGTGCAGGCTCTGTGGCCTCCATTAATTAGGGTTTTTAACTCTTCCCCTCCGTTGCTGTCTGTTACTTGCCTCCTGTGCCACTTTTCTTGGGAAAGCATCATGGTGCTTGAGGCAGCAGTGACTGCTCTGTGAACACCCCCTGCTCCCTTTTGGGGGACTGAGCTTCTCCGTTAAGGGCACAAGGGAACCTGCAAAAAAGCAGCGGGGATGTGCACAAGGACTTGTCCCAGCCTGTCAGCAGCCCATCAGCACAGGTGCAGCAGCGTGTTTCAGGCTGGTGCCTCAGCACCTCCTTTCTTCATCTCCCTGGGAAGGCAGAACGGACAAGCCCAGCTCTATTTTCACCAGGGAAAAGTGAGAATTACTCACTGCAGCTCCGGGTGAGGCAGTCTGAATCTCTGTGGCGTGATGGGAGTGGGCTGTGCAGAACATGGGGGAGAAGGGGATGCTGGATTGCTTTGCTCCAGCACCAGTGCCCTGCCATGGAGCAGGAATCCTTGCCCTGAGCCTCAGAGCACGTTTCCAGCAGCAGGAGCACACGGGGCTTTGGTTTTGGTCTGTCCTGGGGTAGGCACCTCTCCCTCTGCTCCTGGCAGCGCTGTTCCATTCCCAGTTTTAGCAGCCAAAGGTACCAGTAACACTTCTGCATACAGAATTTTGCTAGGGCATAACAGCTTGCATGATTTAATTATTTTAATTGGAATTAACTGGGAAAATAATTCCCTCTTTCAGCAGGAATAAGCAGGATACAGCCTGTCAGAATTTTTTCAAATGAGCTCTGCTGAAGGCAGAGGTGCAGAGATATGTAGTCAGCCTGCTTTAATGAGATTTGGCTGTAATTTTGTGATGAAATTATTCTAGGTTAAACTCAGTCACACACAAAAAAAGTGTTTCATTGTATTAAGGCATATTTGAGACCCACAAATCTCAGTCGCATTATTGGTGAGATAAAAACTATCAGAAATTATGTCATTTTGAAAGATTTTCATTTTCTGAATAGATGTTGGAGAACAAATACTGCTCGTAATGCTGGGCACAGATTTACCAGGATGTGATAATTCATGGATTTCTTTTCCCAAATAGTTATTAAACTAAGAAAAAGCAGTGCAGATTTGCAAACTATTGAGATTATTATAGAAGTCTTAGACATAGAAAGTGACCTTCAGCTGAGAGACCGTGAGTTGTTTCAATTTAAATTAGATGGAAAGCTAAACATTCAATTGTAACTAAGATTTATTATTTTATAAAAGAGAAGAAAGCTAGTTATAAAGGCAAACTAGGTTGTAAAACTCTGCACTTGAATACAAAAGTGGCCTGGATTTTTTTTCTTTGTAAGAGAGGTAAAAAGCTGTATAACTAATATACCAGACCTAGGAAAAGTCTGCTAGGGGAGGCATTTAGTCTAAGAGATTTTTTTTTAAAGCAACAACCCAAATAGTAACAATGATAATAATAATATAAAACAACCCAGAAAAACCCACAAAGATAAAAAATGAAATATTTGCAGGCAGGAAGTCTATAAAAATGCAAAATGTGATTCAGTGAGGAAAGGTACTGCTCTTTGGTCAGAAAGCATAGGGGAGAAATGAGAATTACCAATATAGAGAGGAGTGAGATGACCATCAAAAAAAAAAGTGAGAGAAAAAAGAACCAAGAAAGGAAAACAATTACTGAAATGCTGTTTAGCCACTAGTATATAAAGAGAAGGAATGGTGCTCTTCATCACTTAATCTGTTGCCAGAGAGGATGGAGACAGTGAGTGTTTAGGAAGCAGAATGAAGCAATTGCATCTAAGTAGGAAATGGTGCCCCAGACTGCTGAAGGATGTGACATCCCAAATCATGAGTCTGTTGACACACAGACATCTGCTCATTTTATGAAGGCTATGTGGAAAAATCCTTCATACTGGGGAATATGGGAAATTTTGTTTAAAAATGAGCAAAATAAACATTATGGACATGTAGAGGCTCATCCTTTTGGCTTTAGTGTAATCTAGAAAGGGAAGAATTGTTTCAAACGATGGAGATAATGAGATAAAATGTAACCTGAGTTTAATAAAGGTAGATTGTGCAGATTATTCTGTTACTGGTCTCCTAGACAGGGGGAATGCAGTAAATCTGATTTGTCTGGATTTCAGTGAGCATTTGCTGTCATGCCACACGTGTTACTAGTGCAGTTGGGAAGGGCAGGATTAGCAGAAGAGAGGACTGCAAAGGGAGGGAGGGAGGATCCCTGCAGTGGAGCTGACAACAGGTTGTGCTGCAGGGTGAGCCTGTCCTGGCTGCAAAGCTGCTGGAGTTTAACTGAGGGAAGCACGTGGAAAGCCAGGTCTGGGAGATGCTGTCACTGCTGTGGGCAGCTGGAGCATTGTGTAGGAAACACTGGATTAATTCTGGGGGGCTGGAGTTGGTGAAGCATCAGTGACACAAGAAGTTGTTGTGTTAAATAAATATTAAAGAATTTGGTCTAGTAATAAGAATTTGCAGACTTAAGTTTGCTGTAAAACTGTGAACCAGTAAGGGAATGCAACCCAGAAAATGCCAAATCACCACACAAGTTGTAATAGGCACAGATCAGCCATAGAGAGCTGAACACATACTGGAATGCTAAAAGAATCACCACAGACACTCAGTCTTATTTGTGTGTGAATTAGGTGTATTAAAAAAGGTTGAGCTGAGCAAGTTCAGAGAATCTTTTAATATGATCTGCTTTCAACACATTTGTTTAGTCCCCAAATGGAAGATGAAAATGCATTATAATTGTTGTATAAATTACCACAATGGGGTAAATACCAGCAGTGTTTATGCTGAAAGCCAAAGCTGGCACAAGAGCAAATGGTCACTGCCTGGCAGTGAATCCAATCCAATAACTCATTTAAAAGTGAAACTTGATGAACTTGTGAAAGAAATGATGAGATATTGCCAGGAACAGGGCAGTGGTGAACTCGGAGGGTACTTTCCCTCTAGTAATTTACCTCTGTCTTAGAACAGTCATTTTTTATTGCCAAAAGTCCAGTTATGGTGAGATTGGTTTTTAAATGGAAGTAATTTATTAATGACATTGAGAGAAGCAAATTATAAATGACCAAAACCCTGTAAGTATTCCCTTGGAAAATTGAAAAGTGTTTATAAATGTGCCTCTGTAGGATGCTGCCTGTGAATTAGAATAGGCAAAAGCAATGAAATTATAAACCATGGATCATGGTGCTACCAAAGGCCGCTGCAGTGGAAGCCTCTGTAAATGGCTGAAGGTGTTTTCCTGTGGTTAATGTATCACTAAGGGGCTTTCTCCAGCCATGCCCTGGCTGTCTCCTGGACACACCTGGGTGCCCAGTGAGTGCCCTTTGTGCCTGTGGCACTCCTTTGCCAAGAATAGTGCTTCATTTTCCCCAAAGCTAAACGTAGTTAATCACTTGCTCATCTCTTTGCATCTTCTGTGGCTCCCTCACTCTTTGCTGAGAAATGCAGATGTTTATGATGTTTTTGTCTCACTTGTGGCTTGGTGATTAATATTCTGCAAGTTGCTGAGCTTATGGGTACCGATTTCCTGCTCTACTTACTGTACTTAAGTCAGCTTGGTTTGTTTTTCTTCCTCTTGCTAATATATCCACCTGGTGAGTTAATTGTGTAGGAAAAGAGCCAGGGAAGACAGAAAATGCAGAAAACATGATGTTGAGCTCAGCTGGGAGTATTCTGCAGTTCATTTCTGTGTTGGGAGTGTGTAAGGGGTTGGATGGCAAAATTTGCTGTGCCAGAGGAAGCTGTTTGTAGTGATGTTCCCTTGGTAAGGTCCTGAATTGTGAGTAGGAGTGATGGGCTTGCTTTTATGGATGGGCGAGCAGTGTGTGGATTCTGGACTTCCTCCCCAGAAGCTTGTGTAAGGGCTCACTGTCATTCTTGAAGGTGAATAGATATTAATTTTCAAGATGTGTCGCTCTCATCTTCAATATCTGTTGCTGTTCTGTGAATTGATGAGAATTCACGCTGCATTTCTTATTTTACCTGATATGAAAAAATATTTTACAAGGCTAGATTAAAACCAAAATCTTGATGAGAAGCACATGAGAGTGTTCCCCTACTTGTTGGGTTGCTCATTACCAGGATCAGGTAGATCCTTGTTTACTGAGAGCATCCAGACTTGCATCTCCAAGCAGATCCTGTGAAACAGCTGAATTTGGGACCTGGTACTTAGGTTACATGCTTCCACTTTATGTAAATAAATATCCAGTGGATCATGAGTTGGAACAAGTCCCCAAGACCACCAGGGAGAAAGAAGGGTGTATTGGGGATGGGGTTGTTTGGGTGTCTCCTGAGGAAAGTGCTCAAGTTCATGGAAAGCATCAGTGGTCCATGGAGTAAGGGAGACAGTGGTCTTCCCTTCCTGCCTGTCCACTGGTCTGATGTCTTGTCCTTAGGAGTCTGTACTAATTCTTCCTTCAGTTTACTCTCTGAAATTGATTAATCTTAGTCTCCTTTTATTGATCAGTGCCCATTCAGTCCCAGCTTGCCTCCTGCCTTCTTCCTTTTCCCACATTTCCTTTTGTCTCTCTGGTTGGTGGTCCAACTTTCTCTCATTTGTATTCAAATTGGCCAACTCATCCATTTTGTCAGGATCCAGCAGAGAAGATAGATGAAAAGAAATCTCTCTGCTGTCAATTCAAAGCAGTCCTGGCACAGCCTGTAGCCATCCAGAGTTGAAATTGCCAGGAATTTGTTCACTGGAATGCATTCAGTTTGGACAGAATCAGTAGGAAATAACAGCTCTTGAACTATAGCACATCTCCCCTGTACTCATGTGTGAACTGCTCATTTTCACAGATCATCAGCTTAGCTAAAGCTTGGGTGAATATTCTTTACTCTGAAGAATGAGGATGAGGGATGTTTCTGCGGGAAAACTTCACCAGAATTAACATATTTTTCTTATATTTTTTCCTGTAAATGTCTGAGCTGTCATCACTGAAAGTTTCCAGGTGAATTCATCTTGAAATAGTTGAAATTATCAGTTTAATGGTTAAAACTTGGCAAAGTTAGAAGTGTGTGAAAACGGTGTTATCACGGGATTTGTCAGACAACCTTAATAATAGTTTCACCTACAACAGCAAAATTCAGTAATGCAACGTAATTCTGAGGCATCAGCACTGCACGGATGAGCACCATTAGATAAATGGGACCTAAGAGAGTGCAGAACAGCAGGAGTACCCTGGTACTTAATGCCCTGGGTCTGTTCTGTATTCAGAAGGGTCTGAAGGTAATCACAGAGTGGAGAGCAGCTCCCAGGATGTGTGTGCAGCAAAACCCGTGCTGTGAGCGGGCAGTCCCAGCACTGTCACACCTCAGCCTCGTCGCCTGGCCCACTCTTCCACCTCCCAGCTCGGATTTGAGCAAAATTTGTGGCAGTGCCAAACTGATGGATCACCATCCCATTTTCAAAATGTCCTCCCTGACAGCATAGGCTGTGCCAGCAAATCTAACTGAGAACATCCAGGATAGCAACTCCAGGCCATTTATCAAGTCCATCTAAGGCTTGCAAGATAGAATTTCTCACTTCTCTCAGTGATGATGCCAGGAGTAGAAGAAATCCATCCCCAGCAGGTGTCCTCCTGCATACCTATGTCCTCTTCTCAAGTGTATGGAACCAATCAGTCCTGGAGCCCAAATGTCAGTTTAGCCTGTCCTTGCTCAATAGATGGAAGAGAAAGTGTGGGACCAAACAAATTTATCCCTCCTAGTCATGTACAACTTTCCTTGCTCAGTTTCTCGACAGTTTATTGAGTTGCCTTTGTTTTGCCTTCGAATAGGAAATGTTGACTTAATATGAGTTTTGGTGTTCCAATAGGATCTGTGTGAAATGTGGTAGTAGAAGAGGGGCAATGGCTGTAGCAAAGAGAAGGGACTGTGAGTTTTCAGCAGTTGAGGAGCAGTCTAAGGCTGCAGGGAGAATGTTTCAGACTCTTCTGCAAGTCCATCTTCAGCTTATGAGCTGCAGTAAGAAAGAGCTATGGACTCCTCAGTGACTTATCACGAGATACTATGAAAATGATTTGAGCTTTAAGGCATTCACTAACTGCTAGAGATCAGGATGTGACCTAATATAGGGTACTTCTCCATTTCCAATTACTGTCGAGAGACCTCGGTCCTGGCCTGCTCCCGTATTTTCCAAAACATTCTGCAAGAAGGAGATTCCATGACTCATCCTGGGCATGGTGATAGCTGAACTAAGGCTGCACAGAAGTGCTGGAAGTGCTTTGCTGTGACAGTAGCTCATGACCTGCTTCTTGCCACAGGGACCCAGTGTTACAGTGGGGTAACATCAGTGGGAAAAGCAGAGCTGTTTCCACTCACTTTCCTCATTAAATGGGCTGAGGTGTGCAGGGCATTTTGGGGAGTTCAGCCTGGGCTCTCCTTCCTTCTTGGTCTCCACTTTGGGAACATCGCTGCCAAGACAACCAGACAGCTTCTGCATATGTCTGATAGTTTGGGCAGGCAGTTGTCATGGTTATGAGTGCTGCATAAGAACCAAAATAGATGTATAGAAAGATGGTGATGGAAGCTGGCACATATCCTGTCTTTTCTGTACATGAGCTGACAGGATGTGGCATGGAGGAACCACCTGTGCCCTGGCTCCCTCCTGCTCCCTCAAAGTCAGGACTAGCCATGCATTTGGCCTTCCCTGCTGCAGGTGGCAAAAGGAGCCGAGCTGTCTGAAAAAGGCAAAGTGAAATTTTTCTGGGGGAAAAAATAGACAAGTGAAGATGTTAATTTGTGAGAAGAAGCTCATTTCTTGAGTTTTAGATTGTAGGGTATGAAAAATCTCAGTGTCTGAGTGTCAAGCTTTCTCTCTCCTTATTTCTTTTTTTCCCTCTTGAAGGGAAATATCAACCCATAACACTTATCTTTTGTCCTCTAAAGCTGATTGTCAAATGCTATTTTTTTTTTTAGCAATATCTTTTTTTACTGCTTCTCGTCATCACAAAACTCTTCCTTGGGTTTTGCTGTACAAATGTATCAAAACTGAATGGCATGGGGAGTTCCACTGAAGAACAGTGAGCTGCTCCTTTATGGATATCTGCTTCTGATGGCCAGCTGAGCACACAGGGGAAGCAGAGTTCTTCCTTTGCTCCTGGTGCAAAGGTGCATCGGGCCTCTGGAGAAACCAGCCCAGTCTGTGCAGCTGCACTACCTTGTGAATCCCAGTCACACTGAGAACTACAAGGCAGAGTGGTTTATCAGTGCAGCAGGAAAGTGAGCAGCAGAGAGGTTGCCCAAGTCCATTTTCTGCTCTCGGTTTGCAATTGGCCTAGAGGGCAAGGGAAGTCAGAAGACACAAAACAAAAGCATTGGGAGGAGGTGGTGGAGAGCTTTAATCAAAGATGTTGCAGGGTTCTGGACAGAACTTTGGTCAAACTCTGCAGCCAGGTCCTCCCAGGATCCTGAGCAACAGAATTTTGATTGAATTCAGGCTGCCAGCATCAGGGCCTGCATTAATATACCTTGTTTTACTGCCTTTCCTCTGCCCTCTTTCTGCTACAGAACCTAAAGCTACCTGGACTCTGTTTATAACGCATGGGATGAAGGGTGAAAGCAGAGGGGTTATTCTGAATGCTTTTTAGCCCAGATCTCCATTTTGAAAGCCTCTTAAGGCAGGGTTTTAAATTGGTTTAGGGACAGAGCCTGAGTGTGATAAGATGTTAGTTAACGCGATGGGATAATCAAGTCACTTTGATTTCTCCCCAGGCAAACCTCTCTGCAGTCTATTAAAATGAAATATGATGCCACTGCTGTTTCCCTCAGCTGTAGTCAAGGAGATATTTGTTTTAATTCAGTACAAGATTGCCCCACAGGCTCCGATTTCTACTATCCATATTGATGTTTGTAATTTATTGCCCTTTTACAATACACACTAAAAGGATGTTGTATTTGCCAGACTGGCTTTTGAGAACTTTATCTCCGAATCATTCTGTATAGGATACACTGAAATTGTTCTCTGTGTCGTTAATGTTCTGTGTCATACAATATTAACACAGGCTCCATTCGTTTTACAGGCAGCCTTGGGTTTAGTAAGGGACACAAATAGAATACAACATATTCACAGAATATAATTCTGTTATCCTGGATATGATGAAAACAGATGCCCTGTTGTCCCAGCTTACATAAATGTTCAACATGCTTCTGATCAGCTGGCACTTCAACTGCAAATGGCCTGAGTGACCACACCATAGATGCAAGTATGTGTTCCTGTGGTGTTCCAGCCAGCAGGGATGCATTTCAGTGTGTCATTTATGAGGAATGTTGGGACAAAAGATGCTGTAAAAGTGCAAGAACCTATTTTAAGCTCGCAGTTTAAACAGGCCCATGAGAACAGAAACAATCTGAAGGTTACGGGCACCAGTGCCGTGTGAAGCTGCGTTCAGGGCAAGCCACAGGTCTGAGTAGTGGTGCAGGCAGCTACATCAACACTTTTATCTAATACATTTTCTAGTTGGGAAATCTGAGTTTCACAGAACCAGGCTTTTTCAAAGGGAGAATGACAAATTGATGAGATGTTACAATATTTCAATTAGATGAAGTGAAACAAAGTTTTCATTTTGACATTGTTATGTCATAACATTATGATTTGATTGAAAATGTCCTTTCTGCTATGACAGATTCCACTTTCATTTCTCCCCTTCCTGATTTCTTTTTGACTGCTTAATACATCAATATCTCACCCTGCTTTGAACTGAGAACATTCCAGACATTTCCAGAAGAAACTTTTCCTAGCAAGGCTGTTGGTTCAGTCCCACTGTCTTGTGTCTTGATTGTTTAGCATCCACCACCTCTTTGGATCCAAAGAATTAATGCAACTAAATCTTGTGCAACATTTTATATTTCTTAAGGCTGAAGAGAAAGGTGAAAGAAAGGTAGAAGCAAAATTTTTGGATGGAAAAAAAAGCTACTAAACTAATTTAGATCATACTCCTTTGAGATGTGGCTGAGGATTTATAGTTGGATCTCATTGTACCTCAGTTTGTTTGAGATACTTTAGTGAAGCATTTGAAGCATAAAACTCCTTCATCTTTTCTATCTATCACCTCTTCCTCTTGCTGGACTCAAAGACTTGGCTTATTAGAAAAATACAATAAAAGACTAACTGCAATGAACTGGAGATTTTAATTACTTCATTTACATATAGAGAATTAGTCTAAAATCAATTTTAGGCTGTCAATAAAGAAAATTAGCTCAATGGGTTTTTTCTGGGTTTTCATGTCAAGGAAATGTAAAGTTTAAACAATGCAGTTTGGAATACTCTTTGGGATTACTTTCCTCTTCTTCCCTTAGCTACTCATCCTTGGCTATTTCAAGACTTTTTTCCCCCATGAAAACTGGAGAATAAAGGGAACTTCCTATATTTTCATTGTACTTGTGGAAAAAAAAGATAGCCAGTTTTATCTGCAGATCCAGTTGTCAGATGGTATTAGGAAGGGACAGTGTTGTGCACTAAGACTCTAAAGTCAAGGCTGAGATAGAAACACTGAAAAACAAAAACATGTTGGCTGTTCTGGAGGAACAATGTTGTCTTCCCTAGTTATGGCCGCTGCTGGTGCCTGGAGGGGCAAATAGACACATCCTGAAGTCTGGCCTCAATAAACTGGAGCTGTTAATCTTTCATCACCCTGTGAGCAGTACCTGGTATAAATTACCAAGCAGAGCATCACTGAAGTGGCACACAATTTGCAGAAGTTATTTATTATTTGAAATTGCCTTTCTTTACTGCAGAAGCTGTTGCAATAGACTTTTCTCTCTTCAACATGGGGCTCCCTCTCCCTCCAAGGTTAAGCCAAGTGGCAGAGTGAAGTGCTGTCCCAGCAGCAGGACACTTGCCATGTCCTGGTGTGGTGGGCTGGCCATGCCTTTGGCACACAGCAAGTGTTGGCATGGGCCTACACCACCCCACCAGTTCCTCTTGCTTAGCCTGGAGGGCAGCCAGCTCCCCTCCCTGCCTTGGGGCAGGATAAACTGTAGATTGGGTCCTGTGTCTCTTTGTACATGTGTGTGATGCCATACATGTTAATGCCACTGCCCAAATAACAGCAGATTTCCTGTAATTTTCATAGAGGTCTCAGGAGACATTTTACTACTCCTGAAGTCCCCAGAATTACTGCCAGCGATTGCTCCTTTGGGATGGGACGTGTGCTTGCTCCCTGCATTGCCATCTTAGCAGCCCCTCTGGGTGCTCTATTCCTTCTCATCCCTGCTAACCAAGAATCCCAGTTCTCCATTAAAACTACTTTCCTATTTAAAATACAAGATTAAAAAGAAGTCATAAAGAGCCTAGAACTCCCACTTGGAGAAAATGAGAGTTATATAAAACATTCAAGTGAATGGACAAAATGGAAGAGAAAAAAGGTTTGATGACCTCAAATGGGTAAAAGAAGTTAGTTTGGATCATCAGTGATTCAGTTCTCGTCCTGAGGCTTGATCCAGTCCTTGGATTTAGAGTCTCCTTGTTAAAGGAGACGTTCAGAGCACAAGGAGTGTATCAAACTACTATGGACTTGTGGATGAAGAGGTGTGAAGATCTTGTTTTACTTAATATGTGGGAAAAATCTTGCCCCAAACGATCTTAGTAGGGACCCACTACCTGTCCTGGTTGTGTGTCTGCTCTGTGCTGTACCTGATTCCACCTGGCCTTCACACCATCCCTGTCCCCCAGCACATGGGGTGGGGCCTCCTGTGGAACCACCGTGGCTTTTGCACTCTGGTCAGATGGGAAGGGCCCTCCTGCTTCTCCCTTCAGTGTGAGCTTCACTTGCACTTCTGAGAGATGGAAATTCACATTTCACGTGGTCATCCTTCAACACCCCCCAAAACTGGAGCAGCTGGCTTGCACACATCTGTACTCAGCTCATGCTCCTGGATTTGAAATGTGAGGGGGAAGTGAGCAGACAGGAGTCTGCTCTGGAATGTGAGTTCTTGGAGAATGTGAAGGCTGTTTAAAGAGTTGCTGTTCCATTATAGTGATAGTGATCAAGTGTAAGCTGAGAGAGATGCTTTGGTTCTGCAGAGCTGCTGCTATACAGAATTTGTAGAGTTCTCATTTGTAGTATGTGAATGGGAACTCCCCATATACTGTACCCTGAGATTTCTGCAGCATTTTGGCCCAGGTGTGTAGCACCTGTTTTTGCAGGTCTCTCTTGAAGCCACCCCTAAAATTCTGGCAATTGGAAATGCACAATGTTGTTTTAGATTCATCACACATTGCAGGAACATTTTCCAGTTGTGATACACTCTGGCTAGTTTTAAATTGTCCAAGCTTAAAGGCATAAAGAAAACAAAAACTTTTTAAACACAAAGATAGTTATTTAGTTGTATGTCAAGAAGAATAATTTTTCATCCTGCATATTCCCCTCATACATACGTAATAAAGGTCAGCAAAACAGAACAGTATCTCTTTTCATGGCTGATTCATCACTAACATGAACATTGTTCCTCTTCCTGCCCAGGGAGGAGATAGCTCAGCCTTTGATCTTCAGAGTGGCTGGGGATGGAAAAGCCCTCAGAAGTCCATAATCTCTCTTATTTTTAGCCCTGTGTGCATTGTGAGAAGGGTTCTGCAGGTTTTTTTGTACTAGGTTGCCTGTTAAGCTTGGTTGAAGGTCGTGATTTCTGTCCCACTTCTCCTAGAGGCCTTTCTGCTCTGTGGTGGATCTACACCTGTCTGCATACAGGTGTTGGTGTTCCCTGCCAGGGTGAAACTTGGCATGTGTGAAGTCTTCAAGAATGACAGCCACAAATCTAAGAAAAGCCAGCTGGTTCCCCTTGCCATCTGACCTCTGGTTGATGGAGGCTGTGGATTACCCACTGACCACCACAGTGGTTTAACTGGGCAGAAATGAGTAAAGAGTGTGTCTCAGAGTGGGGAATGCAGACATAATGTGCTTTGATCTCACTTCTAGTGAGGCATCGGTGTCCTAGAAACAAATGGTGGGTTAGGGTACACATCGTGTTCTTCATGTCTGCTTTTCATGATTACAAATAACTATGTCATTGACTTTTATTAAATACAGAATATCCGCTCAGAGTCCTACAAAATGTTTCTGTAAAAGATGAAATTTAAAGGACATAATAGAAGATGCCAAAAGCCACAATAACAGTGTTAATTTTATGACTACAGAGGATAGAAATGAGACATCACGTTCAAACTTTGCATAAAGAAACAATATTTTTATATAAATGCAAACCAAAGCTCAGAACATTTTGACTGAATATTATTTAGTGGCTCTTGTTCTTTCCCAAACAGGATGTTCCAAACACAGACAGATCCTTTATCTAGAAAAATACATCCGCCTCTTCTGTTCATAAAATACACAATTCCTCAGTCACCATTCACACACATTCTATATTACATTGATTTCCTTGTCTGTGGTTGATGAAAATGGTTCCATTCAGGCTGTATTTGAGAGGAGAAACAAGGACAGGCATATGCAAGTGAACAGAACTGAGTTCATAAAGCAAGCCATAATCCACACTAATGCCCAGAATTTTGTAGAAGTACAGCTCAACTCTGTGTATGTGGACTAACACAATACCAATATTTTTCTTAATTAAACCAATTACAGACTCCTGTTTTACAATATTTATTAATCCCTAATAAAATATAGCTGAATGTATCCAGACACTGCAAACATTTTTATGAATTGTGAATTAATTAACTCTCAGCTTACCCTATATTGCTGGAGGGAAATGATTGCTTCATCTATTCTTGATCACATATGTTTTGAGTCCTGGTCTTCCTGAGTGTCAGTGGGTAGGTAACCATTCCTTATTTGCTGGTGACAGGTTTGTAATAGAACATGAAAGGGTAAGTAAAGCTGGGAAAAGCCTCCTCTTAACAGGTACTGCCAGCAGCTGTTTGCTAAGTGGAAAAAAAGGAAGGAAAAGTAACCAAAAATATCATCTCAGTTAACAGTCTGTGTTGAGAAGGAGCTGTGTGATACATTAGGACAATCCTTTGGGACTGATTTCCAGTTACTGTCATGGTCAGGACTGTTTTCATCTCCCATTTTTCTCTCCCCATCTTCCAGGCAGTAGGTCAGCTTAGGTCTTTGCCCAGAGCATCTCCATGATCCCCTCCCTGTGTGGGGTTGTCCTGCCTGTCATGGAGCTGATTTCCAGACTTCAAATAGCAATATGATAAAGGGTGTCAGGAAAATCATTCTGGTCCGTGGAGCTCTTGGTGTCACATGAGCATGAGAGTTTGGGGACAGCTGATGAGATTGGGGTGGCAGTCTCTGCTGGAGAACACAAACCTGGGAGAGCATGGAGGCACAGACCCACACCACAGACGTCCCACCAGAACCCTGCACAATGCACAGATATTTTCATTTTCATGAAGCACTTCTCAATGATAGAAGTTCCTTTTAAGCTTTAGAATTTTTTTAGGCTATGCTACACTTTGCTTATTTATCATTCTTTAGATTCACCAAAGAACTGTTTGAGAACATGAGGTGTTCTCAATGTACAGTGGAGGTCCCCAGGTCAGACACAAATCCTCCTTTCTCAGGCAGGCAGGGCTGGCTGTAGCTGTGGTGAGGATGGGGACAGGAAGGCAGGTGCACAGTCACAGAGAATGCACTTCAGGCCTTCCCATGTATGACCTCCCTCCTTGGCAAGTTAATCCATCCTGGCTGCTTCCAACCTGGAGAGCACATCTGGGGACCTGCCCTTGGCCTGTCCTCAACTGCTGATGGATGGGCTGCAAAGGAATGGAGAATCTTCCTTGCACAGCCCCTGTTCCACTCATGGAAGGCCAGAGGGGGAGAGTTGGAGGCACTGTGAATAAACACAGTGCCCTGCTAGTATGTGTAGGTGTTTTCCAGGGAGGATTTTGGAAGATTTCTCATGGGAGACATCCAGCCACCTGTGTAGGCTGTGATTCTGAAACCCTTCCTATTAGCCCTCAGATGGGAGAGATCACAGCCAGTTCATTTGATGTTAGAATCAAATGAAACTACATTTAATAAAGCAGATTCAGGGAGTGTTGGAGGCCCCCTTCTGCTGCTGCTGCCGCTGGGTTTGTTGTCAAGGTTGTTTAACAACCTTGACAAATGTTCTTAATAAGTGACAGGCTGCCTTGGCAGGGTTTCCATGCACATCAAACGTGCTGCTCGAGGTTAATCCAGCCGTCCCACTCATGCTCGGGAGAACCTCCCAGACACAGCCTCATGTTTGCAGGAGGATCAGGGCTTCCTTGCAGGGGGGATATCCACATGGAGCCATGTCACAGTCCTGTGGACACAAATGGCAGGGTCTGATGGAGTGGTAACATTTCTTCACTTTTTTTTTTTTGTTGTTGTTTATTTGTCCTTGTAGCTGCAACATGTCAGGGCAGACGTGCCAGTGTCATTTTCCATCCTTGATCGGTGTGTGACATTTTTTATGATGGCCCTTTATAGGCCACATTATCTTCCCTTCTATTACTTAAAAGTCTATTACCTTTTTATGCATCAGTTCAATCTCCTTTTCTGCAATGAACTGCTTTGTGGTAGGACATGGAGGTTCAAAAAATGCTACAGCTGTGGATTTGGCTTCCCCAGGAGGTGAATTGATTCAGTGACTTTTTATTTAATCCAATCTTTAAATTTTGGGGCTACAGAGGTAATTTTCATCGAGGCAAGTTACACCTTTAATGCCTTGGTGGGAGCACTTACACACTCTCTGAAGCAGCTTGTGCTGCTCTGAGAGGGGAGGTTTTATTGGAAACCCCTCGGTCATATCTGATGTGGCAGCTCAGTAATATATAGTAAAAGATGTATAGTAAAAGAACTTGCATGCAAAAAAATTATCTATATCTGGACTTGTCTATATCCAATACAGATATTAACTGGGAATCCCCGTCGGCAAATTAAAATGGGGAAATACAATATGAAGAAGTCCTTGATGGTTTTGACAGTTTGTGCCCTTTTAGACATGAAAAGGATTTTCTGATCTGTCAGGATCAATACTGAGCTGAGCTCTGCACGGCTGGTTGCACCATCTTTCATTAGCACAGCTCCCAGTGGAAGTGATTTGAAATTATCATGTCACTAGATTTTTGAAATTATTTTTCTGTTTTTCTCCTGCCCTTGATTCAGTAATCAATATACTCTTGATCTCAACAGAACCCAAATATTAGTTGCAGATAATGATAAAAATCATCAAAAGCTCAAAGGGCATGCTTTTCCTTCTGTTCTGCCCAGACAGTCAGTGCCTGGCACCAGGCACTGCTGGCCCAGCTGAAGACTCAGATTGGAGGAAGGTGAGAAGCAGGATCCCTGCTCTCCTCTCTGACTGCAGGGCCCTCAGTTTGCAGCACTGCCATCTTAGGTTTATTGGTATAATTCATCTACTGCTTACGTCTGCAAGACTTCTGTTGAGAGACATTGTAATATATGTTTGCCTGTGCAAATACATGTTTTAGTGCATTTAAAAAGGAAAACTTTTAGTGGCTGAAGTTGTTTTGATCAATTAATTGGATTTACAGCCCTTGTGACTAATAGGTAGCTCACTGTGTGAGAGCACATGTGAGCACCATGCAGCCCCTGTGTGTGTTTCCCTGACTTCCACAGGGCCTGTCCACTTGCATGCCAGGGATAGCTCCTGTTCCAGTCTCAAAATGAGGATTTAGCAGCCAGAGCAGAGAAGCAGTGAGGATTCCTGTTACTGAGAATTAAATTACTTTCCAGAATAAGCTGTGGTGAAATGATCCCCAGCACCCTGTGAGGCAGTGGCATGCATAATTAAAAACCAAATTACTCGTGGCAAGTAAATGAACAGAGCATGTCTTGTCAGCTTCCTCTTTTGTCTTTTTATTTTTTGTTACTGTATATCAATCTTTGCTTTGGAGTTCACAAAACTCAGTCATTTGTGGTGCCTCTCTCATCATTAGTATGGCAAACACAGCCAGAATCAGCTTTCTTGTGTTAGTAAAAAGCCAAAGCACAGCAACTACCAGACTGGGTCAACTCCCAGTATTCCCATCTCATCCCGTAGTTTGTCCATTCAGAGTAGACAAGAAAATACTCTCCAGCAGATAGGATTGAGGTAATCTGCCAACCCTTCCCTTTTGTGTGTTGTTGAATTTTGCTCTCTGTGGCATTCCCTGTCCCAGTTTCCCCAGCTGTTTGCACTGGATGCATGGTAACTTACTGCCAGGCTATTTTCTGGAGTCAACAATGTGATTCCCCCCAGGTTGTTGGGGTAGTGACAGCTCTCCAGGAGGCAGAACAGAGGAAGGAGCAAGACAGGTGTGGTTTCTTTCAGTCCTTGTGCAGTCCTCCAAAACTATCCTGGCAGGCCTTGCATCCTCTTAAATCCCTGATCTATAACCCAGGGCATGCTTGATCCTGTGCTCTAAAGCCACCCCCACTGGGCTTCACTGTGACACTTGGGTTATTTCAGGGACTGTGACTTGAAGAAACACACAGCTAATTGTGATGGTGTGACAGAGCCACAGGAGCACTTTCACAGCCCAGGAGAGGGGGACAGGGGCTCTGCAGGCTCAGCAGCCTGACTTTGCCACAGCAATTTGGACATGAGTCCATCAACAGACTGGATGGACTAGGCACACAAATTTACTGCCTGTTGCATGGGCTCGAAACTCACCCAGACTCCTGTTACACAGCTCTCAAGAGCATGGTCTCTCTCTGCTGCCTTCAGTCATTCTGCTTGCCACCTGTGCCTTCAGCCCTGGAAAAAATGTGAAACTTGAGCCAAGGAGAGAAAAAAATGCAAATAGAGGAATCTTAGATGATGAGTGGGGAAGAATCCAAATTTCTCATCAGTCTAGCATGTCCCCTAAAATTGCTCAGAATCTCACAGAAATTTTTCTTATCCTGAAAATCAATAGAAGCTAATTAAGTAGAGGTGAGAAAGGGTCCTTGCTGATAAGCCAAATAGGCTTTTGGCTCCTTCCATTTACCTGCCAGGCTCATTAACAAAATCTGAACTGGTTCCAAAGACCTGCTTGCTGCTTCCCCTCGGGGCTTGCCCTTCCTCCCAGCTCTCATAGCCCACCTCTGTCAAACAGAGCACTTTGAGCAAATCACTTAGCTAGGCAGCTTTCAAACCTTCTCTCAAAGGAGAGCAGAACTGGGAAGATTTAACTGAAGATGGGTTAGAAAAAAGCAAGAGAAAGCAAGGACACAAAGGGTCTGTTCCAAGGGGAAATAGCAGCAGCTGAAGAGCAGAGGAAAAAAAGCACTGTATAAAGAATTAGCTGCATGAAAGTCTATCCAATTTTTATAGACTTACCCTGATTTTTCCACATTCCAGTTACCATTATTAACTGCCTAAACCTGTATTTCTGAACAGAAAGGAGTTATATATCTGAAAAGCATGTAAGTTTGGAAAACCCTGGCCTTAGGCTCTCTTGGACCCACTGCATCTATGCAGTAACTGCTGTCAGGGTGCAGGGTGATGGTGCTTCTTCCAGGACTGTGGTCTTGCATTAGTAAAGCATGGGAGATGCTACAGCATTTCATTTCAAATCTGCCCTCTGAGCCAGAGCAGCTGTCTGACTAACAGGCCAGAGTGAAGGAATGGGAATGCCATGACCTGTGGTACCAGTGAACCCTGTGAGAATTCTCCACAAGGAGCTCCCACCCCTGGATGAAGGGGGGCTAGATTAACTTAACATAAGGTGGGAGGACATATAATTAAAGTAGTTGCTCTGCACAGAAGTGTATTGCAGTTAAATGGGGGACAGACTCTGAGGAGTCTTGAGCAGTTTGTGTTGAGTTTGATTTAAGCCAACATTTTCATTAATGGTGTATGTGATAGGAGACTATACTCCTAGAAAAAATATGTGGTTTGTGCCAAATTGGGATTCACTTTAAGGATATAGCCTGAATTAAAGTATCATCTTGATACATTGGAGAAGTACTCAAAATCAATAGAGCAGAATTCAGTAAAGAGAAGTTTCTTAGGAGTTACACTCTAGAAAGAAGACTTAAGTGCACAGATAAAGCATGAAAAATATGGAAGGCAGCAACACTGCGGGAAAGAAACAGGAACTTACAGCGGACCACAAATTGAACACGAGTCAAGACTGCTTGGGAATCTTTTTATAAAAAAGTGCTTTTCAGTCTGGCTCTGAATGGATGTCATTGGGAGGAAGGGTTGTTATTCTGCTTCTCAGGTGAAAGACTGGAGCCAGTTCTGGGTACTGTACTTAGGAAAATGACAGGAAAGCTTGGAAAAAAAAAAGAAGGCTAGGAGGAAAACAATATTGTTTAGATGCAAAAAATATTAAATACTGGGAGGATGGAGTGCATTTACCTTCGGTTTTTTGTAGAAGAGAGAAGGTTAAGTGTGGCACAGAGGCATCAAGACCATGTCAGGCAAGTATCTGTAAGTGTTGGGTTTGGTATATATGCTGCTACCGCAGAGTAGATCAATAGATTTGAGATCTATAGAGATACTCCTGGCCCTGAAGTCAGTGATTTATATGACAGCAGTATTTCCACATTAAAATGATGCTTGACTGCTTGAATGTCTTCTAAGCAAAGACATTTGGAATGGTATTCCATGCTCATCTTGTGCATCTGCAGTCAGTGAATTAATTTCTATATATACATAGCAGGCTGTAGGCGCAGGCACGTCACTGACCTGGGATGGCAGGCTGTAGGCACTCTGTGTATTTTAATTCTGTTCAATTCCTCTTCTTCCACTTTTTGAGACCTGTTTGAGTACCAATGGCATTACAAGTCATTGAGCACTGTTAATAACCCCAGTTAATCACAGCAGCACATTTCCCCTTGAAAGAGTTCAAATGGTGAGAGCAAGCACAGCCAAGTTTAATGTCTCCACTGCAGAGATGATGTGCTCCCAGCTCTTGCTGCAGGGCCATCAGGACCAGGCAAAAAGATAGCTGCAAATGTTTAGTGCTTCTGTGAGCTGGCTCTCCTGGAGTCTCATTGGTTTCTTAGATGAGGCTGAAGATTTTCCTATGGTTTGGGCCAGGATAATAATTACAATCCAATTTTGCACACAGAAATTTGTTTGCTGTATGTTTTTTGTTGCATTAGAACTCCAGCTTCATCCCACATCCTGTTATTTTTAATGAGCCCTGTGTATAGAACAGCATAGCCATTTGTAAGTCTTCATGTAAGTCTTAATAGCACTAATAGTTAAGAGTACTTATAGATCTTTATGCATCCTCTACTTTGCATCTACATTACAACACAGATTTCCAATAGTATTTGGATGGGGAAAGATGCTTACAGAAGCTTTATAGGATTTACAGACATGCTTAAATGACTTAGGTGCCTAATTCCCTTTTGATGCTCAGCTGGAGCTAAGGTGCCAGAGCTGTTTCATCTCCTGAGCAAGTGAGTGAACTGCATGTTGAAACTGCTAAATATCTACTTTGGGAGATGGGCATCCAAGCATGTACTGTGCTCTGGTACAGCCTGGCTGTGACTGTAATTAAAGTACAAAAGACAGATGATTTGAAGTTTAAAAATGCAGGGCCAAGTTTCCACTTGTGACCGTCCACTGTGATACGACACATACAGATCTGAAGCCACTAAACCTCAGGGTTATTACTGATGACAAAATTAAAAGAGCCACTCAAAGTCAATTAATTTTAATGCAAAAGGCCTCTGACCCTCAAACCTGAAAGCACATCTGGCACAGAAAAGGGCATTCATTGGTTTGAGGCCAACCTTAGAAAGGTTTAAGCTGCTCTGCAAAGTAGCTGTGAATCAAAAGAAACAAAAATGTTACATAAAAAATGAAATTATTAATATTCATGCAGGTGCTAAGGAATGACATTTTGATTTCCTAACACCAGTATTAGCATTTTGCTTTTTGTCAGCAAACCTGAATTGATTTTTGGCTCAGTTTTGCCCTTTGAGGTAAATCCGTGGTAATAAAGTTGTACTTTCATAGCTTACTGAGTGTGCATGCATGCATTGGAAAGGTGGCTGTTTGGATGTAAAATGAGAGTCTGTAGAAAAAGTAATGTAGCAAGAAACCTTTTAGTAATAACCATTTCTGTTAGCCACTGGTTTGTATTTTCATGGTAGCTGGATAGCCTGGAGCCAGGAACATGCAGGATAAAGAAAAGTTCATCTTCCCAAATCTGGATGAAACTCAGACAGGTAGAGATGCCCTGGGAAGTAGCTGGAAGGAGCAGCAGAATACTCAGGGCCAGGCTCCATCCCTCAGGAGAAACCAGCTGCAAGGGCTGTGCCTGAGCAGGGCTGTCACAGCACAGAGGTCCCTGGAGTAATTACTTCAGAGCCACAGTTGTGAGAGGTTTTTTACCCTGCTGTTGAGGTTGTTTGTCTCAGTTTAAAGA
Organism: Agelaius tricolor; assembly: GCF_023055355.1. Lineage (NCBI taxonomy): Eukaryota > Metazoa > Chordata > Aves > Passeriformes > Icteridae > Agelaius > Agelaius tricolor. Next base: position 15,123,110 of record NW_027269272.1, read on the forward strand.
GCCACACAGTGAAAATATTGTTGCTGGCAGAAGATCCTGGAGGAATGAAAATCTTGCAGTGCAGCTGGGCGTTCACTGCCTGCTGAGCAGTCGTGGGACCTTTGCGCTCTGATTAGAAGCTGAGTGTGACACCTTTTGTTTTCAGAAACTCTCAATTTAAATTAATCAAGCACCAGAGCACATTTGGGCTGGCAGGACACTCAGGAAATCAGCTGGGAGCCAGGCTGATATCTCCAGCTCTCATCTTGTTTCACTCTTACTGCCATTGCTTGGTGACTCTCAATATGAAAAATATTGGCTTAGGAGAAATGGATTTGTCACCTGTCCAAACAGCTGATCTCCAATCCTCTGAATGCCTAAAGGATTTTCACTAGGTGGAAGGGAAGGTTCATCAATATAAAAGCAGCATTTAAAATACAAAGCAAAGTTTCATCAAGGGATCTTAAAGGTCAGAGGAGATCACAAAAGTTTTAGCAATCTGTGGGTTGTATATTTTTCTTCTTTGAAGACACAGAAGATTGAAATTAATATTATATCTGTATTGACAGAACAGCAGGGAAATCCTGCTGCCAGGCACAACCAGTCCTCTCCCTGGTAGAAGTGAAAGCCTTCCAAGAAAAACCTCAGCTGTCTTCATCCAATACCAGACTGCAACTTTGCATAGGCACCATCAGACCAAGGTGAACATTCCAAATCCCATGTGGTCCCTGATGGCCCTTCCAATTCACATCAATGTTTTTTTCCATAATGTGAATAAAATATTCAGACCCTGGATCATTGCCCAAATACTGCCTCACATGCAGGAGGGATGACTGACATTGTAAATTCCTGGAGAGTCTGGTCCTGGTTTCTGTGCCTCCAAGTGCCGAGGAGCCAAGCACACTGCAATGAAATCTCACAGGCAGAACAAGCTGCAGCACCACTTTGGTCCTCTCAATGAGTATATGGATTTGGACAAAATCAAACCTAGAAAGCACAAACCATGTAACCCACTGACACCAAATTGCTGTCTGTGTGCAGATAGCCTCTTTTAAAAACATGCCTTTCTCCCTAAGCTGTCAGAGCCCCTGTTTTGTCACAGAGTCACCCTGCTGTGACATGAGGCTCTCTCTACCAGCCAAACTCCTTCCTCTCTTGTGTATTCCAGGCCCTGCCCAGATTTTTTGGTTTTCCACTATATGGCTATATCTGTTTTAGTTGAGAGGACAGATGTCAAACAAGAATCTGAATGCATTTGCTGGACCCCAAACTCTGTTAGGGGTTTTTTCTCTCTTCCTTTCTCTCAACAATGGTAATGTTGTCATTGCTGAGGGCATGGTCTAGGCTCAGTGTGGCTGTCTTGGGAAGACTGCTGTTTGGATAAGGTAGGGATTGATGAGCAGAAGTTACTGAAATTCCCTAGTGACCTGCTCTTAAATAGGAGATAAACAGAAGGGAGGAGATACCTCTGCTGCCTAGAGTGTTTCAAGCACATTTCGTGTATCTGTTGTTGCATTTTTAGGCTAAAGACATCATAAAGCCAGTAGCTGAGGGAGTGATTATATGACAGCAGTTTCCTACTAAGAGAAAAAAATGCTTTTGCTGCTCCCTGTGTACACTTGCTGTGGGGCCATGTATGCAATTCCACATGGCCAAACCAGAGGGATTATCTTCTAGCAGAAGGGAGGCTTGAGGTTTGTTTGTGTTTCAGTTTCTGATTGTCTTCTCTTTGTGAGCTGAGACTGCCCACAGTGCTCTCCCAGCTCCAGGGTTGCCATCAGGGCACACTGCAAAGGAAAGCAGCCAGGCCACAGCATGTGAGCTCTGCTCCTCTCCTCTTTCCTTGTCTCCTCATAGCAGTGACAGCTCCTTGCACTGGGGCAGTTCTGTGCAAACCCCTTCCAGTCCTGGTGACACACTTGGGGGATGAATTTCTGCCTATGGCTGCTCCCAGCAATCAGTCACTGAGTGCTGCCTCTACTCCTTCCTTGGAAACAGCTTTTTCATGGAAATTAACCTGTTTGGCCAAGGTTTCTTGCTGTTGCTGTTTGGATGATTTTCAAGTGTTGAGTTGACAGCAACAACAATAAACTGTCATGTGTTTGGACAAGAGCCACATCTCTGCACCACTTCCCAGCTGCTGCAAGGATGGCATACAGAAGGTTTGGAAAAGTTGAGGTGTAGACCAAGAGGTTCTTGGATGCAGAAGTGAGGCAGCAGGACAAGACATTCCTTTTCTGCACTGAAATTTCTCCCAAGAAGAAGGAGAGAGGTTTGACCAATGCTGAGGTTTCATCCAGGGTGGGATTTCCAGCAGAAATCCCATGCAAGCAGCAGCTGCACATGTGTAGGCAGCACAATATATACAAATCAGCTTAGAATATTTAAAATACAGCATGTGTTGAAGTGACCGAGCCTTTTCCTGCAGCACCTGTACAGTACTGATGCACTGGGACATGCTGAGTGTCTGCCTGCTGTGTGTGTTCCTGTTTCCCGTGGGGGAGTGACAGGAATGGATGAGCACAGTGTGACGAGCGCTCCCACATCCCGCAGGGCAGCCGGGATGGCATCGCTGCAGGGCCACCCTGCTCGCCTGCAGGGGGATCAGGGCTGTGGAGGATCCCCAGGAGGATCCCTGCTGCTTCTCAAGGTGGCTTGAGCAGAGCCTGAATATCTGTTTCTGCAGAGGCTATTTCCCAAATTTCTGCTATTATCACAAATAATTTCATGGTAAGGTGTGGTGATAAAGTCTGTTTATGTACTGTGAACTACACATGTGAGAGCAAGGGAGGGATGGGAGACCTCTGTGCCATCCCATGGTGGGCATAAGATGCCCTGTTAGCCCAGACTGGAGCAGTTCACAGCTCCTAGTTCTAGTGTTGTGGTGTGGGATTCGGCTGCCAGCCAAGGGGCCTTTATCTGTCATTGCTCTGTGTGATGATCCAGGACTGCAGCAGAGAGAGAGCAGTCAATGTGCTGAAATCAGTTGCATGGAACTTGAATTTCAAGTGTGCAGTTCCTCAAGATGGCTTGCTGACTGCTGGGCTCAGGCTCTCTGTGCTGGGTTGAGATGCTGACAGAGGCCTTGGTGCTGGTGTGTCCTTGCTCTATCATGCCAGCAGTGTTTCCCATGGGAGAACAATATGTCTCTTTCTCATTATGCTTGAAAAGCCCTGTTCCTATCTCACGTTTCTGTAGGTTGGAAGTTGCCAAAAAGAAGTTGCTTCAGTCAATTGAAGTTGAAATGGAGGGGGAGAGTGTTTATAGGGCATAGTGCCTGTGACTTGTGCCTGAAGGACTCATCAGAGTAGCTGGATTTCTAGATTATCCCAATTCTCTAAAACTGTGTCTCAGAAACAAAAGCTTACTGTGGTGGAATAAAACATCGGAGAATAAAGTAGGAGGAATGGGATGAGGAAGAAAAATATTTTAAGTTATGAATTAAAGGAAAGGGAAGAAGTAGGTATGACGTGGCATTGCCCATACTGTGAGACTAAAGGAGACAAGTTGTTTGGGGATTCTAGAGTAAATTAGCATCCTGAAAAGCATGGGAGAGAGCACATCCCTCTCTCAATCCAGACTGCCCTAAGAAACACTCTGCAGAGTCATCCCTGAAAGGGCTGTTGTCAGATGTGATGAAGATGAAATCCCTGTGCTTCCCTGCTGTCCCCAGCATATTTCTCCCAAAAGTGCAGTCAGTGCAGGTGTTCTGCATGGCCTGTGAATGCCAACACATCTCCCCAGTGCTCTGTCCCTGAGTGCACACCTTCAGCTTTCAAATGGTTACTGGAGCTGAGGGATTGCCTGATACACTTCAGGAATCCCCAGCTTCTCCGTGGTCATCAGATTTGCATCAACTCTTTGCTTTCAGCAATTTCTGAGTATCTGGCCACAAATTTTCCTAATCCTGCAGTATTCTAGTCAGTATCTGCACAGATTTGACCTTTGTCCTAGCAGTGCAAAGGGGTGGCAAGCAGTTTAGTACTGGGGGAATTTGCTTCCTGAATGATTCAGGCTGGGATGGCCCTGATCCTATTCAATTCAATATGAACAGTGAGAAATTGCACAGTTAGAACTTAACTGGAAGAGGCCCTTGAAGCGTTGTGGCCACCCCACCTGTCATCACTTTTTCTGGTTTCTTCACATGAAGTCATTGCATGTCACAGCATCCCATCTCAGAGCCTTTTGAGGATCCACAGGTTAGAGAGAGTGTGCTGGTGGAGCTGTGAGCTGCATCTGGCTCTGTTTTGGCTTTTGATCACCAGGAGAAGCCTGTGTCAGAATGCAGCAGCAAGCATGGCAGTGTGCTTCATTGTGTTGCCTGCAGGGACAGCAGCCCACTGCTTGGAGCACACGGTGTTCAGGAGTTTGCCACAGTGATAAAGAGAAAGCAGATCAGGCTTTGACAAGTTACACTGGAGGCTGAACACTGTCAGCTGGAGAGTACATGCTAGCACATATACTGCATGCATAAAAAGCTATTTATCTCTGCAAAGGGAGAGGCTGCTGCTGCTGCTGATAGGGAATTCATTTCCAGAGACCTTTTGGGGCTTTTTGATGTGAATTCATTTCCAGAGACCTTCTGGGGCTTTTTGATGTGAATTCATTTCCAGAGACCTTTTGGGGCTTTTTGATGTGCGTGTGCTCGGCATCACTGCTGAGTGACTTTCACTTTCCCAAACGTTGTGCTACTCCTGCTAGAGAGAGAAAAGATGGGGCACAGCAATGTAGTGCCTCTGTGCCAGGGATCTTGGGCTGAGAAGGTGATGTGGAGTGCAGCTTTTGGGTAGTGGACCCTGCTCTGTCTGGCACACCAGTATTTCCCTGTTCTGTCCTGAATGCAGTAGAGGAAAGCTTTTACAGTGAAAGCTAGGATTCAAAAAATTCAGATCCTGACTCTGACACAGCCTTTTCAAGGATCTTATGCAACTGACCTCGTTTCTCTTAGTCCATTACCTCCTCACCACAGTGGGACTTTCTTGTTGGATCCTTGTGTGAGTGGGATAAATGGAAATACTCAGTTGCTCTGCTTCTAGGCACCATTTGTTTACCTACAGGGAAAGACCTTCACTCTTGCTTGTAACATTATGGATTTGATCCTTCTTCTGTGTAAATGTGAGTATGGCATGACACAGACAACTATGAGGGTCAGAATTGGTTTTGACAGTTTCTTATTTCCTTAAAATATCAGGTTTTCTTTTGCCATTTCCTCCCAAACACCTTGAAATATCAACAATGGTGAATTCTCCATGGGCTGAGACTGACAGGCACTGAACTGGGCAGCAGAGTGCAATCCTAGAGCTGCTCTTCCAAGCTAGCCCCACCAGGAATCCTCTATTCTCTGATGTTTCACTGAAGCCTCTCCTGGCTCAGGTCCTTCTTGTCTCTCCTTGGAGATCTCCATCAGCTCCCACACCCAGCTCTGAACACAGGGTGCCTGCCACACTTCTGCAGTCCCACAGGAGGCTGGGTGCTTTGCCTAAGCACCAGGACACCCTTGCTGGACCCAGCAGGCACAAGCTCCCCACTGCCAAGAGCAAGGAGGAGCTTTCACTGCATTTTCCCTGTTCTTACACCTTTCCCTTGGTGCTATTGCTGGCCACAGCTAAGCTGCCAATCTGTTAGTGGCCAGCAGTGCAGCAGTTCTTTAGTCAGTTTTAATAAGCGTGTTTGAAAGAGGCTGCTGGCTGCAGAGGTGTGGAGGGCTGTCACACAGCGTCCCTGTCTGGTGAGCGTGTCTGGTGTCAGGATGAAACCCATAGCTCTGGCTGTGAGGCTGCAGCACAGAGGAGGGTTTCAGCTGCCCATTAAAAGCAGCTGATGGATCAATGTTGCCAGCAGACATTGTCCCCTGCATCATGACCAGTAATTAGTACATGGGGCTGTGCTGTCCTTTTACAATAATCTCTTCTTTCATCGCCCTCTTCAAAGGTGGCTTTGCATACAAGACCAAGAGTGAAACCATAGCTCATTACTTGATTGCATAATTGCATTCTGCTACAGTGTAATTTGGTTATGGATGTAATTAAATGGATCAAGGTCAGCAGTAGGGCTCAGGACATAAGTGGGGGTGAAAAAAGGCCGAGAACTTCTTTAGTGCAGAGTACCACCTTGTTGGTAACTTTAGCAGCCCAGGTCAGTGTTTTTGTGGTTCTGCTGCTTGTCCCTCTGCCCTCACAAGATGTATGTGATGCTTTTCAGATGGCTTTTCCCATGGTTGTGAGGCAGCCAGCAGTGAGGTTGTGGCTGGCTGGAGGGCTGCAGGCACTTGGATCATTTGAAGAGCCCCCTTGCCTTCCTGGCAGAGCTTTTCCACAGGAGTCCCTCGAGACCCCTGCCCCCTGAACCTGATGGTCTGTGTCCATAGGGACTTTGGGCTAGATTTTGGCTGGAAATCAAAAAGTGACAACTATTGAAGCAGGTGTATTTCAAAACAGCTTTGTAGTATTTTTTGGATCACACAATTTGTGAGGGAAAGAAATTGGGAGGTTGTAGATGGAGCTTTGTTGAGAGCTGTTGTTTTATAGTTAAGGAGAGAAAAAATTCAGGGAGCCTCTTCCACACTGCACCCTCTCTGTCCTGCTGCATTGGAGCATGGATTGTGCTGCACTATGGCATCTGCTTCCTGGATATGGATGGACATTACTTGGTGCACAGACTTTTCTCCCCATTCACAAAATCATGGAAAGAAGGAGCCAAAGGCATTAATGTGTGCCAAAACTTGTAATAATGAATTTATGTTCCTTAAAAAGGTAAGTAAGTCATGCAACAAAGTTTATGGGAGTTGAGCCCTTCAGAACAACCTAGTCTATCTACTGCCTTCCAGAGCCTGATATGAATAAATAATTTAATGGCTATTAATGTGGATGCTGCTGATTTTGAGTCTCAGTTCTTACAATATTAAACCCTACAGCCAGTTCTGCCCTTAAGGAACATTCTTTCTGCAAAGGCTTTGTATCCATGCAAATGTTATCTGCACCCTCTGAAGAGGCTGCAGCTAAAGAATTGCTTTTGAAAATGTGTAGCGCCAGGATTATCACGCCTTGGTTTTTTATCAAATGTATGCTAACGAAAAAAAACAAAAGAACAAAACCCAAGACTTTTCAATATTGAAGTTAAATTTAGAAAGCAGACTTTTAAATGCATCTTTGTCAGTTGAAAGTTTATTTTTTTAATGACCAGCTTAAAAAGCAAAATCTCATAACTCTCATTATTTTTCTTTTGTGCCTTAGTTGCCTCATATTTTTACTGCCCTCTTCTAAGTTAAATGATCCCCATGGTGCTCTTACTTTTTGTGTGATCCTCTAAGTGCACTTGCATGTATTTGTGAATTAGCAGTTTGCTAATATGCTTTGCTCAGGTCAGTTGAGATGCAGTAGTGTGGGACTAGTAAATAAAACCCAGTGCTTTGATAAGCATTCTACCACTTGCCTGATTGAATTTTTGCTTCACAGGTTTTCACCTTCCAGATCCTTTCTTGTTGTGCTGTATGGTGATGGTTGTTCATGGCTACACTGTTTGTTACAGGATAGCCTGGGACACCTTGGCTGTTGTTGACCCCAATGCCATAGATTGTGTGGGCAGAAGTGACTGTTCAGGTCCATTAGTATGAACAGGTTGTTGTAGTTTTGCCAGATCATTCTGCTCGCATGAAGTCCCTGCCTTTGGCTGAGTTAAATCAGACACTTAGCACAGGTTATCTTTGTGGGTTTCTGCCAGCACCACAAGTTATTTTTCCACAGGACTTCTCATCTCTGCCTTCATCTCTGTTGTTATGGAAGTGATCATATCAATTTTAATACAAACATTCATGAATCAGTACTTATTCCTAGAACAGAATATTTAGTCCAGCTTTAGTGATTCTTAGAGGATCCAATTGTGTTCCTGTTGCTGTACTAGTGATTCAGGGCTTAGTACTGATGAAAACAGATGGAAACTAAGAAATATTGCAAATGGTAAGAAAGAAAAGGACTGTTATGCCCATGAGCAAATGGTTTCTCTTTTGTGGGGCTTTTTTGGTTCAGTGGGGCCTTTTTCCCTCCCCCATTTCTGTAATAGCACAGAAGAAAACAGGAATAACATGTTTCTTCTCTAGTGATATAGTCAGAACAACTCTGAGATTTCTTTCCCCTTCAGTATGTTTGCTGAAACATATAAATAAGATTTCTTTAAAATTTATCATGCTAAGGAAAATATTTTCACACCTCAGAAGAGTCCAGCTGTGACATGTAATAAACTCCAGGCTTTCTGCAAGCCAGGTACTGATTTCAGATAAGCAGGCTTAGCAACTGCTGTGTTGGTACTGTGGCCAGTGTAGCTGTTTGTGGGTGTTGGTGGTAAGTGCTGTTTGGAAAGCTTTGTGTTACTACATCCAGTGTGGCTGAGGCATTTGAGATTATAAAAGTACAATCTGAAATGTAAACTCCACATGGCAGAAGAGGACCTTGTGTACAGCCCCCACCCAGGTGACAGCAGGCTGCTCACATCTCTGTTTTCCAGAGGGCATACAGGGCCCTTAGCTCCTTTTAGGAGCACTGACATTTCACATCATCACATGCCTATTTTATTATACCCCATTGCAGTAAGCCAACTATTCCAGCTATCTCTGGGATTAGTGCTTTAGTTAGACCAGGATTGCACTTTTGGAAAAATCCCTCCAGTCACCTTCACATGCAGCTCTTTGGTTTGCACCACAGAGTGGTTCAGGCTGTGCAAACTAGCCTTCCCTTCTAGGTGAAGCTAAACTAAACTAGCTTCACTTTTAGGTGAAACTAAACTGAAGGGTTCTGTTTGGGAGTGTCCTTAAAATACTAGATAGTCAGACCGTGGGACCAGGTGGCAGCTAGACCAGACTGAACCTATCCTTAAATGTCCACAGTGCCAGCCCTTGGCACCAACACATTCACTCTATGCATTTGGTCCTGCAGTGCAAACACAGTCTATGTAAAACAATCAAATGCCTTCAGATCTAATTGGAAACCCTGAATCTCACTGAGCTTGTATGCTGCAATAAGTAGCTACAAAGAAAAAGCAGTAATTTTTAACTCTGGATTGCTCTGTTGATTTTTGAGTCATATAATTTAAAGACATTTGCACGGTCTTCTGTATACTAGTCCCACAATAAAATGGTCTCCTGCTTTACTGTGCATTGTGCCAAATAGAGTTAGTGTGTTCTATTACTCTCTCTAGAGTGACTATATTATCTTAGTTTGGAAGTTGAAGTCATTAGTTGGCTTCTGAACAGGATCAGGTGCCAAAGCTAATCTGTGTTCTCTAGCAAAGCGTGCAACAGAGTGAAAAATTTCACTACAACCACTGCTGCAAAATCCCTTATGATATACTTCCATCTGTCTGATTCCTGGGAAGCAGAGCATCAGCCATGATGGGTCAGCTGGCTGCATACACTGGAACAGTCAGGTCTGAGCTGTGCCATAGTGTGGGTCCATTCAAAATGTTTGTGCATTGTCCATGGGTTATTTCACATCAAAAGGAAACTAACAGAAAAAGAACAAGTCAGGTTGTCAGCACATGCATACCATGGAAATCCATTCAAGGTACTAATAAGCCCAGTATTGTCTGTGAAGTTGTTTTGGGCTGTGAGATTTGTCAGCTCATTCAAGCTGTGCATAGATACTGTGGTCAATATGTGGATGGAAATTCTGTCACAGCACAGTTGGTTGATTTTCTTAATTCTCAGAAAACCAGTGAATAAATGTCTAAAAGCTACAGAAATGTGCCTGCATGCCTGCCACAGTCTTCCTTTATAGCACCTACCTCCCTTCACTGGGGGTTGGGGTGATGAGCAGAGGGGTGTGATGTGTCACCTGAGTGTCACCCTGGCAGATATTAAGGGAGCACCATGGACTTTTTTTGCTGGCTTTGTCAGCAGAAATATTGCTGGGGCACAGATGTCAGAGGGTTCCCCTTGGCTCTCCCAGTGGGCAGCAGAGCTGGCCTCCTCCCAAGAATATTCTGTGAACCTTTCCTTCTCACTGTGTAGGCGCTGCAGCACTGGGTACAGGGGGTGGGAAAAGCCACATGAGTTGTCACACTTGGTAACATTTCATCTTGGTTGCAAAAACCTGCTGGTCCAACACCAGCTCACCCCAGCCCCAGTTGATGCTCTAGACCACAGGACTTTCTGTTAATTGCCCAGTTGTAGCCAATCTGTCAGTAAACTGTCAAAATATTAATAATCTAGCACCACTCATTTTCAAAATGGATGTTTCAACAGCAAAGAAATTGAATTTCCAGCCCTGGTCATGACAGCTCTGAAACTGGTTTAATGCAGGAGAGATCTTTCCAGCATTAGGAAAGACAGTGTGTTTCCAGGGAGTCTCACAGTTTGAATTTAAGAGTCAAAGCAGAGAGGCTATCTCAGCACATCAGCATCTCAGGGCTGTAATAGGCCTGGTGAGCTCCTTGGCAAGTCCTCTTATCTTCTGCCCACATGACGATGAATTACACAGAAAAAATGAGCTACACAGAAAATTGGGTTGAGGCCATTTTCTTCCCTCAGACCTGCACTCTGTGCAGGCTGTACCATGGGGTGAGAACAGGGCAGTTTTGTCTGCGTGTTAAAAACCATAAAATATTTCTAAGACTATTCTTTACAAGGGCTGGGGCTCATTCTCAGTCCTTGTATTGCTGACATTGTTATAATTGCATTATTTCATTTATGTCAGAAAGAGAGGGTGTTAGCCTAAGAAACTGAACTGGAACTTGGTTGAAATTTGTTTTTCCATTCACTGACACCTCCTGTTTGCAGACCACGTAGCCAGCTGTCTGGTCTTTCAGTGCTCAGGACCTCAGCATAAAAATGTAGGAATGATGAGGTCTACCCTCTCCTCCTGTCAAGGCATTTATTTATACTCTGTTGTGAACCCTTGAGGATGATTTTCATATCGATAATAACATGATAAACCCAATATTGACTGCTTATTTTCCACTAAAAGATTTCCTTTGACTATCAGAAGAAAATAATCTTATGTTTATAAATGCATAGCCAATACTTTAGTTTATCCATTGTAATTATTATCAACAATAATAAAAATAGGAGGATCACAAACATAACCAAAGGCAATAAATCAATTTATTCTGCCATGTGCTCAGATTCAGATGGATGCCAAGAAACAGAGCTCATAGGTTCAGAGCATCCCATCTGGCTGTGTTTCTAGGGTTCTTACATTATTATTTTTCTTTATAGTTATTTCAGGCTGTAGCAGATGAGGCAGTACGATGCTAATTTAGGAAATCTGTTCTTCTTGTATGCAACTAACATATCTTCATCTAGTGCCATCTTGTCTCATGATCATTATGTCTGAAAGCAAAAATGTATTTCTGGATGGTGTTTTGGAGTAAGCAGAGTTGATAACATTGTTAGCAATTTCAGACACTTTGTCAGGAAAACAGAATGTAGAGAAGACAATAGATGAGTTGGGATTCCCGGTTAGAAATTATCCTGGGGTGTCACCAGATCCCCAGGCTGCCAGGAATGCAATTCCAGGGACAATGGTGTTAGGAAACACCCCTTTTGTGGGAAGCAGTTGCTTTCCTGGAAGAGCAGTGCTGCTCTGGGTGGGCCAAGTGCCACACGAGTGAGCTGTGCTGTGATCACTACTCCAGTTCATAGCAGTCCAAACTTTCAGAGGCTTTAAAATTCCAGCTTGAAACAAGATCCAAAATTAAAAACCAAATCAATCAAGTAAATTCTAAATATACCTTATATTTTAAAAAGAAGGGATGAAAATTTACTTTGTCCAACCATGAATTTGAAGTCCATCATTAAGAAAAAGTGAAGCAAAGAGCAGAATATGTGCCTTGCACAGTTGCCACATGGGTGAGCAGCTCGATGTGCTGCCTTCTGCAGGTCCCACTGCCCACGGAGCTGTGCAGTCATTGGTACCCAGAGCTGACTGACAGAGCCTGTTCTCTCATCCAGTCCCCCTGGGCTCTCCAGGGAAACATGGAAGTGAGCAGCCTGGCTGGAAGAGTCATCCCCAGTTATGTTCTTGTCAGCAATCATTAAGCTGTGCTCCTGTGAGGATTGTGTGAGCAGCTCACCAAAGGCCAATGCAGTGAATTTGGGCACTTTATGAGGTATTTGGTGAGAATGTGCCTGCACAATAGGCAGGCCAGGAGCTGAAAGCAAAAGAACACAATACTGAGCTCTGGTGGGATGGATAGGTCTGGATTAGGATCCCCAAAACCCATTTGCTTTGTAGCCAAAGGGAGAGCATGGCTTGTGTGGGTCTGTGTGTGCTCACTGGTTGAGGTAACTGGTTTATCTGGGGTGGAACAGAGCTCTGTGTCTGGCAGAACTTACTGGTTTTGGTCAATACTCTGCTGTGTGCTCTGCTCTGTGGGCAGATGTCCTTGCTGCTGCAGGACACCTTGGGCATGTCCATGCTGCAATCACACCTTTGTCTCCAGCATTCCTCAGTGGTGGTGACGTGAATCATTTAATCAGTCCTTGAACATTAAAAGGTGCTTGAGGACAACCTTTGTCTGCATATAAAGACCAGCAGCCTAATTACAGAGGCTTGTCCTGCACTTGGGTTTTTTTGCCTGTCTAGGAATATTGAGTCAGCTCACAAGACTTAGCAGATCTGCGCTCCACTTCTTGTGTGGGTGTTTTAAAGGGAAGTTAGCTGAACAATTATTTACCTTGAGCACAGAGAGTTCCCACAAAAGTGAGGGCAGATAGCCCTTTAGTTAAATTTTCAGAGGCAGTAAGTTAGGTGACTTGCTAATGCTGCTTCCCATCTCCAAGAGCTGAAGAACAGACCTGCATGGATGATGATTTATTTGAAAATGTGTTCCCTCCAGCCCACAGATGGTCCAGGCGGAGTCAGAATGCTTTCAGATACCATATTGCTTCACTGTACACTCCCATGTAGCAGCTTGTTATTTTAAAATGTATCTGCTCTCTCCTACTTCTAAAAGGCCACCAAGAAGACTTGTCACCAATCTCTTACAGAGCTAGAAGGGGGAGGAAGAGTGGAGTGTGAAGAGTAGAATATCACCTGCCATCTGGACAAAGATGTGATGAGATGTAAAGTTTGGATGCACATTTGCGGTTCTTGATCACATGCCAAGAGAGAGCTCAGCTACAAAATGCTTATTTTAAAGCATTTCCAGACAGATGCAACCCTAGGTCAGGGGAGAAGGTACACAGAGACAGGTGGGCACTGAACTGCACTGGACTCTGTGCAAGGCATCTCTGCCTGTGGCAGTGCTGCTGGGATCTGCTCAGGGCTCATCCTGCAAATGGAACCTCTGTGGTTAAAGACCTGCCCTGGCAATCAGAGTATGCCAGGATCAAGTGCTGTCTTATGAGGTTTGTGGTCACAAATTCCCCAATATTCAAAAATATACTCTCTTAGCTATGCAGGGGTTTAAATGGGAGCTGGGCATTTGCATTTCATCTGGAAACCCAAATGTCTTCAAGAATCCGGTGTCTTGCACATCCATATTGATTTCAATGCTGAATTTCTCAGTGCTGTTAGCCTCAGAGGAGAGTTGATGAAACCCTGCCTTAACTGAGGTCAGTGGGGAATGTAGAATGGGCTTTACTGGGTAAAGAGCACCATAAAACAGATGCTCTTCTCTAGTGCCATCCTTTTCCCTGGCATGGAACAGTGCTTACACAGACAAGTGAACACCATCCGATCATTCCATGCTCTGCCTCCACAACAACAGTGAAGTGCCACTGCTGATAGCTGTGCTGATATTTATGATTCCTACTTAATATGTTTTAAATGAGTTGATGACCTCTTAAGTATTAACACTAACATCAGTAAGTATCCTGAGCCAGATTCTCTGGGAGGGAAGCCTTGCCATGCCATAGACTATGGTGCAGTTTAGTGCTTTTATCCCATCTGAAGGTCTGGCTCAGTAATTGTGCAGAATGTAAAAGAGAAACCCATAAGTGCTGTAAACAAAGGAAAACTGTTACTCTGGGAGTGTGTTAGTTAGATATTTCAACGCTCATAATTAACATCCCTTTCCTAAACTGTGGCACAAACTACTTGCAGAATGGGTTTTTTCTTTTATTGCTGCTAGTTTCAGTGACTAAATTTATTAAGTCATTAGGTTTGCTTGTGTATGTGTGTATTTGCTGTTCTCCATTGGGTTATAACAAAAGGAGATCTTAAAAAAAAAAAAAAAAAAAGATATCTTTATTTATCTGACAATTTTGGGAATGTTTGTAGGGAAATGGTGAGCAGTATGAACAAAGCTGCCCAGTCTGGGGGGACGCTGAGTGAGCAGCTGGGTTTGAATACAACAGCAGCCTGTGACAGTGTCCTGCTGGCTTTCCCTGAGCATTGCATATGGAAACCTGTCACCATTTCTGCCATGATCTGGGGACACCAGGGGCTTCTGGGGAGCAGATTGCTGGCTCTTGTGATCAGAACCCAGATGCTCCATGCTGTTGCTTACTGAGGACCCTTTTTTTTTGCCCCTCCTGGCTGAGGATGCTCAGTGGCAGGGATGCTCCCAGGCTGGTATGCCAGGGGCTGGCACTGTTTTCTTGAGCAGCACCAGGGCTGTCCCCTGTCCTGGCAGCTCTGTGATTGCACCAGGGCTACAGCACTGTTGGGTTGGCATTTATTGAAGAAGCTGAGATCTCTGAGGCTGTCAGTGCATCGCTGCATGCCCTGCAGCTTCCTGCCTACAGGTCTGCCAGCAGTGCTTCTGCTTCTGATGATGTCTGTGGAACTTCTCCAGCTTTACAGAAATGCAGAGGAGGGTCCAGTCAAACTTACTGTGTTTAAAGAGTTTGGGTTAGATCTACCTGACCAGGCCAGGTCACAGCTGAGGTGGATTAGAAAAAAAAATCTGCCCTCTCACAAACCATTGCCAGTCTGTGCTGTGGTGAGGGATAGATGGGCCCAGACATTCCCAACATCTCCCAGAAGAACCAAACTAGCTCAAGTGATGAAGAGATTGGCTTGTGCCTGGAAGTCACATCCATATTTCCATCTATAGATGGCAGGAGACACTACTGGGATCAAGGATATATGAAACATGTTGGTTTTCTAACCCAGAAATAACTTCTGGGGCAATCTGTGGTACCTCAGACCCTCCCTGAGCAGGTCTGACACACCAAATCCCCCCCAATGGCAGATGCATCCATTTAGCTCCTCTTGGTTCCAGCTGTCATTGAATGTGATCTCCCTCTTTTCTGTGTGATAGCTTCTGTGTTGGGGTTTTTTTTTTTGACTGTGAAATTTCCAGTAAAACTACAGTTAGCACAAACCAGAACCATGTTTGTTTTTTCAAAGCAAATCTAATTACTCTTCCTAATACAATTGTCTTTTGTTCAAAGGGACTGGACTGAGATGCAAAATACAAGTTGCAAGCAGATGCTAATAATTTTGCATGTAAATAACTAATGGGCTTTTTTGCAACTATTTCATACAAGTTTTTAATTTAATAATTTAAAAAAGAACTGCTTTTCCAAGCCACTTTCAGTAATATCTGTAGACACTTAACAAAATACCTCAGGCTCTAAATCTCCAACTGGTAAACAAATAAATGTATTTATTTACTTTGTATGCAAAAATAATTCAGTCAGAGACATATTTCACATTCAATTAAATTGAATCTTTTTTTTCTACAAATCACAAGCATACTCTTTAATGAGAAGAACTGATGGGCTTTCTGAATGAGCTGAGTTCATGACAGTCCTGACAGGGGACCTCTGTGGACTTTGTGCAGAAAATGGAGTCACTGTTTATTTCTTTGTTTAAAGACTGAACATGACTGGTGATTAAAAGATAGAAGGCATCTGTCCTCTCACTGTCTTATACCTGGTCATGCTATTTCAATCAAAGAGAGAGTTGGAAAATTACTTGAGTGGGATTCATTATAACCCTGTTTTCAAAGGTCCCTGCAGCAAGTGAGGAAGTGAGGTGGTGCTCATGACCCCAGGCCTTTACCATAGCATTACCTCTGGGGCAGGGTGTCCTTATGTCCTGTCAGAAGCACGTGGGGGTCACAGCCTGAGGATCCCTTTGTTGTGTTTACTCACTCTTTATCTGAGATAAAGAGAAACTATTGGACTCCAGGTATCCCCATCTAGCACATTTCATGAACAGTGAATTTATCTTATAAACAAAACCAAACAAATAAAAAACCCCTAAATTGTGCATGACCCAGAGGTCTGGTGAATAGGTCAGAGATTTTTTAAAAATTCCTTTTGTTATCTCAGATTTCTGTCTGTACAGCAGTGGCTGCTACAAACTGCTTTGTTATTGGGCAGTCTGTTGTGCTCACCTGCACTTCTGTCTTTCTTCCCAGCTCATCTCAGCCTAAGACAACTGAAACAGTAGTTCCCACCTGATTCAGCATAATTGCACAGTTAATTTTGACAGTGAAGCTTGTGGAGAGGTTCTGCCATTAATATCCCAATAGCCTTTAGTTATTGGTAGCCCCAAAGCTGACAGCAAAAGGCATGTCATGAAACTAAATGATGCAGTGTAGCTGAAGGCTGGCCATGGGGCACCAAGAAGACACCAGTGAAGAAAAACATAAAGGTTTGCCTGTTAGTGAGATTTAGAGGACACTCCAAAAATCCTCAGGCAGTTCTTGGGAGAGTGGCCTGAGTCCTGCTCCTCTGTCCTTTCTCCTCTCCAGTCAGGTGGTTCTTTCATCATCCTCATGCCCTTTGTGTGTCCCACACAAAGTCCATGGTAGTGCCCACAGAGATTTCTGCTGCTCAGACCTGTGAGGAGCCTGGGACGTGTCAGTTTGGTGGCAGGATGAGCAGTGTCCCATGGGTGTCTGTCTCCACATGGCACAGTTGTTGCAGGTGACATGATGTACGTGAGAAGGATAATAGTGGATAAACCCAGTATTATTTAACAAGAACTTAGCTGTCAAATCTGTGGGTTTCTAGGCTGCTGAGTGGACAGAGCTGGGCTGTTTCATAGTAGTGTTGCCATGGTTCAAATCCTGAAGTGCTGTTTCCACTGACTTATGGGAGATGAGGAATCAACCAGCCAGCTCACAAAACAAATGGGATGCTTTTGTTTGCTTGTGGGGGAGCGTAAACATTTAAAGGAAATCAATAGATTTTTCTTTATTTTCTTAAAATCTTCATTATTTTGATGTCTTTACATGCATTTGCTTTAAAATAGTATAAGAATTTTGTGAGGTAATTGGTACAAGTGGGTATACAATACAGCATCTGCTTTTATGAACTACTGCTGCATGTCATAAAATATTACACTGCAGTAATTTTAAAATAGATATTGAGCTGAAAACTTAACTTGCAATAACTTCTAATTAAAATATCTTTTTTTCCTTTTCTTTGTTAGCTTTTCTTTTCTATATTAGCTTTTTATTTCTTCTTCATTGAAAATTGTCTTAGTTCCATGTTTTAAGTCAAGTTGGGAGCTATCTTTCACAGCCCACCAACTTTTTAGTCCCCCTAAAGGGAATTTTCGTGATCAGCTTTTACTGATGGGGTAATGAAGGCATGGGAAATGGGATTGAGTTGTCCAGTTTGGTTTGAGAGCTGCTGCCTGGCTGGGCCTGGTGCCAGGGAGTGCCCCCGAGCCAGCAGTTCAGAGGCAGCTCCTGCAAACCCAGCTCCCAGGTGAGCTGTGCCTTCCCAGGCAAGCCAAAGCCTGGAGATAAAGGGCAGATTAAGGAACACTTAAACACTGTTCTTTTGGGAAGCTACTTCAAACACCATTTTATAGTGCTCTAAGTCATCTAGATCTCTCTTAACTTGTTTCACTCTCTTTTAAAAATATTTATTTCTCTGGCACAAAGGACTCCCTCAGATAAGGCAAAATGTCCCGTTTTGCTGATGGTATTTTTACCTGTGTGGTGCTAATGATTGATGCAAAATTCACATGTGCAGCACAGCTCTGTGCTTTCTGCTGTGCTTTATCTTCTGCTGTGCTTCAGGCCTGCCAGTCTCTGCGGGTCTGTTGCACACTGGATTTATTGTCACACCAGCATCACTTTATATAACCCCCAGATCACTTGGGAACACGTTCCTGAATGTTGCTGAATGTTCAGAATGTTTGCTCTTAAACAAGGTCTGCAGTAAACACGTGGCATTACTCCAGATGCTTTGCTCAATGTTGGTCATGGGTTTTGCATTGGCAAGGCTGGAGAAGCTCCCAAAGACTTGGGAGAGGCTGAGGTTTGGGAGGGAGCATCACTTGCCTGTAGAAGCATCTGCCTTCACTCACAGGCCTCAGAAATGCCTTGTCTGGGACCTGTAAGCAGGGATTTTTTTGCTGAAGCAGTTTTGATTCAGAAAATGAATTTTCATTGTGGCTTGAACTTATTTTACAATAATGTTTTTTAGAAAATTAGTGGAAGAATTTGTTTGGCCAGGATAGGTCTTCTGCTCAAAGTCTGGGAACAAAACCCAACCCACTAACAACCACATGTGACTCACTGAAGGTTGGGGAGCTCACTGTTACAGAATCCCCTGGCCAGCCAGATCTTTTAGAAGAGGTTTAATGTTTCTCTGTTCTGAAAATATTGAATACTGTGACATAACAAGTACCAGTCCATAGCTGAGTGTAGTTTCGTCCTAGAGACTTCAGGCAAAGCAAGGGAAAGTGGCAGTGGCACAGCCACTCCCACAGCCATCACAGGCTTAGGGCATGTCCTGGACAGATCCATATGTGCTCTGCTCCAGGCCAGGTGTGGAAATGCTTCTTGGTACCTGCAGAAATACTTAGGCCAGAAATCTTGAAAATTACTTCTTTCTCTTTATTGAAAGATTTCTAGGCTTTGTGCAAGCATTTCCTCACCGCTTTTGAAATTAAATGGTTTACTTGCTTTTGTATTCTCATTTCTTTGAATCCTCTTAAATAGTTCAATAAACTGCCTTTTGCCTCTAAGAATTTGAAGAAACCTCAATATTTTAGACAACAAGCATTGTACATTTGCCCATCAGAGAAGGTATGAGCAAAGCCAGGGGAAGGCATCAGGAACAGCAAGGCTGCGTCTGCTTCTCAGCTCTCTTTTTCTTTCTCTTGCTTAGTATTAAAGTCTAAATCCTGGCAAATTTCTGACTTTTCCTGCACATTTTTCATGGCTGTTCACTGTAGGCTGTTTTGCAAACCACAGCTCTGCCAGGGAAGGACAGCCTTGCCTTTCAGCTGGGAGTTGTCTAGATGGGTGTTACTGCTGGAGCCGGCGCTGCTGATGCCTGTTGTTTTCTGTTGCTAACTGCAATGCGTGACCGTTGTGGATCACTCAGTGATGCCTAATTTAGAAGATCAGTGATTATTAATTCTTCCATTGCTTTTCTTCTTCTATCTCTCTCTTACTGCAGGATGTTTTCACACCAGAGTGCAAATTTAAAGAATCTGTCTTTGAAAACTACTACGTTATTTATTCTTCCACGCTGTACCGGCAGCAGGAATCGGGACGAGCGTGGTTCCTGGGACTCAATAAAGAAGGTCAAATTATGAAGGGAAACCGAGTGAAAAAAACCAAACCCTCATCACATTTTGTACCCAAACCCATTGAAGGTATGGAATCTGCCCACTTTCTCCCTCAGTGGGGTTTGGGTAGGGGGAGGTAACAACTTCACAGTTGGGGTTTCCTGGGTGGGGGTGTTGGGCTTTGAGACCAGAAAGCAAGAAGAAGTGTTTGTAGCACTTCAGGTAAGTGCTGGGCTGCCCTGTTAGCTCTGTTTTCCTTCTAGCCTCAAAGGGGTTTCTGCTTTGGGGTGCTGCTAAAGGATGAATTTAAAAGCCCACAACACAAGAAATTACTGGTAAAGAAAAGCAGCAGCAGTTCCAAAGGAATGTGATGCTGCAGTGGTCATAATGTTGTCTTCTCAGAGGATTTTGCCAGTGTATTTCAGTAGATTTCCAGTCCCATATAGAGTCAGTAGAGACGGAATTAATCTCACCTGATTTTAGACTTTGGCACTCCATTCATAGTAAGAGAAGAAAAATGGGTCCTACCAGCACAGCTGTGGATGTTCTTTTTATGTCTACCCTGAGATTAAATCTGTTTTTCCTCATCTGTAAAGACATCCTAGTTAGTCACTGGGGGGTAGAGTTGTTGTCCAAAGTTAGATGGGATGCTGTCATGCCATCTGTCTTCATCACAGGGTGAGGCTTCAGTGAAAGTCACGGAGCTGAAGTTCTGCCCTCCTGCAGATGCCTGTACACTCTCTGAAGTGTGCCTCAGGCTCCTGCCAGGACATTTTGCTTTTTGTGGGATGGCCCCTAATAAATGGAGAGGTAGTGTGGTAAGCCTAGTACTTAACAGGTACTAACTTGATTCTGGAAACAGCACTTTTATCTCTTGCTTGGGAAAAGCACTACTTTTTGATCCCCAAACTAGGTATGCTTTTCTGACCCCATCTTTGTCCTGCCATTTGTCTCCTTCAGGGACACAGTAGCCTGGAGCTGGCCTTGGCTGCACAGCTCTGTGCTCCCTCTGTGCTCCTCATGTTGGTTGAGGGAGAAGGCTTGAACTGATGCTCCCCTAACAGGTACCACTCACAAGTGGTGGGGGCCACAGCTCACTCCACACAGCAGTGGCCTTTTTAAAAGCTTCCCAGCTCAGGGGTGGGAAGTTGTGAGTGTAAGGAAAAGGCCATCTGAAGGAAAGCATTAGAGAAATTCAGTGCAGCATTCCCAGAGTATCTGTGGGCTTTGCACAGGAAATGGAAATCTTGAAAGAGCAGAGAATGGCCTGAGCTGCTTGTCCTGTGCTTGTTTTCAACAGCCTCTCTGCAGCCAGGAGCCCTTTGTTGTTTATCTGAGGCATTAGTGGGATTGGTACCCTAAGCCCTGGTGTGTTGCTAAGGAACAGGGCCTGCTTCAGGCATGGGGTTGGTCACCAGCTTCCCTCTTGCCTTGACCACGAGGACAGTCTTTTACAAGCACCAGCTTTTGCAGCTGGGTTTCCACCTCCTTCTGGTATTTCTTCCCTGCCTGGCTGGGCGTTGGCACTGATCAGTGGGATCCTTTGAATCCAGGCTTCTTTTTTTAATCTAGCATGCATGGTGTCTGCCGAACAGCTCAATAGTTTCCTTCTGCATTCATTAAACTAGGCCATTGCTGTGGCTCTCCTTGTGGAAAGCCTTGCCTTAACAAAGCTGCCTGACCCACAGCAGAGATCTCATTTCAGCAAAAGCCGCTCTGGCTTTCATTTTGAATAACCCAGCCCAGCCCGAGAGCTTCCCTTTCCCGCAGTTGCATCCTCCCACACTTGCCTCAATCACAGCTGTCACATAACCTCCCGAGCAGCGAGCGCTTTGGAACTTGGCAGCCAAATTAAGGGCTCCTCCACTCCTTCCCTCCTCCACATGCTTTGCAGTCAGGCTTTGTGAGCGCTGCTGCATCAAAGAGCTGGCAGTCTCCCAAGCCAAGGCACGTGTCAGCTTCCCAAAGCATTCAGCTGTCTGGGACTGGGACTCCAGACGGAGGACTCTGTTCCCAAGCCTGAGATTCATTGTAGGTAGCAGAGGCTTGTGGGGAGGGTTGGAGTAAAACCTGCTCATCTCCACGTGACTTCTCTGCACCGCATCCATCAAAGTCCCCAGGAGCAGAGCTTGCAAGCAGAGATGTTACAGAAAAGGGGCAATTTCTACCCTGCTTTAACAGCTTCTTTCTCTTTGTTATGACTCCAATGAAATACTCAAAGCACTCTCCTGCTGTATTTGTGTGTCAGTTCTGCAGAATGCTGTGGCTTGCCCCAGTGTGTGGGCTTTGCTGCTTATTCAGGACACAGCTTCCATCCACAGTCACACCCCCAGGTTTCCTGTTGCTGGATACCACCACTAACATTAGCCCTGTCCCGTGATGGCTGACACCGGAATGTGAGCAAGGAGGAATCTGCTCCTCCTGGGAAGAACTGCCACATCCATTGCTAGGAATCACTTCACCTACCACTCAATAGCAGTTATATCTGAGATGAAACTTCCCAGCTGTTTCTGATATACAGAAAAATTTTGCAGCAGTTGAGTAAAGAAAGGGTTCACAGGGAATGGAAACAGAAAAAAGCTCAGATTGCTCCCTAAGCTCATTTGATTTCCATTGCTTCATCCTGCTCTCTGAATTCAGAAGTCTCCTTGAAATTGCAAATGGACAGTAAACTTACACGTAAATAAGAAACATCCTCCCAGATAATTTCTAAATACTCATGGGAGCACATATGTATATATACACAGTGGCATCTATGTATGGATGTGTGTTATCTATGGCTTTTAGCAGCTACAGCTTTCTGCTGTGCTAAACACTCACAGTGTTTTGACTCATGTAGATTGGCAGGATGCTGGAGGTATTTTGTACAAAATTCAATAGATACCAACTGGAAAAGTTTTGGGTTTTGGTTGGTAGGACTTTTTTTTTAGTTTAGTGTAGGTAGGATTTGTTTGTTTTTGGAAATAAGATTAAGCTTAATCAATATGAAAGCACAAAAAACTTACTAAGTAATAACAGGGGAGACGTTAAGTTCTTCTCCCATCTGTGCACAGGCAAAGCCAAGGCAAACAGCCTGGTAGGCAGCAGTTGATGGACTGTGTGGTGCCAGCTTTGCTTCAAAACACACATACGCAACACATTTCTTTTGATATTTTTATTTCTGATCGCTGATTATTCGAGCTAAATGAACCCTAAAGGGAAGACATCAAGATTGAACTAGACTGCACAAGAAAGGAGCTTGAGTATAATTGTCATTTGGACAACAAGCAATCTTTTAGAGGAATTTCAGTCTCTTTAAGTGTCTGTAATGATTAGCGCTGGAACAATCCTACCATCCATAGTGCCTTTTGTTCTTCTAAATATCCAAGTCTATCTCAAGGTGAGAAGTTTCCAGTCATTTAAGTAGGAATATTATCAGATGCTTACAGTGGATGTGCTCTGTTATTCATATTTCCTTCTTCTCGAAGACATATTTTCCAAATTTAACTCTCCCAAAGAGTTACATTTCCTTTCTCTCCTGGCTCAAACTAGAAGACATTTAGGATGGCAGATCTGGCCACAGAAGCAGAAAACTTCCTCCAAGTCAGCAGAGCAGTCCCTAACTCTGAATTTATGGCACCTCAGCCCTCATGATGTGAGCATGTCTCAGATACAAAGGTGACCTCTTAATGACTATTCTGGATCCATTTATCACCACTGATGAGTATTCAAGCAGACAGATCCTTCCCAGTGTCATTCCTCAGGGAAATAACATCCAAGTTTTGTTAAGGCAGAGTCCTCAGATGTTGTAAAGTACAAGACTGTTGACCAGAAAAATGCAGTAGGCCTTGTGAAAATGCTTCAAAGGTTATCACCTTAATACATAAATCATAGGAAGTCTTGGGTTGGAAGGGACCTTAACATCTAGTCCCAACCCCCTGCTGTGGGGAGAGATGCCACCCTCCCCAGATCTGGCTGTTCAAGACCTCATCCAGGCTTGCCTTGGGCACTTCCAGGTATGGGGCATCAACAGCTTCTCTGGGCAACCTGTGGGAGTGCCTCACTGCCCTCATAGAGAAGAATTTCTCCCTAATGTCTAACCTAAATCTCTCATTTTTTAATTTAAAACCGTTCTCCCTTGTCCTGTTACTACCTGCCCATATAAAATGTTAGTTTCCCAACATCCTAAAAAGTATTCTTAAAAAATCAAACCTCAAAATCTCCACACTCTAAGTCTTTGCTAACACTGCTCCTCTCTTGGGTCTGTCTTCCAGGTGGGAAGGCTTTGGTATTTTTTCTATGCCACAGTAACTCATTTGTTCATCTATCAGACTCTTGATTATCTTATTAGATGGCAAATGTGATGTATTTTAACCATGATTTTGCTTGGCTTTTTGCCATCCTGTGCTGCCTTTCTTATCTGAACAAAGTATGATTCCACCTGGCAACATCCTTCACATTTCACATGTCTATCTTCACTCCAGATAGACATGAGCTCACATGCCTCTGAAATGCATCAGCTGGGATTTAGAACACAGTAATTAGAGGCAGAAAATGAGGGTGCCTAATCACTCACTCCCTGGTGCCCCTGAGTGCTGCTGCTCAGGCAGTTAATTCCCTGCACCAAAGCATTGGCAAATACAGCCACTCGGGCAGATACCAAGACCCAGAGCTGTGGTATCTGTGCAGGTAAGGAGCCTGCAGGGCTGCTACCAGAGGATGTGCTTCAGCCCTGCCCAGATCCAGCCCAGCACACCATTGGGCACATGGTGATCCTGCAGGGCTGCCCACCTGCTGAACAGCAGCTTAAAAAAGTTTTGGTTCCTCCTTACTCGCAAGGGTCTGAGACAAGGAAAGACACAGAGTGAAGATGGATAGATGGGAAATATCTAATGTGCTTAATAAGCTTTTTGCCATATTCTAGAGAAAGGAAAGGGAGTTTGTTGCATCCCCTGAACCTCCTCAACTTGCAGTGATGCCAAGTGAGAAATGCTGGGGTCAGGACACAAAACGATGCTTCCCAAACTCAGGCAGTCCCTGATGCCCGGGGTGATTTCAGTGTCATCGTGTGGGTGATGTGCCAGTGCCGTGTCTGGGAAGCAGAAATGAGAGTGTGATCCTGTGCCAGCATGTAGGCAAGAGTTTGAGCTGTTCTGGGTGACAGGCAGGCCCTTCCACGCCTTTGCCTTCAGGAAGTATGGTCCCTGCCACCCCCGTCCTCCTCACTTGTACCCTCAGTCTCCTTCCTAATTTTGATTTGATCTTAGTGCAAATTTTTCCCTTGTGCCTGTGAGTGGCAGGCACTGCTGCTTCACAGGGGAGCAGGGAATCAAAGCCCCAAGAACCAGACATGGGCACAGCTCCACTGCGTTCACCCCCTTCCGTTAATGCTTGCAGCTCTTCAGCAGATCAAGCTAACAGCACTTTCCAATTAAAGCATGAATATGGATGTGTTGATTGGAATCTGGGGCATAGGAGCTGATTATCTGATTGAAACTCCAAAGCATTAGCTTGGTTTCTAGACATTAAGGGCTGTATTTGGCTAGGTGTGTGGGTGTGAGTGGGTGGGAGAAGCAAGGCAAAGCAGGGAGGGAACTCTTGTGCTAGCTGAATTGCTCATCCTTCCAAAGCTCCTTGTGCTGTGTGCTCCAGCAGACCTCCCAGCTGTCCGGGCATGACTGTCACACTGCTGCTGCTTTACCTCAGTGCAGGTGACAGGGAAGTGTGTCTACACACACATACACACAGAGGGATCCCAAAGAGACCTCCAGTGAGTGCTGCAGGTCCTGGAGCCCAGTGATGTACTTTCAAAGCTGTGAAGATCTGGGCACTCACACGGGTCCATTTGCAAACACCCCCTCCCGGTCCGTGACTAACATCTCCCTGCGTGAGTCACGCTCAGAATTCCTCAGTGCAAAGAGGAACAAGCTGCAGTCCAGGAGCCTGTGGTGCACAATATGTTGGGCTGTCCTTGAAGCCCTGTGCAGGTGCAGGTGTGCACACCTGTGTGCCACAGTGCAGGGGGTTTACAGCCCCTGTTGAGCCATGGCCACAGCTCAGCACATGTGCAAAGCCTCTTGAGTAGGAGAATGTCCAGGCATCTCCTGTGCATGATGCCATGAAAGTACTGCATGCACTGATTCTACAGGTGTATCTAAATACTGAAATATGCTTGTCCTATACTGCTAAAGATTTTCTGGCATGGGCTGTTGGCGCAGCCTGTCTGGTACAGAGGCTTTGACAGCTCTGTCTGAAAAGCTCAGTGTGAGCAGCCTTCACATGATGCCCCACATCAGTATTGGTATCCTGCACTAGACTGGAAGATAAAACTTATAATTCCTGCCCTATTTGCTTGCCAGGTACAGAGTTTCCTTCATTTGTAGCTGCAAATGTTGTTTACTTCAGTTGCCTGGTTTATATTCATTACTCTGTGGGCCTTGTTGGCAGCTCAAGGTTTTTGCCAAAGGCTGTGGTGAGAGGCAGGGAGTTGAGGAAAGGCAGCATGCCATGGTGCTGTTGCAGCATTCACCTGGGCTCAGTCCTTGTGGTTCAGCATCTGACCCAGCCTGATGGCTTATTGGGGATGGGTGTGAGTGAGATGAGCTTGGTTCTGGGGGAAGAACTCATGAGGTCCCTTCAGCTCCAGCTTGGGACCAGAGAGGTCAGGATGAAGGCAACAGTGCACTTGAGACAAAACTTTGTGTATGGAATGTCAGGGGCACTGGGACAGCACTGGCACAAATACATAATTCTGCTGGGCAAACATCACATCTGAGAATAAGGTGAGTCACAGCAGTGAAGCACACCCTCAGTGCTATCCAAAGACTCTGCAGCTCAGGCTAAGAAATCACAAGGGCATGGGTTTTCCTCTGTTGTTAACCATTCCATACTTTGAGATTTTATTGGGTACTTTGCCACAACAGGCAAATTCACCATCACCATGTTGTTGAGTGATCCTCCCCAAGGTGTGAGGGGCAGCTCAGGACTAAAAGGGGATGTGAGAGCCCTATTTCCATCTGTTGCTGCTGTGTTACACATTGTCCTTGCAGCATGCAGACAGCAGCCATTGTCTGGACCTGATGGGCAGTCCTGACACAGCTCACCCTGGCCCAGACCCATGGGACAACTCCTTCATTTTCTCTTTTTTATTTTTTCTCTAATTTTCATGAAGAAAAATGGCTCCAGTAGCAGTAACAGTTTGCAGAGCAATACCTCCTTTCAGCCTTGCTGGGAGGACCATTTTGTGTGTGTGTGTGTGTGTGTGTGTGTGTGTGTGTGTGTGTGTGTGTGTGTGTGTTTCAACTGCTTTGAAAGCCTTGCATGAAAAATATGCTATGGGAAAAGTAATATTTTTTCACTGCTCATATATTCAATTCAATATCTCTCCTATTAATACACAGTTGACTGCACTTTATCTTTGTCCTGTATTGTTGCACAGTGCTGTAACTGTTTATCTAGTCAGGAGTAAAAGCACAGAGCAATAATGTCATTTTCAGCCTGCCTCTAATTGCTGGGATTTATTTGCAAATCAAGGGAGATGATAGATACAAACACTTACATTGCCTTTTTGTACATGGGGTGGTTTTTTTCATTTCTTCAGATAATTTTTAAAGTTTTATTCTTGTTGATTACCCAGAACCAAACCCTGATAGGCTCTATCCTGTGTTGGAGCTCTGTGCCATTGTTTGTGATGTGATGACTTCACAAAATGAAGCAGTACATAATAATTTCTTCATTTCCTAATTTTTGCAAAGATCTGGACATGACATTTGCAGTCTGGACCTGCCTTATGTTCTCAACTCCACTGTGCCTGCCCTTGAGATGCCTCACTCTTTCAATCTCATTTGCACCCTGCCACATTTGCAGTGAGCTCATCAGTGATGCTCTCCTTGGTGTGAACAGCTCGTGCCCCTGCTCTGGCACACCTCACATGGCACGAGGACAGCCGTGAGGACTTAGTCCACATGGTGAGCTGGATAAATGATTGTCCTGCCCAGGACGTGGGGATGAGCCATGCCTTGGGCAAACGTTGCCTCCTCCGGCTGTCTGGGCTCCAGCAAGTGCATTTTTATAGGACACAAACTGCATAGCCAGGGTCTGGAGAGAAGGTGCCCTCCAGCCACCCTCTTCTCAGGTGCTGCCAGGCGACAACAGAAAGCTGGGACAGCTCCTGACTTGCTGTCACTGAACTCATCCCATGTGTCTGCTCACAGCCCTGACCTTGGCTGGCTGGCTTGATTTACTGAGGAATAAATAGGAAGTGCCGAGAGCAGATCTTGGCTCTTGCTGATGGAGGCAAATAGGCTTCAGTCACCACTTCAGATCCACAGCTCAACACCCAGAAAGCCTTCATGGCTCAGCTGCAGGTGTAGTTTTGATTCAGGTCTCTCAAGGGCTTTGGTTGCAGGTCAAGGGCTGGGAACCAGGTCATTCTTGAACCTGTTGTTAGATGGTAATCAGCATCTCAAGGTAGTACATGGCTCTGTGAGCTAAAATGTTTATTTTATATACATGAATATAACATGAAAAAGCTATAAAGCACATAAAACCTAGAAAGATTTATCTGTGAGCAGTCAATCTGCTGTTTCTGCCTTTGAAAGAATACAGAGACAGAAGCAAATGGCAGCAAGGGCAAGTAAACAGTTCCTGCTTGGTAACACGATCTGCTGCTGGGTCAGTTGGGGTTTTGTAAGAGTGTGTGTTTGTGTGTGTGTTTGCAATGGGGCTGGAATCCAGCATCATGTACAAAGAAATAATTTGTTATGGTCATGACTGTGACTTCAGGGCTGTTAACGGGAGTCTCTTGTGTTTGCAGTGTGCATGTACAGAGAGCCATCGCTGCATGAAATTGGAGAAAAACAAGGACGCTCAAGGAAAAGTTCAGGGACACCAACCATGAATGGAGGCAAAGTTGTTAACCAAGACTCGACATAGCTGACAAATACCCTCCCTTCTTCCAACTCCTCCCCTCCCACCCACCTACCCACCCCACCTGGCGAAACCACACTGAGATGATGACAACTGGGCAAGGCAGGACCTACCGGTAGTGGCTTGGAGTGTGAACTCCAGAATCTTTCTTTGTGTAGGACGAGAAAATCGAAACCCAGATCCTGCCTGTTGCAACGTTTTAAAAAACAACAACAACAACAAAAAAGTGAAGAAAAAATGTTTTAAATCAGGACTCCATTAACATTTTCAAAAGCAAACTGTTTGCTCTGTGATCAAAGGGGGAAAAATCTCATCTCTGCATAATAATAATAATAATAACTAATAAATATAATAATAATAATAATAATAATAAAGATGTTACCTTTAAAAATAAAACAAAGCTTTTGGAAAATTGAACTTAGCATATGATGTGCAACAAACACATGGGAATTACATCCTGTGACTGTGCTTTCTGTCTTATCCTTTCACCTCACGTTCACACTGCTATTTTTTACATCCTTGCTTCCCTGGGGATGGATGGGATTTTTCACAAAGCAGGAAAGGTAGGGGTACATTATGACTGTGTTTGCTCTGCTATCAGTAAAATATGGCCTGCCCAAATTAGGAGCCTGGCAGTTATGGGCGATGAAGTAGCTACTCTTTATTCAGCCTTTTCCATCTACATTCAAACCCTGCGTAGTTATTTGTTGCTAATGTCACTCCCTGAGTATATTTGACCCAAGTCTGGCATTTTATGCCTTTTTATCATAATTATTTATATGCTTGTTTTACTGTATTAGTTGCCAGGGGAATTTCAGAAATGGGTTTTCAGGTCTCACAGGATGAAGCAATCATATTTATTAGGGTAGAGTTAGGAGATAAAGGGCAGGAGGGATAGCTGCTTGCTTTAAAATATGAAACAGATCAAGAAATGCTGCTGAAATCCTTGCTGTCAGATGGAAATAGTAAGGCATGTGCTGTATGAGAGGGTAACAGGACTTGAGCAATGGAAAGAGGGATGTGGGGATGGGGTGTGCCTAGGAGGGAGCAGGTGTAGAGGAGCAGGGGTGGTGGTGCCTGTCCAGTTGTGCCAAGGTGAGGACATTTCCTTCTAGCAGCTGGGGTCTCCCTAAATGTTCTGGCTCCACACATACCACAGATGTTCAAAGCAGAGGCTTCAAACCCCCTCCAGTCCCCAGCCTTACCACTCTGATGCTCTGAGGCCCTGAGATGCTGCAGCAGCCTGGATTTGGGTGTGGGAATGAGTCCTGCCAGTGCCAGGGCTACAGATGCTGGAGCAGCACTTCAGAGGTAATGAGTTCCCAAATGGGAAAAGGCCAGCAGGAGGGCAGTGGGGTGAAGGATGCCCAGTGCTGAGCCCAGGCAGCAACCAGGGCTTTAGTGGGGACTGGCAAGGCTCTCCCTGTCTGGTGCTTTCCGTGTGGGTGGGGGTCAGCAGTGAACCCTCGCTGCTGGGTGGGACTGGAGCAGGGCAGGCTGGGCTGGTGCCCTGTTACAGATCACACACACTGACTCATCTCTGGCACTTTGGGCACCAGCAGCAGCAGCAGTGCTGGAGCTGCTGTGACAAAAAAGAGGCACTGCCCTGGATGAGGGGCCTGGGAAGCCTTTGCTGCTCAGCCATGGGCACAGGTCCTGCAAGGGGTGAAAACAAGAGGAAAAAGCCATCACCCAAGGGCCTGGAGAGGGAACAGAACAGTTCTTTATACACAAGGAAAGCCTTGCAGGTACAGGCTGGGTGGGCGTTTGCATCGCTCATAACGGGCACCTGTGAAATTCCAAATACCACCTCAGTTGTGGAGGCACCTGTGCCATCCCAGCCAGTGCCTCAGCTGGCTGGCAGCCACACAGGCAGAGCTGCTGCTGGCAGTGCCAGGGCTGTGCCAGGGCTGGCCACGGTGCTCCTGCAAAGCCACATCTGCCCCAGAGCCTCCCCACACACGAGGCGATGTTGGGGCACGCCAGGGCTCGGTGAGCAAAGAGACAGCCAGAGCTCAAGGTTATGGAAGATTCCCAGGATCAGCATGAAGGAATGAATTTCCAGCATGTCCTTTTGTGTTTTGGAAAAGCTAAAACCTTGAAATAAAAGCCTCTTGCCACAGCTCTGCTGTCCAATGCTGCACCTGCAGCAGGCACCCCCCTGTGCTACACGTCATGTCAGAGCGAGTTCCTGCTGCCCTCCAGCCCCACAACACTGCAGCAAGGTCACTAACACATGTTCAGCTTGGGAGCACACACCCAGCTGCCCCATCTGATGTAATTCACTGCCTACATTTCATCTCCCTCACACACTAGAGAGCACCCCAAATGAAAGGATCACTGGAGACATGTACACTTGAAGAAATGAAGTCTCAAGGCCAATATGTTGAGCTAGCAGGATCCTGAACTGTGTGAGTCACCAAACACCAGACCATGGTTTGGGCACTAAGCACAGGTTTTCCAGCTGCTCTAGTGGAGGGAAAGCCCAGCACCAGCACAGAATAGAACACCCTCAACACACCTTGATACCACCAGCCTCTTCTGCACCCTGCCATGGCAGCTAGCCAAGGGCATTGATGTCATCTAGAGCAGCTCCAACATGAGACTAAAAATTACTGTGGCCTTATATGCAGAATACCCTTGGCC
Organism: Agelaius tricolor; assembly: GCF_023055355.1. NCBI lineage: Eukaryota > Metazoa > Chordata > Aves > Passeriformes > Icteridae > Agelaius > Agelaius tricolor. Next base: position 15,154,066 of record NW_027269272.1, read on the forward strand.
TAAGCCCCAAAAAGCTCTGGGCAACAGCAGACCCAGTCCTACCATGTGCTAATTTTTCCATTGTTGGACTCACTTGCTACTTCCCCCACTGGGCTTTTGCCTTGTTAATAGTCTTTGGCCAAATCATCCATCACAAGAATCCCTGGAAGTGCCATATTCAGGCCTGAATGTCAAAATAATCTGCTTCTTTGTTCCACGGTGTTTGAGCTAATCACTCTCATGTGACACTCACTGAGTTTGCCCACAGGGAGAGCCAACTGCTCCTGCCCTCACCCAGTGTCTGCACCACCTCGGAGCAGATCTTCTGCCATGTGCTGAAATTAAGCGCTGGCTCTCCTTGCTCCCTTCTTAACCATGAGCCACATACTATGGCATAAACCATGATAAAAACCCTGAGGAAATACTGGGCTTTTTACTGACCTCTGGGAAGCTGCAAAAGTCGGCTTGTGGTGTAATGCAAGGGACTCCTGACATCAGGATAGCCCAAACTCCAGTGAGGCTGCAGAGCCCAGCTGCACAGTGTCCACCTGCACCAGCTGCTGACTGGGAACTGCTTGGCTCCAGGTAACCCAACACCCTCCAGGTGCCTGGGAAAATCCAGGGGATCCACAGCTTGTAGATACCATGTAGAGCTTCATGCATTTTTGTTATTCAAGTGCCTTGCAAGCTCTGTCCCCAGGCCTTATCTCAAGGAGGTGATGTGGGTTTTGTTGATTTTCCATCTGCTGCTTCCCAATTTTCAGGGAAAAAGGGAATCCACAGAGAATTTTTTTGCTTACTTTGAAGTTCTTACAGTCTCTTCATAGCTTCTCACTCTTCTTGCTTGGTGTTAAAGTCTTGATGAGTGATGTTTCTTTTTTTTTCATTCTTTAGCCACACATACAGCAACCATTTAGGAGGTTTTGTGACTCAGTTTAACATTATAGTGACCACAACCCTTGTCTGGCTCTATGTGATGCTAGCAGGACAAATTTCCTTGCCATGATGGCATGGCTTTGGGCAAACACCTAGCACAGAGAAGTAAACGATAAAAAAGAAAGATGTTTTCTTCTAACCTGGCCCATAGCTACTGTTAACTCTGGTAAGGCTGCAGCAAACCTTTGCTCTCTGAGAAACAGATGCTCCTATAAAAGATTTTGAGCATTAGAAATCCAGCAGCAGAAAATATATCACAGAAATATGAGTACACTTAAAGCATTCATTTTGTTGCATCCCGTTTTTAATTGTGATGTTGGCATGGGTCTGGCTGTACACACTGTGCAAAACATCCCCTCTCACCCATGTATCAAGGACAAAACCTGATAAAATGGCTCCAGTTTGGATCATAAGGATTTTCCTAAGAAGAAAATGCAGAAAAAGCTACAGACAAGCATGCCATACTGCGCCAGCAAGTTCTGCCACAAGTGTCAGCACTGGCATGTGACAATGTGCTGTGAAGTGAAGCTGACACTCAACAAAGCAATTTATGAAAGTTGTCTGTCAACAACATTTCTGTGTTTGCGCTCAGAGAGGTTCTGGCTGATAAAGGCCCACGCAATCCCTCAAGCTGTCACGGGCTTCACTTTACACCTTTGTATCTTAAACTGCACTGGTTGTGCAGCAGGAGAGCTCCTGCCCCAGCAAGGTATCATTGCCACACCCTGAGCAACGCTGGGGAGGAGATGCTGTGAGCACCCAAGGCTGAGCAGGACTAGCAGGAACCAAAGAGCGCCATCCTGCCTGGTTCCTCGCCAGCCAGGCTCAGCCTGGGTGCGTGATAGGCATGAAAAAACATCTTGAGGATGACACTTCCTAAAACAAAGAAGGCATAGAATTCTCATTAGTTAAAGCACACAAACCCAACCTTTACTAATGGGCATGCAATAAAATACTTTTAACATGGGGGAGATGTTGGCCCCAAAACATGTCCAGCACTAAATCTCTATGAATTGGGGCATAGTGTATCCCTGGTCCTAGATGGCAAGGATCAGTTTGTATGTCACTGCATCAACAAAATAAAAACCAAGAAAAGACACAAGTGAGTGTCTTCAGGGAGAGATTTCTCTCCCAAAACTGAAACAAAATGTTTAGTTGCTGCTGTGGGATGACCCACTGCACACACCTAGGAGTAAAACCAAAAGAAACAGCACTGCACTTCCTTCATGAAGCAGAGATGTTTCCATGGCATTCCCGTTTCCCTCTCCCACCAGCAATGCTTCAGCCTTCAAGTGGATGGAAGGCTGTTTCCATGGAGCAGAAGGCATCAAGGCTCCCATCCTCCTCACCTGCATGGAGTTAAGCTTGACTGCTCTGCTTCAGCTGCTGAGCTACAGTCATGGGCACCCTTCAATTTCCCCATGTTCTTCATACACACCTTTATTAAGGGGGAAAAAAATCCCCCAAAAAATCCCATAGCCAGGCTGATACATTCTTAGCATCATGTTTAAGAGCATGAAGATCTCAAACCTGCTGATACATTTGTGACCACAAAGTTAAAGCTTAATAACTCCCATTCCAGGACAGAGGATTTCTATTCATGAGAGTTGCATAATGAAGTGCTGCATGCACAGAAAGTTGGACATCTTCCCAGCCTGCCTCCCTCTTGGAGTTCAGGCACCTTCTCAATGGTAGAGGAGGTGTAGGCCAGCATGGCTCCATCTCACCATAGCATTCACCATGAATTGTGGTGATGACACAGGGAGCTCACACAGACTCCAGAGCATTCCCAGCTGCCACAACTGCAGTTTCAGTGCAGAAAAATTTGACCTTCCATGGTCAAGTGTCCTTTCTGGAAAGGACAGGCTCTCTCATCAAACAATTGCATGAAAAGAAACAAGGGGGTTTGCTTTATTTAAAATACTCCTGGTGCAGACACAGGGATAATCCATCTGTGGAAAATGCCATTAATGTTTACTGAGCAATACAAATAATAAAAAAACAAGGCATTATCAATTATTAAAAAAAAATAAAAATTCTGGTTATGGGATCAGAGGAATAGCAGAGGATAACCCTCCCAAGAGTCTATTAAGAATAGGTTATATATTGTTCCATTTTCCATGCTCATTACAATCACTGCCCCAGTAATAGCTGCGTGCTGTGCTTTTCTCTATTCTAGCACAATTCTCCCGTGGGAACTAAATAACTCTGTTTAAATACTGAGCAGAGCTGGTAGAAGAAAGCAGGATGGTTCTGCTGTGGTACCCTTGTGTGCAATCTGCACCTTAGGGAGCTGGTTACAGCCCTTCTTTCTCATAGCTGGATACAAGGATAAAGGGGAATAAAGAACGTTCCTCCACTGGAGAGGAGGAACATGTTGGTCAGTCCAACTAAATGACATTGTGAAGGAAAAAAATATGTCAGACTTAATAATTTTCAGAAATTAGGGCTTTGATGAATTTTAATTCCTCGAGCTCTAAAAAAATTGCAGGGAGAAAAGCAACCAGTGGGTCCATGTTAGTGTCAGTGCCTCAGCAAGGACTTTGGTCCAGCTCCTGGCTTGTCTCCTACCCACAGTGATGCCTCCTTCTTTCCTTTCCCAGAGCTCTGAGTTTCCCTGGGGGATCCTCCTCACTGAGTCCCTGGCCCAAGGAGGGCAGAGCAGTGGGAACCCAAGCTGAGTGTCCTGCTCAGGCTTTCAGCCGGGGCCCCAAGGCAGAGGGGCTCCTCACAGAGGCCTCCCCAGGGCACCTCCTGCCTCCTCCAAACATGCCAGGAGAGACAGGAAAGCAGAGCTCATTGTCCTGAGCAATTCTGCTTCCCTGGACCCTGATTTGTGCAGAGCCCAAAGCAAGAGCCCCAAAATCTGAGAGGCACAGATGTCCCTCCCTGCTGTGCTGTGCCCAGCCTGGGCTGTGGTGCCAGGAGCAGCCCTGAGCAGGGGTTTTGGGGATCACAAAGCTTATGAAGTGATCTGATCACAGGGTAACAGGACACTGCAAAGGTGAGGAGCTTCTGATTCGACTGTGCCTCATGGGGGTCACTTACACGCTGTGACTCTGACACTGCCACTTATTAATTTTATTTTCCAACTTACTGCACAAGCTGGCAAATCAAATAGTTTCACTCAATTCACCATTAAACAAAGAAGCAAGACAGTGCATAGGGAACAAGCTTTACTTGACATCAACTCAATTTGAAGATCAAAAAGAGGTGTGTTTAACTTTGCATTATCTTCAATTTTTAATTTTCACTGGGTTTTGTTCTTCCTGCTATCAGACAGCACAGAAAGCAGAACTAATAGGAAAAACTGACTTCTGCTGTGGGAGCAGAAAATGTTATCTCACAAACAGATGGGATACTCTGGTGACTCCCAGCTCAGTTCCTTTGGGCTTCAGATGAGGAGTTTTCACATGAGAATGTAATGAATTTTCACAAGGTCCCAGTTAGGGCACTGTGAGACTTGTTCTTCACTGGCAAGTTCATATGATTCTCCCAGCAAGGTCAATGGGCTGCCAGGTAGGACCTAAATCTGAATTCAAACTGTGCATTCAGGGTGTGGAACCAGAACTTCTCAAGAAAAGCTCCCTATGGGTACAGAGAGACCTAAATTTGCCATGGAAAAGGGTCCAGTTCAAATTACCATCTCTGGATTCCACTTTCATATTTGTCCCTGTAAAACCAAACTCAAGTTCCAAATTCTATGCTCACCTCTGTGTTCTTGAATCTCTAAATTCAAACACTAGAATATTTCAGAATTTTATTTCATCTGTCAGATTGAATAGGCCTTGTATAAATTGGTAGAATTTAGAATAAGAAAAACACTCTGTATTGACAATATTTAATGGCCAAGGAATACAATAATCTAGCTGTAGACATACCCAAACTGTGGAGTCCACACCCATGTAGAAATTTAACTTGAACTGCTGCAGTTTGATCCCACTTTATATTAATTCAGTAAAACCAGTTTTCTGTTCAGAAATATGTTCTTCTGGACAAGCTACTGCAAACACATCAGCAGGTGGTGGCTGCAGAGAGACAGAATGGCTGCAGTCCTGAGAGTCAAAGCTGGGAGTACTTTAAACAGAAAGACATTTCCATCAATAAAAGGAAATCTTTCTGAAGTCAACATGAGCTGGTTCCTGGTGAAGGCTTTATCTTTTCTTTGTAAAATAGTTGCCTGCTCCTACAGATTTGCAGGAATAGTTGTACATCATGTGTAGCTCGTACTAAAACAACTGAACAAAAAAAACCCCAAAACCCAAACAAAAAAATCCCATCAGTTCCATACTGCTGCCCACCTGGATTCTGCTTTGTTTTGGAAGCTTCAAAGAGTTGAGAATCAAACTCACCCCCAGGGCAACTCCAATGAAATCAATGTGCAACCTTGGGAATTAAACTGGCCCAAGCCTCATTTTCTTTTTAACTGCAGGAATCAAGGTCATTTTCCCATCTGGATTTTGCAGAGGCTTCTGCACATACTGATGAGTTATACCTTTTATCAAACCTTGACCATCATTTTCAGGGCTAGAAAATGATGGCACAGTGTCAGAGGATCACAGAAATAAGATGAAGACTCTTGGTGTCAATGTCCAGACCTTATATTTGCTATGTGCCACCTCTCCTGTGTCCCCCAAAGTCATATCCAGTATCCTTCCAGAGTACACTGCAGGAATCTGTCCTCCTTTGTCTCCAGAATCTCACACTTCATGCCAGATGACACCACTCATCCTCTATCTTAACTTCAGGGAAGTTACTCTTTTCCACAGCTGGAGATTTTATGCAACAGTGTGACCAGCATTTTTCTGCTGGCTGAAGGACTGAAAAACCCAACTGTAAGTTTTTGGTTTTGGAGGGGAAGTGGCCTGTCTGTCTGTCTGTCTATGACTATAGGCCTGTAGCCCTCTTCCCTCCTCAGTAATCCCCTCTGTGCAGGCACCTGTGATGTCTGGGGGGTCTGGCCCTGCAGGAACCTCTGATGACAGCAGAACATCTTGTAGTCAGCCTGCCTTGGATCCTGGCTTGGTCAGCACCTCAAAAACTGCTTTTGAGGATTTGAGGGCAAAGACCTCATGGGAGCAAACAGTCAGAGCAGTTATTGCAAGTCCCAAAAATGGTAGGTGGGTCAATAAATGAGAAAAGGACTGGCTAAAGACACCCTCTCCCTCACAAGGTGGTCTGTGCCAGGCATGCTGGCCAAGGCTCCACCTGACACATCCAGCCCCATCATGGGAACAAAACAGGCCATTCAAACGTGGCAGTGACTGTAAGACAATGTATGGGAGATGAAGGCTCTGCAGAAGCAGTTCCTGACTAGAAGCAGACTGCACAAGGCTTTCTGGACATCCCCTTTTAATCCAAACTTGATATGAGCACATCACCTCCTTGCTCTATAGACTGGCGTGCCAGATGTCTGCTACAAAATAATAACACTGAGAAGTTTGTGGTTTGGGATATTTTAATAGCCTGAGCAGAGGATTATTCGCTGTTTAGTGTGCTTTAAAATGTTTTCCTTCTGTGCAATTGATAGCTTTGCTGCTCCTGGACAGAATAACAAACAGCTGTGCTGCTAAATAAAAGAGATCTTTTGGATCATCTCAGAGCACCATCTTGGCAGCCTTGGAGCCCCAATGACTTGCAGAAAGGGTGAGCAGTCGTGGGGCAGGTTTGCCAGCTGGTGCAGGCACTTGCAGCCACTTACAGTTCATGTATAAAAGATTTCATCACAGATTATTAAAGGCAGAAAGGACAGTTGTAAATCAGAGAGTCTGACCTCTTGTGTAACACAGACTGCTGATTTCAGAGCAGAAGTCAGACATCAGCCTGACCAGAGGTACTCAGCTGGGCAATGGAAATTCTGCTCTCAGTTCACTGGGATCTCACATGCCAGTGTTGTAATTCCATAATGCAGCAGAGAGTTCATTCAGAGGCTGCAGACCAGGTAATCAGATTCTATGCAGGTTTACTTCTTGATTATTTATTCAATAAGGATCACATTAAAAGCCCACTGGAGGCAGTGAGAGACTCCTGTTGACTTTGCAGCAGCCTAAATCAGACCTGAAGCGTTCAGAGTTTTAATATGCACGACTGGAATTTGGTAGCTTCCAGAGGTCTGTATCAAATTATGAGCTCCCTTTGGAGTAATGTGCTCATCACACATCTTTGCCTGCCCGAGGGTAACCTCTCATAACTTGTTCCAAACAGCTTTGCTGCCTGGATTGACACTTCCTTGGAAGACCTCTGAACTCGGATCACCCACTGACTTCCTTCCCTGCAGAAATGATTTCTTGGCCAAGATGAAGGAGAGTGTGGCTGGTGAGGGTGGCAGAGAGACAGAGCCAAAGCTCAGGAGTTAGGAGCAGTGTAGGCAGAGCTGTAGAAAGGACTCCAAACAGCTCTGTGTGAAGCCTCAGCTAATGTTGCCTGATCCCTCTATTTTATTTCCCCTTCGAAACAGGGCACCACAGGCACTCCTTCCTCCTTTTCTCCTGCATCACCATTCTTCTCCAGCAAAACCTGAATGATGTCTTTTGTCAGAGCTTCTGGGGTTCCTGCAGAGCACAACAGAACACAGAAACTGCCCATATTGGTAGATTCTGGGGTAAAATCTATCTGGGTGCAGGTTCACATAAGCCAAATAAAAATGTTGTCTTTGATAACCCTTGCTACGTGTAAAAACACCAAAAAGAATGATTTGTCAATATCTGGATATGTTAGATGTGGAGCCAGACGTGTTATATTGTCTCTTGACCACTTTATTATCTTCTATCCCATCTGTAGAAGATTAAAAACCTATGTAATATTTTTTTTGGTGGAACAGTATTTTTCCAATGAGAAAAAACACAGCCTCTGATTTGTATTCCTCTGACTTGAAATCATTCATTTTAAATGACTGTTTGTTCTGCTAATTTAGAATCCGGGCAGGCATGGAAACAATTTATTTTGGTTTGCAAAAGGAGCTGAGCTTGGGTTTGTTAAGTGCATATGTACTTTGTTGCTTTGGAATGCAGCACAGCTCCCTGCTGGAATTAGAGTTCTCCAGAGGCAGGAGCTCCATAGTGAGCTCCATGATGACACCCACGGAGAGGAACCTGTCCTTGACTGAGTGTCAGATCTGTTGCATTTCCCTTGTCTCCTGCACAAGCGTTTTTGCCAAGAGTCACTTAATGAACCAAACCCTCCATGGCCACCCCAATGTGATGCAGCCCAGACAAGGGATAAATGTTCACTCAGGAGCCCAGTCTGACACAGATCCTCTGGCCAAACTCAAATGGGGACTGCTCCACTCCAAAATCCAATGTGACTCCAGTTCCCTGCTCCCATGGAAAAGTCCTTGTACTTCGTACAGCCCCATTAGAAACTTGGAGCCTCCTCCTGCTGGAAGCATGGAAACCCGTTCAAAAAACCAACTTGTGCAGATAAAAAAGAAACAGATAAAAAAGGTTTTTGACATCTCTAACAATGGCATTATCTCAGTAAATAAATTATCAGCACTCACTTATAATTACTTTTGTTATACTTGTACCTGCTTTGCAGCAAATTTCCCAAGACAGAGTTCTGATGTCTGCTAATTTTATTTTCCGTAACATCTAAGCAAAACCAATTTTTTTGAAAAATGTTTCTTGGTATTTGAAGCAGAAAAGCAATTGGTATTGAACCAATTCAAAAGCTGGATAATATTGTCTTTCATGATATGTTGGGCAATGATGTGGACTACAGCAACATTACACGAAGCAAAGATTTTTTAAATACCTTTCATTCTGGTTTGCCACTAAACCTCAGTAACAGCACATTAAAGACATATATTTCAGTACCCCAGCACAGACATTTTGTTCTGTAATTCAAAATGTTTCATCTTATTGCTCTGAGGACTCCTGGCAGTTGGCATGTTTGCACATGTGCTAAGTTGCTGAATTTCTAATATTTCCCCACTTTGACACTGCATACCTACGTGAGGCAGAGGGAATCAGCCCTGGCAGTGTGGGCACTGCACTTTTGGGGTTGTCAGCCCTTACATGGGCACTCTGGAGTCAGACAGCACAGCAATGGGCTCCTTCCATAAACTGACAAACAACAAAATATGTTAGAAGCTGTATGAATTGAAACCATAACCCTCTAACAGCAAAGTAATTTGCCACAGAGGTGGCACCATCAGGAAGAGAAGAAGCCAACCCCAGGTGATTTCCTGCAGGCAGCTCAGCCCTTCATCTGTGGGAGCAGAGAGCCCTTCCACCACCTCAGCCACAGTACCAGGCCACGACCTCAGTGCCTGCTGCCCTCCCTGCAGACACAGCAGGAGCATCCCTCCTCACAGGACCCTGTGGGAGATTCCTTGCCACTGGCAGATTAATGAGAGTCCCACAGTCCTAGGGTGGCTTTTGCTCTGAGCCAGAGACATTCCTTTCTCCATTGAATGGTATGACATTAATGAAAATTAACAACAGCCCATGAACAGGAGCACGTTAAAGCCCTACAGCTGCTATAAACACACAGAGACAGGGTCATCTCTCCACAGATGGCTGCCCTGAGTATTTCTAGCACTGTTGCTAACTAATCCTATTAGAGAGAGCCAGGACTGCCTGAGATTTGCCAGCCATGTGTCCATAGGCAGTGTGCAGACAGAAATGCATGGCAGACCCCAAGATCCCTGGCCACGTGTCCACAGGGAGTGTGCAGACAGAACTGCATGGCAGCAGCTGCTGACAGCCTGCCTGGCCCTCAGCTGCCTGAATTTCATAGCAGTGTTGTGCTAAACTGCCAGCTGTGCCCAGCTCCCTTCTGGGTTCACCAGGGATCTTGTTCCAAACACATCTGTCCTGCCAGGTTGGTGCCAGAGCAGGGAGTGAATTCTGTCCAGAGGGTGGCCCTGAGTATCCCAGGCAGGCAGCACACACTCAGCTGTCTTCACAGAGAGGAAAACTGGCTTCTAGAGCCCCTTGCAAAAATAAATAAATAAATAAATAAATAAATAAATAAATAAATAGATAAATAAATAAATACAGCTCTTAATTCGGAAGTGAGAGAGGCTTGTGGCCAAAATTTCACATTTTGCAGTATTTCAGAGAGCTCTGGTCTTTGTTCCAGGCTGAAACTCCAGCCCAGTTGGCACAAGTCCCATGGGTTTCAGAGCAGCTCAGATTTCATTCTCTAACACACTGCTGAAAGAACTGGCTTACAAAAGGTGAACAGCTTCTAAGAAATGGGCTAGGGCCACACCTGGCCTTCCTTATCACTGTCTCCTGGTGTTTTAGTGTGAATAGCAGGCAGGCAGCTGGTGGTGAAAAGAATCCACAGTAACAGCAGAGTCCCCAGGACTGTTAGAGACAGAAGCTGCAGCCCATCTCCTGGCTGAGCTGCACAACAACACTGCAGTCAGGCTGCCCATAAGATGCTTTACAGGGAAGGAATGGAACTACACCTCTTCTGCTGAGCTCTTTACCTTTGTGATAATGCAGGAGAGTGAGTTTGAAAAGAGCTGGTAATCCTCCCTGTGTGCCAGCCACCATGGCTCTTTGTCCCTGTGGTGAACATCAGCCTGCTGAGGATGCCAAATGTCAATTCTGCTGCTGCCTCATGCACCTGAGGGGAAACAAACCATTGCTAACAAATGTGTTTTTCTGAATGTCCCCATCTACAGGTGTGAATGTTGGAATGAAAATGCCCCTGGCTCTGGGAGTGTGGTCCCCCCAGCAGCACCGGGTCAGCCTGCCCTGGCTCTCTGCTCCCACCCACCCTGGAGGGGGTGATCTGGGCTGGTCCTGGCTCCAGACCAGGGCCAGCTGGGCTCTATTCCCAGCCCTCCTCCCCTGCTGTGCAGCTCAGAGCCCTTCTGTGAGCCCCAGGCTCTCTCTCTGTAGCAAAAGAGTGAGCCATAGGTTTGTTTTTGGAAGCTCCAGACAGGCGGTACAACAGTAAGAAAAAGAGAAATATTGGGACTCTCCAAGCTGCTCCTGTCTGTGCAATGGCCTGAGCTCAAGAGTTGATGGAAACTGGGCTCCTCCAGCTCTGGGTTTGGAAGTGAATTTCCACATTGATGAAGAGGCACAAATCTAAATCTCATTCCTCCTGTACTCCTGCCCATTCTCTATGGTGCCTCTGAAAATTACAGTTTTGCCATTTGAGAACAAAAGTGCTTAGCTGGCAAGAAAGACTCCATAAAGAAAGCAATGGAAGCTGTCCCATCTGCACTGTCTGAACACCATCTGTCTCCCAAGTTTACTCTGAAGCAAAGAAAATCCCATCCAGTCCTCCTGCAATATATCAGTAAATTGCTTAGCAGTGGCACTTGGAGAAGGAATGAACACATTTCAGTTAGACAATGGCATCATTAAACACCAGCTCAGTAAATAAAAACCTGGAGGTTAACATTTGTAGAGATCAAGCAATCTGTTAAGTAAAGTTTACTATGGCATGTTAGGGTTTTTGTTATACAGTTATATACATGTAGCATCCAAAACAGCCTCCTGAGCTTACTTTTAAGATTGTTGTATTTCTTTAAGCACATGTGATTGCCTGAGAGTTACCTGAAGTCCCAAGACTGGTTTGGAACTGTAAATACCTGCAGAAATAGGTGTTTCACTTGTGGTAGATAAAAAAAGGACAACAGAGTGATGGAGAGGAAAAGTAAAATCACAATTTGGTTTGGAAGAGACCTATAAAGATCAAAAAGGCAAAACCAAAAAGATCAAAGCAAATCAAAAAGATTGCTTTAAGGGCTGATGACAAATGCTGAAAATGGGATGTAACTGCTGCAAACAGGCTAGTTACCTTCAGAAAATCCTAATTCCAGGTTAGGTACAATTGAAAGCTGGGATAAAACCTAGCTGGAAAATATGTATCACCTCTGATTTCCAACACTCTGCAACCATTATGGTTATGACATTTTAATTTACTGCTTTCTACCCTGTAAATCTCAAAATAGCCTCACACATGTCTGGTCCTGGAAGGTGTATGCACTGCAAGCTTAAGCTAAGAGGAGGATCCACTGTTTCTTAGCTGATTTTACAAACAGTCTTTGCATCCAAAGCAGAGTAAACCAGGGCAGGCTTCAAATTTTGCCAAACCAAGATAAATGTTTTTGATTAAGATAAAGCAGTGCAAATCCTTAGGAAGGCTGCTCCTGCAGGTCCCTGCATGCCCAGGAGATCTCACTGTGCTTTCCAGGAGTGGCTTCTCTGCCAGCTTCAAGGAGTGGCTGCTCACAGCTGCCAGCACTGTGACCCTCCATTAACTCTGTGAGCAGGACTTGGGGCAGAATTTGTTTTCAAAGGACTTTGTGAATATTCAGTGTAAAAAGTGACCAGCACATTTGCACTGCAGTGGGTTGTGCCTCACAAACAGCCAAAACCAGTGTTTATAACAACAGTGTTTATATTGTATATAACAGTCCCATGTTGGACAGGGATAAATGAGTCCCAGGCAAACCCAGCCTGTGATGCTGAACCTTCCCAAGTGCTGCCCCAGACCCACCAGGCACCGACACTCCAGAGAGCTGCTAAACCTGCTGCCTGCTGAAATGCCCCTGGACTGCAGCCCTGCTGCTCCTGTGCTGCCAGCTCTCCTTCACTGCCACTTCCCCCTCTCCTTCAACATCACTGCCCCCCACACGGGCCGGGAGATTATCCCAGTTATTCCAGATGTTGTGCTCCACCACACTGAGCATAATTAAAGCTAACAAAACATGCCTCAGTGGCTCTGCTGTCATCTGGCACTGAAGGCTGAGGATCCAAATGAGCAGGGCTGAGGCTGATGTCATACTTGAGAGGGTTTGGCAGGGGAGAGGGGCGAAGAAAACAAAAAGAGGTGTGGATTTTGCACAGCTGTTTTTATCATTACAAAACTTCAGTGAAGCATTGATACAGTGGGATGATACTGTGATTGTTGGGGTCTATTGGTTTTGATATCTTTCTGAAATGCAGACTTCTTAGACAAATATTTCTAGGTATACCTTGTATTACCAATGCAGATTTACTTGAAGCTGTGCTCATACAAGGTCCTGGATAGTCTTCCAAAGCCACTCACTTGTGCTGATACAGGCAAGATGCAGCCTTCTGCTTTAAGACCATGATTAATCATCAATGCATTCACCTGAAACAAAATGGAAAGAATAAGAAAGAAAAGACTGCAGTAGAGCTCACATTACACACGCTTCCAGCTCATTTCCCTAAGCAGAGAACTCCAGGCTCACCAGCACCAGGGTGGATGACAAACAAGGGCCATGGCCTTTGGCAAAAAGAAATGCATTTGCTCACCCAGCTCCATCCAAATCTGCAGCAATCAGTGAACAAAGGGGCTCAAGTAGGAAAGAGGAATGGAAATAATTTGCCAATAACAGTTTGGACTGACACTGGATCTTAACCCAGTGCCCAAAGGGTGAGAACAAGCAGAGGTTAGGCAGGACAAGCAGCTGGAGATGATTTCTTCCCCAGGTCTTGCTTATCTAACCAGGCAGAGCTCTGGGAGCCCCTTCCAGTGGTTTACAGGGTATGGTCCCAGTCCATTCTACCTTTTTGGCTGCTAAGTTTTGCTGCAAGCAACTGAGAATACCCAGATGCCCATAAAATGGCCCTTCCCTCCCATGGCTGGTTTTTCAGGTGCTGCTGGGCTCCACATCCCAGCAGCTGAGAGGAGCTCTTGAGTGGGGAATGCTAAAAGGGGATCCTGAGGTCATCTCCAAGGACCTAGCAACAATTTCCAAACCACAAAGGATTGAAACTCTTCACTCATGGCCCCACTCCTACAGACTTCTGAGCCGCTTAGTTGTTTTTAAAAATGAATGATGACGCTCACATATCCTCTCCCAATGCCAGAAAGGCCAGAAACTTTGCAAGTTTTCATGTGATGGCACTTCAGCAGGCTGAGAAGTATTCCTGGGCTTCTCAGCGTGTGAACTGCAGCAAACTTCTCTTTGTTTTCATCTTTAATATTATACCAGGGATGTGCATTCCAGAGGCATTCAGAGCTGCATGAAAAGCACAGAATAATTTCCAAAATCTAGGTTTTTGCTGAATGAAAGAAGGGACTCCCTGTCCCTCTGGTACACAATCAAAGAGGCCAGCTCCACCTCATACAGAGCAACACTGAACATCCACAGAGCAAGCTTTGTGCAAGATTCATATCCTGAACATACAAACTTCTCTAAGATACCATCCAAAAGTGATAACCACACGCAGAGCTCACTTAACACCCAGCACCTAAAGCGTTAACACAGCACAGAGGAAACCATGTAATCCCTGGAATGAGGACGGTGCTCCAAGAATGGATCGATCCAGGGTTGCCCTTCAGTGCCCAGCTGCTGACAGACAGCAAATTGATCCGTGTGGTTTGAATTCCTGTGCTGACAATCCAGGCAGGAGAGGGCCAGGAGCTCTGAAATGCATAATCTGTGCCTGGCACTCGCTCGCTGTGTACTGAACAGCCATAAAACCTTCTGAGCAAGCTGTTTCCCCTCTAGTTGGTTAACATTTGTATCCAGCTGAACTCCTGGGGTGATAACTACAGCAAACCTCCTCCTCTGAGGCAGATAAATAAAACATACTGTAGAGAAAAGTGCAGGGTATTGGCACGTCTCTCCCACAGGCTGTAAGCAGCCGAATGCCGCGTCCCAGCGAAGGCGAGGAACGAGAGGGGTTATTCCCCAGAGAGGCTCTGCTCCCTCTCTGCCTTTCTCCCTAGAAACTGATCCATTTTTCTGCTCCTGGCTGGTGCACAGAGCCATACCCCGGCACAGGACACAGCAGCATCTTTGCTAATTCTCCAAGTGCCACCTACAGTTTGTGCGAGTGCATGTGTGTGAGCAAACACAGTCCCAGGCAGAGAGGGAGACATCCTACAAACGATATTTATATCTCTGAGTGCTGAGACATGATCAAACCAGCCCCTAGCTCTCACATGAGAGGACAGAAATAAGTCTGGAAATGCTTCTGTTCTGGGAGCAGGTCCTCTGCCTGCGGGGGAAGCCAGGCACTGAGCACACAAACTCTGCAGGGGCACAAACAAGCAGGGTCTGGCTGCACCTGGCATGATCTGTGAGTGCTCCTCCATTCCTCACTCAGAAAAATTGCCACAACACCAGGGATGCAGGACCTGTTTTCCCCCTGATGAAATACACCAGTGGATGTGGCAGCTCCCCAGAGGTGCCACAAAAATGATGGTAAGTGGGGCAAGCACTGGAGTGGAGCAGGGCAGTGGCTTCCACCACAGTCCCAGTGCTTCAGCAATCCTCAGCACCACTGCCAGCTTCTCCCCAGCCCTGGAAAAAGGGCCTGCACAGGGCAGAAGCTTTTTTTAGACTGTAAAGAAGGCAAACAGGGCAAAAGAAACGAATGCAACAAGCTGAGAGGCTTAGGGTTTCATCAGAGCTGGCTTTCACTGCTTGCTTGCTTTCTTCACTTATTTTCAAAGAAAAATGTCAATGTCTATAGAAAATACAGAAAACCCCCAAACCCAAACAACTATCCCCCGTTCCCACTGTGCCACTGAAATGGCAGGGGGAAAGGAGGAGGTTTATTTATTTTTATTAATTTTCTTGCAGAGGTAATTTAAAAGAAATAAGAGAGGCCTTCACTGGTTCACTGGTCCTGTGTTGTCACACAGCAGTCAGGCTGGCTGGGGAGCTCACAAAATCCATGCCTAGATGCACAAGAAAAACAATGGCCAAACACACTCCCAGTTGGAGGCTTTCCTTGGAGTTTTGCCTCCCTCACCTGTTTTCTTTGGGGGGGTTTTGACAGTTCTGTGCAATAGCTTTGTCTTTTCCTTGGGGTTTCATCCAGCCCATAGCAGGCTGTGATGGACTGCCACCATCAGGGGAATCCACTGACAGATTTCCACTGGTGTTACGTGCAGAGCTCAAACCAACTCCCGTGGTTTGTTGAAGAGCCTGATCCTGGCTGGAAAAACCCCTTCTCAGGCTTGAGCAGATGTTTGCAGGAGAAGGAGAGGATGGAGTGCTCTGCTCTGGAGCTCCTCATCCCTTCTGCCCACTGCCCCAACCAATCCCACAGAACCCAGCAACAGCCTCTGTTCGGACATGGACACACTTGAAAATGGTTGTTTACAGTGGTTTCACTTGGACTGACAGGAAAACAGGACCATAGAATGGTTTTTAAATACAGCCTGTGGCTAAAAGCCTGGCAGCAGCTGGCCTCTGGCCAGGCTGTGAGAATGAACAATGATATTTTGGGGCAGAGACGGAGGCGAGCCCAGATTCTTCCTGCTATAATTTGACTTTTTGGAATGTACTTAAATGGAGAGGTTGTTAACTAATCGGATGTCTTTCAGTTTGACTCTTAGCTTTGGCTCATGATAGAGCAGATACACAAAGAGCACATTCCCTATACACCCTTCAGTCATCAGTTATTCCTCTCACCCATCAGCTTATTTCTTTCTTTTATATTTTTTTAATGTTTCTTTGCTGCACATTTAGACTTTTTGTGAGAAAAAGAACATGGAAAAACTTTTCTTCCTTTCTGTTCTTAACAAACACTTTTATTCTGCATGTTAACTCATTTCTTGGCTTCTGAAGAAGTAAATAAAATGTTAGGAAGTCAAAATCAAAGATGAAATATTGAGGTTATCCAGACTTCTACCATCAACCATCTGAGATTTTAATTTCTGTTCCAAAACAGCAAGCAAGAAAACAGTTTACAGATTCTTCAGAACTCCCACAGAAATGGGAACAAACAGACTTACTTAAGCATCTAGATAACTATTGTGTCTGCTCCAGCTCATGGCTGTCAGACCCCAATCTTCTCATCAGTGGTGGCAGCAGCCACCTCCAGCCACAGGAGATGGGACCACACTGGCTCCTCAGGGGGCTGTGGTGCTGTGAGACTTGTCCTGCCCCATCCTGTGTGACAGAGCACACAAAGCCATTGAGGGCTGGCCAACACCATTGGGAATGGCAGAGAAAGCTCCTTCAGGGTGGCTCTGGCAGCAATTGGGGTTGAAGGAGCACTTAAATCACTGCTGCTGAGACAGGCTCTCAGCTCTTTTTAACAACACACAAATAACTAAACAGGCCTATGATTACTTTTAGGGATTTTTGATCAGCAGGTGGTCACTCATCTGGCAGATCTTAGGTTCACTACTCCCCTGGTCTTTTCTGCCAGAGAGAGATGTTTGTTTGGAGTGGAGAGAAGGAAACTGAAAATGCAAAAGGAAAACTTGACCAGACTACTCCCACTCTTTGAAAACCCAAAATACATGTGTGCATGCATGAGCTGCTAGGTGGGAGATAACTCCCAGCTGTATGAGAGTCACCCAGCAATAACCTTGTTTGTACTCTCCTTCCCTCCACTGAATCTGTTGCCTTGGAGCCCATCAGGGGGTTGAGAAGAGCCCCAGAGAATGGGGGAAGTGCCTGGGGATGGTCCCAGAGCCCCACACGTGCCTGAAGGACCCTGCTGCCATCAGGAGCTACACAGGGCTGGCAGGTGCCACAGGGGCAGACAAGCACAGCTCATGGAGGTGCCCTCAATGTTTAATTACAAGTGGCTGGGGAGCCTGCTTGTTGCCTGAGGGATAAGAGGCAGAAAGACAGAAAACCAGTCCTGTGGCAAGCTTGGCTGCCCTTTTCATGAGGAAAAGACAATTTTGGCAATCCTGCTGCAATCCTGTGCCATTTTGTTGAAGCCAGTGCTGTGCTATGACCATGTTTGAGTGGTAGAGGACAGGCAGATAAGCCTGAAAATAACTCTCTGGGTATAAGAGACCACAAAAGTCCTTCAAGCAGGGGACACACTGCAGAGATGTCAGAAATGGGACACTGGGACAGACAACAATCAAAATGCAGAGTTTTCCCCTTAGAGACCACAGTCAGCCAGCCGTGGCAAACCAGTCCAGAGGAAACTGCACCCCACGAATTCCAGCTGCCATGCAGGGATTCCTAATGCTCTGCACTTTTCTACAGGTCTGAAACAGCCCTGCAAAGGAGCAGGTTCAGGGGTGAGGCGGAGAATGAGGTGTGGCACCACTGCAACAGCTTGATCAAAGGAAAGCAGGGCTCCAGTGAGCCCAGTGACCCAGACCCACACCCTGACATGGCCATGGAGCTGGTGGGTGGGTTTGCAAAGACCTCCTCCTCCAGGCTGCCAGCTCACACCTTTAGCTCTGACTGACAGGGATGCAGCGCTAACTGTGCCTTGCACAAGAGAATCCTCCGAGAAAATGCCATCAAAACACTGCTGAAATGGAAGCAGAACAACAGGGCAAACAGGGGGACAAGGAAATGGTTAAAGGGGCACATTTTGCATCAAGAGGCAGCAGGCTCCATGCACTGCCTGCTTGGCTTTCCTTGGCAGACATTAGCCTGCCTCCCTCGTGGAAATGGCTCTCTGTGTGCACGTGTCCAGGCAGCTGGCAGGGCTGTGACCCTCTCCCCTGGCTCCTAAGACACCTTCTGAACATGGGGAGCTGTGCAGATAAACAATACATGAGAATGTGTGTGAGGAGAAGTGTGCAAGACAGGGGGAGAGAAGAAAGGAGAATATGAGAAACCAGACATCTGACAAAGAAGGAGGAAAGATGATCAGGCAAAGCAGTGAGATGAGAGAGAGAGTTGTTATTAGAGGCAAGAAGTGAAAAGAGGCAAATTAAACACTGGCTCAAACCAGAGTAAAAATAGCACGGGAGGAAAAGGAAAAAGAAAAGCCTGCAAAGGAATACAACTGATGTCTTTCAGTAGGTGCTATCACACTCACATACCTGCTCTGCCAGCTTTGCAGAGGAGCACACCCTGAAATTAACTGCAGGGCAGCAGGATGGCCCTGGAAACAGCCCTGGCTGTAACCCTCGTGCCCTCCAGCTGGGCCAGCTGAGATAACCTTGGGCACTGCTGCTGGGTCACTGCAGTTAGTTATTTACATCAAGTATTGACCAGTGACTGCAAAAGAACTTTGCTCTTGGCTGCTTTTTGAGACATCTGCATCTCCCTTCACCCACAAAAGCAGATGGGGTCTGGTCCATGGAGCTAAATCCAGCTAAAAGCCAAAGTTACATCCAGATACAAAATTAATTGGTGCAGAATTCTTCATGTTGCCGTGTCAAGAAGGATGTCACTATTAAGATAGGTCAGAGAGTTAAGACAGACTCAAAGTCCATAGATAAATACTTGATTTCCATTCTGGTCACAAAATTAAAATTAGTGATGAGGTCAAGATCAAAACTTAATCTCAGGCCATGACCTCCCTCCTGTGCCCCATGCCCAGCTGGATCCACACGATGAGCTCCATTAATCTCTGAGAACAGAAAAGAAAACTGAAAGGAAAGCAAAGCAAGGCAGGAATTTATGTGTAAGAAAGAACCATATGACAGGGTCCAAAGCAATGCATGACTGAGAAAGTCTCAGGTGATAAGATGCATCTTGGGGTTGTTTCCCTGCCCCCTTCCCAAAGCAGGCTTTGTCCTTATCTTGGATGCCCCAATTCACCACCAAGGGTCACCAATACACGTGCCAAGAATGCAGCTGGTCCCACAGTACCTGCTGCTGCCACTCAGACATCTGAGGAGGTGTAGGGCACTGGAAGGGTAAAATTGACTCACACCACACCTGTGTGCCTGCCCTGTTCCGTCCTCATTCCCCCAGGAGCAGCCTCCAGGACAGGAATGTCTCTAAGGTTTTAAGGAAGCTCTCCTGCTCCCTTTCCTGCCTTCAGTTTTCCTGCCTGACCTTCCCCAGGTGACTGCACTTCAGCTCCCTCCCTGCCAAAGAAGGATCACAGAACCAGCCTGCTCCAAGACACCATTGCAAGAATAAATGCATTAACACTTGTACGAGGCACAAAAGCAATGAGAGGTTGGATGAATATGAAAGATGACTGCACATTCAATTTCTAATGTTACATCCCTGATCAGACAAAGTAACCTGACTTTGCCTAAGTGCCACTCATGCTGACAGCCTCTGGAGAGCAGACAAGGCAGCCTCCTCTGAATAATCTCAAAACCTGAGTGGAAAGACCAGCCCTGGCCACTCTTTGGTTCTGCTGTCACTTCTCTTACCGTGTTTCCCCACATTTCAAGGGGTGCACACACTCAGAGACCTGGAGATCTGAGCAGAATGAAATACCAGAGGAAACAAAGCCCTAGGGCACATATTTATATGCAGTCATAAAAACACAATTCTTGCTTTGATTGTGTATAATCCTGACAATCTCCAAGTGTAAGTACATGCTTCTCCAACTAATCTGAGGTGAATACAAATGTTAGTGCACCATTTATTTGCTTTAATATGAACATAGGTCTTTGGAGAAAAGAGAAGCTGTGTTTGTGTGCCTGTGTGATAGACAGATGGGTTTGAAACACTGGCTAAACATTTTTGTGCTGTAGTTTTATGGGTGGGATTCATGCTATGAGCTCTTTAAAGAATAGCAGTTTTACTCCAAGCCCCTTGCCCTCCCCTCCATCTCAGTGTTGCTGCTCTGCTTTGGGAGCAGATTTCTTGGCTCAGACAAGGAGCAGCTGGAACAATAAGGGAGAGGGGAGGAAGGTCGAGCTGACCTTGTGCTGGGCAGAGCCTGCTGGGGCTGTCTCTGTCTGCTGACACGGCCTCCCCGCGTGGAAACTGCTGCTGGCTGGAGTTAATATTCACACCCACTCTGTGCAGGGCTTCCAGCTACCCAAGGAGCAATTAACCTGCCACAAATGCTTGTTTAGTCATTTTTAATCCAAGGCATTGACAGGAAAACATAATGTTTTTTCCTGCTTGGCTTAGAGTAAGAAGCGATGATGATGTCTACAGATTTACTGATGAAGAGCTTCCTAAAAGGAATTCTCAAACAATGAGCCCTCCAAACAGCCTCTCTTTACTCTCTGATTTTCATGCAGCGACAAATTTAGATTTCCTGTGACTTATACCTGCTTTTGTCCCTTTTAAAATATGCCAGTGCCTCTGTACTGGTGCAGTTGCCTTGCACTTGGAAAGAAACAGTTAAAAGAAATACATTAAATCTTATGCCAGAGCCAGACCTGCTGTCTCAATTCCTTTGAGTCAATCAGCACATTGGTAGTGCTGTAAATCACGGGCAATTCTGCAGTACAACACCATTTTGTAAGGCAGGTACTGCCCTGCAAAGGTAAATGCATATGCATATTAACTATCAGAATTTATTCAAAGTTCATAATCTCTCACTGTTTTGCTTATAGTCTAAATATTCCAACACATTATTTTAATTGACATATTTAAGTGAAGTACCAAAGACATATGTACAGGGCATATACTATAGATGTGTAGATACATCACACATACATATTTATTTCACTACACAAGAAGATGGAATCATGGCTATATCTCATGTAGAGCTGGGTGCTGTTTTCTGTAGATCATGATGACAGCCTCAGTTGGAAAACTACAGGCAATTAGCCTTGAATACTCTGCATAAATTCTCAGCTTTTGAAGAGCTGCAAGAAATCAACTTTTATTCAAGTTAAAACTGTTCCTCAAGAAACATGCACATTCTGAAAAATGTGATTTTTCAAGCCAGTTTAACTAAAGACTGTGAAGCAGAGGAAATGAATGTGCAAAAGAAAAGACTTGAGAGCACCCTGAGAATATTTATATTGTTAATTACCAGATACGAACAAAATATTAGTGTGTCTTGTTATCATTGTATGCTTCAATATCATAACAAAAATGAAACAAGGCTAAAAATTGTAGAATGTTTTCTCTACAAACCAGTAGTTTAGTATGAATTTGTTACTACAGTTCTTGTCCTTTAACTAGTAAAAGGGACAGTCAGCTTCTCTGGAAAGCCAGAACATGGCTGAGATACATTTTCTGATTTAGGATTTTTTAAAAACTAGGTCCAATCCATCTCCCACTTTTCTGCAGTACAGGCATGTGAATGCATTACTTGAAGCTCTGTACACTCTGAGCAACAGCATCCACAGAAATTCTTGCAAAACCCAGCAGGGAATACGAGATGGCTCACCCAAAATGAAAGTGGGATCAGCTGCTGCCTTCTTGATGGAACAGCACAATCCTCACTCCACACCAACAGGCAACTTTATCATCTCCAGGTCCTTTACATGTTGATGAGCAGGAATGAGCACAGCCATAGAAAAGCTGCGATCAAGAGAAGGCTCTCAGAGCAGCTCTCACTGGCCAAAGCAGTGAAGTTCAGCCAGATAACCCAAAGGCTTGTGGCACCAAGGATGGAGCAGGGTGCTGCCAACTTTCCCTTCAGCCAGTGCCTCAGGTGCTGCACTGATTCCTTGTACCTCTCACAGGGGGCACCTTGACTGCCAGGAACAGGGGCAGCTGGCAATAAATCTCTGTTACAGGGGCTCTCTGAGGATATTGGCAAGTTTGTGAGCACAGAGACTTGCATGTATGTGGTGTGTGCACCTGCATTGGGTGTGCACACAGCCAGTGAATTCCACACTGGATGTTTATATAGACATATATCCAGTACACAAACAGACCCAAAAGATGCAATTTTCAATGTAACCCATGGCCATCCCATGTGACCTAAATAATTCAAGGGCAGGAAAGCTACAGAACATAGTATCTTTGTTGATAACAAAGCAATAATCCCCTTTCTGTGAGGAAATGACAGGTTTGAAATTGCCTTGTGTTCCCAGACTTTAAACTTGGCAGCATGTTGCTTCTTGTAAACGTTTCACCCCAGAAGAGTCTGGTGATCCATTATTAGCAGCTAATTCACTGCCAGGCATGTGGGCAACAACATTTGGACAGGAGCGATGAAGCATCAGCTGTTGGTCTGCTGCAGCTCCTGCTGTGTTAGAGATGGGGAGATGTTCTGACATGGGAATATATTTCATGTGTTGTGGGTCACTCTTCTGTGAGAACAGCAATTCAGACAAAGTCTGGGCTTTGCAGAATCTCTTCTCCCTGTCTCAGGCAAAGTCCTGCAGTCCCCTGTCCCATGGGCAGAGGGAAAGGAAGCTGCTTGCAATAAAAAGAAAAACATGATGAAAACAAAAATGTGAGTGCTCAAAATTCATGTCAGCCTGAAAAATCACTGTTGGTTAAAAGTACATGTGTCTGCTACCTCAACAATGTTCCCTGGCAGGCAGCTTGCAGGGGGCATTCTGATTGATGATAATTTTCAATATAGCTCAATTCTTTCATAATGCTGTCTCATTTTTTTTAAAAAAAACAAGCAATTAACAGTAATGAACAATTAAAAATAGCTTTACAAATATCACCATACTCTTACACAGGAAATTACTAAACTCATACGCTTATCTGCCACAAAAAAGATTCAGTCAGCTCTTCTATTTATAACAGCATCTCCCTCAACTAATTAGCAGCATTAGCATTCACAGCCTGCTCACCAGGAGGATCCAAAGACCCTTGTCTGCTGGTCTGGCCTGGATATTTTGCATCATATTCCCATTAGCTCATGGGGACTTTTTACTACCTGCATCCTCAATAAGTCAAGATTCTCTCATGTCTTGTCTGTACTTTTGTCACAGCCAAAGTCACAGCTCTGCCTGTGGGCACAGAGCACAAAATTCTGAACTCACCACTGTCACCAAGCCCTCAGTGCTGGTGGCTGCATTATCTCCAAGTCCTTTGCAGAGCCATCATAGCAGGCAAGAGCTGTTCAGCAGGAATAATAATTTTAGATTTTTTGCCTATGCCTGAGTGACAGAGAGAAAAAAAAAATCTTTCCAGAGCAGAGGGAGGAAGTCAAATTATCCTGAATATTTGTGCAGAGCGGGAGAGATGCTTTTAAAGGGGGTTTTGATACCAGATTGAAGCAAAGAAAGAAAATAAGGAGGAATATGCCCTAAAATACTTCCCCCTTGCTGGCTGTTTGTCTTCTAGGAAATAACAGACTAAGACTGCACTGGGAACCCAGCTCAAACTGCAAGGGGAAAGTTGTGAAGTGAGAAAGGTTGGCTTGGGGAGAGATCAGAGACTCTGTGGAGCTGGCAGTGATGCAGTAAAGGGTGGGGGGAGGAGTGGGGGTGGAAATCCCATCCTAAATTTGACACTTAGGGAACTGCAAAGCTGTGCATGGAATAGAAGTCAGGCAGCTCTTCAAAAATAGGCTGGGAAATCCAGCAAAGAGACAAGCTGTGCTGGTGGCTGCTTATGAAGCCAGGACCTGTGAGGAAAGGGCTGTGAGCATTTGCATTGCCAGGAGGTGTGCGGAAAGCATTGCACCGTGCTCAGACTATTTACACCATGATTCTCCTGCCTTTGGGAGGTGCTCAGACTGCCCCTTTGAGAAACTCATTTTGTATTTATAAGGCTTTATGAACTTGCAAAATCTTTCAGAACTTCTGATCTGTGTGTAATTTCCCATGCTTTTCTTCAAGTGCTTTTCTTCTCCATAACAATGTGTTATTAACTTTCAAAATCTTATTGCATGACTATAAAATTCATGTGAGGTTTCAGAGCATTGAGTTTCAATGGTGCAAACTGATCCATCAGAACCAAAGGAAAACATGTTCTGGGAAATAAGAGAGGGCAGGAGGACTACAATAATTTTTCATACGAAGAAAAGAAAGTTGGAGCGATTTAATAAAGGAAGCACACAGCCATGTTCTTTACTCACAGAGGGAAGGTAAAGAAAAAGAGAAAGGTACAGTGAATGTGAAGATCAAAAAAGGGAAGAAAACAATTTTTGGCCTTCTCCAAATTGCCCTTCATACTGCAGACTGGGTGCTGTGAAACCCACCCATGCATGTCCTCAGGACATGTTGTTTCATGGCCAAAACATAATCTGCAGCCAAACAAATGCACACAAGCATCCAGACTTTCCTTAATATGTTGGTAGGTTCCCAGTAAGAAGGTTTGTCACACATCTTGAAATGCAGCCCACAAACCCCCTTCTCAGACATCCCATGCTCCAAAGATTTGTGGATGCCAAAGGCAGAACAAAGCATTCACATTTTCTGTGTGATACAGACCACAAGATACCAGTTGGCACATTTTACATCAGTAAAATAATTCTCATTACTATCAGATTATTAGAAGGAAAGTCATGTAGTTGTAAGAAAAAGAAAAAAAAAATAGGCTGTGGAGAATCTGTCTCATCTGTCTTGGTATTAATGACCTTTTGCTCAACAGTTCAGCTCTGACTTTAGACTCAATTTTTCTAGATTTGGAAATTGTGAAACTGCCTGGGTGACACTCTCCAACCTTTGTGATAGAAAGGAGCTGACATTAGCTGATTATAACAGCATTTCTAGCTCAAGCATATCTGCATCTCTGAAAACACTATGAATTTTGACAGGTTTTCAATACATTTGTCCACCCACAGAGCTGATGTCATCTCACTTGCTGGAGGAAACTATAAAGGATAGATTTCCTTTGGCTCAAAAGAGATGTCTGAGTAGTGGCAAAGTCTGTTCTTCCACAGTCATTTCAATTAGCAGGGAATAGCCTGAGAATCCACGGGCTGTTACAGTCAGTCAGTGGCCAGAAACAATTAGAGAGCCTGGCTGGGTGTTTCTGCATCCTGCATCCCTCAGACAGCCCAGCTCCCATGGTGGGAAGAGCCAGAACTGCCTCTTGCTGAGGTACATGAATTAAAGGCATCCTCTCTTCACTGGCACGAGGTCATCCCTGCCTGGGAGCAGGATGAATCCCAGGCCTGGCCCAGAGGGGGTGGAGGCACTGATGGAGCCCAGACCAGTGAAGTGAAACAGTGCCCAGCTGCCCCACCCCTGCCCACAGTGCAGAGCCCAGCTCAGTCCCACTGCTGCTCCCAGCACCTCCTCCTCTCATCGCATCCTTGCCCCTGCAACACCCCCAGAGGTGGCCCTGACACCACGTCTGTCTGTCTGTCTGTCTGTCTGTCAGTGGCTGCACTGGGTGCTGGGGCTCTGCCTCTCCTAGCAAACTCCTGCCCTCACCCCCACACTGCATCCTCCCACGCTCCTCACCTGCAGGAAGAATGGCGATATTGGGGCATCTCACTTTGTGTGACATTCCCTATGGGACAAGGGAGAAAGCCCAGCACTGCCACACACCTTGGGCATGCAGCCCTGGCCCCAGGCTCCCAGGAGCCCTGCTGGGAAGCAGGTTTCCCAGTTTCCCTGCAGATAACTCTTCCAGCCTGTTTGGGAAGGGAGGGAGGAAAGTGGGGACATCTGATATTGGTTCTTCGTGCTTGCAGCTTAGAAATATAAGAGCTGTAAAAGTAATCAGTTGGTGAAATTTCCCTCTGTAGGAGTCACAGCCAGTGGAATAAGCATTAGAAAAAGATGGATGTGGCAGGTCTGATTAATCCAGGTGCTTTTCCTGAATAACGATAATTGGGGTTTAGCGTGGCTATACGTATAAAATCAAATTTAATCAGCAAATGGACTGCCTCCAAACTCACTGCCAACCCACCCTCACATTTATCTAGGTCTACTGCTATAATTTCATTGAAATTGAAGTTTTCACCCTGAAAATTTATTCTTTCACCTTTGATGGCATTTTAATCCTTTCCTTTGCGAAATACAAATTCGGCCTTTCACTCTAAGAAGTGGAGCTGCATGTTCATGTGCCTGGTCCTGTCAAGAGGCATGAAAGATCAGTGAACTCTACCTCACCTATGGCCACAGGACTCAGTTAATTCACAGCTTAGAAGGAGGAAACAGCAGGGCAATGCACTGAGTGTCAGCTGGAGCTGCCAGCAGGAAAATTTACCTGAAAGCCAAACCAGAGGAATAAACGACACCAGCTCCAGGAGCAGCCCTGTGAGCTGCTAATTGTGGTTGGCCTTTATCTCCATTGGCTTTCTTAGTTACAGCAAATGCAATATGGCTTGTTAGTACTGCAGCACACAGACACAAGTGTAATTACAGTAATTACTTCTCTCAGCTATCCCAATCATAAGTGTCTGAGCACCATCCCTTTGGGTAGTCAGAGGACCTGAAGAGGACACTTGAAATGCATCCTGCTCTTGTGATTACATGGAAGATCCTCAGAGGTTCTCTGAGTGGTTGTGAGGCAACTTCAAGGCATTTAGTATTACCTTGTTATTTATCTGATGTATGAGGCTCCATGGGTTAATAACTTCTGCCTCCCAGCACCAGTGCAACCCAGACTGAGCTCCAGTCTTTGTGCCTGTGCTTGGTTAGCCCCAAAGAGGGATTCTCCAGCAAAGCAGAGCTCAAACCTCCCTGGTCAACACTTGGTGGCTGTGGTTTGACTCCAGATCTGCTCAACAATCCCTGGCATCCCAATGTGCCTGGCTTGGCTCTGCTCACAGACAACAGACAGAGCTTCTTGACCCCCAGCCAAGCCAAGGTATTGCCTGGACTGCCTGGCTGGGATCATCAGTTCTGAACTCTTTGAATTGTTGCCTGTCAGGGGAAATGCTTACACATGTACATGTGCATATATGTGCACATGCTTAGACATGTACAAACTGCTCCAGGGATAATCCTACTGAAGCCCATGGCTAAGTGACAGGGAGGGACCTGGATGCATTAGGAAAAATGAATCCTGCCTAACAGCTGGTAGAAACCAGGATAAAATGTTATTATTGGGACAAACCGGCCCTGTCTGTGAGGCAGCTCAGCCCCAGCTGATGATACAGAAGGATCACTTGACAGTACTTTAACTTTTTGAACCTGTACTAAAACTGGAGAAATAATACTCAAAGGAAGGAAGCACAGGATTGAATGATGTATGTGCAGATGAAAGTGCAACACAGAAGGCAACAGGTATTTCTCTCTGTCAAAATGTACACTTAGATAGAAAAAAAATCATAAAACTGCTGATAGTCCCCAGAAACCTTTAAATGTAGCTGAAATTTGACTTGATTCTTGATACTTTTGGCTTGAGCTCAGACCATAGCTTCTTAGAACCACTTTGCAGTGTTTTTGTTTATTAATGGCTGGAGATGCTGCATTTCTCTTTTTGTATTTTGTTTTCTTTCCTTCTTTGGTTCTTTTTATATTATGTGTACATATATACATATATATATATATATATATATATATATATAAACAAAACCCCTGCCTTCCTGGATGAATGAGGGGCTGCCTGTGATTACAGCAAGAATCATGCACCCTGGCAAAGACATATTTGTAACCTGGAGGTCCAGAGGCACCCATCATGCTCTGAGGGACCACATAAAGCTTCTTAGTATCACAAAAAACTGCCAGTGGAGAGGCAAGCTCTTGTGATGTGGTCCCTTCCCTGCTAGGAATCAGGCTGAGATAAAATCACCCTGAAAATTAATCTCTAAAGTTCACTTAAATTAAATAATTATCTGTGCTAAATTAGAACACTTGAAACAGTATGGCATTATAATTTTCCCCCAACTTGAGAATAAATATTCATCTTTCCAAGATCTACTGAACACTTCTCCAAAGGTGCTATCCCCCTATTTTAGCTTCAACTGCTGCAAAACACATTTATTTCCTACTATAAAAAATACATGTTTTATAAAGTAAAACCCACAGGATAAATACTTTTAAAAATGTTTTTCAAACCAAAACAAATTTCTTCTGGCCTCCCAGATCTTCCCCAGGACTCATTTAATTGTAAACCTGGACTTGTACAGCCCTTAT
The DNA here is from genome assembly GCF_023055355.1 of Agelaius tricolor. NCBI lineage: Eukaryota > Metazoa > Chordata > Aves > Passeriformes > Icteridae > Agelaius > Agelaius tricolor. The sequence continues at coordinate 15,182,467 of NW_027269272.1, forward strand.
TAATTCAACAATGTTAAAGGACATGTTATTTGATTAGATGAGTTTGCTCTTCAGTGGCACAACACTCAGCCATTATACAAATAGACAGAGAGATAAGTTATAATTAGAGACTTCAGAAATGTTCTGAAGATCACTTGTAATTGGCAACAGCAATAAAAAAATCCTAATTTATTTAATTAGGCATGTGATAGATATTATGACTTGTAAAACCTATCTAAGCTTATTGATAAGAAATAATTATTAAAAGTGGCTTCTGTTTACTGAAGGAACAGCAGCAGATACATTATAAACAGTGCTAGATCTGCAAGTCTCTCATTAGTGTGGGCATTGTCATTTCTGCTCTCTTTTGTTCTGCTGTAGCACTTGAAAGGGTCAGCAGTGTGGCAATAAGGGTAACTGGGCTTCTGCAAAGATTATGGGCTGCTCATGACAAATTAGCTGAAGATCAGGTCCAAAAGCTCTGTTGTCAGTCCTGTGCCACAGTAACACCCACAGGCTGAAAAGACTGAAAATCAATGTATGAAAGCCCCCAGAAGAGAGTTACCCCAAAGTGCCAGGTATGATGACCTGAGAGTTCCTATTTCCAGTTACTGAAGGATATTATCATTTGCACAAGGTCTGGAAATTGGTCTCACACTGTGCTTTTAATGACAAGGGAATATCATGATTTGGAAATCTAAGCAACTCATCAGGAGGCTGGGCTCTTAAATGACATTTAAATTGAATGGTGGGTAAGATGTTCTCCAGAGCATCCTCTATCAGCTTTATGTTTTGAGTTTTGCCAATCTCAGGGTAAAAACTATAATTAATTTCTCCTTTTCAAACATTTAAATTATAATTAAAGACAACATACATAATAAGAAAGTTTTCTCTTGATATTACATGCAATGTTGGAGTTAATTATTATAATTTTAGCTCATGGTTTTTATCATTCAGAATGTTAATCTTCCTGTTACTCTGAGAGATTAAGAAAAAACTGGAAAAAAATTTGTAATTGGTTTTTTCCAAAAAAAAGAAAAGCTTCTGTGCGCAAGTTCAATGTAGCATGCATCTAATTATGATGAAAATATTTAATTTGCAATGGCTACAAAATAAACTTTGTTCTTGTTCTCAAGAGGTTTCCTCCCTTTTTAAGAAGTACTTTTGGTAATTAAACAAAGGTGAAAGAATATCATACACAAAATTGCACTAGCTCATTAACTGAGTTGTACGGATTTAGCTGGATACAGCTTTGCTGGATTTTAGCCTTGATCACAGAATCACAGAATCTGCTGAGTTGGAAGGGACCACAAGGATCATCAAGTCTGACTCCTGTCCCTGCTCAGCACCATGCCCAAGAGTCACACCATGTGCCTGAGACCATTGCCCAAACTCTTCCTGAGCTCTGCCAGGCTGGTGCTGTGACCCTGCCCTGGGGAGCCTGTGTGGTGTTGTGAGGTCCCCAGGATGAGGTGAGAGATGAGAATTTGACTCCATGTTCTCAGACGGCTGATATATGATATATGATATATGATATATGATATGATATATGATATATGATATGATATGATATGATATGATGTGATATGATATGATATGATATTCTAAAACGATACTAAAGAAAGAGAAAGGATACATCAGAAGGCTAAACAAGAATGATAATGAAAGCACGTGACTGACTCCTCAGAGTCCAATACAGCTGATGGGGATTGGTCATTAATTAAAAACAATTCACATGGAACCAATCAAAGATGCACCTTTGGTAAGCCATCTCCAGACCACATTCTGAACAATCAGATAATTATTGTTTTCATTCTTTTCTGAGGCCTTTCAGCTCCCCAGGAGAAGAAATCCTGGCAAAGGGATTTTTCAGAAAATATCATGGTGACAAGCCTCTTCCAGCCCAACCACCCTCTGGGGGAAGAACTGTTGCAGTGTGTTTTGTTAAGTTATTAGGTTGGTTTGTTCCATTCCCCTCCTGTCTGAAAATGGTTCTGCCCCAGTTCTCCCTTCCCGCCTTTGGAGCTGTCTGTCTCCCTGGCTCCACCTCAGCCAACAATGTAGCCCCTAAACTCCGCCCCGGTTTCCCTGGAAACCCTTGGATCTTTTCTTCTGACCCCTTCCCGGTGCCCCGCCAATCACTCTCACTGCCCGCCCTTACTGCTAGAATGTTCCAGCAGGGGAGTTCGATGGTTGGCTGAGGGACCGGGGCCCCTCCCCAGAATGTTTCCCGTTGGTGCTGCCCACGTGTCAATCCCTCGGACCCCACTCCCCACTGCGCCCCCATTGGCCCAATGCCCGGCACCTCCCTACCCCTTAAAACTTGCTGTCACCCCCTCCCCCTGTCTTCTCCTGTCGGTCCCTCCGGGATTCATTAAAGCCTGGGTTAAGCCACAGCTGGAGTCTGCCGTCTTCTTTCCGCTGGTTGCAGCCTTTACCAGACTCCGTCCTGCACAAGGTGTGCCCACAGCCGCAAGCTGGGCACTGCCTCAGGCGCTGTCCCGAAGGCAGCTCTCGGGAGAAGGGCCCCTCGTGCTGCTGGCAGTGCTGGAGCCAGCCGGACGCTGACAATTGAGAGCCACTGCTGCAAAGAACCTTTCCCTAATATCAGGCTAAACCTCTCCTGACACAGCTTCAGGCCACTCCCTCAGGCCCGTCCCTGGTCAGCACAGAGAGGAGATCAGGGCTTGCCCCTCCTCTTTACAAGCATCAATAATTAATGCTCCCTCTGCACCTTCCTACAAGGGAGCAGCTGCCCAGCCAGGGAGAGCCTCTGGGAGGCTCAGGTCAAACAAGTTTTCCAGTTTTGCAGAATGGGGGCCATGGTTGCTCTCTGGGAGCCACTGAATCACAATGATTCAAGAGAAGCAGGCCAGGTTTTGCTCTCTTGGCAATCTGGGCATGGACTCTGGGTGTCTGGGCATTCTTAGTGCCTGCACTTGGTGCTGGTACCTCCAGAGGGGTGACAGACAGGGCTGTGATGCTGCTGGGGCAGCAGGGGAGATGAAACACCCAGGCTCCTGCTCTGCAGAGGCAGCACAGATCCCACGCTGGGGGTGTGCAAGTCTTTTCCTCCCTCAGCAGCAATCAGCATCCTGCTGAGCGACCTGAGCTGGCTCTGCCTTGGCTCTGTGACACCCACCGCATCCCCCAGCTCTGCAGTGAGCCCCTGGGTGCCAGCAAGGGGCAGGCACAGGTGCTCAGTGCTGCCCACTGCTCCAGCCTTTGCTCCTGTGCTCCTGTGCAGTCCAGGGGTGCTCACAGAGAAAACTATAAAGGCACAGCACAGTCACAACCCATCCTTGGAGAAACAGCTTGTTTCTCCATTGTCACACAGACATTACCATGCACAACACAGGAAGCCTATCAACAAGCAGGAACAAACTCCATATGTTGTTTTATTCTAGCATGGAATATTATTCATCTTTTTTCCCTTTCAGTGTGAATACATCTTTGTCAGGAAAAACACTGTTGCAGTGTCTGCTGCAAATGTCCACATGACCTGGGTTGAGGAGGGAAGCTACACTGTTGCAGAGTCTAAAATCACAATTCAGAGATCTTTTTAAAGTCCTCCAGTAAAGCTTCTCCAGACAGAGGCAGGTGTATTTACTACACCACATTGGCTACATCACAAGCAGCAAGGACTTAAATCTTCACACACACCCAGGCTCTGCAAAGTCTCCCAGGATCTGAGCCTGAACCAAAAGGATGGATATCAAGCTCTGGTGTAAAGACATGAGAGATAACACTTAGGAAGAGAAAAATGACTTGAAAAGAGAACAGTGAAATATTGTCTTGAACACAAGAGAAGAGCAACTTGCAATTCAAACCCAATTACTTTTTCCAGCACTTAAAGAAAAATTGCTTTGGCAGTGCACAGTGCTGAGAAGTTGATTGACACAATCTAGCATTTCAGGGACATAACCTGGCCCAAAATTTTTTTTTTCTCTTCATTTTTTTTAAGCGAGTACCTATAAATCTACACAAATGCACTTTGCTCTATTTCATCCTATCCAAAAAAGTCCTGTTACTGGGGAAGGAAAGAAGGAGTTCACAACTACCATAATTTACACCTTTGTTCTAGAAAAAAATCTTGCCTCAACTCTACTGGAATTTGTGCAAAAAACCAGATTTCCTTAGATTTTGGTGCTGAGCATGTGCTTAAACCTATTTGAGGTTCTTGTGCAGTAGCTGAGCCACAATCAGCTTGCTCATTAACCTGCCATTGCCATACAAAAACTGGGGATGGGACACAGCAAAGCCCAGTACATGCTGTAAGCCATTGAAAGAGATTTGCTGCAGGTTCTTTTTGGCTTTTTGGCTGATGTGAATCAAGCTGTTTAAGGTTTGGGTCCCACAGTGACTGAATTATTTCTGCAACAGGCTGCAAGGATTAACCAAGGCAGCAGAGATTAGCTGTGCCATAAAGCTAACTTCCCCCCAGCCTTTCTCCAATAATGGAGGAGTTTGCAGTTCAGATTTTGCAGCATGGCCTTATGAGCCTGGTCATGGCCATCACCCTTAAAAGCTCTGAGATATCAGGAAGGAAAGTGTGAGCCTATCTCTATTTGAAGCCTCACAAGAATTCTTCCAACCTGACTTTCCTGTGTTTATGCCACAGTTAGAGTGGCCCATCGTTCAGTGCCATGGGAATGAAAGGTCACCAGAGCAGGGAAACAGCCTGGGTTTAGCAAGCAGGTTTTGACTTCCATGTGGGAGCAAGGAGCTGCCACCTCCCAGCCCTGGGTCAATAAAGCCTATGTTTCCTCAAACTCTGAAAATCCAAATTTCCCTAAAAACAAAATTGCAGTTTTGCCTTCTAACCTGCTGAAATAAACAAGGAGCTTTAGGGTCCTTCTCACTTCCTCCAGCTTGCAGGGTCACACATCCCACTCTTCACTTAGACTTTATTTAGCACATCGTCTGGCATCCATCCCTCCAAAAACAGAAGGGGACATGCTTCAGATCACCACTCACTCCCCTTCACAGAGAGATGGACTGGCTTGGCTTGGAAGGAACTTGAAACATCATCCAGTTCCAAGCCCCCTGCCATGGGCAGGGACACCTTCCACTATCCCAGGTTGCTCCAAGCCCACCCAGCCTGGCCTTGGACACTGCCAGGAATGGAGCATCCACAGCTTCTCTGGGCAGTCTCTGCCAGAGCCTCACCACCCTCACAGCAACTCCCCCCCTTTTGGGCTCAGTCCCTCTTGGCAGCACCCTGGAATTCCTTGTCTTACCCTGAACTGAGCTTTCTGTGTCCAGCTCCAGGCACGACATTTATGAAGCATCCTGGTTTACCTGTCAGAGAAATAATATTTGAGGCAGTGCCTCTGAACTGAGTGATTTGTCAAGGTAACTGCAAGGGGAGGACAGAGCAGTGCTGGGAGCTAATGTATTGCTGTCCTGATAGATTCATGCTCTTAAATTGACACCTGACATTGCTGGACCTCTCAGTGGAAAAACTGCCTGGACCATTGAGAATGCCATGTTAAAAATACTGGTATTTATCACTTACAGGGTTCTTTATAGCCTTGGATCTATTTACAAAAATTAACCAATGGATCTCCTCCCGTTTCTGTGGTGAGAACTCCACACAGCTAAAATTACTCTCATCTTACAGCAGGGGAAATATGAAGGGCTCATGAACTGAGCACCCACAGATCTGGCTGAACACTCCAAGAGTAACAAGAAGAGTGCACATGAGACATAAGCCCATAAACGCCAAACTACAATGAAAACATTGGTCAGAAACTACATTAAATTCTGTTTTCTCCCAAAGGAATGTGGAAATATGCCGTTTGTTTTTAGAGATGTGATACTATACCTCTCAATTAGGAACAAGGGTAGAATTCTGAACTCTTGGTGTTTTACCTGGTGCCACAATCCAAATCCTATTTCTGATGTGCCATTGACCTCTTTGCTTATTAGTACCATATGTTACAGCAATTCAGTGAAAAAAGCAATGCAGTATCTGGACAGAATTCAAAGTTCATTGTCTTATAACTTTTGTGTCAGTCCTAGAACTTCACAGCAGACAATCCCTTCCTTCAGATATCTCACCAGTACCACGTCTGCAAGTAGCAAGCCTATTTTAAGCCTAGATTATAAACAAGCATCTTGGCAAAGCCCAACCTCCCTTGACTGCCCAGTGACTCTCTATGCAGAAAAATGGAAAATGAGTCTCCCTTGTAGGCTATCAAAGCACTGGCAGCACTGCAGGGCTGTTTGTACGTGTTCCTCTCCAACGCCTGATTTCAAAGCTGAGTTGTGCTCCTGGGAACTCCCACACACCAGTACAAGTGCTGTTTGTATTACTTAGGAAAATAATGAGGTAATTTCTCCTTTGCCTTGTCCTTCCAGCTGTCACTGCCTGCAGAGGCCATTCCCTCCAGCCTCTGTGTGTTCCTGGCTGCTCACAGGTGCTACCAGAGCAGCTCTCGAGCTGACATTATCACTGCCTGCCACTTCCCTCTGCTGTTTTCCATTTTCAAATTGCTGTATTCCTAATAAAGGTGAGGAATTGAAAGCAGCCAAAGGGAATATTGTACTACAGTCTTAAGGGGTCTTCAAAATGAGAATTAAACACCTAAAATTCTGTCTCTGCTTTTGGTAAACCCCTGACCCCCCAAATGACAGTAATCAACACAATATTTTTGACACATTTTATATTTATATTTGGAAAGGAAACTACTGAATGGCCCAACCTTCCTTACCTTTAATGTTAATGCTGACTTCCCTTAATCCCTACTCTTGAAAAATGCATCAGGCATATGTCTCTGTTTGCAGAGGACAAAACCAAACCAATCAGCCCAGTATAGCTTTGATCTTATTTATTGAAGTTGTCTTTGTGAAATATGTTCCTTTTAAAACCCAGTTATTAGAAGTTCAGAATAATGAGACCATTAAAATAACTTAGCACAGCCTGGGATCAATTAAAATAAATGGGTAGGAATAAGGACTTTAGGAACAAGTTGCTTCATCAGGGAATTCAGCACTCAGCTGTGTCTACCTTGGCTTCAGTCTTTGCCACATGTATATTCATAGTGCCTTGATTCAGAGCTACACACAGCTCAATGTCTTCTTGGTTATTGGATCAACCCAAATGTGCTTTTTTTTTTTTTTTTTAAGGTAGAAAGACTGCTTTTTAAAAAACAGAGTGTGTTCCAGTTCACTGTCAATGAATCTTTAGTGGTCTCTTTTCTTTCTCAGCCAGATGGAACTGCTGTACCAGATCTCTGTGTATATAAACCTATGCTTAAGTTTATTTTGATCCAGTAAATCAGGTATTTAAGGACAGACTATTCACAGGGCTGTATGCCTTTCTGTGGGATTTGGGGAATTTAACCTCCCTTTGTTGAAAATTGTAACCAAAGTACTGAACTGAATAGGGATCAACAAGCTTAACTGGAGTTTTTAGCTCACCAGAGGTGCTGCTTTCTTCCCAAACTAGTGCTAAACCTGAAGAAGGGGAGACATTGCTGAATATACCTTACACAAAGAGAATTTTTTCTGATGAAACATAAGCCTAGATTTGAAAGCACTTATCAGTATGAAAAAGGAATCTAGAAAAAAAAAAATAGCAGGAAAAGAAAAAAAAACTTGTAACAGGTGGAGAGCCTCTCTTGTGGCATGAAAGTAGATAGAAGTTCTTTCTTTTCTGTTTACATTAGAAATAGTAGAAAAACTTTGCAGGAGTGCTTCAAGATCTGAATATTTTCATACCTGAGACCCAGCACCTTTCCATTCCAGAGGTTAATGCACCATATGGAGACTCAGGAGAGCCCAGTAAGACTTGAGCTTAGCCAGTGATTTTCAGTGCAAAGAGTCAAACAACCAGGCTGCCCTCCAGTTTCTTTAGCCCATTCCTTGTGACCCTTTTGTTTGTTTTCTGGTGTAATCCTACTGCCCCATGTCTGCCTTTCCATGTAGTGAAGAAAAGCTCCAGCCCAGGCTTCATGGGGCTGTGAGCAACCTGGTTTAGTGGAAGATGTCCCTGCCCTTCCTGTGTGTTTTTAAGATTATACATTTGTTTTAAGTATATCTAAGCCTAATTTTACAAAGCCATTGCTTTCCAGCAGTCTCCAGCTGTCCAGCTATAACAGGTTTTGTTGAAAGGGCTTCCAACTTTATTATCAGGTGGTTTTCAGTAACTCTGCCTGAGCATGAATGTCATCTGAGCAGGAACTTTGCATCACAAGAAATTGCATCTCAATAAAAAGCTTTCAGCAAGCAGCAGCTCTCCAAGGCACAGAGTTATTAATGTATTAGAGCATGCTAGTTAAGCAAGGTAATTAATATATTTCTGAGCATTAGGTATGCATGGCCAACTCTGATACCTGTCAGCAAAACATAATCTAGGTAATTTCTAGCATATAAATTGAATGCACTTTTGAAAAACAATTTCTAATTATGAAGACTAATTAATTTTGGAGAAAAGCTTGCTTTTGTTTAATTTGAACAATAAATTTAATTATGATAACAAACACCCAGTGGACAAACCATTCTGAAGAACATTATCTCTGTCCACAAAAAATCAGTTTTCTTTTATTTAAAACCTGATCCTGGAATGTCACCAAGAAAAATAAAATAACTGCTTACTGCAAACACCAACATGATTTCCTGTGTCATATTTAGGGATACATCTGGCATTAAACTCACTTGCAATGGTGCCAACAGCATACACAGTGAGGTATCACAACCTGCCTGATGCTCAAAAGTGTGGGCGAGATATTCAATACCACAGGCAATTGATAAAAAATAAGTAGCTGGAACAGAAGGTATTTTTTTTATTATCAGCTTCCAGCAGCCTGGGTAGTGCATAGAAAGCAATGGAAAAAGACCAAGGGGAAAAAACTGAGGTGTGCCAGGCTTTCTCTTTTTCTCCTCAGGACAGCAGTGACCCTTAAAAACTGGCAAGGTGGGAACCAAACCCTGTCCTTCCTTGTCCCCCTTGCATTCAGTAATTCCCTGTTCACCCTCTCACACCAGGTATTTTTGTGGTCCCAGTGCCAGCCCCTTGAGCAGAAGTTGCTGGTGAGACAATTCAGATAAAGCTGAGAGTCAGCAATGGTCCAGCTCTCCCCGTGCTCCCTTGTTTTGCCCATTTTCTCCTCTCCCCTGAGTGATATGTGTGGAATTTTGGAGCAGGAAATTCAGTCCTTTATCACAACACAGAACAAATATTCTGCTGAGTGTATTGGGCTGTGCAGGCCAAGGGAGGAGTTGCACTGTGATGACCACCAGGCAGTTTTCAAAATAAAATATCCTGCTTTTGCCCATGGCAGAGAATTGTTTTTATTGACTCTGAAGTGTCACACTCCGCCCTCGTTTGCTCGCATGGGATTTGAGATTAGAAAGTGAATTTCAAGCAGCCAGGTAAAATTGCTGAGATTTGGAAAGGGAACAGCAGGAGAAACAAGGATTCCCCTGAAGAAGGACAACAAGCCTTTGAAGTCTTTTTCCTTTGCTCAGCCATCTAACTTGTGTGCGATTCATGGCCCCTGGGGTTAAGATTTGCATCCCAAAAGAAAGACTTGAAAAGTAGCTGGTTTGAGGCACTCACACTTAGAATCCAGAGACTTCACAGGCTTCATGAGAGCTGCATCACATTTCTGGGAAGCCTCTATAACCTTGGTGCTAAGGAGCTGCTCCTGTCACAAACCCTTCATACAGTGCTGAGTCAGGTGAAACATCAGCAAGGATGTGGCAAACTTGCTTACTCTTATTTTTCTTCATGATCGTTGCTTTCCCTTGCTAAGTACCTGGCTTATCAGCGCAAGTTCTTCACAAAAGAGTGATTCAGCAATGAGACATGCATTCAGATGATATAGGAAAGGCCACAAAACTATTAAAATAAAATAAAGGGAAAGAGAAAAGGGCACTTGATCTGCCTGAATTTCTGCTAAAGGCAGTTTGGAAGCACACAGGTCCTTTAAAAGACTTGAGATGAAATGCAGTCTCGACTTTGAAGTACTGTATATGTGAGCTAGGGATCATCCTGATGGAAAGATTAATACATCCTTCATCCTCCCTCAAAAACTTTCTTCTCACATTTATTGTTGTACCTCCTGCTGCATTAACCTCATTGCAGCTGGAAGTTTCTGAGCTGTGTTCCTAGGAGTGAACTCAGGAAGAATTGTCTGGTTTGCTGCTCCCAGGCTCAGTTACAGGGGTAAAGCAGGGGTTTGGGATGTGATTGTTACTGATGCCAGCTCTCAACTCTTCTCAGGCAAGTCACCACAGAGGGCGGTGTGAAAACCTCCCAGAAATGCCAGAGCCCAAGCAAAATAAGAAATTTAACAGCTGATCAAGGCAAGGAAAACTGGTTTGGTAAAAAGAAGAATGGGATCAGTATGTGACAAATCCAGCTGGGTACTTCTGCTGCACTGTGAGGCTTCTGAAACCCCGACAAGTAAACCTGTGAGGGCAGGCTGGGCAGCTTCAGAGCTGGCTGAACACAGAACAGCCTCATGGCCAGACAAGCCAGAGCACAGGTAACTGCAGCAGAAAGACAAATCTAACAGAAATCCATTCACAAAGGACTGAGAGCACATGGAAAGATTTTTCAAACACTTGGCATAAAGTATCATCATCCTGATACCACAAGTGAGCGCAACAGGAATGAGCAAAATTTCTGTCACTCCGCAGAGCACAGAGCCCTGCAGCTACCAGCTTTCCTCATGGGAGCAGGGAATCCCTGCAGAGGCACAAATAGCAGCATCTGGCTCTGGGTTGAATTCCCAAGGTCACTTTTAAGCAGAGCAGGAATTTCGCCGCTGCTGGGGCTGGAAATGCGGCACAGAGCCCCGGGCTGGGCTGGCAGGAGCCAGCACCGTGCCCTGCAGAGCTGTGCCAGGCAGGGGCAGTGCCAGGGGCAGGGAGTGCCACACCCAGGGAACCCTCCTGCTCTCTGCCCTCCCTGGAGCACCGTGGCACTGCCAGGGCACAGCTCCAGCAGCCCTGAGGGGACTGCCAGGAGCCTGCCCGTCCAGACAAGCACCCAGGAATGCACTGTGGGCATGGAAGGAGATGAAGGATGAAGATTTTATCATTAAGACTGTAATTGCATTTAATCATTTCACATTATAACTGAGTAAGTGGCTTTCAGGTCATTGCCCTACGGAGGATCTGCTGCACGGGGAGTGCTGAGGCTTGACTGCTTTTGATGAAAAGTCCCTGCAATTACAAGATTCCTGGAAAATGTCTGGTTTCAAGACAGCATTTTCTGATTGAAAGCACAGTACAGGGCAATTCCAGCCAGCACAAACAGTGAGATCCCCTCTCTATAGAGCAGGGATCCAAGGCATAGGAGGTGTTTTTCACCAGGGAGTTTACAGCAAAGCAAACTGAAACTACAGGGAGGAGAATCCTGACTGCAGTGTTTGCTTCAGGTACACAAGGGCAATTCTCATTAGCAACAAAGTCATTATTTAACATAATCTTTATCTTCTCCTTGAAGTGAAAATTGGTGTGTGGCCAAAGGTTTTGTTTCCCACCCATCCACCCGGCCCAAAAGCCACTCTAAATTTTCTCATTAGCTTTCCTGCCTGACTCTTCCACCACAGGATTTGTATGCTTCATAAAAATTAATTAATTAACTCTGCCAGCAGCTCTATGACAACAGAAAATATTACCCCCACTTTACATATTTTAAAGATGCAGACAGCACTACAGGCTTGCACTGGATGTCCAATATAAAGGATGGGAGTCTCATGGATTTCTAGGGTGCCTGATATTTTTATGCTCTGAGAGCAGTTCCAAGAAAATTCTGTTAAAGACAAAAACATGAAATACTGAGAATACAGATGTGACTTATCTCCATCCTATCAGTCAGGCACCCTAGAAAATTAGGCCTTTATCTGCTCTAATCTTCCTCTATTGTCTCTGAAGAGAGGTAAAGCAACTCGTGTCCACATGGCTGTGCAATACCCACCCTGGGACCCCACCCTGGGTCTCCTCTCTCCATGTATTTTCCTCATAAGTGTGGGATGAGTTTTCTGAGATGGAATAATGAGCACATTTCCAACAGATTTTGTGGTTAAGTTTCCTCTAGCTCAGCACTACTTTGTTGCTCTTAGAGAGTCAGCAGGGCTCCCAAATGGCTGCAGTGCAGCAGTCCCTGTTATTGCTGTGGTGCACTTGTGCACTTCTAGTTTTGATATTGCACCAGCCGTCAATAAAATGTCAATCTGTGCTCCAACAGACAGATAATTATGAAGGAGCTACTTATCTGTCTAACAAAAGAGTGATGAGGATAATAAGAAGCTCTGGCCTGTGATACTGTTCATTTATCACAAAGATGTTAATTAGATTTTGTTAAATCTTTGATGGTCTGGCTATTTGCAAAGGAGGGCCATCGCTGTTTCTGGCTGTGAATGTAAGGTGTGGTCTCTAGCAAGGAGGAAAAAGTACTTTATCCTGAATTAGCATTTTTTTAAGCCTCTGGATGTGGATATGCCAAGCCTTGGTTTGCAAAAGCACATGAGGGCAGCAAGTGCCTGTGTGACTGGAATCATTACCCAGGTTGCAAATGCAAGAAACTCAGTATGCAAAAGGAATGCATCAAACAGTCCCCACTTCTTCCCTGGAAACACAGACCCAAGGAGCCACTTGCAAAACACAGCCTTAGATCTTGAGCTGCTGCAGCTGCCATCTGCAGACTGCTTTCATAATGTAATAAAATGCAATTTGAACAGGAGGTAAAGAATGTGATATGTGCTTTATAGCTAAATGATTAACAAAATGAATTGAAAAGACTGAAATATTCATAGCTTTAAATATTTATAAATTAATTTTTAAAGTCACTATGCAGTATTGAGTTGTCTTTAAAAGTCTGCCAATCTAGGGCCTCTCAGTTTCATTTCTGCTTGTTATTACAGTTATTAATGCTCAAAAAATGACAGGTGCTTGGCAAGAGAGATGAAATGCAGCTTCCAAAACAGAAACAGCAGCTAATGGTTCTGCACTAGTGTAAGGTCAGCCACTCTGCTGGCAGTCACTGGAGGAAACCCAGCTCCTGATCATCCTGAGTGGATGTGCCCAGAGCCAGACAAGCCATGCTGAGCTGTGCCAATAAATCCCCCAAAGCAACAATTCCTGGCCCCATTAGTGTCAGCAGCCTGTTGCTGACTGTCTGATACAGGGGCTATAACATCCCCCCTCTGCCTGGGGTCCTGGCTGGCCACTCAGCAGCGTGGAGTGCCTCAGGGAAAGAGAAGAGCAATGCAACAGAGAGCATTGGCTGAAGCTGTGCCTCACTCCTCCTTGTCCTCATAGCATCTGCACACTGTAGCAGGAATTTCACCTGTCCTTATTTGTCCCAGGAGAAATTAAAATATTAACAATGGGGTTGGTGACATTCCAGTCTGGCACCACACTAGCATGCAGGAGGAGACCCCTGTCTGCTCTCCCACCCCAGTGCCTGCAAACATTCCCCCTGGAACACAGCCAGGACAGGCACAGTCCCTCATGCTCACAAATGCCACAGACACCAGAGCACCTGGGTTCCTCCTGCATGTCCCCCTCACAAACACAAATAACTGTGGCACAAGAACAGTGATCCTTTTCAGTACTTCTGCCTTATGTTTCTCCTTCACTTCCCTTTCATACTTATTTCTGATAAATACTCTGTATTCATGTAGCAGCAGGAGGCCATTACCCTTTGACAAGAGTCTGCTTTTCCCTTGACATCTCTGAATTATTCTCGTTTGATGTGAGTCAGATGGGTTACACTCAAAGGGCCTTACGTGGTAGTGCTTAGGAGAACAACAAAAGTTGTCAGACTATTTTTTAATATCACCTAAGTAAATCATTACTTTTTTTTTTTAAACAAAAGGTATTTCAGTATTTGTAAGTGTGTGAATATCTGGAGCTTATATCTTTGCAGAAAAACAAGAATGAAAGGTCAGCTCATGACTCACAGAAGAAATAGTTTAATCTAATTTCCTTAGAAGGTTCAATAGCTTAACCCAGAGCATTGCTTTAATATTTTGCTTTCATTTAGGACTATACTTCAAATAGAGCTGAATACCATAATGGAATGGATAATCCCATCTATGAACAGTTCCCAAAACTGTTCCTGGGACATTATGGGACATAGCCAGTGAATAGGATAGTTTTATAAAGATACTTCTCAAACCAGAATATCATTCCTCTGATCAGCCAGTGCTGTTGCATCTGCTCCTGAGCAGTTCTGGTCCATCACAGTCTATGCCAAGGGAAGATAAGCATTTAAGAGATGCAGATCACTGTCTATCTGGAGATGTAGATTACCCGAACTTCTCTGCTTTTCACTCACACTTTCTGCAATTTCCTGTCTTGACTTAATCTTTTAAAAAGAACTCATTTAAATAATGATCCTTCTCTAACAGTCAATTGCTTTCTCGAAGTGAGCTGATGTAAATCCTGTAGGTGGCTTGTCATCACATCACAGAAACATCAGAGAGATGCAGCAAACTTCATCAGGCTGCAATTAGTACTTTCAGAACAATTTATATGGTTCATTTTGTAGTGCCACTGCTGGTCCTACACAGTGAGGGTTTCTCTTCATGATTACAAATGTTACTCAAAACAGCTATAAAACTTCTTCCTTTAGAATCACTCCATTTATGGGATTATTTATTATATATGTGGGGAACTGAATAAATCAGAAAGAATTTGAAAGGCAAAACATACCCTTTTCCAGTTCAGAAAGTGTCTGTATATAATACCATCCTCTCAGACACTCTGTACAAAATTATTGGTTTGTTTATTTATAAGAATAATGACAGCCTTGCAGCTTGTTAGTGAGAAGTCTGTACCAAGGATTTGGTATTTGAAGCCTGACCTTTGAATGGGAAACAACAGCTGAAGTGATTATTTCTTGTCTTTGAATAAATTAAAGTACTGCTTAGAGCTAGGACTGAAGAGCCCCAGAAGGTCTTTCTGCCAGTCTCAAAGTTTCCACCGCAGCAAACACGAGGGGAGGAACTGCCTGTAGTTATTTTTGTAATAACTGTTCATTACAGAAGCAGGTGGGCACTTGGGGGCAGACAGTCTGCAGAAGGAGCTGGGGAGCAGACAGCCTGGGAAGGCAGGGCACAGGCACAGGCAGCTCCTGCCCCAGCCAGCTCCACCTGGGACCCCCAGCACCAGCCCCCAGCTGCCATCCCTGCCCCTCTCACCCTCATCTCTGCCAAGGATCATTTCTTCCCAGATCATCACTGAGGAGGTTTTGATGCAAGGAGCTGTCAGAGGAGATAGTTTAGATGCTGGGAGGATAATCCCCATCTATCTGCTTTAAAAGGGAAGTAAATAAAAATGCTCTCCTTAAATCACAGAGGCACATGGGTTTATTTGGCTGAACAGCACCAAGGCATTTGCTCCTTGATCTGAAGGCAGAGCATAAGGGCAGCAGTAACCTGGGGCAGGGGGAATAACAGCTACAGTGGGCACTGATGACATTAAAAACTGCAGTGCCAGCATCCTGCAAAACAAGCCAACACTTTATATCCCCCAATTTACTCTGCACTGATGCCTTACTAAGGAGTACCTCATAAAATAACCACCTGACAGCAAATATTATTAAGGGGAATGTGTGACCATGGGCTATTTCATTCTGCTCAATACTCAGGTGATCTAGATTTGTGGTGAGACATCCAGCTGCATGACCACAAGTCAAAGAAATAACAAAATCACAGTTGCTGTCACCGAAGAAAGAAAAGAGCATACTGAAATGAGATGTTCAAGAGTTCAGGTAAATAGCCATGGGAACAGAACACCTGGGGAACTGCAAGTGGGAGCTGCACAGACAATCTAGTTCAAACACAAGCTTACTTTTGTTTTAAAGTTATAGATTTGAGGAAGGTATAAAAATGATAAGGTTTCTTCTGCCTTTTTTTGCAGGTCAGATCACATTGCAAAAGTGGTTGATCCTTTCCTTGAATTTAATGATAGAAACAACCATTTTTACCATCTAGTCTGACCTTGGATTTCTTTGATAACAATGGTATTCTTGGTTGGGATAAAATGTTAGAGAAGTTCCAAGATGTTAACATGTCAGAGATGCCTCAGAGAATGTGATCTCTGCCTCACCTGTGGCTCTGCCCGTCTCAGAGCTGGGTCAGAGGCTGCTGGAGAGACTGAAAACCCAGGGATGATGCCCTCTGAAATATCTCTTGGTTTTCAGATGCCCTCCTGTAGTCAACCCTGACTCTGACTGACACTCTTGAGCCTGTCTTGGTGTGGAATTCCAGAGATGTTCTTATGTTACACAAATAATCCTAGATTAGAATTCCAGCCTGAATTTCAGAACTTTAAAAGGAGCCAATTTCTTACAATTTTGGAGAACATTAAGACCAAGCTTTCAAATGTCCCAAGGCATTCCTAACACAAAGTTTTATTCATGCTCTACAAAGTTTTGCATTCAATGTCCATTCTGCCCTGATGAAAAGCAGATACAATATTTATTTGCTTATGTAAGATTGTCTCCTCTAGGCACTGGGCCCAAGTATAACAATCATCTTCTATTGAGAAGATGGCTTTGGACCAAGCCATCTTGATGAAGTATTTCTCATAGCCTCATTTACAGCTGTGCACCTGCCAAACAACCCAGCTACAAACAGAAACTCCAGCAGGAATTGCTTAAGTACCCTGGTACTTTGGAATCTAGGTTTGGCAGAAGAATAAAAACCAGAGAGAGATCCTTTGTGCTGCTGTCTTTTGAGCTCTTTGATGAAAACTGAGGCTTGCAGGGTAATTTCAAGCCATGTAACACACAAGAATTGCTGTTGATAATGCAGACAAGTCAAATTAACAAGCTAACTAATATTAGAAACAAAGAGATCCATGGGTGTATGTCTATTCCAGCCATCTAGGCTGAATACCTAATTCATGCCAGAGCTGGAGGAGGAATCAATATTATTGTTATTTATTTAATTTAACTCTCACATTATACCAAAGTTCTTAGAATGAGATAGACAGGAATGTTTTCTAGGGCATTTTGACAACATTAGTCGTAGAATTTATCAAGAAGAAGCATCCCAATTTTTTGAAGATTATTTTGGACTTTTAAGTGAAGCAAAAAACTTTTTAAAAAATTACATATTTTTAAATTTTTTTCTCCTCCAGATTGAAAGTTTTCTCATATTTTTGTTCTAGTAGGCAGGCACTGACAGAATTCTGGATGTGTGTTTAGGTGGCTGTGACTCTTTGGCTGCAGTGCTTGGCCTATTCTTTGGGAACCTTGTACTGCACTGCCTGCTGAGACACAAAAAGCACACCTGAAACATGGAACTCAGGACTGCTTTCAATGTCTGGCAAATATTTCCTGTGTCAAATGTAGGGCTCCAGGGAAGGAAACCAGGGCCCACAGGCAGCACTACACAGACCTGGCCAGGTACCTGATTTGGGTTTGAGAGAAGGCCAGTGCCACATCCCTGCAGAATAAAAGCTCTTTGACAACTCTGCTCCAACCTGAAAGCATTTGCAGCTCCCAGCATCACACACCTCCTCCAGCACTAAGCACTTCCTGAGAGGAGCCTGGAGAGCAGGGAGAAGGGGCAATTCCAGTGAGAATAGAGATGAAAGAGCAAGAGCATGGAGAAGAAACCCTGTGTGGGTGCTGGGATCCAAAGCACAGCCCCCTGCTCTCCTTTATCAGACTCCTTTTCCTGGCATCCAGAAACCACCAGAGCAGCAGCAGCAGCTGGTGCCCTTCCCCTCCCTGGGCTGCTGCCATCTCCTCACTGCGCCAGCCTCCCATTCCCTGGTGCCTCAGCAGCAGGTGACAGTGACAGTGGCAGAGGTGGCTCAGCAGCAGGTGACAGTGGCAGTGGCAGTGGCAGGGGTGGCTCAGCAGCAGGTGGCAGTGGCAGTGGTAGGGGTGGCTCAGCAGCAGGTGGCAGTGACAGTGGCAGTGGCAGTGGTGGCTCAGCAGCAGGTGGCAGTGGTAAGGGTGGCTCAGCAGAAGGTGGCAGTGGCAGTGTCCCCAGGATGAGAAGGGATGCTGCTCACCAGGTACCACAAAGCTCACTGTGCTCCTGGGAAGTGCAGGCAGGGGAGGGTTTTAAATTGCCCTATGCCTCAAGGACACCAATCCTCACTCAAAGGTCAAGAGCAGCACAAAGCAACCCAGTCCTGATGCAAGCAGCTTGAAAAAGATGCAGAAGGGATTAAGCCACAGTGCCTGGCACTGACAGATAGGGGAGGGGCAGGGTTGGGTAAGTGTTTGCTGAGATGTGGCAAATGCAAAATTGATTTTCTTCTTCATTTAACACGTTTTTCACTCTCTTTCCCCCCTTCCCCTCCCCTTTATGATTAAATTTAAAAACAACTGACTTCAAGAGGCAAACACACTTAAAAGTTTAGAGGGGAGGCTTGAGGAGAGGGGTTTGACAGAGGAATCAGCCTCCAAGAGAGAAACTTCTGAATTAGGAAAGCTGCAGGGATGCAGACATGGTATGAAAAGGAACTCCCTGAGGAAAGAGGAGGGAAAGGGTTTTGGTTTCTGAGCTCCTGATTCCTCTGAGAGAAGGATGACATGAACACAGCACACAAGTCAGTGGGGACCACACCGTTGGTTTACTTGAACTTGCACAACCCTTCCTCGTATTCATTTTACTTCAGATATAGAAAACAGGAATTAATTAGACATCTTCTGGAAGAGGAAAAATACACCATCAATTTTAGGTTTAACAACTCTCTTTTCACCTGGCAAAAAGCTGGGAATGTTCTGTAGATCTGTAACATTACCTTCATTTACTGTACAGCAGGAATGTTGGGGTGTGTGTGAAATAGGTTGGGAATATTCTAAGCTGCAGCTATGAAAGTGTGTCTTCAAATATCACAGAGCACTTTCCAACCTTCCTCTCTAATTTATCATTCAGTTCTGTTTGGACACACAAAACAAAATGAGAACAAACAGAGCAGACTCTAAGTTTTAGCTTTTTTATTTTTATTGCTTACACACACCATTACTGATCAGGAGAAGGAAATGAGAAGTTGAAAAGCCACATTCAGCAACAAGCCTGCTAAACTAAAACACCTTTTCCCTTTGTATTCAACACCTGTACTACTGGGAACAGTATTTTTTTTAGCTTCCCTTAAACTCATGTTTCCCCTTGCTTGCCTCCTTTACAGCTGTTTTTGCAATCTCCAAAGCTTTTGTTTGATGTAGCTGGGGACATCCTCACTCTTGTGGCATATGAGCCCCTTGGCCTGTGCCATCAGTGCTTCTTTTTACACTTGGCATCCCTGTAGATGCTCTATTTAATCCAGTGCAGGTTCTTCCCAGCCATCCAAATTAGTCCAGAGCAGACAAGCTTTGTGGTGCTTATTAATCATCCGAATGCACATGCACACTGCCAGTGCTAAGCTGAAAATCTCACCTACAGGGAAGGCAAGAAAAAATGTAGAGGCAAAGGGAGGTGACCTACACTGTCACCCTGAGGGAACAATTTGTTACAGGTCAGTTCTGGCTGCCCAGGGGTGCAGTGGTCCCTTAGACCTGAATTTACACAGGTTTACCATCACTATGTCCCTCAGAGAGTGATTACTTATTTTAACTTTTGCAAGCCAGACTAGAGTCCTCAGCTAGGTTTGGCTCTGCAAATCTTCTAAGAAATTAACATCTCAACAAGGCTTTTCATGGCTTTCAGCAAAGCATAGGTGATTATTAGAAGAGCTTCACTTC
The DNA here is from genome assembly GCF_023055355.1 of Agelaius tricolor. Lineage (NCBI taxonomy): Eukaryota > Metazoa > Chordata > Aves > Passeriformes > Icteridae > Agelaius > Agelaius tricolor. The sequence continues at coordinate 15,202,118 of NW_027269272.1, forward strand.
CCAGAAATTTATCACAGCACTGCCTGGCTTTTAACACCAGTATAAAACACAAACTGTCAAAACTCTCTTTCTTTTTTTGCATCTGCAGTTCAGAAACTATATTTCCAAAGCCCCTGCACCATATAAATCATGCATGAAAAATTACAGAAAGCAGAGAGTTTGGTAAGCCATACAAAAAAAGCTGGTAAGCCATACAAAAAGCTGGTAAGCCATACAAAAAAAGCTGGTAAGCCATACAAAAAAGGCCTGTGCTTGGGTTTGTACCTCTGGAACAAGGAGCACTTTCCCCTTGCCAACCCCTGCGAGCTGGAATAAAACTCATGGACACAGATGTGCCCTGGGGAGCCCCAGGACACTGCACCACCATGGCTGCCCTGGTGGCTCAGTCCCTTCCCACGTCACAAGAATTTGAAATAATCTGCAACCTGGAAATTGGAAGATGATGCCATCAGCTACTTGTTAAACACAGAATGAGTCTACATTCTATTCACTATGTCTTTTGTGAGAACCAAGGTAAGGTCAACTTCAAAGCCTTTCTTACCTTGTTGGACCTATAGAATTATAAAATTATATCAGAGAAAACCTGAATATGGCAAGATATAACTCATACAATGTATTCCACTGGGTCTGGTTGGTGGGGATTATGAAGCTAATCATGTGCTCCATGCAAATCCAGATAAAGATGAAGAAGTTTCCTCCTTGTAGATGTATAGTCTGAACTGGAACTGTCCAGCTCACAAGACTGTAATGAACTAAGCTGCACTGGGTTTTCAAAATTCTGGTTTAGGGAATATTTCATAAAGCTTCCTGGGGAAAAGTGTTTACCACACTGCATGAATTGTGTCAGTGCAGTCACAATGTTCAAACTCTACTCTGTCCTCCAGCTTGAATTTCTGTACAAGGATCAGCTCAGAGCTTATTCTTGGCTCTGCCTCAGGATCTGCCTTGGGATTGCTCTGCCCATATGCTCCCTCCTCTTTTCCCTTGAGAGCAGGAGACACACAGGAGGCAGCAACCTGCTCCAGTGAGCCAGCAAAATCAATTCCAGTGAGAAGGTGGGAGGTTTCTGGCAAAGAAGAGCCACATCAAAGCACTCTCCAGTATCCCCCTGCCAAAAAGGATTTTGGTACCCCTCCTCTTGCTCTGTGATGATTTACTTCTGCAGCAAGGGGAGTTTTCCATGTGCTTATTAACTGTCTCCAGGGGCTTTTGGCAAATTACATTGCCATCTTCCTCCTTGAATGCATCCCACTGAAATCTGTACTCCTGTCACCTGCCCCCACCTCTCTTGGTGGCAGCTACTCAGTTCAGCTCTTCTTCCACTCTGCATTCCTGTTAGACTAGCAATATCTGCATAATATCTTTGGGGGAAAAGAGCTTTTGAAATACAGCTTTTGTTTTAATGACAGAAAAGCATATGCTGTCACTCCTCCAAGCATTTTCTAAGTGGTGAAAATGCTCTCAACTTATTTAAGTACAGTATTTTTCCACCAAGGCTCTTTGTGTAACAATGCTCCCACCTCATTTTCTTTCAGTAGCAGTGGTTGCAAACAGGGCACATGGAAGCCAAAACGATACAGGCTGCAACTCAGACAAGAGCTACTCAGGGATGGCAGACCCAAAAAGCTAGACTCAAAAATAAACCAGGAGGCCCTGAGATTAGGAGTCTTTGGAACAGCTACAAAGACAACAAACGCAGCCCGGACTTGGTGTCCATTTTGTGCACACGAAATGCCTTTGTTAATGGATGCTGTGTGCAACACTCACTGAAGCTGCACGACTGCCTTGTGTGCCATGTGGTGGCTGGATGTGAAAGTGCCCTCAGACTCAGGGCAGGTTCCCACTGCCAGCTCACCAGATCCTCCTGCCAGCCCAGGGTCCAGGCACAGACCCACCCTGGCACTCTGCCCCGCGGCTGCCTGCCCGTGCTGCCAGCGCATGGAACCACTCCCAGAAGTCAAGCACAGAGGTGTCCCTGGGTGATTTCAAGGCTGAGCCAGCCACCCTGCTGGTAAGCCATACAAAAATGCCCTGTGCTAGGGTTTGTACCTCTGGCACAAGGAGCACTTTCCCCTTGCCAGCCCCTGCACCTGTGAGCTGGAACAAAACTCATGCAGCACAGAGATCAAAGGGCAGAGGTTGGTCACAAGATGGAAAAGCTCAGAAGCCACCTCCACACTGCCCAAGGAACTTCCCATGGCTCACTTGTGCACCTCTCCTGTGTGACAGCATCTTTCTGCCTCTTCTGGCTGTGAGAACAACTGTGATTCCAGATGGCATCTGCTCCCATGTGAGTCCCACTCAGTGTGCTTGCACACATGTTTTGACTTGTTTTGTTTAGATTTGCAATATCATCCCTGGCTGGACAAATGCAGAGTGACTTATTGGCAAAGAGGGTTTTTTTAAATTATTGAATTATTTACTTGCTCATTAGCTTTGATTACAAGTGACCATGAGTTATTTAAATCAAATTTGACCTTTGAATTCGAATCACAAACAGAAATGACAACAACAACAAACCCAGTGGCAATGTTTGTCAGTGCTAGGCCTGGCCAAAGGAGCACAGAGCATCAGTGACCTTTTCTGCAGAGGGAAAGGGCTTTCTTGGAGCTTTCACTTCCCACATCTACAGATGTTTGCTTATTTCCCCAGTGATTCCAGGAGTGAACAGGTAAAGCATATGCTCTAGAGAATTCCATTATAATGCACAAAGGCATCAGAGAGAAGGATATTCCTGCATTTTCTTAAAATAAAGACAAGAAATCTACATAACCCAACAAGCACATTTATATTCCCAGATTTGTTTTTAAATGAAGGTGTTTGGTACCTGTTCCAAGAGACTGCAAATCTCCCAGCTCTGCTCTGGTGTGCAGCTCACACCCCCTCTCAGACATGCAGCTGGCTCTGGAGCTTTCGTTTATTTCAGAAAACAGTTGAAGTAGGAAAGTGTAGACAGAGACTGGAGGAGTTCCAAAGGCCTCAAAATGTCACCCTTGTTATTAAAGCAAAAAAGAGAATGTAGGAAACTGGCTGAGAAAAAAGGTCAAAAGTTTTTTTGTGAAAGAATCAAATTGCTCTTTTCTTCTCCAGCTGTTACCTGCAGTGCTGTTGACACTTTCACTAATAAAATGTGAGGACCACACTGGATGTATCCCAGAGCAAACCTATGTGTTGGGAAAATGGGATTTGCTCCATCTGATGTCCCAGTAAGGAAACTTTCCCACCCCACGGTCGTTTTTGGATGTGCTGCCCACATTAAAAAAGATGACTCAGGAGTGAGTAGAGGAAGGTGTGGAGTGATTGGAGGTGGTGCTAGAGTTGCCACCCCCAAGGCTCTCCTTTGCAGGCAACTGTAGGCTGATGAAGAAGAAACAACCACATCCATCCCCACCAGGGTGATTGGAGAGGCAGTTCCTCAGCTTAGACAAAATACCCAGCTTGGATTTGCAGTCAGAAGTAGCAGCCTGTGCCATTAGGAGAAAGGAAAAAAAAAAAATCCATGCTCTGGAAAGGATTTGGCTCAGACTGGTCCTGGCAGAGCTGCATGACCCAGAGATGCAGCAGGCAGGCAGTGCAGAGGAGCTGGCTAAAGTCAGGCAACGCTGCTCGCTCCAACCAAGTGCTCCAATAGAGACACTCAGAGTTTGCTCTGTCTGTCCCCTTCTAGGGTTTGTCTCCTTCAAAGAGTTCCCAGAGAGATGAAAGAGAATGGTACAAGCTTTGCATAGAAATCTGATTTGTTGTCTAGACCATCCAAAAAAAAAAAAAAAGGCATTATTTTTTCCTCTTTTATTTATGATACACCTTTCTCCAGGGGGGAGGTCTCCCTGTCTGGATAACACTCAGGTGGGACTCAGAGGTGGTGTGGCTCAGGCTCCTTTTCTCTCCTACAAATCCCCCTCAGCTGACACTGACTCCCTGCATGGGAGGCACAAGCACCAGCAGGTCCTGGAGATGCCACAGGCCTGCACTGGCTCACTTCAGGGTTTTGCAGCTCAGAATTAAACCAAAGAAGTAAGCTGTAATATGATGGAAGCTAAGGCTTCCTAATGGCAGCTGGAATCTGGCTTTACCCAGGTGGCAATGCCTGCAGGCACAGCCCACCAAACCCACACTGAATTGTCCCCCTCCATCCACCCTGCCAGGAGAGAGCTTCCTGCACCTGCAGCTGAATTCTTGAACCACCCTGAGCTATGTAAATATAAAAGGGACTTTTTTGTCCTGTTGTCCCAGTAATATTCCTCATCAAAACCCAGATCAGCCAGACATTCTCAAGGGAAACCTGCCTAGGTGGTTTCTGCCTCAGATAAGGCTGGTTCTTACATATATCCTCAGTCCAGGCCATCACACAACACCCTGAGAAAGATTATAAATGCTTGATCTACTTTCTCAAATTCATGTTACTTAAATTCATGTCTCCCTGCAGACCTATTCCAGGTCTGTGATCACAAGGCATCTCCAAGCAGAAGAAGAAGTGTACCATAAACCTGCCAGTTTCCAAAATCAGTTTTAAAATCCTGTATAGAAGTCTGAAACACATCTACAACAGAGCTGCCTTGCATAAAATACTCCTGTTCCATTGGATCTGTCCCAAACTGGACTCAGTGATTCAGCCATGGACATTCTATGTGAACCCTTACATGTAACTGTACACACCCCAATGTTGTCCGTAAAGCAGGGGTCTTTTACCTGGTGTGCAAGAGCCAGTCAACACAGAGTTAAGCTGTTTGGGGCTTTTTTTATACCATTCTGCAGAACAGGATGTGTGGCACCTAACACCACTGACAGACCTTCTAGGAGACATGCACAGTGTGTTATACAAAAGGGTAACAGAGAAAGAATGATGCAAGGACAGATGATGGGTGATGTGCACTTGTGTAAAAAAATTCTTAATGCATGAGGAGTGGTCTTGGTCCAGTTCACTATACTACAATTTGCACCCAGAAATTTTCCTGGGGGTGTGAGTTTCAGTATTATAATCACCTAAGGTAACTCTAGCTGATATTTTCATCCTATCAGCTGCCACCAAGCTATTATTTAACCTTATACTTTATTACAGTTTCTGCTTGAGTCTATTTGGACAGCAAGTTGTGAACAAAACAAGGATTTTTAAAGTATTCTGTTCCTGGGGACTCCTCAGTCCTCCATGGCTCTGGCATGTTGTTGCCATTCTTGTTTCAAGACCACCCCATAGTTGCTGTGAACCCTTTTATCTGCTTTTTTTGCTTCGTTTGACATCACAGAGGCAGCAGTTTCAATTTTGGATTGCCCAGGGTGTGGATAGTTGAGTGCATTCCTGTCCTTCCCCTGCTGCACAAGGTCTCCCCATAGCTCTGAGCAGCTGCTCCCACATCCATCTGAAGCTGTACCTGCCAAGAGAACTTTTGTCTTCACCCATCTGTGCACAAACACTGATTCCTTCTTCAACACAAGCTGAACTGTTGGTAAGGGAGATACTTTTGTGGTTGCAGCTGTAAATCAGAGGAAACAATGTTTCTTTTTCAGGTATTGCAAAGCAATCCCTGTTCTCCTGAGGCAGAGATCTCCAGCTCTGGGGCTGTGTCTCTCGGGTGTCTTCTCCCCACGCTGAAGTGTGAACAAGATTCTCCATGGGTAAAAGCTGATGTGCTGCCATGCTCAGGAGCCAGCAGAGCTCTGGGAGCAGGTCCTCACCTGAGCCTGACAGGTCCTGGGCTTGGTGCTGCTCAGTGGCACAAACCTGGGTTGTGCCTGGGCTGATCCTGCGACATGGGGAAACCCGGCTGGGCAAGACCTGGGGAAAAGAATTCCCCAGGGAAATTGTCCCCTGTGGGCAGCAGCCAGGGACCTCTCACTAATGCCATCCATTCTCCTGCCTGCCTTGCCTGGAACAAGCAGGCACACATCCCTGCCCAAAAGGCAAAAAGATAAATGCCTCTCAAGTGGATTTCATCTCGCTTTCCCCATAGGCAGGAGCAGTGATTTCAGGAGCAGCGATTCCATGTGTGACCACAGTGTGACATTGTGAAGGGCACTGGGGGAGCTTCTTTTGTGTTTCAAGAGTAAAAAACAAATGCCAGACCTTATCAGCAGCTTGTCCTCTGCAGAGACAGGAAAAGGAGGCAGAGCCCGAGTGGCTCAGAGGGGCTCACAGCCCCAAGCAGATCTGACTCCCCGCAGGCTCTCCCCAGGTCACTTCTCCCACAGTGGAGACTCATTGCTCTCCAGCACTGTTCCATCCCACAGTGGGAAACTGAGGCATGGAAACACAAACTTTTTTGTCACCCCTACAAGTCTGAAGGAAGGGCCAGGTTCCACACCAGGATCCATTTCTCACCTACCTCCCAGCCCTGCCACAGTTCTGCAAAACATCACCTCAAACCGTCCCCATCCATGGGGAGCCAGGGACTGCATTTTGCAACTTTCCTGAGGGTGTGACTGGGATAAAAGTTTTAAAAGGTGAATTAGCCACCTTCCTGAATCATACCAATCTCATTTTCCTATGGTAGGCACCAAACCATTTTCCAGCCCTTTCTTTTTCTCCCTCTTGCAACTTCTGATAAAAAAAGGACACTTACTCAGACAGACAACTGGAGGAACAGCAAGTCCCCACTAGGTTATATGACAATTTGTCAGGGTCCTGAGGCCCCCAGGAAATGGTGCAGGGATGATGGATGAGGGAGTGAAGTAGAATTGTCACTCCTCAGCCGAGGCATTAATCAACTGTCAGGGTGGCTGAGGAGTGTGGCAGGCGAGCCTGGCAGAGGGGGCACCACGCTGCCAGCAGGGCCCTGCTTCTGGCTCCTCCTGCAGAGGGAAAATACTCCCGGAGTGACTACAGCTCTCACAAGCAGCAAATGGGCCTGGCAACTCCCCGGGCAGCTGTTCCTCCAGGAAGCACTCGCTCGTTCTTGCGTTGCAGAGGAATTTGCTTGCAAGCCCCACTGCGCTCCCCAGAGCCATCAGCAGCTGTGGCAAGTGACTCCAGCTCTGCCAGCAGGAATGCTCAGGAGCACACCCAGCACCCACCCCATCCCCCTTCTACTTATTAAATATTTTTATTTCTAGGTTGTTGTAAATTGCATTTTGATTGTAATTTTTTGAGTTTTTAAAAATATCTTTTTTTTCCTTAGTTTAGGTAATTTTAAAAATAAAATTAAAAAACGTGTTTCAGCATAACAATCTCTGTCCTCTTTAAAAATAAAAACAAAATGCTTTGTCACTTGGGGAAAAACCCCTTCCCTTTATTTTGTAGTGAAGCTATTCAGCAAGAGCTAATTTCACAAAGAAAACAACTGATCCACTGTTAGCCAAGATCCTTATCTCTCAAAAATATAAGCAGATATTCAACAATATCTGTAGAAGGCAAGCTCAAGACAACTTGTGGCTCTAAGCAGGGGTTACCCTGATCACTATTAAGCTGCTCTTTTCTGTTTCTACCCCCTTCATGTCTCCCTGCTATTCATATCCATCTTTCCCCCAGCTCACACATCTGTATCTTCCCTCTGCAGTGGATGTAGTGTTCCCACCAGCCTCCAGACTTGGACCTGTGGTGCACTACAATAACAGTCTGTAATGGGTATTATATTTGAAATTTCTTTTAAGACATTCAGATTCAAAACTCCTCTTTGAAGAACAGGAGGGACAAAACCTCAGTACATGAAATTCCAGCTTTTTTTCTGGAAAATTTAACCTGGGTTGTTAAGGCAGTTAGTGTCCACTGCTGCAGGCTCTGCTTTTTTGATGTTAAGAGGACTTAAGGGTGGGATTTTAGTAGGACCTTAGGAACAGAGATCTCCTGCATATTTTTATAATATTAAGCAGACATCTGTGCACATACATTGATAACAAGAAATTGCCAGATCAAAAGCTGTGAGTCATATTACTGAAGTTCTGGGTTTCATGGCACATCTGATAATCTCTGAGCAAGGAGAACAAGCTTGATATCCCCTCATCAAGAGATACTGTGTTTTCCTGCTGGGTCTCAAAACAGATTTGAAGCATCAGATTGCCACAGCTGACAGGTTTAACTCAAACATCTGCTGAGCACAGCCCAGAGGGATTGTGTCAAGAGAGATTAGGAGCATCTCCTGCTCTTTGGCTGAGAGCGGTTCTTATTTGGTGCAGAAATTCTCTGGTCTCAGAGCAAATGCAGCCCTCAGAGTGTGTCTCTCTCATGACTGTTTTGGAAGAGGTGTGCAGCCCAGGAAATGAGTTTCAAAAGGCTGACAGGAGCCAGGAAGGGCAAACACAGTGCTCAGCCTTCCCCACGTCTGTGCCATGCTGGTCAGGCAAGGCAAGCCTGAATGCCTGAGCAACCTGGCAAAGGCTGAAAGGTCTTTAGTGGCAGCCCTTACAGTGTCAGTGTCCATACAAACTGAAAGCCCAGCCTGAGTGAAAATCTAATGAGGAAGACAGATAGTGGAAAACCTCTCCAAAGGCTTAACACAGCCACAAAAAAGTATTCCAGGGCAAAAGGGACAGCTTCTCATAGCAGTCCTGGTGAAAGGAAAACTGCTGCCAGAGGTGCAAAGCCTGTGGGGACTCCTGAGCTTCTGCTGCCATCCTCCTCCTTCAAGGGAGTCCTTTCAGAGCACTCCAGGTTTTCATTAATTATGTGGGTCACAACAAACAGAGCAGAATCATAAAACTTGCAGACCACACCGGGAAACAACTTTAAATTCAGCACTGAACAATTTCCCCCAAAACTGAAATTCAGCTTTATGCCTGCTTTTACCACCTCACCATTCCCCACCAAACAAAGCACCATGGTTTGCGTTTTGCCTTCTGCCTTCATCACATGGCATTGAGGGGGCAGATGAGGACACACAATTTGCATGTATAATGCAACCACTGAGCAGAAGGAGCCTCAGCAGTCCTGGTTCAGCTCTGCAGCCCTGTCAAGGGGAGCCTGCAATGCTGGTGCAGCATAAAGGCATCACAGTGACAGTCTTATTCATTAACTAGATGAGAGATGGAAAACCCCAGTGCCAAATAAATGGATTGCATAATGTTGAGCCAGTCTGGAATGCCTGGAAGGCAAAGGAAGGATAGGGGATATTATAAAGCTGCCAGCAAGCTTTTCAGTAAGATATATAAAGCTGAGAAAGCATGAGGTGCAAATAGCAGCATATGGTGGGGAACTCCAAGATTTCCATAAGGGGGACACAAAACTTGATAGGTATGATCAGCTCTTCCTACCTCCACCTTCAGCAATTACTTGCATATAATTCAGCATAGAGGTCTGCTTCTTCTCTCTTCTTTGCTCCCAAACTAGCTATTAAATAAAACTCTAAAGCTCCAGGGTGAGAATCTGCTGCAACAGAAGTTTCCCTTGCTAGGGCATCATTCCACACCACACAGACAAAGGAAGTGTCTGTCTGAAGGAATTATCACAGCAAGCAAAAGACTAATGGGACCATTCATTATCTTTAATTATATTCATCATCTTCTGGTGATTAGAACACAGTCATAAATTAAGATACATTTAAATTTGGTACATTTGAATGAACTGGATATCCTTTGAATATCTTATAGGAAGTAAATTTGCTAGGAGTAATGATGCTGTCACCTTGACAGGGCAGAAAGGATGCTTCAGTGTGTCAGGGAAGTCAGAGGGCCTTGATGTACAGTAACAGTGGCATTAGGAGAGGAAGGGATCAGCCTTTGCTTTGGTTTCTCATAGCTGAAGATCCTGAGAGCTCAACTCCCAGTGTTCAGCAATTTCCCAAGTACTGCAACAAAGAGCACAGCCCTTTGTATTTCTGAAATGTCTTGGGGTTTATTGTTCCAAACACAGGAGCTTCAGGATAAGTTCTGTGTGAGGAAGTAGCTCCCCTTCTGTCCCCAGAGTGGTGAATCCATACACAGATTTATACTTGCACAAGGGTTGCAGACTTGGGGCTGTTAATACACTAAACTCATGTAACCCAGGAACAGAAATCCGCATTAAGGCCCAGCCCTTCTAAATCCCTCATATCTTAGTGGTTGCACCATAAATAATCCAGTGGGAAGGATTAAAAGCTTGTGACTTGGGCTGCACCTTCCTAGGGGATGAGTGAATGAGAGGGTCCATCCTTCCCCAGGTTTTACTCCACTTTTACGTCTCTAGGTCTTTAGAGAAAATTTAAGGAAGTCATTTCCCAGAGAGAAAAAGCCACAGGCACAACTGTTATGCCTCATCCATGTTCTCACACTTCTCCAGACATTAATTAGCAGAGCTCAGATAACAGATATCTATGAGGTCATATCCATCAGGAGCTGTGGTGTCTCCTGCTCCTGGCACCATGCCTATGCTGATCACTTTAGTGCATGGCTCAGAGACCAAACAATGCATGTGCACCTTGGGCTGCTCCATTTCACAGCCTGGCATCTCAGTGAAAGCCTCCAGGGATTGTAAAAAATGACCCCATTTGCCTTCAGAGACAGCAGGTCTACAACATCATCAGCTCTGTGCTGCTCTAGAAGTTGGCCAAGTATAAATGTTTTTGATGTGGATTAAGACACACAATCAGGATGTGTCAGGTTGGCAAAACCCTCTGAATGCCAGCTGATTGCCAGTGATATCAGTGGGCCTGGTTGTAATTGATATGCATCACGTTACCCTGCATTTGCTGTGACAAAGAAATTGTGGCCAGTGGGTCCCTGTGGCTTGGTCAGACTTTTGTGGAAAGCCACCAGGGCTGCCCCATGTGAGTAAACAAAAGATCTACTGTTATTTGCTCCTGGATATGATTTTCTGTTGGTCAGCCCCTGGAGCACCAGAGTGCTTTACACCATAACAAGAATGTGCATCAACATGTCACACCCCACACATCAGCAGCCAAACAAGCCACTGCTCTTAAGCAATCCACCTCTGCCTACACAAACACCTCATCTCTGGCAGCAAAGGAACACCCTCTGTCCAGATCTGGATTTAGCTACATGCCAGCATTCCTCCATGATCAAATTATTCTGAGCTGCTTTAACTATGTTTATGTTTCCATCGGGGGAAAAAATAGATAGGAAATGTTTAGGCAGTTAAAAAAAAAAAAAAAAAAAAAGGAAAAAGCTACATAAAGTGATAGCTGGTACATTACTTCAGAGAGATAAAATGGTCAACCTGACTGGAACTTTTATCTGTGAATACATCTGTAGAGCCAGGATTACTTTGAAACAGAAGGAATTCAGAGCAGAAGCAATGCTCACTTTCAGAAGCTGCTAAGAAATCGCTGAGTGCCTTTAAAATCTCCTTTATTCACACCACCATCTAAATAAGATATGTATAGGTTGCACACATAAAAGATCATAATGCAGTGAATAGAAGCTGAAGAACAGCATTGAACCTGAATTTAAATTATTTCAAACAATTAAAAGTAAATCCTGAGAAGAACAAAGCAAGCCAGCCTGAAGCAGAAGCAAAATTTAAATAAATAAACAGAATCAATAGAAGTTATTCTCTCTTATAACTCAATAAAATAAAATGCACTAAAATAAAAGGAAAATGAGGTAAAATACAACCAGAAGAACAGGATCTTAGTAAGAAAATGACTCCAATGCATTTTCTAATGAAAATATTTGGAATCGATAAATGCAAATACTGCTTTTTGTGCTGATTTACATCAGGCACATCTGGCTTTATCTGATATCTCCCACTGAAATCTCAGAGTTCCACTGCCAGCCTAAGAGATGTAATACAGAAAGACAGATTCTAAGCTGTTGTAGGTAATGGGAAAATCATTAAGTGAAGATGATGCTTTAGTCCTTCAAAAGCCCCAAACAAGGCTGTTTGCCTGGCACTCTGCAGTAGACTGAACAGCCTGCCCTGTTGTTAACAATAGGCCAGGGTAATAAAGAATATATTTGTTTTCAATTCCTCCTAGTTACATATTTTATGTATATTTTAGGTTTATTTCTTTAGACTGAATTTTTTTTCACAGAAGCACTTAGCTTCTAATGAACTGTAAAAATAATTTTTAACACTAAGTTGTTTCTGGAAGAGGCTGTTTCTTTGTTAATCTGTGCTTTTCTTTACCCTAAATCACAAGGTGGGGTCCAATCTCTGCATGCATTTTTAAGTTTAGGTTACTGTGCAGAAGAAACTGTTTCTGGAAGGAGGAATAACACCCATTTACCTGAATAAATTACTGGATCTGAATTTCTACCCCCAACATTCACTCAGTGGCACCTTTCCTCTGTCAGAAACACTTGACTACTTTCAGCAAAGGAGGTTGAGTAGATAAAGCAAAATGTCACTCTTCATGGCAGCATGCTGTAAAATTCTCCTTCCACTCCTCCCCCAAAAAGATCTCTCAGAGAGTGATTACACTGCTGCCATGACCATGAGTCCACCTATGCTGGATTGTTTTAGTAACTAAATATGCTCAAAGGAGTTTGAACAGCTACTGATTCTTGGGCAGCTTTAGGTAATAACTCTTTTCACACCCACAACTAGAAAACACCACTTTATTTTCAATTCATGTCAATAATCAAACAGTAGCTATGACCCAGCACTATCTGAACATGAAACACTCAGCTCATCTAGGCAAAAACTTCCTCCACTTTTGCTAAGGATGAAAGTACATCTCTGTGCCTTTGTTGTTAGGGATCTGAGTAAGTTTGGGGCTGTAGTTTGGTTTTGAACATGCAATTTGAGATTAAAAAATGCATTTATACTTACTATTGCATATGCTACATACATTTAGCCTCTGAACATAATGGCATCCTTAATTTTTTCCATGGCATCTCATTGTTAGCCTGTTTAAATTCATTTGAAAAAGTCATTAGCTTTACATTAAAGATTGCTGTGGCACCTGGCAGATGATCTATAAAGTTGTGTTCATTAGTGTTCATAGACTGAGAAACATTATTTAAAAGAAGGATAGCACTAATGGTATCTGGCACATAAATACACATCCATGTTCATCAATGAATCACACAGTGCATTATCAGTGTTAACACTCATAAGACCCCCATGGAGTGGGTGGGAGGAATTACTGAGGGTGCTGAGATGGGGAAATGAGGCATAGATACTGTAGAGAAAAAATGGGATTACAAATAAATAGCAAACCTAAACACACAAACAAAAAGGGAAATTAACTCCAGTCTCTGTTTCTCATCCACTGCTGGAAAGACAAACCCATCCTGCTCATCCCATCTCTCTGATAACTGAACTGACATGGAGGGGACAAACACCTCAGGATTCTCTCAGCTCCAAGGGTTTGAGCTTCATGTGGGCACCAACCAGCAAGGCATTTCAACAGGGAAGAGCAGCAGCCACCCACGCCAAGGCCAGCAGAGCCCACCACTGTCCTCCCCCCTGGCAGCAAGTCAGAGCTCACTCTCAAGATGCTGCTGACATGGGGGGCTATCAGCAGCCCTGGACTGACAAGCCTTGTCATCCCCATCCATTGCAGCTTTGATCAGGAAACAAAATCTGCATCCTCCAAACCCACGGGCACACAGGGAGAAGACACAGATGAAGGCTGGCAAGAAAACCATACACTTCTGCATTATGAATTTTTATTTTGCATTTGTATTTTTATGAACAGTGGGAAGATAATTCCTGACTTTTTCATTCATCCAAACTTCTGCTTGCTAAAAATATTTTAAGTCAGCAGAGCGAAGATTATGGGGAAAAATGAGACAGTTTAAATGCTCCATATTATGGAAAACAATAAAAAAATGTTTAAAGTTTCCTGGTTTTATAAAACACAATGGACCATGTCTGCTTCTGAGAACAGTTTAAGTACACTGCACCCTATAAGATGTTTTACCTAATCATCCACATTAAATACCCTATTGGTACAATCAGGATTGCAGTAACATTTTGCATTAATGCTCGATTTTACCTTCAGTTTGGGAAAGACACAAGAGTCTCTCAGAAGTAGCAATTTGTTGTCCAACCCACCTCTAAGGATGGGTCAGTGACTTTCAGCAATGGGTAAATCTCTGCATTGTCACTACAGCAAAAGTTACCTGTACATCATTTCCCTCTGGGGTGGGATTTTCCCAGCAAGAAAGCTAACAGGATATCTGAACTTGACGCAAAAACCAGATCATGCATACACCTACTCTGCCTGATGTGGATTTCCTTTTCCACTATCATTTCTCTCATTTTTCCCACCATTCAGGTCTGAGATTCATAGGAGCTAATGTTACCTTCCAAAACATATCAGTTCTTGACAGAATGCTTCTGTAGGTGAAGTGTATTTGTTCACTAAATAAACAAGAGAGAAAACCATTCTCTAGGTTTTCACCAGCAGTTTCTGTCAAGGAAACAGATCCTCCTCCTTTTACCAATAAATAATATGAGCAAGGAGCTCCTTACCCACTAAAATTCAGCTCATTAGGTTGGTAAGTATTATCAAGCTCAACACACATGTCTGAGGGCAGAGGATCACCCTGCATCTCTCCAGGGCCCTCTCACCAACCTCTTCTTGAAACATTACAGAGTTACTAAGCTGTGGCTTAGTCTGGAAGCCACAAGCTCAGCATACAGTTCTGGAAAACTTGTGATGCTCTAAACCTAGTTTGACATTGGTAGAAGAGTCTTAGAAAAAAGTCAAAGCAAAACTATCTAAGTGGTTAAACAGCAGTTCACTGCTCTTGAACAGAGACAGGATTGAGAGTGATTGCTCCTTGGCATTGGGATCCAGCAGGCAGAGCCTCATCACAGAGTTCCAGCAAAATCCTGCTCCCATTCAGTTCAGCAGGGCAAGATCTGATGTCACAGCTGCACAAAGCAGGAGCCAGGGTAGGCCCACCCAGGACTAATGTTCCCTCTTGACCTTGGAGGTGGCATACAAGAGACAAGACCTGATAGAAAGTCATTGATGGCCTGACAGCTGCTCTTTCCTAAAGGAGTCAAACACGGCAATGCAAACCTTGAGATTGCATCACTGTCAAATTATGCAAAAACAAAGAGGGAAGGTGAGCAAGCTTCCAGGTTAGTAATAGCTTTTGGAGGAGGGCAAGAAGAGCTAAACAAGCTGCTATAAAAATGCAGGGACTGTCTTGGTATCAGGGTAAAAAGCCACAAAGGACTGCAAAGGAGCTGAGGCAGTGAAGGCTTTTCAATCAGTGAGGGACACAGTTTATTAGCCTGGCAATAAACCCTCTTTGTTGACCATTTGTTGATGAGATTTAAAATCAAATAGTGTACACTACATATTTCTGCCACTTAGCTTAACACTGCAGCACATTGAATTAACCCCATCTTTACTTGCTGTATATCCAAACATCTTTTACCAGCAATTATGAAGTTTTATCTAACACTGGAATCCAAATTCAGAATGCACAAAAACTGAGGAGCCCAACCAAGAAATGATTTACAGCAAGATCACAGGGAGAAGCTACAGATTTTTCGCTTTTTCCTTTAGAACAATGTTATTATTTCATGTGCTGGGGTCATGCTCACACCATCTTTAACCTAGAAGAGCTTTGTGCAGGACTACTAAACATCAGTTTCAGCCTGAAAATACTGTTAGGTGAGACTCTGTAGGTACACTGCCTAATGGGCTGGGAAGGAACCTCCTCCTAACTCCTACTATTGCAGGGATTTTGAGTTGTATGTGCTGCCTGTCTCATGGTGAGAAGGAAATTTTTTGCTCCAGAGATAACAGATACTCTGCTGTTGTTCTGTGTCCAGGGAGAAGCAGAGGCCAGAACCCACAAGAACAGATATCCATTGCATTCTTTTCATATTGTATTATGGAAGAACATTACTCTCTGTTTTCATCCTTGCACACAACTCCTCTGCCTCCTCTCAGACACGAACCTAGAGCAGAATTCTGCAGAGAGAAGACCTTGTAGAACAAAGACCTTGCAGAACAACAGCACAACAGATTGTAGGAGAGACAAAAATTGGACAAGTCTGGTTTATGGATGTAATTAAAGAGTTTCTGGCAAGGGTGATTTCTACCAAGGTTACTTGTATTGTGCAAAAATAAGCAAAAATTCAAGTTCTTGGAGGTCCAGGAGATATTTTATTCTTTAACCTATTTAATTATATTTCTTCTTTTTTTATCACTAAGGGAGGGAAAAGAGGGCATTTCAGCCCTGAACTATAAGGCTGACTTGCAGCTGGTGGCCCAGTAATTGGTATTTATGGCTCAGAACGCATCACTAACACACAGGTTGGAGACTGATATTTTCATCACTCCTTCCTCTGCTCTCAGCTTTCAGCTATTTCATGCACTCTGGGTTTGCCAATTACCTTCCCGAGGTGGGACGGGGTGATTTGTTTTTAATGCACGTACAGTGAGTTCCAATAGCCTGGTTTGTTTTTGCATTTGCAATTTCATGGGCACAGATTCAGGGACAAACACAGAGAAGGGACAGCAGATAGCCTTGGTAAGCACCTCAAAGAGTTCTTGGAGCTTAATTTCACCCCAGCCTGTTACATATCTGTCCCCAGATTGGCTCTTAAAGCTCCAGCTAGCGCTGCTCCCTTTGGTTTGCGGCCCCTGTGCCTGTTACGCTGTTGTGCAGCTCTCATGCTGTGAGCTTTGCCTTCCTGGGGACTGGGAAGGATGCTGAGGGCTGGAAGCTGTAGCTTGGAGAGACAGAGATATTACTGAAAGGGTTCCCAGAATGGGTGTGCAGAGTCAATCCAGAAAAAGATCCCTTTACAGAATCCCAGGAACTGGGGATGAGATCCCAGCAGAACCATGAGGTGCGAGGGCAGCTTTCATGAGACGTGCTGCTAGTTCTGTAATCTGCAGCACTAGATTTAAGATTTTTGAGAAAGTCAAATACTATCTCATCTATAATTCAATTCTCTTTCACTCTGTTCTGGATTCCTAGAGTCCCAGTTTCCCCCCAGAGATATAACATGTCCTGCCTGAGGGCATGGGTACCAACAAATTGAAAGTGTCACCATTTTGTCATATTTGTCACTTTTGGAAGCAGCATGCTCAGAATAGGAAAAGGAAATTAAAAGATCAAGAGCACAACCAGGCAGAGCCCATTGCATGCAGAGAGGCTGTCTGGGATGATACAAACCCCTGGGTGAAATACCAATTCCTGAAGTCACTGAAAATAGTCAGAGTCAGATAGCACAGATAAACTCTTAAATACACAGTAGAGTTTAAAAGATGGACCCTATACAGATTTAATTAGCATGCTAGAAATAGAGAAGAGGTACTGGAAAGCCACATAAATCTGCATTCCTAGGATTTCTGAGTGTGAAGAATGGAAAAGGGAAGGCTTTCATATAGGAAAGAGAGGAAATAACATATTTCAGTGAATGCACAGAAACTTTCCTGTAAATGGGCTGCTGGAATAACACAGGCAGAATAAGCTTCAGTTTCAACTGAAGCATGAAAGTCAATAATCTCTGTAACCTTTCTAAACTCTTTGCTCTTCTATCACATATTCAGAGGCTGAAGGGAGTTAATCTATTCAAGGTGTGTGTGTGTCTAAACTCATTATATACAGCAGAGTACTCCTTCACAGAGAACCAGTTACTCAGCAGTCTGTCTCATGCTCAGCACTAGTGATAATCAAGGAAAGTGCCATTGTCATTTATGTTACTGAGAATTTTACTAAATCCAGAACAGACACAGCTGTCCCTCCTAAAAAAATGAAAAATTGAAGGAGTAAGGTGGTCCAAATTACCTTTTAACTATCAATTATTTGTCAAAAAATTAGTTTCTCATACATATTGCAATTCATAAACCATCTTGTAGATATATGGATTGTACATTAAGAATGAAATTTGGAATATTTCTCCTAAAAATGCCAAACTGACCCATGCTGCCTTTCTCTTTTAAGTTTCTTTGCAAGAGGAAACAGTGCCTGAGCAGAGCAGAGCAGATCATGTTGTTTTCAGAGGACAGTGTGAAGTTTTGAGTCCTGTAATTACTTTGGTTTAGTAATTTTACCCCGATGAAGGTTTCTCTTGCAGTCCATGGAGGGTACCTTCCCATCTGGGCAACAATTAATAGATACTCCAGACTAAGACTTGCAGTTTCAGGACTGCATTAATTTTTAGTTGACAGTAATGGGACTGTCAGAATAATTCTTACCTCAGTAGAAATAATCTCTCTCAATCAGTGCTGCACAAAATGTACAACCGTCATTCGCTGAACTTCTCTTCTACAAATGCCAGATTGCTACTGATAGGATGAAATAGAAAAAGGCATTGAGGGTAAGCAGGCTTGGCCTTAACAAGGGATTAATGAATAAATAATTTCCAGGCCATTATTCCAAAAGAGAAAACCAAGAAGTTGTAGCTGGAGAGAATAGCAGAACAGACCCCAAATCTCCCAGCTCTCAGGATGAAATTTGGTTTCAACTAAAGGATAAGGATGTTTCTATCCTCTTTAGAACGCTCTGCAGATAAATTCCTTCAGCTGTTGGAAACACTCAGATATTGTGGCAATGGGCTCTACATAAAATAGGCAGGTACATCTTGAGAATATTAAGTTTATTGCAAATTATTAATTCTAAAGAAATGTTTACAATAGGCAGTGATTGCAGTAGGAAAAGATCACCATTGCAGTACAGCACATGCACCCACAAACAAGATCTCCTCCTTTAACTATATCTCCCTTGGAAAGGCATTTATTTATGGCTGGGCACTGGAGCATTTGAAGTACTGATGCAAGACACCAAACAAACACATCAACAGTGTTCACTGGCTAGGACACCAGCTCTTCCACCATGAGGACAGATGTGGCAAGTTAATAAGAAAGTTCAGGTGTATGTCTGGTAATATGCCAAATGAACTATTTCAGGCCTTTGGGGCAGGCAGAGGGAAGGCAAGGTGGGGATGAGTTGACTGCTATTGGAACATGCTTTGCACAAGATGCAGTGATGGCAAATAGCCTAGTTTCAGTGGGCTAAGCTGTGATCCATAGATAAATATAGACTCAAAATGCAACAGCACCTACCATCAGATAAAAAAATAAAATCAAACTTGTAAGGGATGAAATGCCCATTTCTGTCTTTGCTGTCAAGCACAAAAATGCTGCACACAACCATGTTCTTTGAACCAGTTCTTTTTAAACATTGACACTACACAGGAAACACAAACCAGTAGGGCTATTGTTTCCCACAACCCAACAGGAATCCACGTGTTCCACTGATAAGGAAGGAAAAATGCACATAAATATTTAGTGCAGAGAATGCTGAGTGTGACACACTGAGATGGCCACTGACAAAACTGCTCCATTACACATCACTGCAGTGCAACACAGGCAGAAGGGACAGGGGAGAAGCACACTCCTGAATTCTCCACCTGACCAGAAACAGGCAATTGCCTTGTCTCACATGCAAAACCAGAACCTAAAAGCCCCACTGCTCTATTTGCTGACCTGAACTATGTAATTATTCCAGAGCTCACCTCTGAAATCTTTGCATAAAGGTTTTTTGAGACTTAGAGCTTGATGCAAAGATAGCTGAACTCATTAGGAACCCCTAACACCAGGTTTGAGATGGACTGCCAAGAAAAAGGCATTTCTGTGCCCAGGGCCATGCACTGCTGACCCAGCCAGGCCTCCCACCCTGCAGGATGCACACACACATGAAGAGGAAACACCTTTTTTGTAAGGCTCAGACCCAATTCTTTGCCCTATAACACCAGTAGAATTACCTGTGTGACATAGTATAGTCAAAGCCCTCAAAGTGACAAATAAACTTATAAATGATAACTCTGTCAACAGCTTAAATTGCTTAGCCACTTCTGCTTACTGGTACATTGCTCCTCAGGCTGCTTTTGCTGGGGTTTTGTCCAATTCAGTTTCCTCTAGTAAGATGATAAAGCAAGGAGAAACTAAAAATAATGAAAAGCACTTTCCCCAGTTTGCCATCTGAGAAATTTCACCCTGTTTTACCAAGTCCATTACAGATGATGACATATTAATTGTACTGTGGGTTGGACCACACAAAGCAATTAACACTTCTGCTGTGCTTCATGGCTGCTCTGTGCAGTTTCCAGGGGGAGGTATGACATGAAATCTCATGACTAGCATGAAACCAACTGTAGTTGACACTGAATTTATATTTTTCCATGCCTGCCTAACACCCAGTTCAGTGCCTGCTGGGCTTTCTCTTATAGGCAATCTGGCAGCCTGGAACAGAAGACCTAATTTCTACAGACATGGCATAAGAACAAATTGCCCGAGTTTTGGGAGAACTGGGGATTTAAACGAAATAAGAAAATGTTCAATAGCCTACCAAAACAAAGGGGAAAGAAGAGTCCAAGAGTTCCTGACTTTGGACAATTCATTTCATCTCCCCCAAACCATGCATTCCTGGAATGCAAAGAATAATACACTGGCATTCTTAGGATGAAAGCTATATTTTTAAATTAAAGCATAAAAAACACAGGAGGTTTTCTCAGATTTCAAACCCTCAGCATTACTAACAATTTGATTTGATTAAAGACAAAAAATATGGGCTTAAATAATAGCTTTTGTCTGTAACTTAGCATTGCATCCAGCAGAATCCCCCACTGGAATTTCTCCTAAACTGCACAAATGAATTAGTTCCCATAATTAATCCTAACATTGTTAATGTTTGGGTTTAGGTATTGCAGCTCTTCCCCCAGCTCTATTTACAGCCTATTGCTCTTTGCCACCTCCTACTCCTCCCTAGCAGGCACCAGGACTGAGGGGCTCAGCCACAGGCAAGGATGACATCAATTACCTGATGGGTTCATTTGATCCCTTGCACCAAGGCCCGTGGCCACCATGCTTTAACCACAAACAGTGCCTGGGTGGTGACAACCAAAATCCTTCCAGCTACCCTGGATTGTTTGTTGCAGCTGTTTATTGTCAGCTGGGAAGGATAAAGACAGATGTGTTTTAGTCTGGGGGTTTGCTCAGTGTGCCTCAGGCATGGCCCAAGTACTGACTAATCCCAACAAGAGTGAAAGGAAACTGTTTAGGTTTGACAGAGGATTTAACAAACACGGGCACTCCTTCCAGCCTCACCAGGTGGCTCTTAGCAAGCCAGGGAGCTGCAGGTGACTGGAAATGTTTAAATCAGCACTTACAGAACCATCCTAACACACAGTCCTACGGCTGCAGCCCAGGATGCCTGTGAGGTGGAGAGCTTCCTCAGGGGGGACAGACAGGCAGCCAATCTGGCCTGCTGCACATGCCTAAATCAGTCAGCATTGCATCATTGCTTGTGTAGGTGTATCCTTTACTTAGCATCCTGGATCTGTAGGAAACAAGTTACCTTGGCACTGGGATTCTGATTGGCAAGACTCGTGGAATTTTAAGAAGGGACTAAACTGCTGGGGAATTTCTCTTACAAGATGTATTTCAGCTCTGGAAGTTGCAAAGTATTAAGTGTTAAAAGCAAGACCCAGAACTGTATCCTTTTGTATCTTGTTTTGAGGCTCTGCTTTGCTCTAAGTTAATTGGCATTTTTTTTATTTGCATATCTCAAAAAAATGTTTATAATTTTCTGCACAAAAAATGATTTAGAAAGGAAAGCCTGAGAGTCTTTTAAGCTGAGCAGTTGGCAGATGCATAGGACCATATATAATGTATGCCTATACCATAAAGACATACATCAGTAGTGGGTGGACTGTGTATCTCCCTGTGCACTTATTTCTATTTTATGGTATTTTAAAATAAGAAATACCCTTTAAAGAAGCTGATCGCCTCAGGCTGGCAAAAATTTACAAAGGCTCACTTGAAATGTTTTTGCTTAACAGCAGAAAAAAAAAATGCCATGCATTTGAAAGTGAAAATTTCAATCATCCCAATCCTAGTGACCTCTTCTGGGTATTAAGATGCTATGGGCAGACAGCTCTCTTCAAAAGATAAATTGTGCCTTTCCACAGCAGCAGAATGGCATTTGTTTTCATGTCAGGACATATTGATTTCATACAAATTTTAGAGAAAATAACAGCTGGCCACATATATCAGTGATGCCAGAACACCCAAGTACAAGTGCCCTGAAGGGGAGGGAAGCAAGTAGGTCAGTCACAGAATCACAGAATGGCTTGGGTTGGACAGGACCATCAATATCACCTAGTTCTAACCTCCTTGCCATGGGACGCCTTCCACTAGACCGGATTGTTCCAACCCTGCCCACCCTGGCCTTGAACACTTCCAGGGATGGGGCATCCACAGCTTCTCTGGGCCACTTGTGCCAGGGCCTCAGCACCCTCCCAGTTAAGAACATCTGATATCTGACCTAAACCTACTCTCAGTGCAAAGCCATTCCTCCTGGTGCTGTCATTTCCCACCCTTGCAAAAAGTCTCCTCTCAGTTTTCTTGTCAGCTCCCTTCAGGTACTGAAAGGCTGCAATTAGGTCACCCTGAAGCCTTTTCTTTTCCAGGCTGAACAATCCAAATTCTCTCAGCCATGTCTCACAGGAGAGGTGCTCCATCCCTCTGACCATCTTGGTGCCTCACCTCTGGGAAGAGGCAGCAATGAAATATTTCTTGGAGCTGGGTAAGCAGGTCAAGGAATGCAAAGTCAATCAACTGGAAGGAGAGACTAAAACCCTGTTATCTCTTCTCCTGAAACCAGAGCTGCATTTGGAAGTCTTTAAGAATGAAGAAATATAGAAGAAAATGCCATCATGTCTCCAGGCCACAGAGCAGGACATTATGAATCCACAGATGTTGGGAGAAAAAAAGTTTGAACGTTACACTCAGTAAACACAGAGCTCGTGATTAAAATTCAGCCTCACTACAAGGTTTGGTAGAGCAGCCCAGAGCCACTCATTTTCCCTGCTGAGCTGAAGTGACTCTACCCCAAGTTCCAGCACTGGCAAAGCCAGGCTTAACTCTCCTCCCTCAGCAGATGTGAGGTGCCAAGCAGGAGCTGCTGTGGCAGAAGGATGAGCAAAGCCTCTCTGGTGGACAATGAGAGATGTTCCTGAGACAGCAGCTGCTTCCAGCTCCTCTTCTACACTCCTGCATTTATCTACAGCATGGGGTTGTGGTATTAAAACAGATGGGTTTTCCAAGCACGACTGCTTCTTCTAGGGATAAGAATGCCATTAGGAGCAGCCAGGAAGGAGGCACAGCTTGCAGCCACTGAGGGGCCTGCTCCAGGATGAAACAGACTTCCTGCAGAAAAACCCCAAACCTACTTGTAATGTCTGCCCAGTTTTGCCATCATCTCATTCCCGATTTTACTAACAAATAAAATGACTGGGTAAACATTGAAATTAATTTGCCAGCTGGTTTGAGTATTTATTTCTGAAAACATCTTAATCTTCTGGAAAAGCACATAATTTTTAATGCAGTTGTCGACACAGTCCTTTAGAAACTGGTACAAACACAGGCTTAAGGGTTTTTCAATACTATTCTTCTCTTTCATTTCAGATCAGAGGGCTAGAATTACTGAGGTTTTTAAGCATGACATGTATTTGCTTTTACAGAATGAAAATAAAATAGGACAAAAAGGCTTAAATATTTATTAATGCTTTTCTTTACAGATTGCAAATGGTTTTGTCACGACTGCACACCCAGAACTTTGCTGTGTTCCAGATGAAGTCATTAGCTGGGAACCCTGTGTCAGACTTTGGAGACATTTTGACAGAAAAAAGGTTTTCTTCTTCAAGTTTGCAAATCTTGGACCAGAAAATATATATTTGTGGTGTACCTTGGTGAGAGCACTTCACTGATAACACCATTCCAATCACATTCTCATTCACGCTGATTTAGCAAAGCCATCCAATTCCACAGCTTCCCCACTGCTGAAATAATTTTAAGGAAGACCAGTTATAGTAGGTTTTTGGGCACTTGTCTGTAGGAGTGTTTTATTACTCTCAGGTAGGAGTAGCCCAAGGGAGAGCAGCATCCCAGAGTTTTGCCATCAACCTGAAACACATACTGCACTGGTTTTAAAACATTTACAGAGCCATAGAGGCTCCCAATGATTTTCTGCAGGCTAAAGGAGTGAAGGCTCCCCTTTTCAGCCCCTCAGTATAGAATACACCATCCTCACATACCCCAGCCACTGGTCTTAGCCTGCTACCAGTCCCCTTTGCTCATGAAGGTAACTCCTATTGTCAGGGTCAAGAGGAGAGTTCAATCTCTCCTTTCCTGTATTCATACAATTTCCAGGCAAGGACTCACCAAGCCCGTGTGGCAGCATTAGATGGGCACTGATTTAATATCAGTGTAATCTCAAAATAAACACATGGCTGGCCTCTCAGCTCCTCCTGATTCCTGCAGGACAGAACTGGGATGAGGAGAGCAATTGCTATGACCCATACTTCTCTTACCACTCTTATCTCATACACTTGAAACATATCTCCTAGTGACAGAGAAAAAAGCAGAGCTGGCTCGAAATGTTGCTGTTTTTAGAGCAGAGGGAAAAAGCAGCAACAACAAGAAAAAATGCCAATTTTTCTGTCATTCATTAAAAACAAAAGGTCCCAAAAGCCTTTAATGCAAGAATCAGATTGTTTGAAGCAAAATCAGAAAACAGACTTCAGAATCAATATGGGAAAGAAAATGTGTTTTTTTTCAGAAAACAAAAATCCTCTCAGATAGCATGGACTCTGTATTTGACTTGGTACAAACCACAGAGTCCAGGGCTCCTGGTACCCCAGAGGAAGTTCCCCAGCTCTATGCCAAGCTTCAGTGATTGCTAAAGGGCCCCAAAAGCAAAGGATTTATTTCATCTTCTTTTCATGGAAACTAAACCCCAGGCAAGTCCCATTGCAATAAAGCACAGCCAGGGAGATGAGTGATGAGAGCCCTGAGGCTTCATCCCCCTCCATCATGTGCAGCCTAGAAGAGAGGGCAGGGTCCCATTCCAGAGCTGGGTGCTCTGGTGATGCTGCCTGTCAACATTGCAGCACTGCCTCTGTTCATGTCACAGCATGAGAATGGCCAGGTACTGGAAACTATTTGGGATGAGAATTAATATAATTTGGCTTCAAGCCAAGATGTTCTTTGCTCAAATGGCAAAAACTTCTCCAGCTTCTGAAACAGCTCAGGGCTGCTGGTCATTACATTACACCACAAGGCCCAGCTTTATGCTGGAGGTGCTGATTGAAAAAGCTGAGGAACCTCTTGGTTACAGACAATGGAGCCTTGTCCATCCTGGTGAAGTCAGGTTAGACTGGCACTTTGCAGAGGAGGGAGGATGATGCCTTGGGAAGGAGCTGCAATTCAGTTCTGCTTTTCTGAATTACTGTTAGCAACACTGAGATTGCACCCAGGAGCCTGGCTGTTTGTGAGGACTGCACCGTGCTCAGCAGCGTGCAGGCACAAAATGAAATTACATTCTCTGAAGAGTCCTTTTCATGCTTTTAAATAAAGACACTAAAGTCATACACGAATTCCTTTGAATCTCATTTATAAATCAAAATAATTATTTTAGCAAGTGATGACAGGAAATAAGTGGCACAAGCTCTTGTCTTTTTCACTGCAAGATGAACCACTTCCTCTGGGTTACAGTAGGATTTCCCTCACTTGCTCTAAAGATGCACTGCTCCTCTTCCTCCTGCATCCAGCACTGGAGCACCAGCTGAGTACTTGACCAAAGAACTCATGAAGACAAGGATTATGTTATCTACAGAGCACTGAAGAGTCTCCTCACAGTCTATACACCAGTTAAAAAAAAAAATTAAAAAGAAATCTCATTTGCTGCAGCTCACAGCTTCAGCCTTTGCAGATACAGCCTAAATATCTGCTTGCACACACTTCACAGCAAGGCATCCCACCAGCCAAATACATAATCCCTCCATTTAAAACCACCCACAAAGGAGGCAAGTACTGAATCATTTTGGGGGCTGGCACAGGAGATCTGCATCTTGCTGGTTTCATTACCTTGAATAATAGCACAACAGATCTGCAAGTCACATTTAAATCGATTTTAAATTAATCCAAACCCTAGGTGTAAACATAATAAAATGTTGGATGAGAGACTGTGTTTTAACCCATATTTAGATCCCCTGTATTTCTGGGATAGTAGGCACTGAAAGCACAGGTGTCAGATGAAAGCAGACTTCAGCATCTGAGCCACTGCTGCAGTCTAAACAAGAGAGATGGTCCAGTCTTGAAAAAGAGAAAGGAGCCAAAATCCTGGATACAAACACTCAGCTATGGAGGACAGACCATCTTGGGCATTTAAACCCTGACTGTATTTAAGTACTCCTTAGGACTACTAATACACACACCCCCCAGGTGACCCACAGATCTGCTGAGCTGCCCTCTACAAGGACTGCTGCATGGCTGGTGGTGGAATAGGGCACCCTGGTGCTGTGTGTTTTTGCAATTCAAATAAGAAGTAATGCTGCTCTTTCCTTGTTCAAGACTTTTATGTACCAGAGGAACATAAAATGCAGCATATTCCTGTCTCTCACTGGCAGAGAAACAAGGTTCAGCTTCCTCTGTGCTCAATAAATGGTAGCACCAGTTGCAAGACCACAGCAAAGGGGCTGTAGTGGGGTACAGGGTAGCTCAGTTAAAGGTGTTTTTCTGAGGAGATTAGGGCTGAATTTGACCAGTATTCCTAGTATTAAAATATCAGGCAACAGATGTTTCTCAACTTAGTGCAAGTTTTTTGTGTACAAAATCCAAAACCAAACAAAACCCAGTAGATCTGTATTTGGTAGAGGTCTCCTTCAGCAGGTCTCCATGACATTGATGCCAGCTGATAGAAACAATGGGGAAAGTCCAAACTTCAGGCTCTTCCCAAGCAATCATTCTGAAACACACCATTTTTCAGTCAAGGAACTGTTTTGCCTCCTTCCTTTCTCTACCTATACAAAAAGGCAGAGAAAACTGGTACATTATCTGAAAACAACATATTTCCAGGTGGAGTGAGGGCTTGTACTCCTGAGAAATCCAGGTTTCCCCTTCTCTAACCTTCAGCTGATCCCTCTCCTGCTCTCTGACTCTGATCATTGCAGCCATCAACAGATGGTACCCAAGGAGTTCCTACCATGCTGCCTGCATCCAGAAAGAGACATGGAAGGGGCATTTCCTCAAATCACATTTAAAATCTTTATTGCTACAGATAACAACAGCTGGAAGATGCATTTGCCATGTCAATCTGGAGCTTCTTATTCCCAGTAAAGCACTGGGCTCTCTCCACAGAGGTTTTCTTGTGCTGGTAGTTTTCTTGTGCTTGAAGCAGAAAATAATTTCAGGTGGCTCTGTGCTGGTCTGGGAGTGAAGGAGTTACAGGAATGAACCCAACTAGCTGTGCCTGTGCAAGTCCAGGCATCCCTTCTCCTGACACCCCTTCCCTTCATACAGGAAACCAGCTGCAACACTTTGTAATAACCACAGACAGAATATTTCTCCAAACTGTGGGGTTCCCCTATGTAAAATACAAAAGAAAAGCAAATGAGATGCAAGGATCTCTGCAGCTCAGGGGAAATCATTCCAAAGATTAAATCTGTGCTGTGCCATCAGCTGAGCTTTGCACATTTCCACTGGTGCAGTAATTTATAGCTCTGGGGCTGCCACTGCCCAAGCACTAATGGGCATTTCCCAGCTGGGCTGCTGACCAGCACAGCCCTTTGGGGAGCACCTGTGCAGCGTCAGCAGACACTGAGATGCTCCCTCTTGTGCTTGCAGGCAATGCTTCACGAGGTGCAGCACATCAGAGAGGAAGGAGAGACCCAGGGAGCAGCAGGGATACCCAGGGCCAAGGCAGAAACAGGGCACAGAGCAAACACAAGTGCTGGGGGCTCTGCAGGACTGGCAGTCCGGGTGCCTGTGTAGGAAAGGCCAGGAGATGCCCTGGCTGCTGCTGGACACTGCAGGCAGGCACTGGAGGCTGCCACTGCCAGCAGCACTGAGCAAAACCCAGCCAGGAGCCTCCAGCAGCTGTGGGGAGAAACCACTGCACTTCAGAGGGTTCATTCAACCATCACAGCATCAACCATCACACCACATTATTGTGCCACGAAAGCAGAGGTCAAATCTTATCCCTAGATTTGGGCCTGCTTGTCTTCAAATTTGTAGCAATTAAATCTGTGGTGTTTGAGAGCTTAATGTGATTTTTTTTCTTCTTTTGTTTCAATGATCATTGTGGGTCACTTCCAACTCAGGACATTCTGTGATTCTAAAATCCCTATGATTCTAGATTTGTATCCCAAACCTCACATAGGCTGTTGTCTCCCTGATGTACTCTCAGACTGCAATGCTTAGGTAAGAATTTTCTGGCAAATGTCAGTTAGTTCTCTTTAGTTTTGGATGAGGTTTTTTATTAATCTGAAAAAATATTGTAGGAGTCATGGTAATTTTTATGTATATTACTTCTCCACACACAAATAATCCTTTATATAAGGTCCTGTACTATTTTATGCCTCATTTCATTTACTTCACAAGAAGAAAGCTGCTTTACAATAAAGTTTTCCCTTTATCTTCTCCAAAGAAGTGGTTTTCAGCAAGCATGAACTAATTTATTTCTTTTAATGGTAACCACTTATTTCTACAAGACAAGGCCATCCACAGAAACTGCACATTCTCCAAGAATCTAAATACATTTCAGTAGAGAAGAAAGGTAGCTAGCTCTGCCTTGAAATAATAATCATATTCTAACAAAAAATATACATCTAAGCAAGAGCAAACTGACTTGAAGCACCTCTGGTTGTAAAATCCAAAACACAGGCATCAAAGGGCAGGGAAAAAATGCCAGAGTGCTCCAGGATCTGGAGGCCATTGCTCCATCTCTCTGCAGTAAGAGATGCTTGCTACAGCCTTGGGGATGTCATCCAGACTGGTAGCACCTATCTCCCTAAGTGGGAAAAAGGCAAATAAGGCAGGCTACAATACAGCCTTCATCTGGAGGATTTAAAACACTGACAGCTATTTGGATATGAGAACTGAAATTATTTTTATATTGCCTTTGTGGTAGAAAAATGGATGAAATGGAGTTAGAGGGAATTCCCATGAAGTATCTCCTGCGACTTTGTGGCTGAGAACTATTAAAAGTTCTTGAATTCAGATGAGTGGATAAAAATATTAATCTTAAAGATTAATGACTACAGTTTCTCCTTAAGAAGATCATGACCACACTTCAGGGAAGTAAAAGCAATTTACAAAATTTTTACGGGTAATGATATAAGCCACCTAAATAAGCCAAAATACTACTTGCTTAGATGAACAATAAAATCATCTTTGAACTAAATCAGATTTAAACCATCCCTCATCCAGAAGTGCTACCAAACACATACATTGAAGAGAGGAATTTCCCTTGGATACTCATCCTGTCCTGGTGCCAGCCTCAAGCCCGTGGCTCTGCACACCAGAGGGACAGAAGGCAGGAGGAGATGGGTCACTGGAAATTGGCCTGGCAGCTCCTGGTTCCTTCTCATTCTGGCACCCAGAGCAGCATTTAGCCTGGTGTGTGTGCAGGCAGGCTGCCAAGCAGCTTTCCATAGAATCCCACAGGTTGGAGAGGGGTGAAGCTTACGAGGCTTTTCAAGGCTTTGGAGCTGGCAGTGCAGGGACAGGAGCTGCAGGGACAGGATGTCTCTGCACACGAGGGTGCTCCCATCTGTGGGACACCCTGTGCTCCAGTCACAGCTGGAGAAGCAAGAATTGCTCACCCTTGACTGAGCTGCAGCACTGGCAGAGCTCCAAACCTGGCACATGGTGTATCTTTAAGGCAATAAACTTCATCCCTTGGCTGGGCTCTGCAGCCCCTCGTTCCCTTGAGAAAGCAGCTGAACTGAGAGGGAGCTTAGTATCAGCACAGAAAATAGATGGCTGTCTGGAAACAGACACTAAGGCTGATTTTATTATATGGATAAAGCTGAGATCTCTGGCAATAAAATGTTTAAATATTCTGAAAAAAATCAAAGGCATAATTTTTCAGGGGGAGTTTGTTCTACTCAATTAGGTGCCAGTCTGGGACTGAGGAGACCCTGTTCCTACTCCCAGCTGCTCCTGGGGTCCTGGACAGCCTTCACTGGGTAAGGTCACAACCCCTCAGTTTGCTGCCCTGCCTCCTTCTGCCTCCCCCTTCCAACTGCAGGAGCACACAGGTAGGGAACCATTTCTATGCTTCATTAGGGGGTTATTCAAAGCTTAAATGAAACCTATTGCCCTCAAAATAACAATAATTTATGACATGCTCTGAGCTGAGCCAGCCTAAGCAATATTGGATTAAAAATTCCCCAAACGTTTTATCCAGATTTCTTACCTGATTCTACCCAAGACACTTCTCATATCAATTGAATTACTCCTAATTTACACCAAGGAAAACATATTGAAATGCTGCTACTCATAATTCTCATCAATGTGGGGAAGACAGCTTGCTTTCAGCAAAATCAGGTTAAGACATGGGCAGAGCTGTCCAGAAAGCCTTTCACTTCAACACAAACCGAGGACAGTGGGCTCAGAGCCAACACTCTAATTTTTCAGATTAGGTGCTCAGTCTGCTTCCTTCCCCCTCTCACTAGAAAGATTTTATTTCAGCTCAAATGCGTTTACAATACATTTACCACTACTGAGATTTTATTTTTCAAACATGAAAATAAGGAATAAAAAGATCTCATACACCTTTTCTGGAGGAGTTTAAAAGTGCCTGGAAGAAATACAAGCACATGAGACCTTTCCATTACCAGATTACTGCCTAAATACCTACTGGACCTGCAGCACACGCTGTGTTTGTGTGCAGAGCCTCAACAATTATTTAAAAAAGAAATTGAGTTCACTGTCCTAAAAATCAGAAACTGGGTCCTGATAAGATAAATGAACACTGGCAACATATCTTGAGCTCCAGCTATGGGAACAATTCCTACACACAGGAGATGAATTACCCCAGTTAACTCAGAGAATGTTTTCTCAGCACAGAAAACAAGGAAAACTACACGTAAAAGAAGTACAATACCTGTCAGAGACTGATTAAAAGCAATCTCTGATCTCTCTGAAGAGTTAAAAAAGTATGTGTTGCTTGGTTTCTATAATTTAATTTTTAACAAGCACTATTGCTTATTCCCATCCCTTCCACCATCCTTTCCTTCCTCCATGCAAATCTCACTCTTTTCCTTTGTGCCCAAGGGAAAGCTCAGCAGCAGAGTCCAGCCATGAGCTCCTGCATCCATGAACATCAGCTCCCAAGTGCTGCCACACCAAGCTTCTCTTGTTTGGATAGAGATAACAAGTGTAGGAGCATCTAACATGGTTTTAGGTAAACTGTTCTAAATATTTGACTTACTAACAATCTGTACAGGAGATAATGCATCTTAGGTTTAACTGCCAGCTTCCAGTCATGACTCAAGAGCCTGGTTAGATCTGCTACCACTCTGAGTTCTCCTCTAAACACCAGTCAGTAAACTATGCCCACCCTTGCTTTGCTCTTGAACAGACTTTCTTTAACCACTCTTGAAGACTCTTCAGCCTGAGGTCACCTCAACAGCAAATTTTTAGATGTTTTCCAGATCCTCATGATCCCATGAAAACACAGACACCAGCACCAGGAACAACAGTCTCACAGTACCTGCAGAGATGATTTTGCTCAACATTCCCAAGAACACACATCTACAACTTCACCCCAGAAGAATAATCTCACTCAATACCTAATTGCTACTTTAGGAGATCCCCCCCAGTGTCATTATTTTCAAGCTAATTTCCCATTTAGCATGCATGACCTCCCTTTCTTTCCCAAATCTGTCCTTTCTTTCAGCATCTCTCATGTATGCTATTTATATGGCCACAATTTGCCAAGAAGCAAAAAGCCCTGTCTGTGTCTATGCTGTCAGGGCATTTCATCCCATTCTTCTGCAGCTCTCCTAAGACAGTTTTGCTGGCAGCACTTCCCTTGCTTTATCCCTCTGCCCTCCATGTTTCAGCTGAGGGTTTCTTCACATACAAAACCCAACCCCACAGCTGAGCAGGACTGGACATGTCAGGAGGGTGACGCAGAGCAACATTGAGTACCTGCCCATAGCATTTGATTCCACAGCATTTTATTACAGGAACTTGGGGATTCTTTGGCAACACTTACACCCACTCACAATGTGCAGAAAGAGAAGCCCCAAACTCCTTTATTCTTTTGTTTCTCTGGGAGATTAAAAAGTTCTGCTTGTTTTTTACCCTGGAGAATAATAAATCATCAGGAGATGATGCACTCCTTTGACACATGCCTTGGTTCCCATGCAGATTGGTATCGGCAGGAACAGCAGGCTTCCCCAGAACATATGTGCAAATATTCAAGAATAGCAAACACCAAGGATAAACATAGTTGGACCAAACAGCTTTGCTGAAGAGAAGGGAATGTTTGCAAATGGTTCTTTGCAGTATTACCTGCACTGATGAGCCCCCTGTATTCAATAACCTGATCTTTCACTCAAAGAAACCTTTCTGATGAAGGACATGCACCTCCAGCTCTCCCATAGGGCTTAAAAAGGGGTTTCTAAATTAACATCTCTGGGAAAAACTAAATTATTACATATTTCTTGCATATTGCATATTATTCTCCAAAGCAAGCAGCTTAAACATGTAGCCTTGGTGAGAACTGATATTTACTAATTATTGCCATTCATCAAATGAGTCCAGTGAGCCTTAATGCTGTGCTAGCGTTAAAATTTGACATTGAACTCCACGGTTTCTAAACTTTCATAATTGAACCCAATCTGACTAATATATATAAATGATGTGTCCCTAGGATGATCCACTGGAATCTGTGTCATTTGAAGAATGCTAGTAATTTTGAAGGGGACATTTCCATATTTTGTAAAAGTAAGCAAGAAACTTGAATATTTAGATTTTGGAAAAAAATCCCTACAGCCAGCAATAGAAACTTACCTTCAGTACAAGAATAATGACGTTTATCTGGAGGAGCAGTGGCTCAGAACAGATGCTGCCAAGATGAATGATTAATGCACATTAATTGTGGTGAGAAGTTTTCAATTTCAAGTGGTTTTGAATGTAAAAGTAGGAGATTTGATAAAAATATAAAAAAATTCTCTTTTCAGTCAAGTGCCTTTTAAATATCTTTTTGCCTTTTGAAAAACAAAAGAATTTGCATGTAAGTGACATTTTTAGT
Organism: Agelaius tricolor; assembly: GCF_023055355.1. Lineage (NCBI taxonomy): Eukaryota > Metazoa > Chordata > Aves > Passeriformes > Icteridae > Agelaius > Agelaius tricolor. The sequence continues at coordinate 15,235,016 of NW_027269272.1, forward strand.
AAAAAATGGTTCACTGAGCTGCAGTTGATTTCTGACTTTTCAGATGCCAATTTTTCCCCATCCAAAAAAAGACCAAAAAAAGTCAAGGAAAGGGAAATGGGAAGGATACAGTCTGGGAAGAAAGCAGCTTCCAGCCAGCTCTAGCATACTAATAATTAGACAAGGCAACCCTGAACGACTTCTCTCTGACAATATTGGTTTGAGCAACACCAACAACGGTTGCAAGGAATGAAAGCAACATCTGGTACAGGAAGTTTAGAAGTGGGCTTTGTTAATTTTCAGCTTTCAGAACTAAAAAACACTAATGCTGGTCAGAAAAAAAAAAAAAAGGTCTACTTGGCATTTTCTCTTTTGTGTCGATGTGCAGTGGGGGAAAGGACTTTTTCAGTACAGAAGTTAAGATCTGAATATCAAACCCCAGCCATGCTCCTCATACAGATAGATTCACCCAGAGCATGGGGTGCCAGTGAGTCCTGCCAGCTGTTGTGCAGCTGTAACCAGCACGTGGCACTGCCTACCTGGAGAAAATCTCTAATCTCACACATGAGAAAACTGCCTCATAGATCCACAAAAGCGCTGAAATTTTAATCTCAGTCTCTCCTTTTCTTTGATTTTACATCAACAGAAGTCCTTTTCTATTAAGTGCTTCACCAGAGAGTCAGACAAAATATCACATAAGAATAATCTAAAATGCATCTTAGAGCTCCCTGAATTTGTCAGCCTCTGTTCTTAGTTCTAGCTGTTGTTTCTCCACACCCTGCTGAGATGCAGCCTGTTTTCTCAAGCAGGGAATTCCTCAATTTCAGCTGGCCAATGCTGTTTCTTCCCCTGAGACAAGCAAATGCATCTTAAAAGAGGGTAAAATAGAACAAGAAGTTTTTTTGGAAGCTAGCTAATAACATTTTTTTCCCATTCTGCAAGCTGAGCACAAGGTCAGAGAAGACATTTCTGTTTTGATTTAGGTATCAGTCCCTTCACTGGGAAGGTATTTTTTTTAAGGGGTGATTGATGCCCAAACCCAACCCTGGAATCTGAAGACAATTTCCTACCATTATAACCAACTAATCCAAACCCCCAATTTCACTGAGAGTGGGGAGCATCAGTGTTAATCTCAGGCTGCCAGCTCCCCTCCAAGTAAATAATAAGGAGACTTCAGCAGGTAAACACACATTTTACTTCCACAGATCAAACTTTGGTGGGGGCAAAGGCTGACTCTGTTGTCAGAGGAACACAATTCATTCATTCCAAACACTTTGCCCACGATTTCCTTATTAAAGGAACTTTATAAGGTCTCTTTACTAATAAGGGACCTTATATTAAGGTTTTTACACCAATTCCATCTAAGCTTTTCCTATGCATTCATTTACAAGGCAACAGATGAGAATCAAACAGTCCACAAAGAGAGCAAAAAAGCCCCAGAAAAAGGAAGAGTCACAATTGCAAATATCAATCTCCATGAAATATATCAGGTGTCATCATCAACAAGAACATCTCAACAGCCTTGACAGGAATGCAGGAAGACACTGTCCCCATTCTCAATTCAAAATTTAATCAAGACACAATGTACCATGCAAAGATTATATACAGCTGAATCTGCCAAGATACCAGGTCTGAATTGTGAACAATTAAATGAAGAAAACTTGAATTTACTTTGATATCAGTAGCAAGTGTTCCCTGTGTAAGACACAAAAGCTGAAATTGCCCCAGATTTCAGATATTTTGTTTCCATAGAGACTCTTCATAGCTCTGCACAAACCACAATACTGTTTCCTCAGCATAGCATGTAAAGAAAACTATTGATCAACCTAAAAAAAAATGACAGGGCCTCATTTAATTAGCATAAGTCAGGAGAGCTCCCAAAGGTGATTTGGGCTGTATGATCCCCAGGCCTAAATCTTATATCTGAGGCAAAAAAAATATATCTATATACACAGTAGCAGAAGCTTCCAACACCTGAGTAACTCCTCCAAAGCAGTGCAGGGAAAAAGTGCTCCAGAAAAATCAGAGAGGGGGTTCAAGGCTAGGAAAGTGAGGCAATACCTGTGTAGAAGGTGAAGGAGCAGCAGCTGTCAGGTCAAAATGAAAGGGGATAATTTGAAGCAGAAGGATGAGGTGAATACAAAGCCTAGCTCCAGTGTGAGCTGTGTCCAGCTTATCTACATTTATCTCCTACTAGTCCATATTTCTCCATAATTATATGGGTGGACATGCTGAAAACAGAGGAGCCTGAAATCTGGGATCTAAACCTACTACTAATTCAGAGGAGGGAATGGTATCTTTATTTAGCTGACTGCACCAAGAAATCATCTTCCAGAGTAGAAAGAAATGAGCACAGTGGAAAAAAACTGAAAAAAAAAAATCAAGTTGGGAGGTGAACCCTACTCACATTTGTAATAAGGAACATTTTTGAGCAAACAGTATTTTCTGTTATTTTCCCGAGTTGCTTCCTTCCAATAACAATGACCAAATAGTAAAGGGAACTGAGAGTGTGTTATGAAGAGCAAGCAGCATTCCTTCTGGAGCAGCAGCAGCTCTGGGAAGATAATGTCATCAATCAGAGAGAGGAAACAAATATGCTTTGTCCAAAGTGTCAGAACTAGACCTTGCTTGATTTTTCAAATGAATATTTTTGAATTAAATCTTCAAAGAATTCAAGCAGGATATTTATTGCAAGCATTACTCAAAGTCTTTTGTTTCTGGAAAACAGATTTAATTAAAATAGTGAGCATCAATAAACAGATCAAGTAAATATTTTTTATTAGAATGACAGAGCCAGAAACCAAAGAAAAATAAACATAAAAGACTCAGAGAAAGCCCTTCAAATTCCATTTTAATAATCAACTCTTACTTTCAGAGCATTCTTTCTTTTTTTCAGAAAGAGATGATCATTATTTGGACCCATTTCCTACAGAAGCACACTGTTTGGAACTTGACACACATGACCCACCTGGGCACAATGTTCTCAGTGTGAGGAGGTCAGGGCCAATGCCCTGACCCAGGCCATGCCAGAGAGGAATGTCTTAAGGGATTACACCAATGGTTGTATACTGGTTATCTCTGACTGGTTTTAGGACTGCATTCCTGGTACATCAGGAGTTTCATTTAAACTTCTCTCCTGTGTCTTAGCTAATATTTTGGTTAAAATTCACCACCTTATCAGCCCTAAATGGTATCAGGGGAAAGAAGAAAGGAAAAGATGGGTAAGGAGAAGAGCCAGTAACTCCTCTTTGCACACCACAGCTGAGCTAGTGCTAGAGGTGCATTAAATGTGGAAGATTAAACCATTAAAAATTTCCCTTTAGTGGAATAGACATGAATAATTTGTGATATCCTCAAAGTCTTAGGGCCCTGAGTTAGGCTAGATTTCTAAAGCTCTCCAAGCAGGAGGAATCAATACTCAATTTCATAAAGATTTCAGTCTCCCCTGGCTGTGCTCTTCCCCAGGGCACTGCACCTGGTCCAAGCACACCAATATTCCCACGTGCACCAAAGTGTGGATTTCAGGGGCACGAGAGTCCCCAGGCAGGCTGGCCCTCAGGGGTGGCACAGCCTGGACCCCTCACTCACCCACCTTTGCACCTCCTGGGCACACCAGGCTTTAGGAGCTGTCACTGGGAGCATTTAGGGGCCACAACCCACTGACAGCACATGAGATAAACACAGAGGCTCTGCTGCTGCTGCTGCTGCTTTGCCATCACAGAGGACACAGCAGAGCCACAAGGGTAGATGAGGCTGATACTCATTTTCATGGGCTTCCCTCAGGCAAGAGATCCTCAATGCAGAGCAGCCAGACATTCAGTGGAGCCTTTCTGACCTTTTGCTTCTGCTGCATGCTGCAACTATTCAGAATAGATAGCCCTCGTATATATATGTATTAATATTATATATATATATATACTATATATATTAGATATATTAGATATTATATCTATATATATATAATAATAATAATTATATATACGCATACATATACATATACACATATACACACATAAATACACATACACACAGAGCCTCCCTAACAGGAGATTTCCAAGTGCAGAAAATATTTAACTGCTTTTCACCCTGGACACAACAAAGAAGTTGAAGCAACATTGATTTATTTATGCTCCAAACACACAGGTTAGGACCTGAACAGATTACAAAAACATCATCTCAAAAATACACTTTCCTTTGGATGTGTCTTGCTTTGATGTGTTTTTTAAGTATGTGAATAAAAATATATATAATTCCTGATTTAAGTTTTATTAGTCAAATTAAAGTTTTTTAATCACTGCCCATGTCTGGATACCGAGAAGAAGAGACTATTGTAAATACAGCCTGGCCACTCAAAGCACATGGAAAGGGCAATGGGTGGCAGGGATGGATGCAAAGAAATTATCACAGCTAGAATGGCTCTAAAATAAAAATATTCTAGTGTCACAGCCACCCCTCTCAAAATAGCCAGAAAAAGATGCAGCTTTTATAACAAGAACTTTCAATAGCTCCTGAGCTTGCAGATGCAACCTTATAGCTGTAGAAGAGTGTCTACATTTAAGAAACTATGATGAAAACCACATTCATTTACTAATGGTGAGAGATCTATTAGGCTGACTTCAAAAGTCTTCCAGTTTTTAGAAGAGATTTTGAAGCCAAGTCCGTTGTGAGTGAGTGGAGACCAGACTGAAAGACAATCTGTATTAATTACAGGGGGTTTAATGTGACTGACCCAACACCTTCACTGCCAGGGGAGGCAAAGGAGACCTGGGCCGCAGAACCTTGACTAAAGCAGGTTGCACTTGCAATAATTCCTTCCCAGCCCACCTTCACTATTACCTCCTAACCATGGGAACAGGAGTACATAGATGATGTCTTCAAGTGACACCAACTTTGTTGGCTTTAACAAGACAGGTTTTAGCAGAGGACTGGAGCACCACGTGGGCAGGGATGACACTGACTACTGAATTAACGGAAGTGGTATTTAAATTTTAAACAAAAATAGATTCATTTTGGAATATAAAACTGAATTTTCATTATAAGCTACATGCTTGCAGTCGGAAATGTCTGAGGAGGAAAAGATGTGGATCCCATGACAACTGAATTACCATAATGAAGCCACAAAAAAAGGTCACAGTGCTCCCAGAGTGCTTCAGAGGAGACCCAGCCCCAGCAAGTGCAGCAGTGCTAGGTGAAAATCACCTGCAAGGTATTTATCCAAGGAGATGGATATGGTTCAAGTACAACTTAAGAAAGATGAACTCATTCTAGAGGTGGGCAGGAGGAAGACTCTTGGCACGATTTCAATAATGAAAGTACTGCTTTAAGAGGGCTAAACAGACTGGGTTGATTTAGCCTGTCAAAATGAAGGCTAAGAGGGGATGCAAGCCCTTTGCTTCAGGATTAAACAGTACAAAGGGAGGAACTATTGGAGCTGAAAGAGAATTCTGTATGAAACCATCGCTGAATGCACGTGGGCTGGAAGTCAGAGTTCAGGTCTCAGCTCCTGGAGGAGCAGGGCTCAGGAGTAACGAGCTCCTAACAGGACAATTGAGGAAAGGAAATCCAACCTGCCTGGCGACAGCAGCCTGCTCACTTGGCAAACAAGCTCTGCCACTTGTCTGTGTCAGCACAGAAATCTGCTCACAGGCCTCCATTCCCAAAACATCCTCAAAAGAAAATATTTGAAAAGTGTGCTAAACTGGACTACAGGGGGATTACTGAATTTCCCAGACAGCAATCTGCATCTCTGTCCCACAGCCACTGTGGGCAGTCTTAAAATTAATTTCCTTTTCTTTGTTTTTTTTTTTTTATTTTTTCAGCTTGCCTGAACATCCCATAAAAAGAGGAATTACTACAGTGAAATTGATTATGCACGTAGTACTTTCAAATGCAGGAGGAAAACAAACTAGAAAAAATAGAGCAGAATAAATTGTTACTGCAATCTCAGCAAGTTAGATTAAAAAAAGAAAAACCCAGGAGATAAGCAAGGTGGCTTTATTTTGGTTTTTTTTTTCCCAAAACTTCCAGTAGTCTTTTTATATCAAAAGACACACATAATTTTTATTTTTCTGCACAAATATGAATATCCTGGGAAAACATAGTGAAATTGCCCAGACCAAAAAAAAAAGAAAAAAAAAAAAGAAGCAGGAAAGACTGTTTAGATGAAAGCCCAATCAATAAAACTCCTCAGAAGAAATACTTATCTGCATCCTGATTGAGATTGACAGGGGAGGTATTAATATTGTATGTGCTTGTCTAGTGGATAAGATAATCGAGCACCATCAAAATGCAAAGCGGTTCCTGCAACTCCTCCAGCAGTAAAAAAAAAATTAAAAAAAAAAAAAAAAATCTCCTTTTCCATCTGAATTCCCTTTCTCCTGCAATGCCATCTAGAGGGAAGGGAGGGCAGAGGCACAGGGCTGAGAGGGCAGAGGGTGCCGGGTGGAGGCGAAGCTTCCCCCTCCCTCGCCAAGGAGGTGAATTCAGCTGCCCAATTTCTGGAGCCATTGGAGGCAGCACAAACCTGGCTCTGGCACAACAAATCGCATCTGAGCAGCGGGGACTCTGCACTGGGGTTTCCCTCACACCTCTCTAAGGAAGGCACTCTGTATTATAGGTCTCTGTCTGCTGAAGAAATCCCCATAAACTTCATCCCTTCTCCCACTATTTGCATCGGCAAACATATGAAAGGAGAATCCCTCAACATCCCAGATTTGACTGGAGGAATAAAGGAAAAACAAATAAATCAAAAACCAAACAAACAAACAAACAAAAAAAATCGGGAACTAGAATTTACAGTGAGTCACAGGCAAATTACCTGTTACCTCCAGGCAAACCAGCAGAATTTGGTTAGAGAAAGTTCAGAGCCCAGTTTGTCCCCTCATCCATAGAGTGTCCTTGCCAGGACCTTGAATACTCCTCCAACTCAGTACTTCTCCTCCAAATAATTTCTTGGAGGGTTTGCAAGTGCTTGTGAAAGGCTCAGGCTGTGGCACACTCAGAATTCCAGCAGGCACTTGTGCATGCCCAGGGTCACATTTTTCACCACCAGTTTCAGCCTTGCTCTGTGCAGCAGCAGCGACCACAGCCCCTGGCTCTCAGCTCCACAGGGACTGACACCACATCATTTTAGCAGTGCTAAAACCTCAGCAACAGCTTTGCCACATGCCACACAGAAAATGGTTGGGAATGCATCACTTTTTTACCCTACACAGAATTTAAACAATTCCTCTCAGCTCACAGCTCTCAAATACTGCTAATGTAGATGTTTCTATCTGAGGGCTCAAGCTTTCTCCTCAGAGTTCCCCTGGCCTTTAAAAATTAATCACAGTCAAGCTGTAGGAAGAAAAAAAAAAAAAGAAAAAGAGAAACCTTCAAAGCTTTTAGGGAATAGAACAGTTCAGAATATTTTGTTTTGACAATCGCTGGCTGTAATTTTTTCCCTGCCAATTTAGAGGATATTTTTAAGCCAAAAAATTGATGAAACTAACAGTAAATAAGACCTTGTTAAGAAATCTTGATGATTTTATTAATAGGGATGAGCAAAAGAAAAAAAAAATATGTTATTCAAGTCTGGACATTGCCTGATTTTTTCAGTGGTATAGCAGCTTTAAAGGACCTTTTAAGCAGCATGCAGTTTAAGTGAATTTGCTTTTATAGCAAAAGGTTAAAGAAAAGACAACTTCCTCTGGTCAAGGGAAGAGAAGAGAGTGAGAGCTCTGAACACTCTGCTCAAACACAGATCCTTGTGACTGATAAATCTTAATTCTGAATGAAATCTATTGTTCAAAGCTGGGCTTGCAGACAGCTTAAAAGCAGGGAAGTTTTACCTTGTGTTCAAGGACAAGCATTATCCAGACATCAAGAACTGAGGGAATGAACAGCCCTGGTACATCACATCCAGAGAGCAGGAGACTCCTGGGGCCTGGGGGTGGCTATTTAAAAAAATAACTCATACTGTCTGCCAGTGAAAGTATTTTACAGATGTTTTGGTGGAATGCATCACTCAACTTAAAGAAAGTGGCATCCTGAGCTCTACTCCATGGCCACACCTAGGCAAGGCTTCATCACAGAGGAACTGGGGGTGTGTGCTATTAAAACTGAGAACTGGGTACAGAAATAGCTTTATAAACAAGACCTCAGCCTATTGGGAAGTCTTGGTCTCTGCCAAAAGTGTGACAATCCAATGCCCAAGCTGTACGTAGGGAAGACCAGTTTGTATTTCAAAAGGTGAAAATGGTAACTGAGTTATCCCTAGTTTTCAAGAACAGTGATCAGAATATTTTAGAGACAGTCACCAAGACAACTCCTTGTTTCTCCTCTTCCATGTGAAACTTCAAACAGTTCAATTTATCAGTGCTGAAGGGTTCTGTACCTGCTGATTTTGAGCACTAACAAATACTATTTCCAAATCTTTCTTACAGAAATCCCAAGAAACTCTTCCCTCTCTTAACATGGAGTTTCAATAGTTCTTAAAGAAATAACCACCAAGAATTTGAAAAATATATGGCAAGAAAGACTAGTCAACAGCCTCTAATTTCTAAACTCATAGATTAGTTGCTGGGTCACTTCCACTTCCCCTCTGAGCACAAAACAGGAACCCTTCAATGTCTCCTTGGGCATTCAGATTTACTGACCCAATAAATCAGAGGATAAACATGTGCAAACCCCATCACCTTCCAGACAAACAAACCCCACCATGGGCTGGATGCAGCAGCAGGGGTGATGGTGCAGTGCCTGTGTGCTGACACTGTCACCAGACCATACCTAAGAGCACAAATTCCCTATTCCTGCAGGGCAAATTGTATCATTCTTCTTTTCTCACACAAGCACCTCTATTTCCTCCTTTTTAATCTCTCTACCTTAGTGTATTAGTGGTAAGAAAACCCCAAGGAGTTCACATAGACACCCTCAGCAGCTTTGGTAGCCCCTTGCCAGTGTGTAGGATGGTTCCCCCCTGCTCTCAGCTTGACAACATGCATGTATCCACCTCCCCATCAAGAAAACCCGAAGTCCTTTTAACCTCTGTCTCAAAGCCAGTTTGAACCAGTGGCAAAGAAATGCATCAGGACATCTCTAAGTGCAGTATAAAGACAGATGAATTTCCTTTCATGAAGCAGCTCCTCTGCTGCACAAACCACACTGTGAGCTCTCCCGGCAAATCCTCTCCTCCATGGAAGAAATCATCTCCTCAGCTCTATCCCAGGGACAGCAGAGGGTAAGTTCTATAATTATATTACAAAACTCACAAATTTTGGTTTTTTTTAAAAACCAAAACAGCGCAAAACAGATAATTAATTTACAAAGAGAAAAAAATGCTGCCTTATCCCTAAATAGCCCATGTCATGAAAGGGTACAGCATATTTGTTGTCTGCCACATGAATGGCTCTGACCAGCAGCTGCACAGAGGCAGAGGATTTTAAATCTACTGGGACCCAGTCCTGTAGCAGCAGTTCACTCAGGTATGCACCACAAACTAGTGCTGACAGCACTGTGGAGCCCTGAATATTTAGTACCACCAGCACACTACAGTGCACCATGCCCAGAGTGAGCTGAGGCCCTGTTTTAATTTGTTCTGTCTCTGTGTACACAACAAAGCTACTGCTTAAAGTGGATAAAATTGATTCTGATTTTTATCCTTTGTTGAGTGGTTCTCTATCAGAGAATTTCAAAATTTTTAGACTATACATGACATGGTTTTAAAATCTGTTCTCGAAACTTGTCTTTATCCACCTGCTAAACTAGGGAAAGGTGGGCTCTGTGAGCCCTGGGGCCTTGAGATGGATTCAGAAGAAACATGTTGCCCAGGAGGAGAAAGCAGAACTCAGCTGCCAGGGCTGGGAGCAGCTTTGCTGCTGGTTCTCTGCCAGCTGGGCAGTGGCCCCAGGGACAAGCAGCCTGCCCGTGCCAGCAGGCACCAGCTCCTCCTGAGCACAAAGAGATTAGAGAGATGCCTTGGCTCTGGGGACACTGGACTTTTTAATGCTAATCCTTTATCTACCAGCAAAGGAGAAAGCTGCATTCCTTCACTGGAAGCAAGAGGGACAGCAAAGAAACATCAGATAAATTATACCCGACACTACTCTTAATACATCCCTCCACAGAGGTGGCTACACCAAAAGATGTCCATGTACTAACCTTGATTGAGAGGTTATTTCTGCCCAATATGCTAAAAAAAAAAAAAATAAAAAAAAATAAAAATCAAGAACAAATCATCCTGTTAGGCTGCCAACATCAGAGCATGCCTTGGATTTTGACTGAGCCAGGACAGAAGCAAGAAGGCAGTGTAAGTAAGCATTCAGAGCACAATTTCCTTTTGGAAAGTTACTTTAAAAAATTAAAGGTCACAGCATTGTCCTAAGGAAAAAGTTTCTTGTAGCTTGTGCTCTGTTTTTATTCCATGAGCCTCTAGGCATGAGATTTCTCTGGTGGCTCAGGCTTTGCTCAGCACAGCTCCAAACTTTCTAAACAATTTCCAAAGTAAGTTGGGGGAAAAAATTAGCTTTGAAATATTTTGTAACCCAGCTTTTAATGACTGATGGGAAAAAAAGGTGCTTTGAGGTGCTTTGTAGGGCATAATTCTCTCTGCAAATCCTTGTCTGGGCAATCCTTGATGGCAAAAAATACTGAATGAGACTTTGCAAAGTGACTCTAAGAGAGGACAGGGTATCAAACGTCACGGGTTTAGGGATTTCTTGCCTGGCATTAACGCTCTATTGTAAGGTCCTCTGGGGTAATCTCAGCATGTTTTGCAAGATTTCCATTTCATCTTGAAAATGCTTTCCAATCCCCACAGCATGCTAGGTTAGAAAGGGAAACACTTGCATTTTAGCACTGGAAGAAATGAAGCCAAGTGAGAAGAGCCACTTATTTAAGAACTACCCTTAAGAAAAAAAAAAAATAAAGAAAAGAAAGAAAATCCAAGCAGTTTTCTCTTGAAGGCTGATGGCTCAGCAACACTGTCCTGAGTGGATATCACTGTAAATCTTCCTTGGGGCTCCTTTTTCTATCAGCCAATATCCTAGAACCAAGGAAAGCTGTGTACTATTAAATTACTGGGGTTCAGAGTGATGTGACTGGATGGTAGCAGGGCAAAGGAAATCCTGGTTTTGTCTCCTCAGCGCCCAGGGAACGGGGGTCAGTGCAAATACATCAATTGTTGCTCGCCACCTACTGCAAAGGAGCCACAGGGAACACAGCTAAGGAATTTGTTACTTTGTTGATACATTAAAAACCCCAATCAAACCCCACCAGCCCCAAAGACTGAGGTTCAGTGCAATTCCAGCTTCTCCAGCCCCATATGAACCCTGGAGCAGCAGTTCAGATCCAATATGCTTGAGCTCTGTTACTTTTAAAGAATGTGTTAAAAGCAGCCAAGCCAAGCCAGGGTGGTTGTTTTCCATGGGCACAAAATTTAAATGCAAGTGGCTAGAAAAGTGTCATTGCAATGCCTTTGCAAACAGTCCCCAAGGCTGATTTGTCACACAATGCTGGTGTAAAAGCAACCTCTATTCATAAGAGTTATTCCTTAGGGATTGCCATAAAATCTTTTAGTGATCTCTGATTCAGTGTGCTTTTAATCCCATAGGAATGTCTGTCATTTTGGAACCTTATAATGGATGAGAGGAGAGCCTGTACTCCATCTTTAGAGGGAAGAAAAAAACCAAAACAAACTACCAAATACCAAACCCCAAGACTGCAATTCACTCAGGAAGGTTTATACTTTAACATTCCATTTCACTGCTCTTCATTGTCATTGAGAAGAATGTTACGAACATTTCCCTCAAACACCTCTTTCTAATAATGATTGTTCTGGAGACAAAACACATTTTTTTGTGGTCATAACATAGCAGACTGTTTCACCTCCCCATCCCTCAAAGCTTCCAATCCACCCTGGGCACTCATTTGTAAGGAAGGGCAGCATGTCCTTGAGCACAAAGAAAAAGCAGCGTGCAAATAAATAAAGTAGATGCAATATAGCTCCTATTCCAGGTAAAAGGTAGCAGCTGGTCATGCACACAGGGGATTCTCTTTCATTTTAGGGCTGCCTGAAACATTTCAGGACACAATTGATGCTTCTCCTTTAGCTTTTCAGTTTGGAGAAGTGATATGCTTTGGAAGCAAATCTCCCCGCCCCCATCCTTCCCTGCCCACTTTGTCATGCACCATAGAGCAGTCTCCAAATGCAAGAAGTGCTTTGCTTCCAGATCAAACCAGACTGCAAGATGCTCTCCAGGTACACACCCATGTGTTTCACCTGCTCACAGGTGTGCAAGTCCCTGGGGCCAGGTCAGAGCTATCTCAGCACAGCTGCTGCTGCTGCACACTATGAAACACACAGGGAGAAGATTTCAGCTCCTGTGAGACTGGAAAACCCCCTGAGCAAGTGGTGGAAATCCCATCTACCTACAGTCAGTTAGAGATCTGGAGATCACTCCCCCAAGCAATCTGGTCAGAGTTAAATCCCTTTCAAGCATATTCCTGAAGACTTGGGATAAGGAAAATGCACTCATGTCTTACCTGTGCACCACAGTCCTGTGAAACACAAGCCTAGCAAGCTCACAGCTCATGCCACTAACTTTAAAAACTTTCAGTCTGTGCCTGTCCCACAGCTGTATACTGGTGTATAAAAAAAGTTCTATAAGTGAAGGAATGGGAACTAAATTCTTCTGACTGGAGGCAACAGGACAAAAGCCTTACAATTACTGTTTATTATCAACAATCTCCACTATCAGAACAAATTGCCTATTAGAAGAGTCATACACACACAGGGTTTTATCACTTAGTGCTGTTGCACTCTGAGCCTTTAGTAGTTTTGTCCTTATTAAAGGGATATAAGGGAGTTTTAGGGCATGTCCTGCTGTTCACACAAAAGAGTTAATGGTTTGCAATAAGCTGCCATTACTAGGAGCTGAAGCTGAGGTCTTTCTCTGCAGGGCACCTCTCAATGAGGCTGTATCTAGACTGAGCCTTTGGGATAAGTGATCTAAACCTGCTGACTCCAGGGAAAGCTGAGGACATTCAGTCCCCCAGGGGTCTCACCTTTGCCCCTTTGCAAGATGCCTTCATTTGTCCAGTGGGTGTGATTGCCCTGAGAGTTCCCTGTCCGGGTTCTTCATGCAAAGCCTTTCCTGAAGCAGCCCAGTCATTTCATGCCAATGACCCAAAAAATGGCCCAGGAACAGATTCACCAACAGAACAGTCAGGAATGTGAGGATGGAGGACAGCACCACATCAGTGCCCAGTGAAGTACACACCACATCTCTCAGCACAAGGGCAGGAGCAGCCTGACTTCCTGGGTGCTCAGCTGAAAGATCCAGAAACTATTTCAGGCCCCCAGCTCCTGACCTGTTCACAGGGAGTTTGTCTTTGAAGTAAAAATACTCAAGATACCACCAATCTAAAGTCCAAAAGCAATCAAACACTCATTGTTGGCTTGACTCAAGAAAGGACATTAACATTATCTCTGAAGTATTCAGAAAAAAAAAAAATTGTGGAAAAAAAGTCACGTAACCAGCCTCAGGCTGGGCTATGAAAGTCACAATTTAGCTCAGCCTAAGGGTGGCATATATAACAAAATTAGACTTTTTCCTGTGATATAATTCAGATAGCCTTAATGGATTTTTTCCTCCTTTTTAAACAGCTGCAGCAAAGTAACTTACAATTATCATATCTTCAATTAAACACGCTGTGGGGCTTTTGGGGGACCTAGCATGAAAATGTTGCCTGGAAAAAAAAAATTACAAGCTGCTAAGAGTTAGTGGTAAGTTAATTAAGTGAAGATTGCCAGATTGCAACAAACTGGCATGGGATTCACAGACCCTCTTCTCTAGATAAAGTGCTTTGACTCACGATGAAGGCAGCACACAGGAGAAGGAATCAAAAGCTGCTGTATCTGGAGAGTTCTTGTCATGTGATGAGCTGTCAAAGGAGCCAGTGCTCTTGATCTCCTGTTATATTTAGTAGAGAAAGTTATGTCCTGAACAAAAGCATATACTGTATGAGAAAGCAAAATGGAAGAGTTTTGTACAGCAAAAAGGAATTCCTGACCAGTTCCTGCCCCCTCAGTGGTGACACCGATGTCAACGCTTAAGCAGAGAGAAATTTCTTCAATGATCAGTCTGTACAAGATTCTGTTTATAAACCACCTCAGCTCAGCTAATTCAAAGAAAATGGCTGAATGCATTTCAGGGGACTGCACTCAGTCATCAACCCTTTAAAGCCATAGCTATCTCCCAAAGGCAGCAGTTTACCAATTAGTAGAGCAGCAAAGTGCTCACAAAATCTGCACATTAAAGAAACTATCCTGCTTAAGACTGGACTACTACCATGCCCAAATTCACCCCTGAGAATCCCAGCTCTGTTTTCTCTTAGATCTTCAATTTCCACTTTTTCTTACTTCCTCCCACTCAAGCAATTGAAACGTTTATTAATTTAATTCCGTTTTGGGCTCCTTACTCTGTTTGTGAGCTTGCAAGTTAAGGGGCTCCTTGTATGCTCTGCAAGGCAGCCCCTTCCACCCTGGGCACAAGGTGGAAAAGTGGCCTCCAGCAGTGCCTCTTCCTGCCAGAGCCACCTGCAGGAGCACGTACAGCAGGAACAGTTCCCAGCCCTGCAGAGGATGTGTGGGCACAGGATTCAGCCAACACAAGTCAGTGCCCAGGGCTGTGCCCCACCACCCCTGAAAACTCGGATGTTTCTTGAACACTGTGCAGTTGCTCAGCAAAAGTGTTCAGTTTTAATGAAAATCTAAGGAGGAGAGGAAGGTATAAACCTGTCAAACAAACAAACTGGTTATCTCAGGGATCTAGCCAAAAGGAACAAGCCTATTAAAAGAATCGTTTTCTGCACCAATATGTCACTGCACTATACTCTGTGCATAATAATTACTTAAATCCAGCCATTCCATGCATTATTAATAAGCCCAGCCAACCTTAAGTCCCCATGCAGCCTTAAAGCAGATATATTAAATATTCCCAACAGGAAACAGGCATCCATCCATTATCAGCAATAGACTACACAGTTAAGTCAAAGCCTCTTTCAAGAGGGTTTTGTTCTGGTGTAATCAACAAGGCTGCTCTTCCCCATCCTCCAAACTGCCTTTCCTGTCAAACCTGAGCAGCATTTCCTCATTTCTCCATGAAACATGAGAGATTACCCTTTATTGGGAGCCGCAAAATCTTGTGTAGATAATAAATGTTCCAGGAGCAGAGAAGCATCCTAAGCAAGTTGACAGCAGAAAAACAAGAAGTAGTGGGGATCCAAGGCTAAAGAATCAAGGATGGGAGAAGAGGGAGAAAGAGTAACACTGTTCTTGCTGCTGAGGGCAATGGAGACCTTTGTCCACTGTTCATGCACCTGCTGTGGCTGTAACTTGTTATCATATACAGGCAAGTGCCAATCTACTGGCCTATAATTCGGCATTATTCAGATTTGGGCAACCTTGCTCCTTGCCCCTCCTGAATTGTCTCTCTGCTCCTCTAATCAGTCTTTCAAATGGCTTCTGTGCAGTTGTCAAGTACTGGTTTTGTACAAGGCCACACCACTAGCAAAATGCTGGTTTTCCACAAGGGGGATGCGATGTCCTCATGGAGGGTCTTGGAGCAGAGCACATTGTGGAGAAGGGAATTGCTTTCTCACAAGAGGATCTGGATCACAACACACGCACAATCACACAATTTTTACATTATAATACATGACTGTAAATTTTACAAATCATAGTGCTTCTTGCATACTCCTGGGCCCTGCCCTCTTTGCAATTTCTCTATATTCTGTTGCCTCCCATGAAAGGTGTGATTATGGAGTGATTCAAAATAGCAGGCCTGGAAGTTTAAATGCTTCAGCAGCAAGCCAAGGAAATGCCCACAAATTATATGTTAGGAGAGTATTTGCTATGAAAACATTTGGCAAGGGATTTACAAGGCATGAGCAGTGACAGAAATGTGAAAATTCCTTCCTTAAAAAAAAAAAAAACCACAAGAAAAAAGGGGAAAATGTCTAAATAGTAATGGCATGGTATTTAAAAATACATTTGTTTCACTAGAGAGTACAAGGAGCAGCAAGAACAAGAAACACAGAAAAGATTTGTGTGCTGGAGAGGGACTTTTCCAGCCTGGCTGGACCAGCTGCATCAGAGGAGCAGCACAGTGAGGCACATGGGCCCATGGTTTTTGTCTAAGGGGTACAACGCACCCAAAAGACAAAGCTATCAAGCCAGCTGGCTGTGAAGGCTGCCCCTCGGGCTCCTGGCTGCTGCTGGGAAGCCTGGAGGATTTGACATTTCTTATCAGAAGAAATGAGCCTGAAAGGTTCCTGGCTGGTGAGGGGAGGCAGCGCAAGCGGATGAGCGGGGTCTCCGTAACACACGGCTTGTTGGGGAGAGGGACACCCAGTGTAAGAGTTATCAATACCTGCATGTCTGCTTCCAATTAGATAAAAGTTAATTAGCTCCAGCTCCAGTCCTTCCTTTATGTTGATAAGCTCTCAATTTTTTTATCAGTCTGTAAGTGGCTGGCAAAAATCTAATCCCCAAATCAGGCTGGTTTGGAATGTGAAGTCATTCCCACAGTGACACCCTTCACAGAACAGCTATCTTGAACTCCTACTATCATGTTTTTAATTTACAGCAGAAAATATAATTTTCTGAATTCCTCTCCTGCAGCATGACAGATACCCCATTGCAATATTATAAGGGGGGCAGAGGGGTGGGGGAAGCAATCCAAACCAGGCTGTTTTCAATACAACAATTCTAAAGAAGCTATTAGCAGATTACCCAAGCAATATATTACTGCTGAACCAAAGATGTGTTAGAAAACACTGAGTCATGCTACTGAATTAATGAAATTAGTTTGAAATTACAAATTTTCAACTGAACTCAAGCAGTTTGGGCTCTTCATCAGTTGCTGTAGTCTTCCATACCCTTAGACCATGTTATTTATGTTTTAATCTTCTTCAACAAGGGGTAAAACCTGGAAGCTGGGGGGGGCTGTGGATTGTCACAGAAGTTTTGGAAAAGTAAAACAGCGGGTATCACAGTAACATTAAAAACCACAAGCTTTCCTCACCCAAGGCAATTACTGTCCAAAGATTTGCTTTTTGAGGGGTCTTCATTGAAATTGTCACAGATGGCAGTTGCTTAATCTGCAGAGGGCTTATAAAGTTACTTGCTAGGGGGTGTAGTGAAATGGGCAAAATCAGACATCTCAAGGTAACTAACAGCTACTTACACAACCCAAATGAGCCAGTTTGCAAGCATTGCCAGGTTTACTGCAGGGATCTTAAATCTTGTGAGTTAACCTTACTTTTCAAAGTGCATTTTTTAAATCCAAAGAGAAAAAAACCAACAAAACAGCAACAAAAAAATTATTCTGGTTCTGCTTTTATTTCTGTGGTTTGTTAGACATTGTGGGAGCATAGAGAGATAAGATAAGCCAGTCTCAAAGCCTCCTCTTTCTATGTTTATATCCAGCCAGACCTGCAGCTTATCATTCTGTCATTTAACTCCCTCTCTATTAAGTAAGAAGAAAAAATGAGGGAAGAATTAGTCTGGCCAACCCTCAAAGTCTTTGCTGAGAGGAATGGGGCACAGGCAGTAAGAAGAGTTGTTTGAGGGAGCACTGTGAGCTGATCTACTTATCCAAGGTAGCCAAATCTTTGGAGGCTGAGGACAGGCTGGTTATCACCAGAGAGCAGCCCCAAATACCTTTGTTCCTTTGCCTGCCTTTCCTTCAGCTCCTGTTTGAGAGCCCAGAGCCCCTGTGAATGCACAAGTGACAATGCACATTTTTGTTTTGATGATTACCACTATCCTGCTGTCTCAACATGAGGAAAAGACATTTTGATCTTTAAGGTTCTCTTATTTTTGTCCAGAACTGAGGTTTTGAACACACAGGATGCCACTGCCTGTGTACAGAAGAAACCACTCTTTTGGGAATGTTTCCCCTGTATTTTGCTATCCCAACAGCCCTCTTGGCTAAATTTCAGACATTTCTGGAGAGACTTTGGCACAAAGGCAGAGCCTGTTCTAAGAACAGCTCTCTCCTGAAATGCATCAGCCTTTTCTAGCACTGCTCAGTATTTGCACCATAAATTACAGTCTATCCCCTCTCCCCTGTCCTGGCTCAAACAGGAAAAGAAACAACCTCACCACTGGGTGTGGTCTCTGACCAGACCCTGTTCTTTGCCATTTCAGAGTAACAAGCAGCTGGGAAGGTGGTGAACTGGGTGCAGGAGGGGGAAAAGACTGAATTCTTCCTGACTGATTCCCAGTTAGGAATACTGTTTCTAACAGAAAGACTTAAGATAAAGATCCTGGTTCTTTGCCATGAACTCTGCCGAAATATACAAAAATTAAACTCGGTGACAGAGGATAGAAAACCAAGCGGGAATTGGGCAGAGAACCATTAACCTTGGTGCCCCCCTGTGATTAATGCATTGCAGAGCTAGTGGACAGTATCTGCTCCCACAGCATTTGGGGATGGACACCAACAAGGGAACACATTTGGGCTGCCCTTTTGCTCAGTGGCAAAGGATAGATTTTTTCCAATGTGCATCCTCACTCTTAAATAATTCATGACATCCCCAGAAGCAGCAGTTTGCTGCAGACATACTTTAGAGCTCCAGGACTTATCCAGAGCCACACACTCTAGTGCAGAATCATGGAATCATTTCTCTTGGAAAATACCTCTGGGATCACTGAGCCCAACTGTTAACCCAGCACTGCCAAGAAAGTCACACTCCAGACTTGATTCCCATTTTCTCAAAGGGCTGAATGAGGCAGCCATCCTTTCTGGGCACTGACACCAGCTGTATCTCTAGTACACCTGGTGGAATTTGCCTGCCTTTCTTCTTTCCCTGCTTTAGCTTTTATTCCTCCCACAGTTACTTGGTTTCTGCATGAACCCAATGCCTGCTGGCAAAGCTGTGTGAGACTGAATCCCTTTCAGGAAAGGCATGGAGAAAAAGGCATGGAGGTCCCCTTGTGAAAGGGAGTTCTGCTAGTGCAGGGTCATTGCAACCAATTACACCATTCAATTCTTCACCCATCCTGCCTTCAACAACAAAATGGAGACTGGTTTAATCTCCTACGGTCTCTTATTCCACTTAAGTTTTTGGGTTTTTTTCAGAGGCAAAAATGCATAGAGCATCCCTGCATTATAAAAGTCTTTCTTTGTGCTGTGCATACTGAGCTGCTCAAATTATTGTGGGTTTTCACCTAATCCAAATCACTGAGGCACAGTCTGGGAAATGGTAAATGAGGCTGACAAAGAAGTAAGAAAAATACTGTCCAGGGGAAACATTGGCTGCAGCTTAACTTTTCTAATTTCTCTTTTCATCTTGATGGGAGCAGTGGGAAACAGGAGGTTCTTGTTTCTCACACCCTCTCCAATTATAGCAATTTTTCACACTGCACCTGAAGAAGTCTCAGGGCTGTACTATCACAAAAATCAAGCAAAGATGAGGACAAGAGTTCCAGAAGTAATCTCTGGTGAAAATTAGTATTGTAGCAGCAGAAAATAAAGCAACAGACATTTTAGTCACAGTATTCAGGTACAGGATTTCTCACTAAATAACTGTTCAGAAATCACAATACACCATCTAAAAAAAGCACGGAACAACTGTCCACAGGCATGAATGCACACAGCAAACCCTGGTCAGAGGAGAGAAAGCCTCAAGTCCATCATGCAGGACACTCAGACTGGAGCAGGGGCTGTGGGGGCTTCAGCCTGAAGGTTTTGGGCCATGTTTCTGCTTCTGGAGGACACTCCAGCCCCTCTCCTGCCCTTGTTTCTTTTCACAGCAGTGGAGGAGACAGCCCATGCCAACAACCAAGCAACTCATGGCTCCTGTATGCTGCACACAGCCTCCCAAGTGCCATGTGCTCTACCTGTCCTGGCATTAAAGACACCTTCCATGCAGAAACTTCTCTGCAATTCCCAGTTTAAACTTATTCCAGACCTTATATTGTCCCTTGGTGCAAAGCACTTATTTTTTTCTCACCCACCAAATACAATCAGCCACTGTTTGATCTTTTTACTTCAGTCTTGCTGAATTTCAGCCTCCTCTGTCCCTCTCTGCCCCATGCCCATTTGAACAACTGGCAGATGGAAAAAGGAGGTTGGTTGGGATTTTTGCACACATTTCAGAGCACTTCTGAGGATTGTCTCTTACCTTTGGCTGACCGACTTCAGCTGCAGGAGGACATGGCCAGGCTGGGTGGCAGAGGACAGATCCCACCAGTGGAGATGCAGTGTGCCAAACAGAGATCTGTGTAATGACCCCAATAACCACCTCCAGGGGAAAGGGACAGCAGCAGGACTAAGTTTTGTGAGGGCAAATAAGCTGCTATCCAGGGCTTAACCACTCCCAGCACTGCAAACGAGATTGAAAACAGCTCAGGAGGCACAGCCAGGTGCATCAACAGCCCAACACATCTCTAAAAGAGACATGATTCTACTTTTCTTAAAAATGTCCCTGGCGTTTCAGTTAATGTCTTCAACTGAAATGAACTGTTTCCTAAAGTCAGATTTGCAGATCTTTCCAGTTAGAAAGGCCTGGAAGCAGAGCAAGGATGGTTGGTGCAGGTTGCAGCCAGTGTCCTCAATTGCCTTGTGCAGAGGTAGTCCAGGGCAAAGGAGAGAAATCAGCACACAGGGATGGGTGTAGAAGAGGTGATGCAAACCTGTTTAGCAGTTACACAGATTCCCAACACCACCTTGTCTGTTGACCTTCACCTTAAGGGAGCCACAATCTGTGCTTCCTCTCACTGCAGACAGATCAAGAGTGGGGTTTCTGTTTCTTTCAGGAACAACTCTGAGTAATTCTAAGTTTGTTTTAAAAACCAAATAGGAAAGCCAAAGGTGAGAAATAAGGAAAGTCTACAAGAGCTTGAAACTGAGCACCTTGACCTTGGCTGTTGGGAAGAATTTTGACTACTACAGCTGCATTTTGATCCCACGTCTGATCTTGTCTTTTAAACATGAAGTCTTATTTCTAGCTCTTCAGCACTAACCTTAGGCTCAGCTCACAGCCCCACCTGAAATCAAGGTCAGCATGTTTGGACTGCTACAGTGCCCCAGGTGCCTGCACCTTAAACACCCCATGCCCTGGTCAGTAGAAATTCCCCACACTAAAATCAATGTTAAAATTAATCCACTTGTTTGGTTTTTTCTCTGAACTGAATCTCATGCCAGATTTTTAAAAGAGATTTCAACATTTTTATTTTGAAAAGCATTTATAGAAAGGTAGTTTTTTTCCTCTCACACAGTTTCCCAAATCAGCTCCTATCATTACAGGTATCTCACACAACTGTTCTTTATCAGGATTTTTAACCCAGTTGTCCTTCTCCCTCTCTACCATTTTCTGCAATACAAGACTTTTAGGCTTATTCTTCCTTCATATTACAGAAGTATTGTGAAAGAACTCTGCAGTGGAGTTGTCCTGGATTTATACCATTATGAAGCAGGATTTGTCCCTTTGAATGTTGGGGACAATATGCTGCCCACTATCATTAAAATAGGGCAGAGAAAAGTAAACTGGATATAACAAAACATTTTAACTAGGTCTCCTTATCTGCAAGACCAGAAAGAAAGAAAAAAAATATATATGCAGGCTAAATTGGCAAATAATCTTTTCCCATTGATTTACAGTTACTGGAATTTGTTTGGTTTATTGATAAATTATCTTCCTATCAGGATTCTGTGGGTGATTTAGGGGTAAAATAAATGTCTGGCTATGACTTAGGACTCCTTAATGTTCAGTTAACAACAAGGTAAAAAGTGCTACATGAAAAAATTACCCTTGTCATCACAGACTATATATCATCAGAAGCCTGGTCCAAATTAATATCCACACCAACACAGCATGAACTTGTATGTGTTGCACAGCCCCTTCTGGTTACCACAGCTGGCCAAACACTCACTACCCAACCATTTTGATTTTTTTGCCCCACATCTCAACACAAAGGGAGAGAAGTTTTCAGTTGCTGGGATAAAGCTCAGGTTTTTATTACACAGGCAGTGTTAGGAAGGAGAGCAGTTTCAGATTCAGTGATGAACAGGGAGCAGCTGTGCTGGTCATGCCATGGCCTCAGCATCACCCAGTGCATGGCAATGCTCTGGGGTCAGGGCTTGACCTGCTCCCAAAAATCTCAGTGCTGACATCCCCACACCTGGGTGAGGACAGGAATGCTTTTCCTGTGGGACTCAGTAGTCCCAGCATCAATGCATAATTCTGTTTTTTCTACAGTTTTGCCCTGTATGGCCTACATGAGCAGTCCCACAGATGGGTGATGCTACAGGCCCACCCCTGTGTCTGTTCCCAGACACGCTGCTGCTGTCAGCACTTCCATCTGCATGGGATTGCATGGACCTGAGCCAGGCAGGAATCCCCCAGCCCTGCACCCACAAACTACAGGGACCATTTTGTCCCATCCTCATCAGAGGCTGTCAGAACATCCCTGAGTCCATCAGGAGCCATAACTGCTTGAGGGAGACTGGTTGTCAGACCTGCTCCAGAGGTTACTTTCCAAAAAGCAGCTTCTGCTGATTCATCCCCTACTGACACTGCTGACTTCCTGTAAATGCCTGACCTGGGAATATAAATTACTATTAAGGCTGACAAGGATATACCCTCTGCAACAATAACTCAGGCAGCTGTGGTTTCCTAGCAGAAAAGCACATCCTTTTTGCTTTGGCACAATGAGCACATCCCTGTGGGTTACTGATGCAAGGGTCTCTCTCTGACCTTAGTGGGGCTGGAGTACTCTGACATGGGGGAGAGCCATGCTCACACCACAGGCTCAGGGACAGCACAGGGACCATTATTCTTTGTGGGGCAAATGATTTATTGCAAAGGACTCAGTTCCTAATGTCTTCATTCTCAGCACAAGCCTATAAATGACATTACTCATCCCTCTCAACATTTGAGATATCCTAGAAAACAGCCACTACTGCTGGACAGCATGGACATTATAAGGGCTATTAATTCAGTCCCAAGGTTTCGGGGCAGGAACTGATCACCAAGTGGAAGCAGGAAGGAATCTGTCCTCAGAAATAGCATTATTGCAGGAAGTTATGGAATGAAGTGATCATGGAGCTGGGAAGGCAGCAGAGGGAGGTGGTTTTTAGCATGCAATGGGACCATGCCTATAAAGGAGAAATTGCACTAATATTCACAGGAGCCCCTTTGAAGACACATAAAGTGTGGTGTCTTCATCCTTACTAGAAAAAATTTCCACAGTGCTCTACTGACATCTGTCATAGAACAATCATATAATTCAAGGTTACAGCTTCAAGACTCTCTTATAGGTACAAATTTGTTATAAAATGCACTACGTTAATTACAGCTAAAATTATTCCCAGCATTTTTACTTTGGTACTGAAACATCTGTTTGCATCTGCAATGAGCCTCTCTTATCCCACAGCAACTTGCATAATGTTTTCATTAACATCATCTAGCAAATGACAAGACAATACTCCAGCAATGTTTCTCCCACTAACAGATGTGATCTTATTGAAATCTCTCCCTTTGGCTCCCTTTAACTTCTTGCTCCCCTGGAATTATAGCATATAGAAAAAGGGGAAAATAAAATCTACAATGAAGGGGAAGTTAAGCAACCATACTGCAAGCAACCCAGAGTAATAAATGATCTGAGTTTTGGAGAAAGGGAGCTTGCAGGTTATTTGTACTTGCTCTTAAGAGCAACGGTGTGCCTCAACCCAAATTCTTTATTTTAAATGAGGTAAATGTAGCTGTCACTTAAAAGTGAGATGAGTGGCTGCTTTATGAAGCTGTTTACTATGTAGACTCAATCATATCTGCCAAGTACATGTTTTCTTTCAGCTGAATTTCTAGACTGAGGGTGGGATCACACAAGATTCTTTCTCACCTCAGTCTTTGGTTGAACAGTTTGCAAGTCACTGTTGCTGCTGGATGCAGTGAGAGTGCTGCCTAGTGCCCAGAAATCCCTTCTAAATTCAAAGTATTTCAGGGCAAAAGAGATCCTGCAAGGAGCACGCAGGGTATTAACACACTTTGTTCACTGGAGATCAAACAATTTCTCAGTGGGAGTCTTGACACAAGCAGGCTCCTCACAGTCCTCTGAAACTTCTAAGGTCTGGCTTTAAGGTCTGGCAAAGCCAATCATTTCCTGCACAGATCATTTCTGAAACTTTCTTGTTTTGGAAGTCTCTTCAAAACCTTCTCAGCTTTTTTTAATATTGCTGCCACCCTGGGAGCTGTCATGCTGTCTTGTGACCCAGCTGTCTCTTGAGCCTGAACTCCACCAAGCTCCTCTGCAGTTTCTGTGGTGGCCCAGAAACCTGGCCCAGGTTTGCAGCCACATGTCCAGCTCACAAGGAAGGAAAAGTGAACTTGGAATAAATCTTCCAACCTGTTCTCAACAGAATTATGCCTGGTGTCTGGATCCTTCCTGTTGCTCTCTAGTCCACTTACTTTTAAGCAAAGGCAATTCATCTGCATGAGAAACTCTGATGATGGATGCAGTAAAGAGTAACTTTATGCCACCAATCAAACACTTACTGGCAGTCCTAAAATTACAGCATAGTACAGCACAGTAGTTCCATAGCTGTAGGAAATACTTTTTATTATTATTCTAATTTAGCCTGCAGTATATCAGGACTTCATCTTCTGAAATCAATAAGAGAGAAGAAAATCTGATTTAGCACGTGAAAGCAGCAATAAAGTGCAAGTCTCTCTTCTCTTCCTATGCCCTGGTATTGCCCTTCAGGGTTCACTACTAAAGGATTTGCCATCCCATGCTCAGTTTCTCATCAGAGTTTGCACAACATTTCCTGGGTGCCTTACTTGTCCTGGGGAAGATACTAATGGTCCACAGATTGCTGGAGTGAGACTGAACTTTTGTACCACAAAACTTTACTCCATCTCTTGCAGGTTTGTCTAACCTAAAACATCCCAAATGTATGTTGTAATGTACATGAAGTTGGGCTGAAGTTGTCACAACTGTAAACACTTGGGTAATTTTTACCTTTTCCTTGTTTTTTAGCCTTTAGTACTCTCTTTTAAAAGCTTCACTCCCAAATCTTGAAGGCTATAAACTAACCAAAAGCTTAAATCCTCCCATAGTTAACTGTGAAATTAAATAAAAATTTTTCCTCCCATGGGAGGCAATACTACACTCTCATGCACCATCAGCAGCCATCTAGTAAACAGATTCAATCTCCAGCCAAGGTTCTTCTTCCTTGTTTAAGTTTATTTCTGGAGATTGCTTAAACATATTAAAATCACATTACTTCTCCTGCCTGTGCAGATCTGCTCTGTGGGTGTGCCCTTGCTGCAGCCCTCCCTGGGAAGGTTTTGCTCTCACTCCTCACTCCCTGACTGCTGCACTGGTGCAGCCTGCTCATGGTCTTCCCTTAGAGCCCACATTCCCCCAGATCCTGGTCGTGCAATGCATCCCAGGAATGTTTCTACAGGAGGCACTGGGGAACTTCTGCTCTACATCGTTTCAAATTCATCCAGAAAACAACAGACTCGTGCCAGGCCTCGTATGAAGTTGTTTGAACCATATTTGCATTGTGGTTCAAAGACACCAACCAAATTATAGAACTCTTGAGCTAAGGCTTGACACCCTTCAGAGAAACAAAATAATGCAGCTGTTTCAGTGTCAGACTGGGCAGCTGAGGCACAGCAGGGCTCAGAGTCACTGTTACCCTGCACCAGTTGTGAGGTCTTAGCCTGACATTGCTTTTCAGGCATTATTTGGACCCATCCTTTTGGCTGATTATCTGCTCCCAGAGTGGTCTGTACTCTGTTTCTGTTTCAGCACTCATTGCCTGTCCTTGTTTTCTTTCCTCCTTCTCATAACCTAGGCATCTGATTGATTAACCATTCTTTATTTTGAGAATGTTGCCAAACTTTCTATTCGCCTCTAACTGTGTTCTTGTGTTTCTGGATCATTAGGCATGTAAATTAAATTCAATTGCAAATCGAATATATAATTGTGCTTATGCAGGGTCTTGAAGAATAGGGAGGACTTTAATGAGGTAAGATATTCCCATATCTGTAATTCTGACCTACTCAGTCTTTCAGAAAGGAATTGCTCAACAGATTTGAAATTGCATCATTTCAAATCATTTTGGCAGCTTTTATAATCAATTATCTTCCTCTTATTGAAGTTTTCTGGAAAAAGAAGGGCAACCCTTTCATCTCCTGTTCCTGGCTGTGAATATGTCTACTACTAGATTGCTATCCCTTTGACTTAAATTCAGATATCTGAAATAAACAGATAATATACCTTGCTTTTCAGTGGAAAGAAATGCAAATGTTTGAATCCCTGAGTCCAGGCAAGGATGGGGTTTTGCCACTCCTGGTGCTGGACAGAGGAGACCCTGCAGCTGGAATACCTCAGTGAGTGCCTTCACAGATGCAGCTTTTCCTGAAAATCACTAGAAAACACATCATACTATCCAGTTAACCTTTTCTTCTCTGATGTAGGGTATCCTTTTTTGAATGACTTTTATATTTCTTTTTTTTAGCACAAAGGAAAAATCCTGTCCCATTATGAGGCTTTTTCTCCTACAAGGAATTTGCTTTAATTTTGGACCATTCATGATGCAATAACATAGGACTTTGCCAAGGATGTTTCCTTGTTGGATCAGATTTACACACATTGCTCATTTCTGTCACCATCCTTCACCTGTAGCTCCTAAATATCAACTGAACTCACTGAGTGTGGAAGTAAATGGGAAAATGAGATCATAAACAGATTATCTGGGGTTAGTGGTCAATAAGGGCTTACTGGCACCTTTGGCAAGGAAAGAGATTTTATCCTTATAACCTTCTGGATGCAACAAATCACCTGCCTTGCATATTTTTTTCATTATTATTAAGCCATTTGAAATACTGAAGAATAAGTTTGATAAAGCAGCAGTTATTTAAGCAAACCAGCTTACTCCAGTGCCCAAGCCATAATCACCATTGCAAGTCTTCTAATAAACAAATAAATCCATCATGTCTTGGCCAAATTACAGCCTTGTTAATCATTCACAAGCTGAGCAAAAAATAACTTGCAATAATTAGTGTATAGTGTGAGTTTTTCTGTTCTTCCTTCTCAAGGGATATTTGCGATCTGATATTAATTGTTTCATATATATTACTGTTCAATTCTATAAATTGCATCTACTAAAATATTTCATTTCTTGGCATGGGGTTTATGATGGTCTTGCAAGCAGGTAACGCTGGGGATTTGAAATCCATGAAACTCTAATGTGCTGCTTTGTGCCATCCAGACAGAACTGCCCGGAGGATGGATTCCATGTCTGGGGAAATGGGATGACAATCACCCTCATGGAAATTTTAATTTCAGTTCAGGAGTGCACGTAACTCTACAATTGATTTTATTGAAAAATTTATGTCAGTAAAGCTTTATTGCCAGGAAAACAGAACTTGGACATGGGAGGTTCATAAAAATCCCTACAGTTGTCATGTTTTGAAATTAAAAAATTATGGAAATTTAGTTTGCAACATTTGGCCAGTAATTATGCTGTACTTGCCTAAAATTACAGTCTGCAAGACAGTGAGTGAAGAAGTTATTCCTGACACCTTATCTAAGCTTTGTGTAATTCCTTCAGCACTGCAGACATCTGCTCATTTCACTGTTGCACAGAGCTCCTTCGTTACCTGCCAGAAGATTTGTGGGCATGTGGTCTGCAGGGTGCTCTGCAGTTGCTGCTGTGGATGAGACAGAGCAGCAGCAGCCAACCCTTCCTACTCCCCTTTCCTCAGAAGACTTTGAAATGAGCATCATATTTGCCTCTGCCCAGATTACTTTCCAAGGTAAAATATGCAAATAGCCTGGAATTAATCTGCACAGGGGTATGTGTGTCTTTTCTTTTAAAGGTATCAGTTCACTCAGCTTGCAAATGCTCCATTTCCAGCTGTCAATTATGAAGAATTAAAATCAACAGCCTTTATTATTTATTGTTCTCTATACCTACTAATAGTCTCTTAATTGTGCTTTGGATGGGGTATTTTTAGAGGGAATCATTAAGTTTTCATATGCTGGCAGACTAGAGAATTAATGAGAGGCTCTTAATTTAGCCATAAACAACTAACTTTATTTAAAACACTCAATTTCCTGCTATTCATTTTGTTGCTCTAATCTTCACATCCTGTCCTGACATACTGCTGCTCTGGCTGTAAGAGTTTTTCCTCTGGATATGATGGCTCACCTCGTCCTGCTGCTCCCTGGCTCTGGAGAGGAGCAGGGAGTCAGCCTGGGGGCAGTGGAATGTTGCTGTGTTATTTGCTGTCTAGCCTCATTGCCTCACTCTGCTTTATCCCTTTGCTTTCCCAATGACCTCCCTTTTTATTGGGTGGCACCCTGGGATGTAGGAACACGTTCTTGTTTCAGCAGCTGAAGGGTTTCAGGGACAGCTGAACCAGTGGCTGCAGGTACCCTCCAGATATTAAATGATTTCTGCACACAGAGAGAAGCTCAAGGCATCAACATGAGGTTTTCTACCAAATAACTAGGGTGGCTCAGCCCTGCTTTGGTCCCAGACCAGTTTTAGATCATACTGCCTTAGAGTGGCCTGTTTGAGCCCTACCATGCAAGAGATAAAGAAAGAATGTAGCTGGATACACGCCTACAGGAAGTTTTCAGCTAAGCCTTGAGGACAAGAAAAGTTCATCTGATTGTGCTTTGATCCCTGCTCTAGGATTGAGTCCTTCCCTTCTCACCTCCTCCTCCAAACCCTCCTAAAAGGCTTGGCCAGACTTCTCTAATTTTTCATTAATCTTGTATCTTATTTTAAATTAGTCTGTATCTCCATCACTAAACATAGCTCCTAATATTCTTCTTCTAATCCCTCCTGCTGTAGAGTTTTTCCACACCAAAAGGAAAAAAACCAAAACCAACCAAAGACAAAACCTCAAAACAACTGAAGTAATTTTCTAGAGGCTGCAGAAGAGCTGCTTTCCTGTCCTATGCAATTTCCTAGGATTTTCTTTATTTGTATGTACACCAAAAGGTGCCAATTAGGTCAGAGGACCTAATTCCAGCTTGTTTTTGCAACACCCCATTGCTCTGATAAGAGCTGTAAGACATTTTTTGAAGGACCAAGCTCTTCTGTTGGTTCAAGAAATACACTTTCTCTCATCAGGTGAGGAGAAGGGTTTGGGAGCAGAGGCCACACTTTGTACTTCACTTCTTCTGTTGTATTCAGTGTTTATTCCCTTCCTTCACAGCACAGAAATCAGGCAGGGGACTGCTGTGAAGAAGGCAGATGGGAACTGCCTGCTCTGTCCCTTCAGGCTTGCTTTATTCCTTTCCAGATAAGTGTTGTCAGCTGCAACCATGCTCAGTAGAAAAGAGAAGTGCTTGGTCAAGAGCAGAAGAGACAAGCAGGGACCTCTCAGGAGATCACTAACCTATTTTTCTGTAGTAAAGAGCAGCTAAGATTAAACTTCTTGCCTTTACACCACATATTTATAACAAAAATAAGATTTTAAAATATTCATTTAGTACTAGATGTAAAGGCTGGACTGAAGTTTCAAGAGAATAAGGCATTGCATTGCCTCAAATATCCACATGATCTGGTGAAATATGGAGAAACGCCCATTTCACTGCTTCTGCAGGGTGATCAGGCCTGTCCTGGGCTGACCTCTGCTCAGTCCCCTCACCTTCACAGCACTGCTGATCCTAAGCCTCTGCAGGAATACCACTCCACTTATTAATTAGGCCCATTCCTCACACAGCAGCTGGTGGAATCTCTTTCCTGCTGGCACACCTGTGTCCATGCCAGGTTCTGGCTGACATTTGGAGACAGGTAGAGCGTGAGATATTTTTTTTCATGTCCTTAAAGGATGGTGCTAGTCTGGCAAAACACAGACACCAGGGACTACCTGCTACTACTCATCTGTGTTCAAGTGCCATTGCCATCCACTTATTCTGGTTCTTGCTTGCCTGAGGTGCTGAGATGGAGCCACTTGCTTCTCAGCCACCCACACTTCCACAAAAAAAACCAGGAGAAAGCTGAAATTTCATATTTGTAAGCAAGCACATGGCAGGATCAGAGAGAAAAAAAAAAGGGCTTTAAAAACATTTAGTTTGAGTCATCCCATTAACACACAATAATGTTAAACCAGGCAGATGAAAAATCAGGAGGAACCACAAAACTGCACCTATAGGCAACAATTGGAAATGCAATTCAGAGACAGGAGGTGGAGAAACTGGTTATTTTCCTCACACACCACATTTATAACTCCCTTAGTGCTTTCTAAGAATAAAGCAGTTGTACATAAGAAAAGCCTTAGGTAAGACCTTGACTCCTTGCTGGATTTCCACATTGCACATGGGGACTCCAAACCCAGTTTTCCCAGAGTGGGCTGGAGGAGTTCATCTCACCAGGTAGGCATCAGGGTGAAGGTGGCACATTGTGTCTGTGGAACAGTTCAGTGAAGGGAAAATGGTGTGTTGGGAAGTACAGCCAGATGCTGGGAGATGGATACAGAAAACCAGAATGACCCTGACTCAGGGGCTGAAACAAAGTGGAGAGGGATCAAAATATCCTGGTGTGTTTTTCTAGAGGAATGAGTCAGTTTTCATAGGTGCCATGACACTGTGACATCCACGAGCATGGCAAAATGCAAACAGGGATGGACATTTTCCATGGTAAGAAGACCTGGCTTCTAATGGTTGTTGTAAAACAAGAGTTTTTGGAGGCATAAACCTTCTTACCTTGGGATTCAGACCATAATAAGGGTGCAGCCAGCCTTCTGCAGCCAGCCCTATGTGAGCCACACAAACCCCTCTGTGTCAATGACACACTCACCAGTCATCCTCCCTTGTCCTCATGTGAGGCCACAACACAACCCCCTTTTAATGATATTCCAGATCAGCTGCCAGCTCCTTCTGCTGTCCCTGGAAGTCATAAATTGGTTGCCTTGCCTGGCTGATGTGGAGGGCAATGTGAAGCTGCTACCTCAGAAGGACAAAATAAGAAAATCTGTGTTCCCTGCTCTGCCTTTCCCCCACTGCTTTCATCAAGCTGATTTTCTGATGAGTGAAGCAGGCATTTAGGGACCATATTACAGACACTCAGGAAAAGAAGAGCAAAGGTTCCAGGGCCCCTCCTGGCATTGCTAGCTAACAGACTTTCCTCAAGGTGGGAAGAATAGGGAAATCTATTTAAATTCAGGTAATAAAAAAACCACATTCTTCCTCTATACATCTATTCCATCCATCCTCTTCGATCTATTCTTGCAACTTTTAAGATGAATAATAAATAAAAAACCAAAGGAAGACTTGATATGCTTTTCTAGAAAATGTTTCCCCTTCAGCTAATAGCAATATATCTTTACACCTACTCAGTCAATTTTTAATCAAAAGTAAAAATACCCTCTTTGACTTTTTGTTCAGAATATCAAAGGCAATTTTCAAAGGTCTTAATAACGCTTAAGCACCTAGACTCAGCTGAAAATTTGTGTACATTGCCTACTGAATTACTTCTATGTATGCCTCCAAAAATCTCATCATACATCCAGAGATAGATTGTGTGATGCAGTGAATTAGCTGGATATAAGCAGGAATGTAATGTTAGTTCAGTGCTTCACCAGGGCTCATTTATCCTGTTTAGAAATATGCTTGTCTGCTTATCCACCTAGTTAGGATGTGATATTACTCCCTGAAAATACACCCTGCAGGTAACAAGAAACACACAGAAAGCAATTTCACTGTAATTGATTCCTTTGTCAAAATGATGTAAAAACAAACTAACTTCATAAATATCTATAGAGCAAATCCACACTTCATCACAAAGATAAACATTAGATCTCTTGAGTTATTGAAGATTTATGCTAACATATATGAAAAATCAGAATGCAAAGACCAGAATATTTGTCTGTTCACAAAAACAGATGGATGATGCACAGACATTACATCTCACACCTTAATCACTAAAGGTATAGCTGTGAGCAATGCCTTGTTCCACAGGAGACCAAGTACCTAAATTCCATCACCAAGATCCTCCAGGAATGATGTTTCGTGTACTGGGAGTGCATCCCACAACAAAGACAATCCTGAGAGCACAGCTGAACACCTCTTCTCCATCATGCTCAAACACTGGTGACATGACCTTCCTCAAGATGCTGTTCTGGAAGGTGAAAAATGTTCTGGAAGATTCTTTCCGCTCTACTGTGGGTTTCGGTGTTGTTTTTTGGGTTGTTTTTTTGGTTTTTTTGTTTTTTGGGTTTTTTTAGATTTTAAGAACCAGTCCCTTAAATGTGGATCAGTGATCTTACTTTACCCACAGCAACCAACAATCCTCACTGTAACCAACAACCCAGCTGAGTAAATGATTATTAGTAGCAACAAAATGTTGCAAGTTTCCCTTTTTTTGAGGCAAATTGCTTGTTTGACGTTTTTTAACAGAAGGCATTTAGAATTGACCACATATTCTGCTCAATCAGACCTTGATCTCAGAAGCTCTTTTATCCATCATTCCATATTTATCAAGAGGTCTTTAATTCCTTGAATAGACCTTAGAGAGCATTTTGGTTCCTATGTTTGTGCTTTAACTCATTAGGCCACTGGTACACAGCAGCCATCCTGGTTTCACCAAAAAAGTAAACCAGATCTTTTCAGAGCTTGGGTTTTAAGGGTTTTCTAGCAAGTCTCCTACAACCCTAAAGCAGCTTCTGCAAACTTTCATTTTGATCGCTCTGCATGAGAAGTTTCCAAATTCTTTACATCTGTAAACTCCTACAAATGTTCAGATGGAAATGTGGCCCCCTGGGGCCACAAATTTGAGTCTACAGATGGGAAGCTTTTGTTTTTCCATGGGCTTGTAAAACCTAAAGTTATTTTCCATGGGCTTGTAAAACCTAATCTTTAGATCGACAGGGTTCCATGGACCACAGCTTGAAAATCTCCGCAGTAACCCACAAAAAGGTTCCTCTCTCCTGACACGCAGGGACAGCTGCTGCTCTGCAGAAGAAGTAAAATGCATTCTTACTGTAAAACTGCACAAATGGTACACAGGATCACAAAAGCATCCACGTCCACAAATCCACAGAAAATACAACAGAGAGCATATTTGTGCTGGCTAAAAGACTAATGTCTCAGCCTTGCAGTTATTCCTGCAGGGAACTGAAGGTTCAGACTTCCCTTTGCATCTTTGTGACATCACCATATGGAGTGCTCAGAGAGGAAAGGGTTATTTCCCTTTGCCTAGGGTTATTTCCCATGGTCCCTATTCACATAGGAATAATTTTACAAATATATCCTCCATGCAATGAAATTTTAGGAATGCCTAGAAATGGCTGGAAGGAAAACTAAATAGGGAATTCCAGAGGGAAAATGTCCCTCCTCCACTAAAAATTTTAAATTTCAACTATTTAAAATTTCTTAGTTTGATTGTCTGTAGTCATTGCTTGGAAATAGAGATTTCCATCGAACTATTAAGAGACAAACTGCTTAGAGCTCTAAAATTTCAGAAATCATGGAATATGGGAAAGAAAAACCAAACAAGCGTCCAAAGCCTGTTGTCCTGTCCTGCATGTCACAGATGAGCCTTATGGCCTTCTTTGGAGGAAGGTAATAAATCAGTGTTGTCCAAAAGCACACCAGAAGCCAGCAGAAATTACCCTTTCTCAGAACTCAACAGCACCAGTGTCCCTTTCTGCATGGATTGTCTGGGTTCTAACTCAGAGCTCAGAAAATCATCAGCTGGGTGACATGAGTGAAACCACTTTACACCACAGCTGCCCAACCCCAGTTTGCCAGCACCTCCCAGCCTGCCAGGAAAGTGTGGGAAGGATAAACAGGGGAACTTTTGAGGTCTTTTAAGCCTACATTTAATAGAATTATGCAAGTTAGATTTACAGACTAGCTCAGTTTTTCCAAAATATTATGGCATATCTTCTGCATCCTCACATTTTCCTCTCTCTTGCACCCAACCCCACACTTAACCACATCTTGCCTTCCAAGAACAGGTCCTCCCATAACGACTCAAGCCTAGTTTGTGAAGGTTCTTGTGGCTTCTTCTCAAAAAGCCCTCACAATTCTGGAATTTTCCAGTTAATTTCTCCACACCAGAGTGGTGTCACATCTCTGAAGGAAAACAGGTCCAAGACATATTTATGAATGACATATTTAGCTGCTCTGCAAGCTTTCCCTCTTTTCCCTCTTTTCCTCCATCCCTGCTCATTATTTCGAACACATCTCTTGTTCCCTTTCAAAATTAACCTGTGTTAATCTGTCGGTCATCTCCCACCCTGTCCTGTGTTGTATCTCCTTCCCAACATTTCCTTTAATCAATATTCCCTCCAGACACACTAAGTGCAGTTCTTTTTATAAACAAATCTGCTCTCACCCGGGAGATTTGACATTCAGACAAACTAAACGTCCCTCTTCATCTAAATAATTTAAGGGATCTGCATCCCTTATCAAAGACTAATATATCAGGCACTGCCAACAAGGCACCTTCATTGTTCTTCAGTGCACATTTAAAGTACATTCCCTGCTTGGCAGAAGAGCTCTGTCAAGAGACAGTGACTCAAAGATTTCTTCACAGAGCTGTTGCACCATAAAAACACCAGCACAAGTCCACCAACAGAAATTGTTGTTGTGATCACCTGCCCCAATGTGCAGCCCAGCAAAAAGGGAGAATCACCCAGAATAGCCATGACCAGACACTGTCTCATAATCGTGCTCATGTAAAACTTCTAATACTTAAGGCTCCCCTCATCTTCAGATAAATTTTGAATTAGCCTCCCTGATGAGCTTACATTTTTCATTTAACCAGGAATTTGTCTTCTGGTAGTCACCAAATATTACATCTGCTCAGATAGTGATGCCTTTGTTCTCAAAAAATCTCTTTCCCATTTGAACTCTGAGAACATCACCTCTGACCTCTTTTTTTGAAAAGTTTTAGCTCAAGGCAGGTTTCGCCTTGCTTGTATTTCTGCACAAGCTGTCTTTGGAATAGCGTTTCTAAATGCTGGATATCAGAGCAAGAACAAACTCCACCTACACAGATACACCCCACAGAGCTTTTCTGATGTCTTTCCCCCTCTCCTGCAAATGTGACCTCCAGGTCACAGCCTTTTGATCCTCTGTCCTTTCTCTGGTTGTGGATGGACACCAGCTCTGCACGACTGCTGCTGTCAGGGGAAGCTGAGATCTGCAACAGCTTCTGAGGACAAACTTTGAGGCTGGTCCATTGAGGATAAGAAAAAAAAGCCAGAACTTATGACACAGAGAGCAGACTTTAGATCCAAAGTTTTCAGCCTGGACTGATGTCCATGACCTCTTTTTAAAGATAAGCTTTTCAGAAGGGAGAAGCCATTAGTGGTGATCAGAGCTGTTTACTGTTCATAGAGCTACAAGTGAAGACAAATGAAATTTCTCCTTTCAGATGCTGGTGCCCAGGGCAATACCTCTTACTTATAAAAACAACTTACAAGGTGCTGGGAAAATCTTCCTGTCTCCTCATCATTCCCCCTGCCTTGGTGCACCACATTCACTGTAATAGTATTGGAAAAGATAACCACGAAACATTATCCTGTCTTTAACAACAACAAATGTAAGTGCTGAGGAAGGTAGTCAGCACCAATCACTTTAGAAGAAGCATTAATGGAATGAAGTGCACCGAAAGCTGGTTTTTCATACATTTGCTGAAGCTCTGAAGCAAAAGGGTATATTTTCTTCCAGAACTACAGGGCTGAAACAAAGTACTTTCCAGAGACAGAACAGCTGAACCAGAAGAATGAGAAAATTTTATGGCATCTTCAGCTCCCACAGCCAATCTGCCCCGTCTCAGGCCTTTCATTTCATAATTCTTCCACTGAAACTGAAGCTCTCCCAGTCAATGTCATGGAAACAGAGACTGGATGCAACTTCCATCCTTCTCTTTACCATGAAGAGGGGCCAGGGAGTGCCTGATGATCCCAACATGTGGAAACATGTATTTTCGTGAAATTATCTGCTATTAACTGAGAGGAAAACATTCCATCATGACCAGGCAGTGAAAGGACTGTACTACTAATTTCAATCCTTTAATGTTAATGAAAGAGAACTGTTGCTGTCGAAACTAATAAGGGATTTTTTTTCACTATGCCATTTATATAGTAGAAGGAATTGTAAAATAGCTTAATGATAGATAACTGTACTGCTGGAGCTTCCTTAGTTTGTCATTTCATACAAAAGGATCTCAGCCACCATAAAATTAAATTTCTCCACATTGCAATTGTTCAGCAATGAGACAAACCAAATTTTCTGCTAATTGAATGCAGTTAGGTACTTATATATTCATAGCGAGCTGGTGCTTTCAGCACCATTGCACCCTGACTCTGCAGGAGCCTTCCCAGCAGCTGTGTTGAGCCAGTAGAGCTGGTGTGGAGCTGGCACAGCCACCAAGTCACCCACAGAGCTGTCAGCATTGGCTGGGAGCCCAAGACGCCACCTTGGTCTTGGTAGGGGCATGGGTTTGCTTTCCTTCCTTGAGAAGCCCCAACCTGTTCTCTTGGGAATGTTTTCTGGAGACTGCTCTTCTTGCTTTGCAGAAACAGGACTAGACAGCCTGAAACACACCCTGATTCCCCCGACTCACCAGTGGCTGAAGGTTACATTTTGTTAGATCATTATCCTCCTGAACTTCAGAGCATAGCTATTCAGGAACCTCTAACTTGCAGGTTTCTAAACACAATTCCTCATTGCCTGGCACTAAATAAAAAGAACAATTCAAGGTAAGACACACTTCATGAATGCCTGTGTTTTGCCTTCCTTGCTGCAATGGGGATGCTCTCTGGATTGATGTGAGCATTCCACAGAGCACCCTGATCCTTTCCCAAGAGTCAAAGCAAAACAGCCCCTTAAATGCTAAATCTCAGCCTCTCTCTCTCTACATACTTGATTAGATTTCTCCAGCATTTGGCAGACTGTGATGTTAATTCTAGACACCCTTTCTTTAAAATCCCATCCCTCTCCTTGAGTTTGTAACCTGTGTTTGTCCAATTTTCCTAGCCTGGTATGCCCTGGAGTTGTTGATCTAGCGAGGTGTCTGCAGTCAGACCCCAGTGAAATACCAGTGCTTTGGTCCTGTTTTGTTCCAGGTTATCCTCCTTCGTTCACCAGTGAATTACTCTTGCACATGAGTCTTTCAAAAGGAGAAAATGTGTCAGCTTTCATCTTTTCCATTATCTAAGGGCTAGAAGGTAATGAACAGAAGAAAGAGACATAAGAAATGAAGCCAGCTCGTAGCTGTACGGGGGAATTTGCATCCTGCCAGCTGACAGGTAACCAGGGTCACACAACTGCACTCTGAAAATCTGTTTCTTATTCACTGTTGTCAAATTTGCCACATCAGTCAAAGTTCCAAGACTTCTTAATAAGCCACTTACAGCCCCAGCTACTAGAATTATCCTGTTCAAAAATTTCCGGCATTCATTTTCTGAAAGTACTTTTCTCATCTCCATGGTTGCACAGAGCAGCTTGAAGCAAGTATACATTGAACTCAAAATAACATATGTTTAAAAAAGCCTTATAATTTCAATCCTCTTATGGTCTCTGAGTAATAGATTTGATATTTTTCAAAACTTGCATTTGGACAGATTGGGTGTTAAATATGTGTCTGTGAGTCTGTACACACATGTGTACACGTACATGTGCACATGCCCATCTTTTCAGACATGATCTATCCGAAAGGACATAGATGAAAATGAAGAAAAACACAGCAGTGCTTTCAAAGATTAATTTGGGAAGACACCCATTCCAGTTCTATATATTGCAATGTTAAGAATAGAAGCAATTCACAAATGCCTGAAAGCCCCAAAAAAACAGGCTGCTAAGAAAGTGCTGTCAGAGACAAGCAGAGCAATTTCCAGTTGACTTATTGTGTGAGGAATCAAAAAGCAAGGGTTAAAGGCTGTCAGAGGCCAAAGCAGGAGCTTTCTATCCTCTAACAACTAACTTGGACAACAAATTTGAGCTAGGTTTCTGCAGGTATTAAGGTATCCAAACTTTTTCTGATGGCAAATGCCCCTGAAAGACTGATGTTGCTGTAGATCTACCCCTACTCTCCCTGTATTGAGAGAACAGGTACCAATAAAATGCAGTTCTACTTTCCCTCCTGTTCCAGAAACTTTCCTGCTGCTTGGTCAGCGGGCTGCCAGAAGGTGAATTGGATTCCTCAGAATGGAAAGCATGGGTCAGTTATTAATGATGGAATTAATTTTATGCACAGCATTTCAGGGAAGTGCATTTAGCCATTTTGCAGCCCTTCATACCAAGGTCAGTTTTATTCTCCACATACAACAGTGAGCTTTGCTGAGATCTGTGTGAGCTGCCAGCAGGACTCTGCTCACACTGGCTGTCCATTAATCTGCTGATTAGTTTAGTCACTCACAACATTCTATTTCCACTTTATACTTTCACTATTGTCTTGTACACTTCCTGTATTCCAGAAGTATTATGGGGATCTTTTATTAACACATACACACTGGGATGAGATTTAATCTCTTTAATTTATTATCTATTGTATTCCTAGTAAACCTTTCTTTGCAATATCCAGGCAGCACCCTGATGGTAAATCACTGCTGAAAGACAATACAGAACTGCAAAGTATTCTTTATTAAATGTTTTATTTTATTACTAAAACTCTTCAAATGTCCTTAATATATTTTTCAAGCTGTTTTCATTTGGCAGTGAAATGGCTGGTCCTTGAAAAGCTTTTGTCTTAGTGCTTAAACCAGTGAAATCTGTATTCACTCCTGGGTGAATTTCCCATGGTTTCCTAGAGCAGAGATTATTGACATTTTCACTGGTTGCTATGGAGAGGGTCACTGCACACATTTAGTAGCCTGGGAATTGAACATGTCCAAAGGGTCTCATGAAGGATGGCTTGGTCTTGCAAAAGGGTTTCCAGCTTTGGCCAAGAGCTGACCTAGAATCTGTCATGGAGGGAACTGCATCTTCTAAAGGTAAGGAGAAGTGAGAGAATCAAGGTCTTGCGGAGAAAGCCACACATTTCTTGAGCAGTGAAACCTGGGACACCACAACCAGT
This sequence comes from Agelaius tricolor, assembly GCF_023055355.1. NCBI lineage: Eukaryota > Metazoa > Chordata > Aves > Passeriformes > Icteridae > Agelaius > Agelaius tricolor. The sequence goes on from NW_027269272.1 coordinate 15,274,039, forward strand.
GAAGTTCTTGGCTCCAGGACTCCAAAGGGGGCTTTACCCCTGCAAGCCTGGCTCAGTTCAGAGCTTTTCTCCAGGACTCAAAGCAATTCCCAGGAGGGCATCCAGCTGCAGCACAGCTCCACCACAGCCTGACCTGCCATGAGGTGTTCACTGCACTTGCCCACAGCTGCTTGTGCTGTGCAGCTCCTCAAGCCAAGTCTTCCAGAACCATCTCAGGAGCCCTCTGAAAACTGGACCCAGAGCCAAGCTGCCAACTTGTTTATTGATGAGCTGTTCCTCAGAGGGACTAAGTGAAATATCCGTTGGGAAAGACCTCACCAAACTGAGAGCATTAGCTGGGCTCAGCGTGTTTTTTGTCCCTTCTGGTACCCATTCTGACTGTCAGTTTGCCACAATGCAGTAGATTAGTGATGTATTTCTATAAAGCAGGCTGAAAAATACTGGCATTGTTCTACACAGTTCTTAGATTCTTTGGAGTGGAATTGTCTTTTCAAAATGCCTAGACCTTTTAGTTTGATGTAGTACCATTTAGCAACCCTAAGGATCAACCACCTCACAAAGGAAACAAACCTCCATATAAATGTCTTTAGTTTTAATATGGTTTATAGGCCAGGATTTTTTTTTTATTATATGGCCAATATTTATCATATATGTACACTTCCAGACTAAGTTTCTCTAACCTTTTCAAGCTCCAGTTTTCAAGATGAACTGCTTACTTAATAGCCACCATCATAATTGCTACTAGGACTTCTTATAACTCACATATTTAACTGCCAAAAAGTTACTAAATGTCTCTTATGAGGCCTAAAGGCAGCCAAATTTTTACAGGACTTAAACCCAGGAGTGCTGAGTCTTGTCCTGTGTCTTAAGCTCCAAGAGCACAGCAGTCAAACCCAAGAGATTCATTTTGCCATCAGCCTCCCCATGGAGCTGGCAACTGTTCTAGGATGCCACATTTTTAGCAAGCTTTGTTGCCAGCATGGTGTCTACAAGGTTTCAGAAGGTTCAGGCCACACAGGGAGTGAAGGGCTCATCTGTCCCCTCCCAAGGGTGTCCCTGCTGCCCCTGCAGGTCTCTGCTTGGAGCAGGGCAGAACACACTGCAGGCTCTGTGCCTGTGAAATTCAGCAACAAGGCTCACTTTCAAGTGACACAACCAGCTCTGAAATGTCAGAACAACCCAGGAAATTAACTGTCAGGTCAAGAATAGCTGCTGAGGGTGACCCCTGCAAGCTGAAGCAATGGCACTCAGGAGTAGGTCATGTTCCAGAGACACTGCCAGGACAGCTTCTCCTTTTCCCCTCCAAAGCTCACAGCCCACATGGCTCAGGCTACCAAGGAGCACTGAGGCACAGAAGGAATCCCTACTGAGAGCAACCAGCTGAAAGCCTTGGTTTCTGACCTGTACCTTTGCAGCCCCACCTTCCTGTTCCCTTAGATGAGAATCCAAAAAAACCCATTCATACCCAGAAGAGGGTTTGCCATAGAGACTGGGGAATGACAAGAAGACATTTGCTTTTCTCATTTCTAAATTCTGGTCTCCTGGTTCTTTTTTATGCCTTGGCACCCTGATACCCCCCACTGCAGCCCTGCAGTCCAGTTCACCCATATCCCACCAGCAAGCAGTGGAGTGGGAGATGGTGCCTGTCTGGGAAAGCACAAAGGTGAAGTGCAGGTTCACCCTGCCTTGGGTGATGGCAGCTGAACGCCCCTTTTCCCATTCAGGCTATGACTTCTTGGTGCCTTCAAGTCAGCTGCAAGCTGTCCCTTGCAGTCAGGTCACTGCAGCCATCTCCTACTGGCTGTGGCTGCAGCCCATCTGTGACACATGAGCTGGTGGGAGGCACAGCTGCCTGACAACTCCATGAACTGGGCAGCCCTGAGCACACCAGGGCTGGGAATAAGGCCCCTTCTCTGTCACCAGTCTGAAATGAAGGTCCATTTTCCAAAAAAACCCACAGATGAAGCTGTGGCTATATCAATGCCTTCATTTTCCCCTGCAAAACACACCCTGTGCACACAGCAGCTCTGGGACAGACCCCAAGGCCTCTGCAGATGGGGAGAAAGGTTTATCCAGCCAGGGGGCCCAGTGGGGACTGACCCCCCAGAGAGAACCAGGTCCCTTGCTTGAATGTCTTTCTCCTGTGTGAAAAACCTTTTCCCTGAAGTCATTTACAATATGACCACTGTTTCTGTTCTTTCTCCCCACAGAAAATCCCTGCTTTTAACAAAGACTTGAAAAGGGAGAGAGAAAAGGGCTGGACATGTCAAAGGCTGCTATTATTACTGCCTCCTTGTGACAGGCCCAGAGGAAGGTGGCTGCTTAAATTCCTAAGACAGACAGACAATGATAGGTAGCAGATGGATGGACGGGCTCCTGCTGGGAGCAGACAATGAATTTCATTTTGTTACAGCACATCTACTGCAGAAGGGGGATGATACTGCAGTATGTGTGCCAAGTTCCCTTTGCTGGAATGGATCCTGCACAGACCAGGCTCGCACACAGCAGAGATTTTATATATTAAACAGGAAAGAAAAAAGGGCTGACTTACAGCTTTTGTCTTCACAATCCATTCACAGTAAAAACCTAACGGGGAAAGGAGGACTGTCCCACTTTCTGCAGCGCCAGGAGATGCTGTCGATAGAACCAGTCCCTCAGACGCCTCACGGGTTTGCACAGAGATCGCTTTTCCCCTCAGCGGAGCACGAGCGCTCCTGGAGAGAAACTCGGGAGCGCCGGGAGCGGCCCCGGCTGATGGCAGGGACACGGCTGGGACCCGAGAGGGACAAGGGGACAGCCCCGGGAGGGGACACCCCCGGCTGATGGCAGGGACACGGCTGGGACCCGAGAGGGACAACCCGAGAGCGACAGCCCCGGCAGGGACACCCCGAGAGGGGACATCCACAGCTGATGGCAGGGACACGGCTGGGACCCGAGAGGGACAACCCGAGAGGGACAGCCCCGGCAGAGCAGGGGACAGCCCCGGCAGCCCCCCCGTCCCCGGCAGCCCATCCGAGCCGTGCCGAGCTCTCCGGAGCCTCGGGGCTGCAGCCCCTCCCGTTTTCCAGCGCTGTCCCCTCGCTGTCACAGCCGCCATCCCCTGCTGTCCCCTTCCCCCGGTCCGTCACATCCCGCCACCTGCAGTCAAGGTGAGATGTGAGTGACACGGGGAAGGGGGAGGGAGGGCTTTGGCTTGAGTCATCATCTCAGGCGCTGCAAGGCCTTTTAAATTATGTTGCCGCTTTGAAAATGGGTTTAGAGCCTTTCCATGGTAAATTTGAGTCTGAGCACGCTGCTTTGGCTGTCTGAAATACGGTGTGTACACACACATAAATATCTCCAGGCTGCAACCAAGCCCATCCATCCCCATCCCGGGGCTCCCTATTAGCTCCAAAATCCTGGCACGCTGCCTAAAGACCTTTCAAGTGATGCATTTGGGAATGATTGGTTATTATCTATAAAAAAATAATTCCCTGGGCTGGGGGAGGCAACCCAGCAATGAAGACTAACACAATCCACCTTTGCCTGCTTTTCAGCTCCAGGATGTCCCCTAAATGACGTGTCTGCACAGCACAGAGACAGGCAGTGCTCCTGACCAGTGCCTGGCCTGGAGAGCACCTCATCCTCATTGTGGCCGGCTAAACCATCCTGCTGGGGCTGTTACTCCTCATATAAAACCCTTTAAGCACTCCTTTTCCATGTGTTTTGTGCTATTAGGATGCAAATCACCTGTGCCTCCCCTCAAAGAACCAAATCCATCTCCCACTGCCGCCCTTGCAATGTCACTGATGGCCCCCGGCACTGGAGGCTTTTTAAGTCTCACTACTTAGGACCAGCTAAATATCAGCTCTGTGGCTCTCACAGTGTCATTTAAAATATAAAACAATAAAATAAAAGGAGAGAGCTGTCCTCAGTGTAAGCAGTTAACCCGTTCAGCTCTGGAAAGTATTTTAATATTAAGGCAACTCATTCTAATAAGCCCAGAAATGCAAAAATGTGTAAGGCTGAAGGCAAGATGTGGGAGGGTACAGAGGTAAGGAAATTAGCATGGAGTTCCTCCTGAATTCTTTTGCAATCTATTCCAAGCAAGACTGATCCCTTTCCTTCCCAAAAAAGGTCCAGCCCTTCTTTTCAAGTCCCCAGACCAACAAACATGGCAGCATTTGAAATCTGCATCCCCGTCCCCTAACCTGGGAACAGCAGCTCTTGCTCCTGATTGCCACTGGTGAATTAGCAGGGTGCTTTCTACAGGGAGTGCCTGAGGGGAATGAGCTTGGAGATGCACTAACAGCACTCTCATCCCACAGGGTGAGCCACCAGAGACTGGGCATCCCCTGGGAGGCTCCCACCACATCCCAGTGAGCACTGAGCAGCCCAGGGCTGAACCTTGAGGCCTTGGCTGGCCCCATGTGCAGGGAGGGTGGTGCAGGTCTGTGCTGTCAGCTCCCTGCACTGCAGGCTCAGCCAGGATGGGTCTGGTGCCCTGCTCCAGTGATGGCCTGCACACCCCACAGTTTAATTGCCAGCAGGAATATTGCTCTCCAGAGACCAAAGGCAGCTGCTCAGCTGCCAGTGGCAGGGACTGCTCTGGTTTGCCACAGAATTGAGTAATCCACGTGCACACCCTTGGAGCACATGTCCTACTTCCCGTGCCTTTGTCCACATTCTTGCAGAAATCTAACAGGCACTGAATGCCAACATCTAAAACATTGCTGCTCCAAAATTTTTGCTCTTCTTTCCCCTCGTACATTGACTGATCATTTGATCCCACTTTTGCTTTGTAATAAAGAGAATAAGGACAATGTTAAAGAAATGAGATGTGACGAGTGACCTTCCCTATAAACTCCATGGGCAGAAAACGAGGTTGAGCAGTAAATTAGAAAGTACCTGTCAGAGCTGCCCTTCCAGATCACTTGGAACCACAAGGGAGGAATTGCAGCCATCACCACAGCAACTCTGCAGACTCTATTTTATATTGACCTTAAGGTACTACTGAGTGGATAGTGCTAGAAGTGAAAATGGGTATGGATGGAGTGGAACCATATGTACTTCTCTGATTACCCTTCCTGAAGAGACTGAGATTCAATGGAGGAAAAAAATCCTGCTTTTTTAGTGGCAGTGACCCCTAAGGACAGGAGTTCCTGGATGCTCCAAGTAGTTCTCATTCTCAGTAGAATGACAGAGGAGTTTGGTGCAACCTGGCAAGTAAAATCTTCTACGACACATCCATCACCAGTCAGTTTTAATTGTCAAATCACAATAGATGCCTCATATTTCAATGCACAGCAACTATTTCCAAAAAAGAATTAGAAAATATGAACTGAAGTTGCAATACTGTTTGACTTTTGAAAGGTTTTTTTTTTTTTAATTTTCCTGCTCGGCACAAAGATCTTTTAACTTGCAAGTTGAAGCAATTTATCTTCATGATGCCACCTTCTGACCACAGGGAAAAGGTCACTGCTGTTACCAGTGACAGCATCCCAGCAGAACATCCTCTCTTAGCATTTCTCCTCCTCCCTTCCCTCTTTCAAGAGAAGGTCAAGCATCACCTCTCCTCCAGGGAGGAGTGACTTCTAACATTTCCTCTTTGCATTAGGAGCAGTTAATGGAAATGGTAATAAATCACCATTCATCTGCTCATAAAGACAGTTACAGTGAGCAAAAACCATCTGCCTCTCTGGACTCCCAACAAGAACCATAAGATAAGGGGAAAAAATCATCTTCTGCACACAAACCTCAATTTTTAATCCACAGCGTGACTAAAACTCCTACTCCAAGCCTCTTTCACTCCTGTCCTGGAGGAGATGCAGGTGGAATCTCTTGTGTGGCATTGTTGGCTATGTCATAGCAGTGTGTCACTGCTCTGGGCAGAGCCAGTGCACTCCACACTCTCACAGACCCAAACAGGGCTATAAGGAACTTATGATCTCAGTGCAAAGGACAAGGTGGGAGTGGGAAAACCCATGTCAAATGGTTCACTGAGATCCCAGTGTGAGGCCACACCTGAGCTGGACACATCATACCAACTCACAGCCACGTCACTGGCCAGCCCCCAGACTGCAAAGCTCATCAGCTTTCCTGGACTTAGACCCATCACAAGGTGTGAGGGGGAGTATGGAACAGTCCCTGCCTCTGCAAGGTGATGCAGAATGGGATTATCCTGTTAGTCAGCACAAAGATTGCACAGGAACACAGAGCAAGAAGATGGGAAGTGGTAAAGATGAGCTACATCCAGTCCCTGCTTCCTTTTTCAGACAGATTTTGAACTCAACAGAAAATACAGAAGACAAATTCAGGTGCCTGGTGAAATGAAGGAGACGTGCAAACATTTAAAGTCTCTGACAAAGAGCAGTAATGGTAGTGCAGTACAGGTGCCAGCTGTGGAGCTCTGTTAATGAATTTCCTTTTCTCTCAGATGTTAATGGATGCCACAGACTGGCAGCACAACATATGAGTGAAACCCCATATGAGTGTTCATTGCATTTTTTAAGCAAAGCTGGTGGTACTTGTATTTTATCACCTCATTTTTGTTATTATAAGCCATTTCATTTACAAGGTATGTGGCACGAAACAAGATGCACATGGACTTAGATGAAGGCATATTTAAATAGGTTATGTTTAAATAGCATCTAAGTAGGTGACAGGTTGTGCTTAACATGTTTAAATAGGCTATTTACTTTTTTCAAGTTTAGCACTTAATCAACTGGTTTGCTTGGCAAGTATAGAATGAGAGTCCCCAAGGCACTAGGAGTCAGACAGAAAGCATAAAGATTGCCTGTTCTGGTGCTTCTGTGGTGCTAAAATTGCACACAGATTTTTCACACACACATTGGCCATTCAAGCAAATCAGGAACCTCATCTGTCCTCACATGCTTGCTTGGATTCTTTATTTATTTATTTTTATGTGGCAAACCATTTGGAAAGCCAGCTTCCAGCTGAGCACATCCATCCCCTGGCCCCTGGAGCCATCCTGCTGCCCTGGGTTGCTGCCTGCTCACAGCCCAGGCACCTGACAGCCTTGCAGAGGGAATTGTCACCACCCTGCTCACTGGGGAACGCACAGCAAACATCAACATTGCTCCTGCATTCCCCATTTACATGTATTTCTGATGCAGACCATCTTCAGTCAGGAAGAGAAGACTCAAATATGTGAAAAGCATCAAGGCTATTAGGATCTGTACATCCCACATCAAACAAGATCCCCAAAATTTCAGCTCATCAGGAATTGCATCACCATACATTGGTGCACCCTACCCCTTCTTTGCCAGAAGTGTCCACAGACTTATCAGTTACCTTTGTGTTTATCTGCCAGCACGCTGAAAAACATGGGATTTTAGAAAATTAGTTTCTAAGCAACACCAGCAAGTGAACAGTGAACTAGCTTTAAACAGATGCCACATTTGTAGGGTGACAACCAGAAGTGATCACTGACCGGAAAAAAAAAAAAAAAAATCTCATATTTCTTTCCTTTTCCTGACCATTCCCAGAATTCTTTGAGACTGCACTGGCATATGAAGAGTAAATCAGGGTGGGGGAAGACTGCATAGGTCTGCATTTCAAAAATATTTGAGTTAAAAGTTATTGGACATTTGTTCCTGCTGAGGTCCCTAAACTGTTTATTAGATATTTTACCACTTCCACCTGTCTAAGATCAGATGACCTGATGAAGTTACAACTCCTCATTCTGTTCTTTTCTAATATTTTTCTGTCCTTAAATACAGAAGAAGGGTGCTGTGGGAAAACTTAAAATAAAAAAATTCTTAGTGATTTTAAGTATGTACCATGAAAATATAAAGAACTGGTTCACTGAAACAGCAGAGGTTGATAATTCCTCTGTTTCCTCGTTCCTTCTAGAATCTCTCTGTCATTCTCAAAAAGGCTGTTGTCCCTGACATCCCATGTTCAATGGCACAGCTGTGACCTCCAGGCTGAGGAAGAGGCAGGAAGGATATTTTTGACTTACTAACCAAATAGGAAATTTTGCTGTGAACAGCCTAATTTGTTTCCCTTTGTGTCTATAAGAAACCAATGAATAATCTGCTGTGTTCAATTCCATCAAGCTTTGAGGGTTGATGTGGGTCTCCTCTTGCTTTCCTTGAGTTGCTTTGAGGGCTTATACTAAAATAATGAGGCATTTAAAAATTTTTCAACCTACCTGAACTCATCCATTTCAGACACTTACCTAACTGTGTCCCTTTGATCCCCTCACACTGGGAGGGGAAGTGAATTTGAAAGACAATAGAACTTTAAAAAAAAAGAGATTATTTTCTGAGGCCAACTCACTTTATGTCCTACTTTGTGGAGAAACAGCCTCTAAAACAGCAGATAAAAGCCTGAGCTTCCTGTCTTGCTCAGGGAATTCTGGTTTTATGGTTGAATTATAAATAGTTTTTCTTATTTTAAAACATGTGAAAGACATCAAAGAGACACAGCCAGTCCCACTCTCTGTGGCAGAAATACAATTAATAAACTGAATCTTTCCATGGGCTACAGCGAGAGCTGCACAGCATCTTGGTCACTCAGGGCACTGGGAGGAAACCAAACCCTGGTTCAACACTGCCATGTGGCCCTGGATGAGCCCTTCCCCTTCCTGTTTCCCCTTGGTTTTATCCACATTACTGTAATTCTCAGTTTCAGCAGGACACCTATACAATAAATTTATAGAAAAGATTGGCATTAACTTCTGATAGTGCCTTCAGATGTTTTCAGAAAGGGCTTTTGTAAACACCCCTCTCCACAGAGCCTGGCTTTGTGGCTTTGCTTTGCCTTTGGGAAGCTGATCCCTGCTCTTGCTTCAGGCTTTGATCCCATCATCATCCCTCCCCTGCAGGCTTTGCCTGTCCTTCCTCTTGCACAGAAAGGGCTCAGAGAAAGAGGCAGCACCTCTGCTTTGGCTGAGTTCTGAGGCAGAAGGCTGAGTGAGAGCTGCTGAGGACACCCTGACCTTCCCCCTGCTCAGGACCCCGTGCCGGAGGGATGCAGGTGCCACCATCCTGCCCTTGCTCCCCTCCCAGCCCCTGCAGGTGCCACCATCCTGCCCTTGCTCCCCTCCAGCCCCTGCAGGTGCCACCATCCTGCCCTGGCTCCCATCCCAGCCCCTGCAGGTGCCACCATCCTGCCCTTGCTCCCCTCCCAGCCCCTGCAGGTGCCACCATCCTGCCCTTGCTCCCCTCCAGCCCCTGCAGGTGCCACCATCCTGCCCTTGCTCCCCTCCCAGCCCCTGCAGGTGCCACCATCCTGCCCTTGCTCCCCTCCAGCCCCTGCAGGTGCCACCATCCTGCCCTGGCTCCCATCCCAGCCCCTGCAGGTGCCACCATCCTGCCCTTGCTCTGCTCCCAGCCCCTGCAGGTGCCACCATCCTGCCCTTGCTCCCATCCCAGCCCCTGCAGGTGCCACCATCCTGCCCTTGCCCTCCTCCCAGCCCCTGCAGGTGCCACCATCCTGCCCTTGCTCCTCTCCCAGCCCCTGCAGCTGCCACCATCCTGCCCTTGCTCCCCTCCCAGCCCCTGCAGGTGCCACCATCCTGCCCTTGCTCCCATCCCAGCCCCTGCAGGTGCCACCATCCTGCCCTTGCTCCCCTCCAGCCCCTGCAGGTGCCACCATCCTGCCCTGGCTCCCCTCCCAGCCCCTGCAGGTGCCACCTTTGCCCTGGGCATGGGGCAGGTGCTGCTGTGCCCCAGGGCAGGAGCAGGGCATGGCATTGCTGTGCTGCTCAGAGCCTGCAGCACCTCACAAGTGCACCTTGCAGAGCTGCCCTTGGAAGGTGAATCAGGCAGAGCTGCTGTTTGCCAGCACCTCTTGTGAGGCACCTCCTTGGGTCTGAATTGTTAGACAGTTTAAGAGCTATTGGACATGGGGCCAGGTTTTGGCAGGGCTGCTGCTGCTCAGGCCATAATCTCTCTGCCTCTCATTTGTTCTCATTTGCTCCAGCCAGCAGCTCCCATGACAACTCTGTGGCAGCACATCCTTCAAAGGCCAGCAGCCAGATAAACAAACTGGACTACCTGGTATTTCAGCAGCAAGTCTCAGCCAAGGAAGGAAAGACCTTGAGTCCTTATAATAGGGCAAGAGAAGGTAAAGCTTCCTTCCTCCTGCAAAGTTTTGACCCTTGAAGGGTCAGTTGCTGCCTCAGAGAGGAGTCAGGATATTTGGGATTGCCTGGAGAGGAAGGAGTGAAGTAGGGTGAGCAATGGCAAGCATTAGGAAAATTATGGCATTGTAGAAAAACAGGAAAAATATAGAGTTAAGTAGCAGGGGAAATTCCCTTTTCCAGTCCAGCTGTTAGAGGCAAGGAGAGAAGCAGCAGCACCACTGGAGAGTTAGGTGAACAATCCCTGCATTCCAAGGTGCTGGGAGCAAACACACCTCAGGATTTATTCTTGCTGCAAGTTCTGCAATTCAAGAGTGAGGCTTCCCCAGTGAAAGCTGCCAGTGTCATCTGCTGTGATCTAAATTCCAGAATCCTCTCCAGGTGGGTGTGATCAGTGACCCAGGCAAGGCTTTGTTTGCACTCAGTGCCTGCTGCTGCTGCAGGACTCCTCCCTTCCCTGGGCATCTCAGCAGCACAGGGCACAAATCAGAAGTTGTGTCGTGGTTTTGCCTGATTACCAAGCAAATTTGGCCTTGGTGTTAAGGTAACCAAAGCACTATAAATTCCTTTATAGTGGATAAGTAAAAAGGATAAGTCCTTTTTACTGCAAAGCATGGGTGTTCAAAGAAATTTGTCCCAGTTTAATTAGTTTTCAAAAGTGGCCTCAAATGTGCTTTAAGCTGCTGGGGAAGCCCAATATTTTATCTCTGGGCAATGTGACAACAAATAATGCCTTAATGCCTATTCTTCCACACAATTCCCACCTTGCCAGCATGCTGTGTATTTATGTTACCGATTGAAACAAGTTTAGTCCAGCCCTCAGGTTTCCAGATCTGCCCGAGAGCCATCAGTCCTGCTCAGCTCCATCTCCAGCCAGGACATGGGGGACACCATCAGTGACAGCTGCACCCCCTCCCAGGGGGGAACAAGACCTTCAGGATGGCAATGCAGATTTAGGCACAGGTCCAGGCAGGTCCATCACTCCCTCCAGACCACAGGGCAGCGCTGTGTGATCCCCATGACCCAGCAGGGAAAAAGGATCATAAAGGACAAGCAGAGGAGCGGCTGCTGCCCTGAGGAACACCCTCCCTGCAGGCAGAGCACCGCTCACAGGGGTCCCTGGTGCTGACAAGGAGAGCTGCAGAGCTGCACACGGGCACTCCCAGGCTCGTCTCAGCAGTGGGATTTTGATAGCGTGGGGAATACCTCTGATCAAGCCCATTATTCTCCTCATTTCATTATCTAATGGTCCCTGGCTGTGCAGCAGCTGTATAAAGAGTTTGGGGCTGGTTTAATTTGCCGGAGATTTCATCTGGCTAGCTGCAAACACAGGGCTGTGATTTCTGTGACAGGGCACAGCAGCAGCTGCTCAGCCCCAGCTCTGAGATGGCTCTAGCCCAAAAGAAATATGAGGTGCTCACTTACATCAGTTGCAGTTTTGCTTTGGAAAGAAAATAAATTCAACCAATAAAGCAGGACAAATCCCTCTGACACATGCACAGAAACAGCTGCCTAGGAAAAAAGAGCAGCTGCATGGGATTGTGAAAGAGTAGGAAACATTTCCATGGATTGGTAAAGCTAGTCTTACACTCCTTAAAGCAAGTCAAATTAAGTCATTCTTGTAGAAAATATTTATATTCTAGGTAACCAAAGCACTTTGGCTGTGTCATCACTGTTCTGACCTCCAAGAGGACCCACACAGAGGCATAAGTGGAGAAATGTGCACCTTTAGGGGCTGATTCTGACCCAGTTACACCCTCTGGAAAGCCAGAAACCCTCCAGGGTGAAGAAATCCCTCTGCTTCCCAGAAGTTAGAAACTCTTCCTCTTTACCCAGTGCTGCCTGGAACCACGGGTCAGAGACACGTGGATGAAATGCAGGCTGAAATGTTCAGAGGCACAGAAAATCCAGTAAACTAGAAAAGGATGAAACAGGAACTGCTTGGCTTAGAAAAAGGGGAGGGGAAGCACTCAGTGCTCTGCAAACAAAAGGTTACTACAGAAAATAAAGTTACAAGTTCATCTGTGGTGGTCTGGGCAAGGAGGGAAGGGCTTGGACTGCAGGAGGGGAAATTCCAAAAGTATTCTTAATATTTAGCCAAGGGGGGGAAAAATGGAGAAGGACTGGAAATTCTTGTGCTTGAGAGATCTGGATGCTCCAGACATAAAAATCTTACATGAAGAGTTTAGAAAAGGAACTTTCAGAGGCACAGCAAGGTGAGTCAATCCTGTCTTTAAACAGAAAGAAAGGCACAGACTTATGGCCTTTCCAACCCAATTTTCTCTAACTCCTGTGACTTCTATTGTTAGTACTTTGCCCAGCTAAAATGGAGCAGTTTCTCATCTTCCTCAAACATACTTTGCCAAAGACAGAGCAAGGAAAAAAAGGAATTTTAATTGGAATCTTATCCACTCACCTCCGGTACATCTCCCACAAAACAGAAAAACAGTTAAGTCATCTCTTCCTAACCACATTCTCCCATGAGGCTTTTGCAGAGAGGAAAAAACCCAGATCCATTAAAAAAAGCAATATTGCTTTTTTTATTGAAATGAAAAGAACTAAAATAGTTCTTTTCCCCACTGAAAAATAAAGAGGTGAATGGAGAAGCAGCAGACAGGCTTTATGGAGGCGTTTATCTCTGAACTCATCAAGATACCAGTGCTGCTAACATTGGAGAAGGACAAGGTCCTGTGTGCTTAACAGCCCAGAGCAACACTGCAAATTGGGGAAGGCTTTGAAGTGCAGCAGGCTCCTGTAACCAGTGAAAGCTGTGGCAGGGGTGTGGGGGTGGATTTAGCTGAGCAGAAAGTAATTTCCTTCTCAGGTAAATTCAGCCCAGGTATTTCTGAAGGCCACAAAATTGGCTCCAGAAAAAAAAACTCCCAAGTAGCAGCTGCAAATGGATTATTCAAGCATTTTACATTTATACTACAGTTTGCAACAAGTAAGGGGGTTTAATATTGTGTATCTTCATTCCAAAAAGAGAGTTGCCAAATTCAAATTGGGGGCCAGATTTTCCTAGAGGAAACCAAGAGATGAGGCTTTTCTGTGGGATCATACTGAAGTAATTCTGCAATTTAATCAGGCAAACTCTTTGCAGACATTGACTTTGTGTCTCCATTCTGCAGCTGGCCAAGAAGAATGGTTATAAACTTTTGCATACACACATACACACTTACAATTGTGCATTTTATTTCTAGCTGATCCCACATAAAATCCCTTTTGCAAATATTGATCTGAGAATTCTGACAGGAAACAAAAGCACTAAATGAGGCAAATGGAACTATAACAGGGAAAAAAAAATAGGAATAGAACTGGAAGGCCACATGAAATTTCATCTGCCATCTCTCTTTTAAACTGCTCCCAACAAAATTCATGACTCTGGAAGATATTGAAAACTCACATGCAAGCACAGTCCAGTCATCAATCCCTGTATTTTCTGTGCTGGGCAGAGTCTTGGGCTGCAACATTTTTCTCCTCCCACCCATGTTTTGACTGGTGGAGCTATCAAACTTCACCTGGTCTTCTCATTCCTTGGCAAAGCCCAGGAAAAAAGCAGCAGCTCTCAGGGAAGTCAGTCACAAAACAGAACCTGCCTTTGTCCAGACAAATCCAGAGGATTTCCCACCACCCCCAGTTCACTGAGTCCCTCTTTCCAGAGGCTTTTGGTACAAGTGCTGGAGAGGCCTTGTCACTGGTGCTTGACAGACACACACCCAGGCTGGGATCTGAGCATCCCAGAGAGCAGAACCCAGGGAATTCCAAGGACCAGAGCACACTAAGCACTCCTCTTGTTTCCCTCTCACTAATAAAGGGTTTCTAATAAAGGTCACAAGGAAAAAAAAGTGTTGCCGCTTAAGAAATAAATTATTAAGAGGAAAGGCTCCAAGAAATCCCTTTGCAGGCTCTCCTGAGGACTCTGAGCTGCCAGAGCTGCCCAGATGGATGAGTGACACCTGCAGAAAGACAAAAGAGTCCTCAGGGAAGCACTAAAGAGAATTGAATGATGTTTGATATAGGAAATTTGTGATGACCTGATGGATGACAAGGAAGGAGTTCAAACACAATATCCAAGGTTTTCAGTGTGAAGGTAGTGAGACACTGGCACAGTTGCCCAGATGAAGCTGTAGCTGTCCCATCCCTTGTAGGGCCAGACTGAGAGGGGCTTAGAGCAACCTGGTCCAGTGGAAGAAGTCATTGCCCTGTCCAGGGGGTTGGAAAAAAGGTGTTCCTACAGGTCCCTTTCAATGCAAACAATTTGAGGATTCTAGGATCACAGGACAGGCAACAACTCTCTTAGAGCTGGCCAGCAATGTCCGTCCTCTGAGGCAATGCTTATTCTCTTTGCAACTGCCTCAGGAGATTTTAATTCAACTTTTTATCCTTTTCACTAGACATGTTCCCAGCTGGAACAAAATAAATTACCCTTAGCTATCCAAATGAAAATTAAAAAGCATCAGTAAGACTTGACTAACATCTTAACACATTCCAAATTTCTTCCAAACCCATATTATCATTCTGAACAGGGCAGTGTAATCAATCCCCTCCTACATTCTTTTCACTGTTCCAAGTTGCCTTTTCCTTTACTTATAGCTGTGGTCTTGCATACTTGCATTCTACCAGAAAAACCTTAAAATAGGAAAACTATTTTTGCTCTTTCCCCCATACTCATCAGGCACAAAAAAACAGCACCAAAAAAAAAAAAAATCCTGTAAGGTCACCTTATTCATGTGTCCTCAGACTGGTCTGAATAGTCTGACTCCCTGTTACCCAAAGCTTCATTTTCTGAGAGTGGCACTGATTTCAGTGAACCTGTTCCCACAGGTTAAGGACAGGCCAGTGAGTTTATTTGAGTGACAGCTCCACATACCCATACCTTCATCCTGAGAAAGCAGTCAAAGATAGCTGAAATGGTTCCTAATCTAAAAAGATTAGGTTTCTTCAATCCTGAAAAGAAACAACTAGGGGAAGTATAAAAATATCCATAAAATCAGGAGTGGCATGGAACAGGGAACAGGTACAAGCTGCACATGCACTGTCTCCAAATCAGAACTAAGGGCTATCAGACAAAACCATAAGAACAGCCTCAAAACAATCTAAAGGAGGGGGTTCTACATAAATGTGTGTTGCAGCCAAGGAGCTCATTGCTCTGAATGCTGTGGATGACAGGAGTTGACACAGGCTAAAAATTGGAACATTTCTCTGAAGAATAAAGTACAAAGACAGGCACAGCCTTTGCTGTACAAGAGCCCTGCACCACAGACTGCTGGAAGCAAGACTGTTTAGAAAACTATCCCTGCACTTGCTTGTATGCTGCTGTAAATGAGACCCTGGGCTACATCCAGCATGTTTATTCTTACATCCTTATGAGAGTTTTCTGAACGAGACAAAAGTTTGCTGGGAGGAAAATCAAGGTTACTGATTTTCCGGTTACTGAAGGTTACTGAAAATAATGTTACTGAATGCTTTCAGTATCCTGCTACAAACAGGAGAGAAAGAAGTATTACTTTTCCAGAAACTTCAGTGGAAAATGGTGCCTACAATGTTTTTTCCAAAATGCAATCATGCTTCTTGCTCCAGTAGTAACCTTGGTGTCATGCCACGTGCTCCTAATTACAGTTTTGAGTGCAGCTTGCTTTGAAGTGTTACTGTGCCATTCAAAATGCTCTTTATGTGTGTTCTCACACAAATCTGCTGGCTCCAGCAACAGAACACATTTCTGCTCCTCCTAATTCCTGCTTGCCCTAAAATTGAAGAGCTTTGCCCTCTTCTGTGTGTCACCAAGAGCACTGATCAAAAAGACACAGTTGAGTACCCAGGGAAAGCCTTCCTGAAGGGGTCAGATATTGCATAAGGAGTTTACATTGAGAATTTTGAAAGGATTTTATTCATACAAGTAAGTCACAAGGAAGAGGAGACCCAGGACAGCTCCCAGATCCCTGGTATGTCTTTGGGATAACAAGCTAGCAAAAAACTTGTAAGGAAATATATTTCTAGTTACAGGATCAGGCATCACTAAAAGATTTTTTGTGCATGGAAAGTTCTTACTTATATAAAAACATGTTCAGATTTGCAATGGCATGTACAAACATTATCAAAACTGAAGTGGGCCTGGTGCTGCTCTCTGTTCTAGAAGAACAGGTCTCTGTGGGATGAGCAGGAACTCCATCCCTCACTGCTCATCACTGGGTCTCTCACACAGAGTGTGAGCTCCTCATGAGGCATTAAAAACAAAGGGAAATAAAACAATTCTACCATTTAGCAACAAAACTTAGGAGAAAGATCTCCTAATTTCATATCAAGGAAAGGTTCAGTTACATTTGGATATGGCTCTTGGCAACAAGGCAAAATTCTGGCCTACTATTTCTCCAAGATATGGGAAGATGGAAAAAGTTAAATAATCCATGAGCCTTCAGATGATATTTTTTTATAGATACTATGGGATTTAGAAGCCTTAACCCCAAATCTAAGGTGTCCAAATAATACTTCATTTCTAACCACATGTCTGCAACATAAATGACATTCACAACCTTATAAAAACCCTCAACTCTTCCTCTTCTGATTTTCAAATTTATTCATAGGAGAACACTTCAATCATCACTGAGCTGTGATTGCCTCTTGGGTGGCAGGCAGCACTTCAACTGCTCAGTGTTGGAGGATGCAACCAGATGAGACAGAGCCAAGAGAATTTTACCTGGGCAAAGCAGCCCAAATGCCCAGGAGCACTTTGGCTCTAACTCTCACTGACACCCCTGGCAGTGGGGCCCTAAGGAGCTGCAGGGAGCTGGGACAGTGCAGTTGCTCCAAGCAGGGCTTGTCAGTGTGCAGCAGGGACTGCTCTGTCCTCTCCAGGGGTGATGCTGGGAACTTGAGACACTTTCTGTTTTACTCCTCCTGCCAACAGCAGCCTCCAGACAGAGCTGTTGAGACAATCACAGCAGGCACCAGTGTCAGGGCAGCTCTGCAGGGTGGGTGACGATGCAGAAGGCCACCCCAGTGTCCACAGCCAGTCTGAGCATTAGCACTGCCCTGTCTGTGTCAGCACACTCCAGCTCTGAGTAACTCACAGCAAGCTGCCAGCCCAGCTTCTGAGAGCCTGAAAAATGCCACTGACAGAACAAAGTGTGTAGACAGACACGATGGGAAGCAAATTATCAGGATTGCTATGGTAACAACAGGGAGTGAATGATGACTTCAAGGTCAGGACAACATATGCATCTTGTAGGAACAGCTAATTGTCTGACTCTACTCACTGACACCACAACAGATTTTTCACTAAATACCTTACTATTTTGCTGCCTCCAGCTACTATTAACATATTTGCATTCATTCTTTGAATAAATCTCCACTAATGTTTCCAGGTAAAGTTCACAAACATATATTCAATTTATATTTAATGAGAGAGTGTGAGTTAAGTAAATGAGTGCTAATTAATTGAAGCATATGTATAGTGGGCTGAGAGGATTAATTAGTTAATGTTTGCAGAGAGCTCTAAAAAATGTGAAATCTATCTAAACATGAACTGTGCTTTGGAAGAAAGAAGGAGAGTGAGGAGATGAAGAGATACAGAACATTATATCTAACATTTAATGAACACCTCAAAATCATGCATGGTTTGTCATCAGTGTTATCTGCAATGAGAAACTAGCCACACATTAGTTAAAATCTGGTTAATCAGTTGTTACTTTTCGGTTAAAAGTAAAATGGGCCAAATTCTCCAGTTCTGTCTCCACTGGGACAGTGCCACATAACATGACTGGCCAAAGGTATCCAGAATCACTGGGCAAGCACCAAGAGGGGACAGCATGGCCCAAGGGCAGGAGCAGTGTTTGAAGAGATCCCAGTGCTGGCTTGCTGAGTCCCAGTGGTCTCCAGCTACCTGTAAACCACAATTTTTCCTAATGCTCCCACCTCTTTCCTGGCACCCAGCAAATCCCTGAGCTGAGCACTGGGGCTCAGCTCCTCTCTGGCTCCAGGGCAGAAATCACCAGTGCTCAAACCTTCTGCTGCAACCCCTACACACATCTTCCCTCTCCTCCTTCCTCCTCTCAATGATTTCCACTCCTGGGCACTGTCTGTGTACTTGGAGACCTGCCTGGCAGCATGAATGAAGAAAAAGAGCACTTGGGGCTTTCTAGCTCAGTCTGCCACTGGCAGCTTGGTCAGAGTTACCTCCACTGCTCCCTGGGCTGTGCTGAGACAGCTCAGACCCCACAGCCCCAAACCCACCCAAGTCCACAGAGCCCCAGGCTGAGAGCGCTCTGCAGGCAGCATCTCAGGGAGTGATGGACCCTGAGCCAGAGGCAGCCAAAGCTGCCCCATGTGCTTGCAC
Organism: Agelaius tricolor; assembly: GCF_023055355.1. Taxonomy (NCBI): domain Eukaryota; kingdom Metazoa; phylum Chordata; class Aves; order Passeriformes; family Icteridae; genus Agelaius; species Agelaius tricolor. The sequence continues at coordinate 15,292,461 of NW_027269272.1, forward strand.
TACCCCTCCCCAACACTCCAAGGATAAGCAGGGAATATTTGTGGGCAGACAGCCAGAAGGATTGTGCTTCTTTGGCTTTTGCCAAGGTATTTCATTTCATACAAAGCTGGAGAGAAGGGGCAGAGCAAAGTCTTTGGGAAGGCTTCTTTAGACAGTGTAATTGATGCAGGGCAGTATAATTGATGTAGGTTTGCTTTAGAAGAGCTTTCCAGGACAGCACACTGGTAAACCTTATGCTCCTGCTAAACAGCCCTAGAAATTAATTTGGCTGTCTACAAACATAGAATAAAACAGTCTGCCTGACCTCAAGGTGAGTCTTTCAACCAAAACAGGGCAAGGAATTTGCTTCCCCCTTCACCTCCTGAAAACTGAATAAAATATGATGAAACAAGAGAGCTTACCTGTGGCAGGCTGCTCAGCACCTGGGCTGTGCTGTGTCCTCAGCAGGCACTGAATGCACAGGAGCCCAAATTTCTTCCCACCTTCATGTGAGGCACTGAATAAGAGGCAAATCCAGCAGAATATCTGTGAGGGGTCCTGCTGGGGCTTAGGTGGCACCCAGGTGCTGTGGCAGCAGCTCCAATGCACTGCTTTCCCAGGCATTGTCCTGGGGAAGGCTGAGAGGAGATCAGAGAAAATAATGATAAACAATTCTTATCTTAACTTGCTGCACCTGTTGTTGTGAACATGGGGAATGTGTTATGGAGATTTGTTTACCAAAGGGTGATTTCTTATTAGGCAATGGTGATGGTGTTTGGATTGAAGGATCAATTGGGTCCACCTGTATTCTAACTGTCTGTAAGGGCAATGGGTTTCTTAGTAAGTGTAGGATAATAGAAGGGTTGATCAGCCTTCTGAGAATCATGGAGCCAATGCTAATCATTACCTGGGGCCTGCAGTGACATGGTACCATGTGTCCCAGGCAGGTGAGCTCCATAACCAGCACCCAAAATCCTAAACCAATCATGTACCTATTGACCCCTGAAGTCAGGGGAAACCTCCCAGCTCTAACTCCCACAGGATGGAACAGTCTATTAAACAGTTTCTGGGCTGCTGTGCTCTACCTCAAAAGCCCAGACCCAAAGCAACATATCCCTGGAAAGATTTGGTTAGTTACAAACTCTAACAAATGGCACCTCACCTCCTGCCTGCTCCAGAGAAAGGCAGCTCAGTGCAGCCTTAGGGAGAGGTTGTGGCTGCTGCCCCAGGCACAGCTCCCCACAGGTCAGCAAAAAGCTCCTGCAGCTTGTCTGGATACAATTCTGCAGCAGTGCCAAGGAGGAGGAAGGCCCTTGGGTGGCAGAGAAAGCAGAAAGCTCAGATGCAAGGATGCCTGGAGAACAAAGCAGCACAGGGCAGCTTCATTTCTAGAATGGAAACATTTCTAGAATTGAAGCCCAGTCTGCCACTGGGTTTCATTATCCCCCAAAAGGGCTAATGACCTGCTTGCAGGATGTTTCTGCTGTCCCACCAGCCACCCTGCTAACCTGGGGCTCTCTGGGCAGCATCCCCCAAGAGAAAATCCATGTAAGCACGAGCCTCCATGCTGCTGCCAGCATGCCTGGTGTGCTGCCCAGAGGAGAACCATGTCTTCTTCCAGGAGAATAATCCTCATTTGTTCAGTAGACTTAGGAGGGTCTCAGTGGTAAGGAATGCTGCATGATTTATTCAGCAGTGCCTTTCTCCTGGAAGGACATAAGCCATTCTCTTAGGAGACCTACAAAAATCACATTAACACTAATGTGTTCTTTGATGATTAGAGAGTTTCTCTGGCAACACTCCATCAGTGCAGGCAGGCAAAATATATTGTCATAATTGGAGATAGACTTTTCCCCCTTTTGCATTGCAAAGTAATCCAGCTGAAGGACTCCAGCTGGATTCTTCCACATGTGGTGCCCATTTTCAAATAAAACTATCTCCTCTGAGATTATGGAAGAAGCAAGTTTTCAGGAATTTCCCCACACTGTCAGTTGTGTGCTCATGTGGTTTTGTTTAACACAAAGCAAGAACTGGATCTCCCATCTGTTGCTCCATGGCTCATGCAACATTTAGCTGTGTTTTGTATTAATGATGGTCACCATTAATAAAACAGTTTGTAGATTAGGAATTTATACCACCTTTATAATTAATAAGAACCTCTTGCTAAATCTCCTCTATGGTACTCTTTCTGTCCTAAATTCTCAAAGCACTTTCTCTTCCTACCTAGATCCCACTGGCAGGCCATAATCTACCATGGAGGACTGGCTCAGCTTCTAATTGGGAAAAAAATGGAGACGTGGCAGGGCACCAGCTGGTGCAGCTATTGCAGGAAATCACAGCTATCAGACTTAATGAGAGAGACCACAGCAGCTATTAGAGAAGCTGTTGCACCAAACATCAGTAGAATTTCTATATTCTTCAGTAGAGAAGTGCAGTCAAAACCTCAAACATTTGCTAGAAGCATTGATTAAGTTTGCAAGCACCAGCACCCACCCGGGGATACCAACCTGACCATAATTATCTGTGTGACTAAGTCCTGACAAACACTTCCCTGGGAGAAGATAAGAGGCTTTAGGAACTGATACCTGCCAAGACCTGTTCCATATTCCCAGTCTGGCTACTGAGAAAATTCAAGCAGCTTCAAGCCTCAAAGAAAACTTGAGGCAGTCACTGGTGAAATGACAAAGCCTTGATCTCTCCCCAGAAGTTGGACTTGAAGTCTAATAATGGGTCCTGAAGAAACAGAAAGCATAAATTATTTCTGTTAAAAGTACAGAATTAAAGTTATGTTAATAGAAGCCATTTAGCCATCTGAGCAGTCTCCTAGCAATTGCATAAATTACTGACAGAACAAGGAGTTTCAACCAGAGCTTTATTTCACGGACAGACCCTGACTGATTTCTAGGCAAGCAATAACAAGCACTCTGGAGGGAGCTGCTCTATCCTCAGATGAATGGAATTAATAAGAGACAGAAAGCTGTTTAATAAACAAAGTCCCCCTTTTTCTCCTGTGAGCTGTACAGGAACAGAGTATGTGAACAGGGAAGCCTTTGCTATTTCTCTGGATTTCCCAGACAGTTTCCTCCTCAAGCCTTTGCCACTCACTTTAAGCCCATCACTTCTAAGCCCCAGCTGCTTTGATCTGCAGCAGAGAGCCCATGGCACTGCTGGCACCTCCTGAGAGGGTTTGTCACCTCTGTAAATCCGTATGCTCCACTCAGGGCAGCGTTTTGACTGGTCTCTCTCTGCCTCCGGGGACAGAATGGCAGAGTTTTGGTTTAAATCTGTTATTCCCCTCTAAGACTCAGCCATTTGTAGCTCATAAATTGCACTTTAGCAGATAGATTGAGATGTTCAAGTTTATCTTCCCACACAAGTAACAGCAAATTGTAGTGTGAGCCCTGTGTGCAATTTTGCTGGAGTGCCCTGAGGCTGGGAAGTGGCTCAGGGAAGCTGCTTTGCTGGAGATGAGCACTTTCCCAGGCACCATCTTTCCAACACAAAGCTCTTCTCCCTCTGAAGTGGCTCTGGGAAAAGTGATGGATGCACTGCAGGCAGAAGCTTTGTAAATGGCCCAAACTGAAAACAGTGAGCTAAAACTGCTTGTTTGAGAAAAACATCTCAGAACTTCTTACTGAGTTGGAAAAAAGATCATTGGACTTGTTTTTATTGTGCCTACAAAGGTTCTGTACATTCCTAGGGAACAGCAACAGTCCTGCTGAATCACCATGAGGAAAAGCCTGTATCTAGGCAGATCTGGCCTTGCAGACAAGAGGCTTCAAATTCCTTAGGGCTAGAAGGATTTGAAAGAAGAGCCAGCTGTGCACACATTTTCCACAGGAGAGCTGGATCCTCCAGCTACTATCACAGTGGAGTTTATCACCATGGGCAGAAAGGAGTATGGGAAACTTCTTTTCCTGAGGCACTTCCATGTGGAGCCATGGCTGTAATCACATTCAGTTTATCTATAAAGTGCCTAAAGCAATCTCAGGCCCATCCATGTCTCCACAGCTGAAGGCACAGAGATAGCACAGTCTGGCTGATATCACAGCAAGGGTAATCTAGATTTTAATAAGACATAAGCTGAAGTCTTGTGGCAAATGTTGTTTTTAGGACCATGGTGGTGTCAGACTGGAAGGAGCATTTCTGTCTGTGCCAGTGTCATGGGGTGGTCAGTGCCAGGGGACAGACTGGCACACCTGCAAAGCCACAGGAGCACCTCAGCTCTCCTCATGACCCAGGGATTCCCTCGTTATGGCAGCACACAGCAATTCCCCCATGCAGGACCCCACCAGGCAATGGTGAGGATTTTGGCCTCATATCTGCTAAGCCTCATCCTCTGTGGGGAGACACCACAGCAGTCTGGCATCTTGGCCCCTTCTGCCACTGCATTTCTGGGGGAAAGCAGAGGGAGATGGGGCTGGCCAAGACTCCCTGTCCCAGATTTCTGGGCCAGGTTCCAGACCTACAGCACTGGTGGGGGCAGAGCCTCATCAGCTCCTGTGGAAACTGGCCACCCAAATCTTCCTGCTCTTCCAATTGTCTGCAAATCTGCAGCTCATTAACAGGATCAGGCAGGGCAGGGGAATGGCACAGTGCTCTATCAAAGGCCCAGCTCTGAGAAGCAAACCCATCACTGCTGCTGCTTCCATCCAGCTCCAGCATGACCTCTATAATTTACCACAGTTCTCCACAACCCACAGAGACATCAAGTGGCCAAAGAATCCAGTTGCACATACTGAGCAGACTGCAGACTTGCTGGGGAAGGTTTGGGAGGAGAGTGGAACATCTGAGCTTAAGCAAAGTTGGGCCATTCACTGACCCATTCATTGGCCAATCCAGCAAGGATTATTTTCTCCACATTTTTGCTTAACGTTACTTCTTTTTATTTTTCCTTTCTCTTTTTTGATTATAAGCCTAGTAAAAGCATGCCAAAAAAAAAAAAAAAAAGAAACCAAATAAAACCACTGAGAAAACACACAAAAAAACCCCACCAAACAAAAGAAACAGAAAAGAAACTGGGTGATCCCTGAAGACTGAGTGTTCACACCCACCAGTCCACACAGACACTGCCCCTGCAGGGTGTGTGACAAAGCTCCTCAACATAGCAATCTGCTAAAGGAGACCCTGGCACTGGGGCCTGTGCTCAGGCAAGAGAGGCATCACAGTAAACAGGTTGTGCAAATTTATTTCCTGGAGTCTGTCCTCCCTCTCCTTCTCCCTGTATAAAGTAAATTAGCTGCTTTATTATTATTATTATTATTATTACTATTACTATTATTATTTTGGGTTTGTTTGGGGGTTTCCCCCCCTGAATCCCTGCTGTGATGTTATCAGCAACAGAAAGCAAAACAGTATAGAGGGGAGGTGTCTTTCTCTCAGAGCTGGAGAAAAAAAAACATGTCAAAGCTAACCCTAGACCAAAGCTCACATCACTTGCTCCTTTCTACACCTTCCCCTCTGATGGTGCCAGCCGGTGGCTGGGGACCTTGGCAGGAAGTCCTGGAGCCCCAGAGGTGCTGATGGGTACCACCCCCAGCTGATGGTGCTGTCAGGAGCCTGCCAGTACCTTCTGGGAACCAACTTAGTAAATCTTGCATTAAATCAGTAGCTTCAATCTCACACCAGAGCTAAGAGGGTGAGGAATTTATGGGACAAGTGCCCTGTGCAGGTGTCAGAGGGGAAGGACACAGTCACAGCTTTTGCCAGCCAGCCAGGTTTCCTGTGCTTCAACTCTGAAACACCACAACAGGGTCTCTGCTCCCAGCAGTGCTATTTCAGGAGAGATTTTTCCTTTCCCACTCCCAAGCAACTCTCATCACAGTCTGCAAAAGAGCTGAGACCATGCTCATGCCTCCAGGTCCTCAGCTTCCTCAGGAACCATCTTAATGAGATGTACAATCAATCCCTCCTGCTTGGAACAAGTAACTCCTCAAGTTCTCAATTTCCTAGAAGGAACAAGAAGGAAGAGTCCTGGGACAGAGACACTTGACAGGGCTCTTGAGCAGAGAGGCCAGGCTGAAGGCATGAGGAGATCTGTCCCCAGCCACAGAGCAGAACCCACCAAGGCTAGGTCAGCTCTCAGTCTCCCTGCTGCTGCAAGCTTGCCAGTGTAAAAGGAAAGCAAGTGTTACAGAAAACCTGGGTTAAACCTGCCAAGAGACCAATGTTTCACACTGAGGTTCAGGCACTCGTTAGAACCAGCAGCCCTTGCATTCCTGAAACATTAAATCATGACAAATTCCCCCCTAAGACACACCTTCACTTCTCCTTCTCCCACTGTTGCCTGTGGAGGTTTAATACCCAACTCAAATTCACCTGCCTGGCTCTGGGGAGAATCAAATGTGCATTGCTTCCTGAGAGCAGAACATGAAAACCTACTTTCCTTCACAAGCACCACTGTGGATTCTCCTGTTGAGCACCCACAGCAATGCCTAAGATGCCTCTGCCCAATTTCACTAAAGCTCACCTGTTGTAGGTTCAAAGGGTAGAGGAGCACTGGCAGAGTTTCAGCTCAAACCACAGGAAGCCAGGCAAGGAAGAAGGTATATCCCAAAAGCATTTCCACAGAGGAGAGTTCCTCCTTCTATAGCTAGACAATAACTGTGTTTGACAGAGCAAAGCTGGTTTTACTGCACTTTAGATGTCCTCTCTGGAGAGACCAGGGCTCCCAGCAGTGCCCTTTCATACATGCTTGAAAATAACATCCAGATCAACTCTTCCCAGCTGGATTTGTCTTTCCAATTCAGGTTTAAAAGCTGTGCAGTCTGTAGGAACTGACGTTGCTGCAGTCTGAGCTGCACGAGGAAATTCCAATTTGAAATGCAAAGTTTGTTTGCCATTTCCCTCAGCTCAGCACGGGTTCCAGGAGTGCAGCTGGGATGGGCATCACCCATGGCTGTTCCCTCTTCTGGCAGTGGCACCTCTCTGAAACTGCCCCTGTTCTCTGTAAGTCAGGACAGAACTGCACAGAGCTGCTCCAGCCCTGTGCATGTCAAACAGACAGCTCTATTAAACCCAAAGGACAATTGTCCTCCCTGTGCTTCAGATTGCTCTAAAACTGTGCTATAGGGGACAATTAATCTTCAAAATCAATTTTTTGTCAGGAGTACATTTCAGTTGTCTCAGGAGTGGTGGTGCTGGGCTGGTAATAACTGTCTGATGAGGCAGCCTCTGAACTGACTGCCCAAGAGAGCACTTCTTATTAATAACTTTTGTCACAAACCACAGGTCCTTTTTTTGACTTTGAGAAAACATGTTGGTTTATTTACTGTGTTAAAAACCTCCTGCTGTCAGGAGTCAGAAGATTTGCTTTGGGTTTTCATTGCATTGTGAGACAGGGAGTATTTTAAAAGAGATATTCCCTTTTTTCCCAGGAAGGCAAAGCAAACCCCCCAGTTCCTTTTAGAAAAAAAAAATTACAATAAAAATTGTAATTTCTTCCTTTGAATTTGTGGCCTTTTCCCCCATGGCCCACTCCACAGTAATCCTGATTAACCCCCCCATGTGCTGAAGGTGAGGCTGCCCCAGGACTCCCCATCCAGGCAGTGCTGAGCTTGGCTCCTACAGCCTGGACATGCCAGGATTTAATCCAGTGACTCTGACAATGCCTGGATCACTGCAGAGACAGGACAGGGCCGGGGCTCTCTTTGTCCCAAGGGACACCAAGGCTCCCCCTTGCACCACTTCCCTTGGCCTGGGAGCTCAGCTCATCCAAAAGCAGCAGATGCTGAGCAGCAGGGCCTGGAGAGCCGAGTGTGAGCAGAGCAATCCTGTGTAGCCAGCACACTCTCCTGGCTCAGTGGAGACATGGCTTTGCATCTCAGAGTGCAGGCAGCAGAAACCCCAGCTTTTCAGCTGGCCAGCCACCCCTTCTGGCTGCAGAATGCTGCTGGGCTGATGCAGAGGGCACTGCCTGGAGCATGTATGGATCTCCTGGAGCCATGGGAGCCAATGTCAGCCTGAGCCAGGCACACCCACACATATTCCTGAGCAATAGTCCAGGGTGTATCAGCACCCTGACCTCCTAAGCCATGCTTCTGAACCCCCAGAGTTCCCCAGGAGAGGTTTGCTGTTGGCAAGGTGTTTCACACACCTTGCTTGGCACCAGGCTCCTCTCACTGGTACCCTCAACCTTGCCAACACTGCACTTCCACTCAATGGAAGATGGCCCCAGATGTCCCATTTTCTGCTACTACTGTCCTTCCTGTGGAGGAATGAATCCCCAGTGTTTCAGGAAACTGGGCTCTTCAGGAGCTACTTTTTACTAGCAGAGGGATACTAATGAATTGAATTGCCTTTAAGTCCCTGCATGTTCTTTATTGCCAGCTTACCCAGCTAAAGCTTATTTGATTTCAAAGATAATCCAATAAGCATCAGTTAATAAAATTAACTCTGCAAGGATTGGATTTCCCTCGTGCATGAGACAGATTAAGGCACAGGCCAAAAGGGAAACAGAGCTGAAATTTCTGTTATAAAAAGGCATTTTTGTTAAATCCTGGACATTTTCCTTTGTGCAAGTGAAGGTTCAAAGGACTCCTGCCCTGCAGAAGGCCAGGCCAACACTGTCTGTGGGTGAATAAATCCCTCCCAGGTGTTGAAACAGGCACTGCACAGGTCCTGAAGAACTCAGCTTGTCCAGGCTGGTCCTGCAGGCCCTGAGAAGCAGGAATGGTGCTGCAGAAGTTACAAACAAGGCAGCCCTGCCAGTCCCACTCACTGTTGCAGGCTCTGCTGTCCCCAGATTCACTGTGAGCCCTGCCCAGCCCACCCAGGCTGGAGCACACCATGATTATCCTGAGGAATGAAACACACAGGAGCAGGACTCAGGAGGAGAATGGAATGTGCAATATGCTTCCAAGTGAGGACAGCAGTGTCTGCAAGACCTGTAATAGTGCTCCTTTGCATCCTGCAACATTTGCATTGCTGCTTGCATTACCTGATCACAGCTGGAAGAACTCGTTCTCTATTAAGACCAAATTGAGCTTTCTATAAGCCCTGAAAACGAAGGTTTGGTAAAAGCTCTCTGCTGTCCAAATGTGCTCCTGAATTATTAGCACCAGCTTAAGCTCTTTCACTTTTAACCACAGAACCTTTTTCTTACCACAGCCAGTGTACTTTTGAGACAGTTAACTCCAAATGGTTGAAGGCAAAACCATCACAAGGACTCTCCTGGGCTGCTGCAGGATTTCCAGGTTGGCTTCCGAGCACCAAAACAGGAGTAATCCCTTCAGTGACCCCAAATACATTCTCAGGCACAAAGCATTCTCTGATGCATCAATTCACATATCATGAAAACACCATTTATGTCAAGAAAAAGAAAAAAAAAAAGAGCAAGATGCTTAGTTACAAGGAAATGCCATTTACCAGTAGTCTGGGGTTGCTGCAAGCCTGAGCTCAGCCCATGAAAAATTAAAGGCAACAGAGACCTCTAATGCATCACATATCAGGAGAACCATTAAATAATCAGTCAGCATCCAGTTTTATAGGCATTTTGGGCATAATTCAATCTCCATTCATTTTAGATCATTTCCTTAATGAAGTAATGCACTGGACATAAATATTTCAGTGCAACTCTCCAATGCTCTTTAAGTAGTAAGCAGCTTTCAGTAACACAGAACCCAATTAAGCTGTACAGGATAAAAACTGACATACAAAAAAAGCTAAAGAAGGCCTACATGTAGGAATCTAGATGCAGGAACAGGGATGTGCCTAAGTCCACACATAGATACAGTCTGACACATAGATACAGCTGTGCTCCTGAAGAGCCATTAAAGACAGCAAATAAAATCAGAACAGAAGAAAAACCTGGGGTTATTAAGATGCTATTCTACAGCTAGATTTCCTCTCCCTTACATGTGCACCTCAAGCAATTTGAGGAAAGGATTGCTTTGCTGTTCAGGTTTGTACAGCACCAGCACAGTGGGATGGGTATTGTGAAGGGAATTTCCCAGTGATGCCTTTCCTGCCTCCATGCTCAGCAAAAAGGGAACGGGTGAGTAAGGAACAGGTTTCCTTCAGAGCTTTTTCCTGTCGTTCACAGCACTAAGGGATGGTTTTGCCACAGAACATCTCTCTTCCACAGGTTATGGTAGCCCAAGAAGACATTTAAAATACTTACTAGGAGGTTACTACAGCAGCCATGTCCCAGCCCATGACCCTCCTGCACTGCAGGACAGCCACTCCTGCCCCCTGCCAGGCCAGGTTCTCAGACAGGGTGCTTGGCACATGGGGACCCAGTACAGCCCTACAGAGGTGCCACACATCCAAGAGTCACTGCATGCTTCACAGCTGCAGCCACAGGTTTCTCTGGGATTCACACCACAGTTTGATAAGAGTCTTCAAAACAGAAAACACTGCAAGTCCAAGAAAACCTTTTACTGCCTTTGAACCACAGGCTGAAGAATTTCACACCAAAAAGTTACAACAAACATGGGGGAGGTAAGCTAGGGAATTAATTTTAGCATGTAAGAGTCAATTTTGAATCCTCTGAAGAACAAACCAAAACACTTCACAACAAAAGGAGAGAAAAGCTTAAATCCATCAGAAGGATGGGACAGAGTCTTTCCAAGTGTGAAAAAGCCTATTCCCAGGAGAGCAAGCTGGGAAGGGCTGGTGACAAAAGGGAGGAGTCACTGGTGGAGACTGGCTCCCAGCTGGAGCTGGGTGAGAGTGGTTGTGTTATTTGTCAAGCAGAACTCCCTGTTCTTTGGGGCCTTTTGACTTCATGCAATGCTTTAAAACTTGTCAAATTTTCTTTTTTTTTCCCCATAATGTCCTAGTAGCTGATGTGTTGTATTGCTGGGGAGCAGCATTCCTGTGGCTGCCCCCCCAAGTCTGAGTTCATGGCATCTCTACTCCCAGCTCATCCCACTGTGAGCTTGCCCTGGGCCTGAGGCAGGAGCCCAGGGAAACATTCTGCCCCTGATCTTCTTCCCTGGATTACACTGGGTGCTGGCAAAGGGGCTTCTATTACTTCAATTCTGCTAACTTTTTAAAAGTTTTTGGGTGTTTGGCTTTGTCACATATTCAACAATACTGAAATCCACATTTTCCTGCACAGTTTCTGTAATGAAATAAACAGAAGGTGTTCAATACTGCAAATAAGAAAATTGCCTAAATACTACCCTGCAAGCTCTCAATACTTTAGGTGCCAATGGCTGCTACCACCCATGCTGCCAAATGATAAATGTAAAACAAATCTAAAGGAACAAGGACTCCAAAGACTGAAGGCTGGTCAGCCTAGAGGAGGAGCCCTCTCTGCTGTCAGTTCCCAGCTGCAGGGTGTGGAAAGGCAGAGCCCAAACTGAGCTCTGTCTGTGAGCAGCCCTGGAGGGGACAGCTGCCCCATCCAGCTGCTCAAGGGATGCTCAGCCCAGCAGAGTCCCACTTCTGGGGGGGTTCAAATCCAACACAACCCCCCTGCACTTTATTTTTACCCTGAGGAATTCACAGGACTAAAGCACCATCGACCTGTCTGTTCTGGGTTTATTCCTCTCTCTGCACACCCCACAAGTGTGGGCTGTATTTCCCTGTGTCCCTCTGGCCCCATTAGGAGGCACATCCGTGAGAGGGGAGCCTGTGGGGGAGCACAGATCCATCTGCTGGGGCTGCCAGCACCCGAAATCCCAGCCCCTGGGTGCACACACAGGTGTGTGTCCCTAAACCCACAAACAGGTGCCTGTCCCTGGCTGCAGGTGCCTGTCCCCAGACCCACAAACAGGTGCCTGTCCCTAAACCCACAAACAGGTGCCTGTCCCTGGCTGCAGGTGTGTGTCCCTGGGTTCAGGTGCCTGTCCCCAGACCCACAAACAGGTGCCTGTCCCTGGGTGCCTGTGCCTGTCCCTAAACCCACAAACAGGTGCCTGTCCCTGGGTGCAGGTGTGAGTCCCCAGACCCACAAACAGGTGCCTGTCCCTGGGTTCAGGTGCCTGTCCCTGGGTTCAGGTGCCTGTCCCTAAACCCACAAACAGGTGCCTGTCCCTAAACCCACAAACAGGTGCCTGTCCCTGGGTTCAGGTGCCTGTCCCTGGGTTCAGGTGCCTGTCCCTGGGTTCAGGTGCGGCACCGCCTCCGCCGAGTTCCTGCCCAGCCTTTCCTTTCTGGCCACTAGAGAGAGCCCTGGGATAGAACTGGATGCTACTGGAGCATCCTGGGTAAAAATAATCACCTAAAAGCAGAATAAAGCATTTTTCTGCCTTCCTGACTCTTTTTTTTTGTTGTTGTTTTTTCCCCAAAAAACCTGTTAAATTTAATATTTATTAAGTTCCAAGTTATTTAAGTATCCAAGTTAATTTTCAAGCCTTTATTTTTAATTAGCTCTTAATTTCTCAAGGGAGAGCTGGATTAAACTGACAAATATCCCTTTTTAAGGATATTTGGGAGAAAAAAAAATCTCACGAGGAAAGAATGGACTGCACACCAAGGCTGGCACTAAAACTGAGTAAAGTTCACTCATGTAAGAAATGCCAAGGTTGTTAATACACCCAGTAAGTGTGGGGTAGAGGTATCAAAGCATTTCCATGGGAGTTGGGGAGTGCAGAGGTATCAGTGTGAACTCTGGTGGAGTTTTATCTGAAGGGAAAATCACTTTTTTTGGCCACACAATATTGGAATATTTGCCTTGCTGCCAGGCTGGGTTGGAATGCTGCAGCCCTGAGCTCTGCTCACACAGCTCCCACTTTGGGACTGATTCTAAACCTGCACAGAGCAATGCTCTGCACAGCTCGAGGTGATCAGCACTGACTTCAGTCTGGGCTCTGTGGGACCCAGGAATTCAATTTAAGGAATAAGGCCTCCATCTTCTTGCCTGGCTTTGTACTACCTTTATAAATAGTCCAGTAACCCACTAAAATGGTGACCATATACATAAATTTGTTGTTGTTTTATTTCTGCAAGAATTGCCATCACTCTAATTTTTAGGTTTAGTAGCTCATTTTGAGTGTTTTCTGTTCAAAATTCAGGTGGGCTGGACTGGATCACAGGGTTTGGCCATCCATATGGTGACATTTTCCCTTGGTCCTGGGGACTTTCTCTCCTCCTCTCCCAGGGAACATGTGCTCTATTTGCACAGCTGAACTGCATGAAATTATGAGAATATATAGAGAAACAAAAGTTTTCAGCTGAGCACAAAGTGACTTCTACATGACAGCTGGTGCTGGGGTCCTGTCAAGCAGGACATCCTGACTTCAAGCAGACACCTTCCCAAACCCAGCCACCACTGTGTCCCACAGCAAAGCAAACCACCCCTTCTTGGCTCACCTGCTTCCAACAGGAGCCACTGCTGTCAGCCTGGGCCCACAGGGGCTCCGCTATTTCCACAGCTGAAAGCAGAAAACAGCAGGGCCAGGGGGGTCAGCTTTGGCTGGCTGCTCCAGCATCCTTGTGGATGAGACAAGCTGGCATTGACGTGCACCTTTGCACAGCTGGGTTAACTCCTGGCATCAGGAGAGCTGGCTTAGCTTCCCAGAGGAGCAGGCACCTGCAGAACCTGGCTTTCTGCTGCTGTTAGGCCATTCCAGTTCTCCTTAGCAGACAGAGACCTGCCCACCCCAGAGACCCACCCTGCTGCTCCTGGTCCCTGTTATCCCCTGGGGATGCTAACAGGACACAGCTGCTGCCAGATCTGCAGTCAGGGCCACCCTGGAGCAGCTGTGGGTCCTCCCTGCAGCAATGCATCCCTCTCCTCTCTGCCTCAGGTGTGGAGCAATGCATCCCTCTCCTCCTGTGGGATGCTCCTCTCTGCCTCGGGTGTGGAGCAATGCATCCCTCTCCCCCTGTGGGATGCTCTGCACTGACTCTTGCAGGTTCCCTGTGGCAACAGTGGCAGTCCTGTCTGTGCACAGGACTCACAGCCTGAGGCTGGGGACTTTTCCAGTAGGACAGTGTGTCTAGGTTTGCTGGCAGCCTGGAAAAGTCACTTGGAAACCCTTGTTTTGGTGCCTCCCTTTGCCTTTGGAGGAGAGGGCACTGCAAGGAGCCCCTTCCTCCAGACCTGCCTGATGGGAGGGATGTTCCTGGACATTAACAGGCACCTTCAGGCTGGCCTTCAGTGTTTCATCAGTTGTGAGCAATTAGCAATTAAATAAAAATGCACAACTGAGGGGCTTGGGTGATGTTTATGTGTCCCTTGGCAGGCTGAGCAGAACCTTTTGGGATAATGTGCTGTGTGGCCAGTAACTGGCAGCCAGTGCCAGTGGTGGGAATAAACCTTGTGTACATCTCATCCTCTCCCCAAACACCTCCCCTTAGTGAATCTCCTGCTGCTGTACCAGCACCTGCTAAAGCTTCTTTGCAGTTTGGCTGGGACAAAGCTCACAGTCCCCAAGCTCCCTCTGGTGTCATGCACATCCATGGCCATGTCATCACTCTCTGGACACTGTCTGCACCTGGGGAGGATGAAGAGGGGAGGAAGGCAGCACTGTAGAGCACTCTTGGGTCACAAGCTGTCCCAGCTCCAAGCTCAGCCCAGGGAAGGGGATGCTGGTGCACTTCTACTCACCTGGGTATGAGCCCCAGCAGTGAGACACACACAGGTGCCTCTGGCTCACAATTAAACCCTGCATATGTCAACCATGTTTGCAGTAAAATGAGAAACCATTCAAGTCTAAAATAGCCAGGAAAAGCCTGTGCTGTGGCATGACACTGCAGACACATCAATAGGAATCATGTGTAGCATGGCCTGGAGCCCTCAGTGCCAGCCAGGGGCTGGGCCTGGGCTGGCCTCAGATGGCCACGAGGTGAGTCCCTGGAGTTAGGATATGTCTGGGGGGAAAGGGCAAGGTGGGAGCTATTACTAAGCAAAAGCAGTGCCAGGAGAAAGGAGACTTTGTGAAAACTGGTGTCAGTACTCAGAGCTGCCACTCACCAGCAACAACATGAAACAGGAGCAGGTTTTGGCAGAGCTGCTTGGGTGCTTGTCTGGGGCTCTCTGGGGTCAGGGAAGCACTGACATTCAACAAATACCCAGCTGCCAGACACAAGTTCTGTGCTTGTTTTAAACTTGGTTTGCAGCCTGATCCCAGGTCTCATTTAGTGAATCTAATTTTTGCCATTAACGGTGACAGGAATTCTGGCCAGAGTGATTCAGGATCGACTCAGGGCACTGTTCAAGGATCACTGTTTCTAAAAGAAGAAATCAGAGTGATGGACACGTGTCCCTCAGTGCTGAGATAACTGACTGCTGCCAGGAGCTATCACTGTGTGCTAGCAGGATGGTGCAAAGAATGTTAGGGGCTAGCTTTGCTCAATACTGAAATTGAGAAGGAATAGTTTCAGGAATAAACCAGGGTTTCACATGGCAGAGGGGATGTTCACCTCCACCCACATTGTGACACACCAGGTCTCTGCAAAATGAACTGGGAATGGTGCACACCTACCATGTGTACTACAGCAAGTGATGTGTGCCTCAGATACCTCACCTGGCTTGGGTTCTGGGTCTCTGCAGCTGTGATTTGCCTTCTGAACAAAAGGAGCACGGGTTCCAGGTAGGAAACCCCTACCAGCATGGAGCTGGGTGGGAGATGAGGACCTGGACATGCACACAGGCAGGAGACTGCAGCTGCCACCCTGCAGGGCAGTGTGAAGCAGCCAAAGGGGCAGGCAGGCTGCTGGGAACCCAGCAATGCTGCCTTTTAGCAATCTCCACTGGCTTTTTTCACAGATGGAGGATACATGGGAAGCCTTGATCCATCACCAGTGGCACACTGGATCCACCCACCATGGTACACCCACAGCCTGGGAGCTGCATGCAACTTGGAAACTCAGAAACCAAAGTTTTCTGGTACAGAAAAAAGTCCCCAGGGGCTCTTCAGTGCTCTTTTTGTGGTCCCCACACCCAGTTCCATGTGCACATCATTGCACCAGGTGGAAGATGTTTCTCAAGGCTCCAGCTGGCCCTGCTCCCACCACAGCCTAGTGCTTCAACAAGTGCCAAGGCTCCATGAAAGAAGCCTTTCAGAGAAAACAGGCTGACCCAGTCACTGCAGACAAGAGGCTGCAATAGGTTGGAAGTTGGCAGAGCTCTTGGCACTCCCAAGAGCCTTGTTTTTACAACCAGGCTCTTCCCCTGCCAGCCATGTGTGTTTTGCTGACTCCTATTTCCACTCACTGATAATACCCAAAGGACTCTGAGATGCAGCTGGTGAAAGGTAAAGATGGCATCGAGGAAGCACTGGGGTGGTGCTGTGACACAGATCCAGCCCAAAAATGAACTCTGTTGGAGTCAGAGCACTCACTTGTGCAGCCCAAGGCCCTGGCTCACAGAGGGAAAGCCTGGTGCACCCTGTGCTGGGGTGCCAAAGGGCTCTCTGCTCCCCTGTGCAATGCTTATTCTTGGCACGCAGACAGAAACGAGTAAATAAGCATTTAAGAAATGGTTTACAGTCCAGATGCAAGATCCAGAATTTGTATTGTGTGACAACCTCTCTATTTCAGAATGCTCAGTCACAAACTGAGTTTGTGGGATCAGGTCTGCTCACATTTGAGCTGCATGTGGCTGCATCCTCAGCTGATGCCTTTGAAGACAGCAGTGAGTCCCAGGGCATTTGCCATTCTTCCTTCTTACATTCTGTCCCACCACTGAAGGTATGTGTTGCTTGAGGGCATCTTCAAGCAGGCTTTTATCAAACTCAAAAGTTATGTTAATGAAATAAGGAAGAGCATCCTATCCTTGCAAATAATCATACTGCTTTATTTTTCAGTATCACAGTCTCAGGAAATGAAACAGTCCAGATCTTTTCCAAGATATTACATAGCCTTTTTTCCATCTGTCTGTCAACAAAATAATCAAATTAAATACAAATTTGTTTGTTTGCTACATCTATTACAGTGGAAGAACATATTGTTGGTAGAAGCAGCTAGGTTTCAGGAACAAAGGGTGGAACAAAGTCTTATTTTCCCCTGCTTCTGTGTAACCCACTCAGGTTTCCAGAAAAGCACACGGAGGGACAGAAGGAATTGGTGAATAACAAAATACAGCAATTTATTGAACAAAGTGGGGCAAGGCAATGTTCCCTTTACATTCTATGACAATTCAGGAGTATGAAGCAAAACATGCTATACACACACACACACACAGACATGATACTTTGGTTAAATGTCATTCAGAAGTTCTATGCCAAACCTGGTAAATTATAGAGTGAACAGTCAAAATAAAACCAAGAATAGGCTTGCATAGACAGATTATTGTCAGTGTGCAATTCATATTTAAGGATTAGCTGTTACAATGCAGGATACACTTGCAGCTCTGAGGAATTTAAGCCTTCTGACTAATCCACCTCATTGCATGGCTAATATTTAGATTCAACAGGCTGAAAGTTTACCCTGAAGAGCTAAATGAGACAACTGCAGTTATTTATCTGAGGCAATTAACTATATTGCAGTGCACAGATGCAGCTGGAGACAGACCATGGAGTCTACTTAGAGTGAACACTGATACAGTGGAACTTGTTTCCCATGAAGTAGAAAATACTCATTTGTGTGTGCCACTGTCCTCTCTGGGACTCTCCTGAAGAGCCCAAACTGCCCAGCTAAGCCTTGCCCTGTGCTACTGATGGGGAGGAGGTGGCTGATAGTACCTCCAAGTACAGAAACTGAGGCTTGGGCAGCTCCTGAACATGAAACCCATGTCCCACCGTCTGTCCTGGGCAGGGCAGTCTAAGTGGCACCTGTGTGCAGCACAGCCAGTCCCTCCCCAGCAGGGCTGCACAGCCACAAATGTGCTGGACTGCAGCAAACTGGGATCTCTGCACGTTTGTGCCTGTCCTCTGCAACAAAAAGAAGACAAGCTACCCATGGTGTGTCCATGCAAGGGATATGTACCATAGCCACCTCCCAAAGCAACTGCAAAACTAAGCCCTGAACACCTTGGGAGAGTGTGGCAAAACCAAGTGTGCACTGGCTGGGGACAGCTAAAGAGCAAAGCTCAGCCCCCACCACCCTGCTGGGCATTCCTGCCTGGCACAGGGCAGCCCTGAGCTCAGGCACCCGTCAGGCTGTGCTGGGAGCTGTGCTCCAGCTCCTGCTGCATCCCACACAGTCCTGCAGTGCCAGTGCTGCCAGGAGGGACAGCAGGAGCCACCTGCAAACACACAGGAGATTGCTCTCTGAAGGAAACAGTGAGTTTCATGTACTGGCTGTGCTCAATTTCAAGAGTGTAAACTAAGTAGGGGAATCCTCACACTGTCTCCAAGTGCTCCCCTTTATACATATATAAATTAGCAATCCACAGTTAGTTTGCATACAGGATAATATGAATTAAAATAAAAACCTTGATAATAAAAATATATAATATACACATTGATGAACAGCAATAAACTGAATGAAAACACTAGAATGTAACAGTGGCTGTAATTTGGCACAAAATAAACAAACAGACATCTAGCACTGTAAAAATAACAACCCATTTTTTTCCACAAGTAGAGAATGTTATCAATCCTGATTCAAATCCTGATAGATGGGAATGCAGAGATATAAAAATACTGTACATACAAGATCCCTTTTATAGACAGAGAAGCAGACTGCATCATCTGTAACTTCTATCCTTCCTCCCCGAGAGGAGAAATTCAATGATGAGAATTCATCTACCCCTTAACAGCTGATATTTCCTCACCCCACCAAGTTCAAACCCATGAAGTTCTTTAAAAAAAGATGAAATCAACCTGTTGGATCTATCCCGGTGATGAGAACTGCTTCTTGCTGCAGGAAGCTGTACAGTCCCCATTAAGACAGTGTTTCATAGCAAGGTGACTCAGGTCAGCCTGCTGAAGACATCGAATATCCCTGCGTGTAAGGCACGATCCCGCCAGGTCACCCGACCTCTCTTCTGCAGACCGTTGTGCTTTGGACGGAGGTGAGGAGGTGGTGAGAACTCTTGCTGCTGAGATGAGCTTGCTAGGAAGGTCAGGAAGTGCCAGGATTTCAAGGAGGTGAATTTTCCACGTGGTGCTGGATGCCTTGTTAATGCACAGAGTCAGAAAGGGATGCAGGACCCAAACAACCTGGGCAGGGGTCCCAGCAAGGGCTCCAACATGCTACTAAATCCAGAGCAAACCCATAGGCAAAGCTACTGAAACTTGGCAAGAGTAGACAAGTAAAAAAAACCAAGATACTTAAGACATTTTTCTGTCATAGAAAAGAAATATTGCTGAGTGTTTTTTAAGAAGATCGGTTTCATTGTGCCTCTTTCCCGGAACACATGTCCAAGGTGCTGATTCTGCATCTCACCTACACAAGCTGCATCATCTTCTTGACTCTCAGCAGAACTGTGGCTGCTGAGCCCCAAGGAAAGTGGCTCTTTGTTCATCCATAATCTCAGCTCTTGTTGACTTCAGTGGGACCATGGAACCCCTTTCCAAAAGTTGTCACTAAAGATGCAAGTCCCGTTGCAACCTCTGCCTCAGGAGGTCTCTAACCTGCATGGCTGCATGAGGACCCCAACATGCATAAGATGAACAACTGCTCTGTTCTTATCCCATTTACCACCTGCTTTCCTCAGCTGCCATTCCCAGCATTTCTCTCCCTTTTCTAGCAAAGCCTTAGGAACCCCCTTTTCACAAGGACTATGGAGTAATAAAACAGGAGAAACACTTACAAGGAACAGCAAATGAATAAAGGTAGGCAGAAAGAAAAAAGGATGAGGACTAAGGGAGGATACAGAGCAAAACAGCCCATAAAGCATTCAGCACCCCCCAAAGGCATCCAAGAAAGCAGCAACTGCTCCTGGGATCCTTCTCTTGGGCTCTTGTCTCTTGGTGTCTTGGCCAGAGAGCTTGACTGGCCACTAAGGAGAGTTTACAGCTCCACAGAGGAGGCACTGAGGTGTTCTTCAGAATACCCAGCTTCCAAACTAATTCTACCAGAGTTTTCCCTCACATTCCTACTCATTACCATTGATAACAACAACCTGGATACTCCCAAGCATCCCTCCTGAATTAACAGGTTCTTCAAATGTCAGAGGGCTCAGGCTCTTCATGACTTCTCTGACGAGGTTAAGACAAAAGCTACACCAGCCAACTGCAGTGCAAGAAAGTCCATCACAGCCAGACACAGAGGCCCATGGAGGGCTGAATTCCTAGCTGGTGATTTCCCCATGCCTTCTACAGAGAATCACCAGTTTTCTGCAAGCACAGCCAGTACAAAGCTCAATCTCTTTCTGATTTGGCAGGACTTTTCTCCATCCAGTTTTCACAAGTGCACCAGGTGGTACAAGCAGCAGTGCCTGGACTAGGGTGTTCGTAGGAAGTATTAATTCTTACAAACCCACCACACATCCATTTCACAACAATTACTCTGATGGCAATGGAAGGGAAAAGCCCACAGGAAAAAAAATGGCATTTTCAGCAGTAGAAATTTTGACTGTTACATAAAATACAAAAATAAATCCATACAAAATAAAACCTTGGTAGATGAGGTTGCCACATTGGGCCAAGTTATCAAATAAGAAAGAAAAAAATAGCATCTGTGTTGGTTTTTTTCCTGAATCCTTTTAAACAACATGAACACTTCTGAATGGACAGAGACAGAATGAGAAGTGGGAACAAGGCAAGGACAGTAAAATCTAGCTGCTGACTAGGATATTTCCTGAGAAGCAGCAGCAAGCAAGACCTTGCAAGTCACTTAGGAGCCCGTGCAGGCAGGTGAGCCACAGTGTGGAAGCAAGGGTATGCAGGTAGCAGGATTCTGCCCATACACCAAGTCCTACATGGCAAGGTTTTTGGTTAGGGTATCCCTGGAGCAGAGATCCATTGGGGGTATGTGGTTCTTCACAGGTACTGAACTGCTGCCAATGGGCCAGTGGGAGTAGGAGATGCAAGTCTTTGAGTTACTGCTCAAGGCAATACATGATCTTATTATGTGGTATTAAACCTGCCCCTGCAATTTATGTGAAAAAGGAGTTGCCCTGTCTTCCCAGAAATCTGGCCCAGTAATTATCCTGACCAAGAAGAGCCAAGGTTAAAGCCTTACAGCTGCCTTGGGGCTTGAACTGTGCACTAGAGGAACAGCAGACAGCCAGGCTCTCTTCCTATTTCCTAGAGGTGCTCTCTCCCCACAAAGCTCCAGAGAGCTGCCAAGGCCCCTTTCCCAGGCAGATCAGTGATGAGGACAAGTTTCCTGCCCTAGACACAGGTGTCTCCCCTCCTCTGCAGAGCCAGAGCCAAGAGAGAGAGTGGTGAGACAGACTTGGTGCTGGCACTAAGGGTGGGCTGCAGGGGCAAGGCAGCCAAGCCCTCTGCCATGAACTAGGCTGGCCCATGGATAACCAGCCTGCCCTGGCTGAACACACTCCAAGACAGTGTCCAGATGTTCAGCTTTGTAGTTTAAAAATACACCCAAAAATAATGGAAAAAAAAAAAATTAAAAATTACTAAAGAATTTAAATGAGAGGAGGCCAGGGAAAAAGGCTACTTTTTTGTGCAAGAGAAAAATGATTTTCAAAGAGTGGAGGGAAAACAAGCCAGGATGGAATCACTGCATGGGAAAATATATACAGACAACAAACCTGCAGACCCTGCTGTGCCCTAGAGAGCAATGATTCTTTTATTCCTGACTGGAGCTTGCCTGGGGTGCTGGATGGAGCAGTGCAGAGGAAAAGCAATCAGCACAGACATCATGTGGACTGATCAGCACTCCATGTCTGGCTCAGGTTGCCTGTAACTGTAGATTTTGATGCTCAATGCCCATATGGCCCTCTCTCCATCAGCCCCATGTTTACAAGACACATCCAAGTTCAGAAACAAGTTACTCTACTCAAGTGCATCAGCAACTGAGCTAAGAATTACATGAGATCTGACTTGGCTTTAATGAAATTCCTTGGCTTCTACCACACTGAAGCTCAAAGCAGATGACCACAGATCTCCCTTCAGACACATAGATCTGTTTGTATGCGTTTTCCCAAACCACAGTTCACAGCTTCTTGAACTCCCTGGCAAATCCTAAGTCATGCACACAAGGTCTAACTTCAGTTGGAATTGTCTTTCCTTTTAATTGTTCTATCCTATATCCTGGAGCTAAATGCCTATACACACTATTCAGATTGTTGGAAACCCTAGATACAGCAGTTTAAAAATTCTGTTTCATAGGCTATTTCTGCCTCACCAGTCTCAGGGTTTGGCTTTTGCTGGTATATGTTTGACAACGCTCTCTCCTTTCTGCAAGCTCATATGACTGTCAGGTTGGCTCAGCTGTCCTATCCAACACAGGAAGAAACCCAATTCCTCTTATAGCTCTCTTTGCTAAGTCATCCT
Organism: Agelaius tricolor; assembly: GCF_023055355.1. Taxonomy (NCBI): domain Eukaryota; kingdom Metazoa; phylum Chordata; class Aves; order Passeriformes; family Icteridae; genus Agelaius; species Agelaius tricolor. Next base: position 15,314,684 of record NW_027269272.1, read on the forward strand.
AATGCAGAAAGGACTTGTACTTCTGATGTTCTGCTGCACTGCCATAACCCAACTCATTTCTTCAATTTTCCTCCATTGTACATGCATCTCAATTTGTCCAGTTCATCAGAGCTCCAGCCAAACTTAAAAATAAAAAGAAAGCCTCAAAAGAATGTATGAGGGAGCTGTTGAGCCAGCTGGTTGATTGGCACAGCTCAGTGGCAGCTCGATTATACTGCATTGCTGAAGTCATCACAGATGAGTAAGAAATTGAAACAAACAATTTTCCTTAACATGACGACACTTAAAGAGATGATCCTGGGAGTGGAGGGTGGGCCTCCCATAGGTCAGGGATGGAGAAAGTTGCCTGGCAATTCCAGTAATGTTTGCTACAGAAGAGTCAGTACCAAAGCAAAGGCTAGCACAGTTTACTGCTTCCTACGGGAACCTAGAAAACAAAACAGAAAGGAAACAGTCTGAGAGGCTAAATCCTGGTGAAAAAATTACTGCCTGCAGTCATACTTTACCTGGCCTGCCCTCTTGTCTGACTTCTAGGGTACTAGTCAAGTCGAAGGCCAAAATGGGAGCTATATGTTACATGACTCCAGCAAAAGGAAGGACAGATCCACAAGACAGGCAGACATGTGCATTTCTTCTGGAGTGTGAATGGTGCTGCAGCCCCATTGCACAGTCTCACTAAAGCAAACAGACCCTATGAAGTGCCATCAACTTTCCAGCTTTCTTGATGAAGACACAACATAAGTTTACCAAACTAAATTTTGGAAAGGAAAGCGTCCACATTGAAGTTTCACTAGAGTTGGAAGAAATCTGAGACTGAGTTAGTCTCAGACTGCCCCCTTCCTTCCCCAGAGGCTTCTACAGATAACTCAGACAATGGGCATTCAGATTTAAAACAACTGCAGGGGCTACCCTACCCACACTGCTCTGTGCCAAGTGATTTCAGGAAACAAAACAACAAAGCAGTGCTGAGGTGCTACAGGAATAAAACCAGCCTGCTCTCAGGACAAATTTCTGTCTGATCATCCCATCTGCTCACCAGACAGGTGAGGTTCTGTCTTGTATTGGATTGTTTGAGAATAGTGAGTCACCTAAAATCCATCATAATGTTGTCTTCATGACATTTCTTTGTCATTTGCTACCTAGATTTACAGTCATTCATCATTAAGAGATCAGAGAAGACATACAGACAGCACCTTGACAAATTCCAGGCAAACCAATTCAGTTTTTTAGTCTCACAGCCTGCAACGTGCTCAGCAAGTCCAACCCAAACACTGCCCAGCATCACCTGCCTGCTGGGGCATTAATTCCCCTTCTTTATTTGCATCACTTTCCATCATCACTGTGTCCCCTGCAGGCTCCTTGTGTGAGGAAAAGAGCTGACAATAACCCAAGTGCTGGGCAGCCCTGGCAGATCCTACCTTTAGGAGAGTGCTCAGGTCTGGGGTGGTGGCGCAAGGGGCTGGGCTGGCTCGTGTAATACCGAGAGTGTTCATCGAGGAGAGGCTGTGACCTGCCAAGCACAGTGTCAAAGGAGTGTTGGGAAATAACTCAAAGTCACAACAGTGCAGCAAGAGCAACACCTCAGCTGTCTGGCCTGTTACTGACAGTTTGATGCAAACATTGCCTGGCCCAGACCTTCCCCCTGAAGAAGAGCTCCTCTGAGCACAGCCCGTTACTGTTTCTGCAGTGAGAAAAGCAGAGTATGTACTGCTTGTCATGGATCTCTTTCATTTCATAATGGTTTCAGTTATCAGGAGATAATTTACTGCAAACTTCACTCAACAGGGCAGCATTTTAAAGTGGTTATTGCTTGCACAGTTTTACCCCCAGAGTATTTTAATATGATCAATCTCAATCTCCACCTGCACCTCCATTTGTTGTTTCTTTTGCAAGTTTAACAAGAATTTCTAGGTTTATTTCTGGAATGGAAATCAAAGCCACTGGGGTCACTTTCAGGGTTTAGTACCTCATGAAGACCACTGAGCCAGAGTATCAAGGGATTCAGAAGCAGCACTGGGCTACAGCATGTTCCCAGTTTGGGATGAGACACCCCAAAGCACAGCGCTCTTGCTTGCAGGGTGGTGCTCAAATGCAGCAGTGGGAGCAGTGCACAGGGCTCAACTGGGAGCAAGGACCAAGGGAGCAGCTGTGCAAATGCGTGGTGATTGCTCCTTCCTGCCCAGAGATGACATTTGGTTTCACATCCCCAGAAGCTGTTTAACCCTCTCAATGTTTCTCTGCCATTTAACAAATGTCACTGCACAAGCTCATCAATCCCTGTCAGCACTGGGCATGGGGACCAAGATGGACAAGTGCTACGAGCACAGTGAGTGACGCACGTCACCGACACCTCATGAGCTCCGTGCCCTCATCGCCCTGCTCTCCACCGAGTCCCTTCAGGGTGGGTCAGGCTGGTCATCCCACACCTCCTCCCTAGGACCCAGCTTCTCAGCAGCTTCCCAACTGCATTCCCCATTCTTGCCAGCCAGTTCAAGCTCACCTTGAAGCCCTGTCACTTCTGTGTCGCTGAGTTTCTGGCCCTTCTCTTGACCTTGAGCGCGTGGACTCGCCTGCATCAGGCTGATGGGAAGAAGGGAAATCAGCTCATCTGTGTGCCTTGCTAGACAACAGCCAGGACACTGGGACTGCCACAATTCCACACAGCCCTCTTGTGCTTGGTTTACACATAAAATTAACTACAGCCAGACATGCAAATGGCAGCATCAGGACTCGTTTTCAGTAAAAACCCAGCCCTGCTGAGCCAAACTCAATTTCTGCGACAGCAGTAAGGGACAGTTCTGAATCTGGGGCTGAACACAGTCTGGGTGTAATGACAGTGCACAAGGCTGGGCTGAGCAGGAAGGACCAGCTGCAGGCAGCTGTGCTCCTGCAACCACTGAAACTCAGGAAGGAGGCTGAAAACACCAGAGCTGCCACCATCTGGCCCCAAGATTAACACCACATCCCCTTTAGCACCTTAGCAGTGCTGACCATAAAATCTGTTTCCTATCCCCTTCCATGCTGGCCAGCCAAGTCTCTCTGGTGTTACTCCTACCAAAACCAGGCATGATAGACTCAGGACTTTCATTACACAGCCAGTTATGAGGCAGAGTGACAACTGAAGCAGCTGCATTGCCCTTACACAAACAGAACCAATTACTGCCTTTAATGCTACAAGTCAGGATTTCAGCAAAGGGAAGGTCCTGCAGAAGGGACTGACAGTGCTTCAGGGAGGCCACAAGGTGCTGTGACATCCAGTGCCATCTTTCAAGGCTAGAGCCCCAAGGACTACCTTGCTTGAGGCTGAAGCCAAAAGCATCTAAGCAAGGAGGTGGCTCCAAAAGGCTCGGGAGGAGCTGAATAACAGACAGCGAAACCCTTCAGATGCATCACCACCTTTTGCTCCCACCATACACTCCCCTCCCTCTGAAAATAGGAATAACATTATAGCACCTTATCTGTGGTGCCTCCTGAAGCCTGGCATACCTTCCAGTCTTGATCATGCCTCCTCTTTTCAAAGGAAGACTTTTCTCTTTCTTTCTCTTTTCTTAAAGCCTTTTTCTCCTCAGCCATCAAGAGACGAGCAATTTCCTAGAAGGGAAACACAGACTTTGTCAGACAATTTTACTGCTCTTGTGGGTTTGAGAAATTCAAACCCTTTTCCATGGGCAGCTGCTGAATGGCAAGGGTGCAAATCCAGGATTTCATCCATCTGTAATCAGAAATCAAGGGATGGGGCAAAGTTAAGACTGGTGACATGCAGCATGTCCACTAGCTGATTTACAAGAACTGCATTTGCAGAACCTTTCTCCCCTATATCCCTTCTCCTAAAAGGGGTTGGTGGTTCATCTCACAGCATCTCAGATAGTCCCCCTTGGGTTTTAGTTACAAGAAATTCTCTTACAGAACCATTAACTTCCTGCCTTTGTCATGGTTGTAACAGGCAGTGCAACTCTCTGCTTGGCCAGCCCATACACAAAACCCACCTGGGAGAAATTCCCACTAGAGCCCCAGGCTTCCCCTACAAGGAAAGAAATTAACAACTAGAGGGTCAGAGAAAACAAGGGCTGTTTAGCAGCTTCTGCATTAAAGGAATTCCACAAGTATTTGACTTGTTGCTCACCTCATCTTGGGCTACTTGAGCTGCCTTCTGATCTGCTTCATTAGCCTGGAGGTGGGGGGAAAAAGTGGGGAAGGAAAACCAGAGACAAAAAATTACCATCTCTGAATTAATCATACTCATCAACCTACTGGGCAGGGCAAGTATGTGCCCATACAAATACACCATCATCCTCTCCAAATACACTTAACTACCCCAATACTTACCTCACAACCCAACTCCAATCTGCCATTTCAGCTTTTCAGCTGAATTTTGCCCTCATGTATCTGCCTGGCCACACCACAATGCACTTCCCACTCTGCTGCCTTCTCTCTCAAAGATGGGCAATGGCCTGTCTCAATTGGAGCTGCTTACACTGACTACATGCCATCTTCACCTGCCTGGAAACATCCATTTAATATCACTTTGCTTCATCACTTTAATTTTAGGGTGTTTATTTCAAAAAATAGGGCTTATTAATTGGAAGCCAGCTGTCATGCCATATTTGTGTGTATGGAAGACAAAGGTAATTAGCAGAATGCACAGGAGCAAGACCTTTGGTCTTATAGTCACTGTTATATATTAAAGGTTTACAAAGTAAAGTTGTCTGTGCTGGTTGCCTTGGTTCCTTTGAGTTGAGCACCCTCTCTACTTACCAGGAGCTCTTCCTCCTGCAGCTTCCGAGCAATCTCTGCATCAGACAGCTCCTGTTCCATCCGGGGGCCATCGTACATGGCTTGTGTCCTCCCCCTCAAATTAGTGCCTACACAATTGAGAGAAAACAATCAACTCAACCATGCTCCAAATCCTTTGGGAAGGAGATCCCCACCATCTCCTCAGCCACCTGCAAACCCCTCACTCAAGAGAACCAGAGATCATCACAGAGTACCTGCCACACCCTGTCTCAGATAACAAATGCAACTCCAGGGCAGAACAGGCCATGTCCCTTGAAGCACTCTTTGGTGACAGCAGTGCTAGCAAAGGAATTATAACTTGTCACTCTGCATTGATACAGACACAGTGTCAAAACTGGGCAGCAGAGAGCAGCCCAACATTTGATATGAGCACAGCAGAGTCTGAACACACAGAAGCAGCATGAGTCTGAAGCAGCATGGGCTGCAAGGGTTACCCAGGACAGGCTCACCTGAGTTTTCAGACAATTTCTTCCTTGGGATGACCCATGAATTTTACAATTCAATGAGAAAACAGAAAAGTAAGCATTTTTGAAGTTCATATAATGTTCAGTTCTTATTTTGAGTACAGAGTTTTGTTATTTCAAAGCTAAACCTTCTATTTCTCTAAGGAAAGTGTTTGTATCATGAGGAAGAAGAATAACTGTCCCAGTGTCTTTAAAAGTAGAAAGATGGGTCAGGATCTTTAAAGCCAAGTGCTTGTTGAGCAAGAACTACACAGGTACACATTTCCCAGAAAATTCCACTCGCACAGAATTTGGCAAGAATCTTGCAAATAGAACCCAGTTGGGTGCCCAGTGCCACTAGTGAACTTTGCCCAACATGAATTAAGTTGCAGCAGGGTTTTCAATAAGAAGTGGATGAAAATTGCCGGGGTTTTTTGTGCTTAAGCAAATTGTGCTCACTTACAGTCCTGCATCTCAACTCCACAAAATACAACCATAACCTAACATTCAGGGGTTTGTTCCCTTTTTTTCTCCTGTACAAGGAGGCCACGGCACAAAATGTATTTTTAAAACAAAAGCTGGGTGTTGGTTGGAGTTTTCTGGGGGTCTTTGTTTGGGGATGGTGTGGTGGTTTTTTTTGGTGGGGGAAGAAATTTGTTTTCTTAAATGAAAGGATACCAAGGGCACCACCTCCAACAATACCTTCTTACTCATCCTCTCCAATGCCATGAAACATCAGGATATAGAGCAAGAACATTAATGGATAAGAAGAATCCTGCTAAATCAGGAAGAAACCTGGGCAAGATTCCCTGTGTACACACTGCAGGTAGATACTGGAGAGAAGCATCTTCAAGGAAGCCAAACATATCTCAGACAGCAGTATGGGGCACGCAAAGGTCCATCCCCACACATACGCACACCTTCCCCATCACTCGGTTACCTGGCTCTCGCTGGCAGCCTCCAACCTTCCCCTGGCTCACAGCATGAGGGGAGGGGGAGTGTCTCCTGTGTCCTGCCCTTTTGTAGGCTCTTGCCTCACCCCTCCTATGGTCATCTCTAGATTCAGCATCACAGAGCTTCTCGTCACGTGCCATCCTGTGTGACGAGTGGCCCTGGTGGTGAGGTCTGTGTTTCTCAGGGTGCTGTCTGCCACCCCGATGCCAGCTCTCCTGCTCTGCCTCCAGTTCCATCTCAAGGAGGGGAAGGTGCTTTTCTCTGTCTTGCCTTGGTGGCTTTCTGCTGTGCCGTGCTTCCTCCGTGAGTCCATGCTCCAAGTCCAGGTCCAGACTGAGGAGTCTCCTCTCCTTCTCCCTGCCAGCTGTCCTCCTCTCCTGCAGCTCCCAGCTATTGCTGTGATCATAGGCACGGTGCTCGGTCTCTCTTTCCAGGTCAAGGCTGAGATGTCTCCTGGACCTTCCCTGGCTGGCTGTCTTCTGCCTCTGCTGATGGCCACTGCTGGCCTCTCTCAGCTGAGGAGACCTTCCACGGCCCTCTGAGCTGGAGTGCCCGTGTGTGGGGGCACGGCTGGACGAAGGTGAGGGGGGTCCTCGGTGCTCTCTCTGCTGGTGCCTGCCCCTGCCATGACTGTGTGCTCTGGGAGGTTCAGAAATCTGCTCTCTGGGGTCACCCCAGGGCTGCTCTGAGCAATGGGGGGGACAAACAAGGAGGGGGTTAGTGATGCAGGTGTTAATGCAGGTTCGAGGCCAGACACACAGCAGGGAGAGGAAGGAGCTTGATACAAGGTGCTGAAAATGTAGGCAAAGCATGATGAAAGAAAGAATAATAACAGGGACAGATAAGGCTGGCAGGGTACAAGAGAAGACACAGTGAAATGGCAGCCTGGCTAGCAGGGCAGCACAGGAGGCAACAAGGTTGGAGCAGAAAGCACAGGTCCAACCCAAAAGTGTCTGAGCACTTCCTAGACAAGGACAAGTCAATACAGAGACAAATGACTTTTAATGATGCCACTGGGGCTGAAAAACTGCCAAGAGAGCAACTCATCTCCTGATGACACATCACTGCTGCAGGATCCTGAAACCACCTGGAAAGATTACAAAGAAGGGCACAAGATGCAGGAAAAGTTGGGAGACAATGAGGGGCATAAGGCCAGGAGGGGCCAAGCAGAGTGGTCAGGTTGGACCTTGGTTTATAAGCACAGGTGAGACTGCCCTGGCTCCAGGCACAAGGTCTTTCATAAGAAAACCCTAACTGGGGGAGAAGACCCACATAAAGCAGAAAAGAAGTAAACAGGTAGGATAGGATTTTTTTTTTCCTTTAAAAGCAAGAACAGGATAGCTGCAGCATCCAAACATCCTCCACCACAGACTGTCACGTATCTTTTGCAGACCCCCAAGTTTCAGGGCCTGCACTTATTGATTGTCCAAAAAAGAAGTTTCAGCTCTGAATGCAAAGGCAGTTATGGACAGAAATTTTAGGGCAGATTAAGACTTCAGAAAACCCAGGCTCCTGACCTCAGCATTGTAGCTAGAAAAGCTGCTTACTTGGCATTTTAGTGGGATTGTTTCCTCTGTGCTTTCCAGAAAGCAGATAGAATTTTTCTCTGCTTTTAGTTTCAGTAATAAACCTGAAACAGCTAAGAGGATGCAGCAATCTGCCTGCATACAATCTACTAATTGATTTATTCTTTCAACTAACCTATTTGCTAAGAAAAATCATTGCACTGAGTGAACTATTATCTCTCTACAGCAGCTTTACAAAATGAAAAAAATGCCTTGAAGCAGAGATTGATTTCAAACAGAACTACACACACAACCCCCCACCAGAAAAACCCTGCAGCAGGAGACTTTCCTCAACTGTCCAGAGTTTGTTTTACAGTATCTCAAAATATTTAAAATAGATTTCACTGCACACGAATTGCATTTTGTTTTAATGAAGAGCTCTGCCTCACTTACAATCTATCTAGATTTCAAAGGGAGAAAAACAAACCTCACACCAAAACTGAATGTTCCCTTCGAGTCATTCTATTCAGAAGAAACTTTTTCAGAGCCAGCAAAAATAGAGCCTACAGAAAATCCACCTTCAAAACAAGTCTGTGTGACTTTTATCCAGAACAGGTGTATTTTTAAAAGTCTAAGAACTGTAACAGGAACTGCTGTGGTCACTCTTTAAATGGTTGGATTTTTTCTGTTCAGTTTTAGATCCTACATAAGATTTACAGAAAACAAATACCCAATCGAACAATCCAAGTGACTTACTGAACAACAGAGACCAGAGCCTGAAAGCAAGAGTCAGTTTTTGAACAACAGTCACAAGGATCAAAAAATTAATTCAATTTTGTCATTGAGGAAAGCTCAATAAATACAGCAGCAGAGATAAAGAAAAAAAAAGAGCAAAGCCTGGCTGTGCTGGGAAAGGATTGCTGCAGGTAACACAACCACGCCAGACAACCCAAGCAGATAATTTGCTTTTGGGGTATCTCAGGGTGATTGGCTCCTCAACAGGTGCTGGTTCCTGTGGCACCTTCCATGGAGGCCATGTAAACACTCCACAAACCCTGGTGTTACTCTCTGAAGCAGCAAGTGACTGAGTGAATACAAAAATGTTTTTCATGGCACAGGCACTGCTGGGAGGAACTCTGCCTTTTCTCGTGTTTATTTTTCCACTTTTAAAGAGCTCAGGTTGCTTTGGAGCAATAGGCCTAATCCACATTCCTCCTGGACATGGATGAATTTTACCTCAGTCTCAAACAATAAGAAAAAAAACCCAAAAACACACTCCACCCTCACCAAAAAAAAAAAAACCCAAAAAAAAAAAAAACCCAAAAAAATTCACAACTAATGAGGACAATACAAACCAAGGCTGCTGAAGCCTAATCAAATGCTGCTCAAGTGCTCAAGTAATTAAGAGTTCCCAGAACAACATGCTAGATGATCCAGACATAAAATCCACTCCAGTCCTTTATAGCTTTTAAGGAGCACAGATCAAGAGCAGCACTGTTTGACTGGTCAAACACCTCCTGCCTCACATTCAAAATTATGGATTACTGCAGGAAGAAAACAGACCCACGAGATATCCTACCCTCCAAGTCCACACCACAGTCTCACTTCAGGAAGTCACAGGCTTTGTCAGCTGATTGGTTACAGAAGTCCATCCTGTCCTACCATCTCTGCATGCACACTTTTGCCTATGTTGTATTTTTTCAGACTTCTCCCATTTAATTCTGAAAACCTGAAGAGTGGGTTGGCCGTAGGACTCCAAGATCAATTTTTCCCAGCTTTGTACATGTAGAAGGACTTGTGATCATGAAGTTTCCACTTGGTTACTGTTTTGCACTTCTGAACTTTGTGCTTTGTACTCTCTTGGCTATCTTTGAACTTCCTCCAAATTGAAACTAAAATACTTTGTGTAAGTTCAAATAAAGGACTTTAAACTGCCAATGGCATTGATGTTAAAATGAGAAATGAGGTTTGATCTTCGTCTTCACAATCTGTTAATCAAAAGCAACCCATCTTTCCCACCACATTTCTGAAGAAAGAACACAGGAACCACCACCAGCACATAGCAAAGCCATCCCCAGATTGCTCCATAATTAAATACACCCTGATTCTCTCCTCCCAGTTTAAAGAAGGTCTGTATTCAATCACAGAAGCTGACCAAAAGGAAGCAATAGAGCACTGTGGATCAAATCATTTCCACACTGTACAGTCCCAGACAATAATCACAGCAGAGACATTCAGTAGAGATGACCTTGTTCTTCAGTAAGTCATTCAAGGCAGTTGTGCTAATTTTACAGCTTGGATACATACCTGCAAGGAGCTATTTTTGAAACATCTCCATGAACCAGCATTTATTCCTTCATGTAGCTGTGCCAGCATCACAAATGAGCACATGGAACTGTCTCTCTTCAAATGCAAGCATGGAATTTCACCAGCATTTCTCCCCCACACCCCTGGTGTCACACAGCAGTAACTACCTTATCAGCCACTGTCTTTTTCCACAAGCACTTCTAAAACATGCACGCGTGGCTGTACTTGCACATACACAAACCACATTACCTATCTCTGTCATTTAGGCCACCTTCAAGGACAATAAAAACTATTCAATTGTCTTCTTTGCCTTTTTTTTTTTTTTAACTAAACACTTCCTGATTAAAAAACAATCTGATTCTGACCCCAGAAACGATGTAATGCTACAGTGATAAATGCAGGACTGCAGCATAAAGTTGAATCTGAGGGATAAAGAGTTGTCAGACCACCAGGTTCACCTAAACTGCCATGATCCTACCTTTTATCTTGCAGAAACATACCTCCATTTTGTGCATAATAGCTCTCTTCATAGCCTGTGTGTCCCTGGGACTCTGGGTAGTGCTTCTTGTGCTTTTTTTCTTCCTGCTGTTGTAGGAGACGGGCAATATCCTGCAGAGATGGAAGAAAACAGACATTAAATCACCACTAAAAAGTATCTCCAGATTCTTTTGATCAAATTCTTTATTCAATTATTAAAATCCTTACCAAAAAAAAAAAGTAATTTTTCAGACACAACAACAGTTACTCAAATTCAACCCCCGGACTGGACGAGGCTTTCAAATTAATGGGTGACACAAGGGACCATGTCAGCAACCAGTAGTCAGCTCAGCCCAGTACTGAGATTCCAACACCATGGCAAACTCCCAGGTTCCTGCTCCTCCTGCACACAAGCCTGCTAAGCCCTAATGGCCAAAGCAGGGCAGAAGAGACTGCGTGTGCGACCTCAGGCTTTCCACAGTACTTGGAAGTCACAGAAGTGCACAGCCAGAAATGGGAGTGGGATCTCCTCCCTGCAATCTACCAGGGAAAGAAAAGCACAGAGGCAAAGACTGTCCAGCTAAAGGCACTTCTGACTGGAAGGAGTTCCCCAAGCAAACTGTGAACTCACTTCACACTGGCTGTAATTTGCAGGGACTACAGGATGCCAGGCAGGGAAATGCATCAGTTTGACAGACAGAGACTTGAAGGAAAAGAAAATCGAAAGGACATTAGGAAGAGCAAACTAGGCACAAGGCAGGAGCACAGTGGGGACTGCAGCCATTTGTCTCCTGTCACAGTTTTGGTAGATATGCCAAAGAGAAGAGCACTCCATTTTCCTAATTGGTTTTCCTTCGAGATGACTAATGGGTCAACAAGGCCTAGGAACCACAAACAGCTCCCTGGGGCCTGCTCCTCTGAGGCCCACGAGCTTGTGAGTCAGTGAAGCCAGTCTGGAGCTAGGGAGCAAAGCTGGGAGACACCAGCAGGTCATGCTGCCCCTTTGGATGCTATTCATTTAAGCCTTCCTAATCCTCAGGACCTTTACAGAGCCATGCATGTAAAGTGGACACTGCAGGCAGGAAAGGCATGGCTGAAATGCAAACTAAGAGTCAACACCCTCCAGAGCCAAGCCAGCACTGGAGGACATTGGATGGCTGCTCAAGTACAAACTATTATTTCAGGATTCAGGTAAGATCTGATCTGAAAGCAGCTTTGTGGAAAATCTGGGGATGACACAGGCTCTTTCGAGAAAAAAAAAAATAACCCAAAAAACTAAACCTCCACAAACTCCTTTCCCTGACAAGGTTAACCTTTCTAGCAAGTACTGTAAGTCTATAAATATATGAGCTAAAGCACATTATCTCCAGGACTGAGACAGCTCAGGACTTGCAAATCCACACAAACCACTTCTTACAAACAGGATTCATCAGCAGGCAGGGCAGGCAGGCTTAGTGCTTCATTTAAAATACCTGCACTCCAGAAAGGATCTGCCTCAGTCCTCAGTTACATTTCAGACACACTTGGGAACTTCCCAAGTACCAGCAGGAAGAGAGAGAATATTTATGACTTCTCCTTGCTTTAAGGCACAGTCAGCTGAAGCCTGCTCCCAACTGCACAAGATGGTCAGCAGGCAGGTTTGACAGGCTGCAAGGACCTGTGATCAGACTGCTGACATCCCTGCAGTTCTCTACATAAAGCAGGAAGGAAAGGTGCAGCTCCACAAGTCAACATTAGTTTTGCATCTCCTTCACCTTCCTGATAAAAATATGACGGATCACTACCTTTTAAGCACAAATCCTATAGCCAAAGTGTTCCTCCCACCCTGTTAGCACAAACTCCTCTCTGGGAAACCAAGCTCTTCCCATCTCTCTGGGCAGCCTTTCAGTACTTGCTTGGAATTAATGGTAGAAGAAGAAAATGAAGTCTTGCAAAAAAATCCAGTGCATCTGTCAGGTAAGGGCAGATTCTTATTTCAGGCTCTTCCAGGAAATTCAGCCTTGTGTTCAAGCTCTTCCTAATACAGAGAATGCCACCAGGTGCCTATTGAACATCTCGAGACAACTCAGGCTTCTCAGAAAACCATCTGAAATTACAGGTTCTCACAGGTGTTCCTCTACTCTGTGGGTTTCTTGAAACTCTCTATGACAGGATGATCCACTGAGGTGACCAACAAGCAAAACCCTTTGTACACTATGAACAAAGCACTCCACCCACTCTCAAGCAAAAGGAGCAGAGAAACATTCTGAAGTCACAAAATGAATCTGCTTACAGATTCTTTACAGCAAGAAACTGTAACAGGGTGTTCAGGCTGTGAAATACTAAATTGAAAAATGAAGAACGCAGAAACAGATGGCTGGGCCAACAGTCCCACTGAAATCTTTGCATTAAAGATAAAGAAATAATGGCCCAGGATTCTCCCAAGAGCACTACCTATCTTCTTGCATTTGAGAAAGCAAGCAGGTCTCAGAGTGTATAAACAATTACAACTTCCTACAACAGGGCAATAAACACCTCAGCAAGACTTACCTATTACTTGACCTCTTCATTAGCAAGGCCACTGGCATCAACAACCCTTATGACCCTTGAGTGTGAGGACTATGACTGTATCTTATTCCTGTAACAGGACTCCCCAAAATCTCTGTGCATACAGAGCTCTGTCATGACAAGGGCTGCCACCATGCAAGCCAACTCCTGTGGCTACTGGCCAAGAAATGTCTGCCCTGAAAAGGCTGCTACAAATAGCCCAGCCACCCATCCCTGCAGCTTTAAAGGTTACCTCGTCTTTTTCCTCTTGCCTGCGGCGCTCCTCCGCTTCAAACGCGAGCTTCACTTGGATTTCCTGAGCAATCTCGCAGTCCTGGCGTTCCCTAGAAGGCAAGGAGACAGGGATTATAGGTAGCTGCAGTCACAGGCATCAGTCAGGCTGGAGAAAGGGATAAAAGAGCTAAAAAAAATCCACCCAATTTACACAAAAGAATTATTACTCAGTGTTAGTGCAGAGCTATGAATCCTCACCAGGGACCAGGACTCCCTGTACTTACTGGTGGCCAAATTTAGAAAATACTTCCCAAAACATCCACAGAGTAAAATGTAAAAGAGATTCATGGGCAGATTGCTAAGAAAGGAGATAGGTATCACAAAATAGGGCAGGCCAAGGTAGTGCTCAGGAGTCTGCAAACAGCCTAATTCTGCTGAATTTTTGTCTACATGGTATCTAAGGAGAGGTTCAGGGGTATGGTTAATGCAGGCACTTTCATGTGTAAGCCAAGGAGAAAAAAGTGCATGAATATGGTACATAAGCCAAGTGGAGGCTGGAGGTGGCAGTCCAGTAATGAATGAGAAATGCCACTGAGGTGGGACAAGATACAAAAGCAGGACCAGTGCCCAGAGGCAAGGGAGCAACATGTGTCAAAACAAGGGGGAAGGAGCCACTGCCACGGTGCCAGTGTGGATGGAGGAACACAAGACTGCATGAACTAGGGACAGGGAGAGATGAGAGCAATCGAGACATGAGAAGTTTGGCTGTGCAGACAGACCAGGAAGGCTGAAAAGCATCTGCAAGAACAGTGCCACACTCAGCAGCATGCTGTGATGTCTAGCAAACAGGCTGGAACAATGCCAAGGATTCCTCAGGGCAATTCAGAAATGGACTGGGGGATCTGAAAAGAAAAACTAAAAGTTCTCTCTTTCAGCACTGTTGAGATTGAGCTAAAGATCAGCTCTAAACATGTCAGGGAAGTCAATCCCCACAATTGCAATTACTGAGAGGCAAGGCATAGGAGGAGAACAGTGTGAGCAGCAACAAGCAGAGCCTACCTTATTAGAATACAATCTTTTGAAGAATACACTGACAATGATCAGACAGGTGATGAAAACACTACCCAGAGTGGAAGACAAGCAAATAACTGAAGCAGATTGAGCTATGTCAAAGGTGTGCTATGTGGGCTGGAGCAACTAGCTCTAGGTTTGAGCAAGAATCTGGGCATAAATGACCGAGTGAATCTGGAGGCAAAGGACTGGGAGAGAATCTAGGACATGAGAAGAGGAAGTTAAAACACTCAAGTGCAGACAAGCACGTTTTGTTGCAAAAACAAGAAATGTGGCATGGATAGAGCAGCCAATGGCACAACAGAACCTTCTTTTACAGAAAGTAAAGGAGAGAAGCAGAAGGGGTGGATATGTGGCAAGGGTGGAGAGGAAGAACATCTCAACAAGAGGGTTTTAGAGGACAGATGTCACTAAGAAACAACTCATTTGTCATAGGCAACAAAAAGGCATGCACAGCAGGAAGGAAAAGAAGATTATTTCTGTCAACAGCTCCTTGGGAGCAGATCTCTAGACTTTAAGTTATCAATAGGTCAAACATTTCAGCACACAAGTTTCTTTCATCCAGGTAATAAAATCTGGCAATTTTTGCATGTGCCTGTGTGTGTTTCATTTGACTCTGGGGACAAATCTGTTCAAAGTCACGAGAGTTCACACAGCAGCATACCTAGTTCTTGAACTTGCTTTTTTAAAAAGATACTTTGGCAAACCTGGCACCAGCAGAGAACCACAGCTCCCAGGAAAACAATAGTTGAATTAGCAAATCCCAGGGAGCAGGCTGTCAGTGAGCCTAGTAATGGATCCTTTACAACCCCAGGCTCTGAGGACATGAAACTAGGCAGAAAATAAGTTAGAAAGGTCAGACACATCAAGGCATTGCACGTCTCCAGTTCCCCTGGCACCTGTGAGCAGAGCTAAGGTGCCAAGTTCATCAGCACAAACTGACTTGCTAAATGCTTAAAATACATCCTATTGAAAACAAACAGGACAGAAAAACAACTAATCATCTTTCAGAGCCAAGGCAACAAGGTCATTGCCTCTCCGTTACCAGCAAGGAACACCAGAAGTATTGCCAACATAAAAGCATTTTCTTCTTTCTGATGACACATCTTGGAATACACCACATCAATTCCTAAGAACAACATTATAGAGGATTAGATTTGGAGGTTTATTGCTCAACAGTAATTAAATACTGAGACTTGATTACTTAGTGAACATAAACTAATGTATTCACTTGTGTGAGCATAAGAAAATAGGTTCAAGAGCTTTGACAGCTCTTCCTGCCCTTCAGTTTCCTTAATGTGAGCTCAAGTCCCAATCAGACCCCAAAAATCAGCCAGAGCAACACAACCATCACCATTCCTGAACATCCCACTCATGTCCTTCACTCCTGGGCAGCCAGTAGTGTTAAGAAAGTTGGGAAAAGTCTACATCAGTTTACAAAAAAGAGAAAAAAACCCAAAAGTTTGTGTGATCAGAAAGCTCCCTCCCATTCACAGTGACTGCAGATACTAGTTGTTGCCAGATGAGGAGAAAAAAAAGGGATTGCTGTTCAAAGGAACTATTCAGAGGAACTGCTCACATCAGTGCAACAGAACTATCACACACTGAGAGCAAAACAGGGAAAGAACACATTTTCACACTATTTTATTTTAGTAATCTTGCTACTCTGCTTAGCACTTTGCAGGCTGCTCAGCTAGATGCGAGAGATGCTTTTAAAGAAGCATGAAAATCAGGTTTGATGTTTCCCTGAATTCTTAAAAAGAGATGTTTCTGTTCTCTCATTTATCTTCACAAAGTCTTTCTGAGAGAAATTAGGATCTGAAAGAGAGAAGAAAGCCAATAAACTTGAAGAGCTCTTTTTTGTTTCCTGTTTCTAAAGACCCCTTAGTTCTGCCCTCTTACTCCTCCCATCACCTTGTAGCATCAAACTGTCCTACATGACACAGAAAGCAACAACAATGGGGATTATTTTGTTGCCAGTACATGCTACTCTTGGACAAGGAAGAGACTGTGGGAATGTACAAAGAATTAAGGAAGAAAAAGATCCAATTACAAAAGGATGCCTCCAACTTCTTTTACTACTCTTGCAGAAGAGCTCCTGCTCTCAGAAGCAGAACTGCTGCTGACATAACGTTTTACATCAGCAGTTCTGCCTGTGCTTTGGCTCACAAAGTTTGTAAATCCCATTTTACAGAGTCCTACAACAAGAAAATTGTTTGCAGCTCCCAGTAAGTAACAAAGAAGAATCATGTCTGCCATACAAAATCAATTTTTATGTTGTCATTTACTGACTCACATCTCTAATTGGTAATAAAGAAATAAAACTATTGAAAAAAAGCACAGACTTGAGAGATACATATGTACACAAGGTTTGTCCCAGTGTGCTGGGAACATTGAAAACAGTGGCTCATCTGTCACGCCCCAGCTTCAAAGCTTTCATGAGCTGCTGCTTTGAAGCCAGTCCTGTATCTCCCACATCTGCAACACAGAGCTCTTCTGCTCTGTCACTGGTCCTGCCAGATGAGCTACCCAGGCTCTGTGATCCACCACCAACTGCACCTAGTGGGTGGCATTCCAGAACCCAACACCAGTCAGGAGGCAGCACAGCTGCTGGGAGATGCATCCTGCCTTGCAGACCTTGTATTTGCAGGGACCCCCATGCACCCACATCTCATGAGTGGGATCTGGCTGAGCCCTGTCCCATGAACCATCTGTTACATCCAGTGCTCTGCAAGTCCACTCTGGATTGGAAAGCACAGTTTGTTTTGTCCTGTGCTGCCATGTTTCACTTCTACATCAGCTCCACAGCTGAGAACCATGGCACACAGAGAGCCAAACCACAGACCACAGGGTTAAGATGTGGCGTGTGGGGACTGAGCAAACCTGCAGAGCAAACTGGATCAGCCATTAAACCCTCCCACAGTTACTGCAGAAGTCAGTGACTGCAAGAGAAGGCCTGTCCCCCAACACCCATCCCCATCGAGGCTCCCTGGAGCAGCAATTCCCCTTCCCAGGTCACTTCATGCTGAATAAACAGCTGCAAGCACACACAGGGGCTGTCAGTGCAGCAGGACACGAAAAGCATCACACCCAGCTCCTCAAAAGCATTCACCAGGCACAGGGCAAACACACCAATATCTGCAATTTCCACAGGGCAGAGATTCCCTGTAGCTGGGTACTTCTGTGGCACAGTTCCTTCAGTCTCAGACTTCAGCCAGGGACAAGGTCAACACAAGTGCCCAAGTTACCCCATTTTCACAACAAGCAGTAGAATGGGAAGGCTCCTTCTCATGGACAAGCAACAGTATCTAAGGCAGGATGGGCTCCAAGACCACCTGCTCCCACACTGCTCTCATTCCTCTGTGCCAGAGCCTGGTATCACTACTTTCACAGCAGTGGGCAGCCAAAGAAAAAAAGAAACAAAAGCAAAAGGCTGATGAACCCCACACACTGCCAACTCAAAGCAGCTGCTATTAGTGCTCTGACCAAATGGGACTAGCATTCCCATTCCAAGATCTCCAGCACAAACTCACAAGTCTTTTTGGTGTTTCTGGATTTGAGCACGGGCTTTCTTATCCTCCTCTTCTTGCAGTTGCTTGGCCATCTGCAAGTCATGTTGCACCAGACGATTACGCTGAACATTTGTGGCCAAGTGATGCTCAACTGGAAATAAACACAGACAAGAACCCTCAAATCAGGCTGCAGAACTTCACTGAGTGAACAAGATAAACCAAGTGGGAGGGAGATTCCAGCCCAGAAAGGAAGACAGATCTTGGCAGGGAAACACCAAGCAATCTCTCTAAAGGTGGGAAAGTCCTGAACTGAAATTATGCTAGCAGCTTGAGATTGCCTCTTTTCAGCACTGAGGGGGCTGTATACGGGTCTGATACCAAAACAAGTTCTGCGTATTTTAAACACATCCAGGTTTATAGGGAATGGTTTTTAGGCTTTGAATTTCATTCTCTGACCACAGAAAATTAACACAGACAAATGAAGTGGGTCTGGGAGGGACCACCAGAGGCCAGTGAGGATGAGCTGAACCTAAACCACTTATTATGGATACTTTTCTAATTTGTTTTCAATAACCTCTACAGAAGAAAACTCCTCTCACTCTCAGCAGAATCAGTTCCAAAAATCTCCCTACCTTTATATTTAGCAACAGAGCAACTTAGTGCTCCAGTGAGTCCTTTACCATACATGGATATTGCCTGCCAGAAAAAATGGCTACATGAGCTGCAGCCCAGAGTCCTCTTTAATTCAATGGTGTCAGGTTCCAGCACCAAGGGCATGAGCAGCTGCACCCTTGGTGGAGCAGCAGGAACAGCATTAGCACCTGGTACTGGCAGACACCAAATCCATGAGAAGCTGATTAGAGAGGCCACCACACCTGAAACTACAACATAAACATTCCCAAACTAACAGATAAGCACGTAAAAAAAATTAATTTAAAAAAAAAGCACCAGTCACTTTGCAGTTTCTGGCTGTTCTTTTTTTCCTCCTTTATAAACTCTTCTAGTGTACAGCTGCCCTACCTCAAAATGTCTGAAAAGGAAGGCTGCTTTCAAAAGGCAGACACTGCTAATTCTGAAATAAGTAAACAAACAGACTCTTCTGGTGGTACTTTAGGTCAGACTATAAAACTTGAAGCTTCCAAAATTGCTAGTCATTTCTAAAATCCTTGCACAGCAACAAAACCCCAAGTGCACTCCTACATGCAATTTTATCATAAATGGCATAAACAAACTCAACTCTAAAGGAGAGCACAAAACTGAAATATAAAATGCAACTATCTCTGGGGTACAATGTGAGCTGGAGCAGAGTGAAGTGTAGTGTTACAGGATAGTGAAGACAGCAATAATAAACTGTATTCCATTAAAAGGAAAAAAATTAAATAAAAGCAGGAAGCATTTTTCTTAGCAAAATCAAATAAAGCCAGCTATCTGCTGGGACAAGCTTGCTTCAGTTTGCTCTGAAGATTGTTGCTACTTACTCTCTTGTTCCTGTAAATTATGGGCCAAGGTATGATCTTCCAGAATAGCAAAGTCTCGACACACTGAACAGGGAAATAAAGTAAAGAGAATTAGCACCAGAAAAACAAAAAACAAACAAAAAAAGCATCAAACAAGCTATGGTAGTCAGGGAAGCATATGAACTTCTGACAGCTTCTACTAGCCAAGGTCTGGAATTGTGGTTTTCCCCCACTCCTATCATCATGTCTATTTTTGTGTGCGTTTATTTCTTTGTCCTTGTTGGCATAAAATGCCTTCTCCACTCTCCCCTCAACCTCCATTTCAAGAACAGAATAGTCCATGCTACCACTGGATCAGACCTTATGTACAAAGCTCTGCATTCCATTCCAATAGAATATATATCATATATTTTTACCAATGCCCACATTGACTGCATCCAGCTAAAACCAAGGGCAGGCATTTGTGTTTACTGTGACTTTCTGTGCCAGGTTAAAGAGTCTGAGAATAAGATTTTCATGGCACAAAGGGCAGGTGCACACTGGCACCTCTCCAAAGCTGAGCAGACTGAGCTCCATGGCTCTCACTGCATTTCTCACAAGGCATTTCTACCAGCTCAGCTTTCACCAACATTTCCAGTTGTTTCTTGTAAGCTTCACTGACTGTCTAAAAGCAGATGCTGGATTTGCACCTAGAAGCCAGATATGGGATCAGTCACAGCATTATGGGCAGGGATAACTACAGCTTCTTTAAAAGATGCTGAAAATGACCTTGAGACAAGTGAAATGGGAAACAGATGAACTCCCTTTGGCACCAGTTTAAAAGCAGCAGATTTCTGCCAATGCCTATCACTTTCCCACTTGAACTTTCAAAGGAATGCTCTACCTGCACTGTAGGAAAACACCAGAGTACATTTTTAACTTGTTATGATAGGCAGTAGGGCAACAAAACACAAGCCACATACATACTGGGATAGGGACAGACACACAGCATCAGGCTCAGCCTTCTGGTGGCAGGTTCACAGCAGCTTCTCTGTGAACCAAAGACAGTGACCTGTCCCCCCAGACTGCAGAATGGGGCCCCTCTTCACAGATCTGCCAGATCTGGGGTTTCTGCCTGCTTTGAGGGGAGTTTTAGGCAGTGGCACCAAAAAATATACACTATAGAGGTCTGTCATTTATTTTTCCCTCAATGTGACAAGCTAAGAAGCTTAACAGCACCCACAGAGGGGAATATCTTCCACTTGAAACACATCACAAAGCAGAGAACTACAAGATGCTTCTGAAGCCACAGAGGGAAGTACAAACTCCTCCTGCTGCACTCCACTGGCAAAACCTCTGGGGAAGACCAAGATTTCTCTTTAGCAGAGCACAGGCACAGCCTAAAAGATAAACTGAAAATAACCCCAAAACCCCCTGAATGCATCAAAAGTACAAGGGGAATTTATGAGGATCCTGTTTGTGAAAGGGTTCAGAGTCAGAAAAGATAAAACATTTCCACTGCCACAAAGGAAATGAGAAAGCAGCTGCATTTCCTAAGCCATGATCCCACAAGCCTTCCCTCTTCTCACAGATGCACATGCTCCACTAGAGAAGCATCAAGACATTACTCCACACCCAGGTATCCTCACAAAATACCTGGAAGAGTTTCTAGTTGTCTGTACCAAGAGATCAGACAATGCTTTACCATAGTCAATTGAGTTTTTGGTTCAGTCTGCACTGAAAGGTGTTTTAGGATGACAAAAGCTCCTAACGTTCAGGGAAGGACAGTGACACGCAGCAGGGTGGAGATGAGGACAAAGGTTACAGTTATACGATCCCACAGTGGCCCACTTTAAGCATGAATAAATCTGGATGGTGTAATTAAGGTTTTGCTGTTGCTTTTTTTCATTGCAACTTCTTTTAAAAAAGGAAAGATGATATGAAACTCAATAGCATTGAAATGCTTCCAGTGGCCATTTCTGTAGAAAGAGAGAAATGTTGCCTTGAGGCACAGATCTGGAAAAGCCACAGCTGAGTCACATGCAGCAGTGCTATTCACAGGTGACAAACCCAGAGTGCTTGGTGGTCACCAACACATGCTTTTTACAGGATAGGGCAAGGGAATCTTGCCCTAGAGACTAATTCTGTGATCCCTGCTGAATACTGCTTCAGCTTCCTAGAACAATTGTGGAACAACCACCTTCTGCTCACAAGAAGCATCATCTGGCTTGCTCAGTGACTGGGCCAAGAAGCACATATAGGCCAGAGTACCCTGGTGCAACTTCCAGCTCCTGACCCAAAGCCACCTGGGTCCAGTGCCATCCCTAAGATGGCCACACAGCGCCCAGACCTGGGGCTGTGCCCTGCCACCGCCTGTCCCACATCCACACAACACTGACAAAGCAAGTGGGATGCTGCCCTGGGATGAGCCACCAAGTTGCAGGGCTTAGAATGAATAGAGGAGCTGGGTCTTAAGCCAGTGATATTGACAGAGAGAGGGAAGCTGGACAGTTACCAGTGATATGCACACTGGAAACTTCTCAGTGTCTAGGTTCCCTGGTGCTCCCATCTCACAGAGGACAGACACAGCATGGAGCAGACTGGTGGGGCAGCAGAAAGCCTTGGGTTTGTTCACACATTTGGAATTATTTAGCATTGCTGAAGAAGCCATTTGGCTGCACACGCTCTCCTGTTACAAACCCAAGCAGACAGCTTGAGCACACAGCCCTCTCTTTGTGCTGCTGTGGCTGCTGGCAGGGCAGGCAGCACAAGAAAACCTTTCGTCACTGTCAGAAACTTGGCTGGGCTGGCTGCCTCCAGCTCATCTGAGCACATTATCCTCAAGTCCCATCAGCCTGAGAACAACGTGCTAAGGAGGATGAGAACATCCCATCAGGAACACAAGGAAGCACTGTCAGCCAGCCAGGTGGCAAAGGATGGGAACACCTGCACCTCCCTAGCAGATTTGGGGCTGATGGCAGTGCAGAACATTCCCTCACAATTAGACCCAGTACCCATGGCACCGAGCCAAGCATGACAGCAGCTGCAAGAGAGGCCAAGGAAACCAATCCTTGAAGACTCACATCCAACAATGAGGCAACTATGAAATTACTGGAGATGTGGACAGGCCAGCCATGGTCTGAAATGAAGTTTCATCAGCACTAGTTCTCATTCCCTGCCCAGTCTCAGCAGGGTACAGCACAATCATTACTAGGTTCTGTGTACCCTGGGTTTGTGCTGAGAAATAGGATGGCCCCAAGGACAACAGACTCAATTTCTCCTCTTTGTATTTAAGATAAAAGAAAGGCTTTGTATTTAAGAGAAAAGAAATCCATTTCCTTGCTCCCTAACTGTATGTCTAAAAAATGAAAGGTGAGATTAATATTACTTTCACTGTTGCAAATTAACTTGACTTCCCATCCCTGGGCCCTGGCTGGGAGCCACCAGGCAGTCAAACAAGCAGCAGGGGTGCAATGAGAGCAGCTACAATTGGCAAGTCCAGCGAAGCATGGAACATTCACAACAGGTTTACCAAGTCTGATTGAGCCAATCTACCTTGGCACAGCAGGGAGCAGACCAGGAATACACTCTGGCACAGCTGTCAATAGAGAAATGCCTGCCCAGGAATCCCAGTGGCTGCTATGGCCAGCAGTGCTGCCAGCTGGGGAGGATGAGGGCAGAAGCATCAACCTTAACAGTGATAGGATCCAAAATCCACGCATGGAAGAGGGAGCTCACTTGTCTTGAGGAATCCCTGAGAGCCTCTCTGCAAGCTCCAAGCACAGATCTGCTCCTCTGGGAGTTCTCACTGGAAATATGCTTTTTGTGTATTGGTGCATCTGAGGCTCCTGGAAACATGGCTGCAGCCCTGCCTTTATGGCTGACATAACAAAGTCCCTGGGTACAACAGTTCAGCAAAATTTCATTAAATAACCTCTTCCATTTTACATTCTGCCATTTTACATTCTGCCACCCATAAAACTAACTTTCCCCAGCATTACCTCAGCTCCACAGCTCAGCATTTTTAACACCTCAAACTGTCTCAAACAGATCAAGATAACCACAAGGGAGGAGCAAAGGCACCCTTAGATGTTGCTAGTGATGCTCAGGTGTGTGCCAAAGAAGTAGGTAACACCCAGGAATGGGTGCTGTGGTGCACCCATTGTGTCTCAACAAGAGGTCAGCCCCTACTGGCTTTTCATGTAAGGTTCACAGCAAAACACCCCCCTCACTTCTGCCTTAAGTCTTAGATCATGATTTGACATCCACTGTGGGTCCCAAGGGCCCCTTGGTTCACGTGGCCCACGTAACGTGTCCAGTATCCGTGCCAGTTCAGTGACCCAGGCACCACAGATGCATGTTCCAAGCATTTCCTTTTGGGTCTTAAAAACCATCCCCACCCCCTCCACTGCCAGCATTTTCCCGACAGCACTGTGTGCTGGGTAATTCACAAAACAAACTAGGCATGAGTCATGCTTAGTTCAGAGCATCTGCAGCTCTTGAATTCTAATCTAAAGGACAGGAGGGAGAGAAAAGACAAAAGTAACATGAAAAAGCAGTATCATCAGCTAAAAATCAGTTTTAGGCCTACAGAGCTGATAAATTAATGGCAAGTATCAAATGCCGCCTTTTACAAGCCAGCAGTCTCAGGAGGATGCCTGAGTTCTGTAGACTCCTGCAGATTAGAAAGCAAGATGGGATCTCTTAGAGACTCTTACCAGCAGGGACTGGTCAGGCCACTCCAAGACAGATAAGCCTTCAAAATCTGGGAATTATTTCCTTGAAACAAAGCCAACCTGACCAAGTAGTCACCCAGCTGGAGGTGAAGAGCTGCCCTGAGGGCAGATAAAACATGCAACTGGGACGTCCCCAGCAGAGCTGCTCTGTGAGATACACGGCCCAGGCTGAGCAACTCCCATTTCTGCCCTGCCTCTCCCATCACAGCAGGAGCTCCTGCTACCACACATGGGCGCTGACAGAGGCTGGACAGGACATGTCTGGCTGCTGCAGTTACACAGATGACATTCCCAGGGCTTTGCTCACCAGGCCTCATCATGCCAAAGAAATCAGAAAATCATGCAGGAAGAAGGTGGATCCCAGACAGAGGGCAGGTCTCGGCAGTCTGAGAAAGGGAACAATTTCTGCTCCTCAGCCACAGCACCAGAGCATCACCCATAGCTGGGAGCTATGAGGCAGCACAAGGAGACTGGGTAACTCTGTGGGGAACCAAACTGAAGGGTCTCAGCCTAATTCTCAAAAATGTAAACATGCAAAATAATAATAATTAAAAATAAATAAACCACCAAACCACAATGTTTTTTTTACTAGCAGTCTTGGCCTGGAAGCTAAGAACATCTTGGGATTTGGGAAGGAGGTTATCCTCTCTGCTCTAAGCTAAATGCCTTGAGGTCAAGGCCATGAGATTTTTGTGCTCTGTCTGCACCTTTCTCCAACATTAAGCTCTCACCTGCCTAACAGTGCTTTAAGAAGGAAGACTGCATTTTGGAATCAAACCCTCAGAACTTCATTATATTTTTTAAGCTGCCTTGGGACAGAAATGATCAACATTCACAAAGTGCCTTCTCCAAGGCTACTAGTTTGGCAGTCTCACTTCTGGTAAAGAAGCCTGCACACTGTACCACAGACCAGTCCCAAAGCTGAGAGAGTATCTGCTGAAGACCTCAAAGCAGAGGATGATGTGCTTGCAGTGTAAACAGGAAGCTGGAGATACTCAAGATAGTGGAAAAAATAGCACAAGACACCTCAAAAGGTTATTCTTTGAGCAAGTCCCAGCCATAAAATTCGGTAAGATTTATCATTCTGCTTTTCTACAGAAGGCTGCCATGTTTTTCATCACTGGATAATTCCACCCAACCTGGTGTCATCTGCAATGTTCCTAAATAAGAGCAAGTCTTCTTATTCCCAAAGCTTAAAACACAACCCATAGGGTGAGAATAATAAAGACCATCTCTTTGACGTCCAGAAGAAAATGCTGAGTTGGTGCATTTCAATCACAAAATCCTAGAATAACTTATGTTGAAAAAAACATTAAGTCATCAAGTACAACCACTGATCTGGCACTGCCAAGTTCACCACTAAAGCATACCCCTTAGTGCCACATATACACATCTTTTTAGCATCTCCTAGAATGGAGAATCTCCCAAATACCTTCCTGTTTCAACCACTGGTCACCCTTATGCTGAAGATGTTTTTTTTAACATCCCATATAAACTTCCCCTGACAGAACTTGGGCCAATTCCTCTTGTTCCATCACTTGGTACTTGGAAGAAGAGGCCAATGGCCACCTGGCTGCAACCTCCTGCCAGGGACTTGTAGAGAGCAATAAGGTCAACCTTGAGTCCTCTTCTCCAGGCTAAACACCCCCAGCTCCTCAAGGACTTGTGCTCCAGACCCTTCCCAGCTTCACTGCCCTTCTCTGGACTCATTCAGCACCTCAGTGTCTGTGCTGTAGTGAGGGCCCAGAACTGAGCACAGGATTTGAGGTGTGGCCTCACCAGTGCCCAGAACAGGGTGATGGTCACTGGCCACACCATTGCTGATCCAGGCCAGGATGGCACTGGCCTTCTTGGCTACCTGGGCACACACTGGCTCATGTTTAGCAGGCTACTGACCAGCACCCCCAGGTTCTTTTCCACTGGGCAGCTTTCCAGCCACTCTGTGCCAAGACTTTCACATGTACCTAAAAATGACATTGAGCCTTAAGAAGTAATGACATCCATGCTTTGAAAATTCACCCTTTTCAGCCATGCCCAGTTGGGTCCCTAGACACAGAATACCCTGAGTCACTAGAACTGTCCAATACTCCCAAGTCCTACAGCCAACATTGCTGTTACAGCTGCTGCTTTCTATTGCAGGGGCTCAATACACAGAATATATTAACACTTTAAAGCAGGGAGCAGATAGATGATGCAATATGTGTTAATGTCTGCAAGTCATTACCTGCCAGGCTCAGAACACCAATCTCTGCAGAAATTTCTTGATTGCCCCAGTGTCCATCTACCTGTCCAGGACTGCCTACACCCAGAAGACCACCAGTGAGCTCAGCCATTGCATTGTGGACCCGCCAGTAACACCCAGGTGGGGCTCTACCACAAAAACCTCAAGGTAGGGATGGCTTGGCTGGTTTGACACCACAGTCAAACAGCAGACCTCAGGCAGCCAAACACTTCACTCACAACATCTGAGACTGTAACTGAGTCTGTGTATGGAAGAAGATAATCTCAATCATCAGCGAGAACAAAAGCTGTTTGTGTAGTTCATCCTGTCCAGCATTGGACACAGCTTCAGTTGACTCAGCTAATACCACATGTGCAAATGGAACAACCAACAATAAAGGCAGGGAGTTTTCCTAGAAGTCAGTTTTAACCACTACCTCCCAACCATGGACCACAGCAAAACAAACAACACTTGACTCCAACAGCTGTGCTTTACCCTTTACCCCAAAGGCAAACTACCATACACATCACTGGAGAGCAGGGCTGGAGTTGCCTTCACCAGGAGAGGTCAAAATCTCTGGGCCACACAGGCCCCATGAGCACCACTGTAACTGTAAGACACACCTTTAGCTGTACCCCATGGATCACATGATACCCCTTTTCTCGAAGGTTTTTTGGTTTCTTTTGCAGACAGAATGTCATGGCACCTTTAAACCCAGCTTTAAACCCAACACCACTCATTTAAATTGGGGCAGGGGAGGGGTAATAGAAAAACAGTCTTTTATCAAGTGCAACTCAAAACAGCCACCCACTCAGAAAACTGCTGGGGCATGGAGCTTGCATCTCAAGAGATTTACACCATATGTACACTCCCTTATCCCACACCCATCTCCAATAGCAATCACTGTATTCTGTTGTTTTATCTGTTTAATTCAGCTTTTATTTCAGCATTTTAACTAATTTTGCACCACACAAAACTTTCGGAAGGATACACTGAGTTTCCTGGATAAGCAAAATTTCTGTTCTCTTACACACACTAAGTTTCCCAGATAGGCAAAACTTCCATTCTCTGATGAATGCACAGCTAAACTCCTTGTTCAGTTCAGCAGTTTCTCTGCAGAGAGCTGGCAGTCCCACTTTGTGGTTCAGGATGGCTTTCAGGAGCCATGGCACCCTGGATTGCAGATATTTCACCAGCATTTCTCAGCCCTCAGGCTGTGGTGAATAACCTCACACAGCAGCTCCAAAGAGGCAGCTGGGAGCAGAGATAATGCAAAGTGTCAGCTCTCACAGGGTTCTCCTCTAGCTTAATCCTGAAAGATAACGTAGAAAAATACAAGGGAGACAGGATGCAAAAAGGGAGGTTTGAACACCCCTCTGGTGCAGCTTCATGCCCTGACTCAGTTTAGTGACTGCTTTACAAAAGGCTGACTGCTGGAAACCTCACACCCACACAGAAGCTGCCAAGTGCCAAAAAAAGGTTCAAGTTCCTCTCTCTAACCCCACAGCATGCTTTTACATGACAGTGACCTGCAGTTGTACAGAGAAACAATAACCTCTGAAAAAACAAGCAGAATAAAGAGTCCCCAGAGATGCCACCTTCTCTTCAGCCTTTGGATGACTAGAGCCAACCCTGAGACTGCTCCATGGCTTGTAGCTAGACCAGAGCTGCAGCTGAAAGGACACACCACAGTGGCAGTGCACATTCAAACAGCCAGGTTTTATCCCTCCAGATCACATACGAGGAGAAGCAAAGCTCCAGCAGGATGGGCCTCTGAGCAGCCTCCCCTGCCAGCTGCAGCATTTGAAGCAGAAGGTATCTGAACTAAGCCTGCAGTCAGCTCCAATTCTTGCACAGATTCCTATCAGCTTCCTTTTCCCTAGAAAGGTGGCTGCTAGGATGCAAGCAAAGACTCCTGTCAGCCACCCGTTCAGCTGCTGCCAGCACTGCAAACTGCTCTGCAAGAACAACCATCCTCTACCCAGCCAGCCGAGGTTGTTGGTTTGTTTCAAAACCCTTCTCCTTCGCTCCACAGCTCCTCACAGGCACTCTCCCCTCTCCCCCCTTGCTTCCCGTGTTTAAGTTCTCCAGGTTTATTGGTCAGCTCTGGGGAACACAAAGTACCAAAGCTGGCCCCAGATCAGTCAAAATTCCACATCTATCTACAAGTCACAAATCAGTAAAGCTACAGCACTAACAATACATGTTCCCTTTCCTGTCACAACCTTGTGTTGGCAACACTACCCTAAGTGCAACGACAGATTTAAAACCCTAGCATACAAGGGTAAAAATAAGTCTCTGACTTCTGAGACCAGATGGACAGGGAGGCAGAGCTCCCTGCATCGTTTTGAAGCAAACTGCTTTGTGGCATCTGAGCCCACAGTTCATATACATTGCAAAGCATGAGGAAGAAGCAGGCTGGCAGCCTTTTCTCCTCTCTGAGAGCACTAAATGAGCTCCAGGTCAGTAAAGGTAATTTTTTATTTTTGCTTTGGGAACCATATCACCTTCAGGTGATATTGAATACTCACAGCTTCTTAAAAACAAGAAAAAGTTAAAAAAAGAACAGTTAAATCAGGACCAAGTTAAGTTCACCTGTTACACAGCCAGAGTTGGTGCTGTGGGCAATGCCAGCTGCCTGGAATACCAGGTAAGTGAGCACTGAGCTGGAGACAAACCTGCTTTTTCCACCTTGCATCAGGGATGTGCGGAATCCAGGCAGGGCTGTGCAGCCCTAGCCAAGGACTCAGTCCCTCCAGCACTGCAATTAAGGTCAGGAGAGCTCAGCCTCTTCCCAACATCAACTTCCTCTGGAAACCTGGCGCCAGGCAGATGGCCTGCAGGAGAGCACAGCCCTGTGAACAGCAGAGCTCTCTGCCTGCCATGAAAACAGCCAACACCCTGGTGCCTTGGAAAATTCCCAGGCCTCCTCCATGCTGTGCTCCACCACCTCACCTCAGCAGCACTGCCAAAAGCTCCAGGAGCTGCTGCTGAATTTAGGTCATAAATCCTTCCCGTGCCACCAGCCAGCACCTCAATAATAAAACTAATACCAGAGCAGAAGGAGAGGCCATTTCTTTGCACCAGGATGCTACAAGTAATGCTTGCTGTAATCAGAACAGATAGATATAATAAGCTGCTTTTGCAGTGCAAAGTCATTGTGCTGTGCAGAGATAGAGAAGCTTTCCATCCACATCAGGGAAGGCTTCCCTGAGCCAGACCAGCGTTACCCCAAGCCATGTGCCAAGTCAGTGGCAACAGTCCCTCTGCAAGGAGCATTTCCAGCCAGAGCACACTCCAGCCTCTTGTCCTGTCTGGGTGTAAAGAGCCAATGCTACACATATAATGCAGAAAGGAATTAAAACCCCTGCCTTCTCACTGCCAGGAAATACTCCTGTTTGCATAAACTTCCTTCCTCCCCTTTGTCCCATTACTTCTCATGTCACTCCTGTCAGTGTCCTTATGGAATGTCTGTGTCTCGGTGTTTTCAAATATTTCTTCACTTATGTCCTTTTCCCCTTTGTCATCACTTATTGAACACCACATACTGAGCCCACATAACATTTCCCCTTAGAGTTGACTCCTCTGGTTACCAAGTTCTGGTTCAGCAGAAGGGCTCAGGAAAGGATGAACGAAAATGCACGCAGGAACTCAGTTTCACTGCACATGGCTTGTCACACCTTTTTTGAAAAGGGAAGTGAAGAAAAGTGACTCACTCACAAACCACTTTGACTTTCTGTCCTGAAGAGCACATAATGCTGGGTGGAGCTACCAAGTGCACACAAACCAAACCTCTACCAGGCTGAAGACAAAAAGATCTCCCTATTTTAGTTTGGCTGACAGAGCATTGTGGCAGTGACATCGTGGGTTGGTGTGCAATGAAAATAACCATCAGCTGATCTTCAGGAGCCTGACACAAAATAATTGGGCAGGTGCAGATGGGCTGTGCTAGCCTCTGAGCAGGCTTTCATCTACACCTTTCTCCCCAGGGAGAGTAACACTTCTGGCAAACTTAATTCACAGGGTGCCTGGGCTTACAGGGTAAATTTTATGAGCACTAAGGCGTGAATGAAGCCCTTTGCTCAAGGTAAGGTTCACAACAGCACTGCCTTGCACCCCTTACACAGCCAGCCTGATGCTGCACTCTCCTGTTCCTTTCCCAGCCCAGCTAAAACATCATCCCTGCAGCCATACAGTGTCAAGGCCACACAACACTCACTCACTGAGCTGTGTGGTATCTTTTCAAGTACTGAGAAAGAAAACAGCAGGAAGGCTCCAATTTCTATTTCTCAAAAAAGAAGTAGAAATGAAATGTCAAGGGACCTTCACAAAGTCCTATACATGTTCTGTGGAAAAGCCAGTGCTGTAAGGTGAACAGAGAGCATTGCTGACACACATCAGCCTCCAGGGAGACTGCAGCTTTCCTGGTGGAAATGTCCAGCAAACGTGCCCTTTGCTCCCTGCAATGCAGCCAACCAGCAGTGAACAGCAGCTGTTGTTATCACCTTCTTGGAGAACAGCTGAAGGTCAAGCCAGCAGTGAGTGTCACGCCAGAAAATGGACCTAAAGCTTCTTAAGTTTTAAGACAATTTCACCAACAGACCATCCTCCTTCCTCAGCCCTTCAGCCTTCAAACCAGCACTACACAGGAGTAGCAGAGAAGGAGCAGGAAGCCAACCAGCTGGGGACACTCTGGAAAGGGGAGAAGGAAGCAGGCAAGGAACTTGTCACTTTGTCCTATAAATCAGCACATTCATGTGAACTGGATGACTCTGAGCGAGAAAAAGAAAGCTTATTCCAGCAAAACAGAAGTTTCACACAGCTCCAAGGCATATCCCATTGTTTATCCAAGTGGGGTTTTTCTTGCACCAGAGAGAGCAGAACTGGCCTTTCCTGCTCCTTGCAGCAGCCATCTCCAACTCCTGCCTGGCATCCTCTGACGTTTCCCATGGCCACAGGAAATGAAAGATTAAACAGAGGCCCGTGGTGACCATAAACACACTGCTCAGTTGGGAGCATTCCCCAGAGACCAGCAATGGGTGATGGACCAAGTCACGATGTTGTATCGTAAACAGGAGAAAACTCCCCGCTGCTATCCCTGTATCCCCAGGAATCAGTGCAAAAATAGGATGTGTCCCCTCTTACCCCCACCCAGAAATCTGCCAGGAACCAAGGAAACATCTCTGCAAAAAGCATCAATGGGAGTCTTGGGGTGTCTTTCTGCCAAAGCTTTTCGAGCAATCTTTTTGCCTCAGCAGAACCTCCACAGCAGCTCACAGAAGTGTTAAGGATTTAGGGATGGGAGGAGGCAGACCTGCTTGTTCAGCTGCCTTTCAGAGCCAAAAGCATAAAATATGCTAATCCTGCCCATCTCTGCCAAGCACTGCAGACCCAGAACCACTGAATGCAAAATAAAACTTTCACCCAGCTTTAACCAGAAGTGAAATGAGTGCCACAGCCTCAGCTACAGAACTCATGCCTGCTGGAAGAACAGATCTCCTATTACCCAGAAGGGCTGGATGTGAGCCAGTGACCTGTGTCTATGTCCCATCACTCTCCACCTCCCCGCTGCCCTCAAGCCATCCATCTTGCCTGAATTTCTCAGAGCCCTTAAACCCTTAAAGGAAGTCACAAAGCAGAAAATCGTGATGCTGCAAGGAAAAATCCCAGCTGGAGCCAAAGGGCATGGGGCAGGTGGCTTCACAATGACCCGGCTGACCCTCAGCTGCTCTCAAAATTGTTGCCCTGATTATACTAATCCAGTTAAAGGCCAATGCTTCCTTCAGATGAATACAGCTGACAGCTCATCCCTCAAAACCATTCCCCTGAAAAACCCCTAAGCAGAATCTTTCCTCATCAGACACCGTGCCAGCCATTCACACTTCTTCAATCCTCTTCCACCTCTGACAGACATCAAATTTCTCCTGTCCACTCTCATGTTGCTGAGCACAGAGGCACCAAAGGCCTCATTATAAGCCAATAACCTCAGTCTGCTCCATGGAAGCCTGACACATTGCCCCTCAGACCTCATCCCCCTCCCCAGTCACTGGGAGGGTCAGTAGCCAGGAGGTTTTTATTGCAGGAGTCTCAGGAGAGGTCATGTTAAGCTGCAGAGGTCAGCAGAAAGGTCTGTAGCTGGGAGGAAGAGGAAGACTGATGCTAAAAGCAAACTTTTATTCAATTTATGCTAAGGCAAAAGAGAGCCAGCCAGACTGCCTGCCCCAGAGAACACCTTGCCAAGACAGAAACTATTCAAGCTCTTCCTGTTTCCCCAAGGTCACAGTCAGAGCTGTATCTTTTACTACCACGTTTTGGATACTGGCCTCTCGGGCAGCAGATTACAACCAGCAGCATTTGAATGTACAGCTCCCAAAAGTCAAATCAGGTGCTGAACAAAGAATAGGAAGCAGTGTGAGTGTTGTTGTATCTCTCCATGCACAGGTGCCACAATCAGCCTTTGTCAAGGCTGGAGCTCCAGATAGTAGTGGCAGGGTCAGTTCTAATCATCAGCCCAGACATACTGCCCTTGCATTTCCTTACAGTACTACTAAAAATAAAATTCAATAAAAACACTTCACCCACTGCAAATTTCCACAGTTCTCCAGAGCTGCACACTACTGGGGCAGAGTTCAGAGTCCTCTCCCATCCCACCCCTCCCTTTTCTCTCCTCACAGAGGATTCAAACTAGCAGGAAGATGAGGAGTCCCTGGGAGAATGCCTGGACCTGGTTTTCTTCTGCTGCTGCCAACAACTGATGACTCTTGGAGACTGCAATGGATGAAGGACTGAGCCTCAGCCTGAGCAGGCAGGCATTCCCTTCACAAAGATGTTGCCCCAGACCTTTGGCAAGGCAACAGCAGACAGGACCACAGGTACATCCTCCAGAGAGGGGTATGGTTTGCACAGCTCCAAAACACCTCCCTTGCAGCTCAGCCTGCCTGCATGAAGCCAGAAATGCCTCTCAAGTCCAAGGGCTCAGTCACAGCTGAGTGCCAAAAGAGGGTGGAGCCCTTCCCAAACACAGCTCCCAGGAATGCATCAGGTCACAAGAGATGAGAGGCAGTTAGAGAGCAGAGCCCAAGACAGTTTCATTTGCTTTATAAGTAGCTAATAAAAATAATGTTTCTAGGATGTTTTTATCACCAAAAGGCTCACAAATGAGACCTCTAGTAAAAAAGATCTACACACACAAAGCTGAGCAATCTCCTGAGGTAGGTCAAAAGAGCAAACAGCAAAGGCTGCTTTGTGGAAAGCAAATATGTCACAGACACTGGGGAGATGAACAGAATGCAGGCAGAGAAGCACAGGCCACAGACTGCAACTAACACCAAAACAAATAACTTACATGAGGTTTACTGACCACAGAGGTCAGATCCACTCTGCTACTCATGGAAAAATGGGTCTGTAACACCAGGCTGCAGCAGCAAGGTGTAGTTCATACTAGGAAAACTGTGTTTTGAGGATGTATTTTACACCAGTAAACCCCTGCCCACAAAATAAACTGGACCAGCTGAAGTGGTTTTCACCAGCACAATGCCATCCACCTCAGGCCTTGAGCTGATATAAATGCTTTTAGAGATAAAAGAGGAAAGACCTCATAGAGCACCTAGCTACAGTTATCAGATCTTCACTGCCATCGCTGCACTGGAATGATCCCACTTTTAGAACAGCTTTTGAGATCAGTCCTGAAAGACAGGGAGAACTCGGACATAACACCTCCTCTCCTGAAGCAGAGTTGGTGAAGAACAAAGTACTCAAACCAAAAGGTTCTTTATTGTTAATGAATGACTAAGCCGACCTTTACCCTAAACAAAGAAAGGGAATGCTTTTTCCAGAAAGATCAACACTGATTTCTCTATCAGGAACAATAAATATTTCCCTCCGTATGGCAGGCAATGCTTTTCTTTCTTTGGCTGGCATTGACACAGAGCACGAAAAGACCTAATCCAAATCATAGCTCAGTCTCAACACTTTCCAAAACAAAAACAAGTGATGCCATTAAACTAAAAGCGTGACACATGCCTGAGGCTTTGCAGAACATGGCTCAAACCTCATCTACTTTGCACGTTGCTCTGGCACACCACTTTAATCCCACTGCTATCAAGTAACAACAGATCGTAGTAAGAGGACACTCTCGAAGCTTAATCCACACTATAGCATAGGTGCAAATTTCCCAGGGACTGGTTGAGTTACACTGTAACGCTGTTCATGTACTTTCATTCACAATGTAAACGACCTCAGCTCAGCCCAGTTAGTTCAATTCAAAAACTAATAAAGGCAAATCAAATCCAGCCTACTTGAATTGTGAATATAAGCATGTACACAGGGATTTAATTCACTTTAATCAACCCACTGGAAAGGTTAATTGGATTAATTTTCTTGAGTTACCAACCATGTGTGGACAGACTCTAAGGATGAGATCTTGACCACACTAAAATGGCCAATAACAGTTCTGCTAATGACTTAACAGGAGGAATATTAACCCCTAAAACATCAGCTTCAGCTTCTGTTCCAGTAACACTGAGTGAAGCATTAAAGGATGACATAAGGTCAAAAGGAAACCCCAGCTGCCTGCGCAGAAACAGGTTTTCTACTCTTGGCCAGCTAAATCATCAAATTCACAACTGCTGTTTTGTAAGAATTGAAATTTGAAATTTGAAAAAAAAATCACCAGTGGGAAAAGAAACAAGTTTAAGGAAGTTTGGGTTTTTTTAGGCAGGAAACCATTGCTCTCTATTACAAGAGAGTAAATCTAAACTAACTTGATTATGACAGAGCTTCTACTGGTTTATATCACAAATCACTATCAGAAAGAACAAACTATCTCTTACAAAGCTTTCTAAACCCAAAGCAGCTCCAGGGCACATTTAATTGAGCTCAAAGGCTCACGTGTGAGGCAGGCACTGTGCTAGCAGGGAAGCCAAGGCCTGACAGAAGGTGAATCCGTGCTCTGAGCACAGGCCAAGCCAGCGGGACCCCTGGAAGCGAGGGGGGCACGGGGGGTCTGCGGGGCGGGAGCGGCTGCTTGGCGCTCCCAAGCCCAACGCAGGCCAGTCTTCATAAATACCAGTAGGTTAATTGTTTGTAAGCGGGGCCTCAAAATCACCAGTCCCCCTCAAATCGCCAAATCTGTGGATATCCACAGTTCTACTCCCATTTTAACAACGGCCCGAGCGGAGTCTCCGACCCCGGCCGAGCCGTAACTGCCAGGGACAGACAGACGGACGGACAGACAGACATCGCTGCTGGTCCATCTCCCGCAGAGTGTCACGGCTGCCTCACCCGCCGGGGGAGCGCAGCCCCGGCCGGC
The DNA here is from genome assembly GCF_023055355.1 of Agelaius tricolor. Lineage (NCBI taxonomy): Eukaryota > Metazoa > Chordata > Aves > Passeriformes > Icteridae > Agelaius > Agelaius tricolor. Next base: position 15,350,210 of record NW_027269272.1, read on the forward strand.
GCCCCCAGCCCGGCTGCCCGGGCGCGGCGGGGGGAGCGCGGCGGCGGCGCCGGCGGCAGCCTCGGCCCCGGCGCAGACAAAGGGCTGCGCCCTCCCTCCCCCAGCGCCGCTCCTCGCTCGCTGCTCCCGGGGAGCAGCGGCGCTGCCAGCCCGACCCCCGCCGCTCTGCCGGGGAGGGGAGCCGGAAGCGAGGCCAGCAGAGCGGCCACGGCTCCGTGTCCAGCCACTGCGGCTCTGTCCAGCCCCTGCCGCTGCTCCGCCGCCGGCCTCCGCCTCTCGTGCCCTCCCGCCACCCGCCGGACACCCCGCACCGGCAGCGGGACGGCCCCGGGCACCCCGGCCGGAGCACGGAGCGCCCCGTCCCCTCCCGCTGACCCGGCTCCCCGCCAGCGCCGCGAACCGCAGCGGCGCCTGGAAATTGTAAAATGATAACGTTTAAGAAAAACCACCCCAAACCAACAGTTTCTCTCCTTGCCTCGCTCCCATTTCCCCCACGCCGCCCCGTCCCGTCCAGCGCCCCCTCCTCCCCGCGCCGGGGTGAGCCGCACCTTCCTTGACTCCGGGCAGCTTGGAGTGGTCGATGCCGATGCCGGCCATGGCCGGGCCCGCGCCCCGCTGAGGGCGGCCCCGCTGAGGGCAGCGCGGCGGTGCCGCCCGCGCCCCGCACCACAAAGTTGGGAGCGGATGGAGCCGGCGCGGCCGGGCCGTACGGCGCGGGAGAGCGGACAGAAAGCGCCGGGCGGGGCGGAGCGGGGCCGCCTCGCCGCCCCTCGCCCCCCTTCCGGGGAGGCGGACGGGGGCGTCCCGGGCTGCTTCCCCCTCCCCTTCGCCGGCGGGGCTCGGGCAGCGGCTCAGCGGGACGGGCAGCTTCCGAGGGCAGTTATTAAAACATTTGGGGTTTATTATTGTTATTGTTATTATTATTGTTTTATTGTTTGGCGGGGTGTTGCCTTCTTTGAGGCCACGCCGGGAGGCCGGGGCTGCTGTCAGAGCTCACGGATAGCTCCGCTCCCCCGGCGCTCTCCCGTACCGGGTCCGGCTGCCTGTGCCCCTCATCCCCAAAGCAGCCACCCCCTGCTCGCACTGTTCCGCCGGCCTGGCAGAAGCAGAGGTGTCCCGGGGGAGCCTCGGAGCCAGTGCCCAGCCGTGCCACGGACCCGCACCTTGTCCCTCACGACGGGGCGGTGTTGGCACGGGCACCTCTCGAGGAGAGGCGAGAGATTCCCGGAGCCCTGTGAGAGGCCTGCGGGTCCCGGCAGTGCTCTGCCACACACGGGTGGTGCCCGCTCTCGGCGGAGATGGAGGATTTACAGCTGCTGCCCACCTTGGTTTGCCGCCAGCAAAGAAACAGAACGAGATGATGTTCCGTGGGCACAGGGGAGAAGATAAGAGGAAGAGGATTTGGGATTTAGGGATGTCTGAGCTTCTCTGGGCTGTGCTCAGCACAACAGTCACTCATGTCAGCTGTTATGTTTGATCATAATGTGTGACGCTGAGGACTATGCAAGAAGAAGAAGTTAATATTGCCACATTCAAAATTAGTTACTCCCAGCATCTGTTCCAATGACCCATGGCTCCTGTGCCACTGGTGAGCATTGGGGATACAGAGGCTGAGCCCATTTCCTGCTCCCCCTCTCCAACAGGCTCTGGGAAGCTCTGCCCTGTGGGATGTGAGCTGAGGGAGACAGAGTAGGATGTCAGAAAAAACATCAAAGGGAATAACATTTCCATTTTATTAAAAAGCAAAAACATTGAAGAAAATGACCAAAAAAAATTATTGGCACATCCAGGCACATCCAGAAGGTTAGCCTTTTGCTACTCCCGAATTTTTTAGTCCCGTTTCCTGAAACTCAGGAATCATCTGTCCCAAATTCTGCCCCTTTCAAACAATATTTCACCAATCCCAACATGGGTATGCATAGACTGAATTCAATCTGACTTCCTTCACCTTCCCTTCAACTTAGCCTCCTGCACAGAAAAAGCCATGGGGTTGTGTGTGTTTGTGATCCCTTCTCACACTGCACACACCTAGTACACCTCTCCTGTGTGCTGGCCCACTCTCAGAGCTGATGGGCCTCCTGCCCAGAGGGATGTGGGACCCACTTACAGAGGGGCAAGCAGTGCACAGCTGAGCCCCACTCCACAGGTTCTCCATATGATCACACAGATGGGGATTAGTCACAGGGTCTTGCTCCTCCAAGGGGCAGCTCACACTGATTATCTCCTGTCACAGTCCCAGCTCTGCCCAGCTCCTCTTTCTAATCCCCCTGCCATACAACTGGACTTCTTGCAAATAATCCTCATGGTTTCAGCCAGCTCTGGGCTAATGACAGGTCTAAAATCCATTCCTAGTTTCTCCTAAATTAGAGTTTTTCTGAACTCAGATATTCCTCTGGACATCCTTCACCTTTTTCATAATCAAGTTATTTTGGTCACTTAATATGATTTTTTATTGGACAAAAGAAGAGGCCAAGCAACCAGGACTATACAGCAGAAGTGGCAACGAATGTACTGATCTGACACAGGTCACACCTTTCCAAGCCCAGAGTATGGTTTTCTCCTGTCCTTCTCTCATTATGAAGTATTCAAGTCAGAGCAGCAGAAGCTGAAATTCTGGAGCATTCACATTTACACAGCAGCTTTAATGCAACAGAGCCGCTCTATGGCCCTGCATTTATGAACAAAGCTTTAAAGCTGTCCATCCCAATGGTCATGCACTTTACTCCACACACACAGCTCTTTGCTCTAGTCTTCAGTAATGAATTTATATCATATTGAATTGTCTGGCTAGGGCCAAAACCAGCAACATAAATAAGTCATAAATCTGCACTGTATTCAGGAGATTCCATGTCGGGATGCTGTGGCTGCTGGCTGAGTACACTGTCTTCCTGCATGTCTTTAACTTCACTAAAGTAGGATCTGGTACCCAGTGCTCAAAGTCACAGCAGAGCAGTTCCTGATTTCAGGTTTCTAATACACAAATTAGGGGCTCCTAATGCCTTCCTGTAGCTATATTTATTTATCTTGCAAGGTTTGCTGAAGCTCAACGATAGCCAGTGGATGGTGAGCTCTGCTAGAACCTAAGGAAACTACAGGAACACAAAGTAAATGACATTTTGTTCTTGCTGCTGGAAATGTGGAAATGCAGGGAACATCTCCAGCTGTCAGAGCACAGAAAGGCTGGAGCAGGCTCCTGGGAAGGGTAATGCAGGCAAAACCCTGTCAACACTGTCAACCTGTTCCCTAAGGCAGTGTATTACACACCAAATATTTTCTTTGCCTTCTTGACATCAGATTTCTCTCTCATTTTAGCTTGATTTTTGAGAGATTGTTCAGATGAAGTCTCTGAAATTGGAAGATGGTATATATCACTTGATTACAGAAGATCCAAAAATGACCACAGCAGGACTGAGGATAAGGAATTGAACAGGAACCAGGGAATGGGCTCCTGATGTAATGCTAGCACTGCAGTTAGCATCACATCTTAGGCTCCATCAAAGGGCTCTTCAGCGTGATTGATCTCAAATCACCCTCCCAACCCTCACTTGTGTCTGCAAGCTGCAGCTTCTAGGCAAAAAGCATGAAAGGTGTTTGTTCTGCGAGTCTGTCATCAGCTTTTCCTGGGCAAATTGTACAGCACCTAGCTTGACAAGTAGTACATGTTGCAGTGGGTAGGTGAATCCCAATAAAGCTGGGAAAAGTAACCACTTTATATTGAAGATAACAAGATAGTGACCCTTCACTCTTTTATAAAAGCAGGTACTTATTCTCACAGGACCTTCTGTTGGAAGAAAAATCCATATTGTTTCCCATGAAAAAAAGCAGAATTTGATCTGAGTTTAACTCTTCTCTCGTGGAGTAATTTAATTCAGAAGAGGTTTTGCAGGGCACTAGTCCAACCCCCTGCTCAAAGCAGGACTGGCTTCAAAATCTGATGAGGTTGCTCAGTGCCTTCCCCAGGTGAGGTTTGAAAATCTCCAAGGCTAAAGATCACACCACCTCCCATTATGATTTTTCTCCTTGTGTCTTGGTGGACTTCTCCTGGCTGCAGCCTGCAAATCTGGGCCGTTGTCCTTGCACTGTGTGCCCAGCTTGGCTCTGCTTTCCAGCTGCCCCTCTCCATGGCAGACCACATGTACCAGGCACATCTGTGAGGGGTGTGCTCCACCAGGCAGCTGGGGCAGGGGCTCAGACATGGCACTGCAGCTGGACTGTGCCACCACACAGGTATTAAACACCAGGGAGCTCCAGCACTGGGCACTTTGCCTACCTGCATCCAGGCATCTGATCTGCCCCTAAACACTCGAGTAAACCCAAACTGTTATGCAGATACACCACACAACACTTTTCCAGTTTTCACAGCACTGAAAACACTCCTGAGAGGATGCACAAATGAGAAGTTGGGATACTTAAAAACAGGGAAAAAAAGCAACACAATCTGGACTGGCCCTCAGAAAAATCACAGTGAGCTTTGATGAGCAGGAGCTGCCAGACAGAGCTTTGGGACTAGGAACTAGGATTGCTTTATGCTGCTAAGATCTTTCTCCAGGCAGGCAGAGACTGTTTTGTGCTTGCTTCTTGAATAAACTGGGCACCTCTCCAAGTCTCCTGCTGTCATTTTAGGTCAACAGGATAACAACAACTGTGAAATAAATTAAGTCTCATAAAGATGTTCACTTTTGACAGAACAGTCTTTGTTAAAGTCTCCTTAATGACGGCAAAGCTCACTTCCAACTGATGGGGTTGCTGTCCGAATAGACACAGAGAATAATTATCCTACAGGCAGGAACTTGTGCATCCATTAATGCCTAATGCAAAGGAATGGGGAAAAATGGTTCTAGGTCTCTCATGCTAGAAGGCATTGCACAAGCCCATATCCAAAACCAGTATTTCAGAGGTGACTGATGCCGGGGAACTTCCTTCTGGGGACATAGGCTCTGGTTTTCCTCTCCAAAGTCAAATTCCTGTATAAAGCTATAAAACCCAGTGCAGGACTCCATTCCATCTGCAGGAAGCCTGAAGGATGTGAGTGTTTCCCCTCTGTGATAAATAAAAATCAAGAACAGAACCTACCCCTAGCCCAGAGCAAGGATGCTGCAGGGCCTCCCAGGGAGGGAGACTGGTGATGTAGTAATGCAGGGGAAAAAACAGACAGGGGGAAAAAATAATACTTCATACATCAACCTCCTTGCATTTCTAAGCTAAGACACTTCAGGAGAAGTTTGAAGTCCTGTGCCAGAAGGGCTGGAGGAGAGGAAGCTAACATTACAGCATTGGCAGGGAGCACCAAGAAGCAGGTGTGCAATTTCCGTAGGTAGCTGAATGGTGCCTTTGGGAATTCAGGCTCCCTGAAGAACAAGGAGAGCAGAAGCCTGCAAGGATTAAGGTATTATAAAGCTCACCAGGGGTAATGAATGGGGTGATTGCAAAGAATGAGCAGAGGAAACATAACTTGTGCTTACATGTAACATAACGAGGAGCACTAGGAAAATCATGAGCCATGCCAGAACAGAACAAGGGCGTTTTTTGACTGTCACGTTGGAGAGTAAACATGTGCAATCTGAAGTGAGATATGCTTTCCAAAAATCTCACTTAGGGAAAGTATTATTAAAAGTGTTACATAGTAGATGAGAGAAGAAGAAAGTAGCTAAATGTGTCATTCCTTACTCTTATGTCAGAAGAACAGAACCCACCAGAATAATACATTATTCACTTAGTGCACTGCAGGGAGCTGCCTGCAAGCCCACACAATCGAGGCATAAGAAGCATAACAAATGTGGCAGCTAGTGATGAAGCACCGTGGTCATTGTCAGATATTTACAGCCACTACTACCTGGATGAAACCTCAACACACAGATGTTGTAAGAGGGAATTCGATGAGGGCTGAAGTCGGTGCGGTTCTTGCCTAGCAGTGACTTTGCTATATTCCACTAAGAAAAATTTCTATGTCTACCTAAAAAAAAAAAATCACTTAATATGATTGCACCTGCCCCTCCTCTTCTGGATTAAAAAAAATAAAAAATTCCTGTGTTATCACTTGTGCCAGCTTTGCTTCCTAAGCTGCAGGGTGGTAAGGCATGAATATGTCCTATAACCTCAGCTGGAGCCCACATTTCAAGTTCACTCAACATTCATTAACAAAACACTCTTTTGCATGTGTAGATCTCTCAGACTCTCAGTAGATCAAGGTGCAAATGAAAAGCTAAGTTAGAAGACAGGCTCTGCAAAAGACAAAGTTTATGATTATCTGCACAAGTTTCACCAAAACACTACAGCTCTGTGTATGCTCCAAGTCATCCCTTGGGTGACTTGTAGTGACGGTTTTCCAAAAAAATGGGCAACATTTATCAATAAACCAAAACACCAGATGGCAACTGAGCAGGAAGAGAGGGAAAGGGGACTGACAGTGAAAGTTGGCACTGTTAGCAGATAGAGCTGACCTCCACAACCTTAAAAGTGCCCTTACTGATATTTTTAGCAGGAAATCACCCAGCCATGTCTTTACTCAAAATAATACATGCACAAGCTACATTCATCATCCAGGACAAACTTGGGGCTTGGAGAAGGCAAGTCAGAAGAGAGAGGGGTCAAGCTCAGGGTAAATCTGGTGGTTTAACCAGTTCATACCAGATCATGCCTCTTCAGGACACTGTCCTGACATGGAGGTCAGATTAGTCAGATTAGATTACACAGGCACACCAATATTTACCATTCAGGAGCATCATGGAACTGTCTTTGAGACCAGCAAGTCACAGCACATTTCAAAGCAGAAGATGTTTCCCCATTGCCTTCCTCTCCCCAGCAGGAGCCTCAGCCAAGTCACCCCAGTCAGCAGGGAGGCTGAGGTGGAGGAGGTGCTCCAGCTCAGCATTGAGGCAGAAGTGAGAGATGGGGCATGACTGCTCTGCTCCCTGTTTTCTCCCTAGGCTGCCTCATCCCACATTCAACACCTGCAGAGTCCTGATTTACTCTTTCACCCCCTCACTGCAGGACAACACTTTGGAGCTGCCTTGTTCTCTGAGAAGTTGAATGGTTTCCTGGCAAGCCCTGGACTGGAATCAAAAGTCAAACAGGCAGCCCAGCTTCACTCCTTACCCTCCCCAGCCCAAACCTCAAGGAACTGGTTCTCTTTACTACAATTCCTGTCAGATGTGAGCTGGTGATGCTCCCCTCTGTGTGTGATCCTTGGTTGCCTGCAGTGAGGTGGCAGCTGAGCTGCTCTACACTGCCTTGGACCTTTCCCTTCTCTTTCTCTAAGCAAATATACAGTTGAACCACAGCATCTAATTTTATATCAGTAACAGGCCAAGCAACAGCTGAGCCCCAAAGACAAGCACATAGAAGGGGGAACAAATTGCATGAGTCAGACTAAAAGCTTCATAAATATTGACTGGTTTTAACAGTCCCTTAAGGAACAGAGAATCTCACAGAATCTTTATAACTACATCTCCCCCCCCATTATACACTCCCTCCTCTCAGGAAGCTGCAAGGGGAGTTAGTCTTCTGGCTTATGAGCACAATATTTTAGTTCTTCTCTGCAGTCAAGTTGCTCTGGCTGGGACTTTGCACCACACACCAGGAGGATATCTGAGCACCTTCCAGTGGTGCTTTAATAACATTCTGGGGTGGGCTTTGTTCACTCAAGTTGGCTCCAGCATAGAAGTGACTTGGTTAGAGGAGAAATCAGACATTAAATGTGTAAGAGATGAAAGCTGAAGAGCATAGGGTGCATTTCAGTATCTGCTCCTCTGATTCCTATCAGATAAAGCACAGCTGGAGACTCAGAGGAGCAGACATGCAATAGGAATGTAGACAGAGGAGATAAATATTATTAGGTGTACAGTAGTGATACAGGCAAGAAAGGCAGACACCATGGGAGAAAGGAAGGACTTGGCTACAGAAGATGGAAACAGCTTGTTGTGCATGTGAATAGACTGAGGGGATGGAGGCATGTGGAGGGACACGTGGGAGCACTAAGCCACTGCCCAGGATGGAGAGCAGGATAACTCTTGTCTTTCTGACACTGTGCACAAAGCTCTCTTCACCCCTGCTGTGAGGGCAGCTCTCTTTTCTTGCCTGCTAAATGCTTACCAACTTCTCCCTGATTTGTTGGCACTGTCAATCCCCCATTCTGCTTTGCCCTCTACAAGGCATGCCCACTCCCCATTTCCAATTTCTTTGTTGTTCCTTATCCTCATATTATTCTTAGGATCATTCTAGGCAAGAAAACAGTGATACATGAATCTCTCCATGTGTACCACACAGACAGAAGTCCTGTCTCTACCAGCTGAAGCTACTGACTCACAGCAAAGTCCCACACTCAATGCAGAGGTTGTGGCACTGTTCATATGTGCTTTCTTAAGCACCTTTACTAAAGGCACTTCCCTGATAGGTCCTTTCTCAGCAGGTTGTTTGCTTTGGGATGAAACAAGCTATTGTTAAGTGGAGTCCATAAGACCATGACAAAGTCTGTGGATGCTCATGAGGTTCAGCTGAAATACACGGTGCATGTGATGTTTTATGTGTTCTCAGGAAGCTCTGAAAAAAGAGAGAATATTGTGGGGTCTTTTCCTCCAAACCCCAAATGTACAAAGTGGTCTGGAAACCTGCCACTGCAAGCTGGCTCTGGGAAATAGCCCTTTTCAGCAGCTCACTCACCCTCCCACTGAATTCCACCTGCCTGCCTGAGGCTTGCTGGGGAACAGCAGGGGTTACTGCTTTGGGATTAAACTCAGGTTAGGTTATTTGGAGGCTGCAGCCCTACCGTCATTAGAGAGAACTGCAAAGCCCTAAGCAACTTCAGAGAAACTGGAATATTATATAACATACCTGAAAATCTTAATTGCTGCAAGATGTACCCATCCACCTGGCAAGGAAGAGGAGTCCATGCACAGAGAGAAGCTGAAGATTTTGAGGAAGATGATGTCAGAGAGCAGAAAGGGCCAGCTGTTCCCTAAGGAACAGGGAGCCAAGGGCAAGCAGGTGAGGATCAGAGACTGCAGCCAGGTTCAGTCAAGAGCCCCAGCACTCAGGGAAGGCCATGAAGATGAGGCAGATCCCAGGTCAAGATGGAAGTCAATACACTGGTCAGCATCAGGCCTGATGACAGCAGTCAGAGACAAACACAGCTCAGTGAGCACCAGACAGGTCCACAGAGACAGGACATATCCACAGCCAAGAAGAGAAGTCCACTTGCAGGTCTGGGTCCAGACCAACAGGGACCATGGGCAGGCAAGGACAGCTGAGCTCCAGACCACAATTTCTCCAGCATAGCTCTGGGAAAAACAGGAGAGCAGGCTGGGATTGAATGGGTCTCATGAGCTGATGGGCAGAGAGGGTGGAGAGGCCCCACCTGAGGACACTCAGGACCATTAACACCCTCCAGGCACTGACACTCCTGTTCATCTCTCTCACACTGAGAGCTGGTGCAGCTGCATTTGGTGGCACTGCTTGAACCAAGTCTTTTCTATTCCTGCCCTTTGGGCTGTTGACCCTTGTCAATTTTCCAGTTTGGTTGTGTTGGGTTACCCGAAGTCTGAGTAGCTTTGTGGAAAGAGAAACTTCTACATGCAAGGACAGACTGGGATCATGGGAGGTAGGGGTGGAGCTCACATCTTTGTGTTCTCCTTATCCTTGAACTCCAGACACAAATGGATGATTATCAGTTATCAGACATTATCAATGAGTAAAGTAATAGAAAGACTGTGGAGACTGCATTGTTTTCCTATGGAGAATAAAATAGACAAGAACAATAAAATGTAATATTATTTCCAGCACCTGGACTAATGGGGTAAAAGCAAAGGAATTTTCCAGGTGGGAGCCTTAGAGAAGCCCAACAGTACGAATCAATTATTCCCTAACTTCAAAAAATCAAAAAAATTCCACTAGTGCCTGGCAGCAGCTGCAAGGCTTCTCTCCACCAACCCATCCCCTGAAAGCATCCACTCCTCACAGCATCCAGTCATCTTCCTTCTCATACGTAAATGTAGCATGGCAGTTCCATACCTTCACCACAGCCATCACTTGAAAGGTCTGGCACACTCTCTACATGAGTTGCTTTGGGGGCTGAACAGTTGCAATGATCCAGAACTGAAGATCCTCTGTAGTGAAAGAGGAAATCCCAGGAATAGCTCAACTTCCTGAAAGAGCCTGCCAACAGCCCATGAGATCTTGTATCCAAAGGTAGGGAAGAACAGTCAGAAATCTGTGGATTTTGCACAAACTTATATGAGATGGAGAAACTCACCTTCTGTATCCAGGCAAAGTCAATTTCACAGCAGATCTCAAGACAGATTGAGATTAAGCCATTTAGCACTAAATTAAAATAGACTTGACCTTCCCTTAGGGGTATAGTTTTGAGCCAGAGCTGCTATTTTCCAGACTGGACTCCTGTGCAAGTGGTGCTCATCAAGTTGTGGCCTCTGCTTTGTTAGAGCTGCTCACCTCTGACCAGTTTGAAACTGGCACCTTAGGGAGATGGAGGTGGCTGGAAAAGTGTTCCAGTAGGACATATGTGTCCCTCCACCCAAACAGAACTTTGTAAAGAAGGAGAGCACTTCAGATAGCTGTTCACTAGTTCACAAGTCTGAGGGAAACTTACAAGTTTGGTTAATTTGTACATATTATATCTCCAGGGAAAATTTGTTTTCTCAATAGAGAACTCTTCATTAATGAAAGCATCACATTCATTTTTATAGGCATTTCCCACAAAAAAATCTGAGCCTCTCCCACTCCATTTTTGTTACTAATATATTAAATAATAAAATATTACAAGGGTTATTAAAAGGCTTGTTATTCAATACCTATCAAAGGCACAGAACGAGTTGTAGTGGGAGCTGGAGACCTGAAGCCAAAAGCCCAAACATGGAAATGATACTGTCTTTTAGTTGAGAGGTACCATCAAATAAAGCTATCTTGGGTAATCTGGCATGATGTGGTGTCAAAAAAGCACACACAGTGAGTCACTAGGAGTGTATGTACAAATCAGAGCTTGCCCTGATCCTCTCCCCCATCCCACCACGGGGGGAGTGAGCTGGCAGCTCTGTGGTGCTTAGCTCCTGGCTGGGCTTAAACCACGACAAATACAGATGATTCAGTTCTGCAGGAAGTGAAGAACAAAGCCTAGCACTGTTACTATTACAATATTTTTCTTGGTAAGTTTGTTGTGGAAAAGTAGTAGCAGGTCCCTCATCAATAGTGATGGATAGGCAACAAATGGAAGTCAAACCAAAATGTAGTCATGGCCTGAGAAGATGTGGAATATATGCACTGTCTCAGTACTTTGCTCTAAAATTATCAAACAAGGCTGTGTAGCCAGAACCAGCATCTGACCTTCCACTTCTTTTTTTTTCCCCCAAGAAAAAAACTGAAGACTCTTGCCCATCCTTGACGTATTCCATACCTACTGCCAAAGCTGCACTCCCCCACTCAGACATAATCCCAAAATAGGGTGTGATGCCTTTCCCGTTGACAAAGCCATAAGTCACAGCGAGCAAGACACACTCAACATTCTCCAATCAATTAAATGAAAAGAGCTCTCCCCCTCTGTTTCCCACCACTTCAGCACTCATTATATCTCACATTAATTAATATAGGCACTAGGAAGTGAGATGATAAATTACAAAACCCCATTAACCTGATTCTGTCCAAACTGGTAAAATATGGCAGCTTGTACATTAGACAAATCTTCTTGCTAACGTGGGAGTCCTCATGCCTGAACTCTGTTAAAGCAACAGCCCTGAAAAAGTATTTTTAATGTGTGTATGTATGGAATGTATATCAACGTGCGTGAACAGTGCACGCCTGTGGGAACATCAGAATTCATTAGATCAGTCTGATATGAGATATATTGAACAGGTTCCATCTGACTTATGTTACTGGGCTGTTCTGTCCACTCCCAGCGGAGTGAATCATATTGACAGGTTGAATTATATCTCAAGAGATATTTTTCTCCCCTCCTCCAAAGGCCATTTGCAATCACGGCACATCCACTGCCTCTTAAAAGTGAGCTCATCTGGCGCTGGTTGCATTGAAGTCCTCCACTGTGCCTGAAGGAAGGATGCTTTTGGGCTCTGGGAACGTGGAGAAGATGTGGTCTGCCCAGCTGTGTCTGGGAGTGCTGACCATCCTGACCATGGCTCTGTGTGTCCCGTCAACGCATGGAGACCCTTTTTTACTCCAAGGTAAGCTGGAATACAGGCTACATGACACAGGTAGGTGGTTATCTTTTTGCTTTGCTGCTTGCCATGGCCAATGCAACACTCTCTTCTCTGGGAAAGAAAACAAAATGAACTTCAAGCTATACTGTCTGTTAACATGGGTGCTAGCGAGAGGCTTGTTCATATCATCATGAGCCAAAGCTGTCCTTCTGCTCTGCAGCTGGCTGTATGACACCTTCTGCTAATCAGTGAAAATATCAAATCTGGTGAAATCTGGTAAGGGTAGATTTTTCTCTCCCATAAGGACATTAAAAAAAAAAATTAGAATATCAGAGAGTAGCAATTCCAGAATGTACCATACGAGATTTGACAGCTCATAAATGTCAGTAGTACGGCGATGCTGAACTTTTTTTTCTTCACAGAACTTCTTTTTATATGTATTTCTCCCATAATTTAAATTAATGTTAACTTGAGTTTATACTGCAGGGAAATGTCAATCATTAGTGCTCTTTCTTAAAGAGGCTTAGCAGTGGAAAAAAAGAAAGAGCCGCTAAGTATAGGCTTCAAAATAACATTGCTTTTCAAATTATTTTTCCTCTAATATCACCTATTTATTTTTGGAATTACAACCAAAACATTCCCCAGACCACTCTATCTAAATCCTGCTTCTGTTTAGCTTTCACTGGAGTGTTTATAGCGTTGGGGTTTTTTTCCCTGTAGCAATTCCCCCAAAAAACTTAAAGTAGCTATTTTAAAATTATAACTGTCCTTCATACTTAGGAATGAGGTTTATGGCACTCCATGCTAACTGCAGGTCGCTCTGCTCGCTCCCCTGGGTTTATTTCCAGAGATCACAATCGGGACCAGCGGCTTCAGCTGCAGCGTGAGGCAGGGTTGAGCCTGGCCAAATGCTTGGAGCATCTCTTTGGCCAGCATCCCTTTGGCCAGCATCCCTGAGCTTCTGCAGGTTTGTGTGACATTAGCTAATGGAGCTGATTCCCACACGCTCTTGAGCATCCTTCAGGCTCGTCTGGTACAATGTTTTGTTTCATGTGTACCAAGAATAACTGCAGTCATCCCCTCAGAGGGGCTGATAGCCCCTCTATGATATGAAACTGCATTGAGGAGAAGTACTACAGATCCTGGAAGAAGAGAAGAAAAAGCTTTTCTATTTAATTTCTTAGTATTTTCCATGGAATTCTATAGGCATCTTCTAGGGCTTTGTAGGGTCTGGGTGTGGTGTAGGGCTGTTCAGACCAAAGATTTTTTTGAATGCTCAGTCTCCCTATAAAGTCTGGCTCCTATTCTATCATTCTCAAAAATTAGTACAACATTTAGTTCAGATGACTCTGGAAATCTGTTGAGCAGAGCTGGGAGTTTCTCAGAGCCTTCAGGGCACTGAGCAGACCCATCTCCTGTGTCTGTTGGTTTCTCTGAACCCTTGACCTTCACAACCATTCATTTGAGGGCACAGCCACAACCACTGAAGTAAAACCACTGAGAAAGTGCCCTAAAGGGGCCTCTTAGAGAGCTCCAAATTGCTTTAGGACAGCAGCTTGGGGAGATTTTTCCTGGAAAATTCTGTGTGGTCTTGCTTTAAGTTCCTCCACACTTGAACTCTGTTTAGGAAGAACCCTTCAGTACTGCTGGGAATCAGAGATGAGTGAGCTCAAGAAAGGGCTGTGGAGCTGCAGGGCTTTTCAGCAGTGGTACCCACACCTCAGCCCAGTGAGGAGGGACTTCCCACCTCTGTCAGCCCTGGGAAGGTGCATGGAGTGAGCGGGGGAACTCCTGCCCTTTTGAGAAGAGAGGATGTTGTGGGCTCCTGTCTAGCTTTGCAGAGGCGCCCGCTCCAGCCGCCTTGCAGAAGAGCTCAGGACTGTGTCAATCAGGGTGATGGCTCCAGCTCTCTGCAGCCAGTCGTGCTGATGAGGCTGCAGTGGAGCTGGCCAGCAGCCCAGGGCTGGCAGGGAGGGCTCCCCATCCCACTCCCTTCCCCTGCACAGCCCTCACTGCCTGGACATTTTGTTCTGTGCTCACACACCTTCCTTTTCCACCGAGCTCCTTCCACCCCGACGAGTGCTGACAGGAGACATTTTCCTTCCACTTCTCATCCTTCTTAATTTGATTAAGAGATTAATTGCATCAATTGATTAATTGATTCTTAATTTGATGAGATTGAGAAAGATGTGTTTTATGTGCTGCAGAGAACCGAGTGCTTCCAGAGAGAGAAGACACAAATCATGAGAACACATTGCTGACTCTGCTTCTTAATAAGAAATTCGCATGGCGGAGGCCAGAAAATATTGGTAAGTGAAGGGGAGGGGAAATCTCTGCTTCTTGAATCTGTGTTTGCACGAATGCAAGGACCCTGCTTCTCAGGTTCTTCAGAAATACCAACTGCTCAGAAAGTGGAAGCAGCACCCAGTATGATGCCTACATGTGATTAATGTCAGATGCTCTCCAGCATGGGGCTCTGGGACCTCTTTTTGCAATGCAAAGTAAAGCCACCAAAACCCATGTGCCCTAGATCCTCAGACACTCAAGACTTTGCTGGGAACATGTGTGTGTACATAAGTAAAACCAAGAAAGTTTTCTGCTGTGTCCCTCTGGCCCTATTACCCCTTAGGTGTTGTGTGCCTTGCCTGGGGCATGGACCAGCTTTGGGAGTCACCTCTCTGCCCACACCCCACACAGCCCTGTGTGCTTTTGAGAGACAGCTCCATTTTGTTACCATTTGGGGCAGGGGGATTTCACCAAGAATTTCCAGTGAGATCCATTGGGGTCAGGTGTAGTTTGGGACAAGGGCAGGGGGAGCTCCTGCCTGGGCCTAGGCCCCTGCTGCTGCTGGAGGAGGTTAACTCAACTGGCTTTTCCCACACAGCCACCGAAGATGGGCCGGGGAGAGGCTCTTCCTGTCTGTGCTCTGTCAACAGACACCACATTTAAAAGCCACCCATCTGTGGCTAAACTCAGACCTGCTGAAGGGAAACTTGGGCTTTCCCTGACATGAGGCAGAGCGATCACAAGCACCAAATGGACTGCAGAGGTCAGCTATTCCCACGGCCTCTGCAGCCAGGGGAGGGTTTGGGCTGGATGTGCTGGTCTCAGAGCAGGAAGCTGCCCTTCCTTCTGAAAACAGCTGAGAGGGGGCCCAGAAAAATCCTTGTTATGAAAATCCATTTATCAAACTCACTCAGTGCTCTTCCCCAGACCCTTGTTAATGCAGCAAGGCAGTGGTTAAACAAGCTTGGGACAAATAAATAAACATAAATAAATCAAGCCCTTATTCTAACAAAGGCATTCTTCTTGCAAAGGGGATGCATTCAAGAAATAACATTTTTATGATAAGTTTATGGATTATTGCACTTATTAGTCCTAGAGGAAAGGCTGCATTTTATGCCAGACAATTGAATATAATGAATCTCTGAGCAGAGCACAGACAGAGGATTTACAGCAGGCACTTTCTCAAAGCTTCATCCATAAATTAACTTCCTTCTCCCTGTCTGAGATAATCTGTTCCAAATTTCAACTGCTGTTCATTTTATATTCATAGCAGCCATTGGCCAAACTTACAGTTTGCAGAAAATCAAGCCAAAACAGGCACTTGAAACTCTGAAAGAGGTAAAAATGTTAATAATAATAATAATTCTTAAGTGACACTTTTGACTTATAGATATGCCAGGGTCTCTCTGTCTCTACCTTATGGGTATGTAAAGATATACTTAGAAGGAGTCTGACTGAGGTCATTGCTGATAGTGCCAGAACAGAGCCCACACCTTCTGATGCCATCCCCATCCCCATCTCATCTCTCAAATTGAATCCTGATGTAATGGATTTGCTTAGGAACTGCTGCTTTTACTGTTGGATGAATATCAGAAAATATTCAGGATTTTTCAACAAAACTGTTCCTTTCTTGAAGGAGGTACCAAGAAAGCAGTCAGCTTTTTCTTGGCACCCTCCTCCTGCTCAGTTTCAAATGTTAAAAAAAAAAAAAAAAAAGCCCAAGTCTGGCAATGTGTCTGTGTGCTGAAGTCTTATCTGAAATCTGAAATCAAGGGGAATTATGTCTTAAATCCCTCTGATGATCCAGACCAATGCCTGCTGCCACACTAGGAACAGAGAAAAAAGGCAGCCCCAGGGCTGTTTTTTGGTTTGCTTGTGGGGCCCAGCAAAAACATTCTTTAGCTCTTTCCTGGCTCTTCTGCTTATTTTACTGCATTTTTTTCCCCAAACTAGCACTTAAAACCAGCTGATCACTTTGCACTCCCCTCCCAGGAGAACTACTGTAACCAGTCACTCAGCTTGGACTGAACTCATCTGTCTTGTTAAAAAATTTTGGTTTTGACATCAGTTTGGCTTTGGAATAAGGTACCTCAGTCCTCAAGAGCAGTGAGACTGAAATTCCCCACCCCTGCAGCTTCCCCTGTTGCTATTCCAGGCTCTTCTCAGTCCAGCTGGATGTTTCAATCCCTGTTCTTGGGCACCTAACTCTCCCCTCTTTCTGCATGGGCAGTTCATTCATCCACCTGCACAGCTTTTTGACAGTGGTACAGTACTGACTAGCCTTGAGATCTCTAAGTCTGATCTGTGAGGCTGGGCCCCAGCTCCTCATGCTCCCCTAAGGTTTAGAAGTCTGGAATCTGTGCACTTACTGCTATGTGACTTTTCCTGTTGCTCTACTCTGCCAGCCTGGATCTTTGCTGACTTATAAATCAGTAAGTTATGCTAGGCTAAATTTGTGTCTTCTGACTTCTGCCTGCATGGTTGATGTTAGGATAAACAAGCCTTAAAGGAAGCAGTGGGATTTCATATAAAAGCAGTGACAAAAAAAAAGCCAGCATTAGAAATTTGCAGTTAGCAGGATAAAAATTAAAAAGCAGCAAAGAGTTTCACCTGAATTGGTTTCACACAGTCAGTGACCTCATTGGGCCAATTCCCCATGGCCTGGTGAGCAGTAAAGAACCCTCCCTCATAATGGAGAATTAGGATAAGATCCCATAGGATTCAGCAGAGAAAACCTGCTTTTCTCTGTTTCTGCTGTCATTCATTTTAAGATCACTAACAGGAGTTAAATGATAACTAGGTCTTTGCTTGTTGACCTCTGGAGAGGGCAAATGAAGAAATGATTTTTAATTTGAGCTTTGGGAAGCAATGCAGATACTGATGTTACTCTTTTCCCTCTTGCAGACTGGGAGCTGGCAAAGAAATTTGAAGAGCTTGAAGAGGTGAGAGGAGCAAATGCACAGACACAGATACATGGGTGCTGGAGGTTCTGCTAAGATCCACATAGCACTTTAATTTCAGATTGAAAAATCCCAGTGCATCATGCCAGACAGGAAGCTGCCAGATCCCCCACTAGCCTCTTGCTCCAGTGCTGAGGGACATAAGCTCTGACTTTTGAGGACAGCTCTGCCAGAGCAAAAGTCAGACTGTAGATGTTCCCAGTCCACAAGAAGAGAGTAGCTAAAGATGAAGAAATGCAGCAGACTGTCCATTTTATAACCAAGGGAAGGTAGCAAGAACTGTGAGGGAGGGAGAGGAGGGACAACCCAGGGCAATGGAGCAGCAATGTCCTCTGCTGCAGTGTCTGGATGCCTGGAGACTTCCTGTCCCAGCACTGTCCTGACTCTTAATGCTGCAATATCCTTCTACACACCCTCCCTTCCACAGGGACTTACACCTAGGCTGGAGGGAAAGAGCAGGGAGTGCCCACAGCACTGCCACCAAACAAGCAGCTTAATGAAGGAGGGCATGAGGAGGTGTGAGTGCTCCCAAGGCAGATCCTCTGGGAAAGGTCCTGCTCCAGGGAGCCCTCTGTCCTTCCCAGTGAGGCTGCCAGCCAATCCACCTGTAGCTCCTTTGCCCTGCATCTCCCAGCACTCTGTGGAGCTCCTCATGCTGGGGCCCTTGTTTACTGCTGTGTTTCTGTTTAAGCAGCTGGAGAAGTTGAAGGATCAGCTCTCAGCTGAGGACGGGTCAGAGGTGGCCTATGCCTTGGAAAGTCTCTCGGCATCCCAGCCCAAAAAGCGCGGTAGGTTTTGAGTTTGAGCCTTGCAGCCATCCTGTCCACCCTCATTTCCAGGGCTTCCTTTGTGCAACAAAGGCAGTCACAGTAAACATGCCCCAAATATGCAGAAAAGCAGCTGGTTGGCAGCTTTTCAAGCAGTCCTGGCCCTCTCTTATGGCTGGCTGGTTTAGCAGCTGCTGAGAAGGATTGTGTCCCCCAGCCCTGTCTGCTGTGGAGGCAGATACACCAGGTCAGCACACCCAGGCCCTCACAGAGGCAGGCAGTGTCACATCCTGCTTTTCACAGGGGAGTGTGGGGTTATATGAGCCATGAGTGCCTGCCCTGGAGGGGGGCAGTTCTGTATGAACACGTCCCCACAGTGCACCCCTCTTTTGCTCTGGCCTCAAAGCAACTGCTGGAGGCATAATGAGGCATGTGGACTGCAGGCATTCCCCTTTGCCAAGGTCAGTGCCTCCCCACAGAGAAAAAAGGAGCACTTGTCTGCTGCTGAAAAACAGCTAAAAAGGATGTGGAAATCAACCAAGAATGCAGGGAACTAAGATCTGGTATGTCCCTCCGTTGGTCTCCCAGCTTTGTTTGTGCAGTCTGTATCCAGTGGCTTAGGAGCATTTTGCATGAGTGCTCCTGTGAAGCTGCCCCTGACAAGCACATGGACAATGCTGCTCATGCTGGCTTTCAATGGATTCCTCCACAAAGCTGTAGCAGCTGTGAACCAGAAGTCACTGATGGCAGATCTGGCCTAAAACCAAAAGAGCTGGTTCTGCCCTTAACCCACATGCCCTGTACACGTGGAAGCTGAGAGCTGCCAGAGAGCCAAGAGAAAATCCCTTTGTGCAAGGCTTGCTTAGATGCTCAGGTGATCCTTAGGCAATATGCAATTTGTAAGCACCCCTGGAGGCTGCAATTAATTTGGCTAATGTAATTCATGCCCCCACCAGTCTGGAAGGTTTAATGCAGATAAAGCTACTTTCCGGTGCCAGGTTTAAATCAGATTCTGACAGAAATGAAAGCAGGGAATCTTTGTCTTCATCTAAAGTCCTTCCAGCCTGGGAGGAGCTCATGTCTCAGCACGAGCACTGCTGATTCAGTAGGAGTTTTCTTCCAAGATTCTGCTTTCAAAAACCAGGTATAAATCTCTTCTCATACTTGAGGAAACAGGAAACTCACATGGGATTCATGCTGGTTGTGATACAGTTACTTATTCCAACACCAAAATATACATCCTTCCCTAATTTAGTCTTCGAAGATTCTACAGAAATCCATGTTGTTTGTAAGATGGTTGATAGCAGAGTGGTAGTAACTGGGTTTAAAAAAAGTTAGAACCAGATCTAATCTGTCCAAGTCAGTATCCTGCTCTTCCAGTCAGCCACAGGTGCAAATCCCTGCACACACCTCTGAAGCAGCAAAACTGCTGACCAGTGCACAGGAAATAAAAAGCCAGTTCCCGACATCGCTGAAGTAGAAGAAAAGGAAGCCTTTTAAATCAAGCAACATGACAACTTTTAGACCCCATGTTTACACTATGAACAGCTAAAAGAAACACCTTCTAGAAGTGTTACATGAACTCAGAGCTGGTTATTGAGATGTTATTGACCTTCTCCAGGGCTAGAGTGGGAAGCTGGAAAAATTCCCTTGTATGCTGACATCTTCCTTTGGTACCCCTTCACAGCCTGCTTTTGGAAATACTGCATCTGAAGGCTTGTCAGGACTGGAGGATGAAGACGAGCCCTTCCCCAAACTGCCTTGCTGGGTATCAACACGTTAAGAGTTTGTTCTGTTCCCTCATCGTGCTGCTAATCTGGAAGCCATCCTCCACGACTGCACCACAGCCGAGTCCAACAGGGGCTGTGGCAGGAGCTGGCAGCCCCCTGCCACTCTCTACTGTTCCTTCCTTCCAGGTTTAACCTGCCATGATCTTCTACTGAGAAGATGCTTCCCAACTTTCTGTGCTGTCCTGTGTGTGCCATTCAGGCTGCTGTCACTGTACACTCTCCCCCTCCTCACCAGGTCCCCTGAGGCACTGAGCACTAACTCAGCTTCCCCCGGCTTGGGGCTCTGCCCACACCTGCAGCGGTGTCTGGGCTTTTCCTGTCGCCTCCTGAGCAGCTCTGAGCTGCCCTGGTGGCCGCTGCTGGGACATGAAGGCAGGCTGGGTGCGATGTGGAGGGCTCAGGGCTGGGGTGCTGAGCCAGGGCTGCTGCTCGCCGTGTCCCGCAGTGTGCGCAGGGGAGGGCAGGCAGTGAGCTCTGGATCCTTTGGATACCATTCCAATAAAGATTTTCTGTTGCACAGAAGCATGTGTTTCTCAGTGTTTGCTTTCTCAGCCCCTGCAGGGACCCAAAGTGCAGCACATTTCCCTTGATGTTGGCTCCTGTTACCTGAACGGTTCATGTGGAGTTCACAATGGAAGAAAGGCTCCCATTAAACACCGAGGGGTTTAATGGGCCTGAGAAACAGATATCCTTTTGGCCAGGATCAGGAATGAGAGCTGAGTCTTTTTTATAGCTATTTATGGGATATTGCCCTCATTGGACTGGACCAGACCCAATGGTCTCTACCTACTCACCCCAAAGAGATGCTTTGAGCAGAGATTTTTGGTAATCTGGCTGGTCAATGCAGGTGCTAGCTGGCCTTTTCTACTGCAGAATTATATCTGGCCCTGTTCAAAAGGAAAAGATCACAATCCATTAGTGATTCCTACATATATTCATCTCAAGTCACATTATCCATATTTATTCGCAAAAGCAAAGGACCTCATTCCCAAAAATGTAAATTCAAAATAGATCCCAATGCTAACTTTGAGGTTTCCAACAACCTAAATGACAGCAGGATCTGGTAGCCACTGTAAATGTGTGGAATGATTTTGACTAGCATTGAACTGTCTCTCCAGATCTGTTGAGCCATGTGATTTAACTGCAGCTTGCATATTACATATTCTTCCAAAGCTACCTCTCCCAAAGCTGTAATTGCCATCCTACACTCATTGCCTTGGGCTCTGGCAAGAAGCACACGCTTACCACAGCAGTACCTTGCATGCACTTCATTAACAGGAATCCTATCCATCCTGTTGCAGGCCAAAGCCAGCATCTAGGGAATAAGGCCAGCTTGCTTGATTATATCAGTGAGTTCTAATGACATGCAAAATACAGTTTCCTGTTACCATTAGTTGTTTTTCATTTCTTTGGTGGTGATTCAGAACCCATTTCCCATTTGTTCTTTGTTGCTTTTGTGTGAGTGAAAAAGTATGTGGGAACACACTTTCACATACCCTCACACTGGCACCAAATCCAGGAAAAATTTATAACCTACGGACAAGAATAGTCTCTCTCTTTCTTTAAAAGTTTGGTGCTCCAGCTGAAAGGGAGGTGTGTTCCAAGAGTTGAGTGCCCCAAGGTGGTGTTGAGCTCAGATGATTCCAGCTTGCAGGAAATCCCAGCTGTAAGGAAAGGCCAGAGCAGCAGGCTCCATCTGCCACCTGCTTGCTGTAGCCATGCCTTCCTGAGCCAGTGTGACAGCTCAACAGCAAGCCAGGAGAATGAATACTGTGTCTGCAGATATTTAACAGCTTGCTTTGACCTTAGACAGGAGTTCCCTGGAGTGCAATGCATCATGCTGCTTAGTAGTGATTTTCTGCTACATCCTATCAGTGTGGTTATTTAAGTGCTCGTGGTACCCAAACTGCCCCTATTTCCTGGCAGGCACTCTATGCTGCTGCATTAGCTACTTGTATTGCAGACATCAGCATGTATTGAATGCAATTTATTAACTAATTAGAAGCAGAGGTGGTGGAGTTCCCCCCAGGCTTACCCTCGACATGGCAGTGTGAGGGTCCTGTCCTTTCTCCTGAACACACAGAGCAGAATCCCTTCTCCTCCACAGAGTGGCTGCTCACAACCTACCCATGCTTGGGCAGCCACTCTTGCTAAAGTTAATGACCCACAGGCAATAATTAAAGGGATTTCCCTGAGACATTCCAGTAGATCATGTGGATTTATTAGGAGAAAATCCTCACAGACATCTGAATGGATTTGCAAATCCAGGCAGCACAGGGCAAGTCTAGTGTGCAATGGATGCTGCAATTAATCCTCATTTCACATTTCCTGATCTCCATGCTGTGTACTAGGGCTGAAGCCATCCAACATTGTCTAGAAAATGAAATTGTGGTGTTTGGCCTTTCAGACATCATCGTGCTTGAAACAGCACTTGCCAATTTAGAGATTTTAAAGAGTGCTTCCTGAGCCACAGGAACTCTCCATGTGCTCAGTGATTGATGAGGCAAAAGAACAGAAAGACTGTTGCTTTCTCCCAGGTAATCCACACAGTGGGGTGGGAGCAGGACTGAAGCTTCCAGCTCCCAGTTCTACCAACACCACCAGAGACCCCTGTGTCCTGCTTTGCTTTCACATTTCCCCTCAGATGAAGGCCATTTCTGCACACAACTTTCAGCCTTTAAAACTCTGCTTTTTTTTTTTTTGGAAGCCTTTCCTAGTACTTGCCAATTATTAAATACTTCTATGCTCCAGCAGTGTCTTTGCAAAGCTGCTGTGTTTGCACTAGATTCCTCTGCTCTCAGTCTCCAAAAACATGTCAGGCACTGACTCTGGCCATGGTTCTTTGACTGGCAGCTGTTTGAGTGGTCAGGTCACCACTTCCATAATCTGCCCATGCCCCATACATATGGCTGCCCTGCAAGCAGATTATCTGCAGCCTGTCTGGATGAGCTCAGTGCAAGAAGATAAATGTTCCCTAAACTGCAAGGCAGGCTGAGGATGGATGGTGGCAATGACTGCAGAGCTCTGACTGCCTGGCACTGCACTTGCAGGCTTGCTTCTAGCATGGGCTGAAACTCTTGAGTCAGTCTACATGCACCCACTGAGCCCAGCTCTCAGACCCTGCACCTGGAGGCTTAAAGGCAGAAAATTAGCAGCATGACCAGGAGAAAAGTAGGAAGCAAAAACCCAAGATCATCACATATGGACTTACAGGCCTTCTTCTTTTCTCTGACCTCTGAGAGCTTGGTCTGGAAAGCATCTGCAGTGCTTCAGCTCACATACAAGGACAGACAGCTCACCCACCAAAGGGGGAATGATCTCCTAACTCAGCTGCAGTGCTCTGGCAGATGGCAAAGATAGGGACATCTCTTGATGTGAGTCACTGGTTTGTGCTGCTGCTCTCAGCAGCATCAGCCTATATTAGAAATATCAATAAAAGTGAAGTTTCTTGCAAATTTCCTATGCCTGGGCCAGTCTTGGTCTCTGGGCAGGGCTGTAGGCAAGGAGGGAAATGGAAAAGGCCCCTGCTATGTCTGAGCACATAAATTAGATGTTACCTGCTCTTCTGAGTGGGAGCCTCATCTCTCACCATGGCTGAACCAGGGCAATTGTCCCAAAGTCCCAACCCTCACAACAGCTTTTAAGTCTCATTGATTTGCCAAATACTTTTTTTTTTTTTTTAAGATCAGGAAATTTACACTTAATTCCCATCTCCAGCATTGCTTACTGCCTAACACAGGCTGTTTGGCAAGAATAACTTTTTTTTCCTTAATCCTGCATAATCCCTTTCTCAATGGATCTTCTTTTGCAATGCTAAGGATGATTTATACCCCAGAATAGCAATCCAAGGAATTTAGCTGATATGGACCAGTCCAAGAAGGAGAGAGAATGTAAGGTTTAGACAACATCAGCTAGGAATCTGAGCACTGAGATGTCAGCAGAGAGCTCTTCTCAGCTGTACTTTATAATCTGGAAAGAAGTGAAAAGGATGAAAGAGGATTTAAGATAACCTGTTTTACCCTGAAATGAAGTAGAGAGGACATGTTTACATTTTACCAGAGTGAGAAATACTTGAACTTTTAGAGCTGGATTCTGACCATGCCCTGTGCACACATCAAGAGGCTAAAATAAGGCATAAGATGCAGATGGCCTTGGAAGAGGATGACCTCATATTTGGACACTATCCTATGTTATGCATAGGGAGGGGTGAAATGTATTCATCAACTAAAAGTCTCACCACAGTTCAGGATCTGCTATAGGATGAAAACATGTCTAAATATGGTGCAGAGATAAGAGAGAGACTACTCAAAACATCAGGACAAATACTAAGAGTCTTGTCACTGTTCTTATTCAGAGTAACTCCTGGTGAGGGCAGAAAACATCTCCTCCCAAACAGCAGTTCAAAAGCATTCTAGCTTTGTCCCATAACTGCTATATCCTCCCTTCATCTACTGGTCAGCTCCCCTCCAGAAAGGAATGTGCAAAGCAAACTCTGCTTTTCATGGACTGCTGTTGGCATCTCTGGAAGTTTTATTTTCAATCCAAAAAATCTCAGTCCGGCCTGGGATAATAAAATTCTGCAAGTTTAACAGATAAATGCCATGCAATAAAAATATATACATATTCTCTGTTCCCTCCTACCAGTGACATTGTGCACAGCTGTGAGCATTCTGACCTGATGAACTGAACATGTTATTTGTAAATGCAACATTTGTAAAATGCAACTTGAAACAGATTTTGCAGGAGGTCAATTCCTTGAGTGCTGTATCATTAGGCAAAGACAAGACATGCTGTGAGGCATCTTCCAAAACTCTGTAATGTTTCCAATACAGCATCACTCATTCAGAATAGAAGCATCTGTAGGCAAAAAAAAAAAAAAAAAGTAGTAAACATTACATTTTCCAATGTCAGAAATGCAAGGCTTGGGCAAACACACTGTAAGGTGGAGTGGAGGAGATTAAAATGTTAGGAATACTTGTTTGCCTGTAGAGAGGCACTCAGTGGGAAATTAGGGCATTCCATGTTATAAGAAGCCATCGTTCCCCAAGCCTGCTGACATGACTGAGCACCCCCAGCAGCAGAGGACACCTGGGTGCTCCAAGCCTGCCCACAGCTGGATGCTTTGGCTTACCTGCAGGAGCTGCTAAGCCCTGCTGTCACCAAGGTGGCTCACTCCAATCCGGTCCAGAGGAACTCCAAACCTTCTCTTGGGCAGCTCCAGCACTTTCCTGCACCAGGAAAATGAGCAGAGAGGGAGGGAAACAAATGGGGAAAGACATCTATGAATAATCAAGGTGTTACCACATGTTTGATTCCTGCATTCATCCCACTAACATCTCATTGTTCAGGTAGAACAGTGTGCAGGAGCAGCCGAAGATTTGAGAGTTTAAAAATAAGATGCTGCACTTGTCTTACAAAAGGCTGCAGTTGCAGCTGTTTTACAGACTGGCTGAGCTTGATCCACTACCCCTATTTTTATTTGGCAGCAAACTGACTTCACAGGTTAACTGCTATTCATAAAAGAAAGGTGATACACTGCATTTATAAAGGGGGATTGTTTCCTGCACAGTAGCACACACTGCAGGTGACCCATCACTGGGTCTCTGAAAGCTCCAGGGCCAGCTGGGGCCAAGATTAGCAAGGAGGAGGAGGAAAGTATTGCACAGTAAGAGGGGAAAAGTCAGAGATGGCCTGACAAGGTTTTTCTATAGGTTCTTTGGCAATGCAGTGTTCATCAAAATTCTATAGCAGCAGTCCTTTGATTGAAAATGGGAAGATTTAGGGGTTTTTTCCTGTATATGGTAAATTTCCTGACAATTTGATGAATTAGGGCATGAGGAATGTGTGAAAGAATTTCTACACAGCTACATTTTTTTTGCAGTTCTTTTTATATAAAATAATACGTTTCCCCATCTTAATTCAGCATTTTTGGAGCATTTTTTCCACCAGCAGAAGTTTTATTTTAATTAGTTGAGGGAATGGCTAGAATTCCTGCAGCTGAGAACGACCTCAACTTTTGCCCTTAGAAATACTTGTCAGTGAAGTGCAAGTCCAAGAGAAGCCCTGGAAGCTTAATTCTTTATCGGTCCTTGTTGAGGAGCATAAATAAAAATAAATTTTGTTCTGAAAGTTGGCAACTGCTAAGTAACAAGCAGGAGAGAATGCTGTGGTGCACTGGAGGCTAACTTGGTGCCAGCACTGCTGGGCTGCCTCACCCTGGGGCTTTGGGGCTGTGCACACCCCACCCAGAGCTGTGCAGCCCTGGGGCTCACTGAGCAGGCTCCTTCCTCACACCTCTGGGCCAGGGGCTGCATCCAATGCACCATTCCATCCAATGCACCATTCCATCCAATGCACCATTCCATCCAATGCACCATTCCAGCCCAATGCACCATTCCAGCCCAATGCACCATTCCATCCAATGCACCATTCCATCCAATGCACCATTCCAGTCCAATGCACCATTCCATCCAATGCACCATTCCATCCAATGCACCATTCCAGTCCAATGCACCATTCCATCCAATGCACCATTCCATCCAATGCACCATTCCATCCAATGCACCATTCCATCCAATGCACCATTCCAGTCCAATGCACCATTCCATCCAATGCACCATTCCATCCAATGCACCATTCCAGCCCAATGCACCATTCCAGCATCCACTGCCCTGCTGGCTGGGTCCCAGCTGCTTTCCACACGAGCTCAGGGACTGGGAATTGGTGGTGTATCCCCTGTGAGGGGAGCACCACATCAGTGCTGGAGCAGCTGGAGAACATCCCAAAGGAAGGGGAGCTTTTTTTGGCCTGTCCCCTTCCTCAGGCATCCAGCACTGCTGCCCCAAGCCCTGGGGAAGGCAAAGGGAAGGAAAGCCAGGATGCTCAGCCTGTCACCTCGAGGGAAGAGCTGCTTCCTCTGCGGGTGGGGAGGCACAGGTGGGACACTTGGGCTGTCAGAGCCATCCCGAGCCTGCTGGAGAAAAGGGGAGTGAACTCCCTGGAATGGAAGGGGGCTGCGAGGCTGGGGCGGGGCAGGGCGGTGCTTCTGCCCCGTGGGCTGTACCAGGGCCATGCTCTGTGCCCCGGGCAGGGATGGAGAGCTGTCCCAGTGCCATCCTGTGTGCCCAGAGCAGGGATGGGGAGCTGTCCCAGTGCCATTCTCTGTGTTCAGAGCAGGGATGGAGAGCTGTCCCAGTGCCATTCTCTGTGTTCAGAGCAGGGATGGGGAACTGTACCAGTGCCATACTGTGCCCAGAGCAGGGATGGAGAGCTGTATCAGTGCCATTCTCTGTGTTCAGAGCAGGGATGGAGAGCTGTCCCAGTGCCATTCTCTGTGTTCAGAGCAGGGATGGGGAGCTGTACCAGTGCCATACTGTGTGTTCAGAGCAGGGATGGAGAGCTGTCCCAGCGCCCAGAGCAGGGATGGGGAACTGTCCCAGTGCCATCCTGTGTGCCCAGAGCAGGGATGGGGAGCTGTCCCAGTGCCATTCTCTGTGTTCAGAGCAGGGATGGAGAGCTGTCCCAGTGCCATTCTGTGTTCAGAGCAGGGATGGAGAGCTGTCCCAGTGCCATTCTGTGTTCAGAGCAGGGATGGAGAGCTGTCCCAGTGCCATTCTGTGTTCAGAGCAGGGGTGAGCGGCTCTCCCAGCGCTGCCCATCGTTCCCTCTTGCGGCCGCCCCGCGCCACGGCAGCCCCGCCGCTCCGCTCCGCAGCGTCCCCGTGCCGCGGCGTACGAGGGACAAAGTGGCTTTTTCTACTTAAACCAGCCTTGTCTAGGATTCCCGCAGGTTCTTTCTCTCAGTCTGATGTGGATCTTTCTCTCTCTCCTGCCTCCTGCACGCTTTTCCCGTGCTTTTCAAAGCGCTACAAACCGGTGTTGATGGCAGACCAGGATCCGGGCTCTCCTGACATCAGTGGGTGTCAGGACAAGCTGGGAAGTGGCCAAACATTTGATCTGCTCTTTTCCAAAAGTTTCTGCTTTGTGCCAGGCACTGCACACACTGCATTGACTCGGGGGGCTCAATCTGTTTATCAGCTCTCACAAATTTGTTTCCTGGTCTCTAAAGGTACAGGAATGAGCTGTGATCTGCTGGCTGAGCCTGGGACAGGCTGACACACTTACTCCTCCAAGCGCAGCAGCCTCTGCCTGTTTCTATCTGAAGGTACTTCTCTATCAAAAGCCTTACTACTCTTCCATATCATCCATCTGATCTGTGGTCCATGCTGCTGGTGGTGTCAGACTATCACTGCACTGATCAAAGCAGCTCGGGTGCCTCTAATAAATGGCTCAACCCCAAACTTAAAGGGTAAACAGCTCCCCCAAAGTGATAATCCCAACTCAGAACTGCAAACTGTGCTGATGCTGCTGGGAAAGGGGGAATTTTGTGCAGCGTGCCACTCATTTTCCTGAGCTCATTTTTCAGAGACAAACTGCTTTCCACCACCATTTCCCTTTTTGTTTTTTGTTTGTTTGCTTTTTGCCATTGTTTTGAGGAATTTTTTGTTTGTTTCTTTGTTTAGTTTTTTCCTTGTGCTGCATATAGAATGAAAGATTTCCATCCAAAAAAAAAGGAGAAAAATTGGGAACACCATGTGCCTTTGCACAAAATTACAGCTTCAAAAATTACCTTTTTTTTCTTTGCCTGGAAAGGGAAAACATGCTAAAAAGTAAATGAAGAGTGAGCTGATTTTGATATCTTGAAGAGGCAGACAGAACAGAATAATTCTGCTTAAGGTTTTAAGAATTTTGTATTTTATCAGTTTTGGCTGCAGCCAAACAGTCCTAGTGGCAGACTGGATGGATAAATGGAAAAACAACAAGAAAATATTGCAAAACTTTGTTTGAAAAAATACTTGTAATATTGACTGGCTCTCATGAATACTTTCCATTTCCAGATTAAGCTTTAAGCATGTTATTAAATACTTTGTGGCATTAGGGATTCCATCCAAGAGAAGACAGTTACCAGAAGAGCAGAACAAGACAGGCAAGCTCTGTCAGACACAGGGAACAGCCCCTAAAGCTGTGCCCCAAACTCTGTCTCTCCCCAGCCACACTGAGCATCATTCTTTGCTGAGCCCTGTTTATCTTCAAACACACATTGCTGCATTGTTTAAACCCTGACTTATCCAAAGCTAATGGAGGTCTTGAAGCTCATTCTACTGTCTGCCTGCCCATTTTCATGATGTGTCCTTCATCTTTCTGTTCAAAACATCCACTCCACCACACCTTCCTTCCATCCCAGTCTCAGGAGCACCCAGCCCTGCCCCTCTGCTTGTGAACCTCAGGCACATTTCTTGCTTTAGCAAAGCTCATGGCCAGAAATGTAGTTTTAAACTACATTTTAAAGCT
Source organism: Agelaius tricolor (assembly GCF_023055355.1). Taxonomy (NCBI): domain Eukaryota; kingdom Metazoa; phylum Chordata; class Aves; order Passeriformes; family Icteridae; genus Agelaius; species Agelaius tricolor. The sequence continues at coordinate 15,379,521 of NW_027269272.1, forward strand.
AACCCATCAGTGTCCAGAGCACCTAGCAACAGCCTTCCTCCAACTTTATCACTGGCAGGAGCATTTAAGGGTTTACCTCTGTTTGCCTTTAGCATCCAGAGAGGATGAGGAAATTCTGTCAATGGGGGAGCCAAATCCTGGGAAGCTCCTTTTCTTCTTGGTCTCAGTCACCTCATTCTCCAGAGACACCAAGTCATCAAGAAGGAACAGTTTGGCTGCCAGGTTGGTGGCTGACTTCTCTTCACTGGCAATGGGATGGTCTCCCACACCCAGAGCAGCAGAAGGCTCCAGAGGCTGCAGAAGAAAGCAGGAAAATTTCAGTTTGCTGGCTGCTCAAGTCCCAGGAAAAAAAAGAATTCAACCAGTGTCATAGGAGCAGTCCTGTAAATACAGAACTACCAGGACACTCACTGAAACTGGGACAACGTTTTAAAACAAAGATCCTTCTCTGAAACGTGGCCTGTTTCCACAGACAGGATTTTGCTGTCAAAGTCTGGAATTCTTTTTTAATAGAACTGAACTTGCTTTCGTTATTATTGCAAGAAATATCAAAATTTGTTACTCCACAAAGCCTATTTCTGCAGGCCATCCCACTATTCTTATAAAAATTTCATAGAGGCTTGCAACTGAATGATGCCTTCAAAAAAGACTGAACCCTTCCTTCTGCTTAGTGGGGATAAATATCTACAATAACAGTTGAAATTAGAAGGGCAAGAAGAGCCTTTGCTCTTGAATACCTTGCAACTCCACTTACTTTGTATTCAAAAGATATAATGGAATTGTAAGAAGTAAAGTGACAGCTAAAATGATAATCAGAAGTAGAAAACAGTTTCCTTCTGGTAAACCACTGAAAAAAGTACAATTTCACAGATAAGCAGAGATGAGAGTGGGTGTACGTGGTATAGTGGAGGGTTTGCAAACTTGGGAACAGCAATGAAATGAATAAAAACTAGTAATTCTTTTCTCAAGAGAAAGAGCTTCCAAGTCCATCCAGTGAAGTCACCAGATGGTGGATTTAAAATAAATATAAAGAGTTACTTTTTAAACACAGCACACAGATGAAGAGAATGCACTGGCAAAGAATGTTGTGGATACTGAGATTTTAAACTGGTTCAAAGACAAATTCTGGCCCATCAGCAGCTAAAACATGCCCTGGTCCAGTGCAGGTCTCTAGATCTAGAAGTCTGCAAAGATTTTCTGTTCTTATAGTCTTCTCACAAAAATCTGTCACTGATGGAGGCAGGATACCAGGTGTCTGTGGCACCAGAGCAGCAGCTGCTGCAGCACTTTTGGAGAATCAGGTCATGCTTGTGTGAAGACAGAGACCAATGCAGAGGGATCCATCAGTATTCTTCAGCAGCCATCTAATGTTTAAGTTGATCTTAAAACCTATGTAAAAACCCTAGAGGCAAACAGCACTACTTTTAGTTAACTTTTAGATACTTGACTTTTTTTTTTTTATGGCATGAAACCATTACATAAATACCTTTTCTGCCAAATCTGCCTTATGTCAAGATGACATAAAAATAGGGAATGCAGTAGAAGTATTTTCAGGTGCAACCCCTACATATCATCCTGGGTGAAACATGAGACAACTCATCCATTTCATCTGCTGCTCTCCTTTGCAGGCTTAGGCAAGTGACTTTGCTCCCTCCCCCTCCTGGTCTAGTCCATCTCCTTTAATTTGTAATTTTTGTGCAGGTGACCTTCTTCCAGGGATCTCCTTATGGCTTCTGAAAGCTTCAGCTTTCTCATGCTATTATTGTAAGAAGAATAATTAAAAACTTTCCCTCCAGTGTTAGAAAAGTTTGCTTTCCCCTCTTCCTTCACCTCCTTCCCCTCTGCAGGAAGTTCTCTATCCACTGGACAATGTTTTAACACACAGGAAATCCCCAGGTGTTTGGGAGAGGCTGTGAGAATTTGGGTGAGGCCTCATTCAGTCTGTTCCCTTAGAACCTTGCAATTTGCATCTCTCTCTTCCTGAGGCTCCTCCTTGGCCCTCACAGAGTCAATTCTGATCCTACACCTTCCAACAGTGTTTGGGTACTCCAGTGTCCTCCTCACTGTGGGGCTAAGAATGCCCAAGGAAGGGCAGGAACCTTCAGGAACCTTCACCCACCTCTGGAGCTGCCTGTGCAAGGAGCACAGAGCTGGAGTTCCACCACAGCAGGGCAATCACCAGGGCCAAATGCACCACCACCAGCTGGAACTGCAGCATCTGCAAGGGAGAACAATCTGTACATTACTCCACAGCTGCATCCCCTGAGGAATCTTGCTCCACAGGTCTTAAAGAGGTAAAAAACAAAGGGAGACTCTCCCCATGGCTGTTAAGAAGTTTTATCTGTCAGAGTCACTGCATAATGCCAGCTGAATGCTCTTCACCCTTGCATGCAGCATCAGCTCCCTCCTCTGCTCCTTCTACAAAGCCCTGCCAATCTTCTGATTCCTTTCTGCACAGAGGTGCAATCCCTGCAGCAGCAGCAGCAGTGAGGAATGCAAACCTGCCTTAAAACCAGATGAACTGCATGCTCACTTGTCAGCAGGGACCTTTGGCTGCCCCTGGCCTCCCCACATGCTGGAGAGGTGCTTAAAGCTGTGACAGAAGTCATGTACCCCTCCAACAGTATTTTGAAGGCAAGGCTGAATTTTGCTAGTTCCCAACATGATTTAGTGGGAGCCACAACCTCCAATGGCATCCTGCAATAAAATTATTCACAGTGAGCTTGCAGAGGGATGGGTTGGTGAGACTGGTGTGGTCTGACCATATGTCACAGCTGCAGAACTGCAGATGCCCACCAAGCCTTTCAATAATGCAGGGAGTTTTGGGAAGCTCAGGATGAGGAAGGTGCTTGGTTACCTCTGGACACAGGTTTAGCCTACATTGTTTGAGTCCTTGTTTGGATCTAGTTCTTAAAACCTGATGTGCCTTCAATTCCCCAGGTGGGAGTGTTTCAGGTGATGTCAGGAAGAGCTGGGCTGGGGCCTTTTGCCAAAGGCATCTGCTAATTTGCTGTTTTCTCTGTCTCCAGGTCCTGCCCCAGAGTATAATTCAAGTCTGATTCTGCCATTCCTTGCTGATTCTCCACTTGGCAGAGCAGAAACACAAAGAGTATATGAATATATATACACATAAATTATTATTATTATCATTATCCATAGGTGATGGGCAGTTAGGAAGAAAGCTGCTGGTTTCTCTGCAGGGGTGAGGCAGACAGTTGACTGGAATTAAAGGACAAAGTCAAAGCACTAAACCACCTGGTGCCACTGTCTCTGAGCCCTGCAGCAACAGCCATTGCTTGACATAAACACAGAGGTCTGCCTGGGTGTTTTTAAAGCTGGAACTCTCTACAATGTATATTTTTGTATGTGGGTGTGCATTGAAATTTGAAGTAGCACTCTACTACCTTCACAGATAACCACATCCTGATTATTTGGATACAGAGATGTAAAAATAAAGGGCAAGGTTAAAAACATATGTTTATTATGGTTTAGGATCTGTGCTGGTATTCATTCAGGCCAAAGACTAAAGAGCTAAAAATAGCAGCTGGTACACTAATGAAAATAAACAGTGAGGCACCTGCAGCACCAAAGACATTTGATTAACTGGTCAGAACTCAACGCCAGTGAAATTAGAAGCAGAGGAAATTTTAAGGACTTAAAGCTTGGCTCTACTTCCCAAAGAAATAAGCAGCTAAAGAGGTGGTGTCACTCACTGAAAAGGGAGCAAAACCTGAGTCCAGCAAGACCCTGTTGTGCTGATTTTCATGCAGCAATGGGACCAAGGCAGGAGAAAAAGGCAGGGTTATTGTAGTTGAACGGTTTGGCTTTAGAAAAGCAATTGCAAAACTAACAATGCAGTGAGGATTATGTAAATACAATTAAAATCACACTTTCTTCTGCCAGTCTGGGACTTAGTTTTACCACCTTCAGCCATGTCAAAGGACCTTAGTTATTAAAACAAGTTATTGGCATTTCTCCTTGAGCTTATTTGTTGCAATTGGCCAAGCAGAGCCCTCTGGCCAAAACGGGGTTTTCCCAGCCATGCACTGGCTATTGCTTCACCCCACCCATATTTTACCTTGACACATTCCAAGAGAGACTTTAAGAGAGGCTGGACAGAATTTGTTCCTGAAGGAGACTAAGCAAAGCCCTGACAAGCTTTTCAAGATGCACCCTTAACTGAATTTGAAATTCATTGTATTGAAATTGTATCCTTCCAGAAAATTCTTCACCACCAACTTCACAGAGCTAGGTCAAGGGATAATAATTCCATGCCTGCAATATCTGAGAGTCTTGTGTTATCTGACATAAAATATGGTTTTCCCTTCTCTAAATGTAATTGCAAGTCTGAAATTCAGACATATTTATGTGTCTTAGTGATACTTTAGCTTGAAATGTGTCAAAACTAAAATTCCTCATGTAATTAGGTATCTTTGTTGGCAGTCCAATTAAAATAAAATTAAAGATAAAAGAAAGAACAGTATTCTACCTTATCAAAGCAGGATAAACATACAAAACTTTTACTTAGGAACCAGTGCAGAGCCATTTTCCAAGAAAATATCACAAGAAAGCAAAACACCTTACCAAACAGAAACTGTTAAGTCTCCAACATCAAACCAAAGGACTTAAAAGATGTTTTTCTTACAGACAAAAAACCAAAACCCAAAATGACATCCTGAAGATAAGTGGGCTGAACAAACCTCAGACAGAATGCAATTCATCACCAAGCTCCAAACCCATTGCCTGTCAAAAGCAGTAACAGCCATCATTGTTCTTACCCATTTGAACCACGATATTTCACATTACTGTGGAGATTACTCTGCAAGCATAAATCACAAGGGACTTATTTTTCTTACTGGCCTGTTAGCAAGAGAACCGAGGCAAGACATCACGCCTTGCTCTGCAATCCTTCACTCCAGTGTGTCCTGCTGGCTGTGCTCTGCTCGTGGCTCCAGCATGGAGCATGCCCAAGCCGCCTGCAAACCAGGACCTTGCTCTTGCAGTGAGCACCCTGTGGCCAAGCCTTGAGGCTTTGCCTGGATGACACCAAAGTGACCTGATGCAGAGCCAAGGCTTGGCTGTCCCACAGGCACTGGGAAGCTCCTGGCAGTGCCTCTTTGGCCTCCAGTGCTCCTCTTATAACACTGGGACAGCACTGGGAAGTGATGAACTTCATCACCTGCTGGCCAGGAAGGTCTGGGACTGTGCAGATTCTGGCCAGCTGGGGGAAATCAGGTCTGCAAACCAGTTACTGAGCTATTTTGTTACTGCTCCAGCACCACAAAACAGAATGTTAACTGCTGCTACCTATCTTAATTGAATTGATTAATCAAACTGAGTACTCGCACTGGCCTTGCTATGCTTGCATTGCACACCCAATAGGAATATACCTTGGCGAAAAAAATTATGATGGATGGTTATCTTACCAAAAGAACAACTTACAAATGGCTTGTATGAAGCTCTAAGAAGTCTGCTCCTGCTGGAACAAATTTTCCTTACTTTTAAAAGTTGTAAAAGGTATCCTCTGATCATATAAATCACCACAAAGCCAAAAATACCACCCCTACCCCCAGTGATTTCAGAACTGCTGAAGGACCCTGTGTGTCCTTGTAGTTATGTAAATGTCAAGGAAAAAGGAGAAAAATCAAAACAAATCTCACCCTCAGAAAAAAAGCAGATCTCAAAAATAGGTTAGAGTGGTGTTTCTGTTGTCATCCCACAGAGGAGATATGGAGCATTTCTCACATATTGCTTTCTAAAAGATACTGAAGCCACACATTGAAACTTGGGGCTTTAGTGACAAAATGAAATGTAAGCTGCCAGTGTCAGGCTCTTTATGTTATTAATTATGTGTTTTCTGGAGTAGGCATAGGTTTTTAAACAATGCCATATATTTTGTTTTACATGGTACAGACACTGACATTCTACAATGTATTTTTCCTTCTATTTTCAGTTTCATGACCATATAGATATATAGAGGCAGGTAGGTTTCATCTAGGGGAACCAGAAAGAACTTGAAATTCATAGACTTATGCAAGAGGCTTATGATTAGTTATTTTGAGATAACTAGGCATTTTTGCGTCCCAAAAGAATCTTTTTGTCAGACAGTATTTCAAGGCCAAGCATGCTCCACTTCCTGAAAATGAAGCTCCTTCAAGGTTTCTCAAGGTAGTCAGGATTTGTTGATTGATTTCTAAAGCCTTCATTTCAATAACTGCATTCCCTGTGCCATGATTTCTGGTGTTCAGTCCTGACAAGTTCTCATATCACCACGTGAGTCACCTTTGCCTGTTTGACAGCTGTGCTTTGGCTCAGAAGTTGCTCGAGCACACAGCTGTTCCTACCACTTGTACTCAGATAAAACAGAGCTTTATGCCATGGTTTCAGTCATGGTTTAGTCACTGCAGGGTTCACCTGGACCCTGCCCACAGAGGACACAACATCTGTGGGAGCAGCACTGGCATCATGTGAAGAAAGGATGGAAAGGTGACCCTCTAATTTCCATGAGGAGTCCAAGAAGGGCATAAATGAACACAGCCATGCCAGGGCACCTTGGCTGAACTGACACAAGCATGATTCAGGAACAAATTAACTGACAGAGGTGGGCAAGCACTTGTGAAAAGACAGTCATGGTTCTCATCTCTATGGTTCTCATCTCTTCCTTTGAAAACAGGGCATGAAACCAAATGGCCATACAGAACAAATGAGAACAAATTTCTTTAGAATGGACAGGAAGGACACAGGTTGGACATCCTGCAAAGCTGGCTACACATTTACTCTATTACACTGTGTAACCAGTCCATTTTTAGCAACAGATTTCAAAAATTAAAAACCCCAAACTCACACATATACCATAAAATTAGGAGACCGTGAAGCAACAGATAAACAGAAATGACAAAGCCCATCTAGAAGCTCAGGGGCTATTAAAAAGGAGGGATGCTATGAAGTGTAAAAAAATATCTCTTAGTGGGAAAAACCTATTTGCACCTTTCCTCAAAAGATAATTGAGTGAGCTGCGGTATTCCTGGTATGTACAAAGGAATACAAAACATTATTAGACTGTTCTTCATTGCCAACAAACTCTCAACCCTACACTGTTTATAAATATACTGACTAAACATGCCAACTTTTCTTAACATTTCCAACAGTTTGACATTCAGCTTTCTTCCTCCTTTTCCACAAGAGCCAAAAACTTTTCATTGTTAGAGTGCCATCTTCAGAATTTGAAGCAAAAATAAGAAATCTTTCCATCAGGAAAAATCAAGAAAATAGATTGTGGTTTTCTATATTAGAAAATATTTTTCCTAACAGCATTGAAGAGATAAGTAGATCTTCACATCAGATATAAAGAGTATATTAGCAAAATAGGTTTTCAGTAGAAAAACAGACCATTAAAGAATAATAAAAATATCCCTCAAGATGAACTTTTCAGAGACCAGAATGGCATTGGAATTTCTTAACAAGATTCAAACACTGATACTGCTTTACTCAAAAAACACTTAAACATTCTGATCAAGGGTATTACTTGAAGAAGAAAAGTCTTGGGGGAGATGCATTGCAAATGGAAATTAGAGAGTAACCCGTCTCTCTGAGTTAAGTAAGAAGAGAAGGAAAGCTGGAAGCACTTGCAATCTTTGTCAGGGTCTAATAACAGAGCTCTTACAACTGCTGTGTGTTTTAATTGGCTATTCAAGAAGCCCAGAGAGGCACTTGTCATTCATTCCAAGAGTGAAAACAAAGTCCTAATCTCCTGAAATCAGATTGGCAAGTATTTATAAAAAAATTAGGAATGCCTGGTCCAGTCATATATATTTTGCAGTCTTCTCATCATTTACACCATAGATTTGCTTGGTTTGAGCTGGGGGGTTTTGCCTGTTATTCCTCATAATGTTCAAAGTATTTTACAGGAAAAGTAGGTTGAGCTGCATTTTGGATACAGGTGAGCAGAGACAGATAAATGCAATAAGAAATTTCTTGAGTTAAGCAGTGGGCAGAGGCACAAAATGTCCTCTCAGCTCCTCAGGTTTCAGCTCTGCACTCCCCACTAGAGAACAATCATTGCAAATTGAAAGACCAAGTAAGGAAAGCTAAGGGCACTGCATGCTAGTGCTTCAAAAATTAATGGATTCTGAACTTTATTGTAGCCTCTGGACATCTAAACCAAACGTTATTTGCATGTATTTACTTGTACAACTTCAGTGTGGGAGGAAAAAGAAACCCAGTGAAATAGTTTTGAACTCAGAATGGAGAAATTACAATGACTATCACAGAATCAGAGTCTGCCTTCAGTTACAGGGGCACAAAACTGAACTAGCCAGATCACTGGATAATGATAATTACTCTGCTAGTGTAGGAATGTTTTTGCAGTTATTCTATTATTGCAGGAATGCAGCAGAATCTGGATCAACATTTGTCTAATATGGGATATAGTAAAACCCTTTTGCAGATTCATAAATTAAAGACTTTTCCTAAATAATTTATCTCATGTTTTCCAATATATTAGATGTAGCAAACTTGTCTACAACATAAGATATTTAGCAATGCAAAAGAATTATTCTGTCACAGCTCTTCAGCTTATTTTAAGAAGTAATATGCATTTGACAATAACTTACACAAAAGAAAAATCCATAACAATATAAAAAGACAGCAGTTTACTGCAAAGCACTGCAACAGCATAAAAGTAATTTGTCACTGCTGCAAAATGCACTGACACATTCTGTTTAAATATTGGTGGATTAACTGAAGGAAATAAGTTTCCACTGAATATTTGTATCTCAGTTTTACTACCAAAAATCCCAGGCGACAGGCACCTTATTATCTTAATTCCAAAGTAAAAAGTACTGGAAAAAGTACTTGTGCTTTTCCCATCAGATCTTTATACCTTTTACACGTCTGTTAATTAAAAAAAAAAAAAAAAGAAGAAAGCATCAAAAAGAGGAAAACACAGAAGAGAAGAATGCTTCTGTAAAAAGAGCAGAAGACATAAAACATCCCCAACACATTCTGCCCTCACTCCTCTTACCTTGCATTGGATGCAAGCAATTCCAACCTTAATGGTCCTGCTATGTTCTTCCTCCTAACTTATCCTTAATGTTCAGCTTTCTTTCAGAGTTTTTATAGTGTCTGGTGTAGGCTACAAACTCCAATCACTGCCTTTGCTTTCTCTTACATCATTTCTAAAGATTTTCCACTGATCCTTGCCCTAAACCTTTCTCTGTCCTGCACTCTCACACACATACTTGCCACACATTTGTTATATTTATTGCTCTGATCAGAATGATTAGGTTATGATTAAAGGTCTAGAGGTTTGTTCTGGGGTTTTTTTTCAGCTTTTTTTTTTCATATAATTTCAAGATTCAGACAGTCAGGGGAGTAGAAAGATTTTCAGCAGCATCACCATTCCTCTAAACTCTCACTTTTGTAAACTGCAGTACAGAAACACAATGTCCTGAGTCATTACTGAGGTTTTTTTTAAACTTTGTTTCTTGGGGACATCAGAAGGACTGTATTAGCTTCAGAAAGAAATTACCATATTTTTAGTAGACCAAACACCACTGTAAGTTAAGCATTTAGAAAAGGATTGTGCTTTTGTAAAGCAAGTGACAAGAACTTCAGTCTTTCAGACACTTCATTTCTGTTATTGAACTGTTAAGCTATTGAATTGTAAAGCATGAGCTGTGGAGATGCCTATCTTTCCTAGGCAGTACCAGAGGACTTATTTCTTTCCCTGTTTGCCTCCCTAGAATAACTCTAATTCCCTTTTTGCCCCTTTTTAAAAATCTCAGATTTTAATAGATTCTCAGAGCATTTTCAACCTAGTTTGGGGTTTAAAATTCTAACCAGTGCAGGCTCCTTAAGAGTTAATTCACAGTAATTTTATTCCCTAAATAGAAAGGCACAGTACTCTGAAATTAGTTTTTACTCTGACTTGCCAAAAGGTGTTCCTACAAGCCATGGAGAGTGAAAGGAAATTTTCAGTATGTGGGAAAAAATTGCCAGCCAGGAAGCAAACACTTTGATTTCATTTGTCTTGATCAAAGTGACTAGGGAAAAACAGGAGTTTGGTCATATTGAGGCAAAGCAAGGACTCCTGCCCCATATCTGGACATGTTCCAGGCCAGGCTGGATGGGGCTCTGAGCACCCTGGGCCAGGGGAAGGTGTCCCTGCCCAGGACAGGGGGGTGGCACTAGATGATATTTAAGGTCCCTTCCAACCCAAGGTGTTCTGTGTTTCTACAGCATCTCCCAGTACAGGCCAACAGGGGAATGTGGCCTAGAGCAGATCTGCAGAAATCCTGCAGAAACACACAGAGGAGCTGGCCACAGGAGCTGCCACACCAGGGTCAGGCAGCTTGAGGCTCTTCCCCACTGCAGGGTCCAACAGAGCAGTGATGGCAGCTGCAGAAGTGCAAATGGGCTCCACGGGTACTGGAGGAGCAGGAGAATCAAAAGAGCAGAGCCAAACACCAGCAGACTGCTGGAACCCAGCTGGAAATGCTGCTGCACAAAGAGACCTGGACTGAGGCCATTTTACTGCTTTTAGGTGGTGGTTTGCTGCTGGAAGTCCAAGGACGCAGCGGTACTTGACCAACGTGTCTAAAACAAGCAAGAAGGATCTCAAGGAAAAAAAAAGAAGGATCATGACAATCTAACAATGAGGTATGATCAGTGTATGGGCTACCTTAGTGACATGTGACCACAAGGTGCTGCTGACCAGCTACTGCAGTTCCAGGCACTGAGTTTCTTCTTCTTTCTTCTGTTGGAAGGACACAAGGTGGCACTCACAGGCATTTACTCCTCTTGGGAGTTCTTATCTTAAGATCTTCAAGCAGAATCTCTGCAGGATTCCATTCTGCCACCATGCTTGGTGTTGCTGTGGCTGGTAGGAGAGCTGGGCTGTGACACTGAGAGTAAGCTGATGACAGAGAGCTGAGTGCTGGCAGTGAAGGTGTTTTGGTGTCTCACAGCACAGGGGAGAGTCTGGAGAACAGCTGAGACTCAGCCATCTACAACTCAGCACCTCACAAGAGTGAGGGAGAGGGGGGAGGACTGCAGAAAAAACAGCAGGAGAATGCAGCCATAGTGTCACCTCCTTTGGCTCCAAGAGGATGTCTAAGAACTGGCATCAAAATTTTCTTTTATCCTCTCCATGGATCAGTGATGCTACAGCAAAGCTCCAGCCACTTTTGGACCTACTCTGAGGTTGAGGGTCTTCCTTTAAGAAAAGTTATTTTCTATTTGACAATTTATCATTGTGTCCTTCCTACAAAATCTAAAAGATTTCAGAAATGATTGCTGATACACACAATTATCATCAGCTCCAACTAGGAGGTGTGTAAGACTCAGATCTAGGTAATTTGTCATCTTTATGAGCTGCTTCTGACCTTAGCATAAGACATTCTGCCAGCACACATGTGGGTTTTCTCTCTGGGGAAAAAGAAACCCCAACAAACCAACCAATAAACAAAGCAAGCAAGAAGCTAACAAACAAAACAAAAGAAGAAATACTACTAATAAAAATGAATAGCATGTTAGAGTGTTAACATTTAATTTCCTGCTCTAAATTGACTGTGATTTATTAACACTTTTTTGACACCTTCTAGTGAAGACTGCCAAGGAAGCTTCCCAGATAATGAAAAAGGTATATGGTGGTTACTCTGCTGGCAGAGCATCTAAGGAACAGATACCCTCAGCAACGCTGTGGTTTAATTATACTTACAATATAATTAAGCTGGGGCAACCAAGAGTTTGGAAGGACTCATTGTTGTCTTAAAAATGAATGAATAAACAAATATAATGTGATGTTTCTCAACTATGAAAACAAAAAAAAGGAAAATTGGAGGAGGTGAGGACACAAGACAGGAAGCTCTTTTTGTTACCATCCAAGAGAAAGACAAACTTACCTCCCTACTGCCCTCATGGTCCCACAAGAATTTCTGTAAATCTTTCAACACTGGTTTGCAAATCAGTTGAGCTGGCTGTTTTCCTTAAGTAGACAAGTTCTGATTCAGAGAGCAGGAGTTAGCAGGGGCTCACTTGTGTAATTGTTGAGCAATCTGGCTCTTCAGCACCCTTGCCTGTGGAAACTATATTTGGGGTTGTCAGACCTTGTCTGTAAAGGCGTGGGAATGGCACAGGAACACAATGCTTGATATTCCTGCACTTTCAGTCCTTCCCTTCTCCCACTAAAATGTACAGCAGTGCTGTTACATCCCTGGGATCTGAGCCACAGGAGCCTCCTTGCTCTATCACTGAGCTGTCCCATGGGAATTTCACCTTCCAGCCTCCCCAGAGGGTGCAACCCTTTCCAGCAGCACTGGTTCCTCACACAGCATCACTCCCCATAAATCAACATGAACAGTGCAGGGGCCAGCAGGCATCATGGCCAGAGCAAAAGACCTGTCCTCAGGAATTTCTAATTGATCTGGCATGGAGTAAAGGCTTGTGACCTGAGGCATTCTGATTACTTCTGATTATAAATATTATACATATTTTCACTAAGCACTGAGTGTGTCATCAGAAAGAGTCCAGTTCTCAGTTTAACATGGAAAAACAACACCACACTGAAGTTAGCAAAAGTGGACATTTTTCCAGATGTGCAAGGTTTGCCCCAAAATTCTAAGCAAGAATCCAAGTGCTTTTTTTTTGTTTTCAAATTAAAAACTATATTCTTTAAAATAAAGAGCTGATTTTCATGAGCCAGGTGCTCAGCTGATACTGATTCATATAGCTCTGAGATAAAAAACTGAGATATTCCAAATTACAGTGACTTCAATTTATTTTTACTTCTTGAGACAATAAACTCTTCAGATAAAATTGGCCCAATTCTGACACCAGTCTAAAAAAGGAAAAGCATTCCACCAGATTAATAAAAACACAGGATTTTACAGCTACATTATTGGTACAGGGAGAACATCCAACATTACTTTTGTTGCATTTACATTCATATCTTGTCTGGAGAATGGGAAACATTTAAAAATAACCACCCCAGATTTTTAGTCAATACAAAAGAGAGAATTTCAGAAACCAAGCTAATTCCCACCTATTTGCATGTTGATACAGAGAGCCAGAGAGCAGATGACTCACTGTAAGCCAGACTATGGAAAAGAGACCCTGCATTAACAATGTGCATGAATGTTTTCCAATAGAAGGTACATTCTACCTTGGAAGGAAAACCTATGTTAAGACAGCTATTTTTAAATCTGCAAACTATCAAAGTAGGCTTTGCTGTGTCACTTCCATTTAAGATGAATCCTTGCAGCTAGATAGAGTTGGAGAAACAAAACCCACAAAGTGAAGGTAGAAAATAGCACTGAAGACAGTAACATTCTTTAGGAATGTTAGGCTTCTTACCAGAAGTTTCTATATATGTACATTTTTAAGTCCTTTGTGCTGGAATTATGTGCTTGCGGTAGGTGTTGGGCCAGGACATGGATGAATCCATGAAAAGCTCTCAAAAAGCAAAGCACAAGTCCCCAAAAAGGACAGCTTCTTGAAAGGCAAGGCATGCTCTGATGCAGAAGGTTGTGTTTGGAAATAAAAGATGTTTTATCTCTGGTGCCCATGCCATTGGCTCCCAGCCCAAGATGGACGTGAGGAGTGAAGATGGCCAAGAAAAGCAACAGGACCTTTTGTGCTATGGACACAGTGGTCCATGAGCTAATGGACAAGGGGTAACAAAAACACACACACACCTCAATGTACCAAACAAACAGTAATAGTCCTGGGACAGTGTCAGCCTGGTCCTGACCCAACTGGCAACACAGAAATGAAAATTAGTAGATTGTATTTCTGTCCCTTCTAACTATGCTCCTTGGAGTCAATGCTAAAGATAAGCTGGGAACCAGCCCCATCTTTCTGTGCTAGGAGGGAAAAGTGTTGATGTTTTCACACTGCCTGCCTTGTCCAAGATGTGTTCTGATGCCCCTGCCACTGAAGCAAGCTCTTTGTGGCCTGTGAGCCCTGGTGGCACAGCACACAAAGCACAGGACAGCAGAGTGTGCACCTGCACAGCTCACACTGCAGCTCCAGAGCCAGCTACAGACAGATGGGGCCATGCAGCACAGCCCTGGATGTGCAGCAGCAGCTCAGGTTTAGATGTGCTCAAAGAAGAAAAAATGTGTCTGCCCTGAAGCTGTCCTCACCTCAAACTTTATTTCAATCAACTTTTCATCATTTTCTTGCAGAACTGAGAAGTGTGGTGGAGTTTTGTTTATTGGCACCAGGACGAGAGGTGCAGAAGAAGCAAAGAAAGCAGCTAACCAGCAAAATGATGACAACAGATTGGGGAAAAAGAGGAAGGATAGATATTCTCCAGTCAGATGCAGAGGTGTGGAAGCTGGGCAGAGCCATGTGGACCACTCACAGCATCACAGGATGCTGCAGGAAATCCCACCACCCGTTTCCTACCTGACATGCAAGTAAAGGAAGTCATGTGAAAGGTGAGGCTGGGAAGCTGTTCCTCCCTGGAAACAGTTCCTGCACCAAATGGCATTAATAAGGAAGGTTCTGTCCCCTCATTCCTGGAAAGTCCACCCCTGGGATGGGACTATGCTGTGCTGGAATCCAAACAGAGCATGCTGTTAGTGTCAATCCAGGAGTTCAGAGCAATTTGTGCTGGCTGATTTGATTTTTTTTCCTGCTTTGCTCTAGTATAAATGCACTTATGGATTAGTTCTTTCAAGAGAACCAGCAAACAAGGGAAATAGCAAACCTTCATTACAGAAATGAAGGTCTCTGGTATTTCTCAGAATTCACCATCTCACAACAGTTTGTAAATTCGTCCTAACAGCTGAGCCAAATTCTGGTGCATGACTTGTCCGCTTCAGCCGGACAGAGGCCTGACTGTGCCGGACTGTGCGCCTTTCTGCAGGCAGCTGCGTTCCGTGGGCAGCCGCAGTTCCCGGCTGGGCCGGGCTGTCCAGCGCGCCCCGGGCGCAGCGCGGCGCTCTCCGGTCGCTCACCGCCCTCTAGGGGCGGCCGTGCCGTGCGCGGCGCTGAGCGGGGCGCGCTGCCCCGGGCCTCCCGCAGCAACAGCAGCAGCGGGAGGGAGGCGCTGGCAGGCTCGAATAGCTCCAGGTACTCCTATGGGCACAAAGGGCTGAGACCCGATGCCCAGCTCCTCCCTTATTCCTTCCCTCTCCGGATCCGAGCTCACCCCGCTGGCAGCGTTTTCCCTTTGGGCATTTTGCATTGTGCCATGCAGAGAGGAGTGAGACACACAGAGAACCATAATACACAGGTACAGTAAAAGGCAGTACAAGTAACTGCCCGACTAAACTCTTGTTACAGCTTATTTTTTTTCACAAGCTATGTGCATGAACTAAACCAGTGGCACAGCTGCAAGGATTGACTGTGCCCACATGAGCTGGATGTGCTGTATGAGAAAAGCAGCAAGCCCTTCTTACAACTACACACTTACTCATTACTTTTTCCTGTCTGGAATAGCTTGGGAGCTTTAAAGAGAAGAATACAAAGAGTCATGAATAGTAAGTAACCTACCACATAATCAAGTGATGAATCTACTGTTCCTGGTGTGCAAAGGCCCTCTTTGATTAGGTGAGTATTAAGGAGAAACTGCTCTGTACAGAGACTTAACATAAGATCCTGGAGGCAGGAACAGCACAAGGCCAGGTTTCCCCAGACACATCCTTCCTCTTTTTTTTCCAGCTGGAAATTCTGTCTAGTTGGAATTTAGCAATCTTTTACGTTTTCTTCTGACAAGCTGGCTAGATGTGCTGGTTTGCCTGCATATGGAGGGACTCTGCAGGTACCCATGCATGTGCACACACCACCTGTGCATGTGCAGCCTGATCACACACTGCTGTTGGCAGTATTTAATCAAAATACAGCAGGATCCAGTAAACATTACATTTCAAACATTACCCTGGGATTCAGGAGAGCTGTGTTCTGTTACAGACTTGCAGCATGGTGGAGCTTGGCAGGGACCTCTGGAGATTGATTAGTCCAACACCCCTCCTCAGAGAAGGGTCAACAAAAGCAACTTTTTGCCAGTGCTCTCCACAACCTCTCTGGGCAGCCTGTTCATTTTTCAGTCACTGCCACAGTAAACCATGTTAACCAGCTGCAGAAATCACCAGAGATTCATGTGAGCTGTGGAATCCTTTGGGCTTCAGTTACTCACACCAAGCTGGGCCAAGTCCCAAAGCCACACTCTGCCCTCCCTGCAACGTGGCTGCTCTCTGGAGCCTGCTCGGTGCCTCTCCCTCCCTGCCCCTTGTCTTCTCCAGAGGAGACCTCCACATCTGACACAAGGA
Source organism: Agelaius tricolor (assembly GCF_023055355.1). NCBI lineage: Eukaryota > Metazoa > Chordata > Aves > Passeriformes > Icteridae > Agelaius > Agelaius tricolor. The sequence goes on from NW_027269272.1 coordinate 15,395,798, forward strand.
CCTTAGAAGAGGGGACAAACCCACCTCCCCTGCACTTGCTTGCCTCATTAATTAATCCCAGGCGTGAATCCATGGATTTGTGTGTGGAAGGAGGTTTGCCCTCCATCTCCACAAAGGCAGGCACTCTGCATTTGTGCTTACTTTACAATTACACTTGGAAGCAGGGAGCAGCAATATAATATAGTTCCTTATGTAACCATATATTTATTTTGGTTACGTGCAGCTTCGAGACAAATCTGAAACGGTGCTGGACTGTGCTGCTGCCCTCAAAAGAAGTTTGTCAGCAGAGTAACAATAATGTTCTGCTCCTGAAAATGATGTGCTGGGCTTTATGGTCAGCTTTTAAGTTTGAATGCTTTTTTTCCACTTTGATATTTGAGCCCTCCCCTCAAAGCAATTCCTTTGAGTGTATACACAGCTCTCCAAGCAGTGGTCACGGGAGGACAGAGACAAAGCACAAAAAAAAATGCTGATGGCATCTGAAAATGATTTACAATCTCAGCCACAGGAGCTCAGTCTCATTAACACAGTCATTTATATACTTAGGACGGGTTTCCTGATGTTCTTCTAGACATTTATTTTGGCATTATTAGGTATCCAAAATACATTTGGAACTAACCAACCAGAGGAGTGGGATGGAACAGATAATGCTGACTAAGCACCCCAATCCCTCTCTCAGAGCCCCAAATCAAGCACATTGCCACCAAGCACACAACTGCAGTGACCAGGCAGAGAGGATCTGGAGCTGGGTACTAAACTAAATCATGTAACACAAGCTGGGATGTTCCATCATAAGAGGCTCCTTCTGGGATTTGAAGCATCTACACTTGCACAGCCCAGCCTTGCCATAGCAAAGCCTGGTTGTCTATGAGAAAAAAATGGCATTGGGAGAGCATGGAAGCTTTGAACATCAGATGTGCTTAAGGTAAACATAGAAGAAGTGGCTGATCTTTTCTGCAAAATCTGCGATGAAATAAGAGGTAATAAAATTACATTATAAATAACACAAGGAGCATATTAAACAAAACAAACAAAAAAAAAGTGAGGCAGGCTACTAAGGCTGCTACTGAAGGAGTGACAGGCCTGGCACACTGCCACAGATAACTCATCTCTGCTCATCCCATGGGGCAGAACCCCTGCCCTGGGTGCTGCCATGTCTGGCTGCACACAGAAACTCCTGGGCACAGCCACTGCTGTCAGTCCTGCCCATACCAAATGCTTGGAGGGCTCCAATGCTCTCAGGAGCAGGGAGTGCCTGATTCCCTGATTTATGGAGAGATGAGTTTAGTTCTCAGTAGACCAAATAAACAACCAAGAGGAGAAAAACCAGCCAGCCCCAGCCATCCCTGGTTCTTCCCAGCCCAGACAAGGCACTGGCTTCTATTTAGGGGTGTTAGCAGTGGAATAACTGCTCTCATGTCAGCACCTTGATAGCAGAGAATGCTGCCATTGCACAGAGGTCAGCGCTGTGACTGACACCAGCACAAACAAGGCCAAGGCCTGGCTGCAGAGGCTGAATGGAGAACAAGTCAGACCCCTTTCCTTCAAGGCATTTATCACACACAGTCCCTGTCTGAAGCACCTCAATCCTGCCCTTCCTCCATCTCTTTTTTCCACCTGGTCCTGTAAGCTCCATGGACCAAAGGGGAATCCCCCCTCCCCTCCATCTCCCACCACTGAATCACTCGGTGTGAGCAGCATCACCCTGAGGAGCAGCCAGGGTTCATGAAATGAAGCCTCTCCCTCCTCCTGCTGCCTGCCCAGGCTCTGCAGCCTCTGGGCAGCCAGGCACATCACCCAGAGACTCTGCAGGTTGTTTTCTGGGGCCATGGGAAGCAGAAAGAGCTGTCTGAGCTGTGCAGCCCCACGTTGGGTTAGGGAGGAGAAAGCTCAGCCCAGGGCTGACAGTGACTGATGACTGTAGGTGCTGTGAGAATTCAAATGTCAGCAGGTAACAGTGATGTTATTAAAGCACCACAGGAGTGCAAAGATCTGTGTAAACTGAGAGGATAATCACCATGCAGGCAGAGCAGAAGCTGTTTGACAGCTTATGTTCTTTGGTAGCTCTCTGATTTGTCGCATGACTTGATACACTAAAAACACCCATATTGTGTTTTTATGTCCATGACAATTGCTTTTCCTGCAGCAGACAATGATTTGTAAAATGACTTTTCTTTTTCCCAAACCACTCAAAATTTTGCAAATTGTTTTCCATGAACTAAAAGTGGTTTAGAAATAACCTTGGCTCAGGGAATGGCTCAGTTATGGGGCTTTTGCTGCCACAACAGCCAGCTGGGAGCAGACAGTTATTGCTAAATTACTCTATTTCTTACATTAATATCTCTTTTAGAGCAAAACAGCAGCAGAAGCAGAATTATTTCCGTTGTGTGCTCTGAAATAGAACTGGTTCCTAGGAACCACAACTTACTATTATCCCATCACAGGCATCCCTGGCCATTTCCTATGGCATAACATCCACTGTCCCCCCAGTCCCAAGCCCTGAGATCACTGTGGGGCTACAGAGGCAGCTCCTTTTCTCCTCTCTACTGGGAACTGCCATCAGAAACACAGATGCCACTCTACAACAGACAGCCTTGTGTGGACAAAACCCTGCAGCCCAAAATCATAGAATGGGTTGGGTTGAACTGGGCCTCAAAGGTGATCTAATTCCAACCTTCATGACAGGGGCAGAGGAAAGGGAAAACCCATCTATGCAGGGGCTCAAACCTCAGCTTTTCATCTATGAGCTGAACATGCTGATGGACTGCACCACAGAGACTCCCTTGTCACAACTCTCTTCATAACAAAAAATAACTTTCCTACCTAAAGTAAAACCACTTCCTGAAAAACACTGATTCCAAGTAGCAGAAATATCACATAGACCAAGGTAGCCTTTATCATGACATTAACAGTGGTTCAAACCTACAAGGCCAGCAGTTCTCCTTTCCCAGAGCCCCATCAGCAGCTTCCCCATCTGCAGAGTGACAGCTCAGACTGACCAGCTCAGACTGACCAGCTCAGACTGACCAGCTCTGGCACCTTACAGGATTAGATCCCACATTCTCAAAGCTCTTGTTCCAGTAGCAAGGACAGAAATTTGGTGTCTTCTGAGCACACTGAGGACTGAAGCACTAATATGCCTCAATTATTTCACTGGGCTCTTCACATTTCAAGAGATCAAATGTGCAATTCTAAAGATTCCCAGAGAAATTAAAGAAGTGATTTAATGAATCTCTTAAATTTTTAAATTGTTTATCATTTAAAGGGAAATCCAACATCATCTTAAGGTGGGAGCAGAAAGAGGGGAAGGGGAAAAGGAAACAAATGAGGAGAGGCACCAAACTGGATTCCAAGTACACACAGTGGAAAATGCAGGTCAGTGCCAGCAGCCTAACAATCCAAATTCTCTTTCTATGCACTGACCTCTTCTGAGTAAAGGAAAGAATTTAAAGGCACATAAATGATAACTGTACATATGCTGGAAGCAAACCTAAGAGTCCTGCCGGGAAAAATCCTCCTTCTCCACGCAGAGCCATTAGCACATCCCCTTCCACGGGGGCAGCAAAGGTCCCACCTACTCTGGAGGCAGGGAGGGAGGGGATGCTCCTTACCTGCCACACACAGCCAGTCCTCAGCCCAGCAGAGGGATCAGCATCAGATCTGAGCGGCAGAGGGGGATGCCAGGGCTGGCAGGAGCGAGGCACACACTGAGCACTGGCACCCAGGCAGGCACTGCAGCTTTCTGAGAGCCCAGCAGTGGAACCAGCCCTGCACACACTGAGCACTGGCACCCAGGCAGGCACTGCAGCTTTCTGAGAGCCCAGCAGTGGAACCAGCCCTGCACACACTGAGCACTGGCACCCAGGCAGGCACTGCAGCTTTCTGAGAGCCCAGCAGTGGAACCAGCCCTGCCCCTGCAGGAGTCCCCGGCAGACACAGTGCAGGTCACCTGCCCCTTCCTCTCCCTCAGGGAACAACAAGAACTGCTCTGGAACTGCCCTCCAAAGAGCTGGCAACTAAGAAAATTGTCCTAAATGCTTTTTATTTTTTTTTAAAGACAAGCTTCATCCCTTTTACATGCTCCAGATGGCTGTAATAGCAACAATAATTCATCAAAATACCAGCAGCTAGATCCACCAATAGCATAATTCTATATAGGGCTTTATTTTCCCTTGTTCTTCATGCAGCTAAATGCCCACACATATCTCTGCATTATATTTCTCCTTTCATGCTGTTCAATGCCTCCCCTTGGCCCCAGTGAAGTGCAAGTCCCACTCATTTTGCACACCCACTTCATAGCAGCTTTGTTTAGATACTTTTTCTGGCCAGCTTACACACTGATTGGGTCAAACTTGCACAAAGAGGATTGCAAAATCTGCCCCAAACATTTCCAATGGAGGATTTTCTTGCCTACCCCAGCTTTGTCTTTGGCCCATCTGCCCCAGTTGTTGCAGGGCTGAGGTAGAGTCAGTACTGCAAGCAATGAACTAAATGTTCTTTAGAGGGGATGAAAATCCTGAGAAATTCACGAAAATCAATGGAGATATTCCAGATGAGGGAGGTATACGGCTCAACAACAACAAAAAAAAAAAAAAAAAAAAAAAAAAAAAAAAAAAAAAAAAAAAAAAAAAAAAAGAAGCAGAAAACACACACAAATGCAGGAGATGCTGTCCAGACAGTTAAGCTGCCCTGGCTCAGTGTGCCAGGAGCACAGCCCTCAACACCCATGCAAAAACCTTCTGCACTGCAGCTTCACCCTGACCCTGGCCCCAGACTGCTCCCTTTGCTGGCTCCTGATGACTTGGCATTGAAGAAAAGCTGAACCACTGAGATTACACTAAAAACACATTTTGGGGTGTTCAGGAGGGGTACCCTGAGTGCCCCTGGGGGTGGCTGCAGAGCAAACCCTTGTCAGGCTCAGAGGGGTCACTGCCAGGGGAGGCCTGGGGCAGGAAGCCTGGGGAGATCCTGCTGGGCAGGGGCAGGGACACACAAGGACACAAACACAGGGTGAAGAATGAACTAGCAAAATAAGCGTAAGGTTTCTTGTATCTCACAGGATTATGCTGGGGTTGTAGCTCCTCTGTCCTCAGTAGCATTTACTTTGGTGTAACTGGAATGAAAATGTGGCTCAGGAGGATTGGAAGCTTCTGAGACCAGCTGGAAACTGAGAAAGAACCACTTTACTCCCCAGCTTAAGCAGCTTTCCGAGGGGCACATATCCTGAAAGGGGAAACAATTCACTGTACAGAGCTGCAGAGATTTTCACTATGACTTTCAATCAACCAAACCTGCCAAGCAGCTGAGATTTTGGGCAGTAAACGTGGCTGGAGCTGAGCCAGCCTCTGTCAGGCTGGGACCCTGCCCTGCAGGCTCCTGAGCAGAGTGCAGGACCCACGAGCGCTGAGTGTGGCTGGGGAGGTGCCCAGGGCACAGGGGAGGAAACCAAACCAACAGCTCCAGACAGAAAACACATCTGGCTGCAGCTGCAGAAGGAAGGATCCACAGAGGAGGGCAAGACAGGACTCTGGTCCTTGGACAGATGAGAGCAGCTGGACTGGAGAGGGGAGCTGGGCACTCCCATCCCCTCTGGGAACAAACACTGAATTTAATGGACACACTTTTGAGAACATTAATCCAGCACAGTGAAAACAAGAGAAGTCACCAGCTGTGTGCTGATGAAACCAGAGCCTTTGGCTACTTCAGGGAGTTTACAAGGTGTGTATAAATAAACATGGAATACTTCACTGCAGCAGTTTAACAAAGTGCTAGAATCCCTTCTGAAACCTTTATGAGGTGAAAATTAGTAAGCAACCTCTGCAAAACCAACTGACATTTTTCAATTTATGAGGCTTCCCATGTCACAATGTCTATTATTTTACACAAAGATTTTAGTTTAAAAACCTCCTCTCTGAGCTATGCTGAGATCCTGGGCTAACATCCCAGGAACCTCAGCAGAGTGCCTGGTATTCACAGCTGAATTTCCTAATAAGATGGTGCACATTTCCAAAATATCTCTGCACAAGTGTCCATTGGTGGAGTTATTTTAAGGCAGTGGTTCAGGAAGGCACTTCTTGTGCCTGTTCCAGACATGCATGCCTTGAACTTGCTTAAGACCCTGCTGTGAAGAGAGACTTTAATGGCAAAGACAGCTCCAGGATCACTTACTGGAAGAGATTTTTATCAGTTGATTTTCTTCTCTTTGTACTGGTGTCAATTAGAAAAACAAAAATTTCTGAAATTCAAGAAGTTAGCCCTGGATAAAAGAAGCCTGAACTGAGCCATATAAAGCAGCTTCTGCCTCACAGCAGTGGTATTTTCCACAGATAATTTGCACTAGAATAGATGCAAACACCATTTTCTGTCTCCCTTTCAACATCACATTGTCAGGGACAGCTTGGAGGCAGCTCTGTTCAGAGTGCAGCCAGCCAGGCTGGGGTGTCCCACTCAGTGTTTGCAGTGCCAGGCACTGATCTGAAAGCCATGCCCAAAGAATCTCCTCTGATCCTCACCTCAAGGCTCTGAGAGGCACATACCTTCATCCCACCATCCCTCACCTCCTCTCTCTGGGAATCTGACTCTTTTCCTTGGTTTTGTCTTTATCTCTGCTCCCTGAACATTTTTCAAGTTAGACTAAATGCTCAGGAAGTTGCTGCTGTGGGGAATTGAATTCCTTTTCCCTTCTAGAACTGCAAGAGCCTTCAAGCACTGCTGGTAAGTCTTTCACAAAGATGCTCATGAAGATCAATATTTATGTTCCCTAAGTGCAAGGTAGAAAATCCAGGGAACCTTAAGGTATCTGCTATTGTTCCTTAAGACACATTGGAAATAATTTTATTTCTATTTTTCTCCATTTAGTCAGTACTTCATCATTCCTTCCTCACTGCTCAACTTCTGTAAGAACATTTTGTGATGGACTTGGTCATAGGTTTGGGGTACTGCAAACAAATCAGACCAGCTCAGCCTCCTTTCAGTATTATTTTCCAGCACAGAAAAGGCCAATCACTTTCACTTGTGAAAGAAAGTGCTTTAAAATTTGCTCTGGTGCCTTTGTCATTGGTATAATTGTGGACTTTGACTGCCCTCTTCTATGGAAAACAAACAAACAAATCAGAAACAGGGAAATTGTAGCTTTTACGTGGCCTCCTGCTTGTGGAAATGCCTACAGAGATGTACTTTGGAGAATGAGGAGCAGTGTCCCACCCACACTCCAATTCTGGCCATGCAGAGTCACAGCTGCTGTGGGAAGGACGTGGCAGCAGAGGAGCAGAGCCCCTTCAGGATCTCCCTCACTCCCTGCCCCTGCCTTGCCCCAGACACATTGCTTAGATCATTTAAATTCTACCTTTTTTTATACATAAAATGAGCTTCCTGCCTCCCCTCATCTCTGTTTCTACTGCATTTCAGTGAAATTTTACTTTGTCATATTCCCACAAGAAATTTAACAGAGTCTGGAGAGTGGACAGCAGAAATAATACACTGGAAGGCAAAATAGAAACAGCAGGGGCAAAGTAAAGGTAGACACTAGAACTATTTTAATTCCTTTTCTACTGACTATTGAAATCTCCTGCTGCTGATGTTATTTCTTTTCTTTTTTGCTGGGGAAAGCCCATCATGTGAAGAAGGAGCAATGCCTCCTGGCACACCTCCAAATTCCCTCTTGCTGGCAGGCTAGGATTGAAATGTCCCTGAGAAAGCTGCTAAGAGGTGACAGCTGCCCTGCTCAGAACTTCTGAGATCCCATCTCTAACAAAGATATTCCCTTCCTTTTCTGCTGGTGGGGTTGAACTGACCCAGCAGAGGAGCCCATGCTCTGGAACAGATCCCACAGAGGGTGGGGAGCAGGAGGCCTGGGAGCCCCCAGTGCCACTGCAGGGGCACAGGAGGCTTCACCCCATGCAGGGGGGTGGCTTTGCTACCTGACCATTCCTTCTCCCCATGCAGGTGTTCCTACACCTGCCTGGCAATCCTACATAAGGGAGCCACAAGGATGCTTTCATGGAGAACTGTCTGGAAAAGGGAATTTCTGATCTGTGGGAAGTTCCAGCATTCTGAAATTTGCTTTTCTTCTGCATATAAATGAGAGGCCAAAATTCCATGGGCTGTGTGGAATGGATCTCCTAGAGAGGAAGAGGGGGAAGGAATGGAGAAGATTAAGAAATTTCCTTTTGAAGGAAAAAAAATAAAATCCTGTTGATACGGTTTTGGTGAACTTTGCCACTTTTTAAGTTCCATGGGGACCAAACCAGACCCCTGAGAAGACTCTCAAAGTTTGCAGCTCACAGGGAATCTGAGAGAGATGCATGGAAAACAAACAAATAACTAATGATCAGTCGAGCCCCCTGATAAAGAAGTTATTTTCAAATTGGTTTTACATTTCAAACAATTCACATAAATTCAGTATTTTCAGACAGCTATACAACTCCTCAAAGAGTCCAGCAAAGCCTTTAGGTATGGTTTTCAATTTCAAAATATGTGTCCCCACTGAAAATATTTACTCAAGCATGTACAGTTGAAGGTTCATTTAACTTTTTCCTGGACTAGTTCCTATTCATTCTTAACCCAGGAACATTATTTTTACATTTGATACAAGATCCAACTGATTTCTAAGCAAGTTTCACTCTCAATTTCAGTCAGGGTCTGCCATTTAATTTTTTAACCAAAATCTATTGGCCTTTGGTATGTCAAGTCAGCCCTTTAAAGCTACATTAATAAAAGGTACTTATCTTTCATTAAAACAGAAAATCTGCAGTTTTCCTCAATCATTGCTGTTCAAGAATCTGCAGCATTCCCTTTTACATGACTCATGAAATTTTGGGATGCTCATGGGCATAGCAATATGCATATTTCTGACAGTCCTGACTCCCACCTTTCTCTTTTTTATCATATGAAGTGGCTAAAGCTGCTCAAAAAAAAAAAAAAGAAACCCTCTTGGTATTTTTATCTTGAGAAAAACAAGCTTAGAAGAGAGTTTGCTACCAATAATTAAGTATTCCAAAGTATTAAGGAATGATTATGGAAAACTTTAGGTGAAGGTGACAAGATGGTTTGTCTGGTCCAGAAAATGGACAGGTGACATTGAATGTCAATAAATGTGAAGTGATGCACACGGGAAGAAACAATCCTAAATGCTTCTACTTTGTCTGCATAGCAAAGGGCTTTGAGCTGACTGTTCCTGATCCAAAATGAGGACCAAGAGGGGGTTTGGCATAGCTGGCTCTCAAAATGATTGGTTCCAATGTAACAACTTGGGATCTTGAATTGAAAATGACAGGAAATATGCCTAAAAACCAGAAAGGACCTCTTTTTAACCAGAGTGTATTTGAACAGTGAAACTCCTCACCAAATTATGTTCTAGGTGCCAAAAGCTTACACAGATTCAAAAACAAAGTCACCAAAGGAAAATCCCTCAAGGACTATTAAGCACAAAATATTGTGCCTGGTTCTAAAATCCCTCAGCCACAAATTGTTGGAGGCTGGGGGAATATTTGAAGGAAGTGACAAATATGCTTGCAGGATTGGCACTGTCAGAGTGAGTATCCTGAGCGAGACAGACGCCTGGGCTGACCTGGTATGACTGTTCTTGCACTTTTATATCACATTTTCCTGTTGCCTTGTTCTCAGAAAAACCCAAAAAGTAAATCACTTAAAAAATGGTCATTTACATTCACACACGCCCCATATTTTGTTCAATAGACGAAGCTGGCATGGAAAATTTCAACACAAAGACCTAAAGTTTAGTAAATTCAATAAGCAACCAGAGGAAGGGAAATGCTAAATGTTTACAAGTTAAATAAGAGACAGAGCTATCTGCCCTACCTCTAATTAAAACAAAAATATTTAGAGTCTAAGTGGGTAGCACATATAAACAATTTAGGGTAATACAAAATACAGAAATTATATAACTGCTCATGAAGTGAGCTAAAGAAATTCAGAGAAAATCTTTAAATTTAAAGAAACTCAAATATACAGACACACAAAAATAAATACATATTATGCATCCAGACATAGTGTGGTGACATTTGCAGTGTTTCCCACAGCCTAATAGACTCTAGTGGTTTTAGAGATATCCTTTGCAGTAAAAACTCAGAATTCTAGTAAACCTAATACTTGTTCCTCCATTTGGTTGGAATTTCTTGGGCACACATAAAAATGAAATGTCTTTATTTGAGAGGCCAATGCCAATTAAATGTAACTGCTTCCCCTGTGGACTTAAATCATGGCTGGATGCTAAATTAATGTACTTCTATATATATAGTTTCTTTATAAGTAATTCTTCTTCAGCAGTTGCACCTTTTCCATGTAGTTCAGAATAGAAGCTGCCCTTGTTCTCTAGCACAACCTCTACCATGAAAGCACCAGAAGAAAATCACTACATTTAGCAGGCACCTCCCTTGTTTAATGGTGTATCAATGTCTTGGTGCCAGTCCTGTGCTTGGCATACAGGGAAAGGTCAAATAAATGAAACATCTGCAGCCCAACTAGGGAAACAAACACCAAACACCGGTGAAATGCTGCAGGACATGTGATAAGCACAGAGAAGCACTGGAGAAATGGAAACACTAATGATGGAAGGGCACTGTTTAGGATAATTTGTAGTCATAGAATATGCTTTAAAAGTAAGTCCAGGGAAAATGATGCTGGAAATATTTCCTAATGGGGACACCTAATAGGCTGTGGAATAATCACCCAAGGGAGAGGAAGGAAGTCCTTTTGACTGAGTCATTTCTTTCTGGACTGGGCAAAGCAGGGAAAAAATGTGCTGGCAGACAGCACTGTTGTTCAGAAGCCTAAGCCATTTCTGTTCTCAACAGTAGCAGTTTTATTCAGAGCAAAACCAAGCTCATGAAAACTTTTTAAATTGTGCATGAAGAGATGAGTGACTTCTGTAATCTCTCCCTTCTCTTCCTGAGATTTAATTCATTTAAATACATTTATGGCTCCTTCTTAAACTGCATTTCCAGAAGAGAGGTTTCCAGGGCTGCAGTCCATCTGATATGCGTGGCAAGAACAGATGCAGCTTTATCAGGAACTTGTCCTGCTCAGGCTCTGGCCAAGCATGACAAGTTTAATGTGACGGATTATAGAATGAAAGGAGAGCAAGAAGGGATGAATAACAAGTGCCAGGGAAAGATTAGATTCTCCACATTTCTGCATTTATTGACCTTTTCTTTTTCAATATACCATTAGTTACCCAGATTTACAGCTCGAGATGGCAGGCAAGCTGTCAGGTGCACTGCTTAGGTCAGTGATGATGTTATGAACTCTACTGGAAACTGATTTCATTAAACAAAGCTACATGGCTTGGCATTTGATATTGCAAATATCTAATTGACATTTTTAATTGCTCTTCATACAATTCCTTTGTAATTAGTGTGGTCATTTTAATAACTTTTTAGGGACTTAAAAAATTTTTAAAATGCATGTTGGGTACCAACAGCTGGTATACAGCATCCATCCCTGATGAACAGTCAGTGTATGTGAGTGCAGTCTGGCATCACTGTACATAAATCTACAGAGAAGCAATATTTTATACTGAAGGTTCTTGAAGGCTCACTTCTTTGGTTTTCTTTCAGCACCCTCTACATCAAATATTCTGTCATAAATTGGACTTGAGTTGCAATTTACTTGTTAACAAAATACCACCTCTGGGACTTAATCCAGAGTGAAAGTAAAGAACCTAACTGCTGCTGGCCAGCAGAAAGAGTTCGACATGCAGGACACCAGTCTGAAATGATGCAATACTCTACAACAGTGCAAGCAGGATTTTCTAACCTTTAGACCACATTTCTGAAGGAAAAATCTATCCTTTCTTTAAAGCACACGCAGGTCTGTGTCTTTATTCTGAGCCTAGGCTGTTACTGTGTGTTCACTTTGCTCGTTGCTGTCCTGGTTTAACCCAGCCAGGAACAAAGCACCACAGTCACTCACTCCCTGACCCCAGCAGGGGAAAAAGAAACCTCCAAGGGTAAAAGTAAAAAACTGGTGAGCTAAGATCAGTTTTATAATCGAACTGGGATAACAATAATAAATTTTAATGAAAAGAAAATTAACAAAATTGGAGAAATAATGTTCGGAAAGGACAAGTGATACAAATTGAAACAATTGCTCACCATCAACTGACAGATGCCCAGCCACTCCCTGAGCAGCCCTGCCTGACTCTGACCTTCTCTCTAAGCTCTTTGCTGAGCATAATGTCAGATGGTCTGGAATACCCCTTGTGTCAGTTGGTGTCACCTGTCCCAGCTGTGTCCCCCAGTCCCATCACTGCTGGAGTGAGGTGAGGCAGAAAAGGCCTTGGCTATGTGGAAGTGCTGCTCAGCAACAGGGCTCTAAGACATCCCTGGAATTCTCAGAACTTCCCAGCACAGCCCCAGCCCAGCTACTGTGAAGAAAATTAACAATACTTTAGCCCAAACCAGCTCAATGACATCAGTTGAAGCAAAGGAGTCACAGTGATACACAAAAGCCCCACCACTGGGTCTGGGTTTGATCACAGCTCAAGTGCAGCATGCTGGAGCCATCCACACATTCATCTTGTAAGAACACTTGGAGGCTACAGCACATCTCCTAACCCTAAACAGGACAGGAAGGGGAAGGGATTCCTTCTGCAGCTGAGACTGTTTTGGATAGAGCAGATGAATGATCCTGTTGAATGTGCTGTCTCCTGCTGCCACAGGGGAGGCTCCAGGCCAGCACATTGCCTGGATCTGCCTGGGTCTGCAGTCCAAAAGTCTGCTCCAAACAGAGCTCTCCCCACCACCTTTCTGCTCCAAAAGTTATGTACAAACAGAGCTCTCCCCACCACCTTTCTGCTCCTGAAAACACCTGAGGGAACCACGAGCAACTTCACCAGGATCAAGCTGATAGTGTCACTGTGCCATGAGTGTAGAATACATTTTATTCACCCCTGCAAAGGAACCAGGGCACTGTAGGTCAGCAGCGTGGGTGGGGCTGGCACAAAGCAAAGGGGGGAGGGACTTGTTACCTTAAAAGTAATTCCACAAAAAGTGCCTTATCATCTCCCAGTTCCTGGATTCTCAGAGTGAGAGCAGGTGGGCACATCCTCCCTCTCCCCCAGGGTAGAAGGTGTCAGTCCTTGCATAGCTCAGGTTCAGCAAAGCAGGGTGCACATGTGCAAACACACTCAGACAACACTAATGTCCAAATGCTCCCAAACCCAAACGACATCAAGATTTTCTTTAATTATTGGACTTTTAAACCATTGATTTTCCTGTGATGGAGGCCTGAGAACCACTGGAGACCTTGGGGGTGGAGGGGTGCCAAAGACAATTGTGGTCTGGGAGCATTTGGCAGTTGGACTATGTGATTTATTTTTCGTTCTCAATTTTTGTTTCCCCTGTTCTCCTTTCAGATCCTCCATTCTGCTTGCTGGGGTCTGCAGATGCCCTGATCTAGAAACTGCAAACCCAGACTGCATTGCTGCATCAGTCCCTGCAGCTGAGAGCCAATGCAGCAGTGAGCAGCAATTTGAGATACCAGGAATCCTGCCTCTAACAGCCTGCACTCACTAGCCCCAGTTCCCTCTGAACTTTGAAGGCCCAGGCTTGCTCCTGTTTGCACCCCTTCAGCTTTAACTGCTACTCCTGGTTTATATGAGGAATACAGTTTGGAATATGGGATTCATTTCCTAGTCTAAAGAAAGGAAAAGGAAAGAAAAACCACAGTTTGGATCCAGCTATCTTGCAGGCTGAAATTCTGTTCTGCATTTTTTCCTTCCCGTGCTGCAGCCTCCTCTGCTCCTGCCTATTTTCAGATGAACTGTTGAGATGCTGAAATTCCAACTACACAAATGTGCCATCCTATCTATCACTCACAAAGACTGTGTTACCTTCCTACACCAAAGTGAAATGCTCTGGGTGCCTGACACGGAGAAGACACTCATGCAAGTGTGACTGGAATTATGCACAGAAGAGGGTAAGCACTGCAGAAGCTGGTTCTTGAGGCTGCTGCCCACCATGGAGATGTGCAGTACTGCCTTGAACTCAGTCCCAGCTGTGTGCCAGCACAAAGCACCAGGACCCCTCCTTTGGAAAAGATAAAGGTGTGAGGCAAAAGATGTTGATCTGCTCCAGCTGGCAGAGAGGAAGCACTCTGTACCAGCTGCACACAGAAGGGAGAGCTGGAAGAGAATTTTGGATCTCACAAGCCCCCACCATGGAGAAGAGCTGAGAACAAAGCCCTGTTATGCAATAACCTTGAGGCATTGTCAGCAGCAGAGGTCTGAGGGGATGGCTAGAGCAGGAGAAGGACATTACAGATGCTAATAAGGAGCAATCACAATTGTTTGGGACAAACTGGGGCTGAAGATGAGCTCCTCCATAGAATCTCATCAACATGAGCTGCCTTGCCAGGGACTAAAGGGAAATATTCAGCCTTCATGCTCTCAGAACAAGAGATGAAATAGCATAGGTGGAGAGCCTGAAGATTCCCATTTCCTGCAATTCTTGCAAAAGACTCTCTGTGGCCACTTTGTAATCAGTTTGGTGCCATCTCCTTTCTGAACTCTTTTGTCTCTTCCTCATGAGTCAGCTCCTGCAGTACCCAAAGCAAAATAGATCCACCTTTTGGATAAGAAAAACCTTGTCCTATACACTGGTTTTATCTGTAGCAACCTGAGCCAGCAAGGTACCTAAACACCAGGTGGGTTTTCAGTCTCATTGAGAGAGCAGGAAGGGGAAGCCTTACTGGAAGGCAAAGCTCAGCTACACATTGCATGGCACAGCATGGACATCCTTCCTGCTGTCCCCAGCAACTTCCCAGGACTTAATCCACTAACAGCACCCAGCATGCAAAACCACTGGAACCCATGGTCTTATGTGGAGACTTTGTCTCATTCCTCACCCAAATTAAACCTTTCTTTTGCAGCTTTACCAGCAGTTTCACAGCACTTCAGTCACTCCTTTCAGAAAGGAGGAAAATACTCCATCATCTGGATATGACACAGACATCAAACTAGGATCAGCTTACATGAACAAAGTAGAAGCACACTACATCTGTGCTTGTCCAAATTATCTGGCAAAAACCAAGTATACTGGGAAAGAACAGATAGGCCAGGACAAAACAGAGGAGTTATTTCATCACAAAAAGCATTCTTAATAAATACCTTGAATCCCTTTGCTAAGAATAGTTTGGCTGGAACATTGGACTTAAACTGTTTAAAACTTTTATTTTCCACTTGCTCTTCATGTACAGATTCTGTGACAATTTAACTCATTTTTACTGGATTGGGGGACCAGAGCTACACCCCAGCATTGCACTATTAAGCTACAAAATTGTGCCTCCTCCCTGTTTTAGCCTTCTTCACTGGTATGCAACATATTTCTATCCAAACAGAAATCCTAAAATGCAACTTTGGGGTAAGATATAAAGTGCCCTACATGGCTGGTCAGGACATAAACAACCACAGCAAAAGTTGCTTGCTAACCTTCTACCACTTAGCAAAAGAGCTAAAGTCAAGAAGGCACTTCCTTCCCGTTACCCCATCCCCTCAGTTTTCCTTTTCCTACAGCCTATACAGCTTCAGTTTGTATAATATATAAACATTCACAGTTTCATTTCCAGAAGTTTTTAGCTCATCCATCTGGGTCATACATCTTTGGGTGATACCAGTACAAGTTAAATACTTAAGCAAATTGTGGGTGTTTGCACTGCATTCCTGTCCAGAAAAAAGCTCCTGATGGCATGCAGGCTCCACCAGCAGCCATACACCCTACAAACTGCCCAGGCATAAAAAGCAGATTTCTTTGCCATCTTCTGGGGCTTTTTCTTTTCCTCACAAGATCTGTTGTCAGAGGAAGGGAGTTCAGAGCTTATTTCCTTCCACCAGTGGACTGGTTTCCCTTTGCTACATTAATGGGAATTGCAGGTGCACATCAACCCAAATGTTCATTTCTTCAAACAGCAGAAAAGGCTACATGCACTTGGGGAGAAAAAATATCCATCCGTTCATGCAATCTTAGCTTTCAAGGGAAAATGTGCAGTGGAAAAAGAAGGAATGATAGGGGAAATTAAATTAAAATGCAGGAAAAAGAATATTAGTAACAGGAGGGAACTTTTACCTGTGGTGCTTGCCAAAACGCTTTCATGCTGCTCAGTGAGAATACACAGGTGTGCAGGAAGCCCAGCAGACAATCCAAATATGATGCCAAGTTGCCAGGCTCCAGGGCAGTTGTCCTGCAGCTGTAGCCTCAGGGACCTTAGCAGCTCAGTCAGCTCTGATCTGGGTGGCTCTGTGGTCCCCTATTTCCCCAGGCTGGCAGGACAGCCCCGGGGCATTCCTGCACTATCTCCTGGTTCTCCTGCCAAAGGCGCCTTAAAGGCGGCGCAGGGCAGCGCCCGCTGCTCGCCCGGGCTGTTCTGGCCAGGCCTTCCCAGGCACTCTGTGACAAACTGCACGGGAGGCTGCTTGCTCTGACACACCTACAGAACTGCCCAAACACTGCCAGCCTGCGCTCAAACAATTTGCAGAGTTTTACTACTGTGCACTGCAGATGTTTCCATTTCCAATGCTTCCTCCAAGTGAGCCTGACAATAAAACACACTGGACTAGATGAAAATACAGCCAATTCTTTCTTAAATCCAGGCTCTGCTCTACACTTCCATAGCAGCTGACACTTTCTTTTTAAAGCACTCACCTCAATTTCTGACTAAGATTATCATTGTGTGCCAGTGCTTGGTGTTGGTTACTGTCTGTGGAAAAGCAGGGTTTTAGTTTTGTAAAATCTGGGGGGGGACCAACAAACCAACCAAATCAGAACTCTACTTTTGATTCCAATTCCTCCAGAAATTATTGTGGCCTGCTTCTTAGCCTGTGAGCCAGCAATGGGTAAGGGATGAATTCTACACAGCAATATTAAAGTACAATTAGCATTTTCTGAGCTTGATATTTTCTGCACTTTTCCTCACAATTAACCTCTTTGCTGTGGATATGTGACCTTTCCCAATGCACAGGTGGATCACACCAAGGCCAAGCTCTGTGATCACCCACACAGCTACAACTCACAAAATTAACTGATTCACACAGAGAAACACCAGCCATGCAGGGCAGACCCTTGGCTTATGTCCAGGCTGGCCCTCCTGCACCTGGATCCAGCCACAGGCTGAGGCAAGTGTGAATTTATGGCACTTTTCACGCAGAGTGGCACCAGTAAGGCACCAAGCAGCATCCAGTCAGGAGGAGCCACCCCATGAAGGCTCTCAGCTCTCTGCAAGTGCAGGTCTGCCAGACCCAAAGCATGCAATAAAGGAAGATTCACTCAGGCACAAGACCTTACACGAAGGGAGAGCTGAGCACCTGCATCAATTCAGTGATCATGACTCAGTGATCTGCAATAATTTGTCAAGTCACAGCAATGTGAGCATCCATCCAAATTCAAGTGATTTCCCAATAGTTACAAAAGAAGCCCAAAGCACAACAGAATGGAAAGCCTCTCTGTTTCCCAGAATCTCAAATACCAAGCCCAGATTCCCCTGCCTCCCCAGTAATAAAAAAATAGCATTCAGGTGTATCCTTTTATCAGAAAACCAGTACTCCTCTAATTGCTCCACCATAAGAGTTTTAAAAGCATCATTCATTTAAACAGCTCCCAAAAGCACTGAATCTGTACTAATGAAGATTAATAGCAGATTTGCAATAACAAAGCTTGGAAAGGCTACTTTTAGAAATGAACATCTCACCAAAAATACATTTTCAGCTGAACATTACTAATTCCATGGCTGTCCACTGCAGGGTTTCCTGGACTTCAGAAATAAAGGTATTGCAGGCTGTGGTGTATAGGACTAGAGGGGACCTCAGTGTGGCAATTTCTGTGCAAGACAAGATTTCCCTGTTATAGGATTTGCCATGTTCTCAAAGCACTTATGCAATCTCTTGAAAGGGAAATATAGTAGAGTTTTACACAACTGAGTTTATTCCACCTTGCAGCATGAAGCTGTTCTGCACAGGTAAGTAGTGAATGGGAAGAAAACAATTCTGCCATTTCTGGTGACATTTGGGTTTACAATGCTCATTTCCCAAACACATATCTAAGGGTGAGACCCTGAGATGGAGCTCTGTGTTAGGCACTGAGAGAACTGTGAATTACATTAGTCAGAAGTCAGATGCTTCCATCACACCCCGAAGTTAAGTGAGGCCATTAAGAGTCTGGTGCCACTCTAAAGGGTTTGCTACACCTCATTATTCATGCATATTCCTTAGGGGTTCCAAGAACTTAGTGTGTAAGAGCTCCCAGTGAAACCCAGCCCCAGTGCACAGGAAAAAAGGATAGGCATCAATATGGAATTTTCCAGAAATCTGAACCTAAAAGTTTTCACAGGCTTTGCAGAAAGTACAAGGAGTGTAGAATGCCCAGCAGCTGCTAGCCCCAGCACCCTCCAGTTTTGCTCTCAGTTTGCTCTGGCCCAGCCCAGCAAATGCACAAATGTAGGGTGCAGAGTGGTCTGAGTCTCAGCCTTTGCTGGGAAGGAGCAGCACTGCTGGCACAATAACATCCTGCAGGCAGCAGCAGAGCTTGCTTTGGTTTGAGACTTGATCACAGGCACAGCTGGGGGGTCTTGCAGCCAACTGTTACCCTCAGCAGTGGGCAGTGAGTGCCTGGCAGGGTGAAGTGCAATTGGAGTGGGTTTCTGTGGAAAATATCTCTGTTGATACAGTTCTCTGTGTGCCTGGGTATGGCAGAATTTAACCCCCAAGAAGCTCTGCCAGCCACAGTTGCTGTCAGTAAAGCCCACACTGCTGAGAAAGGACCCATGACAGGGGAAGCACGTGAACAGCAGCTCTGCAGAAAGGGGATAAAGAACTTCAGCTGGAGCTGCAGCAAAAGGAGATGGGGTGACTTGGCCAAGCACCCTCTCCAATTTACACTGAGTGCCCAGGGCACTTACTGCAGATGATATTAGGACCAAAGGACAAAAGGCCATCCTCAGAGAGCTCCTACACAATTCCCCTTTTCAGGTATTCTGCCAAAGAAATCCAATATGGGTTATGGGACTGGAGAAACAAAGAACTGCTAGATAGTAAAGGTGGAAGCTGATTTCCCTCTGTTTCTCGTGTTAGAGAGGTCAATCCACCTGATTTCTCCCACATGCTGTTCCTGCTCAGGCTGACACTTGCAGCCAAAGAGGAGCATCAGACTGGTAATATTCCATGTTTGGCAGCACACAAACAGACAGCAAGGCTGACTAAATGCCCTCAGTAACTTTTGGTTTATGTATGAGTTGACAGCACCCTGACACTTTCAGGAGGTATTAAATACCTCATAGAATTGGGCCAATAGCCAGGGCACAGATCTGGCACATGGAAAATAGTAAGTGGAGTATCTCCTTGTAACCACAGCAACTTGAAAAACACAATGAAAACAGTGCATATCCCTGCAGAATTACTGAAAATGAACAGACATATATTTGTGAAATAGTGAAATAAATATTATAATGATGCTCCTGAATTGCAGAACAGATCCTACTTCATGCAGACGTCAATGTCAGAAATCCAGATGCTGCCTATTGATAGTGAAACTTCCTATAATCCCCTAAAATTTGTTGGATAACATACAGGAACTGATTGTACCAAAGCTGAAAGGAACAAGAACAGCCCTGACACTTACACAACTAAAGACAGGGCAATACTGATAGTATTTCAGAACATGCTCTTAATCAAACTTTAATTTTTTTTTAAGGCATATTTATTTACTTCCATGGATTGTGTGGTAGAGACCTCATCCACATTACCAGAGTTTGCATTAGGACAGACATGGCTTCAGAATGTAATGCCAAGACAGAATAGTAATTTAATGTCTTGAGATAGGGACTCTGATGCAGAAAATATGAAATTATTACACACTCCATCAAGCTCCTCGTAACAGCTGCTGAGCAGAAATTATAAACTAGTTTTTGGAGATAAAATATGTGATCATAAAAAAAAAATACAGTAAGAACAAGAATGTCCATGTGACATGTCCAAAGTGACAATAGTTAGACAATGGAAGGCTCTCTTGGGTCTTGCTGAGTTACAACTTTCTCATATTGTGCCCACCTAGTGATGAGGCCAGAGGAATTATTTCCTGGATCAATCAGATACTACAGCAATACTTAATTTAGTCTACCTGAAGTTCTGCACTGAGTCTGATTTTTTTGTCACAGTCAGGATGGGGACACTAGAGAAAACTAAAAAGAGGATGAAGATGAATCTTTATCCAAAACTTGAATGAACGTCATGAACTTTTCATCAACAATTTCTTCCCTAATGGCTAAAATTTCTGTTTGCATTTCCTTGATTTCAGACATTACTGTTATTAAAGGTAGGCATTAGTATCAGGTTATGAACAAGTTTGCAGCAGTACAGAGCTCTTTAATCTGTGGATTTCCCTAGAGACTAAAAGAGGCCTCAAATACCCATAAAAAACTAATGATGATAAATAACCTGTGCTGGGTTAAGTTTACAAGAAAAAAGCCCAGTATTTCAAGACATTCCATTTGTGAACTGTTCCATGGTTATGGCAGGAAAACCCAAGGGCATGGCATCATTGTGCTCATCACTCTTTGTCTCAGTTTCACAGCATCCAAGATTAAACAAGGGCCAGGAGGAATCCTAGGAGGTCGAGCTGATCCAGATACTTTCAGTGCTGCAGATCCCAGACCCCTCTTGGCCAACTCATACCTGAGCTTTGTTGCCTTTCCATAAGAAACCTTTGCTGGGAATTGCAGCTCACACAGGACAGCGATCTGCACATACGTGATTCACACTGGTGAATCCACTCCAACATCACCAGACCTTTCCAGAGGCTCATAAAAGAGGACAGAGATCCCTGCTTTATGGGAAATGGACCACTGAGAGACCAAGTGAGGTTCCCAAAAGAAAACACACAGCACGCAGTAGAGCCAGAAAAAGAGTCATCGAAACTAAGCGTTGTCAGGTGTTCATTGAAAAACTGCAGTTGTGTTTCCCACTGGAGAGCTTCTGATCCTAAACCAGTGATCCACGGGGAACACAAATGCCACATGCTGTTAACAAGGTCTGTTTCCATCACAAGCATACATTTATCTCATCACCCTCTCTCTCAGACCTGGATTTTTTCACTGTAAGTCACTAACATGTCACAACAATTTCCTGAGTTGATGCCAAAGAAGCTGTTGATTGTGATTGCTTTAAATATGTCAAAGCTCTGCCTTGGTTTTTGTTGTTTTTTTGTTTGTTTGTTTTTTAAAAAATATATTTTACCTGATAGCTTTTGCCTTAGACATGGCAGTTCAGTAAGAAAACAGACTAAAGAGATTTTTCTAACATATTAAAGTCCTTCTTAATTTAAATGTTGAAAGAGCTTTAAATGGGAAGGAGCTGCAAGCAGAGCTCAGAGCACAAGGGCAAATAATGCCTCTGTGTTGGCACCCTGTGGTAAGGAAAGCAGGAAGTGCCAGATCTGATCAGGCCAACAGATGATTCCAACCACGGCTCACAGGCTGGGACAGTGAATCACCAACCAGCCCAGAAACATTTCCTTCCATTAGTCAGGGGAAAGCCTCAAGAACGAGAGTTTATTCCACTTCTGGTTTTAATTTCCACTTTGTGGTTAGCCCTGAAAAACTAATAAACATTTAGTATCTCTACCACATAATTCTATGTTTGCCTGCCTATATAGGAGCTGTAGAGAGCAAACACTCACTCATGACAGGCTTTAAATCAAACTGACAGTCATTTGTCTGCACCAAAGAATTTTTTTTCTTGTCCAGTGACAGCTTTTCAACCCCTAATAAATTTGAAATCAATTACATAAATGTAAAAACAGAACAGAAAAATAAATTTGCTAAAATATATGTGTGTGCTTATGTGTGCAGATTCAACACAGGCTGGAAGTCTTCCCACAATTAACTAATTAATTCTAGGTGTTTTCCAGTTTTTAAGAATGCTGCTCTCCTGAAGCCAGTCCAGCCACACAGTGGAAGACTCCAGGAATTACATCAGCCTATTTCTGATCACTTCTTATGTATTGATACTGAAACTCTCTTAAATTACCAAGATGCTGCTATTCTTCAGTAGCCTACAGGCTCCCCCCAGGCTAACAGCCTTCAAATGACCTCTACTTAACACCCTTAACAGCCAAAAGCCTGGGACATGGTTTGCCTTAGCTGAACACCCCTTCCCATTTCCACATCTTCTCTTACTCCATCACACACAAGCCTAAATAATACATGACAGTTCACATTATGCTGCCTTTCTGTGACAGTTCTGAGATGGTTCCTCAAAGAGCTGCAACTCCCTTTGTGCAGCAGGTTTTTAATGAGCTTTGGGAAGGGCTTTATAACCTCTCAGAGTCAATCTGAGCCCTTATAACCACTCCTCAGTGACCTGCTTTTCAAATAAAGCCTTGTGGTTTTCAGCAAGGAAGATGCAGAGCTGGGCTGGTTATCTAAGCATTTGTTGTGGTGAGAGAGGAAGGAATATAAAAACTGCCCCAACGTGAGCTGGCAGCTGGGCTTCCCAAAAGGGGCACCAGGAAAACCACAGAGCGTGGCACAGAGGTTCTGCAGGGTACAGGAGCCTGCACATGAAGGGATGTCACCGAGCCAAGGTGTTGCCATTATCTCCAGTTCCAGCTGGGTGTTCTGTGCACACACAGGCTGCAGAATATCCTGAGGCTGTGCAGGGAGAAGGGCTGGCTGGGAGGTGAGCAATGGGACACAGAGCAGCTCTTTGGAGAGCCCTGGTTTGTGTCCATCCCATCTCGTTAGGGGCCCTGGGTGGGATCCCTGCTCTGCTGACATCAACGGCAAAACTCCTGCTATTGTTTGCCTGGACAGGATTCACCCTCAAGAGCTTGTGACACACGAGGAAACCTTCACAACCCCACAGCTGGCTCTGCCCTGTGATCTACAACAGACAGCTCACTGTCCCACCAGGGTGACACAACCTTCTGCTGGGTATGTGAGAGGCTGCATCAGCGGGGACAGAGTCTAGTAAAGCACACACACCAAATGTACTGTTGCCATCCCCACAGCAGCAACATCCTCTAAAGCTGGTTAGGGCAGGAATCTGAGCAAAGTCCAATGCCAGGAATCTGAGCAAAGTCCAATGTGAGAGAAATCACACCACAAGCAGCTTGATAAATAAACATTGAACGAGCATCAGAATTTTGCTAAGCACATAGGAAAGGCTCTGTTTCAAAAAACCCAACTGAACAAAAAACAACCATCAAACAACAACTAAAATAATACCAAAACCCTAAAACCAGAATTCTGTGTTTTATGCACTCAAAAGAACTTCAGTCAAAGAACTTCCTCAATAAACTTCATTTACATAACTTCCTTCATTTACAATACTCAAGTCAGGTTTAGAGCAAGTCACTGCAATGACCTGGCTACAATTACAGCAATAGAAGACACTGATTGCAACACTACAGTGTTACACATTCATCTCTAAACGTGCAACAAAGCATCTGCAGCCAGTCCCAGCACTCCAACCCCATCATTCACCAGAGCTGGATGCAGGCAAGGTCTTTATTACCATGACAGATTAGGAGGTCTGCAGATGCCTAGCATGCCAAGAAAGCATTATGCTTTGTGCCACTGAATCTGAGAGAGGTGACACACATTGCAGTAGACCACTGCCATGCAGAGAAGAGGCCAAGTCACTCACAGCTGTAGCTACCATCCCACTCTGGAGCAGACTGTCTAACAAGGCAGCAGGAAAACAGGTTGGATATTTAGCCAGTCCCCAGTTAGATGTATTTATAAGTTAAATAATGTAAAATGTTGCTTGCAGTATTAAAACCACAGAGTCTTTCCCACAGGGCTGTTGCTCAGCCTTAATACAATGGATCCACGCTCCTGCCTCAGTTTCCCTCAGGTGAGCTGGCTAATCATAATTATTGTACATCTTCTTATAGATAAAGTAACAATGTTTGAACTAAATCACAGTTTGGGTTTTGTGCAGAATTTTACACTGACTATAAATGCTGCTTCTGCAAATGGTTCCCAAAACAAACCTGCAGCTTCACACTTCCTGTAATTCCTCACTGACTGGAATATTGCTTTAGCAATTATATGGATGCTAAATGAGGACAAGCCAAGCACATAATTTGGGAAGGGTTTTAAAACTGATAAAATCTGATTCATATTTTAGCATTAGTCAGTCTTGCAGTTATGTAAATGTAAAGCAAAAGGATCCCTGAAAATGTGTTTCCTACACAAGAAATTTACAAGAACAGTGATTCAGGTTTGAGTACCAATGAGATGTTGCACAATTCAAACCTGTGTTTACCTCAGGCAGCTCTCAGCATGCAGTGGAGCAGTGTAAGGCAAATGGAATTCTCTCTTCACCCCTTTCACATGTTCTATACTGCACAGCAAATTTCACCCCCTGGATTTCCACTTTTCAGAGCTATAGTCTGAGATCACTTTAGAAAAATATACAGAGGAATTAAACTCTAGACTTGATGGGCTGCTCCAGGAATATTTCCTTCCCAATAGCTTCCTGTGCAGTAATTGAAAACCCAGGATAGCTGAGCCCCGTGTTGTCACACTCGGGTGTGCTGCAGTTAAGTGTTACTGCACATGGTCCCATCAGCCAGGGGTGGAGACCCAGGGACTCCTGATGGGCAAGGACACCTGAAATTGTCTGCTGGCAGCACAGTCTCTATGACCTCTTTGGATTTACATGGCTCCTGCAGTCCTCGTTCCCCTTAGCTGGAAATACACGGGACCCTGCTGCCAGTGAAGAGCAGGCACCAGAAGGAGCACAGCAAGGGAGAGTGGCAGGGGCTGGGGGAGTCTTCTCTCTTCCATCAGACAGCTCTCCCACTAAACCTTATCCCACAGCTCTGAGACCCTCAGGGAGCCCAGGTGATGAGTTAGAAAGTAGTCAAAAGTAATTTAAAAGAACAGGCAAAAATGAATGCTTGCAGTATGTTTGACTGACAGCACATTGAGGTGAGAACCACAGGAACGGGGACTTCATCAATTACATTTCCAGTTTCCAAATACACTTATTCTGCCCTACTAGATTAAACAATTACTCTTTGCAGCACTCATAAAAAAGTACAGGCTTTCCACAACTGTAACTGTACCTGCTCAGCACTCACATGTGGCATTTCAGTCCTTTCCCTTGATACCTAATGATCCAGCATCACACAGGCTGCTTCCAGGAAATATGTGTTTCTGCCTCTCTAGCTGGCCACAAATTAAAATGGGGTCCCAGAACAAAAGAAACCTGATCCGTGAGGAAATTCAGATCCGGATTTGAATTCCAGTCTAAACATCACATCTGGTTTAAAGAAAATAAAATAACCATACACACATAACACATATAGAGATCTGCGCTCCCCTGCGGTTCCAGACCAGGGAATAGGATGTATTTTATCCAGTAGTTTTTTAAGATAATATATTTTCTATTAATTTCTATCTTTACTCACAAAATGCTTTCAAAGAAAACTGTGTATCTTACTGGGAAAAACAGGATAAAGCCGGGGAGGGTTCAGACGCCGTGAAAAAGACTCCATGCCCCCGGAGCCGCTCGCTGGAGGAGGGAGCTCTTTCCCCAGGACTGCCAGGCTGGATCATTCCCTCCTGAGGCCACGTAAGACAAAAACGCTGGCCCCGAAAGGCCCCGGCTCCCGGCAATGCCCGGCCGCGCTCCGCTCCGCGTGTCCCGCGCACGCCGCGCCGCGAGATGGGGCTCTGTGCGCACGGACAGACGGACACGGCCCGGCAGGGGCTCCGTGCGCACGGACAGACGGACGCGGCCCGGCCGGCGCTCCGTGCGCACGGACAGACGGACGCGGCCCGGCCGGCGCTCCGTGCGCACGGACAGACGGACGCGGCCCGGCCGGCCCGTGTTCCTAGTGGCAGGGAAAGACGGTCCATCTAAAAGCTGGTTTTTGCATAAAGGAGGGAGCAGGATATACATAATGCTCTTGTATTTTAAAAGGACTAGAAATGGCTGGAAGGATATGGAAAAGAGGAAAAGTGAAGTCCAGAATACTACACATGATGTATATGGGGGCTTGTGTACAGAACATTCCTTAGCTGTCCTGCAAAACAGAAACATGAGTAAAATGCACATCAAATTGCTCCATAAGAAAGTCAAGACTGGAGCAGATGTCTCCTGGCCCTCAAACAGGCTCCTGTGGCAGAGGCAGAGCCACAAACAGCCCCTTTGTAAAGCAGCCCCTTAAACTGCCTCCAAAATCTGCTGCAGATTCCACCTACACCCCACTGCTTCCCCCCAGGGGCACCTCTGCCTATTTCCTTGATGCTTGCTCACATCCCGGGGTTCTGCAGAAGAAGGAAGAGCTCAGATATCTGAGGCAGAGCCATGGGGCACCAGCCCAGCCTGTCCCTGTCCCACTGGGCAGCTCAGCTGAGCGTGGCCAGGCACACACCACAGGGGGAGGGTTATTCAAACGACCCAGGCATCCAGGATGTGAAGTCCCACCTACATTTGGATGGTACCTTCAGGTGATTTCACATCTGGTCTGTGTGCAATAGCTCCACACTGGCAGCAATACAGAGGGGTGAGGCAGGAGAGAGAATCCCCTGTGATTCCACAGTGCAAAGGAGATTGCAGGGGCTGTCCTTAGTGATCTCTGGGGTGCCTAGAGATGTATGCATGGTGATGAGAGGTTGGAGTGGGAGATAAGAGACCAAAGAGCCCTGTAAGAAACATGAACGCAGGAGAAACTTCAGCAGACACAGCATTTTTCTCTCACCGAGGCTGAGCCAGTAGGTGCCTCCCAAGGAGGTTGTTCAGAGAGCTCCTCTTCCCCTGGCAGCAGGGCAAGTGCATTTACTAATGAATAGGACTCTTAGAAAAGGCAAGGAATTTTTTTTTCCTCCCTACACATATTCAGAGAAGCAGAGAAGTTTTTTTTTTGTTGTTTTTTTTTCTTCACCCCCCTCTTCAAGATTCTTTCATTTGTGATTTCTAATCATCATTCCACTCTTCTTTCCCTCCTTTTCTTTACTCCCCATTTGTGAGTCACCCCCCCAGGCTTGGCACCTCTCCAGACCAAATGAACTCCAGGAAGGTTTTTTTCCTCTCCTTTCCTCACCACCACCACCTTCTCCTCCCTATTCAAGCTGAACCTGTGGACAAAATAAATGCTGGTACTGGGTCATTGTCCTTCCCTTCCCCATCACAGGATTCTGAGAGAGGATTAAACTAATCTCATACATGGACTCACTCCTGGGTGCTGGCCTGGACTCCTGCCATGCAGTGGGATGGCATCAAGTGCAATGTCCCAGCAAAGTGTTTCTGCAGTGACTTCCCATGCAAGGGCAGCAAAAGGATCCAACTCAGGAGCTGGTGGCTCTATATTGTGCAATGTCACAGTCACCACATTTAACAGCTTGCCTTGATTGAAAAGGTAAAAAAAAAAAAGGAAAAAATAAGAATAAGAAAGCCTAGGAGGGCCAAGGGATTCAACAAACCAACCAGACCAATCATTTAAGTGCTTCTGCATTGGCTCATTCATTAATTAATACTTAAGCAAAGCATACCCAAAGTTGTGCTGTGATGGGAGGGAGGCTACTGGGAGTGGGAATTTCTGGAATTACTTTCTGGAATTACTCCTCCTGTCTCCCACATATTCAGATGATCAATACCTGCAGCAAGCTCCTAGGAGCTGGCAGTGCCTGCCTGCAGGGAGCCCAGGATCAGCAGCCTTTGAGTGCTTCACAAAGGAGGACACAACCATCACTGCTGCCCCTCAGCAAGAGGGGAAACTGAGACCTCAGAAAACAAAGTGATTCCCACAGCCCACATGGATAAACAAATGGCTTACTCTGCAGCTTTCATTTCAGAAAATAGCAGCTCACTGCTGACAGCTCTGAAAAGATACTGCTAGGGTTCAACTGCCTGGGTAGCTCTAATGAAATGAAGCTGCTGGGCTGTGTGGGCAACTCCAGCACCCTTCACTGGCTTACACAAGGCTACTTCCGTCCAAAGATGTCAAAAAAAAAGGAAAAAATAAGAAAACATTCAGCAGACAGGGCCACAACTCAGGAGAGTTTGTGAATCCTGTGAGTGCCATATGACAATGAGTTGACTTTGATGCAACGCATTTTTTAGGCACTTTTAAATTAAAACTTCTTAGTGGGTTTTAATTGATAAGGTTAAATCAGCCTCAAGAACCAGATGAGCATTAAAGACAGAAATGCACAAATGATTGAAGATCACAAATGATTGAGTTTTCCATTGATGGGGAGTGTATGTAACACATTTCTTGTATAAAGTGACACTGCTTTCAGGCTTGGAATACCAAGGTGTATGCATATAGAGGAGCTGTGGTCGAATGCCTACAGTGGCTGTGTTGGCAGCATAATCCATAGGGGCACAGCCTGAGGGAGAGCTGTAGAGCTCTGCCAGGCCAGCTGAGCCCCTGATGCAAAGCTCACCTGCACAGCCAGGCATCCTGGTGGCCCTGAGGCAGGAGCTGTGGCTATTCCTCATTCCACACACCACAGATACCCCCACATCCTTCAGCAACACACTTCACCTCTCCCTGCCACAGGTTCTCATTTCTAGGTGCAATACAGCCAAGGACACCTTCCTATGCCATCCACCCCCACCCTTGGTGTGCAAGCTGGCAGAAAGGTAAAGGTTGCTGGGAAGAAATAACTGCAGAAAAATTGAAGAGGCCAGACATGACCAGAGCATAAAAACCCTTCCTGATCCATCTCAGGCAGCAAGTGCTAAGGGAACAAATTCTCATTCCTGCATCAGTCTTGCAGCTGATGCCTGAACAGCTCTGAAACAATCCACAGACAGCAAACAATTCCAGTCACAAACACCCAGGCACAAATGTCTAGGTGGTTTGTCAGTGAGCAATTAAATCCTGTGCTGGATAAAAATGTTAAAAATGCATCACATTGTGGCTTTAAATAGTCTCTTGTTGGAGAACTTGGTCTCACTGCCAACTTGCACTTGGGTAAACTGTTTTTGCCACTGCTGGGATTCGCTGAATGTCCATCAGGCAGTTGCATCACACACTGAATAGTTTGGCATTACCTCATGCCTTAAGGGAAAGGCAGAAGAAAATGAACTAGCAGCCTGTTTTCTGTCTACTTATTTATTTACTTTGGTGAGGGGCTTTTAAATTTGCTTTTGTTTTGGGAGTATTTTTCTGTCCTTTTCCCTCCTGAGCTAAGGGTAACTTGAGTGCACAGCAATCAAAAAATGTGGTGAGGAAAGTACTTTGGAAAGTAGTGGGAATGTGGAAGGCAAAGGAGAGAAGGAAAAATGTGAGTCAAAGGATTAAATCCAAATTCCAGTCTGGGACTTCTTAACGAAGATGGAATACTGACTAGTTGAACAAATTAAGGTTTTTCAAGGGGGTCTGGGGAAGTGATTGGTTTCTATCCAAGCAGAAAATGTCATTCTTCTCCATCGGTACCAGAGAAAATAAGAGAGACAAAACACTCCCAACCCTGCTCTGAGAAATCTGAAAAGATGGGAGAACAGACAAGGACAAACAAGCAATTAAAAGGAAATTGCTTCTCTCTCCCCACCAAACCTTTTGTTTCTTTCCAAATGAAAGTGGAAAAAATTGATTAGGGGGTCAAAAGGAGGAAGAACCAAAGAACTGCATCACGTGCAGTGCCATGTGAAAAGAGACACTGCTCCACCAGGGTGTAGGCAAAAACATGCTGCAGCAATGGGGCTAAAGACCTGCAGGAAGGGACAAAAACTCACTTCTCAACCTGTTTGGGTTGACCTTCTTCCCATCTCTGAAGCTTACTTTGACAGTTACAGTTTCTCTGCCTAAGTCAACCATAACATGACTGAAAACTCTGAATATTTTAAGCTGTGTTGTTATTGTCTCATCAAGCCACTCTACCATCCCTTAGTGTGGTTTCCAAGGGGACAGCAAGCACACACAGACCAGCAGCTGCTCAGATCTTCAGCTGGAGTCCCTGCCTGCACAGCAGGTCAGCAGAGGGAAAACGTGCCCTCATCTCTGCCACTGCAATAGCTACTCACACATCCTACTCAAATCTGGTTTAACAGTGGAATAACTAATATCAGGCTGGAAAAGTGGATAAAAGGGATGCTCAGCATTTGTTACCTGCTGCCCTTCTGCCACACAGAGCTGCAGACAGCAACTTTGTCAACCTATTCTGTAGCATTCACACAGGGACTTCCCTTGGAGCCCAAAGCACACTAGCTACACAGGAAAGGGGGAAAAACTCATGGAACACTAAGTATAAGCTTTATTTTCTGCAGCAGTACAGTACTTTTAAAGGAAGTATAATCTTTGCAAGAAATCTAGATTCCCTTCTGTGCCCAGTGGTCTGCAGCTTCAAAGTGTTCCATCTCTCAGCTCTGGATGGAAATAATTCATACCCAAATTATCTGAGAATTCAGTACTCACTAAGACTGGAATATAAGGCTAGGAGAAAATCATGTTAATAGAAGTTTTATACAGAACGAGCGTTTGCTGCATTGGACCAGAGTGAGCCCCTCTCTAAATAAGCAGCCTCCAAAATGGCCTCAGTAGCTGACAAAGCTCACAGATGTATGATATTTCTCCCTTAAATTCCTCCACTCTCCAAGTATTTTCAGCCCAGGAACTTCTCAAGTCAGAGGGGCATTTTCAGTGGTTGGTAACCCTGGCTGGATTTCTCCTTTCTGCACTTTTCCAGTCTTCCCTTGAACACAAGTCCAACTTTAGCCCCTACATCTTTTGGCAAGGAGACTCCAATCTCTAACACAGAATGTCTTTCAGGAGTTATTTGGAAAATCAGGCAGTGATGGACCTGATCACTTGGTGGTTTGCAGGGCCTGCAAAATTCTCAGCTCTTCTCTGTTAAAAACAGTGCTTAACACTCCACAGGTGGGGAAATCAGAACCACCTCTCCTGCATTTCCAAGCTGTCTCATAGGATGAGCTGTGGCAACACATACTGGGCAGCTCAGCTGAGCAAAACAGAGCAGCTGGAAACCCTCTCCAGACACCCCCTAATTCCACCTTACACTACAATATCCACCTGTGCAGAGCTTGGACAGTGATATCCACACAACCATGATAACTGTGAATCTGTCAGCAAAACAGTGTGAGAAATCATATCAAACCCACCAGATTTCTTGAGAAGCTTGAAGTTGGCACATTTGTGTTTCCTAGAGGTCTGCATATTGCCAAGGAAACCTGAGAGAAAGTATCACTGATTTGAAATACAACCACTCAGAATTTTGATGAAAGTGAGAAATCTAAGACATTTTGTTAAGCTCCACTTCAATATTTCAAACTCATGTGTGACTGCAAAAATGAAGTGACAAATTCATTGTGAGAAACACATTGGTAACAAAAAGGGAAAAGCCAGATGAATTTCTGCAAAGTGTGAAGGCTGTTTCCAGCATCTCTCCTGTTGGACACACATAACCAAGAAAGCTTTCTACAGTAATTTAAACTGAGCCAGAAGACCTCTGGCCTCATCCTTCTGACCTTTGTTTCACCACAAGGATGAAGGATTCTCTCTACACTCTGGTGCTGGAGAGGTTTATCCTGGGAAACTCCTCAAGCATAAGGCATTAGTGACAACAAAAGTTTAGAGGAATTCTTGCACATGTAAAATGAGAATTCTTTTTTATGTTAGACAAAATAAACACTTAAACAGTCCTAACCTCCTGCACATCAGAGAACAGGCTGAGCACTCGTCACCTCCAACTCAAACTTCACTTGACAACGTTAGAGACTGTAATTTTTTTCTGTTTTCTGTTTTATTCTTAACTAAAGCATTTTACTGATATTTTCTATACATTTATCTACTTGAGATATTCACCTTTTACAGTAATAATTTATATCATTAAGTGACATCATTATATACAAGTGGCATCACAATCCACTTGCAAGTGCCATGTATGAAGACATGGCCCAGCAAGCTGAGGATGGGCAGGGCAGTCAGTCTGCACTGAAATTTCATTTTGCCCTGCAAGCCTTCTGCTCAGTAACCCAGAGGTCCTGGGTAACCCAGAACAACAATGCCTCACTCCTATGTCCCAGGCTTTGACTGGTGCCACAGCAACAGCTAAGTCTGGCTGGGACATTTCCATTATACTCTCAGGGCTGGAAAACAAACAAATTTGTACAACGCACACAAACAGTCTTTTCTAAACTCTTTTAATGGCACTCTGAAGACCAGACTGTCAATTGTCTGCTGTGTTCTCAACAATTTGCTAATGATAATTAAAGATGCTCAAAGTCTGCCAAATATTTCAGCACTCTATTTAACCAAGGAGATAAGGGTTCAGGAGGAAAGCAAATGAAATGAACTTGATCCAAGGAGGAGGTGTTACCTACAAAGGAACCCATAAGGGCATAAAGATAGCAAAGGCAGAGTAAAATGTTCTCTAATCTGCACAACAGATACACAGGGAGATGATGCCAAAACCCTGGAATGAGATTACAAAAGCAGGAGAGTAAGTGGATTCTTTTCCTTTCTTTCTGAAAGATTCCATCCCAAAGAAGTTGCTTAGACAACGGCAACCCCCCACCATGCGATCCGTGTATGAAGGAAAACAAATCCATGCTGTAGTAACAGGAAGATCAAAACCTGGGTTGTGGCTGCTTTTTGGGGTTTTTTCCTTTGGCTGAGAGAAATTAAATACTCATTGCATGCCCATTTCTGCAGAAAAGGACCATATGGGCTGTGGGATATCGGGCATGCTGGCCACAGAAAACAGGGAGAGAGAAAGAAGAGCAGGCACCCGTAACTGGAAGTACAGCTTTGGTTGCTCTGAAGTTCTGCTGAATTAAGGGTGCTGTATAAATTCTTGATGCCAGAGAATCATTTGAGGCATTTAGCTGACCCATGCAACAACATTCACTTGATCACTAAAGCTGTGAGTTCACCAACTTATTTTTAATAAGATCTACAGTGGCAAATTCCTAAAGGTGTGTCAACATGTGCAGCAAGCACACACCTGTCCCCGTGTGAGACTGAACTTGTTGCCTTACAGGAAACACCTTTCCTTTCTGAAGGTCACCAACCCTTGCAGAAGTTCCTCTGCCATGACCCAGTGTGATCACATGCCTGCTCTCAACACTTTTACAGAATTTTATCAAATTCAGACTTTCTGCAAGCCCCATGCATGCAAAATTGTACCTATGGCCTTCTGGCACCCCTAAGCATTAGGCTCTTTGTACTTCTACTGGCTTATTGCATTATGTTCTAAACCTTTTACTCCCTGACTGGGCCTGTGTTTGGAGCAGCATAACAACTTCCCAACAGAAAATGAATAACATGGAGAAAACATTTGTACCAAAGGGCAGAAAGTCTTTATTGGGAAGAATAGTCTTGCTTTATACCTGAAGGAGCTTTATCTGCCCACCTATTTTCTGAGAGTATCATATTCAATTCTGCCTATTTCAGTAAGTGCCAATGACTTCAGCAACACCCCCTTGGCAGAACTATGTTCCCTTCATGTGAGGAAAATAGTAATGGTTTTCCAGCAGATTGCCCTCCACATCATTCTCAACTAGAACCTCAGTGAAAACACTGTATTCTTTAATTTTCAAACCACACTTTTCCATCTCCAAATGACTGGGACTACAAACAAATAATCAGAGACCCTTATTAAATGTTAATTTTGAATCTGGCCATATCGATGCTCAATTAGCTTCTACTACTGGAACTACTTTTATAAAATACAGTCCTGCTAAGTTTCAGATAATTATATTTTCTAAAAAATTCAAATTTTTGTAGAAAACATGCAACAGTCAAAAGCAAATAGAAGCCTACTGCCTGGAAATGTCTATTTCCAATGCAGCTCCACTTTTAGTGTCATTTATCATCAAAATCTTTTAAATTAGTAGTAAATTAAAAACTCAGGAAGCATAGCATTTCATGTAAATATTTAAAGGTTTGAAACCTTGCAGCATTATGTTCAGAGGTTTTGATGTTAGCACTTTGGGGCTAAATTATCTTTATTTTCTCCACACTTTCATGCTCCCAAACTCATGTGAAGTAGGAGCCAATTCTCTTCCAAAACACCAGTCATTTCAGATTCTGTCTGGTCTAGTGGCAATAACTCCAGAAAGCAGGGGTGCCTCAGCACACAGCATTCCTTGCTCAGAATGTGTTTGACTTGAACCAAGTACTTGGCTCGGCAGTGACAAATCAGGACATAAGGTGGCATTATTGCCCTTCCTTAACTGTCTGCAGGGCCCGAGTCCAGATCTGCATGTCCACAGTGCTACAACATCGTTGTTTGGCATTCCAGAAACAGTACAAAACAACTTTAAAAGACCCAGTGAGAAAATCAAGTCTGTACCAAGATGCATTCAGAATACCAGACACGGCCAAATCCTGACTGTTTCCTGCTTTAAATTTTCTCCAAATACTGTGTGTATGAAGTAGCCTGACTGAAAAAAAAAAAAAAAAATAAAAAGATTGTTAGGCTTTTAGTGCATTAACTATACAGGACTTCTGAAATAACATTTTAAATGTCTGGACTTCACTTGTATCCTTGGCTCAGTGTTCAGCTGTGATTGCCCACAGCAGAAACTCCCATCAAATTCATACAGATGCTTGGAATAAGAAATGAGAACGTAACTGCAAAGGACACAGGAACATGGTTTGCAGGTTCACCATTTGATTGTTTTCAGTTCACACAAAAAAATTAAGGACTTGAAGCTATTTTTTTTTTTAATTAAAAAGAGCTGATAGCTGTACATTTCAGATAGAGGACTGAAACTACAGAACAGGGAACCAGCTTTTCCCTGGTCTTGTCCAACACTTGTGGTGTATTTGGACTGAGAAACATCTTTTTTGTCTGTTCAGTCCAGCAAAAGAGAAGAGTAGCATGAGACCAACAGCCACATCTGAACATGTTTCCAGTTCCAGGTACACACAGGATCTTTCATTCAATAGTTGGAAGCCACTACTCACAATAGAAAGAAGGGGAAGACTTCAAATAACACCAGCAGTTAAACACTGGAACCATTTCCCACACAATGGCACTGTCCCCTCACACAGTGACACTGTCCTCCAGTACTTCAAAATCAGGGCAGGTGCCTCTTGGAAAAGGATATTTTAACCTCATTCAGAACCCCAGTGTAGAGAGAACTAAGAGAACTGACAGAGCTATATGATGTCAGAGGCAAGGTGGCCCCTTTTGGGTTTCGAGCTCTGCAAACACTTGATTCTACAAGACAAAACTCATTGCAATATCCCCATATATCTCATTCATTAATTTCTCCTAACAAAATACATTCATGCCTAATTTTTTATTTTGTATCTAGCATGAAACTCACCAATGTCAGGTCCATGTCTGTATGAATAGAGGTTTAAAGATGAAAAGCTCTGCAGGTGTAACACAGACTGTCACAGTGTTCTCCTCTGCAAATCTCATGCCACTTTAACACTGAGACATGGGGGCCAGAAATAAGCAAAAGTGGGAAGCATCCAGTGAAAAACCATCAGAAACTCAAGACAGCTTTGAGAAGGGTTTGTTTGTGCTTGGTTACCGTGGTGGTGGCAGTTGGGGTGAGCTCCAATTACATCTGACCCATTGAAAAGGAGCTCATCACAGTCCAAGAGATGCCAAGCACAAAGGTGCTTATTTAAATTTGTCTGTCTCTGCTTCCATTAATCATGACCTCCTGACAACTTCTGGATCCCACTTTCCTCTTCCCCCATCTTGCTGCAGCCCTGAAGGGCCTCTTTTATCAGGTCCATTGAGCCAGCAGCACAATCTCCATGAAAGCTCCCAGTGTGGCACTGGCTCGCTGTCAGACGTGGCTCCACTTCATTTCTTTCCAGCACTAAGAGTCCCCTGCCATGGTTATTAATCATGGCCTCCCTGACAGGGCACTGAACTGTCTGGAGATGAAACTTCATATTCCCCTCCAGGGCTCCCCAGGTAGGACATGGAATTTGTTTCATCTTTGTGTAATCAAGAAATAGAGCACTGGGGGAGCGAATTAACCCCAACTTCAGGTTCATAAAGGTGTCCCTGCTCTGTTTAATTAAATCTGTCTTAAAACCTCCTAATCCCAAACTAAAGACTTAATAATGTTCAGGAACCTCTTTTTCCTTACAATATATTGGTATAAACTGCTGACAGCTTAATATTGAAATAAACATGCTGCTCCTGTACCTGACCAGTGCAAAGACCAAAACCCACATGACTAAGGCCAGCTTCTCCCAGAATGGCAAGAGGACAGTGCACCACAGATGTTAGGTGTGTAAAAACCTCTTAATTTAGTGCTACAAAACGTCAAAGACAGGGAAAAACATTTAAAAGAGCAAAATAAAAATCATGAATGGAAGCAAGAACAGGGTGTAAAGGTTTGATTCTTTCTCTGAACATGCCAAGACCCATCCTTTTAGACTGAGGATAGCAAACCCTTACCCATGGGTTTGGGATAATACACTTTCCTTTGAGACAGTTTTGAGGCACCAAACATCACTCCAGGTCTGTTTCATAGTGGTTAGAGAGAAGCTCTGCTCAGGCTCTCCAGATGTGGTGGCAAATCTGGTTTTGTAATTCCTTCTTAAAAAAAAGTGAAGATTTTTTTCAGATTGTGATTAGCAAAATTCAAACCTAAATCAGAGCTTTCTTCCCTACAATAAAATACAGGTGCTTGGATTTGGAATTTTGGTACCAGAAATGTAGTATCCTGGAATAGTGATCTCAGCATCTGTTTAGTCTCAAGAGGTAGAAAACCATAATCAACATTTTAGAAGACAGCTTGTGGAAAGCAGAGTGACTCTACATGAGACCTTTAAGGAGGCAACCACATCAAGAGAAAAAGAATGTGGTTTAGCATCAGAGAAGAACAGACAGCAAGAATAAAGCAGAAAAGTACAGAGATGTAAAGAAGAGGAATCAATGCAGGCTGTAAGGAAAGCCAGTCCATGCCCAAAGTGATTTATGGGAGGCAGACCTAATCATAGCTCTCCATCCCAAATCCAGGTCCATTTGAGGAGGGGTATGACTTGTAGTGCTTCTCCCTTCCTAGGATGTCCTGCTGTGCCTCAGAGACAGAGGACAGGGAGAAATGTAGAAGACTTGGACACAGCAAAGCCCGTGTCCCAACAGAACATGGAGCAAATGGAAACGGTTTCCACTCTTTCTTTCCCTAAGAGGATTATGTCAGCAGGGCCTGCCTGGCGTCTGCAGCAGAGCTCAGCGCCAGCGACCAGGGCAGCCAGCCCTACCCTCCTGCCCAAGGCTTTCATTAAGACTTTGGTTCCCTGTTGCTCACATGGCGGCTTGCACGTGCTCCCTAAATATCCTGCATCCACCTCCAAAGTATTTGCTGATATAGAAATCTCTTCCTCCCCCTTTGCCCCTCCTCCCAAGGGCCTGGGGCCACAGCACAAATCACCATCCTGCTGAGAAATTTTCATTACACAAGGATGGGACAGAGGACTCGAGCTGAATGGGTATTACCAGAGAGGCAAGGACCTTATAACTGTACATGGTGTCTGCTCCTCTGAGCCTGACATCAGTCAGCTGAGGGTGCAATAAACCCTGCAGAGCCCAGCAAACAACCCCTTCTGCTCATGCACTGCCCCTGATGGGAATAACCAAAGGAATTCCTGCTCCTGACCAGCTCTGGGTGCTCTGCTCTGGCTGCAGAGCCACACCACGGGTTGGCATCTTGGGCTTCTCTCATCGCTAAAGGGGTATTTCAAACCTTAGAATTAAATAAAAATCCTGAAATCCCAAAGACAGACCCTTGTAACTTCTCTTTTGCAACCTGCCTTGCCCTCAGGCCTGTCTCTGCCCTGCATCCTGAGACAGCCAGAACAGATCCAGGGGGGTGAGATCCATTTGGCTCAACATAGGCAGGTCAAAGGACAGTCCCAGCCATTTCAAATAACACCACAAATCTTCAATCTAGTTTTGAAATGAAAGTGAGGGATTTTCACCATTAAGCTCAGGGGAAAAAAGCCAGGATCCTTGTGGTCAGTCACACAGTTAAATACACCCAGCTGCAAAGAATGACATAGTGTGGTTAGAGAACCTGCAAGTGAGGATGGGTTTTCCCATATATTTAACTCCCCAGCATCCCAGCAACAAGGGATAGCTCTACCTGTCTCCAGGTAACACTTACAGCAGAATCAGTCAAGGAATCTACATGGAAACCAGCTCATCCCTTTCATCTCATTTCTCTGTTACCAACTTGAACAAAACCAAAATAAAGAGTTGCCTCTGATTGTACAGAAAATTTAAAATCAATTCCATTTACAAAACACAGCATATAAAACTGCATCTATTCTTTCAGAATTATCAGCACATGTCAAAATCATTTATAAATCCCATTTATTTGAGAGCATGGATTCTGGCTTCAATTTTATGTTACTTGTTTCTGAAGTAGCACCTATGGGTCAAGGCAGGAACCAAAGCATCAGACAAGTCAAATGTACCATCTAATGTGGAACTACCAAGTTTTTTCCAGTGTTTCTCATACATGATACCTGCCTCTACAGATGTTCAGTATGAAAGCAATAAGGTGATCATAAGCTGGGCTATTTGGAAAGAAAAAATTTTTCTGAAAAAAAATAATAGAAGTCTTTTTTATTAACCCCTCTCAATCATCTGGAAAATAAGAACTACCTTTACTTGAGTGTCTTTCTTTTCTTTCAATCTATCCCAATTTGCATTCTGTCACTGGAGAGGTCATACTTAGTTCCTTTTTAATTTGAGAAGGCTTGTTTTTTCCCTCTTTCCAAAGACAGAAAAATTTGGAGAAACCAAAACCCTTTTGTTTTTGAGGAGGGATGAGCCTGTAAAGTGTTGGATCAGGTCCAATAAGTTATCTTTGAATTTCTATGGCAATACACATGGAAAAGTCAGAGACTAAAAATATTCATGTTTCGTATTTAAGTCACAGAATATTGAAGAAAATCTATTTCCATTTTAAAGTTTATATTATATTGTATTTTTCGTTTGATTCTTCTTAAAGCTTTAAATTTCTTTTTTACCAAAATATTCAAAGAATGAGCCCCTCCAGAAGCATTTAGGAAACCACATATTTGTAAACCCACCACTGCTGGAACTGTGACAGCAGCTTCACCAATCATATAATTCATTGGGCTACCTGAAGTCCTCCTCTTTTCATAACCATTTAGTCCTTTAGCAAAGAAATATAAAGGCTGTATAAGCTAATGCCTGCAATCTAAGCTGCAAAGCAAGTCTTAACTCCAGGTTTAAATTAAGGATCCAACTTTTAGCAAAAAACCAAATATCCAAGCAACAGCTATAGGGATGATAATCTGACATATTTTTAGGTATCAGGTTACCTATACATGAACATACACACTGCAGATAAAGGTATGATACAAATTACTGATATAAAATGTATTTCACAAGTGACTGGCTGCAGCATGCCTGTAACCCAAGTCTTAAATATAAGAGAGCCTCAGTGACAGAAGTGATTAGTGATTGCCTGAGGTGGCTTAAGGCAGTTCCACTTGCATCTCAGATGGGCAGCATGTTTTCCAGAGCACAGACTAATGCTGCCATCTCTTTGGGATGTCCTTGTCTGTCCCAGGTGGCAAGAAGCCCAAGCAGAGCCAGTCAGGACAGCCTGGACAAGAGCCATAGGCACAACAGGCCCAGGCACTGGGGCAGAGCACACCAGTGACAATCACTAATGCTGGCTTTGAGCACTTCTGGGACTCAGCCCTGAGCATCCTTCACCCTACATCTAAGGCCCAGGCAGGAAATAATGCTTAGAAAGGCCATCCTCAAGTCAGCATGGGGCATTGAAGGGTTCAGCTTTCTGATAAAAACTCTGTTTCTGGCCCTTCATGCATTCCTCTCCAAGTATGTATCTTGCAAAGTCAGTGGAGAAATCACCTTGAAATGTGGTCTGCCAGTCTAAAAACATTTAAGAAATGACCACAAGAGCCACTACTAACTAAAGCCCACCAAAACAAGGGGATCTTTTTAAAAACATACAATTATATCTGGTTAAGTGTGTGCAATATATGCATAGTGCCTATGTCCAATTCCATTGTATTGTAAGCAAGTACCTGTGCCATAAGAGAAAGTCACCAGGATGAACCTGCATTGTGCACAGCACTAGATCCTGCTTTATATGCACAGATCCCAGTGCAAAGGCAGATGGAGGGGCCAGTTGTGTTAAACCCAGGTGATTAGGTCACAGGTTTGCAGTTTTGTTTTGTGTTTTCTTTACCAGCAAACTGTCCATTAACTTTACTGAGA
Source organism: Agelaius tricolor (assembly GCF_023055355.1). Lineage (NCBI taxonomy): Eukaryota > Metazoa > Chordata > Aves > Passeriformes > Icteridae > Agelaius > Agelaius tricolor. The sequence goes on from NW_027269272.1 coordinate 15,435,989, forward strand.
GTAGAAAGCAAAAGGAGAGGAATTTGTGAAGTTGGTAGCCCATATGGCTGGTGGGGAGTTAATCTGTGCCTAAGCAGCAGGTCGCATGAGCCAGGCTGTCTGTTGGGGTTGTTAGTAACCTAGGGGCAGATCATGGAGCAGCAGGGAACAGGATAAACTCAGCCTACAAATACAGTCAGGAATGTGGCAGGAAATTATTTCTGAAAACATACTCTGAAGCATAATAGCAACGATCAGACGGTCAGGCTGTGTGTATGAAATCTATCTGGACTCAGGGCACACAACAGGAGTGCACACAAGGGTGTGATAAAGCAGATTGGGTGGACACTCCTGTGTCCATACATGCATGTTGAAAACATAAACTCTGCTCAGAGAAAAAGTGCAGGCACACCAGAGTATAGCTAGACAAACATTGCTTCCCCTACCATTCTAAGCAAAGGAGAATAAGTTATTTGCTTATGTTTCATGCAAACCATCTGCCAAACAGCTTTATAAAATTATTCACTATGTCAACACTAAAGAACGAAGGACAGAATTAGCAGAAATTGAAAGGTTCAAGGAAAAGAATTTTTTTTTAAGCGAAAAAGTCATGAGGCAAGCCTCAGGTCATAAGAACAGTACAGGACAAAGCCTTTGCACCCCAAGTACAGACTGTGACACCAGGCAGGGAGCAACATGACAGAAAACCAAGAACCAGGTGGCACCAATGGACACAGCCTGAGGCAATGGGGAGGAGCTCTGCAGGTCTACACCAAAAGAAGCAGGAAATCTAATTACCTTTTTAATTTAATTTTTAAAATGTCACTCAAGAGGAATTTTGATGCTCCAAGCTTTTTCAGCATTCAAGACAACAATAAGACAGCCAACAATTGTCTAGGCTGTAACACTTTATTTTCAACCATCTTTTTTAACTCATCACTGGCATAACCTCAGAAAACATTAACTCTCCAGCTATTGCCAACTTTAGGATAAGAAATAGTACATATTGGACACTTCAAGCAACACAACACCACACAGCTGGGTAATCTGCCCTCATTTTGAGGAGAAATGGTAAATGATAATCAAATAATCTTTGTGAAAATGTAGGTTTAAGAGCACCAATGGACCATTTAGCTCTACAGCCTGTCTTCTGTTGTGGCTAGCAGAGGTTGTCTAGGAAAGTTTGCAAGAGCAGGGCACTGCTTCAGCCATATACTCACCTACTTAAGAGGCATTTCAAGTTCAAGAACTTCCAGAAGCTTTATCTTTCTATTTACTACCAGTGATCAGTGCACTAGCAGGACTTTATTTTAGCCTCAGCAAAGAGCAGCCCTCTTTACTGACCATAACAAATTGCAAGGCAGTTCAACTCAGAGGGAGAGACTCAAAACCTCCCATCACAAGTGAGAGCTATTCTTCCCCAAACTTAAGCACCAGAACAAATCAAACATGACAGATGTCATTTGTATTACATATTAGGGCACTACAGGAAAGCCAGGGCCCACCAGCAATGTGTGCTTTATAAAGAGCCCCAGCACAGACTGCATAGTTAAAAGAAGAGAAAACAAGCAATACAAAATTATTTTTATGCAATGACTGATATTCTTTGAGACCACTTGAAAACAAAATTTTTCTGAAAGTAGTAAAATGTTGAAAAGTGAGTGAAAAAGCAGATTGCTTTTTTAAATAGGAAAGGCTGCACCTTGCCTCAGGTAAGCACTGGAATGCTACTTAGGTCCATGTACAAAGTCAGGCATCAGGAAAGTTTTAACAGAAATTACATTTCTCTAGATTAATGCCTGTTCCCAAAACTGTAGGATGACACCAAAAACGACAGAAAAGAGTTTATCTTGGAAATATAGATGAGCTTTGGAGGGGTATTAGATGTAAACCAAACCTTAAAGGAAAAAACAGGTCAACCTAAGTGTGAAAAAAATCTTAAAAGAGGTTCTCCCATGACCTTTGGTCAGAAATTGACAGTATTTTGCATCTAGCAAATAGGAGGAATGGAGAGTCAACGGCTGGCCAGAAGCACTGCATGCTGCTCTCTGGATAATCTCTGTATCTGCCCACCAAGTGTCAGAGGTGCTTGGCCCAGCACAGAAAGACACTGTCATGCATTTCACTTGATCTCAGCCACCTCTCCTCTCTTAAGAGGGGAAGTCCTGCTTAGTGTGAAAGAACCTTATCACAGTCTCCTAGAGAAAAGTGCAAGACCTCAGTCTTTAGTGGATGAATGGAGCAGATCTGAGCATTCCTTGAACCTTAGCAGCTGCAGGGCAACCCCATGTCCTTCACTGGCTCTGCACACACTGCCAACCCTGTCCCAAAGATCAGCTTTGGGATGCAAATCTCCTGAGCAGAGCACCTCTGGAGCTAATTAGCACATTTATACATGAGCTGAAGGTGAACACTAAACCTTTTCCTCTTCCTTAACCATCAGACTCTACTTTGGTCACACAGGTAAGAAAGACTGTGTTAAGCATCATCTGAATTTCAAGATGCATTTGGGATTCAAAGCAAATAAACTGCTGCTGAATATTCTTTGTCTCACAAGGGTTTTTCCATTAGTCTTCAAGCTCTGTTTTTCTGCTTTTCTTCAGGTTCAGATATTCTACATAAATTTGTTCCTACAGAGACCACAATCCTTCTCCAGTTCTATCCTAGACCTGCAGCGTGACCTCAAAGATTCCAGCTGTCACAGATCACAAATACTGACATACTGGTCTTGAATTCAAAGTGAGATTTCTTCCAATACTTCAGTTCATATATGAAAAAAAGCCTTCCCTCCTGCATTTGCTTCTCTCCTTTAACCATCAGGCCTGCAACAGGTCAAAATATTTCTCTGCACTGAGAGCCACAGGTGAGCAAGGAAGAGAAAAGGAGGTTTATCTCTTCAGAGAGAAGAAGGTGGTAGGAGCTGCCTGCTGGTCCTGGCACTCAGGCAGTGTGGGGGCAGAGTTCCACCTTGTATATAAGTTATTTCATCAAGTGTCTCAGCTGACCAGCTGCTTCTGACCAAAGAAAGACAACACTGAGATCCCAAAACCTCCAGAGTGACTGCACAGCTCCCATCTCTGATGGGCTGAGGGTGCTTTGCACTGCTCAGTTCTTTAAAAGGCAAATTGAAAACTGTCAAGTTAATGGGGAGGTTTTGTGTGTGCTAATTATAGAACACAAACCCTCATTGTCTCTGTCCAAGGCTGGGTCACACTCTTGTTACAAAGCTTTTGTAACTCTACTAATGCCTTTAATATAAGCTCCTATTAATTGCATAGTCAATTCCTAAGCCCAATGCTACTGGGTTGCAGTAGCCAGGCAGCTGACTGTAATTACAACGTGCTTATAGTGTGCTTAACCTGCATTTATAAAGCATGTTAATTCTCATGATTCTGTTTTAATTTGGTGCAGGATTGACAGCCTTTTGGTTTTACTCCACAGATCAGACTGAGCAGAAGCAGCAGCCAGGTGAATATGCCATGCTGTCCATGTGGAAGGAGGTGACCAGCACTTCATCCTCCCTTGGGTAACTGGAACCACACTGTCCCTTACAGCTCTCTGCAAGTTGGTTGTTTTTTTCCTTGCACATCCTGGCTCATTAGAAACCTTTATCTCCAAAACAGCCACCCTTGTAGAAGGCACAAGAGGGAGTCCAGGGCAAACAGGAGCTCCTGTGAATGTCACCACTAGTAAGGGATCCACAGCCTCCAAAAGAAGAGTTTCCCTATCCATAAAGGCCCCAGTTCAGGCCACTATGCAATATTTAAGCAATTTTAGAAACTAAATGAATTTTTTCCTCAACCATTTCAGACCAAGTCTGGACTCTACAGGTGAAAGCAGATCAAGGGAAACACTGCTTTGTCCATTTGCTTTTTTGTCTATAAAGAAAACCTCAGAGAAGCCCTGATAAAAACCAGAATGCTGCATAAATTGGGATGGAAGCCAATTCCTCCTTTACTCTGCTGGCTGTCTGCCCCATGAATGTCCATTTTTGAATGACTCGGGGGCACTGAGGCATTCAGGTCTTCCTGGTGCTACTGCCATGAGCTGCACTAGGCTCAGGGAGCTCAGTGCTTATGAGGGTGGACCACTCACAGCTGAGATGTGCTCAGACCTCAGGATGACAACTGTGGCTTGGCTACATCCAGCACTGACTCCATTCCCCTGACATTCCAATTAGCAGGTGGCTCCTACCTACAAAACTTCTCCTGGGTAACAAACTCTCTTTGCAGCAGGGCCCAGTCTCACCTTCCCTCCTCCCCATCTTCTCTTGGTTGTTCAGCAAATGGACAATAGAACAACTAGTGATTTGGAAACCATGAAAGAAGAAGAAAAATGTGGTGTTTCCTCTGAAGAAGATTTAGAAAGGTATCAAATATAGGAAATTCTGCTGAAAGAGGTAAGTGAATTTATTTTATGCTCAAGGAGTGCAGGACATGAAGCAATGAACTTAAGTTACCACAAATTCAATATAAAGGAAAATCTCTGTAGTAAGAACAGCAGCATGCTGGATTTGGTTGGCAAGGGATCTTCCATTCTTCTGTTTTCAAGAGCAGGCCAGGTAAACACCCATCAGACACAGCTCAGCTAAAAGCCAGCTCATTTTACAGCATGCAGAGACATGATGACTTACCAGGATTTCTTACAGCTATCTTTTTAAAAAAATTTTTAACCTTTATTTTACCTTCCTTTGCATGTCTACCCATTTCTCTCTTATTAGCTTTTTCTTTGGCAATAATAGTTTTAAATGGGAATGCACACCCTTATTTAAGGACTTAATACCAATATCCAATCTTTCTCATTTGTGTTTCCCCTCTTGAAAGAGATATAAAATCCCTCTATTTATTCATGTAACTACACTGATAAATATTTTCAAATCAAAATGTTCTTTGGAATAAAGTGAACTTATGTAAACAACACTAACATAAAAAAACTTAACTTCAGTTAACAATAGGCTCTCATGGAAAAAAAATCACCGTTTTAGAAGACAGTTTTCAGCAAAAAGGATCTTTGACTTATGTTTTCAAAAGAAAAAATAAACTTCCTAATTTGAAGAAGTTATTTCATTGTTCCTTGTATGATTCTCTCAACATTTCCTGCATTGAACTCCCCATTAACATATTATTTTTATTTCTCTTCTTAGGTATTTTTCTAAAAACAAAGGCCACCAAAACCTATAAACTGAAAGTGTTTATATTGGATATTAGATCACTGCCCATGCACACGAGTGCTTGTTTAACACATGCTCCAGCAATAATATCTCAACTTTACAAATTCAGAGCCTGCTTAATCTCTGTTTAACAAAATCCAAACAGGGAAGCCCTGTGTCCCCAAATGCTGCTCTGCCGTCATCCCAACAGGTGGGCTCTGGGCTCCTCTGTGGATGTGATTATTGCTGTCCAATTCCTTGCCTTTCTCCCAAGGCCATTCTCCTTCTGCAGGATGACTCATTAGCCCGTCCCTGGCAGGGAGCTGACATCCAATTAACCAGCTGACAGTCCTCCAGTGGCTCCCACTACTCCTCTAAGGCTCTGTTTACAAACACAGGCTGCTGTGCCCGTAAAGGAGGGAAAGCTGAAAGTCCCCCTGCCAGGCCAGTTTGTTCAGAAGGTTCAGAGCCCTTTAAACAATACTTTTGTAGGGTAAGGATCGGGCACATTGTGTGCAGCAGGATGCAAAGTCACCCTAATGGCTGCAGCTGCATCGGGCAGGAGAGGGAGCAGCAATGGGTATGAAACAGCAGCATCAGGACTCGGGTCCCAGCTTCAGCTGGGAAGCCAAAATAAATTAGCAGATGGGGAAATATCACTGAGTTTTATATGGGAAAGCACCTACAGAGTTCATCCAGAGTGATGTCAAGGTTTCTCTGACAAAGAAATAAGCTTTTGAGTACAAAGCTACAGGTATTGCAACTCCATGGAGAAGGAACGAGTCATTTTACCAACACACAGCAAAGAAGCTCCACACACTCGAGCAGGAACATGATGTTCCCTGCAGAGAACAGAGGTTTTCAGTTTGCAGGGACTCACTGCAGAATGCCTCTGTCTTTGATCTGTATGTGTTGGTCTCATTCATTGGCACTGGGAGTTCTGCTCAGATTTTTTCCCCCCCTCTTTGGCCAACTCCAGAGAAAAAAGGTGCCCAGAAAACTATGATCATTGCTACCCAACTTCCACTTGGCACCAGCTAAAGCAAATAACTGCTTCTTCTAAGTTACAGGTCTGCCTTGGTATAACAACCTCAAACTTCGGTCAGGAAAGCTTCTAACTCAACAACTAGGAGATGTCCTTGCAGCAAGTCTGAAATTACACTTCAAATTCACATGTTTGAGTATTTACTGTATTTTTGGGATTATGATCTACATCCTAATTTTTACACCCAGCTACCTTTTTGAGTTAGGTACAAAACCGCAAACTGGTCCAGCCAGTTTCAAATCTGAGCCAAATTCAGTTGAATTTTTCATAACCACAGTCTCATCATTTTAAATAACTTGCACTTGCTACAAACCAAGGCAGTGGCAGATTTTTGCAGTGAGGAATGACAACACTATCTCAAGAAGGTCTCCACTGTAGTACACTGCAGCTCTAGGTAAGAAACACAGCAGAGATGATCCCAAGAGAGATGGGGAAGCACAAAATCCTGGTTCTTCTTTCCTCCAAAGGTGTTTTGCACCATGCAGACATGCTTATAAAGTGTTATACTGGGATTAAGTGCCTTCAGATTTCTCCCTCTCACACTAATAGTGTGATACAAATAAGGATTAATTGAGAATGTAAGGCTGAATATTTAGTCTCTGTGCTTTTCTTTAATGTAACTACTCTTATTTGGTTAGCCAGCAGCCAAGGATTTCAGCCAGAGAAGGTCCTTGCAGGCAAACCAAAAGCAGGGCTTTGGCCAGAAATATACTGTAAGAGCAGATTTAATAGCCTGAGAATTTACTCCTCCACCTCCTCTAGATGAACATGACTAGAGATGAACCTGTCAATAGCCTGTACCTGTAGTTAAAGTGACATCAGTGCTCCCAACCTGCAGCAGTGCAGCTCAAACAGGTGAATGAACTCAAACCATCTTCAGCAGCAAAATGAAATCTCACAGGGACCACTCATGTTCTGGTCCTCAACTCACCTGCAGCATCCTCTCACAGGAGATAAGAAATAGATGAAGGACAGGCACTTATTTAGCCTCAAAAATAATTTCAGTTCTAACCAGCTACTCACAGCTGACAGCAGCCTCTGCTAAGAAAAGTTATTGCTTTATCTGGGTGAATTATATATCCAAATTATTGTGTACAGATCAACTTTACCCACTAATTATCTGCCCGAATTCATTACATTATAGAGGCAACAATGATAATTGCCATGAACACTGTGGTGTGACACCAGAGCCACAAACCAGCCAGCACAGCAGCACCCACAGAACGTGAGCCATGTGCCTCTGTCCCAGGCCCTGGGCTGTGCTCCAGCTGCAGCCTGATCATAGGAAAATTAAAGAGTTCCTTCCAAATTTAGATCACACTGCTCAGGACTTGGCACCCAGGCAAGTTTTTTGTGAAAAATCACAGAAATGGTGATTTCATGATCTCTCTAGCTTATGTCTGGGTTTTTTTCTTTTTTTTCCCTTCCTCTCATATCTAATTAAAATATAACTTCTCCCAGCTTTTGAATGCTTTCACTGTGCATGTCTGACTTGGTCTCTGTCCTCTCTATATACCCCCACAGCAGCAGAAAACTGTCATCAGATTCATTTAGCCCTCTTCTCCAAGCTAAGCAAGCCCAGCTCCCTCACCCTCACATTCTCCAGCCTCCTGACCAGCTTATTGGCTCTCCTATTTGATTTTCCAGTTTGACAACAACTTTCTTGCATTGTGAAGACCAAAACCAGATGCAGTACCTCATATGCAGTTTCACCAGTGCCTAGTAGAGGTTACCAACCATCTCCCTCAGCCTGCTGATTGTGGTCTTGCTAATGCACCCCAGCACACAGAGAGCCCCCTCTGCCCACTTCTGCTTTGTCTAGGTGGTCATAAAATGATCTGTTTGTTGGCTGTGTCAAATCACTAATCCCTGGAGTTCTTTTAGATGCCTGTTATTAAAACTGTCTTGTTTTACACTCAGCATTTGCAGTTAAGTCAAGTCTAAGAACCCTAAAATTGTTTTAAAAGTTTGGGCAGAAATAAGCTCACTCTTTCTGCAGACCATGTACACCTACAAAAAACCAGTCTTTAACTACACTGCTTTGAATCCTGTGGCATAGACCAATTCACTTGTGAAAGACCAACAGATGGACAGAAAGAGACACCCTCCTCCCCCCTCTGGCTGGTATCAATTCCCATTAAAGACTCTCCTGTGTCCACACTATGCATGCTGACCACTCAATGCAGGCAAAATTGCAATCCACCTTGATTAACTTCCTAACAAGTTCTTTGCACCTCCCTCCTTGTTCCTCTACCAGTCACACTCCTTCTCTCTAAAGTTTTCCTCTAATTAATTCCATATTAAGCACTGAAAATCGGCAGGGTCCTCTCAGACAGCCCTGGTCCCTTTCTGTGCTCACCCTCCGGGTCCCCAGTGCTAAGCCCACTGGTAAAAAGCTGACATCTGTGCAGCAGCTCCCAGGCTGCACTTTCAGGTACAGCATGTGTTGCACCTTGAACTACAGTCTCATTTCAGACCCCACCATTGAGACCAATTAAGTACAGAGCATGCAAGGAGCTGACCGAGTGTCGCATGCTGGCTATAACCACAAGGACTTAGAGGCCCCAAATCTGTTATTACCAAGCTGTTCCTGACAGCAGCATGCTGCCTCCTAACAAAAAGAATAGATTAAGATCAATCAAGTCTCCCTCTGGCTTGTCAGTGGGACTTTGGACCACACCTTCCACCCAAAATTTCTCTCCTCTCCTGCTTCTGAACACCTAGGCAGCTCCAGGCTAACAAGGTGGCTGCTGAGTCAAGCGTGAGCTGAACCATATGTTCATAATTAGTTAACTTCTTGCTTTATAGCTAGAAGCACTATCAATAAATCAGTGACAGCCCACAGTGGCCTTAGGAGATGCAACAAGCCACCCCCAGCCAGCACGGGGCCCTCCCCTCCACACGAGCAACCGGCCATATTTCATTCCAGCTGTGGCATTGTGCACTGAATTAACTTTATCCTCAATTTAGAAAGCCAGCATGAAATCAAGAGACCTGAGGGAAAGAATAAAGCAAAAGAAAGAGAAGGAGAAGAGGAAGGGGAGGGAGGAAAGGGAGAAATCATAGCAGGTCAACTCAAAAAACAGTTTGGTGAGTGACCATCTACAGGGCTGGTGCTGCTTAACCCATTGCTGCAAGGCTGGTTGTGGGCAGCACATCAATTAATAAGAGCCTTTCTGCCTCTTATTGCCCAGGGCTGCAATTGAAGGTTTCCTAGCACAAGCTGAAGGGGGAACCCAGTGATATAATTGTTTTTTAACCAGTCACTGTTAAGTTGCAGCCTAAATAGCAGGTAAAGCAGAGGTGAGTGTGCTCACACAGAGCTGTGTTCAGCTTGAGCACAGGGCTGTGACAGGTCAGATATTCCCGGATCTGGGAAAGCACATGGCAACTGTCACACTGCTGGGTGTTAAGGCAGATTCCCTGTGGGCAGTGGAGAGTGCTGGAGGCTTCTACACAGCCATTCACAACACCTGAATCCAGAGCTGGCCCCTTCTATGGTCCTCACATGTACTGCAAAGTTACACAGGCAACCTTAACATCACCCACAATGAAATGCTGAAATGCCTGTAGTTATCTCATCCTGGGATTGTTCTGCCTGCCTGGACATTTAACTGAAACAGCCCAAGCTCTCAGTGCTCACACTGGCAACTTTTATCTGGTTGAAAATGCACCTGAAAAGGTCATTGCCATAAGGCAGAGTAAATGCTATCATCCTCCTGGAGCTGATAGAATTTTGAAAATGCAGCACAAAATAATTCCTTTCCCCCAGGTTGCTCAGTTTTCTCCATCCTCAAAACTTAAATCCAGCTGTAAGATCCTAAGTGAAGGCTTCCTGATTTACTCAGCTGAACCTTCTTGCTGTGCGCGGGTGGGAGCAGAGGGAGAGATGCTAGCAAGCCCTCTAGTGTCCACCTGCAACATCCTTCTATTAAACATCCCAGGGTCCAGGAGTGCATGAAAACCAAAACATTTTCAGCAATAAGCTAACCCTCCAAATTCATGATACTAAACCACATCTTTGATAGAATAAAGTCTATAATTAGTGTTACTCTTGAAAATAAAACTGACAGCAATTACAGAGGGCTATTCTTTAGTAAGAACATCTATCATAGTATTTTCCTCGTCACACATTTAAGATAAACAAAGCAATAAAAGCAAGTTATTGAAGGGCACTTTGCAGGCTGGCAGCCAACACAGAATGGGGCACTGTAGGGTCTTTCAGTTTCCCAGTGAAGTATTTTGTTCCAGGGGCCCCACTCCTTTGTGCCCAAGGCACCAAGGGTGCTTGCCCAGACTCTTCCTTGTAGATTTGTATCTCCTGGGTGCTGGAGATTATAGAAAGGTCTAAGCCCTGTCCCTAAACATAAAACTCTCTTAAAAATCGTGGGGTTGCAAAACAACATCCAACAGCTAATAGCTGATAATCACAGATTAAATTAGTTCAGTTCAAATGAAGCTGCAATTTCTCAAACAACACTACACCTATCCAGCTCTAAGGGGGAGGTCAGAAAACACTGACCAGAGCCAACAAGGTCCCCATGTGCACATCAGGAGTCTGCTGAGCTTCAGTGCTGGCCATGCATGACAAACCAGTCACTGCAGCTTCTGTGGGTGGCAAGTGGTCTCATTTCTGTCTGACTAGAAAGAGAGAAAGGAGGGATGATACAGAATCCACATGAGCTTCTGGGCAGCTCAATAGCTGTCATTAAAGTCTCTGTTCCTTCCAGTCACAAGAACCTGGAGCCAGGAGAACATCTCCCCTCCAAAGCCTGCTCTGTTGCACTGCACTAACCTCTCCTTTCTTTCCCTGCTGTACTATTGGAGTTTGCAATGGAATTGCAAAACTACAGTAAGGCATGGATGAATCCTGCTCTCTCATCCAGGAGCAGTTAAAAACCAAATACTTCTCTTGTTTCTTATTCACTCTCAGGCCTTTTTACATTGCTTTGGCACAGTATGAGGCTGCCAAATGGATACAAACCTCCCACCACTCCTTTCTCCTCCAGGATAGCATAAAACATAACCTGACCAAAAAAATCCTGTCTGCAGTTATTATCCACTGCACATCATTCCTACAAGGGAAGTCATGCTGCCATTGAAGTGTGTAAACTTTTGGTTAAAATTAAATTTCAGCAAAAATTCAGGGAAGAAAACAGCTCTGATGTGTTTTGAATGGAATTCTTTTAAAAGGCCTTGGGATTTGGAAGACATTTACTCTTTTAATCCATTATATCAAAATAATTGACAAAATCACAATGAAACATTTTGTTCCTTCCTAAAAACAAAAACCAAAGAGGGGAAAGAAAAAAATCTCTCACAGAGAATTAAAAAGCATTCAGGTTTCATTCCAACGAGCTGGGCGTCAGGACCTCGGCATTCTTCGAGAAAAGAGATTATTGTCTCCAGCCAGCCCTGGTATAAGCCTGTAAAATCCTCTGCCAATCTTTTAGATGAATTACGAGCCAACTAATTCCTTTTCATCACCAGTTCATCGAACACTACCTGCATGGACTAGGAGCTGGAAATTTTGTGTATACAGACAGAGCTGTTTTACTAGGCTATCTCCCCCGTGACTTATTGCTTTAACTCAGCCTATGAAAAGTATGCACAAAAACCCTGACATCTTTCTCAGCTCATGACAACAACATCCTTCACCTTCTGACCTCCAACACATTTACACACGTCCTAGAATCTTTCTTTCATTATTGATTAGGGAAGGCAATGCCATACAGCTCTGCAATGAAGAGATGCCCTCACACATATTTACTCAGATCAGAGATCTCTGCCAAACATCCCAACTGCCAGCCAAGAATGGAAAGTGCCCAGCTCTGCACCCAAAGCAAGATGGAGAGAAGCCAGACTGCCAACTCCTGAGCCAGAGCCAAGAGGAAAAGCACTGTTCAATAGGTGAAGCCCAGTACTTTGGGCTGGCAGCACCGTTCACACAGGAGGAGCTCACAGGCCAGGTTAGAAGCAGGCAGATGCACACATCAGTGAACGATTAGACACGAGGCCCCAATCATGTCTGCATCTGGTCCCGTGAAAATTCATCCTAATTTGGACTAAACCCGTGAGCTAAGCTTTTCTGGCATGTCTCCCTGCAAAATAGTTTGAGTTCAATAGAAAACACCATGGAGAAAAACATGGCTTTTTAGCACACGGCTCTTTCTCTTGTAGGCGCAACAATTTCCCTCAAACCACGATGGTCAACACTCTGAGCTCACTCAAGAAAAACTGTTTCTGCCATCTGTTATTTAACCCTGGGACTACCTCAGGGCTTTTGTTTGCACTGCTGAATCACTTTCTATGGTGTAAGGGTTACTTAGCTGCAGCATGGCAGCTCAGTGCAGTGGGAACCTCTGGAATGAGGGACATGGACAGCAGCAGCATGCTGCTGATGCCAGCCAAGAACAGACTTTCCTTCCATAACTACATCATGGTTTATATTAAAACTCCCATCCAATTAATCTCCAAACGTCACAAAAAATTATCACTTCACAATTAATTTGCTCTTCTAGAGCCAATTGGTCTCAGCCAAGAACAAAGGGATTAATTTGGCCAGGGGCTACATGAGGACATTTTTTATTACAGAAATGTGAAATCTAAGCAGACACACCAGACTGACAGATGAGGAACTGAAACAAAAATGCAAAGACCGACTAAGGTCTATACCGTAAATGGGTGATGTTCTGAAATTTCAGGCACTTAAGTGCTACTATAAAACTGTACAACATCAGAGCCAAGAGTAGAACGTATTTCTCTTCCATACACCAATCAGATTGGCAACAGTAACAAATTCTCACCTGCAGTTTTCAGGAGAACCTATCACCTCATCAAAAGCCAGCCCTAAGATCAGGACCTCCAGGTTCTTTTATATTACGATTCCAGCCAAAGGAAAGGGCAAGAAACAGGCAATAAATAGAGCCTGGGATAAGTTCTGAGAGAACACGTCCATAGGATACTAAACAAGTGCAAGTAATGTCCACCTCTGCCAAAAGATCAATATACCCAGTAGAATTAATGAAAGCATTCAAAAGAAAAAAACAAGAATTATAAAACTCATTCTGTTTTTATCCTCTCACTCTCAATGACATTCTGCAAGCAGTGAATTCTGTAAACATATTCTGTGCTCATAAAACATGAACTTTTTCCATTTGCCTTTCCATTTCAGGGAAACCTCATATTTTACCTGAAGCTGCAATCAAGTGCAATCTAGAGGACTGCTTCTCAGATGGCTGGCAAACAAAAAAACAATTGCACAAATCCAGACAAACACAGCATAGATTGTTGCTTATAACACATCAAATGGCACACAGGGCAAACCCGAAAAAGCTAAAGCCACAAATGTCAGATTACAAATTGGAGTGAAATTCTGAACAGTAAAAAGCAGTACCAGCATCACAAGAGCACATCTCTCACATAAAAGTGCCATTATCTATTTAGAAAACCTTCAACTTTTTCAGATAAATTCCATCCTCTAGTCACTGACTCACCACTCTTGCTGTGAAAAACTGCAGGTAAACCCAGAAAGGTGCTATGCAATTTTTCCATCCTGTAGTCAGCTTTTTTCTTCATTCTAAACTTGTGGAACTCCACAGTACTAAGAAATACCAACACAGGAGAGCTGGAGCAAACAGCACTAAAAACTCAGTTTGACTTAACTGCATTTTACAGGAAATAAAGCCCACAGGTGTATTAAATAACCCACGTAATAAATCCCACTGCCACCTGACAGTGATTTCAAGACTAGTAACTGGTGTGAGAGAGTGATGAGAAAGGTAAAGGCTGCCCTAAAATATACCAGGAAGATATAAAAGAGAAATGCTTTTCTGTAAACAATGGTGTGTTACACAGCAACCTGAGTAACGTTGGTCATCCATCTGAGAAACAGGTTAATATCCGCTGGAATATTTTCAGGGATGAGTTCCTAAGGTTAGGAAAGATTGTAAAAGAACCTGCCTTCTTTGACCTAAAGAAAAAAAACCAATGTGTGACAGTGCTTCGCAAAGACATCAAGGCTAAACACTGGAGAGGGAGATGAAGTGTCTAAACTAGAGCAAGAGTTTGGCACAAGGACAAAAGGGATTATACCTACTATGAATACATTCAGCCTGAAACTAGAAAGTGTCCAGCCATCAGAGCTCAGAGTACGGGGTAGCCTCACAGTGGGAATAACATAAGGAAAATAACCTAATTAGTTTTAAGAGGGAGATTGAAAAGTTTAAGAATGTCTCAACAGCAGGGGACTGGATTTGGGAAGTGCCTTTTAGTCCTGCGTTCAAGGAGGAAGACTGATCAGAAAAACAGCCAGAACCTGTATCTGCATAAATTCCCTTTCAAATGCATTTTTGCAAATCAGTCTCATCAGGTTTAATTTCTCACACCTTTGGCTCACAAACATGATCAGAGATGCATGCAAGTGCCATGCACCTGTGTGTACCTGTGTGTAGGTTAACATCCTGAGTTATAAGTGAGCCTCTGTTTAGTCACTGGTTCACTTAACCACTCTGAACACGGATAAGAAGCACTGCAGCAGTAATATGGCAGGACAAATAAAGAGGATTTGGGATGGGTTTGGACACCAGTGCCGGTACCAGCACTCAAAGTAATCCATACTGTAACTGCTATAAACCTGGTATAAAACTTGTATTAAACTATGTGTAAGCATTATTTTCTTCTCTGTACCATCCCTTCTGAGAGCCCATTCACTATGATGTAAATGCAACTTTAAGGCTATTTTTACACAAAAAAGGGATAAACCAGAAAAAAAATTTGGTTTGTTTTTTTTTTTTTTTAATATTAATCTGAAGGATTAGCTTCCCCACTGTTGTTTAAAGAAAAAAATCATAGAAATTACAAAAGAAAATATAAGTACAAAGAACATACAGTAATTAACACACTACAATACACTTAAATGTGTGTTCCCAGAACTTCAGAAAAGAGCTGCTATGACATCCAAAGTGAAATCTCCACTGAAGCAATATTGTAATCTTGATAAACATTTTCCCCCAGAACTTTATTCCCAATTAAAGAGGTCCATCATTAACTGCAATAAGCAGTAAAAGCTCCAGATGAAGAGGAAAATTAGCAAATTATTGTTACTTAGTTTTGTTTTACACACACACATCAATGTGATTGCTACTGTGTCTTCAACCTCTTCCATCATCATGTGTGATCATCCATGCAACATGTTTCAAAACGAGGTGTTTCTCTCCTACAACAGCATTTTTATTTCTTTGGCAGTCACACAAAGGGGATCTCCCCAAACCTACCAGGGCTCTGATTTGGCTTTTACTCATTACCACCTTTCAGTCCCCAGCACATCAGCCTCGGTGAGTTGACCGGAATTCCCTGAGCTCAGAAAGCCAAGCACTGTCAGCCCCAGCCAACACCACGCCAGCTGTGCACACCCAACAGCAGCTGACAGGTGGGTGTGAGATGTCTCTAGACAGGGAAAATCCACAATGCACACACCACCTGGGCAGCTCTTACACTGCCTGCACCCTCAACAGAGAGTTCTTCCAGATGTTGAGGTGAAGCCTCTTGTGTTCCAGTTTATGGCCATTGTTCCTCGTCCTATCACTGGGCACCACTGAAAAGAGTCTGGCACCTGCCTCTGGACCCCCACACTTGAGATATTTATATGCATTAATGTGATCCCCTAAGGAGAGGCCCCGTTCCCTCAGTCTCTCCTCATAACAGCTGTTCCAACCCCCAGTTATCCCCAGGATGTGCTGTTCATTCAGCCGGCTCTCCTCTCCCTGCTGCTGCCCCGACAGACAGCCGCGAGGTGGCCGGGGCCACATGGGGATCACCCCCTGCGCAGGGCATCCCGGCCCTTCACCCGCTGCAGGCTCCTCTGCGCCCGCCTCGCCCCCTCCGGCGCCAGGCGGCACCTCCCGAGCTGCCTGGAGCCGGCACCGGGAGCGGGGCAGTCTGGGCACTGGGAGTGGAGCACGCCGGGCACCGGGAGTGGGGCACGCCGGGCCCCTCAGAACACACCACGGCTCTCCCCGCCGCCATGTCCGCACGGCGGGGGCGGCGCGGGCTGATGACGCCATCTTGGGCAGCCCCAACATGGCCGCGGTTCGGGCGTTGCGGGGCCCGGAGGTGCTGGCGGGGCCCGGCGGGATCCATGGGGTGTTCGCCTCTCGCACGGGGCTGCTGCGGGAGCGGAGGGCTCCTCCAGCCTGCCCGTCCCGGGACGTCTCCTCTCCCGGCTTTACCCGCCTCTGCCAGGCCATTACCCAGCGCGCTGCCGCCCGCGGGGCTCCAGAGCAGCGGTGCCTGCCCGGGATGTGCCCGGTGTGAAGGAGCCGCCGGTGCCGCAGCGCCCTGCGGCACCACCTCAGCAGCGGGCAGAGGGGCCAGAGCCGGCCAGGGAGCTGCGCTGGGTGTTGGGCGTGTGTCACACAGCTGCAGTTCCTCAGTAGCCAACAGAGGACCCAGCCGTGCAGGAGGAGTTGGCATTGAAGGGAGTGGATTATCATAGCAGTTATCAAATGCTGTGCTGCGGGTTAAGAAACCTAAAGTGTGACCCCAAACACTGTAGGCTGAGTGAGAGAGTGTGAAGCCTTTTTAAAACGCTTCTGTTGAAAAAAACATAAGGCAAGAGATGGCAGGGGTTTAATTTGGTATAACTGCCAGTTTACCTTGGGCACCAACCTAGGAAAATAGCCAATAATAAAAGAATGGAAGGCAAATGGTGCTCTTGGTTTGTCCCTCAGGTATTGTCCCTGAGACGTGCTGATGGAGGAACAGCACTGAGCATCCTGCAGGGGAGAAATGAAAGACCATCCCATATGCCAGCACGGCCTGCCCTTGGCCCAGCTCATCCTGGCTGGCTGCAGACAGGCTGGGACAGCACCTGGAACAGCCCTCGCCATGGCAGGGGCAGGATCCTGGCAGAACAACTGCTTTATTCCCACCATCCCCTATGCTATTCAAAGGCAGACCCTCAGTGAAGATTTTTTGTTTGATTTTTTTTTTTTGTTCCCCTCTGGGAAAATCTCAAATTTATCCATGGATTTTGATTGCTACGTAAATCTGATACGAATCAGAAGTGACTATATGGAGAGAATCTCTGCCTTTCACACACCTGTCCATGGCTTTGCAACATTTTGGTAGTAAATCCTTTATGATAATAAATCTTTTACCACTGCCACATTTATATTCTAAGTTCTGGAAGTCTGGGGCTTGATAGAAAACATTCTCTATATAGTGAGATATTTGCAGAAGCTTGTCCTTGCAGACTCTGTTGTTCTGAAACCTGCACTTTCCTCCTCAGAACTGTCCACAGAAGTGCTCTGAATCATATTTGCTTCTACACACCTCTGTAAGCTGGGCAAAACTCACTCTGACAGCCAGGCAGGTTGGACAGACTTGTTTCTTCCTGCTGGGTTTTACAACTGCAAACAAGTCTTCAAAACAAAACAAAACAAAAAAAAAACAACTCACCAGCAACACTAGCAGCCTTATTCTGAACATGTGGGATGCTTCCCTGGATGCCTGTTCATTTCCTGGAGTGAAACTCAGACACACCAGTTCACTGCTGCCCTGAAGTGTGTGGAAGCTTTTTTTTCCTTCTCCCTCCTTTTCTTTTCCCTCCTTCCTTGTGTTGATTTGTGGGACCAGAATGACTTTGATTTCAGCAAGTTTGCTGTTTATTCACGTCACAAGTTTGACAGCTTTACACCAAATCAGATTGCTGGGTTTCAGGAGAGCTCTGAGGCGTCACTGGGAGCTCCTTTAGATTAAACTCGCCTCCCCGGTCTCCCCCCTCTCCCCCTCCTTCAGAGCCATTTAAACCTCTCTGGGGCTTTAACAGAAACGTGCTCCCAAGACCTGCATTTCATTCTGCCACTAATATGGTAAGTGCTCTTTGCATTTCTCTCGACCTCGAGGCAGAGGAGAAGCTGGTCTCTCCCTTGGGGGAGTGCAATAAATTTTGTGCCCTCTTAAGATGGGAAAGAAAGAGGGCTCTTCTCTACCTGCCAGTGCAGTCTCTGCTGCTGTGCCTTCCCATGGGTGGGCAGACTCCCTGACTGAGACTCCAAGTTCTGCCGTTGCCTTCCTTGCAGAGATTTAGAGTTGCTGCAGATGAGGCTTATTTGGAGGAGGGAGAAAAGGTGAATCCAGAGACAACCCCAGGCTTTGCCGTCTGGGACTCCTGCAGAACTGCAGGGCAGAAGAGAGTGCGAGCAGCCAGGAGGTGACTCTGCTGGCTCTGTGCTGCTGCTTTAGAGCTGAGTCGAACACCCATGGTGGCAGGAACGGTCTGGCCAAGGACAGCATTGGACCCCCCTTCACCCTAAACCCACTAGGACCGTAGCATTTCCCCAGGCTCTGCAGGAAACCGAGCCGCCTTCCCGGCACAGCCGTGCTCGGAGCCCCAGTGCGGCGGGGCTGGCGGGGCGGCACTGCCCGCGCTCGGAGCACGGAGCGGTGCCACCGGGGAAACGGGGAGCGGGCACCGGGTCAGGGCTGGCCGGCAGGGGCGGGGGGGCTGCCCCGGGACAGCACCTGAGCACAGCCAGGGACAGCAGCGGGGAGAGCGCTGCCCCGCCGGGGCGCTTGTGCCGGGGCGCGGCGGGGCCGGACCGGCTCCGCTTCTCCTCGGGGCCCCTGGCCCCCCGAGCGCCCCATCGCCTCTGCCCTTCCCTCCGCAGAGCGCCGGCCGGCCGTGCCCGGAGCCGGACTTCGCCGGGGGCTCGGGCTGCGCCTGGCCCTGGTCCGGCCCCGCCGGGGTTTCCAAGGAGACCTGGGCCGCCGTCTGCGCCGCGGAGCCGCCGCACAGCCAGGGCCGGCGGGAGCCCCGGCCGCAGGGTGAGTGCTCAGCCGCCGCCGGAGCGCCGCGCTCCCCAGCCGCGCTGGGAGCCCGACCCTACCCGGCCGGGATAACCCTGGCTCTCGTCCGCAGGCCAGTTCTGCAGCCCGCAGCTCGGTGCCCAGGACGCGGCGTGGCAGGGAGACCAGCTGTCCTCCCAGCTCTACAGAAACAAGCAGGTAAAGGCTCCACACCCCCCAGCACGCCCGGGTTCACCCCACGAGGTTCCCGAACTTTGTGTCACATATTTCACCTTCTGGGTTAGCTTAGGCATGTCTCCCTGTCACTGGCACGGATGTCAGAAGTGACACAAAACTGTTGTTCCTTGCTTGATGTATTTGTCTCCCCCATGTTGTCCTGTGAAGTTGGACCAGCTGTGGTGGGACTATTCCCTGTCCATTCCTCCCCTCTTACATCATATTGCAGCTGCAGCCTTGGCACTAAAGAAAACCAGGGGCATGAACAGGGGGCCTCAGGCTGTGATGATGCTGTTGGCTAAAAGTATGTAGAGTGTGTCCTCCTGATTCCACCAGGTTTAACTTCATGGGAAATGATTGCAGCAGAATTGCCTAATTACATGGAACATCAACTGTTTTGATCAACAGGTTTTCCTTGTTACTTTATTTTCTCTTATATTTCATTTTTTTGTAAATCCCTACAAGAGGCAGGAGAAACTCTGAACTGCCTTCAGTGAAGGTACTCCAGTTTGATGACTGATCAAGTACTTGGAACGATGTTTTGACACAGTCAAGTCAGTGAAAATTCAGATGTTATCTTAAAGGTCCCTGGAATCAAACCATAGTTCCAGATGTCAGTGTACTTCTTTCTTTAGCTCTGCCTCAATCATTTAAGTCTGTTTTTACAAAGCCTATGCTCAGAAGATGCCTGTGATCCTTGGCAGAAGATTCTTTGTCCTCCTAAAGAAGTCTCCAGAGCTATGATCAGGAACCAAAAATCTATCTGTAAACTCTTAGATTTCCCATGGAAAAGTGTTAGGTGTCTGCCATTCCTGTTCAGCTTTTGAGACCAAGGATTATCTCAACTCTGTATATGTACCAGGGCTGGCACAATAGGGTCCAGAACTGAAGAGATCACCGAGTGCTACTTTATCTTAAAGAATGGCAACTGCATCTCCCTTCTGCACTCTACCCCCATAAATTGTTAGTTTGCAACATTTTTTTTTTCACCAGCCAGCTCTAAATGGGAAGGAGGGGTGCAAAGGGGTGTTTGCTGTGGTTCAAGAGGAGATCCTGAAGCTGCTGTCATGCCCATGACCATTTCTGGCTGCTCACAGGGCTACTTGTAATTCATTTCCATTATTATTCTGCGGTTGCAGGTTTTTTCAGAGTAATCTTTTCAAACACTCACTTAAAGATTAAAGGAAGTCAAAAGTGAAAACTGAACAGTCATGCCACTTAGATTTATAGAGACAAGAGGCTGGAGGGGGTGGGTTGAGCTCACAAAGCAAACACCCAGATCATCAAATCCAAGCAGCTTGTACCAGAGGGCAATTGCTATTAAGTTACAGAGTCAACATCTATTCATCAATATCTCTATTCCACAGCTTCAAGATACTTTGCTTCAGAAGGAAGAGGAACTTGCTAGGTTACATGAAGAAAATAATAACCTCCGACAATACCTGAATTCTGCCCTGATTAAGTGTTTAGAAGAAAAAGCCAAGGTATTGTGTTCAAACCTGTCATACAAATGTGTGCAGAAGGAACAGGTTGATTAGGTACATGCCAGTAAAATATATGGAAAATCTAAGAGTGTAGACAAACTGCAGTGGAACCTACGCTCACATTTAAATTCACAAAGGTGACAGTTTGCTCCAGGAATGATATCCTGTCAGGTTCTGACTGTGGAGACAGTGTAGCACCTGAGATAATTAAGTTTGATTTATTAGTTAGCTGTAAGTAAGATAAGATTATATAGTCAAGGTAAAATTATTCCCTCTAATGCTTTTTTTCCAGTAAAAAGTTCAAATTTGAATATATTTGTCAATTATCCCTTTTATAAGGATTTTTTTCCAGTTTATTAATTAAAAAGTTGCGTGGGAGGTTTTTTTAATGGTGAAATACAAAAGTAAACATTTCAGGCTGGATGAAACATTCTTTTAAACTAAGTTTGAAGGGTTGTATTTTTAAGATTTGGATTCTTTGTCTCTCAGCTAAACAAGAATAAAGAAAATAATTCTTTCTTGTCAGCTTAAAGAAATTTTTTGCTATTCCAACCTTGCCCATGAAACTGAACTACTGATTATTTGCTCAACTCTGTGGATTGAGTGTGAGGTAAAAAAGACTGTAGGGCATAGGAGACTTTCCTTTTCCATCCTGTTGATGAGTTGATAGCATGATGTCCTCCCTCCCATGGCCAGACCTGGCTCCTGGCAGTAGAAAAGGTCTCCTTCACTGGGCACAGCAGGGAGACATGGCCACCCCCTGTGTCCTGTGGAGAAGGGTCCCGTGTGGAGCAGTGAATTCATGACATGGTGGGGAGCTTCCTTGTTTATTCTTGTCTTCACTTGACCATAGCTGGGTGCCTGAAGGGCCCTTGTCCTGGGATAATGACAACTGAGGTGAATTGAGGAGTGCAGTGCCAGTCAGGCTGCTGCTCTGAGCACTGCCTTGTCAGGATCACCCTGTCCCAGCAGGAGTTACCTTTGCATGCTCCCTCTTTGTCAGGCTGCCACTTTGCCCCCCATGTCCTGCTCACCTGCAGAGTGCTGCTGGCACAGAGGCAGGTGGCAGCTCAGGGCTGGAATGCCATCAAAGCACAGGTCTTATTGACATGGTCACACTCTTCTCATTCAGGAACAGGGTTGTTGCAGACACTGTAAAGATACAAAATAGTTGGTCATACCCATATGTTTAAGCATAGGGTAAAAAAAGTCTCTGTAAGGACAGTAGTAATCAAGTAGTAACCATCTTGTGCATCTGAGGTCAGAAGCCTGTTGCCTTCAGGTATCTAGAAATTCAAATTTTAATCTTCTGTCTCCACCTTGTTGTTTTGGCTTTTTTAACAGAAACTGCTGTCTGACCATGGGCAAAAAACCTGTGCTATCCTCAAAAGTACCAAGAGGAGATTAAAAGAGGACCACTGCTTTGTTCCTCAAGAAACTCCTCATGCTTCCAAAGCTAGAAGGAACCTCTTCAATGAATTCACTGCCTGTGAAGAGCAAGCCAGCCCTGCTGTGGACAGCTGGGTCTTGCAGACCTTAGGATTAAAAGATGTGAACACCATTGATGAAGCTTCAGCTAACTACAGTGCCCTGTCCCCAGACCTTGGAAAAGATACGTATTGCCTGAGCCCTGGGGGAGCAGCAGACTATGAGCACAGGGAAGGAGCAGCAGCAGTGTTCAGCTGCAGCCAGGAGCCTCCAGGCAGCAGCAGCCCCCATCCATGCAGCCAGGATTCTCCCTTCCTTCCTCAGTTTTCTTCAGCACCATGCATCTCCTCACCAGTGCCAAGTGTTTCCTCCCTCCCAGCCTATGGGTTGCCTTATTTGACTGGTGGTTTGTCACCCAACAGGACAGAAGTGGCCTTCACAACGTGCCTGAGTCCCCACCGCAATGTGAGGACGCACAGCTTCCACCAAGGACAGGCCTTCGTGCGCAGGGACGACGATGGGGGCTGGAGGTTCACCTGGGTGCCCAAGCAGCCTGAATGATGCACCTCATCAAGGGCCAGCCATAGAGGAGGGAGGAGACATACCTCACCTTGTGCATCAGGCAGAGAAAAGGATTCCTTTTGGGCTGCTTTAAATGCTACCCTGTCACTAACCCACTCCTCATTTCCTCACAGATTTTCACAGATGTGACTCCAGATTGCACTTGGACAATTTTCTGCCCCAGATGTTGAAACTGGATTCCTTTCTCTTGTTGTGCCTGTGTTGAGATACCTGCTTTTACTTGTTTCCTGGGGTTTTGTCATCAGCTCCTCCTTGTTACTGGTAGTTCCCAGGCTGGAGGGCTTTCACTTTTGATGATCACGTTCACATGCACCAACCAGGAAAGCACTTTGGGAATACACCTCTCTCCCTTTGGAAATAGCACCTATCTCACAGATATCCACAGATAACAAAGGTGGCATAGTTTGGAGGCTGAGGATCAGCAGTTTCTAAGTGATTTATGTCTCTCTTGACTACACAGATAGCCTTGGATTTAACAAGCACCCATGGTTGCCTTAGGTGCTGCACAGGGCTGACCCACATGCAGTTCCATGGTGCTGTTACATTCTTTGATGACTCCTCAAAATAAAATCAGGATTTACGTCTAATGCTTGGAGGCGACGTAGTTACAAGTGATTCAGCAAGGTCAGGGGATCTTCCTAAGGTGTGATTAAGAGACTGATGTGTTTACCAATACGTTTTAAGGGTATTTTGTCTATCAATAAAGGGAGTTTACATGTGAGGAGGCAGTATCACTTAGTGGCTGGAATGGGTCTTTGGGACCCCCAACCTTCAATGCCAGCTCCTGCCTCTCTGTGTCTGCCAGACTGGGATGGGCTGAGGCTAAGACCAGCATTACTTTGAGAATGCTTTAAAACTCTCTAAATGAGGGTGCTCTAGCACTGCACAGGACTTAACTTTCACTAGTGCTACTAAATGATACGAATATTTGATTATATGAAGTCAATGGCATGAAGGAAGTTCACCAGTACTGTTTTCTGTTACCTTTGTCTTCAGTTCTACAGTAGTTTGACCCCTAAGTATTCAAAATAGATTGACTTGGTTATTCTTGCTTTCAGAATGGAGCCACTGACATTGAGGAAGGACTTAAGTAAAAATAACCAAAACAGAGGGTTGTTTTTTTTTCGGTGCCTTATTTTCGTATAGAAAACAGGATATTCCTCTATTTTTAGAGGATAAAAATATCTTCTAATAGCCTGTTGTGCGCCTTAGAATTGCAATATTTGAGACACTCCATCAGGAGCAGTAATGATTTCCCAAAGGACTTCTAAATAAACAAATTGTATTTCTGGGTAGTTACTTTGAAGTAACTGTGGCAGACTTCCAGAATAGGCAATATGAAACCATTGATTGTAGGCATTATTTCACTGGATTAAAAAGCCAACCAAACTGGAAAAAACACCACAAACCCACACAACAACCACTGCAGAAGAAAACCAGTAAAACCCAAAAAACCCAAACCAAAAAATGCTCATTGAATAAATACAAGTATTTGTTTGGGAGCTTGCTTGTATTCCATATAATTGTGGTAGATTGATGAAGACAAGGCCACTGTTTCTGTAGCACCTTTCTGCTTTTCAGTGAAAGCTGAAGAAAAATCCTGTCCTACAAACAACTCACTTTTTTCTCAATGCATTTCTTTTCTATTATTCTCCCCTCGCCCCACCATGTAAGAGAGCATTGAAGAAAATGCTCCTATCACTGGAGTTTTTGTTGATGTGTGTGGTAGTGTAGAAAATGCCTGAACTTAAACTGAGTATGTGATGGGAACCCCTGGAACAGGTGATTGGAGGATTCACAGCAAACTGGGAGTAAGGCAGCGTGGCCAGAGGACTACACCCAGCACAGCTGTAGATGCCACATCTCACAGCAGGTGTAAAACAGAAGTAGAGAAACATCTGCCTATGTTTTCTAACACTATAGAATGCTATTACATGTGAATTTCAATGCTATGGAGGCAGCAGCACTAATAAGTGCTTTTGTACTACCAACAAATCTTAAATCAGGGCTTTTTTTCTCTGAAGAGGGAGAAAAGCTTTCCATTTGCCTGACATTTCCTTTCCGCATTTTTATATCATTGCATGTGAGAACTTCTCCTGCAGAGAGCCAGAACAAAAGTTCTGATCTTTGGTACAATCTTTGCTACAATTCTGAAGTAGGGTTTCAGTAGGAACAAACTGATGCTTGAGCCTTTGCCAGCCTTT
Source organism: Agelaius tricolor (assembly GCF_023055355.1). Classification (NCBI taxonomy): domain Eukaryota; kingdom Metazoa; phylum Chordata; class Aves; order Passeriformes; family Icteridae; genus Agelaius; species Agelaius tricolor. The sequence continues at coordinate 15,460,886 of NW_027269272.1, forward strand.
TGTACAGAGGTGACTGACACTTTGTCTCATAGCAAATAAATTACGAATCTGAGGAAATAATTTACCTGAATGAATCCTCTTCTTCTCCAGTGGGTTCCTGAATTTTACTCTATATGAAGGAGCTGAGTCCTGTTGGAGAAACTTTTTTCTGAGCCTGACTTTACTGGAGTTCATTTGGGTAGAGGATCCCGTGGTGCTGCTCCAGTCAGCTGATGGATGCTCCTGACCTGCACATGCAGACTTAAAATTCTGGTGTAGGCAACTGCTTGAACAAAGTTCTCTGTGTAATGATGCTGCTGGGCACTGGAGCAGAGGGAACACGCTGGAAAGGAAACAGAAAAATCCCCAAAGCATTTTAACAAATAAATAAGAGTGATTTGTTTTACCCTGACACCGCCATTTGAAGCAATATTTCCTGAGTTACATGAAGAAGAATAGAAAGAGGGTTTGTCTAACACCAACCCACAGCAAGCAAATCAGTGCAGTGACCAAACCATTATTTTAGATAAATATTGCTCCTATTACCAGAAGAAAGCCATTGCTCAGCATACCTCACTCTAAACTGCCTGGTTCCTCTGAAAATCCTGCCTTCCTACAGGTGTAATAGAGGTGGAAAATGAGTAAGAGGCTGAAGGCATCTCATGGCAGATTACAGTCACATGGTGGGATGTGAGGACAGTTACTGCCTGGGCTGGTGCTGGGTTGATGATATGCTGATTACCCTGCTGTGTCCCCATGATTTCCTTGGCCCTGGAAGCACTGAGGCTGCATTAATGTGGTGCAGTTCTTAGGCCTGCAAAGATGTGGGGGAAAAGTTCTTGCTGGTACAAAGCCTAGATGGGGCTTTGAAATAGGTGTTCAGTCTTGTTTTGTGCTCCATCCTCCCTGTTTGTCCTTTTGCATCCATTCCCAGTGGGGGAAAGAGGTTCAAAGCCACCCTGCTGCTCATGGAATGTCCAAGGTAAAGCCCAGGGAAGCTTGTGACACATTCCTATGCCCCAGAGGTAGCTAGAGATCAATGGCAATGAGAGGAAAAAGTGGAAACAAAATCCAGTTCTTCACACTGCCATCACAACTAGGCAGCCAGGAGACAGCAGAGACAAGTTTCAGCTCGGTACTGTATTTCTAATTTCAAAAAACAGGCAGCTGGAAACAAGGGCCAGAAGGCAAAAGTTCTGGGTTCTGATGCTGCCTCTGGTGTTACAGTTGGTTTCCATGCTTTGGATTCTATGGAATTCACCACTGGACCAGTTCATAGCTATTTAACAAGAAAACACAACTCTTGCTGCTGCAAACTCCAAGAAGTTCCTTCTTGCCAAGGATCAGCACCAGGCCCATAAAACTCCAGGATGGGGAGCTATGACTTGAATTGCCATAGGGCCCTGGGTGGTTCTTTTAGCAGCAGTGAACTTCCTTGTCTGTAAATATTCATCTTATATTAACATAATTTGTTTTATTTTTTTATTTGAAGTTTGCTTTATTATGTGAATGTAATGTGCCGCTGCATAGTTTAAAATAATCTATGTTTCTAGAAAGGTATGCTAATAGAAATGGAAGTTAATTTAACACTTAATATGGTGATGATCCTGATTTTTGTGATTTAAAATGGCCACGATGATATGTAAATGTCAATTTTACCACTGTCACTAAGTTATGTCTAATAAAACTTAACACCCAATTAATGCAATTCTTTCTGCCCACTTGAGCACCCATTAAACCATGCAGCTGTTGTTCACACGGCACAGCAGCCACCTGGCACCCACATATCTCCCCAGAGGGCTGAAAGGCACCTTTATTTCCTGCACTCACAAGTGTCCACACAAGGACATGCCAGGTTTTGTGATATCAGATCCAGCTATATGGACAGCCACAGGTGTGCTCCTTCCAGCCTGGGCTAGCACAGCATATTGCAGGGATCCATGATTGCTTTGAGTCAGGAATAGATGCCATGCTACCAAACAGCAAGGACAGAGGGAAATACTGTGCTTTTAGTCTGTTGTTTTTGCAGCATCAGGCTCTCTCACTTATACCTTCCCAGGCAGCTGAGCATCCCGATCCAGGACAACCTGATTCATTATAGTACTCTCACTACTCCTGATTTTGACTCTGAAATGATGAATTGCAAAATGGCACTGAGGTGTCATATGAAGAGACTGGAGGGGAGACAGAAAAGCCTGATTAAAAAATTCAAACCTTTACTTAGCTCTACTTGACAACAAAGAAAAGCTGTGTTAGTTATTAACTTACCCTTCTATACATGAGCTGGTTTATTGGTAACCATGCACCAGCTGGGACCAGAGAGATTTTTCATTGGAATGGAGATGGCTTATTGCTTAGGAAAAGACACAAAGTGAACCTTCCTTGATCTCTTTTGCCCTCATCTTGAAGTCCACGAGATGATTCATGAACACTCTGGCCTGTTGCCAGGTAGCTGACACCCTGTCGTAAAGAGAGAGCAGTCTATAAATAATTCGAGGAATGAGCTGTGATTCACCAAAAATGCCATCTCTCCAGTCATTCCTCTGTTTCATTAGCTGTGCATTGCTGAGTTATTTTAAGGCTGAATGCTTAAATACAGTACAGCCCAAGGAAATCAGTATAATAATAGTTCACAAGGAACAGATTATAAAAAACAGTATGAAGAGCTGGGAGGTCTGAGGTCCCATTTTCCCTAATTTATTTTTAAAAATCCCACTTGAAGTGTGGCTGTAGTACCGGTATGGTTAGCTGAAACCCCCAACACTACTGCCTCCAAAGCTGTTATGAGTCAAAGACCACTCTAACATAACATTCATTTACCAAACAATGTTTGCATGTGTAACATCTTCCACCCACGACATTATTCTCCATTAGTGATCACAGAACACATGGTCAGGAACTGGGAGCTTTGTGATGCTTTCAGGAGCACAAACAACGTAACCAAAGCCAGCTTCCAGCTGTGCAGAATGGGGACCTGACAGCCCGTTAGAGAGCGGAGATGTGCTGTCAGTGTCCCAGATGTGCTGTCAGTGTCCCAGATGTGCAGAAAGCAGCGGCCGCCCAGCCGAGGCCTCAGCAGCGCAGTTACACGCAGCGGTGCGGAGCGGTTCCCGCTGCGGGGCTGTGTCCCCAGGCTGGCCCATCTGGGGGATCCCGGTGCCCACCCAGCCCTGCCGGCTCCCGGCACGATCCGCCCGCAGCCGCCGGCCCTGGCCAAGGTGCTGAAACGGCCGCGCTGCGAGAGCGTCAGGGCGGGCAAGGGTCCCCAGCAGAGAGAGCCGAGATATCCCACACAAACGTGATGCGACAACTGGGACAGCCCTATCCCCCTGCCAGCAGCTACCAGGGCTCGAAGGACGCTGCCACACGTGATGGCATTGGTTAGAAAAATGAGCTTGCCTTGATCTCGAGGCAATCTTTACCTGACAGCTGGGGGCGAGGAAGCAGGGAGAAATACCATGGTCACGGGGCTACATCCTTGGTAACTGTAAGTGACACTTTACAGGTACAAGCAATGCTGGGCTCCTCTGCCCTGGCTGTGAGGCAGCAGGGTAATTTCAGAGTATCTTACTCTGTATCACTGCACGCAGAGGCTGTGTCAGCTGGAAAGCTCCCCTGTACCAGTGTTATGACCTGCAGTTTATCCCAGATACAGAATAAAGAGCTTATCAACTGCCTCCCAGCTGGGACAGAGAAACCAAGAAATCCCTGTGACCTTTGAGAAGAGCTTCATTGTAACCTCCAAAACATTGCACGTTTGATTATAAGCTTGATTCTACAGAAACATTTGTTACTACAGATTTAAAATACTCATCACTCTTTGTTATAGGATTATTTAGACTATCCAGGTAGGAATATGATCTCCATTATATAGGAAATTATATCACAAATGTTAATCACTCTGTAGTAAATTTTGTTCTCTTTTCCCCCCAGATTAGGATTCCCAACAGCCTCCCAGATTCTAAAAGATTTTTCCAAGTTACATTTATAAGTAGCACCTAAAATATGTATATATTGTTTCTGTTTTTTCTTCAACATCCACTCTGGAAGTACATACAAGACAGCTGCTATAATGATTTTCAGTACTCAAGAAACAGAATATAGTAATAACTACCTTTCTACTGCTCTCCTACTTTTTGCTCATCCGGCCCAATTTGAAATCCAGGAGCTCAAAATTATCTGACAACATCAAAGTCATGAAAAAAAGGAAAACCTATGCTGATGGAAAGCCTCTAAGGAGACTCTGGTTTTAAGAAAAGTTGACATCTCTTTTGGTTATAAAACCACACTGTTCCAAGACACGAGCAACTTCTCTTTCTAAGAAATACACATTCTTGTCCAAGTCTAGACAAACGCTTCACCAACAGTGCAATCCAGGTCAGCTCATTCCCAAGTTCTGAATATTTCTGTAAAGCAAAGATCAGCTCAGCAATATTCAAACTCAGCTGTAATTGTTGCATCTGCTTTGAGTTCCAGCTCCCTCCCTTGGAGATAGAATCAAACTGAACAAGTAGGGACGACAGGATCCCTTCTTGCTTCAGGAAACAGGGCTAATTTTGTTTACCTATGGGTCATGAAATATTTAGTGATACTTTCCTGTAAGTGAATGGAGAAACACTGAGTTAATACTGGTAGTATTGTTCAAACCTGCCAGCTTCAGTTCCCTTCAGAGTGTGATATTAGCCTGGTAATTTTTCTTGCCTTCTTATCTGAACAAATCAATAGCACTGCTAGGGGAAAGATGCTGTGTTCCTCCTGTACAAAAGTTTCGTTTCAACAAAAGTGTTTTTCTGAACTTTTACTTTGAATTTTTTTTACTTTGAATTGCAGTAACCCACTGAAATCAGCATGGCTAAGTCTGACCCCAAGAATAAAATGGAGCTGAGAGAGCTTTAAGTTTCTTCTTAGTAAAAGTACTTTTATCAAAATGAAATATCACTACCTCAATGGCCCTGTGGCCATTCCAGAGGTATATAAACATTTGCTGCCTGTCTGTAAGCCATTCAATTATAAAGATCTTGATACTGTGTAAATATTTAACTACAATAGAGGATATAAATCAGAGAAAGTGATTCTGTTTCATTTCACTGGTGGCAGTAAATCACAGATTATTCAGACTACTGGGCTACACCCAAATAAATGACTGAGCTGTGAATACAGGCAGACATTACCTGAAATTTCCTGTAAAGCAAGTCCTAATTTAATCCAGAATTCATAGAGGGAAGATCAGCAGTACCACAACTCCAGAAACCTGAAGCACTTCCAGATATTTTTACTGTATCATCCAAGAAGGAAGAAGTTGCCAACGCCCAACCTTTGGACAAGTTCTCCAGAAGATGTGACCAGAAACATGAAAGGGCTGCAAAAGCAGGTGCTCTTAAGTTTGGAAACCTGGATATTAATGACAGAGGCAGCAGAGAAAAGGAGTAGACAGTAAATTCTGGTCTCATTTAATCAGATAGGACTGACTATAATTAGAAGCAGCAGCATGATGGAGCACAAGAGACCAGTCAGTCCTTATGCAAGGGTTTCTGTGCTGTAATGAAGGTCCTGGCCTGCCACATGAGGAACATCCATGCTGTGTGTCACTGCTCCAGAGATGCAACACTGGGCTCCCCATCACAGCAGGGACAGGAGTTCCATCAGAGCACTGCAAATTGAAAGTTAAAGTCCTCCAGGACTTGGTTTTTTCTATGAGAAGAACAACTGCAAGTGCCTGGACTCGTGCTCAGCTGCAGCAGCCAGGGACTGAGTCACTGTTACCATTCTCCTGTGAACTGCCACTGCAATTCCTTCTCTTTGGCCTTCTGGTGCACAAGGTTTGGTGCCAGCCCTGGGTCCACAAGGATGGGTCACACTTCCTCATTTCTAAGAGCCACCAATACAACTGCTTGTTTATTCAGGACTTGTTTCTCCTCACGTCCTCATTTCTGCCTGTCCCATTCTCTGCCATCTAAACACTTCAACCAGAGGAACAACATCACCCAAGTGGCTCACAGACCCCTTCTGCAGTCTTTAAAGGGACATCAAGGAGACAAGAGACCAGACAATTTGAGAAAATAGAATAGGAATGAGATGCTTCTACTGGGGAAGTATGGGATGCTCCTGTTGACAACATATCACGGCCCTGGGGCACCTAACAGGGTCTCTGCTTACCTTTTGCTTTGCTCTGGAATGGGCTCTTTATCAGAGAGAAAAGCAAGGTTTGCTCATGAAAAGATAAGAAATGGGTTTATTTCTATCAGTTTAGACTTAAGGTTTATCTTCCTGCTCACAGGACACTTCATCCCATCAGTGCCACCTGGGAGGGCCCAGCTCCACAGACCCATCCCCAAGGAGAGAAAGAGGAGGGTGAGCCAGAGATCCAACAACAGTCAGGAATTCTGCAAGACAGTGTGACTGCTGAGACAGCAGGTATAAGCTATACACACTTTTTTCAACTTTTCCAAGCTGTATGGCCTCACCTGGGGCTGATGGCAGTGGTTTTTAATCTGAGCAAAAGCAAGAATTCCCTCTGCCTGTCCTCTTTTTCCACTTGGCCCACAGGCAGGTACAAGTTCAATGAGTGCCTGCAGGCCCCAGTGCATACAAACGAGCCTTGTGCAGCATTATATTTTGGTTTTCTCTACCCCCCCTTTGGGCTCCCCTGGCTAAAGTCAAAGAAACATTGAAAGCATCCAAGTAAATCAGTCTATTGCATTTTCTCATCAGCTTAAAATGCTCTCCTTGGTGCCAAAAAAATGACAATCCACTGAAGAACCAGGCTTGCAGGATAGTTGTATTGAAGCTATTTCTTTTTGCCTTGCCATCTTGAGAGGCCTGTTGGCAGGGAGCACATCCCCCTGCTCTCCAGTCCAGTGTGCCATACTGAGCACACAAAATTATACCCATGGCTCTGACAGAGGGTGTCCCAGCAGGAGCCTCCCCCATGAACACTTGCCTCCTGCCATGGTCATCCTGAAACAGGTCAAATTAAATGCACCATAATAAAATAAAACTACTCAATAAATATCATAATAAATGTCATAAGACAGGAGCCCAGACATGTTTGTGTGTTACCCACCCTGAGGGACAGGGCTGAATCCATGAACCACCCTGAGCCAAAGAGCTTTGGGGTTGGGTGAGCCCCAGCAGGCTGAGCCCCAGGCTGGCAGCAGGGTCTGAGCCCTCCTGTGTGGCTGGAGCAGAGAGGGGAGCTGGGCAGAGAGGCCAACAGAGAGGCTGGGGCTGGCACAGGGCAAGTTCCTAGGATGGCACAGCTGCTCCTTAACACATGGAAGGGATTTATTAACAAAGAAGCAGACCCAGTATCCCCAAGTCATGTTCTGCAACACTACCCAGTCCTCTGCCCTGCACCTGAGCATTTTAAGCCATGGCAGCTACTTATGTCAGCAGCAAAGCTCAGGCTGTCTGTGACCAACCTGCTCTCCCCTTCCACAGCAACAGAGGAGAGGCACAGAACCCCACAGAAAGGAAGATGGGAAAACTGGGTTATTCCACTGCTGGAAACAATGAACATTCACTACAATTATTATTTGTAATCTATTACCTGAACAAAAAAAGCAGAGTCTGAACATCAGCTCAGAGAAAGGAATTAATTGTTAAGTTACACATGAACAGTTTAGAAACACTTGTTTTACAGAAGTCTGGGGAAGTTTTAGAAGGATAGAAGAGATATAAAAAATACAACTCTAAAACACTCTGTGATAACCTTTCTCTGGCTATTGCCTGAGTCCAAGCCAGAAGAGTTAACATGCAATGGGAGGCAGCAGTCAGGGCTGAAGTGAAGGGGAGCAATAGTGGCATGTTTTTCTTTCTTATTGATTTAATTTTCAGCGCACTCTGGAATTGGCTGTTCATTTCAGCATGGATGCACTCAGCAGTTTGTGACACACTGTGCTGCTTTGCTCTGCCAGCTGTGCTGTGCCTGCCAACATTTGTTGAGAAATAACAGGAGGTCACACATGGTGTCAAAAAAAAAATACCCCTGGCACAGCACATAGAAAAAAGGCATTGTATTAGTGGCAATGAATTCAGACCTACTGATGGTGGAATTAATGAAATCCATGGCTGGCACTCTCTTTGCATCCCAACGGAGGCTACAACAAACAAAGAAAATGTACTGGCCACTAGCCCATGGGGTCAGCAAACCAGCCTTGTCCAGGGCAGCTGGAAGCCCATTGCCTTCCTTGGCAGGCCCTGAAGTGGAGAATGGAATTCAAGTGCTTCCCTAGGACCTCTCTTCTCTGACTCTAAGGCAACAGGAAACCAGGAGACAGGCAAGCAAGGAGCTAAGTAATGCTCATGGAGAAAAAACAGCACAGAATGGTGAGAGGCATTTGATTATTTTAGTTTAATTTTCTTGGTTTCTTAAGGTCTTTTTTATTAGCTACAAGGGAAGGACATCTTTCCCTTTGATTTTTATTTGCCCTGAAGCTGAACCTCATCTCCTGAGCCTCAACATTCTCTTATTGCCCTTTTCTTTCCTGAAGGGTTTCAAGTCCCTTTCAGGAAACCCTCAGAGACCATTTATGTTGGCCTTTGTCTCCCCATTCTCTTTATGCTGCCCAGAGACAACTATGGCTACATACATTTCTGCATAAAGACAAAACTCCTCACAATAAAATCAAGGATTTAAGTAGCTCATGTGCATCCTTGGACATAGTCAGCAGGTGGCTGGACAAGGTCCTGAGCAACCCAATTCAACTTTGAAGTTACCCCTTTGAGCTGAAATGTTGAGCAGAAAACATCTGTATGTCCCTTTCTACCTTCATATTTCCAATATTAGTGATTCTAAATCCACATCTGATCAGCATCTCCTCATGCACTATCTACATGCAAGTGAAACTCAGCACTCACCTGCCTTAGCCTAGCCAACCTCAGCTGGAGCATGATCCACCACTTGCCTTTTTCCCCTATAAAATAGGACTATGGATTCTTGCTTTTATCTTCACACTTTCTACCTTTGTCCAAATGCATTTGGGAGCAGAATTCAGAAATTGCAGCCATTCCCCAGGCATCTCAAAGCACAGAGTCATTTGTTGATGTTTCTACATTAGCCCCAGCTGGGTGTTCTTTCCCTTTTGAAAGGATAATTTAACTCCTACTGCTGCTCAAAAATATAGTTGGGTGCACCAAGTCACACACATGCCCATGTCAAATCCAGAAGAACCACCCACTGATCAAAAAGACACAAGTAATTCCTTTCTCCTAGGGCATTTTAGTGCAACTCTTTCATGTTTAATGTTTAATGTGAGTGGAATAATAGTTTGTCTCTTGCTATCCCCCATTAACACAGATCAGAGGCACCAGATGCTTACATCCAACTTCATTCTTCCCAGTTGGTCACCCAACCAGTAGGTTCAGCACAGGGAAAACACTGTACAATTGGAAGCCTCTCCTCTCAGATAGTTCTAACAGGCACCAGCTAATCATGGATGCAAGCCCCTCCTCAGACTGCATTATTCTGCAATTCCACTGTAACTCAAACCTTGCAGCAACCTGACAAATCTGATAACAATTTTTACCATTACAGATTGACAGATTCTCCCTAAAGCTAAGCTGAAAACAGGCAATTCTGTCATGTTTGGCACTGACATTACACCTTTTGTTTTCTCTTTGGAAAAAAAAAAGAAATCACTGGACAAGGAAAATTAAGGATTTTTGCATCAAAGGCTTTGAAATAGAACATTTGAAGTTCATTTTATGCCTGAACTGGAGCTCTTCTCAAAATCAGTAGTATCCATTACATCCCCTCTCACCTGGAAGACCAAACTGCTCACAGACAAAGGCCCTGGAAGAACCAGTTTTGCACAAAAACTCTGCTTAAGCTGAGCAGGGAGGTGGACAAAGAGACACTAATTAGTGATTTATGGATGCTCAGCTGTTTCTCCATGCTCATGACCAGCCTGCAGCAGGGAAGCACTACTCATCAGCTCCAAGGAATCCAACTGTCTAGGGCTTGCAGGTAAGGAGGGACTTGCCAGGTAGCACCAATGATCTGCTCTTGGGGTTGAAGCAGCTTTTGGAAGACAGAGGAGGCAACCATGTGTGCTGATAAAGCCAACAAACTTGGAAGCAAGGCCTTTTGTTTTCTTTCCTCCGATGCCAAGGAGAGGAGCGTGCCTGGGTCTGCACAGAGTGTTCCCACTGAACAATGTCAGACACACGCCAGGCTGGAGTTCTGCCAGTCTGGGCCACCTCAGTGAGCTCATATGGCAAGGCAGGAGGAGCACACAAAGACCAGACCAAGGTTATCACAGTCTTCCCAGAGAAGGCCAAAGCAACCATTTGTCATCATTATGTTCATTCTCTATTCTTATTTCTGTGCTCCCTAGAAAATAAAGTAATGCTTACTAAGAAATAAAAAGAAGGAAGAAACAACCTGAATACCTGAGACTGGCTAAACTGATGGAGAAGATGATGAATAACCAGCATGGATGGCAGAACTCCTATTCTTCTTTTATGAATGTTACACAACCCACTGCTTAAAATATCAGAGCCCTGATTTATTACTTGCCATGGTATAAACAGGTTTTGATTGCTTGGCACCTCTCTTCTGTCAAAAAAAAAAAATTGAAGAAAGCATCCACCCATGGTGGTTCTCTCTGCATGTCCTGTATAGCTGAGACTCACTTTTGCAGACTCAACTTCTCAGCAAGGACCCTGCTGGACTGGGACTTGTGTCAGCTCAGTGGAGTCTCTACACCTCCTACTAAAATACATTTGCATGTGAAAGCCGGGAATGAGGCATATAAGTAGTAAAGAAAGAGAAACTAGAGAAAAGCAGATAAAAACAGTGGGAAAATACAAAGACAGAAATGATAGTATTTTACCTTTCTGTGGTATTATTCATCAATTAACCTATATTTGCAGCATTTTGCACTTGTCTCTGCTTTTGCCCACTTCTCCTTAGCAGAGAAATCCCCTGGTCAGATCTGCCTCTTCACTGCAGTCTTACACAAGGTAGGAGAGTAAGAGCCCAGCACCAACAGCCCACAGCTAAAATGTGCCAGGGTCAAAGATCAGGGACAAGCCTTGCCTGCAAGAAGGGCAAACTGAACACACACCCTGAGGCACACAGCTCCTGATTGTAGCTTCATGTCCAGCTGTTATCCCCACACCCTGTCCGTGGTGCCTGGGAACAGGCAGGAGAGGATGGATGGCCATCCTTGCCTCTGACAGACAGACAGACAGACAGACAGACAGCTATCACAGCAAGTGTCCAGCCTCTGCCTCACATCCATCATCCTGCTGGCTGAGCCTTCACCACAAGCAGTGACTGCCTTGGCTCCACAGATCTGCTCCTGTTATCCCAGCACTGAGCAGTCACTGAGGGACAGAGTCATTCCAAAAAATCACAACTCAGCATGAAGTGACACAGGAGAATGAACACATTTGTGTTGCATCCTGCCATATACCACTGCAGTCAACCCTCCCTAAGCATGGATTAGGGCATCAGAAGGTGTCTCAGGAAACAAACCAACAAATTTGGACAATTTAGCCAAAGTTTTCCCCTTGGGGACATAACCTCTTCAGACTGTCCCTAAAGAAATCTGATTCTCAGCCTGACAAATGACAGCAAGCAGAGAAAAGGGTACACTCAGAGACTTCCAGTGCCATAAAATGAGAGGGTTGTGATCATCAGCCCACACAGGAGGAGGAGGAGGATGGCTGTGCCAGGTTAATCCAAAACCAAGGAAAGGCAAACAGAGTGGGCATGGGGCACCTGTGCAGGCGTGTGCATTAATTGTGCTCTCCTGGGTCTGATCATTTATGCCAGCAGCCCTTGATTAGCTGCTTCCTTGTTGACTCTGGGTCTGGTTGAGTTGTTAAAGAACAGCAGAGGACACTGGAGAGTCTTCATTGTAACTGCTGAATTGAGAGCAAACAAGGAAACTAAAATTAATCACTTGCTCTTCGATTGCCATCATGGTGCACAACACACACCACAGATGGGCTCCCTTCCCCTACAGGGAGAGCCTTGAATGCTGTCCTGCCCCAAAAAGGAGGTGCAGAATAGCAGGTCCAGGAGGTACAGTCAGTTTGGGTAGCTAAAAACACCTCAGCAGGATTGTGAAATGGTGGGGTATGAGCTCCTGTCTGAAGAGACCACCTGAGGGAATCCACATGGGTCAGGCAATGGGGCAAGCTGTCAGCCTGGCATTTTACACTAACTTCTGACCTTGTCCCTTGGTGGTTTTACTTCTCTTCTAGGCTGATCTCTTCAGCATTCTCCTGCTGTCCATCTCCCTCCTGGAAACACATCTCACTTTCTGGGGATCAGCAAAGGACACTATGAAAAGTTTGCAAACACTTCACTATCTTTTTTTCTGTTTAAGGGGGAAGTTTGAAATAACTGATCATTCTCAGGTCAGAAGAACTGCTTGGTTCTAAGTTATTCCCCAGTAGTAAAACCCCTCTGCTTTTGGGTACTCAGCTTTACAGTCAATCATGGAAATACTAAAGGAGGAGAGAAATTTCCTCTTCTGTCACTGTGAGCTTGCCTCTGCCAACTCCACTCTCCTACTTCTGATGGATATTAGGAGTCAGCATGATAAAAATAATAGCAAGAGTTTAATGAGACTCTTTTGAAGAGTCCCATGAACTTATCTTGTATGAAGAACCAAGGTCTTTCTAGAGGTGAGGGTAAAACCAGAAGAAATGCAGCACAAAGTGCTCTGGGGGATACATCCCATGATGGAGCCAGAGCTGCCACACCAGGAACAACACCCTCATGTCCCTGGAACAGGTGAGTATAATAACTCTTCTGAGCCTCTAACTCCTGAAGGGCAACTACACAGCTTCATTTTCACTGGTGCTGAGCAATCTCTGGCAATGAACCTTGTGTTAAAACTACATTCCTGCTTTAGAAATCAACACATTCTAACAAATCTCACCTACACTGTTAAAAACCTCTCAGCTGAAGCTCCAGGGGAGTAGCTACCCTGGGCTCCAGTGCTCAAGTGAATCTTCAGCCATCTGGTCTTCCCAAAGTCCTTAAAACACAGCTGCTAACATTTTTTGGGCTTTACAACCACTGTGCAGTCCATGGAAATCAGATATGAAAGATCAATTAAGGAACAATTGATTTTAAACTTGCACCTCCATTCCCTCCAGCTGGATGTGCTCAGACACAGCCCACTGGTGGTTTCATCTTTGTAGAGGTAAAGTTGGGGTTTTTTAATTATTTAAAAAAAAAAAATCTGCCTGGAAGGATTTGACATATAAACTGTGATCAGCTTGAAGCTGATCACAGTACAATACTTGTTAAAAAAATAAAGCATAAAACCTCATTTCTCATTGCCACCTTCTGGCCAGAGCAGTGTAGTGTATTCTCTTACTAAAACGAGCTGTAGTGTAGAGCACAGGCATGCAAGATGCAGTGCACAAATTGCACGAGTGCAGCTCTGGCTTGGCTGCAGTATGTGCTCCTCTACAGGCAGGGTATGAAAGCAGCTCTCTGGGATTCACCATCCAGCTGGAACAGCTGCTCAAGAAGCAAATCTGTGAAAAATTATACATTTGAAAATATTTGAAAGCCAATCTCCCTGAAACCTTTATCTGAAATGGCATTTATCCACCAAGTTCTTTCTCAGACTCTAGTTATATTAAAATGGTTATCAATCATTTCAACACCCTCAACATGCTTAAAGGAAAAATACCCTTTAAAAAATCACTCTTTAGTTAATCTAATCTCTTCCAAACCACTGTCCTCCAGCAAACTGTAATCTTTGGGGCTAGGCTAGTACATCTATATTCAATGAACAATACTTGCAATAACAGACCATTTATTTCTGATCCAGAGGCCAAATTAGGCTTGGCACAAATGCACCACACATCTTGCAGTAGTCTGATTGTGCAGCTATTGCCCCACTATTCAGAGTTACAGTCCCAGTCAGCCTGCAAGTTTATGTTTATACACCAAATAGACACAGATAGGAGATGAAGTGGAGGAGATTGATCACTATCAAACTGATCTGATAACTGGATGGGAAGTGACTCTCCCTATCCTTAGTTCTTCCTGCTTTGTAATCACCTGCACAAGTGAAAGATTCTTAGTGTTAGCAGAGAACAGAATTCTCTGCATCATTGTGGAAGAGCATTGCTCATCACCTTTCCCAGTATTTTCCCATCTTGAATACATCCTCCCAAGCTGCTTCACCTAAAGGCCATTTAAAATACACACAAGGATTCCTCCAGATTTCCAGATGAAGAGTCAGGGCTCAGAGCTTTTTTCCAGCTCTCCCTGCAGAGGGGAGGACAAAGGAGAGATTGGATTCAGACAGGAGCTCATACCCCTCTGCTTGCCTCAACCCTTGTAGGGGAGCACCTGCCCTGTGGCCATGAGTAACACCCCAATGGAGAAGCAGCTGTATATTTACACATGACACACCTCTTGAATCTATAAGAATTTTGACAATTTTTGACCAATCCCTAACCTCTGCTGTCTTTAGCCTTTAGTTAAACAAGTTGGACAGTTTCATTGGGAATTTAAAATAGAATAACAAGAAAAGAACAAGGTAGGTAAATAAGTTCAATCAAAAGTAATAAAATGTAGCAGGATAAAGGAATAAAACCACAAGCATCATAGCAGTGGGTATTTGCAATAAGCAAGTTCCCCACTCCTCTTGCAGAAATACACCTGAGCCAAGGAATATTGGAATTACTGTGCCAGAGCTGCTCCAGGTGCACTGGGAGGCTCTGCAATTCTTCCCCAGAGCAGCACAGCACTCCCAGACATTCTTCACACTGCCCTTCTTCCCTGTGCTTTCTGTAGATGTTTCAAGTCCTTCCTGTGGAGCATCAGCACATGCTGGCAGGGAGGGGGCTGCTCATGCAGATTTTCCAAATCCTGTGCTGTCCATCGTGTGCTACTGGGACAGTGCTGACAGCCTTCAATAGTCTCAGCCTGGCTGCTCTTTTCCCAGTTGTGTTGCTAAACTGAACTGCAGTTTCTTTTCATCACTTGTTTGTAGTGGTTAACACCCTGATCTTTTCCTCATGGTCTTTTACCATGGCATATTTTCAAAAACCCATTTACTTTCTGAGCCTTGGATTTGAGAACAGTATGTTGTATATTCTTGCTTCACAAAAAAGCATCTTCATAAATCCATATTCCCTTTGGGTGCCCTCTTAATTATTTAAACTGTTCAGTAGACAAAGATGAGGATTATCTAAACATATAGTTGTATTTGTTTATAGAGTCTGTTCTACTCAGTAACTATTTTAGAATACTATTAGGATGTGGAAACCCAATCAGATTAGGCCTGTCTCTTGTATATGTTTATACAGACATCAGTCTTCAATTGAAGTTTTTATCCACTAGCGCCACTGCTTTTCTGGATAAGTAATTGCATGCAAGCTCCATAAAATAACTCCTTGTTCTAAGAGAAGCCTGCAGCAGTTCCTTCATAAGTACTTCCAGGAAAGGTATCCAGATTTGTTTGAAAGCAACTCCACCTTCCAAGTGGATGATTGATTCCATTGTTACTCTTTAAAGCACTCAAATCACATCTTGGCCATCATTACAATATACTTTTACACAAAGGAAAAGCTGGGTTGCTTTGAATAAAAAAATTTAGCCCTTGAATCACTTGCACTAGAAAAAGGGAACAGATGATATCACCTGAATGCTCCTTTTACAGGCTGTACAGCCCATGAGGCCTGGAAGGCAATAAACAGTGATAAGGAACACATCTGAGGGGAGCAAGTAGCAGTGAGAGACCCAGCCAAGAGTTATGGTTTTCTCTACTTATTCTCTGACCAAATGTAACACTTTTTTCTTGTTCAGCTCTGCCATGCTAAGCCAGTTAATGGATCATTCACAGTGAAAACATAATTAGCAACAATTAATAAAGGAGAAATGGCTTGCATAACAGCCTACACAGGACATCTTGCCAGGAGACCACTTATGAAACACCACTTATTAACACCATAATTATGACTATCTGCTGCTTGCATTGTATTCGCAGGTTTAAGCTCCACTGCATACATTGTGTACAAAATGATGCTGTAGGACCAGACTCCAAGCACCTAATAAATAGATCTAAAAGTTTTGGATGTGGCCCACTAGTAACATTTTGCACCACTGGGTGCTACTACACATGCTGTGTGAGGAACATATGGAAACAAATTGCTGTGCCCTACAGCTGTGCCTGCAGTGGGTGCTGGCAAAATTACAGCAAAAAACAGTTGAGGTGGTTGAGAGTAATTCAGTGAAACAGCTGCAGCTTTGAGGCAATCCAGGAGGCTTCTCTGGATTTATGCAAATAAACAACACTTACAGGACAGAAAGGAATCACAACAATTTAGGGTTTCCACCATGTCTTGGCAGCAGCCTGACTCATATCTGCTGTTTGGGGTTGCAGAACATTTTACACTGAGGTTGTCAAGCAGACAATTCATGGACTGTGTGGAGTCCCTGGATGCACACAGGTGGCCTGCATTAAGTGCCCATATGCTCCACAATTTCAGCTTTCAGACAGTAAAAGACTTTCAAGCAAAAAATAAAGATTAGGCAGGCTGGCCAGAGGGAAAAATAAAACAGAAGTCAGAGGAAGATGAAGCAGAAGAAAATGGGGAAAGGAAGAGAGAGATAAAGCAGCAGCTCATGAAAAATGAGCTCACTCACAAAGCAACTCTGTCAGATTTGACAGATTGGGATATTAGTCTGTTTGATGCTGAATTAAAGACTGGCATCACCTGGGATGGCTGTGCAAGCCTGCCTGAAGGAGCACACTGAAGAGTGTGACAACCCCCACGTGTTACCAGTTACCAAAGCCAGCAGGACACCCTGAAACCCAGGATTCATCCCTCTCCCTGGAGAACAGCAGCCCTCAGCCTTGTTCTCTGATCTCAGACCACTTTAACCAGCTTGTCCTGAACACTCAGCCACGACAGTTTGGATTCCAGTCGAGCAGCATAAAGTGCATGGTCTGTTGCAGCTGAGGCAAGGGAGATGCTGGCAATGCAGCCTCTATTGTTTGCATAGCAAGGGCTCTGGTTTTGTTTCAAAACACAATAGGTTGATTTGAAGGAATTTTCCCCCCTGAAATAACTCATTTAAACCACATGACAAAATAGATTTTGAAACAAAAACTAGTTTTTCAAACCCCACAGCTCTTTCAAGAACTAGGAGCTTGGACAATGTGTCCCTTGTACTCAGCACAGGTGAGGCCACACCTTGAGTGCTGTGTCCATTTCTGGGCCCTTCAATTCAGGAAGGACATTGAGGGGTTGGAGCAAGTCCAGAGAAGGACAATGAAGCTGGGGAAGGGTCTGGAGCACAAATCCTGTGAGGAATGCCTGAGGGAGCTGTGGAGAGCTTAGCCTGGAGAAAAGGAAGCTCAGAGGGGACCTTATCCCTCTCTACAGCTCCCTGAAAAGAGGGTGCAGCCAGGTGGAGGTCAGGCTCTTCTAACAGGTAACCAACGACAGGACAAGAGGATGTAGTCTGAGGCTGCACCAGGGGAAGTTCAAGTTGGACATTAGGAGGAATTTCTTCACAAAAATGGTGATTAAACATTGGGATGGGCTGCCCAGCGAGGTGGTGGAGTCACCATCCCTGGAGGTGTTTAAGGAAAGACTGGATGTGGCACTCAGTGCCATGGGCCAGTTGACATAATGGTGTTTGATCAAAGGTTGGACTTGATGATCTCAGAGATCATTTCAACCTAGTGGATTATGTAAATTCAAGCATTTTCAACAAGCAGGACAGTTAAACATTTCCCAAGGCATTCACAGAAGCAACCCTAGTTATTTATTCCCAAGAGTAACCATGTCTATCTGCTAACATACCTCACCCACCTTTACACACTGCAGTGACAACAGCATCCCCCCTAGAGCAGAGTCTATTATTGGCAAATCCTGAATTCCAGCCCTCTCTGGTATGTGAGCTTATGAAAAGCAAAACAAAAGCAGCCAGAGTTTGGATATTACTCTAGTAAGTATTTACATTTCAGCAGCACCTGGAATCATGACCAAAACCACACAAAGGTAGGTGTTCCATATGCACTGAAAAGATAACCCTTGACAAAAAGAGTTTACAAACTTGGCATAATATGGGGTCTTGGTCACACCTATTCACCTACTACAGACATCTGCAAGGGTCACAGACCTGACACTCTGTGCCAAGGCTGGCTGCAGTGAGTGCAGGGTCCTGCCGAGGGCCAGATTCCTGCACTGCACCCAGCTAAGGAGGGTGCAGAGGAGGCAGAGGCTGAAAACAGGCTGCTGCAACTGCTCCTTCTCCAGAGCAAGGTCTGCATGGGGTGCAGGGGCAGAATATTCCTTAATCCCCCTTTGTCAAAATAGAGAGGAAGCCCTCAAAGTAAAGGCATATCTCTGATGCACTTACCCACAGTGAAAACTGCCTGGACAATTCCATGGCTAAATCAATTGATTTAGGAAATTCAGCCACTGCACTGAAATCTTCTGCATTCAAGGTGCCCAGCACATTTGCAAGGACTGACTGGCAGCACTGGGCCTCACCAGCCAGGAGCCCATCCACAATACCCAAGCAAGGCAGACTCAGCTGAGGATTCAGAGTGCTGGAGAATTCATGGTGATGAGGCAGGTTTGAAGTCAAACCACAGGTCAGGCTCAGGTGGATCCACAGCAGCAAGGCGCACACACACAGAGCCAGGGCAGAAGTCACTGTGTGCACTGGAGCCTGGATCAGTGGGATTCATGGCCAGGAAAGTGCATGGCCAAACTGCAGAGCACCCCAGTCCTACAGCAGAGCTCAGGCCCCCAGTCTGAGCATAAATAGGATCCCTGGGTTGATGAGCAAGGGCTGTGGGTGGAGGTGAGGCTGATCAGGACAATGAGGAGCTGTTGGGGCAATCAGGGCCCCCACACCTGTGTAGAAGCAGCAGCTATGGGCTGTGATGGCACTTTTGTCAGCAGTGCCACTGGCCACTAGAAAACAAGTGATGGGATTACTCTGGGGTCCTGGGGGGGTCTGCAGCCTCCTGCTTGCTTAGTGCCCCTCCATTTTAACCTATCCTAGAAAGAGCCTTCTGCAGCTCTGGCTTGAGCCATAAACAGTTGCCTCTGTAAGACAATGGAAAGCTCAAATAAATTAATAGAAAGCTCTTTTCCTGTTATTGGAGTGGACTTTGAATCATCACGCAACAGCAGATCAGCACCTATTGTGCTGGGAGCTACAGAGGCAGTGTGTGCTGAAGAAATCATTCCCACTGCTCATCTGGCTGCTGAATTAGAGGTTTGTTTTTGCCACTGCTCCCTTTTCAGAGTTCCCATTTCATTAGTTACTCCCATATTGTGCATTAGCCCCATCACCAGCACCTGCCCCAGCTGTATCTCAGTTGATGACATATGGGAAAACAGCTCTCAGTAATTCTTTTTCCAAATCATTTGTTCAATATGGTATATATTGTTCTGACTGACTGGAACTGGAATTTGTTCGTACTTTTCTGTGCAAAATGAGATTAGAGGTAAATATTCTGACTTGCTGAGGAAGTGCCAAATGGAGATACACTGGGCACAAAGGCCTGTCTGTCTACACACCAGTTAGATATTCAGGTAAAGGCAAGACAAGTTTGGTTTGAAACAAAAAGTGCTCTTGATTCTTGAAATTAAAAGAGGGAAGAATCTTCATGACAGCACTGCCAGGCCAGAATAAAGGAAAACTGACTCAACATGACAAGAAGAAATATCCAGCAACACTCTCAGCTTTTGGGGATCTGCTCCCCAGGTCTGCTTGCAAGTGTTGTAGGAGCTGTACCAGCTTTATGCATGTAGAGACAGCCATGACACCTTGCTGCTGTGCTGGCTCAGATGTCAGTGCATATGTGTGTGTACATAACAATTCAGATTTCCGTGATATTGTTGATTGTACTCCTTTTTCCTCTGGTGAAACACCCCCAAAGAACTTAGAAAGTGGAAAATGGAAGAAGAAATGCCTAACAAAGCAACCAAAGGCATTTCATCTTAAGGATGCAGGGCAAATTATGGACCTAGCTTGCCAAAGATTATTTCTAGTGTTCAGTTTTTATTTTATTAAAAGAATCACTGAGTATTTATATTCTGTTATTTCTTGTTTCCTCTTGATGGAATTTTCTCTGCATTTTCAGCATACTAACATCAGTAACTTTTAAATGCTATAAAGTGTGGAATGATGACTTTCACTTCACCTCCTTTTTTACCAGCCAAAATGTCCAAGTCAGAACCCTGTTGTATTTGATGGAATATAAGCAGTGAACACAATCCAAGAGCTCTAAAAACTATAAGAGATTAAATACATGAAACTAAAAGAAATTCATACATGAAGGAATGGCTGATAGGAGAATCCAAAGGGATGGTGATGTTCAGTGCATTTCTATTGGTAGATGTGATGATGGTGTCCAGCAGCCTGAGGGCTGGCAGTTGAACTGCTGGGAGCATTGGCTCTCAGGAAGATGGATCCTAATAAATTGTATTCCTTTTGCTTGTTGTTTCATCTGTATTAATTTTCCCAGGGCTTCTTCATTTTGTGTTATGTACAGAGAGCTCTTAGCAGAGTGGGCTGAGTTTCTAAGAGAGATTCCAGTCTGCTCTCTAACCACAGCACTCACTCACACCAGAAGTCTCCACTCTTGTCTATTAGCAAGAGAAAATGTGAGTGAGATCTGCCATGGAGGGCCCAGTCAGAGAGGGAAAGCAATATCAGAAGCATTTGGAGAATGAGGACATGGAAAATGATCATGAACAATTTCCAGAAATGTCCCAGGAGATCACTGCCTTATTCAATGCCTCTCATTTCTGCCAGACTATTTTTGTCTCAGCCCTGAATGTGTCCATCTCAGTATGTGCAGCTAACTTGGTAATTTTTAACTCACGGCACTAATTGAATTGTTATTGAATGTGATTAATTAGAACTGGAACAAGCCTCTAACAAAGAACTTATCAGATCCCTCCACTGACTCACTGCTTCCCAATGGCTTTGAAACTTGCAAATTGGACAAGCTCCTGCAATCTTTGGCAGGTCCCAGCTATCCTAACTCCACTGGAACCTGTTGCCTTATGGACATGATGGCTTTGTGGGCACCCTGGCCCCCCTCCACCCAAAAATGAGCCTCTGGTGGGGGGCAGGTTTTTTACTTGCACATTTTCATCTCCAAGAGCATCAAGGCTGGCTCAGCAGACCTCTGCTCAGAGCTGCAGTCACAGTAACTGAGCTGGAATAATGCCCACTCCATAGCAGGACAACAGGAGGGTCCTTCAGCCTGTCTGGGCTCCTGGACTTCAACAGGAACTGAGATCTTTAGTACAGATTAGGGTTAAATATCTTTGTGGCACAAACAAGGTGGCAGAAGGTTTAATATTATGTGAAAATGTCTTAGAATGATTTAGGATACTTCTGGAGATGTGTGTGTGTGTCCAGGCAGAGACAGATGCACATTCATCTCAAGTGCAAGACTTTTCATGTGTCTTGTGGTATTCTTGACCACAGTGATATCAAATACCACTGATTTCCCAGGCTTATTGTTCCTGCAATGGAAAATGTAGTTTTAATTAGATTGACCTTGGCTTCTTAAAATTTATTTGGGCATATCTTCCTCTATTTCCCATGGGAGCAAGCAAGGAATACTTCACTTCAGAGGTCCCTGGGCAGGAAAGCTGCTGTTCTTGTGTTAACTGGAAATCCTTTGTAAGAGGTGTCAAAGAAAGGAGCACTTTGATTCCAGGAGCTGCATCTTTCAGACCATGGACCCAGGATTCAGGCTCTCTCCATGACCCAGGAGTCAGCCAGAGGGGAGGTTTTAACTGAGCTACTTGTCAACCAAAATATCATTTTCATCTACATGGAAAAGCAGTGTATAAAAGCCAAAAATAGAGTGATGTTTTTCTAAACCACTGAAGAACTTTTACATTCAACATTTAATTTTTTTATTTCCAAGTTGTCTTTCAAAATTAGATAAGAATTGGGTTTTTACTTCTTTCAAGGGAAGCCACATTTGTTTTCAGTCTGGAATTCAAAATATGCTGAATACTGACTTGTCCTGGAATATTCAGTTCTGCTGTGGGACAGCTTCAGGCCAAAATCTGTCAAAAACTGAGTAACTTTTTGACTGCTTGATGATGAAGGTCAAACAATCTGTGAGAAATTATCATTCTCTGGAAATTATTTCAAGCATTGAGGTATCTCTTCTGCATGCATAAAATTGAGCTTCTTTTAGGTGGTTGCATGAACTTGAGACTTCAAAAAGTCTTCCAGCTTCTCTGAATATAGATGAAAGAATTTGAGTCCTGGCTCAAGCAACCCCAAATTTATTAAGCTAACCCCAAAATATGCTCAGGGAATTGCTAACTCACGGAGAATTATGGAAAATAAAATGGACATTAAAAAAATTACAAAAAAAAAGGAAAATAAACCACAAAAGTATGGCGAAGTTTTTCTGCTGCTCTGTTCAGTGCCCAAGCAAGACACAAAATTCTGATGCATTTCACCCCTGGCCCAACTATGAAGTGCTGGGTGGGTGGTAAATGGAAGCTTTGGACACCAGAGCCAAGTGCCCATCCTGCTCTCCTTGGCTGCTTAGGAATCCAGATAGAAAAGACATGCAGCCTAGCATCAGCTCAGCTCAAGTATTATTTTAAAACATGAGGTACAGCACTCTTAGACAATTGAACTGAAGAACAAACAGAAGTATGCTGATAGCTATTTACACTAGATTTAGAGTCCCCTTTTGTGTGATGTCTCAACTTACAAAAAATACACATATTTAATTCTAATTTTCCAAGGCCTTCCTATATTCATCGTGGCAACGTGCTTTGGCACCTGAGTCCAAAGGAAAAGAAATGAGGACAGAACAAATAAATGCTAAGAAAGTTCAGTCCTGCCCATTTATTTGAGCTAATCATCTCACCTGTACCTGCTCAGCAAACAAAAGGTGATCCAAATCAGTTGTCCTCCCTGGTTTGCCTGGGGAACGTAGAGCAGGTAGACCATGTCACCTGGGGGGCAAATTCATCATTGTTTCTCCTGCCAGCTCACCAGAAGTCCTGTTTTAGAAGCTTTGGGCTTATGTGTGCATCCAAGGGGAAGAAAAAAAAGGGGGGGAGATTTACTATCAAATTGTCACATTTGGAATTAAAAACCCTCTCATTCTTTCACCAGTGGTGACTTCAGTGGGCGTTATGGAGCAACTTGTAACACAAACTGGCAGCAGTATTTGAGCAGTCTTCAGTTTTCCCTCTGGGCCCTGGGTCCCCATCTGCACACATTTTTCCAACATTTTTCTGACTCAAAGAAGTTTGGAGACAATAAAGAGGCTTGGCTTACACATCCTAAAGGGCAGGTCTTGGACTGATGATAAGGGCAGGCAGTGAACTTTTGCTTTGGATTTTTCATCACTTCACCTGTTGCAAGCTGCCATCCCCACTCTATCTCCTTCAAAGGTAACAAATGTAAAATCCCCCTTTGTGGGCCAGAGAAGGATTTCCCCTGTGATACTGGACTTTAAGGAAGATGGAATAGTTGTTCCCACTCATTCCCCATATAACTCTCCTTTATGGCCAGTTAAAAGTTGAATGGGAAATGGCAGTTAATTGTGGATTACAGGAAATTAAATGTCAATACAGCACCTTTGACAGCAGCAGCGCCTAACGTGGCTGAATTGATTGCCATAACACAGGAACAACCTCATCCAATTTTAGCCATCACTGATGCTAAAGATGTGTTCTTTATGGCCCCACTTCAGGGAAATGACTGAGAATATTTTGCTTTTTATCTGAGAGCAAAACAATTGGGAAGTTAACAGTGTCCCAGACTTCTCCATTATTGCTGCTCTAGTGGCTTTATGCCAGACAAAATGAGATATTTTCACTGCTGCTCCAGTGTGGATGAAGCCCTCTTCAAAGCAGCTGCTGGCAGCCCTGCCAGCAGCACAGATGTGCCACAGGAGCTCGGGACCTGCCCTGGACCGGGGACAGATGCTGAGGCACCCAGTCCTCACTGTCATCTCCACATGGGCACTGCCACCCGAACAAGTGTGAACCTGCCCCTCTCTGGTCCTGTGCCTCACAGCTTTTGGGAGTGCTTAATTTTGCAACTCCCTGTCAAGAGCTCCAACTGTCTTCTAACATCACAACGTGCAACTTCTGCCCAGCACAGCCAAGACATGTCCTCAGATTCAAGGTGTTTTGAGCAGGTATTGGAGGAACATTTGCTTACTACCAACTACTTAAATTCCTTTTTTCCTTTCCACCCAACAAATATTTCTCCAAGCCAAACACAAAGAGTTATACTGTACACAGTCTTTGAAATGTACACTTCATTTTCAAGGAGCTGGCTTCAAGGAGGGCAGCATACTTGTAGGTATTTTGAAGTAGCAACAGAAAAGAAAAAAGATAATGCAACAGCAGAGAACTGAAGCATGACTCTTCTGATGTTTGGGGTTTTTTTTCTGTGCCAACAAAGATTCAGTAGTGTGGGGGATTTGTCTGCAAAGTCATTCTTTTCCCTCCTTCCTTTTCTTTCTATTTCACCCCTGCCCCCTCAGCTCTAGTAATTCTTTACTCTCAGGATAGATCACAAGATGCCTCATTTGCAAAATAAAGTATGACCAGCACCTGTTAGGTAAAGGAAATCATGGCCAGCAAGGTGCTGTAACCTCTCGACAGGATAAAAATAGACCAGTGAGGTGCTCAGGTGGGAAATCACCCAGGCTGCAGGAGCTGGTGGGTGTTGCAAGATGTATTTCTCCTTTCAGTCAATTATAAACCACTGTGTTTGCAGAAGTGATACATAAGCTGCAAACACAGGGGCTGTGACTATTCATATTCACTGAGTCGCTTCTTTTTGCTAAGTTCAAATATGCCCTTAAATCCCAAAGCCCTACACTGAGTTCCAAAGTCTGTGTTTGTAAGAATTTTCCACGTGCAGATCTCCTGTCTGTAAGGACAGCTGGCTGATTAGTTCTCTCTGTATCAATTTTCTTTCCATTAAATCTGTGTCCACAAAGGCCTGGTAAAACAGTGGCCAAGAAGAGGGCAAGGCTTCTACCAAGATGGACTGGAAAAGGATAGATCCCAAAATTCAGACATCTGCTAAAGGGAGAGTGCAGTTACATCCATTGACCTCTGCAGATTACACCAGAGAGGGTGTAACACATTAAAAAAACCCATAAATGAGTGTCTTGGGTGCTGATGACACAGCATTTCTGAGCATGAGGCCTCACAGAGATAAAAATTGAATAGAAAGAACAAAGTAAATTCAATAGGTTATAATTTTGTCAGTTGTTAAACCTTTACATTTTAATTGTTCATAATTTCCTTAACAGTCTTGGATTATAGAAGAAGAACAACACATCTTAATAGAGAGCAAACTTTCAGCCAAAGGGGTGTTTGGCAAAAGAGCAGGACTGTTGATGTTTTACATAATCCTTTTTTTTCCAATTACAAAATATTTATAATAAAAAACATATTGCAGATCTAGACATCAAATCTGGTGTTGATTTATGGCATCATCATGAACCTCCTCCTAAATACTTATGGTAACTGCATTACTTATGGGTAAGAAAATTGCAGGTAAAGTGATTGTCTCTTATAACTTGAATGTGGGGAGCAGCAGGTGGGGGTGTTAGCACTTGTGTGTCTGTGAGAGAGAGAAAGATTAAAAAAACCTTGATGATAAATAGGTTTCTAGACACGTGGAAAATATTTTGGCATGGAATTTTGTACCATTCAGAGCTGCTCTTGAAGTCCCATAGCACATACAGGTCCATCAGAAGTATCTCAGATTTGGTCCCTTTCCAATGAGGGATTCCCAGCCCCAACAATTTACTATATTGTAGAAATAAGAATTTTATCTATATGGAAATAAAATAAAGAACGCTGATTTTTTGAACAATTCCCATCTGTGACAACAAAAAAAGTTGCATTTCACAGAGCTTGCAGGCAGACAGGTAACACACAACACAGCTGGACTCACTTAATTTTGTACATTTACTTATGGTTATACTGGAAGTGCTTAGACATGAAGCCTTCAAATTCACTGTGGATCACCTGTGGATTTTCTAAGACTACATTTGCATTAGCAAATAGGATTAACTTAGAGGAGCAGAGCCAAGGACTAGGAAGATTTTTGCTGAGGACTTGACATCCACAGTAAATGCATTTCTTGGTTTTATTACTTGAGGCTTTGCTGGTTTTGCCTCTTTTTTAATTCTTGCCACCCACAGTCTGGTTCAGTGGTGCCTGGAATGGATTAGGGAACCACATATTCCAGACAAGTTTCTTTCAAAGGGACAGTAATTCAAGCATCCTTAAGATGGCACCACAATGCAAACCAAACTAATTTTACAGGGAGCCCTGATCTGAACTGAAACCCTAATGCAGAGACACACTCAGGGCTTCACAGCAGTCTAAATCAATGGATCAGTAATCTCAACTGATATTTGGGAAGGAAAACACAGTTAGTAGTCCTCAAGTCTTTCTATTCTCTGGGATCACACCAGATGAGGCATTGTGGTTACTAAAGTTATTAATTTATGTGTTTTATCAACTCTCTAGTGATATAAAGCTAATGTTAAAAACTTCCCATCTTGAAGGGAGTGGGGAAAAAAAAAAGGAGGGGCAAGAGGACTGAGAAAATAAATAAATAAATAAACAAGAAATTAAGAGATAAGATCAACACTACTATTCATTTTTCCTAAGTGTGTGAGATAAATTAAAGAATAGAGATCTCTATCTGGGCAAAATGTGCATCCAGTACCCTTCTTCCCCTCCACTGAAGTAGGAAATAAGTAGTTTATGACCAGCTGGGACAATCTCTACTGAATGGCTTTGAGGCAATAAATCACAGAAGCTGGTTTGTCCACATTTCTTTCTTTTCTTCAGACTGTTTGGCTAAATCTCCCACGGAGAAAGTTACGCCATGCAGGGGATTCAGCAAAATGCATGAAAAATGTACTCATGTCACCTACAAATTCCTCAGTTCTGGCTGAAGTCCATTTGTGGCTTTAATACAAGACAATGCCTTACTGCTCTCCTTCCCTGAATCCTACAAGGGCAGCTGTTTAAACATTTATCATTAAATGTTTCAAAGAAGAGAGCTCACTGTAGCACAATGATGCCATTTGAGCTTTCACGTTTGTTTCCGGGACCCACGGAACACGTGCAGGTTTGGGTGGGGTCATCCCACAGCCCCACTGTTGGCTTATTTTGCTCACATTCATGCCAAATACCTCACTAATGATTTTTTTTTCTGTATGTTCTGATTCTTCACAAATTTGGTTTAGCAAATCCAAAGCTGTGGCAAAGACCCAGCATGTTGGGAAAAGGCTTCCTTACAGCTGCATCAAGGAGGAATGGAGCCAGAGGAAAGCTGGCTTGCTTTCTCCTGCTGCTTCCAACTGTTCTTCATGTCTATTCTCTGCAATTCAATTCTCAGATTGATTTGTTCCTGTCTAGGGATGGTGTGGACACAATAGGTCTGTGGGAGAAGGAGGAGGACAGAAAAACTTCCTGAAATAGAAATGTATAGAGCTGCTCAAGACAGAGAAACTCCTTCTGGCTCTGACTGACCCTTCCTAAACAGCAAACAGTTGCATTTGGGAGATTCATATGTCCTTGCCAAGCTCTTACATGCTTTTACATGGATCCACTAGTTGATACAGCACATTGGAAGAGCTGGATCTTTGGACTGAGGTGGTATGGCCACCCCTGTGCTCACAGGAGACCACTTACATGGGGTACCTCACAGGGACATTCTCCTGTGGACAGATTCCTAAAGGGACAGAAGTCAGCCCATTCCACAGCAGGATACCAAGAGCCACTGTTTGAACGACCTTCCAACCTGAACTAGTTGTGAATCAATTATCTAAAAGCATAAAACTCTGACTGCCACTTTCAGAGGTCCTGTGGGGCTGTGGATCTCGTCTGTTTTCTGAAAACATGGTTTCAGGAAAAGTTTTGTTTCTCCTGAGAAAGGAGTTTATTAAATGCCAGTGTGGACTTCATGGCCCCTGTCTGAAGGCTCCCAGGTCGCCTGTGCTCTTGTGGTGCAGCAGGAGACAGCATCATGGTCAGCCAGCCTGCACCCAGCACCAATCTCAGCCTCTGTTTGCCTTGCAACAGCCCAATTTCTTCAGCCTGGGTGGCTGAAATGAGGCAGCTAATGCTATACTTAATGACCTATTTAATGGCCCATTTTCCAGAAGTGATGAGAACTTACAATTATCCCTGTGCTCAGTGTGAGCTTTGCAAACAAAAAGTCCAGACTAGGCATTCAGCTACCCCACTTTAAAGGGGCAAAAGTAAAAAAAAACCTCAAGTCTTAGATCCTTGTCGTTCCTGCAGCAACATCAAACATCAATCCATCAGAATAAAAGACATCCACTGACTTTCACGGGACTCTCAGTGTCACCTGGCAGAATTGGTCTTTCCCCAAAGCACAGCAGCTCCAGCCAATGGCTCAGCAGCTTCTGCATGCTCTGGCCCCACTCTGCACCACATGTGCTGCTCACCACTAGTTCACCAGTCTCTGCCAAGGGCACCACGTGGAGCTGGCTGCCCATGGGAGCAAATTTGGGATCCTGTTGACTGGAAAGTCCTTTGGATTGTCATAGACTTCCAGGACCATTACATCCTCTCTGCTCATTTCAGGGTAATAGAAGATCTCAGCTAAATGGCTCAGTGTAGGACATGTCCTCAACTCAAAAAGCAATTATCATTTCCCAGCAGCCAGGCCTGAGCACAGGCTTTGTTGATTTTGGCTCAGAATTGGGAACATTGACTCACCTGAGGTGCTGTTTATGAGCTTGCCATCACATCTATGGACTGAAAAGCCTTTCCTGCACAGCAAAAAACTGGCTGGCACTCTGGGAAGGGAAACCCTGCCACTCATGTGGAATCCCTTGTCAGCTCAGGGCTGGCTTTTTCCACGTGGGGCTCAATGCACCTCTCTATCACCCAGTGCCATCAGCCAAACTGTCCCTCATGTAGGCTGGCCCACAGCAAACACCACTCTCCACATGAGAGGGATTTAGTAGTTGGCAGAGCATAGTGTGAAGGAGGCTGTGACTGCAGACATGGATTTCAATTTCAGTAGTCAAAAACTTCCGGGTAAATTGGTTGGAAAATGGGGATTCAGGTCAGTGAGAACAGTGGAAGGTGTTTTTTAAGTGTTTCACTCAAATTTGGAACATTTTGGATTGAAGTATGGTCCAGGCAGCAAGTCTTGAAGCCCAGCATTTATTTTTGAAACACCAAAACATATCTGATTTTAATTCAGAAGGCTTAATATTCACCAAGATAATGAGAACCATGAAGTTCAGCAGCACAAGTCTCATGTTTAAACAGTCGGGGCTTCTTGCTGCATAAACACTCTCCAAAGGCCTTTTAGAGCACACCAACATGAAAACAGCTTACTTTTGGAAAAATGTCAACAGATTTTACTCCTACACACAAGATACTTCAGGCTTCATTGGCATCTCTTGTTATCCTGGCTTAGGTGGGTTTTCACATGTTGAAGCTGCAGTCATGTTTTTTCAAAAGGAAACTGTTTTCTTGCCCTGGAGTTGTCATCTCTATATTTTGCTCTCCCAGTCAATTTTTCCCCAGTTAACTTCACACTGACTTCCAGGGGTGGTTTCTGATCTGCCATGCAAGATGAATGATCTAGTCAACGTCCAAACCACTGCCTACATTAGGAACTTTCACCCCAGAAGAGAAAAATAATAGGTGAGAACATGGCACAGCTACTTTAATTCACAATGGGCTTGCTGAGGATGAAAAGGTGGCTGCAGCTTTCTGTTTCTGATATCAGCCTGGGAGGACATGGTGGGAAGCAATCGAGCATGTTCAAGAGAGACCAAAGGAGGTGGTTTTTTTTCACACAAAGCCAAGTAAACTTCACTACTTCAGTGCAAGAGCACTGTAAATACCTAAGGGCTACTGGGATGCAAAAATAATCAGAAGTTAAAGACCTACATGTTTTCTACCAAGGGCTGAGCTCTGCATCCTGAATTATCTGAGACACAGTTGGCTGGAAGGACATTCTAGGGAAAACAGCTCAGTGAAGTTTACCCTTGGCATCTCCTAGCAGCAAGATGTAAGACTGGATGGAAGCTGCACAGCAAGGACCTTGACCTTGAAAGATGCTTTTATATGAGCAAAACATTTTCACAGGTGCCAACACTGTGTCCAAAACCAGAAACACATGAGAACTGCAGTCACTGGGCAAACTTGAGTAAGTCCCAAACCAGGTAAGCCAGCAGTCAGGCTGGGACTGTCCAGCTCTGTCCCTGCAGACAGAACCACACCAGAGCCTCATGAGACAAAGGCAAGAGGCAGGGAGCCTCCCTTGAGGGTTGCAGGTTTGCTTTATGGAGACCTGCTTTGCCCTCTAGTGACTGTTCAGGATAAACCAGGAAATCAAGTACTATCTATTCCCATCAATAAAATTCATGTCCAGCTACATCAGCTGGCTGGGAGACAAGCAGTGGGGCTGTTCTGAATTTGTTTGGCCCAATTGAGAATATTTCTCTCCCGAGGCAGCCTGTCCATGCAGGATAGAGCAAGGGAAGGAGATGCTATTCAGAAAAGTTGAGAACAGACACCCTAAATTGGGAAATGAATGTCCAAGGGATTGGTAAAGGAAAATCCCCCAGGGCTGATGCTATTTCTAGTCTGCACATGCCTTGGAACTGAAAAGAGACTATTTGGGGGGAAAAGAAATGGAAGAATAATGGAAGCAAAAATAGTTGCTCCAAATTCCTTTCCAAAGCCATGTTGCCTACGAGCTCTTTGCAAACAACTGACAATTCATCAGAACATGAGCTCATATTTTGTGATCTATGGGGCCATAGACTTTGTGAGATATGGTCTGTGTGACTATTAAAAGAGCTCTTTTTTGGAAAAATAACAACACTGATCTTTGTTTAAAGAGTAGCAAGGGAAGAGAGGGATTAGAATAGATATCTAGATTTTTGCAATTGCTGTGCTATATGAAAAGCAAACTCTTGGAAAACACTGTAGAGAAAACTTTTCCTTTAAATTTAAGAAAAAATTCTTATCTTTTCAATTTTTAAGATGCTTGTCTGTATTTGCTAAATTAGAGAGACTTGCTAGAATGAAAGATAATCCAGTAATGCATATGGAGTTAAATTCCTTAGTATCACAGAAATTAAAAGAAATCAAACTTCCATTTGGAGACCCTCATTCAGCCAGTTTTTCCACAATAGGATTATTATCATGTGATTGAAAAACACTTTTCCCGTGTATTTATATAAAAACTATTTTACAGAAACTCAAATTCAGTCTAGATGCTTTGATATTAGTTTTTTGGCAAATACAAGAGAGACATTTTGTGTTCTAATGCTCACTCAATAAAAAAAGTCTGGGGAACATAAATGAATTTTAACAGAAAACTTAAGCCCAGAAATAGCCTTGAGCTTTTATGCAAAGGTTGATTTACAGGAATATTTCAGGCAGGCTGGAACCATTCTCTGACACTACTGACTAAAGTGAGGAAAAAAACCAAACACACAAACCAAAACAAGAAAAAGCAAAAGACAAAGTCCATCCCAGCTAATTTGTGAATGAAAGAGGAGAGGCTGCATTCGAGGACTTGCTCAGTCACTGATTTCTAGACATATTTCGTTGGACTATTACAATTCCTACAGTCGTGCCTAAGAACTCAATGCTAAATAGGATTTTTTGCAAAACTGTGTCATCAGCTGGGATACTGTTGGCAGAGGAAAAATGTTGGGCTTGGGTTGTTAAATCACTTGGAGATATTGCAGGACTTAGAAGGAACTGAGAAAGACTCACACAAAGTCTGTAATCTTATTTGAAACCACTGTCAGTCTGTCAGCTCCACGTCCATACTGGATACCCAGAGCTTCACATTAGCATTTGTAGTTTTTTAAGGATGCTCCTTCATTTGTTTTTCTACACCCAAATCACTTTCATCACTTTCACAAATGGTTTTCTGATAGGTTTTCTTGGCTACAGCTGCCTAAACTCTGCTGACCCATGTCTATGCTGGGATCTGACACAGATTTGGTGGCTTGGTTCATGCCAGTAGATGATTAGGAGTGGTCTTACCTGACTTTTAACTTTGTTCCTCCAAGAATAGCCATTATTTGCAATGCCCACATCCCAAAGCTGGGCTGTTCACTGCATGAATCCAGTGATGCTGTCTGAGAGCTCTTTCCCCAGCAGCCACCAGATGGCCTGCAGAGAGGTGCTGTACCTTGGAGCAGCTCTTACAGGTCAGTAGAAACCAGCTTTAAAACCAGTACACCCAAAAACTGTCTGTGACACATGGGCTGCTCTCAGGTGGGCAGATTGTTTACCTGCATTCACCAGCATCTGCAGCACGTGCAGGGTCTATCCAGGCTTGGCTTTACCATCCCAGAGGACTAAACACCTATGCAGGCAGTCCTTCCAAAGGAGGGGTTCTTTCAGATCAGCTAGAAAATGCTGAGTCTGAAATAGTGATTTTGAGGCTTTTAAGAACTATTTCCTGGGTTTTGACCTTTTAGAGACATAGGTGTTACTACTCTATAACCAAGTGTTCAAGATCTTGCTTCTGATAATAACCAAGTGCTTCAGAGGAAGGAAAACCACAGATGTTTGATAGTCACTGGCACAAAGTTTGTTATTGCATGTTAGTTCACTACTGATCTTAGTAGCTCATAACTGATTTAGACCTGAAAAACTAGAATGTAATAATATGATTGTCATGGATCAGAGTTCTTAGCTCTTCTTACATCTCCAAGAGGTAGAAAAAGCATCAGGAAAGCAATGTGTAGGTCTTTTCAGAACAGTGACAGCTATCCTGCAGACCAGCTCAGGAGTGCCAGGAAGCAATAGAATGGGTTAATCGGAAGTATTTCTTCTCTGAGTTCCCATATTTGTACCTAAGTGAGCCAGTTTCATGCCCATTTCATGTGGAGATGTGTCCTTTTTGGCAAAGCCATGGGCATTGCCAGGCAGCTCCAGCTCTGCAGAGCCATAGGATAGGCTTGGACACAGCTGAGGCAGCACTGAGGTTTCTTGGGGAGAACTCCAAGGATGGCATTCCCCTCAGCCTGGGGAACCAGGTAACAACACAGACAAGTTTAGTCACACTGCTGAAATCTACTTAGGGCAGATCTAACTACACTAAAATTAGCAAATGCATAAGAGGGCACAAACTCTCTTCAGAGTTGTCCACCTGTACCCAAGTGCTGCTGATAAAATCTTGCAGTCCCTTAAGGTTTCCCCAAGAGTAGACAGGTGTTATCAGCATGTACATCCCACCTGATTCTCTGACTCTGAAGGTTTCTTTGTGTCCCTCTTTTTTTTTTTTTTTTTTTTTAATGAGAGTCATGAGAAGGCAGCACTTTGGCCTGGTGATCCAAAAGGAGGGAGTTGGAGGTGCAAGGGAAAGAGGAATAGGCTGTGACAAAATATGATACTTACTGCTTTTTTGGGGAAAAGAGCAAATATCTGAAAAAAAGCATATTAAAACTGAAGGACTCAAAATTAATCCTGTTCTATTTTTCACAAACAAGTAAATTTCAGCAGGGCAAATTGTATAACAGACTAGGTTACTGCGAAGGAGCATAGTGAAAGAATGATTTCAGGAAATATCCAGACTTTAAAAAACTCCATGTATTCAAACTGGCAAGGGCTGCTGAAATTCCCCCTGGAGTGCTTATAGAAAGAATTAGCTTAATTAAACCTCTGAACCATTAGTGATTGCATTTGAGGAAGCAAAGACAGCATCAGAAGTCTCAAAGGAATAGAAAAGGGCAAGCAAAATACTTATCTTAAGAAGAGAGCAAAGAGAGGCTCTGGGATTAGCCTTTCCAAGATCCAGGA
Source organism: Agelaius tricolor (assembly GCF_023055355.1). Lineage (NCBI taxonomy): Eukaryota > Metazoa > Chordata > Aves > Passeriformes > Icteridae > Agelaius > Agelaius tricolor. Next base: position 15,494,687 of record NW_027269272.1, read on the forward strand.
CATGAGAGTGTTTACAGAGCATCCCATCACTAGCACTGAATGGGTAATGAAACCATAAGGACCTGGCAGCAGGGGTTTGATGAAAACAAGCATGTCAAATCAACCTGAATTCCATGAGAAGGTTAGTGACCTGATGGGGAAGAGGGAACCAATGTGTGTGATCCTAATTGGAGATCCTGGCTTTCAATTATTTTTCCTTTCATATGTTAACTGAGGAATTGGGCTGTAATCACTTCTAACTCACAGCACTGAGCAGCTGGGCAGGGAAGTGCTGATATTCCTGTCATTGCTCTTGTACATTTTTGTCCCAGCAGTTTCATTATACTGAGAGCATCTCCTGCTTTCCTACCTGCACAAGATCATGTCTCACGTCCCCACCATAACTGATGACACTGGGAGTTTTAGTACAGACCTTTAAAGATCAGCACCCACGAGGCCATTGCAGATCATAAACGTAGTCCAAAAAATTTATATGAAGATGGAGATAGTCCAGGACAAAAGGCTGGATCTCCCTTGCACTGAATTTTGTGTAGTTTTTGTTGTGTGGGGTTTTTTTAATCAAGGGGTTTATAAACCCCCTATACCTCTATTAGGGTTTTAACCAAAGCCACCTTGGCTAGATTCTTGTTCTAGCAGTAGAGTGCATTTATGAACTAGATTCTGTGCCCAGCCTTGTGGGTATGTGCCCAGTGTCAGCCATGGGGTAAGTCTCCTTTCCCTTCTATAGGCTATTGAGATGTTTTCTACAGCAAGCAGAGAGAGAAAATAATTCTAATCTTGAACCAAATTCCATCTGAAGAGATCTGCTTTGACTACCTCCAGCTTTTTGAGAAAAAGCTGCCACTCCTTGAAATGTACAGCATTTTCTGATCCCCTCTACCAGAGTCCCCTTCAAACTGGGAAGCATGAGAAAGCAGCTTGGCAGAGCCTGCTTGACAAGACTTGACATCTAAATTGAACATCCAGGCCTCAAGTTCCTGATTTGATTGAAAAGCCACTGGAATTGCTTCTTGGAGACTTGAGGACTGCAAAACTGGCTGTGTGCTCCTCCAGATAAGGGCTCCTTTGTGCCGCGTTGTGTAACGGCTGCCACAGGGCTGATGTGGGCCAGGCCATAAATAACTTCTGCATAAATATTTTTAGCAAACACTTTCTGCTCTCTTGAAATACACTGGACAGCTTGAAGTGTGTGTATCTGTGTGTGAAGGAGGAGGGGGGAGCTAGCAGAGCTCCCATCAGGAGCACAGAGCAAATATCACAGCGCTCCTGATGCGCAGGATAACGCGGCCGGAGCTGACGCCTCCACCCAGGAGTGTCCAGAGCAAGCAAGATGTCCCCAGAGAGCTGCCTTATCAGAGTGGCAAGGCCTGCTGGGCTGTGGCAGAAATATCAATGAGCCCAGTGCACACAGGAGGTGGATGCCAGCACAAGTGCTCTGAGCAGGACTATCCCCAGGCAAGCCCTGAGCTGCAGACTGTCTGAAGGGACCCTTCCAAGGCATCTCCTGACCTTTCTGATGTGCAGAGGGAACTGCTGGTTGTATTCCCTGTGGGCATAGCCTGCCTTTTCTTCTGCACCTGAAGGGCCCTGTCTGACTCCAGCTGCAGGCAGCACCACTAATCTCTATAGATGAGCGCACCCATAGCAAGGGTTAACAGGGAAGCACAGCTGCTAGAAGACTCCAGCTACAAGGGAAAAATAAAATGAACCCTTCATACATTAGTCCTTACACTAGGAGCCCAAAGATCCCTGAAAATGCAGAACAGGACAAAGTCACCTACTCACATTTTCTCCCCACCCTAGAGGCACTTCATGAAGGTGTAAACCAGCCCTTACTGGCTATGGCTGATGGGACAGTGGGGAAGGTGCTCATTGGTACACATCTATGTATTTAGAATTACTGATTTTCTGACTACTTCTGTGCAGAGCAAGCCATGAACACAGTGCCAGGCAAGAGTCTGTGTATGTCTCTTCAACACCAAACAGGTCAAGAAAGAAGGAGTAGTAAAAAGCTGGGAGGAGGGGATCAAGAGAGGAAAAAATGGTCTGGATCAATGCAGACTGGGATTGTCCACCATAGCCTGTGCATTGCAGCTGCTAGTGAAAGGGAGCTTCATAAATAGGGTTAACTTCACAAAAATGTGGAGAGGGAGCAAGAACACTGAAGGCTGTTAAGCTCTCTAGTTAAAATATACACTTGGCATGCAATAGGACAGGAGGATATGTGAGTGAGCAATCTTGTCTAGTGCACTCTGCAGCTCCTGGGAGTCTACATCCCTGAAACTCAAAGGAGCTTCTCCTGAAATTGGCAGGGAAGTACCAGCACATTTTCCTTCAGTTTTTCCACAGAGACAACACAGACGTCACATTTCAACTGAACAAACTGAGCTTAATGGCTGCAAAAATTTCTTTCTGGGTTAGGAAGTCTGCACATAACCAGGGGCAATTACCTAGACTAAGGTATCTGGAAGCACTCAGATATCCACCTTTCAGAAGCTTTTATCAAGGGAGGTAATAAGCCATACTTTACCATAGGATAAGTGATCTCTGGTGACTTTCTGGTAATATATCTCAATCCATTTCTCAGACTTTCTGGGAGGGTTAGCTTGTCTAGCTGTATTCATCAGACACAGTTGACGTGATTAATAAATGTTGACTGATTATTTAATGAGGTGACCTGAAGAGAGTTGCCTGAGACACTAAAGGAGTTGTTACAGGTGGGACTTGTTGCAAAGATTTTCCTTTCCACCTGCTAGCAATGTTACTTAATTATTTGGTGCCTTCTATCTTTCAAAAATGAAGGAAAATATTAATGTAACTTATCTAATATTAATCCAGTCTTCTCTGCTTGTGCAGACAGGAATGAGAGATACAAGAGCTTCAAACTTTCCCTAGTTATAACAGGAGGGAGGTTGCAGCACTAGGCATTTTGAAAGAAAGGCCAAGTGCCAACCTGAGAGGAAAGCAACAAAAATCAAATAATGAAAGCAGGTCCAATTCAGTGATAAAGGTGACAATGGGAAATGCTGCTAAGGTGTCAGCCAGGCAGCTGGGAATGCTCAACAATAGCCCTAGAGCTTGCTTTAGGGCAATTCTCTCCTTATTCCAGTGTTTCTGTAAAAGCATTGACTAAATAGAGAATAATAAAGGTTGCTTTTAGTCTATGAAATGAGTGATGACTGTTTCACTTTGTAGTAGTATAATGGAGAGCTGCTATTTGCCTGTCAAGTACTGTAATTCCAAAAAGAAAGAAAAAAAGAAAGAAAAAAAGAAGAAAAAGAAAGAAAGAAGAAAATAAACCAATCATAGATAAAATTATAAAAGTACAGCTGGAAATGCCAGTATGAATACAATATTTTAGTTGGAATGATGTGATCTACTTATGGAATGTGAATCTACTAATGGAATGATGTGATCTACTTTCTCTGCCACATCTTTCCTTGTCCCATATCCTTTCATAAGATCACCTACTAGAGACTATATATAAGCCACTCACCCAGCTGAAGCAGCCGGTGACAGGAGGTGACACCCTGCAGGCTGCTCCGATCTGGCTGCTCCAGCATTTTGTGTAACTGGCAGACAGACAGACGTCTGCACACAGACGTGGGCCAGGCTTGCTGATGAAGTCAGTGCTCCAAAGCATCTGTTGTGTTGACCCCTGCACTGGAAGCAGGGCCAAACTGAACAAATTTAGTGTACCTTGAGGAAGTTTGCTGTCAGACAGCTGGGGTTGCACAAAATAAGAGTAAAGTCCCTTGGAGAAGGAGTCACCTGACATCCACACAGCACCTGGCACACTCTTCCTTAGCCATGCAGGATGGAGAGGAAGAATATGCTGGAGTCTGAAATATCTGGCTACTGATGGAGCAGAGGGGTGTAAGAACAGGAGATGAGCTGCTGTACTTCAGAGAAGAATAAGTGAGAGAAAGAAAACAAGCAGGTTGGGATGGAGTACAGCCAGATGGTGAGCCCCAGCCACCTGCTAAGTCTGTCCCTCTCTAATAGTCAGGGCAGTGTGCAGAGCAGCTGGAAATACTTGGATGCTGCTTGTGTGCATGGCAATGGTTATCAGGAAGCTTCAGACTAAGACAGGCAAGACACAGGGGTAGCTAAATTAGAAAAGAAGATGGGAAGCTAAATCATCTTGATCTAGTTTTACAAAGTGGTGACCTTGGGTCCCCCCTTGGCATAAAATTCATGTAAGAGGAATTGCAAGCAGTTGAGCTGGACTGAGCAAAGCATTAAGTTTGGAGCGAGCTCTGGGCATCTTCCCAATTATGTCTGTGTGTAGGAGCTTGGCAGGAGTGAGAGGCAGCATGTGGGAGAGGTCTGGCTCACTGATAACAACCAAAAGAAACAGAAGTGCAGGGTGTCCCGAGGGAAAAGGGTAACTTATCCCAGCCACTTAAATCTTATTATCTAACCCCCCAAAAAAGCACTAATAAATGCTTAAAATTAGTGATATGAATGGATCCTGATGACACTGTGGGCATTTATTAAACTGTAGCCTTGAAGTCCTCAAGGGAACAAGGAGTATTAAGCCAAGCCATCAGAAAACTGGGAGTCAGCACTAACAGAGCAGCCTAGCAGGGGATCTGATGGTTATTTGAGGAGCTGGGTAGTAGCTACATGTTAACATAGCCCAGATACCCTGACTTTTCTTCATTCAAGTCCAGCTTGGTGCCAAATGAGCCAAAACTATTCTTTGGGTCAGTACTCTGACAGTATTGTGCTGCTGGAGTGGATGAAACCTGGCAAAACAGATGTGGGTATCAGGGGGAAATGCCAGATATTTGTTGGCTGGTTTGGGGTGGTTTTCCTTCATGTATGCAGATCTGAAATGGATGGGGAGTGAGTTTGAAATGCTGTTTGATGTTAAATGCAGGTAAATGAACATGTGCCAGGGAGGCTGACACAATGTGAGCCAGCAGCTGCTCTCCTGCATCCCCAAATGGAGCAGATGCTTTCGAGGCAGAGATGCAAAACAAAATGATAGATGTTACTCTTGCTTGCCTCCAGAAAGGAGCATGCAATTAAAATGTAAGCATGAATGGAGCAGAATTTTCTTTCAGTAGCAAGTGTGCATGGAAAGAGTGAGAGCAAAGCAGAAGGCATGGATTGCTGTCTGCAGAGACATCCCCATTTGTGTTGGCAGTGTACAGAGGAGAGAGCTAGTAAGGTATTATCCACAGCCAAGTTCTTGGACCTGATACACAAACATAAGTGTGACTTGAGGAGCTGATACAATCTGATATGCAAACATGTTGATTTTTTCCAGCAAGCTGTAAGAATATAGTTTGAGGCTTTTCAATTGCTAGAGGGCTGGTTAGGGAGCTCATGGCAGCACTGACCTAAATCTTTAATAAATCTTAGCAGAGTGGGAAACTGCAAACCCTGAAAACTGAGAGTGCTGGGCCAATATGCAGAAAAGGGCATTTATAACTAATGCGGATCTGATGTGTTTATAATGAAATCTGCTTTCCAAAAGAAAATGCTGTTTTCATTTAAGTTGAAATGTTTTAAAAGGCACTAGTCTTAACAAAGCATGCTGTAAGCAAACAGAAGTGAAATACCAGACTGATTTTGACACTCTCAATATAGCACATTTTGAGCTTTGTTTAGAAACTTTCCAAAACATGTTTATGTTAAATAAAATATAATTTTAAATGGCAATCACATGTTTTCCATTTTCATGGAAAATTTTGATGTCGTCTTGTGCTGATTTTGTTCTGCTTGAAGACAGAAGAGGAGGGAAAAAAATAAAATCAAAGAAATGGAATTTGCTGTGAATAGAAAACTCAAGTTCTTTGTGATTCTGTCTAGTTCACTGCAGGCTCATTCCCAGACTGGTCAATACGTAACTGCCCACCTGTGGAATTTCAAGGTGTCACTGTAATCAGCAGTAGCCAGTAAAAACAGCTCAATGGGATCAGATATTCCCAAATTACCTTTTTCCATCAATAGTACTTCCAGCTTGGCTGGTAACCGTGGGTACATAGATGTGGTGATGTTTTGTAAGCATCACCCTGCACACATTAATAGCAGGCTTTTGGTTCTTCATCCATTAACCTACAGATCTCAGAAGGTAAAAACTCATTATTGAACAAGTTTCTGATGGGAGTCAGTGTCTCAGTGTCTTCATGGCTGATCTGGAGATAAATAAAACATCATTTGCTAATAACCACGGCAGATGGAACAAGGATTGCCTGTCATCGCTATTTCCCGCTTCACCAAGCATGCAACGTGATCTGCCTTGCCTGATGAACTGGCCCCAAGCAGGCACAGTGCACTGTAACAAAAATTCATCTAAGACCATGCCAGTGGAATGCCCCAAGACACCTCAGCCCTAGCACTTCCTTGGGAAAGGTGTTGGACACAACAGGCTATCACATCCCGTTTCCCACTGAGATGCAGTGGGATGAAGAAGAGTGCCACTGGGAAGCAGTGAATTCCTGCAAGTCAGGGATTTCACTTCCTTGTTCAGCCCAGGCAACAGGAGAGACACTCTGCCACCTATGGTCTGAAAATTATTAATAGCAAAGAAAAGGAAGACAACCTTTTGGAAAACAAAATCCTTTCATGGGCAATGGATTGTCAGATGATTTGGCAATAGAGTGCAAGTACTCCCACAGACAGAAAAATACCTGAAAAGTCTCTTTGCTGCAGCAGAGGAGCAGAACCATCACCCCATCTGGAAACAAAACCCAGGTTACACAACAGCCAGGCACAATATTAAGGCTGAGGCTGACTATTCATTTGAACAAATACTGATGAGTTGGGAAACTCATCAGTGTTTTCAAGCCAAACGAGTTTGTGGCAGATACATTTTAGTGAAGTACAAATCATTAGCCTGATTACAGGCACATCAGTGGAAATGCTGTGTCCCCTGATGTCTGGCCATTACTGTGTCTGGTGCTACAAAGAATTCAAGTAATATTCTTCTGTAAACCACTCTGCAGCATCTCTATTTGTCATTAATATCTTTATATCTTTGCAAAAGGAGCCTGCATGGTATGTTTATGATGCCATTTAAGAGCCACAGCCTTTTCCCAGCAGGACCAGTGATGGTATCCAGTGTGAACATCCATGTGGACAACAGTCAAACTCCAGCACCTCTTTCACATGGATTTGGGCAGGCAGCTGCAGGGTCATTCATGTTCCTCCCTGCTCAATCCATAATGTTTTAACTTGTGCATTTCCAGAACAGCACCAAATTTCTTTGGATGCCAGGTGAGGCCAAATGCCTGGCTAGTGGGCAGGGAGCACATGTATCCCCCTATAGACCCTGATATGGTCTGCCCTCCCCTGCTTGACATGGCTCTGGGTTATACCCCTAGGCTGAGTACACACAGGGCAAACACCATCCTAGAGGTGGTGCTCCCTTCAAAGACACTGGTGGTGAATCAACCACGGAACATAAAACACAAATGTGGAGCAAGGATTAAAGGTTAGAAGCATTTTTCCCCTATTTCTGGCATCTGTTGGTTCCTTCACAATCTTGTCATTGTTTGGAAAAATGTCTGCTATAAATACACTTAGATCAGATGCTCTGAGATCAGCATCTCGTGTAACAGATGAGAATAAAAATCTGTTTGATGTTAGAAAGAGACTTTCTTTTAGTTCTTGCAGGTTAGCGATTCATCTGGCATTTCAGATGTGAGGAGCAGCCCATTATTGGCATGTCCAGTGGCACTTGCTAGGGAAACACCTCCTAGGCACCAGAACAGTCACTTTGCAGTCACTAAAGGGAAGACAGCTTGATGTTGAGATGGACCATGTGGCTTCTCTGTGTCCCCTAACTGTTTAGTTACCCATGTTCAGTGTCTTCCTGACAGCACCAGCCTTCCACAGTTTAAAAACCTCTAGGAAGCAGTGGAAATATTGTACAAATGGCTCTCCACATCATAACCTGGTAGACTTCTACCATTGCATGCTTAGGTAGGATATTCAACTTTGTATGAATGTTTTTATATTAAGATAAAGTAGAAATTGTACATATATACTAACTCTGCTCCTGCTGAACTGTTCTTTTGAAAGAACCATGTGAGGTGAAGGAGGTTGTAATACTGTGCTGCCAGTTAACTTTGGAAATTGTTACATTTTGTATTTAACTGGCAAATGCACGTGTACCAGAGAAGAGAGCAGTGACTACTGTCAGATGGGACACGAACAGATTTTAACAGATTTTCAAGGAGCAGAGTTCAATTCTGCAATGAGTTTGTTCTGGTCCTAAAGTAGGACATTGAGATGAGATATAGGGTATTTCTAACACATTCCTTAGCATGAGAGACAAACACAATGGAAATTGGTTCTAGGGTTTCTTCCCATAGCCTTGCTCAGACATCCCTCCAACATGATGTGCCTTTGGCCTCTGGGACCTTGGCCTTGGGAGGCACGGTCTCTACACACACTGGAAATTCACCATGTCTCAGTATTTGTTATGAGAGCAAACAAGACCCTGGATCCATTTGATAGGTTAGAAAAGAAGTGGTAAAATTGCACTGGCTCTGTTGAAGCATCAGGAAAAGCAATGGTCATTACTAGTTTGCTTTTGTTCTTTCATGAAGAGATGACAGTTTGCCCCAAAAGGCTGCATTTGGCCATTTTATGCATCTGTGAGGAGCTCCAGCTGTTGTTTCTTCTATCTTTGCATTGTTGTAGTCGACTGAGACAATACCACACTCAAATAAGGGCAAAGTCTGTAAATAAAAGCTGATTAAATGCCAACAAATAACAAATATGTTGACTCTGGAGGCTGATTGATTACAAATTATTTATATTTTGTAGCTGCACTTTTCCTCACTACCAGACTCACTGACAGTATCATCCATATTTAATTGTAAGCAACTGGAGTAAATGCATTTCATGGCATTTTGATTACGTCTTACAACACATCCTGCGCTGTGTCAGCTTGCTCTCCAAATATCTCATTCCTGCTTCTCCTCTGATCACTGAGAATAGCCACATATGGACAAAGCTTTTCTGAGCAATTTACAATGCTTCTGATGGAAATTAGAGAGAAATCCACACCTGGAAACATCTCCAGAGACTGAATTTTAAACTCCTATGAGTTGGAAGGGGTTTGTTGCCTTTATTTTATTTAGATTGACTGAGCACCAGGTTTTTTTGTTTCTATTTCTCAGTCTGTTGCAGGAGGCTGTTAGGATTCAGCTCACAGAGGCTTCTAACAGGAAAGCTGTCAGCTGTGCTTGATCTCAGAAGGAAAGGATCAAAAAAGTCAGGGCAATACTGAGGGAGAGGGTCTGCTGAGAGAAGGAAAGTGATATATGAATTATAACTGGATTTCAGGACTATAAAAATGGGTGAGACATGGCCCTGTCCTTCCTCACAGCTCCAGCAAGTTCACCTGAGGCCATCAGATAAAGGTCCTGAGGCTACCAGACCCTGTACCCCAAGGGCTCAGATCATATTTTCAAGGCAGAAGAAAAATAATTACTTGTCAATCTGATACACAATTACTGGACTGACTAGAGTGGTGAAGGAGACCTTTATTGGTCTCAGGGAAAGGAAACAAATGTAGTGTATTAGCAGATCTGTCATGCCAAAGCATCAGCTGAAGGCAAGCAACTGGCTGACAGGATTAGCACCCTTCCTTGGTGAGGAGAGAAGTCCTTACACAATGTGGAATGAGGCAAATGAAGTTTTCAGTGCAGGAGAAGAATGGGAAACACTGCTGACAGCCAGCTCAACAGACTGATGAAACAGCAGCCCCAGGGAGACTGTTCAAAGGCTCTTTTGGTTATTTAATGAAGTGTGGTTGAGTTTTGACCCCTCAGATTCAGCGCTGGAGGTTTTCTGTGAGTCTTCAAGGTCTTGCTCCTATCCCTGGGCTCATTGGCTACTCACAGAATTTTTTAAGTCATATTCCCTGTAATGGTTTTCTTTCCTGCTGTGTGGAAGGCCTCTCAACTGACAGAACAAATTCCTCATATGGTGAAGCAGAGATAGGGAGCAAGCCCAGGAGCCCACTGCAACCTCAGGGAACAGGAGGGGACCTCAGCCAGCTTGGGCAAACCACATCTCCAGTCATCGCCTGGTGAACTTACAGCATTTACCAGTTCCTATGGAACTTTTCACAACAGCAGGTTAAAGAAATCAATTTTATTTAGAGAGAAAGGGCTTGTCTTGAAACTGTTGAGCAGGTTCTTTTAGACCACAGTGGATAACTGCAGTGGCAGGGGCTCCCATTACCCTCATTAGCAAAGTTTTAGCCTTTGCAAAATGCGGGCCTGCTCCCCTTTCCCAGGGGTTACTGCCAGCAGGATGGCTCTCCCTGCTCCCTCCCTCCCAGGCCCCAGCTGGGGCCCTGCCCTCCTGCTCCCGACCCCAGCAGCAGCCCTACTGCAAACACAGCCACGCCAGAGAAACGCATTTTCAGCTCCACTTTGTAATTTAAATTCAGGAGAAACAGCCGGGCAGGAAGGCCCCAGCCACTGCTCTGTGCATGGCTGCAGGTCCCTGGCCCAGGTCACCAGCAGTGGCACTGCTGCAGTCCTCCATGCAGGCATGGCACTGACACTCAGTGGCACCCTGCCAGCCTGTGCCACGGTAACAATATCCTGAGGCCGCAGTGAGTTCCTTTCAGTGGGCCAGCACCAGCAGTGCTTCGGCCTGTGGGTTAGAGCACGTAGAAGTCGTTGTTGTTTGACAGGTCACTGTAATGGCAGAGGGCGAGAGCGGGGCCCTGTGCCGGCGGGGGCTCGGCTCGGCCCCTGCCCTGAGGGCCCTGTGCCGGGGCCCTGCCCGAGCCCGGGTTGCAGAGCTGACTGTCCCACCTGGGCTCAGCCACGGCCTGCTGCTTGTGTCTGCTGCTGCCATTGCAGGAGGTCCCGCAGCAGCGGCACGTCAGGAAGTGCTTGGCTCGCTGCTTGGCCTTGGACTCGGAGGCCGAGGCCGTCCCTCCGCGGGTCAGAGTCACAGGAGTGGCACCCCGGGGCTCGGGCTGCCCTTTCAACCGGCTCCGTCTCCTCTGCACGGGGTCCAGGCTGATGTCGGACTGGGAGGAGCAGCTCTCGTTCCAGCCGGCGCTGGCGCTCAGGCTGCGCAGCGGCAGGGCCAGCCGCAGCGCCTTCCAGAACTGCGAGCCCGAGCGCTTGGACTTCTCCCCCTTCCAGGTGACGAAGGAGACGGATTCCTTCAGCTGGAGGATGCTGGGGTGGGTGCACTGCAGCGGCCTGTACTCCACCACGATGAGCTTGGTGGCTATGGCGTTCTGGCACATGATGCCCAGCTTGAACTCCAGAAGACTGATGCTCTTCTCTGTCAGGTAGTCAGGGCTCAGGACCACGATCATCCTGCGGCTCCTCTGGATGAAGTCGAACACGGCTTCAGTGGTATCTAAGAGTACAAGGGCAGAGGAATTGGGGTGCACAAAAAGGAGAAGGGAGTGGGGAGAGAAAAGCTGAGGAAGCTGTTTGGTGGCATACCTGCACAGATCCCTCTTCCCACAGAGGGAAACCTGGCACAAGCTCTGTGACTTTCAACTTGCCCACCCTCCTGCTGGCAGCCTTTTTGCTGTGCAGTGGTTTTTTGAGAAGGCTGAGGCAGTAAATGAGAAGCCAGGATATGCCATGATTGTACTCTGACTTGTGCACAGCATCAGTCACGCCCAGAGAAGTGCAGGCATTTGATAAAGGGTGGGTCTTGTTTGGGAACCACCTGCCCACAGCTTGAGCAATTCTTTGCAATCGGGGTTTAAAGCAATCATGTCATCCTGCCCCAGCTCAAACTGCAGGGGCTGACCCACCTCGCCACTGTCATGCTCTTTAACCTTTAAGAAGAAACCTCCAAATTTAGAAAGCAAAAATGTCAGCCTTAAACCCCTCCACCAGTTCCCCTAAGCATGATGGGGGGTGGAAATACTGTCCTTCAAAGCATTTCTTGGGATTAATTGCAAGTTGTAAAGCTCTGGAAGAAGCTTAGCTGAAATGGTGCCAGGCAAGAGCAACATCTCTTTTATTACCAATTTTGAAAAGCAGCAAACCTGAAGGATGTCCTTGGACTTCTACCTGTGGCTTGGGACACAGAAAGTATATTGAAAGTGTAGTGGCTAAAGGGTGAGCAGTGGAAAGGATGGGAACTATATGGCTGTGGCGCTCAGCAATTTAACAAAAACTGAGTAATAAAACAGAAAAAAAATTTTAAAACCCATACACTTACTAAGTGCTGGTGCCTGAGATGAGAGGGGACCCAAGGACAAATTGGTGTTCAAGCAAGATAAGGATCATTAGAGTAAGAGCTCTTGCACATTCATAGAGAAAAATCTGCCTCTAGGAATGTCTTTCAAAGAGCTGTTCTGGGAAGAAGAGCTACCTCCTGCTTCCCTTCCATTTCACACTGCTAAAGCCTTCATTCCTCAGGCTGGAGACTCTCCGCTCTCCCTGACAGTGGAACACTGCTCCTTTATATGAATAAAAGTACTGTTCCTTCCCTGCAATGGCAATGCCTCTTGATTCTCCCAGCACTTGGCTGTCTCTTATCTCACAGCAGAAGGTGCACTGTGTTGCATCTGAATGCACCTTATTTTAATATGGTACAGAGCAGTACTTTTCAAAGAAGTATGATTAGCTGTAAAACTCCTTGTCACTAGATTATTTGGAGACCCAGATAGGAAAAATGATCATACAGTAAAATGCTAATGGAGAAAGTAGGGCATTGTTTGGTTAATAAAATACTAGAATTAAAATCAAATTATTTTGAGGGGGATTTTTTTCTTGTATAAAAAGGTTGGTGGGATTTTTACCCCCAACACACACAGGACAACACTGATTCATTGAAACCAAAAGTAGATTACAGTCAGTCCTGTCAGAATTGTCACTTACCACCATGACACATTTTTACCACCCTATTCAAAGGCATAAAGAATTGCCAGCAATCTCCTAAGTCCAGACCTCATTCAAACTTTTCTACAAGTGATTGAAATCTATTTTGAAAACTGCCAGGCTTCAACAGTTTGTGAAAGAGAAAGCTCTTTCGCTATTTGAAAGGTCTTTCTTTTTGAAACTGGAATCACAGAACCACAGCAAAATGTAAGCAGGAGCAGCCCCTAGAAGGTCTACCTGCTTGCTCAAAAAGCCCAGGTTCAATTAACATGAATGACTCTGATGCTGCTGAAAATAAATGTTTTGATTGAGGTGACAGTGCTGGTTTTCTTTTATCAATTTTGAATTTGCAATGCTTTTTGAGACTTTTGAGACTCATGTTTTTCAACAGACTTTTTTTTTCTGAGACTTTTTTTTTTTTGTAAGGAAGGTGTTCAAATTTCCAAAGATATTATTTGATTTTGAGAAAGGGATGCATTTAGACTTGGCTGACCAGGATACCATGGGATGTTCAGTTTGCAATGTTTACCCAGCTCAGGAAAAATCCTGAGCAGACACTTCACAGTGTGCAGGTAGGATCTTCCCCCTCAGTGAAACAGTACTGGATGGGACATGCAGCAATAACACTGCAGGGGATTGGGGACTCAATACTCTTGGTTATCTGCTCTTTACTAAAAAACCTTCCATCTTTACTAAATGTTTGCAAAAGGCACTGCGTAATTTCATTCATTTACTTGTGTCTCCCCAGTGCACCCCAGAGATGTAACAGATTATAAGGATTATGGTCACAGATCCCATATCCATAAACCTCAAATCCATAGGTGGTCACAGGTACTCATTTTGCTAGTGGTCTGCACATGCTGGGCTGTCTCTCAACTTACCTGCAGGCAGGCAAACATGGAAAATGGGCAAGAAAGTGACTTGGATGAGAAAATATGAATCTCACTGAACCTAGAAACTGATGGGCAAAGTAGCCTGAGAGTGAGTTTGATTTCTGTGGTTTTGGCAAACTTCTAAAATTCTGATTTGATATTTAAAGCACAGATTATGTTGCCTTCCCATCTTTCTGTCTTGTGATTGCCAAGTGAGCACTCTTCAGATCAGAGACTTTCTGTGTCCACTACCGTGGACTTCAGATCAGAGTGTATGTGTCCACTACTGTGAGACATCTGAATGCTGTGTGTCACTGTGTTTCTGCTTGGATGGACCTGGGAGCTCAGGTACCTCTGCAGGCACAGCATGAAACAGCCAGGAAAATGTCCCATTCCAAGGCGGAGCCCCAAATGATCTTGATGCTTGGACTACACACAATCATCTTTCTTTAACAGCATTTTGCAGACGTAATGGGAAGATGGTACTTATGAGAAATGCACAAGGACTGAAATGCAAAAATGAAAATGTTTTATTGAAAAGCAAAATAAAATAATACTGACACTTCACAAACCAAATCACACAAAGGCAAAAACATACAGAAAAGGGAAAACTCTGGAACAGCTGTACAACATCAAACAGTAAGGGAACAGAAGATATTTTTTCCAATTTGTGCCACGCTGTTTCCCAATGAAAAAACAATGAGGAACTTTGCATGAGCTGCATATTGATAAATGTTAGGTTAGAGCACAGAAACTCAAATGAATCAACTGATTCAGATGGATGCTGTGACAGAATCCCACAATGGAAGCCGCACGTGGCATAGAATGAAATGACAGGCGTATCTGAGGCACTTGCACATCTACTTTACAGTTGGGACTGGGCTTTACCCTTGGCCTGAAATACCCCAGCAAAGCCAGTGGTAAAGCTCCAGGTGAGTTGAACCTTCTTCTGGACTGTTCCTTCCACACTGCTCCTCTGACCTCTCAGGCCCCTTCCAAACCATCGCACCTTTCGCCTTGTGGCTGCTCTGCTGATGTCTCTCAGTAACCCTGTTCTGGGGTTGCAATGACACCAAAGGCCACTGCAGTGTATGCCTGAGAAAGTCCAGGCCTATTAGTTATTTGGACAACTCTTCCAATAAAATCAGCAAAATACATGAGGTGGATTTTACTTCCTAAAATAATCAGACTTACTAAAACATCAGCGTAAAACCTCTTGGTAACTTCGGTAAAAGTGAGATGTGATGTAGTGAGGTCTGGGATGTCAATTCAATTCAATTTACAAGTATTTGGGAGTCAATCTTTTAAAAATCATATGGGAACCTAACACAGCTCTGCTTTGGCTTCAGGGCCTTCCCTCTGCCTGCAGATTTGGCAGCTGATTACAGAGATGCTTAAAACACAAACAAAAAGGTGAAGCTGGGCACAGTGACAGGGTTGCAATGGGTTCACAAAGCTGAGCACAGGTTTGGGTGCTATCTCTTATAAATGAAGTTTTCTGGAGTGTAGGAAGCAGCTCTGTCCCTCCACAGACAGCTACAGTAGAAAAGCTCATAACAAAACTTTTAAGCACCTCTGAGCAGATGAGGAGCTCCACTGCCTCCAGTGAAGCTGACTGCAATTTTACCTGCTTAAATCAAAGCTTACTTGTGGTGGGAAAGATGAAGAGGACAGTAAGAAAGAAGCCCTATTTGTTACACATCTGTACAGTGTCCTGGTTCCGGCCAGGACAGGGTTAGTTTTTGCAGTAGTCAGGAGGGGGCATGTCCAGGACACTGAAGTTATTCTACACCACCTTGCATTTGCAATGGGTGGAGGGAAAGGGGTCTCTTGGAGAGCAAGGGTCCCAGCACAGCGCAGCTGGGCCAGTGAAGGCAGCAGAAGGAATGGTTGGATATGGTAAATTATCAGGGGGTTTGTCCATGGGAATTATTCATTTCTTGTACCCTCTATCACCAATATTGTTGTTGTTAATGTTCATTCTCTTATCTCATTATTGTTTCCAGTAAATTTTTCTTATCTCACAGCAGGATCTTTACCTTTTGTGCCTCCAATTCTTCTCTCCCTCCCTCTGCAGAAGAAGGGAGAGGGGGAAAATGAGGGGCACATGGTTTCAGGGGGAGCCCTGAATTGTGGGGTACCATTCCTAAACATGACATACAGTACCTGACTAAGGGCATGGGGGGCTGTAGCTCCCTGCAGCCCTGGAATAACATTATTACTCATAAAATGCTAAGGGCAAAAGGCTTTCCTGACACCATTCAGTCCCACACCCTTAAGGCTGGGCTTTTTACTGGGATGCCCTCAAAGCTCCCAGCTCAGCTGGGTGAATAGTGCATAGACTCCTAATTGTAGTGCTTTTATAGTGCCATTATAAATGCTTATGCCTCACCCACTGGACATCAAGAGAATAAATGCATGAGTCAAAGGTGACTCAGGAGCAACCATCACCAATAAAAATAAGTATACACTTGGTGTGTGTAATACTGAACTCCACAATTAAGTGGGCAGGTCCTTGCACTAAGAGCTGCAGGAGTATGGAGACACCCCCAGAGCCTGAAGTTTTATTTGAAAACATTGTGAACCATAGCACCAGTCAATGCCAGGGCCCCACTGTGCTTTGGTTTGTCCTACAAGAGAGATTAAACTCCCCTCCTCAGCATGAACTGCATGATGGGGTTTAACTCACCAAGGACACCTACACAGCGGGTTTTTGTGCTTGTTTTGTGCAAATGTTGCAGAAGCTGAGATACACTCTCTGTTCTGCAGCTTTGGGCTGGAATCAAGATGGGGAGAGACTTGCTTTGTAAAGCCAAAGCTAGTTTAAACCTAAACCCTGAATTAGAAGTGGTGATGTTGTTCAAAACCAGGCATTGAAGAGAGTCTTTATAAAATCAAAGAATAATTTGGGTTGGGAAGAACCTTCAAAGGCCACCCTCCCTGCAATAAGCAGGGACATATTCAACTGGATCAGATTGCTCTCAACCTAGTCCAACCTGGCCTTGAATGGTTCCAGGGATGGGGTATCCACCTCCCTTGGCAACTTGTGCCAGTGTTCTACCACCCTCATTGTAAAAGATATCCTCCTTAAATGTAGTCTGAATCTACTCTCTTTTAGTTTAAAACCATTACCTCTTGTCCATAAAGGGGTAATTGCAAAAGGCCCTACTAAAAAGTCTGTCCCCACTTTTCTTATAAGCTCCTTTAAGCACTGACCACAAAAAGGTCTCCCAGGAGCCTTCTCCAGGGAGAACATCCCCAACTTTCTCATCCTGTCCTCACAGTCTTATCTACACAGACAGAACTAGTAGTTTTTAGGAAGTTCAAGTAAGTTTCTGGGGTGTCCTTCTGAGTTGGACTTATATCCATGTTATTCCAAAGACCTTGGAAGCACCTTGCATGATGCTTTCCCCCAGCTAGTGGCACAGAGAGTAGGCAGGTTCAGTAGTACATTGGGGTTCCTTGTAGTGCTTGTGAAGTCCCTGAGTTTAATCTACAAATAAACATCTCTCACATGCTCCACAGCCTGTACTCATGAGAGATTTCCCTGGATTACAAGCAGCTCTGAAGGATCTGGGGCACTTGTGAGACTGCAGAGTCCCAGAGATTGGGACACTTGTTCCTAGATGTGCTACAACACAAATAGCACCCAGTAGAGTTGTGGGGGTTTTTTTAATGCTTCTGTAACAGCTATTTCTCATTGCCAAACTACCTGGGTGCATCTGCTTCAAAGGAAATTTGGGGAACAGAGATGAGGAGCTTCAAAATTCCACGCTCCCCACAGTGCAGCAGGAGTATGTGATCCCATAAGTGATTGGGACTACAGACCTGGCACATGCAGGAAAGGCTCTGCACTGGAGCCACGTTGCAAATTGTTCCTCAGCCTCTGCAACAGGGACTGAGGACCAGAAAGGAGTGAAGTTACTTAGGACTGGAAAGAAGCTCTGTCCTAGATGCTAATGAAGGTCCCATAGCAACTGGATCTAGGAGTACTGGCCCTGCTATCACGAGGTGCTGGATGCATCCACCTAGATAGCAAATTTAAACCTTAAGCCCAGGGCTTGTGTGCTTGATAACAAGGACATACATTTGCAGAAAGCAGGTGTTTGCATCTTCATCTCTAATGACAGAGCAATATCAAAGCTGCAGGGAAAACATAACTATCCTCTGAAATGCTTGGGACATGGTCCTTCATGGAAAAAACCCTGAGCTCCTCCCCACTCCCTGGCCTAACTTGGGGATTTTTGAGATGTGTTTTTGTTTGTTTTCTGATTGTGCCAAACATTTTTCAGGGATATGCATCAACCCATCAAGGCTTAAACTCCTGCTAATTTTTTTCACTGGCATTTCCACCTGCAGCTGCTTCCAGAACCTGCCCTTTGGGAACTTGGATTTCTCTCCTTTCCATTTAATGACATTCAAGGCTGCCTTGGCCTGCTTCAGCTCCTTCACTTTGCTCTTCTTGATGGCTTTGTACTGCACTAGAATGACTTTGATGTTGCCCTTGGAGGCCATATTCTCTAGGCCAGCCTTGAGCTCCAGCAGGGCCTGTGTCCCCTGCAAGACGTAGTTGGGGCTCAGGACAACAAGCAGACGTCGACTTTTCTGGATGAAGCTCAGGGTTTCATCTGTGACAACTGGGAGAAAGAAACATTGAGGTGGTTAGTGATGCCCAAGAACATGCTGCTGAGCTGCTGCTGTGACAGCAGGTGACTCTTGAAGGGGACAATAAATCCCTTGGAGGCTCTCTCTTGACTACACTGGTGCTTCCCAACCCTGTTAGTGACTCCAGGTGGGACCTCCTACACCAGGGCTGGTTCCCAGTACCCCATACAGTGGCGTATTCTCCATCACTCCAGACTACCTATGGATGCCTGTCCTCCTCCCCATGCTACACAGAGATAACCAAGAGAGCTACACCTACAAGTCACTGCACTACACATCAGTGACACCACCCAGTGCTGTGAGGATGCCTTGTGGTCAAGAGAGCTGCTGATCTCAGGCTGAGATTTAGCTTCCTTCTAATGAGAGGGGGAAAAGAGGCTCTCTGGAGCAAAGCAGGAAAACTGCCAGTTGCATAACACATGAACTCAAGGGAAAGACTCACCCTGAAGAGGCTTCAGGAAGTCTGAATGTCTATGCTTACATCCTCATCTGGCAGATGTCCAGAATGACTCTGGATACTCCCCTCACTCCTCTTGCCTTAGTTTCCCCACACAAAGTAGGTATTCACACCGTCCCCAAGTGTCCTCATGGGATAATTTGCTTTGGTAGTGCTACCATCCTAACTCCCGTTACTCATCCATCTGTTCCTGCTGCCGTCATCTATGAAAGCAGATTAGAGCATTTTTAGAACTGACTCTGAGGACTTTCAGTGAAGTGTCCCAAAAATGACATCCTTTGAGCTAGAGAAATGTCATGGTAACTGTGGATCCTCTTTAATTTTCTAACATCTGCAGGTAGACTGTCCTTGGCCATCGTCTATAATTAATGTGAAAATCCCTTGTAAGTGTGAATCCGGGTGCTTGTACTCTCTGCTGCAGGATCTCCCACACTTCCTTGATAAGGGAACACTCTTGACTGGTCAGAAATTACAATGGAGAGTAAAATAATGCTGACAGACAGCTTCATTTAGCTGTCAAGCACATTTGATTAGTTCCTGTCAGCTAACTCACAGGATAATCCATCTCCCACTGTTTCTTCATCAAGGACAACATAACTCTCTACCCATGACACAGATGCACGCTCTGGAGGCGTGACACCAGCTGCCAAAAGCTATTTCCTGGCCCCTGTGCTTTCCTGAGAAGGAGATTAGTCAAATCCTGGCTAAGAAGCTCCGGGGAAGCCCCAGCAGCATTGCGGACGGCAGTGTGGTGACAAACCACTCCGGCAGCACTCTGCAGGGCTGGCACTGCCTTGGGGCTGGCAGGGACTGAGGGGGGCACAGATGGGAACCTTCGGGGGTAACGTGAGGGACACAGAGCCCAGGAGAGCAGTGCTGGGAGGAAAATGACACCCTCTAAAGTGAACAGGACAAGAGAAGCAGCAGAGGGAACAGGAGGGAGATGGACATCTGGTGAAAATGGCTCAGAGCAAACCTGTTCTGAGCCTGACACTGGCATCAAGGAAATTGAGCCTGGAGGGTGCCCTGCCTCATCATTCAGGCTGTCTTCAAGGAGGAACAGCACCAGGATTGCAGCTGTCTCACTGAGACACATATTTATTTACTCTCAAACTTTAAGGTACTCCTAGATCCTGGTAGCAATCTAGAAAGGAAAGATAACAGAACCCAGACTGATTCTGCTCCCTTTGTCAGGTAGGTGGGCTGAGAATCCAGCAGTCCCCCCATTCCTACTCAAAAGGGACACCCCAATGGACTTTCCCAGCACAGCTTTTGTCAGAAAAAAAAAAGGACTTTGGGGTCCTAAGCCAAAGCCCATGAATTCAAAGCAGGGTGGCTACACTGGCAGAAATTCAGACTTTGAACTTTTAATAGGCATCAGGATCATACAACCAACTCAGCCTCCAAAAAACTAAAAATGAAGAGTGTTGTCTAGATTTATGCCCTTGCTGTGGAACTTGAGTGAAAGTATGTGTATCTGGATAGCTTCACAAACTTCCATTCTTGGTGATTCCCTGCCTCCCTGAAGCAGACATTATGTCCAGAACCTTGCGTGGTTTATCTCAAAACAGTAAAAAAGGACTACATCTTACTGAAGAGATGACTCTCACTACCAGCAATGAAGTCCTTTTGATAATAGCAGCTAAATTGTATGCCATTTTAGACACAAACTCCCTAATTAACGAGGATGAATGGGATGCACATTATCTTCTCACTGGAAGCTTTGACACCTTCCACTCCTTCCTGAAGTAGACACTCCTGGTTTTTACAAGGACTCTCCATTATCCTCTGTGAGCTGATCCAGTATAACACTTTCCCTGCCTCTTCTAGCTTTGACTTTATCCAATTTTTTAAGGCAGCTCAGAAGGCTTGCATGAAGATCAGTTTTCTGGTTCCCCATGCTGACATTCCTGCACATCACTCCTGGAAAGAGCAACTGAAACAACCAACCACCATCCCCACAGCAGCCATTTTGGTGGCCTGGAGCATCTGCAACACTGTCATGTGAAGCAAAAGCATGAGAAGACACTAAAAAGAGTTCATTAGCAGTGACAGGGAAAAAACCAAAACATAATCTGGATAGGCTCATTGCAATCCACGATCAATACCTCAAAGAGCAATACGGAGGACGTGCATGGAGCACAGCCCCCTGTGAGATACTCACTTCCCCCAGGGAGGCTGTCTCTGTCGAAGATACACAGCTTGTACCCGAACTCGTTCTCCAGGACTCCACGCAGCGTCAGCAGCACGAACTCCTCCTCCTCAGCGTTGCGCGCGTAGGACACGTACACGTCGTACTCCTTCCCATCTGGGCGTGCGAGCACAGGGGGACACAGAGAGCACAAGGGACACCTGTGATACTGCCCATGCTGGACCTTGGACTTGCAACAGAAGCAGGCAGGAAGGCTCACTGGGAGCCCAGGCACTGCAGGTTAAGGCACGTAGTGTCACAGACATATTTTATGAAAAATCCTTTTGTTAGGATCTTTTCTCCTGACAAGCTTCAGCTTCTCCATGTTTTGCTGCTTTGGAATGTGATTTGGAGAACTGTTTACCCAGCCAGCATGTGAAATTATTTTTACTTGATGGCCAATGACAGCCACCTGTGTCGAGGCTGTGAGCAGTCACAAGATTTTATTATCATCCCATTCCTTTCTATTCCTTTCAAGCCTTCTGATGAAATCCTTTCTTCTATTATTTTAGTATAGTTTTAATGTATCATTTTCTTTTAATATAATATATATCATAAAATAATAAATCAGCCTTCTGAAACACGGAGTCAGGATTCTCATCTCTTCCCTTGTCCTGGGACCCCTGCGAACACCACCACAACATAGATTCCCACAGACCAACCCGTTCTGTCCAGGCTCCTTTTGCCTTTTGACACCTCTGACTCTGCTCCCCCTCGCTGCTGTCTATCCACACGAGCAGTCCCACCAGACAGAGACTTGCACCCTGCCTACACCCTCTGAGAGCTGCCGTGCCCTGTGGCAGCTTCACACCACAAGCTGCAAGGGCTCAAACACCCTCCTCCTCCTCCAGAGGAGGAAATCTCACCTCAGAGTCCCTAGCAATGAACTCCCAGTAACACAGGGAAGAACTGAGGACAGAACGGTGTATTTCCACATCCATCCTTTTGGATGCCTTCCCACATTTGAAAGCAGATCACTCTGGATCAGATCATGAATCCTTTACAGAGAGTCACCAGGGAAACAAGGAACTTATTGAAACCTGATGATGTATCTTGACAATCTACAGATTGGATGATGCAGCTGGATCAGCAGGGCAGGGCCCTGGGGAGCCTGGCATGTCCATGCTCCACCTCTGCAGAGAATACAGAGGACTTCTTTCTCCTTTTCCCTGAGCCAAAAGACTGACTCCTCTTGCTCTAATGAGCAATGACCCACACAACTGCATGCAGATAGAGAAATGGAAGGTCAAAACATTATTATGCTGTGAAGAGGTTTAAAAATAGCTTATAGGAAAACTCCTCTATGAAAATAAAGGGCCTGCAGCAGGATAAATAAAAGAAAGCATTTTAACTCCTTACCTAGAATAGTTTCATCCGTTCCAAAATGAGCCCGATAGAAGAGGACCATTTCAAGCCAATACACGTGATAGATGACTATGAGCACCACAACGAGCAGGATGGTGGCCCCCAGGCCACAGGCCAGCTCCACAGTGTACTTGGGTGCTACAACTGAGTACAAAAATAGACAGAGGGTCAGGGTCAAAGAACAGGTTGGACCTTCAGCTGGGCAGGAACAAGCTTGTGTCATGTGCAGCCAAACACCACAGAGGAACAGCCAGGAGCCAAGCTGCCCCTTCACAGTAAGGAAGGTGGCCAAGCCAAGGCTCTTCTGACAGAACACGTGATGGCTGGCCACCCTGGAGCCCCATTCTGGGTTACTAGGTCTGGTTATGCTGGCAGAGCAAGTCCATAGCACAGGCTGGAATTCTGTCTCTGAGTGAGGCCCTGGTGATAGAATCACCTGTTGGTGGAAGAAACCTGCACAGGCCAAAGCCAGAACATGAACATGACCTTCTCAGCACTATCAGCAAACTCTTGGGGGAACACAACTGCTCTAAGACTTCTAAGAGATCCAGATAAAGCATCTGCAGCAAAATAAAGGCAATGGTTACCATTCTCCCTCCCTATCAAACAGACACAGGTCTTGTGGCTTGTCCCAGACCGACACCCAGGATATAACTAGCCATGGCCTGACTCTTTTCTACCATGAAAGAAGAATCAGAGTTCCTTACAGAAAAGCTGAAATGCTTACAAACAAACAGGGTAACCTGTGGGCATCAAGCCAGAACATCACAGGCTCCCTCCAACTCATGCACTGTCACACCACTGCTGCCTCTTTGTACTAAGGACAGAAAATTTCTAACTGTATCCCTGGGCAACTCTGTTGGTGGCAGTTGATGTGCAAATTGGCAAACTGCACAATAACAGAACAACAGGGAGTGGAAACACCACCATATTCCAATATTTAATAAGCTGCTAATAAAACTGAATTACAAAATTGAAAATGGAAGGAATTTATCGACCCTCATTAGGTGATGAGCAGCAGAAGTACATGAGAAGGAGAGGGAAATCATCCAGAAAAAGCAAGAAATGCTTTTTCTTGAAATGCTTTTTCTTCTTACATTATATGACCTAATGTAATGGAAGAGTTGGAGCCAACATATAGAAAAAGCCAGGTGCTGAGGGGTTGGTTTAGCCTTGCTAAAAGCCAGGTGCTGAGGGGTTGGTTCTGGCATGCCTGATGCTCCTATGGGATGTGCAGTGGGATGGGCTGCACTGAGCTTAGCATAAGGCTGCTCTGCCAGCAGCAGCTAGAGATGGCTCTTGGACTTTGGTGTGGAATAGAGCAGGAAGAAGGAGTGGTGGGTAACCATGTCTGCTCAGAGCAAACCCAGTCAACTAACCAAGAACAGATGTGGGGAGGAAAAGGGAGGATAGTACAGGTCAGTCCACTAGAAAATAGTATATAGGCACTGATATTTAGAGAAAGAATCTGAATATTTCAGATTCACTTCTGCTACATGTACAAATATTATCACCCCAGAAGAATTATATATGGAGTATGAACTCACTGACAGATGGTTTCAGCCTTTCTCAGTTTTGTGTGTGGTCTATTGTTCCTCCCCAACAATCCAGAAAAGGTTTGTCTCAAAGGAATGAGACTAAAATAGAAGGAGGACAAGTATCAGGAAGAAAAGATCTTCCAGTAAAGACCTCCAAGAGCGTTTCCATGCTTATAATGCAGAGTGGAGGGAGGAAGGTGTCTGGTGTAAACTACACAAGCCATGGCAGCATTCCCTGTGGGAGAGGGGAGGTCTGGCTTAGAGTAAAAGCAAATGTTGAAGCTCTAGATGAGGCTGATAAGAAGGCAGAAAAATCCTCCTTAATCAGGAAGCCTCACATAGCTTTTATTACTGAGAGGTGGGTCTGGGAAACAAGAACAAAATCTTTGATGAAAAAAAGATGTTGGAAAAACCCACACAGAACAGAGCTGAATCAGTCTATATCATCCATGCTGAGGTGGCTGTGTCTAGACTGCAGCATCATGACAGCAAGGAGTAAAACCAGAGAGCTCTGTGGTGTGACTGTCTCTGAGCAATGCCAGCGAGTGCAGACTGTCTTCTGGAGGATGCCAGCTGCTAGCTGTTGTGTCATGCAAAACCCTCACACAACCAAATAACCTGAAATCATTTCAAGCAGCCTGTGCCCGCAGCTTCAGTTGTGGTATAGTGTCACTGTCGTATCTTCTGAAAAATCCCTTTGCCAGAATTTCTTCTCCTGGGGAGATGAGAAGCCTCAGAGAAAAAAACAATATTATCTCATTTGCTTCTCCCTGTTTTGCTGCTTGGGAATGTGGCTGGAGATCATTTACCAACAGGTGCATGTTGGATTGGTTTCATGTGAATGGTTTTTATTTAATGACCTGTCACCATCAGCTGTGTCAGACTCTGAGGAGTCAGTCACAAGTTTTTATTATTCATTCTTGTTAAACTTTCTGTCTGTATCCTTTCTTTAGTATTGTTTTAGTATAGCATTCTTTAATACATTATCATAAAATATTAAATCAGCCTTCTGAGAACATGGAGTCAGATTCTCATCTCTCACCTTGTCCTGGAGACCTCACAAACTCAACAGTGCAGGGATGGGATAAGGACAAGAGATCTGTCCTTTCTCTACCCACGAACTTGCCCATGGGGGAGTCCTTTGTTCCCTGCCTCTGAGAAGTGGCGCAGGATGCCAGCAGTGCCTACAGAACAGACTGTGTTAGGCAGAAAGGGCGGATGGAGCTCTTTGCTCCCTTACTGTTTTGCAGGGTGTCCTAGGGTGACGTTATGATGCTTGTATCCCCATTTGTGTGTGCTGTTTATGCTGGATATTATGTTCTGTGCCTTCAAGACTGGCTCTGAAGAGTGAATGTTTTGTTTTGGTTTCTTATCAGCTGCTCCCCCACGGCTGGCAGGACACACAGACAGGGCAGTACATGGGGCTGCTTTTGCTTTTTTGCTTTTGCTTTTCACTTTGCTCTTGCTTCTGCTTTGCTTCTGCTTGCTCTTGCTTCTGCTCATTAGCTAGTTTAGCTAAACAGTCCAAATTTCTTCCTGGACTGTTTCTCCTTTCCTTTTTTTGGACCTACTTGAACCTGCTCTGGACTGGGACCTGGGAACACCGAAAGTTTGCACCTTGTGGCTGCAGCAGCTGCCCCAGCACCGGAGGGACTGATAACAGTGCAACCACCCACAAGAGAGACTTTCTGAATTTGTCTTCTTTTTTCAGAGTGGTGAAAGAGTGGTGTCATCCAGTATTGTTCATTTTGTGTGCTGGGGGGTGCTGTGCCTGGTAAATAAACAGGTTCTTTCCACTTCTCTCCGAGGAATTCTTCCCAAACCAGTTGAGGGGAGGGGCCGAGTGGGTTTGCTTTCTGGATTCTCACCCAAATTTGCCCTAAACCAGGACACAGGGCAAGGCTGAAGGCAGCAGCAGAGCCCCCCAGCACCCCAGCCCTGCAGGCTCTGTACCTTTCACGCGCACCACGGCCTGGCTGCGCTCCTCGCCCTTGGCGTTCCTGGCGTGGCAAGTGTAATTCCGCTTCAGCTCCTCCGCCGTGGCTTTTGCCACTGTTAGAGTCCTCACCAGAGTTTTGTCTTCAAAATCTCTGATAATTTCACTGTAAGAGAAAAACTAGAGCATTACACACGTGAAAGTGCAGCAAGTTTTTAGTGACATATTCCTTTCCCTGATATAACTTCTTTCTTTAAAAAGGCCAAAACACATAACTTGGTATTTATAAATCAATATATTCTTCAGATTGCAATACAGCTGCAGCTATTCCTTTATCTGATTTTCCTTAATATTTATTTTACCGCTCATAATTTTCTCATTGCAGCTGTGCCACATTGCCTTTTAGAGGAAATGAAGTTCTCGCCTATAAACAAGAAGATCTCATGAACTCAAGATTCACAGCTCACGTCACATTCCCTATGCAGTCCTGGATGAGTCACTTTGTCTCTCTCTGCCTGAATTGAC
Source organism: Agelaius tricolor (assembly GCF_023055355.1). Classification (NCBI taxonomy): domain Eukaryota; kingdom Metazoa; phylum Chordata; class Aves; order Passeriformes; family Icteridae; genus Agelaius; species Agelaius tricolor. The sequence continues at coordinate 15,521,078 of NW_027269272.1, forward strand.
CGTCTGCAAAATGAGGATACAGTATTTCCTTTTGCCTTTCTTTTTTCTACATTGGTTTCTGCAAATCAGCTGGGGCAGTGACCACCTTCCACTTGTAACTCAGCATCCAGCAAATGGGACTTTGATCCTCATTAGGGTTCTTCATGTGATTGAATCTCTATTCTTCCTAATCAATACTATGTATAATATTACATTTTTGTTTTCAGCCTCTGTTTTTCTGAAACCCTTTCATACCCTATGCTATTTGGGAACACTCCTCTAAATAGAATTGTCAGCCCCTGTTTCATAAGTCCCACAACAACAGCAGCTGTTTGCATCACTACCAAGACCTGAACAAATGATGAGGTTAACAAAGCTCCCTCAAATCCATCTGTAAGATGTGACACTGTCCAGGTCTGGAGGCCTTCTCCTTGGACATCCTGATGCTCATCACAGCAGGGGCTTCTGATTAGCAAGGAGACTACACACTCCATTGGGACTGTCACATGCCTGTACCCACACAGGCCCCAGGGGATTAGAAATGAAGGTTCACATTAGATGTTACCTTTGTGTGACTTTTATCTTGGGGTCCGTGATGTCATCTGTGTTTCTCCCGTCTATGGTCCACCACACCTCGGTCCGGGAGTCCTTCAGGAATGTGAAGAAAACCTCACAGGGCAGGATAAGGTCATCACCTGCAAAGAAAGGAACATGATCTCCTAGGAGAAAAGGTACTGCAGTGCAGGAACAGCACCCCCCTCACTTTGGTGCTTTCCAAAATCCTACCAGACTAAGCTCTGTGTCAATTCAGGAAAGAATGTGGCCACCATCCACTTTCTGACATAAACTGTACTAACAGCTCAACATCCCTGGACATGAGGATTTGTGACAGACAGATAAATAGAAAAAGATGTCCTGCCTTCTCAAATGTGTTACAAATTCCTTGACTGCATGAAGTAACCCACCCAAAGGGACATGCTCCATGCCAACCACTTCACTGGAAACCCAGGCAGTGCTAATCAATCCCACTGCACAGGGGACAGATGCCACAAAGTGAAGGCTCAAGCTCCACAAAAGCATTTTGGCTTGGAAATACTTCTTCAGGAATTTGACTTCTGCTCAAGATAGGACTTGGGAGTCTGAATATCTTGGTGATCAGTAAGTGATTTTATCTTAGAGGCCTGTGGATGAAATCTGACCTTCTGAGCCAAAAGAGCTGTTCTTTAAAGTGAAGACTCTGGTGCTAATCATCATGGTTGCCACCACATTTATTACAGCAATGTAATGGGTATCCATTTGATATAGGGAATTGCTCCAAAAAGCTATTAGGCAAAACTGATGGTGTGGGGGAAGGGGTGAGGGAAAGGGCGGGGTGCCCCATTACCCAGGGATGAGAGATCAGCAGAGGAGAGCTGTCATTTATTAGGAAGTCATAAGCCAAAAAAGGGGAGATGAGCAAGAATTGGCTAAAAGACTAAAGCCACTCTAGGGGTGAATCAGGGAGGATGGGAGCAAACCACAGCCAGGGCCAGGGCTGAAACAAGGTCCTACAGGAATTCTCCTAAGTGGCTGAGTGTCCCTGTTTCATCTGCTTCTGCAGCTGCCGTTCTGTATCATCATGCCTGAGTATCTTGCAAAAAATCAGCTTTTAAAGCTGTGCTCTCTATCAAAAACTAGCATCCCATACTGTCTACCAGGCAACCCATGGCAGCTCCAGTGCTCTGTGAGGGAAAGCACCAGGGATGCAGTGGAAGGGGAGAGCTTTGTGCCTGGCTGGGTCTCCCTGTCCCACTGGCACACTGTGAGTGTTGGACTTTACCTGCTTCCAGTTCGTACACAACTTTCTCATTTGGAGAGCTGAACTGTGGTGGCAAGGCCTTGTTTGGAGATCCTGCAGGAGACAACAGAGAGCCCCCATGGGGCCCCAGACTTCATAAAAACCTGGAATCCTTGCAGCCTCACTCCCGATGCTCTCGCACTGCACATTCCCCAGTCTAACCCGTGATGCATTCCTGCTCTGGAGTTCTGTGCGCACACAAATCTAATCCTAATCCACAAACTCGGGGTCAGGTCCAGATTTTAAGGTTCCCCCAAAGTTTAGGTAAGCTAGTTTGGGCCTCTCACATGAGAAGAGCTCCATAACCTTCTCATTTCCCACAAGGCATAACCTGCACCCGTTTCTTTTTACTGCTGCTTCTAAAAAACAAAATACAAACCTCATTTTGTGTCACAAATATCTATTTCAACCCTTAAAACAGCTGTTTCCATGGAACTCAGAATGTATCCTACAGCTCACTAGGTTTTTAAACTCTGCAATTCCCTGGCAGGTAGGCTGAGCCTCTGTGCCTGGGACGGATGTGTCCAAGCAGTGGGCACCTGGAGCTCTGCCTGGCTGATTAGCAGTCTCAACCCCAGGACAAATGGCTTTGAGATTCCAAGAAGATCAAGACAAGTTGGCTATGAAGTGACTGTCCACAAATAGTGATGAACAAAGGGCACAGGAGACCATGAGCAGGAGTGCCAAGGTTATGCATTCACATGCCAGCAGAGGGTACCCCTGGCCATCTCATGGGCTGAACCTCACTGGCCTCGGGCTGGCCACTCTCTGTGTTTGGGGCATTTGACAAGGTGGTAGGAGAGACATCTACTGCAGTATGTTCTGGACAGTCACACAAGTCTGACCCCAGCAAGAAAAAAACCATCAGGTCAGTTGGGTAACACAGATTGACTACAACCAAAAATTGTTCGTGCAACAAACCCTTCCAGCTCTTTTTACCACTTCTGCAATTACCCACATGCATTGTACACATTTTAAAGTCATTCTTACCCACCACCTTCATCTTTACGGTTCTGGTGAGATTATAAGTTCTTCCATGGTCCTTGAATGTCACAATGCAAGTGTAATTCCCTTTATAGGCACTGCGGACAATGCCAATGACAAGCCTGGGCCCCTGGGGATATCGCTCATAGAAGCCATCCACCGAGTTGCAGTTCTGGAGTCAGGCAGAAAAATACTTGAGTTTGGGACTCAAAAGTGCAAATATTGGTTTAAATGCTTCTACAAAGATCTGATTTAAACTATTAATGTGACACTTGGGATCATGATGTAGGTCAGACCTAAATACCATGAACTTTGAGCATGTTGGAGTAGAGACTGCTATGTTCACCTTGAAAATGAAATGATGAAGCAGATCACCCTAATAACTTTATCCCACTTTAAACACAGACAATTTTATAAAGGAGAGATCTCTGATCCAGAAGTACCTTGGCAATCAAAGTGAGCACCTCAGCAGAGTGAAGAACAAAGTAAAAAGTGATAAGAAGAAAATGATGACATATTCACAAATGGATACCAAGACTAAAGGACATGTACCCCATTGATGTCCATCTTTCAGGACTAATCAAGCTCTCCTGGCTGCCTTCAGCTGAGGATGAGGCCCCAGAATTTGCAAATAGCAAACGAGAATCTATAGTACATAAACCTTAATAACTCCTCTCTTTCTGTCAGGCAAGGAAGGAAAAGTGCCAAAATACCAAGCTGGAGATCCCTTTGCAGAAAGGGGTTATGCAGATAACATCTTGGTTGTCATAAAATCCAAAGATGTGCACATTTTCTAAGAGATTATTTTTGAACGGTACATTTCCAAATCTGATACATCCTAATGGGGTAGTTTAGGACAGGGGTCATATACCATTTTTAATGATTTTTATTAGGCATGGGATGACTTGCTGCCTGAAAAATTACTTCCAAGGGGCTTTTTGTTTCATTCTGCTAATTGATTGCTGAGATGTGAATTTCAATGAATGATACAAGTAAAGCATTTAAACTACTAGAGTGAAATGGCTCCTCTTGATACAAGAGGAAGTTTTTCCTGAAGGGTTTTAGAGGTGGGGTTTTCCTTTTGGGTCTTTTTAATTTCTTTTTTAAATCAGCACATACATTTGTTGACAATTTCCCTTATTATTAAATTCATTTATACAAAATCTTCTATCTAGAAATACAAAAGCACTTTATAGAATGTTATTGAAGAATGTATTCCCATAACTCTCATACTTTACATCCCCTGAGACTTCTTAGTCTCTACTGACTAAAGGCATCCACCTAGGGAAAAAGAGTGAAATCAAATTTAAGCATATTGAGCAGTAATTCTGTAGGCAAGAGCCTGAGGATGGCTGGAGACAGTCTAATAATCAGAAAAGTATGGAGGGTGGGGTAGAGATGTATCAGTCTTCAGCACAGAGGTTTGCTGAATTGTGTCAAACAGGACACCCATTGTCTTGCACAGCCTGATGTACAGCTCCACCCCCTGACCTCAGAGGATTTTGGAAAGGATGCAATTTTATTTAACAGGTGAGGTTTTTTAAAAAAGAGGGAATATGAATGACAGTTTCCTTTACAGGAAAGTGAGAGGCTCACACACAGCAGGTCAGGCACACTGCCCATAACTGAACTGAGCCACCTAAATCCCTCTTAGGAGTATTTTTCACTTGTGCACACTGGTCAAAAAAGCTTCAGTGTTAGCTCTCAATTTCTTTCCAAGAGCAGTTTTACCCTTGAACCAAATGGAAGCAGAGCTCTTAAAATTAGTAAAGCTTCATTAACAGTATCATCACTGGGGAGATCTGAAATGCAGTTCCATGACTGCCATGCCAACCACTGCCTTTTCACACACACCACTGCATCCCCCTGCTGCCCAAGTAAGTTCTTCTTACCAGGTACCACTTGACAGTTGGTGTCACACTGGCAGGGTAAAACCCATCAATATCTGGACATGTGATCTTCTGATTGGCATGCTCCAAGTAGAACATCTCCTCAGTGGGTTTTATGGACTGGCTCACACAAGAGTGCTGGTCTTTTGGAACAACCTCCAAGGGAAAAGCAACTTTGCTGCAGTAGGTTGTGTTCCTAAGGGTAGGCAAGAATAGGACTGATTAGTTGAAACTTGTTTACTCCTACAGCAGTGGAATGGAATGAAATAAAAATTACATCTGCAATAACAAGCATCATAGGGCTGATCAGGTACGTACAGCCTTAGCTGACTCATTTGTAAATGGGAAAGAAAACCCTACCAGAGGTGGCCACACAAGCTCACAAAAGCCTATAAAGATGACTAACAAGCAACATCCACTCTCCTGCTGCTAAAGCAGATCATAAGGTCAAAGACACAGACAAAACACAACGTGAGGAAGACCAAAAAGAGCTCTTATGCATAGCAGATGCTACGTTCATTCTGCACCACAGTTAGAGACACTTTTAATTTCCTAGAAGTCTGAATCTCATGAATCTTTGCCAAATTAGCGTGCAGTCAAAACATTACCCCTGCATCTGAAGCTATTTTTACTCTAGACATGCAGATCACTTCTTAATGGTGAGTGCCTGTGGATTTTGCCATGGGCTCAGCAATAACATTTTCACGGACACTTGCAGCAAGGAGAGGCACACTCATTAGTGTCTGCAAGGCTCCAAGCATTATTGCCATGTAAATTGGCTCAGCACTGAGCAGTCCTATAATTGCAACATTCTTTTCCCATTAATGCTTTTGTAAATGGTAGTCTCCCCACAGGAAGTTCTGGTGCTAACAGCATCATTTCCCCACCTCCACAAAAGTCCTTTGATTGCACTGAAGATGTACAGAAACTGCACCACACGACCTACCTGAGCATGCAGGTGTAATTCCCAGTGTCATTGAGAAGAGCAGGCCAGAACCAAAGGGTGTCTTTATCCTTACTGATGTGATTGTCAGGGAGACGATAATTAATGGGCTCCTCCAGATCCCGGTCCTGCGCGATCCGGTACCAGATCAGGGTTAGGCCAGCAGAATGGGCTGTGCTGTAGTTGTACTTCAAGAAGGTCTCAAAAAGTGGGCATTTGATCTTGGCAGGTTCCCCATCATAGATCTGGATCTGCTTCATGGTGTCCACACCCCAGTCATCGCAGCGCTCTGCAGCCAGAGAGAACAAGGTGCCTTAGGCTTGCAGGGGGAAAACAGTTCTGCCCGTGCTCCCCACAGCCCTTGGTTCTGTCCCCATTAAAATCAGAGACAAAACCTTAGTGTTCTCAATGAAAGCAAACTGAGCTTTTATAAAACAGAGCAAGAACATTGTGTTCATTTCTAGAGAACCTGGAAACTTCTGTTTTCATTTGTACACCTCCTACGTTTATGCCAAGCTATTTATCTCTCATCAGGACAATAGAATAGGATATTCCTGCATAAAACTAGGCTTCCTACAGAGCTCCAAGAAAATTTACCACAAAAGTCTTATGTAGGAAGATAAAATTTGGATGACAACAATGCCAGAGGTGCGTGTGCATCCATACACAATGATAGGGAAGATGGAAATAGATGTGCTGAAATAGGAGGGGAAAAAAAAAAAAGAAATCAAACATCAACACTCCCTTAGAACTGTGGGTCACTTTCCCTGCCAGAAGAAGCTGGACTGTGGGTTCCAGAAGTGAGGACTGTCTTTCCTGTGATGGATTCATGTGACAGCTGTGCACACCAGGGTAACACAATGAGTACAAGCAGTACTAAGTGACACAGAAAGGCTGTTGATAGGGAAGTTTAGAACTGGAGCCTAGGGGGCAGAAGAACAGTCAGGAGCAGGCAGCAGCAGGTTATCTTGTATTCCCAGGCAGTGCCCAGGTGTAAACCCCAAGCACAGCTCAACAGGCAGTGGCTCAGTGTGGCTCACAGCAGACTTGGACTGACACAGAAAACAGCCAGCATGAGACAAAGCTGTATAGAGCTTTTTTCTTTAATTACTTTATTTTAAAAAATATTCTTGTCATTAGCAAACAGTTTCACCACAAAAAGCACAGTCCAAACCCATTTCTCTTCCAGGGACTCCCCTCCATTCCTCCCACCCATCAGGATGCCCAGGCAGGCAGGGACTCAGTGCAAGCAAAGCACAGTCCCAGGGTGTCAGCAAACCTGGGAGCAACCTGTGCTGTCAGAGCCAACTGAGACACACGGGGAGGCTGCTGTCACTGCACCTCCTGCTCCCCACGCTGACAAGGCAGAGCACAGCGTGGCACACTTCCCAGTGCCTCTCTTGGAGCTGCTGGGAGGCATTTGCTAGGGCAGCCTGACGTCTGAGAGCCCAAAATGAGTCAAACAGGAGAGGGGTGTGCTGCCTGCAGCAGTCCTTGGGAGCAGTGTCTCAGCACATCACACACAGGCTCACCAGAGATGACACTGCAAAGCCTCTCCCATTTGTAGATATTAGAAGAACTCAGACTGAGAGGAGAAACAGAATACAATATGCTCTCTGAGCCCAATTCTTCTGAATTCTTCTGAACTGACTTCACAGGCCCAAAGCAGGATTTCTGGCATTTATTCTTCCCTAAATAGACAGTGGGATGTAGCTTGCCCCCAAATTCATACTTAATTAAAAAAAGCAGAGATAAACCTTTGAGAAGACAGGCCTGCAGCACTTGAAGGCAGTGATGCTAACTCCTGTGGCTCAGCAATGGTTAGTCATGGGCAGGAGGAATCTGGGCCAGTAAGAATAGAAATGTTTTCTGGCGGGTTTACACATAAATGTAAATGCAAGCTGCACTGCTCCTCCTGCAGTATGCCAAACACTCATATGACACAGTGCTACTTCTGGAGGAAGAGAATGAATTGGGCTAGAAAAAGGTGGTGAAGCTACCCAGAACACAAGCATTTGTTCAAAGGAACCCCAACCCCAAATATCTGGAGAGTGCTCGTCATCTAAAAACATACAGATCTTTCAAAAGTATCACACACTATGGCTGCTACCACAGACTGTGCTGAGGCTCCTTTTCAAAGACCAAACCACTGTTGGAAGCCTCACACCCTGGGAAGGAGCATAGTGACCCATCACCACCCTGATCAGGGCAAACTGGAACCAGCAGACTGCTTTATGCTGGGGGGGCCATGAACTAGGCATGGTCAAGTGTCCTTAGAGTGGCAATGAGACAAATGAGCCTGCAGAGCCTGCCTGCTAACTGCATGATAAAGCAGGGGCTGTTACTCATGGAGACAGGGCATTTTTTTCTGTAAAGAAAGGCTTCCCCTCTGAAAGGAGCAGACCTGGCTCTGTAAATCAGGATGCCCAGGTTCTCTTCCCAGCATCTGACTTGCATCTCCTCTTGGGCTGCATAAAGGCAAATCATCCTTATTACTTCAAATGCCAGGACTGGGGAGAGAAGAAACTATATAAAACATTACTGTACTGAAATTCTTGGAGTCAAGATCAATGAAATTTGCAATCATGAGCAGCTCTTGCATTTTGCAACAGCCCATAAATCAGCACTGTAAAACTACTTACCCGTTCAACCTGAATGAGTTATTGAAAATAAATACAACTATTTTCTTTTTTTTTTCTTCCTACATTTCTCTAAAACAATGCCCAGGCCTTGCTTTCTTGGCTTGGGAAGAAGGCACTGTTATTGTTTTACTCTAAGAGCTGTACCTGGAGATTTTGTCTCAGAGCTGGCCTGGCTTCAGGGACACTGTCACAGCAAACAGGTGGTGCTAAGGCTCCCCACGTGCCCTGCCCTGGGGTGCTGCAAGCTCTGAGCTGAACCCCAGACACAGCTGGGAGTGAACAGCTACACCCAGAGCACAGGAACAGCTGTCAAGGGGAGATCCCACGCTGTGCCTCCCTCCCAAGGCAAGGACTCCTCCTGGCTGCCAGGGCAAAGCCACCCAGCACGAGCCCGAGGGTCAGCAAGTACTGCCATGACCCACCACTGAGAGCAGAGATGGCAGGAGCACCACAGGCTGCAGCAGAATGTCCTTAGCACATAAAACACCGAGCACAGAAACTGCAGTGCTTTGCACAGCCTCCCTCCCCGCTGTGCCATGCTGACAGTCACACTGCCATTTCTACATTTTGGGGTGTTTTGCTCCCAAGATAGCCAGGCTCTGCCTGATATAATGTGTGAGAACGGCAGGGCACCCCTCACACACACCTTTGTGAGCCTCCTCCTCCTCCTCAGCTGTGACAGTGCTCTCCTCCCTGTGACAACAGCAACCTTTGCTGTGGTGGCACTCCTGCAGCAGACCCAGCAGATGGGGCAGCATGTCCACACACATCCATTAAGTAGAGGGGATACTCACATTATTATTGCTATAATTTTATTTGCATCCAACAGCTCCCCAGAACATTTTGTGCTCTTTCCACTATTTTAAGGTCTACAGGTTATTCAGAGCCTACTTGCTGCTAACATCAGCATGCAACTACTTGTGTGTCAGTCTAAATTGGAGATAGCCTGAATAAATGGCATAACTGACCCTTCATTGGCATAAAGCAGTCCCACTAGGAAAAAAAATATATATGCACACATTGATATATGCTGATTCCAGCAACAATGTGATTTGAGGGAGCACTGCAGAAAAAGGATGCAAGGATCCAGTTCTAATTGTGAGAAATAGCACAAACTTCTATGGTGCTGTGCCCATTTGTAGCAACTCACACTTGTTTTCACTGGCTAAGCCTCAGAAATTACTTTCTTCTCTCTTGAAATGTTTCCTGCACAAAACATCTGCTGGAGTTAAGAGCAGCTCCTGATTAAATCATCTGGGATCAGCATTCATGCTGTGACTCCAGAGGTTCCCTAACAAATGGAAACTAGTGAGAAGATGGAGCTATATCCAACTCCACCTCTCTTCTAGGCTGCAGCAAATGGAGCACTACACATACACCTGAGGGACATAGTAAAATTCTCAAAAAATACACCATCCCACAAATGCACCTTCCTAGGAATGCCTCTGCAAAATGATTTTGAAAGAAGCCACCTTGTCCTCAGTATCAATCAAGAGCACTGCAGCTCCCTTGACCCCTCTTACTGCTGAATGCTCTGCAATTGCACAGCGAGCCCATGACCCACAACACCTACCTGGGACAGACAACGTGGGAAAAAGGCAAGAAATGGTCCTGTTTGCAGAGCCCTGATTAGGAAAAGTGGTGAGGATCATACAGGCTGCATGGTGGAAGGAAACACCTACAGTAAAAGCAGGGCAACCCCTGATGAATGGGAGAAATTATGCTTCTGACTCCATGGATATCAGAAGGCTAATTAATGACTTTATTATGCTATATTATTCTATACTATATTACACTACATCTAAACTGAATCTGCACAAGCACTCAACTGCACAGAATCTTGTGACTGCCAGCTGACAGTCCCGACACACACTCTGGATTCAGTGGGTCAATGAATCAAAACACTCACACCAGAATCCAATTACTAATTCCCTTCAGGTAAATAATCTTCTACAATGCATTCCATTTGTGAACAGGAGGAGCAGCAATTGAGATAAGAATTGTTTTTTCTTTCTCTGAGGTTCCTCGCTGCGATTTCCAGAAATATCCTTGAGAAGTTGTGCCTTGCTTTTCTCTGTGAAGAGAAATGAAGCCACAAACATCCATCTCCAGAACTGGAAAACAAAGTGCAGGCAGGGCAGAAGGGTGATGATAAGGATTCCCACCTTGATTTCATGTGCCTTGAGGGGGCCTTCCTTGCATGCAGACAGGGACCCTGCAGTGGCAGCAGGACACAAAGCCATCAGTGCTGCCAGATTAATGATCCCTGCTCCTCACACCACTTCAGCTGCAGCATCAGATGGGGCTGTACTATCATAGGATGATTTGGTTGGAAGGAACCTTAAAAATCACCCAGTTCCAACACCCTTGCTGTAGGTGCAGGGACATTTCCCTCTAGACCACATTTCTTAGTGACCCATTTAACCTGGCCTTGAACACCTCCAGAGATAGCTCATCCACAGCTTTTCTGGGTATCCTCTTCCAGTGCCTCACCACCCCCACAGCAAAGAATTTCCTCCTAATATCAAGGAAGAAGAAAGCTTCTCCTTAAGCTTCTCCCTAAGTTTAAGGTCATCCTCCCCTGTCCATCACTACACACCCTTGTGAGAAGTCCTTGTGCAGCTTTCTGTACTGGAAGGGCTCTAAGGTCTCCTCAGAGCCATTTCTTTTCCAGGCTGAGCAGCCCCAACTCCCTCAGCCTGTATTCATAGGAGAGGTGCTCAGCTCTCAGATCAACTTCATGCCCTCCTCTGAACTCATTCCAAGTGATTCATGTCCTTTGTATGCTGGGGATCCCAGAGCTGAACACAGCACTGCAGATGGGGTCTTGCCAGAACAGAATAGAGGGGCAGAATCACCTCCCTTGACCTCCTGGCCACACTTCTTTTGTTGTGACCCATGACACAGTTGGTTTTTTGGGGCTGCCAAGTCATATCCCAACAGCTTCCTACTTTCTTCATCTGTCCCTGCTGCATTACCTTAAAGCAAAGCTGGTATGAGTCAGCCTGTACCCAGGGGGCACAGCAAGGCCAGCCTGTTATGATGCACGGATCAGCATCAATAAGGCAGAAAAAGCTGATCACACAAAGCAATTAAGCAAGAATTAATCATTACTACCTTTAAAAAAAATTTCCTCACCACCATCTTTCAAGCTCAGTTGGTGAGAAGGAAGGAGAGGAAGCCAGGCTGAATGGAGAAGCCGTGCTGTGAGCACAGGAGGCACCAGCTGTGGCCAGCACCATGTGTGGGTGAATCTCCTATTTATGCCAGTGCCAGGAGCACCCACTCTCCCCACTGTGTCTGCATTCTTCCTTTTACACCCTGCACGAGACCACCCCTGGCTGTTCCCTGGCTGTGTTCTCTGCTCAGCAGTGTCCCATCTGACCACACAACAGGGTAGAAGAATAGAAGCATAGAACAAAACAAATGAGAAGCTCTGCCCTTAACTGGGAGAAGAGGCACAAACCAAACACGCTGAGATGGGTGGGAATGACGCAGAAGTTGGGTTAGGCCCAGCCAAGATCAGTTGGCTCTCACCATTTGCTTTCACTACTTCTGCAGCAGTGACGGTGGCCACAGAACACCTAAAAACTGGTTGTAGCTGAATGCTGCCTTGGAGGCTCAGCCTAGAGGCTGTGCCAACTCTGCAGAAATTTGTAATCTCACTTCCAGTGGAAATGCATCCAAAGAGGCCTCTCATAACCCCACTGCCTTCCTCCCACAGCCTCTCCAGTAGAGCAAGGAGGTGGAAGTGGTCCTGGCACAAACCTCCTACACAGCCCAACCCCATCCATGTAGCTCTGCTGTGATGGCATTGGTGACATGGTTTTACACTTCTCCCAAGTTCCATCATATTCATGCTGTGTTGCCACCGAGCTGTGATGCCCCCACAGAAGCCTCACATCTGGATGCTACACACTAGGATGGAGTCTCTCTCTCCCCCCCCCAAGTGTTTTTATCATTTGAATAGGTAGGACAGTTCAGAAAAGAAGAAGGAAAAGGACCTTCTGCTCAGTTTTGAAAAGCACCTGTACATGGCAGTTGATTAACTTTAGACCCTGAATGTCTAATTTAAACAGGTGTGAAAACCTGCCTCTGCCAAAGTCATGGAAAACAAGCTGACTGCATAAACCGTGGACTTCAGGGGAAGCAGCCAAAGCAAGACATCCAAAAAAACTGATTCTGTAATGGAGCCCAGAGCTTCTGACTCTGGATCTCCTTATCTCATCAAGCACAGCCTGTAACACTGGGTAGTCCTTATTTGTGTCTCTTAGAACTCCTCCACAGTGAGCACTGTGACTTCACTCTCTATCTGTGCACAAAGCTGTTTACTGCATGTGGCAGAGTATTTTGGTTACCCCCAGCAACTGGGCCAAAAAAAAAACAAAAAAAAAATTATATTCAGATTTCTCTAGCAAGCTTGACATATTTTTCTGGAGGCTTTCTTTAAATTTGAGATCAAAACGATAAAGGTAGGGGCATGAACTGCTTCCCTGAAGGATAAGAAGAGCAAACAGCTACTTTCCATGCCATTTCATTGAGAAAATTTATGTGTGAAGCAAAGCAGAGCAGCATAGGAAGAGGAGAGGTACAGGAAATGGAACACCCCATTGCAAAGTAGGAGAGGCAGCATGAAAAGGGGGTTTATCTGATCAGTTTATCACTGCTGAGCTGTCCTTAAGCTGGCAGAGGCTCTTGTGTGCCTGGGACACCACACTGGGACGTGACAAGGTCCAGGCTAAACTCCTGGCTCTGCCAACAGGCTTGCTTAGCTAAGCCCAAGCAGCCCAGTCACTGCACTTAGCCAGGTGCTCTGTTGCCTGCTTTAAAGTACACTCAGCAATTCTCCCCTGCCCATCCCACAGGGATGTCTGCATTACAAAGATGCTGCAGCAGCTGTCCTTGGACAAGGATGGGAACCAAACAAACACAGCAGGCAGCAAAATGCACTACGAGGGTCTAAGAGTCCAGCAGAGTCACCTGGGTGCCACAAAACCTCTGACAGTGAGAGCACAGCCCTGTGACTGTGACAGGGGGACAGGACAGCTCCCTGATGCCCTATTTGATACACACACAGGAGCAAAGGTGACTGTTCAATGCTGTATCAGCAACACAGCCAGAAAGGGCTGCTTTCCTCCACACACTGCTGCACTTCAATGCAGATAGGTCACCCCATGATGCCTGCACAGAGCTCACCCCTCACAACCCGTTTCCTCAGCTGACAAGAAGCAGACCTGAGGTTTTATCTCCTCAGTGGGCACAGCTCTGGCTGGTGTGGAGGGAGGCTGGCAGCTGTGGGGACACATCTGCACCCAGGTCAGCTCTGCTCCACGGGTTTTATCTCCATCCACTCCAGGGCTGTGCAGCTTTCAACACCCTCAGTGTCAACGACTTCATGCCCCCAAGTGCCATAAACTTCTACAACCACAGTAGCTCACAGATGGGTATGGATGGTTATAAAATCATGTCCTAAATTAGGACAGCAAGAAGCTGAGATTGGAAGAGTAGGAGGAAGTCAGGAAATCCCAGGAGATGATGGTGGGGGAGGGATTTAGTCTCTTTAGAAAACAATAATGCAGTTTAATCTGTTTTTCTTTTGACTTTACACACTAAAATAAGCTTCTCAGCTTCTGGGGCTGTCACAAATCATAAGGAAAATAAGGCGACTGGAACCCCATCAGTAGAGTAAGAGCCATGTAGTAATAATCCTGAGGAGCTGCACAGGGCTTTCCATCTTCAAAGTGTTTTACAGACAGTAATTTATTAATCTGCAAATTTCCCCTGGCCAAAAGCAACTGTTCTCTCTCTCTGCTAAGCATGAGATCCACAGTGCAGTTCAGCACTCGGGAGAGACAGTGCAGGCAGTGGCTCTGACCTCTGGAGCTAGACCTCTGTTTCTTTCTCACTGCAACAAGAACTCCTGGCTGCTCCAACCACCACCTGAACCCAAAAGCATTGATGACATCAATAACCATCAAAAACCAAAGTAGCTGAAAGCCTCTGATATGGGGGAGTGTAAACAGACATGTTCACAATCCAGCAAATAACAGCAAAGCCTGAAATAAAGCTCCCAGGAGAGAAACTCCTGGCTGCCTTCCAGCCACTGCCTGCCATGCTGGGGTATCATTCTGGCCCAGTCCTGGGCTCATCCTACCACACAGCCTGTCTGATAGCCCCCAAGGGAGCTACAGAGGCATTTCCTATGCACACATGATGATTCCCCCCACCAAAGGGCTATTTATGCACAGCAGGTACCTGCTCAAACTACGTGGGTCCATTAGATAATCAGCATGAGGCTGCTCCTCCTCTCCTGGCAGCAATATTCTGCTTTTGCAATCCCCTAAGATAGTACTCCCAGCCATGGTCATCTCCCCAGCCCTCATGCTACAAAAGCTCTTGGAGGGTGAGAGAGCAGCCTGGTTAGCAGAGAGGGAAAAGTTGAACAAGAAGCACAATTACAGCCACATCTCATTTATAAGTTGGTATCTAACACTAGCCAGCTTTGTTCAGAAACAAGGAGACAACTTTATTCTGCATTCATAGTGGCTGTTATGTTCTTTGTCTGAGAAGTTTTTCATCTCTTGTAAGCCAGTGTATATTTATATGACTTCAGCAGTGCCAAAGAAACTATTGTACAACCAGACCCAGGTCCATGGGTTTTTGTTATCCTTCCCTGGCTATCAGAACATTTGGGTTCACTAAGCATCCTACAACATGAGTCCCATCTTAAGGATGGCTTAGTTAGGCCGGGAAAGCAGAAAACCTTGACTACCACTAAACACTGACCCAAAGGTGATGAGTGATGCACTCGTGCACTCCACGCACTGCTGGTCAGGATATTGTCAAGAGCAGGAGAAGATTTGCCCACATGTTCAGTGTGAGCAAACAGAAGACTCAGGCACCAGTTCAGTCTCAGGCTCTGCATCTTTTACTCTACACTACTCAGATCACATTTATTCCCCTGTACAGCTTGCACCTCCCTTTCAGCAACTGATTTTGTTTCAGCACCAGCCTCCATACGCAGCAGAAACAGCAGAGCCCAGAGAACAGATGTTTAGAGCCACAGTGCTGTAGGCAAAATCTGGAGGGGAAATAAAGTTTGTGGGTTTGTCTCTCCAGTAGGAAGCAGGGGGAAGAGTAATGCTAAAGCTTTCTGACACACTGCCAGAGAGACTGACAGCCATGGTGGCTTAACTGGATGGAAAGGCCACTTGCAGCCAGAGCAATGCTGGTATTTTAGAGCTGAAATTTAGCAAGTGATGGTTCCTCACCTCCTCTGTAAGCTCACAAAACTTGGGACTCAGCAGAGCTGGTACCCCTGGCTTGGGCAGTCCCTGGTCAGTATTGCTGACCAGATTGCCCCACTGGGAAGGATGGCAGAGGCAGGAAAAGGGGCAGCAAACCACAAGACAACTCCTGTCCCTGCCTCCAGCCTTCCTCAGTCCAGCTTGGGCTGCAGAGAGAGCTGGTCCCAACAATACAGCATTACATGACTTAATGCTCAAAGCACAGAAAAGCACTCAGCTGAAATGAGAAATCCCTACCAAGCCACACATGTTAAATATCCCAGGAACCAGGGTACCCACTGAGACCTACCTATCTCCATGGCCCTGCTTGATGTTTGGTGACCACCAGGGCAGCTGTAGACTCTGCACAGCCCTTCTGCATTCACTCCAGATAAGCTCAGCTCTGCTCCCCCCACCTACACACCCTGCTCCAAGAAGGAAAAGCAAGCCCAAATGCTGAAACATTTCCAGAACAAGGCCACCCTACCATACTGCTATGTATTTATGACTTTGCAAGGGTGAAACGAGCTCCAGTCTCCTTTTGGTGCCAGTCCCAGGAAACCCTGCAGTGAAACAGAGGGCTGCACAGACGGCTGCCCCTCCATCCAAGTACAAACAGCCATCCAAGCCCATCATGAATAACAAAGGACATTCTGACAGCCCAAACCAGTTTATGAAGTCCGTGGCACAAAAAGGAAGCTTTGAACTGAAGAGTGGATCTGACACCCACAGACCTGCAGGAAATTAAATGCATACACTGCAGTGGAATTGCAGGAGAAGTGTTATTTTAACTGATCACGTGTCTCACGTATTGAGGCTTGACTTACATTCTTGCAGCACTCTACAAGGGTTCTGGCCACCCTTTACAACAAATCTCTGCTAAAGGAGGTATGTTTAAAAAGTACTAAATGCCCTGCAGAAATGCATGGAAGGTTCTGGTTCTGCCAGATCAACTGGCACAAGCCTGTGTGATCCAAATGCCAGGGTGCTCATTTCTGAAATCAGCTTCTTCCCAGCCAACTGTGTTAGCTTCTAGAGCTGCTCTAACATTTCCTGGGCAATCCTGATTCAATTGCACCTACCTCTCATTTCTGCAAAATCCCAAGATGACTGCACGTGGGGTGTTGTAATGCTGCCTCAGCAGGAGGAGGATGTTGCGTTGGTGGAGAGCAGAACAGCTCGTCCAGAAGCACAAGCAAAGCAGGGATTTTCCCAGCCAGCAGCTGAGATCCATGTCCCTGGGCCCCTCCTTCCCCACACACTCCTACTGCCTAGGGCTCACTGGAGAAGACCTAGGCCATGTATTCTTTCTCCTTTGCTGTTTCCCCTGTTAGTCAGGATGGGACATCCCCCACTAAAGATCACAGCCTACTGTGAGTGCCTGCAGCCCTTGGGCAGCCCAAGGGAAAAAAACCTCCCAGGCTTCAGCCTCTGCAATGAACACTGCACTGAGATGAACCTTGCTGAAGTGCACGTTGAGAGTCTGGCCCACAATAATTCAGTGTGGTCCAAGAGAGAATGACAGAAGAGCTGTTCATCTGCTCGGGGTAAATTGTAACTGCTTGTCTGCCAGCATCGCAGAGGGACAAGAGTTCATGGGGGGACTCGTCAAACCCCTGTACAGCCCTTATTTCTGAGCATCTCCCCCCATAAAACCAGCTCCTGTTCTTTCCTCCCTCCCCCTTTCCACTTGCCTCCTGCAAATCATGCTGTCTCCTTCCACCCCCAAATAGGAAGTCCGGAGCCGAGACATGCACAATCTGCCTCTTCACAAGAGCTGGGCTGAACGAGTGCCAGAGGAGCTGCGAGCATGACAACATATTTCCTGTCAGGAAAGTGACTCAGTGAGACTGGTATCAGAGCTCCTCTTACTCTAGAAGTTCCCCTCTCCCCTTGCATTGCTAAGGCATGAGTCAGAATTGGAGAGCTGAATCTCAGTCCTCTCCGGATCCAGCCAGGGATAGCAGAGTTCAGGTTCAAGCCTGGGTCCTTCCTGCAGCTCAGGGACAAGGCAGCTCCATGGGCCAAGCCCTGGATTCACCCCTCACAGAAGGGCAACAATGATACTGACAAAAGGGACAGCTGGAGTTTGAAAGCACTTTTAGTGGAGGTGCTGTTGCTATTTGGTCATGCACCTCTTCATACCACACTGGTCATCTCTACACAGAGCATTGTACAACAGCCCCCCAGAACCAACATTGTGTCCATGCATTTTACTAAAGTATTTTATACACAACCATTTAATCCAGAAACACTGCAAATGCTCAAAACTCACTGCAGACAGTTTCCTTCTCTGCACGGGAAGTGGGAAGGTCCATCACATGCCATGTCCTTACCTGAGCCTCTGCTGAGGGCAACCATGGAGAGCCAGAGGGAAACCAGCAGGACACTGACCATCTTCATCCTGGGAGACAAAGCACACAGACCTGGTTATCTGACACTGTTTTACCTCTGCAGGCCATTTTTAAACTCTGTGTGTTTATTCTTCCATTCACCCTGTGATCCTTTAATTCTGACACATCCCTGTTTTATTTCATTAAGATTCCTCAAGGACAGCACCCTCATGGCAGCCTCACTCTGCCTGCAGGCAGCTTGCCAAGCCTGGGAGGTGATGGCTCTGAAGAGGACAGCCCAGCTCATTGACCTAAGTCACCAGAATGGGCTATATCAGGAGCACAAGGAGTCAAATGGATGTTTGCAGGCTACCAATCCCAAGCTCTGACTCCCAAAAGAAGGTCCTTTGCAAAGACCTCCTTCTGGTCATCTCTAAGAACAAGTGCAGAGAGCGCTCGCAGTGGCTGTGGCACACCTGCACTGAATGTGTGTCTGACACTGACAGGACAGGCACACCAGAGCAGTCCCAACTGGCAAGGTGTGCTGCCAGTGGCCTGCAAAGGGGCCAGCTGCCAGAGCCTGCTTCAGCCTGCTCCTCCAGGCAGTGGAGGCAAGACAGGGCCTCACCAGCCCTTCCCAGCCAAACCCTCCTTGGAACTCGCAGGAGTAAACAAACGCCAGGTTTGTACACTTTTCAGAAAGGATCTAAACAAAGGCTTGTACTTTCTAAGCAGCAGTGATAAGCAAAAAACAATCCCAAACTTTTCCATTCCCACTACAGAACACAATTTTCTGTAATTTGAGATAAATGTACACTGCCAGAGTTTCACTGGCTGCCCACTCCAGTATCTGGCATTCAGCTCTCAGAGCTGCTCACTCACTGGAATTAAATATCCCTCTGTTTCTAGGTTTTTCAGGATGCAATTTATAAGCTGGTAGTCATGAAAACTGACATCTACTAGATGCTCTCATTAAAGGGGTTAAGGTCACATTTGATATTCCTGTGTGCTGTCAGATCACAAAGGGAGAAGAGATGGTTAAAAGGCTGAACTTCATCAAAGCATCTCAGCTCTGCCAGGCAGATGCAGTAATGAGCATGGTGATACTGTCAGGAATGTGCTCATGAGATGACAGAGAAACCTGCTCCATCAGGGTGTGTTAAAAGTGTGGGGGGAGAAGCCACAGAGCTCCCTTAAACATCTCCCTCAAAAACCTGTCCAGAATATATGCAGTACACAGAAGGGCTTTGAGCATAGGCAGAGAACACCTAAGACTGCACAGATTGCAGAGATTAACAAGAATGGGACACGTGAACTGCACTACTCAAAGCCCAGCAGCGGATATTGAATCCTTCCTTTTCAGGGCTTACATCTGAAAAGCCTTTGTGCGATGCCTTCCCTCTGCTGGGCTCATCTCAAAGAGACAAAGGAAATCTGAAGCATGCCTGTTCTTCCCTGCACAGTCCATGGAAAGGGCTGCACACTGCCTCTGAAGCCATCAGGCTTTCAAAAATGGTCAAGAAGCAAGGAAGGAAGTGAGGGTTTTTTTCCCTGGGGTCCAGCTGAGAGGGCTGATCATCCCCTACCACTTCTTCCAAATTGAAATGCCAGCTCCTTATCAAACCTCTCTCTATTGCCACCTACAACCAGCTCCCAATGTTACTTAAGACTCCATAGGGAAGAAACAATATTAAGTACTCCCACCCCTTGGAAATGCTGAAGAAAGATAAAACATTCTTATGCCATCGGATTGGACAGAGAGATCCAACATGCTGCACTCCTGGTAGGAATTAAGGAACTTTTGGTAATTGAGATGTTTGAAGAGAGGGGGTGTAAAGAGTGGCAGGGAATCATTCCCATAATCAAGATCCCTCATGGTTCCTTCCCTCTCCATTTGTCATTAGCTAAATGCACAGTGTGTCCTAACTCACCCTTATTTTCCAGCGACTCTCTCCTGCCTTTTGCACAAATCAGACTGAATTCAGCCCTGAAGCAAGCAGGAACCAGTATGGACTTTGGATGAGTTTCCCTTGTATTGAGCAAGGCCATTTGCGTGGCCTGAGGCCAAAATAAACTACTACATTTCACTGGGTGATACATGAACTCTGCAGTGAGCTAATATTTACATCCATTAGCTGTGCTCACAGGAACGTGCTCCTTTCAACTGTCTCACAGGTTCCCATGAGCAAGGTATCCAAGATTTCCATGCTCTGCCTACTAGTAGGAAAATCCTTTTTTTCTTGCTCTACCCAGCTATAAAATCAGGAGCCTTACACACAGAGTGATTTACTTCTGGTTCATTCCAGGCTTTCCAGAGATCTTATCAGTGGAGACAGACAGACACAGAGCCTGTCAGATTACAGCAATTTCTCCATTACAGAGAAGGGACACAGCTGACCACAGCCCTGGCTGCTCCACTCTACACAAATGCAAAGGACCATGGAAGGGACAGGCACAGAGTCAAGGGCTGGTCAAGGGGAGGCATCACACCCCTCCTGGATGCCCTGACCATGCCAGAATTTGCCAGCCCAGCTCTGCTCCTGTGGCACGTATTACTCAAAAATACTCCAAAACCCAAATAGCCCCAAACCTGTGATATCCCCCCAAATAAAAAAGTCTTCCCACAGCAGTCCTGTGGTGACACAGGACACGAGTATTGCATCCTGCTGCAGAGAGGGGTGGGTTTTGCAATGCCCTTAAGAACCTGACACCACAGCACTACAACCCACCCTGGTCCTGCCAGAAACAGAAGAGTTTTCTCAACCTTTCCCAGCAACCTGCCTCTGTGTTTTGTGACAGGACAGAGCATGTTGCCATTTTTCCTGCCTGTGATGCAATTCCAGCGGTGTCTGACGAACTTCTTGTGCAATTCTGTAGAACTGCCCCAAACACCAGCTTCTGTGGCTGCAACCGAAGGAGCCAGAGGCCAGGGAGTGCAAACCCAGGCTGCAGCAGAAGGCGTCTCCCAGCTGCATCCACCCAGTGCAAATAAAAGGAAAAGGAGAATAAAATCAGTGAGCAGGAGAGCTTACCAGCTCAGAAATCACACTGCAGCTAGAGAGCAGGCAATCAGAGCAGCCAGGAGGCAGCTGGAGAGCTCTGATACATCCTCAGCACTCCAGGAACTTCTCACGAGACCAACAGACTCTGAGGTGCTCTTAATGTCTCCATAAATTAACATTTTAATAATAATTCATAGAGCGGTTAGGGAAAATGATCCGTCACAGCCCTTGCTAGAATTTCTTTTAAGGAACTTAACTTGAAATGTTCACTTTGTTTCAAATCAGAAATTGTTCCCTTTTCCTTCCAGAGCACTTTTTACTACCAACTTTCACCTTCTGTCTACTGAGGAGGAAAGAAAAGTAGGGTCGGGGGAAGCACGATCATGGAAGTGTCTCATGCTCTTAACATCAAAAGGGGTGGAAAGTCTGATTTTTTTTCATTTTATACTGGTCACAAGTGGCTTTTCTGTCAGAAAAAAACATGAATATTTTTATTTAAAACACCTTTTAATAAAACACCCTTGCCAAAGAGACCTCAGCAAGGCATCATTCCCTCCTGCCTTTAGCAGCACGGACTCTGCAAAGCCCACGCACTCTACCAGCAATTATAAAACCAAAGACAGATGTCAAGTAATTAACAAAGAGAACTGCACTCAAAGTAACTACTGCACACCTATTCTCAAAGACACTGTACCAATTCTACAGAACAATGCTGCATTTTTGAGGAAAAATGCCTTTGTCCCTCCTAACCAGAAGCCTCTAGGCAGAGCTGATAGGTTTTTTGCTTTTCATGGAGAAGTCACACTACAGCCTGCAGAACAAAAGCGCCCTTCAGAACCTTGCCACTAAGTGCTCTGACTGAAAGGGAGTATAAAATAAAGCAGTTTCTGAAAGAGGAAATAAATAATTTCAGCCAAAGCACGCTTTGCATAGTATTTTCTCTCTGTAATTCTGTCCCGACTCAAAAGCATTTGAGAGCCCCCAAAAATGGGACACAGACATGGGAAGGTTGGCAAAATCCAGAGTGGGCTAGCTTGGGAAATGCTTTGGTTCTATGCCACAAGGACTTGGAGATAGAGGTCAATTGATGGGCTCAGAGCAGGGCTGGGGCTCAGGAAAGGGGCTCAGCTCTCTGCTCCCAGTCACAGGGTGCCCACGAGCCCTGGGTCCCTGCATCAGCCCACTGCAGCATTGCAGAAGGCTGCTCAATGAGTCTGCTGGGCTCCCTTATGGGGAAAAATAGATGCACAGTTCAAGTAAATTCAAAGAATCCAAAAGGCAGACAAAGGGCAGCCTGAAAAAGCAGCTGCAGAAAAGTAACAGCAAAAACACTAATGGAAAATGGGAAAAGGCCCTTCAGCCCCCCAGGAAACACTTTTGCTTTTCAGTATGTTCAGGGGTAAGTCAGACAAAAGGAGGAATTACTGTAGCATAAATCATCTTGGTGCCACTTAGCCTGCACAGCGTCTCCCTGACCCTGCATCTCCTCCAGAGGCCACGGGGGCACTGCCTGGCACTGCCCTTTGCTGTGGTGCCCATGGTCCCACTGTGTCCTGCACAGAGCTGGCCAGTGCCAGGGACAGCGTCCAGAGGAACAGAATGTGACCCCTGGGCAGAAAGACAGGCCATGGCTTTTGGGAGTCCAGCCTTTACTGCCCAGGAGGAATAACCACATTGATGACCATTGTAATCCCCAGACAGCTGCCAGGAAGGGAGCAGGGAGGAATCCAGAGCAGTTTGATGATGAGCACCCAGAGCAGCTGGCAGCACTCTCCCTGCTCTCGTGCACGCCACGCCACGCTCAGCACTTCAAACACAGCACAGTGACCAGAGGGCCCCAGCGCTGTCCTTGGATAAAACATTCACATCCCTCCTGAGGGCAGGGAGCCCAAGCTGTCTCAGCAGCAGCTCCCAAACAGCCAGGCACATCTCAGCAGGGATCAAGCAGAGCTGAAACCTGCCCTGCAATCAGGGACATCACAGGAGCCATAAGTGTGACCCAGTCACTGCATCTACTGGTGGCACACCTCAGGGACCTGCAAAATCAGTGCTGGAGTCCCACCTGTGCCAGGGCAGCTGCTCTCACCAGGCCATCGCCTGCCTGACATCACAGCAGGCTGAGAGGAATTTGTTCTGAAATATTTCTATTACAAAACTAATTCATGTCATCAGAACCACAGGAAATGCTGAAATTTGGGCAGCCTGAAAGCTTTTCACCAGCTAGAATCACAGCAGATATTACAGACCTGCTTTTGCAGAGGGGAGCAAGAATTAAACTAGTGGGGGTCAGATGGAAAGTTGCCCTGGTGAGAGGTGTCTCCTGTCACCAGCACAAAGGATTTTCTGCCTTGCTAGGCCAGCCCTGGCCACTGGCACACAGCTTTACAGCCACAGCTACTGAGCACCCTGGAGGACAAAAATACCAAACCAAAACCAAACACACAACAAGAAAATCTGGGAATAGTCTTCTTCACCAGTGGCTCAGCCAGCTCAGGACATGACACCAGGCATCCAAGGTGGGGCTCCCTTTGCCTGTCACCCAGCACGGCCCCTCCCTGGCTTCCTGCCTGCACATCCAGGCCAAGGGCTGCAGCCTGATAGCTTTTTAATAAAGACATTTTACAAGATCCCCAACATGGGGATGAACAAGCTCAGCACTGATGCTCCAGAGTCACCGTGGGAGGTGATCCCAAGCTATTTCTCCTTCAACAGAGCAGCACAAATTGCAGAAGCAAGGCTGCCCTTCCAGGAGCACCAAGGGCTCCCCAGGGCAGAGCTGGCAGCAGCCTCCCCCCTCAAGCTCAGAGGCTTGGGAAAAAGTGTGGAGACTTTCATTCACAGTGAGTCATTCCTGGGAGCTTCCTTGGTAGTGCAAGATTTGCCAGTGCCAATGTTTGGGACATGGAGGTGAGATTTCCAGGCAGGGAATTTGTGATTTGCTATTGGCACTTACATACCATCTCCTGGCATCCTTTTGGCTCAGCAGATTTAATGCTAACAATGAGAATTCAGAGGAAGAAGGGTTTTTTTCACCCTGACAAAAGAAAGAAATGCAATCTAGGCATGTGGAGAGAAGTGGAGTGGGGGCTTGGAAATGTACCTGAATAAATTTGTAATCCCCTGCTTCCCTTTGCAGTTCTCCTGGGGTCCTCTCAGGACCTGGAGAAGCAGAAATGCTACAGATTTTGCACACTGCTCTGCTGGAGTCCAGGGTGCCACTGAGTATGCTCTGCCACCAATTTAGCAGGCAGAGCACACTACACTTCATGCAGCCAAAATAAACGAGCTCCCTGTCACCTCTACAAAATATGCACACCTGGACAAGTCAAATAAGCAGCTGGGACTATTGCCTGGAGATCTGTGGAGTGGGCTGGAGAGGGGCAAGCAGAGCCACAGCTATAAAATCAAACAGCATGGATTACAAATGGATCCACGCTGGCCACTGAGCAGTTCAAACACTGAGCTACAAGAGCACTTCTGTGCTCAAGCAAAAGGTATCCAGCTAAGATAGTCTACTTTTCATGTGTGAATAGCCAGGGAATGAAAAGTTTCCAACCGTGCTTCAAAGAGAGCTGAGATCTTCCATGAAGGCAGACACAATGCTTCTATTTTGGACAGTTGTGTTATATTGAAGGGAGAGTTCTGAGAAACACACACAATATTGTGCTGCCACAAATAAACTGAGAAAAACCAATCTTTGCACAGAAAAAAAAGGAAATCTGCAATCAGTGTGGCCCAAAGACCTGAGAAGACCCAAGGAATCCAAAGTGAGATCCCCCCTCAGTGGAAAAATTCCAATTAACTATCATGGAACACTTGGAGACATCTGACAAGAAGCATTTAATTTATACATTCTGCCTCCTGACCTTTTTAATGGTTTTACAATGTGAGCAGCTCCACTTCCCTCCCTGGGAGGTTGTTCCAGTGCCCCAGTGGACACAGCAGCACATCCACACTCTGCATCAGATTGCACAGCAGCAGCCCCAAGCCAGCTCAGCACAAATCTCCAAATCCAGAGAACACAATGCAGATTTGAGCAGGTTTCCAGATGGGCTTAATGCCTTTTTCAGGACAGGCCCAGGACTCTCAAACCCCAGAGCAGCTTTCCCAGGAGGAGTCTCCTTGCAAGCCCAGCCGGGTCCAGCCAGAGCCCTGCAGCCCCAGTGCCACCTCCCCTGCCACACCAGGGGCTGCACCAGCCCTGCTCAGCACCACCTGCAACAGGCCTGCAGTTCAAAATCACTCCAAGCGTTTTTTCTTAAGTTCAAGCCCTTGCTGGCAGCTACCTACCTGCTCCTTCACTTCATCTCCTTCCCACTAAGTGCTTGAGCACCAGATTCCCAGGATGGCTGCTCCATATCCAGACAACATCCTTCCCTTCTTGTTCCTCCAGAGAGGGACACAACAGACCAAAATCCTCCAAGCACCACCATGCTCCAGAGCACAACACTGTCTCTCCCTTCCCTTCCCTTCCCTTCCCAGGAATCTGCTTTCCTGTGGTGCCACAAACCCCTCAGGCAGCCGCAATGTCTCCAGCACTGCCAGGTTTGCCTGTGCTGCTGCCAGTGGGGAAGCCCAGCTCTCCCTGAGGAATGATTTCCTCAAGTGACTCTGGGTATCCTGGGATGAGCAAAATATTCAAGGGTAAAAGCCAGCCAGAGGAGTTTTTCTTTTTCAAGTTTGGGCCACACAGCATTTCCACACCTGGTACTTATATTAATCATGTTGATTTAATCCCATTTAAACTTACAAGTCAAAGCAAACAAGAATAAGACATCAAGATGCTTCAATCCCTGTCCTGCAGCTCAGAGAGGCTGCTCCAAGTGTGCTTTACACATCAATCAATTTAAAGCAATATAAAAATAGAAAGCCCAGGAGCTACCAGCCGCCCCCAAGACAGCACCTCACTTAAAAGCAGTTCTCTGGAGGTCCTTCCAGCCCTCCACATTCCCAACCCACCCACCTGGTCCTCCTGGGGACTATCAGAGCAGCTTTCTTTTACATACCTGTCCCCTTCTGGCCAGCATAGTATAGTTCTGCAAAGGGGACTAGAAAAAGCTGTGTACACACAGAAAAAAGGAGGAGAAGAGAAACAAGAGTGAGACAATCCTTCCCCCCCTGTGATGTGTATTCCTTTTGCTCCCCATGTCTCTAACATTTCCCTCTGCAAATATTTGATTGCACCATCACAGGGAACTTGCTCAGGCTCTGCCTGCACTGGCCCCATCAGTGCATCTTGAAATTCAACCTTCAAAGAACAGCACCCTGAAATTTGAAGTCCAGGAGCCTCCTGTCAGAAAATCTGCTCTGTGACCCACAGCACCCACACAGTGGGAAAGCTGAGATGGAGCTGCAGGCAGCAGTATACTGTGACTGTCATCAATATTAATTATTTGGGGAGAATATGATTGATCTCACAAGGGCAATGAATTCATTTCTCCAGCTGAATGACAAACAAAAGGCAATACACGCACTGCTGACATTTCCAAAGGCTACGAGTGCAGAGACACAAGGAAATGCTGCTCTGCACTAAAGTCCTGCTGCAAAGAGCCAAAAAATCTGAAAAGCCTCTGAAATGTTCATTTCTGAGCACCTTCAATGCCAGAAAGTAGATGCCTTCACATTCTCAAATCTGTGCTGACCCCAGCCCTGGGCTGGCTCCCATCTTTGCACTGAGAGGAAGCAATCCCTGAGTATCTTGGGGAAGTTGGTGTCGTGGTTTGACTCTGGCCCAGTGCCAGGCACCCACAAAAGCTGCTCACTCACCCTCCTCTCCCGAGCCACAGCTGGGCAGAGGAGAGGAGAAATTAATGAAGGGTTCATGAGTTTAGATAAGGACCAGGAAAAAACACTCCAAGGGCAAAACAGGCTCAGCTTAGAGGTACAAAATGAATTTATTACTAGCAGAGCCAGAAGAGGATAATGAGAAGTAAAAGAAAGCCCTTAAAACAATTTTTTTCCCCCCAACCCCTCCCCTCCTTCCCACCAACAGCACAGGGAGACAGGGCCATGCAAAAACCAACACAGCTGGGTTGAGTTTCCCTTCTGCTCTTTGACACTTCATGCCAGCAGCTACAGAGTCATTGCATCTGACAGATAAGGGGGCAAAAAAAATGCTAAGGGAGCAACATTACCCTCCTGGATTATTCAACAGGGCTGAAAGGCAAGGCACAGCTCCCCTGTGCAATGGGAGGAAGGGAAGGCACAGCCAGCCCGGAGAAAAGCGTTTCTGCCTCTCCATGGGGTCAGGACTCTGTGTGTGTGTGTGAAACCTCCCAAGGATCCAGAGCTAACCAGCTCCCAAAATTCCACACAGCAACATGGGGGAGGACAAGGAAGGAGGAGAAAGGTAAATGCATTGGGGCTATTTTTCCAAGAGAATGGATATGGGGGAAATCCCATCCCAGTCCATTGGGATGTTATTCCAGTGGAGTCTGAGTTCTGTCCTTCAGTCGCTCCAACACATCAGCTCAAATCAAATGCAACCAGCACAATTTGCTGGAGTAACACATTTTACAGCAGCACATCTGTGGGATCCAGCAGCACATCTGTGCTCATTCAGAGAGGCTGGGTGCCCTCAAGACCTCCACAGCTTGCCAGCTGGGCAGCAACAGCCTCCTCCCACTACCCACATCCCTTCTTAAAAACAAGGGCTGGAGGTATCTGTGCTTGAAGGAAGAGGGGCTATTTCTCAACAGAACAAATCCAATTATTTGTATTAGAGTGAATTTGCATGCCTCTTACTGACAAATTAAGTATTTTTTTACACATCTCAGAGCTTTGACTCAACAGATTGCTAATAAATTCATGTAGGTGGGGCTCTGGATGTTACTATGGTGGGAGGGAGGTGAGGTTTTACTTTTTGCAACAGGACTAACCTGAGAAAAAATCACTTGGAATTTGGACTCCTTACACTGCCACTTACTAGGCTCCTGTAAGTCCCGAAGGTTGAAGATTTTAAAACACTCTCTAGTTTAGGGTAGAAATATGAGTTTCTGGCTAATAAACATGAAATCTGTATATAGGCATCAATCACCAAATGCAGTGCATGAAAAACTGTGGTGCCTCCCTGATGATCAGGCATTAGACAACTTATAAATGGCTGGCCCCTGAACTGAGTGCATTAGTAGAGGCTTCTGAAATCTGTGCCTCTGTTTCCCCAGCCACATTTAGAACAGCCTCTCCCCATCTCACACCACAGCAGTGCATCTTAATATCTCTAAAGTGCTTAGAGATGCTGAGATGAAAGATAACATATGAGTGCAAAGTATAGATTAATTCCCTGAGCTCAACAGTCAGTGGAGCTGATGGAGCTAAAAGTAACACATACCCACCACAAAAAACCAGGGTTCTGAGCCTATCTTAAATAGTAGCTACTTAAGGAACAGGGCCCTTGGAACAAGTCATTTTGGGGATGGTTAGCTGGGCACATGGAGCCCCAGCAAGCAGGAAACAGAGAAATGCAATGCACTACTATGAAAAAGGGATGCTTTTGCAGAAGGTCTTCAACCTGTTCCTATAGAATTTGGCACATTTCAGTTAGAGCTGCTCACATTTTAGCAAACCACCACATAAAGAACATGACCAAACATAATTTGAAAAGCTATTTCCCTTTCTGTTTGTTTTTATAAATTATTAAAAATCCAGTTTAAATATTGCAAAGAAAACTTTAAATTGAGCAAGATAAGTTTTGGAATCCTTCCAAGTAGAAGGCAAACCCCAAAATGTTACTGCAAATCCAACAGATGGGTGTTATTTTTCATGCTTTAAAATTTCATTCCTTTGCACTGAGATTAACTGTAATTAGCTCTTTATTTACATCTAAAACAAAAAGTAAAATGATAAAGAAAGGCAGCTATAACCACAACTCATGGCAGAAAAAGTCCAAAAAAAGAAAACCAACAAAAATTCCCTCTGAGAAGAAAACATGTCTTTCTTGCCAAGCAGCATAATTGTTACAAATATACAGTTAAACAACTCCACAACATCCTGTCAGCACTAAGGATAAACATTTAAGTCCCAGTCTTGCCAGCCTTTGCACAGAAATTGATCAAATACCTAAGAATCTTCCTCAGAACGCTGGAAAAATCTCACATCCCTCTAAACAAACAGCATCAGGCCTAAGAGAGGCAAGATACTCCACCACACTTTTATTTCAATAACGCAAGGGATTAAAGAAAACTGTGAGGAAAACAAACAAACAAAAGCAAACCCAGCAGCTTTCCCAGATAAAGAGAGAGGTATTAAAACCTACTCTTTTTTCTTTACTAATTTTTTTTTAAGCCCTCTTCTAATTCTGATAACACCTTGGCTGAGTAGAGCTGAAGAGGCTCCTTCAGTATTTGTGTGAGTGAATGATTCACGCTGTAGCTTTGTGTTTCAGCTCAGCACAGCAAAGCTGTCCAGGGGAGCCCAACTCCACGCTCTGACCCGGCACTGCCAGGCTGCACCAGGAGCTCCCACCCGCACCCCGAGAGCCGCTGGGCCAGCGCTGCAAGGGTTAAACAGCACAGCCTGGCCTGACCGAGCTCTCGGCAATGAAAAGGAGCGAGTGGGCCTGCAGGCAGCCTCAAACGCTTCGGAAGCAGGTGGAAAGCGAGCCACGGCCGCTGAGGGCTGTGGGCGATGGACGCGGGTGGGAGCGCCGGGCACGCAGGGCTCCTGCCAGGCTCAGCACTGGGGCTCCTTCTGTGGGCACCCTGGCAGGGCTGGGCAGCGCTGGGAGCTCCTCTGGCCCTGCTCTGAGTGGGATTTCCAAGCTAATGGCTCTCTGGCACCTTCCCAGTGCTCCCAGGAGAAGGAGCCACCTACCACTTCCCCGACTGAGCCCAGGATTCATGGAAATCTCTTATTCTCTGCTGCAAATGGAGCGTTTAAGTTAACAGTCTCATTTTGTTAACACATGTAAATGTAAAAAGATTCCGTAAGAATCAATGTAACTTTTTCATCTAAATATCAAGTCAACACATAAGAAGACAGAGTAGAGGGAGGGAGAGAAGAGGGAGGAAGAGGGAGGGAGATCCAAACACCAGGGACCTTGAATCCACTCACTGCAAAAGTTAAGGACTGAAATAATTCTCATTTACTCATATGAGAAAGTGAAGCTCTCACTTTCTCACTCTCTCCTTCTCTTTCCCTAACGCTCTCAGATACTTCTATCTTTAGCCAATTATCCTTGCTGTAATTTTCTTTAAATTGTAATTGGATAATCATCCAGACTCAGGGGAAGCCTTTGTCAGAGGAATTCCTGGGGATATATTCCCATTTGATGAAACTGAGAGTTGTTAGGTTAACAAAGGACTGACTAAAGACACTGATTCTTCACTTGTAGTGAAAATACTGTTTTACAGGCAACTATTTTTAGAGAACCCTATAACAAAATACACACACTTGTACACTTGTTTTCCTGTATTTTACTTTCTGTAAAATCAGACTCCAAAATTATGAATATCATGTTCTGTGCATGTGTCTTATTGGGGCCTCTGAGGCTGAACACAGTGAACACAGTGACCAAGACTGAAATTCCCCAAAGGGCAGGCACCACTGAAGCAATTTCCCCAAATCAGTTCCCTCCCTGCCCTCTCTCTGAGCTCATCTGGCTCAGTCACGAGCAAAAGCCTCACAGAGAGCAGCACTGTGGCTGAGAAACATCAGATTAGCCCTCTGCCTGGCAAAAGCACTGCTGGGGGGGCAGAAATCCTAAAATACCTCCCAAAAGAAGAAGCTGCTTTGTTCCTGTCTAGCAGGGAATCTCAGCTGCACGTTTTGCTGGTGCTGGAGCAGAACAAAGCAGCCACAAACCGTGTCTGGCAGGGCCCCACCTGCACACAGCCCCCAGCCTCCTGCAGGGTGTGGAGAAGGGCATGGCACACCTGAGCCTGCTCTGCCTCTGCCTCTGTCCCACTGTGCCCAGCCAGAGATGCTCCAGCTCCCCTCCAGGTACAGAGCTGGCACCAGGCAGGCTGCAGCAGCCTGGCAGCACAGAGGACACGGGCTCTGCTCATGGGGACACTGAAATCCATGAGCTGTGTCAAGAGAGAGAGGAGGAAGGAGGAGAGCAGAGCTGCACTGGAGAACGTGTTTGAGTTCCCAGATAATGTGGCGCTGTTCACAGATTTCAGCTTATATAGGCTTTTCCCTATTTCTATTTTTATTCCCAAAGCACTCCCCATTACTGGATGATAAGGGGAAAAAAAGACATGAATGCATTCACATGCTGATATAATCTTCCAAAGTGTCCACCTGGCTAATGCAACCTGCACTCTGAGAGCCAGGCTGGGCTCTCCCACACCACCAGCCACAAGGGCTTTATGGCAAGTTTGTGCAAGTCAGAGTCTTGCTGAAATGGGAGCACACTTGACAAGAGAGGGGACCCAGGACACACAGGGAAAGAAATATGAATCATGTGCCTGCCAAAATAGCCAACAGAGAAATCCAAGCAGAAGTGAGAAGAAGGAATAAAAACTCAAATTTTGGACTCTTATTCTGAATAAAGAATATAATTCTTCCTCCCTAGAACTGGCATCTGGTTCATGCAGGTCTTGAAGGAATAAGGCTAGGACAAAATCTTTCTGCCTTATTCTTCCTGAATGCTTATTTTAGAGCTTAAAATTACAGCTCTGAGGCCAGCAGGGAGGCATTTCCCACACCTCCAAGTATTCAGGCTGCTACACCACTCCTGCCACCCTCTTGGGTCTCTCTTATCTGTGTGTGCTTTGCGGTACCAGGTGTTTTAGGGTAGTGCTACCTGGCCCTGGGGATGAGGCTGCTGGAGCCCAGAGCAGGGCAGTGTTCATCCCCACTGCATGTGCTTGTGCTCAAATGCAGAATACCTGCACAGACCAACAGAGTCTGGAGGGGAGAGCCCAGAAGTGTTCACACACAAGCTTTCCTTCCACACCCTGGAGGGATCAGAGGACCTTCTGCACTCTGGGGAGGCATGGACAGACATCAGCAAGCATCATATCAAATGCAGACACTTTGAACTCAAGCTAGAATCAGAGACATGGAGAACAATCCCAGGGCTGTGCGGATGCAGCTCTGCCTTGCACAGAGGCATGGAGTCAGAAACACAACCTCTCACCCCACAGCCCCTTCCTCCAGCTCATGCAGCAGCTCCCACCTTCCCAGCTCAACATTTCCAGTCATTGCAGTGCCCTGCAGGCTTCCACCACCCCAAGTCCTCTCAGGCTTACTCTCCATGTCCCTCATTATCCTACATCCTTAGGATGCTGCTCCTCCAAACAAGGTGATCCCAGCAGCAGCACCATGCCTACTTCCAGGGAAGAATATCTGGGTTTTAGAGTTTAATCCTCTCTGCCTGCCCTCTCCTGCTCACACAGGCAGGCAGTGGAGACAGAAAGCAGGAGCCTTTCCAGCACCAAGCCTGCCCACCCGAGAGCCTGTGGGCTGGAGTGATGCTCTCCATGAAAACAAGGGATGCCTTTCCTGCAAGGAATACAAGACAGCAAGTAAATCTTCCAGAGCTGTCAAAAGCAACCTGTTATAAATGACCCTCTAAGTTATGAGATATGGACTCTCCACAGTACAGTTAATAAATAACACCTCACAGTCCTGGAAGAGTATGCTGGGTGACACTTCTGCTTGCCCGAGAGGGGCACAGTTAAAAATGGAGTGTCAGGAAAAGAATACTTTTTAATTATGAAGGAGATAAGTGTTTTTATAATACAAGGAGCTTGCTGCAATCTGACAAATCCAGAAGTGAAAAGCCTTTCCTAGGACAAAAAACGGAATGCATGGAACAAAATCCATCATTTTATAAGAAAAGAAAGATCTGTAAAGCCAACCAGAATTTTATCCAAGCACTATAACCAGCTATTCACAAAGCAGAGGTCAGGATGAAAAGACAGAGTGTGCATGTGAGAGGGCATTTATAATCCAGTTTACTGTGACATCCCAAGGCCCCAAGATCAGGATTCTGTTGTGCCAAGCACTGTACAGGCACACTGCAAGAAACCAGCCCAGAGTGAGGAACAAGCACTGCCACTGTAACAGGGGAGAGCAGCATTGGCACAGAAAAGGGACACCCGAAATAGTGAAGCACTGATGGCTTCCTTTTTCCCTTTCTTTTATAGGAAACCATCCAGTTTCCCTCCAGATACACACACCCCCTCCCTCCCTCCCCCCCCCCCCAAAAAAAAAAAAAAAAAAAACAAAAAAAAACAAAAACAAAAACAAAAAAAACCTGCTTCACATAAGAGGGCAGCTGCCCCCAACAAACACAGCAAAGGCCATCTTGCTGCCAGCATCTAATCGCTTCCAGTCGGTTTTCCTGCACGTCTCTTTCACTTTATTTCCCAGCTACGGCTTAAGCCTGACCCCTTCCTCTCCCCACTTCCATTTCAGAGACCCATCTGACAGCAGAGAGCAGCTATCAGAGGCTCAAGAATTTGCGATCCGGATGAAAATTAAAGTTGCATTTCCCAGCGCGTGTAGCGCTCCAGCCAGCAATGCCCAGATCTCCACGGCACACGGGAGCGAACTGAAGCGAATCCCTCCGCATGTCGGGGACCGGGGCATCGCCGGCCCGGCCGCAGGAGCGGCGGGCACGAACCCGCGGTCCCGCGGCTCGGCTCGGTCCCCGCACACCGCGGGATCGCCCAGGGTCCCCCAAGGTCCGCGGGGTCCCCGGCCCCATCGCACCCGCTCCGCTCCGCTCCCCCATCCGCGGCCCCGCTCGCTCGCTCCCACCGTGCCCACCTGTCCTCCCTCGCTCGAAGCCCGCCGGGCGCTGCTCCTCGGGCTCTCCTGAGCGCTTCTTCTTCTTTCCTTCCTCTTCCCCCCGTGCCAGCCGAGGAGCGGGGGCCGCTGCCGGCTGCGCGCCGCCGCCGCCCGGCTCCCCCCGCGCCGGGGCTGGAATCCGCCTCCTCCGACACAAACTTTCCCTTCGCGTGCGGGAAGTTCACGGCCGGGGCGGGGCGGGACAGGCTCCCTTGTCCCCACTCCCGCCCACGCCCACGCCTACGGGAACACGGGCGTCCCCCGCGCACCCCCGGCAGCGCGGCTCACCTGAGGACGCGGGGAGCGCACAGCTGTGCCCGGCGCGCCGCGCTCTCCTCCTCTTCTTCCTCCTCTTCTTCCTCCTCGCCGTCGTGCCTGATCCGCGCCCCCGGCTCCGCTCCGCCCCGCCCGCCCCTCTCCCCGCGGCCGCGCTCCGGGGGCGCTCGGGGCGGTCCCGCCGCGGTCACTGCGGGGCAGCGGGGCCGGGGCAGGGCAGGCTCAGGCTCAGGCACAGGCACAGCTCCGTCCCTCCGCTGCTGCCGGCTCGGCCCCGGCCGGGGGAGGCGGGGTGCGAGGCGGGGTGCGCGGGGCCACGGCTCCCTCTCCTGGCCGGAGCCGTCCTGCCGGCGGCAGCTGCCGGGGGCGGGAGGCGCCCGGAGCCCCTGGAGCCGGCCCGGAGCCCTTGGACACGTCCTGGACGCTTTCTGGCTGGAGAGGGCTGGCGGACACAGCCCTGCCGCAGCCCCTGAGCGCTCTGCGGGCCGCCTGCCCCCTGGGAAAGTGAAGTTTCCCCATTCTCCTCTCTGGTGTGCTGGCGTTCCTTCCTGGTGATTTCCTCCCAGGGCTCCCTGGACATTCTGATGCCACCTCGTCCAGAGAAGTGGCACCGTTTTTGCTCGATCGCTGGCACAGATACAGCCTTGATGAGGCTGAAATTGTTGATGGATGAGGAGTGGGCACCTGAAACAGATTGCAAGGGCAGTGTCAGGGAGTCTCAGGAGTGAAATAAAATTCTGCAGAGATTTGGGCCAGCACCTGCTCTAGGAGAATGTGGCCAGTGATTTTAAGTGCAGCCCCCAGTGTAGGATTGCCCTTGCCCAGGAAAGCTCATTGTCCTCTCAGGTTGGCCTGGAGTCTCTTCCATCCTGGCAGTGAGCAACCTGCCCTTATTGGTACTTTTATCACATCTTGGCAGGCTGACAGCAGAGACAAATGGCTGGACACAAAGCCTGTAGTGCTAAGGAAACTCCTGTCTGCTCAAAGTGCTGCAGCACTTCTTAGCACTGTTGGCTACAACACTTGGACTGAGTTCAACCCCTCAGTTGTTATCCTCAGAAGGTGATTCCAGGATATCTAGGAGACCAAATTTCACCCCATCCCGTGAAGCTCCTCTGCAACAAAGCTGTCCTGGGGTGCAGGGTCTGGCCAAGACATCAGAGCCATTGATAGCCCCCATCTCCCCATCCCTCTGCAGGGCTGCATGAGGCACTGCTGCAACGTGGCTGCTGTGAGAGGGGGTCCCTGCCCTCAGCAGCCCCACCACCTCTCCAAGGTGGGCACACCTAAACCTCTCCCCCACCCTGGGGAACAGGAGCTGTTCCTACACACACCCAAAGCTTCCCTCCACCCTGAGGAACAGGAGCTGTTCCTACACACACACCCAAAGCTTCCCCCCACCCTGGGGAACAGGAGCTGTTCCTACACACACACCCAAAGCTTCCCCCCACCCTGGGGAACAGGAGCTGTTCCTACACACACCTAAAGCTTTTCCCCACCCTGGGGAACAGGAGCTGTTCCTACACACACACCTAAAGCTTTTCCCCACCCTGGGGAACAGGAGCTGTTCCTACACACACACCTAAAGCTCCCCCCCACCCTGGGGAACAGCCTGGCTGTGCCAGGGGCTGGGAAGGAGCTGTGGTGGGAAGCCAGTGCTGTTCCTGCAGCTCCTGCAGGAAATCTCTTCCTCCTGTACCTCTCTCTCCTTCCCTTCCCAGGGTTCTGGCACAGCAAAATTAGGCAGAAAGTTTCTTATCTCAGCAGCTTCTGTGTCCTGGTGGTGAATGCCCTTGAAAATCTGCCTACTTGGCTTGTGCTTAGAATCAGCTCTACTCAAGCCATCTCTAACCCAATTCCATCCAAATATTAAAGCAACTTGTTAAGGCAGAGCTCTGTGAAGACTAATTTACCCCACTCTAAGGGCAGATTGGTGCATATTTTGCTCTATGCGACCTGCACAGCTCCAGGACCCCCTCTTGTCTGGAGCTGCTTTAGGTATCTGTATAACTTGGCTGCAATACTGAATATAGGCAAAACTGGAATAGCAAGGCACATTTTATGAGCTGTATTTTCCAACATACTTACTGAGAAATATGTGCTTAAAATTGTCTGTTGAAATATGACAGTCCACTTTTCTCATAGAAGATGAAATAACAAAAGGGTTGCATATTTTAGTCATGATACCTAATGCAGCTGTGGGAGTGAGTAGCTCAGCTATCTGGTGATTGTTACAAGAATTAAATAATAATAATAGTAATAATAATAATAATTCCTTGTTCTACGTAATATCTGCCATCCATAGATACAGATCTGGGATAGGACATGTCATGATTCTTGTTTGGGAGGATCCAGCACTGTTGCAATACTGGTAATTCAGGTTAACAGTCACCAACACACACACCCTGGGAAATTCATACTGTTCCAAACTCCAAGCCTGCCAGTGCAAATTGGGGTCTTTAGGCCAGGGTCATTAATTTTCTCTAATCTTGATGAAAAGCCAGAATTCAACTTTAGACTTCATTGAAAGGCTCATAAAAAAGATTCAAGACCAAATTTTCAGAGACTGGTTAAAAGCTACAGCTGATAGCAAAGCCCCAAACCACACCTGCTTATTATGTTTTCATGGGAAAGGTTTCAAACCCTTTTGTTTATGGATTAAAAGAATCAAAAATTTCCTACTGTAAAATAAGGGTAATATTTCTCACTTGGGCTCAGTGTTGTCATAAGGATATTTTTGTACTGCTATTTTTTCTCCCATCCTCTCTCCACACTTGCACATGCTATTTCTGTGCAGGTTAAAATGCAACACAGTTACACTCTAGAGTGAATTATACTATGTTTTGAAGAGCAATTCAGTAAATAGAAAACATTTTTAAGCTCAAAAAGGCAGCATTGTTCCACAATTTTTGGACAGGGAGCAAAGAGTAGCATTACTAAGTGAAACCACGGGGGGGACTTAAATAGCAGAGGAATGTGTTGGTGTTGAGCCAGGACACTGGAGCTTCTGGCATTGCAACTGCTGTGAAAATATTCCACAGACCTCCAGTAACAAGTGGCCAAAGGCTTTGTTTTGCTGCTGTTCTATTCCTGTTAGGCAATTTGAAGTTACAAGCACAGGAGGATCCTGGATCATAGAGCCCAGTTCTCTGCTGTGCCAGGAATAATGTTGTTTATGGTCCTTTTCATGAAAGGACCATGCTCCCACTTTAAACAATGTTGTGGTTTTGCCTGTTACCCCTCTGTGAGGTTCTCCTGGGCTGTCCATGTCCCTGCTGGTCAGGAACCCTTCCCCACGTGTTCTGGCACCAGCACTGGCTCTCATTTCAGTAGCTGTTTTGCTCACTTCTCCTTACTCAGGTATTTTTATGGAGATGGTTCCTGTCTGCCTTTCTCACTGAGCTACAGAGGACTGGCTTTTCAATCTTCTTTCCTAAATGACTCTCAGTTCACCTCAGACCTCTTCCCTGCATCTGCTCTGGTGTCAATTAATCTCAAAGTTCATATGGGTTACCAAAAGTAGTTAGAGTATTAAATGGGAGGAGGTCTCACTGATGCTTCATACACTGAAATTAAAGTCCCCATTTTTCACTGAAATATCTCACCTGGTAATCCCAAGATTGCACTTATCTTTCTGCAAATAAGCTGTAGTGGTGACCTCATACTTCTCCTCCATTTTTGCTTGCAATACTAAGTTCCCAGCCTCGATCAGAGACTTGTTACTATTCCCATGTCAGTTCCCAATTCCCTTGTTTTTGTCCCAACTCTCAGCCTGCACAGAGTTTTCTGATTTGTTTGTTCTTAGCCAGCATTTCTGATACTGGGAGATCAAGGTAGTTTCATAACCTCTAAAAGACATGTTCTTGCTTGTTACTCACACCCACCTAACCCATTTTTCCTCCTTCCTAGTTCAGGAAATAAGCCCTAGACTACATATAATTATAGTCTGTGGAGTTATAAATGAACGTGCCTTCTGTGTTTGACACCTGCCTTTTAACTGGCATTGAGAGGAGCACGCCTGATAACCTAAGATACAGGACACAGGGAAGATGGGAGAATGACAGATATTTCTGACATAGCAGCACATGGACCTCCCATCTGCTTCTGTCAAGGGAGCTGATGTTACCCACACATGGAGCTGAACGTTTTCTGCTGAGACCATTTTGCAGCAAGGAACCTGTGCCTGGCAGAGCAGGCAGGCTTGGCTTTCAGACAGGTATGAGCTGCACATTCACCAAAATGCATGAGGAGTCACAACTGCACATGTCAGGTGAGCCTGACTGACAGGGATTGTGTATTCTCTGCTGTATTGGCTATGCCCAAACCACATCTTGGATCTCACTGCCCAGTGAGGCATTTTGTGTGAACCTCTGTAAGAGCCCTGCACGATGAGGAGGATTGGAAGCACAGCTTTGTTATGAGTTCATCTGTGTTTATTCCTGAGGATGTAGCAAATAGCTTTTGTCCATGTTAATATGCTAAATATCATTAGTGTCTCTTCCCCTGTGCTACTACAGTGGTAGGACTGCTAATGCAAATGGTTCTTAAATGGAAACTTGACCTTACATGACTTGCATCCAAGTCCATTTAAATCTCTGTCACACGTGTTTTGATACAGCCTAAGGCTGGAGATATTTCCAGTCCTATGAGTCTGTATTTCATACAAACTAAAGCTATTTCAAAGCAGTGGTGGAGAGGAATATCTTCTCATCCTCCTGAAGGCTTTGGCATTTGGCAGGTATCTGACCCACAGGTACACACACATTGGACACTGTTTGTGTTTAGGATGCCTGAACATCCTTTTGCACAGTGTATTCAAACACACCAAATCTGTGTAAATTGCCTGACTGTGGAGGTTGCAGGAACACTTAAACTGGGTTGGCATTTCTGTTGGGAAAAACCAGCATCTGTCTCAGTCAGTCTTTGAAGAAAGCCTCTAGCCTGGCCATTAATTAGGCTGCAGTTTACCTGGCTTGCTCAGTGATGCCAGCGAGAAGTGGCAGGCTGTCAGCAGATTAATAAAGCTAGATAGGCTGAACACAGCCTTGGCATCGAGGCAATTCCCTACTGATGGGTATTTCTACAGGGAGTGGTCTCTGGAGATGATTTCAAACTCCTGCCTTCTCTGGCTGATGGTTTGCTGACACCACTGCAGAAGGGAAAAGGCACTAAATTAACACATTGTCTTTCCCGGGTAAATGGAGCCAATTAAAAGATCTTAAAAACAAGAAAAGGCTTAATACAGTGTATTTTTATCCTACCTATTTGTAAGAGTTCCTCCTGTCTTGACATAGGTTTATACAGGTGTTTTGGTGCTTTAATAATTTTTTAACAGTCTTTTTTTCTGAACAAAACCCAACTTCTCTGGAGAACTGTAACTGTCTGATAATAAACTGCAATGGTTAAGGAAAAAAAGAGAGCATCGAGTGTGGTAAATGAAAAAAAATCCATTAGCATATTCCAAAATCTTATTATTGTAGTCGATAACAGTTTATTTTCCCCTGAAAATGCAAGATCATTCTGCAGAATGACTTTTTAAATCTTTGATTTCACTTCAGCAGCGATGAAGCAACATTAACCTTTAGACTCTGAGTTTATCTGTGCATATGTTAAGGATTTCTTAAGGAAAACAATTCTTTTGTGTAGCTCGTAAAAAGATTACACAAGCAACAGAAGATTTTAGGAGCAAACTCAAAAAATTGCAGAAAACCTTACACAATCACTGGAAAAGGCAGCTGCAGGTTAGCAAGACCTTGATGGAGGGAGATGCTGTTACTTGCCAAAATCGGGAATTCCTCTGTAACAGGCTGGCATGGTTTAACCAAAGGGCAGGACCTCTGCTCCTGTTAATCAGCACTGCTAATGGAGATGTAACAGTTCACACTGGTGGAGGTTTTTGGCAATGCTGATTGCTCTGGTTAGGCAGAATACCCATCTGCACAGAGAGTGATTTCTGGCACCCTTGCAGCTCTTTTCCCAGGTCAGTGTATTTCCAGGCGTTTGAAAGTTCCTTTCTCTTAATAGCTGCTATCCATCCTTATAAAAATGAGGATAACAGATGAAGCAGAATGGCCAGTTTTGCTCTACCTCTATTGACCTGACTGGATTTACATTACAGAGGATTTTGGAGTAATAAATTTGCATTTGCACAATTACTAGGAACTGTAATTCCTCCCACCCTGACTGCTATTGATTCCCGGGTGCCAGATCAGTGCAATGCAGCCCTGTGCCACTGCAAAGGTGCAACAAATATTGTTAGCCTCCCAGGATAAAACAAGCCTGGACAAAGGTTTTTGAAGGAATGGGTGAACCACAGGAATATTGAATTAGTTTTGTGGATGGCGTTCAGAGAACAGCTGTAAAAGCAAGCAGAGGAAGTATTCAATTTATATGGAGAATGATGAAAGGCTGCTGCCTGCATGTGTGGGTAAAACCTCCAGCTCTCACAGGAATGTGGGCATCTTGAGGAAAACACTTCATTTAAGACAGTAAATTATTGCTATGCAACTTGACAAAAAAAGACAGAATTAAGTCAATGGAAATTGGATGGATATACAGGCAGCCTTACTCCACAAAGCCATGCTTATGGAAACTTCTTTTTTTTTGGAAGCAGATCTCCCACCTGCCTCTTCCTTATGAAATGAGAGATCTTAAAGATCACTGAAGAGGAGGGAATCAAGAGCAACGCATTTGTTAGCAAGTCATAAATTTGCAGGGAGAAAGCGCGGGGAGCAGAAAAAGAATGAACTCGAATTTCACAAGGGCGAGAGGCGCCCTCGGAGCCCAGCAGTTGCTCGGCTCATGGCACGGAGCCATCAGCTGGGAGATGCGAAGGCGCAGAGCAGCATCTGACAATGAAGTTCACAAGTCGTTAACCAGCAATGTAAAGACCATCTCGGCAGGCTGCAAGTGAAACGACCTCCCAGGTTTAACACTTAGTCTTCATAATGTGCCGGAGACGTTTCTGAAGAGAGTAATTGGCCAAAAGGAAATGAACAAAAACCCTATGATGGAAGTCAATGCTCCTGAGAACTTCTAATTTTTTTCAGTTAACATTTTCTGTATTACTATTTCTCTGTATGTAGCATGGATGAAAGATCCTGGGTGAACTGGAGTCCTCTGCCCACCCTAAGGCTGAAGTTAGAGGACATTTCGAATCAAGGTTGTTCATCCTGGTAAACACAAAATCTTCATCTGATCCGAAACAAAAGGTGTCCTTTCATGTTTGAGCCACTCAACTTTTTTTTAAACCACTTAAAATACTTCAGATTTGCATTTTTTTCTTTAAGATTTTGACTTCTATTTCAAGCACATTAAAATTCTCCCCTCCACTCCTTTTTAGTCAAAACTCTTCACTGAATTCTTCTTCAGTTTATAAATAGTTTTGGTCCCTCTAAACCATCATTTTTATGACTTTCATATTTCTGGAAAAAAAGGAACTGCTATTATTAGCCATCTACAGTCATCAAGACATTACCCAAAGTATTGTCAAACAACTCCTGTTCCATTATTGCTGAGAGAACACCCTATTAAATGGATGGGGTTTTTTATTTGGCCAGTCACTTCAGACAGGTTTCTCAACCCACAGCTGTGAAATCAGCTAGCAAACTGAGGTTGAAAAATACCCTTGGAGGAAATTTCCAGTTTGTTCTCACATGGCTGTGTGCTCCCAGTAGCCTTTTGGCTGAGCCCATGCCACCATGTTGAGGTTCACCAAGAGCTACACCTGTCCATGTGGATGGGGAATGTGTGTGAGATCCCACCCTAATGGACAAATGCATTGGATTGGGCTGAATTAAGTCAGGAAAATATCATGTGCTGGTGCTACAGTATAACAGAGGAAATTTAGTGTTCTGGATATCAATAAAGGTTCATGGGGAGGTGCGGAGGGATAGAATGTAAGAAAATAAAGATAGTGCAGAAGGCAGTCTCACACCTGAGGAGTTGCAGCTGTACCAATCACCAAAGATTAGGAACAGGCCTGCCCTTAACAGGCCACAGCTGTGTCCAATAAGAAGATGAGTGCCACAAAAGAGTGGGTGAGCTGGGTGAGGAGAGTTGGAGTTTGTTGGTTGTGCTGTGAAGAGAGATGGAGTTTGTTGGCTGTATTGTGAAGAAGGAGTCAGTGCTGTGAGGAGATGCCCATGAGAAATCACCAAGAAGGCATGGGACTTTTGAAATAAGATGACAACAGGCAGGGAGCTGTTTATAAATAAGTGGTGAGTCCCCATTACTTTCCAGATATATCTGTGGGTAACGTCTGGTTGGTTCCTTCCTTTAGCTCCGCTTTTCTGCTCTTGCCACACCTGAGATATAATTACAACCTGTGTTACCTGCACATAAGTCAGGTTTAAAGTACAATTTTTAGCGCATCCAATGAAATGAATGTTCTCCTTTGCAAAGGGTAATAGGAGAAAAGGTAATAGAAAATAAATGTTACCTGGCAAGTCAGGTAAAATAACTTCAAATCTGGACTTCCTTGTGAGGAAAAATATGGGGCTGCAATTCTTCCATTGTCCATGAGCAGTCTGCTCTGCTGGTGAAAAGATATTTCCTTAAGCTTTTTATCTGGTGAAATCACCTAACCTATCCTTTTCAGACATGGGATTTTTCTGCTCACACATCAGTCAGTTGTTCTGTGAGGTTATTTCTCATGCAAACCAAAATAGTTCCTGATTTAAAATGTTCCTCAACCTGACTGTTCACATGATAAATGACATAATGGAGTCGCATTCGTTAGCACCAGAAGCAAACTCCAAAATAGAAGCAGACAATTACTAAACAAACATTCTGTAATTATCTTTTTTTTCCTGACCAGCTGAACGATGAAGAAAGCAGCAATGTGTAGAGCTCATGATTAGAGCTGGTCATTTAGGCAAGAAAAAATATGGGACTCTGGTGTATTTCATCAATCAGAACGTGGAGGGAGCTGGTTTCAGCCGATGGGACCAATATTGTGGTGGATGTTGATCATTTTCCCAATGTTGCCTCCCACTGACTTCCCTTTTTATATTTTTAATCTGTCTCTTAAATCACTTCATGCAGCTGTGTCTGGCTTATTTTCTTCTGTCTCGCATTAATAATTAATTCCATTGCTTTTGGTATGCCCTTGACCTTCAGCCACTTCCAACACTGATATAAATCTTTGGCTGTATTGCATTGTATATTCCATTATACGTGTTTGAATACTACATGGAGGTGTTCACACTCTGGCCTGTCCTCATAAGAACTGCCAAGAGTCCTTTACAGACCTTTTTTACTACTTCTTTGGTGCTCATTAGTCCATTATCTGGCAAAATAACAGCCTTATTCTGAGGCACACCACTATTTCAATTACAGAATGATCATAATTAGACTCTCTGCTCATTAGGACTTCATTGCTTCATCTACACATGGGAACCTGTATAAATCTTAATTAACAGAAGAAGAATTGCTTGTTGTTTAAACATGAGTTTAACGTTAAATAGGAATCTGCAAATTAAGGAAAAGTTTAAGTGCTCTTTTACATATAGGTAAGGCAATGCTTACTGAGGGCTTGCCCAAACACAATAAGTGTTCCAGATGTTCAAGGCAAAACAGCTGTGGGATTATTTGTTGGGGATTCAGGGAAGGCTCAGGGCACTTCCTGCCTGATGTACTGTTGGGTCCCTTCCACCTGCTGGTAAAGCCACCCCCTGCCTGGCAGTAGAGAGGCAGAGAGTTTGGTTTCTCTTAGATTAAATGTTAGGAAGAAATTCTTTACTGTGAGGGTGGTGAGAAGCTGGCACAGGTTGCCCAGAGAAGTTTTGGATGCCCTGTACCTGGAAGGGTTCAAGGCCAGGTTTGATGGAGCTCTGAGTAACCTGGTCTAGTGAAGGGTGTCCCTGCCCATGGCAGAGGTGTTGAAACTGGATGTTCTTCAAGTTCTTTTCCAACCCAAACCATCCTATGATTCTTAATATGCCATTCTGGCAAACATTTAATTTGTTGAATGAAGAAGCAGTTTCTTTCTATGTGAAGCAAAAATTGTCACTGGGGAATATCTGGAAGGGGAGAGTCTGAAGCGTAATAATTATTTGTTAAAAATATTCAGCATGTATTTACAAAGAATGAGGCACAACTGCAATGCAGTCTGATGTTTTGCCATTCCCAAAAGTATTTATGACAGATATTATCATTAGTTAACTCCTGATGAGCCCTAACATGGGAGTGTTTGGCACCGTCAAGTTTTGTTGCTCTGTGGAACTGAGTTTCTGAAAAACCACGGCACAAGTCCTCACTGGGGTTTGTTCTGTACAGTGAAAAACCAGGCTGAGGGGATTGCTGGAGACTTGCTTACAGCAGAGCATGGACACCCAGCAGCAGAGCTGGTGAATCCCAGAGGCCTCCTGCCTGCAGGAGAGGGAGCTGCTCCAGCCTCCAGGGAGCACTCTCCAGTTTTCCTCTCCCGCTGTAGCCAGGTCTGCTTGTGCCTCTGGAAGGAGCTAAGCAAGTCTTTTGCATTTCAGTTACATTTCCAAAGGGCTTGTGCTTTTGTTATTGCTGGCAGCATCTGTCAGCTCCTCCTGAAACAGCTCTCCAGGCGTGCAGTAGATGATAAAATGTGGTTGTACTATGGATCAAGCCAACTACTGCTGGTTTCTGTAACAAAATAAGGAACATCCCAGCCTTGTCTGCAACAAAGAAAGAAGGTTTAATTTGCAAAGCAATAATTCACAAAGCATCTGTTGTCCTCTTTCTATTAACCTTAAGATTAGCCAAGAGAAACATGGAAGATCAGTCCTTTTCCCCTCCAAGCAGTGTCCAGGGCTTGAACTGATACCACGTAAAAACAGCTCAATCTTATGGGGTTTTTTATAACAAGGAGTGGATTAAAGATCCAAGCAGAGCTACTTCATCACCGTGGCCTAATGACATTCAGTAAATACAAGTGAATCACTTAG
Source organism: Agelaius tricolor (assembly GCF_023055355.1). NCBI lineage: Eukaryota > Metazoa > Chordata > Aves > Passeriformes > Icteridae > Agelaius > Agelaius tricolor. The sequence goes on from NW_027269272.1 coordinate 15,565,912, forward strand.
ATTCCAGAAGCAGGAGGAGCAATGATTGATTAAACCTTCAATGTTCACGATCAGAAATAAAGTCAGGGGGATGCTGCAAAAAAGCCAGGAAAAAGCAGGGAAAACTGATTGAAAGTCACATCAAGTGTTAAGGGAGCATCTCATCCTCCCAATGTCCAGGGAAAACATTTCTTTTTTTAATAGTTTTTTTTTTTTTTAATCAGTCAGTATCACCAAACTCGTTCTGGTGGTGGCCACTATTCTAATCTTCCCAATTTTTGTATGCTCAGCAGATTATGCGATATCAGATCCAATGCCATTGCTCAAGGATTTGTGCCTTGTGCTTTAAAGATGCAGCCTGAAGTGGAAGTGCTGGGACAGAAGTGGGCCTGGCTGTGCCCACCGTGGCTGGTGGGCAGAGCAGGGAGTGGCAGGGACAAGCAGAGCTGAAGCTCAGGGCTCACCTGCCCCCTTGCCAGGCACACGAGTTTCCCTGGGAGAACTGGGAACCTTTTGGCTTCAGTAATGAATCAAAAAAGTGGAAAGATTGTTCTAAACACTCTTAAAATCAAATATGGGGAGATCTACCTTTTTATCTGGTGAGTACTTGTCCCTGTTTCATGCTAGTGAAATAAACACTCAGATTTTTAGAAGTATCATACAAGGGTTGAGTTGCTCAGGTATTGAGAACAGTGTTATAAAATCAAAGCTTATGAAATTACAAATATAAAAAAATCAGTTTTATTTCCTTACTTTTTGAAAATATCTCTTCTGCTGTTTGTTTAGACAAAATTGAGTATGGCTCACAATAATTTGTTGGGGTTTTTCCAAAAAGTATTGTCTTTGTAAGAACAGAAAATTCTGTCTCTCTGTGCAGTCTATCTCTGCATACAAATGATTGTTTTTAGTTGTGATTTCCTAACTCCTGAGGGAATCAATCAGTAAAGAAGAGCTCTCCATAATGCATGCATGTATGTGTATGTCTCTATATACAGTGTATATTGCTTATTTATTATTTATGTCACAGGAGCTTATTCAAAACATTGCTCTTTTTTTCTCTGAAAATATTCATCTAGAAAACTTACTGACCTGTCTCTCTGCCCTGTCCCTCTCAGTGCCAGCTCAGGTCCCTTTTGTGATCCCACAGTGGCTCCAGTGCAATGACCCAGCCTGTGCCAGGCCTGGAGCTGAAGGGTTTGGTTCATTCTGAGGGTTCCAGGCTGGTTCATCTGAGACCTCCTGTGTGACCCCAGGTAAGTGCCCTGCAGGGGTGGCAGTGGGGAGAGGGGCTCTGGACAGTGTGGGGTGCAGTCCATGGCCCTGTGGAGCAGAGCATCCCCACAGCCTGAGGAAAGCCCCCACCACTCACCAGGGAGCTGGGACCAGAGACTGCAGCATCCTGCTGGCAATGTCAGTCTTCTGAGGCAGAAAGACACAGCAGGCTCTTTTCATTAAAAATAGGTCAAGAATTAATTGAAATGAAGGAACATTTTTGGTATTGCAGAAATTTGAACCAGAGTTGAACCTTCCTTTCCCCCCCCCCCCCCCATTTGATGCCCAGTATTTGAAAGATGTGCAAAATTTCTGGATTTCTGCAGTTGGTGGTGATCCAGGAATGTAATAAAGCTCTTCCCTCACTGCCCTCTCCCCCAAAATAATTCCTGAAGATTTATTCATCATTTCACACATCACTAAGTAAACATCCCCCTTCCCATCACTGGCCTGATGGAGACTTAGTACATTACTGTGTAAAGCAGAATGATCATGATCTGAAATGCAATACACAGGCAATCTCAGTATCCTTGAGGTATCTCTGCCAGGAGCATGGAAAGCAGTTCAATTTCAAGAGTAATGAGACTAATTTGCAAGTCTCTTCTACTGAGCCTTTTGTGATTTTGCTGTTCTCTCCTACAGTTACAAGTCTTGACTAATAAACAGTGTTATTATATATAATACAGAACATTTCCATGTCTCACTGTGCAGTGTGGCTGGAGAGGGTAGACCTCAGCTTGAGTTTTGTAATATTTTCCAATTAGATGACCAGACACTAGTGTTGAAAATTCCTGTTTGGTGGAGGTTGGCAATCATTGTTCCTTAGCAACTGAAGTAATGTTAAATTAAACTGATAAATGATGCTCTAAAAAAAATTAAGAACTTAATCAGAGTGATTATTTTGTGATGCCCTTTTGGGAAAGGTTTACAGGATGTGCTGTGCATTTTCTATCTGCCAAGTGCAGTTCTTCATCAACTGGGTACACAAGCTTTGAAGAACTGTTTTCTGATGAAGCAAAGAGTAGATCTACTTGCCCCTCCCAGCTGATGAGGAAAGATCTACCCCTTTTACAAGTCTTTTTTTCACCCTGCCTGCAGTCCTGGGAAGTGCTGGCCAGGCTGGGAGATGTCCAAGCTGTCACCTGAGGCACAGATCAGCCCTCAGGGCTGGGACATCAGGAGATGATGTCCCACCCCTGATGCTGTGGACAAACTCACTCCAGCACCTGTTTCCACCATGCTGGGCCACTTCTTCTCATGCACAAAATACTGAACTTACAAACAGAAGAAAAGCACAACCTCCACACCCCAAACTGTGTCTTACCATTCCTCCTCTGCCTTTTCCTCCTTGGTTTAATTAAAACCACAGTTTTAATCCAGCAGATGGAAGGCTTTGAGACTAAGCCTATTCATTTCTTGGTGATGAGACAGAGCCTGCTCTGTCCACTCAGAGGGACAGGCAGCATGTCCTGCCTCCTACAAGCTGCTCCTCCACGTAGGCTTTCATGGTGGGCAGTGTGAGACAGACTTCTGGGGGGTGGAGGCAGCAGGAGTGAGGCTTGGGGTGCATCTCGTGCACAGAGAGGTGATGCTGGGAGCCTGCCTTCAGAAACCTGGAGAAAAGGAACAACATGTAGGTCAAGGCAAGGCTGCAGGCAAGGCTTCTTCTTGACTGAGCTCCCCAACCATTTCCATCTTTCCTCTGGTGTATCCTGACATGTGCCACTGGCCTGCCATGACTTCCAGCTCCTTCACCATGAAATCACTAGTGAAAAGCTGCTTGTTTGATACCCTCCAGCTCCCTTTTCTCTTCCAGTGATTGCTGTTGATTGCTGGCAATCCTTCTGACATGTGCACTTAATCAGTTTGTGACAGGAAGATGGGTCAATGGGCGAGCTCTGAATAAACAGTAAGAGCTCCAAACTGGAAACAGGGATTGCTTTGCTGAGCACAGTTCTGGTGTCCTGGCTCCCACTACAACCAGAGGAAAGTAAGAGAGTAATTATGAGTTATGTTTCTTCTGCACCTCTGTTAGTGTGAATCTAGTTTATGCATCATAACAGAAAAGCTTTCCAAAAAATATTGTTCTGCAAATTTTCCATAGCGATGTCCAATTTTTCTTCTGAATTATGTTTGGCTCTTGTCCTAAATAATTTCCAGCAGCCTTGGATTTCACAGGGCATTTATACACTTGCTATAAAATCTTCTGATGAGTTTTAAAAGGTTGGATTAAAGGATTTGACACCCATGAGCTACCTGCCAGTTGGCTGACAGTGCCTTCCAGCTTCACTCCCTTCTGTTGTTGTTATCAAGCAAATTCTTGCCCAGAGATTATTTCCAATTTGCCTTGATCATGGCAGTGATTCTCAAAGTATCTTCTTTGATAAAGACTGAACAATCTCAGGCTGACTTCCATCAAATCAACAAGTTACTCTCATGGGACTGCACAGTCTTGAGGTGTGACCTGATCCTCTCCTCTGAAGCCATTAGAGATGGAAGCACAGCCCTCCAGGTTAGTTATTTCATCTCCAGGTGAACTAGTCCATCCTTGGGTTGCTCCATGTGCTTTCCCAGACAACATAAAGCTGAACTTCACCACGTGTTCTCCACTCCCCTTCTTAGCAGCTTTTCCAGCAGGACTTATCTCTGCTTCTTATTCTGCCAGCATCGCCTGCAGACCAACGAGCAGCTCGCTGCTCCTGGCAGTCCCCTCTTGCCTCTCGTGGCAGTCCTTCCTCTGTGATCTCTCCCTGCTATGCACCATCACATTTTCCAGTGTTTGTGCAGAATAATGGACATCCATGGAATCTGTGCAGCCCAAACCTTCCTTGTGCTGGGCAAACATGGCCTTTCTAGCATTACGTGCCCAGCAGTCTGCAAAACACCAGACTAGGGGCCCCCAGAGGAGTACAGGAGGTCCTGCTAAAACACTGACTTTAGTGGGGTGCATCTGTTTTAGTGCAATGCTCCTACTGTTCTGTTGTTTTTTCAGAAAATGACATAAACATATTCCTAGACAACTTGTGAGCACCAAGAAAACAGGTGTTTTGCCATGGACCACACAAGCGCTTATTGTTTCCTCTCACTTTTAATGTCACCACCCATGAATTCTGTTTATAACATTTTGGGTAGACCACTGTGTTTCCCTTGCTCCATGCTGTCCTCAAGCTCTTCAGGCAGACAGCAGCTCTGTCATAATTGGATGTGATTCTGGCACTTACCTTCCATCAAGGAAGATGATTTTCCATAGTGTAATTCCAGATTTATTGAATCAAGTCTTAAACCTCAAGAGGTAAAGTGGGCTGTATTTTATACAGAAAATGGTTTTCCCTGCCAGATGAAATCTTAGGGCAGAGTTCCTCATTTTATATAGCTGCTTGGACATTTCTTCTATCTTCGGATTAATGGTGATGGGGTAATTTAGATTCTGTAGCAACCTGAGATGGCCGGATTTACAAAGTTATCAGTCCAGCCACTTACAGGCATCTTTGCTTTAATTGAGTTTAGTGCTGTGAAAATGATGAACTTGATGAAGGAAAGCCTTTTCCACTTGCCTGGAGAATAAAGGCCCAGCTGAGGCAGGACCAGCACCCTGCCTTCCTTGGCAGTGCAGCACCCACAGGGGCGATGGCAGAGTGATGCTGTCTGGGGGTGCTCCCAGCCTGCAGAGCAGGAGGGAGCTTTGCTGCCTTGTGGTGCCTGTCCCAGAGTCTGAGCTGAAGCAGAGCAAGGGGTGCTTCTAGACCTGGCAACTCTGTACTTGAGGTGCTTTTGTTTGCATCACCTAATCTCCTAAAGGAAGAGAGTGGTTTGGACATATGACTGATGAACTGATGTCCATCTATCTGATTCCTCTGGCTCCATAAACTGTCAGCCAATTTTTAGCCTGATTTGAATCATCCCAAACCAACTCAAACCTAATCATAACTTCCTACAAGTTAAAAAAAAAAGTAGCTGACAGATAGAAAAGATAGAAAAGAGAGAACTGTTAATCCTCCCCTGAGGAGGAGGAGGAGGACACATCAAATGCGACAACATTGGGACAATATGAATCTGGAACTGTCAGACTGAGACCTCAAGTGGGAAAGGACCATCTCCCTAACCAGGACCAGCTTCTCAGCTTTACCCAGTGCATCAGAAATGCCAATCTCCTGCTGTCTCACTCAAAGCCTGGCCACCCTCTCATTTTTCTCACTGTGTTGGCAGGAGATTTGTGAGTACATCACCATGTGCCATTTCAAGCTTCATTTGAATAAGCGTCCCATATAATAGACTTTTATAGCTCTCTTCTGCGAATTCTAAATTAACACAACTAATTAAAATGTTCCAAAGTTTTATGTAAATAACTAATTAGCATTTGAGAAGGAATAGTAAATTCACAGATGGTCATGCTCCACTCAGGGCCCACGGTGCACGGTGTTGGGCCCTTGGTGCAATGTCCTGCCTGGCAGGACTGGACTGCCCAGGTTTCACCCCAAGGATGACCCAGCACCATCCACCCTGCCTGCAGGCTCTGGGAACTCTGCATCTCAGGGGAATAGGCCCATTCTCTCTGACCCTGACATCAGGGCTTGCAAGAGTAAGGAGAGCACAGGAGCATGGATGAGAACATCAAGGAAGAAGAGGTCTGTGCACAGGAGATGAGGGGGGTGTCTGAGCTGGGATTTTCAGTGTTTGTACTGAACAATGGATGTTCCCCTAGAAAACCTTCCTCTGGGATACCTTTTAGGAGAAGAAGCTGCTGTACTTCACACAACACAGCTGAACCTCAGCACTCCCACTGATACCCTGCAAGTCTGTCCTGTCACACAAGCCATGTGTCCATGGACCACAGCTGGGAATGAAGCTAAATACTTGCTTCCTCTCTCACAGGATTAGAGCTTGCTGATATCTGTAGCACAGTGGATGCAGGGGTAATACCTTGTAAGAATGGGGAGATTTAAAAAATAGATCTGCCTCTAATTCTGATTGCCATCCAGGTGGAAGTTGGAAAGTGTCCCTTCTCTGTCATCTGGACTCTCCTATGTACCAGGAACCCTACATTTATGCAGCCCATGGCACCCTGCACATCTAAGTGCTGTTGCTCACAAAAAGGACCCTCACAAATGCAAGGAAGGAGTTGGCCAGCTGGAGTTTGCTCTAGAAGACAGAGATTATCATTACAGCAAGCAAGGAGAGGGAATTCATTTTCCCTTCCTATTGATCAGGTCCTACAGGATTATCCTCACCTGTTCCAAGGGCAGCTCTGACTGTTTGCATCCTTTGCTCCCAGAGCTGCAAAGACCTGGGGGAGATGTAGAGGTTGTAAAAATCTGCTTTTGAGTAAGATAAGGGGTTTTGGTGTATTTGAGCAGGTCTCTAAGGAGGGAAAATGAGCTTGGGAAGATTCATGTTGCTAGGACAATTTTTTTGGCCAGAGGGAAATCGAGAGAGCAGAAGCAGGAGTCGGTGGGGAAATCAAAGGGTGAGTTAAAAGAAAGGAGTGTGAAGAGCCTGGCTGTTTGTGTTGAAATTATAAACAGGAGTGTGTTTTTCAGATATATTCTTGGGGAAGATGTAAAAGTGGGAGATGAAGTAAAACAGTAAAGCTGTTGAGGGGGAGAAAGGGCTAAGCTAAGCCTTCCTATTGCGTGGTCTTATTTGCAGTCCCTGTCTGCCCTGGAAGCATCCCCCATATCTCTCGCTGTTTATACATGCAGAAAACTCCTGCAGAGTGGGGAGGAAGATGCAAGCTCTCCATCTGGTCTTCCAGACGTTGTTTCTCATCCTGGCACCAGCCTGGAGAGGAGGTGAGCTCTGAATTGGGTGGCCAGAGGGCAGCCTGGCCATGGTACAGGGCTTTGGGGGCTCATGGGGAGGGGAAGCAAACCCAGAGGAGCCTCATTGTCCCATCCTTACCCTGGTCCCAGACACGGTGCTGCAACATCCTTGGGGAGCACGAGGTGGGTATGTACAGAGCATCTCACCCAGCATCAGCTCACTGTTCCTAGGCAGAGCATTTGGCATTTTATCTGTCACAAGAGGAAGCTGGAGAGCAGCCTGCTGGTCCCATGTTTCTTGAATCCATAAGTGCTGGTACCAGCCCTCACTAATTCTGGGCACACAGGAGCGTGGCTAGAGCCTGTTCTGAACTGACTCTGCCTGCAGGGAATGAGGGTCTGGAATCACTGCCCTCACTAATTCTGGGCACACAGGAGCGTGGCTAGAGCCTGTTCTGAACTGACTCTGCCTGCAGGGAATGAGGGTCTGGAATCACTGCCCTTCCCTGCACGGAGCCCAGGTGGGTGGGGGTGCCTGGCAGGGGACAGGCTGCACCTGAGGCCCCAGCAACTCAAAATAAACCCAGAAAGGGCACCTGGAAGGAATTCAAGGTGCATGGGAGGCTGATAAGCAATCAAGTGTAAAGGTATTTGGATCATCATCTTAGGCTGAAATGTCAGCAGGTGCCTACACTTAAGGACAAGCACAGGGTGCTCCTGTGGTGCCTGGAGCTGGGCTGTTGCAGGGGGCACAGGGGATGTGTCCCTGTGCCTGCATGACCCCTCCTGCAGAACAAGGCCCTGGACCACGGGGTTTCCTGCTGAAGAAGCACATGTGCCAGCTGATAATGACCAGCATTCATTTGTATTTCTGCATTCATTGCTAAACGGTTCTGCCTGGAAAATTGCCTTGAAAATGTGTTTCAGGATGTGCCAGATAGTCTCATGCTAATTTCTCAGCCAAAACCTCCCATGTGGTGTCCAATGTGATATCAGTAACTCAAAGGCAGGGGAAAATGAAGCCTCTATTTGCTTTCAAGCAATTTATTCTCTTGTTGTCTTTTTACATCCAGCAGCTAAGTAAATTACAGGGATGAAAATACTAAAGGCTTTTAATTTTTTCACTGTAATTTCTTAGCCCCTGGCAACTGAATAACAACCAAAAAAGAGAGATATTATGAAAAAGTACTAAAGCCTAACTATAATTTTTAATGATTAAATCCACATGCAATTTTAACTGATTAAAAGTAAGAGGACCTGTTGGAGTACAAAGAAACAGCAGCAGGTTTCAGAGTTCAAGTAGTTGTGATCAGCTTCAATTTCATATTAGAAAATTAACAGAGAAAAATTTCTGCTGATGATAACTTTGTATTTCTAGTATACTTCATCTTTCTCTTTTTTCAAGCTGCTTTTAATTCTATCAGCTTTAACCTTAATTCTGCTTTTGTGTTTCTTAACTATTGAGGATTATTCAGCCCTTTGAACTGATTTCTGACATGCTCTGTGTGAGGTACAGTGGTGTCTGGAGAGATTGAGATGAAAGATCTCTTAAACTCTTTTTCTAGCTGGGCTGTAACACACAGAATTTCATGGGTATCTGGGAAATCAGTGATAAAACTCAGAATTATCTCATGCCCTAATGTCCAAGCTGGAAATAAGAGAAGCCCCACTGTCATTCAGGTGCAGCAGATCTTAAAATGTTATTCTGAGCTCTGAATTCTCATACAACAAAACAACTGCTAGGCTTGTTAAATCCTGTTATTTTAGCACCTTTTATTTTTTTAGGATCCAGCTTGAGTTTTAAAGACAAAACTCAGCTTGGAAGAGGAAAGGAAACAGCCACTTCTCTAAACTCTTTTGGCTTCACCCTGCCCCACCACAATACAGTTCTCAGGAAATCACTGCACACTGATTTCTGTATTTAATGGGGAGAGCAGAAGCAGCACCAAAGTCATCAGCACACACACAATGTTTGCTGGAAATATACATTCTCAAAGTGCAAGAATTCCAGAGCAAGAAAGCTCCTGCCTCAGTCCTTTCAGATAAGCTTAATATTTCAGTTGTTACAGTATTTATTTCAGGTGTTCATTATAAGGTTGGAACAGCAGTTTTTGGACAAATCACAACAGTTTCTCACAAAACTTCAATGTAGGGACTTCAGATAGTTTTAAAGTTTTGACCTCCCTGAATAGATGAACACCTGTGTATTCAGTTCAGTTTTCTGCAGTTCTCAGCAGGGGATGTGCATGCACATATAGGAGAAATCTCATATGCATAACCTAGAGGAGATTCCTTTATCTTTATCTTCCTGCCAGGCAGGAGCCTTCACTGCCCCCATTCTCTGCTGGATTTTCCCTGCTGACACACCAGGGCAGACAAAAAGGCTCTCTGGACCATCCAACATGACGAGGTAGCAGATCTGCGGGGTGACCTCCGAAGCCCCGTTCCTGGGGAGGATGCAGCAGAACAAAGTCACCCTTGTTGGCATTCAACATTTCAAGCCCTGTGCAGAGTCTCTCCTTCCCCCTGCAGCACATCCCCCTCACGGGCTCACAAAGGGCTGCATTCATCGGGGACCAGCAAATGGGTATAATCCTTTTGAAAGACAACAGGCCCTGCCAGCTCCTCCAGGCCTTGGTTTAAAATGTTCATCCTTCCTCACCAACTCCAGCCCAGGCCCACCTTGGCTGACTCTCGTGCACATGGAGGGGCCTGAGGACCCACTGGGGTGGTTCTGTGGGGTGGGGAAAGGGCTCCCTGGGTCAGCAAGTCCTGTTGAAGTGGTTACATGTCGTGTGGGAGCTCGCTGACTTGTGTCCCAGGAGCTGTTTGGTTTCATGCCCACACTCCTCCCACGGACAAGCTGCTGCTCAACCTTGCTGCTCTGGATGGGGTGAACCGTCTTTGCTTTTCCAGCCTCAATTTATTCATGGTTGGTTTGCTCTCATTTGTTCCTGTGCCAGCACTGGCCATTAGCTTAAAAAGCTCTCCCCAGTGCTGGATTTAGTCATCTGTGTGTGTATGGGGAACGAGCAGCTCCTTGTGGCTTCCATTCACAGAGGATGAGACCGAAGCTGCTTTCGTTCTCCCGCTGCAGAGAGGAAATGCTCAGTCCTCCCCATTGCTCTGGTCTTCTCCTGGGCTGAATAAACTGAATTTGCCTGCTGAGTCATCCCAGGCCAGGCCAGGAGGGATCAGGGATCGCAGGCCAGGCCAGGAGGCAGCCTGACAGAGCCTTGATGCCAAGGCTGTGGCTGCAGAAGCAAAGACTGAGATGGTTGTGTGGTGCAGTCAAGAAGGGAGAGGAGAGATCCCAGTGGCCTTGAATGGGAGCAAGAATTGATTGTGGTGGTGATGTGAAAGCACCACAGCATAAAAAAGTGAACACATGCCTAACCCTTGTCAGTTGACCTTAATATAGAGAGCAGGGCTGCCCTGATATTCCTTGTCTCCCTTCCACATCTCTGTGTCTTCTCCATTCTGTTCCATGTCCCACCTCTCCTGCTGCCAGTCTCCTTTTTCTCTTTCTGAGTCTTTTATTCTGCACTGTTCTGGGAGGCTGGTCAAAACCTAGCAAGGTGCTTGCTTTCCCACAAGTCATCCCAGCAACCACCAAATGCTCTGAAGGCAGCCTAGAAAGAGCTTGAAACAAGTTTAAGCTGCTAGCTCTGCTTACAGGCTGCAAGGTGTTTTATGTGGGCTTCTGTTTGCCAGTGAATTGCCTCCCACTCTTACCAAGATCCAAAAATCCCCAGGTTGTTCCCTGAAATTTTGGCTTAATCTAAAAGCATATCTGAAATTGTATGACACCCAATGAAACATAGGCCATCAGTTCTAGTGCACAAAAATACAATTTGGAGCCCATCTCCTGAAATTCAGACCCCTGACCCTCTCAGACTTGACGAGGTAAATCAGCTCCCAAATTCCTCCTGTCTCCCCATCTTGCATTCCCTTTCACACCTTTCATGAAACCCAGCAAGAGCCAGCCCCCAGTGGAGGTGGTTTCTGTGGCAACTCTGGAAGTCACCCTCTGAGTGATCCTAGAGCTGTCCCTCTTCCCACTGGAAGGAGCAAGCCCTTTAAGGAAAGCCATAATGGGCAGTCAGAAATTGCCCTATGTTTTGGTAGCTCCTGTTGCTGCCTGGGAGATGCATTTGTCACCTAGCAACGACACAAGGTGATGAGGAAATAACAGCACGTTAATCTAATGGCCATGAGTTACCATCCATCAGGGAGCAGCCTCCCAGGTCCACCAATCAGGTGAATAGAATTGAGGAGGAAAGAGATACCAAACTTTTCATGCATAAGTGGAGGAGGAGTGAGCACACATTATCTTCATGTGTGTGTACAAATGTATCTCCTCGTGGGGGGATGACAAAATCCCTGGAGAAATCCCTCAGACTGGAGCTAGCCCTCGGACACAGAGCTATCCCAAAGATGGGTCTCAGTTTGCAAAACCCAAAGGCAGCAGTGCCCCAGCTGGCAGGGAGCAGCAGGAGGGTGCCAGCCCACCAGAATTTCTGTGCAAAACCTCTCTGGGTTTTTGGTGTCCAGTCCTGACTGTCTCAGAGCAAGTCCTGAGGCTCCTTATGACATTCATGTATTCAAGCTGCTCAGCTGATCGTGGACAGGGAGAGTTTTCCTGCTGAAGCAGTGATTCTTTTCAGTATTGGAATCACTCCTGAAGCAAAAGACTGGGCTATTCATGGACCCCCTTTAAGCCAAGTCTGTCTCCTTTTGTCATCATTACAGAGAGTGCAGGACAGGCTTCACAAATTGCCATCATCCCTTGAAATCCCTGTATGGGTCCACCCAGCAGAAAACATCAAAGTTTGTCTCAAGACCAGGAGCTGAGCAGGGATAGAATTCAATTCCCTTTTCTTCTGGAAATAGATCCAGAACAGAGGCCCCATGTTATTTTTCAGTACCAGGAGCTCATTGAGGTACCTGCCCCCTGAAATACTGGGGTTGATCCATTTGGTGGCTCTAAATTGAAAGTACCCTGGATGCTGACATGAGGGAAGTAATTGTGAGAGGAAGAAAACTGAAATTAGTTCAATGATGGATGACCTCATTGAAGCCTGTAAGATTGTAAGAGTCACACAGTTCCCAGCAAGGCTGTGCACATTTTTATACTGCAAGAGCTTTTACTTTAAGAAAACAGCTAAGAAATTGGTTTGGCAATTTACTGTTGAGCAGCACTGAAAAGGATTGGTCTGAAGCAGGACAGCATGTTCAGACCATTTATTTTGTGTAGCACATGCACTTAGCACCATGATGAGAGATGCTTTCTCAGCGAGCATCATTTCAGGGACTCGCCTTTCATTAGTGCTGAGCTGAAAGTAAACATTAGAGAACACCAGGGCTTGGGCTGGCTTTATGCAAAACTTGAACATTAAATAACAAACCCGTGTTGTGCATGTATATCACAGCTGGTTAGACTTCTTGACCTTTCAGCTGAAGCAAAGCCACAGAGGTACATCTCAAGAGCAGCTCAGATTTGTCAATCATTACAGAAGTAATGGCATCCCAACATAATGCTTAACTCTGGAGTGACAGCTAAACATATTCATGGCAACACCCTTTGTGTTAAAATCTGGAAGAACCACAGTTAATGGTGCATTTCAGCCACGGGCTGTAAACTTCAGTGACAACCTATTACTGACTGCTGAACAAACTGGGATTGTCCCTTCCAAGGGGATCAGAGCTATGGTGCAAACCATCTTCTACCCCTGTTTAACCACATCACCTGGGATGGCTCTATAGGAATTGAATGTGCAGTGAAATTTTGTGTCCCTTGTAAGAAGCATTGGGGATATATGGGGTTTTTTAAGCTGCATTTTCCTGGCAAACCCTGACAGCTGCATAACAGCAGTGCTGGTACTTGTGGAGGGTGTCTCAGGATGGGAAGGGTGTCCTTCATCCTTGGTGCAGGTTTGAGGTGGTAGGCACAGTGCACAGGACATGGTTAGAGCTAACTCTGTAATGCCAGTATTCCATCTGAAGGCAGCATGCCATGAGAGTGTGGCCCCACTGCACAGACACCAGTGACTCTGTTTGTAGCAGGTCCTGTTAAATGCAGCCATGGGTTAATATGGAACTAAGTCTCAGCAGCAGGAATTTGTGAACAGCTCGGAAAATACCGAAACAACTGCAAGGTGCTGACCTTAAACCAGTGTTCCTTTAACTTTTGGTAGCTGTTTGTGTCCCTGCAAACCCAAATTTGCTCCCTGGCTAGCGGTAATTTCTGAGGCACAGGAAGCCATTGGGTAACGTGTTCTCTGGCTGCAGGCACCATGTGCAGAGAAGTTTTAAAAGCCCCAAATCACAAAGGGTAAAACACTGCTGCAAACAAAGCTCTTCCAATGTTTCTCACATTAATGATGCGGAGACCTGGAGCTTTGTGTTTAACTTCATGGATCACAGCAGGAACTGCAGTTCTGTGTTTAACCTTCTTCCAGGTAACCAAACCCTTCACTGGGACCAGGCTGATTTTAGGGACTTTGTCGGGGGGAGGGGAAGGTTCCAACTTTTATAGAATTTAGTAATCAGCTTTCTTTTTTTATTATTATTTTGTGAAGGATTTTTTTGAGGACCTAATGAATTTGGGGAAGATTTAATGCTCGCAAAAATTCCAATTAATGCAGAGAAAACACCACTGCCTTTGTCCTTTATTCTGTCTGTGGCTATTGAGATGGAAGAGCTTGGGGCTTCAGCAGCACGGGTGGGTGTTTGGCTGCTGTGACAGATTCCTGCCTCAGAGCAGATGCACTTTGCTGCAGTTTAACCACGCTGAGGTGGCTCTGCTGAGCTGGTTTGAAGGATGATAAAAGAGAGGCCAGAGGTTGTCATTCAGCCATGAAGAATACTCAGGATACATGTAATCACAGCAATCAGCTATCTGCTTTTGACTTGTTATTTAATAATCAGTTGAAATGCAAAAAAACCCAAAAGAATTAAAATATTATGCATCAGGGTGCATGTGTGACATGGCGAATTAGCTCAGTTTTAAAAGGACACGTCTGGAAGAGTTGAAGCTTCTGTCTTTTTCTCTTTTCCTCATTTGGATTTCAGCCACTCATGAAATTTCACAGACAATGCTTTATATGAAAGACTTACTATACCCAAAAACCTCTGGTGAAACTAGGGACTGAAAGGCAGTGTGTGCACAGGATCAGACACATTATAGAGATCTGAGAGGGGATTTCTTACTGTTTACAGTGGCTTGAGCTTTGCATAACAGAAAGAACCTGTTAATTAGAGATTTTAAAAGAGATTTTTCAGTTATGCATATTTGATACAAATTTCTAGTTTAGAACAGAGCCTTCCAGTTTGACTCAAAGTCAAAAATCTCCAAGTGTTTTGGATATATGCAGAGGGAAATCCAAAGTAATTATTTACAAATTACATTCTAATAGGTTTTTTTTTCAAAGAAAGAAATCTAAATTCCTCTATCTTGCTCCTTCTGCTTTCCAATTTATCACAACTCTACACCCGATCTGAATTTTTTTGTAGCAACGTTGGGCAACTGTAATAACACACCTAACACCAGTCAGCCAAAAGAATCTATTGAATTGGATTCAATTATACTGATGAACTGCTCTGGTTACTTTTTGCACAGATAATATGAAACTGAGGCTAAGATCAACAAGGCTTGCAAAAATAAACTAGCTTAAGCTGAGAATAGAAAATATACCTGAAAAACAAGTTTCAGGTTCACATATTTGCAATACCTGAAACCTGGCTCTGGGAATGATACACCACTACTATCTGAAAACAGGAAAATGCTGGGTAGAACACACTTCTGGTCAAAACAGCTCCAATTTACTGCTGCATTCACAATAAAAAAAAAAGAGCTACAGAACAAGAATTTGGTTATGGGCATTTTCAGCAGGTATTTCTGAAAAGCAAAGCCCAGTGCAGCAAGCAGGTCTCAGACTCCAGCTGGTGTTTCCCTGCTCTTGCCTTTCCCTCTTCCACATCAAAAGGAATGCTTTCTCCTTGGCCTAGCTTTCATCTGCAAACTATTGAATTTATTGAGCTCTTGGTGAGGTTCTCTGCTGGTTTCGATTTGGGCTGGCTCAAAGCAGAGCCCCACAGAGGCAGATCCCTAAGGAGAGGTCTGGTTTCAACCCTGCAGGATCAGCACTCCTTTTGCTCTTCCTCTCCAATTTTCCACTCTAAGAACAGTAATTATACTGGTAAATTGTAAAAAACAAAACATACCTGCCCTGTCTGATTTACATGTGTGTTTTCAGTCAGCAGACTCCGGGTCGGACTGTGAGCTTGGCGAGAGGTGAGTGTGGCTTCATTCTCTCACCCAGGGCTGCCCCGACCCCAGGCTCTCTCAGGGGTGCTCTGCTCCTGCCTGGCACACCAGCACAGCAGAGGAATGAGGACTTCCAGGAAAAGGATATTTAGGGCTGGTTGTTTTTCCAAAAGAGGAAATAGAGGCTGGCAACCCTTTGGGTTTTCAGCAAAAACGCTGCTGGTGGGCGCCGGTGTTGAAAGGCAAACAAGTGGCATTCTGCTTCTTGCATCATCTGCGTTGCTCCCATCCACGTAGAAAAATTTTTAATGGGCTCCCTTCATGGAAGAAAACTTCTCAATCTTCTACTTATTGATGGTGCTTGTCTTTGTGTTGGTAGATGTGCTTGGGTGGGTACAGCAGCCCCCTCACGCTGGACTGGGAGTCCTTTTTATTCTTCCCTTTTTAGGTGCATTGGACAGAGCAATGAAAACTTTAGCAGCTGGTATGTGTGGTAAGTCTCAGATCTGCTTTAAGGGGAAAAGCTGGCAAATAATATTCTTTGATGGATATATGGAGAGAAAGGCATTAAGAGAGACTGATAGCTAGAGAGCATTGCTCCTGGGCTGTCCCTGTGTTCTGTCTTTACAAACTAATGGAAATCATTTATCCATATCCTCCTCACTGTATGCTGACAACTGAGCTGGGAAAAAATGATGGATTGTGTCAGGGAGAAAAGTTTGAATTTCCAGCCAGCACTGGCTGCTGAGCACTCAGGAGTGAGACATTGGTTTCGGGGGACTTTGATCATGTCCAGCGTGCTGGTGGGGAAGCCGCAACATTTAAGGGCTATTTGCAGAAGATGTTAATGAATATGTTAATTTGAAGACATGCAGCCATCTGTCGGTGCTGCCCGCAGATGGTGACAGTTCTGTTCCTCCCTTGCTGCCTCTGCCTCAGGTTCCTGGTGTTGTTTTTCCTGGCCCTGCTCCTGTCCTGCGGGATCTGCTGCTGCCTGCAGTGCTGGCTGAAGCGCCGGAGCTGCCTGCCCCGACGCACCGTGGCTGTCTTTGCCCTCAGCAGCTCGGATGCCTTTTGTGGTTAGTCTGTCCCTGCTGCAAGGTCCTGCTGGCCCTGGTGGCCTTCCTGTGGCCCATCCATAACCCAGTAAAAAGCAGTCAGGCCTGGGAGCTGGGATGCAGCCTGGGGCTGTATTGCTGGTGAACGGTGGGGTGCCCAGCTCTGGCATCTTGGGGACGTGTCCCCCCATGCACTGGGGGGCTGAAGCCACATCCACTTTTCACTGAGCCATACCTTGGTCCCTGTGTGTCCATGTGTCCCAAAGGTGCCTAGCTGGGGCTTGGCCAGGCAAACACTGGAGGTGTGTGGGACTTTCTCCTTGGTGCCAGGCCAAGACAGTGGCCCAAGACATTGGGGCAGCCACAGCCCCTGGGGTCAGGCAGCCCTTTCCAGCGTGTGTCCTTCATTTCTCACTCAGGCAAAACTGTACTGGTCTAACTCGAGCCACCCCAGTACAACTCAACTGGCTAACACACCCTGGTCTGTCAAAAGATTGTCCTGGTGGGTGCTGTTCTTTGTGGCAGCCACCCTCAACATTCCCCCAGGAGCAGCCAGATTTTGAGGACTGGGCTATAATGACTGTGTAGCAACCAGAACTGATCTGGAGTATGGCCAGCAGCATCAGCAGGCTGAGCCAGACAACATCCCTCCAAGAAAAATAAAGCTAATCCTGTCATTAGGCTAAGCCCTTCCTAGAGGACATATTACCTGCTTTCTGGGTGGTCAGAGACAGTGTCTCCACAGGGAGGACCCGCCCAAACCCACCCAAATTCCTCTGTCCCAACTTCTTGTATCTGGAGTTGGTGGTGAAAGACTTTGTGATGCCATCCTTCAAAAATTACATCCGTGCCTTTCTTGTTTCCAAGTGGTTTGGCAGCTCCTCCTGGGCTCATCCCTCTCACTCCCACACTTGCCCTTCACGCCTGTCTGCTGTACAGTGGTGACTTTGCTTTTTCCCCAGCTACTGAAGCACCTCCGTGCCCATTCTCTGGATCCCTGAGCTCCTGCAGGACTGCAGAGATTTCCTCTTCTCCTGCCCCATGCTTCAGCCTCGGGGGAGCGGAATTGCCTCCATCTTATGAGGATGTTATGAAGGAAAACAAGCTCTAGACACCACATGTTGGCTTTCAGTGATCCTACTTGGTTCATCAGAGATCTTCCATCGTGCCAAAGGAGTGCGAGATCAAATCAGCCTTTTCCACAGGTCGGCTGAGAGTCTCAAAAGCAGCACAAATTTCATCTGAACCTGAAAGACGAGACTAAATGCAACAGAATAAATGCCAAAAGTATGTGTTGAATCTGTCACAGGAGTTCAGCTTGACATTTTGATATCTCTGGATTTCAAGAAGCTTCCTCAAAGGCCTGTCTGCATTTGGGGTTTCTGGCTCAGCCTCTAGATTTATCTCTAAGGCTGCTTGAGCTGGTGCAGCCCCATGTATTTTAGGACCAAATGTTGATAAATTACTTGGTAGTTACTTCTCAAGCTTGGGCTGCCTCCTTCACTCGGCACTGTGCCAAGGAACACCCTCTGGCAAAGTCATGTTGTTCTAATACATTGCAATGCAATCATGCCACTCTGTGATGAAGGATCGTTTGCCACATTTAAAATATTTAGCACAGCATATCAGATTTGTCTAGTGCAAAAGGCAGCAAATTTATGGCCAGGGAAGAGAAAACAAGAGACAGGGATTATGTAGGAGTAGCAGTGGTAGGAGCTGGTTACAGTGCCTTAAAAAAAAGTGAGTTTGCTCATTTGAGCTGTTCTTAATTTCATGATGACTGTCCTGAGCTACTCTTGCCCTAGCATTGCAGACCAGAAGGCTTTGAATGGCCCAAGACCCATGTGGAAGTTCCCCACAGACATGAATTAGGGGCTTAGGTACTTAGTACTTAGCTATAGAAATCTATTAGGATAAAGAATGCCATTTGCTTTGAGGTGATCACTGCAGACAGGATGAAAAAATACTTTAAGAAGCCACCCAGACTGCCTTGTGCCCAAGCAGGATCATCTCAACCAAAGTCATTCCTTGGAGGTATTAGCCTAACTAGTTCTCAAATTATTGAAGACAGATGCTGAATTTTCCCCTTAGCTGGATTCCAGATGAAAGCAAGGATTCCCCTTTGTTTGTCGTGGGCAGGGCAGGTCACTGAAGGCTGAATTCAGCCTGCCTGACCTCTCTGCCTCTGCTCTCTCAGAGGCAAGGGCTGGGGGTGCAGTGAGACCTCTCCTGCTGCAGAAGGGAATGTCAGCCCTGGTCCTGTGCTCCCATGGAGCCATGAGCCCAGTCTGGGCAGCTGGGCCCACCTGGGATTAGAATCCCAAAAGATTAATGGGAGCCCACAGCCTGCCTCATGGAGCACCTCCCCACCTGCAGAGTGAGGGTAGCACCAGCTCCTGTGCTCAGGAAGGAAACTGGGAAGATAAATGCACTAAAGGTTATCATATTCTCATAATGATTCCATGTAAGTACATTTGTGAGATAAAGAATTGCAACTTTTTTTAAGAAAAAATTATTTGCCAAAACCACTGCAAATTATCTCCCTAAAATCTTATTTTAGAAGCAGCTTTAATGTTTGACACTTGTGTAAAAGGAAATAAATGTCACTTGTAGCCAAATGAATGTTTGTGCCAGCAGGCTAAAATATTACTGGGTTTATTAATAAGGAAAATTAGCAAGTACAGACTCAGCCAGGAGAGAAATCAAGCAACTTCTGAGTGTCCTTTTGCTGGCTAAACTTAGTAAGAATTGCAGGTAATCAGCACCTCTCAGGATCAGATCTTTCATGTACATAACTGCTTCCACCACTCAACCCCTTCAATTTATGCCCTGAAGCATGAGATTTGATTATGTTTGTCACTGCAGCTTGCATAGCCTGTTAGTGGGCATTAAATCAGCTGTCACTTGATTCCCACCTACACACTGTTAGCTTCAGTGACCCCTTCATGGCAGAGAACTCCACAGGTTGTCTGCATTATGTGCTGCATAAAACATTACTGCCTCCTGCTTATTAATGGCTTGGCTCTAAATAAATTGCTGCCTTTAATTTCACTGAATGTCACCTTCTAATCAGATGGCTGGAGAGGCTAACAAGCAAGGACTGCTCAGGTTTCAATGCCTCCAATCCCTCTGCATCCCTCTTTCTCCAGGACCAGTGATTCCCGGGGTGGTAAATCCTTCCCCAGCCACCCAACAGAGGGCAAGCAAGACTTTCAGCACACAAAACACTCGAGGGAAGGGGTTTGTTCCCCTGCTGCTTGTGTGCATTCAACTGTGTTCAGTTTCATGTTTGAGGTGCTTTAATTATGCACAAAAGGAATCAAATTTTTCCATCCGAATTGCAACAAGTGGCTCACAGTAAAGTAAGCCAGTGGCTGTCCCAAAATCAGGCTCCATCTGGACTCACCAGCACCTGTGTGCTGTGGTACCTGTGAACACCACAGGAGCTTCCAAAAACAGCTGAAAGCCAGGAGATATCTGCAAAAAAGAGCTCCTGTAGAGCTGCTGTGGGGAGGATATAAACTAACATTGCTGCTGGCTTGGGGTAAGGAAGGGAAGTACCCTGAGAAGGGGCTCAGGGCCCTGGTCCTTGACTTCCTGATCACTGGAATGGAGAAGAGAAGGGTTCCTTTCTTCTATAAAAGCATTTTGGGTGGCCCCACCAACCTCTTATTATCTATGGAAGCTGCTTGTCCCAGCTTGCCACCTGTGTTCTCCAGCAGAACAGACAAGGTTTCTCCAGACCTGTGTTCCCATTCTTACACAAGCAGAGATTTTGCTGGGTAATTGATATTTTTATAAGTACTCAGCTCTTAATGAGGGCAGTTAAAGCAGTTGGCTGATGTTTCCAGAATTGCAAAGAGAGGAGAACCATTTCCTTATAATTCATCACCTTAGGAATAGGGTTCACCTTGGAAAAGCACTTGTCCTGCTGTGACTCTCTGGCTGCCACTTCCTGCTGACTTTGAGAAGAAATGACAAACAGCTCTAGAAAAAAGCAGCAAACACTACAAACACTAGAAGGCAGATGTGTTTCTGGGGGAACTTGTCACCAGCAAGACTTGTGGGGGGACGTGGGAGTGGTGCAGAGGAGCCAATTGCTTGGTGACCAAGCAAAGGACAGAGGGAATGTGGTGGGCACACGGCTGGACTTTCACATCTGCAGATTAAGAGCTGAATAATAAAGATATAAAGTGGCTCTCAGGCAAAATAGAGCAAAACCAGAGGTAGCTGAGTCATAACAGGGCATCAGTTTGGAATGCCAGGAGGGTTGGACATGAAAGATGGGGAAATAATTTATATGCTCATTAATTTTTTTAATTGTCATCCAAAATTCTGCATTATGGGCTGTAGACCTCTGTGCAGGGAGGGTGAGGACAGGGTTGGGGACAGATGCCCGCTCTCTTTGGGTCACTAGATGGCACAATTCCGGCTCTTTTCTTCCTTGCTCAAAGGCGTTTTACAGCAGGAACCCAGCAGCTACAGGGAGAAAATAGTTCTCGCTGCCGTACCGGCGATTGGACAGAGTATTTCAGTCATTAATCACTTGCCCACAATATTTAACAGATGCAGAAGAGCAAACTGTGGGAGTCCAGCCCCAGCTGAGAGAGAAAACCTTGCATTCTTGATGGAATTTTACTTTTCTCTCCTGGAAAGTTTAGGAAATGACTCTAAGTAGATGCGTCTAGGGTGAGACAAAGTCTTCAGCTGCTGCAGGTGTGCACTGGGGTCTGAGCTTTGTGGCTGCCAGCAAAGGTCCAGGCAGCCTCCAAAATCAATCCCCCATGCCCAAGGGCCGCTCCCATTTGTGCTGCTGCCTTTTGTGTGTCCTTGCAGAACAGCAGTGATCCCCTCCACAGGAGCCAAAGCAGGTCCTGAGCAAAACAAAGCACCTGCTGAGCAAGACCTGGATGCGGGTTAGGGAGTCACAACACTCCAAGGCAATTGTGTTTATTGTATCCCACTGATGTTAGTTACAGCGTGTAAGAAAAACACAGTTCTGCACTGCTGTTCCTGTCTCCTGGAAATAATTGTTCAGATCCCCTGAATTCACACCAAAATCACATGGCAATGTCTGTGAAAAGGCAGGAAATCCATATCCTGGGAAACACTGATGCAGCTGCAGTAGGAGATAGCCTGGTTCACAAGGTCACAGTAAGAGTGAGCACTAATTACAGCTGGAGATGTTAAAAGCCCTCATGAGCAAGGCTGATCTGGGCAAGGAGAGGACGAGATGCTGCAGGCAGAAAAGGACAGCCATTGTAGGTGCCATTTTTTTATCTCCCTCACTTGCCTGTATTAAAATGGGAAATCAATAGTTATCTGTAAGGCATGGATTCAACTTAGCAAAGAACTTACCTAAACACTTCACTGTTTTCCATAACCTGCAACCAGCCCTGGCAGAGTGCACAGAGATGCCAGGGGAGAGCACAACGGGGAGCCCCAGTCCAAGGAAGCTCCCTGGGGCAGGCACACAGGCAGGAAAGGTGCCATTCCCTGCTCCCAGCTAAACCCCTGACTCTCCCTGTGCCCTGGGAAATGAAGACAGAGGTGCCCAAATGTTGTTGTTCTATTTCTCTAGAGTCCCATAATGGCATTATCAGACTTCTAAAGGCCATACCTCTTTGGTTTATTCTCATGGCTACAGGTCTTCACTGACTCTCCTTGTTCTCTCTCAGGCCAGGGCTCCTCCAAGGCTCCCCCTAACTGGCTAACCCAGCCCCTTTTATGCCAGTTCTCTTCATTGGTCACAGCTGCAGCCCAATTAAGGACAACTGCAACCTCCCGGGGCAAAGCCTATATACAGATACTCAGGTACAATACATTTCCTCTACTATATTTCCCCCTTTTCTTTTACTTGAAAAGCCTATATACAGATACTCAGGTACAATACATTTCCTCTACTATACCCAAACATAGAAAAATGCCCCTTGTAAGCTAGTGAAAGTATGGAGAAACCTAAAAATCTGTTGGAACTGATGGATTAAATGTTGGGCCTCAGCTCAGCTGGAAATTACAATTGAGCAAAAAGCCTTGGTAAGCCATCAATGGTCATCAGGAGGGGGAAAACAGTCTATTGTCATTGCTAGTGAGCTGCTGCTGAATGGAATGCAGGTAGGTATTAAGGAAATACCTTAATAACTGAGCTCACCTGATACATCTTTAGCCTTAGGGACTGGTTGTGATTTTGAAAGAATAAATAAGTCCTGTTTACTTTCTGGGAGGTTTCTTGCTAATGAATATATAATTAAACTAGAATAGATCTGCATTGTGAGCTGATAATGAGCTAATGAGGACTGAATCCTGCAGTCATGAAACCAGTGTCAGTATTAAATCAAACAGGGATTAACAATTAAATATTAACAGCTGATCAAAACATCAGCTAGACTGTCAGCAGAATTTGAATAATGAAGCAATGCAGTACTGGACTGGTTACAAAACATTAACCTAGCAAAACTAAGAGCTGCTGTGACCTTTTCCTGGTCCTCTTCTGTAAGAGATGGGTCCTCAAAACCATATTGTAGCCATAGAGTTTGGCTACAATAGAAGTATGATTAAGGAATTAACTCTTATTCTATACACATACTGAAGAAGAGAGGCTCACAAGTGTTGATGCAATATTCTTGATATACAAAGAATATTTGTACATTAATTCTTTGTGCGTGAAGTGTATTTGAGGAGGATGAGTTAAGGTGGTATTTGTGCCCTATTTGTGTACTCCAAGGAGGAACACAGAGCTGGAGGGACCAAAGAAACTAATCCTTAATATTCACCCCTAATCAGGGCATAGACATTCAGTGCCCACTGAGCCACTGCTTGGTGTGACCCATGCATTGCAAATCACAAAACAGCTCCCACCACCTTGAAACAAACTGAAGACCATTTAAGATAAAGGCCAAGAATTCTCCTCTATCACTGAACAGGAGAAATCAGTGATCTGAGATTTGTAATTACACCTGCACTTCTTCTCTGCTAAACAAGAAATAAATCTTCACAGCAAGAAATAACCTTTGTGCTTAGAAAAAGCTATGGAAAACAACAGCAAGAGGCTGGCAGGCATCCCTGAGTGGTTGTGGGGAGGGATAATGTGCTGGCTGCATAGGCTGGGGAGTTTTTGATTCAGAGTTGATGTTTTTGCTGGGTACCTCCTCCCCAGGAGCATCTCTGAGCTGGGTGAGCTGGGCTGAGGCTGCCTGCAGCATCTCTCCTCCCTCGGGGAGGCTGAGGGAGCATTTGCCTCTCTGGGCAGGAGCAGGGATGTGGGCAGTGGAGCAGTCACTGAGCACAGCTCTGCCTCTGGGATGTGTTCACCCTCCATCTCCTTCCCACTGTGTCTCTGAAGGAGCAGGGCAGCAGGGACACAGCCCAGGGAGCAGACCCAAAAATGTTCCCAGAGTTTCCCTGCCATGGCAGAGAGTGTCAGCAGTGCCAGCTCTCCTGCTCCAAAGACCCACAGAAAACACATTTCTGATGGGGCTGTAAAAAAGTTAAAAAAAAAAAAAAAAAAACAAACAAAAAAACCAACTGCCAAGCTCTGAATGCAGTTTCCTGCAATAACAGACAAAAATTCCTGTCACCTCCAGATCTCTTTGTGCATTCTTGGTATGATCTGTGAATTCATCACATTGCTCATAACTCTTGTACTCGTCGTCTCTCAGGACCTTGTAAAAAAGCATCCATCACCCCTCCTACTGTGTTTACATCTGTTTGATAGAGCTCATCTGTTGGCAGTAACCTGCTCCCAGTTTGGCTGACATAAACGTCTGCCAGCCCAACAGCACGAACTCGGCAGGCACGAACGCTGCAGGCACCAGCCTCCCTTGCCTGGGCAGCACAGCTGCCACCAGGGCTCTGCTGAGATGGTTGTGCTGTGCCCTGAGCCCTGTGGAGGTGCCAGGGCTCTGCTGAGATGGTTGTGCTGAGCCCTGTGAGGTGCCAGGGCTCTGCTGAGATGGTTGTGCCGTGCCCTGAGCCCCGTGGAGGTGCCAGGGCTCTGCTGAGATGGTTGTGCCGTGCCCTGAGCCCTGTGGAGGTGCCAGGGCTCTGCTGAGATGGTTGTGCCGTGCCCTGAGCCCCGTGGAGGTGCCTGGCCCTGCAGCAGGGCCATATGGAGCTGCTGTTGTCCTGTCTGTTCCGGGCCCTGGGTGCTTCTCAGCTTGGAGCCATGTCAGGGCTGGGTTATGTTTTGGCCTTGCTGGTCAGCTCTGTGCTGCAGCACAAGGTGCTGCTTCCAGAGGAACCCATCAGAGGACTCAGCCCTACATCTTCCATCATAGGAGTTATCAGAAGTGCTGCTTGGGATGCAGCTCACTCCAGCCTCAGCCAGCCCATCTCCCTCTGGCCCACACAACATAAAGTTTCATTCATACTGTCTGGGAGAAGGAAATCCAGCCTCCCCATCAAGCAGTCCACAGAGGAAGCCTCCCTCTGGTAGTGCTTCAGCACCCACAGCTGTGCACACCCAGCTGAGACTCCAGCTTTGTTTTTCCACTGCTCCTAAGCAGATAAATCTCTGTGCTGGGAGACTTTTCTCAACCCTCAGTGGCTGTGACATGGTGTGGTGCCCATGGTCAGAAAGGACTGGATTTGGACAGTTCCTACCAACCCTAAGAAAACTCTGTCTCAGCTTCTCTCTCTATTAAAGGCATGAAAAAATGTTCACATCCATCCTTAGGGAACATGTTAAGGCACACAGGGGTCTTCCTCCCCCACCCTAGTGAAGACCTAGCTGATGCCCTAACCTCATCCAGCCTATGGCAGCCTGGATTGCAGCCAGGGACAGCAGCCCTGAACTAGGTTTAAATACCTTTTGATGGAAAGGGACAATTATAATTTATCCTAGCTTCTAGTTAATGTAGATGTATTGTAATGCACAAGTTCAGATTTTGGATCTTCACTCACTTTGTCCAAGAAATGTTTTTATTAAGCAGAATGAAGCTGGCAATTTCCAGATTTCACTGAGTTTTTAGTAGTGTACCTTTTAACATTGACTGAGAAGGACTGCATTTTTCAGGCAAGAATGCACCTGCATTTACAATCATTTCTCAGTGCAGACTCATGGACCAAAGAGAGGGTCAGACATTTAACACAGCTCTTATCTCTTGAAAAGCTCCCCAAGAGGGGCAGACCCCCCTACTGAGGGCACAGGGTCCAGATGTTGGTCAGGCAGTCAGTCCCTCCTTTTGCCAGGATTTTCTCCTTTGTACACTCTGTTGACACATTGCCAGATGTGGAACAGACCCATCTTGCAGTTTGGGGGTCTTCATGCAGAACACTGTGCTCTGATTCAGGAATGGCTGGTTTACCTCACTTCCACCAGTAGTGTTGAGACAAATGCTGAAAAAAGTTTGTGTTGGTTATTTCAGTCTGTGCTTATACAAGTGGTCTCAGCACTCAAATCAAGAGGATTTCAGAAAGCGGGATCTTCGCAGAGTTTACTTTCTTGAAGGAAAGGTATTTTGAAGCTCTCGTAATGCAAACATTGTGGCATACAGTAGGTCCTTGAAATTCAACTGCATCTGTATCACAACCACAAGAGCTTGAGTCTCTGTGCAATCCACTACAAATTAAAGCAGAGCTCTTTCTGGAGCACTTACCTCCTCCTCACACCCTCGTGTCCACAGCATACATTTTGGAGGTGGCTGTCTGTGAGGATGGCAAATGCACGTTTGTTACAACAGTGGCAGCTGAGGAATAGCCTTTCCTCAAGGAGTAGGCAGAATGGAATCTTCCAGAACTGGTCTCTGTGAGGCACAGGGAAAGAAATAGGAACTGCTGATGAGTGCTTGGTGACTTTCAGCTGCAAAGTTTCATTATTCAGGGAAAGCAGCACTCCAAGATGTGACATAGTAACAACCCACTTTATGGCATCCTTACACCTCAGCTCCCACATGAAGACCTTGATGTGCTTTCTAGAGCTGCCTAAGACTATTCCCCTTTTACAGCTGAAAATATCGCCACTGGAGATGAGCCACCATGCCAAAGGACTTTCCCCACCCTGTAGCACACCCTGAGCAATGGCTCTGTCCCTGAGCTGTGCCTCAGCCGTGCTTCCTCACCTCTGAAGAGATACATGCAGCAGGTGAGCAGGGACCCAGACAAGAAGCAGCCAAGTGACCCCGCCATGCCAAGCCAGCAGGACCAACCAAACTTGTACTGGATGCCCAGGAAGATGTTGTGGAAGAGCAGAGAGGAGCGCTCCACGTAGACATCCACGGCGTACCACACAGAGCCCGTGATGCCAGGGAGACCTGCAGAGAGGGGCCACACTCACAACCATGGGGGATCAGACCTAAAGCTGTAGCTGCAGGGTGGGAAGACCTTGCTGGGACAGCAGGTTTTGGCCCCTGTCCATGCTCTGTCCTCGGTGGATTCACCCTGGCTCCTGCTGATATCCTGTGCTGCCAGGCAGAGGCTGCACCTCTTGGCTTGGCACTCACACACACTTCCAACACACGGGCAGCACTCAGGTTTCTGCAGCAAAAGACAGGGAGCTCCTCCCATCTCAGCTGCTTGTAAAGTTGTCTCTCCAGAATTCAATTTTCTGATCTGTTTTGATTTTCAAAAGTTTGATGATGCTTTTTAGACAAACTTTGAGAAATGAATTGGAAGATGCTTAAAAGCGCCTCTCGATGTGTTTTACATGTGCTCCCAGTGGCTGGGGTGAGTTATTAAATCTGCTTAGACTGAAGAAGAAGTAGCTGCTTGATATGGCATAAAGTCAAATTATATTATTTGGTACCTAGTTATTTTTGTGTTTAAAATTCTCCCACTGGCTGTAACAGCAAAGCACCTCAGCCAGTTGGGTATTTATCACCTAGAAGGGACAGACATATTATTATCCTTTTATTAGAGATCAGCTGCAGAGATTTTGGGCTAAGTGACTTGCCCAAGGTCACACAATCTGTGGCAGAGCCAGGAACCAAACCAGGATGCCAGGATTTTCTAGTCTTTCAGCAATTGGTTTAGAGACCTACAGCAAGGTCTCTTTACTGTATCAACAACCTCAACTGCTCCACAGTCAAACAGCAATAAATGGCAGTCAACTCAAAGCAAACTCACCTGGTCAAAACATGAACTGAAAGCAGATAAACTCAACTACATGGTGTTTGAGGCAGGTGGTGAACAGAAGCAGCTGCATTACACAAATAAATCAAATAATTTATATATTTAATCAAATTTCCCCCTACAGAAAATCACCAGCCAAAATAAAAGAAGGCTTTTAATGCTTCCCCACTTTGCTAAAGGGTGTCCTACAGAATGGGAACACAGTGGGGAAATACCTGCAAGGAGCAACATAACCCCAGCCACCAGGCAGATGCGAAGCTTGATGAGCGGCTCATCAGGAAGGAATTTCACACAGTCCAGTCCCAGGACCAGGAAGAGAAATCCAAATCCTGACAGGAGGTCTGCTGTTATCATCATGGCTCGGGTCAGCACCAGTTTTACTGCAGAACAAAAGCAGATCATTTTAGTGCATGAGGAATGGAAATGTGGGCAGGTAAAGGGGTCAGATCCCACAGGAACATTTTTTTTCTGGTGTTCAGCTTTTTTCATCTTCCCCTGGGAGTAATACCTGACTGAGAAAAGGAACATGCCTCTAATTATCTGTCACTGAGTGGAACAGATACTCTTAGTCTACACTCAAGTGTCCCCACCACCACTTCCAGAAACATCTCTGACTCTCACATACCAGAATGCTCGGCGTAGATGGAGTCGTACTCATCACAAGTTTGGATCCCATCAAAAACGTTTGTGACACATTCCCACCACAGGCCACGGCATTTTGTACTCACCTGCGGATTGAGAGGACAAAAAAGACCACAGGTTAAAATATCCACCAAAGCAGCAGGTGGTTGTCTTAGCCCTTCAACAGAAATCCTGGTCCAGTTACAATGATGGTAAACCAGAGTGTTTAGCTTGAAGAGAAAAAGCAGAATTATGGAGGAAAAGGACAATGTTTTCTATGTCCCTACTAATGTTTTTACATTAGAGCAAAAAAAAATCAGACTAGACATTAGGAAAAAAACACTTGCCTACTAGTAAGGATAAAAATTTTTAAGGAAATTTCTGGGAGGAGCTGAGGGGTGGCTGACCAGAAAGATCTAAGAGCAGATTTGCTCACTCATTGCCAAACTCTTGTCTAGGCTGAGCTGGGCAGGGCTGTGGACCAGACAACCCGAGATCTTGCTGCCTGTGCTCCCCTTCCTTACACCATCCTCCTGATGGCTAAGGAGCAGCTCAGAGAGTGGGAGAGGAGTCTGGATGTGAGCCCCTCTGCAGACAGCCGGGGAGGGCGGCCCCCAGGTGACTCAGCTGTGAACACTGGCTGGAAAACCAGAGGCAGCCAGTGCTGATCCCGGCCCTGGGGGTGCTGATCCCGGCCCTGGGGCTCCCTCTGTGCTGCCAGCCGTGGGACCACGCGTGCCCAAGCCACAGTCATCACTGAGACATGCGGACTGGGGCAGGCCAGGCAGCAGCATCATGGTTAATCGCCTGTCCTCCAGCCCTAGATACCATTCCCAGCCCAGCCTTCCATAAATCACTTTAATACGGGAGGCGTTTCCATTACCAATGCAAATATGGCAACAAGCACCTTTAAAATATTCCTGGAATTGCTCATAGGAGGAGCAGAGTTAATGTCGGTGCAGCTTTGGACTCCAGCCCGCCCACTTCTGCCAGCGACACCCACTGCAGTTAATGGAAAGAGAAACTCTTCCAGCAAATGAGCTTCACGCAGGGGAAGGGGACCAGGCTTGCTCGGATGATGCAATAAATTCATTTTTCTTACACTGTGTAAATCACAAAGCAGATAATAACATATCTCGGACACATAATAAAGTCTTATTCAGGATGTACTGAGGTCTGTAGCCAACTGTAATATTTTCTCCACAACACAATGTCTGAGCCAAGCCGTGCACCTCCTCTCTGATACTGCTGTCTGGATCAAAGGGGAGGAAAAATGACTCGCTACTTCAGACTGGCAGAAGAGATACTATTTGTATTTGAATGGAAATAATCTACATGTTTTGTTTCATGAAGATGAGAAGTGCTTAACGTTTCTGAGAATCTCAGGGCATATTTAATGAAAAATATGATGAAAAATGAGAAGCAGTGATGGAAAATCTAATTTCATTGATTCTGTGCTTTTCAAGAAAACAAAGTCTTGTAAAACAATTTGCCATGTTTACATTCAATGTATTTTTATTGTGGCCCTCTTAATGCAGTTGCAGGTCCTCTTCTGTCTGAACTCACCACTGTTCAGGCTGTGCTTGAAATTAGCATATTTTTATTAAATTACATTTTGTTCCACTTGTGTTTATATAATTTCTCTTTCCTCCCAAACCACCATAGGCTTATTTATACTACTCTGCATTCAGCTAATCATGTCACTTACTTCCTCACTTGCTGATATTATTACTGTTTTTTAAATCTTACAAGCAGCATCTACATCTAAATTATTTATAAGGAGACTAACAGGATTCCAGGTTTTGTCACCCTCCAAGCAAAACAGAGGTCTTAAGCACAACAGTTATGGTCTAGCTTGTGAAAGAACCCCCTTCCCAGACTAACAAAAACTTGTTTAATGTTTTTTGTTTCTTGGGATGTTTCAGTTGTCACTACTCCTGCTACAGCCAGCATGGGCAAAGCAGGAGCCAGCCCATCTCCACACAGCCTGTGTGCAGCCAGGGATAATTGTCCCATTGCCTGGTGCAGGAGGGATAGGAACAGGTGTCAGTGTGGGGACCTGTGGCTGCCCTGAGCTGCTGCTGAGCTACTCTGCTTTCTGCTGCCACTTGCTCCCCTCTGCTTTGTTCACGGTTGATCCTTCTGGTTGTTAATCTGCTCCCAAGCCACCTTTGAGCATCTTCCCTTGTGCTGACAGCACAGACCTTCAGGCACACGGGAACTTGGTGCTGTAAAGGGGACAGGGGTCAGGGCATGGGGCATCATGTGAGGACATGGATTTCCCCATCCCATGGCTGGACTCTTGCACCATGTTGGTAGCACTAATTCCCCATCACCTCTCTCCCCCTACAGCAGAGGTGCTCCAGCTTCCCTGGGCCCAGCTGAGGACTCTCAGAGCAGCCAAAATCACAGCCATGCTCCTCATCCCCCTCGGATTACAAAACACGACCTGCTTTCCCTAACACAAGTATGCATGTAAAACATGAACTGCATAATGACTGTAATACATATAATTATATCCTATTCATAATGTATAATTAATATTAAAATAATTCTCATACAGAAAAAAAGG
Source organism: Agelaius tricolor (assembly GCF_023055355.1). NCBI lineage: Eukaryota > Metazoa > Chordata > Aves > Passeriformes > Icteridae > Agelaius > Agelaius tricolor. The sequence continues at coordinate 15,596,509 of NW_027269272.1, forward strand.
AAAATTACAGAACAAGTGCACGCTTCTCCTTCTGGGGAAAGCGGAGAAGACAAACACGTAAGCGATGTTAGTCACAGTGTTTTACCGCACTCTGAGAAGGTGCCAGCAGACAATGATTACAAGCCCAGCTTGAGTGTAAAACAGGCAGCATTTAACAGCAGTGGCGGTATTTATAATCCACCTGCAACAGGGAGGGACGGTCTACACAATACAGCACTCGTTGAGAAGCAGATTATGGGCTTTTTCCACTACAAACTACCGCAAAAATTGACCCAGCCCTGTCTTGATGCTTCACAGGGAGTCACTAACTTAAATAACTTTCTGTAACCTGTTGTTTCTCAAGGGAGGTGAGGGGCTGTGAAAGCTGAGTCAGGGCCCCTGCAGCCTCTTCTTCCTGGGATGCTCCTCTCCACTGGGACCACAGTGAGGGTTTCATCCTCCCCAGCTGCAGGGGGCCAGGGTCAAAGCCAAGCAACCAGCCACCACCCAGCAGCTGTTGCCTAACTTACCCTTTTTCCAGCTAAAAACGGGAGTCACTGCGGACTCTAGCCTTTCTGGCCGTGGACATTCCCTATTTAGAGAGGCAGTGAGTCATTAGGGTCATTAAGATCAGTGGTCAGGTATTAAGGCTGGGGGCGTTTTGCTCCATTATTTAGTATTCACACTCAGAGCCGGAATGTGAGAATAGTGGTTGCTAATGACCAAACTGGGTGTTAATGGAGCACTTCGGACAGCCCATCGCAGGTGCCTTTGCCCAGGAAGACAAGGTTACACAGCCTCAGGGTAACGGACCAGCTCTTTACTGGACTCACTCAGGAGCTGGGCTTCTCTCATCTGGTTTTCCCCACAACTGGACTCCTTTGGCTCTTCTGAGTATACTGATACCTTCATCTGAGTACTTTCTGAAAGGAATCTGAAATATCTCCCAAATGAAGAGTCACATCCTACCCAGCATCACTGGGTGCACTCTATTTGTCCTGAAAAGAGGCTCACTGAGCAGACATGCTGACCATCAGGAACTGCACTGCATTGGATCATCACCTTGGCACTTATATCCACCTTTTAGGGTTTCTGATAGTCGGAGTGTCAGGATTTCTTGTAGCATAGAGGAAAAAAAAGTTTTTCTTGTAATTAGTTTCATCCCTCTTTCCTTGGATAATTCACCCCTCCACGTGCTGCAGCTAAATGCTGCATTGCAACCACTGAGTGCAGAGAAGCTCATGGTTTCATATGCTGGATAGCAGATAGAAAGTTTCCTCCTGATAAATGCAGCCAAACTTTCTGTCCTGGAAGGTGTTTAATCTTCACTGCCTAAACGATCCAGTTTGCCAGAGAGCAGATTCCTGCACTGTGGACCTGCAGCTTAAATGTACAGAAATGAATGGCTGTGCTGGGAAGAAAATTACAAATTCACAGTACTAAGTGCTGGAGAAACAGTGGTAATTTTGGACCTGGAGTCTTTGGGGCACACCTTGCCTGTAAGCAGCAATCTGCTCCCTTGTTTGCAATTACCTTTTGCCAATAGCTTTCTCTAATAAGAGAGTGCTACTGTTCACATGAATTCCAGGAGATCTTGAGTCCCCATGCTCCCCTTAAATTTCTGGTAGCCCTGTAGCTCAATGGCTGGTCAGAAAAAGACTTGAAGAGCACAGTTGTACATGCTGGATGTCTCCACCAAGAAGTCTGAACTACAGAATTAGAAATATCTTCAAAATATCCATGCAGGCTGGAGGTACGGGATAACTCTTTTCATGTAAAACTAGAGCCTGTAGATCTTTCCTGAACTTACTAAATAAGAGCATAGTCTGGATTAAAAAGTCTGGCAAAGAGAATTTCACAAAATACCACTTTTCTCCTGCTCTTGCCACAGTAATTATTTTCATTCTCATTCACTTTCATCCAGCACAACAGGGAGAAAGAACATGAGAGTGGAGCGGAGCAATGACACCAGGAACAAACTCTCTCTAGCACACATTGGTTTTGGTGATCAGGCTCTCCTCACCCCAGTCTTACCTCCAGGGAGTCATCAGCATTCACCATCCAGCAGTCTGTCCAGGTAGATATTATCAAAAACGCAGCAGAGAAAAAAGCACAAAAGAAGCCCACATATTGGAGGAAAAACTTCATGCCAGCAGGTGCTCAGCACATCCAGGGAAGTGTGAACAACAGTGCCCAGCCTTGTTCCTAAAGCCAGGGCAGAGACAGAGTGTCAGTGTGCCAGATGCCCAGCAGTGACCATGAAGAGCAGGACCTCCTCTCTTGTGCAGATGCCATCTGGTGTGATGGCTGCAGGGCAGTGCTCACTGCCAGGGGTCAGGAGGAGGGTGAGAGTGCCCACGGGAGCTGCTGCAGCCAATCCACCCTGCCCCGCTGCAGCTCCTGTCATGCCTGACTGAAGAGAAATGGGGCTGTGCAGAAGGGACAGGTAACTGCAGGTAACTGCAGCCCTGGGCTGCCAGGGGAGGCAGCTATCATGGCAGGCTTTGTCAAAATAGGCATTAGAAAAAAGAATCAAAACTTGTTTTCCAGGGCAGAAGTCTTGAGCCTTGCTGAGGGACACAGAGAGGAGCTCTCATGTGCACACACACATTTATTCCTGTTCAATGGTTTATGCTTTATCAGGGAGCAATTATTAAGTGTCTTGGTGTAGATCCCAGGACCCCTGGTTGTTACCCTGTTGGTCTCTGGTGCAGTGATTATCTAGTTCAATGCAGAAATGTCACCAGGGAGGAAAAGGAAAAGGCAGCAGTCATGGGCCTTCAGAGCCAACATCCACCCCCCTCCCAGAACTCTACATTTTGAACTTAAGTCAAACCTTGATACCTCTCATGCCCTAGGCCTCAATTTGTTCATGGCATGAGTACAATTCCCATGTGGAAATCTTGAAGTTTTTAGACTAGTGCAAGTCTGGAGGATTTCAGTTGGTTGGAATTTCCCTGCTTGCTTACTCTGACTGCAAACTTCTGTTTTCCTGCCAGGCTCTGCAGGTGAGCAGGGGTCACACAAGCTGCCAGGGGCAGAAGGCTGGGGCCTCTGTGAGAGGCTTCTCAATGTCTCCTCTCGTGCAGTGCTGAGAAAGCCATCAGGGCTCCAGAGCACCTTTCAGGAAAACCAAAGGGGAGTGCAACTAGAAATTGCTCCCATGCCAAAGGTACAAAAGCACAGAAACCTTCGCATCCTCAATGATCATTATTTTTGAATATAAAGAGAAGCAGTAACAGGCAGAAGACCTGCCTTGAATGGAGAAATATTCAACACTGGGTAGAGGAGCAGACTCCTGCTCTGCGTTCAGTTTTGCTTCCAGCTGCTTGCCCAACTGGCGGTGTCTGTCATCTGAGCTGTCACCTCCAGATGGAGCCAAGCGGCACCTTTACAGCACTGCTCAAAGCTTCTGCTTCTCCGGGATTCCCTTTCAAATACCACAGCAATGAGAAGGTTATTCTTACAATAGATAACCCGTATAATTCCAGTCATAACCTCATGAGACAGTTTTACTGACAGAGATCACAACTTTTACCCTCGATGCCAGGCTCATTCCACTCCTCAGAGGTCACCCTGTGGAATAGGTCCTCAGCACATGCTTAGGGAGGCTTAAGTGGAGAACAAAAGTCCCAGGTCATAAAGCCAGGGTATGCAGGAGGGTCTGCTGCTTCAGTTTTCTGCTTTCTGTTTCTTAATTCCATTTATAGAAGCTGACGAGTGAGGAACTTTTCTTCTTCCATCTTTCCCAGATGCAGGTCTTGATGTGGCTATGTGGATATGATGCTTTCTGCTGAGTTTTCTGGTATCCAAATGTCAGGATTAGTCAAAGAAACCTTCATGATTTTCACTTCATGGCTTTCTTTGACAAAGGTAGCTTTGTGTTTTCAACAGTCCTGACCCATGGGGACACAGCAGTGGCCACACAGGTCCCATAAAGGATCATGACTTTCATTAGCACATATATGTATATAGATTACATTTGTCTGAGACAGGTACTGAAAATACACATCATCTTTCTATATTTGTCTTGTTCTAAGTTCATTAAGCTCTGCACCCATTTTTAAAAAGCATCCTAGTCAGTTATTATTAGTGGTAACTCAGAAAAAGTGGTGTGGTGAGATAGAACAGGCCTGAAAAATCTGAGACAGCCTTCCCACAATCAGCATTAAGTCCTTAGCAAGTCAAGATCAGAGTTTAACAGCAACAGAGCCTGGATTAAGCAGGAAATGTATTATAGCCATTGACTTCTCCTTCTGTCCTGTACCCAAATGCAAGCCACTTTCAGAGAGGATAAGCCCAGTAGAAAGAAAGGGGACATTTTCTCTTATTTGGTGCATGGTGGAAGTGTCTCAATACAAGCATGACAGAGGTAGAAAGTGGAAATCTCCCATGATAACAGCCAGAGAGGTGTTTCTAAGCTTTTGTGCTGGGCACATCATACTCTGTTCTTCCAGCCCAGCCCATGAACACCCATGGATGTCAGACCAAGAGGCAAACTCCACCAAGAGGGGGAGGCAGAATGTGAGGCACCAGTGTTGCCTGTGTTTCACTCCATCTCCCCCCAGCTGTTATTGAAGTCCTGGTGATGTCTTGTTTATTTTCCACATGCCCAGCAATGTGTTGCTGTCCCAGCTCCTTCCACATCCCTGTGTTCACCTTCCCTGCAGGGCAGGGCAGGTGAGTGACCCTTCCTGGAGCAGGATGCCAGTGCTTCCCTGGCCATGAGTCACTGGGGGCAGGAAGTGGCTCCAGCCATTTGCATCTAGCTTGGGGCTCTGGAGCATCCTGGCCTGGACAGCAAAGCAGGTCAGTATCCTCCAGTTTTCCCTGGTGTAAGGCTGCTCCAGAGTGGCAACACAATGAAGATGGTTCGTGGCTTTTCACCTGGTGGAGAGAACAATCCAATATCTGGTCCTTCTTTAGGTCTGTGTCTTCAAACACACCCATAGAATCTGCTGTAGTTACTAGAAAGAATACAATATTCTTTATTTAGTAGAAAATGGCAAGGTACATGTTTAATACTCTTTATTTAGAACAAGTCAGCATCTTCTTGAAGCAAAGTCTGTTTCTCATCATGGTCTGCTTTCCTAACTTGCATGACAGATGTCCCCTCAGCTTCAGAAAACAGCTCTCCCAAAATAACTTCCTAAGATGCCTTTGTATAGCCCAAAACCTGGCTGACATGACGCAGGGTAGCTTTCCAGTGAATTTGTAGGCTGTACTACATATGCTAACTGTGCTTTGGCACTAACCAAAGCATTAGGGTATCCTAATATTTGATTGTCAGAGCTTGGCCTTGTCGGGCTCTCACTCTGTGTGGTATCAATGCAGCAAAACTTTGCTAATGTAAGAGTTTTATCACCTTGACTACACCCAGTCCCAGCTCAGGGACAAATGCACCATGGGTCGATTGCTTTTATTACTCATTAACACAAGGTGGTCTGTGCTCTCCCTTAAAGCCAAGCTATTCGTGTTAGAGAAAGAGAAATGACTGCCAGTCTTGGGAAGTGGTTGTCACCAGTCAGTCTACTGACAAAACCATTTTTGCAGCAACACCCCCCTGAGGTTGCAGTCCCATGAGCACAGAAGGGTGGTGTTCTGCCTTTCCTTCCTCAGTGTCTAACACACAGTGTAGCAGAGGGCCTGGAGCAAGAAGGAAGTGGTGATGCTGTGCATTCATGCGTGGAATACAAACCTCTCTGCAAGCACCCTTGACGTGACTTGCACTCAGGGCTTGTCCAGCAGGAAGGGCTCAGGAGTCAGAGGTGATGGAGAGTTTTGGAAGGGGTTTCCCTAAGAGCCCTTCTGCTCCGTGGGCTTGTCTGCCCAACCCTTCCCACTCCTCCCTCCTGGCTGTACTGCCTCCATTTTCCTGCTTTACACACCCCCATCCATGGACTCTAAGTGTGTTCAGCTCCAGAGCAGTGCTCCTGGGATGTGAGATGTGTACACAAATAAATTACAGAGCAGTGTGTAATGTACCCCTTCAGCCATGCTCATACAGCCACAAAACCTTGGGATTTAGCTTAGCTTTAGCTCAGTAACCCCAAGGAAAATAGTAAGACTTCTGAGCAGTCTATGATTTTTCAAGCAGGCAATATATAAGATTAAAGGAAAACAGGAAAGCAAAGGCATGTTCTGGTAGATGAGAGCTTAAAGGATTGGTAAGTAAAAACTGTGTTTGTACCTCTGTGTGTGGTTGTGTGTGTCTGTATATTATACATACAGATATGATGCTTGCACACACTCCTTTAAAACAGCTTTTTTAGTCACTACACAGCAATAAATGCTAAACCAAGCATTTCATTACAGTCTTTTCAGGTTCTCAAAGTACCATCTTCTCCTCAGTACAATAAATTTAGTTTTATGGCTGCCTATGAAATCCCACACCTGAGAAACACATCATCTCAATGATGTGTTACTAACCCCACTTTAGAGCTGGGGAAAACCAGGCCCTGACTAAGTGCCTTCAGATGGAGAGTGAGGAGTCCCGCTCCTCTTTAGCAGCGGGGCAGGACTCCCTGCCTGGGCGTGGTGAGATCCCTATCGGTGAGAACGTGCGTGACCACTCGGCTTTCCGGGGAGCCGCCGGAGAATACGCGCTGCCCTCGCTGCATACCAGCTGCACGCAGGTGTGTTTTGGCAGAGGAGCCGGGTAGTGGATCAGACACACCTTTTCTCGGCATGTCACAAGTTCCAGTGCACAGCCCTCGTCCCCAGGCACCCCGGGGGCTGTTGATGCCCTGCCACGTCCCTGCGGAGTCATCCTCACCCAAGCGTGCCTTTCCCAGCATGAGCCTGAACTTTCCCGTGCGCTGATACCAGGGTGATTAAACGCAAGGGAAGCACAACCTCCGTGCCACTGCTAGCAATCGTGCAGGAAGGGGGAGGGAGAGCAGCGTGGGCATTGAGCACTCTCCAGAGGGCAGAGAAAAGCGCAGGAGAAAGGAGCCGCGGTGGAAGGGCTCTGTGTCGTGTCCCTGCTCCTCAGGGACACCTTAGCGCAGGGGAGGGGCCGTAGGTGAGACTGGCCCTGCAGGGCTCTCCTGGCTGGAATCCAGCCCCCCCCCCGTGACTCACTTCACAAGAAACATCCGCTTCAGACCGCTGTGCCTTTCGCTGATACTCACCAACCTGCTTATCAGAGTGACGAAAGACCCTTTAGGAGACTCATCGAGAAAGGGATGAAAGTAACTAGGGGGTTAGAAATGCACAGTTTGGTAACAGGATGTTTGGTCTGCTATAAAAAGCCCAGGAGGACGAGAGCTGAGGCTCAGAGAGAACAGTCGCTGCTGTGATTCACAGACCGTGAACGCAGGAGAGTTTTGAGATCTGGTTAGATGAGTGGGGGCCAGGTTTGGGTGCAGGATCTGCAAGGAGTTTCCCTGCAGAACTCTGGGGCTGTGACTCTTAAAATCAGTGTCTGCCCATTTGCCTGCCATCTGTCCGTACCGACACAGTCACTGTCCTGTCTCTCCTCCACATCGGAGTCTCTCTGTGCACTAAGAAAAGCAAGCACAGCATGTCCTTCCCCTCTTTCTTTTACCTGCCCCTATTCTGCCCTTGTGGTCCTGGTTCATGAAGGGCCCAGTTTCTGTTCTTTAAGAAGATGTGTTGTTCCTCACCCACGCTCTCCCAAAGGAGATCATCCCTGCCCCCTTTTCAGGCTTACAGCTTCATTTGCACCTTCTTTGTCAACAGCACAGGGCGTGGGCTCACGGAGCGCTCCCGAAACACCCACGGGCAAAGCCTCTGTGTACATCGGGCTTAAAGGGAGAGTTTCACCAGCAGGGACACAGCTGTGAGAGAAACACCCCCAGCCTCTGACCTCCAGCCAGATAACTGGGGTTTTAAACTCCCTCCAGGCATTGAAATATGACCTTGGGTTTCCAATGTGCTCTCCCAGTCCTAGCGATAAAGGGTGTGTTGGAAAGTCCGGGGAAGAAACTCCTTCCCTCCTCCTCTGCCAACACACATTTTTGCTTTCAGTGCAGTTGGGTCTTGCACTTAGCCAAGGCTTTTCAAGAGTTTCATTTCCTTGCAGGCATTAGAATTTAACCGGCCACATTTACATACTCTGTAAGTGTTTAACTCTGCTCCCCACTGAAAAATGCAGCCACGTGTGTCATGGCAGGGGCTACTGAGTACTTCAGAAATACCTGGCTCTGATTTGGGTATCTTAAAGAGGACTGACCACATTGAATGTCAATACTTACAAATCCCATCGTTCTGTTCCTCTCTGTTTCCAGGGACAACTGCTTGTTGGAAGATGGCTGTACAGGGCCAGCATCCCTCTGAGGATGCTGAGCAGTTGTTAACTGTTTCTGGCCTGTCATGAGATTTCCTACAGCACAGTAATATGTGTGTAGGTTTGGTCTTATTGATCCCCAGAGGAATTCCTAGCAGCATGTGGAAGGGACTAAGTTCAGCAATCTGAAAAAGATGTGAAACTTCATTTCCTAATCTTTGCATTGTCCCTAACAGTCTGATCTGGAAATCTGGCAAGAATTTATGGCAGAGCCTTTCTAGGAAGGACACTGGATCACTTTATCTTCCCAGCACTAATTATCTGACATGTCATAAGGGCTTAGGAAAAGGGCAGAGGTTGTGGTGCAGGCTCACAAAAAGGTGAGACATAGCTGTACCCTGAGATGAGAATCTTTGAGTAATTTCTAAAGTGCTGAGTCCAGCTTGGGCTTTTCCTTGGTGTGAAGGTTGCCCCCAAAACCAGACTCACAAGTACTTCATCTTGATGGCTCACTTGGTCAGTGGTTGGGCAATGTAAATGGTGGTAACTCTGACTTCACAGAGGTAACTCTGTCTTCAGGACTGCCTGAACAGCAGTTCCTGTGGAGCACTTCAGATGTAGTCATTAGGTATCTTTTCTCCTCCCCATCTCTTTGTAATATCATTCCAATGCCTCCTTCCTCCCTTGATCTGATTTCAGCAAGAACAACCTGAGGTTATTCCAAAGAGGAAAATTTTTCAGTGGTGATTCTGAAGGTGATCAGATTCTTGCCAGTCTCAGGAAGTTAATTTTGTAACTAGGGTATTAGGTTCATAAATGAGCATGGGCACCATCCATCACTGAGTTCCTGGTGGACACTTGGTAAGATTTGGGTAGAAAAGTGATTCTTGCTATAACTTCATAACTTCATAGAGAATTATGACCAAGACCTTGGAAGCATCAGGAACAGATGATGAGAGAAAACAGGATGGGTAGATGGCAAGGACTAGGTCTTTACAGACCCCATGTCCTGGGAATGCGCTTAGAAAACTCTTCCATGGATGATACCAGGGATGATTTTTATCATGTCAGGACCTTGGTGTCATGGCTCATGCACTGAGCATGACACTCACACACACATGGATCTGCCTTACTCTCAGTCAGCCTGGGTCTCACTCTCCTTGTTTCCCCTCTCCTGCCCTGGGACTGTGACACCAGGAACTGCTGTTCTCCATGTGGCACACGTGGGGAAAGTGGCCACACTTTGTGGCTGACCCTTCTGACAGGGCACACCTTCCATCTGCCACATCACTGCTGAACCTCCTCCCCAGATGCCTCACCACACCTGTCCCAACGTGACATTTTCATTAGTTTCATACATTTTGAAAATTACATTTCTTGTTGATATGATGTAAAGCTACCCCCTCTCTACAACATTTAACTCCCTGCTTTTCCTACCATTACCTCTCTAGTACTATGAAACTCATTGTTTCCAGGAATTTGATTGTGTCTGACTTTTGTTTTCTATCTGGCCTCTGGTACAGAATGTCCAGTGAAAGAACAATACTAAAATAGAAAAACTGAAAACAAAATAAATCCTACCATACGGGTCAAATCTCTTGGCCTCCAGGGGTTGGTTTTCGTGCCCTGGAATCTCTATCAGAGCTTCCAGTATTGCTTTGGGAAACAACACACAAGCAGCCAAGTGCAAGACCACCTTTATTCCTTGGCAACACACTGCCTTGCACAGGCAAGCCCTGAGATCTGGGAGCTGTGGGTAATGACACACAAAGTACAGCTTTACACATGCCAAAACCACTTACTTACAGACGAGAAAGATTCCAGTGTTTTGGGGGCATTCTGAGGCACAGTCTCAGGCCCTGTAGTCATTTGTTGGTTGCTGATTCAGAAGAGAAGAAAAAACAAAGGTAACAGGTGAAAACTGAGAAGCTGGGGAGGAGACACGATTCCTTTCAGAGCCCTCACTAGAAAGAGGTTTGGAGGAGAAGTCAGGAGTTCAGCCAGCCTCACACAACTTCAGTGTTACATGTAAACACATTTTAGCTACAGCCAGATGAAATCCATCATGTGAGGAGTGGAATTATACTACTCCCAAAACTGTAACCTTATTAAAACTGGTGGGAAAATATGAATGTTTGAATGACTGCAAGAAGAGGGTTGATTATTAGCTTGGTTTATCTCCAGATGATTAGGAATTCCAGGTCATGTCTGCTGACCAAACATAGATTAGTTTATGCTTTTTCTGTCTCCAACATTTGAGAATGAATAATTATGACAGCCTACTTTAAATTGTATTTTCAGAATATACTCCCTCTGTGTAATCAGTATCAAATAAATCCCATCAGTCCCTCCAATGGGTGCTGCCCCTATCAACCACAAATTTCAATACCAAGGAGGAAATCTGAGATTTGCTCCTGGAAATTATGGTTTCAATTCATCTGTATAGTAAAAGCTCTAGTTTTGGTGCTGTTCACTGACCTGTGGTTTATGGGCAATGGGAGTCATTTGAAGGAAGTCTTTTCCAACAACTTTTTTGTAAAAGTTTGTACTGAACGGCAGCCCTACAGGAGTGAGCAGCAGATGAAGGGTTAAGCTTTCCTTGTGCTGTTGCCCTCTCCAGCCCTTCAAGCCATGATCTTTGGCTGCTACAGCTGCCACCATGGTCAAACACAGTCTGCCTCTCACTGCAGACCAGGCTGGACACAATCCTGACTAATCCCAGGGAAGATTTGCAGAGGTCTTAGATCCTCCTGACATCTGGGCAAAGACATCTGGGTGCTGCCTGAAAAACAGAGCTCTGAGCTAAGGTTCAGCAGGGGTGTTTCTCCTGGATGGATGGAGGAGTAAGTGGGAGAGAGAGAAGAAAAAGCAGCCTGCAGAAAACAACAGTCTTTTCCAGGTTTTTCTAGACAATGTAAACCTGAGCTAAACACATGTGGTCCTACCAGTCTGCCCTTTTCCTCCAGAACCTTGGGGACTTCAAATGAAAGAGCAAGTCACAGAGTTCAAAAGAAACAAGGTGTTGCTCTTTCCTGTGAAATACTGAGTAAATCTGCAAAACTCCTTCCTGTAGAATGCTGCTAGTGCCAGAACTTCAAAAAAACAAACAGCTGAATTTATGGAGGGAAAATCGAGTGAACAAAATTAAAGTTAAAAGTACTGGCACGGGCTCAAGATTTATTCAGACATGGATCAGGGCAGGCTATAACACATTTTGGAGAAGGGTCACTGTTCTTGCATTGTTTCCTGGATCTACAACCAGCTGCCACCAGAAACATGGGCTGGAGTGCTGCTGTCTGGCCATTCCCATTTTCTGGTCCAGTTGTGAAGCTTGTGCCTTCAACCTGAAACCAGAGTAATGCAGCTGTGCCTGCTCTGCACACCTGCTGCTCTGTGCACCTGCCCATACTTATAATAACTTACAATCAGATGTTTACACTTATACATGAATTTTAGCTCAAGGATGAATTCAGGGGTGTCTGGGGGCAAACTTTAGTGTATGCAAGGACAGAGAACCACACGTGAGCCCGTGCTTCCCAAACACAGGCACGCACAGTGAGACCTTCCCCGAGAAATGTCTGAGAGAAGAGGAAGCCAGGCTGCTCACCTGCAAGTCTTGGCAAGTGTTGAAGCTTGTTTTTGCCAGAAAAGGAAACAGGTATCGTTTACTACCCACAGAGCTGAGATCTGTGCTGAGTACAGCGCTGAGGCTGCTCTCTGACTCACAGCCCCCAAGGGAGTGACATGACCAAGGTGCTGAGCATTTGGCCAGGGCTGTGGCACACGAGGGCAATCTCTCGGAACAATTAGAGGAGTCTCTCTACCTGCAGACAGAAACATCCCAGTTTGATTTCAGGGACTGTCTGTACACACACCTCTTCTCATTGGTCATGCTATTGTTAAGGACAAAAATTCAACTTGCATGTTTACTTAAGAGCAGGCCAATCACTGAGGACTGTCACTAGGGGAGTACCTTTAGCCTAAAGAATACAGAGGAGATTGCAACATCTTGGATAAACCCAGGTCTTTCAGCTGAGATTAATGATCTGAAGGAATGGTATTTCCCAAAAGTCAGGTATAAAAACTAGGTGAAAATAGAGTGAAAACTCTTTGGGAGGCCCAATGGAAAAAAAAAAAAAAAAAAAAAGAAAAAACAAAAGAACCTCAGGCAGAGGAGGAAAGACAGTGATTAGGAGTAAAAAGAGGTTTTATTTTGCCCATTGAGGCAGAGCAGAAAATCATCCAAGAAAAGAAATCAGATATATCATGACTCAAAGAAAGGAAGGAAGTTCAGAAGAGGAGACTAGGTGCTTTTAGGGGTACTGTAAAATCCACTGCAAATTCCAGGGCACTGAGAACATTGATGAATGATGAAGGGGAAAAGTGGAGTTTCAGTGTTTATCTTGCTATGTAAATTCCTTGTGATGATTCCACAGAAATAGTTTCTGGGTTTTGAAATCTTTCATGAAACATGAATAAAAAGAATCAACCTCAAATTGTCCCTAGAAAGCAAAATACAATTTTGGTGTTCATGAGGCTGGCACTGTGCATGAGGGGACTGTATAAACTCTGTGTACAGATTGTCAGGGATGTTCAGTGGTGAAAGAAGCACTGGCAACTTGTGCTGCAGCCTGTGAGGGCTGCAGGAGGTGTGAGAGCACATGGATGTGTGTCCTTATTGCCTTTCACTGGCTTTGTTTGACCCAAGGCCACTCTGTCAGCCAGTAGCCCTGCCCAGTGCAGCACCATGAGGGACAGAGCAGCAATGGGATGGCTGCACAGCCCCTTAGGAGCACAGCATCCATCTCCAGGCTGCAATCCCACAGTAGTCCTCTCAGAATATTGCTGTTTCCAGTCTAAGTTCCATGTCCTTCTGGAAGGGGAAGACACTGAGCACAAATGCTCTCCTACAGTATGAGCAAGCAGTCAGACTCACACTACAGACAGTTTTGGCACAAACTGTCCCCAGAGTGCCATGAGGATGAATTCTAAGATCAACCCTAAGCCAAAAATTCCCAAGGACACAGTGGCCATAAATTTCAGTCCATCCAAGAGCTAGCAGCATGGTCAGGGTGCTACAACGTGCATCACATGCTGGTGCATGCATTTCCCCAAGAGCAGTCTTGATGTGCCTCCCAGTACCACTGCAATCAGATCATTGGTACCCAGGACTCCTCCCTGTACTTTCCTAGAAGGTTCAGTATAAAGTCCAAGACCTTCCCATTCCTCCATCTGTTCCCCCTCCTGGCTGCTGAGAGCCTGTAGACAAAGGATCTAAACCTTCTAAAAGTGTCTTGGTAACTTTTAACCCTGTCCAGAGCTGACCTTGCACTGCAGGAGTCAGTGAGGAGCTGCCCAATCTGTCGGGGTAGGGGCTGGCAGGAGGGTCAGGTAAGGGGTGAATCAGTTCAGTGCTCTGAAGCACCAGGAACCCTGCACATTCCTGTGCAGATGGACACTGTTAGACTGAAATGACTCTGCAGATGTTAACAATCAAATCCAGACACTCCTAACTCTGCTCTCCTCAGGTCCACATGAGTTTCTGCCCTACCTCTTTACCAGGCAAGGAGTTGTTCCTCACAGGAATCAGCTCCAACAGCCAGCACCATGCTGGTTCTCCTGCTCCCTGTATCAGAGTTCTTCATGAATACACAGATAAATGCAGCTACTTTGTTATCTCTGCATTGCCAAAGAAAACTTTGCTGCTTTCCTCTTCTCCACTCCCAGAAGTATAAAACTGTGGTGCACAGAGACACAGGAAAACACCATTTATTCACATGCAGAATCACAGTTCCCTAATCCTTCAAAAGTGAAAAAAGGCATAACTGGAAAAGTTTGCTACCAGGCAACTGGGGTGGATTTCATCACACCAGCACTGCTGCCTGGACACTGGAGACCCACAGCCACAAGTGTTTTGAGAGCAAACCAGCTCTGCTTTGTCTCTGGCCGGTGGAGCAAGATTGCAGTGGCTTTTCTCCCCTTTGACCCCCCTGGCATTGCACAGGACTGGTCAGGTAATCACGAGTCTGTTTGTTTGTCTGTTTGCAAATCTCAGGAAGCAGCTCCAGCAAAATCTCCTAAGTCATCAGAATGCAGCAAAACACGGTGTCAAAACAATGCAACCCCATCCCTACCTCCAGCAGGACCTTTATCAGGAATTATCACCTGCTTATCTCAGAGTTTGGGATTACAGCAGGTCCAGGCTGAAGGACCCCTCTGTCCAGCCTGCGGTGAGGGCGGGCAGCACCACCCAGCCCATGCTGTGCCCTCTGAAGGAGACATCATTTCCTCACTTTGCCTGCTATGATGTGTCAATATTCAAATATTCGCGCAGGAGAAAGGGAAACTAGAGAAACTGGACAAACACACATCCAAGACACAGGACACTCCTTCCTGGTCTGTAATCTCCTGGTTCAATAAACCTTAGCAATTCACTGAAGAGAAATTTCTCCCAGTAATGCAGAGGCGCACCGTCCTTATTAAAATGGTAGGTTCAAAAGTTTGGATTTGTTCGTGGATGATGAGTGTTTGCACAGCTGCCTCTCTGAAAGCACTTCAAAATCAGAATGCTCATGATTCCCATGGCCGCTCTACTGCCTCCTCTGTGCCTGGTTATCCCACGCGTGCTGCGTGTCCAGGAGCCAGGCAGCGAATCTGCCGGGGGAAACGTCCCCTGCCTTGCCTGGCGGCGCTGAGCGGGGCTGGGACGGGGTCACACACACAGGACAGGAGGAACTGGCACAGCCCTGTCCCCACTCCCCTGCCCGCTGTGCTGGCTCCGGGAGGGAGACCCGGAGAGCCAAGTTTACAGCTCCAGCGGCTGAAGGACAGCGGCGGGCTGCCAGCCCCAAGGAAAGCACCCCCAGCTCGAGGAGGGGGCAGACCAGGGCACAACTAGGGCACCCTTTCGAGGTGCCTAAACATCCAGGGGTGCCAACGCAGCCGCCCTGTGAGGGACAGAAGGGATCATTCCGCCGTAGGGAGGGGCAGCGCGGTGCGGTGCGGGGCGATGCGGGGGGTCACGGGCCCTGAGGGAGGGTCACTCCCCTGAGGGAGGGTCGCTCCCGGCCGCCCCCGGTGCGGTGCGGTGCGGGGAGTCAGTCTACGCTGAGGGAGGGTCACTCCCCTGAGGGAGGGTCACTCCCGGCCGCGCCCGGTGCGGTGCGCTGCGGTGCGGGGGCTCGGCAGCGCTGAGGGAGGGTCACGGGCCCTGAGGGAGGGTCACTCCCCTGAGGGGGGGTCACTCCCGGCCGCGCCCGGGGCTGCGCGGCCCCCGCGGGGCGGGGCGGGGCCGGGGCGCGGCCGGCAGGGGGCGCGCTGGGCGCGGGTTCAAGAGGCGCGCGGGGCGGCGCGCGGGCGGCAGAGCAGCAGCGCAGCGCGCGGGGCAGAGCGGCGCGCGCCCTCCGTCTGTCCGTCCCCTCAGCCCGCAGACATGGCCAGCGGAGGGCTGCAGCTCCTGGGCTTCGTCATGGCCTTCCTCGGCTGGATCGGCATCATCATCAGCACCGCCATGCCCCAGTGGAAGATGGCATCCTACGCGGGGGACAACATCGTCACGGCCCAGGCGCTCTACGAGGGGCTGTGGATGTCGTGCGCCATGCAGAGCACGGGGCAGATCCAGTGCAAGGTGTACGACTCGCTGCTCAAGCTGGAAGGTAAGCTGGGGCTGGGAAGGTGCTGAAAGTGTCGAAGTGTCCGTCCCGTCGAGGCTGTCCCCTCCGCCTCAGCGCCTCTGGTTTCGGTCGGGGCGGAGGGGGCCAGTCCCGCAGGGTCATTACCCGGTGTCGGTCGCGTCGAAGTTCAGGCTGAACTATTTGGACTGGGTTTGCCAGTCCTATTGCACGTCCAATGTCCCATCTCCGTCGTCATCCCTCGCCCCCGCCCGGGTGCCTGTCGCGTACGGGATGCCACTGCTGTCGGGTCTCACGGTCTCTGTCCCGTTGAATTTACTCAGCCTGTCCCTTCAGGGTTGAAGGTGCAGGTCCCCCATCTCTTTCATGACTCCTCATCCTGTCGGAGGTCGGGTGTGTGCCTCTTGGGGCTCCCCGGGAGAGGAGCGGGGGCGCTCCAGGGGCAGTGTTCGGGCAGGAGCGGGAGCTGCCCCGCATCCCCCTGCCCGCATCCCCCTGCCCGTCCCCCCAAAAATGCCCCGGGGGGAGGAAGGGTGAGATTCTGTACGTGCGTTCCGGAAAGCGCCGTGTTTGCGAACAAGAGCTTTTGGCTGTGGAGGTCCAGCCCAGAGACTGGGCTGCCGTCGCTGGGCAGCAGCGCTCAGCAGCGTGGCCGGAGTGGGCTCTTGGAGCACGGGTCCCGTTTGCCTTTGGCTGTTTTGGTCTTTTGTTCTCTGAGAAAGTCGCTGCTGCTCCCGCGGGGCTTTTAAGCTGAGGGCTGGCAGGTGAGCTGGCCTCCTGCCCAGGTAGCACTGCCTGGAGCTTTTAGGCAGGCCAGTATGCCAAGATAATATTTGGATCTCTTATCTTGTCCTGGGATGGTGAAGCCATGGTGTACAGGCAGGAGCTGCAGCCTGGCCGGCTCGGGGGGCACGGGGGTATCAGCCTGGCCGGCTGGGGGGTGGCACGGGGGTATCAGCCTGGCCGGCTGGGGGGTGGCACGGGGGTATCAGCCTGGCCGGCTCGGGGGGCACGGGGGTATCAGCCTGTCCCCCTGGGGGTCATTCGGGTGCTCAAGCCGAGCTGGAGCCTCAGAGAGGGCTGTTTCTTGAGCGCTGGGGCAGATAACTTAGGCTGAGACCGAAAGGGGTTAAATGTACTTTCTCAATATCCCTTGTCTCATCGCGAGTCCTGGAACACCCTCATCCCTCCCTAATTAATAAAATAATAATTGCCACTTTGGTCACCTTCTCTTTCCCAAAAGAATGAGCAGGCAGTTTCACGTAAACCGATGTCGGCGGGGAGTGTCCCCGAGTCCGATTGCCACCAGCCCTTCCCGTGTGTCACGCGGTGAAGCCGGAGCCACCTTCGCGGCCAGCCCACGTCTCTCTCTCCCGGCTGTTCCCTGCCCCAAAGCCCCGCAGGAGGTGCGGGTCGCGCCCATCGGGAGCGCTTCGCACCCACTCGGCACTCGCAGGGTGCGGGGCTGTGCTGATCGGGGCAGGGCTGGGCGCGCAGTCCGGACTGCTCCGGGTGCTAATTATGTGTCAGCTCAGCCTCAATCCTCTTATCTCTCACTGGGGGTGGGGGGCGAAGATGCCAGCAGTGGCTGAGGAATCTCCATCCACCCCCCTGGATGGCTTGCGAAAGGTAACCTTGCCTCGGGGGCTGTGTGCAGCCCATTGTGCTGTAAATGGAGCCCGCCTTGAACAGGCTCCCCAAAACCTGCCCCAGGCCCTCCTGACCTGGCCATTCATGGCCGAGCACCGAAACCAGCTGCTCCCCTCACCTTTGTCCGGCCAACAATGCGGGCCCTTCTCTTCCAGGGGAGGGAGTGACAGGGACCGAGGCTGAGCTTGTGGCGACTTTGTATGTTCTCGCCGAGCTCTGCAGGACGGTGTGCCTGAGAATTCTCAAATAACAGGGAGATCATAGGGTGTGTTATCTTCACGGGGAAAATCAGTGAGGGCTGGCAAAAGGGCTCCTCGTTCTTGCGCTCCCTCAGCTGGCTTAGGCTGTGCCTTTCCCGCTTTTAGGCAGATCATGCCTGGGGACATACACCTTATCTTTCGTTTTCCCTCCTGGTGTCCCTTCAAGGTCTTGCAGTCACATAGGCCTGGGTTGGGACCAGCAGCTCTGGTTTGAGTGGAGGTGCAAAAAAAAAACCCCAAAACCAACCCCCCCCCCCAAACCATTTATACCCACTCAACAGCCACACTCCGGGACAGGTGCCCTGGAGAGCTCCCTTACTGCATTCATCTGTGTCCTGGTGAAGGTGGCACAGCAGTGTGGGCAGAACTTCTGCCTGGCTGTGCTTTCCTGCCGGGGCTTCATCTGCCCCAGGTGCTCTGAGCCACATGTCAGAGCCGCATGCACTGATGGGAGAGGCTCAGATCTGTAATTACTTTGTCCCTGTAGAAAGGACTGAACCTTCTTGCACCTGCAGTAACTCGTGTTTGTGGGAATGCTGGAAGGCTTTGCCAGCAAGTTTTGGAACATCCGGTAGCTGTTGCTGTTCCTCTGGACGTGTCGGTGTTCGGCTGCAGGGCAGAGATGGGGTTGGCACAAGCTGATGAGCGCCATTAGCCAGCCGAGGGGCCTCCAGCCTCCCGTGTGGGCACGCTGCTGGAGTGCACCCGTGCTGGCACTTCTCCCGCAGCTGTGTTCAGCTGAGGGCTTATGTCACTGCTCCTATTCAGGCGACAGAAAGGCTGCGTTTTGCTGGCTTACGTGAAAAGCAGTGCGTGGCCACACGCAGACATAGAGGCAACAAATGCCACCCTTGCAACAAGGCTTTGTTGCACAGCCTCAGCATTGTTCTTGTGGCCCTCCAGCATGGTCCATGGAGCTTAGCCCAGCTTTGTGCTCCTCGGGGTCTCAGGGGGATGGTCCCAGACACGAGGGAGTAGGGCTCCTGGTACCTGTCTCTGAAAGTTTCCAGCCCCACCTAACCACATTCTCCTGTTGAGGACAGATGTTGTTCTGGATCCTGTCTAGGCTGTTTTAGTTGAAGATACTCATCGACCTGTTTGATTTTGCTGGGAGAGGTTCTGTGTTTGAGACAAGCTGAGACTCATCTATCACTTCATCACCAAACCTAGTACATCCACAATGAGCCTTTGTGCCCTAGCCCAGAAAATAAACAAGGTTTTGAATGCCCTCTGGGTCAAGCAACATGGCTGAAATGTGAAATCTTCCCTCCTACACCTTTACCACCCTGGCTGAGCCTGTTCCAGGAGCTGGGGAAGAGAATGGGTGGGGGGAAGGAACGGTTCATGCTCAGGTTACTGCTGCTCAGTTCTGGTGGTAGGGGAGTTGGGATGCTGGCCCAGGGACAGACAAAGCATGAGGGACATGTGTCCAATTCTCCATCTTTAGAGCTTGATTAAGCAGGTAGAACCTGCTGGTATCTGTGCTTTCCTGTGGGTTAAGGGTTAATTTGCTACTGTGTTTCTCAATCCTTGTTCCTTCTCGATGAAAAATTGTGATTGAGTGATAAAACAGTCTCATTTGTGCCGGCTTTGAGAAGGTAGAGGGTTACTTGGAATGCCACCGAGGCTGTTCCTGTGCAGGGCCCTGGTGTGTCTGCAGGAGGGGATGGATGGAGTCTGTCGCAATAGACTGGCTTTATTGCTCTACAGGCAGCTTCTAAGCAGCTTTTAGTAGCTGGTGTTACTATGTGTTACTAAATCTCTTGGTGAGGGAACTTCCAGGCTTTGTGGGAAAACAGGCTGCCCAGGTCTCCTCTGACCAGGAATCTGGAAGTGGTGGTATCATGCTTGTCTTACCAATCTTTATTTGTCAGTGAGGGTAGGAGGGTATCGAACCTTACTTGCTTTCAAATATGCAGAGTACAAGGCCACTGTTACCTACTGAACTCGCCTCTTGTGCACTGGACATGCAGTAGGGAGTTCCTAACCTTCCCATTTTGTAAAAAAAAACCAGGACCCAGAGTCCCTGTCCTGCCTGGATACCTCGGTATGGTCATTTAGACTTGTAGGGAAGGTGCTTTGAAAGTGTCCAGACTGGAGTCTGCTGCTGGGTATGCAAGGTGGGCCTTTGCAGGGTCTGGTAAGGGGGTTGAAAGCCTCCAAGCTATTAGCAGCTTTTGAGAACAACTTCAAAGTGTGAGAGGGATGTTTGCTGGCCACCTCTGAAGCTTGCTCAGATCTTCAGTCCCCTGTCTACTAACCAAAAGTAACTTTCACATGCTGGCAGGGCAGACCTGCAGGATCTCAGCTCTTGCTCCTTCCAGGGAATCCAGCTTTCATGGAACCCCGGTGGGAAGGCTTTGAAGGCTGCTGGCTTCTCTCAGAGGTGGGCAGTGGAACATGCTTCCTGTATTGCAGGGCTGCTTGTAACTCCTGGGGAACTTCCTTCATAAGGACTAGAGGGAACTGCAAAGCATCTGTTTCACCTGTATTTTGTCATCAGTTAGTTGGATGAAGGCCCATGGGAAGGGAAGGAAAAGTCCTTATTTTAAATTAAGGCAGTTGATGAGCATCCATATCAGAGAATAATCTGCACACAAAGCCATTACAGCAATTTTGCCTTACAAACAGGCATTACAAAAATCCCATGGCACTTTCCCAACAGCTTTTCTGTAATATAAGTGACATAAACAGATTGAATAAGGAAATGAGATGATAGAGAAAACCTTCAAACATCTGCAGGTGAAGTGCTGAAGTATTTTTATATAACTAAGCAGTTACCAGCAATTACTTCTCTCAGTTAATGATAGTTGTGGGAAGGAAAGCATATTACTTAGGCCTCAGATAAACTGAATAAGGTTGTTTGTGTCCAAAACCACTAACAATAATTCTGAATGGTTTGTTAGTATTTTTTTAAAAGATGTAGGGTTTATTCTGTGAAACAGGTGTGAGCTGCAGCTGCATGTTTGTGGACTTTGGGGTTTATTTATGCCCTGTAGAATGCACATTTGTTATTAATTGTCATGAGGCATTTTAAGCCTCTGTTTTTCAGTTCTTGCTGCTTTGTTGCTACAGGGTTTTCAGACCATGTCTCTCATTGCTAACCAGCAATCAAAAGGCTTGGCTTCAGAGTGAATACTGGTTTGTATTGACAAAATACTGTTGCCATCTGACAGCTCTTGTTTGGTGCCAGGCCACTTTGTCTCACCTTGTGTAGGACTGTTTTTTCCCCAAGGGCTCCCAAGACTGCCTGGGTTTTCCTGTTCCTGTTGGTGAGACAGTTGCAGCAGCAAGGAGTGTGGGGGAAATCCTGTTTTCCCTCTAATATGGTAGAAGTTGTAAAGTTAAATTGCAGTGGATTACTTCTACTTGCTGTCAGCAGCCTGTCCTGTTTAGCAGGTTGAGACAATATTGTACTTGTATAATTTTGGATTTTTAAAGCATCTGGAAAAGCCCGTGTGAACAACAGAACTATTATTAAAGTAGCTTTCTCAGCCCCTGGATGTGCAGCTTCCATTGACAGCGTGTCTGTTAATGTGTAGTTACTAACTGGTAGCTTGTATGATGATTAACTGTGGCCAATGCACTGCACACATTGCAAAAGTGATCGGAGGACAAAAGCCCTGCCTCCCAGGCTGTGCTGGGAGCACAGGGCAGGTGGAGGATGGTTGGCTAACACAGCCATGTCACATTTCAGCTTCTTGGGACAAAGGAACAGAATGTTCTGCAAGGGCAGAACCTGTTCTGCTGTCCCACTGCAAGTTTCCTCCATGTTTCTGTCCCTTTGTGAGCCATGCGTGAGGAGGGGGTGAGGGCACCAGGAGTTGTCCCAGCAGCATCTGCTGAGAGTGGGCAGCCCTGGGGAATGCTCACAATGCTGTATTTTGTTCAGCTGCTTCTGCAAAGCTGTTGTGGCATGCATCCAGTTAATACTTATACATATTGAGATTTTGGTGTGTTTCATAGTTGGATTTTTAGAGGTCATAGAAACTTTTTCCAGCATTTTCTTCTGTTGGTCCCTTGGCACTGTGTGTGAAGGTGAAATGTTTTTTTCCACCCTTATGACTGTTTCTAGTTTTTAGAGATAGCATTGCCTATTTTGAGCTTCACAAAAGAACTCTTCCAAAACCCTCTCCTATAGAGTAATTTCTTCTGCAGCAAGACTGAGCCAAACTTCTTGTAGTCTTGATAAAACAGGTTTGGTACCTCTGCAGAACATAGGGTTTCCCATGCCTCGTACGAACTGGTACTCAGCCATAGGCCTCTCCAGAGCTTCTGCTGTGGGGCACAATTTAGCCTTAAATGTATGGCAGCTGAATTGGTTGCCTGTCAGCTGAAGCCTTTCTGAACACTGGCATCACTTTTGTAAGGTAGAAATTACTTTTGGAGTGTAATCTCTGACACTGGAGATAAATCAATTAAAAACGAGTTTGGATAGTGCAGTGGTGATTTATGCTAAAGTGACAACTGTCTTTGTTAATGGGTTTCTGTACATGCAGCAGATGGGCTTAGATTAACACATGGGTGGTGCAGAGGTGTGTCACCTTCCCCTTTGAAGGAAGTGAGAGATGATATTAGCCAAGCTGATTGAGGAATTTTTCCCAAGAAAGCCAACACTCATGAAAGTGTGTTCCTTCCTGTTCCTCCGATGGTCTTTTTGTTGTGTTGTTTGTAACTGGTTTCATAATGTGTTTACAGAACAATTAGGTTGTGTGTAAAGGGGCAGATCCAGATCTGTTTTAGAGCAGAGTTAGAGTCTGGTGTTGGTATGGGTCACAGGAGTTTTCCTGCACCAGCAGCTCTGTGGGACCAAGTGTAGTAAAGAAGCTGCAGAGGATGGCTGTGGGGCTTTGCTCTCCTCCTGGCCAGGTCTGAGCTCTGAGTTTCAGACTGGGCCACAGAGCCCATTGTTGGGGCAGGGACTCAGATGGGCTCACCATGCCAGCCCTGACTGAGTGTGCAGGTGCTCTCTTGAAGGCTTAAATCTTGCAGTTCAAGCCTGAAATGCTGTGCAGAGCTCTACCAGGATGCAGTCAGGGTGTTTTGAGGGGTGAGCTTCAGATCTGAGATTCTGTGTCAGGGGACACCTGTGCCTTGGTAACAGCATGCTCCTTGGAGCTTATTCATTTTATTAACTAGCCCTGTTTGTTCTCAGGGCTTTACAGGCCTGTGTATGAAAATTCATTCTGTTCAAACAAACCTGATTTGCCAGACAATGAAGCTCAGGCTCTTATTTCACTGCTAGTCAGGTGTTTTGTCACCTGAGGGGTTTTTTTAGTAATGACTTGATTTACATTACTACTTTTCTTTGGTATCAAGAAAATCTAAGTGCAGTAGCTCCCATTCACAGGATTAGTGTGTCTTCATGCCTTCAGATGACTCCATTTAAAAACCAAATCCCGAGGTACATCAAGTCTGTCTGCTGAGAACTCACTATGAGAGGCATCACCCCATGTTCCAACTCTTCAAAAGCACAAGAAGCTCTTAAAGATTTAAGCATCTTTGAGTCAATTAGGTTAAATATTTTATGTAGAAAAGAAAACAAGGTATTTTTCAATTGTCTGGGAAAGTCCTATTTCTTTTGCCATTGTATTTTTGTACCCTCTGGGACTCAAACTGAGAATGTAGCACAAAAAACATCTGAATCAGCACTGAGTTATTTGTATAAAAGACAGGTTTTGGAAGTGTGGAGCAGTAAATGGGCCTTGCTGTCTGCTGTGGCACTATTCATATGTATGTCACTATTCATATTAAAACATGTGCTTAAGTACTTTGTCAAGGTAGAGCCTAAATCTGAATACTTCTTTTGATAAACAGATATGCCCTTCCAATTGGGATTCAAATGATCAAGGAACAAAAGATGTCTGAGGGCAATTCCCAGGTCATTTCCTGCAAAAGGCCGCTGCATGCCCTTGTTTGCCTTGCATTTTAGAAGAGGCAGAGAGCCCTCTGATCCTGATGCATGGCAACCTTGAGACTAAAGCTGAGAAGGCATGTCTTGCTTGGCTGTATCCTGTGTATTAGGGAGCAGGAATATTTAGATAGAAGATTGTTGAGTCCAGTAATTTGAATTTTGATTTGTATCTTGAGTTTACTTTGTGGGTAACTCAAATCCTATTGTCTTCCAGGCAGTCTGCAGGCCACAAGGGCTTTGATGGTGGCTTCAATACTCCTGGGGCTCGTTGGAATGTTTGTTGCTGTGACAGGCATGAAATGCATGAAGTGCATGGAAGATGACCAGGTGAAGAAGATGAGGATGGCTGTCTTTGGTGGGGTGATCTTCATCATTTCAGGTTGGTAACATACAGATGTGTTGAGTGTTGAATGTGCTGTTTCCTAGGTGGCATATATCCTGTGCAGGATGTGGGAGGGCTTGATGTGTTGCTCCAAGAGTATTTTGGTCTGGGAACTCCTTAGAGGACTTTGGCTCAGGCTACCTGAGGCACTTTGGTACTGGCATTACAACCTCCATATGGACTTCATGCTGTCCATATCTGTTGGCAGAGCTGAGTTTGACCCTGCTTCGTTGAGAAAAGGCTGTCAGCAGAGCAGTCCTGCCTTTGCTGCAGTGTAACTGTGGGAAGCCTCAAATCTGTTCTTAACTTCTCTCCCAACCAGCACTAAATGGAACAGCTCAGAACTCCCAGGGTAGCAGCAGTTCAGCTTTACTCCAGATGCTGATTCTGCTGCATCCTTATTTTTGCAGTGATTTTGTTGATTGTTTTTTCTTAAGCCATGACATGATGTTCTGTTTGTGTGCAGGTCTGGCAGCGCTGGTGGCCACCTCGTGGTACGGCAACAGAGTGGCTCGGGCCTTCTATGACCCTTTCACCCCTGTCAACACCAGGTACTGACCCATTTGGTGTAACACACTATAGTTTAGCATGACAAGTACTCACAGGGCTTAGGTTTGGGTAGCAGTCACTCAAAACAAAGAAAGGAATTTTCTGAACTAGCTGGGCTGCCTTCAGGCTGTACAGAAAGAGCTGGGACCAGATCTCATTCTCCATGTGGCTCTTAGGTCTTGGCTTTAAGGTAACATCACTGCCAGAGACCTCACAGCTGGGACTTGTGTGATTTTTGCCCCACTAGGTGCTAAAGGGCTGGTTTGCACAGTGCTTGGCCTGCAGCTGTTGGGGGTGACCCAAAATACTGGAGAAACCCTGCACTTAGCTTTGAGGGTCAACAAAGCCTGACTGCTCCAAGCTGCTGCCTTATAGGAAACACATCCATCCCAGCTTCTGCTTCCTCCTGCTATGTGTGAATGTATAACTGCAAGTAATACCTTGGGATTACAGTGATTCTCACTTTCTCCCTTCTTTCTTCTCCAGATTTGAGTTTGGGTCAGCTCTCTTTATTGGCTGGGCAGCTTCATCTCTGGCCATACTGGGGGGATCCTTCCTCTGCTGCTCCTGTCCACGGAGAGAAACTTCATATCCCCCCACCCGAGGCTACCCAAAAAATGCCTCCTCCACAGGGAAGGATTATGTATAATGAAACAAAGAAGAGGAGCCACCAGCACTGGTAGTGAAAGCATTTTGGAGAGGACACTACAATGCCACTGTCTTGAGCAGAGTCCAGGCTCTAGGTTCTGCCTTCCTCTTCTCCCAAAAATGTGTATATTTTTGTAATCCTCTTTGCTACTGGACGTAACTTCTCCTTTCTCTCCCAGCCCATGGAGGAAGGCTAGCCTAGATTCATAGGTATTGCCACTGGAAAGATGAAACCTCCAAGCTTGGGTTAAGTTTAGTATTTGGGAGTAAAAGGGAAAATGATATTGTTTTTATAGACGGATGTTGGTGCTTTTTTTAGTTGGTTGTTTTTATTTTTTTTAAATAGATGGTAACAATTCAGTCCCATATCCCATTAAGTTAGAGCCCAGTGTGGTGTGTGTAGAAATTAAAGGAATATATATTATATACAGAATGATGAAACCAATAGCTTAAGGGGAAACATAATTTTGGGGAAAAGGCTTTACATGTAAGAATGTTTGGAGATGTAAAATGCTCTTGTACTGTCTTATTGGCATCATCTTCAGCACCCTCCTTTCCGTGCAGACAAAGGGTCAGAAACAAATTGCTGTGGCTTAAGTGGAAATCCACACTGTCCATGCACATGCTGTTGGCTAATGGAAGATGCAGTGTAAGGTAGAGACCACAGAAGTTACCAGACTCCCAAAGCATCTGCAGGTTTCCCTGGTGCCAGGGAAGAGCTCAAGGAAAAGGATTGCCTTCTGTTTTCACTGTGTGTCTGTGGTGAGGCTGTGGCTGTTCCTTAGACACAGAGTGCTGCCAGTGATTGTTTCTCCATGTTCCCGCCCCGGCAGCTGAGCTTGAAGCTTTATTCCTGTGTGTGTTACAGGTCACCTTTCACACTCTCCTTTTCCTCAAAGCTTTCTCATTTGGGCTTAGTTTCCCAATCTCTGTTTGCCTGATGCAGCTAGCTGTGTTAAACCAAACTGAATGCACTGCCACTCCCTGATGTTTCCCCAAGGATACCTCACACACTGCCATTCCATCCTGTCTATTTCTTGTAAACACTTCCAGTGATGATATGAAGGCAAATTCCAAGAAAACTGACCCAAAGGTTATGGCATTTGCTTGTAATCCAGGTTCACCAAAGAGGAAGAAACAACCATTTTAAAGATATAGCCATTCTTGCATATTAAATCATGTCTAAAAAAATAATAATGCTGTTCATCAAAGGTTCCCACCCCTTCCCCTGAAACACCCACTCAGTCACTTGGTGTTGGCTGATGCTGGGAGTTAAGTCTTGTGATTCCTAGAGGGATGGTGCCACTTCTCCAAAGCTCCAGAAGGAAACTGGTGCTTCTGACCAGGCTTTAGAATTGTGTATATGTTCAGAGGCGTCAGATCTCCTGATTTCCTTCCGTAGACAGGGAGAGCCTCTGGCTGAGCTGTGTACCACGTTGGTGGTCTGTACAAGCCTTGTACCTCTGTACCTGACTCCTGCAGCATAAAGTTACTAAAAGAAACCAACCAGAGCATTTGCTTCAGGCTTGAGTTGCTGTTGGCCTGTACTTGGAGCTGGGCCATGTGGCTTCCCCTTCTCCATGGGGAATTGCCTGTGCACAGCAGCTGCCTCGGGAGACCTCTTGTCTTGGGAGGTGGCAGCTCAGGTCACATTAAAGAGCTCCTGAAGTCTGTGCTTTTGTATTTGCATTAACCCTGAGCCAGGGAGCAGATGCTTGTACTGGGAACTTGTACAAAGTGTTTAAACAATTTCAATAAATGGACTTTTTTAAGGAAAATCAGACTATTACTTCATTTCTTGTTTTTGAGCAGAACTTGGAACAGTGCACATGGAAGTGAAAAGTGGGGACTTGGGCTTTTGGGAGCCTGCCTGCCAGGATGGAGCTTGTTTAGCTGTGTGTATCTACAGCAGACTTAGGTGGGGACAGATCTTCTGCAGTGAGTCAGGCAGTTGTGGCCTCTGGCAGAAACTCACCCAGTAATTGCTCCGATTGCAGCCCAGGAACCAGAAGGTCTGCTCTGCTCCTCGGCAAGGCAGGCTGCACCCTGGGTGGAGCAGGAAGGGGCAGGGGGAAGGCAGACTGTCCCTGGCAGGGGAGTGGGAGCTGCAGGAATGGGGAAGGGATGGGACACAGAGCCAGGGTGTTCCCAGGAGAGGTGCTCTGCCTTCAGAGCAGGGAGAGTTCTGCTGATCCATGTGTGACTCCTTCATCTCACTTTAAGGCCCTTCAGGGAGTGTACTGTGCTTCTATTGTGACAGCACAACCTTTCTTGCAGGCCAGGTAGAGAGTGGTTCCTGTTGGGCATGGGTCTCACAACCTGCACTGATACCTCCTCCCCAAGATAGCAAGGCTCTATCCCCCTGCTTCTACCTGCCCTTGAAACCTTTTTCTCTTCATCGGGATTTTGAGTTCATCCCTTTCATATTTTTAAGTACTTGTGATGAGGGGCAAACTGTATTTAAAACATTTTCTTAAGCTCCCTCAAGGAGCTGCCTCTAGTCCCTCACTCTCCAAGGGCTGTTTGCTTTTGTGATTACAAACAATAGGAACAAAGCTAATTAGGCCTTGTAAAGCTGGCAGAGCAAAACAGCCAGGCATGTGGCTGGCTGAGTGAGCTTGCAGTGCCTGGAGCAGGCTGGTTGCCTGGCATAGTTTGGGGTCTATGGTCATTCTTATTCCAACCTGTCAATTAGTCAAGGATTTCCATTGAGATTAATTTTTTCCCATGTTTTCATGTTCTCTCCCTCTCCAAGGACTCTTGCAACTTCTACTCTGAGGTTTCCTGGGCAGAAGAAAAGAGGAAAGCAAATCCACCTCTAAAATGGTCACTAGGACTTCTCAGCAGCACTGCAGGAGATGCAGCTCTGTGTGTGAGGCTGGCACAGAGGCAGGAGCCAGAGGCTACCTTGTTTGTTTGTTTGCTATATTTTAACTGGACAAAATTCAAAGTCAAACTTTCATTTCCTCTCCCTTTTTACCATGATCATGCAATTCTACTTGGCCATGTTTCCTACAACCCTTTGGCCATCTCTGCTGTAGTTTGCATAGGAAAGGAGTTGCATGGGTTGAAAGTTGGGGGAGTTTCTCACTGGATTTCAGTCTTTGCACATGACTGACATTCCTGCTGCTAAAGCCATCTTGCAATGAAATGATGGCATTTGTGTCTGCAGACAATGGGAACTTTGACTGCTTTTTGGCACCTTCTTCCATATCATATTTATTATTCACATTGTGCCAGAGCTCTGTACACTATGCAGAGAACTTCACTGTCAGTAGGAATTACATGCTCATTTATATTGCTTAGATATTTTGAAGGAGTAAGAGACCTCAAGATGTTTTTGGAATAGCATCAGCCTGTTGGATTTCTTGGCTTCTCCAACTGAATAATTTTAAGAAATCATCCATGCCCAATGCCTTTTTCAGATTCAGTTTCTGATTTGCACATGAGCTTCTTGTAATAAATTTGGCTTTGTTTTCTGTATTGCTCTGAACACATAGCTGAAGAGTATTAAAGCACTGAAAACTGACAATTAAGATCACAGAAATAGCAATGCGACCTAGTGACAGCTGTTGACAGCTGTTTGTGAAACACTTATACAAGCTCAGAATCTTTTTAATGTAAGGCATAAGCAGAAATTATGGCATTACTGAGGGAAAGAAGTTAATGAAGGACTTCTTCACGAAAGAAAAGCCCAGAAATGTCACTAACCTTCTGAAGCTGCTCAAAAGCAGATTTACAATCTAGATGAGTAACCAGACTGACAGAGCCTGAGCCTTTGTCCTGAGCATGGAGACATTTGGAGTAACTTTGGGGCAGCCAGTGAAGTGACAGTGATGTGAAATTGTCTCAGCCTTTTCAGAAAGGACAGCTAAAAGCTGCCAATGGTAGCAGCATCTTCCAGGGTCTTACACCTAAGTCTACTTGCAAAGTTACTTTGAGCTCAGCTCTTTGCACAGTGTCAGTGCTGCAGTCAAATCCCAGAACAGGGAATGGAAGGGACCTTTCCTTGTCACCTTGTCCATGCCCCTGCAATGGGTGGGGACATTTCAATAAATCCTGCAATGTCACACCTCACAAGTGGCCAAAGCCTGGCAGCTAGTGTGTATCCCATCAGGATTACTCGCCCACAATGTTGTTTGCCCATCACCTTAGCAGCCACCAGCTGGCAAAGGAGATGGCTGGTGTCACACGGAGCAGAGGAGCCACAGGCTCACATCAGCCACGTGTTTCAGCCAGGGCTTTGCATCCAGCTGAGCTGAGCTTTCCAAACTGGCCCTTGGATTGCAACACAAACAGTATTGCAAGGGTGTCCTCCCCGTCCCCCTTCATTACGCTCTTCATTCCTCCACTCCCACTGCTTCTTCAATTTGCCTTGTAGCTGTTTCCCTGCTTCTAGAAGTCCAGCCTGTGACAAGGAGCTTGTTCTTCTATAGCATATTGCTTTTGACCCTTTCTGCAGCTCCTGAAGTCCTGTGCTCAGGCATCTGCATCACTGAGCAGAAAGGGAAAAACACTCCTTTGTTGAGCCTCATGTGCTTGATTGGAAAACATCCCAACTCCTACAGCTTTTCCAGAAAAGCCCTGCCTGGATTCCTAGCATACTGCATCAGGGACTTGGTGTTCCTAGGGTCTACATTTCCTGCAAGGACCTGCTGTGGATACCAGGAGCCCCTTGAGCCATGGAGCCTGTGGGTGCTCCTGCTGTGCTGCCACAGGGGCCAAAAGGAGCCTTCAGCTGGTGGGTCCTGCCTGGGCTGGGGGCCAAGCCCTGGGCAACCCACCTGGATAACACATCTGCTGGGTTTGCCTTCAGGCACAGAAGCTGCCCTCAACTCTAATCTGGTTCATCACCCAGTCCCAGGAGCAGGTTTCATGTCAGAAACATGAATTTTGATGTCAAGTTTCCCATATTTTTGCCTTGCTCTAGAATGGCTCCGCTTCCATTGTGTCCTGATTCACTGTAGTTGTACAGGTCCCTCCTGCTAGGAGAAGGACTGTTTGGAAAAGTGTTTTCATCACCATGGCAGGTCCATCTGACCATCCCAGGCTGTTCCTGGCTGGTACAGCCAGGCTGGGTGGCACATTCTGGGACATTGCACAAGCCTGCATTCTTACCATCGTGTTTTTGTACTTCACCTACCCCATCATAAAATTCCACACCTGCCTTTTGTCCAGGAAGGTAAAGGATGTGACTGACATAAAAAACTTCATTTTCACATCAGGGCAGAGGATCCTCAGGACTGAGGGGTACAAAGACAGCTTTTGCCAATGTCCTATAGCTTGCAGGTGGGTTTTAATGGAAAAGTAAAAGAAGAAAGTGAGGGAAGAACAACATGAACTAGCTAGTGCCAAGCTTTCTTACTTCCTAAGCTCCTAGAAAAGTCCCAGCTATGTGAAAGCTGCTCAGTGCTGCACCAGTTTTCTCCCCTGCCAGGGATTCACCTCCCACTGCAGCCAAGGGCTTTGACTTTCAGTTTCAAACCACCCAGCGAGGTTCAGCAGGTGGGAGGCACGGGATGCTGCTGTTCCCAGCCCAGCACTCCTGGCTGCCCTCGGAGCCAGCTGCCCCAGCAGGACAGCAGCCGGGGAGACTGAAAACAAGCTCAGCCAAGGGAAAAAAAAAAAAAAAAGGCAAGAAATAGCATTCTTATTACAAGGTAAACAGTATTAACTCCGTCTTGGGGGAGTAGGAACATCACGGCGGTGATCGGCTTTTCTGCCCACAGCCGGGGAAGGGCGGTGGAACGCGCTCCACCCTCCCCTTGTGCAACGCTCCCCAGCAGCAGCTGTAAATAATCATTTACCTGTGTCTGCTCCTCTTTCGCGGCTTTTGTCGTTCAGTGCAGCTCCCTGTGGAGGGGTGGCTGCCCTGAGGTGTGCATGGCACAGCCTGAGCCCGGGGCTGGCAGAGCTGTGTCCCACCAGCCCGAGCTGGGAGCCCCGGGCCAGCGCTGCGAGCAAGGCTGCCAGCCGCACTAAGGGGGATGGGAGAGTGTGGGCTGCATTTGTTGTTTTTTCAGGGAAAAGAGCTCAACGGTTCCTTTTAATTATTGTTTTCCCAGACCCACAATAACATTTCTCCACACTGTGTTCTCTAGAAAAGGTCTGGTAAAAACACATTGGCCAAAACACATCTGGCAGAGAGCCAGGTCTGCTTGTTTACCTGACTCCAGGATTTCAACAGAGGTGCTCTGAATTCTTCTCTGAACCTTTCCTGACTTCAGGTTCTGAGAAACTCGGGGCAGAAAGGGGAAGCCAATCCCTTCCCATGTGCTTTTCCCCCCACAATGAGTAAAAATGAAAAATGCCTCAGAACTGACCCAGACCTGCGGGTAGTCACTTTTGTTGAGATTTACTGGTCACTGTCATATTGTAGCATGACAAGAGCATCCTTTGGCAAGTATGCGTGGGATGGATGCTCTGGGAGCATGAGCAGCCATGTGACCATGCCCAGGCAGCCCTGTGCACAGAGCAGGGGACATGAGGAGTAATGAAACCCTTGGCTGCTGCCTTCCTTCAGGGAGGGATGTGGCCTTGGCCCAGCGAGCAGAGCCTGCACAAGAGGGAGTCTAATTTACAGTGCCCTGTAATTTGCTGATGCTGTAATATGTTTAGCTTGGGGAGAAGGCTGTGTTGATGTTACCGTGTTCACTCACACTGGAGCTGTGGTGTGTTCCATCCACATGGAAAACAATTCCACACAAGGCTGGGGCTGGGCCATCCCCATGAAAATAACGGGCAGTAGCTCAGCTGGGGCGGAGCTGTTGGGGCTTTCCTGGGTGGGAGCAGCCCCCTGAACCCTCCTGTCACCCAGGATGTGACAGCCCAGCACCCGCTGCAGTGACACTCACTCTTCCTTAAGAACTACTGCCAAGGTTAATTACACTTCAGGTGTCAGCACAGGACCAGGCAGGATCTCTCTAATGCTTTTGAACTGGCCCCAAATCACTGGCTGCAGAGTCAGAAAACATAGCTCTATCCCCCTATCTATGACTTTTCCTCTAGCTGGTGCTTTTTTTGAGTCCAGGAAATGAAGGTGAGAATATCCTTGCCAGTACCAACAGTGATAGCAGAAATAATAAAAGTTATCTCAACACACAGACTGGGGTGCCAGGGTGATACTAGACAGACAGACAGCAAATTATTACTGCTCTGATCAGCTCCTGCTTTGGGATACAACATTGTCATGGCTCAAACACGCCTCTCCCTTTGCCTGGTAGATTTGTTAGCAGTAATTGCTTACACCTGTGCAGTGCTTGAGCTCATGGGACTGCTCCAGGCTGTCTGCTGCATCTTTCAGGGTAACACTGCAGGACTGAGCCCTGCAGATATAGGAAACACTTGTTTGAAATTCAAGCTAACTCCAGAGCAAGTATTTCTCTCCACAAGGCTTACCTGGCTCTTTACACCTAAATTCTTCATCATCCTCAGAGCACCCAAGTGACTTAGGGCAGTGTCTTCACTCTGCTTACAGATGGGCAGCAGGCAAACCATAGCCCTGAACCCTAAATGCTTGGAACCAAGTGAAGTGCCTACAGATCCAGGAGGCTTTGGACTTGGGTTGAACCTGGACTACTCAGTCCTCAAGCTGCCCTGGAAAGGGAGAAGTCTCTCTTGCTCCATCCTTGCCAGCCATGTGTTCTTGAGTCCTTCTTTTTGCCATCCCTGGACTCTCTTCACTCACACTGAACTGAGTGCAGAGCTCTCTGCCTGGGTTTGCCAGTGGTGCTCTGGCCAGCACAAGGCAGGGACTGGGCTGAGACCCTGCAGCTCAGAGGCAAGGGAGAAAAGCAGAGTGCTGGGGTAGGACCACACTTCTGGCACCAGTGACTCCTTGGGCAAGACAGGTCAGAAAACCTCCCAGGCTTTCCATGGAATTCCTCAGAAACTGGAACATTAAGTAAGAGTCTGCCTGGAGTCCTGTGTTGCAGAGGAATGATGAAATTTTCCTTGCACACACCTATTTCTACTGAAAGCAAGAATTAGTCCTGATTCAGAGCAGCTCTTATCACTGCAAGACAATGTTTTAATAGGAATTTCCTTACAATTTGTTCCCAAAGCCAGGCTCAGGCCAGCTTTGAAAGATGATGATGTCAAGACCAAAGTTCAGAGCAGATGAAAATTGCTCTTACAGAATTGCACTCAGCATGAAACTTTTCCCAAAGAAGACATATCAGGTGTTTTGAAATAAGGTAAAAACATTAATTACAGCCATAGCAGTAGTTCAAAATGTGACAGGCCTTTTAGAACTTGTTGCCATAGATCACAATGTCAATATTGCAAAAGAGTAGTTTGTTTCCATCATAATCAAGTTGTCTAGCACTGAATAATGGACTACTGGAGGCTGCCTCTTTATCTTGGCATACACAGAGCTCAGCAGTGTGTGTCAACACCAAGAACACTTGAAGGATTGCATTGCTTTATCTGCTTGGATCCAAAAATACAAGAGCTTTGGAGGAGATTCAAAGTTTTGTAAAGTACCTATTCTAAGCCAGCTTACCCCCTTCTAATATGGACAAACTTGCTTATCTATGTCCTGGTGTTCAGAACTTAGCCCTCCCTTTCCTCCTATTATTCACCTGGGTAATGAAATCTGTGCTGTGCAAAAGGGGCACACGAACTTGCAGAGGTTTCCATTGGTGCACTTCCACCCAAATTATTTCAGTGTTACATAAATGGTGTCAGCCCTCAGCCCCTCTGAGCAGTGGTGTCAGCTAAGCTGTGCCAGGTGCCATACAAACAGCTCAGAGCTTGGAAAAATACATAATATATTAAGGGTGGGACAGAACCAAATATATACACTTAAATCAACTTGTTCATGCATGACTGGAGTGCAGTAACAGCTCCAGTGAAGCAGCCAGGGTTGAGCTCAGTGTCCCTGAGCCTGCAGCACCTGGACTCCCTTCTGAGCCATAATTTGGCTGTTTCTACTAATTTTAGAGAGGGCATACCTATGGAAATGATAGGACAAGTACAGCACAGAGGGTCCCAGAACTCACCATAGTCTTGTCCCTGTTTAGTTCACTTAAGCATTTCTTACAGAACAGATGGCACATTAAATGCAGGGCAAGCTCTGCTCCCTTCCTGCTACAGCAGAGATGTGCAAGTAAAGCAGTGGATCTGCTAATCTCTTCCATGATGAGATTTAGATAAAGGCTTGTTTGGGACTCCCCTGTGACATGGGTAATTTTGATTCACATCTCTTGGACAAATGGGAGCTAAAAGAGTGATTACAACATCCATGACTTCCCACAAGAGATTCTTTCAGGACATTTGAGTTTTTATCTTTTTGCAGAACTAATAGAAGTTCAGGAAAAAAAATGCTGATAAAACCTAAACACTCACTCTTCCTTCTTTCCATGGAATTCAACTGCAAAACAACTTACAGTGTAGCTAATAAAAAATGGAAAATTTCCTCAGAGTCATAGCTTTCCTCTCAAGAGCAATTGAGGCGATTTCCTATGAAAGCCTGTTTCTGCCCAGTGCCAGTAGCAGTGTTTTTCTTCCCAGGGGAGGTGGCTGCACATATTTCTGGAGACCACCAGTGCACTTGCTGCTGGATGTGCCATAACACCCAGCCTAGGATGGCAGAAGATGCCCCTCCCCACAAGGATGGGTCTGCTCCTAACACCAGTAACTCTGCATCCCCATGATCCTTGGGGCTCCCGTTGGCAGTGAAATCTCTTCCATGTCAGAGATTTATTTTTTCCTGCTGGATGTTTCTCATGTGGCTTTAATTCTGTTTGTGGAGGCAGCTGCATGCACAGATCAGAGGAACGGGCTGGGCACAGAGTCAGCTTCCCACAACTTATCTCTGGTTGACTGGGGCAGGTGGGGAAGGGAGGATGTGGGCTCCATCCGTCCCAAAACCTGTGGGATGGCTCAGGATTGTTACTGTAGTGATGATATCTTCTTGCAGAGAAGACCAGAAGAATGTGGTGGGTGCAACCTGGGACACATTCCCACACCCGCCTCTGTACATTTACCCTCATTCAGCTCCAACATCCCATTAGGCTTGATGGAAGCAATTAAAAAAAGCAGCAGTAGCTGTTCTTGTTCATTTGTGAAAACCAACTAGTGAGATTCTGTTACAGATGAGCAGTCAAATTTTAAGCTGACTGGTGAAGTTAGGCTCCCAGGGTAATTCTGTCTTTTGGAAAAGCTGTGTGTGTGTGTGTCAGTGTAACATAGCCCAGCCCAGCACAGGGAGCCTTCCAGCAGGGCCAAGTTTAACTGCTCAGTAGAGTGGAGAATGGGGATCTGTTCTGACTAGGACCAGCAGGAGAAAAAGTGTGTTTATGCAAGCATGCATGTGTGTAGGTGGCACACACACACACACACTGAACTGTTTGCAAAGGCCAGTGCCAGAACCTTAGACATGATTCCAGCATCTGCTTGGAAAAGACTTCTAGCAGTATCATAAAAGTAATGAAAGCTTGGAACTGCTGCCATTTGTGGGGCAATTTCTGTTATTTTTGTGTGGGGATCCCACTGGGAAAAGGTTAAGTCCATTTGTTTGTTGTAACAACACAGGAAGGGAAGAGGTTTTCCTTTTATCCTGCTAGAACAGCTACCTTTGGCATCATATCCCTTTTCTCATCTGGTTGAGATCCATATTCAAACCAACAGAGCTTGTCCATAGCTACCATTCAGTAAACAGTAACGAGCTACAGCCAGCTTTTATCTAGATTGAATTAAGCAGGCAGCAGATTGAAGATGTAACATGTTCACCTTTCCTTTTGCTGGAGCAGGAAGGGATGGATTGGATCCCACTGGGAAAGGGCCTCCCTTGATTCTCATCACAGAAGCTTGTGACTGCAGCTGATTGAATAGGAAAACCTTGAGTTACAATAAAACATCCTAAAGCCTCTGACAAAACCAGTGGTGAACCCCTGCTTCAACTGGGTGCTCACATCAGTTCTAATCCAGAAATGATCACAATCTCTGCAGACCTGTACCGTTTGAAAATGCCATCAGATTTTCCGACCTGGAAGTGCCCTGAGGCAATCCTCGGCTATTGACTCTGGACTTCCAGCAGCCACCGAAACTTAAACTGAGTCCTTTCTTCTTTTGGATAAACAATCCACCCTTTGCCTCCCTGTTCCCATCCAACAGAACACTCACTCTTGTAAATGAAAGCGAGCTAATTTACTGATCTCAACCGCTCTTTTCCCAACATGATATTCAATGCTGTGAGTCACCAAAAAAGGCTCTCCCCTTTTCCATTAAGGTCAGCAGAAGCTTTAGCAGGGAGTAGGTGCCTGGTCATAGCTCCAGGCATAGGACCAGGCACCAGCAGCAGTGTCCAGGTGGAGAAGGATTTCCTGCA
Source organism: Agelaius tricolor (assembly GCF_023055355.1). Lineage (NCBI taxonomy): Eukaryota > Metazoa > Chordata > Aves > Passeriformes > Icteridae > Agelaius > Agelaius tricolor. Next base: position 15,633,105 of record NW_027269272.1, read on the forward strand.
TCTGCCTCTGCCACAGATACAGCACCATAATGTCAGAGGAGGTCAGATAAGCAAGATAAGTTGCATTGCCCGAGACTTCTTTTTTAACAACTCTTTTCGGATGCAAATAATTCTGTTTAATACAGGTAGGTGCTGCCCCAGGTCTAAACATAATTTGGGTGACAAATGAGGAATGGCTTAGGGGCAGGGAGCAGTCACCTAACTTTAGAAACAGTTTAATCTCTCTCTTAGAGCTGCAACAATGAGGACTTTTCTTTGTGTTTCTGTCCCCAAACAAACTTGCTTTGTTCTGGTGCAGTTTCTCCTCCCTTGGAATTTGCTGTCCCAACTGCCTCACTCCAGTCATGCTCAGGCTTGCTCCAATGCCAGCAGTGTCTCAGAATGAAACCTGAATGATCCCTTCTCCCCCTCTCTGCCTGTGTCCAGCCATACAAATAGAAGCCAGGAAGCCATTCCCTGCAGCAGTGTTGGCCCAACAGCAGCGCATGAAGAGCAGGAATGGAGGGGTGGCACCTGCTGGAGCCCAGCCTTTGGGTTCAGATACTGAGTCACTCAGATGTCCAGAGTGGTGGTTGACTCACCAGGAGCATGTGAGGTTGCCCTGAATCCCTGATGAGTGTTTTCACACCCAGACACTCCTCAGCTGGAGTGGAGGACAGGAGCCACCCAGAGAAGCCACCACCTCAAGGTTAGGGCACTGCCTTGGGGGGACAGGTGCAGCCTCCAAACTGACCAGAGCAGGAACATGAATTAAATCTTCCCTCTTTTACATGGATGTGCAAAAGGTCAGCACCAGCAAGGCTGCCTTTGTTCAAGGTGGCCCTGGTTTTGGCTTTGAGCCTGTCTAGGGCAGAGGATGGGGAAATGCACATCAGCTCTTCAGGGAGTCCAGCCTGAGCTGCTCCCTTTAAGGAGCTCAGCTCTTGGACACCTTGGCACAGCTTGGTGAGAGCTTGGGATCCTGATGGGTGCAAGCACACTCCTGAGTGAGGAACTACAGGCAAGGAGCCCATCCCATTCCAGCTGAGACCAGTAGATCAGCAGTCTTGGTGCCTGACTCAGCCCAGCTCTCCCATTCGACCTTACTGAGGAGCAGCTTCTAAATCATGGTGTAACTTCAGAGTCAGGTGAATCAGACACTTGATCAAGAGTCACTCTAGGATTTATGGATTTGAGTGCAAGCTTAACTGTGGCCATATGCCGAGGTCATTTTCTAAAGGGCAATGTCAAAATGCAGTCAGTGAGATGCCTGCTGCAAGAACCCCCCTCCATTCCTTGCTGCTCATGGAGCTGTGCAGCCATTTCTTCACACAGAATCAGAGCAGTCTGACATCTCCTGTGTCATTCTTAACCATTATCAGGTTCCTCTACACATTATTGCAACAGGTAGGATCAAGGCTAGAGTGAAAAAGCAGCCCATGTTCAGTGAGGGATTCTCACTGGTAGTGTCCAAGCCAGCGTGAAGTTGGGACCTGGAATCATTGGAGAGAGCAAAGTTTTACCTGGAGAGGCTGTTTCCACCTGCATCTGCCTGTGTGATACCCACCCTGAAGCTGTAAGTGGGGGAGCAGGAAGGGACCCATCTGTCCCTAATGGAGTCTGTATTTACACCCTCACCTTAGCTTCTTGCTGCATCCTGGTTTGCGTTTTGTCCTGTGCCTTGTGGGAGCAAAACTCAGGTTTCAGGAAGCGCCTCATTAGATTTTCCCTATTTTGAAATGGAGTGAGTCACTCTCACCAAACCAGCCACTGTTTTGTCCTTGCTTTGGGCACTGAGACAAGCACAGGACTCACCCCTGCCCCATGACTGGCCCCAGGATTCTGGGGAGTCGGGGGTCCAGGCAGCAGCAAACACTCATCACCTTCCCTCTCAAAAAATGTCCCTCTGTGGCTTTTAGACACAAACATGAACATACATGAAAGGGCAGTGGGTGGGGGCTTGTGCTGAATAATAAGCAGCAGCCAAACAAGTCGAGCAGGTCTGTGGAAGCAATTCAGACAAGCCAAAAAGATCGGTAAGGTGAGATGTAATTATAATCCCTCTGAGCTGGGACACAGGAGGAGCCGAAGCACCCGGGACACAAACATCAGCCATGCAGCCCTGCTGCACCAGGGGGAACTGGGCCTGAGTAACAGCTTGTTTACAACTTCTTATTCGTCCTGGCTCAGCCAGCCCCACACTGATGTAACTCTGAGCACCTCATACCTTGGCCTGGCCAAAATGATTTGGGGTGTAAGAGCAGATAGGGAAGAGGCACACAGGTACTTAGGTCAAATGTTCTTTTTTCCTTTCATGTGTCCTATCCTAAAAATATTTAATTGAAGAACAATTTATTCAGGATTTTCCCCATGTTTTCTATTGTGTGTCATGTGTTTTGCTGGTGTGTCAATGATGGAGGAACTGCAGAGCAATAGCTCACATCCAACAACAGTAAAATGAAACTTCATAGCCCAAGCAAATGCTCTCCAAACCTCTGTTACCCTGTTAGATAATAAAGAAACCAAAAGGTACCTTGGTTATCACCAGAAAATAGCCTGTGGGAACATCCTGCTCATTCAGCTATCCCTAACTTGTTTTCTTTCTTTAGCTGTATGAGGTTTCTAGTCTCAGTTGTCCAATGGCACAACATGAAAGGGTGAAAGGGTGGCCCTTGGGAGCCAAGTGCCCAACCAGAAGCTGAAAGAAACCAGTTACAGCCAAAGACAAAGCTTAACCTAATGAGCATCATCAACAGAGAAAAATATGAAAGCAGGAGAGTTTCAAATTGTCCTGTCACTTCAGATAAGATCTGACTTTCTACACGTAAAAATGGAAGTAAAATTAAAGGGAGTGGGGGCGAGAAAGAAGCTGGGGAAGTGCTGAAAGCTTTCAGTCTTTGTTCTTTCATCACAAAAAAGAAAAAGAGGGGCACGTTTTCCCCTTTGTAAGTTGTATTTAAGAGCTAGACCCTTCTTCATTTCGAGCCAAGGGAATTTTTGCTTTTGAGTTTGAAAAAAGCAGAATCAGGGTCATGATTTTTAAAAAGCTGAAATCCCAGGCGTGTTTTAGAAACAGATTCAAAAGCACATGCTCACTGCAATTATCTACGCCTGCGGTGTTTTCAGACATGTGGACTTCAGGAAAACAATAGCCAGCCCTGTTATCAGCACAAAGGAGGATCAGTTTGGAATTACCATACCTGTAACGTAGGCAGCCCTCAGATCTGAGGGCTTCTATTCCCACTGTTGTTCAGCTGTGATTATACTTACAACATTCCTGGAAAAAAAAAGGGAAAAAAAACATAGAAGAAAGAAAGAAGGGCATTCCTGACTGAAGTGTGGAGCAATTGAAAGCTGGCACCCTCTAAGAAATAGCTCTCAGCACAGGTCTTGCCTAAAAGCAGGGGGATATTCTGCCACTGGAAACTGATGGTTTTTGAAGCAGGAAAAAAAATCAGAGAGACGGGATGTCTGAACAGAGGGATGCTCCTCTCCAGTGCAGGCATTGCACAAGGGTAAAGAGGTGAGGGATGGAACACTCCCCCTTGCCATGACTCCTTCCATCCATTTAAAACAAAGGACCATGATGAACCATTGCAGCTCCAGAAAATGGTTTAATAGAAAGGTTTGGTGCTGATGGCAAATACCCAGATGCTACCCGGTGTGATCACCCAGAGGCACACACACCTTGGGCAGCTGGGCTGGGCTGGTGAAAGGCTGTCTCTTGGAAACCCTGAGCTTGTTATTTAGGTTGTGACATGTGACTTTTTAATTTAATTTTTTATTTGAGTTTCAAACTCCCAGGGATAATATTGTTGAATCTCAGAAGGCTGGTTGGGAATCAGGCATGGGCGGTCAAGCCTTAAGGACTTGAGCTAGGGGGAAAAAAAAGCGATGGTGAGTTTTAGCAGGTCCTGGCTCCTCTGAGCAGCCCCAGAGGAAGTGGTCCCTGTGTGGTGTTTGCATTGCAAACTATGCTGAGCAGGCAGTGACGCTGCCTAACCGAAGTACCAGAAACATCTTAAAAACATCTCAGAAATCCTGGTCTCTGTGTCAGGGGCTACAAATCCTCAGTGGCCTGGGTCTCAGTGCAGCCGAGGGACAGGGGGACAGGACCCACACGCCGGTATCTGTAGCAGCCATCTCGGCTCCTTCCATAATCGATGGGGAGAAACTGGGAGGAAGGCGTGATTCACCGCACCTGCCGGCGCTCCGCCCGCCCGCCCGCAGCCCTGCTGCCCGGGGTGTGCTGTGTCCGGCTGTGCTGGCACTGCCCTCCCTGCCACCGCACTGCCACTGTGCCCTACTGCTGTCCCCGCTGTGCTGGCACTGCCCTCCCTGCCACCGCACTGCCACTGTGCCCTGCTGCTGCCCGGGGCGTGCTGTGTCCGGCTGCGCTGGCACTGCCCTCCCTGCCACCGCACCGCCACCACCTGAACCCTGCTGCTGCCCGGGCACAGCGCTGCCACCGCCCGCCCTGCCGGCAGCTTGTGCCCAGAGCCGCGGTACCGAGCAGTGCTGTAAATCAAAGGCGACTCCGACGGAGGGGAGAGAGAATGATGGGTCTGACTCCATCATCAGAAGGCTAATTAATTACTTTATTATACTACACTGTGTACATTGTATCTAAACGGAATCTGCCCTGCACTCACTCTTGCTCCCAACTGCTCACACTGCACTCATCTCTGATTCTCCCGTGACTGTCCCGTGACAGCCCAACACACACACATACACACAGACACACACACACACACACACAGACACTTCTTGGCCCTGATAGGCCAAGGGAACAAAACATCCTCACTTGGGGTAAACAGTCTCCATGTTGCGTTCTACTTTAGCACAACACAGCAAGCGAGATAAGAATTGTGTTTTCCTTCTTCTCTGCTTGTCTCACAGCTTCTCTCTGTTCAGAGGGCATGTGAATGCCACAGAGCAGCACCCCAAAAAGCAGCACCCTGCCTCCTGCACGGGTGATCCCTTGCTGGCACTTGGGAACAGGAGCAAGTTTGTGTCGCCCTTATCTGCGAGATCTCAGCTGTGCATTTCATTTCTCTGTGTGCTGAAACCTGCTCCAGGTGTGATTCATGTGCCATTACCATGGGTAAGCCCCGTGGTGGCGATTAACAATCACTTATATAAACTGCGTTTCCAGGGTACCGAGCACCTGTGAACGATGTTAAATCGTAGGCAGAGGCTCGGGAAGCTTCTGGACCTTTCTGGGCTTTGGCAGGGGCACCCGTGGGCTCTCCCCTGCCCCGGGCTAGCCAAAATTGTGATGCTGCGTGGCAGGGAGCCAAGGCAACAGCCCTGCCAGAGGGCTTTCCCCAGCGTGGGGAACAGATACCCAAAGCTCCCTGACAGGCTTAGATGGAGGGAGAAAAAGCCAGCAAGAGACAGGCTGGGCTGGGGAGGAGGTAGAGAGGGGTGATCCTGGAAGGGAGGGCTGGTTTGGAGAGGGGGAAGTGCTTGGAGGCTTGGCTGGGAAGGAGAGGCTGGTGGAGGTGTGGGGTGAGGAGGTGAGAGTGGAATGTGGGGACTCAGAGCAGCCTTGCTGGAGCGATGGGATGGAGCTGGGAGAAAACCAGTGGAGGAAGGGCAATGAGGCAGATTGGTTTCCAGCTTTCTGTTGCAAATGAACAGAGGTGGGGGAGGCTCTGAGGACAGATAGGGAGATTCAGCTAATCTCTATCAAATTAACCATTCTTTCAAGACTTGCTGAGCAGGCAGTGCATCCGTGGGGGATACTGGTGCCAGTCCCGATCCTTATCCCCCTGTGCCCATGGAAATGCACTGCTCACCACTAATGCAGCGTTTGCAGAGCCTGAGCGGGTCCCAGCTGGGGGCTGGGGGTGCCCTGTGCCACCCTCACACCCCCAGCTCTCCGACAGGGCCACACTGAGCCTTTGATGAAGCTGGATAAAGGATCTGGGAGAACTGGTCCTGCAGGGAGCCCGGCAAAGCCCACCTGACATCTTGTGCCCAGCTCTGCCATGCACTGGTTAAAGTCAGCTCCGTTCTCAGCCAGAAAACCCCTCTGATCAGTAGTAAGGCAGCCAGCTGCATATTTACCTTCCAAGGCTGGCCAGCACTGACATGCTTTGCAGAGCCAGGCCCAGCTCCAGTGAGAGGGGGAGTGCCCGGGAATGCTGTGTGGGGAAGTGGGAGGATTTACAGAGTTTGCCATGGGGGTCGGGGGGGTCACCTGAGCCAAGGGGGCCTCCCAGGTCCTTCTCCCTTGCCAAGAAAGACTTTCCTTGCTTGGCCTCCCAGAGAGTTGGATCGAGCAGCCCCTTCCCGGAGTCCCTTGGGAGCAGCTGAGCCTGGGAAATGGAGCCGTGGGTAGGGCTGCATCCCACCAGGAGCAGCATCCTGCTGCTGGCACCAGGAGATGGCTCTGAGGACCCTGGGGAGCTCGGCAGAGACATGAACTGGGCTGCAGACATTGTTCTGTGTTGCTGAGCATTTTTCTCCCCCTTTTGCTGGCTGACCATGTCTTTGTACATCCCCACCCTCCGGGCTGCCCTGACATCAAATTACAGCAAAAAATAGATATTTCCCGGGTAAAATGGGGTCAATGCCTGACCAAGGAGGGGTGCATAGGGATGGACTTTCTTTTCAAAGTGCAATGGCTTAGAGAGACTGCTTTACCAGCCAGCAGAGCGTTCCACAGGGGCTGTAGCACCCCAATGCTCCCCCCCCAGCATGGACTAACACAAACAAACTACAGCTGAACTCCCCCACCGCTCACTTGCTGCGTTGTTGGGGTTTTTTTTCCTCTGTTACCAAGAATGCAGGAACCTGCTGCTCCTGGATGGCTCCGAGCTGAGTTTCCCTTCCAGCAGTGCCGCTTCCCAAGCAGGGCAGAGAGTGCAGCCAGCCGAGCTGCCGGAGAACTGCAGCGGCCAGGGAGGCACCCGAGCGGCTGCTCTGCACAGGGAACGGCCCTGGGGCACCGAAGGGAGATGGGCAGGGAGCCCCGTGTCCCCCCGGGCAAGATACGGCCGGGGAACAATGTTCTGGTCACTGCCCCAGGGCAGGCTGTGTGCCAGGAGGGCTCATAGGAACAGTTTTCCACAAAACTGGATGAAGTCACAGAGTGGTTTGAGTGACAATAGGTGACATGGAGGCTTTTCCTCTGAGAGGAGTTCCTGCAGGAAAAGGCAGAAATCTGAGTAAGGTCTAGCAGGATTTCCTGTAGACAGGCCCTGGGGACAGGGTCAGTCTTGCTGGGTCAGTGAATATTGAATATTTATGCTAATTGAAAAGCCTGGCAAGGTGAAGGCTGGCTCTGCAGATTCATGGTATGGTAGCCCCACTCCTTGTCTTAAACTCTGCTGAACACCATTTTCAACTTATTCTCCCAGCAAATGCCCTGACAAGGTTTAGGTGCTCCTGCTGTTGGCAGGGCACTTTTGTCCAATCCCCGTCTCTGAGATTTCTCACCCTAGTTAGGAAACCAGTTGCAGAGCACCAGAGATTCCTCTCAACAGGACTATTCTCAGCCTGGTGAGCCTCCACCTTCCTGAGACAACATCTGTGGCCAGGTGAGAGTCTCTGTGTCCCTCTCCAGCCTGCCTGGCCTCCTGCCTCACCCACCATGCAGGGCTTTGCAGGCAGGGGATGCTGCTGCTGCTCGGGACCTGCTCTTGCAGCTCCATCTGCAGGTGCTCACCCAGGCTGTGCCTGCACCGAGCCGCTCCCTAGAGCCTGGATTTCCAACCAGACTGCTTTGCTCACGCTGGCCCTGCACAGTCTGTTGCTGTCCGTCCCTTTCCGTCGGGTTCCTGCCCTTGGTTGCGACACCGGGGTGCCGCTCCTGCTGGCCGCCCCACTGTCTGCCTCTCCACGTGCTGTGTTCTCATGCCTTGCCTCCAAACTCTTTGAACCAGCCTGTAAGATCCTTCTTATCTTCCTCCAGATCTTCCCTGAGATGATTTCTCCAGGACAATGATGGGAAATTCATTGTCTAGCTATGAGGAGAGGAAGGGTGTGGGGAGGAATCTTTATCTCCCATCACTGCTGGGACATTGGCTCCCCATGTGATGGGACCCATTTGCTGAAAACCACATTTTCCAACTGTCCAGCAGTTGTTCTGCTCGCTGCTGGGTGAGAGCAGTCTCTGGAGAGCAGGATCACAAAGCCACAGGCAGCAAGTCCTGGGAAGATGGTCCAGGCAGTGTGCAAGGCTCCTGTTCCCATCTGCCCGCGTCCCCTGTGTCACAGGCAGCTGTCCCTGGGCAAGGCAGGAAGGGGTGCTTGGCCTCAGTGCAAAGTCCAGCAGCAGTTAAAGCAGAGCCTGTGACACCATTTCATCATCCCAGTGTCCCTCTTCACTCAGGGCTCCCCAGGGCACACAGGGGACAGTGGCAGCCTGTCCCAGCTTTGGGCAGCCTGTCCCAGATTTGGGCAGCCTCTTGCTGCTCCTTGGGCTGCAGCAGTTGTGATGGGGGCTCTGGCACAGCTTTGAAACCACAGTCACAGGTTTCTGCATCAATCCAGGTGGTGGACAGTCAGGTTAGGATCTACAAGGAGAAGATATGAGGGCTGAGAAAGCCTTAAACACAAAAATCATCTCCAGATCACACTGATACCTCAGGAGCAGTCCAGACTGAGGAGGGGCCTTTGGTCTCGCATTACTAATAACATAAATCCTACAAAACCTAGTGTGGGGTTTACACAGGAAATTCAAGTCCTGTAGGCTGTGCTTTGTGAAAGACCTGCTCTGAGATATCTGTGGGCAGAGTTTGGCAAACTCTGCATAAGTGGGAATGTTGAGATATTGGAGCAGACTCTGGGTTTACTTTCCAGGAAGAAAAAGGATCCTCTGCCCAGGCTGACTCACTGTCAAGGATTTCAGGAGGCTGTTGTACAAGATTATAAAATAAAGAGGAACACCAGCCTATGAGGCTTTTAACTTGACAATTTTCCTTGATACATGAAAACAAAATCAGCTGGAGGCGGTCAGTCCCTCAGATTTACAACTCTGTTTGAGGCAAAGTGTTCATCCTGGGCTGCTCATGGGATGTGTGTTGTTCCTTTCATCTCAGAAATCATGAACACAGTCCCTTCTGTCAGCCAGATGAGTAGTTTGCACCCTGTCTCTTGTGCCTACATGCATGGGCCTTGCTCATCCACCTGTCTGGAGAAGATGGCAGCAAGGGCACTTAGGCTGACCACTGGCCTAGAGTCTGGCAACTGCTGCCTCTGAATTTTGGGCTTGGAGAAATTCTGCTACTTATGATAAATAAAATGGAGGGTAATGATGCCTCAGCAAAAGTTGCTTAGAGTGGCTGTGGGGGTTAACTAGTTAATCCTGCAAAATGCTGTAGGTATCTGAAGTGTGATGGTTATATTAGTGCCTTTCACACAGGCAAACAGTGTTCACTTCACCTGAGAACTTAAAGCAGACTGCTCTCATTAAGACTCCCAGAAGAGTTTTTGCAACCTCTGGTGTATGTGACCTTGTCAGGACTGACATGCCCAGTCTGTGTGAAATAAGCTGTTGTGATCCCATTCATTTTTCTAGCAGGCAAGAGCAGTTCTTTCATCAGCTCACTTGTCTGACGCAGAGATCAATGCCTGGGATTGCAGTGCCTGGACCTGGTGCCCTTTTTTGGCACAGTTGGGCTGGTGCTGGACTGGCTTCACCTGCAGGTTTGCAGGCTCTCCATCCTGAGTAAGCTGGCAGGAAGCACATAAAGAGCATCACTCACACATTCCCACATGGTAAATCCTGGCAGCCCTGTCTGGAGCAGAGCCTGCCTCGAGCATTTCAGAGCTAGGAGGGATGCCTTGTGAAGCTGCCTAGAACAGAGGCTAGGCAGAGTTAAAGGAATAAAATAGGTATTTATGAAAAGGCCTTCAAAGAATACACCTTGGGCAGTACCAGAGCCTGGCTATGGCTCCACCCAAGATGAACTCCAAGTCATGAGTTTTTGCTCTTTTATAAGTTTTGGTCCATTTACATATTGGGGTTAATTGCCCAACTACAGCTTCAGGTTATGAAGTCCCATCCTCCCAGTTTGCTCTCCTCAGCTTGCTATTGTTTGTACTTTGTGAGCCTGAAGCTGCAATGGTGTCCTTGGTTCTCAGGCTGGAAAAGGATTGTTTTGTGTAACTAAACTGTGAGGAGATACGTATATGTACATACATGTGTTTTTACATATACATATATATGTATATTTATACATACATTTATACATATATGTCACTACAAGACATGAAACAACACGAGCGCACACACCGCTGCTCTCAAGGTGAAGAAAAAGGAAGTTTATTTTCTGACTCCAACATTTATAGTTTTCCAAAAGTGACAGTGGATTGGAAGGTGAAAGTGCCACCTCTCCAATGACACTGGACAAACCAACAGTCCATTAAATTTCTCCTCCTCCATAAAAGAATGCAAAACAATAATTTATTTACAGAAAGTGTGTGAGAAAGTTTGCTACAATAATGTAAGCATCTGAAGGCTTAGAAAATCTTAAAAAATCAGGGTGACACATATATGCTTTATATGTATAAAAACATATATGTGTCTCCCTGATTTTTTAGCATATAAAGTGCTAACACTTTATATGAAGTTCAAAGTCATATAGTAATGCAGTATAGAACACATAAACACATATATACTGCATATAGAATGCAGTATAGAATGCCTGTACCTTTATTCTTCTGCCCTTTCTTTTCTGTGACCATATAGGTGCCTAACTGTAAGTGCTGCTGCCCGCAGTACAACTCCTTGGTCTTCTGAAGCATCTCTGAATTTGAGGCACCGACCTATATTCCTTCTGTAGGCTTCCTTGACCTGCTGTGGCTGTTCTGTCACTTGAGCTGCTGTATTTGAATCTGATGATCATAAGTAGCATTTGGAAGAGCATCTCTGAGTTTTGAGACTCCTTCCTGAGGAACATAGGCTCCATGTAATACCTTTTTCATGGAAAGGTTTCATGAGATACTGATCTGGCAGTAGCTCACACATTGCTCAGCTGGCTGAATGACTGGCTGCCAGCAGAAGAAAGAAATTTCTCTTCCCACTCCTGTCAGAGCTGTCCTTCCCAGTGGGCTGTGCAAGTCCCAAAAGAAAAGCAGCAGAAATTCACCCGAGGGATTGTGGTAAATTTTGAGGGTAGATGGATACATAAAATTCAAGCACTTTGTTTAAAAATAATAGATAAAAGCAAGTGTCAGTTAACAAGCAAATTTATTGACGTACAAGGGTATCAGTAGTATACAGAATCCAATAATAATGCAATACAGGATCTGCAAAACATGAAAGCTAAAACCTAAGGCCTCAGAAGAGGGCAGTGAGGAGGCAGCTCTGGCAGAGAGCCGGGAAAGGCGGCGAAGCGAGGGGGATCCGATCCCTGCGGATCTGCCCCGCACTCCGGGGTCCCGCGGAGCCGGGCGGCAGTGGCGGGGAGCGGCCGGCAGGCGGCGCTGCGGGCCCGGCGCGCTGCGGGCGGCGGGAGCGGAGCCGGTGCCGGGATCCCATCACGAGATCCCGGGATTTCCCCCCAAATCCCGCCCTGCAGGGCACCGTGCCTGCGGCTACAGGGAGCGCAGCACCCCGAAACCTCACCGCATCGCACCCAGCCCCCCCTGTGCTGCTCATTTATGCGGCTGGATAGCGGCGTTTGGCAGCCGGGCTCGGCCGAGGGACCGCGCGGAGGATGGAGGAGCTCGCTCGCCAAGGATGGAGGCAGGAACTCACCAAGGATGGAGGCAGGAATTCGCCAAGGATGGAGGCAGGAATTCGCCAAGGATGGAGGCAGGAGTTCTCCCAGGATGGAGGCAGGAGTTCTCCCAGGATGGAGGCAGGAGTGCACTCAGGATGGAGGCAGGAGTTCGCCCAGGATGGAGAAAGGAGTTCGCCCAGGATTGACGCAGGAATTCGCCCAGGATGGAGGCAGGAATTCGCCCAGGATGGAGGCAGGAATTCGCCCAGGATGGAGGCAGGAATTTGCTCAGGATGGAGGCAGGAATTAGCCCAGGAGCCGCCTGGTTCTCACCTTCTTTCCATTGCCCCTTTCTTCCCCGCTGGAATGCAGGGGTGGCTGCTCACCCGCCTCGCAGGGAAGGAAGGGCCGAGGGGTGGATCAGAAGGAAGGTTTTGTGCCCTCGAGCCCACACTTGTCACTAAAATGTGTGACTTGGTTCCCAAAGCATGCATTTTGCCTTCCCAGTACAGCCAGGTGACTCTGTCCCTGAAATGCTGAGTGTCCCTTTCAAGAGGCTGCCAGCTATAACTTCAGACATCCAAATGGGATGGCAGAACTGCTCTGTGCCTCACCTGTGCTATCACTTCTCTTTTCTCTGCCTTGCACATCTTCACTCTCTTAGCAAGAACTCAATCCTTATACTTCTGCCACATGAAATTTCCTATTTACCTTTCCCTGAGTTCCTTTTCAGGTGGCAAGGACTCACTCCTCCAAGAGGGGATGAACTGAGGGCTGAGGCACTGCTGTGTTTTGGTGGGAGTGGTTGGGACACCATGGAGCAGCATCTCACCTGGACAGGTTATCAGCCCTCTGGAGGGACAGGGCAGTGCATGGGAAGGGAAACAGAGGGACCTTCCACCATGGGCTGATATTTTCCCATCTTATATTTTAGAGCATAAATTCTCCCAGGATGGGAGCCTGGGCAAGCATCTCCACACTGAGGAGCAGGGAGGACTCCCTCGTGGTCATCTCCTGCAGGTTCTCTGGCTCCTCAGGCTTGTCTGCACCCAGCATGGCCCTCAGACCTTCCTCTTGGCCATCTTTGTCCCTCCTCTGCTCTTGCTTCAGTTTTCAGCCATCCTCCCTGCATTCACAAAGGAAGAGCTGGGAGAGGGCAGCAGAACACGACAAGGAGCTGGGAGGGAAGTTAAAGACCAGGGTGGCCATAACTTCTTTCCAGTGGTTCATTCTCCTCACATGCCCCCCACAATCTCACTGCATCTCAAACATCTTCTGCAATACAAACCCCTTGCTTGCTTGCTACCCCCAGCTCCCAAAACACAGCCTGTACAGTCCTGTACTTGAGCACTCCCATACTCTCCTTTTTGCCCTGCCTCCCATTCCAAGGAGAAAGGGAAGCCACTCTCACTGTTTACAGGGCACTGCATCCTCACTCTCCCCCCTGCACTCATCCTGGCCCAGCAGATGAGGACAAGGGGCTGTGGACAAACACCCAAACTCCTGGGGCAGCCATAGAAACCATAACATTGGATAAAGCCCTGCCATGAAGCCCAAGCCAAGGGCTGCTCCTTGCACATGCAGCATGCTGGAGCTGGCCTTGATTTCCAGCACACTTGTGAGGCCAAATCCTGATTTATTTATGGCAGTTTTCCCATCAACTGGAGTAGACCAGGCCTTAGACTGAGACATTCTCACTAATGTTTCAGAGAGCTGTACTTTTTCTTCCAACACGATGGTCTTGTTAGTAGCTGGAAGGCTTCAGAAATGTGCAGAACAGATGCAGGTAATTTGGGATTTCCAGTCTTGGGAATACTTTGTGCACACTGAAGTCAGTGGGAAAGCTACCACCACTTGCAGTAGGTGCTGGAATGCCTCTGAGCTATTTGGCAGAATAAATTCGATTGCCTTAATGAGTAAAGGAGGGCTTAGGTTTTCCACAGGATAAAACATTCAGCAGCAGTGAGCTCTGGAAATGGCTGTGTTATCACTCAGGTCTCTCATAAAAACAGATCAAACCCAACAAAAGCAGCAAAATCCTGGATGAGGGAAAAAGGAAACATTTTTTTCCTTGAAAGCTCTGGGAATTTGGAGCACTGGGAACCATCTCAGTGAAGGGATCAGTTTGAAAATGAAGATGTTTCCTAACCCCAGCTCGTTGTGGGAATATGCAGCCTGGTATTTCTGTTCTGAGCAAAGATCTTATCTGGCAAATGAGCCAAATTACCCAAAAGGCCTGTGTGTATCCCATTTCCATGGCACAACAAGGCCCAAGGCCCACTCCCCAGACTCACATAGCTGTGTGTGCAGCAGAGCTCATTTCAGGAGTCCCTTTGAGATGGAGATTCCCAGGAGTTCCACAGTGTCCATGGGCTGCTTTTTTCCCTCATCATGGGTGTTCCATGCACTCAGCTCACAAAGGCTGTGTCTCCTCAACCACCCAGGGAAGGCTGCAAGGCTGGAGTGAAAGGCTGAGATTCAAACCTTTGGTGCACCTCTCCTGGTCTATAATGCCCTGATTTCCCTTCCTCCAGCAAGGAGGTAACTGTTTTCTCTCTGAAAAGAGGTCCAGCAGAGGCAAAAAGGGCTCTCCATGCAAGAGCCAAATCTCCTGCATGGTGCAATGACAATTCACAGCCTCTGTTACACTGATAGGTAACAAGAGTATCACCTGTGTAGTGGGGAGAATATTCCCAGGAGAGCTGAGGAATCTTGGACTAGACACAAAAGAATCTCACTATGGAAATTGTACATCATGAGGCGTCAGAGGCTGTTTAAAGAAATCATGAAAGCCACAGCCCTCTGAGCTTGCTGCTCAGGGAACTGCACATTTTCCTAATGTGGGAACAGGTGATGGAAAAGCCCCCTTCCATTGTCAAATGCTCATGACTGACCCCAGCCAGGAGAGTGTTTTCCCTATGGTGTATTTTCCCTTCACATTGTGTTATTTCATCAGTTTAATATCCCCTGCTTGTGTTTCTTCAGTTCCCAGCTACAGAAAGCAGCTTCAGCTGTGGCTGTGCTGCAGCCAAAGTGATGTGCTGCACGTAGGAGACCCTGAGGTGACCCTGCAATGACTTCACTGGGTGCCTCACAGTAACCTATAGATCCTGGTGCTGTAAAAATGCTTTTGTGAGAGGCATAAATACAAACACTGTGAGATCACATATTCCAGGCTGTAACTGAATGCAGACTCTTGGAAGGAAAACAACTCAAAGCCCTCCTGGAAAAAGCTGTCAAGTACAAGCACACTCCATAAATTTTTCCACAGCCCCAAATGTACCACGCAACAAACAGGCTACTCTTGGAAAGTGGGGCTGTGAACCCCACAGTGGCTGGGCATTGCTTGTATTGTTATCTAGGAGGAAGGGTTATCTCAAGCCCTTGTTGTGCTGATGGCCTTAGGATCTCCATGGGAACCAAGAGCATCAGGAAGGAGCTGTGCTTGCTCTGCAAAGAGAGCCTGGTGCCTTTGGTCTGGGGCCACACAGCAGCTGCCCCTGCCCAGGGAGTGCCCAGCCTGGCTGCTTCAGGCAGTCCCAGCAGAAAAACCAACCAGGGACTCAGGAGATCAGCACTGAGAGCCCAGCCCTGACACTGGGCAAGGAGGGGACAGACTGTGCAGGAAAGTGATGAACTCTGCCTTGCTGCACTCAAGTGCCACCAAAGGACCTGAGACTCAAACACAGGCCTGCCCAATACTTTGATTTTTGCTGTCTTTTCTCCCTATTTCTAGGCAGAGCAGGACAGTCCAAGCAGGATTCCTATCATCTTGCTCTGGGGCCATCACCCTTCAGATTTCCTTGGAGAAGGTTAACCATCCTGGCAGATGCACCTGCTTGCAGCCAGAATAGCAAACATCTGCTGTGCAGGTGATTTAGTGACAGCTTACCTGGCTGTGCAAGGTGCCCCAACAATGACAATTACAGCATGGCCATAGGGAGCACAGAGCTCCCCACATTCCATCTCACACTTGTCTATTGGTGTCTGGTGATGTTGCACAAATGCCAGGAGCAGGCAATCAAAAAGAATTATGAGCTTAATTAAAACCCACCATGACCATTTAACTAGGCATAATGAAGCTCTCCAGGCTGGAATTTGCCCAGCACTCAAACACTTGCTATTTCAAATGAGTGAGAGTGGCCAGCAGTGGTTTTGCAGTTCAGGGAAAACAGCTTGTCCAGTCCTACAGTCCCTCTAGGTCCGTGCCAAGGCCTCGGAGCAGCACAGTTGTTTGTGCATCTCCCATCGAGTCCTGTCTGGGCACAGAGCCACCCTCACACAGCCCCTGCCAGGAGCTTGGCCCAGCTCAGTGTGCTGCACAGCACCTTCTGCCACTCTGCATGGTTTTCTCCCTGTTTCCAGCAGTTACTCTCTAATTACTCACCGGAGCAGGGGCTGGATGCTGGGACAACAAAGCTTGTGCCACAACCCTGCAGAGTCCCTCCCAGACCAGTAAACAGTTGTGGATATTTAAAATAATCTATCTGGGCTTCTGTTCAGCCTCAGAGGAGGAGAATGCAGAGGCTGCACCCGGCCTCCACTGCCATCTCCTGCTCATGCTGCTTTTAATGAGCCTTAGCCATGCTCCTCAAGGCTCTGTCGAGCAGCACAGGCACATCTGGCTTGGGAGACGTGCCAGGGCTTGGCCATGATGCAGGACCCTGTCCATCAGCAGGGTCAGCCCTGGTGGCTGCTGCAGAGCTGTCCCTACAGGCACTGAGCATGGGCTGGGGGCCCACCTGCACTTCTGGCTCCCAGACCTTCTCCTGTGCTCTGTGAGCACCCTGAGCTAAAGGTGTCCCTGTGCTCACAGAGCACCCTGAGCTAAAGGTGTCCCTGTGCTCACAGAGCACCCTGAGCTAAAGGTGTCCCTGTGCTCACAGAGCACCCTGAGCTAAAGGTGTCCCTGTGCTGTGTGAGCACCCTGAGCTAAAGGTGTCCCTGTGCTCTATGAGCACCCTGAGCTAAAGGTGTCCCTGTGCTCACAGAGCACCCTGAGCTAAAGGTGTCCCTGTGCTCACAGAGCACCCTGAGCTAAAGGTGTCCCTGTGCTCTGTGAGCACCCTGAGCTAAAGGTGTCCCTGTGCTCACAGAGCACCCTGAGCTAAAGGTGTCCCTGTGCCCTGTGAGCACTCTGAGCTAAAGGTGTCCCTGTGCTCACAGAGCACCCTGAGCTAAAGGTGTCCCTGTGCCCTGTGAGCACTCTGAGCTAAAGGTGTCCCTGTGCTGTGTGAGCACCCTGAGCTAAAGGTGTCCCTGTGCTCTGTCCACCCCAGGCATTTCCCTGGGTTTGGAATGTCTCAGCTGTAATAGTTCTGTTCTCTGTGGCCAAGATTTGGGACAGATATGCAGCTCTGGGCATTCTTGCCTCTGCTTTGCTGTGAAAACAAAGTGCTGCCCAAGCCTGGAGGTTTGGCAGAGAGTGCCCACTTTGAGGGGGAGGTTTTCTGCTTTGCCCAATCTGGACAAGTCACAGGTGTCTGAAAAATTTCTTGTAGCACTTGCTCAGTGTGATGGGGCTTGTAGATGCTCACTGATATGGCCGATGTTAATATTAAATTGTGCTCTAGATAGAACAGATATGCCACACTCTGAAAAATCAGCACATTGATGCCCCAGTAGGCACACCAAAATTTGTTGCTATATTTCATTTTCATTTTTTGTCGATTAATTTTATACAGCTAACATGGAGCTAATAATATTTATTTCTATCACAAAGAAATTAATGAATGTCAGAGCAGCATTTAGAGACAGCACAAAACACTCAGAAAAAAAGTTGAAAGTGATGTCCTCAGAGCAGTATTTAAACACTTGCACTGAAGCTACAAGCTGAAGAGGAGAAGACAAAGGATGAAATTGTTTCATATGACATGAACATCTACTCTGTGGTGTGAGCAAACCCCAATGCTGAGGAGGTGGAGGAAGGAAGAGGGAATAATGGACAATATGCCCTGGAGATCTCCTGAAGAGAACTCAGCTCACAGGAAGAGCAGGAAGCAAAATAAAGCACCCTTAGCTCTGACACCTCTGATTTCAGAGAGCTTCTCATTATCCTTCATTTTCCTTGGCCAGTTTAGGAACTGAGAACTTCCTTGCATGACCTGATAAAGGCATTTATTTGTGGTTTGCCTTCAGTGCCCCTGGCTCCTCAGCCTCTCCTGGGCTTGCATCACTCCTGTGCATCTCTGGGGTCCTCTGCCTCTTTCAGAAACCCGGCCAGGCTCAATGTGGGTGTCTTTTCATCTTCCTGGATTACTGGATGAATGTCAAACCCACCTAATCCTGTAACTCACAGTGGGGGTGCATTTCTTCTGCTTTCTGCAAGGTGCCAGGCTGGGGCTGAGGGCAGGGAAGGCAGCAGGACCAGAACTGAGGGCTGGATGGGATGAGAGAAAGGGGGAGCTTCCCTAGGGTAGTCATGAACTTAGGCCTCATCAATTTCTATTTATTAATTTTTCTCGGTGTCTACCTGCTTTCTGGCTTTATATTGTGAGATCCTGAGAGAGGGGGACTGAAGTTTTATTATTCTGGATTTTTACAGCACTTTGCCCAAATCCTGAGTGCTGTCATAACAGATAAATTATGTAAAAATTCCTGTCTATATAATAGGTTATGTTGTTTCCTGGCCTCATGAGCAGCTCCCTAATTAACCTTGCATCTTGTGCTTGGACCAGCTCCATAACTGGTGCAAACCAACACAGTTCCCTGTTTCTTGCCCTGTGGTAGCAGAGCTTGACCTGACAGCCACTGAACTACTCCATGTGTGGAGGGACTTCTGTGTGATTTTCTGACATGCACATGTCACTGTGAGGATCATTTTGGTGCAGGGCACTGTTAGTTACCTCAGCCCTGCAGAGGGAAATAGTTGCCCCAGGGGGCTGATCCTGGACCTGTGTTTTGCTGACCTTACAGGCTGTGCTGGAAATCAGCAGAACCTTTTTGAAATAAATGGGTAGCACTGATGCATGACAAAAATACAGCTCAGGATATGTTTAAGGGAGGGATAGCTTGGTCTTTTCTGTCCAAGCTGTTTGGATAAAGGAGTGAAAATATAGTTAAGACAAAAATAATACAACCAGGATGGTTGGAGGCCTGGGGGAGAAGAGGCTGGGCTGCATTCATGGGTGCCTGCCTGGCCCTTTCCCCCTGACATGCTGAGAGGAGCTCACAAATGCAAGAGTTTATTGTCTGGGTGTCCCATTGCTGAATGTCACTGAAATGCCTCAGACTTCAGGTTTTCTGTGCTAGGTGCAGAAGAAATCTCCATGGCCAAGCCACTGCAGAGATGAAGCACTGCTGGCATCAGCTGGCAGCTGCTTTCTCTTGTATTTGGGGCTAACTCTGGCCACTTCTGTGTTGACCCTGCTCATTGCTCAGGGCAGAAGAAACCCAGCCTTGACATAGCTTTTGGGCTGGACACAGGAAAACCTCAAGTATTGCTTTTTTGAGCACAGAAGCTCATTCTATTCACACAGGAATGTTTGTGTGCTTGCAAAGCTGGGGGTGCAGCATGGGAAAGAATGAGTTCCTGTGATGTTTTGTGATGAAAAAGTGGACACACAGTTAAAGAAAAAAGGTCCCATTTTATCCCAGCCAAGCCTCATTGGGGAAACTCCAACAAAATCAGTGATGTTTGGCCCAGAGATTGAGCATGTTGGCATAAGCATAAAATGAAGCATCCAAATGGTCACAGATGATTTATGAGAATTCCTCCTGCCTTTACTGCCATTTCCTCCAGCTGTCCGAGCTCCTTCCACACCATTCTCCCATTGGAGAGCAGGAATTAACCTCCTTTTTCCTAAATGCTACATTTGGGGAAGACATCTGACTGAGCAGGCCCTCTGTGCACATGGGAATGGCTTCAGATATTCAGGGGTTTCCCTTAACATAAACATGCTGGCTCCAGCTCCCTGGAAAACCAAACACCTCCCTGGAAAACCAAACACCTCCCTTGGGCTCCAGATCCCTGGAAAACCCAAACACCTCCCTTGGGCTCCAGATCCCTGGAAAACCCAAACACCTCCCTTGGGCTCCAGATCCCCGGAAAACCAAACACCTCCCTTGGCTCCTTTCAGGCATTGTTTCCCCTGTGGAAAGTTGGTGTGGGATGGATACAGCATCAATTAGGGAACACCCAGCACCAGCTGAGGTGTTCCCTAATTGATGCTGTATCCATCAGTTTGGTACCTCCCCAGTTGTTTTACTTTGGTTGTCTACTTGCTTGTTATTTCTTCCTGTCAAGTTTGTCCCAGAGCTGGAGAATGCTTTTACATGTGTCCTTCTCCAGTCTTCACCTACATCTTCAGGGTTAGGGCAGGGTCCTCTGGGGCCTCTGGGTTGTTTAATGTCCTGCAGGGACCTGCCATGGCTGCTGAGGGAGGAGGAAGGCCACAGGCTTTTGGTGTTCCTGTCAACCTGACCACCATGAGCTTGAAAAATCTCACTTCCACTGGAGCACAGTGCTCCTAACAGGTCTTGCTGATCCCTCATGCCTGGGGAGCAATGCTCAAAGCTGCTCCTTTGCTCCCAGGTGACCTCTGGCTGAGCTGTGCCATGCTGAGGATAGGAGCCAAAAGGAATGACAGTGTTAAAGCAGCTGGGGCTTGAGGCTGGGGCACCAAAAGCCCTGGGAGGTGCCCTGGGTTGCTGCTCCCTGGTGCTGACCCTGATGTCAATATTAACCCACAGCACTGCCATCACAGCTGGATTTTGCTGTCTCCTCTCCTCAGGGTCTGTCTCTGGCTGTGTTGCCCATGAGCCATCCCCTGGCCTAGGGCTGTCCCCTCCATCTCCACCAGGATGCTGCTCTTTGGGGAGGGAGGAGTTGAAGGAAAAAGCTGTGGGCAGAGCCACTCCAGGTGCCACTGAGATACCACAGGATCCTGATGGCAAGCTGCTTTCATGGAGCTGGGGAAAATCCCCTGAAGTCCTAGCAGGTAGGGAAGCTCTGGCCAGTGCAGAGAGTGAATTATTCTGCTCAGTGCAGAGGGAGAAAGGTTTCCCAGGGATGACTCACAAATTCCTGAATGTGCTGAGGTTTTTCTGAGATGAGGTCAGCTCTCACAGAAGCAGGACTGCTGCAGAAGGGGGTGAGCTGATGGCTTGGTCTCCATCCTGTGTGTGTTCAAAGAGACACCACAACAGCCCTGGTGCACAGTCCGGTTCTGGCACACATCCCTCTCCAGCTGCTGAGCAAATACAAGGATCTCTGCCAGCCTCCCCTTTGCCACCTCTCCCTGCTGAATTAATATCTCCAAACTCATCTGGAAGCAGAATATCAGCAGTTCCTTGGGATTTGCTCAGTGCTTATAACCAGCAGTGTAGCAGGCTTAGAGGCAGACACAGAAGCAGAAAGAAACACAAGGAAACAGTGCAGGCAGTGCTAACATCAGACATGCTTTTATTTCAGCTTTCAAGGTGGTTTTCCAGATCTAATTGTGTTCAGTAGTTAAAAAGCACATTCATTTCTTTGTTACCTGCAGCCTATTGGGTGTCCCTGTTCTTATGTTGTTTAGATTTCCAGGTATTTGAGGATTTAATAAGGTCTTGTGTTTGTTTAAGGAATTATTGCCCACCCAATTGAAAGATAATGGGACGCTGTGGCCTTGCCAAGTGTTTTTATGCTTCAATAAAACAACAAGCAATTTACACAAGGCAATAAAACAGTACCCTGCCTCCTCAATGAAGAAACACAAAGCCAGGTTTGAAACCACGTCTAGCTCAGAGAATAAATCCACCCTTACTCAATGCACTCCATAAAATTAACTGGGTACAGAATCCCCCACACACTCTCCTTTTCCCAGAAGTTTGGAAAATCAGCACAAGATGTGTTTGAAAATCCTGTAATGTAGCAGCAGAATTTGTCCAGGTTGCTGTCTGTGAAACAACAGACTGATTACTCATTGAGGCTTCCAAAGGGGCATAGGTTTGATCACATACCCACCAATCCCTTATTTCTTTTCTCTCTGGGCTCTGTTACTCTTTGAGCCCAGCCTGGTTGTGTAGAATGCTGAAGAACCCCCTCTTGATGATGTAAGGAATTGCCCCTTTACACACTCTGCTGCAGGGCTCAGGCATTTGAGGGCATTTTCCACACTGGCATTCAGAGAATTCTGAAGGCTGTGCTGACCTTTTGCCCTCTGAACGGCTCTGGCATCTCTGTTCAAGGGCTGAGAGCATCCTTGAGCCCTCAGGGTGGGCTCTTGTTGCTCGCCTGCTTCTTCTGTGGTGGCAAAGGAGAATTTAGGAGTCCCATGGAGACTGAAGCAGGGGAGAGCCCTGTTCCCTCAGAAGTCTCTTGCCATGTGTCTTACCTCAGTTTGAGTCCTGAGCTTCAAAGACCTCTTGGCCACAAGGATGCTCTGGCCTCCCTGTTCAGGGACTGCCACAGAGGAGAGATTTCAACCACTACTGTGACTAAAGTGGCAAGAAGAGATCTGAGCCCAAAGTGGAGTAGAACCCCCCTCTTGTTCTCACACAGCACTTTACTCTTCATCAGAAAAGGATTTCTGCTGGCTCTTCCAGTGGGAAATGCCACAGCAAAACTGAGCTTTGGGTTTTGCTCTATGCAGTGCTTTGTGCTGTGAGTGGTGCTGTTGGTAGTGCAGCAGGGGCACCACCTATAAATAAAGGATCAATTTTGCCTTTGGAGATGCCAACTAAACTGAGGCCCTGAAGCACAAAAGGATGGCAAAAAGGATGGTGGACACTCACTCTGGGGCAGGAATACTGCCCTGGATTGCAGCTGGAGCCAGCAAGGAGCACCCTCCCCACACTCCCCAGTGCATCCCCTGCTCTAAAGCCATCGGCCCAGCAAATCCAAGCATGGATTAAAAAGCTGGGAGTCAATCACAACAGCATTATCCCTGCTGTCTCCCCCAGAGTGCCCCTCAGCTGTGGCCAGGGACCTTCTGAGATGATTTTTAGGCCTGCATCTCCACCCAGCCGGGTGCTAATCCTCTGCAAGGTGACCTTTGCTTTGGGGTGCCCGCCAGCCCCTGCAGCAGCTGCTGCTCCGAGTGACCTTCCTGGCTTACAACAATGGAGGCTGCTTGAAGGAATAAATACTCAATCTGGCCCACTGCAAAGCCAGGTTCACAGCAATCTCTCCTGACAAGAAAAGGTCAGAATCTCCTTAAATAGAAACACAGCCTGGTACTAAGATGAAAGCTTTCCCATATCTCTTCTGCCATTAAAATCCCACTTCTCATGAGAAACATCTTTTCTCCTTCCCTAAAGGATGCAGCTCATTTGAGCCATCAGCTTGTCAAAGTATGATGGATTAATGCAGCAAAGGTTGCTGAGGCTTTTAGCTATCCTCCTCTGGACATATACTTCAAAAACCACTCTTGACCTGGCATGCAGAGCAAATTTCACTCCTAGTCCTGAAGGCTTGGCCAGGGGATGCTTGTGAGACCAGATCACTGCTCTCTGCAGAAATGACAGGGGTCAAAGAAGTAACCACAGTCTAATTTCTAACAGCTGAGACCTTCGATGCAAGGAGCTGATACAAAAGCAGCACTGTCTGTGCCTTACTTCTTTTCCATTAAAAGCTGGAACAGAAACCAGAAAATTAAGGAAAACTCAGTCCTTGCTACTGTGTTTAGACATCATCTCCTCTTGGCTACCCTCCAGAATCTTTTTTTGGACAAGTCCCAGAGGTAATGCAATGTAGGAGAGAGGGAGCAAATGCACACTAGGGTCTATTTTTAGTGATTACAGTAAGGCTGAAATCCGTTCCCTCCGCCCAGTCCATCCTCAGCCAAAAAAAAAAGGCCCCAGAGAAACTGCTGAGGCTGTACTGAACAGGCTGTGCTCTTTGCTGGGCTGCTCACCTTCCCTGCCTGAGCCAGCAATGGGTGTCCCCTGCAAGGAGCAGCAGAGCTGGTTCCTCTGTCCTGGGTGGTTTCAGGCTGCTTGCTCCCTGCCTGGGTGCCCAGCATGTGGTGTGCTGGGAATCTGCTCTCTCCACAGCCTCCTGCTGCTCCCCTCAGAGAAGCAGCCTCTAACCAGAGAAACATCAGCTTTCACACAGTGCTACACCACAGGCAGCACAGAGGCCATTTCCCTTCCCGTTCTCCAAGAGTGCTTCTGCTCTGCAACTCCTATAATTACAGGGAACACTCCAGTGAGACAGGGTGTTTGCTCCTCTCCATTATCACCATCTGGATCTGCTGCTCCTGCCATGTGTCCCACGGCTGCTGTTGCAGTCACCCTCTGTGCCTCACTGCTGCCTGTGGGGCAGTGGTTTGCCCTGGAGCCTGGCATCCCTTGCAAGGGCAGGAGAGGGTGGCACAGGGGAGCCTGGGGCAGATCTGATCTCACAGTGTTGCTCTGGAGCAAACTGGAGTCACTCCATATCCTTACATTGCTGCTCCACCACATCCCATGGTTTCCATAGCCAGTCTTTCTGCACTGTGAAACCAGAGTGAGTTTGCTGCTGCAGGGGAGTTTGTCCAGCTTTAATGAAGCCTAAATGTTATCCATGTGGGAAGAGAAGGAAAGAGAGAGAATGAGGGAACTGTCATCGCTTGGATTGGCAGAATCTTTTCCAAAATGAATGTTTTCCACTGGCCTGCAGTAGTTCAACAAATAATTACATTAATCCACTCCTTCCAAGTCTCCTTCCTCCATTCACCCCTTCCAGCCCTTTCCCCAGCAGCAATGGCCCTACAGAGCATCTGTGCAGCATCCAGCTCTCCCCAGTTACTGACACAGGTACAGGGGATGGGATGAGAGGAAGAATGGTGCTGCAATCTCCTGCACACCTTAGCTGGCCACAGAGCCTCAGCTGCCTCATTCCTTTCAGCTGCAGCTCACTGTTAGGAGGTTTCTCATGGATTGGAGGGGGGCAGGAGGCACCTCTGCTGCTCTGTGCTCCCAGGCTGGTGCCAAGCATGGCAGTGCAGGTGTTATGGACCCACTGCCAGGGGGATCTGGGCATGGTCCATTGCAGGATCTGAAACCTTTGTGTTTGCTCTCATTTGCCCCAGGGCCACACGTTGGCTCCAGCACTCTGACTCCAGTATTACATTTGTAAAGACTGACCAAGACCCCCCAGAGGACTCTGCATTACACAAAATGTTAAGAATTCCAGTTCTGCTTCCTTTCCCAGGAGTAATTTCCCTTAAGACAGGATTTTGCTGAGATGTCCTGGGTTGGTTGTTCCCTTCCCACATCTGGGTGGGAAGCAGTGTGCCAGCAATCTGTCTGTCTAGCAGCTGTAGTGAAGTGAGTTTTATGTGTATAGCATTAGCAGAACGTTTTGGGATTCTCTAGGATGAAAACTATGGCCATATAAACCTAACACCTTGCATTAAAAACGATTCAGCCAAATGTGCTCTGGAGTATAATCACCTCTGGGCCTCTCTCTCTGCATGCAGTGTGCCTGTGATCTGCCACAACAGCACTTCACCCTCATGAAGGTCTTTGATTTTTAACCAGGGCAGGTCTTTAAGGAGATCAAAAGCTATTCAAATTTATACTTAAATGTACATAGTTTCTTCTGTTTCCCCTTGTGCTGCAGCTGACAGGGCTGTAGGTGTTATTTGTACCTCTTGGTCAGCTCAGTCAGAACTGCATTAATGTACAGGAAAGATGGACTTAGGAAAGTGAGCCACAGGGAACCCAGTGCTTGTGAAAGAAGTCAGTTTAATGTCTTTCATGGTCTCTCAGCCCCCCACTTTTACACTGAATCATAAAATTAAAATTGGGAAAGGCTGACAAGGCAGAAGTCCCCTCTAGACCTCTGCCATGCCACTGCTGGTGAGAGCCTCTGGTGCTTGCTGTGGTCCTGGCGGGGGATGGATCACAGTTACCCCTGCTGGTGATAACCAGGGAGCTCCTCCCTGCTGAGTGTGCCCTGCCATTGCCAGGTTGTTTGTTCATTTCCTCAGTGGACTTTGCCTTTTGGGCTTCCCCTGCTGCTCTCTTCCCCGCTCAGGTTTCACAGGCAGGACGTTGGGTTCCCCCCCAAGCTCTCCATTCTCTCCTCTTGGGCTGGCCTCCTTGTGGGCCTCTTCGCCCTGCCTGACATTTCCTTCTTCCTTCCCTAAGTTGGGGTCTGGCTCATGTGGAGGGCTCTGTGGGGAAGACAAATATTTACTCTTGGAGTCACAGTCTCTCACTGCTGGGCAATGCAGGGAGAAAGGTCTCTGGATAAAACCTTGCTGTTTCCAAATTATATTTTGAATGGGATGCAGCATCTACCTGAGCTGGCTCAGCTGCCCCATGGCTTCTGCATAATCTTATTTTAAAATGTCTTCTGAGTCCTGAATGATATTTTGAAACCAGAAAAGAGCTGATAAGAGGAATGACAAAACCAAACCAAACCAAACCGAAAAATAAAAACCAAAAACCAAGAAGATAAAACAAAACAAACAAACAAAACAAAAACCAACCAAAAAAAACCCCACAAACAAACAAAAAAGCCCCAAAAAACAACAACAACAAGAAAGAAAAGCATCAAGGTGCTCAGATTATAAATTATTACATACAAAAAATAAGCATGAGGTCATACAGAAATATATGGCCATACTGGATTAAGGGTAGTTATATTGATTTTAATATGGTTTATTTACCATTTCCACTGAAAAAACACAGACTGCTTCAGATAGCTTTTGAGAGGCCCTTGAGCATTTCCCTGTTGTCCCACTTCAATGCCCACATCTGACTTTCACAAACTCTGATTCCTCCATGTCACTCAAGTCCTCACTCAGCTGAGGTGAGGCAGCTCAGGCCAGCCCCATTGCAGCCAGCACAAGGAAACCTGGGGATCAAATCCACCTCATGTTACCCCAAAGGCTTTCAAGGGCAGGATTTTCATGGGAAGCTGGTGGTGAGTCTGCAAATGCCCCCACCAGCTGCAGGTGAGCCTGGGCCTCTCCATCTGCACACACACATCTCCATCCACCTCATCTGGGGCGCAAGAGGAGGTTTGCTCTCTGCGGCCTCTCTGCCATCCCATCTTTCTTCTCCACTCACACACCACCACAGAGGGCTGCAGCTGATCAGCCAGAAGTGTCACCTGTGGCCCTACATGAGTCCTGTGTCCCTCAAACCCACCTCAGGCAGGCTGTGTCACCCCCAGGCACTGATGCATGTGAGCTCCCGGGGCTCAGCCAGGCTCCGGCTGTGCGAGCGCACGCTCTGCACTTGACCCATCCTTTTGGCAGTGTCACCCACTTCAGTGCCATTACAGCAGCCATGAATTGGACCCTGTTCACGCTCTGAAACTGCCACAGCTCCCAGCTAAAGTTCAGACAGTCACACAATGGAGCCATTCACACGTCTCATTAACTCCGGACTATGCATTGAAAATAACTGTGTCATATGAGTCTCCGATTCAATTCTCCCAGTTTATATCATTTATAGGTACCTTCCTGTTCATAACAGCAACTCCAGTTATGTAAAACTTTTTGTCTGTCAGTGGAGGAAAAGTGGTATGTAGAGCACAATAGAATAATTCTTTAGTGTTATTAATTGTTGTCATCCCAAATAACATAGGCCATAGAAGTATTTTAAATCCAAGCTCAAATGTGACAGGCATGGAGCCAACTCCTTCAAGACACCAGTGTGCCTTTGGTTCTGTATTTTAAACTTCTTGAACTTGTTTTTATCCTTTTTTAATTTACAACAGCAGTAAAGTTCAAGTTTCCGAATAAGAAAAGTGTGAAGGCACTTGGAATTCAATAAGGCTCATACCATTGCCTACACATGGGAAGACACAAGGATCTTCTGCTTATGTGATTTATAGGATTGTATTTCTCTGCCGAGTGCCAACAGCAAGCCCTATGTTGTATCTGTCTGTGGTCTTGTATTAAGGTTTTTATAACAGATGCAGCACAGGGGTTTCTGTGTATCACATAGCACTTGCAAACTAAAGCACACATGTCCAAAGCTTCAGGAGGCACAATGGAGGGGTGAGTGCAGAGATGGCTTTGGGGAGTTAGCTTTGGTTTGTGCTGCAGTGGAGAAGCCATGGCAAATTCTAGAACACAAAACCCTGTCCAAAACAGGCAGGGGTACAGTAAATCCCAGAAAATGAAGCAGAGAGATGGGACAGATAAGGACAAAGAAAAGAACGAGCTGTCAAGGCTGGTATTAATAATGATGCGCAGCAGAGAGAGAAGTAGACAAGCCTGTGCCAAGGCAACTTTGCTGGATGCTGCAAAGGAAGTTATGAGATGACCTTGACAGTCTGTGTGAGGATACAAGAGCAGGTCAGGCACTTAGAGCAACACTGCAAGCAAAGCTTTGCTGGCAATCATTTTGTGCTTCTGCAGAGGTAATGTCAAGAGGAAGTCATTAAGGAAAAGGAGGCTGTCATCAGCAAGATATGAGGTGGACATGCATTGGAGAAATGTCAGGACAGAGGGCTGCTAAGACAGAGGACATCCCAGGTTCTTGAGGAAGTAGCTCATGAAATAACAACAGCTGGCATTTGATCACAGGTCAGATGTCCGGGAGAAAGTGATAGCTGCTCCCAGGTCCTGAGCCAACAGAAATATTGCTAGAAGGAAGTAAGAGTTAAAATGCTTTGGAATAAAAATTAAAGACCTGTTCACCTGTGCTGACCTCAAGTTATCAGCAACCCATGCAGAGCAATGCATCAGAGACAGGCCCAAACATACAGGGGGACAGCTGTGGGGAAGCAGATTTGTAAGCCACCAGCAAAGAAACAACAGGAAGAACCTGGAGCAGATGGAGAGGCATCCCTAGCAGGCACCTTGTGTTCTCTCACCCATGTTCTACACTGCTGCATTGTGCTACATCTTGCTATACCAAGATTAAAAATTTACAGAGAAAATTCCTCCTTGGTCACTCATCCTTTCACTCTACCCAAACCCAGACTAGTTTTATACAACTCTGATGATGGATTTTTCCTGAAAGGAGAGTCTCAAAATATGGTGCATGATTAATATTGCAGGACATCTTTTCATTTCGTATAAATTTCCTGACATTTACTGACATTCACAACCACTCTCACACCTTCTTGAATAAAAAAGGTGTTGGGTAGATGGAGGCATTCTATGGAACTCCAGTCTGGATTTGGGTCTAAATCATGAAGTACTTAACTAATGGATGTGATATATTCAATTAACTTGCACTTTTGTACATGAGGCAAAACCCAATGCTCTTTAATAAAGGTATGTTGTACTTTTCCATCTGATTCAAAGCTCTCTATCTCACTTAGGTACATGGCTGAAGGGGTCACCTGTGTTTGATTTGGAATTATAAAGTTTGTCCATGATTAAATATGAAAGCAAGTCTACAAATGAAACAGAGAGGGCTTGAAACCTAGGTCTGCTTATACAGTGCACGTTGGAAAACCATTTCGAAAGGCATTTTAAATTTTGCTCTTATCTTCTTGCCAAATCATCAGTGGTTTGACTCACATATCAGAGTTTTCAAGCAAAAAAAAAAAGCTTCAGATCAACCTATTTACGTAGGAAAAGATTTTTCAAAACAACTGCACAGGGGCCAGGATCAACATCTGAACACGGGCTGAGTTGTTACATTTTTAGAATTATTCCTTTCATTAAAGGCATGAGGGATATCTCATGCATCTTGGGGCATAATTCAGAGTTGTAACATCCTAAACCAGTAATTGCTGTGCTGGGTGAAACTCTCTCTTTGTATTTGTTTTGGAAGCAAAGCTTCCAAAGCCAGTTCCTTTCCAGCTCCATGGAGGAGAGCGTACCTTGCCTGTGATGCTGGTGGCTGCAGCAGCACTGCTGGATGTTATGGTGCAGATCTTCTGCAAGAACAAGACAATAAAGGGACCAGCAAACTTCTTTCCATCTGCTTGCTGCTCTGGCAGTGAGCAGGCTCATAAAACTGAAAGTGGTTGTTCAAGCAACTGCACTGAGTGTCGGGGAGATACACTGGATTAAGAGCCTTTTATGTGCCAACTCTTGTTGAGCTCTTTGCTGCAATTAGCTAACAACAGACCACCAAAGTGAGGGAAAGCCAAATGTCTGTGAACAAAGACAGTGTGACTCCAGGCAGGGAGACTGCCAAGTGGGGTGGTGGCAGTGGTCCTAAAGTGAGTGGCTGCCTACAGAGAAAACCCTGCAAGAAGGGCAGCAGAATGGTCAGAACAAATAACTTTTTCTTCACTGTTTTAAAAAGGACTTTTAATGAAAATAAAGATATGGACTAGAACATGCAGCAGTGTGAAATAAAACATTTTGTTTGACTTCTTTCTCCCTCCAGTCACTCATGTACTTTCTGCATTCCTTCCTATGCAGGGCCTCAGTTATCACTGCAAGTGCAGAGATGTTGCTGACTTGGAAGCAACATGGAATTTGGTACAGCACTTCTGCAAACAGATAATCTGAGATGTACCCTTCAGAACATTCACCCAGAACATTCCCAAGCATTTTATCCCTGTGATTTGTAGCAGAGCTCTCCCCAGCTCTGAACTTCTGCAGTCACCAGTGGCACCTCTGGAGGCCTTGAGAAGGTCTAAGTAGCTCTCTTATAATGTCAACTCTTCTCCCAGAGGAGTGCTGATAAACTTTTCTTTGCAAAAGGCTTTATCTGGACCTGAGACCTTTGTTTTGCACAGGCAAATGGTCACAGCACATACCCCTCCCACTGCAGATACCCTTTCAGGGTTGGGTTCTCCTGTCGTGATACCCTCCCCAGCATGCCAGCCTGGCAGGAAGAAGGGTGGAGGGACACCCAAATCTTTAAAACATGTTGTGCTGATTTGCAAGAAAGCAACAAGGACAATTGTTATGAAATCTTTGCCAGATGAGAAAGATCTTCACCAAGAACCCTAGTAATGTCTAGTCATGTGGGAAAAAACTTCCTTTATGAGAAACTGTGGTAAACTGACTCCATAATCTGACCACTTGCCCGATGAGAGGCTGTTTAGCCCTGTTTTTGATCTGGGACACAGCAGTATAAACAAGGCATGATTTGATCAAAGTCACTGGAGCAGCAGAGGGGGATGCACAGCATGACCGTGAAGGACATCTGGCTTATTGCAGTAACAGAGTCTGCACCAAGTGGATTTCAAGCATCTCCCATTTCCAGCTGTTTTATTCTATGAGAAGATAGGCAATATCTGTAGAGATATTCCTGAAATGTCTGAAAGAAATAAGGCCACAATGCCTTGTGAAAAACCTTACTGAGAACTGTGCTGTATGCACAGCCTTTGGAGCAGCAGAGCCCAGAACATCTTACTGTACAGCACCTAGCCAAATCCAGGGTTTGGTCACTCCCCCTCACTCAGGAACAGCTGATTTCAGCCAAATTAACTGTGTTAATATGAAAAACTTCTTGGTGACAGGTGTTCAACACTGAGATTATTTAAAATGCCAGCTATGATATTTTTTCATGTGTCACCAGTTTGCATTGCCGAGCGTCTCGTCACAAGAAAGCATTAAAATTCTTGCAAAAAAAAAGAAAAAAAAGTAACATTTTTGGCAGGGCACAGCATTGCAGCATTGGAAGAGAGAAATCTTGGAGGAATCGAGACAAACACACAGCTGGGAGCTGAAAAAGCTTCGCCAGCCACTCACTGTGCCCATCCCAGATTATTTATTTGCAGAATTCCCGAAGGCAGGAGGGTGCCGGGGTAAGAAAAGGCGAGTGGGGTGGAGAACCCAGCGAAAAACGGCTCCAAGCAGCAGCGTCGCAGGGAGACAACACCAAGCATCCTTTGAATAATGCCGCCGGCGCGGGGATGCGGGGCGGCAGGAGGAGGTGCGGAGCGCGGCAGGGAGAAGCGGGAGCCAAGTCCGCTGCCGCTGCTGCCTCTGACATCACCGCGGGACGATTTACATTTCCCGACGTCACTCACGAGCCCCGGCGGCCGCGGTGGACGGGGATGCTCGGAGCAGCCCCGGCTGCCGCCGCGCCCCCTGCGCGCCCTGGGCTCGCTGCGGGGGGAGCGGGGCCGGGCCGGGGCCGGGCGGGGCGGGCCGGGCCGGCGGCGCGGGGCCCTTTAAGAGGTGCCGGCGGCGCGGGAGGCGGCACAGGCCGGGCGTGCAAGGAGCCGCGGCCCCGCCGCCACCGCAGCCGAGCCCCGCGCGCGGCCCCCGGAGCCCGCCGCACCGAGCCCCGCGTCCCATTATAGCGACATCCATCGCACGGATCCCCGGAGCCCGCCGGGCGGACTGCACGCCGCGGAGCCCGCATCTCACCGCGCCGGGATCCGCTGCACGGACCGCACCGCACGGAGCTGCCCTGCGCGGCGCGGAGCCCCGCACCCTCCGCATCCCGAGCCCCATCGCCCCGAGCGCGCTGCCCCCGGCGCGGCGGGCATGGCCCCCGGCAGCCGGCGCGGGGGGGCCCGGCTGCTGCCGCTGCTGCTGCCGCTGCTGCTGCTGCCGGCGGCGGGCGGCGGGTGCGCGGCGGACGGCGGCCCGCTGGAGCCCTTCGATGCGCTCTACGCCAGCGGGGTGGAGGCGTACTACGGCGGGGACTTCGCGGGCGCGGCGCGGTGCCTGGAGCGGGCGCTGCGCAGCCGGCGGGAGCTGCGGGCGGCGCGGCTGCGGTGCCGGCGGCTGTGCCGAGCGCAGGTGCGGCTGGAGGAGCCGGGCCCGGGCACCGCAGGGGACCTGCGCTTCTTCGGCTCGGTGCTGCGGCGCGCAGAGTGCGTGCGGCGCTGCGAGGAGCCGCGGCTGGGCGCCGTGTCCCGGCACCGCGCCGCCGAGGAGGTGCGCGCCGACTTCCAGCGCAGGGTGCCCTACAGCTACCTGCAGCGCGCTTACATCCAGGTAGGCACCGCCCGGCCCTCCGAACCGCCCTCTCCGAAGGGTTACCCGCGCTTCCACACTCCCGAGCATCCCACGTGTGCCCCTCTGCCAGCTCTCCCAGCCGTGCGGGTGTGGTCCGCACGACTTTCTCTGTGGTGTGTGCGGACAGTGGTCGTGGCCAGTTCCCCAGACAGGGAATCCTGGATGGCAACGTAGATTCCCTCCAGCTTTGGTTCACCTGTGCTTTTTCTGTCTTGTTTTGGGTGGTTTTCCTATTTGCTTTTGGGAAAGGATATTTTTGTTTTAATGTAACACAGTATAATTCTGAAAATTGACTGCCTTCAGTTTGCAGAGAAAAAAACCCCAGAAACCCCTCAGTAACCCCCCCAACGCCCTCTGCCAGAGGTGTTTCCCTTTCAGACAACCTGAACTGATTCCATGTTTCTGGAGCTGGGGCTGTGGGTGAAGCTGGAAATCTGGAATGTACATAACCTGTGTTCCAGGAACCTGATGGTCATTGTCCTGATGTGATGTGAAATACTTATCAGTATTTCTGCAAAGTAACAGTGTGCAGTCAGTATTTAGCAGCTGCTGATATCCTGAGTACCATCCTCTTATCCCACTAACTTCTGCCTTATAACTGGTGCCTTCCCTGAGAAAAATGGTGTTACTCTTTGAACTTCCTTGCCAAAAAGAAGAAAAAAAACCCAGAGGAAAAAAACCCCAACCCCCTTCCACCAACCCACACCATGATAATGGTATTTTTCTTATTCATTCAAGACTTCTGGTCTGTCAAGCCAGCTACCTGTAGTAAGTCTTCCTGTTCATGACTAGTAAGGACAAAAACTCTGGGAATTTTGTTTCATGCCAAGCAGAATGTTTAAAGCATTTCTGGAACATCTCCCTGTGGATTTCTGCTTTATTTGAGCACATTCATAACCTTTTAGTTGCTATAGGCAACTTAATATGTGAAGACCTGCCTAGTGGTGCACAGGGAGGGTGGTTCTGCTGAAGCCCATTTCTAGGTGGAGAAACAAACATCTTTCCTAGGCAGTGCTGGTGGTGCAGCTCTTATGCAGCAACATCAAGGAGGCAAACAGTCAGCACTCAAACCTAGCGGAAAATCATGGCTACATTGCTTTTCCTGTGCTTCCTTTTCTGTCATTGCCTTAATGTCAGTTTTACAAGTCAGGGACTAGAACTGCATTGGCTTAAACTCTAGTGGCCATGTGATGCACAGAGTTCCTGAAAGAAATCCTGGGGGTGAACTGGAGCTGTAATTTGGCTTGTGTGCAGTGCCAGTGCCACTGATGGTCCTTCCTATAAAAGATACTCTATGTAGTGTCAGCATCTGTGGGAAGTGACACAAAATTTGTCATGCTAAAAAACTAGGTGATTTCCTACTCTGATTTCAAAGCCTTTTTCAGACTCACTGATGTCAATCTCACTGAAGAACTTTGCTCTAAATTAAATAATAGGATTTTTATCTCTCACTTCACTAAAATTGATATATAAAACCCCAGAAAATCCTGGGTTGTGGGCTGTTCTTGCATGTATGCTTCTACTGAGACTAGGGTTATTTTCCTCATTTAAAATGGCATTCTGAGCTTATCAAAGCAATGTGTTGAAAACAGCCCTTTTAAAATTTATTTTATGTGTGACTCATCTTAATTTGCTTTTGCAACATCTGGGGATTTTATGTTCATGCTAACACTGATTTCACTGCTCTCAAATGGAGTAGTGGATGTTCTTGTTATCTGCATGGCCGTCCAGGTGTCAGGCACTGGAGCCCAGGGAAGCTACTCTCTGATTAGACTTGTTTGTGTTTTTAATACCACTTTCTTTAACTCTTTCCGATTCTCTTGGGTTTTGTAAGCAGCACTCTGACCAGCCATGTCCCTCACAGCGCCCTGCAGTGATTTGTCCACGTCCTCAGCTGGCTGCTGCCTGTACCTGAGCTCTGCTCCCAGGATTGCCCTTTTGCTCTGGCTCAGCAAGTCTGTGCACAGGAGAGAATGCCCCACATGGGATTTGCCTGCACTTGCACCAAACACGAGCTCTGCTGTCGTGCACTTGGAGGTGAACCATGCCCTCATGCCAAGGCTGAGTGCCAAGGCTTTGGCATGTTCCCTGGGGGTTGGGATGCATCAGCTCCACATCCTCTGCGTTGACTTTGGCTGCAGCAGCTGCTCAGCATTTCGTCTAAAAAAGGGAGCTTCAAAGTGGGGCTTGTGCAGAGCCCCCCTGCCTTGCTGTGGCAAGCTGCACAGCTCTGGGGGTGGCCACTTCACCCTTGTGTTTTGCTTCTTGAAACCAAAGAGAAATGAGATGAGGTGCAACACCCTGCCGCGTACCCTGTCCAGCTCCTCCCTGGGCTGCAGCACCAGGCCAGGATGCTGAGCACTGGGAGGATGGCAGGGTTTGGTGCCATTTGTGGTTTGAGAGAAGAGGAGCAGCCTGGAATGTGCTTCCCACCTCCCACTCTTGCTGACCTCGTGCTTGTTTGTTTCTCAGGAGGGGAGAAACACATCCCGTCAGGAGGGAGTGACAGAGCAAGGAACAGATGAAAAAAAAGGAAGGGTTTGGCTCTTGTGCAGCGCTTTGAAAAACGGTGCTGAATATACATGAACTAATCCTTGCAACACTCCTGTGGGGTAGGAAAAGCAAAGGCTTTCAGTCCTGCTGGACAGATGCACAGCCTAATGCTGGCCAGCACTGTGTGTGCCTCTGCTGTTTTGGGAGCAGCAGAGCTGCCCAGATGCCCTGGGAGCAGGCAGGGCTCCCCACTGCCTTTGGTGCCCTGGGAACAGGTTGGGGTCTCTCACTGTCTCTGGTCTCAGTGCAGAGCAAGCACCAGCACAGCCTGGCCCAGTCGTGGTGTTGTCAATGAGACTCTGCAGTAAATTGCTGGAAAACTGGTGCTAGATTTAGAAGTTTTGAGCTTTTTTTGCTCCTTTTTTTTGCTTTTTTGGGACTTTTTAATCTGGATTGTAGCAGCAGCTGCACTGGGCTGCATTGCTCCTGCTTCTGAGCAGATGCTGAAGATTTTCGTGCACAGAGCACTGTAAAGGGGCAGGGAGGTGATGATGTGTGTAGGTGAAATACCAGTGCTATCCCTCTACAGAAACATGTTCTATCAGCCTTTGATGTGATCATCCCCATCATCCTATCAATTATTTCCTCATTTATCCATTTTTCTGAAACAGAAACAAGTATTCTTCTGAAGACCACTTTTCTATTTCAGAGACATGATCTGAGTGTTTCTGGTGACTCTGGCACACCTGGGTGTGGCAGGATCACTTTGCCCTCTCAGATATTTTATTAGTCATGTCCTCCTTGCTTTGCTGCTGTAGTCATCTTGTTTCTGTAAAAACCTAGCCTGCAGGCCATGATGTTCCTAATCCTGCTTTTTGGAGCTTTTCTAGCTCTGAGGGTGAGTGGAGGAGGAAATGTACACAATGTATACTGTGACAGTGTTTGCTGCTGCGAGCTGCTGACTCAGGAGCCGTGTTGGAGCTTGCCCTGGATCTGCCATGAACCCTGTGACAGAGCCCTACTTCCAGTCCCCAGTCTAACTTCTACAAGTCAGCTTGGTCCAAAAACAACGAGTAACCTGGAAAAGTTGATCAGTGTGTCAATTGCAAAACCAAATCTTGTTTTTCTTCTACCTTACTGACCCTCCCCTTGAGGTCTCTTTCCTTTGTCTCATCCTGTTGCCAGCCACAGCATTTCCTGGTCTGCTTGCTGGGTTGATCCTATAGCCTATTTTAGTTTTCTGTGGATATTGGTGTGCTGTTGCTGAGCACTTCCTCCCACTTAGTAAATGTGAGTTGCAGTGGTCTTGTCTCCCCACTTCGCTGGATGCCTCGTTGCACATCAGTGAAGCATGGCAGGAATTGTGTGTATGTAGTCTGTAACCACCAGCCTTGGATCTAGATGATGAAAAAGCCTTTTAGCCTGTGCTTGGGTTTAAAACAATAAATAAAACAAGTCCCCAGCATGTTGGACATTGCTTCTCTCTTAGTAATGCCAGATTGTAGGTGGAACAAAAGGGGCAAAAGCCTCACTATGTCTGGCTTATCCTGTCTTTGGCTTGAGCTCCCCCTTGCATGTCTGAGATGTTTTTCAGTTCTGTTACCATCATGACTTCATGTTTGCAAGCATAAAACAATAATGTTTAGGTTTTCTGTGTGTAGGAGAGACTGTTTATTTGTTCTTTAAAGCTGTTTCTTTTTTTTTTCAAACAAGGTCTTGTTTGGGGAGAGCTTCCACTTTTATCTTCAACGCTGGGTTTTCCACAGTGCAGCAGATGGGGCAGTGCTGGAGGCACCACTGGGAATGTGTCCTTGGGTCACACTGGGCTGTCCTGCCCAGCCACACCACCAAGATGTCTGAAAGGCAGCAGGCACAATAATCACTTGATAAAAGAGCACAGGTGAGAAACAGAAGAGACAAGTGTGAGGCCAAACTTCAGAAACACTTGTGATACAGATTATTGCCTGACTCCAGTTCTGCCTTTGAAAACTCTGTATTTATGACAATCCAGACCCAAGGGAGGAGAGTTGTGTATGTAAACCTTGGCCTTTAAGCTCTCCAGTCTGGTTGTTCTGTCCTCTGCCAGTGCTTGTGTGATCTCTCCACCAGCCACATTTGGGTGTCTGAGTGTACCAACCCTCAGGGTAGTGGTTGTTGAGACACTTCAAATCCTTTCCACCTCCAGTAACTGCTCGCTGCCCACCTCTGTGTGTTTCACAGGGCCAGGGATTTCTGTCTCTATGACAGGTATGTGGATCACCTACCTAGGGGCCGTGGAGTAATTCTGGATTCACACCAATGCAATTGCTTAGGGAATCTGGTTTGTTTCACTCAAGGACTGCTGTTTTCCATGAAGGTTTTGCTCAGTTTTCCTTCATACCACAATGCTGCATGGACCTAAGCAGGTAATGGGGTCCTGTCCTGGGATGAGCCACAGCCTTTGGGAAAATGTGGTTTCACATGCAGCATCTCATGGGCACTGACACAGAATAATGTGTAAAACTTCTTACTTTAAAGTCTTTGGGGGAGCAGCTGTTTTCCACCACAGGCACCACCTGTCCTGCAAAGTCTGCCTGTGCAGTTGGTCTTGTTTTTGCAGGATTTATGTGACATCTCAGTTGAAGACCTATAGTAAAACTGTCAGATAATCATTATTATTTGGATTTTTACTATTAGTGGTGTTTATTTATCTTCAATCTTGAGAATTGGTATTACTCAGATACTGGATAAATAAACAGATCTGAGACTTAATCTCTTGGAACGTCTCTTTATTTAGATTTTCTGAGAAAGCATTCCTACTCCTCAGCAGAGGGTAAATGTTAGTGCTCAGAAAGTTAAAATTATTTAGGACAAAAATAAACTCAGTTTATGGGGATGGAAAACTTTCAGTCCTGATGGTTGGGTCACTGTCCTGGGTTTAGAGCAGGATATTTAGTCCTGCCTTAAGCCCGGGACACTGACCCAACTGCCCCTGCTCCTGTTCTCGCTGACCATTTCAAATGAAATGCTTCTAAAATGTTTAGAGTTGAAAGTGTTGTCAAAGAGGGAAAGAGGTGAGCCAGTGGTTCAATTCTGCTGCCAGCAAACGCAGACTAGTTACATCTTTGTCACGAAGCTGTCTCAATGTCCTCACAGGAGACAGTCTTGACTTTCTGGTCTTGAGTATGGGCTTGTGATGTACTAAAAATTAGACTAGTTGGTTGTAGTGATTTTCTGCTGGTTTCTTTTGTTTTTCGAGTGTTTGGGTTTGGTTGTTTTCTTTTTTTTTTAATAGACTAAATCCAAAAGCAAAACTAAGGTGTTAGCAATTTGCCACATCATTTCAACTGGTAGTAAATTAGCACAGCACTGCCCAGCAAATCAGGACACAACCAGTAAACACCTACTGGTCTTAGGCCCACTAAGCTCATTTTATACAGCCTAGTAATCATCTATTTGATAGCCAGGGCTGCTCTTTTTGTCTTGCCAAATTCCTCTCTCCCAGTTCATGGCTATGCAGTTGTGCCAGGGCTTCAAATTATACTAAATACTAAATAGAATAATATAGAAAAACATACTAATTACAGACCCAGTGCAGTGGGTCCCAGCCTGCAATATTTTGCAGTCTTTTGGAAAAAACAAGGTAACCCTGAATTCCTCCTTATTTCTTGGCAATCTCTGGTGATGTGGCTTGGATGATGGATGAGACAGGTGTGACCCACATGGTTTGAGTGGATTTTTTGAGACCTTGATCTAAAGGCCTCCCAGTGCAGGTTAATATCCCAAGTGGAACAAAACTGGGCGCCAACAATGCAGGAGAGCCCAGGCTCCTGCTGCTGGGATGGGACCCAGGAACCTGCCCCTTCCCTGCTCTTGCATCTCCTTAGTTTCTCGTGGATATTGCACTTTCCCCTGCTGGCTGCTCCTTGGCAGAGCCCTGCTGCTCAGCTGCCCTGTCAATGCGTCGTGGTGTGCTGGGATTTGTTAAGTGGCTTTTTGAGCTGCCTGTTAAATCTCATCCATACGTCTGAGAGCTCTGCTCTGGCTTCTGCAGAGCCTTTTTGTTGTCCTTGGCCACAGCAATAACAAACGGCAGCTGATGATGAACTGCATGTGAATGAGCAATGCAACTTAGCCTGCTAAGCAAACTTGTGCCCAGTGCTCTTGAGTTGTGGCTGAGGTTCCAGTAGGGATTATTCCAATTTCTTGTACAACTGGTGATTTCATTGTGGATGGCACTGGCAGTGGTGAGAAACCATCCTGTCAGTAGCTGCTGCCTTACTGCCAACCTCCTGAGCACTGCTGGAGCCTTGCTAGCAGGATTCTGGGCTCAAAGCACTGCTGGACGTCTGGAGCAAGGAATTGAGGGGTTATTTATCTTAGTTTTTTCCTTTGGAGGTGGTATGAATTAGTCATTGTGATTGGGTTTGTTCCCAAGGAGTAGGAACCCCTCTGCACAGGGCACATTTCCATGTGTGTAGTCTGGAGTGAGGCCAGGCTGAGTTGGGATAAATGGATGTGAACCCGGAGTGACCCAGCTGAGGGCCCTGGAGTTACTGGGGAAGCTGAGATCAGGACTTGGCCGGTGTGTTTCTGCAGCAAGGGATGGCAGGAAGGAGGGTATGAACTTCCCTGCACGCTTTGGTTTCCAGCCAATGTATCAGCAAGAAGGTATTGACATTTTTATTTCTTGGCCATGAGCTGGTGGTGACTAATGAAGGCAGGGGGTCTGCCTGTGGGTGGGTTCAGGCAGCAAAGAGCTGTTCCTCATCATCCTGTACCTCCCAACCATCCTCCTCCTTTCCATGACAGCTGGTCACTTAAACAGACCCTCCAGGGCTGACGTCAAGGGTCAGGGATTTGGCCACCAAATAATTACAGC
Organism: Agelaius tricolor; assembly: GCF_023055355.1. Classification (NCBI taxonomy): domain Eukaryota; kingdom Metazoa; phylum Chordata; class Aves; order Passeriformes; family Icteridae; genus Agelaius; species Agelaius tricolor. Next base: position 15,672,872 of record NW_027269272.1, read on the forward strand.
AACCAAAATAGCATCACTTCCCCACCCCTTCCTTCCCACACGATCCTGCTGAATCCCAACTCATAAATGTCCTTTTTTTTCTTTCTTGGATGAGAAGCAAAGCCCACATGTATTAGCTGGAACATATGGCAGGGTTTGGCTGCAGCCCATAAGTTGTGAAGGCCAAATATTCACTTGTAGCTTCTTGTTCACTTAAAAAAAAAAAAAAAAAAAAAAGGGAAAAACACGTTCTTTCAGGATTGGATGAAAGGCTGAGTCTGTGCTGGTGCTGGGCTGGGAAGCAGATAGGGTGTGGGACAGCAGGCTGACCATGCTGTTGTGACAGGGAACGTGTCCCCTCGCAGCCACTGAGAGGTGACCTGGTGGCAGTGGCCACTGTCCCCTGCTCCCTGCCCTAATGCTGTTTCTCATGTCAGGCACAGTTTGCAAACAGGCAGCTCAGGAGAATGTCACCAGCACCAAGGGTGCAGAACAGTCACTAGGTTTTACATGTGGGTTAGTCACAGACAGGAGAAAATTCTGTCTTTGCAGCACTAAAGGTTTTATTAAGGGTCATGGGAACATCTGGGAGGGTGCAGAGAATTTGTGAAAGAGAGGAAAATGAAGGGACATTGTCAGAAATTGACTGTCTGCACCACCAGAATGTACCTGGTGTACCTGAATGAAAAAAATCTGAAACATCACAAAAATGCTTGTTAGACACCAACATGCTGCTTTTCACCATGGATTTTCCAAAGCAGCTGCAGTGGTGGCCTTGATCTCACACCATATCCCTGCAGAAGGATGAGCCTGAGACTGTGCTGTGTCCTGTCAAAGTCAGAGGTGGGAGCACATGAATCCACAGAGCCTTCTGCCTGAAAAGAAAGGGTGAATCCTGCCCCAGAGTATTGCAAGTAGGGCACTGCCTCCACCCACAGCTCTTTGAGGTCAGGGCTGGGCTCCCGAGGGTGCAGTGGGGAGATGTACTGAAGTTCATTGCCCAGGGCTATGAGTGCAGCTTCTTTTGAAGATGGAGCCAGCCATATTCCTTCTCAGGAAAGATCAGTGGTGTAGAAAGAGCTTGGAAAATGTCCTTCAGAATATTTGCTGAAGGTGTTGCTGTGACTGCCCAGGGACTGAAGCACAGTCTGTTGGTTCCCTTGCTTAGAAAGCTGCTTTTAAAGTGGTTTTTGCTAAGGCACTGCCTGTTCTAAGGTTTATATATATTCTGGGGCATCTGTGACCTGAGTTACTCTTTGGAAGCAGATGAGAAACTGCAAAGTTTCATTGAAATAGTCTGAAAGGAAGATTTCAGTGAAATCTTTTAGTGAAAGAGAGGAAAATACTGTGTCTTATCTGCATTTTTCCTATATAGAGCTGCTGGTCTCTGTTGCAGGGGCTGAGAATGGACAGCAGTTTTCTTACCTGTGGGCAGCACTGATCCTGGGGATGTGTTTGCAGGCTGTTAACCAAGAGTTGTGAGATGCATGCACTGAGCTCCAGAGGTGGCTGAGGAAAGGCTGTTTATGTAGAGGGACCTAGGCTGCTTTGGGAGAGGCTTTATTGCATGGTGATGCTGAGAGCAGGTGCTTGGGGCAGGGTTTGCTGAGTGAGTGGTGCTGGTGCATCTTGTGCTCTTAATTACCCTGGTGCACTCAGCACTCTGTGTAGGCACTGCAGGATGCTGCTCTAACTGCAGATCCCATTGTGGGCTGCTGGGGAGGCTGGTCACCACTGCTCCCTTTGCTTTAACTATCTTTTAAATATCTTTTAAATGAATTTTGGCAGATGGTTGTTCCTTGGTTGGCAGCCCTACTCCATTTTCTTTAGCACAAGTGTTGCACCCTGGTACCCGGGTGGCTCTGCTGCTTCTCTGGAGTTGTCACTGCAGGGTCAGGCACAGGCTCCTGCAGCCAGCTACCTTGGCTCACTGGGGTGCTGCTGTAAAACTTGGGTTCAGCTTGGGTCCTGCTACAAGGCAGGCAAGTACCAAATAAAACAGTGATGGGCCACTTTAGGAAGCAGCTTGTCCACTCAGCTGAAAACCGCGTGTCCCTTCTGTGCAGCCCAGGCTGGGCTGCAGGACTGTGGCAGCTCACTGCAGCCATGTGCTGGATGCAGAGGACTCCTCAGGCTCCCCCAGAGCTGTTTCCCCAGGTAATGTCCATGTCTGGGCTGTAGAATCCAGCTGAGTTCCAGCTGTAGCCAGCCTCAGACTGGCTTCCTGCAGCACTTTAGCCTGCATGGGGGAGCAGAAGCTGTTGCAGCCCTGTGTGCCATCAGCATGACCTTTGTGTGCTCTCCAGCCACCCTTCCTGCTGCTGGAGTTTGCTCTCCACCACCCAAGCTGCAGAATCTTCTCAGTGTACCCTGAGCACTCCTTGCCCAGGCTCACCACCCTCTAGAGGGGCAGATCCTACCCACACTCAGTGCTTTAATGATGGATTCAGGTCTCATTCCTGTAGCCTCAGTGACGTGGGTGTAACAAAAGCACAACTTGGGACATCAGTGCCTGGTTGTGCAAGCACTGTGAGAGGAGGCAGCTCTGCAAGGCACTGCTTTGTAGAGGACAAGGCTTGTAGCTCCCTGATGGCCTGGGATGTGCAGGACAGTTTCAGTTTTGGCAGCTGGACTCTTCCATGTGATAGCTGAAGCTCTGGGAGTTGGAGAAGGCTATGATTCTTTGAATGTTGCCAAACTCAGATCTGGGCTTAACAAAAGAGATTTTCCCATCTTGGGAGACTCGTTCCAACCTGATTACTGTTTGGGTTGTTCAGCAAAACAGTCCCTAGAAAATGACTTTTGCACTGTAGCTCAAGGCTCCCATGGTGGCGTTTTTAACTCCAAATCACTGTTTCTTTATTCACTGTGCTTCTGTTTTCCAAATATATTTTTGGATCCTTGCTGGGAAATCTGGCTAGATGACAGACTCGTAAATAAACCATTTTTAGCTTCTAATCCTTTTTGAATCAAACCAAACCAGGTAGAGACCTGAATAGTCATTCATCTGGACTTTCTCTTTGAAAGTTACAGCTCTTAAAGTTGTCACTGAGTTGCCAGCAATCAATACACTCAGCTATACTGAAAAGCACAGTGTAGAAGCCATAGTGTCCTTCATGATGCTTTTGAGAAGTATTAGATAGTGAAGGTTTGCATGTTTCAGGCTTATTGTTTACATTCCTGTCCCTCTGCTGCTGTTTTACATGGTGGCTGTTACAGCTCAGCTCCTCAGTGGTGGAGCCCTGCTCAGAAAGGGTTCCAGGTCCTTTGGGATCTTCTGTGCTGCTCTTTGGGGTTGCTTTGGTATTGCAGCCAACCTGTGCTGAATAACAAAGTCCTGCTAAGGAGGATTGCCAGCTGAGCTCTTGCATGCTCTGGGTGTGTGCACAGATGTGCATGAAGCTGGGGAGATGGACAGCAAAACCCTCCTGGTGTTTGCCTACCTGAGATGGGAGGGAATGCTCAGGTGTAAGAGCTGGCAGTGCTTAGCCCCTGAGTCAGGGATTATTTTATCAGGATAAGAATGTACTCAAGCCCAGAAAGGCCTGTGTTTGGGAAGTGATCAGGATTGCTGTGCCCAGTGAATGCTGCTGTTTAAGTGCCAGTTGGTCAATGGCACAGCTGGGTCAATAGTGCTTTATGTCAATCACTTTACTCTCCATCTTATTTAAGCCACCTAATAACTTCCAAAGCTGCCATTTTCTGCTATTGAGGGAGGAGAGCTAAGCCCAGACAGATGAGAGTTCAACTGTTTTAATTTTACTGTTTGCTCTTGAGTCCTAGGGCTGGAAAGGTAAAAATTGTAGGAAGACAAGGAAGGGAGAATCTTCTTTTCTTTTCATAGTGTTTCCTCTGTGTCAGGAGGATCATCAGGCATTTTGGAGGTTGTCCTTGTAGATTCCCCTGTTGCAAAACTGCAGTAGAATTTTGGCTGTGCTGTATTCTCCCTTTTATGTGCCAGCAAGCTTGGCTCTCTGCTTTTATCTACACTTAGTGCTTTAGCAGTCCTGAGCATGGAAAACTAGATCTGCTTTTGCTTAGCATTATAAGCCAAAAAGCAGCACTCAGCTATCTCTTGTTTCAGAGCCAGGGTGCTGCTGAGTGCAATCAGAGACTTTGTCCAACCAGTGACGGGTGACAACAGAAGGATGTCAGTGCTGGGGAATTTCAGACAGAGATATGTACCAAAGGCTGCTGAAAATAGCCGGGTTTGAAGCCTTCTGAGCTGCACACTTTGATCTTGGTCCATGCTGAGGACAACTGCTCTGACTGATGGACTGCACTGTAAGTTGGTGATGGATTTAGCAGAGTCCTCACAGGTGTCTGGATTTGAGATTTGCTGATATTAGCAGTAAAGTTGTGTAAAATGTCTAATGGTGTATGTGTCCTTTAATCTGAAAACACTGAGATGGAGGTTGTTAGGATAAATGGAAGGGAGTGTGACACAGCTTATTCAGAAAGAAAAAGAGCTGAAGTGGTGCCTGTATTTGCTGTGGGCTCACATCTGTTCTAATGACTCAGGTTGATGCCTGATGACTTACTAAAGCACAGCTGTGCATTGAAGTGTGTGTGTTGGATGCAGCCTGTTGGGTTTTTGTTCTGCACAGAGCTCAGATGAGATCTGGCAGAGCTCGGGCTCAGGCGCAGCAGCCCCTGAACGTCCCAACTGTGCTTGATTTGGGAGCCTGTGAGCCAGACACCAGCACAGTCCAGGAGGCAGGACAGCAGTGGCTGGGTTTGCTCCAGCCCAGCACTCCCAGCCCTGATTTGCCCATGTGTGGGATGAGTTTGATGTGCAGTAATTGCACACCAGGCACTCTGTGTGTGTGGCAGGGCTGACATCGCGTATTTGGGCAGTGTCAGATGCGCTGCGTGGTGTCCGTGCTCCGCGAGGGAGTTCCAGCAGGAGCAGCACACACAAACAGTAGCAGATTAATTAAAGATGTCCTGCTCTGCAAAAGGCCAATTATGGAGCAGCTTGCTCAGAGTCAGTGGTGCTGCCTGGCCTGTTAGCAGGGTGTGAGCTAACTGTCCCCTCAGGGGAGAGCAGCCATCCAGCTGTGGCAATTCACTGTCACAACTGTCCTGCCTGTCAAAGAGGGGATGTGGCTGTCAGCCATGCAGGTCCAGGGCAGGTCAGCTTCCAGCCTCTGTTAAAGCTGCTCCACAGGCAGCAGAGCAGGGTCTGTGTTCCATGCAGCAGACATTTGCAGCCAGGTGTTCCTTACTACCTTTGCAGAGACTTCAGTACCTTTGGTATGTTTATTCCAGATGTTTCTCCTTGAGCTGCTGCTGCTGCTGTTTAAAGGGCCCTCAAAACCTGATAATATTCCTGGGACATGGGGAAATTGAGCATTTCAGATGAGTGGGAGTCCAAAATCATCATCAGGCTGCAGAATAATGGTTGTCCTTGTTTTAGGCCTTCAAAGCCCGATAGGATCATGGTAAAAAATGTGACTCAAGGGTTTTCTTTGGAGTGGTTCCTGAGTTACAAACATTTTCTGGTTGGGACCTGGACTGAATGTGGAAAGCCAGCTGCTTTGTCCAGGGGCAGCAGCTTTCATTTCATGGGACTCATCTGGCTGAGGATGAAGGCTGAAGTGTCCTAAATGTCCCAATGTCCTAAACCCAATGCCATCCCTCTGTCCCACCACTTTATGGCCCAATGCCATAAATCCCATTCTCACCATAAATTACCCTGTGAATCTTTTCTACACACATCCCTGCTTCTTCCTGGTGAATCTCACCAGCAAGACCCCTACAATCAGCATGAGCTACTGCAAGGAGAGTCAGACCCATCAGCCATGGGGCTGAGCAGGGCTGACAGCTCATCCTGTCTCAGCTGCACTGCTTGAGGAGAGTTGCTGAGAGGGATTCTCCCTTTCCAGCAAGGCTTTATCTATTTTTCATATTGCTTTACTTTAAACAAACAAAAAAAAATTGCTGGAAAAATAATTATTTCAATATCCACTGAGATTTGTTTTGGAAAGCTGATACTCTGCTTGATTTCAAATTCACGAGGTGAACTGAAATTTCAGCTCTGGAGCATATTTCACTTTGTCTTCCACCCATGGGAGAGCTGAAAGAGAAGTGTAAGCAAGAAAGAGGGGCAGGGAATAGAAGTAGCAAAGGAATCAGAGAAAGGAGTCACAGCATCAAATGTGTTTGGCAGACTCCTGTGCCAAACTGGAGGAGGAGGTCATGGGGATGCTGTTGTATTGAGGGGCACTTGCCTGTACCAGGGTTTGAGGAGGATGAGCAGTGATGGGTTTGTTAGTTTTGAAAGGAGGAACTTGCCAAAAGGTTGGATTTGAACCTCCTCCTGTGGAAACCTGGAGCAAGAGTTCCTGCTGGGGCTGAAGCAGCCAGGCAGGCTCACTGTGGCTGGGGAGAGGAGCTGGGGTCATAGCTCACAGGCTCTCAACCCTGCACAAAGCACACAGCTGCTGCCCATGTCTCTCAGCTTGTCACTTTGGAAGGTTTTGCAGGCCATGTAGCTCTGCTTTCACCTCTAAAGCCTGTGTGCCAGGGGTAGGGAAGAGCCAGCACTGTCTCACAGGGGATTTGGTCCTTCCTGGGGAGGGACTCATCCTCCAGGCCAGGTAGGCAGAGCGGTTTAACCAGGGTTATTCTCAGGTAGTGTGCATTGGGTTTTCACATCACTGAAACATGTCCAAAAATTGTTATTACTTTTTCTCCTAGTTCATAGTAGATTTAACATTTACAATGGGACATTGGTCTTCAGCAGCAAGCATAGACACATTTCTAAACTACAGAGACGTGGACTGCTGCAAAAGAAAATTCACAATGATTGGTGTTTTGATGGGCCCCAGGTTAGCAATTGGGAGTGTCATAGCCTGTCCATAAACACCTTTTCTACTATAAAGTGAGGCTTTCCAAGAGCTCTTGGCTTTTGCCTTAGCAAAGAGGATACCCTTCCCTGACATGGGATGCAGTACCCCAAACCCTGCTTTACCCCAGACACGCATCTTTGTATCCTATTGCACACGTGTTAGTGTGTTAAACACCTGTGTGATGTCTTCCACAGAGCTGGGCAGGCAGGTTTGTAAATTTGGGAGATCTGGGAGCTTGTTTGTGCATACACACTCATGTGCACTCATAAGTGCAGAGCCTTAGGAAGGAGTGGAACAGCTGTATTCCTTGGATCTTTCCTAGTTCCTCAGTAGAAGAAAACTTGCCAGAAATATGGCACCCTGAATTTGTAACTGCTCTCTTTGTTCTCATTTGCTCATATCTCCAGAGGAATGAAGTCATTTATTTGATTTGCCCTGCTGCTTCACACTCCTGCTTATGAATGGCTGGGACAAGCCTGGCTGCGTGTGGTTTGGAAAGATGTGTTCACTTGCACGTTGGTGTCCAAACAGAGTAGCTGGCTCTGAAATCCTATCAGTAAAGCTTTTGAGTAACTTGAAACCCTTCTCGTAGATGCTTTGAATTTCTTCCACTCTGACATTGTGTAAGCCCCTGCTGAAGTTTCATTACCTCAGTAACCACGGAAAAGCAGCCAGCCTTTTCACTGAAACCTTCCCCACAAAGGTCTGGATTCATTCCCTCACCCCCCTTTTTCCTTGAATGCAGAGCACAGCTTATTGTAGTTTAAATAACAGGGGAGAAGGCCAAGTCTGCATATGGATCTGGGTGGCATCCTGCTAAAGAAGTAAGAATGTGTCCTGTCCCCTGGCTGTCTCTGTGCCAAATATGGAATATATGTATAATTTTAAACATAATTAGGATATTCAGTACTTTATTTAGAGTAACTTATAACAGACCAGTCCCAAGCAGCTGCTGTTTCATGGGCCATTCTTGGTATTTTCTGTGCTTTAAATAACTCCAGAGTTTTGTGATGTGCTCTGGTGAGACTTTTCCCTACTTTGTCTCTAAAATTTGTTCCATAGCCTTGTGTATTGAGTCATTGATTCCCCATTGGTTTAGCAGGGCATTGTGGTGTGAGCAGTCAGAAGATTTCTCTATTGCTCCTTCTCTTAGGAGCAGTATTCCTGGCAGAGGAACTTCAGCCCTGCCCAGAATGGTACAAATCCTCCTCAGCACAAATATCCCTTTCCCACATTCACTACTGAGCCCCATCCAGGTTGCTTCTAGCCTGACTCCTCCTGCTACTTGTAACATAGATCAGAAGAGTTACCCAGGAATAAAAAAATGTATTTTTTTGCCAATTTTTCATCTCATCTGGTTTCACCCAAGGAGACAACCACAGTGTATGCCACTACTATGTAAAGAAGCTAAAATATCCTGTTAAAAAATTGAGACAAACATCTGCCAGCAGCCACTACATGGAGCTGCTGAGGACTTTTCCTTGCTGTGGAGCACTGCTAGGATTTGGGAGAGATTTTAATTTTTGCCCTTTTTTTTTTTTTTTTTTTTTGAGTGGCCTAAGCCCAAACAACTGAAGTTGATGGCAAACTGAGCATCAAGTGAAAAGGTTTCTTATTTGAACCCCACACTTACCAGTTTAAATCAAGTCAAGTTCCACTTGCTGATGCTTGGAGAGGAAAAGGAAAGACCTTTTTAGACACCAGGCAATGCATTATATGTGCCTCCCCAGACACTCTAATTTTCAGCCTTTTTTATATTCAGACACCTATAAAATTAAGGGATTATTTTGTTTGGCACAAGAGCCTGTCTATTTTCAGAAGCACCCAGAGCTGCTCCAAATGCTGCAGTTTCTGCTGCTGGGGGAATTGGTGCCAGGCAGCTGCTTCTCATTTCTAGGGAATTTAAGAAAAGTTCACAGTGCTTAGCTGATGTTTTGTGTTTAGTAAAGCCTTTGTTTTCTCCCTCAAAATTTCATTAATCACATTATTAGTTCCTTAAGCAGCAAGGTAGCAGTCAGGCAGAAATGATTGATGTTATTTGCTCATATGCAATCCAAAGTTGTTGAAGCGAGGAAAGAAGATGAGAAGACTTCTCAGTCCTGAGCAAGAAAAGCTGTTGCTTCTGGCTGTGCTGTGGGAGATCCAAGGCAAGAAGTTTACCTTAGCTGAGTGAATAAGCACAAAAACCCCTCTAACAGCTTTCCTCATTTGTGGTGGTTTTTTTCCCCCCCTCTAAGTAATGATTTTTTGATGTGCAATGTGCGCAGAGCCATTGTGTGATTCTGCTCTGTGCTAGAGGATGGGATGCTCAGAGCCTGTAACAGGTGTATAAACTTTTGGAGTTCTTTCATCTCATAGAGCCTGGAGTGCTTGCACTGGTAGGGTAAATAAATTCCTGAGAGTGTCCGTGTTCAGCAAGGTGAAAGCAGGAGGAGTTCCTGCTCTTGGTTTGTGCCCTGGTCAGAACCTGCTGGGCATCAGGCACCCACCACCCTGCTAAGATCAAAAGGTATGAAGGCACTAAAGTGTGATCATGTGCTTTGCCACAGATCACAGCATGTCTTGTTAGAATTATTCCATTTAGAAGAGTAAAAGTGCCCAGTAAGTTGCCTTGCATAGAAAAGGTTTAGAAAAAGAAACCAAAAAACCAATGCCAGAAGGGTGGTAGGGGGGAAACAGTCCAACAGAATCTGCCCTGCTCTGGAGAGCATGAGCCTCCCTAGAAATCCATCCTTTTCTTGATTTCTTAATTAATTTCAGAGGTGTAGCTGTTGAAACTCCTGTGCAGGTGGGAGGATTTGGTCTGCACATTTTCATTGCAAGTAACTGCAGAAGGAAAGAGGCTTCACCAGACCACAAGGGGGGCTGAGCTCTGTGTGTTGGCAGCAGGACAAGAATCATCTCTTCATTAGCAAGCTGTGAATGTTTGCTCTAAACTGTTGTTGTGAATTGACTCCTGCAATTCGTGTCCTTCCCATGCCAGATGCTGTCAGGCTCATCAGTAAAGCCACTCTAGGCCACCCTGTAATTCTGGTTAGACCTAACCAAACCCACAAGTGGGGTGTGAGGGGAAACAGCTCTTGGTGCTTACACACTTGTGAATGGGTGAGATCAAGAGACAGCTCTTGGTCTTTTCTTAATGTTTCCAAGACAGAGCTTTGCTGTGTCTTTGGGTGGATGCTGGCATTGCCCCTGCATCCCTCTCTGGCTGATATGCAGGAAACCATTTTACCATGAAAGCTGTGGTTCTAGAGCTGCTTCCCTGAGACAGCTGACATTTCACCCTCCTTGCTGAGAAAGCCTTGCTGTAATCTGCTAGATAAGGAAAGTATTTTTATTTCACCTCCAAATACTCTGCTTGCTCAGAGTCTGGCTGTGCCACAATTTTTGCAAGGAGAGAGGGAGGCTCTTGTTTAGCACAGATGCTGATCTTACCCCCTCACAGCTTGCTGAGTCACACAGATGCAGCCCAGACATGATGTAGGCTGCATCTCAGACTCCCCAGGCTTTCCCACCCTTGCAGACCTCCCATTGTGGTTTCAGCTAAAAATAGAATTGAGGGACTTGGTTCATCCTTCAGGGGAAGAGCAGGGGAATGACCTGGATTTTCATGTCTTTTTCATGCAGGAGTTGCAGTTCCAAAGGCAAACATTGGTGTTGGCTCCTGGAGAGATGATTGGCTGCCTGCTTCATTCGTGGGGACTCGGGACACTTTCTGACTGTCACGTTTTAGGCTGGGTGCTGGCTCCTGTGGCACTTAGAGATGGGAAACCTTGCTGGGCTGGGAGTTTGCTGTGGTGCTGATTCAGGAAGGCAGATGGGGAAGATGCTGGAAGATGCCTGTGTTGTGACATGTGACCAGTCTGCTTCCAGGAAGAGAGCTGCTGTGCTTCTTTCACAACTTCAGTGATAAGCAGCCAGCCTGGAGCAGAGCCTGGAAAATGTACAGAGTCATGGGCTTTTTAATTCTTGGTTGTGCACAGCTTCTTCATCTTGGCCCTTGAGAAAGAACAGAGCTCTGGTTTATTATTTTCCAGCTCACAGCCAAGGCAGACTAGTGTCATGGAAACTGGATCCTTGGGGGAGGAAAGTCTAGAGGGTGTTGGTTTGTTTCCTTTGCCATTTATCTTGCTTGAGGGGATGAAGGACTGGGAATGAGACAGGTATATCACCATCTGAATAATGTGGATTGTCTAGTGTGTTTTGGGATGAATCCCAGTTTTCTTTGGCTGTTTTTATCCTAAAAGGTGTCAAGTGCTTATGTGCATTTCATCAAGTGCCTTGTTGATGTTTCCCAAGCAGTAGATGCCTCAGCTGACCTGGGGCCTGTTTCCCAGCAGGAGGACACAATCTGGGGCTCCCCAGTGCCCTGGCTGGGAGCAGTGGATCAGGCTGGAGGTACCAGCTGAGGAGAAGGCTGATGGAGACAGTGCTGCACCAGTGGCTGCCTGCCTGCCCCTTACACACCCGTCTTGCTCTACACTTTGATTTTCTTCTCTGTTTTCAAAGATGTCCATGATATCAGTCCCCCAGCTCCTTTTCATCACTTTTCCCATGTCTATGCCACTGGGTTCAATTGGGTGCCAAGGGGCAGCACAAAATCAGAGGTGCCTGGCCAGCACCAGGGCTCCTTTGACTTCTGGTGTCAGGAGGAGGCAGAGTTGGATGAGAAACAGTTTCCTACCTGGAATTTCCTGTTTGGGTGCTGGGAAAGTTGTTAGGGATTCCAATCTTAATTACAAATTTTCAGTTTCAATTAAGATCCCTCCCAGATAAACTTGAGCCCAATACCAGATGTGTCACAAACTATTGCCTGCCATTCTGCTCCTTTGAAGCTCCTTGCAATAAGAGACTGTGGAGATGGAATGCAGTGCAGAAACTACATTTGGATTTTCTAGTGAGAAAACCTGTTTGTCCCAGGCTTTTTGTCGTTGCTGTTGTTACTCTTAGTAACGTTTGTGTGCACTAGAAAATACATGATTAATGGTATTGGGGGAGGAGGAGGTTTGATTTTGGTTTTTGTTTTTATGCAACTGACAGAGAGAGCAGATGTATCCAGTTACAATAAAGGTCCCCAAGAGTGGCCAGCACTGGGCACTCAAGGAAGGATAGAAAAACATGTTCAGAGCACAAACAGGATGCTTGTTTTCAATATACAAGGCAGTTAGCAATTGCAGTGGTTCATTAAGAACTGGGGCAAATGATCTGGCCTGGCAAATTTTCTGAATTAATAGTGCTCAAGGTCTTTCAGAAATTGTAATTAATTCTCAGAGATCACAGATTCATGTGAATGCTGCATTGAGAGATACTAAAAAAACTTCTGTAGTCCAGCCATCTGCTTGAGATGGGTACATGCCAGGTTATTATATGTGTTTTTAAAATCCTCCTGAGGAGAATCCTGAATTCCCAAAGGAAAATGATCTTGAAGTTGGATATTCTTTTTCCTGATACCTAGATAAACATTTTTACATGGTACAAACTAATCAGTGCCTATACTCTGGTTCCTCACCACCTTTCTTTTTATATGTCAGCCTGCATCTGAAGTGTGTTTTCAGCTCCCCTCTGTGTTTTTGATTCTAGCTTGAGAAAGCCAACTGCTTTCAGACCTTCCAGAGTAATTTTCTCTTGCCTCCTGCCCCTGCCTCACCTCTGCTGGATGTGTGTTTAACTTGGTTCCACTTTCCCCAAAGCACAGACTTGGCATTTCTGGCTGCTGGTGTCCTGCAGTGGGAATGCCAGGACTGATGTTCCTGTGAGATAGGCTCTTTGCAAGGGCAGCCCACATTCCTCAGGTTATTCCAGCCCTTGCATTTCTGCAGAAATCAGATCACTGGCAGGACAGGTGTGGCCTTGGTGTTGGTAGGTCCAAGGCTGAGTCAAAGGGAAGAGTGCTTGTGAAAAGGCTCTTGCTTGGCACAGGCACAGCCAGGGGGATGTGCCCACCCCAGAGCACTGACAGCATGTGCAGCTGTTTTGGAGACAATGGGATGGACAAAGGCAGCGTTTCCTGTCAGAGAAGGCTCATTTGCTGAGGAAGGTGGTTCCAGGGCCAAAAGAGCAAGAGCAGAAGAGTCCCGTGGGTGGTTTCTTGCAGTGTTTTTCCAGAGGAGATGCTGATTTAATACTTCCTGTTGTTCAGTGGGATTCTGCAGCTCCCAGGGCAGGAGAGTTCATGGTGCTGAGCCCTTGTGTAGTGGTGTGCAGTGCAATGGCCACACGTGCTCCCCACACCAGCAGCTGTGGGAGATGCTGGGTGCTGTCAGGCTGGCAAACACTGCCAGGTTCATGAGGAGGGCCTGGAGGGCAGGGGCAGGACTGCAGGGTGCTGCTCTGGAAGCAGCTGGCATTCAGGGATCCTGCTGCCCTGCTGGGAGCTGCTGAACAGGGTAAGGCCACAGCAGAGGGTCAGAGCCAGCTCCACAGCAGCTCCATAGCTCCTGAAGCTGCAACTGCTGGTGAAGACAACAGTTCCGAGGTGTTTGACTCACAAGCAAATTGCCCTGCACTGGATTATGAATTATCAGATCCAGACAGAGGAAGTCTCTCATAATTCTCTTCCTCTGAGGTAACTCAGATTCTTTGTGAATTAACTTGTTTTACAAACTAGAAGCACAGGATACAAAAACAGTGGTTAAGAGTCTCCTCCAAGTAGTACTCCAGTGGATGGAAAGTTAATGTAGGTCAGGCAGCTGTGCCAAATCCCAGCTATCCAAACTGGGTAGCAGACTTTCTGCTTTCCTATTTCCCTTCACATCCTCTGTGATGTAGGCACCAGTAAGCAGCTTGACATGTGTCTGTCCCAGTCATGTCAGTGGATAAAGCCACACAGAATGTGTGCTCCTTGGGCTGAAGTTGTCTTTGGAGAGCTGGAGATGTGTTTTCCACCCCTCCTCCTCACTCTGTTATCTCCAAAGAGAGCTGATAACCTGTCTTCCCTTCCTCCTGGCTTTTTACTTGCCTTAAACTGCTGACAATTGCAGACCAGTCTGTGGTGAGCTGTCACAGAGCAGGGTTATCATCCCATGCCATGCAAAAGTGACAAGTGTTTGATACCATTTGTTTTTTCCTTTTTCCCTTTTCCATTTTCCATCCTATAGTGAAGTTAAAGTTCACTTGTTTATGGCTGATCACATTTTGTCAGCCTTCCCAGCAGCAAGTAGAGCTTGGCAGGGTAATGCTGAGAGTGCACGGACCAAAAATTATAAATACCTTGAAATTTAGGTTGCACGCTCCAAATTTCAGTTTTTATAGGGGAAAAAGTATTGCTTCATGTTACAGAAAGGAAGTGGAAGAAGTGGAGAAAATCAAACGCCTCAAGCAAGGTCTTGTCCAGGAATGGAATCCCAACAAATGCTCTCAGCTTGTGGCCTGTGCAGCCAGAGGCAGTTTGGGAAGGGCACATGAGCTCAGCACTGTGCTCCTGTGTCCAGGGAGGACAGGAGCTCTGCTGCTGCTGCAGGGTGGCGAGGGGGGCCAGGGGGAGCTGGAAGATGCTGTTCCCTAAATGAGGAAGCCTCCTTGAAAGCAGGGATCAGGTGACAAGGGCCCTCCCCACTGATCAGGTGGAGGGGGAGATGGATGGGTGTGGGTGTCCCCCTTAGGTGACCCCTGTGAGTGGTGATGAGTTATGGAAAGGAGGTGTGTGCTGGGGGTCCCATCTGGAAAGAGTTTTTCCTGTAAATTCTGGATTGCAGTGAAACCTAGGTGGGAGGGGAGGTGTGTGTGAGTGACATTTATCCTGCAGAGTTTTGGGATGCTCCAGGGTTATTCTGGAGTGTTGGCTACCTGGATTTGTTGCTGCAGTGTAACCACCAAAGCTCTCACCACGTGCACACCTCTGAAATGAGGCTTGTAGCCATGGATAAATTCATTCTATTTGAAAATTTTCATCATACTTACATAATAAAAAAAGGCCAGATACAAACCTGCATTAAATTCTGGGTGAGAACTGTTAGAAAGAAATTTTAGTAGGAGATGAGCAGTGACTTAGGGGAGAGATGATAGTGGGGATTATGGAAGAGTTGAACTGATATGTTTCTGCTTTGTTAATTGAAAAAATATCCTGGGGAGAAAAAAAAAAAAACAACACAGTAAATTTCTTTCAGGAGCTGGACACCAGTGTTTAAATACCCACTTTGGTTTTGCCCTGTGGTGTGAGAGAGTAACCCCATTCAGCAATATATTCTGATTAATTTGTCAGTTCCCTTCTCTGGAACACAGAGATCAAAGGTTTTATTCCTAGTATTATTTTTGGAACTGGGGTTACCAGAAGTTTTCCAGGAAGAAAATTGCAAATCTCAGTGCTCTGTGGGCCATCTGCTTAATTTATTTTTTTTCTTTTTTATTTTTTTCTTACACACGAGACATTTTGGAGCCTGTACGTAAGCAGACAGTTGTGTTGACTGATTCTGGCATGTCACAGAACGAGCACCTTGTAGCCTGAACCAGATGTGGGGAGGCTAATGAGGTGTCTGTAACCTGAGTGTGAAAACCTGAAGCTGCAACAGAAATTTGGAATTTGATACCTCTTGAGGTAATGGAAATTAGTACTTTAGGCAGAAGAGAAAGTGCAGATTTGGAGTAAAGTGCTATTAAAGGCAATGAAGCAGTACATTAATTAGAAATTAGGGATATTACTAATTACATTTGAGAGTTGAATGCTGGCTAGAAAGTGAGATCCCTGGAAAAGCTTTCATGATACTTCTTTATATTTGGTTATTTTTAACTGCTGGGGAAGCCTGCAAACATGGAGTTTAAATCCATAGTCATGTTAACCTGGAGTATGATTTCCTCTCGTGCACTGAGAGCCAGTGCAGTGCTGGTGGGAGTTGTGGTCCCGGTCCCTGCACAGGGCCTGGAGCTCAGGAGTGGGCCATGAGTGGTGACACAGCCACTTCTTCCCACCAGTCACATGTAGATGGAGATGGGGACATTAGGGAAAGAAACTATTTTGGAAGCTACCTTGGGATGCTGGATTTTCTTCTGCCTTGGCAGGAGCGAGAAAACTCAGACTTCCATCTGTGTGCAGTCCCTTCAGACCACTGTCAGTCATTTTGACATGCTTGGACCTCCAGCCCTATAGCTCAGAACTGTTAATGACACTATTTTCTCTTCACCTGACCTTTTGACAGCTCCCTTGAATTGTGAGAGCCTGTGGGGCAGCACAAGTAGCAGGGGCAGAACCAGCCACTCTCATTAGCTGGAGATGTGGCTTTGCCTTTGCTTTTCTGGTTCTGGATCCTTGGCATGCAGATTGTGGGGCACATCCCACCATCCCTGGATAGCTGGGAGTGTGCAAGCCATCTTCTCAGAGCTAAGGCAGGTCCCCCATAATCCCAGTGCCCATTGCCTCCTTGGGAGCTGAACCCAAGGAGTGGTACCAGATGGGGCAACCCATGGAGCCCAGGACATGCAGTGCACCCTGCTGCCCATATTGGTGAAATCAGGGCTAGCCTGTGTGGTGGCTTTGAATCTGGAACTTGCAATTTGGTGTTCCCAGGGGGTTCAGGCTGTAAGGATCTCCCTGTTCTCTGGGGTAGGATTCCTGCCTACTTGCAGCATAGCACAGGAGCTGTGAGCTGGAGCAGGGACAAACTGCTTGTGCCTGACCTGGGGCTGCTAAACTCCCCTCAGATATGTGAAACTGCACTTAAATTTGAAAGCAGAATTCTTGTGGTGTAAAGTAGCAAGGAGTGTTTTTATCATCTCTTGGAAATAGAAGAAAACCCACATAGCTTGGGGTGCAACCCCAGGCGTTGCATGTGGTACAACTATCTAGACAGATAGAAATAACTACTTTAGTCATCCTTTTTACTTAGGGCTTTTGCTTTCCTTAGGGAGAGGGCT
The DNA here is from genome assembly GCF_023055355.1 of Agelaius tricolor. Taxonomy (NCBI): domain Eukaryota; kingdom Metazoa; phylum Chordata; class Aves; order Passeriformes; family Icteridae; genus Agelaius; species Agelaius tricolor. Next base: position 15,689,551 of record NW_027269272.1, read on the forward strand.
CTTCACTCTCTCACTCATATTCCTTTGAGAAACTTCATATGTTTGTTTTTGTCTTGTCTGTTTGGCATGTTGAAGCAAAATGATGTGATTGACCTTTAAGGGTTACAGATGAAGCCTGGTTTCCGATCCTTGTTAATTTAGGATAACTGCAGCAAGATTTCAGATACACTGAGATAGATATTTCAGATGAAAGCAGAGGCTGAATGGCCTGAAGAGGTTCAGCACTTGGGAAATTTGTAAATATTCAGCTGAGAGGAGCGGAGCATGTGTGTGATTTACTGGGTGTCCTTGGCAGCCTTCGCCTGTTTATTGGAGCAGAGCAGAAATAGCCATTATTAAAAATAATGGCTGAAAAATGTAGCCTTTTTTTTTTAATTTAAAAAACCAACAAGCTAACAAAAAAAAAAAAAAAAAATAAACCCAGGAAATCTTTTTAAATTTTGCTTGAGGCTTGCCTGAGCACACAGATTTGGTGCTCTTAAGTCCCAGGGAATGCCAAGGGCATGGAGAGGAGGCAGAGAGCAGAGTGGTGCTGTTCCCATGGTGCTTCCCAGTGCATCCCAGCCTTAGTCCTGGCTCCCCAGCACTGCTCACTCTGCTGCTGCTCAGCTTTTTTCTCAGGGATCTTGGAACATGTTGGCAGCACCACGTGGATCACATGAAGCCAGGTCCAGTTCCCTGTCTGTGGGATGGAAACCTGCCCATCCCTGTGATCTGCTACAGAGAGAGGAGGGAGCAGCAATATGTGAATTCAGCTCCAAGGGGCTGTGGAAAACCAGCCTCTCTCCTATGCAGTCTGCTGGAATAAACATCAGCCCAGAGCCCCTGGGACAGATGGATAAATCCTCCAGGACTATGCTGAGAGGGACCACTCCAGGTCAGCATGTACAACACTGAATATTCAGCGAGGTTGTTCCTGTCAAGTGTCCTGGGCTTTGGTTTAAGCATCAGATTGAACCCTTTAAGCATCAGATTAACCCCTGCTTGGTGCAGCACCCTGTGTGCTGACTCAGCCCCCGAGGAAGCCAGGGCTCTAATGGAGTGAAGCAATTCACTGGAAGGCATTGGGGTGATTACTGACAAGGCTGTTTACATATCAGGTTCCCTCGTTGTGATGCACTGATTTGGCTCTTTGTACACAGCTGCCGGTTTAATGCTGAAGCCAGCCCTTTCCCAAGCTGGGCTGTGAGAGAACCGCTTAAAAATGTGTTGCCTAATTGCTGTTGCTTAATTAACGGTAGGAGCATGCCAGCTCTGTGTCTTGGCTGTGCCAGGGAAGGGAGGCAAGCAGAACTGGGAGGGGGAAGCTCAGAGGAAGCCTGGAGCCCAGTAAGTTTGTGCAGGTCTTAATGATCTGCCAAACACTGCTGAATTTTTTCTCTGGCCTGCAAAAAACTGTTTCAAATTTTTCTTTCTCTTGTCCTTTCTTCCCACAAGGAGCCAAGTCTGAGAGGCAGCAGCTTGGTATGGTATAGGTTGGAAGGGAAGGGGTTAGGCTTAACAACTCCCAGAATCACAGAATATTCTGAGTTGGAAGGGGCCCACAGGGATCATTGAGTCCAACTCTTATGTGAATGGCCTGTCCTGGAGGTTTGTTTCTGCTACCCCCATGCTTGCTTTCAGTGTGTGGAGCGTTGGTGTCCGTGGTTGCCGGCATCTGGGGTGGGCAGTGCAGTCAGAGTGGAGCAGTGCAGCCCAGCAGAGTTTCCAGAAGGGGCTGGGAGCACAGGGTTTGTATTTCTGCTGTGCACTCAGGGCTCTCTGCACCCAAGCTTGGTGCTTCACCCATCTCACTCTTCAGCTCTCATGTCACATGTTTGGTTTTTTTTTTTTTTTTATTTTTTTTAGAGTTTTACTGTCTTGCTTACAGAGGTAGGAAAGGCTTGCATAATCTCTTCCTCTTCCCTGCCTGTGCAGGGGTCCTCTCCTGGTGAGCTGGAGGCTGAGCAGCATTGTCCTGGCTGCCCTTCCCGGTGGGAAGTGCCAGCAGGAAGGTGCTGATGTTCAGACTCAGTCCCCAGCTCCCAGCTGTTTTTAGCATTAACTGTCTGCTGCACTGGAAGGGCCACGCTCCAGCAGAATATCCCTCTGTGGGTGTTGGATGTCTGTGGCGTGGGTGAAGGTATGAATGAGTGGGTGTTCTGCTGCTGCCTGCAGATGAGTATGTGCAGCTCCTGCCCTTGGAGTTCAGAGAGGGGTTTAGATCCATCTGCAGATGTGCACTGAGCCTCTGCCGTGGTTAAATGGCTGTTCAGACTTGGAAGGAGGGAGTGGAACATAAGATCAAAGGTGGATGGATGAGGCTGTAGGTCTCAGACATCTGCTAAGTGCATTGCAACTGGCTGTGCTGCAACATTAAATTCCCAGTGCCTCTTGCAGAGGAGAATTCCTGCTGCCTGCATTACATGGCAGCCCAAATACACAGCCTGTGCTGCAGTAGAGTTTAATTTTTTCCCCAGACCGGTTTTAAATCCACTTACTTTTCAATAGGCCTATTTGAACATAAATGAATGTAATTAAATGTGTGTTTCCCAGTTGGATGAAGGCAAGGTAGAGGAAGGCAGATGGCCTGGAAGGGAACACAAAGACTTTGGAACAAGCTGCTGTGAGGTGCTCTTATGTGGTTTTTGGAGTTCATGAGCATCCAGTGAGGGAGATGCCAGGGAAAACGTGGCTGACACCCATGTGAATTGCCTTGATCAGAATCCTCCTGTTTGTTGCACAAGTGCGTGGGACTCGTCAGGGGAAGTGGTGAGGAAATGATGTCTTTGGGATCTCGGTTATTGCTCTGTAGGAGTGTGAACATGCTGTGCTGCTGCTGTAGATCTGTTGCAGCTGTGTCATCTGATGAGGTGCTGAGCAAAGAGCTCTTCAGGCCAAGGGGTACTGGTGCCTTTCAGTGTTTCACAGGGTTTGCTGCACCAGAGTAACTTGGGAGAGACCTCAGAGTGTGTGTCTATGTGAAGAGGAGCATGTGGCTATGAGCACAGGTCAGATTTGATTCTCACACTGCCATGAAGGCAATTCTTCATTTCTTGTTCAAGTGTGGAGTCAATTGACCTGGACCAGTGGAAATTACCTTTGACTGGTGGGACAGCAGAGTGCCTGTGATCAGATAAAACCTGAAGCTTGCTACCTGGACTGAGGAAAAGGAGTCCCACAAATTTGTCCATGAGTTGGAGTTGCTTAAAAGGACCTCCTGGAACTGAATCTTTGGTTTGTTTGCCCATTATTCTGGGAGGTGAAGTGAGATGTAGTTTCAGTGCCTGAATTCAGTACTTTCAGAACTAGACTGTGAACATTTTTTGATTAAATTTCTCTGCAAGCATTTAAGGGAAAAACCCACAGTTTGCCATCAAATCTTCTCCCCAGGACAAGGTTCCTCCCAGTAGTGCTCTCAGAATGCTCCCTCTCATGCTGGCACCAGATCAGTTTGACACTGGAGGGGGCTCAGGGCACTGCTGGGAGCAGATCAGTGGCCAGCCTGTGCCTGGGGAAGGTGGCATTGGCTCAGGCTCAGCTGCTGGAAGGGAAGGGAGCCTGAAGGTTAAGGAATAGTTAAACTGTTGGTACCCTAGAGCTGTTGGCCACTGCTGGCTGGTGGAAGATGCTGCATGTGCCTGAAGCTCTGGATTTCTTTCTGTTTTCATGCAGGCAATGCTAAGACATTCATGCACACTGAGGAAACAGTGCAAAGATCTCTCAGGCTGAAGAGGACCAGTTTTGTTTCAGCTGCAAGGTGCTGAGGTGTGTAGCATCTCCCATCAGTGGAACTGGGAGTAGGAGCAGTGGTTTTGGGGTTTTGGTGGTGTGGGCTGTGGCTGGCCTGCTCCTTCCCTCCCCGTGGCAGCTGAGTGGGGACAGGAGCTGTGCTCCCCTCGTGGTGACAGTGACAGCACAGCAGCAGTGCTGGCTGTGTGTGGAGATGGAGCACAGCTGCTGGGGGTGGGTGGCAGAGGACAGAGCTCCTGCCAGGGCCTCCTCAGGCCCCAGAGCTGCTGCGCCAAAGCTGCCGGGGGGGACACGGTCAGGGAGGGCTGCAGGGAAGCCAAGGGCCCAAGAGCTGGGGCAGGGTGACCTCTGAGCTGTCCTGTTCCCTCAGTCAGGGCAGCAGGGCAGGGAGAGGAGCTCAGTGTTTCCAGTCTTGGCTCCTATGCTTTATTGCTGCTGCTTTCAGCAAACTGGTTTGGCCGGAGGAGTTGTGGGGGCTTGCAGACAATGGCTGCTCACATTTTCCAGCTGTCAGATAACTAATGACATTAACTCCCCAGTCACTTTATTTTTTTTACTGATTTAATTTATTTTTTTCTCTCTGGCACAGCCAGCTGAAGTGTTTCCAGCAGCCAGATAGCCCCAAATCCTGGCCCCCATCAGTGCCCTCCCACTCTCAGGGACCCTGCTCTGCCAGGCTGCCCTCCCAGCAGCAAAGGGGGTTCTTGCTTATTGGAAGCAAAGTGCTGAGCATGTGAGGTGCAGTGGGGACCCCTGGCCTTTCCCTCCCCTGGAGGAGCTGTAAATGTGCATTAACCTGATGGATGTGTAGGAGGGAAGCGTCTCCCCCTCGAGAGCAAGGAAATAACTCATTTTGTGTATGGAAAAGGCATCTGTTCTCTGCACAGAATACTGAAAGCAGCAAAAGCCACAGGGTCAGAGAAGGGGAGGGCACAGGGGTTTGCCAGCTCCATGGCCCTGCTCACACCCGTGAGCCACCAGGGTCCCTGCCTTGGACCCTTGTGCCCTTCCTGCAGAGGCTGGCAGGTTCCCTTGGCCCTGATCAGTGCTGGGCTGCAGGGTGAGCTGGAGCCTCACACCCTGGTGCCTGCAGGCATTCTCCAGAGCTCTGCTGGGCCACTTCTGGGTCCAAGGACAGCTGAGCTGGGAGGTGTGCTAGGCCCTGCTGCCGCCCGGTTTGTTCAGTTATTTTTGTCAATTAACAGACAATTTGTATTCAGCTTTTCCTGAAGGAAGGGTGGCTGGGGAGAAGACACTCAGCACACAGAAACAAAAGGAAAAATACCTTTGAACTCTGTCCAGCTGCTTGAGTTCTGGAGCTGAGGTGCATCACACCACTTGTAAACTGATAACTGATCCTTTCCGCCTAGCTTTGATTTCAGACATACAGTTTGCCCTCGATATAATATATAATATATAATATATAATATATAATATATAATATATAATATATAATATATAATATATAATATATAATATATAATATATAATATATAATATATTATATATAATATATTATATATAATATATAATAATATAATAAATATATAATATATAATAATAGTGCATGCAGGTGTGCAGACAGTTGGCATGCTGTCACAACCTGCTGCTGCTGTGTGTGAGCATGCCTGTGTGTTTAGATGATAAGAGCTGTAATGCTTGAGGAGACTTTAGCTTGGGAACATCCTAAAGACTCACAGTGCCTTTATGCTCCACTTGGGGTGTACCTGTAGCTATGTGCTCTGGATTTTGCACAGGGTCTGCACAAAACAAAATTAAAAAAAAAAAAAGCTCATTAGATCTTTAGGAACACTCTAGAAAGTTTCAGTAAGTTGCTTCAATTGCTCTTTGGTACTCCTGCTTTTTATCTTTCTTTGTTTATGATGCTACAGCAGTAGGTAGTCACAGAAAGTCAGTGCTTTAGTTGGTTAATCAGTGTACAGGTGTGTTAGCAAACCCTCTCTGCCCCAGAGAGCCCAGACTCTGTCTGGGCTGTGGGGTGGTGGAGTGTGAGGGACCCAGCACGGGAGAGCCACAGCACCAGAGTCTGGCAAGGTCTAAGCTGTCATTCTGTGTAGCAGCAAGGAGATTTGCTCTGCAGTCTTTGATTTAAGAGCTGAGAGCCTGTGGGTCAGACCTGTGAACCAAAATTCATTATTAGAGTGAGATGCCAGCAAAAGCATCTTTGCTCCCCTTTGCACTGAAGAAAGTGAACTTCAGTTGTTCTCAGAGGCAGCAAGTGAGGATGTTCTTCCCCCAGGCTCAGAGTGGGCAGTGGGACCATCTGGCTCACATCTCCCAGGGCTTGCTTTAGCCTGCAGACACTTGCCAATTTAGCAGCTGTGCAAAGGCAGGAGTGTGGGACGGTTCCCAGGGGTGGCGAGTAGGAGTTGATAGCTTGTACCTCACAGACCTCCCGATGTGCAAGAGAAAAACTCAGCTATAAAGGGCACTTGAGGGCTGTTGCTGCTCCAGACCTGACATTATTCCAGTCCACTTCACCTGAGGCTTCTCCTTTTTGCACCGTTTCATTTTCTGCTTCGCTGCCAATGAAAGCAATATTCTGTTTTGATATTATTAGTGCTAGAAAGCCTAATCAGCCCTTTTCTCTCCTTGACAATATCTGCCCTGCCTGCCAGTGAGCTGATCCACCCTGCCCAGCCAGTCATGCAGCAGGATTTCCCAAGGGCTGTGGCACAGCATCCTCCTCCCTTTCTTGGTGTTTTTCCTATTTACCAGGCACAGAAGGCTGTGGGAAAGAGTCAGGCTGACTGTGTCATCCTTCTCCCTCTGAACTGACACATACTGAAGTCATTAACTTGACTATCAAATCTCAGCCATGGGCTGAAACTTGGCAAAGAAGATTTTGGGGCAAAGTGTGTGTGTGGAACAGGATATAGTGGATTTTCCTGTAGGAAGTCACCTGGGTCAGGGACATAAGCAAGAGGGGTCATCATGACCATGCCTCCAGATTTCTTCACAACAATGTGATTTATGGGCAGGGCAGTCATCCTGGTTCAGATTTCTTTCACTGGTATTTGTGGGCTGTGGTTCATGCTGATCTGCTGTGCCTGACCCCTTCTTGCCAGCTGAACACATAATTGAGTCTTGTTAGGGTCATTCATTACAGTGGTCAAAGTACAGTCATAGAAATATGGATTTCTCCCTGGGAGACTTCACAAGTGCCCCTCTCCCTATCTGCAGATTGGATGTTACCATCCAAGAAAGCTGTGAATTAAGTTGTTCAGAAACAGGCAAACCTGGAGCATCTGTTTTTTGGGCCACTTTACCTAGGGTTGTATTTTGGACTCCCCTTAGTAGGAGATTTGCATAGGAGATTTGCAAATACAACTTAGGAGATTTGCCATTGTCTGGCATGGCTCTAAGTTTTGGTGTTTTCCTGTACCTGTGTGTGAGCTCAGAACCACCCAGCATGATGTGCAATAGTTGGGGGAAGCCTTGGGGCACGTGTTACTTCTTCTGATGTTCTACAGCAGAGGGTAGGCAGGGAAACCCACCCAGCACCAGTGTGGTTGGCAGCACTCTGTGAAATGTGATGCTCACCTGTGCAGGGCACTGGCTTGCCTGCTGTGTGCCAAACACCTGGACATGGCCATCACTCCACTAGAGCAGGTGGTGGAGTGCTGGAAAGGGCATTTTCCTCTGGCAGAAGAAGGAACAGAGCCCATCTGTGTGTCAGTGTGTCACCACTGTGCCCTGACACCTCTCCTGCTTTGCACACCTTGTTTCCCTGCTGGATGCAAGCAAGGAGAGCTGAGGAGGATTTTCTTTCATTTTGTTTCACCACTTTCTGGTTTGAGTCTGCCTGTCACTTCCTTGCTCCAAACTACTTATTTGGCAGGTCAGGAGTGTGAGTCACAGCCATGGCCCAGGATCCTGCCTCCTGCTTTGGCCAGCAGCACTGCAGCTGGGGCAGAGCAGAGCTGCTGCTGATGCTGCAGTGCCTGCTTGCTGCAGAGCATGGAGGCACTCACCTGGAGCAGGAGAGAGGGTAAATTCATAGGTTAATGAGCAAAAGCACTTACTCTGATCTGAGCCCAGACTGTTTTCTAATGTGTTGCTTTCCAAGGAGAGGGTTGTGTACACTTACTTGGTAACTTCAGCAAACTTCTCCTAAAGGCAGGATCACTCTCAAAAGAAAAAGTCAGTGGGAGATGCATCTGCACTCAGGCTCTCTCTAATATCATGGGCTGGGAAATGAAACTGGATTCTAAAAGGAGATATTGCCTAGAGATTGAATGGGCTTTGCAGAATTTGTGTTAAATAGGGATAACCTTTCCATAAGGATTGTAGGGAACATGGGTTTTGTTCTCTCTGCTGGTATCTGAGTGTGTGACTTGTGCTGGACCTGCTGCTGGAAAAGGAAAAGCAGTTCCAGTTGGCAGCACAGTGAAATACAGAGTTTCCTGGAGCTATCCCTCCTGGTGTCCTTAATGGCAGGATCATGTGGGCCATCCTCAAGGATTCATCTCTTGCACCCCACTGCTAAAAAAAGCAGGGAAAGTGAATATGCAGACCCTCAGAAAAACTGCCTGGCAATCTTGTTGGTGAAATTCCAGTGCCTGCTTCTAATAAGAAAGACAGGGAGGGAGGGAGCAATATTTTGTTTCTGGTGTATAATGTTAAAGCAAACAAAAGCCCTCTTAGGGATAAAGGAGGCTCTCAGAAGTGCTGTAGCCTGCTTGAGACGTGCAGAACTTTGTCCACAGCCTTGAGGACTTGCAGGCCAGCTTCAAGCATCGTGTGTGTTGGCCAGACAACAATGAACCCTTTGAACACACTTTGGGTCAGGGTACTGTTTTCTTGGAGGGGGAAAGGGAAGGGAGGCTGGTGCTTTGGTCTTGTATCAGCAGCCGTCTGTGGTGAGCCGCAGATGGTTTCAGTGGATGGCAGGGCTGGCTGTGGCTTCTCTGTGCAGGGCTGGCTCTTGAGGCACTGAATCTGCAGCAGCAGGTCTGCTGCAGAGCCATTGCTGTCTGTGCAAGACTTGAAGTGCCTCTGCCCTAGCTCTGTGGTTTCAAAGAGAGCTTTTAAACTAACGTGGGAGTCTGTGAAATTACCCTGCTGCGACGTGTCAGCTGTTGACACAGCAACATGACAGTATGTCATCACTTATTTCCTGCTTGAGGGATCATAAAGCCTTTTTGCATGGTTTGGTGCCATCTGTTTTCTAAAAGAGAAACTTTATTGTATTTCTCTTGCTCTCATTGTCCTCCTCCTCCAGACTTGGCCTCTGGTGCCTTTTCTGAACGTCGCTTATGAGCTCTCTGGGGTGAGGTGAGAGAAGGAGTTACCCACCTTTCATCCACGTTTGGGGCTGCACTGGCCCTGCTCTGAGCCATCTCTTTGGACTGCTCTCATCTGCTGACAAAGAGGACTATTCTGTGCAGTTCATGGGTACCTAAGTCTGACCTCTTTGCCTGAACAGCCTGGGATCAAAAATGCCAGCAGGCCAGCTGACCAATTGAGCATGAGACAAAAAAGTGTAGTATGGTACTTGGTGAGCAGCAGTTGCTTTGCAGCCCTGGTTTGAGCATCTGGGCGTGCTGGGAAGCCCTCATCCCGTACCTGAATGTGAGTTTGAATCTCTAGCTGCAGTGGGAAGCCCACCCTGTCCTGGGCAAACCAAGGGGTGCAGCTCCTGAGGCTTTGGTCCTCCTGGTGCTTCACTCAGAGCAACACTTCTTTTGCATCAGTCAAAAGCTTCTACTGTTGTTGGTCTGGTGTGAAATCCAGCCCAGAACTGATGGAAAATTGGAGGTGGTTGTCTCTCCTGCCCCATCACAAGACAGAGCTTTTGCTGCTGCTGTCTTGCACAGCAGAACCTTTCCCCCACCAGGGCAGGGGCAGTTCTGTGCAGCTGCAGTCGGACGGACGGGCGGTCTCACGGCAAATCCTTCCCAGAGCTGCTGAAGGAGCTTGGCTCAGGTCTCGTGTCAAGCAGGATGAGGGAGGAAAACGCCTCCAGCTTGTTTGTGGTCTGGCAGGCAGAGACCTTTCTGCTGCTGTCACTGGGAACCAGTGTTCCTTTTCACATGTATGTTGTTCCTGGATTGTTTCTGCTGCATTGAATGGGCTTTGCCACAGCCCAGCCCCGTGAGCTCCAGGGAAGCACTCCCAGGGAGCCAGAGGAGAGGGATGCTGCTGTCATGGACAGCATCTGTGAGTAATAACCCAGAGAGCTGCATGCAGCACTGACTCTGCAAGTCTGCCCATGCCTCTGTTTGCCAAGTCACCATTTAGGTCAGGCAGATTTTATTCTGTGCCCCAGATTTATTTTGGATGGAAAGCCATGTGTTTCCAATGAAGTTACACCTGCAGGGATTTGTGTTTTGAATTAGCTTCAGAAATGACCAAAACACATTTTTCAAAAGTTCTTCATATTTGTACTTTTTAAAGTACAATTTTTTTTTTTTTTTGGTAGTGTTAGAAGGATGCTCTGCATTTTTACTGGTAGTCAGATCTGGGAGCAGATGAATGTTTCTCCAAGAGCTTCTTGAAATGAACAGCTGTTGCTCACTAAGTTAAACAGAAGAGTTTTGTGGAAACTAAGTCCAAAGTGATCCTCTTAAAAAACAAAACCAAAATTAGATGCGGTATTATGGTTAGGTGCACGTGCCAGAGGCTGAGTAAATTTAACAACAGACTTGTGACTTAGTCTTCACCCTATTTAATCCATCAATAGTTGGCTGTAAATCTCTGTTTAGAATAGAAATGTTGGAAAGTGCTGCAGCTCCTGCACTCTCCCTGGGATGCTCTGAGCTGTTGTTAGAGGTGTGTGGTGGCAGATCCTTCTCACTGGCTGTGATGGGATTTCTCAGCTTTTGTAGTTTCCCCTCAGGGGTTTGGGGTGAGTCCCATAGGATGTCATTACTTCCTGCCTGCCTCACTGCCCTCTGTGACTTTCTGTCTCTGCCTGCCTGTGTTGCCACCCTGGATTGTGTTTGACCAAGTTAAAGGATCTTTGTGAGCCAGATGATGATTAGCATCCTTACCAGAAGTTTTGTTAAAATACTTACCTGTATTTTCTTTTAAAAATCCCTGCACTGACATATCTGTTTCTTTCAGCTTTATATTTTCTGTGCCAAGGAAAGCCAGACTTGGTGCCAGTGAGAGACTGGTTCCTCTGCCTTCATCCATGTCATGTGCTGCCATGGAGGTGCTTGAAGGTTTTGTTTTCTAAATAAATAATTTTTAAGGGTTCCTGAGTTTGCTGGTTGGGTTTTCAACAAAATGGAAACATTTGCAGAAATCAAAAGGGTGAATCAACATCTGGCAACTTCCTCAGCCACTATATTTTTTGTTGTTTCTTGTAGATAAATGCAAAAAAGAATTCAAGTGAAGTCTTTGTGCTCATAAAACCCTCAGTGTCCAAGCATGATTGATTAGGGACGCTTGCTGTTTCCCTAATTCTCTTTCTTAATCTTGGCATCACCCACATTTTCCGTCTTAGCTGTTTCCAGTGGAGATGAAATGTTTGTGGAGGGGCAGGAGCCACCCACCCACCCACGTTGGAGGCTCCTCAGACAAATGGGTCAGTGTTCCCTGCAATCACGGGTGGGAGCAGGAAGCAGCCCCTGGCCACAGCTCAGGGCAGCAAAGCCATGGAGAGCCTGACCCTATTTGACTTCTCTTTTCTAGATCTCAGTCTCTATAAACAGCTTTTTATGGTATTTGCCTTTCAAAGAGGATCCAGGGTGTGGATGGGAACAGTGACAAAGAGCCACTTATAAGGACTGAGTGAGCTCTTACAGGAGTGCACTGCATAATTTTCAGATCAACAGAAAAATCTTGCAATGTCTTAAGCCCTGACGTGTCATCTGAGGTTTTTGAATGCTGTCATTCTGCCTCCCAGCAGTCAGGGCCAGAAGGTTTGTGCTCCTGTTTTACAGGGAAACTGAGTCATGGGGATGCTCAGTGCCTGCAGAAGAATGCCCAGTAAATCAGAACAGAGCCAGCAACTGAAAGCAGAACCCCAGTGCTTGGAAAACACTGGCTTCTCACAGGAGCATGACTTCATGTGTCCTCAGCAAGGGCAGACAGCTCCTCATTTTCTGCACAGTGGAGCACAGCTCTGCCCCAGACAGCAGGTACTGTCTCTCAGGGTGACATCAGTGCTGGGGCTGCAGCAGGGGCACAGAGCTGCAGTGCTGTGAGCCCCTGTGCTCAGGGGGGTCCCACAGCATCCCGGGGGGCACAGCACTCCCTGGGTATCCTGCTGCATTCCTGTGCAGTCCCCACGGGCTGTGGATCATCCTGCAGCGGCTGGCAGGGCTCCCTGTGCAGAGGGAGCCATCCTTCCCTGGAGCTGCACCAAGCAGCTGCTTTCTCCATCTCAGGCAGGCAGAGCAGTGCAAGCAGTGATGGAATCAACACCTGTGTCCTGCCCCAAGTGACACGTGCATCCTTCAGGATGTTGCTTCCCGGTGCCAGTTGAGAACTGAGGAACTGAAGAGCTGGTGATTGGGTAGGAGCCCAGTGAAGGTCATCCATCACCATGGATGCTTTTCAGCCCTTGGTGTGAAGAAGGTTGTGGAGGGGTGTGTCTGTACAGGGTTTCCAGCAAGCAGGATCATAAGGGTGTGAGAAGATGGAGCTTAACATCCATCTGTGTGTGATTAACTTCATGTGTGATTAACTTCATCCAGGCTGTGGCTGGCATCCTGCCTGGCTCTATCCACATCTGCCCCCAGTACAGGAATGTGAGCAGTCCAAGTGCCCAGCCTGTGCACTGCTCTTGCCCAGGGTAGTGCTCTCTGTCTTATTTGCAGCTTGTGAGGAAGAAGGGTGAAGGTACACACCTGTAGGAGAGCACCCAGAGTCAGACATGTGGGATGTGCCCCTGATCAGCCCTTGGCAGAGGACACATCTCTTGGCTGCCCTCAAGGACAGACATGTGCCCACTTCCCCTTGGGTCACTCACTCCTTTGGCCACCTGTGAACTGGTCAAACTGGGAGCTGACACATCCCATCCATGTCATTCTACCAATTCTTGTGAAGGGAAAACTGCACCACTGGGAGGACACACTCTGCATTTCTGTAGGTTCTTTACCAAGCTGGGAGAACAGAATCAATGAGGATGCCTGGAAGCCTCAGTCAGGGGAAGCACAACCCCTTAGCTCAGGTCTCCTTGCCTTTGTTCTCCAAGCAGGTTTGCCATAGGTCTGTCCCATTGGATGTGGATGTTTGGCAGCCCTCCAGGATGGGCAGCAGCTCCTGGGCATCTCACAGGGTAAAAGTGACGCTGCTGCAGCAGCAGATCTTGTGATTTGGTGCTAATGGCTCTATAAGTCCATTACTGTGCATTTGTAGGGGGATTTTTTGTACACTAATTAACCAACAGTTTGATTTGGAGGTGATACTCTGGGCTCTATTACAAGTGGGCAATTGTGACTCAACGTCCCAGTGGGGCCCCACGGCACAAAGGAGGGGTTTGAAAGCGCTGCTTTTGGCAAAGGCTCCTTCATCCCACCAGGATGGAATGTCCTGATAAGGGGATGGAGCTGCAGGGCTTGTTTCACTCCTTCGAGGAACGGCATTAGGAGGCAGCCCCGAGGTCTGGTTCTGATTTGCTGTGAGACATCAGACTCCTTACCTGCAATTGAGGGAAAATGATACCTCTGTGCAGGGGCCTCGCAGGGTTCAGCTAAGATTAATAGGGGAGGGAGGGGAGATGAAATATCTGTGGCATTTTGTTGTTACTATTAATGATGTAGAGTGAAGCCAGGGCATTTCTGTGAAGGATCACTGCATTTGCCTCTTGAGATCTGGCTGTGTTTCTGCCCTCCCCTACCCTCTACTAATCAGAACAAAGTTAAACTTTGTAGTAGAAGGGCTCAGAAAGCAGCATTTTTCAGTGTCTGAAGGAAAAGCAGCACATTTCCTGGTGTAATTAGGTCCAGGCTCTCAGGAAATGAAGGCTGTCTAGCTGATAAGTGTTTAGTAATGATTACCAAGCCAAGGCTGGGGAAAGCAAGCAAAGTGTTCTCATTTCAGAAGCAGCAAATCCAGCTGAGATTGTGGTGTGTCATGTATGGAGACAATTGTCCCAGTGGTATGTGGCCTCACTCACTGGAGCACGAGCCAAATCTGTCCTGGTGTAAGTCCACAGGAACCTCTGGAGCTACACCAAGAGCCTGAGCAGCAGAGCACACATCTCCAAACAGTGTCCCTGGGCTGTCAGAGGTGCCATTCACCCAGACTGGTGTCACTCTGCTCTCAAAGCCAGCAATTCCTCTCTCAAATTAGTAACAGTGCTCATCAAAGCTGGGGGAGCTGGAGGAGGGTAAGAAGCACGTTTGCAAGGGTAGAGTTACATGCTCTCCAAATGAAATACACATTTCTTCAGTGGTGCTGGGTAAACTGAATGTGGCAATGCACAAAGGTGGGTTCTTCAGTGTGCTGTGCGTCAGCCCTTATGAAAGGGAACCTCTCCCCTGAAATTTCAGGGTCAGATTTTGCAGGGACCATGTCTGGAGGTTGCTCTGCTTGAAGTCAACACAATCCATCACATGCCAGCATCCTATTCTATCAACAACCCTTGAGACCTGATGTGCTCTCAGTGTTCTGGGTGAGAAGGTGCCTTGTGGACCCCTTCCCCTGCCCTGTTTCGTGTTTCTTCATTTCAGAAGATGCCTTTTGGTGGGAAACCCTATCCCTGTTGTATTCAGATGGGTTTGAGTTTTATGAACATTGAGCATTGGAGGAACTGAGGAGTTTTGCAGCACTGCTGCATTTCCTCTTGCCTTGCAGATGAGTACAGAGCTGTACTTTGCAGCTCCACGTTTTCTGAAAACTCTACCATAGCCTAGTGGTAGGTCATTCTCTCCCCCACGTGTACTCTGGTGAAAATAATACACTGATGTCTTAAAATCTCCCAAATCCCTTATTTATTGCAGCCTGTATAAATGAGTTCCAGAAGGGATTACACAATTCCCAGGAGGACAGGGCCATCAGTGGCTTTTAAGCACAGTGCTCCAGAGGCAAATCCTGGTTCAGGAAGCCTGTAAGCTGCTGGACATTGCTGACAATGCCCTGTGTGTGAGGGCCACTGTGTACCCACCATGTATTTATGGCTTACCCACAAGTGTCCACCCCTGGCCACTGCTGGGGGAAGATTCCTGGGATAATCAAACCTTTGGACTGAACTTGGCAGCCCATGCAGGCAGCGCTCCTGGCAGGACCTCTCCTTTGCTTTCCAGACCAACCAAGATTAAATTGCAGAACTATGGATATATTTTCTCATCCCCTTTGTCTGCAGACTTTGTTTCCAGTGTAGTGCCTTTGTGCTGGCCCAGTAGTGGAGAATCAGCACAGAAATCTCTTTTCAAATATGGCACTTTTCTTCAAACCCACCTAAGGCATAAGCTGAGTTTGCTTTCCCTTGGTGTCAGTCAGTTCCCCTCATGGTGAGCACAGACCACCCCCAGTCTGTAGATCTTCTACAGACTTTGCAAAATGGTTGAATTGGAATTTGATGGGTTTATTTAATCAGATCTGCAGTGCCCTAATGTCCATCACCATCATGATGGCTTCCATGAATTCAGCAGCTGTCAGTCATTATTTGCTCATTTAAGACTTGAGCCCTGGAAAAGGTATCCAAGAAATATTGTGTCTGGAAAAATATGAATTAAAACCATTTCCTTGAAGACTTTCAAGGGTTTTGGGTGAGGAAACAATGCATGGATATGCTGTGAGTCTGCATTCTTGTTGAAATCTATTGTTTGTTTGCTTTTCTCTTTGCTGCCCCATCACAGCTCAGGGCAGGGAGAGATAAGCTCTTCCTCAGATAGCACAGTCCTGTTTGCAGCTCACCCTCAGGGCTCTGCACTCTGCTTTTCAAACGAAAGCTCTGGTGCTAATACCATAAACTGACCATGAGTCAGTCAGCTCCTTCTCCAGGAGAAGACCTTTCTGTGGCTCAAGGGAAAGGTAGGGAGGCAGTCCTCAGGCTGGCACAGGCCTTAAGCCTGTTGACAAAATTCCATTTACAGCATGAAAGGGCTGCAAAACACAAGTATCATTTATCACCAGGTCGCTGTGGCTTCCTGGCTCTAGGATGGAGGTGGAAAGCCATGTGTGTTCTGAGAAGGGCGTGTTCTGGGGACACAGGAGCTGTTTGGATGTTGTTAGGTAGCAGCAGACAAGCATATACATCTGCACAGGAAACTTTGGCTCCCAAAGGGCATTCAACAGCTCATCATGTCTGACTCTCCTAAGAGGTGCTGAGCCATTGCTAAACTGTAGAAAGGGAGGAAAGTTTCTGCTGTAGGAATTTTTCTGCTTGTGTCAGATTTTTCTGTTGTGTTTTTCTTAAGTGTTTTAGTAATTACTGCCATAGAGATACCAGTGTGGAGACAGCTGGGTTAGGAGTGTGACCCAGTTATCAGTCAGTGCAGCCTGATTAGCTGCAGTGTGGCTGCTGGAGAAAATTCACATCTAAACTGCAAAGCTGCTTTTAACTGCCTGCCAAGTTTGTTTTGTTCTGATTTTCCCCTAAAAGCATGAGGCCCTCCTTTGATAGAAAGGCTTCCTTCACTCCTCCCCAGTGTGTTCAGTAAGATTCACCTTCCTTCTCCCAGGTATTTCCATGACTCTGGGGACCACCTGCCTCTCAGTTATCATTCATAATATCAGATGAAAGCTCATTATTTGTCTATCAGGCAGTGGCCTACAGGAGTGCTGGGAGGGGATAGTCACATCCTGCTTGTCCCAGTTGCTTGATTTCATTAGATTAAAATGCCTGGGTTAATCTTTGATACTTTTCCAGGTAAGCAACAGCTCAGGCTGCCACAGGGATGTTATAACAACAGGAGGAAGGGCATGCAAGAAGAAATTCTGCTGTGGAAAGCCTGGCTGGTTTTATGCTGTCCACCTTTTAGTACCAAGCACTGCTTGTTGCCATTAGTGTGTGAGTGTATTGCTTCTCCCATGCTACTCATCTCTAAAGAACTGGTTAATTATCTGGCCAAGGAAAACTCTGGGGTGCAGGAACTTCATGGGTAACCATCTGCACAGATTCCTGAGGGCTGAATACACCCCACCTTTTCCTCATTGAAAATACTGTTTCACACACAACGGAGCTGCTCTCAGGGTTTGTTGGGCAGTGCTGAGTGTCTACACAGGACAAAATGTGGCTCAGAGTGTATTTCACAGTCAGTCAGATCGAAGGTTCAGTAAACACAAACACATTTCCCACTGCTTGCTCTGCAGATGAATCTGCAATGCTTCAGTGTGTTGGAGATTTATATGGGAAGGGTCCTTCCCACTGGGAAGTGGTTATGCTGTGAGTAAATGCCCTGCTCCTTGTGCAGGATTTGTTACACAAGTGTGCACTGGAGCATATAATGCACAGCCAGAAACGTGTGGAAATCTTCATTCTTACATGCCTGGGAACAGTTCAAGAAGAGCATGTCAGAGAGGGAAGGAAGGGAGAATGTGAGGGTCAATCTAATTTGTTTTTTTTTAATGCCAAATGGCCCTTTCAGACAAGGTTATCCAGTCATTCTGCTCAGCATGGACTCGTGCACATATAAAATAATGCCAGCATGGTTCAAGTGAGAGATTCATTAAGAAATATAATTTCTGTCTTCATTAATTTAAAGAATTTTTTTCCATAAAGAATAATGAAGTGGTGTTTGCTTTTAGATTTCCAAGTATCTCCCACTTTCTGAAGACTAAACTCATCATCTAGTTAGCTCATTTGACCATGCAGCTACCAATCTACATATATCCGTGTCCTGAAAATTGCTTGTTGGAATACCAAAAAACCCCCAAGCCATTTCTAAATTTCTTTCTCATGAGAGATTTTCCCTGTGCCAGTTCTGCAAATTTGTTCTGTTTTGGATTTGGAGCTACCAGAGTGATTGGTAGGCAGCCGCACACAGGCTGGGGTGATCTAAGTGTCCAAAGCAGGCTGGAGGTTGTCTTCATTTTGAAAATGAAAAAAACTCTGAAAATGTACATGGGGAGCCTCCATCACAGCAGTAGCAGGGGTAGGAGGCAGCCCTGTTTATCTCGAGTTGGAAGACAAGAAACTGGTAGAGGGTGTGGAGAGCAGGGGATGGTGTGGTACTGAACTTAGAGATGGCCTCACACCTTTGGCTCCTGGTACCTCTTCCTGCACTTGATTAAGGCCCTTTCCTGCTGTGTGCTTGCCTTGCTCTCTGATTTTGGTGGTTCTGTGGGACCAGTTGGTGCCATAGTGGGCTGCAAACACTTCAGCAAATGTGTGACCCATCAGCAGAAGGAAAATTTCCTGATTAATTTCTCTGAAGAATTTCATCCTTCTTATTTGCAATAATAAAATAGTTGAGATAAGGTCAGATGCTATTTATAACCATCTCACTGCTCCTTCTCTCCTGGGCAGTAAGCTCTGCACAGACACAGCAGGATTAATCCTTCATGGCACTGAACCTTTTATTTCCCTTGTTGTGCTTGCAGGCTCCAGAGCCTCCTTCCTCTGCAGAGCCCAGTGCACTAAGCCTTCAATACAACACAGCAGCAGTGGAGCTGTGGAAGAGTTTAGAAAAACATTATCTGTTCAGCAAACCAGGGATTGTCTGCAAGGTTGGAAACTTTGGTTTCTAGGTCAGCTGAATGGTTTGAAATTTTTCATCACAGGCTCCATGCCAGGTTCATACACTCTGCAATTAACTGAGGTTATGTGCAGGTAGGTCCAGTCCTGGCGTGGTGAGAAATGCTGAGGGATCTGCCATGTTTTCCAATAAATAAACCTTACTTCTTTTCCCCTAAAAAAAAAGTTTTAATTGAAACTATATTTTACGTGATGAAGAAACATTGATACAGAAGCAGATTGGGTTAAGGCACTTAGACACAGAATGCATGACAGCTGCCAATATCTGATATTAAGTTCAATGCAATGGGTACTCTATGAAAAATAGTCTGAGGTCTCGGTTATATCATACCTGTGAGCTCTTTTCTCAGGCAGTCAGGATCTGTATTGCTTTGGCTACCTTCTCTCTAACATCCTCTGACTTTCGCCCCTCTTTCATCCTTGCTTTTTGCCCTGAAAGCTCAGGATGAGCTGGGAGCAGCTGAATACCTGTAGTTGCTGTGGTTGCAGCTGCAGAGTGTCAGTGTTCAGCACAAGCAGGTGGTGGTGGGAGAGCAGCCCTGGCTGCATGAGCTGACTGTAAAGCTGTGCAGTGCCTGTCTCACAGGCCTGGCACCCTGCCTGTTCCGCTTCCTTATCCCCACTGCCAAGCTCCAGAGAGCAAACCTAAAGGACTGTGAGTTTTGGGTCACTGTGGCTGAGGCCATGGTGCTGCTGTGAGGCTTTTTTCCTGGGGAAGGGCACAGGAGTTTGTGCCAGCGTGCTGAGCATCTGGCACGAGAGGGGCTTTGCTCAGAATTCATTTGTCTGCAAGGGGTGAAGGCAAGTGTGAATTCAGAACATGAGCCTGCACGTGGAGCTGAGCCAGTCTGAGGTGTTTGGGGCAGCTGTCAGTGATGAGGTGAATCCTCTGGGTTTCTCTTTAGGCACCCAGCAGCTGAAGTGGGGGTAAAATCTAGCAGCAAGTTAGACATGTTCCAGTGAGACAGCTCGTTTCTTAAGCCGAGCAGGTTGGTGACTGTGGCATCACAGGTACAAATCAGGCTGCTCAGCATGGAGTTTGCTGTCTTAAACATACCTTGACAGGTACCAGAATGGCAATGAATGGTAAGGGTCAGTTAGAATTGTGCTGTGTGTCACCATGCAGCCCATGGAGGCTCCATAAAGGCTTTTCTCAATGATTATCAGTGAGAATTGGATTCAGTTGTCTAGTGATGATCAAGATGCTCACTCCAGGTCCTTTCTCCAGCCTGTGTTTGTTCCTGCACAATGCTCCAGTTACAGCAGCCTTCCTAGTCCAAGCCACCTCTGCAGGCTGGAAGCCACAATCCCACTGAAGCCCAGGCCAGCACTGTCCCAGCTGGGAGTGAAACTGCACATTGCAGTTTGCTGAAATTCTTTCATCTGAGGTTCTGCTGCTTAAAATATTTTTTTTTATGAACCACTCCTAAATCTCATTGAGGAAAATAAACATCTTCCAGCATCACAACCCAGCAGCACTTACGTGTTGTGTTTTCCCCTTCTCAGCTCCAGGTGTTGGTATGTTAAGATCAAATGGACAGGACAGGGTGTTCCCAGGGCTCTCTCAGTGCTGATGCTCTGATTTCTTGTGTGTTCTCTGGCTGAAATACACAGGGTTTGGTGCAAAGCTGCAGCAAGAGTCCAGCGATCTCATTCCAGTGGGGTGAGCAAGCAGGGCTTAGAGCACATACTGAGGTTGTGAGTCCACATTTGTCATTTTTTCCTTGCTCGTTTTCATTCAGCAGTTGTTGTGCAAACATCAAAATTTCCTTGTATTACGTGCTTGCACATGCTTCTGGCCCCCAAGTTGCTTGCCATCCAAATAAACAAAATTACTACTCTGTGGGAGAAATGCTATTATTTTTTATTGTTATTAGTTAAAAACCATGGAAAATCAGGCACAAAGAAAACAAAATTATTTTTTTCCAATGACTGCACAGTGAGATTGTGACAGGGCCAGGAACTGAGTCCAGGTGTCCTGAGTCCCAGACCAGACCTTTAAGCACCAAAATATCCTGCTCCTTCTGAATTCAAAGTGTTTTGGCAAAAGTTTCCCCAGAGTGTTTCATAACTAATGTCAGAGCTAGACACTGAACGTGTCTTACCAGTTAGGAATTTTGCTTTTATACACACTCACTGACTTAAAAACTCTCCCTAACCTTAGCAGCTGTTGGCTTCTTCATGTTACTTGAATGTTTCTAAGGCAAATATGGAACGTGATAAATTGAAAAGCATTGAGTTAAAATGTTCTGCTCCGAGTCCACTTAGCAAACTCCAAAGGTCATCTCTGCTGTGTAGAGCCAGCAGGACTAGACATAGAGTGAGCCTTGTTTGAAAGGGATTTTCTGTTGTCTAGAAATCAGACTCGTCCTATTTCACAGGGATGGATGTTATCCAGAACTAATCCCATCCTGGGATCTCTGACAGTTTTTGACAGTTTGCTGAAAAGGATCTAGAGCTAAGGGGAAAAAGAACATCCCACAGCAGAATATTGCAGGTTGTGTCTCGAGGGACCACTTCCCCTTCTGAGAGGTCTTTAGTCCCTTTTAAATCTGCACAGGCAGGGTGCTGTTTGTGAATAGAAATCTGTGGTGTGGAAGAATAAAATTCCCCCGGGCAGCTCAAATAGTGGCTTCTTAGCAGTCCTCTGGATCAGGTCAGCAGCTCACAACTCCCAACAAACCTTTTGTTCCATCTTGACTGTCTCTAATTACCAGCTGCAGTGGCATTCCCACAGACACTCAGCAGGACCTGAGAATTCCCTTTGTGAGATGCTCTGGTGAGTCCTTTATCCCACATCCGATGGTGTCCAGCTGCAATGACCTTTTCCAGAGTGGGATTATGTTGAAATGATCTATTTCAAAATGGAACCTATGTTTCTGAATAAGAATGTCTCTTTAAAAAAAAACCAAAACAACCCAAACTTCTACTCTGGAGGGGTTTTGGTTTTGTATGTGCTGTCCCGGTTAAAAATTTCTTATAGTCATTTTTCATGCCTGCTGGAAAGCCAAGGGATTATTATGGAGAGTGGTGTCCTTTGGAAAACTCCAAATGAAAGACTGGAATAGATGTTGTTTTTGCAGTAAAATCTGGCTCCCCTGCACATGTTGTCAGTACAGAGATAATCCTTAAAAACTTCTGAAGTTTACACAAGGCAAATTTTTTGCGTTTCTGTGGGCACTGCAGCACAGCTGTGCTGTGGTGTGCAGGGGGGTGGGCTGAGATGCTGTGGCTCTCACCTTCCTTTTGGGGACATTCCTGTGTGCTTCCTGGGCTGGCTCTGCCCTGGAGCCACTCTGCCCTGCTGCAGGGGCACAGGATGTGAAGCTCATGCTCCCCTGCAGGGCTCTGTTCCCACCCTGCTGGTGGGGTTTGTCTGCTGGCTGCCTGTGCAGGTGAGCTGCTGTTCCTGGATGTGCCAGGGCTTGCTGTGGGTTTTGCTGCCAAGGAGAACACTTGGACTCAGCCTAGCCTGGGCTAGCATTAGCCTGGCCCTGGCTGACAGGTTTGGGTTGAACTGCTGATGTATCCCAGGGACCTGACTGCAGCTTGCTGGTACCCAGTGGTGCTGGCTTTCTTTCAGAAGCAGGTGTTTTAGAGACTTGTCTCATGCTATGTCGTGCAGAGGTTTCACCTGAACATCTGTTCTGCTCCTGATACTCCCAGCAGCTGCCATGGATATGTTTAGCACTAGCAGTTCTGTTTGTTTATGAGGCTTTCTCCAGGGTGAAACTGATGTCTGGTCCTCAGTTCTGAATCTCTAAAGCCAAAATAATTTGGAATATCAAAATAAACCTCTCTTTATACCTCTGCCACCATCAGCAGAGTCTGGTCTTTTGCAGCTATACACAGCTGAGCTTCATAAATGGTCCTCAGTCCCTGTCTCCAAGCAGAATCCCTCAGCCTGGGCAAAGCTCAGCCTCCAAGGCTTGTAGAGAGAGGAGTCTTTGCAGCTGCTCCCCTCCTCTCTCCATCTCATATCTCATGAGAGCATCTTTCCACCTGGGACTGTGCAGGGGGCTGGAGTAGCTGAGTTGAGAGGATGTGCTGCTGGAACACAGGCTGGATCCCATCATCAGCAGACCCCATTGCAGTGACTTGTCTGGCTCTCAGGAGCTCCAGCTCTTTCCATTTCACATATATGGGGCTTTCCTCTCAATTCAGCTTTTTTCTTTAGCCTCTGCATTCAGGTTTTCCTTGGTTATCCCATCATTTCCCAATCCAGTGGTGTCAAAAGGATGTCAGAGGATGCAGCATAAACTGCTGTGTTCACCTTCTACATCACCAGTCTCACTTGGTGTTTCTCACCTTGTTGCAGCTGAACAAGCTGGAGGAGGCAGCAAATGCAGCTCACACCTTCTTCATGGCAAACCCTGAGCACATGGAGATACAGCAGGACCTGGAGAACTACAAGATCACATCAGGGAAGGCCACCTTGATTGACCAGGAGGCCAGGCAGCACATGGTGAGTCTGAGGCTGAAGAGGTGCCCAGCTTAAGTATCAGGAAGTCTGGAGAAGAGAGACTAGGAGGCCAAAAGAAATTAATCTATGAATGGGGAAATTCTTACCAATACAGCAAAACAAACTCTCCCTTTCTGCATTTTCCCTTAAGGCAAGCCTGCTCCTGCCTTCTCTAGGCACTCTGCTCTTTGTTTGGTTGCTACACCCCCAGCCTGATCCTTCTGTTCAGAGAGCTCTGGGGTTCACATGGCTGTGAACACACACCAGCAGACAGCTTTGATGGAAGCCTCCATGACATCTCAGCTCCTGTGTGTTTCTTTTGACCTGAGTTCTCCCACCTGGGCAGGGTACATGCACATGGGTGGCTGTGGTGGTGAGGATGCAGAGTGGCAGGCAGGAGAGTGTCAGCTGCTTCCAGCTCCACAAAGCAAAAGCCCAAGTCAATGCCAGGGCCAGCCCCAACTTCCCAGTTCCAATTTCACAAGACTCAGGGGAGCAGGAGTGGCTGTTGGATGTAATTAATGGAGGTGCTTATTAGGGGCCATTCTAAAAAATGAGCAATCTGTTCTCTTGGCATTCAGTGTTGTTGTTTGGTGGGAGGGTAAAAACAAAAAACAAAAAAAGATTTTTTTAAAAATATAATGCATACTGTAAGAGTGGCACTGAGGATTCCCTAAGTATGGAGGATTCAGAAGAGCATTTAGGCAGGTTCCACTGGTCCAAAGTCCATCAGTGGCTTAAACATGGTTTGGTACAAGTGGTTATATCTGATAGGTGTCTGGGGAGATTGTCCTGTCCCTGTCCCAGTCCCCTTGTCCCTTCCTTTGAGAAGTACTGCAGGATGCTGTGCTCCAGCAGCATGGCCTGCTCATGGTTTGTGTTCTGGCTGCCTGCTTTGCAGGAGGACTACAGTGCTGGGGTGAGGCACTATGACAGGGAGGAGTATGAGCTGGCCATTGAGCTCCTGGAGCGAGCCCTGCAAGGATACTACTCTGAGGATGAGGATTGCCAGCTCATGTGCGAGGGACCGCAGAGGTTTGAGGAGCACGAGCACCTGGATTACAAGGCTGGTCTCTATGAAGCTATTGCAGGTGAGATATTTTTGCATTTTTAGAGTTCTCACCCTTGGCCCTGAAGTGTTTTTAGTTACTGAGTTTGGGCCTTTGGCTGGATTTGTGGAAGTGTCTTCCCTCCCATCTCCGCTGCTGGTGAGTAACGCTGCAGGAGGCACCTGGAAGCCCAGAAAGTGCAGACTCAGAGCTAGAACATCTCATTTTGGTCCTGAACAGAAGCTGGGCTAGAAGAATTGCATTTCCAGATGTGTGGAGCATTTGCAGCTTTCTGTTAGAGCTGGAAGTTGAGGTGCTTTATCTGAACTGCTTCCATTTCCCCTGTACACAGTCTCACACACCTCGCTGGAATCCAGACATTGCTGGCCTTTGTTTATGTTTTCTGTTTCTGAGAGCATACGAAGAGAGCAGCAGAGTTCTCTTGGCCGTGCTCCAGGTGGCCAGGAAAGTTGCCAAAAAGGCTCGTAACATGGATTTTCTCCCCATCCAAAAGGATGGATTTGTCATTAGTGGAGGTCCACCTAATTATGATCTTGACTGAAATCTCTGGAGAGAATGGAACGCTGCTGTGTAATCTTCAGATTTGCATGTGTGGCTCTGAGCCAGAGAGGATTAAAACAGTTCATTCTCAGTGGAAATGAGATTACATTTAATTAGTTGTAAGGGAAGGAAGAGCAATAAATTAAGGTTTGTTTAGTGACAGAAATCTTATTTATCTGCTTATGGTCTTGGAGTTGCATCAAGCCCTGAAATCTTGCTTCTTATGTGGAAAATACTTCACTCAGATGCAGAATGTTTTTTGGGTTTGCATAATTCTGTTTGTGTCGAGACAGGAAATCTAATTGAAACAACCAAGAGGAGAAACCACCAGCATACCGGATGGGAAGCTGCCCTGGTGGGGCTTGTTTACCATGCAAAAAATAGAAGTATTGGAAAGGCTGACTTGGTACCAGTGTGGCTGTCAGCTGATCAGGCCTGCTTTTAGAGCCTTGAGCAGGACACCCATCAAGAGAGCAGCCTTCAGTGGCAAAGCAAGCCCAGCATCCTTCTCACTGGAAGCTGCTGCTCTTCAAACAGGACAAACTGTTCCTGTGCTGTGCAAGTCTAGTGCAGCCCCAGAGGAGGTGTTTCTGTGCTGGCCCTTCCTGAGCACTGGCAGGCTCATGGTGTTGCTCAGAGCAGGACATCTCCTGGGGGGGGACAACAGCCAGAGGGTCCCTGCAGGTGCAGAGGCTTGGCCATGTGTGCCTGGCCATGACTACCCCAAACCCCAGGACCATCCAGGCACCCAAAGGAACCTGGAGCTGAGGGAGGGAAATAAGATCCTTGGTGCAGCTGCTCTTCTGTAGGAAACTAGGTGGCTCCTTCCAGGACAGCATAATCCAAAGTTCACCCCTGGTCCAAGGCACTCAAGGCCCAGACATTTCAGTAGGGAGTGGGAATATGTAATATACCAAGAAGAGAGAGTTTAGGTTTCTTCAAACTCATTTCTTTTTAACCCAAACTGATTTGCTCTGCTGCTGCTTGGGGTTGAAACACTCTCACCTTTTCCCCCCAAGGACAGATACATTTCAGTGAATTGATTACAGTACCAAGAAAAAGCAGTACTTCTCATTGATGGATTGATTATTTCAGATCTAGGATGCTTAAAACAGGTTTAAATTACAACAATATGATTTATGTCCTTTCCTTTCTTGCTTTTCCTAAAGTAATACCCTGGATATGCATGGTAAGTCAGACAACTACTCAGACTACCTGTCAAGAGCCAAGAGCACATAGGCACTGTTCTGAGTTTCCACTTGGTTTCATTGCAAATTCCTCAGGTGGTTTTTATGGCAGCTCTAAGAAATGCTTTGGTAGCTGAGCACATGATTATTTTTCAAGCCTGTGTTTGTTTCTTAAGGTTTTTAATGGTGTGCAGAGACAGAGCAAGCAAATTAGATTCGTAAGTACATTGCAGCAAAAGCTCCAAAATGGAATCAGATGTCAGTGTTGGCTTTGAAACTGTACAGCTGGTACAGCACCTATACTATGGAGTCCCACTAATTAAGAAACTTTGTTAATGGCAAATATTTACCATGTGCTTGTGATTCTCTGGGGGGTGCCTCATCTTTGAGAAGCAGCAAACAGGGATTTCTGCTGCCCAGATTTGCACCTCAGACCTTTCAGACTGGCCTTGCTTGGCTGTGCTGAGAACCTGCACCAGCCCCTCTTAGCTAAACCTCCCCGTGCCCTCCGGAGCTTTCTTGCTGCAGGGAAGGAGAGGATTAAAATGAGCTGAAGGAAGGGAGTCTGGAGCTGGATTTCGTGTGGCAGCACATGTGGCCACCTTGTCTTCACCCCTCTGCTTGCTTTGTGGGTTTGTCTCTTGGGGCTGAAGTGCTACCTGCCACCTGCAGTCCCTGCACGCCGCAGCAGCTCCTGACACACCAAAGAGATGCTCAAGCTCCCTCTACAGTTGAGAGAAGGAGGAAGGCGTTTCCTAAAGGGGGCAAAAATGTAACTACAACTCTGTCAAATTGGCTCTGGGGAGGAGCCTGAGCTGTCGCCACATTTCTCTTCACAGAGAAGAGCAAGGCACAATTCTTCCCAAGGATTTCTGAGATTCATATTCTCTGAACCTCAGAGAAAGGGAAAACACAATTCTTATCACTTTCTGTGCCTGTGTTGTGCTAAAGTAGAATGCAATATGGAGATTGTTTATCCAAAGTGAGGATGTTTTGTGTCCTTGGCCTATCAGGGCCAGCTGTGTGTGTGTGTGTGTGTTGGGACTGTTGGCTGACAGTCAGGAGATTCTGTGCAGTGTGAGCAGTGGTGTGCAGAGTGAGTGCTTGGCAGATTCAATTTAGATGAAATGTATATAATATAGTATAATAAAGTAATTAATTAGCCTTCTGATATCCATGGAGTCAGATGCATCATTCTTTCTCCCTCACCAACGTTGGAGTTGCCTTTGAGTTCCGATATGAGCTCTTTCCCTCGGTGCACACTCACCTGCCAGGCCAAAGCAGTGTGAGTTGCACATCTTTCAGCTGAGGAGTTTGAACCTCTGTCTGTCCTTGTCTGGGCACCATTGCCATCCCCTCAGCTCAGAGCAGCTCTCCCTCTTTTCCTGGCAGATCACTACATGCAGGTCCTGGCCTGCAAGCACGACTGTGTCCGGGAGCTGGCCACGCGCTCGGGCCGCATCTCGCCCATCGAGAACTTCCTTCCCCTCCACTACGACTACCTGCAGTTTGCCTATTACAGAGGTAAAGTCCTGGTCCACAGAGCACTGCTGAGTTCTATCCATTTTGTGCAAGTTCTTCCATATGGGAATAAGGCTATTTCCCCCAGTGCCCACACTACAGTGATGCAGAGGCACGGTCTGAAAGAGAAGCAAAGGACATTGGAAATGGTGTCTTCAAAACTCAGGTTGACTGAAATACAATGAAGTAGTTTTATGAAGGTGTTTTAGATGATCAGTCAGGTCTTAAAAGCCCAACCTTTAGCTTAAAGATTACTTTTCTTTAAATAAATCATGCTTTTTTAGGGTCCTTTCATTTGCCTTTTAATAGTAAAATCCTTGGGATTCTTGTGTTTCACATTTTCTGAAATGAACTGATACATCTTCTAAATTAATAAATAACAGACATATGACTTGGGTCAAGCTTATCCCAAGATGCCAATTTTTGACAATTAACCAAATAGTTTAGGATTCGCAGCAAAGTTGCAGGAGTTGGCAGTGTGGCAAAATGTCAGGGGCTGGCAGTGCTAAAAAATCATGCCAGTTGTGTGGTTCTGTGTGCTATTTTATTATGTTTTGTTACATAAAAGAAAATAGACATCTGCTCTCTCAGGCTTGCTAATAACTTTTTACTGAAAAGGGCAGACTGCAAGGGTCAAAATTTCTACTAAAACATAAAGATTCATCATCACAATGGGAAGAAAGCAGGAGGAGACAGTTCATGTGTGGTGTACAGGCTTCTTTATTCCTCTGCCCAGTTAGAGGTTTGCTGTGGTGGGTGAAAACCCCTGGGCCGTGAGAGATGCTGCACAGATGGATGGGAAGCAGTTTGATGCCAGACAGTATCCACTGTCTTGCAGTCCTGCCCATCCATCTGGATGCAATTGGATACCATCTGATCTGTGCATGATGGCAGACAAGTCTTGTTTCTGTGCCTCAGTTTCCTTGCTGGGCAAGTGGAGTGGTTAAGACAAAGAGGCATCAAGAGAGCCCTGTGAAGTTTTGGGCTGCTGCTTCAGCTGATGGGGAGCTCAGGCTGTGCTTCCCTCCCTGCAGAGTCCCCTCCTGGGCTCTGTGTGAGCCCCCTGTGCCCTCCTGTGCCCCCCTGACCACTGTTGTGTCCCCCCAGTTGGTGACTATGTGAAAGCCCTGGAGTGTGCCAAGTCCTACCTGCTGTTCCACCCGGACGATGAAGATGTCCTGGAGAATGCAGGTTATTATGAGGGTCTCTTGGAAGGCACAGTGGATCCAGCCACCATCAAACCCAGAAAGGTGAGACTGAGTGACACCTCAGAGCTCTTGATGGGACACGCTTTAACAAAAAAACCTGGTGGAAATAAAAGCAGCCTGGCAGCTTTCCCCCAGTGGGACCACTTTAAAAAGAGAAGCAGAAGTGCTGGGCTCGCTGGTGATGCTGAGCTGGTGATTTTCAGGGTGCAAGTTCAGAGTCACTGGTGTGGGGGAGACACTGGTGGACAGAATTTGCTTTAATGGGGACTTCAGCCTGGTAAAGCCTGAACAAGAACAGGGAGGGCAGTGAGCAACAGTGTAAAGCCTCCTCTTGCCCAGTGCTCCGGCAGACACACGGAAGAGGAATGCAATGAAACACCAAGCAAAGGGCAGCATCTCTTCAGACAGGGCTGAGAAATATTTCCCAGGGGAGGCTGAGATCTCAGCATTACTCTCAAATCTCTTTGCTTGGAGTTCAGAGCTCAGCCTGTTCTGCAGGCAGTAGCTCTGCTATGACAGGGTTAGGCTGGGGTCAAATAACCAAACTGTGTGTGTTCCATCACCCAGCAGGACTGGCTTTCTCTCCAGTCTGGGCAGCCCTTATCTCTGGCCCTGGGGCTGCCTTCCTCACCATACAGAAGTTCATCCCATCCCATCCCATCCCATCCCATCCCATCCCATCCCATCCCATCCCATCCCAGCCATTCCCCTCGCACCATAAATAAAGTGTTGGCAGGAACTGGTTTTTCCATTCCTTTGGGAATTCCTTGACTTCCAGGCAAATCAAGGTGAACTTGGTAAAGTACTAAAAAATAAAAGCAAAATTATAAAAAGGAAAACAAGAAAAACAGTTGTTTTCCCTCACACAATGAATTTAGGAAAAGAAACCTGAAGTTGACAAAAACATTTAATTGTTTACAGTGTTTTGACGTTTTCTGTTAAAAAATGAATTTATTTTTACTCTGTACAATAGTTTTCTAGGAGAAATACCAGTGTTTGCAGATTTTTCATTCAAAATAAAGCCTTCTGATGGACAATTTCCAGCTGGCTATGCTTTGTGGCCCCCATCCAAGCACTCTGAGTGCATCCCAGGGCCAGGCCATGGGCTCCATGGGGGGAACTGAGGCACAGCCCAGCCAGGGTCCCTGCCCCACCAGCCTGAACTTGCCCTCATTCTGCAGCTGGGGTTTCTCTGGCCAGCTTTTGCCCAGATATTTCGAGGCTCATCAAGGTGTTCAGGAATTTCTGCCAGCTTTGGACACATGTTTTGGGGATTCAGGCTTCCTAAATGAGTTGCTGAACACCTTCGGTTGTGTATTGAGTGTCTCAGCCTTGTGCCTGGGGCTGCTCCAAGCATCCCTCAACCTAAAGAAACCAGCAGCATTGCATGAAGCGCCTCTGAAGCAGAGGTACATTGGCCACTGTCTTGCAGAAGCTGGCCTTGTGCAACTGCTGGTGTTCTCCTTCTCTTTGCAGGCAGCCAGAGCGCTGCTGCGGCGGCACAAGCTGGAGTCCCACCTCCTGCGGGTGGCTGCGGCCGGCCTGGGATTCGCCTACACGGAGCCGGTAACGCCTGCTGTGCTGGGCCAGCAGCTCACAGCTCTGGGACCAGCTCCCCCTGCCCCTCTCCTGTAAATCCAGCCCTCTGTAGCTGACTCGGGAGCTGGGTCTCGGCCTGGTTTGTTCCCTGTAGGAAAAGAGGGATGGCAAAGCAAAGGAGGCATTCCTGGGGTGAAGGGGAGGCGCATACAGCCCCGTCGACATTTTCAATGTGGTGAACTCAGGCCATTCCCCAAAGTTAGGTGGGATGGAGCCAGAGAGGCTGGCTGATGTCCCTGGGAGTCAGGCAGAGCAGGTAATGCCCTGGCTTTGGCTGGAGCATTAAATTAAGAAGTTTGTCCTCTCTTTTCCCACAGAATTACTGGAACAGGTATGGCGCCCGCCAGGACGAGCACAGGTGAGCCACAGCTGAGCTGCAGCTTTACCATTCCCCATGGTGGGATCATGGTGGGTTACCAGCCTGTCACTCAGTGTGTCCACCCACCTAGCACACCATCCTGGTTGAATTAGTGCCCTTTGCCCTTGCCATTGCAAACATTCCCACAAGAACCTTATTTTAGTTGAGTGCCTCAAAACAAGCAATGGTCTAGAGGGAACTTGATAGCTGAGGCAAGTGGTGCTGGTCAGATTTCTTGGTGGAAGCTGTTGCTCTCATTACCAGAAAAGCAATGTTTGCTACAGGACGGGGTGAGTGAGGGCTTCAGCTTGTATGGCTGTTACATTGTACAAAGTACTGACTTGCTTGGGGTTTTTGTGTGTTAGTTTCCAAAGGGAGCAAAAGTGCAAGCTGAAGAACTTGTGGCCAAAGTCATGATGTTCCTCTTCTCTTTTGCTCCTCAGCGTCCCATCAAGCATCAGCAGTGAACCCGAGGATGGGCCCCGGCTGTCCCTGACAAAGAAACCCATGCCAAAGCCAGATCGAGAGCTGAAGGAGGGTAAGGCTGATGAATATGTCTCAACAAAACTGGGATCTTTTTTCCTGTTACTAGAGACCTCAGACTGCAAAGGCTGGCCACTGGGCAGTGAGGGCCACTCCTATTTGAGGGAGTTCAAGTTTTGTTTAAGAGACAGACAAGTCTTCAGTGCTGCCACAGAATTTCTGGGTCTGGGGATCCCAGGGCACTGCTGTGCTCTTGGACTTGTTTTTCCACCTGCTGGGCTACTCAGTACAGAGCCCTGAGATGTGGAGCTGGGTCTTCCTTACCATGGGGAAAACAAACCTGCAAACAGTAGTTTTCTGTCCAGGTGCTTTTAAGATCAGTGTGTTCCCTGTTGTCCAGGCTGCAGAAGGATGGGTGCTGGAAGCAGCCTGTCCTGATGCTTTGCTAAATGTGCTGGATCTCACCATATTAGCAACCACTTTTCTTTGCAGACTAAGCTTATGATTTCATGTCTTAGCTCACATGAAATCACTTTGTTTATAAGCCTGTCAGCAGACATTTCATCTGATTTCAGCACATTTTCGGCAGCCACAGAAAATACCATAACATCTACTAAAGATAGGATTTTTCCCCTTAACAATTTTGAAAAACAATATTGTAGCCAAGCACCAAAGCAGAATCCTTGCTGCAAAACAACGGGGTCTCAAGCCAGGAGGTGTCTTGTGTCTCTAGTGAGCCAGCTCCACAGCAGCAGGCAATTAAACCTCCCTGTAATGCAATGGGTGGTAGCGCTTTTTGGGGAATTTCACAGCTTTCCCCAGCCCAAGTTGTGTCCAGCTGCTCAGTGTTCTGTTCAGAGTGTTGTTATCCCTTCTCTAGCTGTACATAAAATAGACAAATACCACAGGAAGATACCAAAGATCTTGCTTAAGCCAAGAGCTGGTTGAATTATATTTGTTGGCCTGTTTGCTGTTTATAACCCAGTAATTTCAGAGTCCTTCTTTCTGTTTTTATTTCTTTTTATGCTCTTATTCTGGTTTACTTGCAGAATGTTCTTGTTTACAAAGAAAACTGAATCCATCAAAAAGGAACTGGGATTTTTGTCCATCCAGCTTCTGCCTTTTTCTGTTGTCTTTTTTTTTCTTTCTCTCTTTTTACTTGGAAAAAGAAAAGGCCGAAAGAGAAAAGGAATTTTAATTTTGTACTCTCCTGTACTTCTACCCTTCCCCCCTTCCTCCTTTCTGCCAATTCCTTCTCTCCCAAAAGTCCAAAGAATTCCTCAGTTTCTCTGGGGTGTTTTTCACAGAGCACAGACACAGGAAACAGGTCTGTCTGTGCTGGTACTCAGAGCAGGCAGAGGCAAGGAAAGCAGGTGGGAGCACACTGTCAGTGTGGGACAAGGGTTCAGTGTCCATGGCACAGAGCTGCCCCACTTGTTCCCTGGGAGGAACCAGGAGAAATGTTGGAAGTGTTGAGCAATGCCTTCTGTGTTCATCCCTCATGTGCTTATGGCTGGGGAAGAGCAGCTGAGCTGGAGAACTCAGCCCTGTATTGGAGCATGCCAGGAGTTTGGATTTGAGAATTCTCATTCTGATCCAGCTGCATTTGCAGTAAGTGTGGTTATCAAGCAACAAAATCAGCACAGTGAACACCAGAAACATCCCATATTTTCCATTTCCAAGAAACCTAACTCTTCAGAAATAAAGCTGTGAGCTAATGACAGGGCTTGTGGGGTTTACGTGTCCTCCATAGGCCAAGGAGACCTGCCAAGAACACAGTTTTGACTCAGTAGACAGGAAAAGTAGAAGTTACAAAAGCATTGTCACAGAGAAGTTTCCTTGTGCCACATGGTGGGGGGAACTCTGCAGCTCTGTTTCCTCTATTTTATTGCTTGTCTGTGACAACAAATAATTTTCTTTACAGTTCAGATGTATTTCAGTTTTTTCCTGGAGAGACATCTGGTTTAGGCTTTTATTGTTACCATTTCTTTCCTTTTCTTTCTTTGAGGAGATGTGTGGAAGAGGCTTCAAAAGATGGTGGTTTAGGGGCCTTGCTCTGGTTTTTGGATCAGTCAGATTTGATGGGGATGGATTGAAACCTCTCATAAAAAGCTTGCAGGCAGAGGGAGGCAGTTCAGAGGCAGGATGTGAGGGATGGCAGGGACAGCCATGGAAGCTCCTTTGCCTCAGTGGAGGAGGATTATCCGGAGAGTTCTCTGGCTCACCCACTCCCTGCCCTCCTCCTTAGAGGAAAGCAGTGCTTGCTGCAAGCTCAGCACCATGTGAGGCTTTCTCTGTGTATGGCAGACAAAAAACACTGATGATAGTTGCAGGGGGTGGCTTTGCATGCCAAGCCAGCAGCATCCACACAGCACAAATGCAATGGAACCTACACTGGTGTTGACAGCTGGGCTGGAGAGCCAAGTTAGCCACTGTCCCTATCTTTCCCTATGTCCCACTGGGGTTTGGTGTTCCCAGGCTGTGGTCCCTGCATTTGCAAGGCAGCTGTTGAGAAGGTAGAAAAATGCTGATGCTCCTGCAGCAAATTGATGTCATCTCCTTGTGTTCCCATTGCTTCTGTTTCTTTTGTGACTGAAGGGAGGCCACACTCTGCTGTGGAGCTCTTTGCCTATCACCACCAGCACACCTGGGTGGCTTCAGCTGGCCTCCAGCCTCTGTACAAGGTGTCAACAAGGCCAGGGCACGTTCAGCAGGATGGTTTTGTGTCTCTCCTCAGGGGGCCCTCTTCTCTACAGCGATGTGAAGTTTGTCTACAACTCTCAGCAGCTGAATGGCACCCAGCGAGTGCTGCTGGATAATGTCATCTCAGAGGAGCAGTGCCGGGAGCTGCACAGGGTGGCCAGTGTGAGTGGGCAATGTTCCTGGGCTGAGTGTGACACCTGGATGTGTGATCAGCCCCTGGAGACCATGGGCTCATGCCTTGCTGAGTGTTACAGCTGAGGGCAGGATGCCTGTGGAGAGCAGGTGGATCCTTGTCCCCAGTGCACACCCATAACTGCAGCATGGGAGCTGCTGCTCCATCCTGGGCTGCAGGACAGAGCCTGTGCAGAAAGAGCTCTTTCCCCATGTTATAACAATCCAAAGGATGCTCATCCACAAGTCTGGCTGAGCCTTCTCATTCCCCATTAACTGAGCTTGGCAAGGCTCTGAGGGTGGCTGAACATCCCCAGTTAGGAGGTGGGTGGTTGATATCCTGCATCTGTGCTCACAGAGAGCTGCAGCACCTTTCCACCCCAACTGACCTGGCCCAGCGAATGCAGCCCTGGGGGATTTGGGGAAGAGGGTGCCATGTACTTCCATTGCAGATCCCTCTCTCCTGACACACCAGTTCACCCCTCATCTGTATTCCTGTTCTCCAGGGGATCATGTTGGCTGGAGATGGTTACAGGGGCAAAACCTCCCCCCACACTCCAAATGAGAGATTTGAAGGAGCCACTGTCCTCAAAGCCCTCAAGGTACAGCTCCCTCCTCCTTCTCCTCCTCTCCTGTGCCCTCCCTCCCAGTGTGCACATGACACTGACCTCCCTTTGCCCCTCTCCTTGCCCAGTATGGCTACGAGGGCCGTGTCCCCCTGAAGAGTGCCCGGCTGTTCTATGACATCAGTGAGAAGGCTCGCAGGATTGTCCAGTCCTACTTCCAGCTCAACTCCACGCTCTACTTCTCCTACACGCACCTGGTGTGCCGCACCGCCCTCTCCGGTGAGGAGCAGGGAGCTTGGGAGGGCTTCAGCCCTCCAGGGGGGCTTTATGAGCTCAGAGCAGCTCTGTTGTGCTTAATGCTTAAATTGGTGGCCCAGGGCTGGGCAAAGTCAGCATCCCACAGCAGTAAAAAGTGGGACTGCTGTTCCCCAAAAAAGTAATTTCTGGGATGTGTCTTGGTTTTCATATCTGCAACTCTTCCTATTTTCTCCTCCCTTTTCTCTTGCCTCCTCTTGTCTGTCCCTTCTCCTTTCCACTCCAGCCCCAGCTCTCCATTTCACTTCCCTGCAGCCAGGAACAGGCAGAGCTGTGCAGATCTGAGTCCTCAGATGTTGCCTTTTCTCCCCAGCCATTCCTTTCCTCCTCTCACCTGTGAACACCACCTGCAGTGGGGCCAGGGTAGGCTCCCACCCCATGATGGGACCCCATAGAGCATGGCATTCCCATCTCATCCATCCCTTCTCCTTCCCCCTTCCTCCACATGGCCCTGCCTAGGCCAGCAGGAGCGCAGGAATGATCTGAGCCATCCCATCCATGCTGACAATTGCCTCTTGGACCCCGAAGCCAACGAGTGCTGGAAGGAACCTCCTGCCTACACCTTTCGGGATTACAGGTAGGAAGGAAGGGAAGGAATCTCCCCGGGGACCTCTGTCCCTCTGGCAGTCCCCCACCCATGTCTTCATGGAGCAATGTGGGATCTGTCCAGGAGGTGGGGGGTCAGCCTTGACCTCCCCAGTGCTCCCCTAACTGGGATTTCCCACTTGCTTCCCCAGTGCCCTTCTGTACATGAACGCAGATTTTGAAGGTGGCGAGTTCATTTTCACCGAGATGGATGCCAAAACTGTGACAGTGAGTTGGTGCTGTGGGCCAAAAGCTGTTCCTCAGCACTCCATGCTCAGGGCTCTGGGCTTCCCCGGGCAGCCTGTGGCTCCTACCTTGCAAAGAGCCAATACAAAATCCTGCTGCAAAGGTGCACAGACCATCTGCTCCCTCCCTAGAGGCCGTGCCAAGCAGTAAACCTGTGGATTAGGGATTCTCCCCACCCCCAGTGCAGGCAGAGGGATGGCTGGTAGTTGTCCCTGGCCTGGAGGACTGCTGAGCTGCCACCCCATCTCGTGGTCAAACATGAGCTGGTGTTTCCACACAGATGCAGTGCCTGATCCAGGTCTCTTGTTCCAGAGTGGGTCACAGTGCTGGACATCAGACCCTGGGAGGGATGTGGCTCAGGCATGAGCCCTCACCTCTGTTTGGGGCCATTAAAGAATCTGGGCACCCACTCTGTGGTTGGACAGAGGTCTGGACACCATGCTGGGGTCTCTGGAGAAGCTGGAGGGTAGATTGTGTCTACTTAAGTGCCTGAGGGTTGGTTTGGTTGGCAATTCTGCTCCCGAGGTCCTGCAGGACTCTTGGGGACTCTGCCAAGAGAAGAAAGAGGTATTTGATAGCCATGCCAGGCTTATCCTGGACCTCCCTGGAGTTATGCCATGGCCCCATTGTGCTCTAGGTGGTCACCTGTAGGCTTTGCAGAGACTCCATGCCATCATGTCCTTTCTGCACAATGTCTGCACAGCAGGAGCAAGCTTCACACCCCCCTGTTTACCCCACACATTTAGCGAGCCATGCCCAGAGCTCTACATGTCCCCCCGAGCAGCTCACCAGGTCCTGGGGTGATGCAGAGGGATGCTCAGTGAGTTCCCAAGCCCTGGAGCGTGGTGAGCCCAGCCAGGCCAGCGTGTGCAGCCCCTTGCCAGCCTGTTGTGCTGTTTCCCTGCAGGCCTCCATCAAGCCCAAGTGTGGGAGGATGATCAGCTTCTCGTCGGGCGGCGAGAACCCCCACGGGGTGAAGGCGGTCACCAAGGGCCAGCGCTGCGCTGTGGCTCTCTGGTTCACCTTGGACCCTCTCTACAGAGAGCTGGTGAGTCCCTCCATCGTGTGTGAGGGGAGTTGGGGCATACCCAGCATCCCACAGGAGCCAGGACCATCTTATTTTCTCTATTCCCAGTCGATCTGTTTTTCTCCCATTAAGCCCCCACCGCAGCACTCCCATGATAGGAGCTGGCCCCAGGGCAGGTTTTTCCTGCCTTTCCTGGTCCTGGGCACGCATTGCCCTTGGCCCGTGGGGTGCAGTGCTGGGCTGCGGTGCTGAGTGGGGCGTGGAAGGGCTCCGTGCAGGGCTGGGCTGGCCATTTCTGACACCTAGTGGCAGCAGCCTGATGGATGGGGAACTCCTGCAGAGCCATCCACAGCTCAGAGTGCTCTCACAGTCCCGCTGCTACAGAACATCAGCTCTGCCCCAACCACTGCAGCCCTGCAGGGAGGAGGGAATCAGGCATTGAGGTGGAAAGGGATTTGATTAATTTTGCCCAGCAAATCCCTAGGCTCTCCCCCATCCTCTCAACTACACTGCTGGTTCTGGAGTAAAATCCTTGCTGTGTGTCCTCCCAGCAGCCTGAGCCTCACTGAATTAGCTGGAGCAGGCACTGAAGCTCTGCTGTTACCATTTCTTCCCTTCCCCTCTTGCAGGAACGAATCCAGGCAGATGAAGTGATTGCAATGTTGGACCAGGAGCATCTAGGACCCAGTGAAATGAACATCAACCCAAAGGATGAGCTATGAACTAGGCCAAAGACTTTTTCTATTAAATATTTATTTAATATTGTTAATCTTATTAGAACCCTTCTATTTTTGTACAGAGATGCTGTATAAATTAACAGGTTAATATGATTGTGGAGTTTCAGGAATGCCTCTTCTGTGTTTAGCACAGCTTTTGCTGGAACCCTCATCCCTGTGCCAGCATCTCCTGGTGGGGCTGCCTCTGCTTCCAGCATTCCCTGTTTTTCTCTAGCACTTCTCAGGACTCAATTCAGGCCCACTCTACCCCCTTGTACCCCCTTGGAGAACCCTTTTTTTTTTTTTTTCTCAACCAAAAGTAGCTGCTTCTCTTTTAGCATCTGCTGGAGAAAATTCTCAGGTGTTCTAATGCACCAGTCTTCCTGCTCCTACTTCCTGCTGGGGGAAACTGGACTACAAAAACTGGAGTTATGACTGTCTCTCACCATTTGAAATATGCCTTTTACGGGAAAAAACAAAGGAAAACCCAAGTCCTAGCAAAATGGAGATTTCTCTGTAGCCATGTGAAGTTGGTGTTTGGGCATTAATTCTGAGCAGAGCTTCTGGAAATCAGCTGCTGAGCAGGGCCATGAGCTGTGCACAGGGTGAAGGGATGTGATTTGCAGCTGACTCTGGTGAAATAGGGTCTGTCACTCATGTTCAGTCCCTTCTCTTGCTGATGGCCTGGGAACTGAAGGATGCTGCTTCACACTGCATTCTTTGAGCTTCCAGCCCAGTCTGCTGCTGGTAGAACCCAGAGTTTGTAGTCATAATTTCTGGGACCTGTTGGAAAGCAGCTTAGGAAGTTACAGTGCCATGGTGTTGGATGGTGATGGTGTAGCTCTGCCCTCTGGATGTCCTGGCTGCATCCTCCCATCCTGGCAGTGCAGAAGCAGCAGATGTTCATGGTGTGGTAGTATCTGTTTGCTCAGAGGAGTTCTGACCAGCCTGAGGATGTTGCAGTGAAAGCAAGTAGTCAAGTAACTGCTGCTAAGCCAGTAAATAATTCCTCCCCAACCATTAAATTTAGTCCTGTGTGTGGGATCAGAGCAGCCCCTATCTCAGTCAGAACAGGCACTGAATCACAGGATTTCTGCCCCAGACATAAGGGCAGCTTTTATTTTGACCCAAGAGCTGCTTCTGCTGCTGGAACACAGTTCCTAAAAGGCAGGTTTCAGCAATCTTTACTTGAAATTACTGCAAGGCTGCAATCTATCCAGAAAACACTACAGGGACCTTTGCTGCAGTTCACATCCTTGAGCTGCTTTGCTCAGCTCCCTGCTGCATGGGCACTTTCATCAGTCCTTTTCTACTCCCCTCTGCCAGTTTTGGCATTCCCAGGACTTAAAATCTGCCACAGAGAATTGTCTTTTCTCTTTACTCCTGTAGCTTGTGCCTGTTCAAACCTCCCAGGCTCAGAAGCCCCCTCTTCCCATCCAGTCACTGGCTGCAAAGGCTGTAGACAAGGATTGGCTTTCTGTAGAGACCTCAAAAGTTGCTCCTGGGCAAGGTAGAGGGAAACTCTGCATCTGGAAAAATAAATGCCCAGACTGGGAAGAGGGAACTATTACCACCCAGAAAATGTTGGAAGAGTTACTTGCTGCATCTCCTCCAATGCTGCATCTGCAGAGGAAAAGGCTCTGGCCATTCTAAAGCTACCAGCATTGCTTATTCCTTTGTTGTTATCTCCCTTCCCTCATAGATTGTTCAAAAGATTCATCCCCAAAGAACTGCCCACAGGTTCCTGCCTTTGAAGAGCCTTCCCTGGTTAAGTGCCTCTTCTGTAAATGCTTAACTCCATCCCCCTTTTCAAAACAGCCAGAGGAAAAGCTGGGGAGAAGAAGGGGAGGGCAGCTGCTCACTTTGGAGAGCTGACCCCCATTTCATGGTCCCTCTATGTGCACCACACTGCTGCATCCAAGGCTTGACTCTGAATGCTGCACCTTCCATGTGGGCCTGTGCTGCCATCCCCCAGCCACCACTGCCCAAGTGCATCCTGCAGAGCTGCCCCTGTGCAGCCCCAGCCCTCCCAGGGGTGCCACCAGCTGCTTCTGCTGCAAGGAGAGGTGCAGGGGCTGGCACAGGTCATGGTTGGTTTGTTCCTGTGGTGGTTAGCCAGAGCTGTGTCTAAATCCAGGGAAAATAAACTAAACACATCTGGGCCTGTCTTTGTCTTTCTTCAGTCAAATATTAGATGGAGAGACTGGGGAGTTTGGGGTCTGTCTCATGATGGTACCTGTGCCTTTGGGGTTTCCTGCCTTAGATCTGAGAGCACAGCCCCCTCTCCCTGCTGGAGCAGTGTGGACAGTGTGTGTGTGTGTGCTTTTGGCTGCCTGTCCCTGTGCCTTGCTGTGCATCCAGCTGTGCAGAAGCTCCCACAGCATGGACCTGCTCCAGGCAGTTTGGTGAGCAGGAGGGACATTCCCTGTGCCCTGCTGGCTGTCCAGGGCCACGGCCACCCTGGTGAATCAGCCCTGCTGCAGGGCCAAGGAGCAGCCTCAGGGGATGCAGCATTGCAGGACTCACTGCAAACGTGCCCCAAGAAGGGAGAGGACTCTGGGCTGCCTGGGCCATGCTGCTCTGCCAGTGAGACCTGCAGCAGCCTGGGCCACGCTGAAGCCAGGAAACAGGAATGCAGTGAGTCAAAGGCACTTTTCCCATTTGTTTGTTTTTCCAGCTCTGCTCTGGCAAAATCTAGCTCAGAAGTGGATTTGTATTTCTGCTGCAACAGCAGAGGTGGGTGCCAAGTTTGTTGGCACTCTGTAGCCTCACAGGAGCAAGCTGCAGAACTCTTTAGGGTATGCACCAAAATACAGCATAGGTTTTTGCATCTGTGGTATCCAAGTGGGATGGGTTGCCACCAAGGTGGCTTGGACTGAGAAGTGATTTTAACTCTTGGATTTGAGGTAGGGCCTGGTATCTGCCAGAGCTGTCAGGGTCACATCCAGAGTGCCTGCAGGGCACCTGCATCCCTGCTAAAAGAAAGCTGTCAACAATACTAAATGTATATACTCCTCCTTGGTCAAATATGCCCCAGGGACAACCTAGTGCACTTATATTTTTGTTTCCTTCTACTTGGGTTCATGCTGTTACTCCTCTCCTGACCTGCCAGTCTGGTAATTGCTGTTTCCTAAAGCCCCATCATGAAGCAGCTCCCCAGGGAGGCAGTGCTTGCAGCCACAGCACTGAGCTCAAAACTGATGTGCATTTCAGAGCCCACCTCATGGCTCCCAGGCCAGCTCCAAGGCTTGCCCACCAAAGGGAAGCACAACCCATTTAGATGTTGGCCATGTGTTGTTCATTCCCCAGTTCTATCACCAGCAACAGGAGCCTTTTGGACATGGAGGTGGTTGAACCATGCCTTAGTTCCTTATTCACTCACCTGTACCCTCCCTAGTAATAATAATAATAATATATGTAGAGTGGGATTAGCAGGGTTGATTTATGACAGTCCTTGAGGGAAAAAGCAACCTACCCATAAAGGAAACATAATGGAATTTAAAAGTATTTAAAACAACAACTGAGGTGGTTCTGTGTGTGTGTGTCTGGGTGTGGATGTGGTTTTGAAAGTGAAGCCTGCATGCTGTTAATCCATGCCAGGGGACCTTTACTCCCAAGGAGATTTGTTTTTCTTTCATGTCCAAGTGGGCCCAAGCCAAGTTCACTCAGCCCTTGCACAAGGCTGCTGCAGGTTGTGGGGGCACTGTGGGAGCCTGCTCTGTGCCACAGGCATGTCTCAGCAAAGGGGAGCCCATCATATTTCAGGACAATACAGATGAAATGATGCCTTCATTAGGGACAAGATGGCACTTTGCAGTCAGGGATGCAGCTACAGAATGTGAAGAGCCAGTGACAGCAAAAGCACCAAGGCTTGGGGAGCAGTGGCTGACAGGAGTCATGACAGCTCAGCAAGGCACCTCATGCAGAGGGTAGGAGCATGGGAAACACCTTGTGTAAGTAAAGAACCTCCAAGAAAGGCCAGCAGAAAGCCTAAGGCTGAGCCCCCTTGGGCT
Source organism: Agelaius tricolor (assembly GCF_023055355.1). Classification (NCBI taxonomy): domain Eukaryota; kingdom Metazoa; phylum Chordata; class Aves; order Passeriformes; family Icteridae; genus Agelaius; species Agelaius tricolor. The sequence goes on from NW_027269272.1 coordinate 15,730,670, forward strand.
GTAAATGCCTTATTCCAAGTGGCTGCTAAAAGCTTCTCTCCAGCCAAAAGCTCACCCCTGAAACCTCACCTGAAAATAAGACTTGGGGCTACTTTCAAATTTCTGCATCTATAATCAAGGCTGAAATACCTAAAGCTCTTTATGTCCAGTGGCTACAGTCTAAAGGAACCTGGACATTCCATAGGCATTAGCCTGAGAGACTTTCTGAGGCATTAATTTAAAGCAACTGAACCTTGCCAATGTTCTTGTGGACAGTCAGTCTTCAGCAGCTTCACTGGATGATGACTAATCCGCATTATTTCCAAGCTTATAAAATATGGTGTGTTTGGTCTTTTTGTATGTCCTCTTTATTTCCCAGGCTCTAGACTGATACCCCCAAAATACAGCAGCTCTGATCACCCTGTGAGCCCCTCTGACAAGCTCTGTCAGCAGCCAGCCTGGCTGAAACCCTCTGCTGCTGCCACTCCATCCCAACCCACAGCTGCATCCATCCCTCCTGCTGTGTCCCCACCCTGCTGCTGGCCCTCTGACCTGGTGATGGACAATTTGGGTGGCACCATCCCCACCGTGGGGTTGGCAGTCCCTGTGCAAGGGTGTCCCCACCTCAGAGCTGCTGGGGCCATGGGTGGCAGCAGAGCCTGCTCTGGTTTGTCAGCTTTGCATTGCAGCTCAGCCATAGAAAAGAGTGGCAAAGCAAGGAGATGGAGTTTGCACTGAGCCCTGCTCATCCTTCCTGCTTACACCTGGGCAGAGCCTGGGCACTCACAGGCAGCTGAACATCTTCCCATGAAAAACTGTCATTAAAAAAAAAAAAAAAAAAAAAAAGGTTGTTTCCTCCTGTCCACGCCCTTGCCCAGCCTGGGGGAAAAAAAGAACAAAAAAAACCAGCTGGCAGTGAGATAAAAATGGGCTAGTCCTGCTTTGGGAAGAATTATATAAAAAGAGGAAAGAAGTATGTATGTCTTTTGTTTCCACAACTGCTCCTTATGTCTACACCTCACTGTAAGAGCCACCTTTTCCTGGGAGAAGTGTTCCTGCTTGTCTGTGCATTGGGGTTTGACCCAGGCCAGGTTCCCAGACACTGTGCTCTTCCCCACATGTGGATGGCTCCACATATGTGCTTCCCCTCCCACCACTCCATTTCCAAACCAGCACCCAGATGGATGAACTGCCTTGGTGTCAGTGAGAGGACCAGAACCAACGCAGTGCAGCCTTGCACAGTGAGATCCTGCACTGCTGTTTGACCCAAGCACAGCCCTGCCTTCCCTTGGGGCCTGGGGCTCCTCGTGGACAGGTCCAAGTGAGATGGTCCTGATGTCACTGAGAGCAGCAGAGCTCCCCAGTACCCTCTGGGAGCCCAGCATGTGTGGGCCACCTGACCATCCCCCCTGTGGAAACTGCTGTCTCCACAGCTCTAGAGACTGCTGTCTCCACAGCCAGCCCAGAATTGCTTTTATCTTGTTTTAAACACATGGTGAAAGCTGGGACTGAGTTTGTTTCCTTCTCATTTAGCAAAACTTTTGTTACGCAGAAAAAGAAACATCATAAATGTCAGCAGGTCTCAACCACCTGGCCAGTGTCCAACCCCATCAAAAATAACTGTAGCACACTAGAGGAACTTGAGCAAGCTAAACAGGTGACTCAGAGAGCTGCCTGGCCACCCTCACCTTGTTTCTGGTTGAAAGCACCCTGAATTTCAGGGGAGAGGGTCCAGCTGTGGTCTGGCCGAGCAGCAGTGTGTGGGGCTGTGATGGTGCAGCACGAGTGCAGGAGCCTGCAGTGTGTGCCCTGGTGGGAGCAGGCACTCTGGGGGCCCTGTGGGCAAACAGAGCAGGCTGGTGAGCAGACACACTTGGCAAAGGGACAAGTCAGCTAACGATTGTTTCCAGGGATGGTTTGGATAATGAGAATGGCAATTCTAGTAGGTATTTCCTGAAGCTGAGCAGGGCAGGGCAGGGGGAATTTATATGGGCTCAGTTTAGCTTCTACTCCTCCTTTATTTGTAATGAGATTAGCAGCAGAGATGGCAGGGCACCCTCACCCACTGCCCTGATGGGGTGAGCTGATAAGCACCTCCTGGCCTGGCCTTCCATGCCAGCCCAGCAGCTGAGCCATGGGGGAAAACACCAGGGAAAACCATCCTTCCATCACACAGGGCCTTCTTGCAACTGTCCTAAGCCTAGGGGTAAAATGCTGCAGGGGACTGGCCAGCCTGATCCTGGCAGTGCCAGGAGTGGTGCTGGTATCCCAGGGCAGGACATCCCAGTGTCACATCCCCTCCTTGCAGTGCTTCTGCACCTGATGTCAGCTGGCAGCATCAGGTTAAACGCTTGTCCCTGCCTTACTGCTGAGATATGAGGCCACCACCTGGCCACCAATGTGCCTTGGGCAGCCCCAGTGCAAGAAATGAGTGTTTGATTTGACTGCATTGTGGCAGAAGCTGTGAAGAAGTGTGACTGCCCTGCAGAGCATCTCCCAGCTGCTCACAGTGCTGTAACTGGACTGTAGCAGAGGTGGAGAAGAAGCTGTCTTGTCATTCCCACCCCCAGAGAGGAGAATGTGGATCCCCTGCCCAATTCTGAAAAAATCTTCATAGCGCCCATGACAAGGTCTGTTCATGGCAAACCCAGAGCCACCTCTGAGTGTACATAGCCCTAAGCAGGGGAATTTTGTCTGTAAAACCACTGAAACCCCCCCCACCTGTATTTAAAAGACTCATATTAGTTACAGCAACCAAACAGGCGTGAGCCAAGTGTATCCATCTGGGGCAGAAGCTCCAGCTCCTGTGGAGCACCTTGGCACCTGGTTTATTCTTGCAGGGCTCCCTACCACCACTGAGCAGATCTGAGGTGATGGCTGAGCCTGATGTCCCCTTCACCATGTTGTCACTGGCTGCATTGCCCCAAGCCAGGATGTTCATGGAAGCCATATGTGGTGACATGCATTCCTCACTCAGCCTTTTTCATTGAGCCAAATCAACGTGTGCCCATAGCCCAGGGGTGACCAAGTTGCTACAGGGGGCAGTTTCCCAGTCATGTGGTGATTGTTGGGAGCTGCTCCCACCACCACACAGGAAAAAACAACCCACCAGCATCTTAAAACCAGTTTGCAACCCCCAGGCACCTGGGAGTTGTTTGTTCATCTCCTTTCATTTCAACACCTCATGTGAGAGGCTGGGAGCTGGCATTCACTGCTCCTGTGGTGCCAACTTTGAGATTGTTTTATTTGATTTGCCAACCAAAATGGGTGGAAGGGTGGAGACTGTATTTTCCCCTTTATTTTTGTTTTCAAAAAACCCTTCTGGCCCTGGGTGAGGCAGAAGAAGCTGAGTAGTTTCACGTCTATCTACTCTGTGACAGTTACCTGCCTACAGCACAGCCTGGCTCCTCCAAGCAGAAGAACTGGGTGTGGGTGGATGGCCTCCCTGTCTAGGTGGGGAGAGCTCTCAGCCACCTCCCACAGCATTTTTCTCCCCACCAAGCACACTGGAAAAGGCTGTTGTGTGATCTCCTCCTTCCTTCCTCTGGCCAGCAGATCAAAGGAAAAATGAATTCAGCCCATGGCCCTGGGAGAGGATGGGGCAGGCTGTGAACTCCTCAGAAGCAGTGGGGTGATCACTGCTCTCATTTTGCACAGCTGCAGGGAAGGGGTTTGTCCCTGAAGTGCCCAGGGAAAGCCCTGGGCCATGTGTGGTTGACACCCTGAGGTGTTGTGAGCAAACACAGAATGCCCATCCCCACACCAAACTGTGTCCCAGACAGTGACTCTCAGGGATGGGATGAAGTGCATCTGGACTTTCTCTGGGGCCTGGCTGCACCCTGGGCTTCCCCAAGTGACTCACAGAACCTTCACAGCATCTCTGCAAGCAGAGCAGCCCAGGAGGGTTTTTCCATCTCGCTCATGGCTGTGAAGAGACAGATGTTCATGAGCATCTTCCAAAAGTTCAGCCACAAGCAAATGATGCGCTGTGCTCTTCTGTGCCCAGCAACCTGCCAGGTCCACCCTGCCAGCCACAAGCCCGCAAGATGCTGCCACAAGGCTTTCCTGGCATCTCGGGCTTGCCCACCCTTCTGGAGCCTCCTGAGAGGCTGTGGGGAAAGTAAACGTTCCTGCACCAAAGCCAGGCGCTGCAGGGAGTGAGAAATCCTGGCTGATGAGCACACACCCTGCCCTGCTCAGCTGGCACCGTGCACGTCCCTCCCTGTTTGCCGTGGTGCTGCCCCTGCAGCCACGACCCACACCCTGCTAATGCGCCTTTAGTTCCCCTGGAGGTGGAAGGTGCCACATCCTTTCTCCCTTTTCACACTAATTACACTGAAACAAAAGGGGAGATGCACCACACCGGGAATGCTCCCGAGCCTGTGAGTCCCCGACCCAGCGGGATGAGGTGGGAGCTCCTGATGGCACGGATACAGGAACCAGCAGCCAGCCTCCCACTCCTCTTGCTCAACTGCTGGCGCCACCAGGCAAAAGATAACAAACATCTCTCCTGCTCTTGTGATGGGCCTAGCAGCAAAAGGAAATTTCCAGGTCAGAAGCTCCTGCTGGGTAGCCCATGCTCCAGGCTATGGGGAAGAGCTGCAATCCATTTTGCTCCCACTGTAAGCACTGCATAGGACTGGGGAGACCCGTGTGCTGCACACCCCAGGCACTGCCTTGGGTTCTCCCCTGCGGCCTTCAAACTTCATCTCACTTCCAGCACTTCCACCCTTCCCAAGAAATGACATGGCTGCTGCTAATTCCTTCTAAATACCTGCAGCTTCTGGAGAAAACCCAACAGGACTTTTTGTTTTCTCCTCCTTCAGTAACTCTGCAAGCCCATAGTCTCCATGTGCCAGGCCATGGTAGTCTGAAGGCAGCTCTGCCTTGCAGGCACACTTGGTATGAACAGGGATAAATGCACCAAAGGGATCATCCTGTTCTACTCTAGAAAGGGGAAAAGGGCGGAGTGCTGCCTGGGAACACAGACCAGCTCTGGGAGCATCACCTTGACCTTTTGTCTCCCTGTCATTCCTGGGCCCCCCTAGCCAGCACTGCTCTTCTCTCACTTGCAGGGGGGGTGCTCACTGCCAGCTACAGCAGCATGAATGGGAAGAAAATCAGGCTTAAGAAATTGGCCTGAATTAGTACAGATGTCTGTCTTGGGCATCCTTTTCTGCAGCCTCTCTGGGTTTGATTTGTGTGTCCCAACTGTCAAAGCTATTCCAGATGCCCTGGCCTAAGCAGGCATGCAAGGATTAATCTGTGCTCTCCTTGGGCCCAGCGTTGCCTCACTTCAAATGGAGATGTGAGACTCCAGAGCTAGAGTTTCTTTCCAGCTAGATTCTCTCCATGGGCTTCATCTCCTGTGAAACATCTCTATTCTGCTTCCTGGCCATGGGGGCACTACTGCAAAAACAACAGCAAACAAACAAACTCTGATTTCATTCAGCTTTCTGGTTCCTGGGGCCTCCTCAGACAGCAGCTGGTCACTGCCTGTGTAGGATCCAGGGTGCCTTCACCTCCTCACCTGCCCATCTTCATGTGGCTGCTGGCACCCCTGGCAGGGCTTTCAGTCATGTCCAATTTCCTCACCTCTGAGGCAAGGCTGAAACCACCTGAGACAGCTGCTGCCCATGGCCTGGCTAAAGCACTTGGCTTAATGGTTACTGGCTCATATTTACCCCTGGGTGAAATCATAAGGTTCTGGGCCAAGTGGAACACGTTCAGACATCTCTTCTTCGGGGCAAGCTGAGTCTCTGCTGTTAGAGTTGTGCAAAATGAAGTTTGTGCGTGGTTCTGGTGCTTGCCTTTTTACTGTGAGCCCTAAACCTCCGATGCACAGCACAATCCTGCCCACTGATAGCTCCTAAACAACTGACTTCCTCCTGTTCAATCACTAATTAAGCAGCAGGAAAACTAGAATATAAACCATAATAGAGACAACTGTATTGCTACCCAGTCACTTAAAGCTGGAATAAAACTTTTCGCTAAGGAGAGCAAATCACCCTCAGTGGCAGGCAGAAGCCACCACAGGCTGCTCCTCCAGCTAAGGGAAGCCCTGATCAGGATTGTCAAAGGATGTTGTGGGTTTGAGGCTCCCTAGAGAGGGAGGACTGGCCTCCATCAGTGATTTGCTCAGCATCAGCCTTGAGATGGCAAATACTGCCCTGAGGGGAGGGCACTGAGCACTGCTCTGGGGCCAGGCTCATTACACACGGGCATTGTGGCATCTTTTAGGCACAGCGTGGTGGAGGTGATCCCTTACCTCCTGTTTCTGTGGAAAACATCTCCATGGAAACACTCCTGTTCACCTTCAGGCCAGCAGCTCTCTGCAGGCTTGGCAAGGGCTGCTTGACCGTGTCCTTGGGATAAGAAATCAATGCCTTTATCTCGCATTCTGCCACGGCGCATGGATAATTTGATGCAATTGTGTAGCCACCCATGCCTTTAATTAATCAAAGAGTTTTTTCATGCAGCACTGTGCAATATTTTATTTCCTAACACCCCTGCTACAGTGTACTAGGGTCTGTTGTAACATTTCTTACCCAATTCCAGCACTGAGGGCTATGCAGCCAAGAAGAAGATGGATCACATGTGTGGAAATCTTCAGCGTTGTCTCCAGAGGCGACTGCCAAGGAAACAGAAGCTGAATTAATCAGAGGTTCACAAAGAGATTTGGGAAAACAAAACAAAAACAAAAAAGAACCAGCCAACAAATGAAAACAACCTCAGGAAGAAAACAAGAAGAAGTCAGCAGATTTCCTGGGGTTTCAATTAGGAAGCTCAGGAAAAATTGGAAGACATCAGAGAAGCTCCTAAAAAACTGGGAAATACCTTGCTAGAGTTCACTGTTCTAGGACAGAGCTGAAAATCCCTTCCAAGGGGCCACCACAACATCTTCCCCTTCAAACCTTCTTCTGCCCAGCTTCATGTTGGTGCTGCTGATGGGGAAAAGGGAAGTGCAGGTAAAGCCTGGAGATTGTTGGGCCCAATGATGAATACCTGAACAGCAGTGCCTGAAAAACACCTGTCCACACGTGAGAGCTGAGCAGCCCTCCCACACCTTTCAGTGCAAATTGGTACTTCTTTCCAGGGTCTCTGAACATTTCCAGCCAGGAAAACTGGGACCTGGAGCCCGAGGCTCCAGTGGCAGTGCCTTGCTGCTGAGCAGAGACGTGGCCCACAGAAGCACTGCCCATGACTGCCAGCACAGCACCACTCTCCACCTGCCAGCCAAGATGGGTGCCATCCTCTCCAGCTCCCCAGCTTCTCCCTGGGAGCTGCACAACATCTCCACAGCACGGCCCCGAGCTGCAGCAGTGCCTGCCCAGCGGTGGGGCCTCTTCTCACATTTGGCCTCCACAGAGCAGGACCCACATGTGCCAGGGTGAGCTTTGAAAGACGCACCATCAATCTGAGGCGCCGCCAGCTCGCAGCTCCCGGCAGCGGCAGCAGCCCGGAGCCGCACAGGTGCGCCCGGGGAGCCGGGCCGGGCCGGGCCAGGCCTGAGGGGGTGCCGGGAGCCGGGCCGGGCCTGGGGGCGTGCCGGGAGCCGGGTCGGGCCTGGCCGGGTGCCGAGTGCCGGGAGCCGGGCCGGGCCTGGCCGAGTGCCGGGCTCCCCACCCAGCCCGGTTGTGCCGTGGGAGCTGCAGCCAGGTGCTGCTGTGGGAGTTCCTGGCTGCGGCGTGTGCTCTGGGCAATCACCCGCCGGTGTTTTCTCAGCTGGAAGAAGCGATGTGTATCGCTCTGGCAGGAGCACTCCTGCAGCCGAGCTCTGTGCGTGCGTGAGGGGAAGGGGGAGCGCCCCTGCTGTCCTCGGGCACGGCACGCACGGTGCTGCGAACCCGGGGCTTTGGCTGCGGAGGCTGCAGCACGGGGCACCCATGCAGGGCTGCTGCCTCCAATGTGCCTCCTGGGGTGGGTGGGCTCTGGCTCTGAAGGCATCCCGGGGCAGAGGCTCACTGCCTGGGGTGAGAGGAGTCATCTCTCCTGCTTTGGCAGGTGATGGGTTTTGGTCTTCATCTTCTGAATTTCCCATTTGTGCTGGAGTGGGTTGGGATGGGCACAACACTGGGGGACCCCCTGTGTGCACAGCAAAGGGCAGGAGAGCAGCAGCTTTCCCAAGAGGCGGCCGCAGGAAGATTTGTTTTGCAACACCAACGAGTCACTTGCTTATTCCGCCCATATAAAATAAATAAACAGGAGTTGCTGCTGCCCTTGCACGTGGGGTGCAGGGGGTGAGAAGAGGCGGGTTTATAAACTCGTGCCCACGCTGCGAGCGCCGGAGGTGGCCGGGGGGGACGCGCGGCTCCCGCGGGGCTGGAGCGGAGCCCGCACCCCGGGCTGCGGGGCTGCGCGGGGCCGCCAGGGGGCACTGCCTGCCCGGCACCGCGCTGGGCTCTGCCCTCTTTTTCGTGATTTTTTGTCAGTTTTTGCCCCGCAAATCCCCTCGACAGGGAACCAACGCGGCGGGAGACGGCACACGGAAGAGTCCTGGCTTCTGTGCAGCCAGCTCTCACTTTGTCTCAATTGTTTGGGTTTTTTTTTAAATACACGTTTGGATTTATTCTTTTCTCTTCTCTTCTCTTGATTTCACTCTTTTTTTGGGGTTTTTTTTGGGTTTGGTTTTTTTTTTTTTTTTTTTAGCCTGCGAACTTAGCAAAGCGGATTGTATGGACAGAGCCACCCTGCTAAATATTAACTAACAAACTTAGTCTTCCCTTGGCCTTGATGCCGGCAATAATGAGACTGCATGTTCCAGGGCATGATTCAGAGTGGGAATCTAATATCCCCTGAATGGCTCCCCAGGGACTTTCTTGCCACTGCTGATGTAGAGAGCCTAATCTCCTACCCTAGGCTGTTGGGAGAGACAATGTAAGCATCTCCCTTGCATGCTGTAATGGTTGGTATCAGCCCAGCTGCTGGTGAGTAATTGCTGAGCATGCCAGCAGGCACACACCTCCTGTTGCAGCACGTATCCCCATCATCCGGGGAAGTGGCACAGCCAAAAAGCCACTGGCTGCTGTGCCCACATTACCACAAAGGCAAGGGCAGGGCACTGCAACACTGGTGAGAAAATCAGCTGAAAGGTTCATGGAGACCCTTCCCGAACAATCTTGGAGCACTCAAATCAACCGCCAGTGGTTCATGGGCCTCTTACGGATGTGGCTGTGGGAACAGGGTGGGGCATGGCACTGCTGTGACTGCAGTGACCAAGGCAGACGGACACTGGGCACAATCAATGTCCTCAGGTGTAGCAGGGACCCTTCAGGCCTTGGCTTCACTGCTACAGGTACACAGCCACTGTATAGCACCCTTAGTGATACCTCTCAGTGCTCATCCATGCCCTGGACCTGTAGCTGCAGATCCCTTGTCCTGCCCCAATTCCTGCATCTTCTGCCCCCTAATCCCACAACATCTTTCCTTTACTCACCTGTGGCCCCAGGCACCTGGCTTATTTCATGAAGGCAGAGCTGATGTTCCTAAGAATAAAATATATGACTAGGAGTGTTTGCAAGGAAGTAAAAACATTTTAACAAAACCAGTTAATCCTCCAAACCCTCCCCCAAAAAAACAACTTTGACGACTTTGAGCCAAGGAAGTCCATAACAACACTCACCCAGCAGAAGGGCAAAGGACAACTACTGTATACCTCTGAATAAAATTTTGGCTCCTTCATCTTAGGGAAGCAAGCTGGGAGAAAGCCACAGCCAGTCCTTGCCAACAGAGCATAAAGATTATCTTCCTTCCTGTTTATTTGACCTTCATGGCTAGTGTATCCAAATATCAACAATAAGGCTCCAAAACTCCAGCCTCCACCTTCTGCTATGTGCTCAGGAAGACAACTCTGCCATGGGTCACAGAGAGGCAAAACAACTCAGGACCCAGAAACCACCAGCTGGAGCCTGGCAGGCAGAGAGAGCTGTTTGCCAAATCTCCATGGCACAGACTCAGCACAGGCACAGCCCACAGGGGCCAGGCAGGGCAGCCCTGCAGGGCCTGCCATGGCTCCCCTCCGCCCCCCACCCAGCAAATGACACGAGGTACACATTCCACAGCTCAGTAAATCAGAAGGGCAAACAGCCCAAGCTCTGACTCCGTGCAGGGCTGGGCTGCCTACATGGTTTTCCCATGGAGAAACAACTTGGGAAGAGGCAGAGTGGGAGGCAGGTCCTGCAATCCTTCCCCCACGGCACAGGCAGCTGCTGTGCCATCAGGAAGGGGGTTTGCTAAGGCACACAGGACAGGAAGAACATGATGAGCAAGACACCCTCCACAGGCTCCACTCAGGCACTTGCCACGTTTTGTTGTGTCCAGGAAAGCTTCATTCCAGGGGACTGCCAGCTTCAGCACACTTAGGACTAACAGCAGAGAAGGGCATGCTTATCTTCAGACGTCCACCCAGGCTTGCAAAACACAGGTGGAAGCTCACCATGGATCCTTGCCCTGAAAACTTTGTGCTTGCCTACAAAGCATCCCAATATCCAAAATTCCAGTGGGTATGGGTGGAGGGCAAAAGGGAGAGAAGCAGCTTGGGATTCCTCAGCACTGAAAGCCTTGCTGTAACCTAAGCAATGTAAAGGTTCCCCACTTCAGCAGTAGAACGCAGCAGTCAGAAATGACAACCATATTTGAAACCTACTCGTTAATGGAAACTGAAATCTTGTTCTACGTGATCCAATTCACTCATCTAGAGGCAGCATGCATCAGCTGAAATAGCAATTCTCACAGCTGTTCTAGTAAGTAGCACTTCTCTCTTTTGAGACCGACATACTAATTTTTAATACCACATTCATTCATTCTGCCACAGTACAACATGGGTGCTGTTACCTCTGGATATTGATATCTGGAGTCAACTACTTCTCTAGTAACTTGGAAAAAGAGAAAAGCAACAGCAACCAGAACCAAAGAAATGGGGCAGGCATTCCCTACCCCAATTAAACCTGCTCCCAAGTGAGGTTGGGGCAGCCTCTTCTTTTAAGACCTTTGACAGGTTTTCTTTCCACTCTCCCTGTTCCTAAGCATCATCCCCTAACCATAACCCATAAAAACTGTAAGACAGCCATGGGGCCCATGTCAGAAACCATTGATGAAGCTGGGATGTTAATGTGGTGGTCCATGGACAGAATGAAGCTCCCAGCTGATGGAAGGGACTCCACTCCCATCCCCTTCAGGACATACATCCCATCAGCTCTGACCTGTTTCTTCAAATCCTTGGAAGAAAAATTGAGATGCAAAGGAGAAGGAAACGGCTTTGCTAGGATGCATAGGGTGATGCACAAAGCCTTTCGTGTAAGGCTATTTCCCAGGTGTAGACATCAGAGGACTGTCTGTTCCAAGCACACACACCTTCCCCTCCAGCAGGACATGGAATGTGGGGCACTAACTGGTGCCCTGCTCAGAAAAAAACCACGTAAATCTGATGAAAGGCCAAAAAAGAGCCATGCCAAAGGCTGAAGACCTCACAGTTCAGCAAGAAAGAGGCTTAGGGAGCTGACCTGATGCATCTGTCAGAAAGGCAGCAGATGAATGTGTGATGGCACTTTGGACCACACCCTCAGGGCATAGATTCTGTAGGGACAGAAAATTTCACCCATGGGCAAGGGTGACACTAAGCCCCAGCTGGTCAGAGGAGGATATTTCCAAGAAGGCGCACAGGAAGGAAAAGAAGGTGCTTAGGAATTCAGCGTCATTTTCAGTTCTGGCTTTTATTGTCATTCACTTCAACAACAAAGTGTTCAAAAACACAGGGGCCCCTTGGTGCAGGTAACATGGTCATTGCTACAAGCATTGGCAGATTCTCAGCTCCATTAAAGCCATAACACTTTGATGCATCAAAACAAAACAAAATCACACCTCTATAGGGGAGGGCAAAAGCTACAGCAGTTCAAACTCACTTAAGGATTCCAGTTATACAGAAGTGGCCTCCATAGTGGCATACGGTAGAAAGGTTTTCACAGCATCTATTTTAATCATTAGTGATGCAGCAGAAAAGCTCCATCTCGCTGCTGAGTTGAAAAGCAGATACGGAATTCTTGTACCGATTCTGGGCACACCATTAACTGCATTAACCTTTATAGTCAGAAGCTCCCTAGATCCTAAAATGACAGTGTCTTTTGCATCAATGTATGTACAATACTGAAGCAGCTCAGAAGGACTACACAATGGAGATGCAAAACCTGGGAGGTGAGAAGAGCACAGCCTAATTCACCTCCAGGGATTTGTAAAGTATCTGCTCTAACTCTTTCCCCACACTAACACTGCCCTGCTGAATTAATCATTGCATCAAGTCAAGAGCAGAACGACTCTCGTGCTTTGTACCATATAGAAAAAAATAAAGAGCTATAGTAAGTTCTCACACTGAGCATGTTAAATACTTTGAAATCTAGGACACTGCTCTTTGAAGTGTTACAAAATAAAATGATACCACAGGCTTTCAGTAGGTGCTCACTCCCCCCTCAACTGCAAAGTAACACAGTAATCTCAGTATGAAAAATACAAATATATTCAATCCACTGACTGGCTGTTTGTTACAGGATTTGTAACTATACACCTTACGCATAAAAATAATAATTAAAAAACAGAAAAACAAACAACAACATTTAATTGTGGTTCTGTCTGACCCAGTCGCTGAAGAAGAAATGAAACAGATCATGAGGCACTGTAGGAAAACCAAAAAATACACATACAAAAAATATTTATATAACAAACTTGACAGTGTAACCATGTCGCATTACCATTTATATCTAACCAAAAGAGGCTTGCAGAGCCACCAAAAGGCAGTCTTTGAATGCAATACACTTCTGGCACAACAGACGGAGCACCCTAATGACATCATACTCTTGAAATACACAACAAAGCAGGGCCCACAAACAGCCACTGCATTGAGTCAGGAATATTCAGCTGTAGTAAGGAAGGATAACAAGTCATTTAAGCTGCTTTTTCCCTTTTTTTTTCCCCAGCCAAAAAAAAAAAAGTCAGGCTTACTGTTAAAAAAGAACAAGCCAACTTGAAAGCAGCTGTGCAGAGCCTTGCTCCTCAGCTTAGGTTGTATACCTTTAAGTATGAGTACTTTGGCTAATAAAAATGTGAAAACACACATTGTTCAGTTATTCATGCACAGGACCACTGGCAGTCAGAGGAAATGCCTCAGAGCACTACTGTGGTAGAACCAGTAAAGAAAAAAACAGAGAAAAATGAATTTCTCATGTAAACATGGCTTATTGTGATCACAACACTCATAATTCCCAGAAATTATCTTTGTTTTAAAACATCTTATGGTTATTCTTCTAGTTGCTTGTCACTTAACCTATAGCAACAAACACAACCAGTTCCATCCCTTTTACAGATACATCTAAAGACAAGCCTGCCTCCCTCCCAAGTAATCTAGCACGGTCCAAATAAAAGGTAGTCTGAGTTTAGCGCAGCTCAAGTCCTACAAACTGGTGTGCAGCTCTCACTCCTCCATTTAACTGGAGGCTAGGTGAGCAAATCCTTATGCTAAACTAGGCAGGCTGCATGTGTGGCAAAGCCTAATTCTATAGCTTAAATGTCAGTAGTATCGTGGCATATGGTTATATGTACAGGATTACAGTATACGGTTAAAAATCCAGTGGGGACAATTCAAGAGTGACCAGTAGTTTTATTTACACTTTCAAGCCTCAAAGAGGCAAACCAGGACATACATATAAATGTATACCCAAAACGAGGAGAAGCAGACGGCGTGGTTTTTCCAGAGAAGGTGAGGGACAAGGCAAAAGTCAGATGTAGGTGCTGTCAGCGCTGGCCTGCCCAGCAAAGTGCATGTGCCGTCTCCGCTGGAGAATATTACACATGAACAGAGCACTCAGCTCCGTGGGAAGAGGCTGTTTAAGTGCAGCGTTCAGCAGACTAACTCCCATTTATTTTTCAGATTAACTGTCAGTTCAGGGTTGGGTTGCTTTGGGTTTTTTGCATTTGGTTTCCTTGCTGTAGCATGTTTGGATGCTTTTTTTTTTCCCAGGGTTTTGGGGTTTTTTTTAGGCTTTTTATAATTTTATTTCAACCTTCCTGCTTTACAAAGTGGGATAGCTGGGTGAGAGAAACATATTTCAAGGTCAGGGCACCCACAAGGTGTGTGAGGATTCAAAAGTCAAGAAAAGAAGCCCTATCCCCAAAGGAAAACACAAAACAAGTTGGCCTTCTTGAGAAGGTCAACGGTAGTCAAGGAAATACCACCCACCTTCCCCCTTTGCTCAGCTCTTCCCCTTGCAAGAGCTGGGGTGGAGGTTGCAGTCCAGGAGCATGACCTAAACAGCACCCAGGGCATGACGTAGCAAGAGAGAGCAAGAAGGTTCCCTCTGCCCTCCGTCCAGGGGTGCAGTACCAAGCAGAAGGAAGGCAATGAAGGGCTGAGCAGTTCGTGGCCGGGGCGGGGTGGAGGGGAGCCCGGGGGTCTCACTCCCCCTCCTCTTTGATGCGTTGCTGTTTGTTGCGCCGGGCGTCCATGTCGAAGTTGAAGTCGTTCCACTCGTCGCGGGGCGGGAAGGAGATGGTCTGGCGCAGCGTGAAGCGCACGGCGTCGATGACACGCTCCCCGCGCGTCTCGCTCGAGCCCACGCTCACCGTGGAGGCGCCGCTGGGGGTGCGCAGCAGGTGGGGAGGGGAGGAGAAGTCATGGAGCTGCCGGTGGTCGAGGATGCCCTTCCAGATGGCATGGCGGAACTGCTCCGGGATCTTGAGGCTCACCAGATCCTGCAAGGCAAAGAGCAGAGCTTAGCAGGGGGGTCCCAGGGCAAGCTGGGCTCCAGGAGCGAACACAGCCTCTGCGCCACCAAGCGCCACTAAAGCTACTAAAACCCAGGTGGCCATGATGCGCAGCAGAAGACAAACCACTGCTCCTGGAAGTGGTGGTCCACTCTGGAACAGGCATGTGCGGCCACGAGGCAGCAACGGCCTGTTTTGAAGGCACAAATTCCATTTTTAACTTGCACAAAACACTTGTTCATGCATAAGATGTGGTGACCTACAGCTAGAAGCTTAACTGGACTGCAAGGCCTCCAGACAACCTCAGGTAGATCTGCTGGCTGTCAGTGGTGGGGGATGCTGGGCTCCTGAAGGTCAATGACCTTGAAAATTTCCATGTTAATTACAAAGCCGGCAAAAGGATTTTAGAATCCAAGCCTGAGCTCCAGTATCCAGAGCTCTGGGTATCACTCTATAGGAACCGTCTTAATTACATTAACAGAACCAAATTTAGTAACAGACACATAGCCTTAGAAAACTTGTAGTTTGAGGCCCCATCATTTCTGGTGCAAAACATGAGGGTTGCATTACCTGAACTCTGGGATACACAGTATTAGCTCTGAAAAAATTAGCCACCAACTTCAGTTAATTTGAGTAAGCTTTTCTAATTAGAGCAGCAGCAAAAGGAAGGCAGCCCATGCTAGGGAGCAACAGCACCACAGTCTCCCAAAGTCTTGGGGAAAAAAAAAGGGACAGCCAGCTCAGAAGAGAGCAATGGCCCTGGAGAGGAAGCAGCAACCCTGCAGCAAAAGCCATGCAAGAGTAAAAAAGTGAAAACAACAAACAGGGATGAGATGCCAGTGGCAAGGGAAGATGATTAAGGTAAGGCCAGAAAACAGAAGCAGGGAGGGAAAATTGCAGACCACTTCTGGAGAGCCTACTTGTCTGCAGGCGAGTGAGGTGTAAACTGAAACCAAGCCTTGCAGAATTAACAGGCACGTGGGCTGGGGCCACTTCAGGGGCTCAGACAGAGCTGGGGAAGGGGAGACTCTTTCTCTGTGCCAGGCAAGGCAGTTATAGTCCTGGCCCCAAGTCCAGCCTCTCTTCACCTCACAACATCTCTTCTATATGTCCAACAGCCTTAAATCAAACTAATCGTGTAAAAATAAAAGTATACTGAGTCTGGATTTCTGACCTGTTCCTAAAGCAGGGCCAAGAGCACAAACAAAGGAAACGGCGAGGAGTTACTTACATCCATGGAGTAATGCTCAATCTGATAGATGGTGGTCAGCCCCTGGGTCGTGAAATAATCCACACAGGATGAGCAGCCCAACCTCGCTAAGAAGCTGCAGAGGAGGAAGGAAGGAAGGAGAGAGAAAATAGGATCACCCTGGCTGCAACAGCCCAAACCTCAGAAAAACCAAACACTCAGCCAATCTGCAGCAACAGGAAACAAAGCTTTCACCCTTGGCTTGACCTCCTCCAAGATATCCCAGGCCAGCAAGCCACATCGCTGCCACATCAAACAAATGAGGGAGTCCTTCAGCTCAGCACCCAGCAGACAGCCCTCATGGCAGCATCTTGCCTAAGTCAAGAGCCAGTGCTGCATAGCCTGGGTCTTGAGGCAGGAGGGCTCACACAGATCCTCCTGCCAGGTGGCATCACCCAGAAGGTGGCTGAGCCCACAGCAGCCTGGTGCATGCACAGAGGGCTTCAGCAAGGCATGGGGTCTAGGGCTCAGACACATCATGCACTGCCAATCAGCACATTCTACCCTAAGTGTAAAGGATTCCTCATTTACGGGCAGCATCTTTCAACTGGTTTGGCCTCACAAAGGGCAGAGGGGCTTCTGACCCCAGCCACGGCTTGTCAAGGGGCCAGAGGGGGAAAAAAGAAAAACAAGAAATGTTTGCAAGACAGCCTGGCATCCTCAAACTCCACCAGTCCAACAGATGCTGCATCCCTCAGCTTTCTCACACTCCTAACATCCCTGTTTCTCTCAGCTGCTCAGAGGTGGGGATTTGAGGCTCGGTGCCCAGAGGGTGCCAAGAGCCCAGTGGGATCCGGTGCTCCAGGATCATTCAGGCTCCAGACCCAAGGGCTCTCTCTCTTGGCGTGGGCAGCGTGCCGGGCAGCCTGCTCCCGCTCACCTGACGATGCTGCAGTCTGAGGGGTATGGAGGAGGGGGGGTGCAGTGGGACGTTGAAGGCATGGAGAGGGGAGGAGGCAGCGCCTGCGTGGGGCTGAGGCCATTCATGTCACCGGTCATGGCCATGTGGGTGCCCATCATGGGAACTGGAGGAGAGAAGAAGGAGGAGCACATTGTTACCCAGGCACGCCCAGACCCTGGCTTTGCCCCCAGCACAGCACCCAAGGACAGCACCCACAGCTGAAGCAGCCTGAAATCCCCTGAAAACCCTGCACAGGATGAGCTCATGAGAAGTTTCAGGCAGGGCTAAGGACCAGTTGACAGACAGTCCTTCTGGAGCTCTCCCCTCACAGGAGAAAGTGCCACTGTCATGTCACCTTCCCTCCCAGACAGGCTGGATAGAAACCCTGGCTTGCCCTGCCACAGGAGAGGAGCAGGACAGAGCCAGCAGAGTAACCCAATACAGCAGCCAAACAGCTTTGTTTTCAGAGACAGCAAGAGCACCAGAAGGGGCTCAGCAACAGGTGTGGGCAAGAGTCCAGCTGTTTTGAAATAAATGAAAAAACAAAACACCAACCAAAAAAGCCCCAACAAAACTCCGCCCCAGAACCCCAGAACCATGTCTGTCATCCTGGATTTACAGGGCTGCTGAGCACACAGCAGCAGCCAGGAGGAATAGAACTGTGAGATGTTTCCTTTAAAATTAAGAACTGTCTTAATTGAACTGAGGGAAAAAAATGCTGCCAATGTTTGCATCTCCTCTGCTGGGAAAGGAAGAAGAAACAAGTCTCAAAAGCCAGAGGACAGTGCAGCCAGCTAGATCTGCAGCAAGAAGCAGCTCTGATCACCCTGTGAGGCTCTGAGCAGGATGCTGAAGCCTTGCCCTGTGGCACACCAATGAGCAATATTTATTTGGCTCTGCACGTTTACAGCAAATGACTCCAGGCTCTCCAGCTTAACAGTAGCCATGTGGAGATGCCAAGTTTCCTTGTCCAGACTAGCAGAGAGCACGCAGGCACCAGGAGAAGGAGGAATAAGAGTTTCTTACTGTTGGTTCCCATGCTGTCGGGGATGGTGGTTGGGGTCAGGGCGTTGCGCTGCTGGGGATTGATGAGCTGGCTGACCGAGGGCAGCTTGTTCATGCTGTTCATCTTGCTGAGGGGTGGAGAGCTGGAGCCATAGGAGGACTGTGACTGCATGGAGGTCCTGCAAAGCAAGGAGATGTTAGGACAGGGATCACAGCAGGTGGTTGTTGAGAGTGTGCACCCAAAGGGCTACATGGCCAGGGAAATCACTGATACCACAGGATCATCACAGTGAAAGATCCTTGGAGAATGAGTCAACAGGAAATAAAAGGTTTCCCAGATATTCTCAGCACTTTAAAAAAAGTGAAATACCAAAAAAAAAGGAAAACTTAATTTTTGGTTGAAACTTTTTATTTAAGAAGTGTCTATGCAAGTTTTTCAGTTGAAAAGTATATATGGAATGCCAGCAAACATGTGCCAAGATTTGAAGAGTATTTTTAAGTTAAACTCTCCTTGTAGTCAAAAACTTTTTCATAGGAACAAGAACCGAGGAAACCATCTCAAACCATCCTAAATGCCCCTGAAACCTGACTGCAGAAACAGTTTTCAGATTGGGTCTGCTTATCACCTTGTTTTTTCCAAAATTCCTATTTATAACAGCCAGAGGCTCCTTGCTGAAGGCAGATTCCATGCACTTCAGGGACCACTACTGAGATGGTCAGAGCTGCCTGGGATGCCAACAGGCAGCTTTTGCTGGTGTTAATGCAAACCTGGTATCCAAACCCTGCAGGCTGCTTGCAATGAGGATCGGGTTCCTGCCAACACCTGACAAGAGCACTAGCCTCCCTCAAGTCCATCCAGCCCCAAACTCCACCCAGCATACTCATGGAGTGGGCCAGAGAGGCTTGCCAGACTCCCTGCTGCCCAGCCCGAGGGTCCCAGCTGCAATCCTGCCATGGCAGTGATCCAGACTGCCAAGACTGGGCTGCTTCTGAAGGGCAGCCCAGCTCCCAGATCAAGTTATGGCTGTGGCATCCCATTTACAGTGGGGTCCTATGTGGGACATGCAGAAAATTATCATTAAAGCTGGCCCAACAGCACAATTGGCATAGCACTGCCATGCCACAAGGGAACAGGTTTTTCTCCCTCTGACATCAGGGGCATTTGTAGGACTGGGCAAAGGTTTGGGAAATGTGCCTGCTCCCCTGGCACGAGTACCCTCAAGCTGTGGTCACCCTGCAGAGCAGAGGTCACCCAGGCTCTGTGGTCACCCACCACAGAGCCTGGCACTCCTATCACACTGACCCCATGGTGAGTGTCCAAGGGCACATTCCCATCTTAGTTCCCACTGGGAAACTTGTTCCCATCTGGGTATAACTGGTTACACCAATTCCTGGGAACTGGCTTTTCTTCTATGCAAATAAAATAATTATTACTCCAAATAAGCAAAGTGTAAAAGGAAAGAAAAGGCTTATTCCTAGACAATTTATTAAAACCTTCAGCATTCAAGGTCAAGTTCCACACAATTACATTGTCTCCAGCTTCCTGCACTTTCAAGACTTGCAGTGTTGGGTGGAGAAAACATCTATGCTAACAGGCTAGAGTATCTAAGGCCCTGAAGAAATGTTACCTAATTACACAATTACAGGAGGTACAGAAGGGTGTGAACTGTCCTTTGGCAGTGAAGATGCAGGACAAGATCCAGCAAACTTCACAGACTCAAGGAAGTGGAAAGCACAAGAAGCTTCACAAATTAATATTAACAATGGCAGCAGCTCCCAAGGGGAAGTGAAACCGAGCCATGAAGTTCAGACCTGACTTTTCAGAGAGAAGAGAAAGATTCAGATCTGACATTTTCATTCCCCAATTATGAAAGTTGAGACCAGCCATGAAATTCAAGTTAAGCTGACACCACCCTTAGCCCAAAAGGCTTCTGGATTTAGGACCAATCAGTATTTTACTTCATGGGTTCATGCACTTATCTTAAACTTCAGCTGAAATAAACACACACCTGGAAGAGTCTCTTAAGGCAAAATCTGCATGATCTGCAAGTAAGGAGGTCAATGAACACAGCAAAATTCCAAATTAAATCAACAAAGGCTTCCCAAAGGACTCTGAGTTGCATTGTTTGAGGTCAGCAGTGGGCCTACCTTTGCCCTCTCCACCACCAGTAGTGATCTCAGCAAAGCTAATTAGGAGACTACAAAATACTTGGGGGTAAAAGAAAAACAAAAAGCAATCAAGCACAAGCCAGCCCAAAACTTTAGAAAACAAAGGCATACTTTAACATATAGCTTAGGGACTCCATGCTTATCTCATTCATACTCGTAAGAGTCAAGATTAACATCATCAAGTTCAAGGGAGTAAAACAGTAAACAAAAGCATTCTTCTCTGTACTCACACTAGTTACAACTAAGCTATTCCATCACATGAGCAGATGTTTAAAAGGCCATCTAGCCAAAGAGAAGTCTCAAGATAAACCAAGATGCAAAATTTTATTGAAAATTAATGTCACACATCAATATAGCACGAGCCTTAGAAACACAAGAAAATGTTTTTGGTATTAAGCACAAGAGCTACATGGTGTTTGAGGACCCATTTAAAATATATTGCTTTTTTTCCTCGATTTTTAAAAACAGATACAAGAATGTCATGCACAGTGATTTTCATTAAAATTTTACTTGCTAGGTCTCAAGAAAGATTAGAAGTCAGAGCATTAACATTTCTTTGATATCAATGCCAATGAAATGAATTTTAATATCAAGGTATAAGGGCTTCAATTAAGAGACTATTATACTTCTTGGAACAGTCTGATACAAAAGGCACTGAGTCACATTCTGCAACTGAGTTTTCTCTCTTCAAGAGGCTATGTAATTATTTAACAAATAACATCTGTAGTTATGCAAGCTCATATGAGGGCAATCAGTCTCTCATGCTTCAAGGCATATACTGATCATCTCAAGAGGTCAGGAAGGAACTTTCCTGTCCCATATATGAACAAAGTTCAGTTCACAGCCTCGTGTAACTCTACATTTTCCCAGCTCACTGGATACCAGCCCTTCACCAGAGGCAGAAAACTGCTGGGACAGACCAACTACCTGACTGAGCAGACCAGAGTTCTTGTTGGCTAGAGGAGCACACAGCTTTGTAAGCAACCTTAAATGACATCAAAGGTTCATTAAATGCAATTGGGCAGATCAGGCTCAGAATTTAAGATTTCACCCAAGCCCCTGTGCCTGCAGTTTGCTGTGCCTGCAGACCCAGAGCCAGTCAGTGCAGAGACACACAAGTAGAATCAGAGCTGCCCAGTTCTGTGTCTGCCCTCTCTTTCAGCAGCCACACCAAGGATCACATCCCAGGCTCACACAAGGCCAGAGTGCTCAAGGACAAGGGTTTTTAAAGCAAGGCTTCCCACAGGGCTGTGTAACACTGGGGTGTCACTGGTGCAGTGTAATAAGGGCACACAAGTGACACAGATGCTGCTCAGTTTTATTCCTCTGCTTTGAAGGCCCATGAAGCAGCAGGACACTGAAAAGCAGAGAGATGCCCTTACTCCCCCCATCCCAAACTGCATCTATTCTAAAGCAAACAACAGTGCACCTTTTCAGTCACTCCAGGGGTTTGAAGGCTTGGTACCTCACTGGGAGCAGGGAAAGGAGGAGCTCCAGCAGTTACTGGGCAGACAGGAACTACAGCACAGGGCTAAGGGTGGCAATAATGACTCCCCTTAGATTTCAGGTATGGGAATTTCTCAAGGCAGGCCATGGATGCAATCTGCTCTCCAGGGAATGGAGCTGTAATACAGGGAGTGGATATATATCAAGTAGTTGACACAGACTGATATGACCTCAGTACCTGATAAGGCCCAATTAGTCCACTTGGTTATTCCTTGAAAGGAAAAGGCTTATTTTCCTGAAGACACAGAGATGGCAAAGAAGCAATGAAAAGACAGCTGGGATAAAGTTTTCATTTTATCTGCAGAGGACAGACTACAAAGTAACTCAAATTGCTTTCAGCTCCAGGTATTTGATAAAAAAAAAAAAGAACAGCACCTTCTAATATAACCACCTGGTAGCTGGAAAGCAAATCAAGTCACCACTAAGATCAGCATCACAATCATCATCTTCTTACTGCCAAGTGGGACAAATCAGAAAGGCTTTCCAGAAAACAACACGATCCAAATAATTTACATTCTTGTTCAGTGGAAGTTTAAGATGTTGTATTGCTCATTACAGCACAAAGCATTTCCCAGAGGCCACACCAAATGATGAACTGGAATCTTCCAGTGCAGGCTGTGGATGCCTCCTCAAACTTGCTGGTGAACAGGTCCAGGAGCAGTGCTCTAAATACAGATCAGTATTTCCCTGTCACAGTACTTTCATATTGCCATCCAGAAGCAGAAAAAGCAAAAATCCAAGAATAAACCTTCACTGGAAGAACAGAAAATAGTGCCAAATATAATCCTATGTCTGGGCTGCATTTACAGTTCAGGTTCCCACCTCTCACAGGGAAAGGAATCACATTGCCTTTCTTTTCCCAAATAAAAAGGCACAGAACAATAGTGACCTGCTTTGTGATCTGAAAGAACTTCCTGGAATTTCCAGGCAAGGTAACAAGGCACTTGATTTTAATTAGCTTTACACAAGGAAGGACCATAGAGCTGCAACTATATGACACGGGCACTGCCAGTGCTTAATTAGCTGTTATTTACAGACTTAACCCCAGTTTTGGGGGCTCTTTTCCATCAGCCCTCCTCCACACTGCTATGGTAGAGCAAGTCTTGCTAAGGCATTGGAGACAGCCAGAGATGGGATATGGCTCCCAAAGGTGATGTCAGTACAACTCATCACCTGCTCAGATCCCCGCTTTGCTGCCTGGAAGCAGATGTTGTGATGGTCAGAGAGAAGAGTCTTCTCCAACTGCATCAGGCTTTTTTTCCAGAGACAGAGTTTAATAAAAGCAGTGTGAGAATTTACAAGTCCTTGCTGAGAAAAAGTCTTCTGTGCAGGAACTGCTAAGCCCAGAAGTACTTCAGACACAATTAGCAAGACTCTCTGGTTGCAGGATTAATGGGCAAGGTGGACATGGCCTGAGGCCACTTGGCTGAGTCAACTGCAACATGTGATGACACTGCTTTCCTTTGAACTATGAGGCTTGGAGAGGTGGGGCAAAAGATAGGAAGGTTGATGAAAATGTTAAGGCAACATCTAAACTTCTGAACATCTGTAAGGAGAGGGGCTAGCTCCAACCCCTTTCCACTGCTAGGGCACTAGGGAGTTTTGGACACCCCGGGCTGCAAAGGGACAGGGACACCAGGCACACATGGATATCATTACAGCTCTACCACACATTCAACTTGTGCAGGTCAGCCCACCACTTGGGTCAAGCCCACAGAGTCAGGAAGAATTCCCTAAGTTCAATAAAGCTGGATCAAAGTCAGCAGAGCTGGTGCAAAGTCAAAATCGCTCTGCCTTCCTTACAATTCTGATGTACTTTACATCAGACCCTTTAGGGTTGGAAATAAGTGGAAACAGCTAATGATGCCAAAGTCGAGGGCTTTTCTGCAGAAAAAAAGATTTCTTAGCAGTGCCAGTTCATATAATTATTACCTCTCCCTGTCCAGCAGTACAAAATACATCATCTACTTATACTAGTGCATGACCAGCACTGAAACAGGCCAAATTGACTATCACAGACCATTTAAACACATATCCTCTGCTTCCATCCCCCCAGTCCATGGACACATTTTTTAACTTAAACAAGACAAAAGGCATTTTAAAATTGAGACCTGCTCAGAGAAACCCTGCTGAGTTTCACAAATACAGAAGTAAGAAGAAAGAGTATTAACACATTACAAAAATGTTACACCAAGGGGAGAAAAGTTACACCAAGACAGACGAAATTGTGGTTCCCGACCTCACAAGGCTATGGGTTACAGCTAAGAGGTCTGTACAAGTGTCTGTTGTTTTTGCAAAGTTTGAGTCCCTTCAGAAGTTTACTCTCACTATTCACTCAGCTGCTATCAGGCTGTGTGTTTGCCCCACTGCTCCTAGTCCTGCCAGCTGGGCAGTGACCCTGCCAGCTCGGTTTAGGGATATACTGATGGGTTTGGGGGGCTGGAATGTTTTAGGATGGCATCGGTCTGTTTGGGAGGGTCTCTCCTTGAGTCCATGAGTTCACTCCTGAAGCAGGCCGAAAGGAGACTGTAAAGAAGGAACCAGAGAAAAGAAAAAGATGAATGTACAGGACCCTTTGCCAGCCACCAAGAGAGAAACAGTTACTTTTCACCTTCATGATCACAGTATGGGCTTTCAAAGAGGGAAAAAGCAGATGTCTTAGCACCTACAGGGAGGGTATGTAACAGGGAGATTTAGGAAGCTGGAAAGCCCCAGGCACAAGCAAGTGCTTGGCAAGGAAGGGAAAACAACCAGCTGATAGAGAAACCTGATGCTGTCCTAGTCTCATGGGTACAAATAAGGCCCTGATAATGTTTCCAGTGACAAATCTAGGAGGAATAAAAGCACTCAAAGAGGAAAAGGAGTAGCAGCTTCCATTGAGTCCACTTCTAACTACAATCACTTCAAACCCAGAAGCTGGTGCTAGAGAGGGAGAACAGTGCCTATTGGCCATACTGACTACAGCTCAACTCTTCTCCTCTGAGAAGCTGAGGGGTCCCTGGGGCCACCAGCTGATGCAGAGGGCACTGCATCCTCAGAGCCCATGAAGCACTTCTATCTGGTTCCTTTCATCTTGGCCATTCTGTAGTGAGAACACTATCCAGCTGCCTGGAGTTCACATGCAAGCACAGCACCACGAAACCAAACCAGATCATGCAAAATCCACTGTTAGCTTTCACACCAAAAGTGAGATTAATGAGGTGAAGGTACAAAGAATGCCTTCCCCACCAGCCCCCTTCCCACAACAGCAAGCACTGGGATCCTCGCAGCTCAGCTGGAGCACTCCAGGCATTAGATAGCTCAGTTCTGCCACAGCTCACTAATGAGGTTAATTCCTTCTCATTTGGATAGTGAGTTGTGCTGCTCACTAGACTGAAAGGCAGCCAGTGGGCTCATAGCTGCAGCCCTGCTGATAGGAAAGAAATCTTTGCTGGGGTACAAGATCCCACTTGGATGTAAGAGACCCCTTCTTGGTAGCCATTGGAAGACTTTGTGAAAACCCTTCAATCGCAGAAGTTGGGTTGGGTGTTCCTTATGAACTTTATGGGTCCCTTCCAATTTGAAATATTTTGTAATTCTCTGCTGTAGGAAATTGAAATACAGATAGTTTTGAAAACAGTGCTCAGCAGAGTGAAACCCACTACATGAAAAGGTGTTTCCTAATGAAACCCTTAAAGACTGTGCAGGTAGCTCTGTGGGAATATTGATGGCAAACATATTTCACAGCAGGGTAATGAGGAAACATTCCCTCCCCAAAGCATGAGCCACCTCTGATCTCTCTTGCAGCAGTAATCATCTGGCAAATCTATGTTTTACACAAATGGTAGCAGACTATGAACTCTTCTAAATAAATGTGTGTGCTGCAGTTCAAGTAAGGGCCCCAGGATTTGACAGTAAAAAAGGAAGAATAGAAACTGAACGCAAAAATCCCAACAACTTGCCACCTATGATCATGAAGGTATTTGACATAACAGTAAATAGGAGAAAACCATGCACAAAGGAGCAAGCAGAGAGAGGAGATGAGACAGAGAAATATTGTGGTCTGGCACAATGTGGAGCATTGCAGTACTTTGGTCAACTAGTGGGACACAAGAATGCTGATTGTCACCAGATTTGTCCTTCCTATTCCAGAACAGTCAGACAGCTGCATCTGCTGGCCTGTCAAATGCAATGCTGGTCTGTATGTGCATGAGAGCCATTATACAATTGCTTTCCAAAATGACAGATTTATATTTTTAAAACTATCTTTCACCATGATCATCTCAACCTTACTTTTCCTACTCTTCAAAAAAGATGAAGTTTCCATGTTGTAGGAGTTACAGGGAAAACTCTTTCCACACACCTGGATAGCTTCTCTATGTTTACCACTGCCCCAAAAAAATAAACTGAAAAATCCAGCAGTTCTCCACCAAGGTGTGACTCTGGAGCACATGTGGATGCTGCTCCATTTTGAGAAGGAAGAACCAAAGGAAACTTTCAAGCATTCCATTCCCACAGAGCCCTGCTAGGATCTACAGCTTCCAGCACATTCCACCTTGTTCACAGCATACACAGTTTCCCAGCTCCCACTTTTCACATGGGAAAGTGACCAAACATGAACTGGGACCAAAACTTCAAAGTACATCCCTGCATACAAAGTGAAAGGCCAGAACAGACTCAAAAAGGAGCCCCTGTGCTCCTGAGTTTGGCCACTCTGACAAGGAAGCAGTGGCAAGACATCTCCCAGCAACCTGCTCTCATGCAAGGCTGCTCTTATCCCAACCAAGCCCTACAAAGCAGCTGCTTTCCCCACTCTCACACTGAGACCTGAGGCTCCTTTTTGAGGTGCAATTGCATCTTAGAGTCTTTTCAGCCTAAACATCCCTTTGTCCTGAACACATTCCTTCAGATATTAAGTCATACCATGGATTACTAAAGAAAAAGCACCAAAACCCAAAGTGCACCTAACAAACTGCCTGAATATGCATTTCAGCACAGAGGACACTGCTTGATGGCAGGCTGTGGACAGAGACAACTGCAGCAGCTCTGGACAAATACTTTAAGTTATTCTTCTCCGTGCTCCTGGCACCCTTTAAAGCTCTTAATCTTTCTCCCCTGCATGAGCACACTCAGCAACTGCGAAAAATGAGTATATAACTGGACAAGTGCCAGGAGACATGCCAAAAGAAGTTTCATTAAATTAAATGACTACTGAAGTTCTACATGCTGGTCTTAAAGGTAACACAAATTCCAACCTCATTTGCCAGGAACCTATTCTACTGATATAGAAAGAATGAAAAAAGTAATTATGGCAAAGCCAACTGTCAGCACCAAGGGAAAGCTGTCATCTGCTACTGTCCATTTCTGCTTACAAAACCATTTCTCAGCTGAAATGGTTGTGGTTCAGGTGAAGCTTTGAAGACAAGCAGTAGAGCACACAAATGCCACAATGCCTAGGAGCTAGTAAATACAAGCTATAGTATACACAAACAGGGCAGATGACTGATAAAAGTAAATAACAATAATGAGATTTTTAAATGCCCCAAAAAAAGAGTCCAGAGCCCCTGGATGCTCCAGACGTTTTGGCAGAAAGCTTTTCTCACACCTCCACAAGACTCCAGCTGACACTAAAAACACACAGGCCAAAATGTGAACACATGCAGAGATCTGGCAGAAAGCTGTGGTATTGCAGAAGTCCTGAGACAAGGCCAAGGCATTGAAATAAATCCCTACAGGCTCAAGTGGGACTTATGTGGTGCCTTGGCCCCACACTAACCTCTGCAGAGGAATGAGTTATACCCACAGCCTCCTGACACGAGATCCCAGCACTGCCACTGGCAGCCACCTACAGCCCGGGGCCATTTGCTGTCACCCCAGACAGCAGGTGAAGCAATGCCCATGAATGACACTGCTCACTGCAGCCTGGGAAGTCATTCTCTGCCCAAGCCTCTGACTGCAAAGCTTTGGGAACCCAGACACCTATCTGGCCTTTCTTTTCCCCATCCTCCTCACACTTACAGCACCCAGAGCAATCAATCCCTGCCAGCTGAGCTCAGAAAGGACAGAAAATTTCTCATGAGCAATGGGAAGAGTCATCTGGCAAAGGGCAGTTTGTGACAATACTTCAAAAGTGTGTACAGAATCTTTTTTTGAAGTACTCACTAGCTGCAAAGGAATTTTTTTGTTTCAGCTTTGCTCTCAACTTTCAGCTGCCTGTTTTAGGCAGTTTAGTAGTTGAGCTGAACAACCTGAAGTAGTGTTGTACCACTGAAACACCAGCCCTCCAATGCACAGCTCAGCTGAGCTCGTGCTCACAGTCCCAGCTCTAGACACTCTTAGCAAGGTGGTCAGATGGATACCCTGGAGAAGGCACTGGAGATGGTTCATGTTTGCTGCCATTCCCATGAGCAATGGGACAGGAGTGCAGCCATCCCCCAGCTGGGATGGGCACACACAGCAGGTTTCTGACCACAGGATGTCAATGGCTCTGCCTTGGGCTCTGGCTGGAAGTCAGATGAGGCACTGAGCCCATCCTCATTCACCCTCTAGGGCCAGAAGTTGTAATATGTGAGATTAAAGACTAGAGAGGGACCTTGCCAGCAGTCAGGATGTACACTGAGGGAAGCAGGACTGCTTTGTCCACTGCCCAGCCCTCAGCTGAGCACCATGTCCCTTTGAACACCTGTGCAGAAGCCTTCTGTGTCTCTCTCCTCTCTCCCCACTGCACTGACACTGCAAGCACACGGGTACTCACTGCTTCTGGAGCAAGTGCTGGTGCTGTTGCTGCTGCTGCTGCTGCCTGTAGGTCTCAATTGTGTGCTGGGGAAGGAACTGCATCAGCTCCAGGGACTCTTTGATCTTCAGCAGCATTTCGTAGGTCTCCCGTCCCCTCACCTGGGTCACAGGAAAAGGACAGGGATTGGGGGGAAAGAAAAGCTTTAAAGGACTGCATTTATAGACCTTATTGACAGTCACCTTAGAAAGTCTCCAAAATGTCAATTAAACAACCAGAGCAGGATGCAAATAATCTGTTTATACTGTATGCTCACACAATAAAAATGCTAGCTTTGTTCTAGAGGTGCAGCAAATAATGCTGAAGAGTGATAATCTCACACTGCAGGCTGATGAACATCTTGGGGTTGTCATATGGCTCAGTGTGAATCTATGCCAGCCAAAAGCAACATTCTGATCCAACCTATTTAGAGAGAAAATGTCTTTACTTGCCTAAGATGTAAGCAGATCTGGTGCTGAATCTTACATGCCCTCAGAAAAGACAGCACATAAATTTGGGAGCTGGGTTTGGCTCTCCCTTCTTCTCCAAGCACACCATGACTTGTGATTTAAGCAACTAAACATGGCTCATGGGAAGGAGCTAAATGGCCAATTAGAGATATTTCTTGCCCTTTCTGAGTCTGCACTTAATACAGCATATTTCACTTCTATCACTGCATTACAATTGCAATACACATAAAAGCCACAGAAGCATCCACCTATCAGTTTTCTAGAGAAAGGTCATGTACCACAGACCTAGAAATGACAGAGGAGGAAACCTAGTTATATCTTGAAGACAGTGTTTCCACCAGGACAGAGAGATCCCTTGGGATATTCTCATATGCCTTGCATAAACCATTCTCAGCACCTAGTGGGATTTTTAATATTGTTTATTTGGAATATGTATTTAAAATTAGTAGTTCATGGAATTAAAGAAAATAAAAATTATTCTTTCACACCCCAACCCCATCCTCAGGTCTTTCTAATGCCTAGGTGAACTTCAAGTCACCATTAAAGATGCTAAACATAGGGTAAGTAAAAAGAGAGAGAACTCACTGGCAAGTACAAGAGCTCATCATCTGGGGAACGTCTTTTTTTGATAGATGTCATCTGTATGCCATGAGTTCCTTGTCGAAAAGCTGGAAGAGAAACCCAAAACACATCCCATTACCAAAAAAGAAAGAGGTAGGGAGAGGGAGGAGAGGAGCATACAAAGAAGAAAAAGACAAAAAGACAGATACAAGAGATATGAAGTGCATGACCAGCTCAGATCTGCAGTGCTCTGAAGGGATCTCTGCCTGAGCCACTCCAGAACTGTCCTTGCAGCTCCAGGCTCCTTAAGGCAGACACGATTGCAGATGCTGGCCGGCCATGTCACTTGGGGAAACTCATCAGCCAAGGAGTGCTGGGTATATGACAAAACCCTGGCAAGCCACACTTTGAACAAGTGCTGGCTCTTGACAGGAAAATTACAGCAAGTTTTGGTACTACAAGGCTCACAAGTTGTTGGTGAACTAGTGATTCATGAAGGTGAGACCATTTGCAGGGAGCAGAACTCACTGAGAAAACAAAGCTCCTCTCTAGTCTGCCTCCAGTCATAACCTGTGCCTGCTGTTCAGCCTGCTGCCTACACTGAGTACAGGGGAAACCAAAGGTGGATTTCCACACCCTGCATGACCAGCGAGGACTTGGCTCCCTTCAGAGCACACAGAGGCTGCTTGCCAGGGTGTCTGTGATGCA
Source organism: Agelaius tricolor (assembly GCF_023055355.1). NCBI lineage: Eukaryota > Metazoa > Chordata > Aves > Passeriformes > Icteridae > Agelaius > Agelaius tricolor. The sequence continues at coordinate 15,760,717 of NW_027269272.1, forward strand.
CAGCAGGCTTTGTGTGCAGCCTCAGTCTAGATCCCTGTGGCTGGAAGACACCTGCCACAGCACAGAACACTGGCTAGATAAAGCAAAGAATAACAGCACGACCCCAAACAAGCAGTAAAGGTTCAAAAGGTTAGAGTTCCAGACATACAATTGGAAGGTGGCAAATAAACACCCCCTCCACTCACCATGGCAGGGCGAATCTAACACCAGCAATGCTGCAAGGGAGCCCACACACCCAGACTGTCAAACACTGCTTTGTGAACACCAGCTCAATTTCTAGGCTGATTCACCCTGGGAGAACAGATGCCTAATGCCCTCCTGCCTGCAAGGCCATGCACAGCACCACTCTGTCCCTGTGGCACAAGCACCCAGAGACAGCCCCCTCTGCCCAGCTGTGCAGCTACTTACGGCGCTTCGTACCATCACCATTCTTTGTGCTGTCGGACACTTGCTGCTTGCGGATGCTGTCCTCGTCTGCCTTGCGGTCTCTGCCTGGGCAAGCACAGATACGGGCTTCGAAACACCGCCGGCCCAAGACCTGCCCACTGCGAACAGAGGTGAGGGGAAACATCAGCTGACATCTCAGACACAGGCCAGCAGCTCTCCTCAACGCCACACCACACTCTGCACCTGCCATTTCCCAAGCGCTGGGCAACTCCCAGCTGCAAAGATCTAAAAAATATCCTACAGCTCCTTGAGTTCCACTGTTCTAAGGATATGGAATGCTGTCCTAAGTGGAAGAGGAGCCAGAAGGGTTACAGTCATGATGCACAACTTACTCTCTGGTTTCCAGGGTCACAATGATAAGGATTGGGCGGCGGTTCATCCCGCCAACGCAGCTGCTGTTGCACATGAAGTTGTACAAGACTGTGGTGAACTCAGTACCGACCTGGTGAGACAAAGGTGGAGAGGAAGAGGTGGTGGATGGAAAGCTCTGCTTTTTCCAAGCCCTCCTCTTGCGTTTCCCAAGCTGGGCTGCAAGTGGACCAGCATGAAATAGGCCCCCAGTACAAAGCTTCCTTAAAAGGGATAAGGAGGGTTTCACAGCTCATTTCTGACAGAAAGGAAGAAGGGATTCATTGTGATGAGGATAGGGAAAGCCCAAGATCCCAACTCCTTTGATCAGGGTTACAACCCCCAACCCTTGCATGCCAGGATGGCACCAGCTCGAGCTCACAACATACCTGGGGTGGCTCATAGGGGACCAGCACACTCTGCCTCCCAGTGATGGGGTCTTCTACATACTGGGCATGGCTGTTCCCTTCCACTCTGATCAGGTGGCTGGGAGGTGCAATCTGCCCTGCAAAGGCAAAGAGGAAAAAAAACAAGAGACTGTTCAGTAAGATCATGCACAGGGTGGTAAGATCTACCATCAAGGGAGATGCATGTGGCCCCAGAGGTCCATCAGAGCACACACAGGTGCCTCTCAGCCCTTGAAGCATCCCTTCCCAAGATCCCTGCCGCCAGACACCAAAGGCAACACAGGCTTTCCCAAGCTCACTCTGGACACCTGTGGCTAAACTTGAACAAGGGCTTCCCAAGATCCCAGAAGAAGTGAGCCAAAATGTGAACTGAATGGCAGCTCACAGCAGATAACTCCTGCTGGATTTTCACACCAGCTGAAAGCCTTTATTTTCCTCCCTCTAATGCATATACAAAGCAAATTACTTCAAGTCTCAATTCCTACTCATTTTCCTATCAGTTGCTAGCCCTCTTCTGCTCCCTTTCATTAGTCTTAAGCCTTAAAAAAAAAGAACCAAGAAGCAAAAGAAATATGCATTTAATTAATAGTCAGCTTGAAAAATCATGCTTGCTTACAGCAGCAGCAGAAGGGAACATGATCTTCTTGGTTCCTAGGCCACTATCCAATAATTAAAAGCTTCCTTCCTACAAATTATCTTTAGTGTTTCTACAACATGCAACTAAATTCTGAGGAGAGGAGCCTGCTATGGGTTCATCTGAAGAATTTGTTCTGGGTATTAACTGTTCATTTCCTACTCAAAATACAGCCTATTTCTACAGAAATAATTATTTCAGAATAAGGAAAAAAATCCTATAAATTCTTTCTTAAAAGATCATTATTGAATGGTGTCAAACCTCAATAAATCCAGTCCTATCAGAAAAGCACTTTTTAATATAAAAAACCGTTTTGAAGAACTGTCTTGCTCCACTCCAATTTTACACTCACAAGTCCTTGCTTATTTCTGGGGCTTGTCTATCTGGCTGCACTGTAACCAGCAATGGGATCCAGACTCCTTAGACATGCTGCTAACTGACACCAACCGGGTTTTTTTACAGTAGGAGATAAATAATGTATGTAGAATAAAACAGATGCTCATCTGAACTTACGTGAACTTAAATGACCAAGGCAAAATGGAACCCAGCCTGTGAGCTTGCAGAAAACCAAAGGACATTTTAAAAACAGCTGCTATTTCACCATCATGAGGAGAAGCAAGTAAAAGATTAAAACATTTATACTGAACTGGGAGTGTTACATGTAGAAGAACGTTCCCTACAGTTGATGCTGGCACTTAGCATTTCCCTGCCAGAGATAAACAGCCCCTCCGTCTCTGAGGCATGGATTAAGGATGGAGATGATATTGCATCCTGTTACTAGATCCCTGTCCCAGCCACATGGAAGCTCATTCCTGAGCACAAGAACAGCTGCTTCTCATTGCAGGAGCAAAAGCAGAGCAGAGAAGGGCTGCCAGAGGAGCAGTGCCTGTCACGGGGACAGACATCCATCCGACCTGGGCAGGCACGAGGTTTATTTCAGTGCTTTCCTCCCAAGGACGAGCGTGCACAGGGGCAGCTAAAGCATTGATGGCATGATCCTTCCTGCCAAGCACAGGAAATAAAAAGCTGCACAAGGTGTCACAGGGAGGTCTGTTTCCAGAAGGTTTGCTCTGAAGCTGCTGTCACATCCCTCAGTGGCTGCTCATCAGCCAAGTAGCTCTGCAGAGGGACTGCCAGCAAAGCACTGCCCTCCTTACCCTCGTTGAACTCCCGGCTCAGCTCGTGGTTCGGGCAGCGTTTGACCACTTCAGTGACGTGCTCAGCTTTCTTGTAGACTGGCATAGCCCTGATGACAGCTCCCTGAGGCGGTGGGGTCATCACTTTGATCTGGATGGGACATGTCTTGGCGATCTGGCAGTACAGCTTTTTCAGTTCAGTGGAATACTGAATGGGGAACAGAGCAAAAGAGAGTCAGAAGTTCAGCTAGGGATGAAGGCACACCAGGAACATGGAGATGGCTTTGTACATGTAACTGAAAGCACCAGCCACTGGTGCACAGGCACTGCATTTGTTTGTACAACAACCATGCTTCCAGAGAAATGACAAAACTCCTAGACCTTTACCTGCTGTAAAATAGCAGAGCATAAATCTACATCCTAGCTTCCCCAAAGGCAAAAATCTTCAGATAAAGAGCACTTCATTTACTCGAACAAATAAAGCCTTTATTTCTCTTGGGCACACACTCCCTCTTGCAAAGGACACCCAACACCCACCTAACAAAACAGATGCTATTCTTTTCACAGCATCCTGTAATCCTGGAAGCACTCAAAACCACAGACATAAAAGTGTTTCATCCTGTTTTCTAAGAAGCCCTCCTACTCTTGCAGAGGGATTAAATAAAAACACCAACCGTGGAACTGAACAGTACTCGAAAACAACACCCTGATCAATTTGAGAATTATACCAAGTTTGACATTTCAGCCATCTTTTAAAATCATCTCCTACATCTCTGTAGTAATCCCCTCACTTCTGAACTCAAATCATTACATCCAAAAATGAGGTAAATAAAATGCTTTGTTTTTTAAAGGCCACAAGAGTTGAGCAGCCCCCAAAGACCAGCCCACAGTGACCAAAACCTAGAGCATAACCCAGCAGCTGGCTCCAAAAGGGACGTTGTGCCCATGCAATGAGCTTGGAACAGAACAAGATGCTCTTATTCACTGTGCTAATTTGGAGCATATTAGATTTCTCTTAAGATGTTCTCCACTACAACAGTAAACTAATGCAGCATTTTCATGGAGTGTGTTCACATCTGGAAACCTTAACTCAGCAAAAAATCAAGGTTGAAGTTGGTGGTTTCTTTTCAAAATCCCTCACCAAAATAAAGGCATCTGCTTACTCCCAAGTGGTTCAGTATTGTAGAACCTAAACCCATTTTGCTGGATACCTCCCATGAAGGAGACTGTCTAGTCTCCCCTCCTGTGTAAGGCTGTTCCAAAACACAGCAGGTTTTTCAGAACCTTGCTCCAGAGGCATTCAGTTTTCTCCTGGTATTCAGACATTTTTGAGTGCAGAGCTCTCCCTGTAACAACCTAGCCCACAGGAATTGCTGGCATTTCCCCATCTCCATGTCCTCAGCTCTTGCAGACAAAGAAAAGTGAAAGCCCCAAGGTGGTTGTTTCCTCACAGGAAAAGGTCTCTAGGAGCCCTGGGCCAATAGAGCCCTGTTCCCAGCTGTTCAAACACAGCAGTGACAGGTTCATACTGGTCAGGAGCACCCTGTGGCCATGGACCCACTGGGACAGGGAGAGCCAGCGCGTGCAAGGGTGGGTGGCAGATGATGCAGCAGGAAAAGGATTAGCTAGTGATAGTCGGGGATTATTTGCATTTCAGAGTGTACACACTGCTAACATAGGAAAAACCAAACTTGCAAGAGACACTGGGTAGGAGAGAGGGATTAAACATAAGCCAAGCCAGTCCCTTCCCTCCTCACTCAACACCATCCTGCCATGTGGCAGAAAAGATGCTACAGGTATTTAAGATACAAAAAAAGATTTCTTTAAAATGCAAAGGCCAAATTGTGCAATGCATTTTATGTGCCTGCAGGCTAGAGATTAAGCCCACAAAGGATTTACCCAGCCTGCGGAAACGGGGAACATGCCAAACAATTACAAAAAAAAAAGTTGCGAAACACATCTAGATGGTGATTTGTATCATACATCTTTTAAACCTGAAATTCCTTATTGTTTTTTAATTAAAAAGCAATTCCTTACTGAAGGTAAGAGTGAGCTCACCATGTTGTCTTTCCATCTCAAAAAGCAGAAAAAGAATCACTTATATTTAAAAAGGAAGAAAACTTGTAAAGCACGGTTTTCTTCAACACATCAGTTTGCTCATAGCACTGTGAAGGTTTCAAGGACAGAAAGCCTCAAAAATCTCAAAAAGCCAACTAAATCACTTGGATGCCTTAACATCACTGAAGCATAAAGAATTGGGCACCCAAAGGTGATGGGCTGAAATGCAAAGATAAATATTGAAGAGCAGGGGTGCACAGAGGGCATGGCATATGCCAGGAGGCAACGTGTCCAGTGTCTGCAGGCATCCAGAGAATTGAACAAATGGAAAGAGATACACACCCTCAGTCACTGATCAGGACTCCTGGTGCTGACTGTAATTTTACATATAGTATCTTCAAAGACGGAAAGCTGGGGTTACAAGGAAGGGGAAAACCAAAAATCACTGCTTTCAGAAGGACTGAGATGTACACAAAACCAGCACAAATACTGAGGCTTGTGATCAGACAGCACAGCTCTTCTGTGAGCAGAGACAGGGATCTGCTCTTCATCCACCCTTTGGCACCCCAACTGCTGGACCCCTTTGGCTACAATCAGCAAGGAAGGCATTGGACCTACACCCCAAATTCACAGAAAGCAAACAGCCAAGAGTTAATGGGTTATGATGAACAAGCCCATCCAACAAAGAAATGCAGGGCAGACTCAAGAGCTTCAGGTTCTAGCCAACAACTTGAACTTGGCATGTCAGGAGAGGAGGTACCCAGGAGCCCACCTCTGCCTCAGAGCACAGTCAGGACGTGGGAAGATTTAGTGACGGTGCCCGGCAGAGTCAAAAGAGGCAATGGGGGCTGAGCTGCCTTTTTGTCACCTGACTGCAAGAGGAGTTCAAGCCTCACAGGCACTGCACAGGGCTTGGGGACATGGCACAGAGCCATGATTTCACATCTACCCCAGGCACAGCTGCCTGGGAGCGTGTAATCACTGAAGGGACAGTCATTTAACACCGGTGTAAATCTGTCCACGGGGTACCTGCTGTCAGACAGAGACGGGCTTGAGTTTCCCCACCCCGCCAACTTTGCTGCAACCAGGAGTAACCTGATGCACAGCCATTTACTGGCATAAATAGATGCCAACAACTAGGTCATAGTGACTTCGTCCTGGATCAGTGATAGTCGCTATATCCACAGAGGAAGACAGGATATTGTATATAGATTTCAAAGCAAAGGCACTTCAGAAAGAAAACCCAAGGTAGAAGCTGCCTGTGCACTCAGATGGTGCCTGAAAGCAAGGATCACCCTCTTGGCACAGGTGCTGCTCCTCAGTGGTGCCACCCCACCTCACCCTGCAGGAGGTGACCGTCCCCCCGCTCACCATTTTGCTGTGAACTGACACTCACTGTATGAGGGCTAAGATCGTGAGCAATTCCCAGAAACCCAAAGCATGACTATTAATCAACACACTTGAGCAGGAAAACTAAGTTAATTAGGAGTAGCAATATAAAAAATGAGTTTGACCAAACAAAAAGCCTATCAGGTCACAAGATGACAACAACCATTATCTAGCAGTAGGAACAAAGCTGTGAGGAGCCTGAGGAGTGCAGCACCACTTCCACCAGAGTACAGACGTGAAAGCCATTTAAAACAAAAGAGCTGAGCCTGAAAATGTGCTATCTACTCAAGAGGGAGAGGAAAGAGCTTTGGCATTGGACTTTTCCTTGGAGTTTGACTGCTGCCTGTCAGAAATTTAGCATTTTGCTTAATAATACATTTTAAAATGAAAGATGCAAATGTTCCAGTGCCTGCAGCTCTGCTCTCCCCACCTGCCTGTGCAGACATACTGTATTACCCACTCTTGGCACCCTGGCTGGTAATTCAGTATCACAATACACACACCAGCTACCATCAGGCAACACCTGTCTGATTTCTTAGTAAGCCCCTTCTACTGAAGGTGTGTCAACAAAGAGTTGAAAGGCAAAAACAAAACACTTCTTGACTCTCAAATGGAGAATTTTTGCTAGAAGGGACTGTAGTCTCCTGAAAGGAAGTGCTCAATGTAATACAAGCCACAATGGCTTTTTACTGAGTACTCAATTCCTCTGCAAAACTCTGATGCAGTGAAATCCCCCAAACACTACTTTCGAAATCTACCTCTAATATCTGTTTTACCATCTGATCCAGCAGAGGGATTATGGCTCCTAAATCTTTAAAAGGAGTGGGGTTCAGTCAGCTCTACAAATGCTGATAGATGTCAGCTTGAAGGTGATCCCAGAGGTTGGCTTAAGGCATTACAGCTCCCTGAAACCCCTCCTGCTCACATCAACAGGTCTTTCAAATCTTTTGCAAGCTTCTTTCAAGCAGTCATGTTTTAGTTCAACTCAGTTAACTAGATTCATTTTACTTGATGTTTTCAAAGCTGTCAATCAGCTATGCTTTCTCCCCTACCAAATTAACTCCCTAAGAAGGGGAAAAAAAGAACAGGTTAGAAGAGTGGGAATGGAATAGCTATCTGCACCGAAGTATTCACAGGTGAAAACAAGGAGAGTCACAAAGAAATAGAAAATAATTTGAACATGTTTTAATTATTTAGGAGAACAAAAGGCAGTGGGAAGAAAGGAAGCTACCAACTAAGAACAAAAAGTGAAATTTACACAACCACTTTAAACATTTTTGCTATGCTTGACCATGATTTAACTTTTCATTTACAAAAAACTGCTGGGAGCGTGTGGGGGCACGTCAAACATATGTGTGCACATGCACACACACCCTTAGGAACCAACTTGTACCCAGAGGACACTCAGTGAAAGAGGAGTGATGCACACATCGACACCTTCCAGATTTAACCTTCAGCTCAGCATAACCGTAACCACATGGCTTGTGAGCTGACTTGTTACAGCTTCAGTTTGAAGTCCTCTGTCCCACCAGGCTCCAGAGAAAAGCAGACAGCTTGCTGCTAGTGGGCATAGCTGGCATTCAAACCATGGATGGGCACGGCCAACAGGTCCAGTAACACAGATCTACCAGGTGTGGCAACAACCCCCAGCCACACAGCCCCGGGCACCAGGGAGCCAGGCACGCCTGCGAGCATCCCCTATCTGCAAGGGAAGCTCCCGGAGCACGGGAGCAGGAGGGGATGCTGATGCTGCCCCACCAGTGCTTTGCAGGCATTTACCAAATTTCTCTACCCCGGGGCAAAGGAAAAACCATGTCACACTTTTCCCTCTTGAGGAAGGGCAGTGAATCACCCAAGGGCGTTCGCCTTCGCAAAGACTTAAACTTCATTTTCCCCTGGGGCTCTCCTGCCCCCTCCCCGTCCCCACCGCCTCTCCAGGCGCTCACGAACGGCGCTGATGAGTTATTAAAATCCTTCCTCCGAGCGCTTTTCCCCGGGAGCCGCAGCCAAGGGCCGCCTGTTGCCACCTGTCAGTCGCGGGGATTAATTACCTGCGCCGGGCGGGGAGCGGCACATTCCTGCTGGCCTCGCCCGCCGGGATGTTGACATCAGGCAGGTGGGCCCCGCATCCCCCCGCGCCCGGGGGTAGCGAGCGAGCCACGGGTGTGCGGGGCCCGGAGCGCCGCGCACAGCGCCGGGCAGCGGGCACGGGCAGCGCGGGGTGCCCGGGGCGGGCGGCACTCCCAGCCGGCAGCTGCTGCGCCTGCAAACCTTAGCGAAAAAATAAATATATGGGTGCGCGCGTGTGTGTGCTGACCTGCTTAGGTAAACGGGCAAGGGGAGGGGTGGCAGGGAGGAGAGCGCAGAAACGTAGCCTGCGGACAGGGATTCAGGAGCCGCTCCCGGCCGCGGGCATCGCGCTGAGCGGCCCCCGAGCTGCTCCGGCCCTGAGCGGCCCCCGAGCCGCTCCTGCACAGTCCCCGAGCCGCCCCGGCCCTGAGCGGCCCCCGAGCCGCTCCTGCACAGTCCCCGAGCCGCTCCGGCCCTGAGCGGCCCCCGAGCCGCTCCTGCACAGTCCCCGAGCCGCTCCGGCCCTGAGCGGCCCCCGAGCCGCTCCTGCACAGTCCCACCGCAGGGCAGGGACGGGGAACAGCAGCTCTGCCCCTCTGCAGAGGCACAGCCACCTCTGGCCTTGGCACACTGACAGCTCCGCGCTGCCCTGCCCGCAGGAGCTCCCTGTGAGCAGCACTGCCCGGCCCCACCGCCTGCCAACACACCCCGACTCGCAGGGCGGGATGAAAAGGGGACATGCACACCTGGACATGGTGAAGAACACCCCCTGGAATTCCCAAAAATACTGAATTGACAGCATCTTCCAGTGTCTCTCACATCTTTAGAATAATAAAGATAATATTCAGCATCTCACTTGAGGCTCCCCAGGGGTTTTAATTCAAAACTGCCTCCATCAGGATGTACCACCGCTCCCTAACACTGTCAGCAAAGCCACGATAGTAACAGAAGTAACACTGATAATTTCCCGTACTGCTTTTGCACTATGAAACCTTTACATATGGCAGCTTTTACATTTCAGTTGCAGATCTACAGACTTACTTCATCAACAAATGAAAACCTCTTGAGGTTCAGCTTGAAAACCATTCTAAAAACAAACAACAACAAAGAATCAGCTAAAAAGTATCCTGTATCAAGAGGAAAAAATCTCTTGATGGAATGGAAAAATGGTAAACTTTGGAGGCAAGCTTTATACATTTTTTGATACAAAGTGATAGGTGTAAAGGAAGGCTTTACTCTTTGGTTTTGAGTTCCCTTCCTTTGCTAGTCTATTATTTAAATATTTTTGAAATTAATTTATTTAAAAACAAAAATCATTTAGACTCCTGCAGTAAAATGGCCTTAGCTTGTGCACCCAGCTCACACACTGCTTGTGTATTGTATCCAGTTTCTCTGCCAGTTTCTAAATCAAAACTTCAGCAGTAGCAAACAAGTTTCAGATGCTAACAATGCCTAGTAATTTACATTTCCAATAGATTGCTCTGCAGCAGAGACTTTTTGAGGTAGAAGTATGAAATGACAGCAAATCTGCTGAAAGGCAAGCTGATCTGATGCTGAACATCGTCCTCAATATCTACATCTGCCAGCAAATTCTCCACTATGAATGCACAACAAATTAGCAACCTATTTGCCTACCATAGAAAATACAACATTAAGAAACACACACTATAGGAGGTTCACTCTCATTCTACCCAAACTCACCTACAGGCTATGATGTGTTAAATTCCAGCAGAATAGTGAGGGGTGATCAACGTTAGTCTAAAGTATTACTTAATATTGGATCTGGAAAACATCCACTTCAATTATTAAGAATTAATTAGTATGGCAACAAAACTCAAAAGCAAAATTTTTAATCATTACAGTGATTGCCAAAGCAGATTTATGGATAATTGCATTTTTTCCCTCCTTCTACAGGCCTGCTACTCTCAAAGACACTTGGCTACTTCACATCCTCCTAGCAAGAGGGTAACCCACTGATAACAAAGCACTACACTGAAGTTACAAATATTTGCATCTCTAAATAAAATACACTCACCTGCTTGCAGGTAATGCAAGTGAGTGGACAGTACACATATGACCACAGGTTTGCCTACATGAAACTAAGTTGATTGTATGACCTCAAGTATCAGAGCAGCTGAACACTGCAACAGTGACATAACTAGCAATAGTCCTTCCAGGCAATTCTACTCATTACACCAGAATGTATACTCCAATGCTGCAGGCAAAAACCTCCAGGACTTGATTTAGTAAAAAAGTCTTCAACATATGCTTAATTTTTGGTAGCACTGTTATGCACCACCTGCTCAAGCCAATGTGCCTCTGTGTAAGGGAATTTGTGAGCTCAAACCTGAATTTAAGATCTGATTCAACCTGTATTTTAATGAAAATCTGACTTCTGTTATAAAGGACTCCAGAAATGAGCTGAAAAGAACATATGCAGGCTCCCAACAGCAAAACCTCCCCATCACATACTGCCCCTGACTCACATGCCTTGGCCTCTGATACTGAGCACCAGAACCTGTTCTGCTCATGGACTACTTCATTTGAAGTCCAGGTTGGCCATTTCAAACCTCCTCCTAGCTTGGTGTGGGGGATTCAACTTTCTTAGAGTCACATGTTCCAGGCTCAGCCAAAGAGGAAAGCTGCTGAGTGTTTCCTATTAGCCTCCCAGATCCCATTCAAGTTTGTGTGTTGCAGCATGCTCCATCCTACCAGCCAAACTCCAAAAACTCTAATCAGCTAGAGGAAACATTGTCAGGAGTAACCAGACACCAATTTTTAGTGCATCTCCCTGTCACTTTTGTCCCCTGCTGAAAGTCAAAGGGTGATGAACTCAACCATGAGGGAAGAAGCACAGCTATACATAAAGGTTGCTCAATTAAGAAAAAGTAAACAGCAAAGCAAAAATCCCAAAGCTCTCCAAAATTAATCTGCTCCCACCATTTCTAACCTGCTTTCAAAAGCCTGAGTCGGCAGTAGAAGTCCCAAACAAGCAGGTCAGATCTTGCAGCCCCATAGAGAGTAGATAGTAGATAGATTGTCACTGCAATTTGTGACACAGCCACAGATTCAGGTAGTTCCACAGCAGCTAAAGATCAGGGGAAGAAGCAGGGCACAAGCAAATGCCCAATGTAAGATGTTAGTACAAAACTCCTTTTAGTTCCTCCATCTGCAAATAAGGGGATTTCATTCATAACTCAGAGGAAAGTGAATGAGTCACTTGTACAGTATCTGTTACACCAGAGGGAAGCCAAGCTGGACAAGAGAACACATTTAAAAAAAAAAAAAAAACAAACAACAACAAAGTTAGTCTGGCAACATCATCTTTTCAATCAGCAACATCCTAAGCCTGCACATTAGTGTCAGAGTCAGGCTCAGAACTATCAGGCACCGTGCCACAGACTGCACCAGCCATTCAACACCCTGGGAAGCAGGACACTTTACTAGATGGTTACAGATTTCCACCCAAATTCTGGCTCATGCCAAAGGACTGGCCTACTTGTAAAATACCACAGGGTCAGCACGTTGTGAGGGTAAGAATATTTACGTCAAATGCTGGCCCAGCTTCCTAGCTGGGGCACGGACAGGGTCACAGGAGATGCAAACCAGTCTTTGCACATTCATTCTGATACAGGGAAGAAAGTTCAAGCAATTCCAAGATAAAAACAGGTTTAGTGTCTTGTGACCTCTCATACTAAACACATTTACCCAGGTACATTTTCTATCCTATTTGCTCTTTCTTGAACTTAGGTTTCAGATCCAATGTACTCTGCAAAAAGGGCAAACAATCCCTGAAGAACTTCACATATAAATAATTTTTTTTCCCTTGCCTTCCTAGAGAGCTATGGCTGTTGTGCTGTGACCAAGTGCAAGACTGCTCCCTGACTGTTTCTGGATGGGGAACTGGCCAATGCACCCCATGAAGCAGGGCTGGTAGCTAACTGGGAGGCCAAGGGGCTCACCTGTGAACTGGAATAAATCAAGGGGCCAGCAACCAAGTCAGAAAATGAGTGCTTTTCTGGATGTGCACTCTCAACAAAGACCAAATGGCTCAGATGGACAAAGGTGATCCCCTTTCTCCTACTCACTGTGCTTCCCCTCCTGTTTATTCCACCTGAGGGAAGGTGTGGATACCTCTCCACTTCATCCTTCTAATAGACTATTAATCACACCGATGGGAGGCAATGGAAGGAAGACAAAGTATTAAATCTGACAGGCTCTCAGAGTGGCAATGCCAGTGAAATGCATCATTAAGGTGAGTAATTTTCCTGTTTACTTCATAGGCTCTGAGCCCCCCCGCTCCTTCCTCCCTGCCTAGATGTGGGCAGGACCCATCAAGGCAAAGCTTTGGAAGCAAGCAGCAGCGTCCCCAGTTTCTACATAAATGCTGCAGGCCAAAGAGCAAAGGCAAGTTCCAACTGAGTCCTTGACAGTAATCAAGCACTGCGGCGCCTCTGGTCTTGTCTTGTGCATACCTTGCAAGTAGCATCATGTCTTCCCAGGGAGATTTCACTGGCACAGCACGCAAGCGCCTTGTTCCTTGGCTTCTATCTCAGAAAAAGAAAGTCCTGAAAACACACACACACGCCCCTGCTTTTCTGCTCCAAGGGACACCATTTCCCTCTAAATCGTCAGTGCACTGTTAGAAGCCCTTTCAGAACAAATGTATGAATTCGCCAGAAATCTCTTTTGTTCCTGTGCAGAAAGGATAATGCCAGACCCTTGCCAAAATGGCATTGAGTCTTCTCTGTTAACGTCCAGGAAACTAGCCTGAGTCAGATCTTATTACATTTTAAGCTAAGTGCAAGTACCAGCAAGTCTCTTCCATGATAACAGCCAGGGCCTGTCCCATTTCCTGATCACATTACGCTCAACTTCCAGAATTACATCTATGCAAATATTGTTCTCCTGCTTGTCGAGCATTTCATTGATAATTAAAGTGAAAAGTCAGCAAAAGCTTTTCTGTCCAGGATGGTGAGCAAGGCAACAAACTCATACAGAGACACCAAGCAGGAACAAATGTTCTTCCCATGAATGAAGACTAGCAGAAAAGGGCCCTCTTCTTCTACTAGGCAATAGAGAGTCCAGACTGAACCAAATCATTTCTGCAAACATCACTCTGTTTTCTGGAATTACTGACCCAACGAGGCCACACTCTAGATCTGAGTCACAGTGAAAACATAAGGATTAGGAAAGACAAAAATTAAACCTAACTGAACAAGTCATAAAGATGCAGTAACTCAGATCTTAGGTCAATAAAGCATGACAGCAGCTCCAGAATATTTAGGATGAATAATGACTAAGTCAAACCTTTAAACCTTTTATTCATACAATTAAGCTTTGGGGATGAATGGCAAGAAAGTCAGCTATTACCAGCATCTGCAGAGTTCTGGGATCTCTATTTTACCCAGATTTTCTTCCTCAGCCTTCTCCTTCCATCCTCAATGACCTAGCTAAGCACAGTCCTTGAGTCAACTGATGTGGTTTCTCCTGAGCCTACTTTCAAAGTCAAGACATGATTCAGCAAGGTGTTTAAGCAGATGCCTACCTTTAAGGTTGGGAGCAGCCTTGCTGACTCCAACAGAACCCAAGAGATTTCACTGGGAATATTCACGTGCTAGAGGTTATGCACTCACTCAAGTGCCTTACTGAACTGAGACCTTGATTTTCCTACGTACCGTGGGAAACAATTCATCAAGTTCCATGCTGAGGAACACAGCAGAGCTGCTGCAGCAGCCATCAGGACATTCCCTGCTCAAAAACACAGCACCTCACCTCCAGCCAGCCAGTGAGGTCAGTGCTGTGGCATCTTCTCTGCTAGGAAGATGAACAAGCCCATGCCAGGTTTGGGGTACTCCTTCATTTTGTCTCATACTCCCTGGAGCTGTACAACTGCAGCAAAGGGAAGAAAGGGGTCCCACAGAACAGCCTTTAGAAAAGGAGGAGGGCTTGCAATGAGGTCAGAAAATGTTAGCAGCAGTCCTTCCTACCCCTCAGAGAAATAACTAATTTTCAGTTTTGCATCTCCTGCCCCCTAAGAGTAGAATGTAAAACCACATCCCAGTGAACATGCAAGCCAAGGGGAATTGTGCAGTAACATGCCACAGAAGAAATGGAAGGCTTGGACACAGCATAGTCCAGATCTCTGATTTTTAGGCTGCTTTGGAATTTCAGCAAGAAAGCACAAGTGTATAAAACAAGCTTGCATGGAGCTGGATGCACTTCACAGGCAGATCTACAAAAGCCTGCTAGGTAAACTCCAAAGGAATGACTACCTAAATACTCCATGACACAGCAACAGATCTATAAATTATTGGAAACAGATTACATCAAGTCTCTCAATACCTAGAAATTGATTTATTTCACTTGGTAGCGCAGATAATAGTGCCATCTGCATGATCTAACTGGAAATATAAAAGGAATTAATGTGGACTTCAGATGCAAATCCTTGCAACCACAACCTGAAGATAGCTTTCCAAAGAAAACACCAAACAGCCCTTTGTCCCTGCAGACCTCACTACTCTGCACTGCTTCATTTGCAAACTGCAAGCTCTGAAGACCCCAAGCAACAGATGCTTTATGAGAAGACCTAGCAAGACTGCTTTCCCAACCAAAAAGCAGTCTTTGTTACTGGATAACAATGAGAATGGGAATAGTTCCCTGGGAAACATAATTTTAAAGTCAGATTTCCCAACTAACCACACCCAATTAGTAAGTAATGCCATGTTTTTGAGTGATTATGGAGTCCCAGCAGATTTTTTACCAGTTTCAATTTTGTGATTTTCTCTATTGCCACAACAACAGCAAAAAAAAGGAAACAAAACCCCCTCATGATCTTATATAGGTGGCAGGTAACAAAAGGCAAGTCCCCTCCTCACTAAAAATAGTAAAACAAAAGGCAACAAAACAAGACAGAGTTGCAACATCAGAAGTTATTCACTCACACTGTCTGGCACTCCCATTTTCCTTACAGCTCATACGTGGTGCATCAGAGAAAGGTGCAAAGTCTCCACGGGCAGAACAGGCTGCTGCCCTGCACCATGCTGTGCAGATGAATTACTGCCCTGGCAGAAAGCAAGCTTTGTTCTGAGATAGCTACCATCAATCTCATAAGCCTGCACCACTGCAAGTGCTATCAAGGGCAACACTTAAAAGCATCCCCTTAGCAACTCTGAAAGTAATGCTGTCCAAATGAAAAGGCAGGAGAAGGGCTGGACTAACACTAGCAAGCCATTTTCAAGTGCGGCCCACTGAATACAATTAACTGGAATCAAAGAAGTCAAGGACTTGGAACCCTCACAAGTTCACTGCCTCTCTAGAATTTTACCAGCCATTATGTAGAGGAAGACACCATTGAACAATCAACTCTTTCCATCTATCAGCTTCTCAACTGAACAACAAGAGGAATTTCATAGGGGAGTAAACATTTTGCCCTCCAGTTGCAGACAGCAAAGCACCAGGATGCAGAAAATCCCTAAAGAGCATCAGAGATACTACAAAACACACACAAGCATGTGACCATGCTACTGCTACGATGGACAGCAGTTCATTGTTGTTTAAGGGAGAGTGCAAGGCTCCTTTGTGCTAAGCACTGGATTAGAAGGAAAAAAAAAATCCCAATTTTACAAAGTGTGGAGGCAACAGATTCAAACACTCCAGAAGGAAGCATGTGGGAAGAAGGAAACTGGTGAGGGAGGGAGGAGAAGCCCTAGCCACAGCACACCATCTATCTGACCCTGAAGGACACCAAGAAACAGAGAGGCCCAGATAGACTGTAACTGTTGCCATGTATTTCTTATTTAAATACAATTTGTTTAATCTCAAATTGGATTCAACCATCAAAGGCTCTCTCCTGTAGCACACCGACAGTTCTCTCTAAATCTCTGCACCTTTAATCCTTTAATTAGCCAAGAAAAATGTGATCTCAACTCTTCCACCAACCTAAGCTAATTTTCTGCATGAAGCTTCCAACTCCTGTAGGTTACAGGTTTTAGCTGCTTGTGTAGCCAAGGGGAAAAACACTAAACAAAACACACACCCCCAACACCCCATTCCCACACAGGCTGTGTGCTTCTCCAAGGAGCAAGCTCCATGAAAATTCCAACAAGAGGAACCCATTTTCCCATTGCAATAGTGGGCTGGGAGGCATAATTACATCACCCAATTCAGATAAGGAGCCAACAGAGATTTCTGGGAACAAGGCAATGTTTGCACACAACAGGGATAAAACTGGAGTGTTAAGCCAATGCTTGGCTAAGAGAGTGCCATTAGTGGCTTCAGCCATCTTTCTCAGTGATTTTGGGATGGGAGCTCCTAAGCTAGCAAACAGAACCCTGGACAGTCAATCACTTTGGAAACGCCCTCTAAAAGAGGATTTCTCCAGAGATGAGCCCTGCTATTTCTCAAAAGTGTCACAGCAACCCAGCTCTGAAAGAAGAAATAGAAGACTGCATAAGCTGCCAGAGCATCAGAACAGAGACCCATTTGGGCAGCCTGAAATACGTATCAGGCACTCTATGCAGCCCCAGCAAGAGCAAACTCAAGGAAGGACAAGAGGGCTACCTAAACTCTTCTTGTCTGAAGCCCTAAGCACACTGGAGTGAGGTATAATCTGCACCTGAACACAACCCTGACTGTCTCTCCAGGTCAGGATGAGTTTTGCAGAGCAAGGCATGGTCATGGTGCAGCCACAGGGGCTGCTGGCTGGCCACATGCTGACCCTGTGTGTGACATGCAGGAGAAGTTGTTCAAGCACAGCAAGCCATCCCCGCACAGCCCCTAAACCATCACATTCCAGCTGCAGTGTGCCAGAGCCAATGACCCTGCCCATTGCTGCAGCCCTACACAGACACAGCACATCTTCTAGGCACAGCCTGCGTGTCCACACAACACTGCACAGAGCCCAAGGCCATGCCTCCCCATGGGTGTTTATCTGCCAAGTGTGGACAAGCTGTAGGAGGCCTTCCTGATAGCTGGCCACATGTGAATAGCAGCACCAAAAGTAATCTTCGTGCCTTTGACAAAGGCATGAAGACTTGGGAGCCAGAAGAAGAGCCAGTGCAAAGTGGAAGAGCCCTGCTGACATCAAAGGCAGAGGACAGGCATATGTGCATCTTGCTGTTCTTTAATTTGCTTCTGTGTTGAGGTCTTGACAAAGATCAGCACATGACCAGGGCTGCCCCACTTACACAAGCACTTTTGGTGAAGTCACAGTAGGATTTGGTTTGACAAAAGGGTGGAAAAGACCTCAACAGTCTGCTGATTTTAAGCACTAGCAAAATACTACCCAGGTAGTACTACAACCCCATCTCTTCCTTTCAGAGGAATGCATGCACTTTTCCTCTGAAAAGATTTTAGAGGCATTGTGTTCACAGTCTCCACCTGAATCAGCCCAAATCAGTTCTCTCATCTCCTCAGCAAGGAATTCAGCCTATTAGACAAGCAAAAAGATCTGACTAACTGTTGCTACATTCCACTGACAACAAATCCCAGTCATACACAGTCCGCATCTTCAACACCCACATTAGCTACACGTGCAAACCAGAAATACAGCTGCATGTACATCTCTGGGGTTGTCTTACAAAAAACACCCCAAAACAATGCAGAGCTCAATATGATGATGAGAGCCATCAGTGCAATGATAAGAGAACCTCAGCATGAAAGCCTCTATTGCCAGCCTCACCACTCCAGCCGGTCCTGAGTCATCTAACTGTTCTCTGCTGCCACAGGCCTTCAGAGGCATTTCAAATGCTCAATTAAAGGCAGGCAAATGAGCTCTGCAAGCTGCAAGACGTTCATGCTACATGCAGTTCTGACAGGACAAAGGGGACGGGAGATGGGAGTAGCTGGCAAGGAGCTTTGGGTGGGAAGCTGCATTCCGGGGTCCAGGCAGGCAGCCTGGTAACTGAACATTTGCCTTTGATCAAATGTATTACAGAACATCCTTCCACCAACAGTCCTCAGGGTGAGTACAGAAAAGCAGCAAACAGCGGATTTGCTCCAGGTCACAAAGCAAGCTCATCTCACAGCACCAAGATGAGGAGAGTTTTTCTCTTTTAAGAAAAAAAAAAAAAAAAGAAAAAAAAGGAAAGAAAAAAACTGTTCCATGCTCTGAAAGCAGCTAATCAGATTATTAAAGTGCTTAAAAGTTTAATGAAGAAATCAAGGCTATTAAGCAAACATTCAGCTTGATGTCTCTTTTCCTTCTTACCCACCCTTCCTCAATGCATTCAAAATCTCTTTTTGCTATGGTATAACATGTTTGAACAGGTACTGAGATACAAACAAGTCTTGGCCCCATCTCATACAGAATGGATTGGTTGCAGATGTTCTCCTGCAAGCTACATCTTGCCTCCTGCAAGAGCATTCATCTCCAAAACACATCATTTCACCTAGTTTGCCTGAAGCCAAAACTCAAAGGTTATTTAATTTTTAATATTTTTTTTTATTAACTCTAACATACCTACAGCTGTGCAAGCAAAACCCCATCTGGTTTTTCAAGGCACAAAGAGGCGAGCAACTAAGTTTAGATAAAAGTAACAAAGTTGGGGCAGTCATCTTTCTGCTCACCTCTGCAGGAGCCAACAGCAATGTCAGGAGTGCAATAAAACAAAAAACCTGCTATATTTCAGAGAAGCCTGACATATTTCACTATCTTCCTAGGACAAGTCAGACATGAGCTCATACAGTGGCAGGTGAGTCAGTGACAAGTCAGACGAGCTCCTTAATTAAGCTTTAGGGGCAGATGATCCCTCGAAGGTGTAATCAGATTGGTATGGCCAGTGGAAAAAGGGAAAAAAAAGAAAAAAGAAAAAAAAAGAAAAACATTTTAAAAGGCTGAGTGAACTGCTACACCCTTGTTGAGCCATTCTGGAAAGGCTGAAGGCAGCAAAGCTGCCCTGAGACCCCAGCATACAGGAATACCTGGCCATCCTGCACCACCCCCTGGCAGCCAGCACCTGCCTGTGTGCTCAGTTCTGCCCCTCCAGGGATCAGAGAAATGCTGACTTCCCCAGCAAGCAGGTCACACTGGGGTTACACTGTGGACAAATCCTGGGGGTCCAGTGTAAGGGGCACCCCAGGAGCTCCCCGCTCAGAGGCAAGGGTTGCCAACAGCTCTGACCTGTGTGGTGGAGAGAGAAGAGATCATAAGTCAGTTGTTCTCAATCACTAACAGAATCAGTCTTGGCCAGGTGATTTATCAACGTTTAACATGCTAACAAGCCATCTCCCTTAAGAGAAAGGCCCCCATGAATTCTGTGTTTCGGAAGCTTCTCTGAAATAAGCTGCAAAACACGCATCAGAATATCAGTGCACTGCAACAAAATAGTGCCATTAAACAGATTGAGATCAGCAGGGTGACTAACAGCATCAGAACATTTTTGTTTCTTGACACCAGACATGCAGCATGGAAATGGTTTTCTTCCAGCACGTGTCCCTGCAAATTCACCCTGGAACTCATCTCGCCCATGCAGCTGCTCCTCCCACGCTGCAGCAGCGCTCCCTCTGAGTGCCAGCAGCATCAGCACAACCCAGCTCTCCCCATCTTTATCTTGCACAGATCAGGCTGCTGAAAAACAAGCCCAGAAAGACAGACTCCAACCTCAAGAGGCATGGCAAAGGAAATGGGCAAAAATGACTCATCAGAGAAGTCAGCACACAAAGGGAATGCCAAATAAAGGTCAAATTTATGAATTCCCTATAGAAACTGATCAGTCCACACGCTTTGTCTTCATCAAACCGTACAGAACTAATGATAACACTTCTGAAGATTTTCTTAGGGCCTCACCACTTTCTTTTCTGAGCACCAATACCAGAAGGGGTTTTAGTAGGATATCTAGAAGTGTGCAGACCTCTTTTTTTTGAAGTCCTGTTTGCTCATATGCCTACAAGAACTCACCACGTATGGGTCTAAAAAAATGACTAAGAATGAGTTGTATGAGAGGTTTACAGGAGAAGAGATGGGAGACAAGGAACTCATTGCAAAACCAGCCACCACCCTGCTGATTAACGAAGAGGGATCATTCAGTGCTCAGACACTGGACAAACATCTCATGGGAAGACTCTGTCTCTCCCACCCATGGCAGTGCTGATGCTCAAATGCAGACAGAGTGGATGCACTGCCTGCTCTGGCTCTGCAAACACCTTTCAGGCTGGGCACCAAGCCCAGTGGCACTGCTCACATCCCCTCCCCACAGGAATCCCTTCCAGCCCTGCCTTTTAAGGGGAGGGGGTCTCAAGGAGTTCTGGGTGAAGGTCAGATAGCAAACCTGAGCTCATTTTCTCCCACTGTAAGGTCAGGAGGGAGGCAGCTCCCAACCACAGCTCACACAGTTGAGCTAATGAGCCCTGACAAGCGGCAGGATGAGTTTATTAAGGCCCAGCATCACAGCTAACACAACACTGGTACAGCTCTGTGCTCTGCCTAGAGAACAGGAACAGGCTTTCCCTCTATCCACAGCCCCCAAATGGCCTGTGTGTCAGGAATTCTCACACCTGGCAGGCCCAGTGCTGGTAAAGCTCAGTATCTCAAGCAGGGGAAGCAATAACCCAAGCATCACGTTTTAGCCTGAAGACACATTTCAGTTGCCTCAAAAGCAAGTCTGTAGAAAGACTCTGATGTCCTGTAAACAAAGCAAACTAAGAGACCTGAAAGCTAAAGCTAGTGATAGGGCACACACAGCAAGCAGCAGTGTCCAGTTGCCCCCTTCAGGCATCTCACATCAGGGGTCTAAGTGTTTTACAGCATGGAATCACAGTTCTGTATTTGAAGGTGGGTATGTGGAAAGGGGGAAGAGGGGGAGCAGAGGCAGAGGGAACGACTTGCACAACGTTACCCAGATCACATCTAAATCACAAGGCAGGAGTGGCTCCGAGGCTGGGCTGGGAGCCAAACACAGGCAGGGCTGCTCCTGAGCAGGGAGGGCATCTCCTCTCCAGGGCATCATCTCCCCAGGAGCAGAGCACGGTGCACCCCAGGGCACAACACATGTGGGGAGGAGAGCCCCAAGGCGGTGTGGCTAATGGGGAAAACAACAGGGCCACAAAATGGAGACCCAAGTCCTGTCTCATTTGTTTAGGAAAGCCAGGTCAGCCTTCAGGTGCTGTTTTCCTGTTTCCTCTAGCACATTTTTCACCTTTCCGCAAAGCTGAATTTAGATGGACTTCAGCAGCTAACACGTGTAGCAGACCATAAAACATTGCTTCATATCAGACATGTAATATTTTGCTCCATCAAAAAAACTCTCACAGAACATATTTAAAAAGAAATAAAACAATACAAATGAGGGAGAAGTAGCACCCTCCTCCTACAGCTCCACCAAGTTTTGTTCCAATGTTTAAGTGTTATCTTGAACAACTGGAAATGGTAACTTTTTTATCAATACTCAGCTCTGTTTGCAAGAGGATCTAAGCTCTTACTTGGGCAGCTATCCTGCTGTGTTTACAATAACAAATCTGACACACCTGCACATAGAAAAACTCCATGAAAAGATTTCCATTGCATAATAAAGTTCATGCTCTTTCTATATAGAAGCCATCCCTACTCAGACACTTCTTTTTAAAACAAAGTAGGAATTTCTTCACAGTATATGGCCTGCCAAGCACTGCAGCTAAACCCTCAGCACACAGAGCATCACCAATGCAACACACAGAATTATTCTCCCTTCAACTCACCTCCAAACTGCTGTGTGCTCTGTGTAGAGTTGGCAGGCACATAAAATCTATGACAAATCAGCATTTCAGCTGACCTAAAGAAAGGAATGATCACCTCCAAGGGCACTCTTTGTCTACGTGGTGAGCAATACCTCTTGCACCAGCCTCCCTCAAAAAATTTACCCAAAAGCAACTTATTCAACAGCCACTCAAATAGTTTTTGCACTACTTTTTTTCTTTTTTTTTGGTAGGGTTGAAATATCTTCTAACAGTGCTCAGTTGGTGCAGTTTAAGTTAGAGATATCAATGGTGTGGGGGAGACTGGCAACCTATTAGGAAACCCTCCTTGCCCTGGAGCTGCTGCCTCCCTTCTGGGCCAGCAGCCGTGACCTTTGGAAAGGTAAGGAGGCAACTGTGCTGATGCCTCTCTCAGCTCTGCCAGGCTGCTTTGCGTGCCTAGCACTTGTGAAATCCAGGAGAGCTCAGCAGCTTTTACACACCAGCCCAGAGGCAGTCCCAGTCTTGAATGCTACAAAACCAAAAAAAAAAAAAAAAACCAAACCAAAAAACAAACAACAAAAACAACAACAAAAAATATCCCAAAAAACCAACCAAAAAAAAAATTCACCAAAAACCCAAAGCATAAAAAGGAAAAAAAAAAAAATTCCACTCTAAAAACTGCTGGTTCAGAAACTTTGGCACTTCTGGCACCTCGGTTTCCCTTCTCTAAAATGGCGACTCCACTCCTGATTTGCCTACCAAGCAAAGGTGTTTGCTGATTAGGGAAGTAATGTTTGTGCAGCACTTTGAAGATTTTAAGTACTACATTAATCCTACATGTTGTTCTTAGTAGAAGCCAATTTTTAACTAAGAGGAGGAAAAAAAAAAGAAAAGCTGATTTAAATAGTGACCCTCCCCTACTTCAAGATGTTCACTCATCTCCCAACATCAGCTATTCTTATCTGTAAATGTTTTTTTAACCCTTCCTTCTCACAGTTCTCAGAAACCACAAGTCTCATTCAGCTTTTATTTGAAAAATGGCTTCTTTCCAGGCTGTGGCTGTTTCTTGTAAAGTTAATTCCTTTGGTAATACTGCTGGAGGCACATTGGTATGTTTGGTGTGTGTATGTACACATATATATTTTCCCCCTTTTCACACGGTGTTGTTTTTATATATGTGTAGTGAAAGATACCTAATCCAGGATTATGATTCTCTTTATTCCTTTCTCATGAAAGTAGGTGGGGCTTTTTTTGTGCAAGTTGCAATGATGAAAATTATGTTTAATTATGCTTTTTCCTCTCCATATAGACAAAAAAGTCTCCTTAAAGACCAAAAAAAGCTTCTTGCACCCAATTTTTCCCCTCAGAGTTCTCCTTCAAAAACAGCTCAAACCTTAAAACTAAAATTATGAAGAAAAAATTTATGATGCCAGCAAAACTAGAAATTGCTTGTACAAAACAGCAGAGGGATCTTCCGCCCCAGTGGGGGACACAAGCCCTCCCCATCCTCTGTTCTAATGCCTCATGGTTTTTCACTTGCAGATCCCAGGAGAAGTGTAGGATCCCTGTAGTGAGCTCTAACTCATCTCCAGTTACAGTGGGAGGGAATCAGCCACAAACATTGCAACCAAGAAGCTAAATCCTAGTGGGCAGAGGAGTTCATGCACACCATCTGATGCTTTCTCCCAGCAGGACAGGCAGGCTGGGTGCTCCACACCTACTGTGCTTTTTGAAGATCACACTCAAAGCAGGAAAGCCAAACTTTCAGTTCCCAGTGCTGACAAGTACCAGTTCATACAGTAAGTAAATAACTTCCCTTCTCATTGCACGGGGTACAGATGTCCCTTACAGCACAGTCCTGCACCACAGTTCAGCTCTGTCACCATGGAGGGCACTGGTCTAACAGCATAGAGCAAAACTCCTGCTCACACAGAGAGGATATACTGCCTTAGTAGGATTTACAAAACAATCTGGGACATAAAAAAGCAGAAAAAAAAGCAAGACAGCGTACATCACAAGGCATTTTCTAGAAACTGCTCCACAGGTCTGTACAGCTGCTTGTAAGGAGTAACAGAAGATAACTGGTAATAAAAACAAAATATACATGACAAAGATATTATGGTGAAAAAACACAATTACATTCTAATGGGAACCTAATGCACTGAGATCTCATTTTACTCAAGCATAAAAACCCAAACAGAAGCCAGCAGTCCCCTCCTGACTGGTTCTCACAGGTGAACTGGTTCTTCCCAGCTTTGTGAGCTTGAAAACACCTCCCTGCCGTGAGAAAGGCACCTCCTTCAAAGACAATAAGCCTGGCTCCTCTCTTTCCAGGTAGATGACCCAGGACAAGTTACTTATGCCTGAACAGCCTTGGTGTTAGGGCTCTGTAATGTCACACAGAGGGAAACACGCCTCAGGAGCTCCTCAAGCAAGAAAACACAAATGCCACCTCTCCCTGCATGGTGGCAAATGACACCTGCCCTGGGCCAAGAGCCCACACGTGCTGCAAGCAGCCTCTTGAGGCAGGCACAGCTGCTGAGGGCTTAAGGAAGCCAAATCTGAGCCACTTTTCACCTGAGACAAGTGCCCAAGTAAGCAGCACTGCTGATCTGCCACGAAGGCCTCGGCTCCCAGCACTGCACCGGCCTGCAGCGCCTGCACCCCAAACTGCAACCCATCCTCTCCTCCAGTACCTTATCCCTCCAGGTGGCTTCTTCCCCTTTGGATTGCACCATCTTCTCCCTTCCTCTCTGCCATAAAAAGCAGGGCTATCACCAGTGAAATAAGTGCTGCTGGGGAACCTGCTGGGCTGCAGACATTTACTCCCAGAGAGGCCCACAGGTGCCCGGTCTGTCTGCTCGGGGAGGCTGCAAAGCCCCTGCACAAAGGAGCCTCACAAGGACCCCTCTCAAGTGCCCTGTGCAAACAGGCACAGCCTACACCCCTGCTGACCAGGAGCCTCTGAGGAGGAGAAAACCCAAAATCCTCTAAGCAGGCCACGTTCAATCCCTCTTTCCCGACAGCTTTAAATACAATGTTAAAGGGTGAAACTGGAAAGCTCAAATGACACTGACCAACACCACCAAGGAAGCTCAAAGCTAAGATTCCACAGGAACACTCAGCACAGCCTCCAGGTATATTCACTGAGAGAATCACCAGCCTTTAAAAAAAGTTTTCCCTTATGATACTGAGAGAAAATCAGCAGTCAGGACATACTAGACACAACCACAGCTACTGAAATGATGCACTATTTGAGCAGATTATTTAAGAGAACACTGAACACATAATTAGGAACTGTTGAGTCAAGGCAATGCACACATCTAATTGCCCTTGCACTGCTTCACTATGCTTATGCACAGTCCTCTAATTCATTTTATAGAGACTGGCAAAAAATATCCCAAATTTACTACATGGATCAGAACACAGAATGCATTTAAAATAAAAATGGAATGAGTCAATCTGAAATAGAAATACAGAGATAGCCCAGCCAAGGAATCTGTTCTCTCAACCACAAAAACCTGTTATTGCTTGTGTGGACTAATTTAAGTGCATTCTTTTCAGCTTCCTTAAAATGCAGCTTTTCCAAATTCACTAACCCCAGCCAGCACAATCCACTTAGTTGCTTTCATGCATGTCACACACACTATTATCCAGCTTTGCTAGCAAAGAGAGTCTGAAATCTGAGCATTTTCTGATGGTTGAAGGTACAGCTGAATTTACTGAGAACAGGAAAACCAGTGAGCCTGCCTGGAACATAGATCGCAGCTTTGGAGAGCTCCATGTTTCATAACAAACCCTGAAAGGACCAACCCAGCTCAGCTCCAACCTACTGCAGGGCATGAGAATAAACTGCTAAACTCAGGTATTGCCAACACCTGAATTATGCAAGTCTTGCAGGGCTTGGTGTCTTTCTTCAGCAGAATGAAAAAATTGCAAATAAATTTCAGTTTTCATTTAAAAACTTAAAGCAATTTCTACCTTCTTGTGATTATCAAGAAAAGTTTTAAAATATTTAGCAGATGCACCCTAAAGGCTCAAAAACCTGGGAGAGAATAAGAAGAACCTGTTTGTCTTTTAAAAAAGAGTCCCATGACTTATAAGGTGGTATCTTGCTTTTGGGGATGGGCGGATCAGATTCATTTTTTGATAGCTTGTATTTGGCAGTAATGTTAACTTTTACTTACCTTGACATACAACTCTAATTTTTACTTTCCTACTGCAATCATGCTTTCCCCCATTTAACAGGTTCTGCTAGTGGCAGATGATTGCCAAATATTTTTTAGGGGGAAAAGGGAGTGCAGCTGTTTATTTATTTGAGCTCCAGGTGGGGAAGATTGGCATGCAACTTCCACAAAGCAAAAAAATCTGAGGTGGCACACTTTTGAAATGCCTTGTTTTCTTCTGCTGCAGAAATAGGAGGAGATACTGCAATGCATGGGCATATGGGAATTCTCCCACAATAAATGAGACACTATTCTGCTAAAGTTCTTACTTCACCCCATTCAGAGGGCTTCTCCCTCAACCTCAACAACCCACTCTCTGTCTCACCTCTACAAACAAAAACTTTGTTCCTTTGCAGCATGGTTTTCAAGAAGGTTTTGTTAGATGAGGGTACATGCAAGAAACTTTGTTCAATTTAGACTATAAAGGCTTTTGTTTTCAAACACTTCAATAGAGTTTCAACTGCTAAAGATTTTCCTTCTGAAAAGGCTGATTAACCTGCTTATATCCTTACTCACGTTCTGAGGTCATTAATTAAAAAAATAATCAAGGATGCTTATAAAGTCCTCTGCAATCCAATCTCAATTTGTCATCATTAATTAGATCAACATTGCATACAAATGAGACCTAACCTGATTAGACAGCATGTTTTACTGGAATTCCTACTGACGGTCATGAAAGACTTCAGAGAGAAAATCTGCAATATTTTCAAAGTGAACTGCTCATACATATGGAATCACCCTGTCACCCAGCATCAGCTAGTGTTTCTCTTTGTAATTTTTGGCCTTTTTTTATTCCTCCCCTGCCCCTTAATTAAGACCCCATCACAACCCTGAGCAGAGAAGCTGTCACACTCATCTCCCTCCCAGCCTATACTACACAAATAATGCTGATTTTGCAAAGGGTGTCCACTGTCCTAGGACAATAAACCTCTCCCTCTGCAGAGTTTGGAAGAGAAAAAACAATACTAAAAAGTTTTAAGAAAAAAGTTATTCCGGGTCTGTTTTCAGAAACATAGCATTTAAATAACCAGCAAGTACACTCTCTACTTTCCCCCACCTCCAACAGAAGAAACCTTGGGATCTAAATGCACAAAGTGGCTTAGAAACCTGAAGCACCTTCACAGGTCTCCAATCACACCATGAAAGCAGTGCTTGCCTTTTGGAGAAATAATCCATTGCTCTTACCCAGCTCACTGCCTTCACTCCCATGACCTAATCTGACATGACTCAGCCCAGAAGATCAGAGGAGCTCTGCTGCAGCACATTGTCAGCCAGGACAGCAGGTCCTCTGCCAGGCACCACCAACCCCTTCCCAGAAGGACAAGGTGATCAGACTGGCTCATCCCCTCCACAAAGGAGGAAAGTGCAACACAATGGATTTCCTTACTTAATATTGTTATACGGGGAACTGCAAGAGGGAAAATGGGGAAAAAATAGAAAAATTAAACCAAACAAACTAAGAAACAAGGCTTTCAAGTTTTGGACTCTTAATAAGGGTGGGGCCATCAAGTAATTACACTTTTAATAGGTCACTGCAGTGGAAGAAACTCTTCCAGTTGGGTAAGTTCCTAATCCATCATTAAAAAAGACGACAGGCACTAATCAAAGTGTATGAAGTCACATGGGGGGGGGGGGGGGAGCAACTCCAAGAACTTGCTCTTGCTGAGAGGATGGGGCAATCACTGCTGCTTTCATCAACATTTCATGCGTGTTTCCACACTTCTCAGGACGACAGTGGGAAGCAGAGCCTTCACGTCCTTCCCCACCCACCCCACTGATAAAGCTGTCAAACGCAGATTACCAACTGCTCAAGAGCTCATGTGAAATGAGTTGGTGGATTAATTAGCAGAAGGGCAGAGCTCTGAAGATGGATAGATGCTCCACTTCACAAGGTGTATTGATTGAAGGTCCCCAGCCAGCACCACAGGACTGTCATAATCCATTGTGAAGGTACAGCTCACTGCCAGCTCCTGCACGAGCAGCTAAATCTGGGTCATTTGGCTCAGTGCAGGGACACCTGGACCACACTCCCTCCTCCCTAATCAGACAGCTGTTTAAGAGCCCATTCCTTTAGTAAAATACATGGATTTGGACCTGAACAGACTTGCAACATGCATGGGGAATACACCTTCATCTGCTGGTCCACATCAGGGCAATGAAAAAGTAGGGAAGGCTAAATGAGCCTTTCCCCAGGCTGCACACATCTGATGACTGCAGTCACCAAACAGTAATTTAATTTCTTTTTCAAAGTCAGCATGTAATGTGAGCTTTGACCACTACCTAGATCCACATTGAAATTCAGCCCTCACTTCTACCCCAAAAAGCCACTATCACTGAGGTGAAACATCTCATTTAAACTTGCTAGTAGCTCTCTTGCCTTCATCTCTGCTGGAGCAACCTACTACATACGTTCAAACCTCGTTTCAAAAGACTGCTTTTCATAGTTGAAAGGACAGCATCAAACACTCGGGCTCCTTGCAGCTGCGTTAGATAATTCTTTGTACCATACGTATCAAAAGAGAACGTCTTTTCATATCTCCTTCAAAGGACCCTCTCCAGAACAGCTAGCAAAAATCCAAGCCAGCATTTTCTTGCCCTGAGAAATGCAAAGTAGAACTGACCAAGAGTTTCCTTACCTAAAGGGAATTGAAAATAAATATTGTGTGTAGTGTAATAGGAGAAACAAGGACATAAAAACAAGTGCGAAGTACAGCACAGCATCACTCCCCAGGCTGATGAGAAAAAAATGCAATTTCAACCTCACTTAGAAATACCTCACCCTTTTATGCATAAACAAATGAAAATCTGGTTGTGACTGGACCTATCACATTTTAACCTCACTTAACATGATTTTCTGAACAAAGTTATTAGTGTCAGTTCTAGACAAATTTTATCAGAAAAGGCTTTTAAAATATAAGGGACATAACCTTATAGTGATCTGTGGTTATATGGCATCTTTTTCCACATGAGAGCACAAGGGCTCTGCTGCTTTGCTGGCAGCAGTAGCTGGGAGGTTTTTTTTTAGTTGCATTTGCAGCTAGATTGTATCTGAGATCAAAGCAGTTCCTCAGATTAAAAAGAAAAATAAAAAAAACCCCACACTATTTTAATGCTCTTAGCTTTTGGTAAAAAGTCTCTCATTTTTTGCTTAAAAAATAAAATTAAGTCCTTGCTTTTATTCGGATAGTGTGGGGCAGGACATTATTCACTGCACCTTCTCCAAGTGCCAGCAGGAGGGGAAGGCAAATATTGAACATCTTTAAGATAGCAATATTCTCCACTGCAAACATCTCTTCTCTAGAGCCCTAAGCCACAACAGCTGGACTTTGAGCTTCAGCAGTGGTGTGTTCTGAGCTATGAAGTCTCTAGAGATTGAACAATCAAGCCAGTCCCACTAAGGATCAAGAGCTGGGCTTCAGGCTTCAAGCTTCTGCCTTTTTTTTTTGTTAAGAAAAGAAGTGTTCTGAGAACAAAGTGTTAAATAAAAAATCCAAAACACCAAACCAACAACAAAACAACCCCACTCCCTTCAACAAAACCCCAAGCAACACGCAGGGCTGACCGGAGATGGGGACACACTGGGGTTCCCATACCAGCTGCAAGAGGAGAAATGCCAGAAAATGCCAGCCTCACACTCCATGGGTCTGAGCAAGGAGCACCACCTCCACCCTGCTGGCATGGCCCTGCGTGCCAAACCTCACACAAACCCACGGAGGCTGGAGAAAGCCAGGGGAAGCACTGAGGCACTGCTAATGCCCACCTCAGGTTTTACTCCAGTGCTCCTGCTAGGCCCAAAAGAGAGCCACTCGTTCATCATGCGTGATCTCTGCGTGACTGGTTTTTTGCAAGGCATTTTAGTCTCCAGGGATTTAGTAGTATTACTGAGGGTTAAATTCCCACCACACCCTCTAAGAGCAACCAAGATAAATGTCTCCCTTCTGTGTGACACATCATGCCCTGCAGAGGACTTGGGTCACTTTGTTCTTGCACAAGCCTGGGTATATATTACGTGATAAAGTCGCTACGAGCAGGGGGACCAAAGGCAGCGAAGGGATGCTGTGTCCTTACCGTCCACGTTGCTGACTTTGCTGTGCTGGACTGCTGAAATGAAACATCGAAGCTGTGAGGTCCTGGGTAGTCTGTGTTGGAAGGGATGGCTGGGGAGGGAGAGAGGGCATCAAAAGTCGAGCTGGGCTGGGCGTAGGGCGAGGGGGCCGTGACGCTGTTCTGCGCGTGCTCCGTGTTGTACGGGCTGGTGGAGGAAGAGCCATTCTGGATCTGCTGGTCCATGCTGTTCAGGAGCCCCAGGTTCGTGTACTGTGGCTGCAGGCAGAGAGATGCACAGAAGTGTTAGAGGAACTGCATCAGCACAGGCTGGCCAGACATGGCACAGCCTCCACCATGGAGGATGCACAGCATCATCTCAGCACCACTGCTCGTGTCACACCAGGAGGGAGATTTGCAAAGGATATCCCCCACTTGACATTGGTGACTGAAACAGAAAGGAGTACAGCTCCTCAGTCACACACTAGATCAACAGCAGAGCGGGGAAAACAGCCTGTGCATAACCAGGAGGTGATTTGCAGGGCAGAAAGCCATCACACAGAGATAGGGTTGCTATGTCTAGCAACAAAGTCAGACCTTTTCAAAGGTACTGCTGAAACCTGATAAAAGTCAGCAGATCCCCCTATATAGTGCAACTTGTACAAGGCTGCACCATCTTCAACAGTCTGATGTTCTACACAAAGGCTATGGATCTGATCCCACTACACAGGATGACATCAGGACCTCTAACTCAGGTGGTAACTGTGCTGAAATGTGACTCACTGGAAAAACTGCTAGGTGCCACTATCAGAACCTTGCATTCAACTCCCAGTGACCAGTCACAGACAGTGGTGGAGAATCAAAGGTCTCATCAAGTAGGATGAAAACAGCATGGAAGGCTTCTTAAGAACTATCATTTGTACAGTTAAGTAGTACTTAAGTGCTACTTAGCATTTTAAAAGCTTTCAAGTACAAACAATACATGAAACAACTGGAATACATCAAAACTACAAACCTCTGAGAACAGAGTACAGAAAGGGCAAAGCTTAGATTAAGGAGAGGTTAACCAAAAAAATACATCTAATACCCTAAATTCAATGTGTAGCCATGGTCCCCCACATCAAAGAGAGTGGAACACAGTTTAGAGGAAGGTGAGAAGAATAAGAAAATCCTTTTAATGCCATCCTGTAACATGACAGTAGATGACTTTTCAGCCTGGAAAAAAGACTATGAGAAGAAAGGTGAACTCAGCATGATAGAAGGTGAAAAATTCCTAGGCGACATGGAAAAACAGCAAATACAAAATTAATTTTCATGTTCTTTTAAAAGAGGAGTTGAGGAATAAGCAAACATCTTGAGCAGAATTTTGGCTTAAACACACAGTTATTCTTCACAAAAGATGTATGCTTCACAAAACCCACAAATAAACATGGATTTTTTTTCTGCCACAAAATGTCACAATACTAAAAGCATAAGTTCAAAAAGGCAGGAGACAAGTTCTGCTTGAGAAAAATACATCAAAACAAGTGTATCTAATTTAAAAAATCTGAACTACCAACACTTGGAAGCTGGGAAAGTATTCTGGAGAAAGTTACACAACTGCCACACGTTTTTAATCCTCCGAAGGACACGGCACTGGCCAGAGGGGCAGGTCAGCAGGCAAGTGGGATTCAGTCAGGTACATTGGGTTCACAGCCTCATCCCACTAACTGTGCCCATCTCAGGGCAAGCAGCATCACAAAGGTTTGTGGTGCCTATTCCCAGCGGTTCTGGGCTCAGCCAAGAACATGCAGCAATAAAGGCACCTGGTTCTGCTGTTAGCTGCTGACACAGCAGAAGGGACTCAGGCTCTTTCTCTGATCCAAGGCTCCAAGCAGCTCATGTCCCTTAACATCCTGTAGGCTCCAATCCCCACCACAGTGATCAAGCTATCTTGTCAGTATTTCAGCTACTCTGCTCACAACTTCCCTCATCTTTCCAGCAGTTATTCCTGCTCTTATCAGCCACAAAGCAAAGGC
This sequence comes from Agelaius tricolor, assembly GCF_023055355.1. NCBI lineage: Eukaryota > Metazoa > Chordata > Aves > Passeriformes > Icteridae > Agelaius > Agelaius tricolor. Next base: position 15,793,147 of record NW_027269272.1, read on the forward strand.
TCCCTGAGTCAGAGCATCAACCAAAAGATCCATAACAAAAAGCTTTCTCAATACTGGGACTCCCAGTAGCCCTACTGAAGCTTCGAGTAGCATAACACTCCTCCAAAGACCTGAAAGGGAAGGGCAGAACCTATCTGCTGAGCTCTCCTGGGAACTTTGGATAAGCCATTTAACATCCAGCTTTACCAGTCACTTCAGCCTTTCACAGAGGAAAACAGGATGGTCCCCTTGCCAAGATGAAGTGTCTTCCATGTGCCCAAAGACTTCACACTCAGCTGTACTTCCAAAATGGAAGTAGAGAAATTTAAACCACTCACTGCAGCTCTTCCTTTGGTTTCTGTTTCACTAGAAGAAGCTATTATTTTATGGGGGTTTTATTAAACACTCAAGGTGAGGCTGGTGCTCTGGGGTCTTCAGTGAGGCACATGGGACCTTCCAGAGATGGATCAGCTCACAGGAGCTGTGCTGTGAAGGTCTGGGCAGGGGGGAACAGCACAGAAAACTTAATTTTGGAAGCTGGGATAGGCTGCAGAGAGAAGGGAGACCTGGTTCCCTCCCTCGCTCTGTCAGCGACTCACTGTGTCCTTGGGCAAGGCACCTCTCCTCCCCCTCCACCCTCACCCTACTGCAGGCAGCAAGGTCTGCAGGGCAGGGATTGCTCCTCACCCTGTAAAAAGCCCTGCACTTAATGGGCCTCCTTTGTCTCAGGCCTGCAGGCAGCAGAGTAATAAAAGCAATTACATATTGAGTCCTAATCCTGGGTGAACCAGTGACTCAGGTTAGTCATTTGCCCTCCTTGCCTCAGTTTCCCCCTCTGGAGCAGTGTGGATGTTATTAGTGCCCAGCACCCCTGTTAGATGGGAGAGCTTGTATTTAATTGGACTCAAAGCTAAATAGTTGATGGGGGAGAGAGCAATCCAGACTGGTTCTTCTTCTCCAAAAGGAGATTGCAGCTTTGGCAACACAGATGACAGTTATGTCTCATCTCCTGCAGGCTATTCACTCAACCAAGACCTATTTAACGGACTTTTGGTGCACGTCTTCCCTCGAGGCTAATTCCATATGGAAAGAGCCAGAATTCTGATGTGCTGCACCAGGAAGAGTCTTTTTCCTTATCAATAATTTTGCATTTAATCAAATAACACTCCTACCCCAGAATATCCTAGTGAGACCTGAAGCCTTCTCAAAAATGTAGAAGTATCATTCAATTGTTTCATTCCTCACGGAGATTATAATCAGACACGCTCCCTAACCAGCAAATGATGAGAAGACAGCTGTGATGAAAACAGTCTCCTACACCAGCTCAGACACACAGACAGCAGAACAATAGTGTTTCAACTTTCACTTAAAAACTATTTCTCTAATCCCAGGCCACTTAAGCTAATGGGGAAAGATGGCCAAACAAGCGGTCAGTGTTAACAAGACAGCACAGCCTGGAAATGCTGAAGGTGCTGCCTGGGATCCAATTAAACAAAAATAATAAAATAAGTGCCCCATTAAAATGTAAGATATCCTTCAGATATTCCAAGATCCTTTTCATTCCTTTCAGTCCAGGGACCATCTGTCTAAATGTTATCGGCGGAGCAGCCATTCCAGTGCATTTATACACTCACATGCCACAGCCGAATGCCGTGTCCCCATTTGCTCTTTAAATAACTATTAATCTCCTTGCACTTATCCTCATGCTGACACAAGCAGCTGTTGGGCTCCCCTTCTGCTGCTTCGAGTCCCGCCAGCCTTTCACCTTCCCTGGCCCCTGTGTCCCCTCCCCAGGCAGGTGCTCCATCCCTGTGACAAAGCCACCAGGTTTGCCCAGCCCAGCACTAAGCCCGGTCTCCCAGCTGTGCCCCAAGGCAGGCACGGAGTTGTTTGCGCTCAAGGGGTCAACACCTGAACTGCCTGCAAGGTTTTGGAGGAATCTGATAAGGCTTGGGGAGGCACACGCCTTGTGACAACAGGACAATTAGAGGGGCAGCAGGCCCGGGGAAGGCACACGCAGGAATTCACCCCCCTGGCCCCTGGGGTGGGGAGAACAAAGAGAGGCTGCAGACTGTCTGCAAGGTATTGCCCCTCAGGAGGGGGCTGCAGGGCGTGTGTTTGCACACACACTGCTTCCTTTCACCATTCACAGAAAGGAACACAACAGCATTTCATCCAGAAATTAATCCTGGTAGGTTGGGAGCATAGAATTTAACACATGCTCATATTTTGCTGTGGGGTTCTTTTAAATGACTGAAATGTAGCCCGACCACCAATTCCTGATATAAACAGAAAGCTATTCGGTGGAAAGAAATGAATTGCATATAAAGCTGAAAGAACAGATTATCTAATTTTCAGTGCCTTTGTTTGCTATTTTGTTCCCTCCACCAAGTTTCCGAAACTATTAATATCATTGAACCATTATAAAAACCTCCAGGCAAGTCTAACAGCAAATAATTAGAGAGCTACAATTAGATCTTAGACCACGTATTTCGGAACATCATCTCAACAACGCATCTTGAACTATCAGTTTCGCTTCGTACGTCCCATCAGCTTCACTTTCGGGTTCTTATGCTAACTCATGCTTGCGGGTCAGGAGAAACATGGCTCTGCCGGAGGGGTTGCTGAATTAAAACCAGACTGGAAACCGGCGATAGTGAAGCACGGTGGATGTGCCCCGGGCGCACGGGGGGACAGCAGAGCCGGGGCCAGCGGCTCCGGGGCGCTTGCCACCAGAGGGCAATGCAAATGCTCCGGCACGGCAGAGCCGCAGCAGGGCAAGATGCCCCAGCCCACCCAAACCCTTCTCTCACCCTGCCCTGCAGCAAGAACCCAGCCCTGGCTCTCCAGCCTAAAGCCCATTGTGTAAATTAATAAGGTTGTGAGAAAGATCTGCAAAAAGACCCTCCGTTGGAAAGGAAGTAACTAGTGCAAGTCATGAAAAGCTCTGAAGGGGACTTCCACGTCAAAAAATCCCCTAAAATACACAGCTCCAGCTATTAACTACCCAGTTAGCAGCATTTCTGAGAGTTTTGAGGGTTTCTCCACTTGAGAAAATAGATGAAAAGTTACCATCCTCAGGTGTAGAACACCTAGATGCCTCCACCCCTATCAAAACCCTTTTCCCTAACACCAAAAGAACAAGCATTACCATACACACCTACTGACTGCATTTTAATTCTCACCACCAGGTCTATCTACACAGCTCAAGAGCAGTGTCCAACTACCCAAAAGCCTTGCAAAACACCTGGTGCTTATTCTCCAAAGATATGAGATGATGAAACTAATAAACTACCATAGTTATTAGCAACAAGAACATTTGCACAGCACTTTGGACATCCTGTGCTTTGTCCTTAACCACACCACAATGATGCACTAGGGCTATCTCTTGTAGGACTAATAAGCAACTTACAGCAATATTTCAGTGCTGGCCCAGGGAAACACTCAGACTCCTGCTGGGGAACAGCTATCTTAAAAGCAGCAGGAGAAATGTTTCTATCCAAATCAGATGATACACAACTCAAATATACCCAGAAATATTTAAATCCACCTAGCAAAGGATTTTAGTAGGGGGAAATAAGTCCCTTAAGCTCAACAGAAGGCCTTCTATCAGAATTATTAACCAAGATATTGCTGACTGCCATTTGCTCTGATGGCAGCTGATACAATACCCCATGTCAGCACTCTGCTTGTGCCATGACAGAGCAGTGCCAAGAAATAAAGGGCTCCACCTATGGCCCTCAGCTAAGATCAGGGCTGAAGCAGAGACAGCTCACTCATCGCAATGAAAGCTGTGATTTACTTTGCCTCTCTAGTCTCTTTTCTCACATAAAAAACCCCAAACAAACAAAAAAACTAACCAAAAAACCAAATTAAAAAAAAGAGGGAGAGAAAGACTGAAAAATTTACAAATGCAGTTTGGACACTGCTCTGGTCCCCTTCAAGCTATGAGGGGAAGAAGTGCAGAGCTCATTTCAACAGCAGCTCGGCCACACTCCCTCCAGCTCCAGTTCTAAAATGGAAACAAATCCTGTGGGTCTATTCTGCAGTGGCTTTTCCACAGAACTACTGTGGAGCTGGATACACCAAGCACTTGGAAACCCTCAGATAAAATGATAATGTGCACCATATACCCAACGTGAAAAGCAAGGGGACAAGTAACTTTGGTTGAACTGAAGATACCAACAGTTATCAAGATTGATTTGTTCTAGGATAGTGCCTGGAAACCTATCTGATTTGAGTAATCCCACTCTTGGGTCATTGCTTTTTCCAGGAAGAGAGGAGGCTATTTCCCATCCCAGTGGTATAACAAGTTCTCAGTGCAATGGAGGGCATTGAATTAAAAGAAGCCCTGGAGTCAATCACTCTGGATATTAAACCTGCTGCAGCACAACCAAACAGCCTCTCCTCAGCTCAATCCCACCTGTAAGCAGGGGGCACAAATATTTCTGCATATTTCCTCCTTTACTATTAAGAAGGGAATCCATTTGAGATCTACAGGGCTGTACAATATGCACAACCATCGTAATTTTAAGAAACTAAATTCAAGACTAATAAAGAAAAAAAATTCTTCTTCCAAGAAGAACAAAAACCAAAACCCCATGAGTGACACACACAATCCTTCTGCACAGTTATTTCATGTTAAGTAGTTAGATAAACCTAGGAGTTGTCTGGACAGCTTCCAACACCACCTAAACACATAGGAAAGCCTAAGGAAGACACTCCATTTCAATCATTTTCTCCTCCTGGGGAGGAGAAAAAAACAAACCAAACCCAGCCCCCATAACTACTCTCTTCCCCCCAAAAAACCCACCATTAAATGACCAACTCAAATCACACCACTATGTTTCAAGCTTAAAAACTTGACTGCTCTGCCCACTTTACCAGAGCATCCCTTCTGCCCCAGCCATCCCCATCAGCCCTATGGCCCATTTGGTGAACAGTACAGAAGCTGAACAGGAGAAATCAGTGCACATCAGTGATCCACAAACACATACAGAATCACACTTGAACAACAATCTGGCTTGTACACTGGAGGAGGCAGAAGAGTCTGTGCCATTTTCACTGGGATGAGCTATTCCAGCAGGCACGCAGTGCCACATCTACACCCCTTAGGTTCACAGGAGCAGCACAATTTCAAGAGCCATACCCTGTACAGCTGCAGGTCACATTTCACTGAGCCACGGGACTGTTGAACACAGCACAACTTCATGTTCAAGTTAGAGTCCACAAATGCAAGTATGTGTGGGCTCAGAGAATAAGACAAGTGAACAAAAAGCAACGTGAGGGTGAGTTCCTGTCCACTCACAAGGGCTGTAAGCTTTGGAGTTGTCCTGTTCCCCCCAGCTGTAATAGTTTTCTGCTTTAGCTAAACTTTGAGTTGTGCCCCTTGGTTAATTCATTTTGTTTTTCAGCCAGGAGCAAGCAGGGTGTCTTTTAAAACAAGTACAGCCCAAAGCAGGAATGCCTGTAATTCCTGACTCCTACCACCTGCCACAGGTTCACATAAGAGACCTTGTCTAATTCAAGGATTATCAGAGTGACAGTGCATCCCACTCCATAGAAATATTAAGGCTGGTCACCCTACACTGTGTAAGTATGTCTAAATATTTTCCAGTGCATTTAAAAATAAAACCCCCGATTTCCCTAGAGCAGAATTTAGGCTCTTAAAAATATTTCTAAATCGGGCTCTTGAAAAAAGTTCTACTTGCATAGAAAGCAACGGTGTTTCTGAAAGTCAGATAATTTTAGAGTTTTTAGACTATAAAGCTTCCATAAAACAAAAAATCCCTTTCATAAACATAAACCACTTTCATTAGAGTATCTTGGCTATGCTCAGTTATTTTGAAAATTCAGACAGTTTAAAACAGGAAAGTCCAAGACCCACCCCCCTGCACACAGTCATTTCTTGACCCTGAGCTTGTGCTCAGCAATTTACTTGACATGTAATTTGAAAACATATCAACAAAAAAGAAGGTACTAAAAAAAGGAAATCATACAATATGATCTCTATGAAATGCATGAAATCACAAGACATTACAACTCCATGATCTTAAAAGAAATTGATTAATAACCCAAACACTCAGCTTCCTAAAACTGAAAGAGAAGCCAAGAGTTTCCTACGTTCTCCTATTACCAGCTGGACAACACAACATCAGCAAAGATCTGAAGAGCCATAAAGCACAGACAAATAGGAAAAGCACTCCTTCACACTCCCTGGAGATGTAAACATAACTGAAGACAAAGACCTGCATCAGAAAAAGATGCCAAGGTCTTGGCAAGGCTTTTTTTGCCTGATTTCAGTGGCTGAGAACAAATGTGAGATCCCAGCTCAGACAGCTGCCCAGAAATCCTGTGTGCTGAGTTTGTACAGCAATGCTGAAAAGTTGGATAAAAAAAATAAAAATAGAACTTTAAACATTAAGAGGGACCAATTAAAATACAAATGGGGAGGTGGGGAGGAGAAGCAGGGGCTGGAGAGGAAAACTCCAGTAGTTGATTAAAGCTGCCTTGTTTCTAAAACTCTTTATTGGACAGTAACCATTGATGTTATCAGTCATCTCAGACATGCAGCATTTTATTGTGTTGAGAGGGCAGCTTAGGCTGGACAGGATATCTGTGTGTCATCCACAGTGAAAGGCTGCAGGCTCAGTAACCACCAAAGTATGGCCAAAGGGCACAAGGACAGTAAATAACCAGGGTCAGAATAGAACCAGGAATTGAAGTTAGCTCTCAAATTCATCATTATGCTCAATAAAATCCAAATGCATCATCTTTTAGACATGAAAGTAAAATACTCCAGCTTAGTAGCATTTTAGTCAGAACAAGAAATTCAGATCATCTGCAAGTTAAATAAGTCAAGCAGTTAAACACACAGGAAAAAAAAAAAAGAGAAAAAGAAAGAAAAAAAAAGCCACACACATAAACCCCCCACGCCCACTCTTTGAAGCATGGTGCAACTATGGAATATAAGAATTCATAAGAAGAGTTATAGGAGGGCAAAGGGCAGATTAAAACAAGTTAGAGCAAGCAGAGGAAAAGGGTTACACAGCAGCATCAGAGTCCTTATAGGTAAAAGGAAGATCTGCTGGATTTGCTAATGTATTTGGCCATTTCTTCTGTCCAAATCAAGAAAATTCCTGGATGGTGTTCCCAAAAGCCTGGACACCAAACAGCAGACTGAAAAGCTTTCAAGGTTGAGGGGGGTGTCAAGAGGACTGAATGCCAAATTCTGATTAGATCCCAACTGCAGAGAACAAAAGGAGGCAGGGCTTTGCCTTCCAACGCTATTTTTTGTATGAAAGCAGCTCCTGGGCTGCACCAAGCTGGCATTGCCTGAGCCCAAGGATCTGTTGGGGTTCAGTACAGCAGGATACACACAGCCAGGAGACCTATATCAGAAACAGCTTCACATCACTACTGCAGCTTACTCAGGGGTGAGCAGGAACTTTCTGTGGTGTTTTCCAAAGATGGCAGGCTGTGCATACACGAAACACAAAAGCCAGTCCTTGGGGGGGGGGGGAGGGGGTGAGTGTACACAGACACAACATGCATGCAAAGGCACTGCTTCTTTCACAGTGACTTCACTCCATCAGCTTTACAAACATCAAGAATATTTTCCCCAACTATTGAAATCAGTTTGCCACATATGCTGCAGATGCAGGATTTCCAATGGGCTCTCTGGCATGGGGCTTCCAATGTCTAACAGCAAAACTAAACTCAGTTTTCAGCACTTCCCTCCCTGTCCAATACTACTGACTGCAGTAAACACCAGGACACATGGTGCCATGGTCATTTATGCAAGGCACAGCTTCAGAGATTTACATTTGAGGTATTCAGATGCACAGACCTTTCCCTGTGCAGACAGAAAGCTGTTCCAGATTTCTGAGTAACAATATACCTACTAATTTCCATCTGACACCACAAACTCCCTACCCCTCCAACCTGAACATTCACAATTCCTTTCAGACACAAAACACAGTGGACTGACCAAGGCTCATCTCAACAACTTTGGAAACAGGAAACTACTGCATGATACTGAAGTGGCAAAGTCCTGGTGACGCCTAGGCAGGGTACATTCTGGTTTCCTTTAAAAGAACTTCTTGCATACTTTCCTGCTGCTGAAAGAAGGTGGAGGGAGATTTACTCATCTATTCAGTTCTAGTCAGTCACCACCAGCACTCTGGAGGGAGCCAATCCTTTGACTATGGATGAAATGCAGAACTGCAGCAGTGAGAAGTCACAGTAAAGGCTTGCAGAGGCTACTGAGAATCTCAGAGACATAACTTAAATCTGCAGAATCCAAATTTTACAGAGCACTTAGAATTTTTTTTTTTGTGCCATTGCTCTTCAAAAAATATTTTTGTGATTCCCAAAGACCCCATGACATTACCTAAAAAAGCTAAAACAAACAAGCAAAATTATTAAATACACTTTTCAGTCATTTCCCATCAGCAGAGATCCAGCTGCTGACTCAACACTTCTGCTGGCATCCACCTATTCCTATTGTTCTGTTCCCCTTGGCTCCCGAGGCGCCACGCTCCAGCCCTGTGCATCATCCCCTGACACAGCTGGACCACGGCTCTGCAGCACAGGCATTTCTGCCTCAGCAGCACAGCCCAGAAGCCCAGCACCTCCTCCCCTCTCCCCCAAGTTGGCAAGATTCTGTCTATTTACTTCCTAGATGTGGATTAAAACTGAAAGATTCATATCTACTGAGACACAATCCATCCCTTTCATTCCCAGACACTACCCCACCATAAAATATTTCCCCTTCCCTCCCTAAACTGGGCGTCTCCTCCCACTTTCTTGCCCTTGGTAAAAACATTCATCTTCTTGCCATCTTGAGGAAGTTGGACTCATCTCAAATTTCACCAGGTCCCCTTGTATACCACTTCCCAAAGTCCTTGGGGGGAAGTTTAATCCGGATCCAAACTCTGGAATCGATCCCAAGAGGCTGCTGGGCTCCAATCAATGCATTAATTTTCAAGCATGCTCAGCCTTGCCACTTGGGTCCACTTCCAAAGTGAGCGGACTGTGCACAAGCCCAGAAATTCATCACACCTCATGCCATCCACTCAAGATAGAACACACACGTCCTGGTTAAAACACTGCTCCTTTAGCTGCTCCACTAAGACCCCAGGTGAAACAGCAGTGGCAAGGGATTTGCAAAAATACAAGATATCATTGAGCACACTTGGATCAACTCCCAGGTGACTCAATTCTAGTACAAATTTTAAAAAAAATCCAACAGGCACCAGGAAAAAAAAAAGCAGCCACCAAAAAAGCTGCCCTGCTTATCTACCATGTTTTTGTTGCTTGCTTGTGCATGGAGCTGATAACAATGGTCAGTAATTTCAAATAAAATCACCAAATTTAAATTCAAGTTTCCAAAGAGGATCCAAGTTTACTTTGCCAACGTCAAGGACCTAAACCTTTCCTGTCTCTTATCTGAGATTTCCTGAACAGTCGTTTCTTACTGGGTTTACTCCTTATATTAGCAGCCTTACAGAAGTAAAACCCCAATCCCCTTAAATGTCATCCTGCTCTTTGCTCCTTGCCCCAGCAGCTAGGCTAACCCTGGACAGCCTCTCATAGGCTCTCCTTTAGAAGAGAGCTCATATGAAATAGTGCAGAGAAACAGGGGTGAACCTTCCTTGTCAGTAGCTCTCAGCCAAATCATCACTTGCAAAGTATGTTCTGGGCTGCTATACAAAAAGCTTTATGCCACGGTCTGCTCCTACAGCTCTTTAAGCCATCTGACAATCACAGCCTCTTCTCCCAGCACTGCAAGGCTCTGATGGGAAACTCTGGGAGACTGAAAACTGGATGATTTCTCAGGAATAATTTAGTGCTGTAACTGAAGAAGACAAAACAAAACAGGGAGATTTTGAAGAACAGCAAGTTTATTCATTGGAGAGACCCACCCGCATGCCGGACCGTGGCTGAGCTCGTGTGTCACTCTAAAGATCACTGCCTTGGAGAGCTGACAGGGGACTGCAAAGATCATGGCACTGAGACAGCAGAGAATCCAGAAAACACGTGCAAGGGAGAAAAAAGTTGAACCTTAACACCCTTGGAGAGTAATTATTTTCCTCTTAATTCTACTTGATACCAAAAGTGACTTAATACTAATCCAGGCCAAGTGGCACAAAGAGCTTTGAGCTCACTTCTCTGCTGGAGAGGATGGAGTGAGTGCTGCTGTTGGAGTACAAGAAGCTCCTCTCCTTTCTCATGATTTATGCAACCTAGCTTTAAAAGAGTTGCATTCATTTTATTGCCTACTCTGCACATTCTCAAGAGGCGTTGGAGGCAGTGCCAGAAAAATAACAGGGTTTAACAATGTCTAGCACAAATCCATCGGTGCAAGAGCTCCTTTCTGAAGCGTTTCCAGATTTTTTTTTTCAGTGGGAACATTTTGTAAATAGAATTTAAAATTTGCCTTGAGCCAGGCAACACCCGCTTTTATTCAGCCCTCCACGATAATGAAATAAGTAGTTTCTCCACTAGTTATAACTAATGCCTTCCAGAGGAAAAAGTGCAAAGCAAATGGTTTACACCCTCTCACATCCCACATCCACAACTTTCCTGTTGCAGATGCCATGCCTTCTTCATAGATCTACTGAAGCTTCTGTCTCACAGTAAATAGAGCTGCAACTGGAAATAAACCCTTCCACAGAGTTTATGCCTTCCACAAGGTGTAACTTGACAAATGCAGACAAAAAGGTTGCCACCAGATGGGCTGAAACACAAGGTAGAAAAAGTTCCTTTCTGGTGTTTCTCTATGCCCAAGGAGAAAAAAAAAAAAGCTATTTCACTCAACTTAAAGTCATTAGATCATTATTTAAAACAAAGCAGGTAAAAGAAAGAAAAATAGCTCCTGAGGGAGCTAGGCAATAGCATAACTGGGCTCATGTTGGAAGAAATCAGAGAAATCGGGTGTTGGTGACACCGTCGAAGATTCGTCAGACCAATAAAAATAACTAGTCAAAAGAGCAATTCTAGTCCCCAAGGAAAAAAACATTACCAAACTATGGAGATTATATATATATACACACACACATATATATGAATAATTTCATCCAATGTCAACCAATGTCTCAACCAATGTCAACTTACAGCAAAGAAAATGGACCATCTGTTGCAACCACTTCAAAATGTAAAACATCCTGACCACACTGCAATGGCAGCTCTTTTTCATCTCTCACATGGAAAAACTATTTTCTTACTAGAAAATATTTAGAATTTTTTTTTTTGCCAAACGAAACAAGAAACTGAGAAGATCATCTGTCCCTGATTTCGTAGTGCTTACTAATCTTTCTTTTGACCATGGAAAATTGTAAAACAGAGCTGCCATTTCCAATCTGATCTCAAGTGTGATTACATGACTGCACAAACCCCAGAGCGTGTACGTAACCGAGCAGTACCAACACTTCACACACAGCCAGGCTGCCCTGATTTCTGCACAACTACTGCACAGTTAAAGCAGTGCAGATGGTCAAATGTCAGCAGGTTTCATTTCTGTGTGATAAAACACACATTTTATTTTTTCCATCCACGTGCAGGTTAAAATCTGCTGAGGTCTCATCCCTCCACCTAAACAAGGAGAGGATTTCTCCAGGCAAAATCCTCAACTTGTTGCTCAGCATGGTGGTCATATTACCTGTACTACCACAGGAGATTTTTGGTACCCTAGGACAGAACAAAAGGCCATCCATGGCACGACAAACCTGCTGCAGTGAGGGGTGGATCTTTACTGGAAGCATACTCAACTCTTGCCCTTCCCTGTGTTTTTCCTGCAGCGCGATCCCCTTGTTTCAGCCAGGAGGGAGGTGGGCACACGGCAAGAGGCAGGTCTCAGCTTCCCACTACCCACCTCTCTGGTCTACTTAACCCTCTTCCCTGGCAAACCCAAACAGGGCAGTAGCATCCATTTAATCTCTCCAAACAAAATATCAACTCATTTCCAACCTTCGGCTTTTCTACCTCAGATTAAACCTTTGCAACTGGAATGCAGTTTGAAAACGTCTTGGAAGAAAAGAGAACCTGGCTATATAGGGCTTCTACAATCTTGCAGAAGACCTCTGCAGCTCAGGGATAAAACTATGCCTCTCAAGCCTGCACAGATGTCACCACATCACAAAAACTTTAATCCCCTAAGTGCAATTACAGCAAAATTGAAGGATGAATGCACAAGAAGCGTAGCTGGAATTGCAGGGATACCATCATGAAACACAACCTCCAATGCATCTCCCTATTTCTTGCTCCTAATGACAGATTGTGCCCAAATATGCAGGGTGTTGATACCATTTAAATAAAGAGAGGCCACTGGAAGGCATGGAACTCACATCTGAATCCTGCACAGCTCAGGAGGAGATTTCCTTCCCCAGGGATTGGGAATTGCTTGCCTGCTCAGAACTAGCAAAACTCCAAGACAGCATCACAAATAGGAAAGCAGGAGAGAGGGTCATGTTTAGCCAAAGCCTTCTGCCTTGAGAAAAAAATTAGGGTTTATACAGCATCTATCCAAGTATTTTCATCTTGGGGTAGGACAAGATGTGGGGTTCAGAGGGTAATGCACAGATAATCCTTTCCTCCTGGTACCTCCAGGAAGGAAGCAGGGCTGCTCTTCTGGGCAGCAACCAGGCAGCATCTCTCAGAGATTGCTTCCTTTACCCCAGGTTTGGCTGAGGGCCACAGAGAAGGGGCAGCAAGAGGGAAAGAGCACTGTGAAATGACAACTATGCCATGTGGCAAAATCAGCCAAGGAAAGCCACGGCTTTGTCCTCTGGTAGTTCTCAGCCAAATCCAAGCTGACAACAAGCATGATAAACCCTGGACACACTTTTACTGCACACAAATGGAGCTGATGTTCAAAATACTAGTTATATCTCAACCCCCAGAGTCTTTAACCTTAAACTAAGGTTTGCTGAACTGCTCTTACAAAGAAAGGGCTCACATCCAGGGCACTGCAACTCAAACACACACATGTGAGTTATTATTTAAAAGCTAAGAGGGAAAAGAAAAAGAAAACCAAAATGCACCCTTCTGAAGAGGCTATCCTAACCCTCAAAGATATTTGCAGTCATATGTATTCTTAATTTTCAGCGTGAAGGAATGCTGCCAAAAACCCATAAAGCAGTGCACAAGTTCTTTTGGTATAAAACTAGTTTCCCCCCCACCCCTCCCAAAACGATGATAAAAATCTTAACGGAAAGAGATTCTTTAATTTGTCTCCCACAAAGAGCAGGAAGATCTTTGGGAAGGATGATGGATATAATCAAAAGTCATGGCACATACTTCTTATCAGTGCTTTAACAAGATGTGTTTTTTTTTTTTGGCAATGATTTAATTTGATTTTAGCAAGCACTCCAAACTCTGCATCATCACTCAGCCAAACTGCAGAGGAACCCAGAGTCTCTGAAGGGAATCTCTATTGCTCTCATCTCCCCTCACAAGGACACAGGAAACTTGGACAACTTGCAGGTTCTCTCCTTCACACCCAAATTTTGTCCATGCTTCCTCACAAACATTTGTACACAACACAAAGTTCCACATGTGGAGATGAGGCAGGAAGACACAACAACATCCAAAGGGTTCCTATTCATCAGTACCTCACCATCCTATTAATAACCACCTAAAGTCTCTCTCCTTTTCACATCTCCTACTCATAAGCACACAAGAACAGATCTCCAGGGTCATCAAGTCCAGTGCTCTACCAACAAAGAGCTTAATTGTTCTTACAGCTGACCCAGATCAAATACTGGGATAGATTAAGCTGAAAAAGTGGTTCAAACAGGTTCCACCTCCAACCTCCCAGGGCTGTGATTCACTTAAACACCCTTCTCCCCTCTCTCAGCTTTTCCCAAGCAGATTTGACCCATTTGGAAGGAACCCATCTGACTGTGGTGTCGGGCACCCCACTCGCAGGCACGGGCGGCCCAGGGCCGTGGGCGATGGTGCAAGCTCGCCGCCCCGGCCACACAGCCTGCACTGGGGCTTGTGCAAGGGTGCAAGGGCTCGTTCCCAGGCTGGGAATGCATTCCCAGGGCTGAAGGCACCACACAGCCTTCAGCATCTGCCAGCACACAACCAACATCCTGGGGTGGCTGGGCACAGCACCCCAAGAAACGGGCTTGGGATGAGAGAGGAATCCCTGCTCTTCATCTTAAAACTTGATTTTAAAACAGGGGAAATTATTTCCTTCCCATACATGAGGTCCATTTCTAAACCCAGAAGCTAGCCGATACTAAGTCTTTCATGAGTTGGTACGTCTGCCTTGTGACCAACCCAGCAACAGCTCTAAAATCTGAACTGCAATTACCAGTGACAACAAAGTGCTGCTTCTATTTGCACACTGAGAACTTTTTTTCTTCTTTTCTAAGGAAATCATGCCAAAGTCTACTTCTTGTTTGCGAGCTTAAGATGGGTGAGGTTCATCATCACCAATATATTTTAATTGAGCATTAACAAGTCTCCCTCTCTTTTGAGACAAGTCATTAGCGAGGCTGCTCTTCCTCAGAAATGAAGCCAAGTCAATGCTAATGGGGTTTGCCTTCCCCAGAGTACAATGCTTCACTGGATGAACAAAGTCAGTGCACCTTGCTCAAATCCAAGGAGGTAAGAGGGAGAGTGGGGGAGGAAAAAAAAAAAAATCAGAGCTAAAGCCTTTTAAAAACCTCCCCTGACAGCAACAGTGACGAGCGGCATTACAGCAGAGCGAGAACGCTCCTGAGCGCATTGCTCCTGACAGATGAGCCCAGCCAGTCAACCATAGGGACTCCACAGCCCCACTGCTGCTATTCAGCGAAAGTTGATCAGATAGCAGCGGACAAATAACACCAAGCAAACACTCCAAGAAGTGCTCTCTCCGCATTTAAGAGTTTATAATTAACCCAGTTAAAAAAACAAAAGTCACCCATTTGGGTCTCGGGCATGGAGGCAGCAGAGGAAGCCGGCGCACGCACACGGGGGTTTGGGCTCCCTGCAGACAGGGACGGGGAGAGCACGCTGGTTTCAGTTTACCTCTCGCTCTCCCCGAGTCACAGACCCGCCATCCCAGCCGTGCAAGCCCTGAGTAAACCTTTGACAGACTTCTCCTCACCACCTGCCTCATCTCCTAGCTATGCTCTCAGCCTTTCAATTTCTATTTTGTTTTCTCTCCCAAGTGGCTGAGGTTCTGTCTGCTTTGGGGCTCGTACCCCGTGCCCTCCACTTGAAGCCTTTTCTTGAGGAATATACACACGCGTGCACACACACACACACAGAGCTTTGGCCGCTTTGCCACTCTGGCAAGTGTCAACACAGCTGCTGTCTCCGCTGGAATGTAAACCAATATTGTTGTTAGATCTCCCTCAACCCCTGGTAACTTCCTCCAAGATTTGCACAGCGTGTGGCAATCCTCTCCGCTGCCACCTTACAAAGCATCGACCCAAGCTGGTTAAAAGTAATTAAAAAAATAATTTTTAAAAATGAAATCAAAGCTGCACCTGAAGTTTGCGTCCCATTCACGCCCATGAAGTGCAGAGGGCTGTAGAAAGTAAAATGCATCTATTGTACACGCATTTATCCTTATATAATATACTTCTACAAACACCCTGTGTAAAATACCTTGCTGCTGTAAGTTATGAGGCAAGGTATTAACAGCACTGAGTAACAGAGGTGTTGGTGCGGACGCTAACGCAGCATTTGCAGCGGAGGACCTTTGTTTGCATATTATTTTGCTTTGAAAAGTAACCTAAGAAGGGATTTTTAACACATTTTTAGTTATTTCCTAGATACCATCCACTTGAAACCACAAGCAGTAATTTTGGCAATAAAAGACTCATAAAAGAGTTATAATGCAGACAACACAGCTAGTATTCAGACTGCTATAGGAATGCAATCTGTGTGCATTGCCCACCATAAAAACTGCCTTGCCTTGCTTCTCCAATGAAAGAAAATTATGTTGGCTGTTCAGGCTTCCCAAAACAAATTTGCTGCCCCAAATGTAAAGATCTGAAGTTCGCTCTCATTTAGATATTTAGCCCAACAAACTCTGCTTCCCATTGTAAAATGCAAAAGTCTCACAAAAACAAGTGTATATTCTGCACCTAACTTCTGGGGTGAAGAAATTGCACCTACTCACTAAAAATAAAAATACATTAGCGATATCACAGCTGAAACCTAGAGTCCTTACCTCGCTATACTGGGACTGGGCATTGTTTTCCAGGTACAACATGTTAGCAGTCAAATTGATCAACGCTGCTGTTCTTTCTTCTGGCTCCAGGATTTTGACAAACACCTCCCACCCCCTAGAAGACCCTAAAAATATGGGATGCTACTGTGGAGATAACAGGACTCAGAGTGTGCCTCTCTGCATAATTGAAGTTTCCCTTATATACCTAAGTATAGGCAAGGAGGAGGAGGTGGGGCTCTCCTGCCTTACCTGTCCAATCTGTCAAAGTGCCACCTGGAGTCCTCCACTCCAATGGAGAGAGGCCTCTCCCAGCTCATTAAGTAGTTAGAATTCCTTATCACCAATCTCTAAAAAGCAAAGGGAAGGGAAGGGGGGGGATGGCCAAAAAAAGAGAAAAGAAAAAAAGAAAGACAGGCAGGGAAAAGAAAGGAAACAATAACTTTCCCCTGTCACTTTTCTACAAGTTTAGAAACTCAAAAGAGAGCTATGGAATTGCTCTAAAGGAGCTGCTCCAAGAAACTTCTACTATTTATTTACTACAAAGATTCCAGGGCTGTTTTTTCCCAGGCACAGGCTTTGCTGCTACCAAGAACCTAAATATTCACGAAGGGATCGAGACCAACACCAGTG
The DNA here is from genome assembly GCF_023055355.1 of Agelaius tricolor. Classification (NCBI taxonomy): domain Eukaryota; kingdom Metazoa; phylum Chordata; class Aves; order Passeriformes; family Icteridae; genus Agelaius; species Agelaius tricolor. The sequence continues at coordinate 15,809,933 of NW_027269272.1, forward strand.
GTACAGTAATGCAGCCGAGCATTTGGCTGCTGCTGTGTGCAGATTTGGGACAAAAGCCCCAAGGACCTTTCTGAGAATCAATCACTGGTTCCATGCACCATAATCCAGCTGCATTCTCCGTCACCTGTGTGCTCCCATCCACACTCACTGCCAACAGGTCCTGTGTTTGCAGGGCATCACTCCAGCTACATTTTTTCCACTCCTCTGCGGTTGCTTCGAACTTGCATCATGATTTAAAAACAAGTTAAAAAAAAAAAAAAACAACCCAACCCGTCCAAAGGGATTCACGGTGTTAAATTAATAAATGGGACAAGTTTTCGGGTGCCACTCAGTAAAAAACACCTGGACAGGATGCCCACAGCAAACTTTCCAAAAGATAGGAAGAGCACTTAGCCGAGATCTGCAGGAGAGATCCCTACTGTGATTTTACTCTGGACAAGCAGACAAGCCCCCTGTCCTGCCCTGGTGTCCCCCGGAGCGGGGGTGCCGGGGTGCGAGCTCAGCGCTGCGCTGGCGGCACCCGAGCCCCGTGAGGATCGGCCAGGCGAGCGGGATGCACGGCAGAACAAAGGCGGCTGCTCCGGGAGCGCCACCGAGCCAGGCGAAACAGAACACCTTTCCACAGGGCTGGGGAGGGGGGAGAGAGGAAACCAAACATCCAGATCAGAGCGCGGCCCAGCATAATGACAGCGCTCCCAACTTTATCTGAGGACCGGTGCTCCCGCAGGGCTCTGCCGAAAGGCAAAGCACGGACTGCCAGCGCTGCCCGGGAACACCGAGCCTCGCTAAGGGCGGCGAGAGACCGACCACAGGGGCTTTGCAAGGAGGGACAAGGGTCCTGGGCAGGGCGGCCACCCACACACAGCCTCAGCACCTCCCCGCTTCTGCCCGGAGCGGCTGCTGCTCCTGCCACGCCTGGCCCCGGGCATCATTTAACCCCGGCTTCCCCGGGCGCGCAGCGAGGGACTGGGGCTCGGGGAGATGGAAGCGGGCAGGCGGTGCTGCTCACGGGGCTCGGGGGAGATGGAAGCGATTTGGAGCAGGCTGTGCTGCTCACGGGGCTGGAGGCCCCTGGACGGCCTTCCCAGCACACGGCAGCTCTGCAAATTAAAGGACATGGCAAGCGCACCAGGCTGGAGCGGCCAGCACATTCCTAAGGCTGCCATTTGTGGATGGTGGATTAAACTAATAAAACGGCGCAAAACCATCTTCAGGCAGGAAGCGAAACAAGAACACAGAGCACAGGATTACAATGTCCCCCCCTTCCCCTGCAGCAGCCCCTTGCCACAAGAATCAGGGGTCTGATGTAGCTCTCACCCTGCAAGCACAGCTCACGGGAGCTGCTGGGTGCAAGCAAAAGGTTGGAGGCATTTCCAGCGCACCTTCCCAACTCCTCCTCACCGAGCACAGTGCAAGGAGGCACTTCCCAGAACAGGCTGCAGAGAGGAGCACTGAGCACTCCTGACCTACCAGGACCAGCAATATCCCAGCTCGGGTTGGGACCACCTGAGCTTCACACACACCTTCAGTGCTCCTGAGCTACCAGCAAGAGCTGCCGAGCACACGGCCAGTTTCCCACAGCACAGGAACAACTCAACAGACCACTGCCAGGGCCCCTTGCCCTCCTCTCCATCTTCCCCAGAATCAGCTGAGACCAGGGACTGTGCCCAGTGTACTTATCTGATCTCACCTGGGATGGGCACAAGCCAAAAAGCCACACCAGTGCTAATGTGGAGATCCAGGTAAAGTTTGCAGGGAGCAGCCACAGCACCGTTAGCCAAACGGGACACTTTGCAGCACCACTGCAAAGCTTACACAGAGCTGGACATGAAGCAAGAATTCATGTCACCCATGGATCTTCTGTTGTCTAACAGTGAGGATACATTATGCCTTGCTCCGATGACCATTTTGATCCCTAAATATTGTCAAGTTTTTTCATATTGGCCCATGAGTTCAAAAACTATGGAGGGGAAGGAGACAGCAGGAGAAGGTACATAAATCTCCCAACCTCAGCAGGTCATTGTAAAATCCTCTTTCATAGCTATGCTCTGAAACTCAGAAGATCCTCCTTTTCCAGGTCATTAATGCAGCATTGTTGTGTGAGGTATCTGCCATCTTCTGCCCCACAGGTGGCTGTGGGTGAAGCAACACCCAGATACAGAGAGATACGTGGAAGTTTATCCAAAGAGATCTGCATGTCAAACACGAGGAGAGGTGTATATAGCATGAATAAATTGACATGTCAGCACAAATCCCTGCCCTCTGTACACACAGCCCCGACCTGGCTCGGTGTTTCAAATGCATTACCCTGTGCGGTCACCTTGAATCAGATGCTGGACAAGTGGCTTTCTGCAAATCCACCATCCACAAAGGACACAAAAAAGGACACCACCACGCCAGCAGGGGTGGCAGGAGGTAACAGAGCAGGCACCAGACACTGTGCCCACCAATGCTGCTACAGCCAGGCACAGGTGTGTCCCTCTCATCACCCCAGGGACCCAACCTTTGTTTCACTGGCTTCAGATCTAAATGCACTCTCCTCCTAAGATGCTCTCCTGGCTGGTGCCATGCTCTGGACACTCACACTGGCACCAGTGAAAAGTAAAGCTTGAACCTTTCTACCTTATCATGAAGAAGAAAAATTCCCAGACCCTATTTGATTCTCTCCTTTTGCAGGTACAAAATTTTCATATAGATGAGCCTACAACAACCTAATGGTGGCCAGGCAGCATCTCTTTGGGGTTCTCAGAGGAAAACTTGATTTCCTGAAATATCATATGGTTAAATGGTTGAATCATAAAAACAGAAGGACACCCCCACCCTCCTCACACTGCACACTCACTTTTCAGCTCTGGGACAGCGATAGTCATAATTTGTCTGAGTCTTCTGGACAGGTCTGCAAGGGAATCATCAACTCTAACGGTCTGAAGTCATGGCAAGACAATCTTTGTAAACAGAGATTATGCCTTATCATACCAATTAGCCTAATCAGAAAAAGCAAACAGATTCAGGCAAAGGCCCTCCTTTCACACATTTGTAAGAATGACTGCACACTGAGGACAGATGAACAAGGTTTAACTCTGCTTTTAGAGTCCAACAAGTTCTCCCCCACCCCAAACAGGAAAAGAATAAAGTAGAAAACAAAGAAAACAGTGTCAAGAGAAGAGCCTGGCACTTATGCTCTGGATGCTTAGTTGGATTGAAATTCAAAAAGTAGCTCAGCCCCAGGAAAGGAAGTCTTAAAGTAATTTACCTCCAATACTGTAGGAAACTAAAAATAATAATTGCTAGTTAGATTTGAAAGTTTCAGCTGCAACCCTCCCAGGTCTGACTCAGATATTCTAGAAAGCTTCTGGCAATGCTTTGTGGCTCCTGCTGGTATGCCGAAGAACAAAATAAAATGCAAACAAGACCCCTAAGTTTCCAAAACGAGCTGTTGGCCAAGTCAAACTGCTGATTCAGAGTCTTTGTTTGAATGCTTTTCCCCGTGCTCTTACATGGCTTATCCCAGCTCCTCTCACCAGTACCATGGGCAAGTTCTCAATAACCCTCTCCGGTCCCAAGGTAAGTGCGCAAAATGTGACGATTAAAAATGTCACTATCACAACTGCAGTGTTAATTGGAGATTGTGTAATTTCTTGTAGAAGGGGGGTGTGTGCATGCACACCTGCCTGCGTGTTAGGCAGTTCATGCAGAATTTCCTGCAGATCAAATGAAAAAAATCTGCTCAAACCTCTCCACTCACATAAAAATAGCATCTGGATCGAGTGCGTCACCACAGACTGTGACATTCACTTAATTCAGAAATGTTTACAAATTAGGACTGAGATAACAGGAGGAGGAGGGAAAAAATAGAACATAGTTTTTGGAGGATTTTTTTTCTGTTACCTCTGAGTAACTGCTGAATGCTTGAAAAACAAGCCTCTGCCAATTGGCTTTGACAGCCTTTCCAGTGCAGATCTTGCAGGGACAGATGTGTACTCTGCAATAGCAGGAAGCCAGGTTAAAAAGCCAAAAGAAAATACTTTCAAAGAAAAAGCAAAAATCAACCCGCCTTCTTGAAAAGTCATGCAGAGCTGATCTTCATTGCTCAAACCACAAGGAAGAGAGGGAAAAACAATGTGGTCCCTGAAACAGGGACTTTCCTCTTTTTTGTTTTTAATCTAACCATTTATGGCAAGACAGAACAAATAAAAAGAGATGAGGTATAAAAGGCAGCATCCTACTGGCTGCAGCCTTGTGTGCATCCCAGCACCACATGGAACTGCAGCTGATCCACACACAAGAGAGGGACCAGGCACCCCCAGCTCTCAGAGAAACCTCTCTGTGCACCTGGGAGCACAAATTCAAACCTCCTTGTTCCTCACCACTGACCCAGGGACAGTCTGAAGTACAGAAATTTCTTTGAAATGCACTCAAATGTACAAACCTTCACATTAGAAACACGCCCTGTCTGCAAGTGTTTAGTACTGAGGATCAATCCCTTCTTCCAGGGACTCCTAACTGCATTTTTCTCCACATTTTAAAAGGGCAGGGTAAAAGGCAGGAGGAGAGCCCAGCTCCTAGCTCTGCCCATGGTGCAGGCTGGCTTCTCCTTCCCAAGGAACATGCCCTCCCCAAGGCAATCCCTGTCACAACAGCCCTGCCCTCCGACCCTGGGTAAACATCTGCGCACGCTGCTTATTTGAGCTCCTACAGTCTCGTTATCTCCCCCAGAATACCCCTAGGGCTAATTAGAGACTTAATGGCATCATGTCAAGAGATAACGCTACGTGGTGGGGGAGCAGGGAGAGGGAAGGTGGAAAGGAATTGTGAAACAAAACCAGTTCCCTTCACAACCGCTGTGCAATATTGGTTTAGGAAGGGCTCACGCAGCCCCCGGGCCTCTGCCCTCGGGCTGCTGAGCTCCATTTAATGAGAGAGAGCAAGACACTCCTCCGGAGAGATTCAGCTCTCCAGCCAAGGTGATGCAAGGTCCCCACACCTTCCTCACTGTCTGCACAACCAAAAACCCCTGTAACCCCATCAAGGGTCATTCCCACCAAAGTGCCAGCAGTGACTGCCCTCCCACAGCTGGGGTATGACATAGGAGGCAGACAAAGCATACAGATAATTTATCAAAAAGTGTTTCTGCTTATCTGTGGCACACCTTTTATCTAATTTTCTCACTATTACTGTACCCTAGTGATTATTTTTAAAGGAATTTGCTTTCACTATGAAAGCTTAGAGGTAAAACCATATGGATACATATCTTGACAAGGCAGCACATAAGCTTACAAAACTACCAGCCAGCAGATAATTTCACACTGATGAATGCAAACCCATGGGTCAGTAGACACTCACGCAAGTAGATGTGTCCAGGGGACTCTGGGGGCTCAAGCCAGGGCAGCTCTTTGGTTGGAGCAACCACCCTCAACACTCAAACTGCATTTTTGCCTCACAAGGATCTCTGGATGCTCAGTATGATTGACCACCCCAAACCCCCCATATTTATAAAATATTTTTCAAAAGTTAAGAGAGAGGAAGTTACACAAGAAAATTCATGAAAATTGCTCCTAACTGGCATGAACAGTCCCATCCCTCCAGCTGGAGACAGGACAGGGTCATGGCACAAACCTACATCCCCAGAGACCAAGCACTTCAGCCAGGGAAAGGGAGAAGGAGATAGCAACAGATTACAGAGCTTTTGTTTTCACTCAGAGAAAGGAGCAACTGTTGACAGACCAGCGCAGTTCTTGCACAAGCAGATGAGGGGAAAGTCCCTTATCTTATATAAACTACAGACAGGTCTCCTGAAATGCACAACTGCTCCTAACTGCACAACCACAGCAGCTCCTTCTAACCAGCCTCTGCTCTGCTGCCAACTCCCTCCCACCCAAGCACTTTTACAATAATCCAGTATTTAAAAGAAAGTTACCACTTAGCAATAATTCAAGAAGAGTCTTCCAAATGCCTGGTTACACCCTCACCCTGCAACCCATGGCAATTTACAGTTCTCCTATTAAAACATCACTGTTATCCAATATTGCCCAGGTGCTCTGGAGTGCAACACACTTCCCAAGGCAGGAAGCCTAGAAGCCTGCTTATGCCTTTTTTTTCCTCTGAAGAAATGCTGCATTTTGCAGTGCTGCTCTTCCCCAGAAGATTGATCATTTTTGCTTCAGACTTGTTTAATTTTAATCCAGTCTGGATATCACCATGAGGTCCACTACACCCATCCATGCTCTCAAGGAGGAATAAAAGTGCTTCAGAGTACCTTTTCCTTCTATTTAAACAGGCTGGAGATAGAAGTCCACACTTTTTAGAGTGACAGTTATATTTGTTACTGAAAACTCCTTTGATCTCTTATTAATCTCTGCAAATTCAGCTGCTGATTAAAGAAGAGTTCAGTCAGCAGTGAGCAAATGAACCCAGGCCACAAACCACTCCTTAAATCCACGGTTCACAGAGACAGATTTAATTTTTTGTGACTGCCTGACAATTCATTCCCTCATTAATTTCAGCGCTATCAAATCAGTGACAGTGAAGTGGAAAGCAGATGGTAGAAATTCATTCAGTAGAAAACATTACCTAGTCCAAGAGTTTCCTCGTGAAATATTGGAGGGAAAAAATAATAGTCATTAAGAGGACTGTGGGCAGAATCTGCAGAACCACAAAGCAACTTATATAGTGAGACTTTGGATGCCTGAGACTCTCTTCAAAGCAAGAATCCCAATTAACGCAAGAGAGAACTTTTTAAACAGAAGCTACACCCCACAGCTGGCTGCAGCACAGACACTTGGCTGTGCTGGACAAGGAAGGGGAGCAGGACACTCCCAGGGCTGTGCTCCAGGTTTGTCTCAGCCTGGAAGGAGAAACCCCTCCCTGGCATGGTCAGCTCTGCAGCTGGAAACAGCACTGTGAGGTGCTTCCCATCCTCTACTCACCTCACCCCACAAAGAGGGGTACCATAAAGCTCCACAGAGTTTTCTTTTGGTGGCTGCACATGGACAGCTCAATTCATCACCCTTCCAGCTAACAAGAGAAAAGGACCTTATTTTCCTTCTACACACAATCTGGTTTATAATTAAAAAACCCAACCCAACAAAAAACAAAACATCCAGAGGAAGGTGAATTCTGGGGAAAAAAGAGGATCCTATCACCTAGATAGAAACAATGAGTGAAGTTCCCATCAAGACAGCATAAGCCTTAAACATTCTCCAGAGGAAAAAGGGCCTACAATCTATTGTTTCAAGATCAAGATGCCTTTTAATTAGGTGTTTGTGCAGACCTTTTAAAGATGTAAAATAAGCACTAACGCATTATTGCTCCATACTTGCTCAAGGAGCATGTGTGGCACCATGGAAACCTTTGGAGGCAGGCCTAGCTGCTTGAGGAAGATGTTTTCTGAAGTGACTGCTTCTTTTGTTTGGAGGCATTTGCATATAGGCAGAGGACTCCAGTTACCACACTCTTCCACATCAGGTGTTCATAGCACTGGAGTTGGGGAGTCAAAGCCACACCTCCTGAAACACCCAATTTCACTGTGACAAACCCTGCAGGTTTGTGCTTTTCAGCTTAAAATTAGTTTATTCTTTCCCAAGATGAACATACAGCAAGAAGCTGAAAAGGAAGAAATATTTAAAGGAATTTAAAATATGCTTCTAAAATGATCACACAGCACACAGATCACCCATTAGTTTTCTTCAGTACCACCGAGAATCCTGGGAAGTGAAAATAAAAACAAAACACTTGGTTTAAGGATCCAACTCACAACTGGCTACATTCCTACAAGAAGAAACATACCCATCCCTGGTCTGCAGCCAGAACTAGGGCCAAATAGCACAGGAAAGGGAAATAGGGAAAAAATTATTTTAAAGAAACGTAAATGTGTCTTTAGAGCCCTGCTACACACAAGACAAGGGAAGTTTTCAGACTCTGATTAAACTGAACATACAGATACATTCTTTACATTCATTCTTATCTGAAAGAACTGACCATTTCTAGATCTGGATCTGCAGCCCTAAATGTGATGATTAGATCATTTAGAGGGACCTATGAAGCAGAAGATTAAACATCAGCAGGCTTACAAAGCCAAGCCTAAATTAGGAGAGCTTCTGAGTTCAACTGCAAACAGGAGAGGTGCTGCAGGGAAGCTTCCAATAGAATAATGCCTTTGCTCATTATGGAAATGTCTTTGCATAATCTCAACTTTCTTTGCACAGCTATGGAACGAATAAATAACCACAAAGAAGAGAAACTTGGCAAGCCTCAAACTCTCTCAAACAAAAACCAGACAGTAATAAAAGCTTTGATCACATCCCTGTGCTGTACAAAGTCCTTCCTTCCTTCTCTGCTATGGTCAGTCCTGGAACACTTAAGCATGGAAACGGATGGCCACACAAGCACTTTGCTGCACCTCCTTATCAAATCAGCCTCATCCTCCAGGTGCAAAACCATTTCCCAACAAAATGCAGGGCTGTGGCAGCTGCCAGAGCCCGTGGCAGCACACATCACGTGTTAGCCAGTCCCTGCACAGAGCACCATTCCTGCACTGCTCGCCACATCAGCTCCCCGCCCTGCTGTGGGCACACAGGGACATCCTTCCAGCCCACAGTTCCACCACCCCATAACCAGCTTCCAGCTGCTTCTTCAGCCATTACCTTGCAACAAGTGCAGTTCTCTTCTCCGGACCCAGAAAAACACTTTCAAGAAGCAATCAAAATCAACAGAGTTCAGAGCCTGCACTTTAATATTAAAGCATTGGATAGAATGCAGCAGTCGTGCAGGACAGGAGGGGGGGAGCTTTTTGTGTCTGTCCATCAGGTGCACAGCTGATCCTGACCACAGCTCCCACGTGATGGGGACCAGGAATTCTGTGCATGGCCATCAAATATGAATTACTGATTTACAGGGTGCTAAGGCTGAGGGCATGCACAAGAGAGCCAGCAGCCACCTTGAGCCAGCTTGCTGGGCTGCAGCCTGGATTCCCAGGTCTTTGTATTCTGTGCAAGGTGGTTTGGTGGCACTTTCATGAGCCTACAGCAGATTAAATATGGGAAAGGTTGCTTGTTTCCATTGGGAAGCATCAGATACCAACTCTGAGATGTGTCATTGGTAAAAGCACTGAGGCTGAGAGCCTCAACACCTCCATTTCCTGCAGAAGATGGATCCAGTATATCTACCCTACTGTTACCTCCACCTCTCTGCATAAAGGAAAACAGCAGAGCCACAGAGCTGAAGCTCTCAGTTTTAAAACTATGAAACACACTGAATTTGCAAAATTTCTGCAGCTACCACACTTGGGACACCCACAGCCCATGAAGCTGTACACCCAAACCCAGCCCTACACACACCACCACCCCTAGGACAGAAACCCACTCCACAGGCTGCTCAGCACTGCCTGATCAAGCCACACACAGCAAATCCCCACAATTATTTGCAGAAGATGAAGGAGAACAAATAAATAAAAAAAAAAAGGGAAAAAAAGGCAAGGAATTCTCTCTGCCTTTTACAGGGAGGGATGGATCCAGGTTAAGAAAACTCTGGCCAGGCAGTGTCTGGGGAGCAGGCATTCCACTGAACTGGTTAGGCAAGGGGCTGGGGAGGGAGGACGGCTGGGCTCGCTCAGGGGCATGACAGGAAGGTATGTACAGGGGGAGGGGGATGAGCTGCTCCATCCCTGGGGACAGAACTTCAGCTCCTGTCAGCAGCATCCCCGCGGCCCTGGCCACACTGCTGGGGGGGTGGTGGTGGTGGCAGAAGATTTACAAACTCTGCCAGCCCCTCAAATAACACTTTTACTTTACAAGGCTCTTGCTGAAATCCTTAGCCCAAAGCAGCTTTGGGTCCAGACCAGCATCTCTTAGCATCAATGAGTTTGCAGGACTTTTGAGATAGGGTAAGAGAAAGCAATTTTGCACCCGGTAGAGCAGGCTGACAGCACTAAGAAGGCTCCAGGACAATGCAGGGGTTATTGCACTGCCACACACCCACTCCTAGAGAGGGATCTCCAGACCTCTCCTCCCTGATGCCCCAGGGCATTTAACCAGTCAGACACAAATATAAAATTGCTGTAACATTACCTGATTTCTAGCACTGCAGGATACGGGCTTTGCAATCAGTGTTCATCCTGAATGCAGGGAACTAGACATCACCCCACCACACCCCACAGCTGCTGGCTGCATCCTTGATCAGAGGACAGGCTGGGGATCACCTTCTTTGGTGCACTTAAATGAATGGCAGGAGGCCCACAAAGACACACGTGCAACTCACCTTCCTGGCCATCTGCAGCTCCTTCCCACACCAGGGCCATGGCACAAAGTGCTCTCCACACCCACAGGGACCACCAGCCCTTCACTCCAGTTATGCAAAAAAGGCAGATCTTTGCTGGGGTTTCCCAGGCTGCCTGTGGTTCACACCAGGGGACAGGAAAGGCCACAGCTGACAGCCAGGATGGGCCACCCAGGACATTGTGAAAGAGCTGGTCACACGGCTGGGGAAGGTTGCTGACTGTCTAATGTTATACCAGAGCCAGAAACCTCTTCCTGCCCCCTTCAGAGCTTTTCATCCCAAGCTAGTGCAGATCACCAGTTTCTCTTACCCCTTTCTTACACAGACACAGAAGATTATTTCTTCCTCAAAACAAGTGAGTGAGAACTGCAAGGTCTCAGCAAGAGACAGGGCTACAGCCCAGATGAGAGGGGCTTCTGTGTCAGCCAGACTTCTCCCCAAAGAACTGCATTTTCAAGGCAACGAACACAACTGATGGGTGTTCGACAGGGCAGGACTCCTGCTCATTTTCCAGCCCACTTGTGGGACAGTTTCTTCAGGCCCTGCAGCTCCTTCCCCACTACTAGTTCTGTTGTGAACAACACTTGGACTCCCAAACAACAAGACTTGCACTCCCAAAAGTCAAATAATAGAAGAAAAATTACAAAATCACAGGTTCTACCAACACAACTCTTGGGCTCAAGGATAGACATCTTTTAAGACCTTTCATTTGCAAGTTTCATTTTTCAGCCATAAATTGCAAGAAAGTGCAAATCTTATTTTAAAAGCTGATTGGAATTGCTTAAAAGTCCACACAAGGACAATCAACTTAAATAAACCACTCTTTTAACTGCTCTGTGCTCATTTAAATCTCACATGGTGCTGCATTTTGGACAAAAACTGGCTTTGCTCTTTTCCTAAGACAAATGTAATACTATAAAGCACTCTGCCTTGATCTCAGTGCTCATCTCCCCGGGCCCCTCTGTTTCTGCTGCATTCCTTTGTGTTTATCTGCCCTCTTCAACCCTCCGCTGCAATCAGCTGCATGCAGCACCTCGTGTCTAGGAGTGACATGGCTGAGGTTACAGGAGAGACAGGTGCAAGGGAAGCTCGTGCCCCGGAGCCATCCAAAGGAAAAGAGAAGCTGGAGGGGAAGAGAGTTGTAAGGTATTTCAGATTAAAGCAAACACCTTGCCCCAGGCTACACATTCTCTGCCAATGAAAGCTGCAGCCGCTGCGAGCCCCAGAAACAGCAAAGCAAACACAGACTTCTCTGCAAGGGGAGTTGTCACCTGTCAGGGATGTTTGCAAATTTATAGGGAGGTGGTGGTGGTGGTAAGGGGAATAAAAAGAGCTTTCCTCATTTTAAAAGACGGGCTGTTTGCACAGGTTTGCAGTGCATATTTTGCTTTGTGAAGGCTTTTGTCCAGCATTCAACTGAGAGAAGGTGCTGTCTTCCACTGAAGACAAACTGGAACATTTATAAATGTACATACATTAATGTACTCCGAGTGCTGCCTTTACAGTAAGGGTGAGGATGGGATGGAATTTCCCCGCTCCCCCTTCAGCTTGTCACGTCAGTGAAAAACACTTCTTTAAAAGAAGTCACCCTGCAGCCTGGCCTCTCCAGAAATGCCTCCTGCAAGGCTGGGCTCAAACTCATCATCAGCAAGAAATAATTGCATAGAGAAAGCTTCTTGTCCCCTTCCCAGGCAGCGGTGCTCAGAGAGAACAAGGGGAAGGGACTTTCCAATCATGTTCCACTGCAGCACTGAGGCAGGGGGAGACTGAACAGGCCTTCAGTGAGCCCAACAGCCACCACAGGGCTCTGCAGGCAGCCTGGACAGGAGATGGGGAGGTGAGCTTGTGCTCAATGCCACAAATCTAGATTTGAGCATGGAAGGAGAAAAGTTACTGCTAATGTCCTTTAAAGTGTTAGGAATTGGTTTTCAGGGGGACATAGTTCAAATGTATATCGTTCACTTTGAACTTATAGTTCACTTTGAAAATCTGAATCCCCTGTAAACATGGAGAATCTTTTGGACTATTGAGGAGACACCATTTCACTGGAGCTGTGCTCTAATACTGGAAAAAGCCAAGATCTAGATGCTGATGGAAAGCTTGCACCCCACCAAATGCTGAATCAAAAGATAACCAGACATGATGGAGGTCACCTCCCCTTGTGCACTTGGATTAGTTCACCACATCATCCAGGCATACCCAACCTCAAAGCAGCTTTTTAACCCTTTGCAACCTTACTGGGAAGGGAAGAGCACTACAGCCTCCCCAGCAGTCACACCAGTGCAGCACTGACAGGTCAAACCTCCTGCCACCAGGGACTGCAACCAGAGTGACCCAGGAGCTCCTTCCTTGCAGACACAATCCTCCAGGTCACAAACACTACCAGGACACAGACTGCCAACACACCATCACTGGGCACATCAAAAATTGTGGTTGATTAGCCAGGGAATTAAACAACAACAGTTTCTCAGGATGGAAACATCCTGAGAAACAACAAGAAAATTTACAGATACCAACACAAATCTCAAACTACACTTTATTTTTACCCCAAAGTATACAAAACCCAGGAAGAACAGAAACAGGACATGAGCAACTCAAACTCCTGAAACACCTCCTGCTCCAGCCTGCAAGAAAAGCACATGGCTTCTTCAGAAGAGCTATTGCTAAGAAAGAGACAGTCTGTTAGTGCCAAAGGCAACGAACCAGCAAGCACCAGTGCCTTCTGCATTCCAGTCTTGAGCCATATCCCTGAGATACCCATGGCCAAGACTCATTACAAACACTCTCTAGTCTGAAGAAACTTGAGGGGAAAAGAACCCAACCATGGTCTGAAAACAAGTTTTCATTCATATATGGCCCCCAAGAGAAGAAAAACCAGTGAAGAACCTGTGGCCTTGGTCAGCAAAATTGCAACTGTGCCCAGAATTATTTTAACCCTGAGGTCAAACTAGCTTTAAGCAGGGAGAGTGCAGGGATGGTTGAGTAGCCTGTGCAAGAGGCTCCTCAGCTCTCCTGCCAATTCAGCTGCCTCATCCCTCTCTCCTGCCACTGCTGCTGCAGAAGAGGAGCAGGTGAGGAGCCAGCCAAGGTGGGAAGATGGCCCTGGGGCAATGCAGCTGGAATAGCTCCTGCAAAAACTCCCCTTGTGCCCCCAAAGCTTGAGGAAGTTTCTCATTACTCACCCACATTGGGTCATTCAGCTCGGTGTCCTGCACCCGGACACAATCCATGCTGATCTCAATTTTGTTTGTGGAGCCATCTTCAGATGGGCCATCAATGAAGTTTAAATCGATTGGCTGAACCGAGCATATTGGCCTGGAAAGAACACAGTAATGGAGTTAAAAGTGGCCAAGTTCTGTTTTACACCACCCCACCTTCCTTCCCTTCCCCTGTGCCCAGGACTTGGGCATTACCACAAGCCGGTCTCATGGCAAAGTCAGGAATTACTGAGCAGCAGCCACCTCCTCACCACTGTACTACAGCAGCCCTGAACAGGACAGGGCCCTGAGGCACTCTGAGGCAAGGACAGAAGAGTCAAACCACTCAAAGACAGAGCTCATGGAGGATTTACAGCAGTGATTGTTTCAGCGTCAGTCATGGCAAGTCAGGAATGGGAACAGAGTCAGTTTTCTTTCAGCCAATGGACCTGACAGGTGAACTCTGCACCATCTTCACCTCCTCTCCCTCCCTGGCACCAGCAGGGGGAAAACATGCAGCCTGGACTCAGAGTGATGAGCCCATTTCCTGAGGGGAAATGCCAACCACCAGCCTTAGGAAGCAGCCAGCTCAGGCACCAGAGGCCTGGCAGACAATCAGTGCCACTGCTGACCCCTGCACTTGGTCCCCACAGCCGGGTGTGGGACCTCTGGGGAGCTCCAGAGCTGTCAGTCACAACAGACTGACACATCCAGCCATCACAGCCATATCTAATCAACACACACAGGACTCCAAACTCCCCAGCATCAGTCCCTGAGCAGCCTAATTACAGGGGCATCCTGCCCTAAAACACCTTCCATATGTTCCACAGAAGGGTTACTTACTGTTCCAGGAAGTCCCAGATGTGCTGGATTACCTCTGGGCTGAGGAATTCCCTGGGCTGAGAGCTTTGGGACATGGCTGATCGGTAGTAACTCTCCTTCCAGGAGAAGGGGCTCGGAGTTTCTACAAACCTTAAAAAACAAAAGCAACAAAAAAAAAAAAAAAAAAAAAAAAAAAAAAAAAAAAAAAAAAAAAAAGGAAGGGAAAAACAAACCAAAAGAAAAAGAGAAACACACACAAAAAGACATGTTGAATTCATGAGTCCAGCTCAATGAAAACCCATAAATAGAAGCTATTGTGTGAAAAAGGAGACACGCTGAATGCCTGAGACATTCACAGCTGTACAGCACACATTCCACACTACTGCAGATGCTGCATTTAGATGGGAGAGAATTTGGCCACCCTTACTGGGAAGTTAAATACCCATCAGAGTCCACTGGGATGCTGTGTCATTAGAATCCCAGAGATTCTTAAAAATCAAAAAAACAAAAAACCTGAACAAACCATTTTCCCTTTTCCCCCAAATGACCAATTTCCCATCTGAAGCAGGTAGTCTTTGCAGTGGGTGAAGCAGCTAAGCAGTGTGGGATACCACTGTCCCAGGCCGTTTGCCTGTCTAAATGGCATGCCCTTGAATGATTTAGGTGACTTCTACACCCAGCCACTGCAGCTGAGGTCATGAGCTAAGTATTCAGTTGTGGTTTTGCTTGGTTTGGGGTTTTTTTGGTTGTTTTCCTCTTTTTATTTTGAATAATAACAAGAATAAAATATTTTTTGTTTTCTTTTCTATGGAAGTAAGTTAAATCACATCAGATTTTATCTACTTGTCTACTGCCTTCTCACCTCCACCAATTTCTGAGCCAGACCAACTGATTTCCACCAGATCTGCTAATTACCTTGGCCATTTTTATACCCTTAAGCTCCCACAAGCCTCACAGAAATAGGTGGGCCCAAGAGGAGCAGTGACAGAGCTGGAGCACTCATGCCTTCCACAGCTGCACATTCTCATCCCACTGGCCAATTTCTAAATTCAAACACAGCAGCTTTTAGACCCATGTCAAAATACTTGACAGATGTAAAGGGGGTGGGAGGAATTTCTCCAGTATATTTGCAGTTGACAAAAAGTCTCAGCTCAACTTCAGAATATGAGGCAGGTGACCACCTTTCCTGCTACAGGGTTGGGGGTGTCCTGCACAATTTCCATGAGAGTTATTTCAGCACAATGCAAGTGAACAGCCACATTCTCTGCCAGGGGAATGGCCATGGCAGGAGCCAAGGTTACAACTGGATTCCAAAGAGACTTGGACTAATATTTGGTTTGGCACATATTGGTCCTGATTAGTACAATGGTCTAAACAAATTGCATGGGAGACCCTAATTTATTAAGCTGCCAAAATTAAGAAAAAGTGTTTCAGAGGGAAGATCACACTATAGTACTTTTACTTCACTTTTCCTGAAGTATTTACTTCTGGCTGCTGTCATAGAGGTATCTAGCTCTCTTTACTGAATATTTATAGCCACTTTCATTTTGAGGATGACTCTAGTCTGCAAAAAGCTGGGTTTTCCTCACCTCTGCTCTCAGGAAAGAGCAGATTGTTATTCTAAGCTAAAGGAAACAAAAGTGGCTTTAAAGCCCCCTGGAGCCAGTGCTGGGCATGCCTCAAAATAGGTGAAAGCATCACTTCAGCTCCTCATCCTTTTTACAATCAGGGGAAAAAACCTCCAGCATAATTGAAAATTTCACAAACAGCCAGAAACAAAAATGAAAGGCAGAAATGCATGGGTAATAGCTCCACCTCATAGATGGGAGCACATGCCCACGCTACATGTGAAAAAATAATCACAAATCCTCTGAGAATAGCAGTTATCCCACAAAGTACCCAAAATTACTCCTTTCAGCCTTTCAGTCAGGTAAGACGCTTTCAAGAATGCCATATTGAAACCCAGAAGAACAGCTCTGGCCTAAAGCCTGTCATATAAACTGCAGATCAATGCCACCACGAGCCTTGGAGCTGCACAGTGGGAAGGCCTGCAACCTCCTCTGCTGCTACACCCAGACAGACCACAGGCATTGCTCAATACCCTGCACCCAGTCCTGACCACCAGGAATGGGCAGAGAAACCCCACAACGGGTTCTCTCAAACCATCAAAGCGCTCATTTCTAACAATTATTTGCCACTTAACAACAACTGCTTTCGACTGTACACTAAAAATCACATTTCATTACTACACAGACAGGAACTGACTTCAAGGGAAAAAGAGTTATACCAAACCAGACCTCTCTCAGAGACCTTTCCTTCAGAAAGTCTCAGTGCAACAAGGTTCCTGCATGCCTCAGCACGCCCCAGCTTTGGTTCACTGCTGGACAAAGTTCTGTCTCAAAAAGGCAAAGTGTCCCAGTTCACCCTGCCTGCTCTGCTCCTGGTGGTCCTGCTCAGATGCAATTGCACAAACCTGCCCCAACCAAGCAGTGCATGAGATACCAGCTGCACAAACTGATACAGCCAGGTTTGTTCCTCTACACCTTTGTAGCTAACCGAGCTGCTGGAAATCATTGCACCAGCTAGGAACACAGCTGGTGCATCCATCTGCTAACCACAACTCTGAATTTCTCCAGAGGGGGATACTTTCCAGCTGCAGCATCTTTGTCCCTGTAGCCAGACAAACTCCTAGCTTACTGATTCTAGGAAAAGCATTGCAAGATTTTACCTGGTGACCAAAAGGGCACATTTCCCTATACCAAGCACAAGGAGTCTCCTGGTTAATGTTTTTACAGAGACTCCTTCAGCACCTTTACTACCTGTACAGTTCTATTTCCAAAGGAGGAAGCAAGATGAGGCAGTCAGCCTTGGCAAGGCCACAGCATTACAGAGGAGGCCCCAGCATTACAGTAAACTCAGTTTGGTGCACCGTGTTCTCAGGCAGGAAAGAGCTGTCAAAAGGTAAGAAAACCAACCTCAGCTCAGCACAAAGCTGCATGCCAGATAAACTGTCTCCTTCCCTGTGGTCTCAACAAAATCTAAACCTAAAATCAAAACCTAGACCTCAACAAAATCTATTTTCCTTAACTAACAGCCTTCAACAAAGAGGAGAAGCTTCTGTCTATCAAACACATACTTAAGTGTCTGAATTTCCACTGGGAAATAATAGCTAAAGTCTATATAAAATCTGTGCATAAATTTCACTACTTTAGTTAATTGTCTTTTCCCACATCAGCAAATGCTCTCCTTTCAGCAAAATAATTGTTGAGTGCCTAAAGTTAAACACAAGATTGCATTGCTTAAATTGCTTCTATGAACCAGATGCTTTTTTTATTAACAAGCACTTAAACAACATCCTTTTACCTACATCTGATCATCCCAAAGGCCATCACAGGAAATAGCACTACTGAACACAACCTCTTATATCAAAATACTGACTAGAACAGAACAAGGCATAGCAGTAAGTCTCGTCTAGGTTGTTTCTGTTCAAAGTCTGCAAGGTCCCTGCACCAACTGCTGAACTATCTGGCAGGATGCTTCTCACAAACAGAGAGCACTAACTGCACCAGGAGCTACAGGGGGATTTACAGCCCCCATCAAACTGCAAGCTGAATAGGACATTGCATCCACGAGCCCCTCCTTTAAAAACCACCAGGGGATTATTAATAGCAAGTCAAGCCTTCTCCCAGAAGCAGCACCTCACCAAGAGCAGTGTTCCTCTGTGCAGCGCTGGCACACAGCTCCTGAGCCGGAGGATCCCAGAACAGGCTTCAGGCAACCATACCCTCCCACTGAGCTCCCATTTATCTGCTGAAACAGGAGCAGCCCAGAGTCCAGGTGAAAGCACTTCTCCAAATTCACTAGGTGGGCTGGAGCCCCAGGCACAGTGATTGTGGTGCTGCCTCCTGAGTGAGCACTCCCCCAGCAGAGCTGTGTTACAGCCCCTGAGTGGGGATGTGCCCCAGCTGATCCCCCTTGCCACCCCACTGATGAGTGACATTTCTGAAAACACGGCAATGACAACACACACCTGTAGCTGTGCCCACACAGCACTCCAATTCAGAGTTTACAGAAAAAAATCCATACCAAAAGCAACTCACCCTTCCAAAAAAGGAAAAGCACAGCATTTGTTTCTCATAAACTGTGGCCACACTGCTGTCGCCTTTCCCTGCAGCTGAGTGTCCCATCATGGGAGGAAACAAAGCCCTGACGGCTTGGCCAAGCATGACATAAAAGTGGTGGTGAAGTGGAGAGAAAACAAGACCATTTCTGCTCCCACTGCTCAGTCTAAGCACATCCTTCCCTTTGTCACCACATTACACCCTTTCCTACCTTCGTATTAAAGAGATTAAAGATAAAGCAAACAGGCCACTCACCACCCCAAGAAACAATGACAGAAAGCCATTAAACTCAACTATTGCAACACAACAACACTTCTCACCCAAAATACCACCTTCCACTGCAAGCAATCTTTCTTAGAAAGGGCTTAAACCAAAACACCCAGGTTTGACTTACCACTGGGGAAAAGCCACGAGCTCCTGAGGAAAGCAAAACCCAGGCTTGAGACTGGGCATGCACAGCCCAGCCCCTCCTCTGCAGTTTTGAACCTTAAAGGCAGATGCCACCTGCTTGCACTGATAAGGGGTCACATCTGACACAGGGTGCAGCCCCAGCACCGCTGGCACAAGTGTGAGTCCAGCAACCTCCTTCCAAAAATAAAGACTGTCGCAACCAAGAGGTAGCTGGTTTCCTTTGTGTTTTCATCGAAAACGGGCTTGGTGCTTCAACACTCTCAACTACTCTGGAGTGATAGCATGGTTTGTGAGGAAGCCAGAAATCAATAAGGTATCTCAGTGAAGTGTTGGGTTTCAAGAGGTCCAAGCACCTCAATTTCTCCATAACTTCCCTCAAAAACTGGAGGTCTGGTTTGGTTTGTGTTTCTCCAGCGGTATGCAAGTTCTCAGAAATTATCAGTATGGTTTATGGGTGCAGAACTTTGTGGTTTGATGTTGGTGTAAAGCCACACTGTAAAATTTTGTAAAATAAAATCGTTCACAGCAGGGATGAGCAAAATGATTTGGAGCTTTCTTTCTGCTTGTTCCCAAACTACAGTGTTCTTTTCTGCTTCTCCCTATGAAATGTCTATCAATGATGTACAATTTTCTATCATTGGCCTGTAGTTCTCAGTCAGTGGACATGCAGATGGGGTCAGCAAAGTCTTTGTCTGTAAGCTACAAACTTCACTCTTTTTCACAAGTTACAGTCCCCTAAGGAATAAACTAGTGAAATACTCAGGAAACCTTGATGCAGAGAGAAGAACATCTGTTCTTATGAAGACAGCACTTCCACATTATACAAATGTACCCAAGAAATGATTAATAAAGTCTAAATAATGATATCGAACGTGCCTCATTTTATTCATGTGCTCTACAAAGGAAAATAGTGTGATTACTCCCATATTACCTGTAAGAAAATGAAGACAGCAGGAGGTTATAGAATTACTCACCATTAGTCAGCAAGCCATAAATACAACCTTGGTCACCCAAGTCGCAATGTGGTGCTTGCTCTAAAAGGAACTAGTGATTTTGGGTGTTTAGGTAGAGAAATTCAGAAAGGCCTTAATTTCTTCTGGTAGAGTATACACTGTTCCTCCTGCACTAAGAAACTCCCAAACTTCATTTATCTTCAGACACCAAAATGCTGATGGCCAGGAATGAAAATCAAGGGGCTGCAGAAATGCTGTGACCAGCTTTAAGAAACACACAGAGTTCAGGGTGGAATGAGAATTCCAATCCAGACTAAAACCTAATCTTTCTTCCTGAATTTATACAGCATTTAACCCCTTAATCCCTTCATTTCTGTACATATTAATACATTAGCCCTCAGCCACCACAGGGTGTGAGCTGGATAGAGATTTAAGTCACGGAGGAGTCGGCAGCTTCAGCTCCAGCAATCCCAATCCACATGCTCGTCCCTGCCTTCTCCAGTTACACCTTGAAGCGCATCAAAAGCAGTGGTAAACGATTTAAAGTTCATGAGCATTATGCCTAAATGCCTGAATCTTGGAGTCAGTTGTATTTTTAGTTTTTGCGTGGGGAGGGGGCTCCTTTTCAGATCACGCCGTTAAAACTGTAGGAACTTGGCAGCCCTCGTCCTGCTGGAATTCCCCCTGCTCTGCATTGTAACGCTGCAGTGATTTGTAGCCATCGGTACCTAATGAAGCTCACAGCTGTGCAAGAGGAGAAGGATGCTGGGTCTGGCAGCACGGGACAGGCTTGCGCCTGGCAGGCGATGTCATCTGGAATTCCCCGGCTTGCGGAGCGCTCTTGTCCCCTTGCCTGGAGCAGCCACCCTCAGCCAGCAGGGCACACCCTGGAAGCACCCCCTTGTAACCCTTTCCCAAAGGTTGGGGACCTTTGGAAATGAAACAGGCTCGTTGCTACCCTCTAAACAGCGGGGCAGGATGAAAGCCAAATGGGAGACAGGCAGGCTCTCCAGCCCCTCGGAGAAGATTGCAGTCGAATTTCATCTACCTCTACTGCACCTCTTTCTATGTCTACTTCATCAACAAGCAGCCTCTCTTCCCAGCATGAATTGCACTGTAGAATGCATTTTTCTGCTTCTTTCTTTGCCTGATGCCATATTCCAAGGTCTTAACTCACAAAAGCCCAAAAGAGACTGACTCCCATCCTGGCAGAGGCAGGTTGTGCTGAACTGAGCTCACAAGTCATTATTCTCCTTTCGATTTTAAACCGAGCTTTCAGGTTTAGCATTTCAAAATTTAGACCTCCATCAAGCTCTTTAAACCCTTCAGATTGTCTTTGCACATAATGCTGCTCCTATGTGTCAGTCCTAGAATATAACTCCAAGAGAGTACTGACAGATGCATGGGTTAGAAAGGACAAATGTAAGGATAACAAACACCAACACAGGATTCTTTTGAGACAGAATAGAACTTCTACCTATGGTTCAGTTTTTTTCCCAGTTCCCACATTTGTCAGATGTTTCACTGATCTGGTCTCTCACAGAAAAATGTGGACAGCAGCACAGGTTATGGGGAGGAGCAGCAGTGAGAAAGTTGTTGGGTCGCACAGGGATACGCATTAGAAAATGAAAGAAGCTGACTGCCAGAAGGGTGAACCCTGATCTCAGAAGTGGCCAACAGCCAAGGAGGTGTAGGGAACACATGAAGGAACAGGAAGTGGCAACAGCAAAGGCTCTGTGACACTGCTGGTGTCCTACAGCATCTGTAAAGGACAGACCAGGGAGAACTGTTGGCTTCTCCTGTTCTCCAGGCAAAGGGTGCTTGCCCTGCGCACACTCTGTTTCAACTGTGAGCTGCATGGTACTGGGGGCCAATAAAGCAGTTCTGTCTCACAGGAATGCTGAGTGTTCTGCTAGGGCCTACTCAAACAGTGCCTCCTGATCTCTCTGTGACTTACATTTGTCTTTTGGAAGCATACATGTGTGAGATGAATGGAAAGTGGTCGGAAGGGATGGTTCAGCTTCCTGGTTGATTTTTACTCAAGTCTTCAGTGCACAGGCAACACTGACCTAATCAAACAAAGTGAAACTGGCTGTACAGAGTAATCCTCCTAATTCACCATGCTGCAAAACACAAGGGGGATTTTTCTCCTTTCATCATCTCCTTTCATCTTGAGTAAGACTGCCTGCAGTGAAGGCAACATTTGCAGCTTTGTGGCAGCCCCTCAAAGTAGTCCTGTGTCCCAAACCAGTGCCCTGCTCCAGTGCTGGCTGCAGAGCTCCTCTGGGAGGAAAAGACTCCCTCTGCATTCCCACTGGGGTTCCCAGAATGAACCCTGCATGGCCTGCTCCCTGCAAACTGCTGGGAGTGGCCTCCTGAAGCTGAGCAATTTCCGTACATCCACAGCCCAGGAACCCACTGCATTTCCTATCAACAGCTCAACTAATCAGCTATCTACATATCCTCATTGTCAGCCTGACAACAGGGACCACTTTTGCATAACAGAGATTTCATCCTCTGGGCTTCAGGAAGCTCAGCACTCCACCAGCATTTGAGACTCTCTCCCATAATTGTAAACCCTATTTTTTTTTTCTTCAGGATTTCCTTCAGCATCTTGTGAACTTTCCTAGACATCTCTTATCTCACACTCTTGGCAATCCCCTTCTTATCCATCCACAAAAGCTCAGCCATGGACATCCCCTCCTTTCTCCTCAGCCCTGACACCCACTCCCTTTCTCAGCCCTGGCCAAGGTGAAGCACTGCCACAGCAATTCCCCCACCTGCCCACTGCAATTGGTGCTTTCTAGTCTGGAGTACAAACTCTTCATAACCCACAGAAGACCACCTGTGTGGAGAAGCCCAGAGTTAGAATGCAAACCTGGAGCTCAGGACACCCAAGCTCAACCCCCAGCCCCTGGGTCACCCGTCCAGCTTTGTTCTTCCATTTCTAAGGTATAATCCCCAAACTGGTAAAGCACATAGAGACTTGCTAACAATCAGTGCATCTCCAGGGAAACATGACTTTCCAAATTTAGATAATAAAAGAAAATGTAAATAATCAATTTTAAGAAAGCCTTGAACCCAAAACCAATTAAAAGCATTTGCATTATTTTGTAACTCACTTTTCCAGTCAATCCCTTTCCCAAACCTATTGTAGTGGTGGTGAGAAGCAGTGCCCATCTGGAGAAGGAAGAGTCAGAGCTGCTGGACAGAGATGAGATCTTTTACTGCAGTAAGTGAGAAAGTCTTCTCAAAAGCAGCACAAGTGGGAAATCCAGGCCCAGCCCTCAAAATTCTGAGGTATTTTTGGTCCAAGTCCAAAAATAAGTGCTGTAAGAAAAACTTCACAGGCAAACTGTCCAGAAGCCACAAAACATTTGCGAGTCCCTTAAAAAAAATAATAAATCTCTTTGGTCTAAGTAATAGATATTATCTGCTCTCTTTCAAATACCCAGCTGAGAACATGTATTTGGGTCTGACTTTGGAAGTTGATACAGGACTTTTGTAGCCAGACAGCCCTGGCAGTTTCACAGCAGGATGAATGCAGTGATGCATCAGGAGAGGAGAGGACAAGCACAGCTCGCTGCTGAGGCATCTCCTGATGGGTCAGTGCTGCCTCCAGCCCTGCTGCCACATGCCAACCTCTGATGTCCAGCTGCAGCTACAGCTGAAGACAACAAAGACCATTTTTTGTCTCTCTAACCCAAAATCACTCTATGGACCACTCATCCACCATCAATAATCTGCAGCAGGTGCCTGGGGGCACGTGGGGCAGACACCTCTGCTGTTGGATTCTGCTGCACAGAAAGATGGGGAAACCCCTCATCTTTCCTGGAGGAGCAGTGTGAAGTGCCCAAAGCAGCCTAAACCAGTTTACCATATCCTTTTGGATACTCAGATGTCTGTAGCACCAGGGAATTTTAAAAGAAATAAAGCAACAGACACAGAAATAAAAAAGGGTAAGGTCACTTTCAGGAGCTGTCAGTCATGAGAAAAATACAGCTATGACAGCTCTTCAGCACTGTACTTCTCTAGTGATTTTAGATATTTAATCACGAAAATTGCAAAGTTCTGGAGAGGCAATGGCCAGAAGTCTCATATTCCTGAGGCTTGCAAAATCAAATTCCCCTCTTTTGAGATTTGGTCATTAGTATTTTTCCTGCTATCGCAGCATTTACCCAGTAAAATTATCTACCTGATTTCATTGCTATTTTTTACAAGGAGCTTTCAGCATTTCCCACAGAAATGGGACTTTCTTAATAATTGTCTGCCAAACTTTTACAGTGCTGAGTGCAACCAGCATCAGTAAGTTTTCACTGGTCTATCTCCATCACACCAATACAGAGACCACAACACAGAATGAAAAATTGCTTTATTTGTTTGTTTGTTTGTTTGTTTGCCTGAGAGAAACCCCCAATGAAGGGTTCATCACAGGTATGGCTGGGTCCCCAAACCAAGGGCCCTGCAGGGGAGATCTCTGTGAGTTCCTGGCTGCCCTGCTTGGTAACACAAGTGGAGACTCTGCCATGCAAAGAGCAAAAGGCTGAGGCCCCGATGGCTCATGATGGGGTTGTGGCCCTGCAGCATGCTCTGAGCTCTGCTCAAAGTCTGGCATGCTGCCTGCAGCCTCTTCCCTGCTTGCACCATATCACTATCAGCAGTATTAAGGGCACACGGTCCCAGGGACAGTAACACACTCTGCCAAGAGTGGAGCTTCTTTTAAACTTGCTGAGATTTGAACTTTTTTGGCATGTCAAGGAGTCAGATCATGCCTCTGCCAGGGTTGCCCCAGCAGCTCCTGGGGTTTTTTTGGCCAAGTGCTTGGTGTGCTGCAGCTGCAGCCTCCAGGAAGGCACTGGGCACCCCTGCATGCTGAGCAGCAGGTGCTGAGCTGCTGCTGTCCCAGTGCACACAGAATGGGCATTTCCTAAATTTGGCCACTGTGAGGAGGCAGCAGGGAGAGGACATCCCACATGGGCTATCTCAGGATAGTCCCCCCAACAAGAGGAAGCAAAGCAAGAGAAATCATGCAGCCCAAGCTGATTTTCAGCCCTGGGAAACTGTGCATTGCAGAGCATTTAGTCATATAAATAAAGTGAGAGAAGAGAGGGACAGACAGGGAGCATGAAATACATGCTTCTTTTTTAGAACAGGAGGCTTCTCAGACTGACTGCTGCAAAAAGTTTGTGACATTTTTTGTTGAGCCAGGTAAGACACTTGACTCCCTAAGGTACCTACTCTTACAAAAACTGCTTCTATCTTTAGTTACAAAACCCCCTTATGAACTGCTCAGGGGACTTATAAAGTCCTTCTCACAAGCTTTCTCTCACAGGCTGAATTTTTTAAAAATATCAAATAAATCATCATGATAATACAGAAAGTCCCCAGAACTCTTTAGAAGCAGGAAGCTG
Organism: Agelaius tricolor; assembly: GCF_023055355.1. Classification (NCBI taxonomy): domain Eukaryota; kingdom Metazoa; phylum Chordata; class Aves; order Passeriformes; family Icteridae; genus Agelaius; species Agelaius tricolor. The sequence goes on from NW_027269272.1 coordinate 15,835,120, forward strand.
TAAACAGCAACATCCTGAGTTTCAGTAAATAATTAAAATGCAAAACAGAAACACCAGCAAAGCAGATGTTAGGTGCAGATTCCTGTAATATGAATTTCGTTGAAGCTCCCCAAACTTGTGCCCCCCCAGCCAGCCTGTGAAATCTGGTGTGTTTTGGATACTAAGCATTACCTCCCACTCCTCACCCTTGCCACCAGTGGTTCTCCTACAGGAAAAGGAGCTCTTCTGCTAAATACCATGTGGGATGCATTTTTCAGCGTGTAGCAACTCTGTGGCAGGGCAGCTATTCCTAAGCCCAAGGGCAGAGAATCCTCCTCTCAAAAATAAGAGCACTTACAAAAACCTTCCTGTGTGTCACAAAATAGCTCCAAGACAGGGCAGATGAAGGACAAAGAATTAAGAGCAGATTATAGTCCTGGAAGACAGGAAGAAATGAACTGTTTGTCAGGAACCCTGCTGGTGTAAGGCAATGCTACCTGGAGCGCTCACAGGATCTCTGCTTTTGTAACTGTGCCGGGTGCTAAGAAATTACAGGGTTGGCTCCCTATAATTTTATCAATATGTTGCCACACCTAATGTGATTTATGATTTTTGCTTGTGATAATCTTAAAGCTGTAGCTGCTGCAGTGCTATGAATACATATAGCATCACCTTTTTCATCAAAAAAAGGAATGATGTTTCCAGCCTGTATATTTTAAGATGAAAATTCACAAATATGAACAACCAAACTTGGAAAGCTGTGTAAAGAAATTTTGTTGTTTTATGTGGAGAGTTTTAACCCTGCAATATTTGGCCACCTAATGCCCATGTTAACTCTCAAAGCCAGCTGAACTACAGTTTCACATTTGTTTCACCTCATATACCCCACTGACAGCAATTCCAGCCATCCCACTGATATTTCCTCCCAGCTCCTGCTCCCCAGACACTGCTGGCAATACAAGCTGAGCCACTGCTGTTTGCAACATCCAGCTCAGCAGCACAATTCAAGCTTCTTTCCATGCATTTGTTCAGCCTGCAGTGACTTTTGTGCCTATCAACATTGCTAAACCACACAGGCAGTGAACCTCCCAGGGCAAGGTTTTGTAAGCAGGCTTATTTTTATGTTGCAAAGAACCTGCTGGAGCCCTGATCATTTACTGCAGGGTTTCCCCCTTCTCACTTGGGGAGGTGGCTGTTCTCTTTATAGCTCCATGCATTAACTGAATTCCCCTTGCTTGTGTGTACTGGTATTTATCACACAGACCACCTGTGGCATTTAAACACCTGATTGGAAATGACTCAGCAGCAAAATCCTGTGGGGAGGTGATCTGCTACACAGGAGTGATTGTAAACAGGCACCAAAAACTCCCAAGCAGGGCCTAAGAACAGATACAGATGTTTTCATGAAGCTGTCTGAGCTGATGTTATCTATTACCAGCAGAGCTAGTCAAACCTCAGAAATCTACTACAAAACATTTTCCTTCTGATTATTTCAGTGTTGATCATAGGCTACACAATTTTAAGGTAAAAAGAAGTAAAAATTTGTATAGCAGTACAACCACTGGCTCCCATCACCATGTCAATGTCCCCAGGAAGGTTTTCACATAAGTGCCAAACTAGCTTAGAGCCAGGCACCAAACTGAAAGCCAAGTTTCCTTGATTTCTTCCTCATCCAAGCCCCTCCTTCCTCCCCCATCCCTTATTACTGCTATTGAAATGCTTTTATGCAGGAGGCTTCAATACCCTTTTGGACATGTGTTGAACTGCAGAGGGTTTTATTTTTCCCCAAATCGAAGCTGAGCCCTTTTGTATCAGACCAGAAATCCTGGTGCTTGTTGAGAGGAACTTTTGCAAATTAGCTTGTAGCAGAAGGTACAATGTAAATCAGCATGGAATTATAACTTATAACATGCACCATGAACATCCTAAACACCTCTGAACAGATGAACTGTGGAGAACTTGCTTCTTTAATTTTTTCAGGATTCTTGGAATTTGGGTAAGGCACTATAAATCAGTTATTATCTCCTCACAGTACAAAAGACCCCATGAAAGATTTCACATATTCTCCTTGCAGTCCTTTGGGATATGAGAAAAAAAAAATGGTTGGTTTGGTTCCACTTTAATCCTTTAAGCAGCACTAAAAACACCTCCAAGCAGACAAGTATTTTCTTGAGAAGGCTATACTGTTTCGAAGAGGGAAAAGTGCTGTCCTTGTCAGTGACTGTGGAGTAAAGAGGGTGCAGCAGAGACAGAATGGAGGAGGGCAGCAGGGATAAGCAGACTTTGGGCTCTGCCAGGAAGAGGGAACTGGAGAGGGTTTAATGTGCAACTCTTGAGTGCTGTTTTGCAAAGATTCTATATTTTAAACCCATCTTCTAATGAGATTGCAGTTCAAGAACAGGACAGTGGCCAAAGAACAGACCTCAAATATGAGATAAATACCCTCCCTCCTCACCATGAGAAGCACACACGCCTGATGAGGTGCTGGAGGCAGCTGAGAGCTCCCATGCTGGCATCCCCTATAGAGCTGCTCTGCAAAGCCCTCCTGCCAAGGAGGCCACTCTGCAAGAGTTTTATGGCACATGGAGTGCTGTCCTCTCGTGTGCATCTGCCCCCAGCTCTGGTCCTTCCCCCATGGAATTTTTACCAGTGGTGGCAGCGTAGCTGTGGTCGTGACCACAGGAGAGCTCACAAAGGCTGGAAACAAAAGCACCCTCTCACCTCTCCTTCCTGCATCCAGCCAATTCTGCTCCTTCAGGAGTCACCAGCTGCCCCGAGCACACCACAAGCTGCTCACAACAATTTCTGGGCCCTCTCTGAGTCTCTGGAAAGTACCTGCACTATCACTGGCTGTTTCTGCAAACAGATCTATACCAAGTCATGTGTCTTTCTTTACTTGACTTCAGGTCTTTCTGCCAACACAGCAAATTTGGGCTCCCATTGCATAGGTGAAGGCAACTGAAATTTGTCCACTCTGTCATAGCAGGAGTTCAGCTATTCCTCAGCAAAGCATAGCATGAGGAAAGGGAAAAATGTGCAGTGGCCCAAATGCAAGGATTCTGCAGAGCCTGCATGTGGGATGAGATGCTCCTGTGGGACACGACCCTGTGACAACTTTAGCAAATCTCTGTCACAATGTCACCCAGCTGATACCTGAGTGAAAATACTACTCCAGCACTGATTCACAACCATGAGGGGTACAGCACTCTGCTGCCAGCACTGCAGGTTTGGCCTGGGTCTGTCCCCTCCCAGCCCAAGGGACAGAAGCCTGCAGTGTCACTGGTGCCTGTTGGCAGTGATGAGCACGGGGTGCAGTGAGTTTCCACCTTTGTGCTGTGCTGCAGCATTGACCTTGGCCAGACTCCTGTCTGATCATTGCAGTCTGCTCACCAGCCCTGTTTGATACGTGTGGGAACCACTGAGGGAAGCTGAAGTGACACATGCAGTGCTCCTGATGAAAGATCTCTTTGAACCCTGGAGCTCTGGCTGCCTGGAACTATGTCCTGCTCACCAAAAGCTGTCCAGATACAGCACCCAAGAGATGATGTTTCCATGGCCCAAACACTCCCCTCCATTCCAACTACTTTCTAATACCCTCCCTGAAGTAATTTCTTACAGTTTTCCTCATTGGTTTCTAAAAATAGATTTTTTTTTTTCTACATACCTAGCTGGGAGGTTTTGTTTGATTTTTTGGTTTTAACAACCTCCTCAAAACCCAGGACCATGTCTGAGAAATCAGGTTTCCAGCACAGATGCTGCAGAGAGCAGTGGTTTTCAGGGCTGTTCCTCTGTTATTAGTGAGAATTGGGAGGCTGGACTGTATCACATTGTGCTGAGAATACAAAGTGAGAAATGAAAGGAGGAAGAGCAGCTTGCGTGAGAGCCCTTTCATTCAAAAGGGAAGAGTGAGCCACGGTGAACACCTTCAGCACTGATGTGAAATCCTGAGGCCACCAATTAGCCTGGGCATGGGGAGAGGGAGGAGCAGAGCAGGCAGGACTTCAGTCCAGTGCACCAGCAGGTGCATTCCCAACAGCCCCCAAAGAAGAGGGCTCCTGGGTAAAACACAGCCTAATGACCATTATTTCCAAGAACACAAGTAACTTATCTGTAAACATCACTCCCCCAACCAGGCATTAGCTGAAAAAAAAGCAGCTTTGGGGAGAGATACTAATTACATAGCTCTCAACAGCTGGACTTTGATCATAATTACAGTGCCTTTTTCATCTTACATTAGTGGCTTTCAGCTGCAGCTAGGTGGGCACTTCTTGGAAGGTGGAAATCCCGCCTGTTTCAGATAATCTGCTCTTCTTATGACTCAGAGCTGACCTGGGTTTTCTGCAGCACAGGATGAGCTCCCACGGTACCATCCAAGGCAGTAATTCATGGGGTCAGTGGCCTGGCACTTCAGTGCAGGTGCTTCTGTCATTACAGCAGCACCTCCCAAGTCCCAGAGCCAGAGCACTGAGTGTGCATATTCCTGATTTCAACTATTTCCCTTTGCAAGGGAAGTAGAAGGAGAAAGACTTTGAGGTCTGCTGAATTTTAGCATCCCTCAGCTCTTTCTGTTTAAGAAGAAGAAAGATGGGCAGACTCAGGATACACCTGTCCAAACAACCTCACTTCAGTCACAACCTACATTTGCATCCTTCACTTCTGCAAAAGGATGTACATCCCCTTCTCAGCACCCACTGCTCCTTTGCCCCTCTGTCAGCTGGGCTGCAGCTCCAGCACTGATCTCCAGCACACAGCAATGAGTGAGGCTGTGAAGGAGGAGGCTGCTGCCCTGGGACCCAGCTGAGTTCCCTATGATTTTTGTGATGCTTTGCTTTGCTACCCACGTTTACAAAGAATTTAATAGCCTCAATGAGGGAGCTGGGCTGTTGAGACAGAGGCTGAAGTGGCTTAAACAACCCCACAAAGCACAGAGTCTGGCCACTCAGCTGTTTTTCCTCGTCTAGGGCACTGAATTACTGTGTTCTATGGATATATAATTTCACAGTGGCATGTGAAATGGCAGGCATAAGGCACATGAGCCTCATAAAAGCACATTAACTAATGCTCCTCACTGTGCTCTGCATTCACCTCTTGACAGAGGAAATGTTTCAGCTGGCTCCCACGTGTCCTCTTGCTGGACACCCCCAAACTGAAGAGGTAAGTAGATGAAGCAACAGCAGAGGGTAAATCAAAGCCACAAATCTTAGAGTTAACTGGGATTTATAACTTATTCCCCCTTCACACTGAACTACAGGGAAATCTGTGTGGCATGCATCCCTCCCAGCAGTTTAACAGGGTTTAAAACATTTTTCACTATTGGTTTTTTGCCAGCATACCTCAACGTTATCAGTTTGCAGGTTAGATAATTACTAGATATAATTTTACAGTTGCAAAGAAGCACACTGGTATTAGCTAAATAAAGTATTTTGGCCACATCAAAGCAGAAGTGTTTCAAACTGTGTAAAATAAATGCAATTCTGAAACTATTGAATGTTAAAGCAGTCAGAGAAATGTCACATAACATATTATGAATGTGCAACCAATGGAGCTTAAAGATGAAGACCATCTATGTCCCAGACTGAGGAAAGTATCTTTGGGATCAGCTTTGAGCTGATTTTGACCTGTGGCAGAGCACAGTCACTAACAATTGAACAAATGCCACTCTTGGCTCTTGTAAACAGACATGCATAACAGCTGAGACATGTTGTTACTCTAAGCTGTATCTCAGACAGGTTTTATGACTGAGGGGTGTCACAAATTGTTTGTCCTGAGGCTTCCCACACTGCAGTGGTCACTTAAAAACTCATCATGCTGCTCAGGCATGTGGTGAGGAGCAGCATTTCTACTGTAAGGCCTGACTTGCTGGGTGAGGCAGATTTGCAGGGGTTGAAAGGCTTATTAAAAAAGTTCTACCGAATAAAGCAAATTGATTCTTTTCTCTTTAATATATGCTCCAGCTGAATTTTTTCCTGAGCCACAGCACCAATTTTCAGAACTTGTTATTTGGGATGAGGTGGGATACAAACTGGCAGGAGCTGACAGGCTGGAAAGCTGTCCCGGAGCTCAGGTACACTTCCCAGTGCATCTTCTTGCTTTCCAATGTCAGGGTTTTCCCCTTTTTTCCTTTTTCTTCATTTTCAGTTTTGGAATTTGCCTGGCTGGGGCTTCCAGCCATGGAGACATTACTGTGCTAAAGACTCCACAGCTGCCAGCCCAATCCCACCTTGCTGGGTGGGCACTGCTGTGGTGCTGCTTTCCTGTGAATCCCACCCTTTCTGCTGCCACAGGCACATCCCTGCTGGGCTCAGCAGGGCTGGGTGGATTTGCAGGAGGTCAGAGACTGGCTGCATGTGCCTGGCCAGCCCTGGGCTGGTGTTGTGGAAGGTCTCCCTGGGGAATCCAATACCCCCGGCTTCATTCCACCTTCCTGTGCCCCAGCAGCACTGCCAAGGACCGTGAGCTATTTCCCAGCCTCTCCTTTCCCTCTGCTGGCCCCAGACACGGCCCCTCCTCGCTGCCAGGTCTCCACTCTCCTCCCCAGGACCTTCACACAGCAGAGGCACCAAACACCCGGGTTAGAGGGGGATAAAAGCCCCCACAAACCTTGTAACAAAGCACAACAGTGGGGAACAGCCCAGAGATCACCAAGCTGCCTGCAACGCCACGGGCTGGGTGATGGTGGCCGAGCCCTGTCTCCAACACAGAGCTGTGCAGCAGGGTAGCCTTCCCCAGCACGCTGTGGAGGATGCAGAGTTAATAGTTAACTCTTCCAGGGATTCATGCCTCCGTGAGACACCAGCCAGGGTTTTACAAAACACAGAGAGAAACCAGTCTTATAAAGGAGCTCAACAAGTGACTGTGCCCAGAGGATTTCACCTCTCCAAACTTTACGACTGGAAAAATACCATCTACATGTCATTTGCATGCTTAAATATAGTATCTTCTATTGGGAGAAACAAACAAACCGACAATGTGATACTGTGACACCTCGTGTGGACATGCTCTTTTATCTGCTGGAAAATTATAAAACTCGGCGTAACAACAAAGCTAAAATAAGAGTGGTTGTCAGGCTCTGACGCTGGCTGTTAGACAGAAGGAAAAAATATTCCTGGAAAATTTGCTCTCTCTTAGAAGGCAGTTTTTTTCTTCTCTGAATCTTTTAAATTAATTATTTATCCTTTAAATTCCAAAATCTCGGGGCTCAGTAGTTCAGCTCGTGTTATTCCCAGGAGTATTTTCACTTAAAGAAACAAACAAAAACACAACAGAAACCTAAAGCCATTCCTGTACTACCCAAAGCACAGTGTAACCTCTGCTCCAAAACACCAGGGAAAGATACTATCAGCCTTCGTGTTATTTATCATATTTTTTTTTTTTCCCTCCAATGCCAAAGAGGAAAAGGGGATATCTTAAACGGATGCCTATAATTAAACAGTAACCTGTTAGAAAGCCAAAAATAATAATAAGCTCCACTGAGCATGAAGAGAGCGGCACATTTTTTCCGCGTGCAGCCCAGCTGCCGGCGGCCGATAGCAGGAAAGTTAACGATTATCAGGAGGCTGCGATCAAAGCTGCGATAAGCGGGGCTACGTCACTCACCGCGGGATGCAGGGATCGGGGTAGTACGGCAAGGTGCTGAAAGGTGCTGCTTCAAAATTCATTTCCTTCCAGCCCCTCCCTGGGGACAAACTGAAATAAAATAAATAAATAGATATAAAGCCGGCAGGCTAAAAGCAATAAGGTCAAGTGGTACACGAGGTACAACTTTAGAGATTTATTTTACACTTGCGGATGGGTGGGATCTGCCAGGGGCTTGGCCAATGGGATTCGTCCAGTTACCCGAGCATCACCACCACTCCCTCCTCGCCAGCTGGGCATCTTCTGCACAGATATTTTCCCCTCCTCTCCACATCCTTAATAAACTTTGGTGTACGCTGGCCACACTTGTTGTTGGGAGCTCATCTGGGGCTTCTCTGAACTTCTGATCTCGCCGGTCATTGGTTGCCTTCCCGCCTGACTTCACAGTTTAATTTTGGCAGCTCTTGCAATTTTACAAACTGCTGTGGCCGCTGGTCATCCTTGTCTCCAGATGGCCAGAGTTTCCTCTGCTGGGTGCAGTGCCTGTGCTGAATTTCATCCTCCTTTGAAAGCTTCCCTTGTCAGCTCTGGGGTTAGTACCTGCTTATAGCTGCCTGGGGAAATTTTCAGTCTCCCTCCCACCATACACAGTTCACACAGTCTGTTGTGGTCACAGTTTCAAAACGGAATGACAAAATACGGGGAAATTCCTCAATCAAAAATAACTTTTTTTTAAACTTTTGCCTCTCTGCCTCCCCTTCCTGCCCTCCTCCCTGCAAGAAAGCTATCAGATATATTTGTTAATCTTTCCCTTTATAGCTTTTCATTTTTCCCCAAAAAAGTGAGATGATACAGAAATCTTGCATTGTTCTGGTGTCCTCTAAATAACATATACATTTTCCACATTAAAAAACCCCCAATATTTTCAATGGTTTTGAGGAGAAAGTAAAAGTAAGAAAATAGAAATCACATCTTTGTCAGACATTAAAGCTTAAAGAAACAAGAGTGAAATCCTCCAAAACAAACTACCAAAAATGAAAAGCTGATCTGATTTTTCCTGAAGAAGCACAAAAGCAAGAAAGGATGGCTTTAATTCTCTCCCCACCACTTCTTTTTCCTTTTTTTTCTTCTCTCTTTTGACTCACACAGAAAATCATTCAGGAAAGCAACCTGTTTTTTCCCCCTGTTTTTTTCCCCCTCCATGATTTATCCAAATAGTACAGGCTGTAAACCTATCCTGGTTTTGTGGATTTGGAGAATGAATGAAATATGAATCAGGAGCTAAATTAAAATGGATTCCAGCAGGAAAAAAATAGCACCCACATATCTGTGCACCAGAGGGATTGCATCTTCAAGCTGACCCATACGTTTGTGTGGACAAGGAAAAGTGTAAGGGACTGCCCTATATCTCACCTATAGTGAATATTTTGTGCCAGTCAGCACTAATTCCAGCCACCCCTGGGGCAAAAGTCAGGAACCCTCTGAGATGGCAGCAATTGCCTCTTATTTTTCCCCTCTGTGTTTTCCTTGTAGGAAATGTTGGTTCGAAGAATGTCACGTGGAAACATTTTCTTTGCTGCCTGTGCCAGGGTGGCAGGAGAGCTATTTCAGACTTGACATTCTCCACCCACACTCAGCCTGATAGCTTCTAACATCTGTGAATTGTGAATCCTGTAAACTCGCAGGGCTGATCCCCAGCCAAGTCCAAGCAGCTTTCACTAAGTGGCACTCACCAAGGAAGAGAGGCTGGAAGTGAGGGGTATGTTTATTAACTGGAGTTAAGGGCTCCCTGCTGCTGGACACTGCTTCCCCTGCCTGGCCCATGGAAAAACAGAAATATCAAACACCTTTCCTCTCTTAGGCTGAACCCTGGAATAAACAGCAAACCTTTTAGCTTCTGTTATTGGGGAAGAGGTATGGGAAACTCCAAATCTGCTGGGGAGAAGAGAGAAAGATTCACAGCAGGGTTTGCACACACACAAAGCAGCCCGGGGAGAGCTTTAGAGTGGCTGCATCCTCTTCTGCTGCTGAAATCAGGGCTGTGGGCAAATACCTCCTGGAAATGGGCAAGGAGGGCCACACCAACTCATGGTCCACACTGCCAGCTTGGCTCTGGTCTAGGCCTTGAGCATCCACCGTGAGCCACAGACACAGCAGAAAGTGCCCTCCCTGCCCAGCCCATTTGAGCAAGAGCCTGGGTTCGTGCTCTCGTACTCCAGGACATGCTTTCAACCTGCACCCATGGATAACCAACCAAGCACACAGGCAGCAGGCTGGGCTCTGGACCCACTGCTGAGACCTCGTGCTTGCTCTTGGAGAAACCCCAGAAGCTGCTTGGATTTTGTCTACCCTGCCCATGGTGGGATTAGCTGTTACCTCCTCAAGCCTGACTTCATGGAAGAGTGGTCATGCATTGTGTGCTCTCCAAACAGCCTGGAAAAGTTGGTCTCTCCTCATAGGTTTCAACCTGAAAGACAAAAGAAATGTCATGAGAAAAGTGCTGTTCATGTGAAATCCTGTTCTACTTCTTCATGGGAGCTGGAGAAGAGTCTTTCCCAGAATGACCTGGGTGCAGTGGCCAATGCTCTGGGAGCAGGGAATAACTCCCAGCTGGAGACAGACCCTCTTCTGATTTTGGCCAGTCTCCTCACCCAGCACGTGCCCAGATCACACATCCCAAGGGCTTTGTGAAGTAAAACTGGCAGCTCCTGACATTGCTGCTGCGGGCTGGCCCCTGTTTGAGGGTGGAGCTGCCCTCTGGTTTTACAGTGCCTTAGCTCTGCACAGCCTTGGTACCCCAGGCACAGTGAATACAAGTCTGTTACAGCCCAAACCCCCAATCCTGTGGTTCCTGTTTGCAGTGCTGAACACATCTTACAGTGCTGCAGTTAAGAAGTGGCAGTCTCCAGCTAGCAATTCACAGCAAAAGAATAACTTCTCCTGCAAAGCAAAAATTAATTTAAAAAAGCAGCACCACATAACTCTGATGAGAAATAGTGGCTTGTAGCAGGGCTCTCTTCTCACTCACAAGGCACTGATGAGAGATGTTTCTAGCAAGGACATTTCCACAAGAACTTCAAAAGGGGCTGCCTAAGATCTGTACCACCCCTCATGCCTGGAGCTGGGTAAATGCAAATTGCTCATGATTTGGTTTTCTTTCGCAGTGCACACAGTAGCTGCCTGCTTTTCCCAGAGAACTGGACATTTTCAGCCTTCCACAGAGAACTGGACATGTTCTGAGGTGGCTCAGAATATCTGTCTTTTGCTTTACCCAGCTGGAAAACAGAGCCATGGAAACTCAGAGGCAGTAGTGTACAAAATCCCCCTGCAAAAACCAGCAAGTGTCCTGATTTCTCTCCTGCAACCCAAACAGCCTTCCTGCTTACAGCCAACACATAGCTATGGTTTATTGACCAGGAATTTGGGCAGGGATATTCACCAGTGCAGTGAGGTTGCATGCAGCTCCTCTCAGCTGCAAGGCACGCTGCATAGCACAGTCAGCAGTGGAAACACAAGCACAGGGTGTGTGCCTGTGGGAATTGCCAGTGCCCCGTGCATAGCTGGGAGGCTCTCGGGGTCCCTGGTATTTGGCCAAGTTCATTTGCATTGCCTTAAAGGAAACCTACTGGGAGATGGAGCCTGAGACGTTTGAGAGTTGGGATTTCGGGGTGGGGGGTACATGAGAACTAGTAAATTTAATTTAGGAAGAAATTAGTTAGGGAGAAATTCTTTACTTTAAGAAGAAATTCTCTGCTGTGTGGGTGGCAAGGCGGTGGAACAGGTTGCCCAGAGAAGCTGTGGATGCCCATGCCTGCAAGCGCCGAAGGCCAGGCAGGATGGAGCTCTGAGCAGCCTGTTCTAGTGGAAGGTGTCCCTGCCCCGCGCAAGGGGCTGGGATGATCTTTGAGCTCCCTTCCAGCCCAAGCCAAGCCGCGGCTCTGTGAGCCGGGGGGCAGAGGCAAGGGCGAGCTCCTTTCCGTGGCGAAGGGGCTGTGGGGACGCGCTCGGCGCGGCCGGTGGCGGTGCGGGCTGCAGGCACGCGTCCCGCAGGAAGCGGGGCTGCCGGGGATCTGTCTGGACAGCGGATTTACAGCCAGCCCGAGGGGCAGGCAGCGCACCAAGCATGTGTGTAGGTGGGCAGGAATGCGGTGCTTCGCTCCGCTCCGCCGCTTCCACGTCTGCGGCAGACGGAGAGCCAGGAAACAGCTGTGGGACGCTCTCCCGTTACCCCTCCGTGCACCGCTCCCGCCTTAGGCTCCGCTGAAATGACCGGGAGATTATCCTGTGGAGAGGCAAACATTTATATCCCCGGGAGGAGACTGCTGCGGGGGATTTACCATGGTCCCCGCACCGCCACCAAGGTCAGGATGCCTGTGAGCTGCCCCGCTCCCGAAAAGGGCACAGGGAGAGGCAGTTCCCTGACATCCCTGCGCCTCCAGCCCTGTTCCGTGGCTCCGGGGAACCTCTGAACCACTTGGAGCTGAAGAAGACAGGAAGATGCTTTGCTCTTGAGCCACCTTTGCAACTGCTGGCTCCAGGATTTGCCTGAAATCAGACCCACCCTTTATGCCAGGGGATGAAACGATTCATTCACAGCTTGGGGTTTCCAGGGGAGTGGTTGTGGTCCTTTTGTTTGTTTGGATTTTTTAATTTTGTTTTTTTTTTTTTTTTTTTTTTTTTTTTGGTTAAGTTAAAATTTATTTCTTTTAAGAGCAAGAAGTCTGTGGGATATTTGGGGATTTTTTTTTTGTTGTTGTTAGGAAAAGGTGAAGAGAGGAAATAATTCCCTCCTACCATCAAGTAAATGTTTTTAGCTTGGCTATCCAAGGGAACAGAAAGCCACATCAGCGTGCCTTTTGAGAACATTTTTTAATTTTAACTAAATATTAGGGATGTTTAAAGGCTTCAAAGGAATTAAGGCTTTAGGAGTCTCATGAACAGAAGTAAGCAAAGACAACTATTCAGTAACTCCAGTGAAGGGAAAGAGGAAACAGGAGTATGACCCTCACAGGATCTGGAGGATCTACCCAAATGCTGTGATGGTAGGGGAAAAGCTTCCTTAAGAATTCAGATTTTGCCTCAGGCTAATTTCTGATCCCACTGCTTCAGAAGTGTCAAATTTCTGGCTTTCTTTCAAGCCTTCCCCCCTGCACCTTCCATATTGAGAGACAAGGGATGGGGAGGAGAGCAAACTGTAAAAAATAATAAATAAAACCACCGCAATTCCACACACAATCCTGCCCATTCCCCCCAGCACCTTTGTCCCTGGTGCAAACACAAAGCAGTAAAGAAGGGCACTCACACCCCAGGCCCCCATGTGGGGCCTGAGGGACTGAGCCCAGGCAGCAGCTCCCCACATCTGTGCAACATCTGGGCAGGTCATGCTTGGTCACCACGTGTGGCCCAGGACTGACGACAGTCCAGTGAGCCAGCACACCCCCACAGGCACACCTGGTGTCCCCGTGTACCACGCCCCACATCCTTCTCCAGCTAAACCTGGACATCTCAGAGCCAACAACTGTGGACTTTAAAATGCACACCAGCTTCAAGCTGCCATGTGAATACCACACACCTGGAGCTCTGCACAATCCTCATGCTGGCCATCAACTGCTTAGGCAGAGTTAGGAGGAAACAAAGGACAGGGCACCGTTCCAGTCCTGCTCAACAGGACAATGGGAACTGCTTTCAGAGCTGTCTGGTTGCCTTTGGTGTCTCCTGTGTCTCAGCTGTAGTGTCAGAGCATCATCCACCCACAGCAAAGGTCATATAGATTGGTGTTTTCCTTTGCAGGGATAACAGATATTTTCATGAGGCACAAACCACTTCTTGAGTGTTTGTCCCCAGGATCTTGTCTCAGCAGGAGCTCAGATGTCACGGACTGGAAGACTGACCTCCTCAGAGGGGAGAAAAGCTGAGGTCTTCCATGATCTCATCCCTCACCATCTACAACTACACCAATGAGAAAAACTTTGTAGTTTTTTCAGGGCATGCCCTAGTTCTCTGCTTGAGCAATCCTGAAAGTATTAATATTTTAAAGTAACCCAGAACAGCTACAACAGGAGTTTCCCACTGGCTCCCTTTCTACTCCAACCCCACAGCTTCTAGCAAAGCACTTTTTACTCTTTTCCTGTTCTCCCACATGCTTATGGAGACTTCCAGCTCCCACGGGACACTGAGTGGCATCCTTTGTTTGCTCTAGGCTTTCCCATCTTCCAAGTCCCAGGGAAGAGAAAGCCCAGAGCACCCATCTCAGCAGGTTAATTCAGTTGTGCTCTGGGCTTCCTGCAAGCACCAACTCCTTGTGTTTCCATGGGATTGGGCCAAGCCAAAAAGCTTGCCTGAGGCTGGCCTCACTTCTAATCCACCACTCTCTTTATCTCACTGACCCCCCATCAAGGTCCTCAGAGGTGTAGTTTCCTATGTCACAGTCTGTTGGCTAAGCCTCAGTACAGCCATGGATGTCCCTTCTCCTGGGGACATTCCCACCACTGAGGGCCACACTGTGTCTATTTTCTCCAGAAGTCAGGGCAGCAGAAAGTTTTTACCCTTGTTTTCAAGCTGGAAGGAGATGGCATAGGAGCAGACTTGAAGCTGAACATGTGTTTTGGAAGCTGCAGTCTCCATTTTCTCCCCTTTGAGGAGTCATCAAACAAAACTAACTATAAGGGTAAAACCATCAGTGAAGAGCAGATATGAGCACTGGAGAGGTTTCTTTCCACTGTTACTAAAAATCAGGGCACTTCTCCCTATGAAGAGGGAGCAGAGGGAAGCAGGTCTAACAGACCAAATTTGGAATATTGCTCCATGTCCCTTGCCAAGCCTTATGGTTATTCAGGCACACGTGAAGAAGGCAAAACACAGAGCAGCGACCGCATGATAAATCAGAAGCAAGGCCAAAAGGAGGCTCTCTCTCAGCTCTGGCCCCTGTCCTCGAGAGCTGGCAGGCCACGGTGCAACTCCCACGGGAAACTCCTGCCACCCGAGGCAGGAGGGAGGGAATTTCCCTGCCTGACGTCAGCGCAGCTGCGCCACATCTCCAGGCGTTGTTCCGAGACTCTGCGGGGCCACAGCCCGGCCCCAAGCGGGTCTGGAGGCCAGAGCGCCCCAGGACAGGTGGCAGCACCCTGCCAGGGGGTCAGGATTGCATATCAAAGGGGTGGCAGGGGCTGTGTAGGTGGGAGGCTTGGTCTCCCCATTCAGCTGCCGCACGACATGTCTGGCATTCTGGCCAGAGCTGTGCCACAAATACACACAGTGTCATCACACCCTGCAGGGTCAGGCCCAGGTTGGGGACAGGAACCTCAGTGACCACATCCCTGGTGGGTGAAGGTCTGCCCCAGCCCTGCTGTGCAGTGGAGGGGGTGGGGAAGGAGGGCAGGACTGGGAGCTCCCTGCAATTTCCCATCAGTTTTCCAGCACAGGCTCACGCTCATCCTCTCACCACAGACCCATCCCAGAGTTTTCTCACGCTCTGCTCACATCTTCCAGGTGTTCACATCAGAAGCCTCAGAGGCTGGTTCATGGAATTCCAGGGTATCAGCTTCTGAAGTGCTGGTGACAGCCAGCGGCACCAGCCCAGCAGCAAATGAAAGAAGAGGCTTCCTCTGCGTGAAGCAAAGCAAAAGATTTGCTGAATCAAGTTGTCTGTGTGGAGAGATTGACTCAGAGAGAAAGTTCCTAACAAGAACAGCATTTACTGTCAGCCTCGATGGAAGACACAGAAATGCAGTAAACCAAGTTTATTGCTGCATCACTCATCTTTCACAGCCTCTGACTCTTCCTTGTGAGTCAGAGCTGAGCTGAATTGTAGCAATGTCATGTTGCTGCTATCAACCCTGCTGTTCCTGCACCTTCCCATCTCCTGCCTGCTCTGCAAAAGTAGAAACCTCTCTACCCTTTTGGCAGCTGCAGAAAATAAATCCTCAATGCAAAAGCATTGGTCTCAAAAGAATTTCTCGTTTCCAAACAGGATACAACAAAAACTCACTGCTTGGCTGGCAGAGCTCTAGTTCCCAGCATTAAGGCTATGTCTCTCCTGCAATCCAAGGTGCAAGCACAGCTCCTGCAGGCATACCTGAACTAATGGGATTAAAGCCAGTTCAAGAACAGTAGCAATTAAAACAAAAATCCCTAAAGCATTAACCACTAGCAATGGAAGCCCTGGTTGCAAACCTGCACATCCTCTGCTAAAGCCTGCACTTCCACACCTCCCCAGCCAGCAGTACCCAGCTCACCATTAAGGCGGGTGTGTTCACACAGGCAGTGTCTGTGCTGGAGATAGAGCCCTAGAATGCCTGCAGTTAGGGGCACAGGTCCTTTTCCAGGCTTACAGTTTGAAATACACTAGGGGTGGGATGTACTTAACTCTGCTCGTTGGTGCTTCCTCCTCAGGATGGAGCACAAAATCCACTTAATCAGTGACAGTACAGGACATAAAATAAGAGTTTGGTGTCCCTTAAGTTAATAAAACCTTCTTTCCTGTCTCAGAGCAAAGCCGAGGAAAGCTGAAGAGCCAGTGTTTCATGTCTTTGTGGAGAAGATAACAACTAAAAGAGAGTCTCTTGCATTACCCCCATCCTTGTGCTTTGATGTTAATAACCATACATGCATCCCTGAAAAAAAACAAAGCCTCACATGTGATATGATCAAACCTTCGCACCTCACTTTTTCCAAAGTGAAACAATTTCTGCTGTGACTCAGCCCAAGCACGTCATACACTGCACCCTTGTAGCAGGCAAAAGATAACTCCCTGTCCCAAACTCCCAGCTCAGCTGCAGCTTTTCAAACCAGGGTAATTTTCCCACGGCCACGGGATGGCAGAAGCCAGAATTGCTCATCCTTGGGAGGTGAGGCTGCCAGAAGTGACACCATCGGCAACACAGCTAAAACCAGAGGTACCCACACACAGGTACTCCTACATTTGAGAAGCTCAGGTCCTCCTTCTGAGGGGATCGAATCTCCCCCAGACAGCAATGCTGTGGGCAGACTGAGACCAACAGCTGGTTTCTAACAATCAGAACAATCAGCCTCACAAAAACCTCGGCAACGCTGCCTGGTCCAAGGCAGCGCCGTGCAGGAAAGGGAGTTATTGGGAGTGTGAGTAACAGTGCCATCTGGTGATCCCTGCCACCGGGGATCCCTGTCACCCAGGATCCCTGTCACCCAGGATCCCTGCCACTGGGGATCCCTGTCCCCGGTGATCCCTGCCACCTGGGATCCCTGTCCCCGGTGATCCCTGCCACCTGGGATCCCTGCCACTCTGGATCCCTGCCACTCTGGATCCCTGTCACTGGTGATCCCTGCCACCCGGGATCCCTGTCACCGGGTATCCCTGCCACTCTGGATCCCTGTCACCCGGAATCCCTGTCCCTGGTGATCCCTGCCACTGGTGATCCCTGTCACTGGTGATACCTGCCACTGCTCATCTCTGCCACTGGTGATCCCTGCCACCCGGGATCCCTGTCACCCGGAATCCCTGTCCCTGGTGATCCCTGCCACTGGTGATCCCTGCCATCGGTGATCCCTGTCACCAGAGATCCCTGCCCATGGCATTATTGACAGCTGGGCAATGGCACCCAAAACTCCTGGTACCAGTGGGACTGGCTCCAATGTGCTCCACAGACCTTTACTGCCAAGTCTCACTGCTGTTGTCTCATGGGGTGACAGGTCAGAAGCACTCCAGAGCAGGGATAAGGGTGAAGGGGGGTGCTTTGTGTTCTCCCTGCCTATTGGATTTCCTGGAAAGTCCTGCAGGCATGGGTTTTAGAGAAACTGAGCTAGGTCCCTCTGTTCCCATCCTATTCCCATTCACCAAAAGGCTGCATGAGCCAAATCCTGCCTTTCATGGTGGCCATTAACTTTCCATACTTTTTTCCAGGGGCTGCTCCAGCTTCACTTGGAGACCATGGTCTGTGTGGGTATGAAAGCAGAGGTCAGCTCTGTCTTGCAGGAGTGCACTAGCCCTGAAGAGCAAGGGCATTTTAGCCCCTGGGTCCACATTTGAGACAATTGCAGAGATGGGAAACATTCCTGCTTTTTTTTTGTGGTGGTTTTGTTTGATTTTTTTTGGCAAGTCACCCTTCCTAAGAGTAGAGCTCCAAAGCATGGCACAGGTTGGTCAAACAGCATCAGTTCAGAAACCTTAACACCACCGGCCTCCTGCTCAAGGATTCCCAGCAATAACTCCACTAAACCTAGCATCTCTTACAAGTCCTGTGGAGCCCAGACAGAGTACACACCACTCTTGCACCAAAATCTGCCGAGGCTCAAGACAGCACTGAGGGACAACCAAAATGCAAGGGATGCTGATTAGCCACTGAGCAGTTATGGGCTGTCTGCATGCCTACAATCCACAATAAATATCAAATAACTGGCATCCCTTGTTCCCTTCATGCTCACTATCAAAGAGATGTCACCCAGGTCCTCCAGGGACAGGTTCTGGAAGAGCAGTGGCCACTCAAGGCTGATGACAGCTTTGAGAAAAACCTGTCACTTTACACTGCTCTTTCCAGCCTGCTGCAAAGGGAGCAGGGGACACCTGTCAAACCTCTCAGGCAGCTGTAGCCCAGCAAGTGCATCATAAATGGACCAATGGATGTCCCCATATCCCAGGGAGATACAGGTGAATCTTTCCAGTAAGTTTTCTCAGAAGATGAGGAAGGGGAATGCTCATAAGGACTTTTCTCTGATGTTTTCTCCAGTCTCCAGGAATGGTCCAGAACTCTTCATGCTCTCCTTCTGAGAGAGCTTGCTTCACATACCTCTGGCAGGATGTATTATAGACCTCCCTCTGCTCTAATAAGAGTAGAGTGCAAAAAAAAAAAACCAACCCCAAACATATAAACCATTTCCAGAGTCTGCAAAGCTCACAGTAACACCACTCTATGTTTCTTTGCCTGATACTAACTCTTAATCTGGTCTCCTGCCTCTCAGGAAATGAGAAGCTTATTCAATGGCCTCCAGTTCTCACGTCATGAGGTCTCTACTTGAAAGTGGTGTTAAATGTGATTTAAATGATATTTCTGAAAGCTCCTTTTAAAAGAGATTTATAAATAAAATATATTCCTGTCTAAGAGCACCTAATTAATGCCTCTTTCCAAATACCTTAACCTGAAGCATTGGCAATCAATGACTAGGCAGACAGGTTTTAAGAAAGGCTCTTCTAAAACGAATTGCAACATGCAGATTCTGTGTTGTTAAAACAATTCACATGCCTTTTTCACACATGATTTCAAGTCACTAAGGTAGGCAAGACCACACAATATAACTTAATACATAGCAATCAAAACTTTCCACACCATCCTTTAATATAAAGCCATGTCCCTATGTAATAAGTGATGCAACAGACTTTCCCTGAAGTCCCAGTTCCTACAATTGAAGCTTAAGCCCAGCAAAAAAAGAATTAAAATTCTTTGGTTGCTGCTGAATCACCGGCTGCATTGGGTTATTTTCCTGTGTATTAGACTTTAATTATAACTAAGCTTTAGCCATCTGTTCTACTCCCTAATTACAGATGCAACAAATATTTCACAATTCCAACCGTTAAAGAGATCTAAGAAAGCTCCATCTATGGTGTGCAAGGTTGGCTTCACTGGGGCCCTTTGCCCTCCTTTTTAAGCATTGGGGAAGAGGAGAGGATCCTCTGCACATGAAGCAGATCCTGTTATTAATTGAGGCCTTTGCTATGTCACACCTCTTGGAAGGACTGTAAACTTCCCTGTGCCAGAGGGCCACAGCAGTGCTGTGTGCTGGTGGCCTCTAAGCCAGATGTTCCTGTCCCACAAGGACTTGAAAGAAAGATGAGCAATCCAGAACAGGTGATGCATCAGCAGTTACAGCATTGGGAAAGAACTCTGACATAAATTCTGGGGATTTTGGTGTGGATGCTAAACGTGCTTCAAGCCCAGCTGCCCACCTGGCTCCTCTTGCTGTGGCTGTTCTTACACCACACACATCCTACTAGGGTAAATCCCTAGTAGTTTTGGGTAAATCCCTACTAGTAAATCCCTAGAAAGTGTTTCAGCTTTATCACTTCATGGGCCAGTTTCTCATCCACATGAAGAAAGGTGGGACTTCCGACATCATACTGTGCTCAGCAGCACCTGAAGGCAAAGCCCCCATTGTGCTCCATGCCTGCTGCAACAATAATTATCTCAGCAGAGAAGAGGGCTGGATGAAGACATGAAGGTGCCCCAACCATCCAGAGCAGCACATCTGGCCTAGCTGGGAGCATGGTTACCCACTCTCCCTGCACAGCTGGGGCTGGCTGTTGGATAGCCCAGGAGGAGAAGCTTGCTGCAGGCTCTGGAGCCTCTCAGTCACCTTCCCCACAGCCCTGCTCACTGTCACAAGACACTGCTGCAGTTGCCTGAGCTGCCACCACCACACTGCCCTGTGCTGAACCCTGCCCTGTGCAGAGCCTCAAGCACACTTGTAGCTGTAGGGCTGTGCTTGTGCCTCCACCAACCACCTGGACAACTGCCCAGTGTTTTGTAATTGCACACGCCGCCACTGACCTCAGCAATCCCTTCACCAGTCATAGTCAGATGCCTGCTGAGCTCCAGAGCTGTTATTCATCACAAAAAGATTTGGTTTTACAGCAGCTGCCTGCAACTGTGTCTGTGCCCAGTTGTGGAGAGGAGGGCACGTCCTCCCCAGGTACACGCCATGGGCTACTGTTTGTTTGTGTGCGTGTCTGGGGAAAGCACAGACAAAGAGGATAGGAGAAGAAAAGGTTGAATTCACAGAGCTGAAGTGTGAATGTTTATATTTGTTAGTGTACCAGAAAGAATATAGCTTTTTATACAAAAGAGAAAGCTAAGAAAGGGTAGAGTAACCCAGAAGCTCATACAGTTTCCATGGTGGGATTTCACAAAGTTATATTTAAATTATCTCATCTCCTGCATCCACAGTAAGTTTTCAAATGATATCCAGTGGTTTCTCACCACAATTATATGTAAGACCCTCTTTACATTTCTAACATTTAGGTATACACCCAGACTTTCACTCTGAATGTAATGTTAAATTGAATTTTTAAAAAGTAATCAACCAACACTCCTCTGCTGTGCTTTGACAAGGCCCCAAAACCACCACGTTTCTTGTGGTTTTCTTCTAAAATCATTATGACAGGGCTGAGTGGAATCACGAGGCAGGTTTGCTGAGTAGTTTGGTTCTGCGCATATAATAGAGTCCAGAGTCAAAGTATTTATCTCTGACATCAGGGCAAGGGATCACAGTGTTTCTGTGGGTATTCATAACCATGTGCTTGCATGTCCTAGCCTCTGGGTGATTATATATCACACAAGGTGATAACATGCACACTGAGAATAACCCTGCAGGAGACACCATGCATGAAAAGAAGCCACTCTCCATTATGACTTCCTTGAAGTTGGTCCTAGCCAGAAAATCCTGCTCTGTCATTCTAGTTCAACTTTAGGCCATAAGGAAAGCAACAGCAGAATAATATCAGTTGCTTCAGCCTCAAGGAAGAAGCAGAGCAAAGTCTAGCATTCTCCAAAGACCTCCTAAAGCTTTCCAGAACCATATGTGGAGTTATGCCCTTGGGCAAAGCAAAGTCTTATTTATCTCTGCAAAGATCCTGAAAACTGGTGTCTTCTCTTTCTGCCACAGAGGTCTGTTTGGTTTGGACTTTGGTGTTGCATTCAGGAACCATTTGAAAAATGACCAGAGCCAAGAGAAGCCCATGGATAAAAGCACAACATGAAGTTCAAAACCTAAATATAAGCATCAGAGGTTTAAATGACCAATATAAACAGGATACATGGATCCAGGTCTGGGCTGAAACTATCCTTATTCTAGTCACAAAAGAATTTTCATTTACTTCAGTAGGGTTTTTGCCACTGGGATATTGTTTTCAGTTTAATTAACAGACTCCAGCTGTATCTTTCCCTTTTTTGTATTTTCCCACTTTTCATGCCCTGGGGAGTGTTCAGCAAGCAAGCAGCCTGGGGAGCAGGTATGCAGAAATCCCTCTTAGCACAGGAGTCAAAGCTGTGAGCAACTTTCCCTGTGCTGAGCCTGACATGGGCACTGTGAGCAAATACCTGTGAGGAAGCCAGATGAAGGAATCTGCTTTAAGAGATCAAATAATTCACTGTGGCATTTTTCAAGAGCTAAGTTAAAAGGAAATCAATATCTTCATTTGAATTATTCCCCCTCCCCCTTGCATAAAAGGATAAAACCCTGTTTTTTCTCCCACACATGATCAATTTTATTCAATATTATTTCTGTTCCTGATCTCCCTTTGCTGCACCCCTGAGTCAGCCAGTTCTGTACTGCAAAGCCCGAGAGAGGAGGAGGCAGCACAGTGGAACACAGGAGCCAAACAGGAGCTGCATGCTTTGAGTCAGATGTGTGTTTTTACTCACAGATATGGCACAAATTCTGAATCAAACCCCTGGATTTTCCCCACCCACCACCCCATGTTCACTGAACATCCCAAGCAATAAATTCAACACGTCGCTCTGGGAGATGAAGTTATGCTCCCTGCATAGCAAGGACAGCTGCACTGCACTGAGCATACACTCACAATGTAGAATTATATTGATTTTGGCTGAGCTCAACGCTGCTGACCTCAAGATGTGTGATGCCAGATGAAGATTAATGGTGAGGAATCTGGATGGATCAGCTACTAGATTCTGTGAGACATGTATGTTGAGTTGTCCTGCTGCTCTCTGAGCAGATCCATGGCAAGCTCAGCCCCAGCCAGGTAAGATTCAGCTCAGGACCCAAAGCTGTGCAGTTATTTGAGTCTGGCTGAGACCCCAGACCAATATACTCAGCACCAACATGGCCATGCCTCAGCCCAGTGCTGGCTTTAGTCCAGGCCAGACAGGGGCTCACATCTGTCTGCAAACACTGCATTGCCATCCTCCCCATCCAGCCAGGTCTGACCCTGCTGGGCTCTGTGCCCCATCATCTCAGTTCAGAACAACCAGAGGCTGTAGGAGAAGCTCCTGCACTTCACAATGGTCAACAACTGTGCAAGCCAGGCTGGGGAAGCCATTCAGCAGATTCAGGCTGTCCTTAGATAATGCAGCTGACCAAAAGCAAGTTATTTGCAGGTAATCAAGTCATCCTGCTTGCAGCAGCAGAAAGCAGCACAAATATGCAAGTTACAGTAACTTTCCAGAAAAGGAGAGGGAGGAATAGGTGGAGACCTGCTTGGAGGTGATTAAGTGGATAGAGTCATATGCCCTAACCACAGTGCACCTGCTCGCAGGCTCTCCTGCTCCAGCCCTCGGCACCCTCACCTCGCCCTCCCACACTGCCACATCAATGCAAGCCCAGTGCACCTCTCCGTGCCTGAGGCAGCTCAGGAATTCCCAGCAGAGCAGGAACAGGAGCAGGGAGAGGGGCAGAACTGGGATAGGGAGCTGGAAAGGGTAAGAGAAAGGGCAAAGAGCCCTGCGGTCACTGCTTGTTTGCCACGTGGAAAGGATCAAAGGAACAGCAGCCCCTTTCTGCAAACATCCCCTGCCCTGCAAGAGCCACATGGGCCCAGGTTTCCTGCAGCAGGCACACAGCTGGTGTGGCCACCAGCATGGCTTTCTCGGGCTCCAGTCTCAATGAAATGGAGAGCAACTTTGCCAGGACTGCCTTGCGTTTTGGCAGCCAGCTAACACAGGCGACTGCCTGTGGTTAGAGAGTGCCCTACAGGCAAGAGCACCAGATGCCTCTTGTGGGGAATTGCTGAAGAAAATCCAAGAGGTTTGGACCATCTAAAAGTGTAGAAAGAGGTTCATAAGTGTAGGAAAAAATTAATGACTCTGTCAGGGAATAGGGAAGCAACCCTTAAGCAATGAAAGATAAAAAAGCATGATTATAGCAAACTGTATTCAGCACAGACAGACCCCAGCAGAGAGGATAGGCTGGAATCCCAAAGTTAAGGCTGTAGGAATTCTCTGATGATGTGTTTGAGTACAGGTCTCCTCCAAAGTTGAATATGTTGCTGTAGAAACTAGGGTTGGCAGAAATGGTTTAACCTGTTTGTGCTACAAGTCTGAAATATGTGCCATTCTGGAGCAGCCCGCTGGAAGAGGTTTAGCTATGATCTTGGAAAGACATTGGAACATGAGAATGGATCTCCAAGGATATGGATGGGAGGAAAAATAAGAAATCAGCCTAGGTATGTGTCAGGGTGGTATCCTGACACCTGACAGGGAAACACTCTCATTGCCTAGCTTCTATGTATTGTCAGTATGAACTATTCCTTTTCTTTCTGATAAAGTTGGGTCACCAAGAAGTTACTTTTTTTTTTTTTTGAATAATGGGTTGAGTTGAGGTCAGAGGTTTTAGTACATACACTACATCAACGGCTTGAACTGATCATACAGCCATGATCTGGTACCAACCCACAACCTTCAAAGACTGAGCTTTTGCAACAAAGAACATGTGCACATGGAAGAAAACTCCTGTGAATGTCACCTGGTTTCCTTGTAGACTCATGCAGATTTATACCCCTATTATCTATATAGGTATAGATAATGTACATAAATGTGCAGTGAGGTGGAAAAGAGAGGCCACAAAATAGTCAGGACAGGGATGGTCCTCAGAAAAATCAAAGTTATTCTCATCTATGTGCTAACTCAGCTGCCAGCGACCATGAACCTCTGTCTTGAGCATCACAAATGAAAAAAGAGTCATCAAGGACATGCTAAGAAATGCTGGGCTCAAACACCAAGTTTGCTTTCTAATGGAAATGACCTGCTAGATATTGAACATTGTGGGTTATTTGCTGGTGCCAATGGGGAACAAGTCACACAAGATTAATTTATAAACATCAGAACTCAAAATATTAATTCTTGGCTTGCAAATGAATGTCACTTCAATTAAGGAGATGCTGCCTTGTGCTTGCAAACGTTGGAGTCCCTGAGGCTTTTATGGGTGTGAGGATCAAAACAGCCAAGCTGTTCTGATCCAGTGCAGTGGTACACACAGCACCACTACAAATGAAAGAAAAAGGACAAAAAAATCTCCCTCCCCGAGAACCAGGCAGCTAAATATTGTGGTGTGACCATGCTACTCTGGTAGAACCAGGTGAGGAGAAACCACATGAAAGACAACTTGTCCACACTGGAAAGCCAGCTGGAGCTGGTGTTGAGAAATGCTGTCACCTGCCACTCTGCAGTGGATCCCAGTTGGCCATTCTGTTCCTGAGCAAAAGTAGCTTTAGCTCTGGGAAGTTCAAAGACAACTCATCGTCCTGGGCAGCTTGTCTTCTGCTCTCTGCCCATGACCTGGACAAAGTCTGTTGTTCTAAAGCAAGATAATTATACCCAACATCATTAGCAGCAAAACAATTAATTCCTAATTCCAAAGTGCTTATACAAAGAAGATGAAGATAAGAAGGAGAACAAACCCTTTGCAAATGCAGCAGGGCATTGACTGTCTGCATATGCCTCACTTAATTACCTATTCAAAAGGAACAAAGCGTCTTTCATACTGTGACTCCAAAAATTAATTAGTCTCAGATCTCATTAAATAAAGATCCAGTTTGACTCTAATTAAATTAGGCTGCCTTTGACAATCAGCTGCAGTCTAGCTATTGAAGACAGCAAGCTCCTTTTCCTCACATCTCTCCCAGGTGTCACAGAGGCAGGGATGCTGGCAGCATCTGCAGCCCCGACCCTGCCACCAAGCATGGAGCAGGACCAGGATGCCCTCGGGCTTTGGGGGCAGCTGGCACACAGGAAACCTCCTGGACTTCAGGTCTGCTGCTTCAAGAGCTAATATCTCAGGGAGAACCAGCTCCTCTGCAGCCAGACAGCACACATTCAGCATTGTATTTCAGCCTGTTCTGGTTTTTGTCACTGCTGTGTTCAGCCCCAGATGTTCCACATAACCCTGCAAACTCTCTATCTCTGACTGAGTCTGGAGCAGACTCAGCCTGGGCTCAGCATTTGTTCTCTTCATGATTTCTGAAGGACAAACACAAGGCAAAGATTCATGCTAGGAGGAGATACAGTTTCTTAAAAAAAAAAAGAGGGAGGCTGAAGTTTATTACATCACCCTATCCCCACTGATGCTGACAGAAATTCTGCCCTCTGAGGGCTGAACCCAGCTTTCAATGCAGGCTTCCTTCTGCACCACTTGGGAATGGTGGGATCTCAACCACAGCAATATCTTTCCTGCTGAGCTGGTGCCTTGCATGTCTCATTATCCTGCAGCTGATACAGGACAATTCACCTCCCATATTTTCTGCTGTTCTGTTGGACCCCAAAGAGAAGCTTAAGGGAGAGGGACCAGGCTCATCCTTGGGTTAAAGGGGTGGGTTACAGCACACCAGACTCACCAGGACCCTACCTGCAGGACTTTATCATTCTTTAATGTTTTCCAACTTTGGGAAGCTGGAATAGTCAGAGTCAAGTCAGAGATGTTAATATTGCATTTAATAACCCAGTCATATATCTTTCATTAGGTCCCTAATTTTAAACTGGAAGGAGCTTTTTGTACTCACAGCTTTCTCTAGTAACAAGTTACACCAAGTAATGGCTAAGTGTGACAAGAGCAACTCTGGTAAGAGGAAAGAAATGCACAGCTTCAAGTTGCAGGCACTTTCCTTTGGATTGTTCTGCACTTCACAGCCACCAATTTACTTTTATGTTTCAGTTTCTGAGAGAAAGTGGGCAGGAAGCATCTGGGTAACCTTCTCCATGTCACTCACTAGTTAGTGGACTCCTCTTCCCCTTTCCCTCACTTTTTTGAGGCTGGAATTATCACCTCCTTAGCTGTCTCTTTTATCAGAACTGCTTCATGTGCACCATCAACTCATCAACTGATTCTTTTGAACCTTGACTGATTTACCAGAAACCTAAATGTTTCCCAAAAATTCACTGGGAAACATAATGAGCAAGAAACTCAGGGTAACTGCTCCACCTAAATAGCTTTTACTCCTACAACATTTTACATCTCCCAAAAGCAGAAAAATTTATGGAGGCAAGGAGATTATAACTGTGAATAGATCAACAGCGACAAACCACAGATAAGCACTTCTGAGAATTTGCATAATAATCTGTGTGTCAATAATAATCTGCTGTCAATAAAGCCTGACTGAATGGTAACCTTGTAAAACGAAGTCCAACTCTTCAGCAAATACCTACATTAACTTTTCCAGGCAGCATCATTATCCACTTCAATCTGAAATATCACCCCTGCAAAACACCCCATGCAGCTCTCCTTGTGCCTGCCTCTCTGCAAGGTGGCAGTTAGGTGACAGCCAGTGTCCTTACTCATTCAGTAAATGCCTGCTCCAGCAGAAAGGAAAATGGACCTGCTGATTCCCCTCCTCATTTCCCAGGCAAGCATCACAGCTCCCAACCCCACCAAACATCCATGCTCAGATCTGTGGAAACTTGTAGTGTTCCAACAAGTTCAAGTTACCCTGAACTCCCTGCAATCCGAGAGCTCCCCAAGTGCCCCCACATTAAGGAGATTACACAAAAATGTGAAATGCTCCAGTCATTTGAAATTGCCATGTGATCAGCACAGAGTAAAGGGACATTACTGGACTGCTTTGGATGGTTCTGTAAAGCCTTGTAGCTTGGGACTCAAGCAGCACTAGGAGATGCACACACATCCCTTCAGAGGTATCAGGCAGAGATGGCAAGGGGCAAAGAAGAGCTGTAGTGGGGCCTTGGCTCAGATAAGACCTGTGTGCCAACCACATCCAGATGCTCTTCTTAACCTGGTAAGCTCTTCTTACCTGGTGAGGCCTTCTAGGAATCAGTGAATGAAAGCCATTCTGTGTAGGGGGGATATGTGGTGGTGCTGGGGAGCAGGACAGGAAACGTAAGCCACTAGAGAGAGACAGACCTGCAAGAACTGAGCCATTTTCTCAAGCATAAGAAAAAGAAGCATGTGTTCCAGATTATGTGTACCAGTTCCATACAAAAACTTCCAGACAACAGTTAAGGTGTCTTCCTTCAGGGTCTGGTGCACTGTGACAGTGTCTGAATGCTTTGCTCCCATTTCTCCTTACAAAGGTTTCAGCAGAAGGTGGTACTGTCTTTGCAAGAAAGCTTTAAAGATGATTGTAATAACATGCTTTTCCTATCTCTGCCTTTACAACTTCCCTACTTTCCTTTTGGAACTGGTTAGTTCCCACTGCTGCTGACAGATGCTCAGAAAAATTCCCAATTCTTACAAATTTTATGCTGCCTGGTGATCAGGTATGTAGAAAACATGAGTGCCCTATGTTCTTTAAAGGGAAGAATGCAAGAAGTGGTTCAGCCTTCATCAGATTTAAATTAATCTTAATGAGAACATCTACAAAACGAGAATGTAGGAGAAGTAGCCACGGGGGAGACTATTTTATTGAACAGCAGAGGATCCCTTTGTCGATCAGGTGATCTCTCTGCTCTGCATATATAATGCTTATTATTACATTGCAGCCTTAATATAATGCAGTAGGGGAAAGAAAGTTTTGGAAAAAAACCCAAACAAAGCCAGCCCTTCATTATCCACCAGACAAAGCCCTAGGAAATCTGACTTCATTGTCTGCCAATCACCAAACCCAGCTGCCCATTGTTAAAATTGAAAAATGTTATGGTCTGTCTCAGCATGGAGAAAGAGAGCCTGGAAAAGCACTCATTTTACAAGCCTTGCTTTCCCACTGGCATGAGAGGGAGCTGGGGGTGGATTTGCTGCAGAAGGAAGCAGCTCTGGGTTCCTGTCCCAGGGGACACACAAAGCAGAATTGCACATGCAAGGGAAGCCCTGCAAAACACAAGTGACACGAGGTGGGTTTTGTGATTGCAGCTCTGACTGCAACCACTTGGGCATCGCTGCAGTGAAACTGCCTACCTGAGCTGGGCTTTGGGAGGGATACACGTGGGAACAGGAGCCAAACATTGCTCCAGGGAAGATGTGTCTCTGGACCTCAGGGACACCCCCCTGTCACTGAGAAAAGTCATCAGTGGGCATAGGATTAGTTGCTTTGGAGATGTAAATTTGGACAGGCTCCAGTGTGGGTGTACTTGGACACCAAGTACCTTTCTAAGTTAATATCACTTTTAGTGTTGCATTACGGGATGAGGGAGCAGGGGAGGGGGAGACCAAGTTCCCTAGCTGGAGCAGAAATGGAGCTTCTCCAGCTGAAAAATGACAGAATGTGCAAGCAGATCCCTAATTCAGAGCAGGCTGTGGGGAGCATTGCTCCACAGTGACTGCTGCTATTTGAGTGAGGTGGGACATGCACAGTGTTTCTGTCTTGGACCACAAGTGAAAGACTACCTTGTCAAGCAAACAAGCAGACAGCAGAAGCCTTTTTCTCTAAGAGCAGCTCTTGGATTCAAAGCCTTTTCAAAGCCAGTGAAAGAGGTACCGAGAGCTCAAATTTACACGGTGATGACAAGTTGCAAGAGAAGGATTCCACTTCTTACATTGTACATATTAGAATTTCAAGGGCTTTTAACTTTGTCTAATCAAAACCCATTTTCACTACAACACTCAAAGACCTTGAATGAAATCGAGATAACTCCCTTGCCAAATTTTATCTGAGTAAACTATTTCTCCTCACCTGCCAAGTTGAATAAAAAGAAAGAGTAACAAGTTTTAACATTTTTCTCTGCTATTAGTCAGAGAGGAGAGTTAAACCACTGAGCCTTGAGTTTCCACCAAAAAAAAAAAATCACTCTAATTAAACAGGAAAAAAAAATTAAAGGATGGTACATTTTACCAAGATTCCTGAAAAAAGAACAGGGGACAGAAAAGCTAAGACAACTCGAGCCAAATCACATTCTTCTCATCTACAGTAAGTTCTGTCTCCATGACTGAGATGTGGATTTTGCAGAAGTTCAGTTTGAGCTGCAGACACTGCACAGTTCCCACAAAGTAGAAACAAAAGCAAGAATCTCTCACGCTGCTTGGACACATTTCTGCAAGGCAGTGCCTCACCCAGTTCTTAACAGGAAGCTTCCCATTAACAATAAGAGATGGATGACAAATGAATGCTTACATACACTCCAAAACCATTCACTTCTAATGGCTGTATGATATAAACTATGCTAGTCACACAAGTTTTTCTGGGAACTTCTATTCTGTATGTTCAAAATGAACCAAAACAGTTTTGTGGCACATCTTGCCCCTGCAATGTATTTGCAGGAGGATGCTCTGGCTGGCTATTGCAAGTAGCCCACACATGCTCTGGAGAACTCAGGGATGGGTCTACACCCCATAACCCCCCTTTTCACATAGCTTGTGTCAAGTATTGATAGAAAGGGCAGCAGGGAAGTAATCAGTCTTCTGCTTTGGAGGGATGAATGCTAAATCACATCTGATACTCCAAGAACAGCCCCCAAGAGCAATCCTACACTGAGGAGCTTATAGGAATTTCCCACTGACCACCTGCTCTTAAAACTGTAGGGGGAAATCCCACATGCTCTGGGATGAAGGGAGTTCAGTTAAAAACAGCCCTTAACAATTACAGCTGCAGGTTATTTTTAATTGAGTTCAGATGATGAATGTGAAATAGATGATTTTGAGTGAGATAAGCAGGGAAATACTTGTTCTTGTAAAGAAGGTAAGGAGCAAGCAGCTTTCCCAACCAACCTGGATAGGAACTTTTTAATCACTGAAAGAGAAATAATGGATCCAAGCTATCAAGATTTATATTGATCCAAACTATCAAGATTTTTATTAATCCAAATTAGAGATTTGACTTAAAGTGGCTCAAAATCCAGCTCTATTGGATTATTTTGAAACTGCAGCTGAGTCTGTAAACTGAAGGTCTTCAGTGCTCAAAATAGCCCCAGAGTGAGTCACCAGGAGGTGCAGTTTGTGTCTCTGCATAGACCTAGAGGGCCCTGAGAAGCTTCTCTGTTCCTGGGCTGACCACAGAGCTGGTGCACAGCTCCCTCTGTCCCACCCACACCCTGACTGTCCCAGCTGTGCAGAAAGAAGAGGGGTGATGTTCTCACACTCTGCTGCAGTTCAGAGCTCCCTCCAGGCTCCTCACACAACCTCAGATGCATTGATGAAATTGTCTGGGCAATAGTTCCCCCCGAGAGAAACTGGGACAATATTTCCTTTCTCCCACTCTTTTTCTTGTCCATCTATGTGAGAAGTCCTTCCACATGTAAAAGGTGGTGTGAAAAAAGCAAGGCACCCAGGATTTGTGGCAATGAACAGTACCTGTAACTAAACTGTGGCTTTGGTCCTGCAGAGCTGCCAGCTGCTTTTCATGTGTCACAGGGCACTCGGGTGGGTAATTGAATGCTGAAATGCAACTTTGTAGGCACAATGGAGGTCCCTCAGCATTGACAGAAAATAAAAATAGGTTTGATAATTTTGTGGTATTTTCCACAGAAGCTGACAAAAACATTCATGAAAGCTAGGGACACCAGACCAACTATTAACAGAGTAATGTGGGCATGTGCCCATCCTGCCAAGATGGGCATCTCCCACCACCACAACATCTTCTACTTAGATTTTGAGCTCATTTTGCTCACACACGTGGCAGAACTGTAAAAAAAGACCAAAAACCCCTTTTCTCCAGGCTATTGTTACATGAAAATACCCCAGTGGAACTTGATCATCACTCATTTCCAGTGTAATGAAAAGAGCTCACACACAGCTCCTCCCTTTCCCTCAACCCAAGACCTTTGCAGGACATTATTTCCATTAGAAAACATTAACTGTAAGTGCATATGTGAAAAAGAAAGGGATGAGCAGAGCTGGGAAAAACCAAAACAAAACACACCTAAAAGCACACACAATGTTTTACAAGATAATTGCAGAACAAATAGAAAGCAGAGCCAGATAAATTCAGTCACAGCCTGTGCCACATTCTCATGGCCATCTCAATAGCATTTTAAGACAAAGAGAAATGCAACAGGAGATTTCTAGTGAGATACTTTCTGGTATCTCAAAGATTACTAAAAATAAAAATTAGAGTGGAAGCACTACTGAGCAGGCACAGGTGCTGCACACACTGTGCACATTCAGAGTCAATGCCTGTATGCTTGGAGGAGGACAACTCAGCACAACATGGAACCACCCTATTTCTTAAAAGCACTCCATGGCTGCCACATGGCAAAAAACCCTCACTATGACCCAGCCAGGTGGGATTTGGGCTGGCAATCTCCCTACAAACATTTTTACAATCTTTAACTACAGCCTGCTCTTCCATTCTCTCTCTGAAGAGATTCAAGCAAGATGGGTAAGTTTTATAAAACCATGCTAAGAGAACGAAAAGAAATCCAACAGTTACTTGCCACAATTTAAATGCAGAGTAACTGGAAACTACCATCCAAACAACTGGAAGAAGAAATAATGCATCCCATGGAGCACCATTCCTGCTCCTGCCCCACCCAGGTTATCTCTTGGCCAGGTGAGCCACCTCCCAAAGGGAGCATCGTTGTGCTCCACCCTGGCTTAGCCCTGGGCTCCAAGCAACTGATCACTGCTGGCTTCCCAGGGCTCTTTCAGAAGTGGCAGGCACTTACCTTCTCCCTGGAGTGTAGGCTGATTTGTTAACTAGCTATTGGAATTAGTAATCCTCAGTTGAGTCAACAGTTAAGCAGTTGCTTATATCACCTTACAAGGAAAAAAATATTGACACTCTTATACTGTCAACAGATCAGAAGTAGGCAAATATAGACAGAGATAGAGTATTCAGATAACCTGCCAACCCCTGCCAACTGCAAGCAAAAATATAAACAGAAGGCTCTCTGCTCTATGAAGATTTGCAGCAGGTCAGGAGCTGCATAAGGAGCCCAAGAAGCATTTTCTGAGCTGAGTTTCAGGCCAGAGGAGCATTATTTTGCTAACTCAAGGCCTTTGATTTCTGCTTAGAAGAGCTGCTGATGTTATAGGCCTGAGCAGCTGTTAAGGGTGCCTCCATCCCTTTGGCAGAGGCATCAGGAATTTATAGATTCAGCTGCAGTTGCAAAATAAGACAAGAAACTGGAGCAGTCTGGATTTTGAGACGTTTTAAACCAAAATTCTTAATTTAATTTAAAACAAACGCTGGTGTTGTCCTGCTCATTATGGCTTACTGACAAAATCTATGCAGACATCCTCAGTCCAGAGCCCATCCCAGATTTCAGGGATACAGTACATAGCCCTGCTCTTCATCACTCACCATTTTCTCCCATGGCTGGTAAATGTCAGAAGATATTGAGCCAGCAAATGCTTCTGATTACCCTGTCAGAAACTGCTCCCTTTTCTGTGCCTTCTCCCATTGCTCTGGGTCCTGTAGCCCTTCTTTCCATCTGTACACTGCATGTCCTCTTGCAGCCACATCCCTGCAGGCTCCTTCCTTGGCCATCTCTTTATCTCTGGGCCATCTTGTACTTCCCATCCTACATGACCTGGGAGGGACCAATGCTTTAATAGGTTACTTCTGTGGAGGTAACAGGCAGATCATCTTTCCCTGCACCAAGTGTCCTTTTACAAAGTCTGGCTAATTGTTCTTCCTCCTAGAGCAGCTGGGACAAAGGCAGTGTGAGCAGCTTGTAACCCTTCCAGCAGTGAGCTGGGCTGGTACAACTGAAAAACAACTTTGTCGTGCAAAGACCCATTCTTTATGGAGGTGTAATGACCAGGATTGCCCTAAGGGCAAAAATAAACCTCTCCATGTAGCCCCTCACTCTATTTTTTCTAAGTCAACTCAGAGGAAGACTATTCAATCCCTTTCCTCGCAAAAACCACACAGACTCTCCAACAATGACAAGAGGCTGCTTGGGCTAACCACATGCATCCCCACAGCCCCTACTTTCTAACACCCTCTTGGCAGAGCCAGAGGGACACATCAGTTTGTGGTCCTGTGGGGAGGAAATCTCTGCTGGAGGCCTGAAGCCCACAGCACTCTGGGATGGGTGTGCATGGAGCAAATTCTGGCTGATGTTCAAACAACCAGCCTCAAGGTAGGGCAGGGGGGCAGACATGCAGGAGGAGGATTTTAAGATACCAGCTATACATTTCTCAATGTCTGTGAAGGTTAAGCTCTGAGGACAGACATATTCCAGGTTTAGATTTCTGAGATGGAAGAAGACAAAATTTAGGCTCAGCCCATCAAGAAATGGGCAAAGGTTCACTCTGAGCTGCAGTTTCTTCTACCTGAACCAGTTTGCCCAGCCCTGGAGATGCTACTCAAGATATTAGCTTTGCTGAGGTTCCCACCTGACATCTCTCAAGGAGGGCAGAAGGGCTCAGAGAACTCCAACTCCACCTTGGCTTATAAACCAGCCAAACATGTTTCTTGGCAAGGTAGCAGAGTCATTTCCCCAAAGGCATGGTGGTTTTGCTTTGTCTTTTACCAGGTTCTAGCCCTGTGGTGCTAGCAGTTGTCATTGGGAGACAATCATAAACCAAGAAAGCAAAGCAGGAAAAAAGTAAATAAATAAAAAATAGCAAAAAAACATCAAGACCACAACGACACACAAAAAGGACATGTTGTTGAGCAGACAAAAGCCAAGACAGATGAAAAAAAGAAATGACTCATTTCTTTTCATAAGTTTTTTGCTTGCTCCAAAGTAAAACCAAATGGTGGAATAAGTAATTTCCATTGTGTTTAGCTGCTCTCTGTGGTTTTCACCAGTAGCCACAATTGTCTGCGTTGACTTAAGTATTATTTATAAGGTACAAGGAATGAGTTGTGGAAAAGTCAACCAGGGATTTGACAAACTGCAAGAAAGAGCTTGGAAGTTTTCCTAGTCCTCACTGTGCCTGACACTCACCAGCACTGGCCTCTTCCTGTCTCTTTTCCTTTTCTGTCCCTGATAAGAGACTTTTGTAATTTCATCTGTTCTGTACTACAGGCTGAGAACTCCTCAGCATCAGCAGTGACATGCACTCTTCCAGCAATAAAAAGAGGAAGATGCTGGCACCTCATTGTGACAGCGCTGGAAATGAATGAGGGAAGAAGATTGGTTGACTCTCCAGGAGACCTACAAGCATCCAGGCTGCAGTGGGAGTGTCACTCCTCCCAAAACACAGCAACCACAGATGTGTCAGTGCAGTGGGTGCAGAGATGCCCCAGCAGCTCAGCACGTGGCAGCCTTGGGTTGACACGACTGTGAAGGCAGAGCATGCACATCCTCCTGTGCTGATGGCACACAACCAGCCACCTCTGGAGCGGCCGGGCCACAGCTCCAGGCATTGCTGTGCAAGCCCACTCTGTTTCTGAACAGGGTTAGCACACTGAAAGGGCACTTTTCCAGCCTGCACATACTGTCTCATGTGTCCAGTTGACCATTTTATGTTCTACCATGGAAAAACCACCCAGTTCTTCCCATGACAAAAACCTCCAGACCTCACTCTTCCTCTTGCCTGTCTTGGCTCAAGTATAATTTGAATTGGAATTTCTAAGCAAACCAAGACCTTTCATTTTAAACCAACTTTTGAGAACTGCTTCAGAATTCTTAATACTTGCAGACCCAACAAAAGTTTCATTTTAATCATATATATTACAGAAGTTTTATAGACTATATCCAGACCAACACATTGTACTTAGTTGTAAAAAATCCCCTCATTATTTCCTGAATATCTTGACACCGTTTCTCCCTCTTAGGATGAATGCAAACATATCTTAGAGTTTCCAAAGGAACAGAAATACATTATCAGATCCTCTGAACCTGCCTATTAGAACATTCCAGGCTTGCACAGTTTGTAGGAACTTTTTTTGGTTTTGATCAGCACAAGACAGCCCAGCTGCTTCTCTTGACTCACCTCCTAACATGGTGATTTTAGTCTCAAACTGGGGCAGAAGTCAAATTACAGGCAGCATGATTCATGTGCCTCACTTCAATCTACCTTCTTCTTCTCGGAAAATGAATTACCCTTTGCTTTGAAGTAATATTTCTCTCAAGTTAACTTTTATAGGATTTGCAACCTGCTTGCTGACTTGGTTTGGCATAGATTGTTGTATTACTGTGGTGATCTCACTGCTGAATGCAGCAGGGTGGTGACAAGAGGAGCTTTCCTGCAGCAGGGCCATGTGGTCCTTGTGCATTCCTCACATTTGTTCTAGACACACCACAGCAGCTCTGCTGGCACATCACAGGATCATAGAATCACAGAATCACAGAATCAGGTCACAATTAGGTTGGAAAGGACCTCTGAGATCACTGAGTCCAACCTCTGACCAAACACCATCCGTCAACTAGACCATGGCACTGAGTGCCACATCCAGTCCACAGTGGATGTTAAACACCTCCAGCAACAGTGACTCCACCGCCTCCCTGGGCAGCCCATTCCAAGGTTAATCACCCTTTCTGTGAGGAATTCCTTACTAATGTCCAATCCAAACCTGCCTTGGCTCAGCTTGAGACTGTCCTCTGATCCTGGTGCTGGTTGCCTATTAGAAAAGCCTGACCCCCACCTGGCTACATCCTCCTTTCAGGGAGTTATAGAGAGGGAGAAGGTCCCTCCTGAGACTCCTCTTTTCCAGGCTGAGCACCCTCAGATCCCTCAGCCATTCCTCATAGGACTTGTGCTCCAAACCTTTCACCAGCTTCATTGCCTTTTTCAGCACCTCAATGTTCTTCCTGAATTGAGGGGTCCAGAACCAGAAAAGGGCCCCAAACTGTGGCAAGATTTTTCCTGCAGAGAGATTGACTCTGCATGTATTAAGACAAGACTAAGGGCTCTGCAAACTTGAATAACCTCGGAGTGATTCTTGTCCTGTATAAGAACTGTAGTTAATCTTGTCTATTGTCAATTAAAACAAATAAGAGAAAAAGAGGTCCAACTCCAAATCCAAGGACATCTGGATTAATTAAACAAGCAGCTTCCTTTTCTTTGAATCTTGCTGTTTCCATACAGATCTTCTCCACAGTTGTCTTGACAAGACTACTCCAAGCCCAATTTTAAGTATATGCTTCACTATTCTTTCTAAAGAAGGATATCCTGCCCCAGGCTACCAACCCCTTTGATTTGCACTGGTTCCTCATCAGAATCTAGAGAACTGTCATCAAATTCCCTGGCTCTCTCAAGTCAGCCCTTGGTAATATGTATCTTGGACATTTTGAAATTGCATACATAATCTTCAGTGGCTCAGCCATTCTTAAGCCATGATTAATAACCAAAATAATAAAAAAAAAAAAAAAGAAAAAAAAAGAAAAAAAAAAGAGGTAATTACACCCATGCTGGTAACTAAAGTGAATAGATCTCTTGCACACAAAACAAATCCCTGTACATTGACTTCCTCTGAGTCACGCCCCAATACACCCACGCCTCGCCTCACTAAGGTATTTCTCATGTCATCGTAGCCTAAAGCAAACACCTACACTCTCCCCGAGCCTGCAGGAGAGAGAACCCAGCCTGGCAGCACTGGGATCAAAGGTGTAAACGCCACCATCTTCCCCAGGATGTCCTGCAATTAGCAGGGGATAACCTGGGGATGGTGGCATGGCCTGAGGTCATTTTTCTCAAGGGAGAGGGTGTGTGATGGCTTCTGGTGTAGCAATAAGCTCCAGGCACTGGGCCAAGTGCAATAAAGGAACATCCAGCTCCTGGCCCCAGTCAGTTTGACCCCTCTGAGACCACATTTTGGATGGAGTGAAATGAGGCTCTTACATGATGGGACTGGTTTCAGACTGGGGTTTGCAGAGATGCTTGGACAAATGGGCATAACTTGGCATCCAAAAGGAAGAGAAAGAAAGAGATGGAGAAATGCAAGAGAGCAACAATTGGGGGGTGGGGGGGGAGGAAGGGAACAGAAAACCCACAAAGACTGAAGTGTTGGAAATGCTTTCAAGAAGACACAGACTCTTTCTCCTCTTTTGTTCCTTTTGTTGGGTTTGCATTTGTGAATACGGCCCTGTCTGACAGCTCCAATTTCTGCTGCAAAGCAACCCTGGGCTAACACTTTTGCAAGGTCTCACTGCATGGGCAGGGTGTTTTACAGATGAATGTTCTTTTTGCTTTCCACAAAGCATTCTTGCATCAGCTCTAGCTGCTGAGGAATGGTGTTTCCCACCAGACATACAAAATTTAATAAGTGTTCATGCTCTTGGGTTAGAAAGAAAGGCAGGTCACGTTAGGGTCACACGGTGCCCTCAGCTTGCTGTGAGCCAGCCTGGCCTGAGAGCCTCAGTGAATCCCAGCTGCCACACAGTGACCTCAGGTGCCTCTGAGCTGCAGGTTCCTCTCCTCACTGCTGTGTCATACAGTCTCAGCTTCCTGCAGAGCCTCCTGCCTGCCCTGCTTGTCCTCCTGCCAGTGCTGCAGCTTGGCTGGACATCAGTTCCTAAAGCTGGCCATGGTCTCCTAAAGCTGCCCTGCTGTCCCCCAGCACACCCTGGGCTTGCCCAAGCTGGCTGCAGCTTCACCAAGAAGGTCTGGACATCCCCACAGCAGGGCCCATTCTGATCATATGTTCCAAACACCTGCTGGAGCAGAGCAGAGCAGAGCACACTGGGACTGTGCTCTCCCTGAGGAACCCAGGCTTGTTGAGGAGGGATTTACTGGACCAGGTACCCAGCACCACCTTTGAGCAGCTGCAACCCCTCAGCTGAAGCTGACCCTCAGTTCTGACACGTATCAGCTCTGGGTTGGGTGGTCTTGTACAGGGCTATTTTGGGCAGCTCAGCCATTATTTATGCATGGAAAGACTCTTGTAACATCCAGGCCTGAAGCAATACCTTTCACACCAGCAGGGTTAGCAGTATAACCAGCTCCAAACCCAGCAACAGCTACAGAAAGGACACCAAGTGATCCCTCTTCATGGCCAGTGCATTATCTGTGAGGCTTTCCAGCCTCAGAAGGTAGAAGAAGAAGTTAAAGCTGAGGTCAACAAAGTGGTTTAAGCAGCATTTTCTTGTCCTGCAGTGTCTCCTTACAGATTTGACCATCAAAGCAAAGGCTGGGGCCACTGAACTGGATTTTCAGCAACTGTGCCCTTGAGACAGAAGAGGAGTTGGGAGGACCCTTACCTCCTTCCCAGCTCACATGGACATCCTACCCCATCCCTGAATTTACAATGGCTGAAAATCCCAGGAGGCTGAGAGAGGTAACATGGGGAGCAATTACCCTGTCAGTAACTGTGGGCTGAAGTGCTTTCCATGCCAGCCATGTCCCTGCCTTTCCTAACAGTACAGAAAAGGAACATAACCAGCAGCAAACAGCACGCTGATGTGTTTCAAAATCTTTGCTGGAATACCAACACCCAGGCAAACAAACAGAGCTGAGCATGCTGCAACTAATATCTGCCCCATCTACAAATAAGAGCTCTCCCAATTTCAGTAACCTGCAGTGAGGAATTCAGCCCATGGGTCTGCCAGCTCTGTGCCAGGCAAACACACAGCAGAGCTTCTCTGCAGACAGACCCATGGAAAGGTGATAGCCATGGCACAGTTGGATAGTCCCGAAACCAGTTTCCCCATAAATAGGCAAATCAATTAAAGGTTACGAAATGCAGTAATTTTCTCTGGGTGTAGCTACATGCTTCTGAGTTTAATGAGCAAGTAAATGAAGTCGGGAGAGAGAAAGCAAAAACACACTTTGGGCCTCTACTGTTTTGTTCCTCAAACCCTACAAAACTCCACAAGCCTTAGATCACACCTGGTGACCCTTTCAGGGCTTTCCAGTTCACACCATCCTGCAAACAGTCACTCCTGCCCATCATCCCCTTAGGCCTGATGACTCTGGGAGGAGGGAAAAGTAGAATTGCCTGTCAGGCACACAAAGTCAGGCACAGAGATGGGATATTGTCCAACCAATTTTACAGATGGTGTGAGGAAAGGAAAAGGGCTAGGAAAAATGTCAAAAAGCAAAAATCTGCAGAGGGAATTAGGAGTGGAAACGGACTAAGTTAAACATCGCCCATTTTCTGTCCTTTAAAAAAAGTTTTTGAATCTTTTCTTTTCCAAAGCCAGATAAGGACCTCAAGCATCCAAAGAGGTTTTGTATCTCCTGCCGTAGACCGTATCCCTACAAAGTGTGAATGATCCTCTCTCTCAAAAAGCAGAACAGTTTTCCAGATGAACTTCAGGAGAACCCTTCATAATGCCCCAACTCTGCCTCTTAACTTATAACCTGATCTCCCCAGTCACTTCTGGGACCACCTTTGTTGTGCTATGTGCCCTAGTCCTAAAAATGCTCCAGCCATGGTCAAGATTGGTACCAGATTTAGGAATGGATGCTCTTGGGCATGATCAGAGATCTGGCATTCCTGCCAGAGGAGAGCAGGAGCCCTCGCTCAGCCCAAGACCCAGAACTACTAAAATCACTGCTTTCCTCTCACAGGCAGTGTTGATAATCACAATGAGAGAACTCTGCTGTCCTGGGATGCAGACAGAAGCGTGGTGATTTCATCGTACAGCATGTATGGAAAGTAAAGACTTCTTCTGAAGGAAATGTTTTGTCTAACCAGGAGAGATTGCTTAAAAGAGTATAAAAGTTCGAGCACCACAGTGTTAACTAAAGTGAGAAGAAAATTATTAGATGAAAAGTTCTTTTAAGCAACCCCACCAACTTTAGATTCCTTTTTTAGATGTACTGCAAGCTTATTTACATTACAGAATTACAAGTAAACAAAATAATTCAGTAAGACTGAAAATCACAAACCAAAGGACCTATAATTTTCTGTTAAAAAACAAGGACAAACATTTTGCCTGACTTCACAACCATTAAATAAATCAGAATTCCAACACTCCAATATTTGAGCAGTGTGTTTAACTAACAGATGCATCAGCAGGATCAATATGACAATATTCA
Source organism: Agelaius tricolor (assembly GCF_023055355.1). Lineage (NCBI taxonomy): Eukaryota > Metazoa > Chordata > Aves > Passeriformes > Icteridae > Agelaius > Agelaius tricolor. The sequence goes on from NW_027269272.1 coordinate 15,875,353, forward strand.
TGTCCTGGAATAATTTCAGCTTCACATCAGGTACAGAAGGGAGATTGTGAGTGTCATTGTGAACACAAGACCTGCCCTTGCTAATATTGTGCTCTCCCAAACTAGATCTCAGCTTTACACATTGGACTCCTCCTGATGCCCATTTACTGCTGCACAACCATTCCATTCTCTGTGTAAAGGGACAAGAGGAATTCATATTACTTCTAATAAAGAACCACTCCGGAGCCCTTATTTTAAATTTGCATTACACAGACACCTTTAAAAAGAAGGTGTCGTTAGGCCAGAGGAGCTGGCTCTGCAACATGCTTCTTTGGTAATAATATCTTCCACATTCTGTAACTTCTGAAATATAGGTATGACATAAACCCTATGGGGGCTCATATCACGGAGATCCTGAGCCCTGCAGCCCTTCTCATTGGGTGCACGGGGCAGCCACTGCAGCCAAGCACCCTCCCAGGGTAAGCAAAGATGCTTGGATACTGTGCTCTGCAGCCGTGCCCTGCCTCCAGTGGTAACCTTAGATAGACTATCTTTTCAGTTTGGTCATTAGATAATTTACAAAAATATCCCATGCTGTGATCTCAGCACAAAGGGCACACGAGAGCACAGGTGGAGGGAGATCTGCCTTGCCTCAGGAAGATGCTAAGTGGAAACCAAAGTGAAAGTTGATGATGCCAAGGACCCTTCAACAGTTTTTCTGAATTTGTCCTGCTCCTTGGAGAACATTTATTGCCACTCTGGGAGATCTGAGCTCAGCTGCCTGCTTGGAGACATGCTTCTTTTCAGGAATGTGCACACTGATTTTGGGCTGGAGTGAAATTTTGAGTAAAAATACCTTCAAGATAGATTTGCAGCTACTGTGATGACACAACCACACAAGGATGTCAGGAAATTGGATGGTCTACTTCCCGTCCTCCTCCCACACTGGCCAGGATGTGCGCATCTGAGGTGTGATGAAGCTGCTATTGCCTAATGAGCTATTGCACATCTCCTGACATGGTGCAAGAGATTATGTCCTGGGCTTTGCCTGCAGCAAATGAAGCTTGGCTCTCTTTCCTCACCTTAAATGCAATTCACTGCAAAGTAGGTGTCTGTGTGTGCACTGTTATCATATGACAGTGGATATTGTTGGGCTGCTGCCTGTGTCCTTTCCTAGGGAGCTACATCTGACACAATAGGCAGGAACTCAACCTCTTAAATGAAAACTCTCTAAAATGGCATGGCTTGTAAAACAGGATGAATTTGGGCAAGAAAAGTTAGGAAAGGAAAGGCCCTGAAAATCTGAACACAATCAGAGAGAGATCTCCTGTCAATTGCTTCTATATTGACATTTTTCTTGAGTAAGGCACATCTGTCTGCAACTCCATCAGGGAGTTATGTGCCTAAAACTCAGCAATGGGAGCCAGGCTCATGGGCCCTTTCTTCATCCCAGCTGAGCCAATCCTTCATGATTTTGATCAAAAAAATGCAATCCTGCAAAGCATTGGTAAGAAAAACAGATGCATAAAGCAAGACAGAGGTTGAGCTGCAATTCCCCAGAGGCATTAAACTCCCAAATTCTTAGCTTTCTTTTAAGAAACTTTACCTACAGAGAAAAATATGGACTAAGCACTGTCTCAGAATTGGGCTGTCTTCCAGACTCTCTCTCACCTCTCCTGAGAGTGTCTGAAAAAATCCTGGCATTGCAGAACAAGGGATGCTTGAAAGTTGGCGCCTCTGGGTGCTTCTACAAAGCCTCAGGTGCTTAAACACCTTCATCTGTGATCTTGAATAAATACTAGATTTCATGGAACAATTTTGCTCCAAGTGCATTCACTTCATGTACAATGGAGAGCATTTTTCCTTAAAAAAGAAAAAGGAGGGTCCTTTCCTTTGGCAAGGTCATTGGAGAAAGACAAGAAAGGTTCACAAACACTCTTCACTGAGGCACATTCACCCTGAAAGTGCTTGTGTGGGCACCATGAAAATATTGTGGGCTTCAGCTCACTGAGGAATGAGCACTGTGCTCGTGAAGTAGGTGACTGATGAGACACCCTAGGGAGCAGCTGCTGACTGGTGCAGTCAGAACAATCCCTGCACTGAAGAACATCTGAGTAACCAGCAGGGTGGATACACAGCCAGCAGACTTGGGGTGAATAATTCTGCACAAACAAATTCATAAATCTGCCTGTTTGCACAACATGAGCTCAGACTTCAGGAGAAAATTTGGTAATAAAATTAAATTTTGACTCCTGAGGTGAGAAGTGATGGTTTTTCTGGATTTTGGAGACAAAAGGAGACATTTTGTAAGAGTCAGTTTTCTATTTGAGGGCCACCTTTTCCTCTGCCAGGTCCTGACCTAACATACCTCCACCTCAGCAATGCTCTGACAGCTGTTGGGATGGGAAAGGCCATGGTCTGCCAAGTAGGAGCCATATTCCAGGATCACATCCAGGAGGCAGAACATTAATTAAAAAACAAGCAAGATTCTGCCACGCAATGGCAGCGAGATGTGCAACATTGGGCACTGCGGCCCGGGGTCATCAGAAAGGGCAGGTCACTAAAAGCTTAAATGAGTGGAAGAGGTGACCAAACACACTCATGGAATTTGCAGCTATTAAGTATCATGAAAGTATCAGGGTGGTCTGGGAAAGCACCTGGTTGCAAGCACCAGGCCGTGTCCTGTTTTCAGGCTTATTCCGAGCCATAAATGGGTACAGCCAGAGGCAGCGCTGGGGTTACTCCAGTCCTTAGCCTTCAGCAGATCTCTGGGCCCCTGCAGTTCTCCTCTTGCAACTAATTCCCTTCCATATAAATGCTCAGATGTCCATTATATTACAGTACACACATTATAGTTCACTGGCCAGTGCTGGCAGACGGTGTGGAAAGCTTAAACACAAGTTCCCTAATTCTCTCTTGGCTTTCAGCATGTGAAAGCTCCAGTGTCATTGCAGTGAGAGACAAAATGACACCATCATCTTGAGACTCCTCAAAATCTAACTCCCCTTTCAGCAGCTACAATCCTATGAAATGCTGAATTAGCAAAAGGTACTACAATATTATAAGCTAATGAAATCACCCAAGACACTGGCAAATGGCTCAAAGGTCCCAAGCCCTATTTGCTGGTAACCATGGCACTGCAAATTCTGTTTGCTAAATACTGGCCCTGAAGGGAAGGCAAAGGTGAGAGGCTTGCAGGAGGCAGGTTACAGTGCATGTTGCTAAGCCACTGAGCAATAACATGTTATGTGTTTCATGGGTGGGATGGCATCAGTCAGAGCAGGCATGTGACTCAGCCCCACCAACACTGAATAGACCCTTGCAAAGCACATGGCTAAATTCTCTTATTTTCTCCAGGGGATACCAGAGGAAGAAAATATAAACCTGTGAAGAAAAGCCTTTCAATTTACTTAACATTCATAGAAGTATCAAAAGATTAAACTGCTAAGCAGGGTAATTTTTCAAATGCTTGATACTTCCTTGATGTAGGATAACCAGGCCTTTTTGAGTTCATCCATCAATACTCAGTCAGTTAGAGCAAAGTTAAGTTCCCAGTCACCAGGAATAACCACTTTCAGCCATCCCAAGCTTTCAAGATCAGGCTGGTTTTGGACAGGAGAGCAAGTAGTAAGCTGATCCCTGAACATTTGGGGCCTTAGGAACCCAGCTTCCAATAATGTCCCACTGACAAGCAAAGAGCTTTGATGCAATGAAATAAAACTCAGCACAGAGATCATGGCATTCATGAAATAACGAGTAGGAATTGGCCTGGCCAGGCTCTGGCAATGCTGCAACCAGAGCCCAACAACGTGGTAATGAGTTCAGCCTCCCTAAAACTCTGCACTGCTTTGTGAGCCATGACCTTTGGCCAAAACCCCCTTACATCCCCATTGGGACAATGTGACTTTGAAAATACTACCTTGCCTGTCCTACAGCCTAAATGTCAGCCAGGAAAAGAGAGGGAAGGAAAGCAAAGAGCCACCAAGTGTTGCAGAGTGTGTGTTCTCAGCTCCCACTCTGCTGAGCCATTCCTGCTTCTCCAGCACTCTCAGGTTTTTGGGCAGGATAAGGCTCTTTCCACTCATCTTTCATGGTCACCCCATGTTTGTGTTTCTTGCAAGTATGAGTGTTGAAGAGCCTCAAGTGCTTCTACAGACACTAAACTGCATGTGGTTAGTCAAAATCATAATTTACTGATACAGCTGACTCCTGGGATGAGCAGAAACATGCTGGGGTCAAGCTGTGCAAATTAACCCTATTAAATTATTCTTCAGTGGCTGCCTGTGCTCATGAATGCAGTGTGCACATAACTCATGAAAGGAGCTGTGGTGAGAGCAGGTGAAAGAGGGGATGAAGATCCTGCTCCCCGTGACTGCAGTGTGGTAAGTCTGGGAGGCACCACAGCAAGACCTTTGTTGAGGAGCAGCTCCCTCACAGATGCTAAGAGTGCAGGAGAAAACTCACATCAGGAGTTTCACTTCTACCTTACAGCCACTCAAAGACCCGAGGTCAACGATCAGTGGGTGGATTGGGATGGAATAAAAGCAAATTGTTTTGATCCCTTCTCCCAGCTCCCTGCAGCACATGAAACTGTCCTTTGGAAAAGTCTAAATTCACACACACTCTCTAAATCTCTTGATTCCTACATGCATCAACTCTTTTCATTCTCCAGCACTGTAGCATAACCTCCAGAGATGAAGCTGGGTTTTTCCTTAGAAGATGCTGTACTAAGGTTTAGATAGAGCAAGAGCATGCCATGGACATTAAAAAGATGACAGGTAATTCTTCAAAATGTCTGAGAGAGAGACCCTTGGAGATGCTTCACCTTGTCACCACACCAGCAGCATTTTCTGTGACCATTGCTTGTGACCTTGTGACCTTCTTGCAAAGATCCACCTGGTGAATTGAATGTTTACAGAAGTAAAGGTGGTGCAAAAGGAAAGTCCATACTCTTCTCTCCTCATTGTTTTTCAGGATCCAGTTCAACCATAATGCATATTACTTTGGACTTCAGGGAGAGAATTGTACTTGGCACAAATTTGGCATATTTTTCAGTCTTCAGATCTTCTCCACTCTTCATCAGATTGCACCCAGCATGTGGATCTGTGCACTCTTTGGAGCAGGGACTCATTGCTCACATACAGAAGGCAACTAGCAGACACCATCTCTGTAGTACTGCACTATCAGTGACAAAATCTAGCTAGCAATGATTTTAAAAGAAGACCCATTACAAACCTGCTTAGTTTTCCTGTGAGGTTTTCACCAGATTAGGACTGCAGAATCCAGTGTATCTTTCATTAAGCACATTAAGCTCTTTAAAAGACCAGTTTCCGTGTGACAAAAAGCCCTAAGTGAGCACGCAGCAGGAGAGGCGAGCTCGCTGTGTTACCTTGGAGGGACACTCAGTTAATCCTTGTGGAAAGTCCCCTCAGTCCCCTGAAGTCATTGTAACATACACGCGAGTGTGCGTGCAGGGGTATAAATAAAAAAATGCATCATGCACCTTGGTCCCCAAATCTGGCCTTATTTGTAAGTGCTCCCTTTGCCACAGCCTTTTCTAGCCTGGACACGATGGGGAGGAGGAAGGTGTCACCTGTTGGTGTCCTTGACAGATGTAAGTGTGGGCATGCAAGGGGAGACATTTTAGAAAGAGGGAAGGAGGGAAAACCACTCTCAGCAGCAACCAAGGGTCCAGCAAAGCCCCTGATGGACAGTTCAGCCCTGAACAGAAACGAAAGGCACTCAGAGTGAAGGGGAATGAGAGACTGGAAAAAATGCAGAGCAGTGCATCCCTGCTCTGGGAGCAATGGAGGGTAGTGCTAAGGGTAAAGCATGTTCGCCCTAAAGCCCAGCTCCACATAACCTGCTCTGTCTAGTGATGATCAGAGTTTGTTAGAAAGTTGCTAAGAAAGCATAAGGGAAATGTGGTTTTTGGACCACATTCACGACATATTCACCCCTGTGAATGTGAGATCAATTCCATGTATCTTGCATGTAAGTGGCAAGGCATGAGCTATCTTCTGGGGAAATTTTAAGATTTTATGGCAGTTTTGTACTTTGTTTAGAATTGTTTGTGCTTTCCAGAAACAAAAAAAAAAAAAATAAATTCCCAAAAAACCCACAAAATGCCAACAGCTTGGGTGTCACATTTTCCCTGAAAATTTGAAAACAGACAGAAGAATTTTTTTCCTTGCTATGCTTCTTTACATGAAATTATTGAGAAGAACCTTTTCACATCATTTCACAGATTCTGGTCTCATCCTTCACCCATTTAATCATGTTATGTTCTCAGGCTTACATGCATGTGTAAACTTCACTGTGCACAGGGGTGAGCATGGTCAGAGCATCCAGGGTTCTGGACACTGCTGTAATGCAGCCAATAACAGGACTAGGCACAGTTCTGGTGTTATGACATTAGAACAAAGGTGTGGTTCCATGAGTTAATTCCATGAGATATTAGTTGCTTATCTTTGTCTTTGGCTGCTTGAACCAGAAGTAATTGTATCCTGGAAGCATGTTACAAGCACCTTGATTCAAAGAGTGCCTTTTTGCAGTCACACGAGTGCCTGTGTACAGAGCCTCAAACAGACCAGCACTGAGGGTGCACACAAAACCCACTCTCCCGTGTGCTAGCAGTGCCAGAAAGCCACAGGGAATGAAAAGCATCCCCTCCTTAGCTGAGCACTGGGAACCTGTATTTCAAGTCATTTCTGTTTGCAGAACTAAACTGAACTCCTCTGCAGCCCAGGTGGGAGGCAGAGCAGCCCTGGCTCCTGGCAGGAGCTTGAGCTGCAGAGCTCCCGGAGCCCCAGACCCAAAAGGAAAACCTCCACAGCAGACAAGGGCAGAGCAAGCGCCACTTCCCCAGAGACCTGACCCTCAAAACATCAGAGACAGCAGCCCTGCTAACCCTCCATGAGCTGAAGGCCAGGGAAACAGGAGTTTGGGAAGCTGCCTCCTAGGTTCTGGGGAGCAGGGGTGGGTCCTTCACCCTCGAATGCCCAGAGGGCAAAAATGTGCCCAATACCTTGTTATTTGAGCAGCATTTGGGCAGCCCAGGATGTTCTGGTGTGGAGCAAGTTTTGACACAAGATTGCAAGTGTTCCCAACATGAAGGATGCCCCATTTTCTACACAAGCACACAGCTGCCATACCAGAACTGGGCAGAACTGGAAAATTATACCATATATTAATGTGGCATGTGAGAGGGCTACGGTTTACCTTTTGTTCTTATTTAATGAGAGAGTGGGAGAGGAGGGGGTTAAGGGAGGGGTGAGATTATGATAGATGAAGAGAACTGGCTTGGCTAACTCTCCATAGCCTGTAGCTACTGCAATATTTATGAAAGGGAAGGTGCACCTTGGCAAGCTAACATGCCTGAAATTGGAAGGCTTCAGATGAAAGGGAAACCCTGTAAAGTAAAACTGAGTGGTGCTTGAGAGGAGCACGATGGCAGGGAAAGAAAATCTATCTCCTCACCAGAGTTTCCATTTCTGAATGCTTTGCTTTGCCCAAAAAAAAACCAAAAAAAAAAAAACCAAAAAAAAAACCACACAAAAAAAAAAAAACCCAAAAAAAACCAAACCAAAAAAAAAGAACAAACCCCAAAAAAAAAACCCACAAAGGAAAGCAACTTGGCCAGGCCTGCCTGCTCCCAGAGCACAGGAACCAAGGTGCCAACAAACATCAAACTCCCTTTTCACAACTGGCAGAAGTCCTCTGGTATGTGCTAACACTGCACATTGCCCTGCCTGCGAGGCTGGAAGGGTCCCATCCCCAGAGTGGCTGATTTCTACTGCATTTTCCTGAGTTTTGAGGTTATTTGCACAGACAGGGCAGGGCCCTTGGGTGTACATTACAGGTCTGCTTTTTCAAGAGGAAAAGCTTGAAGATGCTATCATGAATGGCATTTCCTGCTTCTCCTACAATTCTTATTGACATGGAAAAAAAGAATAATTTTCTGTCAATGTTACCAAGACCTCTTATTTACCAAACTCTGTATAAGCACAGGGCTTGGATTATTTTAGAACAAAAAAAGGATGTCAATGATATAAGCATGAATGTCAGGATCCTGCAAAATATTCCCTTGATTACTTTTTAGCAGAGGACATGGAAACAACTTTGAAAAATTTCAGGAAAATATTTGATATAATACAGATAAATTTTAATTAAGAACTTGCCTGTGGGCAGACCCACAGCCCTGGCATCTCTTATCTGCCAGCACAAGGCACTCCCAGTATCCTGTACTCCTATGGAAGGAGCAAGCTCTGTGCATGCAGGGGTGGGTTTCTTTTAGTTGCTTAACTGTTTCCTCCACAAAGAAAATATAGATCTCATTCTCTCCTCCCACCAAAAAGAAGGGTTTCAACCAGACTGAATGAGTGGCTATGCTTTCTATTGCTTTCATTTTTTAAATTATAATTTCCCTAATTTTGATCTCAATCTATCGCTAAATACAAAAGAGCGGTCTGAAAGCTTCAAAAGAGAATGGTGTGATTTTTCCAGCAGTTTTCCTTATTGTCCCTGCCTTCCCACGCCAGCCCTGGCGCACAGGGGCAGGGGAAGAGAGTGCTTGGCACTCTGGAGGTTCTCACACCCCTCTCCTGTCTAGACCAGGGCTATGTCTGATTTTCTATCACCCCAAGGCTACAATTTCCAGCGAAGAAAGTATTAAATTCAAAACCATCTGCCCATCTCGGCTCCTTCCGAAAAGGCAAAACCCATCAGAGGCCAGATTCCCACGTCTGGCATCAGAAAGGCTCCTCTCCCATTTGCAGCTCTAACATCATCATTGCCCAACCCATGATGTTGAAGGCTCTCACTGCGTGTTTGGGGCAGGGACAGGCACTCATGGAAAGCCAGGATTTCACAGGGGCTCAGAGAAAAGGGTGGGTACAGTACGGAGCAAAGGTGCTGGGAGCTGGGCAGGATTTAACCCATTTAAATGTACTCCTTGTCGGACTCGTTCTGTTGTCCTCTGACTTTTCCCTGCAGAGACCTTTGGCTCAAGTTTGCCTGCTGCTGACTGGGGCAGAATCTCATTTGCAGCATTAATCACGGGCAGCTCTCCCCGGGGCTCGGTGGCAAGCCGGGGTCAGCGCTGGGCTGCTGGGAGGGGAGGAGGAACAAGGAGAGTCACTCAATCTGCTGCCTGGTGTCACAAGTGATTTATGGCCCGCTTCAAACACAGCCATTGATCTGCTCTGCTTTCCCCAGCACGCTTGTCAGTGTGTAATAAAGCCAATGGGAATTCCTGGGTGTTGAGTCAAAGTTAAGTATGCTCAGGTTTACTTATTTAAAAAAACACACCTGAAGTCTCCCCATTTGGGAAACAGCTCAAGATTTACAATCCTGGAGAAATTTGCAAGGGTAAGAACAAGAAATACAACCCCAACCAGCCCTTCGGGCAGCTCGCCAATTAATCTTCCCTTTGCTGTCTGCTGCTTGTTCTCCTTTCTGCCTTCAGCACTTTTGGAAGATCTAAGCCAGGCAGCAGCAGTGACTTCCTCCCGCCTGGCCCGCAGTGAACCCCCGGGATCCGTCCCGGAGGTGAACCCGGCCGTCCCTGGGCTGCATCTCCCAGAAAGGCTGCTCTGGAATCACCTGCTGCTCTCAGTGAGCCCCAGGCCAAGCTCTGTGTGGGCCCAGCAAGGCAAGGGCTCTGTAGCCACAGGAGCGCACCCGAAAATGTCTGCTCAGCTCCGTGCTGGCTCGAGCTCAGAGGAGCACTGACCTCAGCAGCTCTGGGTCTTGGGTGCCTTTCCAAGAATGGTTCTCTCCTCACCTGGGATTGCTGCAAGGAGGGAGGAGGTGCAGGGGCAAGCCAGGTCAGGCAAAATGTGACTGTGCCATTGGCACTGCAGGATGGTGCATGGTGAGGGATAGCACAAGGCACTGAGTTCTCCCCCACTGCTCCCAGGTCACCTGAGCCACAGCCCACCTGTGGGTTTGCATCCAGGCCATGCAGGAGAGCATGGACTGAATGGCAAGAGAGGCATCTTGCCCAGAAGGCAGCCCAGATGTCACCAGGTAGTTCATACTGTTCTGCCCTTGCAGGATCTGTCCTTGATTATAACATCTTTCTTACTTCCATCAAGAAGGAAACATTGCTCTATGGCATAGCATGGGCAATACATTTAAAATTCTCAAAGAGTAACATTTTTGCCCAGTAAAATGATGTAAGGCTTTGATCTTAGTCTTAGTTCATTTAAGTCTCAGTCTTAAATGATCTTAGTCTCTTGCTTTGCTCTTGATTAAAAAGCAAATAATAAAAAATTCCCAATAAAACAAATCCACATTTTCTCATGCAACCTTTTGAAAACAAAAAAATTGCATCATGCTTCAGAAATATGTCAGCAAACTCTCAAAATTCTACTTCTCAAGAGTAGTTTCCCTAAAAGTAGCATTTCCAAAGCATTTATCTTTTTCTAATCAGAAAACATTGACTGAGGAACCTAATAAGAAAGTAGTTGATAAGCTCCAGCAGTTTTTATCCTTACAATATATTCATTTTTTGGGCAAAGAGAATTCTCATTAACAATTACTAGGCAGTAGAATAATGAGATTGCAAGAGCTGCTCCATGGATCTCATTAAAACTGCCAACCTAGGAGCATGTCATGCTCTATTATTTCAGAGAACTCAGAAATGCTCAGCTCCTCTGGAAAGGCAGGGGTGAACCATGGTGTCTAAAGGTATCTAAACCATAGGTATCTAAAAAAAAAAAAAAATCACAGAATTCCCAATCAGTGGCCATTGAGAAGATGTTGGCTCCAGTTCAATGGATTTTCAATTTCAGCTACTGTACATGTCATAACAATCAAACTGCAGGTTCCTAAGAAATATTAACGCCAAGTCTGATTGAGTAATGAAGGAAAATGCACACCTATGGGACTTTCCACAATTCTTATCTGTTCTCAAAATCCCCAAGGGACACACATCTTCCAGTCTCTTTTTTTTTTTTTTTTTTCTGGGATGAACTTCCCAGCACTCAGGGGAGGAGGGAGAGAAGGTGGAGGAATAAAAAATCCCTTTTGAATGAAACATTGAATTAAATGCCAATGAAATGTTTATATTTAAAGCTTCCATTCCCATATAGACAGTCTGGGAAGGTCAGCCCACAGGGGTGCTGGATTCCCAGCCTAGTGCATAGAATAGCTTCAAATTTTCCCTATCTGAGCACTATTTTCAAGAAACTCAGTCCTTGTTATTGTATCTTCCCATTTGAAGATTGTCTGAAGGGAGAATTGGGAAGAGGTGATCTCCTAGGAAAGGAGGCCATTTTGTGGCCAAAACCAAAACTGCCTGGACAGAAAGAGGGAGTTCTTGCTTTCTGTACTTCAGTTTTTATTTGCCCTCCCAAGTGACAGCAAAGCTGTCCCAACAAGTGCTCCAGAGACATCAAAAGCCCCTGCACTGGGAGTGCCAGCATCTTTTGTATAGATTAACACCACTGACTCCTTTGCCTTTCTGAGGCAGATTTGGTGACTTTTCTTGTCCAGAAGGCAAGTCCCAGGGTGATAAAAGCAGCCAGCTTGTCCTGCTAGCAACACAGACACTGCCTCATCTCTGGAGCAGAGGGAAGCTTTTTCCCAACAGACCCTGCCTGGCTAAATCCTACTGTAGCAACCATCTGGAGTCTGCATGTAAACAGCACACACATCCAAAAGCAGCTGGGCAGCTCGAGTAAATGCTGGCATTCACAGCCAAGCCCTTGGAGCCCTGCTCAGGCACAAAAATTGTCTGCAGTACAATCCTTGCAGTATGGAGCTCTCAGCTTTGTGACTGAGCCCAGGAGTGGTTCCCCTGAAGAATCCCAGGTTAAACTGTTTGCCAAAAAATTATTCTGCTGGTACACATCAACCCCTGACTTCAGTGTCAGCATTCTCCCAGCTGAGCAGAATTAGGTCCAGAAGTGTATGGCATCACCTCAGCAGGAAAAGGATTTGTGGGGATCTGAGGACATTGTTTTATACTGGCTGAGAATCTGGCCCTAAATGTTTTACAAAATTTGGTAGAAAACTGTACAGACTGCTGCCAAGAGGGATGCTCATTTTGGGGCTTTAGAGGAAAGATAGAAGCAGATTTGAACCTGTGACTTCCCCAGAATCACACAGTGGAGACCCAGCAAGAGAAGTGCTGCATTTGAATTAGGCTCATGCAGTGCCAAACACTCCCTCACACTCTCCCAGATAAAGAGAGAGGAGTTGCTCTTCCACCTCCCAGATCAAGCCTTGAACATGGCAATTAATTTGAAAAGGGCAATTTGATTAGACTCAATTTTGCCTGAAGTAAAAAAAAACATCCATTAAATAACATCAGCAAGTGAAAAGGTGCTCAGTTTCCCCTGGGCTTTCTGGCTGTGTCAGTTGGGAGTGTACATGGTAATGGATTCATCAGAGCTAAAGGTGACAAGCTGGGGTTTACCACAAGATGCTGTAAACATGGTATTTTGTATTTTTCAAACTTCATATAGGAAAAAACCCCATGATGCTCAGGTCTTGACAAGACTGACAGCAAGAAAGGGGACATGGGGAAGTGACAACACCTGCCTGTGTTTCTGCCACCCTGAACACTGTCCCAGTGCAGAAGCTGCCACACCAACAAAACCAGTGTTGAATTCATCTCCAACAAACCAGGATAAAGCCATTAGTGGAAGCTGGGAGATACTGTCCTTGTGGGAGATACTCCCACGATCAGGCCACAACCAGATTGTCTCACTGGCTCAAATATCTAGAAATCTCACATCTCTACACTCAGGAATGACCTTACAGCCACAACTTCCTTTTACCAGTTTAAATGTGGTTTGTTAAATTTATCTGAGAAGCAGATGAGAGCCTTTCCTGGAGGACCACAGAGGCAGAGCTACAGAAACAGTGGGTGAGATGCAGAGCCATCACTGCTCTGTGCTGTGTGTTCTCTCCATCCAGGGGGCTGGAAAGTGCTCTCTACCTTCTAGCTCAGTGGCTGTGCACATCCACCCACCCACACAGGCTCATTCACTGCTCTGCAGTATTTTCTAGGTTTAATCTGGTGATGAACAGCCCACACTGACACAATCTGAGGTACTGCCACCAGGCTCGTGCTTGCATATTTAATCTGGCAGCAGAAGCAGCAGAGCCTCTTGGGACACCCAATTCAGACCATGGAGGGGAAAACCAGTACCCAAATCACACAGATGCCTTTGGGAGCATCTGTCAGTATTGCCATAAGGTGGTATCTGCTGGACTCATTTAGCACTAAATGGGTAACATTTTGACTAACTCTAGCTGTTTAGAGTCAGAGCCAAGGTTGCAGAGGACACCATTAACCACAGTACACAGCACCACTGCATGCCCCTATTGGGCTCGAGTTCATGCAACCCCCTTGGAAAAACTTGGAATATCTGCTTATTGTGCAAATTGTAACAATAGCCTTTGTGCCCTGGCTGGTAATGGAGCGTGTTTAAGCCACTGACAATGCTGAGTTCCTTGAAGCTGCTAATGGGTTAAAGCTGGGACATCTGGTGAAACACTAGCCTCAGCTGTTCCTCAAGTGACATCTTCTTGGGTCAAATTTATCTCTTCTTGCCAGTCCATCTGCTCACAGCCTGTCAGTGATAAACACTTGAGAGCCACAGAGCAAGCGAGGCAGCAGACAGCAGTGAAGGACAGCATCTTGGAGTCTAACTAGATAGTGATATGGGAGCAAAAATAGCCCCAGTGCTCTCCCCCTCCCAGTCATCTTCCTCCCGTTGCTCTCCAGGGTCAGGGTCAGGCCAGGGAAGCAGTGTGTGCCACGCTGAACACAGAGCCCAGACCAGGCCACCCAAGGGCCAAGGAGAGGTCTGTTTGTTGCCTAAGGTAACAAGGAAAAAGCCAACACACACAGCTCAACACACTACTGTACTTGCTCGTCCTTCCAGTGTCCCAGGGGAAAGGTTCACACCTGTGCTTCCAGCTGGTGAATGTTCATTTCATTCTGCAAGGCACTCCAGAGCTTCCCAGTCTTTGCTGGCCACCCCTGGGCAGCCCTGCCCACATACCAGCCCAGAGCAATGCAGCAAGAGGCACACAGGGCTGGAGGCTACCAGGGGAGGCACAGGGGAAATGTGCTGCTCAGGAGGAGTTGGTACATCCAAGGTCCATGGCTTCCTTGCCCATATCTCTAGGAAAGACACCTTTCTTCCAGAAGGCAATGACCCTCACTGTAGACATGACTGTAACACACACACACACACATACACAGAGTGCTCTCCAAAGCACAAACTCAAGAGCCCCAGGTCACCCTGCAGCCTGTAAAACAACAAGGTGGGGGTTGAACATGACTTCCCCCAGTGCTCCAAGGGGACTATGTATCTGAGACCAAAATGGTATAAACCCATCCAAAAGGGGAAATACTGCAAGTATTCTTGGAGGTTTACTGGTGTGTGTGTGAGTGGGCAAGGATTCACTTCTCATTAAGGGTATTCTGGGAAAAACAGATTAAACTTTCCTTGGTGTCAGCTGACCGGCAATGACCTCTGAAGATGCATTAACCTGATGGGTCTCAATCTGGTGAATAAATATTTTGGTTTAAAATGGTCAGACACAGCACAAAGACCACAGTTTTGCCCCATGAGTCACAAGGGTATATTCACAGTTAGACAAGCTCTCTGTGCTCTTTAAGTCTTGCTACCACAGTGGTGATGTCCTGCAGCTAGTGAGGATCAGTTTCAAATTGGCCCTTTTCTACGCAATGAGAAGCTTCTACCTTGAGTCACTGTGATTCTTTCACAGCAGTGTCATAACACTGCCCTGTGCTATTGCAATGCACCTGCTCGTGGCCCAGTGCTGCCCCAAACACTGCGAGGAAACATCATCATGACCCCCATGAAGCAACAAGGCTTCTTGGCATGCTACAAATACCCTTGAAGAGAAAAAGCTCTTTCACACTGCCAGTGCTATGCAGTTGATCTAATGAGCCACACGACTATAAGGAAAGCATTTGCCTTCTCCATCCCCCCAATTAACTACATTACCACCAACCACCCCCTGTGCCTGGCTCGTGCTGGCAGCTGGCAGAGCCCACGGTTCAAGACACGCTTGATGCATTGCTGCACAGCAGATCGGGGCACAGACATTTTAGTGTGCGTCAGACACCACATTTCTCCATCCTTGAAACTGATCCTGCCAGAGTGTGCTCTCTGCAGAGCCAGGACTTTAACCCGAGAGCGCAGCTGCATTTTTAAGTATCATGTTAATACAGTGTTGTGGTGGGGATTTTGTTCAAGGGAGGATGGCTCCACTCTGACCTTTGGATCCAGAGGCACGCTTTAAAATTAAAACCTTTCTTCTTCTGCGACCCACCACCAATTTATCTCCATTCATACAGCAGTGGAATTCTAAAAAGTGTTTGTGTTCTTATCTGGTAGTGTGCATGGCACTTTGTACATGCCAGCAAAGGCCAAGAGAAGAACAATACGTACTCTTTATTGTTAACCCAAGAAGTCTTTTATAGATGTGTTAACTCACAAAAGGGAGAAAGACCTTGGTATTGGCCATCTGGCACCATGGTATCCCAGCTCTGAGCTTGGAGCCAGAGCCACAGACCAAAAAACTACATTAAACCAACTGTAGAGGCAGGCCAAAAGGCTCCTTTGGGAGCCTGGACTCTGGTGAAGACGGAGCAGTGAGGATGGGGCCAGGAAGAGGAGCAGCAGCACTGGGAGCCCTGCTCTGCTTCTGCTGCCACGTGCTCCTGATCCATTGTGGAAAGTCCTCTCCTTGCCATGAGTTTGCTTCTGGTCCTGCACTGCCCCATCCACGGGCACCCTGGAGGCACTGTGTGCCCTCACCATCCCTGCTGCGCACCCTTGGCACAGCCGGATCTGTTCCGAGAAATGAGACTTCCTTATGCTTTTAATTGTGCTACCCTCTAGTGGCCAATGCCATCCCCTTGGAGCTCGGATCTCCACTCCTGGCAGAGGACAGGCCTTGGACTGCAAGCCCTCAAGACCAGAAGAGAGCTTGGAGCTGGCAGAAATGACTTGCACATGTGAAAGGAGACAGAGCCCTGGCAAGCTCAAATGCCATCCCAGGCTCCACCACCCCAGCTCTGCTTTGGTCTCAGGAAGGGCAAGATCTCCCTGCCCAGGCTAGAGGTCTTGGCTAGAGCAGGGTGAAGCCAGCTCAATATCAAGTGCTTGCAACACAAAAAGCATCACCAAATTATCACTCTTGGCAGGCTCTCCCAGAGAACATGCTTCTTTCCTTCTCTGCTGTCTCACACCAGGTGCTCTAGCAGCTTGGATGGCAGCAGAAACACTCAACACGTCAATAAAAACGGGTTAGAATTCAAGGAACATCCTTGCAATTACCAAGATAATTGCTACATTTCAGAACCAAACATTACTTAATGGCGCTCAATTATCTTGTGGCAGGGCCTGCAATGGCAGCAACTAATTGCTTAACTAAAGACTTTCTTCTTTCCACCCTGTGTCAACACTCATGCATGCAATTAGGCCATTGGTGCAGGGAGGAGAGGAGATACCTGTTGTGAAAAGAGGGGTTAAGTGGCAGCCACAGCCATGTTCCAAAGTTCAGAGGACAAGTGTCTCGCCTCAGACTTTATAAGGATGTGAAGCAGAACCTCAAAAGCCCAGGAGGGAACAAGGATACACAGGCTTTTTCTTCCTGTCTCTGAACAAAGACCTCAAATGCCTACACAATGTGACTAGGGGCCCTCTTAGAAGCCTATAGGCCTCTAAGGCTCAGATGCATGTCAGTAACCTTTTCACAGTTTATCAGTCTGCAGAGTTCATAGATACTAACAAAAAGAAAAAAACAATCAATTGCCTAAAAGCTAACAGAAGACTTTGCTTTGATTACTCTCAAGCTGTTGAAAACCTGCTTGTTGTTAACCTCTTCACTGAGCATCTCTTGCATATGAAAGAGAAGCAATGGGAAAATAGGTGCACTTTCCTTGTTATTTGCCATTTCATCACTTCTTCACAATTCTCTACTGTCTCAAGAACTCTCTTAAGCAGTGCCTTTCACTTTGCTTCGACACAGAACTACTCCTTGTCCCTCAAGTTCCTGTTCCTTCTCCCTGGCTTTTTCAGCCTCTCCTCTACTTGAGGTGGAAACACAAGAGCCCAGATCAGGCCACGACCCTTGAAAACATCAGGTCCTGGTTTCTACTCCTCACTGGTCATGTTTGGTTTGTTCCTCTGACCAGACAGGGTTCACCACAGAGCCAGCCCCAGGCCTTGTGTCCTGAACATTGGCTACCCTTCATTCAAGGGCTGTTCTGTTCAGCTCTGCTCATCCTTTCCAGACTCACATTTCTCAGACAGGAATTCCCAAGGCCATTTTGCTGGTCAGTTACCAGCTCAACTCCCTCCCTTTGAAGCCCCTCCTTGCTACTCTTAAGGACAGTTTTTTTCTACTATTCATCATAGCTTCCACAGAAGCAGTAAACAATCTAGGATTGACTTCCTGCTCAGAGCCCCTCCTTGGGAGCCTTCTATTTGATGTAAAGCTGTCTGTTCTTACCCTGGTTTTGTATGTTTGTCTGTTAGACTTTTAGTTACAGTTTACTGTCATCCTTTAAGTTACTGAACAGTCCTGTGAAAATTTGAGACAAAGGCTTCAGGGCCCCAAATTTTATTTTTCAAATCTCCATTTTCCTCTTTGCTATACTAAGAGTTTTCACAAACTAAAGGACATAGTCTCCTCTCCAGACCACCACACCAGTTTGTCCTCATTTCTCCCCATCATTTAGGTCCTGTGCATGCTCTTTGCACTTGTATTCCAGTTACAAGCTGAGAAAGAGGACAGGAGCCAGTGGGGTACTAAGACCTTGTGGATTCAAACTGGTCTCTTAAAAGAATCATAACCCAGCAAGGGAATAGTTAACACTCCCTAAAACTGAGGCAGTTTCATAGCACCCAGTTCAGTTTGCTAGCAATTCCATTTTCACACGCACGCACACAGGCTAATTGTTTCACAGGAATAACCTCACCTGCAATTAGACACTGTTTTAAGCCTTTGATCTCTATAACTCTCCAGAGGACAGCAAGATTCCCACATGAAAGTGTTTTATTATTTTATTCCACATTTGGGAGTGACCCTATGCTCCTGGATTTATTAAATAAAAAAAGCCCTTACCTGATCTCAGCGATTCCCATTGAGCTGAGCAAGACTGGGGCCAGTGGAAAAGCTCCCTTTGGGGGATGGTTCTCCCAGGTGTTAAGGATAAGGGAGTACAGCCCCCAGCTGATGGCCTTTGCCTGCTCTCTGAGCAGACTGCTGCTCTGGCAGCATCAAACCCATCCCGGAGATGGGCTTCTTGGGGACAGGTCTTGTCTTGCTGATTCACTTCCTAGGGTAAATTTATTTCTTTGAGCTATTGTCCAATTCACAGTTAAGGATCAGCACACGTTGTTCCTTTCCAGGGAGCTTACCTTAGCCACAGGATAGGAGACATCTGCATCTGATCCTGTAGCACCAGCTCAGGCCAGAGGGTGCACACAGCTCCTGAAGAGCAGGTTGCCAGATTTTGCCTGGCTGTTTTTCTAAGGAAAGGGATGGGGCAGAGCAGGTAGCTCAGAGGCCCAAGCCATAGGTCTGGTCCCAAAGAAAACAAAACGTCAGGGCCTCAAGGCTCTTAATTAACTCTATTAGAGTGATAATCATGGCCTGCCCAACCCCAGGGGAATGGAAAAAACCCAGTGTGAAATGCATATAAAGGTATTGGACTGAAACGTGAATATTTTCACCTATTGTCAGCGGTTAGAAAGCAGTGGGGGGTGGGAGGATGGTGAAAAGATCCTCAGCTGAAGGAGTTTCTAGTTTAGCACCAGCTCAAAGAGATTTCTGTGAAGTGTATTTGCTTTTTGCAGGGCTGCTTTCGAAACATCTGAAAATTTTAGACAACATCCTTTATAGTTCATTAGTGCACAGTAAAATATGCCCCTAACCACTTCCTTTTTTTTTTTTTTAATTAGATGTTGCTTAAAAATAAATCTCTCACATTTCCTTGCAAAAGAACAGATAGGACAGTGCTTTAAGAGATCCAGCATTGCTTCCATGCCTATGTGCAAGAGCTGGGCTCCAGTGATGAGGCTCTTTTCATCTCACAGGGATGTGCTTCCCAAAGCTGGTTCAAGGGAGCAGGAGAGGTGCCTGGTTCCCACAGCTACCCAAGTCCATTCAGTGGCTGGTACTGCAGCTTCATAGAATCATTGAGTATCCTGACATGGAAAGGGCTCAGGAGGATCATGAAAGTCCAGATTTTGGCCCTGCACAGGATGGCCCCAAGTTCAGTCACTTGGGAGCTTCTTCTCCCTCTTTGGATATAAAGAGATGTTACAGGAGTCAAGGCAAAGCCACCCCTCCAGAGTAGCCCTCCGGGGCTGGTGTGAAAGGACACAACAGCAGGCAGGCAGCAAGAGGCAGGAGCTACTCTTGTCACTCAAACTGTGTGGGTTTGGAGTTTCAGATGTAGCACCAGGAAGATGCATAATTGGAGCACCCCAGAAGCTGCTTTAAATTATGAAAGGCAGCTTTAAGGCAGCTTAATTTGTCTGCTGCCTTTGGAAGGAAAACTTCACAGCAGCTTTTTTCATCTGAGCCTGCAGGCAGGAGATGCTGACCCCAGCCATTTAGTGGGAGCAGCACAGCTTTTTCCCCTGCCTTATGCAGTTGTGGACCCCCAGCACAGGCTGATAAAAGAGGTTTCAGAAGACAGCCCAAAAATGCAGTGCTGTCAGGGTGGAGACCTAGTGGGCTCCCCAGCTCTGGTAGCAGCTTCTCCTGCCAGCTGCCCACCAGTGCAGTGTTCTTGTGTTTGAGCACATGGCACATGAGGGGCAGCAAATTCAAAAATCCTTCCCTCACTAGGCACCAGCTCAACCCATGGCCTCAGCTGTGAAATGTCTCTTTCATCTTCTTTGGTTGTCAAACCTACAGTGTCAGCTCATCGCTTATAAAAGTCTCATATCTCTCTGAAGTGTGGTTTGCCCCAGTCACAAAAAACCCCCCACAATCACAAATAATGTGTACTCAGAACGATCACTTAAAGGTTGGCTTTGCTTTCTGGCTTCTTCACTTTCAGGCAATACACATTTCACCCTTTCAAGCTTTTCTTTGCTAATCTGGGAACTGAAATTTCACTTTGATGTTAGCAAGTATTGAGATGAGGGCAGAGAAGTGCAAGTGGCTGACTGGCCCTGGCTGAATGCACAGCCATTCCCCAGCTGAACCACAGCTCCCACCCTGACCCACAGCTCAGCTCAGCTGATGCTGCAGCCACTCTGCACAAGGAGAAGCGGGTTACTGTCACAGCCTGGACCTTCTGTCACACTTCCAGAGCTGGCATGTTAAAGGGGAAAGAAAGGAAAGCGTAAGTAATATGAATTTCCCAATTAAAAATCACTGAGTTGTGACACTCAGACTTTAGACACTCAGGATTCAGACTTTATTTTCATCTTTAAGCCCAAAAAGCCTCTGGGATATGGTCCCTTCTGCATTGGTGTTACTGCATCTTACTGAGGGCAGACCTTGTCAGTGTTTCATCATCTCCTTTGGTCTCAGAGCTCCCTGGCCTTCCCACGTGACTGGAAGAAGTCAGAGAATCACGGTCTGTGCTGCCCTGGTACCTGCGGGTAGCATTCAATAACAGGTGCTGCAAGCACGGGGCTGCTCCTGCCCTGACCCTCCTGCCACAAGACTGTCAGGCAGCTGCTCTGTCTAAACTGTACCCTGCTTAACAGAGGACTGTGCTTGTCTTTTTTCCTCCCCTCCTCCTCCACTTGAAGCTCGTATTTCTCACCTCCCACTGCAACACTTATCAGAGAGTATATCCTTCACCTCCAGCTCAGCGTCCCTTTCCTCAGACTGGAAAGTCACTGATGATGGGGGTGGAGGTGGCAGCTTGTTCTCAGCTCATTAATCTATCACAAACCTCTGCAGCAGGCTAGCTGCCTCCAGCCCTGATTCATTTTCAATCACAAAGGATGTTTGTGTTTGATTGGGTATGTGGATAAATTATTCCAAGCTGTGAATTTCATTTCATCACTGATCACAGACACGGGTTGAAATCCTGTGCATGAAGTCGACAAGTGAACTTCCATTGACCTCCAAGGCAAGGCAGGACACTGGTCACCCTGAAATAAATAATAATGTAAATTAGATCAAAGGGGTCCACAGGAAGGGGATATGCAGGAAGAGATCATTCACATCATCCTTGTCTTTACTCCTGGTCTGTGGATTACATATGTAGGGGATGCTTGCTTTCCTGTATCTTTAGTAGCTGTGAAACAGAAACACATCATTAAGGTTCCTCACAGTCCCAGCTCAGATGAACCCCAGAGTTTCTAACCCAGCCCCAAGATGCTCTCATAACATTGGTCAGACCTTTCAGCTTTGCTGGTAGCTCTGATATCCCTATGGATAAGGGATGCTTCTCCTCTGAGCACAGAGAAATCTCTGCCTACCTCCAGCAGAAAGCTTTCCCCTTTCTCACCATCCCTGGAAGTGTCACCACAGGACTTATGGCTGGTGGCACAGCTTTAGCACTGCTCATTTTCCAGCAGAGGAGATGACTCAGACTCCCTTTCCAAGGACATAAAGGGTCCCCCCTCCAAACTGGCAAATCCATCAAGTGCTCAACATGGAGCTCCTCCCAGGAATCAGGAGAAGCAAAAAACCCATTTAATTTCTTTTTTTTTTTTTTCTTAAATGCCAGTGATTGTGCAGTAGGGTCTAAATGTGCATGCCTGGCTCTTTTTTCACCAAAGTCAGATCAGGGAAATCAGTTACAGATTTCAGACAATTTCTCTCAGCACCTCCACTGTGCCCAGGCAGACTGGAGTGAGTTGTTCAGTCCTGCATGAAATCAGCTGCCAGTTCTCAGCCCAGCCCTGTAGTGCAGCATCCTCTTTGAACAAAGCCCCTGTATCACATCTATCATCACACAGCGGGGAGACAGGAGGAGAAGAAAAAGGGGGGTAAACAGGTGACAGGAGGAACAGAGAAGAGAGCAGGACACACAGTCATGATGTGTGCTTGTTACTAGTGCAGCAATGCACATCTGCACTTCACAGCTTGTAGTCTGTGCTCTGGAGCTGCTGAAGGTCTGATGGCTTCTTCCACTGCTGTGCCAAGATGTGCCATGTCCTTGTCTGGGCACTGCAGGCCGAGGAGGAAACTTTTAGGGAAAAGCTGCTCAGTATTAACTGTGCTCAGCAGGGCAGCATGGGCACCCCCTCCCTGGCTGAATGATGGATGGCCTCAGCACTGCAACCTCCACAAAAATGCACTTGCCTGAATCTCTCCACGGCACCTCACTGGCCTCCAGAGCCTAATTCCTGAAATGAGATACTAGGACAGAGGTTTTTGGTCTCCAAACCAGACAATGTGCTGGAGAGTGGCCAGGGGCTGTGGGTACACTGAGCAAGGGTGGAGTAATTTGGGGGAAGCTTTCTGCCTACAGGGAGAGCAGGATGCGTGAGAGCAGGTCTACAGCTCTCAGCTGGAGCAAAAATTACCGGCAGATTATCATCCTGATAGCAAGATTTAGTGCAAGGAGGGCCAGGCCAGGTGAGTCACCCTGCTGCTGCTGCCAGTCGTTGGGGCTGCTGATGGCTGTGATAACCCAGTGAGCACCCAGTGGGGACCAGCAGGGAGATTGCCAGGTTAGTAATGGAGCTGGGCACTCTGGAATGTCAGCAGCTGCTGCCTGTGCCCCTTTGCAGCACCACACACTGCAGAGGACAGAGCCCAGGGCCCGAGACATGCCAGCTTTTGCCACTTGTTCCTTGGGGGGGCTGCACCCTGAGCACAGTGCAGCCAATCCTATCCAGGAATTGGGTGTGGAAGCAGATTTTGCTCCACTGCAAGCTCCCCTTCTAGAGTGCACATGAGGAGCTGAACAGCTCCCAACCCCAACATGGCAACAGCTGAACCTGGCTCACTGAGCCGTGGTCGAGCACCAGGCACTAAAACCTGTGGCAAGCCCAGACCAAAGATCTTAAAGAACTAAAGCAGAAGGGAATAAATTCCCCAAACAAGAAACAGCCTCTCTGGTTGTTTTCAAGAACACCAGGCCCTGGTGAGACAGGAAGGTCTGGGCTCTGCTGTCCTCAGTTCAGTCCCACAACAGATGAATGAGCCCAGACACTTGTGCTTTGCTTCAGAGTCTGCACAGCCAGCACCTCAGCCATCCCAGCAGATAGTGTCACATCAGGTATAGTTTTGACACCATGCTCTCTTACCCTCATTGTGGGTCTAAATAGAACTGGGATGGGCTCCCAAACAGTCCTGCTCAGTCTGTGAGCCAGGGATCACATCGCACCAGAGGGTGTGGAGAGGCCCTTGACACCAAAATGTTTTGACAATCAAACATCCCCAAACAACTCTAGGCATTGAGCACAGCTGATGCACGGGTGGCCAAAGCAGCTTTGAGCTGTCCAGGGCTACACAGACACATAACAGAGAGCTCAGAAAATCCTTCCTGAGAGGTGGTGTGAACTCTTGGGTTACTGCTGCACACAGAGCCAGCTGTCCTCTCTGCACAACCAGTGCCACCTAATGCTGGTGAGGCTGATGGGAGCCCCAGTCTGTGCAAGCTGAGATTCTGGTGCACACTGGTGCTGCTGACTGCTTGGTTTTCAGGAGCCACATACACCCTAGAGAGCACAGGAAAGCCATCACCCTCCTCAAGCCCTTCCACATGGCCAGCACTGCAGCCACCAGCACATCCCACAGCAGAAGGAAACAGAGATTGCAGATGCTGCTGAACAGTCCCTGCAGGCATGAGGCTGCACAGACTCTCCACTGTAACCAGCAAAGGATGGAGAGCTCACACTCCCTGGCTGACACAACTGCAACTCCTGCTGAAGAGCAGAGATAGTGGCTGGCCTGATTTGCACTGGGGGTCTCTCTCCCATGGATGCACTCTAAGCCCAAACACATCATCCTCTTGCTGGGGCTCCCATCTTCCCTTTGCTCCAGGTGGAAGCAGTAACTGGATGTGATGAGGTGCTACGTGGCTTGAAAAATCTTTAGATGTTGCAATTTGTTGCTCAGGGGCTGCAGCTGGACTAGATTAGATTACACTGGGCTAACCAGAGAGATTTTTCTCTGGGTTTCTCCAGCTAGAAACTGACCACAAATCATGAAGCAGCAAGAAGACCTAAAAAAATGTTCACATCTGAAATGCCTTCTCACAGAGCAAGTCCAATTAACAAAAGGTCAAAAGAGAAATTAAAAGTAATCATAGGGGTCAGAGATTGTACACTGCACTGAGTATTGAAATTACTCACCCTGCTGCAGTCCAGCTACAAGATTTCCTGTTTGCTTTGCCCTAATTTTGGGGTGTTTTACAGTGATTGGAATGATAAATTAAACTCCTACACTAGAAAATAGCTGGTGGCAATGGAGGTGGGGTAATTTCATGAGTTAACTGTGACAGAACAATGTGAGAGGCATTATGGTCTTACTTTGGTTTCAATTTGGAGGCAAAACCATACCTCAGTCCTAATTTTATTGAAATGGCTTATTCAGTTCAAGAAGATATTTTGCATCCCCATTTCCCCTTCTGCACAGTGGAATATGATGCCGTGCACTGTGCTTGTCATAGCTCAGATCCTGTCTTGCATTTCTATAATGCCTTGCATGCTGGAGAGTCTTGGCATGCTTGACAAACTGCTGTGGACATGGCCAGAATCAGACATGCAGCCACTTCTGGGGTGGAAGGCAGCAGGAACTGTGTGTGCTGCACTGGGGGGAACAAGATTCTGTCCTGGAAGAGATGCTTTTGCATGGCAGGTCATTAACATCAATCTCTGAACAGCCAGCAGGCTCCCGGCTGCGAGTTTAGCTGCATCTCAAGGACTGGAAATTTTACTGCTGGGATGTGAATCTGTAGTTCCAGGCAATCTATTTCTGCCTAACCTGCTAGGCTGTCAGTAGCTGTTTTCATCACTTATGTGCACTACAGAACAATAATAGATAAATATCAATGTACATCTTAGCCTCCTGCACCTTTTGGAAGGGGTTATGTCTTCTCAAAGGATGCTTTTTGAGAAAGGAACCAACACTACGTGGAAAAGGAGTGAAGTTGCCAGAAAAGAGTCATCTTCTCTCTCCTACCTCTCATCATCTGCATGTCTCTCTTCTCACTGCCCCACAGTGCAAGAAGGAGGCACACCCTGGTGGCTGGGAGGGCAGAGGTGGGGAAGGAGGAAGGCCATGGCTTGGGCTGTGGTTACCAATGAGCTGCATTAGCTGCAGAGATTGAAGAGTGCATGGCAGTAAAGTTGTGACACAGGTTTTGTTCTCCCAGTGCCTTCTGCAGCCCTCAGGGTCCTGCACATCCATCCCTGGCTGAAGAGAGAGCAGTGTGACAACACAATTGACTATTACAGTGAGAGTTTGATGCCTGGAGCTGGCATGTCCCCACTGAACACACCCCTTAATTCAGGTTCCCAATTCTACTCCCATATTCCCAGATTCCAAACATCCTGCAGCTTCCATGACACCTACCTGGAGTCATTTACCATTGCCCACCTGCTCATCTCTGTCCTCTTTCCCAAAAACCTGGATGCAAAAAGTGTGTCCTGGTGGTCAGAGAGAGGTTCCAGTATGGTTCTTGTTGAGGTGCCCACTCATTGCCTTCCAGAACTTGGGAAGGTACCAGAGGTGAAAAGGCAGGTGATGCTTAGCAGGTTGGAAGCTGACCAAGGGCACCTGCAACCTGGCTACAGTGCTGCTACCAGCTTCTTCCTCAACTGGGCATTAGTTTACTGGTTTTGATTTTAAACAGGCCTAAAAACCAGCTATTCTTAGGGAAGCAGAAAGACAAGAAGATAATTCCTTTTTCCATGCTAGGCTTTTTTAACATCATCCTGATGCTACATGAGGAGAATGATGCCTCTTTCTTCCTGCACACTGAGGAGGCACAGAGGAAAGTGCAGTGCCTGTGGCCCTGAGCACTGCCTGAGGCACTGGCTGGCAGCTGAAGGAGACCTGGTTTGCAGCCACACACCCAAGTGCTGTGGTGTGTGTCCTACCTCAGTCTGAATCACAGCTGCCAGCAGGAGAGAGCACCTGGGTTTGCAGGGAATGCTGCCTTTGGCTGCACCCAGCTCCTCATGCTCAGGAAACCACAGCCTTGAGTAGGGTGTAGCTGAAACTCAGGTGAGCATCTTTAAGCAGTGGGCAGATTACAGCCATTCTTTAGAAAGCATTTCCATTTTGGTGGGGTAGAGGTTACAGAGTGGCTGGCTATAAAACCCTATCTAACATACTGAAAAAATCAATTGCTACTGACATACAATAACCCTGAGCCAGTTGATCCATCCCTGGTTCCCAGTGGCCATGAGAACACAACGGCAGGGCTGCAGGGTGTTGGGTACCCTGCTAGCGGGAGCTTGCTGGAATGTTAACTTACTTTCCTAAGCACTGATGTAGGAGTGAGAGGCCACTGGAGAACCCATGCAGCAGCCTGTCTTTATAAGGTGCTGTGGCTGAACAGGGCTGAGGCTTCACCTCCAAAGCCAGTGTTTGGATAATGAACTTGAAATCAGCAAACAGAGGAAAATCAAACTCATTCTAGGCTCTGCCTTTCCTTGCCACCATGCACCATCCCAGATGCTTCCTGGTCCTCAACAGCATCTTCTACCTTGAGACATTTGAGAGAGTGTTTCCCTTCATCTCAAAAAGCAGCATGTGGGGCAGAGAGAAAACAAAGCACTGATATCTCAGAGCCACATCTCTGCCTTGTGTATTTCTGTACAGTGCCAAAAACCATCGGGGTGGGCAGCCCTGGGATAGCCGCTATCTCCAGCCCTGGCTCTTCTCCCTGACCACGGGCAAATGCAGCTCTGGTTTGGGCCAGGACCTCGTACCAGCCTCCAATGTCATTTGTTCCGTCACCTGGACCTGTTGTTTTCAAATGTGCAGGGGTTCAAGGGATCCATTTGTTGATTGTCTGTATGTTGGTTACTACCAGGATGGCAGTTTTAAGGATTTTCCACATATCGTGTGTCCTATGTCCATCCACGTTGCAGTGCAGTGATCCAGACACAACACTGACAGCTGCAGGGTAAATAAATAAAAACAGAGTATTTTGATCTTGGAAGGGGAGGTGATTTGGAGGGGAAGGGGGGGCCAGGGTGTCAGCAGCCAGAACAGGGTGGCCACAGCTGTGATGGGAACAGATGCGGCACAGGGAGCGGGAGCAGGGAATAAAGTTCCGCCAATGCAAGCAGTGCTGGAGAGTCTTGGAGAATGACATGCATATTTGGGACAGGTGGGAAGTGTTTACATTGAAATAAGAAGGATGATGGCCTGACAGAATGCTGGTCATGTTACCTGTGACCCAAACTGACCAGCCACAGCTCTCATGGGCCCAGAACATCTGAGACCACCATTTCTTTGTCACAGCAGGAGCCACTGAATTCATGAATTCCTATGCAGTGGTAGGGCTGCTGCTGCTTGGAAGTGTTTTGTCCCTCTCACAAGCAAGCTGATGTTGCCTCTAAGCCAGCCTTTATCCCAGTCTAGCTTGTGGTGGGTCTCTGTAGGATCCCTGTGCAAGCCTTGAACCAGGCAGCCACAAGGCAGTATCGAGACCTGAGCCAGAAAACCTGCCAGTGTGGTCTCCAGCACAGCTGGAGTACAGCTGGCAGTGCCCAAGGACACTGACTCACCCCAAACAGCAGCTCTAAGCTGGTTACATTCGTTTATTGGCTTTGGTGCTTGGTTTTTGTTTTGGTTGTTTTGTTTTTGTTGGTTGTTTTTTTGGAAGTCTAGCAGTTGTTTCTCAACTGATGTTTAAATGATGAAACAACTAGAGTTGTACACCTTTTGGATTCTCAGAAGCAGCCCAGCTGCCAGGAGGAGCTCACTGAGGCTCTTGCAAAGCAGGTGAGCTGCTGCTGTCTGCTGCCTGACCAAAGTGGTGTTTGGGTACAAAGCAGTTCTGCTGTGTGCTCTCTGCTCATGGTCATTGAAGACTGGAGGCTGTGGGCCTTGTTGCAAAGGATCTTTGCAATGCTTCACGGAATTTCCTCCATCCAAAGAACTCATCACAACTAATGATGTGAACAAAATCCTCCTTCTGGCCCTTTATACCCTTTTCATAAAACATTAAGGGCTGGGTTTTTCAAGAACCCTAGAGGCACATGTGTCCCCATTTGAAATTAGTGGAAAATGGCTGGGAACCCATCTCCCTAAGGTGCTCTTGAAACCTGAGCTAAAGGCATTTAGCTGAGCCCAGCAAAGGCAGACAGCATGGCTCTGTCACACCTGCTTTACCCAAGGTGGCAAGGAGACTTATCCAAGGTCATTTTATGTGGTGCACTGAAGAATAGAGACCAGAGGATCCATCTCCTAAGCCTCCAGTCTGCCTCCAAGCTTCCCTTTTGCTCCTGGCTGCTTGCTGTCTTGCGTAACCCATGGCAGAAGAAATCCTTCTGACTGCAGCTGTGTCACAGGAAGATGCTTAAAGGCAGCTTGCAAGAAAGTTTGAGCATTTCTAATCAAGTTGGAGAAAGATTCACAAACACAAAGTCTCATGTTGAGAGACATTCCCTGCATTTATTCACACCCTAGCCCCTAGATAAAAATGGCTTTGTATGTTAAGTTTAGGACCACAGAAAGCCCAGTGGATAGCAAGGGATTATCACAAAAGGGCAGCAAGGCAGTCAAAAAGAGCCTGAGGGACATTTTGTACGAATTCCATGAAGAGAATAATTAATTCAAACTGTACACAGACAGCTCTGGGAGTGTCCACTCTGGAGATGTTCAAAGAGTCCTTTCCTGCCTTGGGCTTACTTTAAATCGAGTGTCCTAAAAACCCACTTCAGCTATGCACTTCTTTTCAGTTATACAGAATGCCTGAATGCCAAGGGATCAGGGAAAACTTTGTTATTAAAGAGCTGCAAGACTTTAGCAAGGTACATAGTCATTAGAAAGTTGTTGAGTCATGAACATACTCTCAATAATTTGAAATTAATGTTTAGTGTGTGCTGTACCATAAAAATGCTTAGATGTTGTGGCCATGGATACTAAAGCAAAGCCTTAAGACCATGACTACACGAGCAAGTTACCGCAAGGTGAGCGAGGGTGGAATTTTAGAGCACTTAGAATAAGGTAACTTCCCTTTTCCAGCTCTTGTCCTGGGACCAGGGAAGGAGGTCCTTGCTGAACATGGCACAGGCTGCCTTTTGAAGGTTGCTGGCTGAGGGCATGCATGTGGCTGGGTACAGCACAAGAGATAAAGTGCAGTCAATCTGTGCAATAACTGATCTTATCTGTTAATAACTGCTCTCCAGCACAGATGCAAGGATGGATGGACTATGTGCAACAGCCAATGCCATAGAAATGGACACAATCAGATAATTAAGAGGGTGAATAGAAAGGGCTGGATCTTAATGTGAAGATTCTGTTTCATAAGAGCAAATAAATAAATATATATATAAATAAATGCTTGCAAATAACAAACAGGGGTCTAGTTTCCCTATACCAGAGGCTCTATTGACAAGGCAATGCTTCACTTCACAATGACAAACTAACAAGTGTTTCCTTCTCTTCTTTCTTTTCCAGAAAAACACGCTTTCAGACTGCTTCTGGTAATCTGTCCTTTCTTTTCCACCTTTGGATTGTCCCAGGCAAAGTTCCTCGAGTTTCATTTATGATTTGTGAATCTTATTTGTGGAGTTTGCTCCCGATTAACCAGGGCTTCTATCCCAAATGAAGAGTTCATCCTAGAGCCTGGCCTGAGCCTGTCCAATGCTAGGTAAAGAAACACTGTCTTTCTAACCCAAGTTCAGGATGTCCTGGAGATTTTTATTTTCAACACAATAATGATCATTGTGCTTTTCCTTTCCTTTTCTTTTCTTCTATTAGTTATTTTAAAAAAGGGAGAGCTGTAAGTATATTTTCAATCCAGATTTTGGAAACTGCTTTTACCTCCTCTTGTAAAAACAGGAATGGAGCTTCACCAAGAGAGCCCTGCCACTGCTCAGGTGAGCAGGAGGAAGATCAGTCCTTCAGGGCAGGTGAGTAATCCTGATATTCAGACCATCCCTACAGTCTCTCTCCTTCCATCCAGATTGATGTTATCAACATTTAGGGAGTGAAAGAGACTCCAGAGGAAGCCACGAGCCTGATGAGTACAGCAATCAGCTTTCATTGCCTCTCACAAGGTAAAGACTTCATTAGACAAGAGTGCAGCTTCCTTAGGAAGGGTGTGTTATACTCAGCAATAACACCCTGCACAGCCCTCCTCTTGCAGGTTAAGAACTCACAATCCCATTTTCCAGCTTGCCTCCTTCCCTTGTGGGCTGGCCTGTTGGTCAGGGCTGTAGGATCTCACTGGTACATGGCACCTTACCCAAAGCAAAGTTTTAAACCTAAGATCATATCCCTAAATCCCTGTTTCTATCCCCCAAACCAAGACAGAACTAAAGTACCTTTTCAAGGCCTGGCCCATACTATGCAATGCCATACTTTGCAGGCACTGCACAATACTTTTGTGTTTTCTGGGTGTGAAAAGGGGGAGATGATGAATGGGAAGAGTGGGAGGACTGTGAATGCCCTTTCCGACCAAGGACAGAGGGGTATATTTTGGGGCTGTCATACCTTATGCTGAAGAGAAACAAGCTGTGGTGGTGCTGCTCAGTGTTCCTCATATTCCTTGTGGAAACAGGGACAGAATGCAGATCCCAGCCAGCACAGTGCTTGAAATTACACAGAAACTGGGCAGAAATGATGGTTCCCCCGCTAGGAAAGGGTAACTCACATTTCTACTCTTGCTCAGCTCTACACTAAAGAAATATTGTTCTGATGGTGGGTGTCTGTAGGCATCTGCTTTCTTCAGGTGCTCGTTATATCAGTGTCTCAAGAGTTAACCTACCTGGAAGAAGGGGATTTTAGTAGAAGATCCGGAGTGGTGAACATTATCAGCAGTGTTCATCTGTCACATCTTTCCTGGACTGTACACACCACGCTCCACCACTCTGGCATGTCACGGCCTGCCTGGTTACAAGATGTGCTGGAGCTGTAGCCAGCCATAGTTTGGCATCTCAGTGAACCTTCTGATCCAAGAAAATACGGGAAGGAGAAAATAATAGTGCATTTTCAAAAAGAAAAAACCCTACACAGACCAACCCACCTTATAAAAATCAACCAAAACTAACACATAGACTTCTAAGCAAGCACTAAATTAGAATTTTTCAAATACAACTTTAGAACAATTTGTTTGAATTGAGCTAGACCCTTGACTGCACATCACTAAGAGATGCCAGATGGCTCAAAATCCAGAGTTTTTCTCTGTCATTTTTCTCTCATATCCATACACACACAAACTAAAAAAAAAGTATTTGTTTTCCTGGTTCCCACTTCTGGCAAGAACCTGGCCAGCAGCCAGGCTGGCCTGGAAACATCCCATGTTATCTGAGCTTGGAAATGCAGCAGACTCAAGCTGGAGCAGTCCTTGGAGTTGACTTGGAGAGCCCACACCCCAGTGCAGACACTGGACTGCAGACACCAGAGGAGAGGGAAGGCCCTTGGCCCTATTGTTGTTGTTGAGCTCCTGGAAAGGAGCTAGTGAGAGGAAAAATATTCTGGATAGGTTAAAAAAAAACTCTCACAGGAATGGATGATCTCACTTGTCCACACACACACACCCAGATGCACAAATATATATAATTAACTGGAAAATATTGTGTGGTACAAAGGTTTCTTCAGCTTGGGATCATCAGAGTTGGGCTAGTTAAGGTTGGTACAGCCATAACAAAGATTACTTCCCACACATCTCCTGCTAAGAGCCCTTCTACCACATCACAGCCTTTTTGTAGGCATTTATATCTGCTGATAGGTACCTCTATGCTTTTCACACAGAGAAAACTAGGCATGTGATACAATTATTAAATGTACATGTAATAGCCCATCTAGTCATCAGTACAGCAGACAGGCTCTATTTACACACATGCTTTTATATGGACAGTCTGTGGACCCCTTTAAATGGTCACGAGGGTGTATAAGGGACAGGAGACAAAAAGACTGTGCTGTTTGAATACCATAAAGAATAAAAACAAAAGGAAGAATAAAACCAAAAGCCACTGAAGGCAGATCCATCTGGTTTTGCCTCTGTGCAGGACATCTGTGGTGGAACAAAGGGGAGACCACTGGGGGTACTGTGGGATTTTGGGGTTTCTTAAGCAGCCCCATGGCAATCTGGACACAGTTCCAAAAAGCAGCTGAACTTACAGACTCAAGTTATCAGTTTCAAAGGTGTAACAAAACATTTTCTGCACTTCTTTCCCCATTTACTAAACAGTGCTTGCTAAGGGGCTCAGCAGAGCACTCCTCAGAGCATGGCTGAGAACTGACCAGCTCACCAAAGCAGCAAAGTAATTGCCAGGCACTGCTGGGATGCCATATCACATGACAAACAAATCCTTGCTCTATTCTGGTCTAAAATTACATATATATATATATATATACAAAAACATATATATATATATATATATATATATATATATTTAAATCTGGGCTTATTTTTTTTAAATGAAACACATATTCCTCTATTTGTTTTATTGTTTGGTTGGGGCTTTTTTTCTGGGTTGTTGCTTGGGGTTTTTTGGGTTTTTTTTTGGAAGAGGACAATTTGTTCAGGTTATTGTTTTGTTCTAGGAAAAGCTATTAAACATTCCCACATACTTTCCACTCATGCTGAAAATGAAGTCGTGTCCTTGAAGAGAGCTAGGGGTACCCATTGCTTCCACCTCAGAGGTACACATGGGCATCCAACCTTTTCCTTGCAAAAGGCCCACACAACATCTCTTAGAATTTTGCAAGAACCAAAACTATCTTAATAAAACCAAGGAGAGCAAGAAAGGAGGTGTGTTACCTCTGCTCTGATAACTCCAGGAGCCACTCCAGGCTCGTAGCATCAACTGGAAACAGTTTACTGCTTCCACTGTCCTGCCAGAGCAGGAGATGTTCTGTTGTTTTTCTTGCACTGAAGTAGGACAGTGTTTCTCAACAGGAAGGCTGGTCTGGATCCCAGACAAAGAGGGCTCAGGAACAGCCCTCAAATAACCCAACCACTCACTCATCCTGACCCTGTACACACTGAAGAAAACTCACCACCACAGCTGCAGATTTCCATCCAGTTTCCCCACAAAACAGTTAACGTAATCCCTAAGCAGAGATATTAATGTGAGAAGCCAAGAATGGTTATTTTTTAGGTAACAAGAATGCCCCAAATTTTACTGGTGTTACATAACCTTTAGATTCTTGTTCCAAGCCTCAAGCTACTGAAAAGCTTCTCTGTTTTTACGAACTACAGGTCATTCCTTTCTCTGTGTCCAAGCTGCTCTTCCAATATATTTTTAAACTGTATGCTTGTTTCCAGAGAGTGGACTCCAAGTGACAGGAAAAACTCTGTAAGAGAGATTGTCTTCTTGCATATAAATCTTACTTTGAAAGGAGACAGTATTTTTGGAATTCAAGAGCTAGGGTTTTTTCCTCTGCAATATTTTTCTTCTGCCACTTACAGAAACACTCAGAAATACTTTCTCTGTAGAAGGAAGTTGCTTGATCAACTCTAAACTGAAGCAGGAGGCACAAGGCAAAAGTCTCCTTTCTAACCCACATTTTTTAGATGGAGGAGGTATTTTCTTTTAGACTGTTCAGGACTTTTGTTCATTTGTCTACATCCAGGTGTGCAGGATTTCTATTAGGGAATGCTACATACCCCTAAATACAATAGAGCACAAATTTTTGGCTGTTTGGTCTGACTCTAAAATGCCCTAGAATGTCAGTGCTTCACCCAATTCTAAATCAGGAGGAATGGCTCTCATGGTACAGACAACTCAGAGATGCTTTGAGGTTCACTGACCCATTTTAAGAGTCTTGACCAAAAGATTATTTATTACTGGTTACTCAACAACAACAAATATAAACTTGCAAGAATGAGTTGGGAGTGTCAAAGGCAGAAAAGTTCTACCCCAAAGGCTTGTTCTTTATGCAAACTCAATGGAAAGAAAGAACACAACACAATAATGTGAAGCTCAGAAAATGGCTTAACATCTCAGACAGTGGACAGGTTTCAGATGAGTGCAAACATACTCCTAAAGCCAGCTCCTCACCCTTGATGACTCCTTGCATCCATCTCCTGATTTATACAGTGCTGCTCTGATGGATTGGCTGCTAGAGCTCCTGCCGAATGCTGTGCCTATAAGCAGGATCTGGAGGCAGCCCAGAACTGGAGAATAGCTAGCAGAACTCCAGCCACACACTTGAAAGTCACTTAGAATCTCCTCTCTTTTTTGAAGCCTGGTGCTGTGGGCTTTTCTTCACTAAGGGACCCAACTTACCCCCACACAACAGGTAATGATCTCATGCTTGGGCAAAGGAGACACCGAGAATTCGGGGACTTTGTGTGTAACTGATGGTAGCTCTCAGTAGGGTCTGACTTCCTAGAGAAAGGAGATACAATCTTTGCTCAGCACTATGCCCAGCTGGTTGCACTGACTACACTGAGACACACCTCCAGGTGTACAGTTCCTTATAAGATGAAGAGGGATGTATAAAAATTCAAGATGGGGCACTGATTTGATAGCTGGATGTCCTTTTGCAACCCCAGAAAGAGCAGAAGACCTGGAAGACACAGAGACGAGTACAGAACAAAATCAACTTTCTCATCTGTTGATGCTTTACACGGCCACAGTCAACACAAAACCAGGGAGAGGGATTCAGCTTGCTTTACAATGCAGGATCTCCATCCAACCTGAGCACTCTGAGCTCATGTTGCAGCTGCTGGAAAAAAACAGGCATCTTTTTAGGGCAGATTAGGCAGGCTTGTTTGGGCTGTCAAGTTAAAATGACTCAGCCCCTAGCCACACCTCTTGCTTTTTGCTTGTTAGAAGGGGTGTCTAGACAGCTCAGGTGTAGGCGTTGCCCTGTCCACATTGAGTGGGATTAATCCCTGTTGGAGGACCACATGCTGTGCCAAGGCACCCTCTGACACCACCCTGGTAAGCAGGGCAGAGGGCTGCAAGCAGGCAGAAGAGGCTTAGACACCCATGAGGATTTAGTGGCCTCATTCCTGGATGACTTGCCCAGCCACACGTGGCTGCAAGCAAGAAACAGTGCCCAAAGCCCAGCTCTCCTCTGCTCCTGGGGTATTTTGGTAACTGTGTTGTTCCCCTCTAGGAGCTCTGCAGGGGCAGCAAGAAGCCACATGGGAAGGAGGGCCAGTGCTGATGAAGCCCCCAGTTAACCTCCCTGATGGATGAACTTCTCCAAGCAGCTCCCAGCATCTGGATGAAAACAGGAACACTGCCCTTGCTGCTACATGGTCTCCAGGGCAACATCCTTGGTGTGTACACAACAGGACCATCAGGTAGCTGTTTCTGTGTCACTGATCATCACACCTTTTATTCCTGGCACAGTTTGCAGAGAGATGAATGAGGCTGATACGAGAAATGGCACCACCCTGCTGTAATGGAGATAATTCTTCAGTGTCATTCTCCAAAGCTTACTATGTATCTACATACGCACAAACACACCTCACTGCCCCTTGTCTCAGTATCTCTCAGCTGTACCAGCACTGCTTGCCATAAAAGGTACCTTTTACATTTTTAAAATTAATTTTCACTACTTGTGGTCCAATATTAGTGATGCCCACTTCCAGCAAAGAGCATTAGTCATCATGTTTATGTTTAGGAGTGGACTCAAATGGTTTGACTGGATAGTAGTAAGTGAATAGTTTTCATAAAAATGTCTAAACGCAAACAAATTTTGGAGTTCAGCCCCTCTTCCATTTGCAATCAATTCCTTCAACAGCCAGATCCCAAGAGTAACTCAAGATATTTCCAGTGAGAGAATAAGCAAGGTATGGAAGATCCTGCAGACATGTTGCCTATCCTAAATGCAAAAAGGACTCCAAAGAGAGGATTTAACAGATGAGAATCAGTGCCTCACAGAGCCAGCATTCATGTGAAGAGCTTTACACTCTATGAACCAGGTACAATGATTTCAGTGAGCACCCTGGTGCTCTTGCCTGATGCCCAGTAGGTTTCTATTTGTTCAAACCTTGGGAAGCACTGTTAAACAGCTTATTTTAGTCTTGCCGTGTATATCAAAGTTCAAATAGCTGGACCTCTGTTGGTACCTGAGCCTATGATGATGACCATGAACTTAATCAACCAAAGGACTTTTCAACCACTTCCCAGATGCATGAAGAAAGAGCAGCCCTGGAAGCCAAGGAACAAGGAATGCACTGACAAGTAGGTATAGAGGGACTTGTGCAGAAATATCTGCATGTGCATGTGTGAGGGGAAAAGACAAGATGAACTAATCCCTTTCCTCAGGGCTATGTCTTTACTCTTTGAGACTGGCACGTGTCTCCTTTGTTTTCGATAATAAGAGGTAATTATATCTGAAATGTTAAACTGTAAATCCATCACATAATTAAGGGAATTCAAACTGCACAGAACTATGGGAACATTTAAGGATGGATTAGGGACAGTGACTCTGATAATCACACTCTCTGTTTTCCATTCCTTGACTCAAAGACGCAGGCAGTTTACTGCTTTCCCCAGGGACAGTCTATCTCCCCACCACAAGATAAGGAAACCACATGCTGATTCCAGGGAGAATCACTAGTATACTGTGGTGGAACCAAACAGCCTTCACAGAGGGGTTTATGGCTTGTGTTTCCTTTAATTTTTTTGACCCTTCTTATCACTAAACAAAAGCTTGTGGTCTTCCCTAGATAATCACATTTAAGCTCTAATAAAACCACATGCCTGGATAAAGCAAGTCTTATGCAACTCAGATGAAGCTGTTTTTCCCCAGTGTAATTATTATTGAAGAAATCTATCACATTTTACGGCAAAGCTTAAAATGCAAAGCGCTTAATTAAAAATACAGATGAAGCAATGCATTTCCAAATCCTCCCACCCCTCTACCACTTGTATTTGCAAACACAAGAAAGAGGAAAGGAGGAGCACTAAAAAAAGGAGACTCATTCTTTCCTCATAGGATCACCAGTGACACTCACCTCCCGTGGGTGTCCCTCCGAAGGAGGGAGCACCTGGGCTTATCCCACAGTGCTGCGTGGAAGCCTCTCCAGGACAATGCTGGTGTGATGGCACTGGTGAAAGCAGGGATTCAAGCCATGGAGGCTGAATGATCTGATGTCCTTCACATGTCTCCCTATTGGCTGCTGCTGGCCAAGCTCAGGCCCAAGGCATTAATGCTTGCTTAGAGTAAGCTTGGCCTTGCTGCTGCTGGGAAGGTGCACATCTGTGCACATCTGGCCCAAGCTGCCATGCCCAAAGAGAGGAAGGCACCATGTACTTCCTCATAGAAAAGGGAGGAGAGGGTGGTTTGAGCACAGCCTCAGACATGGGCTCCACTAGAAAAACAGGGTCAGACATCAGGAACTGGAGATTGCTTGGGTCCTGCTGGGTCTGTCTTGTTCTTGGTGTCCAGGTGATCTGTATCTGACATTAAGAGCAGAAGCAAGAGTCATTTGCCCCTTTCTCCCCAACAGTTCTTTCCAAACATGAGCAGAGAGTGATTCTTGGGGGCTGATCTTTGGGCAAGGAATGCCATTACTTACACCACAGTCACTTGGGATAATATTTATTACCAATAGGCTTTTGTGGGGCAAGCTCAGGCAAGGGAGATCAAATCACTGCTTCAGGGCAGCCCTTGACTTATAACTGCAGAAATGCCAACACCACAAAAAGTTAAATACAAAATAGAATATGAGTGTACAGGGCTTGACTCAGAAACTGTAAGATTTAGTGAGGTATTTTTATTTTACTTTGGGGTGTACATGGGTCATATTCTCCATAAGTGTAAGGGCTAGAAACACATCATGGATTGGTTGAGGGGGTTGTTTAGTTGGTTGTTTTTTATGAGAACTGAACTTCTTAGATATTAACAAAATTTTTTTAATTTTTTTTTTTTAGAAAGTATGACAGTGCAAAATTCAGAATAAAATAATGAAAAATGGCTACATAGTAGCTACTGCTCCCACTTTGCATTCAGCATTGCAAAAATGTTGATTAAAAGCTAGACAACTTTCTTCCACTCACCACATTTGGATCATTAAACACAAATAGCTTCATATATCAAGTATCATCCAATATTAGTTGAAACCTTTTGACTGGCCTGGATTTGTTTCTTTGCTGGAAGAAGAGGGACAAATACTCCACCCTTTATTTTAAATAGACTTTAGATGTATCATTGAAGTTACTTGGAACCAGGTTCAGGGACAATCAGGAAAGAATTAACTGTAACAAAATCTTTGTGAGGTTGAAAACTGGGCAAGCTGGTCATTTAAATTCTGCGATGGGTCAGTTGCCAGTAGCAAACCAACCTTTCCAAAAACCAGCCTAATTAGGTGTGTCTACCCTAAAGGTGTTTCCTGAGGGTTTCTGCTGTTGCTGGAAGATGCCCCACTGGAAATGCCTCCATAAAGCTTTTAAGGAGCCACCAACTCGGACAGAGCGGACGGGTGGACTGCAGACTGGGATTTATTTAGTGAGAGGCGTGAAAATCCAGCAATCCAGCCCAGCACTCCCTGGATTTCGTCTCTGGCACAGGAAGGGTTTGCATGTTTCCCGCTTGTGGCTTCTATTTTAGCCCGTGTTCATTGCTGGGATGCTTGGACACAGCTGTGCTGGTTCATTAACTGCCCAGCATGTCACTCAGCCCAAGCAAATGGCTTTGGGGTAGTGTTTTCCAATGACTCAAGGGGAGGGTAGACCTTTCTGTGAGGAAAGGAAGGTGTTGGTCTAGGAGGTATTTGATAATCTCCTGAGATACATTCAAAATGAGGGAAAAGAAAAATACTCAAAAGGCTGGGACTCAAATGGACATTTCAGGAATAATCCTCAGCCATTGAGAAACACTAGTGAGACATGACCCAAGACCACGAGGTGATCAATGAACCAATATCTCCCTTTGTGTTACAGCCAATATCTGTAATAGAGAGCTCACTGCTCCTGTGGTTTTCCCTGTAAGCTCAGAATTTACCTGTTTTAGGGTACTAACTGGACACCAAGAATGAGGGAAATGGATCTACAGTATCCCCACCCTTTTCTGGTTGTTACATCCTGCTCTCGGGTGAGAGCCATTCACAAAATTAGAGCATGCTCAAGCCTTGCCCACGAATGCTTTGGTTTGGAAGGTGCCCTGCCCTGTTCCAGAAGCTGTGTCAGGGACGTGCTGAGCTGTGCAGCTGCTTCCAAAGAAACAGGGTCCACATCCTGCTGCAAGTGACTCATGCTGAGATCATCCCACTCAGGAAGACACAGAAGGAGCTGTCCCTCTTCCTACAGGGAGGACTTGTGGCATAGAGGAGCAAAGCAGGTGTTGCGACTGGGGAGGTTTGGGGCTTTTTTATGCAGAAGAAAAGAGACAGCCCCCAAGGAAGATGTTGTCTGCCAGCCCATGCCATGGCATCCATCACAGTGACAGCCCTTGGCCAGGGGCAGTCTGGGAGAAGCATCCCTGGCATGCCTCTGCTCCTTTCCTGAGCCTGGCTGTAACCCCTGCACTGCCCTGCCACAGTGCAACCTCCCTGCACCTGCTCCCAGCCTCCCTGCTCGGGTAGAGTCAGGGGCTGTGGACACTTGGCTTTAAGGGCAGGAAATCCACATGACACCATGACAAGCACAAAGTCCCCATGACTATTGCCATGCTGGTACCTAGCTCAGTAACCAAATGTGGAAGCCACCCATCCTAAATAATTCCCAAGGCATCTAAAACTAGTTCTAGTTTAAAAATCAGATTCAGGCTTAGACAGGCCAGCAAGAAATGAGCCCAGCAGCCCTAAAGCTGTCAGTCCAGCCCCCCGCTGTGGAACAGCATTGCCCAGCACGAACCATTGAGAGGTCTGTAATTTATACACTCATGTCCACATCTCTAGAAACACGTATGCTTAGGAAAATAAGGACTCTGTAGGGTTACCCATTCCAGTCTGCTTGTTCCAGCCTTTGCCCTGCACCGTTACAGTTCTTCCAAATGGGATCCTCTGTAGTCATTTCCAGGCACAGGCATTCACACATGCCTGCACCACACAGGTTGCTGACTCCTGCTCCTTCAGGCAGTCAGTGCTGTTCCAATTGCCCACTGGAAACCCAGCTTGGCCCCAAAACTAAAGAGATTGACAAAAACACATTTCACTGCTCTTCCTGCAAAACTCTTGAACTCGTGAAAGTTGAACACATGAAAGCAATCTGAGGTTAATGTGTAATACAAAAACCACATGAAAGAGATAATTTAGCATTAGACACATGTTACTAGGAGCAGGTTGAAACTAATACAGGTTTTGCATTCAGGTCATAAAATTCAGCCCTTACATTGCCTTGTGAGGTGTCCCTACTTAGCATGCCTTGATGGGAGAACAGCCACAAGTGCTTCAATGCTGATATGAGTTGAACACACAAAACACCCTTTTCCTTCACTCTTTTCACCCGCTCTGTGAAAGAGATACTCATACCTGCAGGACAAACTCTGAATGGTGACAGACAATCCAGGAGGAATAGGGTCAAAGCTATTTTCTGTTCCCATTCCAGACCTAGTGAAAGGCCAGACCAACAAGCTGAATCCAAGCACTCCAGCAATCTTGGAACTGTTGTTTATTTTTGCCATAACATACCTTTAAAACCTGGTGCCAGTGATCCAGTTGGAGCACCAGAAAGGAGAGTAGGTTGTCCCCAGCACTGCCCACTGCCTGTGGCTCTGGAAAGGAGGGATGAGAGCAGGGATCAGCCTCCAAGCAGCATTAAGGAGCCTTTGTGGGATCCCTGTTCTGATCCTGAAGGAAATCACACACGACATGATGTTAGAAATGTCTGTCTGTGGCTGACTTCTGCAGGATTCAACCATGTTACCACTATTTTTACCCAAACCCAAAAAGAACCTGAAGCACTCACTCTCACTTTAGGCCAGAAAAAACTCAACAAATTCAACAAATGTCAAACAAGATGAAGTTCTGAAAATAAAGCTGTATTACCCCTTTAAAAAGTGTGTTGGCAAAGGAACTGGACTTACTTTGAAAGTTAGTTTGGTATGAAAGAGCTACACAGCAAAATTCTAAATCCCTTTAGAGAACAGAATGAAATAAAAGCAGATATTTCATCTCTTAACACCTTGTCAGCAAAATTCTCCTTCGTGGGGAAGACTTTTTTTCTTTTGCAAAATTATTGTGCTTGTTTGCCAATGAAGCTTTTCTAAGAACAACATAGCTGCTTTCTCACCCTGCCTCTCCCAACACATCACCACTCCCTTCTGTAGGCCAAGCAGAAAATTCTTTCCCTTGGGGCCTGCAATGAAGCTCATACAAGTTTTTGGGAAAAAAACCTGCACTGATGTAGAACCCACATCCCCCTTTCCTCTCTCCCCTCCCTTTTAAGTTCCTGACCTTGACTTTTAACTACTGTTCTATCTGGAGTCCCAGAAATGGATTTGATTTGAGATATTTCTACTGATGTGCTTTAAACAAAAATAAACCTATCAAGGGGCACTAAAAATATTAAGATCAATCAACTCAGAGTTAGGCTGAAAAAAGTTCCTGTGTGACTGATGGCCTGACTTGCCAGTGATGTACTGGCAAACACAATTTAATTGATCTTGTGGTCTGATTTAACTTAGGCTTTTAAAGAAAAATCTGGATGGAAATGTGAATATTAATCAAAACACACTATCACTGAGAAAGGTTCTATAAACATGCTGGGCTAGCAGTAAAGACCACAAAAGAGGACAGTCTATGTCCTATTTTTAACTCTTTATTCACCAGCTGAGAATAGCTGGAAGAATAGCAGAGGTATCACATACTGACCTTAATTAAGACAGTGATTCACTCTTTCTCTCTGCACACAAATGCAACAGCTTGGAGCTGGAAGGCTGATGTGCAATTAGAGTTTTTTGGGTGAAGAGGTAATATTTACCATGCAGGGCATATTTTAAGGGAGAATATAGGGTTCCTGATAGATACAATACCCCAGGGAACACACAGAGTCATTCATCTGTTTTTCTGGAAACTTATAGAAATATAAATGTGAAAGCTATTGATTTTTGAAAAACTGGAAATCACAAGTTAATTTATCACTTTATCCTTATACAAACGGGGCTTTCATCAATCTAATAATACAAATATTTATTTTACCAAAAACCAAAAATTGTGACATCCAAAAAATGATTTTTTAAGTTCTTCCTCACCTGATTTTCTTGTTCCAGGTGAAATGTCCTTCCAGAACAGCTCCAGAAAGAATGTTTGTCTCATAAGAATCAACACAATCTATTTCAGTGTTATTTTTCCTTTGACTGGATCTCCACAAAGTTAATTTCAACAGCAATCTTTTCTTGACTAAGGAGACCCAATATTGATGGTATATTGAAAAAAGGAAAATTTCTTTCCAGTTTTATTATTAGGTTGTTCCAGAGGTTTCCAACTAATCCAAACCAAACTCACTTTTTATAAAACAGAATATATTTTAAAAGATATTTTTCATTATATCTCTACCACTGCTCCTCAAAGGTATCAAATGTAATCATCCACAACCTATCTTGAATGCCTATCAACTGCTGATAACTAAAATATTTATATCACTTTACAGTCATCATACCAAATACCTTCAGATGAAACAGAGAACTACATCTCTATCTACCACGTTGATAAAGAGCTTTAAAGAGAAAAAATGAACAAGAAGTATCCCTTAGAGTTCCTGGGGGATGGGATTTCAAAAGCCCAGCTTTACAAAAACAATTGAACAACCACACCTGTTCTGATGCCCAAAGGAAGCCAAGGGCCCTGGGTAGGTGTCAGCATGGAGAGCCTGGTGCAGGACCACAACCAGCTGTGGGTCCTTGTGCTGG
The DNA here is from genome assembly GCF_023055355.1 of Agelaius tricolor. NCBI lineage: Eukaryota > Metazoa > Chordata > Aves > Passeriformes > Icteridae > Agelaius > Agelaius tricolor. Next base: position 15,918,208 of record NW_027269272.1, read on the forward strand.
GCTCTCTTCCACTGTCGGGGTAGGCATAGAAAAAGGGAAGTTTCTCCAATAAAAATGGGAAAAACTAGGAGTACTTCTTGATTGAAGAATCAACTTCAATCATAGAAGAGTCTGGGTCTTACAAAAGCACTCCTGGAGGAAGCTATATATAGACATGAAAGTAAGCAAAAAAACCTCCCTTGAAATAAAACATTTCAGATCAAGGCTTCAGCAAAAATTCCTTGCTTCACATCATCCTGGTGACAATACTTTTCTGTAGGGGGAAGCAAAGTGGCCTCTATTTGTTAAACTCAGAGCTCAGAAATCAAAGGAGCCCAGTAGGGAAGTGGAGAAAACCACAGATCTGGTTTTATTTGAAGAGTTTTGAGTGATCCTAGAGAAGAAGACCAGAAAGTAGTGTTTCTAAAATGTCAATAACCCAAATTCAAGGTTCAGACATTCTCCAAACTTGAGGTTTGATCAAAGAATATTAGAATTCAATCCCAATTCAACAAACATTGAGATGTGCCATGCCTCTTTCTCTTTTTAAGGGCTGAGGAATATTTCAGGCAGACTTCTTCCTCACAGGTGGGCAGCAGAAAGGCAGAATTTCTTACTGTGCCATAGCCAATGTGCTCTTTTTTGCTGCCCAAGAGGAATTCTCTCCTCAGAGAGGAAGGCAGGGTAACAACCAAGGCCAGAGGGCACAACACAGACTGACTGGTAGCCAAAACTGCAAGGTCAGGTTCTGCTACAGGGAACATCAGGGGTAGGACCTGGCACCAGAGGGATGGCTCTTTTCTTCCCTGCTCTCCTGTGTCCATTTCACAAATGTTGGTGGATCCTTTTGCCAGACCATGACTTCAAGCCTTTGAGGAGAGGAGCCTGACTCTGACTGTTCATTCAAAACCTCCTGCCCTGCCCCCTGCCAAAGGCTGTGTGCTGATATGGGAATTGTAAAAATGGAAAAATGGTTTTAAAATTAACATTAGTCCCAAAGCTTTTCATATGGTCAAACAAAATCTCACATACAAATTCTTCCACAAATTCTTGCTTTTTCTATCCAATCCTTCAGTGAAACTGAAGAATGGGGTTTAGCATCAGGCAGCAGAATTAGTATGTTGGAGGATTTTGTGTCTCTAGATCAGAGTTTGGAGTGAGAACTCTGATCTGTAAATTAACAGAGCCAGAGGGCAGCCATGGTCATGTAGGTCTGACCTCTGAAAGGATGCCAGCAACAAGACTGCTCTGAATGAATATCCTGCATGAACCTGGGTGAAGCTGATGGGAAAAGCATCCAATCTCTACTGCAAATGATGGAATAAATCATAGCCCTGACTTTGGCTCCAAGAATGGTTTCTTCTGTTAAATGTTGAAGACTTATATGCAGTATGAACTTGTCCAACTTCTAACTACTAATTCTTATTACACTATTGCCCAAAGGAGCTTCTGTTTCTGAATTTCTCTTCCTTATATAGCATACTTGAGAACCAGACTTCTCTTGACTTCTCATTTGGTAAGCTAAGGGGATGGACTGCACTGAGAAGTGTTTGCCAATCCTCCAGTCATTCTTGTGGCTCCTCTCTGAGAGATCGCCAGGTTTTCAACATCCTTCTTTAATTGTGGGTACCACAGCTGGATGGAGTGCTCCCAAGGCAGCTGCACCAATGCCAAACACAGCAGTAAAGCAATCCCTGAGTAGAGAGACAGGGAATATCAAGCAGGCATTAGAAAGGCTCCAAGGATTGCTTTAGACCCTTTGGCCATGGCACTGAAGTGAGAGATGACACTCAGCCAATTATGCACTCAAGTCCTCAGTCATTTTCCAGATTGCTGTTTCTCAGCCCAGTCTATTCCATCTGGTACATAGATCTCAGATTTTTCATTTCCTTTACCTGTAGGATCCTGAAAAGAGAAATTATTTGCTATTTCCATTCTACCAAAGGATCCAAACCATGCTAAACTGCTCCTTCTGTCATCTGCTAACACCAGCAGAGTGGAGTCCACCCCTTCTTACAGTCACTGCCACACTATTAAGCAACTCAGTCCAACAAATGGGTCTCACTAGGAACACAACTATTTGATGTATTTATACTTTAAACCTCTTTATAAATCCCACTTTGAAATTTATAACTGAAACAGTTCGAATCCATCTGCTGTTTCTTATTTGGTACTGTACCATTTGAGTTTATGAAAGAATATGTATGGGAGCAAGTTTAAGGCATACAGGGAGTTCTTCCACCAACATTAGTGTAATAATCAACCAGATAGATTTCTGTTTTTTAAATCCAACTGCAGCTGACCATAATTAATTTCCAAAAAACAGTCCTAGATGTCTCTTCATGTGATACACTGCTTCAGTATGTTATTCCTTATGTATTCCTTGCATATCCTTGAATTAATGTTAATTATTAATGATCATAGCAATCTATTTAAAATATTGATCTAAATTTAGATTTATTTAGCCTCTAGAACTTCCCCAGTGTTTCTTATCAGGAATCAAAATAAAGACCTAGGGAGCTCTTTAGCTTTGTACCTCTAGGATTTGGAGTCAGAAAAACCCAGTGAGATTTGCATATGTAACTTTAAAACCTGATTAATATGCTCCAAAGTAGCAATGAAGTGAAAATTATTCCATTATCCAGAGAAAACATTCATCTTCTGTTTATTCATAAGATACGAAGAAGGTTCTTTTTGTGCCACTATTATCAATTTTATCACAACCAGTCAGCCAATTGAACTCCTATGGACTATTTAGTTTAAACTCTATTATCTTCTTTATTTATCTGATTCTCCAGGTAAGAATGCCCTAATCAGACATTCCTTGAGACACCAGCATTGAAGTCTAATTGGGCATTGGTGTGCAAAGTAGCAGAAGCAGTTTACACACTTATGAAAACAAGGAATCCAAGCGTCCTAAAAAGATCTGGTGCACAGCATTTTTTCAGGCCACAAATCTACTGTGATAGATACTTACTCTTGAAAAAGCTCTAGGTTGCCTTCTGCCTCCCTGGTGGCAGCCTTGCTCTGCACTGGTTTGGCTGCTGTCTCCCTGAAAACAGGGACTGCAGATTCCCAGCAGTCAGCTGCCGAGGGAGATGCTGATCCAGAGTAAAGTTTGTGATTCTACTGAAGGTCATTTTCTCCCCTTGCAGGCGAGCACAGCCCAACTGGTGCATTAGAATAAACAGATGCTATCAGCACCAGCAACAAATTATCTTCCTAGGCTTTGTAATTTCTGGAGAGTAGCAGGTTGCAGCAAGTCAATTTACATTGAGGATGGAGAGGGAGGGAAGCAGAGGTTATATTGGCATTAGCAAGGAATTCAGTGCAAGGGAAAAGGAACAGTGAATTGGAGCTGGACAGCTACATTGTGAGAGAAGCCATTATCTGTGCACCCATATTGCTCCTGGTGAGGTACACAGTAAACTAGAGGTGGGGATGTGGAGGTTTCACACCTGAAGGGGATTTGTGTTTTACCCTCAAGTGCAAAAAACAGAGAGAGAGCACGTGCATATACAGGTAGATGTTTAGGGAGATGTAACTGCCCACATGAAAAGCAGTTCCTTGCACCAGGACTTGGGGATATACTGCAGCTGGAGAGGACAACACACTCTTTGTTTGCTGTTTCCAGGAGAACACTTTTCTACAGCTGAGATTCCAGTCCCAGAACCAGAGTGGTGACATAACTGCACTCAGGAATCCTTTCACTGGTTCTCTGCAAGAGTGGGAGGAGCACATGTCCCTATATATTTTTAGATGCACAAATATTTTACCCTACAGTACTATGCATAACTACCTGCCCATAAATTGGCAGAACTGGCAGGAAGACATGGGAAAACTTTATAACAAAATAAGAAATGGACCTCCATATTCCTAAAATCCCAATGTGGTGTCCCAGAGAACAAGACTTGCTCTATTTTCGTGGTCTAGGCTGGTCTCTGCTATGTTCAGACAGAGCACACACACCTATTTGTGCACAGAGCTGCAAGATAAGCCCAGAAGTTTATGTAATTTCTCCAGATAAGGTACCCATTAAAGGCATGGTATCTCTACACCCATTTCACACCAGCATACAAAGCCTGCACAGCTTTTTCATAGTATTTTCCTCAGTCTTTTTTTAAGTGGGATTCATAAGTCTGATTGGGACTGGGGAACAATGAAACCATCTGCTGCAATCTTATTTGCAGAAGACAGCAGACACTCATTTCAAAGCTAGTCTGGCTTTATCATCACAGTGAAAGACACTATTTCAGCATTCCTCTGCTGGGATGGAAAGAAAAAGCTGCCACACATCTCCATGCAGGTGACTCTTTCTGCCTCTAGACTCAAGGGAATTGTACTTCCTATATGTGCTAGCAAAAATTATTTATACCCTATTTATTATTTAGCACCCTGCAGCTCCACCCCTGCAGTTTTCTACTTCTGTCAAGAAAATATCTGCAGATATTGATGAGTTTTGATGATTCATTCATATCAATCCACAGCTGCCTACACAATCTAGTATTAGTTTGCATTTGCCCAGCCAAAAAAGGAGACTAATCTTACCAGTCCTGAAAGACTTCAGTACAAATGGGAGGAGGTAAGCTGCTCAAAAAACTCAGATATAGAAATTCCTTTAGTTTTGCTATAAGAACACATTTAGATTTTTAGTCTAGAAGAACACATAAAATTTAGTCATCAGTAACCTTTGCGGGCTATATTAGAGTTTAAGACAAAAAATTTTTAAAACCCCCAGCCACTCACAAAGCATTACAAATATTACTCTATGTTCCCTACATCATCCTTTAAGTACTTAGAGGTTTCCACCTGTTGTGCTGATCCCTCATTTCCCTTACCTGACAGAGTGCAATGAAAATTCTACTGCCATTGTTCATCTGATGTTCACTAAAGGTCTCCTACGGGACATCTGTAGGCCTGGGGTTTCAGTGGAGCAGGACCAATATTTTCCTTCAAATTATTCAAGGGATTTCTCATGCCTTTTCCTTTCCCTTATTAAATAATCAATTCAGAACAAAGAAATACATTCAATAACATAATTCAAAACTAAGAGCTCTCAACAATTTCAAGTTAGTAGCATTCTAAATTCTAGGACATCTATTCACACAGAGCTGAAAGCAATTGGTATAAATCTAGATAATTTTATGAAGAGTCTGATGTCTCCATTTCAAACTTCAGGGTAACTGTAATACAAACAAAATCAGGCTGCTGATTCTCTGATTTAGGAGCTTGCAACATTAGAAATTAAAGAATCCAGTCTCCTGACTCATTTCCATGCCTTTGGACTGCTATCAAACTTGGGTGGGTGCAGCATCTTGTCCTCCTAGCATAATATTTACAATGTTCTGCTATTCCTCTCTCAAGCACTGTTGAGGTTTCTTGATTTTTCAGTTCAGTTCAAAATAGGAGCAGTACTTTTTCTCTCCTAATATCTGTTCGCATTATAGGCAAATCCAGTTGAAATAGCTTGTGATTACCTTTCAAGGGCCAGATTCTTATGTTATGTTACGCTATGGACAAACCCCTACATTGCTCAACATTTTAAATGATGCTGAAAAAGAAATCTTAGCAGAGGGAGAAGTCCAAATATTCTCCCAAGAAAATTGGGCTAGCATATTTAAAGCACAAAAGTTTCCATAGCCAAAACATTCACATCTGGATGCTTTTAACTTAGTCAGCTCGGCCAGACACCCACTTGTATCTGGGTGTTGTGCAATTCCAGCATGAAACTCAAACTCATACTATGAATCCAGAAGCAGCAGCCTAACACTGCCCTCACACCCCTTCTTGTAAATCTTTGGTCCTAGAGAACTTCTTCCAGCTCTAGGGTTTGGAATAACTTGTTTTCAGACCAAAGCTGTCTTCTCCAAACCAAGTCCTGTATCCTGGCTGAGTTAGCTGGAGATAAATCAGCATAAAACTAAAATAGCACAATGGAAAGTCAGGCTTACTGTTAAATCATGCTTCTATTTTTACCTGGCAAAGCACTTAAGCATGTGGCTGAGATGCACAGAACTTAAGGATATGCTTAAAGTTAGTCCTCTGTTTACATGTATTGTAATTCAGGGCTTATAAATCAACTGATGTTGTGAATCTGGCTGAAATATTGTGATTTTTAAAAGAAAAAACACAGTCCTGATCTCTGAATATAAAAAGGGATCCATAGGGTCAGGATGCAGGAACTTGTACATCAAGCAGGAAAAGCTGAGTATTGGCAGCTGGGCCAAAAGCTCACACAAACCTACAGAAAGGAAAAGGAATATTTCCAAGTGAACTGCAAGACAACACAAAGCAGGAAACAAATTTTGCAGTTGAGCATGTTCAACCTTAGAAGAATAGGGATACAAGCATGGTGGTGCAGGTACAGCCAAGGCTTATCTGGCCCTGCAGTTTACCTGCAGCTCTGTCCAAAACCAGATAATTAACAGACACAGGACACAGGCTGTGCACAGAATGGTCACAGTCCTCCAGCTTCTGCAACTGGCAATTTAGGGACTTGAAGCAATCTCCAAGCCCATACAGGCCCTTGTGCTTAGCAGTCTCTGGTGAACGGATCCTACAGAATTTTGACTTATCCTCTCTTAAATGTATTTAATTTTGCTATTTCCAGTATCTGTCATCACTTCCACAATAAAATAATGAAAAAGTGCTCCTTTTATTGAATGCCACTGTCCATCTAGTTTCTTTAGCAGCCTTAGTTCTTATGTTGCAGGGAGAAAGGAAAGGTCAGTTCCCATTCACCTCCTCCATATCACTCACGATTTTATGAGCCTCTGTCAAATGCTTCTCCAGTTTTTAAGGCTGAGAAGCATTACTTTATTTAGACTTCTCCATTAAAAAAAAGGAGATTTCATACTTCTAGCTATTCTTACTGCTCTTTTCTATGCTTTTTACTTCTAATACATCTTTTTTGAAATTGAGTGAACAGTCCTTCATGAAGCACCCAAGATGCAGGAACACTATGGGAAGATCCACATCTCTGTCTTCTCCTATATGTACTGCAGTGGCATAAGTCTTATTTTGCTGCCAATTATTCAAAAAACTCCAAAAAGCATTTATAGGACTTCTAGTACTTGTCTGACATTTCAAGAAAAGGAGCAGCTGTGACTTTATTAATCATTGTCCTGAGTACAAAAACCACAGAAAACATAGCAACTTAGAGGCAAGAATGGTCAGGATTATTTTCTCCTGTGTTATTTATGTATACTAACATTGACTTTTGTCTGCCACAGTATTGCCCAGTCTCTCCATATTCTTGAGAAAAAAGCCAAAAAGGTTTAGTTATCACTGTGATAATGATTTTATAGTCCTGAATCACTTTTTTTGGCCTGAATGTTCTCCTACTAATTATTTTTTCAGGTAGGGCTGTTGAAAGACATGTTTTCCCCTGCCCCAGGAACTCTACAAGGACTACCCTCCCCTCCTCACTCCCAAAGGATCACTAAAAAGAACATGAACATTTTCTAGTGTGAAAATTGGCTAGTTACAGCTCTCTTTTTCTTCATACGTTGCTGGGACTTTTTCAAAATCCATCAAAACCCCAAGCACACTATATTAAGTGTTACATGCTTTTCCAGATGCTTATTGATTCCTTTGAAGTTCTCCAGGGCTTGCAATGCGTGCCTTTAATTTCCAAAGGTTGTGTTAGCACACCCACAATATATTGTATTTAGGTATGATGCCACTAAATCTGTTGTAATTTCCTTTCAGCTTTCCTGGTAGACAAGCCAGACTGGAGTCACCTGCAGGCTTTTTTCACCCCTGCTGGAACACTTTTTAGGATTGGTGTCCCATTAGTTACCTCTGCTGGATAAGGTAACTGAGGCTGACTGAACCCAGGAGTTTCACACCACAGTAATTAGAACACTTGAGTGAATATCATTTGTCCTGGTGATTTGCTACTGTTCATTTCATTCATGTATGTTTTAAAAGCTTTTCTGTTAGCAAGTAAATTCAGGACGATTCCTTGGGCTCAACCCTTGGAGGACTTTCCTGTTGGCTGTGCAGGCAGTGACTCTGCTCTTGGTGGATTTGCTGACTCCACTGCTCCTTTGACACCCGGAGCATTTGCTGGACCCAGCAGACTGTCAGTTCCTGTCATATTTGAAGGAAATATTTTACAATTTTCTATGGGTTTTATGAGTCACCCCTCACACCATTTTAGTTTGTGTTGCAATGGGTTTACATTTAACTTGTAAGAAATTACACTCCTCTCTGATTTCTTTGTTTAGGCACGATTTCCACTTTTTAGAGGACATCATTGTGTTGTCCCCTTCTTTCACTGTTTTACTGTAGTAAATTTTTGGGGGTTAGGTGAATTTTGGGAACTGGCATGTTTTCTCCACTATACAGGCATGGTACTTACATTCTTAATTATGTACTCATTAATGCTATTAAAATTAAATTTCTCAATATTAAAATGCTTTTGAGATAAAAACAGTCTTGGTCTTTGGGTTTTTCCTAATGTTATTATTCCTACTAAAGTAATGAAATTGACTATAAATGGTCACTATTGCCAAGCCATTCTTTCAGTGCAACAGCTATAATTTAGACAAGGTCCTAGTCAAAAATTACTTTTCTCTTTTATTGGTCTATTTAGAAATGTAAATTAAAATTTGCCCTGTATATCCTAAGTAGGATAAATATTCTCCAGTCTATTTTCTTGCATACTCTCCATTGCCTCTGATCTTTTTTAGAGTATTTCATAGATATTTTCACTGCCATGGTCAGCTGTTTGAAAGGATAAATTTATTATAATGTTTTTCTTGATTTGGTGTGGCAACATCCAATTCATAGAGAGTGGGTGGCAAATGATGATACAGATAATTGATTTATCTTATTGGATTCTGGTTTCCAGCTGACTGTGAGTCACTTCTCCAACGGCAAAATCTATTCCTGTTATTTCCACATCATGAGTATCCTGGTAGTGCAGTGTTGGAACAGATCAGCTTTATTCAGAATAATTTCTTTGAGGCCAGTACAGTGAAATTCACCCATCCTCACTTTATATGGATTTAGTATTTCTAGGAAAGCACAGACACTTTTGGTCTTGGTCTGTGTGTGCCTGGTTTAACAGGCATTTGCTTAGACTGCTGGATTATCTGAACACTCTTGGTGGCTATTCTGTCCTGCCATGAAGGCACAGAAGGAAATTTGCCATCAGGATGAATGTGTTCTTCTCCAGGACCTCATCTCAAATAATTTGGAACACTCTCCCAGAGTTTGTTTTCATCTGTAGTGCCACCAGCCTGGCTGGCCCCATTTCAGAAGACATCACCCATTCCTGAGCATCTCTCCTGTTTCTAAGATGTCTCTCCTCTTTCTCCCCACACCACTTCCTTAGACACACAATGGGTCTCTCATTGCCTGGGACATTTCTGAATGCTGTAACAGAGCTCCTGTTCTTTACCTTCCTCTCCTATCAAAATGTTTTGTTTTGCTTTCTGGACTCTCCCTTGTACATCTTGGTGCTCACACAACCAGGACCAGACATGATGCACAAGGAAGGTCACCAGCTCCTCTCCAGTACCCTCCCAAAAGCTGCTCAGACACCACAAGATACAAAGGCCCCCGAGTACAGGCAAACCACTATGTGTTCCCTCCTGGCCTTGTATTCCCAGTTATCCATCCCACACAGCACTCCCTGCTCCTCCTCAGCTGGGCTGTGGTTCTTCCAGTGTGTGTCTGGCTTAAGTGGATCCACAAAGCTGCCTTCTGGCAAGAGAGGGGTCACATGGACAGTATCTTTTGCACACATGTTTACTCATTCAGCCTGAAACACGATTTTACTATTTGCCTCATTGTCTCCTAATTCAAGCACAAAGCAAGTCAAGCTAATTCTCCCAACCAAATCTCTTCTAAATGTTCATTGTACATTCAGCACCCAGTAAACAAAGCTTCTTTTACCACACACCTAAAACTAGCACAAAAACAGGTGAGCATAAGTTTTCCAGAGAAAAACCTTGGTGCTTATACTTCCTATCACCACAGTCCTCACTTTCCTGTGCTCAGAGAATTTTTATTCTATTTAGAAGCCAACCTTCTGGAGAACACAGCTGTGGTTTTTGCAGTATTTTTATTTTCTAAAGACTGACCCTGTGTTTAATTTGCAGAAAGCACATGGTACAGAACAGATCAGGGAGTTTGGCACAGAGGCAGGAGGTACTTTCAACCCTTGGTCAATTAAACAAGAAATGTAAAACCTGGCAAGTATTGCGTTTAATCCTCTTTGCACCCCTTAGCCTCCTGCCAAGGATGAAAAGTACTTCTCTTCTTAAAAAGAATAAAAGATTTCAGAACACATCATCAACTCCTCCCTTCAGCCCTCAATACTGACAGTGTTATCTCCACACACAAAGCTTCTCCCCCTTCCTCCAGCTTGGCAACAAAACCCAAGCTCAATGAATATTTTATATGTGTGTGGTTAATGGAGCATTCTGGCTCCAGTCCATTAGGAACTTTACACAACGGTGTATTAACTGCTTCTCAATGTAACATTTTGAGTCTGTCCAAAGGGGATGTGTGTTTGCCAGTTGAGCCAACACACTATTATTGTCCTGTCAGCCTAGTTCCTGTCTTTGGTTGAAGAGCAGGGTCCCCCTGCCACAACAATTTGCCACCATTGTGCTCCCAGCAGCAACCTGAGAAGATTAGCTTGGCTCCAAGCTCTATTTTCCCCTCCGTATTTTAAGGTCTGTGTCTCATGTGGGGTGGGGAATGCCTGCAGTCTTTCCCCTTCAAAGATATACACAGGGATAAGCAAGCACATCACAGGTTAGCATAAGGGTAAATATAAAGCAGTTGAGATCTTTAGTTTTAATGGAAACCAGACCTCCATATTTTTTCATCAGCTCTGAAATTGGTAGCCTTAAAATCCACCTGATTGTTTGAAAAAAATTGATAGCAGAATGACAACATTTGTCCAAGTAGTTACCTTCTCACTTTAAAACCTCCTCTGCTTCTCTGGGCCACTACTGACAGAACACCATCTCCATTAAAAACCAAAATCAGCACAAAGACATCTCAAGAGTCAGATGGGCACAAGTCACTCCCCTTGTCCCTTTAAAACAAGTGACTGCAATTCTACCCTGCACATAGACAATATCCATGGTAAATGGCAAAAAGAAGGAGGTGCTGGATTTCTCAGATGAAGAGCCCTGTGAGAGTTAGGGGTCCAGATCTGAATGTTCCCCTAAGCCTCCCAGAGAGTTTGTGGAGCACATGGGAGCTTCCAAAGTGTGAATCATCTCAACCTAAGGCAGATGTCTAGAGTGGGTAAGGTGAATGGCATGGGCTGTTTATCACTCCTCACTGAGCAAAGAGGGAGTCTAGATGACAATCTTAAACTTTATGTCTAAGTTTTAGATAACTAAAATCAGGTGAGACAATTCCCTGCCCCAAGGTTTGCAGACTCATTACCAGGTGAGCCACAGACCCTGACAGACTTAGGGCAGAAAACAACAAGATAAAGAAAAGTGCTGATGTGGAAGGACTGATCTCATTCCTTCCTGCCTGAAAGCAGAAAGAGCTAATGTTTCAGAAGGCAAAGCCATTCTTTGCTCTCACATGATTGCTGAAACACAGAGGAAGAAAAGGAACACCATTGCTAGACTTGCCAGGATGCTGTAGGGCCTTCTGTAACATTGTATGAGGCACTCACCAGCCATGAGGGGCTTGGGAATTGCAGGCCAGGAAGGAAGGCTCAGAGGAGCCAGGGATGGACAGCTGGCCAAAATATAGATGAGGGGAAGGTTTTCAATAGGTAGGGATCACGTCTAGGCAACAGGTTCCTCCTCAGCCAGCAGTGCCTGCACACCTGTGACTTACCCAAAATGGGCACTGGTGGAAGGGCCTGGAGCTGAAAGATGTGGAGAAGGGTCACCAAGACACATAGTTAAGGAAGCTCCATGCAAACTTGGAAGGAATTTCCCATTGCAAAGATCTGGAGGAAAAAGCAAGGGTTTCCTTGAGCACACTGAAAGGATCACCACATCTCATGTCACTCTTGAGAAAGGACAGGCACTGCAGAAATACAATCAACAGCCATAAATCTGACTGACCAGAAGCTCAGTTGCTCTGAGCACAGCTCTGAAGTCAGGTTGTTTCTCTCTCTCAGAGGCACAGGCAGCAAATCAGTCATCCTACCAGTAGATAATCCAGTTACCAGCCCTCCCTCCTCTCCCTCCCAGATCCCTCAGCTTCCCCCACGCCCCTTAGCGCTATCATCAATGGAAAGTTTTAGAGAATTAGCTGAAAACAACCAAAGTGCCTAATTGACTGAAGAAGGGAAATGGCAACTTCCATCATCTCAAAAAGCTGCACCTTTCTCCTACTCATCTCAAAGCTGAATAAAGGAATTAAAAACACAGCCTGGGGCAGCCAGCAGAGATTTACAAGAAGCAGACATTAGTTCTAACTCTAAAGGCTGGGCGTGTGCATGAGCCAGGAGGAGCAAACAGAAAGGGAGCAGTAACATGCAGCCTTTGCATTTAAAGAGGAGGAAGGAGAAGGAAAAAAAAAAAAAGAAAAAAAATCAACAACCTTTAAGCCCTTCCTAATAAAACAAAGATGATCCTGGCAACATGAAATGCTACCCTACTTTGTTTATTTATCGACACAAAGAAAGAAGCAAGTTGGCACCTCAGAGGGTATTAAATCCTGGTTTTTTGCTGACTGAATGACCTCAGCTGAAATATTTTCCATGACAAGAGCCCAGAAGACGCTGGCAGAGTGTCAGACAATAAGATTTTCAGAGTGTATTTACATTCTATCCATGGCCCCAGGCTGTTCCAAACCCATAGGCAGGTGCTGCCTTTATCTGTTCTTTGCTCACCTGGCTCCCTAGCAAAATGTTCTGAGACCTGTGGCTGCCTTAACTGTTTGTTGCCTGGTGCTCAGAAAGCTTCAGACACATCTAGAATCCTGGCAAACAGAGATGGAGACACTGTTTGCCCCTCAAAGCTGACCACTGAGTCGTATGTAAGGCACTCTTGCCAAAAAGCAGAGGGAAAACGGTGGTGATGCAATGGTAAAAGACAGCTGAAAAACAGATGAATTCATCTGAGAAAAGTGATGCTTTTTAAAAAAGGAAGGGAGAAGGTGGTTCTTTCAAGAATGCATTGCATTTTCCATGACTTGGGATCTTTAAACTAGGTCTGGGTAGCTCTCTAAGAAGCAACAGTCAAGATCCTGAAGAGGATCAGAGGTGGGGATCAGAATTTTACAACTTCTTGCCTTGAAGTATGTGCAGGACAATATTCCACTGACTGTCAAGCAGAGGACAGTCAGCAAGCTACAACTGTAAAGCAGTGGACAAAAGGGAGAGAGGCAGGCTAAGCCACAAAGACCCACAGTGTTCTGCCTTTCAACTCTGTGGCACAAACTCCCCACATTGCAGGCTTCCAGCTACATTATCCCCTAGACCAGCTCCTGACCTGGTCTTCAGCAAAACAATCTGTTCCATCCCTGCAGTGGGAACAGCCTCCTCTTTGCTCAGTTTAATTTGGCTTCTCGTGCACAGCTCCTCTCTCTTGAGTAATAAGCCTCCAGGAGATGCTGAGCGAGGCTACGCCCTTCATACCGCCCAACCAGGAAGAATGATAATTGCACTTCTAACAGCACCTTCTGCAAGGCAGCCACCAAAGCAGAGGAAACATGAATTAAAGCAGGATAGAAAGGAGGGGCTTTACCCTCTACCTAATAAGGTATTATTCATGCTTTTGGAAAGCTTCCTTGCAGAGAGATAAAAACAGACATAATGGGTATTCATAAGCAACTGCCTCTGGAAAAGGAAAGGCCTGCCTGCCATCTCACCCCATTGCCATGCTGGACTCACCTTCTACATTCCCAGCCCTCAGCTCCCTCTCCCTTTCCTACCTCCTTGACATATGTCCTTGTTTAACCTGTTCTGTACCCGAGGCAGCCCCCCCTTGCCCTCATACATGGCTCAGGTCTGACCCACTCACACACATCTTCACACCAGTTCCTCCAGTCTCATCACTTTCACCCAACCAAAGAAATTTTTTTTCCCTTTCTCTGATTCCTGTCCTCCCTGCAAAGTTCTTCAGCTCAAATTCACCCCAGGCCTACTGTGTGTAAATAATTTCCCCTTTCATACCCTTCCTCCAGCCTACACCCACCACCCCCCACCTGAAAGGATCCAGACATCTGCAAACTGTGTTTGTAACTCTATTTTTGTATTTGTCTGGCCTAACATTTCACCCAAGAAACAAAAATGTGACCTTACCCTCCAACAAATTTATCATAATAAACTTCCACTCATGAGCCCAAAACAATGGTGAGTTTTAAACATCTTCACAAAGTAAATTACCCACTGGTCCCTTGCATAACTTGTCATTGTCCTTTTCAATCCTGTCCAGCTGGTCATCACAGTGTGTGAGCACCTTGCAGCCTTTGCCATTTCCGAAGCTGTTCTGTGCAAGCTGGGCAGGACTTGCAATGGTGGGAAGTGCAGCTCCAGGCACAAAACCTGCCAGACAAAAAATGAGCTCTGATCATACTTTGCAAGGATTTTGGCTGCATGGCAAATGGAGTCCTAGAGGAATTTGCAAAGGATCCTAATAAAGTTAGACATCTCAATCCCATCAAGGTCACAGCAATTTGGGGATCCAATGAGCTAAGGCCCTTTGAAAGCTCTGTAGGCATCTTCAGGCACTAAAATGCCTTTGGAAACTGCATGGAAGGCATAGAAACTGCAGCTGGGTGTTAAATGTTTAACCAGGTCTGTGGGCAGCCCTTTGACCTGTCCTGGGGTAAGATCATAGACACACATGCACTAAGACCACCACAAAAGTACATGTACAGAGAACTTTTCAAAGCTGTCCCTTCTCTAGCTCTACATTCCTAACCATCATTACATTACATTTAAAAACAAACTACAACAATCAAACAAATGAACAAATGTCCCCCAACATCCAATCAATCAACCTGCAGACCTCCTGGGATGAAAAAAAATAAGCTATGAAGAGCTCCTCTCAGCTGGAACAGCAAGGATAAAAATGGAGGAAAACAGAAGACTAACCAGGTACTGTACTGGTAGCTGCCACCTTCCATTTTCAGCAGAAGCTCTGAGTAATGCCTGCACTCAGTGTTGCTGCCACTGTCCAACCCAAGGACATCTTTTAAACAATGCCTCACTGATAATCCTGTAAGGATTTTCAGCTCGGTCCTGCACAGCATTTTAATTACTCTCACTGTTTCATGAGCTCAATCATTTACAGAAGGTATTTTCATCCCACTAATTGTAGGTTTCCCAGAGGACTCAGCACAGTATTCCATGTCCTCAGTACTATTAAATGCATTAGGAAAGTATCCAGACTTCCAGAAGTCAAATTTTTTCATGCATGCATATATTTCAGGAAAGAAAGAGGGAAAATCAGGTAAAGGAAAGCTTTTAGGCATTAAACAAAAAAGAAGTTTCAGCTGACAACTTTCAAGGAAAAAATCCAACAGACAATATTTCAAATAATGTTACAATAGACTCATTGAAGTCAGCAGCAGGTCTGGAACCTGAAATCTCTAATGCTAATAGCATGCAGGTATCCCCCTGTGCTGGGAAAAGCAATTTCACTAGTTACTAGGTAAAGGTTATATCTCTGTCTGTCACCCTGAACAGGTAAACCATGAGAGTCAGAGACCCACAGCTTCCAAATGCAGCAGCTAGAGACATGTATTTTTAAGGAAGGAAAGAATGGAGGTTTCCAGGCATATCTGTATAGCAAATCTGAAAGGTAATAATTGTATGCTCCTGCATTCCCTGGAGTGATGGTAGCGTCAGCCCTTACCTCCATGCCAAGGAAATTTAGACACAGCCCAAGGAGGAAAGTGCAATTCTAGTGGAAAAAGGGCTGAGATCTGCCAAGTGCCTGGAGCTCACCACACTGGGAGGGGTATGGAGATACAGCAGGTGGGGGATCTATAGCCCAAAGGAGAAACCCTTTTCCAGCCCCTTCCTATTGGGTACAAAGTGCTCTAAAAGTGAAGATAACATTCAGCCTTGTGTTCCATGATCCTGTAATGGTGGAAAAGGCTCACAAGTGCTGCCCCAGAGATGAAGGCACTTGTACATGGGCTGGGTAGTGGCAACTCTCAGTGTAGATGCTCTTAGTTATGTAAAAGTCAGGTTTGGCACTATAGCTCATAACAGGAGCTGTGACCTGATCAGCAGTAAATTATTGGACTGTTGTATATCTCAACTCTGACCTTGAGCCTTCATCAAAAGAAGTCTCCACAGTGGTGATGTCAGGACTGTTGTGGTATGCACGTCCCAGGAGGCAGGTCTTGTTTACTCTGGCTCTTAGCAAATGAGAATCTGTGTCACAAAACACATTATCACAGTTGGTATTAACCAGTTAGCATCTTACTAGTTATCTCTGCAAAAATACCCAGGTGAAATAGTCCAAACAAGCCAGAAGACCCCTACCTGCATAGGAAGTGTCCATGCTGATGAGAATTGGCTGTTCATGACATGAGAACATGCAGCAGTTCTTCCAGTGCTGAAAGAGACATCCTCCAGCACCTCTTTTTGTTGCTCCTTATGTGTTTTTTGATGACAATTAAAGGTGATGGATCTTAGCATTAGGTGGGAATTAAACTCAATGGAGTTTCACCAACCAGAAACAAAATAAGGACGAGGCAATGCATTGGGAATTTCTTTTGACTTCAGGTGTGTTTCCACTCAAAAAGGTCACATGGATTGCAAGGACAGGACCACCTAAACCAATTACCTCAATACTGACCTGTGGGTCCTGTCCTGACAGCAACTGCATCCTGAGAGAATTCACTTTCACTACCCACAATCCTGCAACTTGGAACTCTCACCTGGCACATCTGACTGGGGTGCACCTCGGAATATTCCAAAAATGGAGCTTTTACATCCCCCGCAGGGGTACAGAGCACAGTGCAAATGGTGTGACTCAGATACTGCCTGGAACATGTAATGAGGATATTAAACTAGATCGTCGTTTTATAGGTTAACTGATTTTTAATTGAAAAAAAAAAAAGAAAAAGAAAACACAGAAGCCAACCAACCTACATATTTGGCCTTCGGATGAATTTTTTTGTTTTATGTGACAGCTTTTTCCTCTATTTAAAAATTTGCATAAATACTGTCAAGACAGGACATGCATGGTAAAGAATATGCAAAATCCTGAGCTAAGCCCAGCTGCCTCTCCCACTGTGCTGTGCCAGGACAGAGCAGTGGGGATAATACTGGGAGGACCCCTCCTTCTGCATGTCACGAGGTCAGGAACATGGTCCTGCTGGCACACAGCTCTGCAAGGGAGTCTTTCTTGACAGACCTCACACAGAGAGCCTAGTTTGGGTTCACTCTGCCCTTTTCCTGGTGGTGAGGGGGATTTGCTTATTTTCCTGTGGAAATTGAGCATGAGATGCTTCAATGTGACCTCCCCTGCCAAGAGGGGAGAGCAGGCAGGGAAAGCATGGCAGGGAAAGCCAAGGATGCTGGAAGGAACATGAGGTTGTGTTTACCCACACAAGGGCACCCCTGCATGATTTCATGCAGAATTAATTCAGCTCGTGCAAACTCCCATGCAGACACTTACTTGTGGTTCAGGGAGATTTATCTCTGCTAACAGGATTAGGAAAGGTTTAAGCTAAACCAAAAGAGAAGAATGCACACAAGCACATTCACAGCTTAGAAAACAAACAAATACTGAGCAAATCTGCCTTTAGACATGGCCAAAGCAACCAGAGCTCCCTTCCCAGCAGCCCTTAGCACACAGAGCATGTTATCTAATGCCATCCTCTTTGCTGCTTTTCCTGCTGCACCCCTACCTTACCACCCACTCAGAACAGAAAACTGCAGCACTTTACACCTACATGCTGCTAAATAACTTACCTCACTCTAGAATTTGGCCCAAGTAGCCACACTGGAATATTAAGAGGTGTGCAAAACAGCTAAGAAAATTTTTTTGTCCCTTAAGAGGGTAGTGGGCAGCAGAGTTGCCTGTGTTGTGAATGCCTAGCACTGTGCTGCAGTAGGAAGAGAAAAATCAAAACAGAGAGAGGCACCAGCTGCTACATTCAGCACAAGGAGGCCATTGCTCAAACCAGGTATCACCAAGGCTGCCCCAATCCCTACTGGTGGGAAAAGGCTTCCCATTTAAACAGTCCCTTTACAGCGAGGACACTTGCACAGGTTAATTGAGAGGGCATTTGCTGCCAGCCCCAGAAGTACCTCTGCCATCTCTCCCAAGCTCTGCAGCAGTTGAGCTGGAGGTACCACGCAACCCAGCAGGGAAAGCAAAGTTTGCTGCATCCTCCTGGAAGGGCAGGGTGGATCTCCATCTGCAGGGTGTGGTTGCTTTGAGACAGAATTTGGTTGGGACTTTGGGGTTAGAGCAGGAGTCCCGTGATGTTCATTCTGGAAAGGTGAGGATGTTGGGTTTACATTTTTTCCAAAAGGTTAAGAGTTGTGGTGAGCCTAATCATTCTGGCATGTCAGCCTGAGCTACCTAGGGGGAAGAGCACCACCTTCTGAATTACCAAGTCAAATTGACTGTAGCAATCAACTTCTCCTTCTAAGTCCCCATCCAAAAACAAACAGGCCCAACCCTGCTTAACTTATGAGATCATAGCCCGAGGCAGTGTAACTCCCTGAGACACCACTGCCTCACCCATCATCTACAAACATCAGTTGTGCAGGGATGGTATGGGTCTCTCCCTGATTTTACATACACAGAGATCTCTGACCAATGACATAAGCCCACTAGAAAGTGCCTGCAGCACCTCTCCGAGGTGGTAGGCAAACAACAGAGCCATGGAATTAAGGACAGAGCAGTGGAGTCATCAGGAATGTGTCTCCTGTGTGGATCTCTAACCTCTCCTGGCTGGCTCCAATTGGAAACCTCTTGCCCAAACTGGTGTTTGCCATTCAAAGCTGCCTTTTGTGAACCTTGCCACACCAACGCTTTGCTGCTGCTCAGTTCTACTCTGGCTAACATATTCATCTCCTCATCATCACCTTAGAACCTATTTGCATTGTTAAACTGCTAGGAGAAATTGGTTTTCCCATGATACCTCCAAATCAAAGCTGCTGGAGCTGGAGATCTTTCTTCTGTTAAGGCATGTTATTAACCCTTAATGGGTTTCTCAAATGCATAATCCATACATTTCACTTCATAAATCATATTCATGTCTGGCCCATCACTGAAGCAAAAAGTTCTTGTTGACATCTTCTTGAATCTAACTTTATTGATCCACACCTTACATGTGACAAAACAGAGGTGTGACAAGCCCCAGAGGGTTGTGACAGGTCAGGCTGGGACTCTACCTGTACATGATATCAGAAGGTCTGAGCTGATGTCAGATGGTCTGAATTCTGGACCCAAGACAGCTCTTCAACTACTTGCTACCAACTTTTTTTCTTTCCCCATGAGATGCTTTTGTGAAACAGAAAGAATAGGAGAAAAATAACTATTAATCTCCTAAACAGGGCAAAAGTGTTATAGCTGGTACACCTGATAAACATTTCATAAGTCACATCATCTTGGGTGTTCTGCTTGACAGCCTTAAACCCGGAAATTAGTTCCATTATTCAATAGTTTCATAAAGAAAATCACATTAATTAATTGACAATATGTATGCCACTTCTGCATGCAAAAAAAAAAAAAGCTAAGATGAGCTAACGTTATACAGAAGAGCAGATCAAAAGTCACAATCATCTTGATAATTTGTGAAAATTGGGGGTGGGGAGGTTTAATTTAGTAAAAATCAGTGGAAGATGCCATGCTTGTAAAGGCATCCTTCCTGCCTGCTCAGCACAGGGAAACTCTCAGCTGGTGGATTGACTGTAGCCTCACTCACCCTTCAAAAAAGATGTGGACAGATTACAGA
The DNA here is from genome assembly GCF_023055355.1 of Agelaius tricolor. NCBI lineage: Eukaryota > Metazoa > Chordata > Aves > Passeriformes > Icteridae > Agelaius > Agelaius tricolor. The sequence goes on from NW_027269272.1 coordinate 15,938,062, forward strand.
GTCCAGGGAAAAGAAACTTGAGGAACACCATTTCCAGCAAACACATGAGCTGGGGTGTTTAGGAAAGGAGAGAGCTGGTTACAGGGAGCAAGAGGGAACTCATCAACTCTCCATGAAAGGAAATGGAAAAAAGGATTCCAATCAGCCCTCCTTCAGTGGCTGTATGAAAAATTCACTTTTGATCCCTGGACTGATTTCTGTAATAATTTCATGCTTTATGGATAAGAAAGAAGCTTGAAATATAATTTAAGGGTAATCTAAAGGTTAAAAAAAAAAAAACAAAAAAACAACCAAACTGGAAAAGTTTGTCTTATGTCATGATTTGGCTTGCACTGGATGAGAAGATCCAGAATTTTTGATCACCATTTGGCAATGCTTACTTGCTTCCCTAAAGGGTTTTTAAATGGCACCAACATTTTATCAACCATGTTACCTCCTCCCATTGTCTGTATTTTCATTGACATGTCTTTCTTGAGCCTTGAGCAGCTTTCCAAAGCACCCAGGCTGCACAGGGGCACGGGACCCCTCTCCATATTTTATTGCAACTCAGCATCAAATTCCTCCTTATCTCCCTGCAGCACTTTTTAAAACTCAATCTGATTTGCTCTGCAGTGACCATGCAGGTCTTGCAGTGAGTGCTCTTCAGCTCCCAGATTGCACTCTCTGTGCCCAAGCATCAGCATCCGGAGTAAATTTTCCCTCCAGCTAGGAGCTTGGCTTTCTCTCTGAGCAGTCTCATTTTCCCACCTTCATGCACACTTGCATTTCCTTAATCAAGAGCATGAACTTCCATTAAACAGGAGAGTTTAAACGACAAGTGTTATTTTTTTAACCTCTTCTCATTTTGTAGGTGCCCTATTTCCCTGAAGACCAGGCACTGCCTCCAGCCTACTTACAAAGCTGTGCCCTCACTGACACCAGCATCTCATTTTTATCCTGATTTTCAGCTCCTTGTAGACAAAAGAAAAAAAAATAGCAACTTGTGTGGATCACATCTAAAACCACGTGCATAAGTTCAAAGATAATTAGCCTTTTAGTTGCTTAATGCTGTGCAAAGCACACATTTAACAGCTAAAACTGATTTTAATCTTTGCTTAATTCTTTTGCCAGAGAGTCCCATTCACAGTGAGGCAGCTGTCTAAATATCTCAGCCCCTTGGGGTGAGGAGACAGGGGAGCCTCTTGCAATGCTCCTGGGTGACCTCAGCTGGCTTCTCCCACCGAGAGCTGCTTCCAACTCACTTGGGGCAGAGGATGCCAGTGGGGCTAGGCCCCCAAGGAGATGGTTTATCTGTGAAGGGCAAAACTGCTCTCTTTCCTTGGTTTGGGTAGCCCGTAATAAAATTGTAACAGAAATTTGGGTAGTGAGAGTGGTCAGATTAATGCAAAGTGATGGCCATATTGGTAAGGAAGTACATGGATTTACAACCCATTGCCTTCACACTGGCCAGGCACAAAACCATCAGTCACTGCATCCTTCACCCTCTATGACAGTAAAAAGAGTCAAAAAGTCTCTGAACAGTCAGAGGACAATGGCAAAACAGTCACGTGACTATGCCAAAATTCTGGGGTTTGATATTTTTTCTTTCATCTTTCCTTGTCTAAGCTTTGTCATGCTAGAAGTGCCTGTTTGCAATGACACTCCTTAAAAATTAGTAAATACAACACTTCTTAAAATCATCTCAAATTGCCTTCTGTGGAATGTGATTAAACATCAGCATTTTCTACATCCAGGAGTGTGCACACATACACACAAAGGGATGACACCAGGACCCAACAACAAAAACTTAACAAATCTTCCCTCTGCAACAGGCAGTACCCTACCCCAAGGTTCATTTACCTCAGTGTCTTAATATTCTCCAATATTTAGGGAGGCATTATTACTGTGTAATCAGAGTAGGATACTCCTGCATATGACATATCTAAGGCACTGAGATGGGGAGGAGCTGAACCAAAGAATATGCCTCTGTCTGTGGTGTGATGAGAAAATGGGCTTTGCTCCTGCTCAAAAAAGGTGGTGCACTCCTCAGCTCCAGATCAAACCTAATTATCATTTATTGTCATTTAATGATTAAAATGCTCATTATGTTTTTGGTTTTTTTTATTTTTGCTTGACCAATTTCTGTCTTACTGGCCCTTGGGTTCTAAAATATAGGAAGTGGCATAAAAAACGCATTATTTTCAACAAGTTCCTGACACCTAATCAGGCAAGCGTTTCCATTTCAATTCCTGGCTAGCTCTTTTCTCCCCCAGAGCCCAGGAAACCATGGTCTTGTGCAAGGAAAGGAGATGAGAACCATGAAACAGAGCTGGGAGAGGACAGAAATTGCAAGAGATGTTTGGAAAGCAAACAGTCACAACACAAGATTTTCCTTTCAGGCCTGTGTTCAGACAGTCTAAATTGTCAGTCAGTCCCTCTGCCAAATATTTCCCAATGGGTGTCTCTCTGTGGCTCCCTGTTCAACACCACACTCAGACTTAGGAAAAATTCAAAGGCCATACTAAAAGCAGAGAGTTTTATTTACCTCCTGTGCAGTTTGCTGATAGACTGCACAGCACTTTGAAGTGAGAAAGCTCTAGACAGAGGAGTATTTGAGCTAGTAATGAAAATTAACATGAAGAAAAGGCTTTTAAAATTTTCCATTAGGTTCCCTATAAACGCAGTATCTCCAGGTCTAAAAGAATGTTAGCTCACACAGGAATTATAAAAGACTGATCTTGAATAAAGAGCTAACAGGACTCAGAAATCACACTTATGAGATAATATAAAGGCTTGTCTAGCAACAGAGATATAAAAAATAACCACAAATCCATTTGAGACCCTTCAGGCTTGCCTGCAAGCCTTACAGTCACCTTCCTAAGAGCTCACACCCACAATTCAATTAGATAAGCCCTCTTCTCTTGCAAAATCAAACAAAACCCACAGTCTATCACAAGACTGCATGACAGGTTTGTCCTCAACATTGTTACTTTTCCCAATTTGATATACATTCTTCCTGCTTGCTCATCCAGGAAATTCTACCTTTTCCTTCTGGAGTAAAGCTGGTCATTGCTGAAGGCCTCCTACAGCTCACCAATGGTCTCAGCATTTCAGGATACAGTTTCAAATCAATGTTCTCAGCTGGAAGGATAAAAATACAAATAAATCAAACCACAACCAAAAAAACCCACCAACTCCTGGCACCACAGAAGAAAGGTTATAGTAATTATATTCATCTGCAGGATGTGAACTTTCCATGTGCTTACTGATTTCTCTTATTAAGCAATCATCAAACACTGATAGGAATTTTTTTGCAGGAAATGGAAGTACAATGTGTTCATTAAAAAAAAAAAACCAAACAACCCAACACCAATAGAGCAGGCAGCCAGTTTAAGCCACTTGACATTTCAGGAAATTAAGTTATACTGTGGTCCCAGCTTGCAAATTCAGCAAGATCCAGGAGAGAACTCCTTGGAGACCTGCTGTGCTTTTATTTCAACAGTGATGGCCACACAGGCTAATTGAGGGCAGGAGCCCTGTGCTGTCACAGCTCTCCTGCTGCCCTTCCTCTCTCCCAGCAGCTCCTACACTGCTCACAGTCTGCATGCTCCAGCCAGCTTTTTCCTTTAGCTACTGAGCATACTCTTCTGGGGGAGAGGAAGAAAAAAAAAAATAGGATTTGGAAGGTCAAAAAAAACCCCCAGTGATAATAATAATAAAGCTTCAGAGAAAACCTCAGACCTCTGTCAAACAGCTGAATGTATTTTTGGAGTGCAAAGTTCAAAGCCCAAAGCATCTCACCCCTGGATGGCAGATCACGTTGGAGTTGCAGGTATTACAAGTACAGACTGGAGATTCAGGGTCAGGCACTGGAGCTCACAATCTGAACAGATTTATAGGCTGTTTTTGTCCACATCATTGCCAAAAAGGCAGAAAGGAGGAGGTTGAGCAACAGCAGTACATGAGCCAGCTGTGTGGGAGATGAAGAGACACCCATCCTGGAATGGTGGGCACAGCTACCAAGGCTGGTGTGGTTCAGCCTATTCCTGGTGGAATTTCTGCTGATAGAAAGGGAAGGACAGTGAGCCACCTCACAGGGAAACATCCTCTTTACCTGAGAGAAGGTTGAAGCTGGGTGCAGAAGCTGTGAGCTGCCACCTGTGGGCCTGTGTCCCAACGTGCTCTCACCTGCTACACAGCTACAGCAGGGACAACTCACCCCTCCTTAGTGAGGGGGACAGAGAGAAGGGATGTCTGGGAGCTCCTGGGCACTGTGTGCAGGCAGCCTCTCTCTCAGGAGAGTGACAGATGCACTCTGATGGTTGAATTTGCTTCAAGTGACCAAGAGCTGCACAGGTACAAAGGCAACCCCGGTCGCCAAGACTCCTGGAGCTCTCCACATTTTCTCAGCCAAAAGGCTCAGATGATCTTTGAAAGCTTGCAGGATTGCAGCCCATTGCTACCATTCCCAGTTAAAGGTACCTCTAAGGTGTCACACAGGGTACCACTTTCTCCTGTCCATTTGGTGTGTGCTGAGGGTGCCTTTCATCCCCCTGAAGTGATCAGTACTTGCAGGATGTGGCTTTGGACTGATTTGGGAAGGGCAGCTCCCTCACTACTACTACACTGTGTAGACAGCCTGGCTAAGCCAACTTCCATACCCAGCTCAGCCTTCAATCTGTGTGTGACCTCAGGCACACAGAAAAAAGAAAGTCCTGAGGAGCAAACGAGCTGTTTGAGATCACCCAGCTGGTCAAGAGAGGATCAGGAAGCCACCAGCGCCTCCCTGTCCCCATCATTCTGGCAGAGCCCTGTTCCTGAAAGAGGAACAGTCAGGGATGAGTCAAACCCAGCACACGCTGCCCAGTGAAGAATTATGAGACTATAAAAAAGCCAGTTACAGCCCAGCCTAACCAAGGAGTAGCCAAAACCTTTTGTGGAAGGGCCACTGAGAATCCCATCATATTCCAACCCCAGTAACATCTGCTCCATCATTTGCAATGTCATGTGAAGGTAAAATCCTTACTGAAAACACTAATGCTGCAAGCATTCACCTCCATGTAGGCATGGAAACCTTCAAGTTTCCTTTTTATTATATGTATGGGATCCTTCTTTTCATTGGCACAATAGAAAATAGCCACAAAAATTCCACACACACAGCATCATACCCCACGACCAGCCTCGACACGCAGAGCGTCAGTAATAAAACACACCCCTACAGGGATTTAGCACTTTGGCTTGTGCTCAGCTGGGGGACTTGGGGAGGACTTTCACTCTTCAGACATAAAAAATATTAATTATAATCAGCTCTGTCATTATTCCAACCCCCACACCCCCCCTTCCCTGTTAGCAAAAGGAAGAGGAGCCATGTGCTGATGGGATCACGGGTTTGCATGAACAAGACGGGGCTGTGTGTGTGTGTGTGTACTGCATTTACCCTGCAAATCAAACAGCAACTCCAGCAAGGGCATCCTGGGAAGGGCCCTCAGGTGCCAAAAGAGAAATTCAGGCAAACGCTCCTTTATTAAAACAGTTGCAACAGCTGCTGCAGGTACTTCCTTATGCACACATGCAGGCACCCCTCCTTCCTGCCCATCACACACATCCCCTCTGCCTCAGACACTCTTGCACAACCAAAAGACAAAGTTTTCAACTTCAATCTATGCAGGACCCACAGCCCTTCTCTTACCAGCCTTCCACCCCTGGTGCATTTGTCCTCCTCACCCCTACCCTTCCCAACAAACATCCTGCCCTGTGCTGTTCTACCACAGGAATCCCCAAAGTGTACACACCAGTAGTTTTGCAGTGGTACCACAACAGGTACTGTAGCCAAAAGGGCAGGCCAGAGAGTGCACAAGGTCTGAAAAGGCTAGCCAAGGCAAGGACATCTCAGGGATTCCTGAAATTATCTCCTTTCCTATAGACTACCTTACAGTCCCTTTCTAACTGTCTCTTCCCATGAACTGTGGTGGTGTTCTGCAGCACTCACTAATCAGTGGTTAAGTGAGAGGTCATGCACCAGAGTTTGAGAATTAGCTCTTTGCCAAACACCTCCCCATAAAGGTGTGCAAAGCTGCTTCCACAACACCTGGAAACTTTCTTCCCTAGGGTCTTGGTTAGACTAGTTGCAAGGTGCAGTTCCTGATTTTCCACTACACCTTTCCAACTGCACTGTCACTTTCTCCCTCCAGCTCTACTCTACCCACAAGCTATCCTGCTTTGACCTTCTATATGGTTTTTAGTCCTAAAGACAGGGATGGTCTCTTTCTTAGCTGTGTAGTGTCTACCAACACAGGCCTGTGATTCACATCTTAAAGTTTCAAGAGGGAAACTGCAAACCCATAACACCAAGGACCAACTATTTTGTCTTTCATTGAAAAGCCCACAAAGAGGCAGCAAAATGAAGACACACTGGTGCACCTCCCTTGTCTTACACATACTCCCCTCCTTTACAGTTTACCTGCATTGCAAATAGCGCTTGGGAAGAGCATGGGACTCCAGGCAGGACCACTGAGCAGACCAGGCCCATCCCTGGACACAGTACATTGTGCCATACATCTGTGCTTCCCACAGCTGGCTGCAGAGCTTAAAATGTAATTGATCCAGGTGGACAATTATGAGAAAGATTGAGCTCTAACACAGGATGGGGGAAGAAAAAAAGATACACAGGGCTGGAACCCAGTAGAAAACCTCTCCCTCATCATTTTCACCTTCAGTGCTGCTGCTGCTCACACCTTCACCTGGCCATGCACCCTGCCATGGTCAAACAGGTACCCAATGCTGCTCTTCAGGTCTGCTCTGCCTTTGCTTTGTGCAGGTGTTGGCAACCACACTTACACACAAAGCCAGGCAAAATCCAGCCTATCCTGGAGAGCACTGCTTCAAGGTGATGTCTGGAGGCTACGCTTCACCTTGCAGGCACACTCTGCAGCAGGGCACTGAGATGCTATAGCACATATGGCAGCATATCTTGCTCAAGGAAGACATCGACTTTTGTTATTCTCCATAGCTGGTTCATCCATGACAATGGTTTGTTCCTGCTCCAACCAGCTCTTAGTTCATTTTGGGCACAGTAGGAGAAGCAAGACTTCATGCTCCTGGTAATTCCCATTTAGGAAAGATGCCCTCTTTCTTCACACAGATGCCAGCAGGCACTACTACCAGAAACAGAAGGACATTCTTATCAAGAATCTGACTGATTAAGAAGAAATTTGAATTTCAAGCACTTTTCTGGTTAGACTTGTTGGGGACAAACCACTGCAACTCATTATGCCTCAACTTCTTCATATGGAAATTGAAGGGATATAAGACATCTCAAGCTCATAAAAATCTAAAAGGGACAAGGGTTAAATGGTTGCTAATCAAGTCCCCACTTGCATCTGTCCAAATGTAACCAATATCCATCTAGCCTTGGTAAAAAAGAGGTCAATAAGCAGACAGAAAACTCTTTCACCTGCAAGACAGCCATCCTTCTGTCAGTGGAGGCTTGCAAAATTCTCAAGAACCTTTAACCACCGCCCCTCAGCTCTGAGATTTGAAGAAGGGCAAAAGTATATGCACTGGGCTCATACTGGGAAGCACAGAGGTCTCTCAGAAACATGACACCTAGATGGGCAAAGCATTAATGTCTGAGAAATGTTTCTGTAGGGGCAGAAGATTGGATGAAGCTGTGAAAGACCCAGATCAGCAGCTCAGTCCATTGCCCAAAATAACCAGGTGGTGGCATGTGGGCTCCTCCCCCACCAAGCCCACCAGCAAACGCCCCAGCAATCCCAGCGCACGCTCACCCCATCATCACGCTTTGCTGGCCATTGGTGGTGGACAGCACCCCACCCTGAGAAAACATGGGGCATTCTTGGCACTCTGCACTGCAGGCAAGGTCATCAGACACGATGACAGATTCTTTGCCTGCCATATCCACGGAGGAATGCAGGGGAACATGATCCTGCCCTGAGCAAGCGCCAAGTTTGATTAGGGTTAATCACTCCAAGATCGTTCCTGTGAGGATCTTGCAAAGAGGGAGTTGCTTGCTCCCCATAACAAACCCAAAGAAAATATATGAAGGTTTGAGAGGATTTTGGCTCCCAAGTATATAAAGCAAGTGGCAGAGCTCACAAGAACAGACAGCCTTTCAGTTAGGAAATACAGTGGAAAGTGACACCTCTCCCAGTGCCCTACAACCCAGCATGCATAACCCACCCCAGATGGACATGGCAGAGCCTTACAAACATCCCTTGCAACTTGGCACTGATTTGGCCCTTGGAACAGGGAAACTCTGGCCTGTTCCAAAATGATCTGCCTGACACAAGGCTCAAATAGTTGGCTGAGCAGAGCTGGGATCCACCCTCATTCTCCTTCCAGCCACTGAGGACAACTGTCCTTTCTCACTTCAGCAGAGGGCTGCATCTAAATGCATTAACTGAAAGGACACCCCAGGGTCATGGGGATGGCCTCACCCCACCCTAGCCAGCTCTGGGGCACACATCTCATGAAGATTTCCCTCCTTTTGCTCTGTAGCAGCACAGCAATGCCTCAGAGGTCTGCTGAGGCCCATGGGGCTCCAGAGAGCAGAGACAAGTCAATGTACAATGCCCCCATGGTGCATCTGTACCTCCACCAGCCCTAGAAATTGTGAGGTCCACCTTGGCAAAGAAGCCCAGAAAATGACAGCTCAAGTGCAAACAATATTTATTTCTCCCTGTGTGCAAAATGCATATCAGTTCTTATGTGTTGTCTTTCTTCTCCCTGTCATGGAAACTCATGCTGCTTCAGCCAGAAAGCAACAAAAAAACCCCTAGAGAGGCAGCAAACATTAACCAAATCCTGTCCTAAAGCCTCCTCACACATACATTTTCCCCTCCACCATCTGTTTTGCAAATGCAACTAACTAAACTAAACAAGCTCCCAGTAGCTACATTCCTTGCATCTCTGAAAGCACATGGATCCCTCTGCCAAAGTAAACAATCTCATGGAGAGTTTACATAAAACAAGTGAACTAATTTCATCATAAACAGAGGAGCTACAAATTGGTTCAAAGCCTGCCATAGTACATTCTGTGGAAATGTCCCCCAGCAAGGAAAGGAGTTAAATAATCCTAGTGGGATGTTCAGTGCATACCCAGACTGGCATCCTTACCTTCAAACCAGTGTAGGAAGTACAAACCTACTCTTCCTACAGGTCTCACACAGAAGAATGCCAACCATCTTCCTGCTATTGCTGCAGGTTTAGTAGCAGTGCAATGGAAAAGGTAGCAAAGACAATCCATGCCAAAAATCAACAGAAGGAGAAGAGATGATGTGGCTGTGTCACCCTGGTGCATGAGAGAGCAGTTATGGGCTGGTTGAGAGTTGCATCTGGTGCAGGAAGCCCTTGCAGTACAACGTCCACACACTCATTCACATCAACATGGAGATAAAATGATGGGAGGGAAAAAAAGAATGGAAAGTGTGTTTTTCCCTCACATGGTGATTTCTTTTCCCTTGGGTTCATGTGCCTGCACCAAATTCTGGGATATTTACAAGTGTCCAACAACCCAGCACAAAGCAAATCACCCACGAGAAAAGTAGAAAAGGCTGGGGAGAGAAAAAATGAGCTCCCACTTCCACACAGGACTGGAGCTGGCTTGGCCTTGACTCTGATTTTTCCCGTCTCCCTTGGGAAAAGTCCTAGAGTCACAGCTCCATCTGGAGTCTCAGATTTGGCTAAATGCAGGGTGAGGACACCCCCACACAAAGACTTACCTAGAAATCCTACCTAGAGTTTGATTAGGGGCTCAGGATTGGAGATTCACTCTTTCAATACATCCACCACTAAATTCAGTTCTTCATAAAGATACACTCTGATGTGTCCTAGGTGAATTCAGATGAAACCTCAAGCTTACACTGAAAGAAGAACATCCAGATAGACTTTTCCATTGCTTGGGAAGCAGATTCTAATTATACCTGTGCCATTTTCCCAAAGAAGCAGCACTGTGCAGCTCAAACTCAACAGCTTCTGTCAGAACCCAAAGCTAGGAGATTCATACAAGTCACCCATTAACCTCCTCTATGATCAATTTTTTTCAAGTCATCCATGCCCATGGCATGCTTCCATTACCAGGACTCATAAAAAGATGGTTTTTGACCCATACCTTAAAGAGCTGGGAACTAAATACATGTCCCAGAGCATTCGCTCACCCATGTCATTGCCAGGAGTGCAAAAAGTGCCTCCCTTGGAGCAAAGGAGCTGCATGGTGGCACTTCTCCCATGGACCAGCACGGTGATTTTCAAAAGCTGCTACCAAGAAAACAAAAAGCAAACGAAAAATCCCTCCCTATAATCACTTCAAAGCACATTGATTTGGAGTCAAAATGCAGCAAACAGATCGTTCTCACATGCCCCAGCTCCTGCAGAGACACATGGAAACCCGTGTGGCACTCCAAGTGCAGAGACTTGAGAAAGAGTCTGAATCCCAGGGGCCTTGCTAAGTATTACAGACAATTCTTACCAGTTACAGCAAGGAATCAGGAAAGATGGCATATTAAAGAAGGGCAATAGAAAAAAAGTGGGTTTTTTTCCTTCTTACACACTTCCAGGGGTGACAAACTGTGGACAGCAACTGAAACAATAAAACACATTTCAATATTCTATATTGTATTGATAATTTGATGGTCTCCTTTTAAATCAGTAGCTTTAAATGCTCTTATTTTAAAAATTGCTGAAATAGATAGAGGATGAGTTTGGATACAGTCTGTGCTGGCATAAATAAAAAACAAGTCCATGGATAAGAAGGGAATTAGAGTGGATATGAGTACACAAAAATTACTCAAATCAGCTTACAGATTTAATGCATTCTGCTGACAGTGGTGGTGGGGGAGGTTGTTTACTTAATCCAGAGAGTTTTTAGGCATACTGAAAAACAGAAGTAGGGAAGGCTAACCCACTGTTGCTAGATCCCACTGCAATTTGAGGTTTGCCTCTCCATTTCTATGGCTTGGAACATTTGCTTCTGAATGCAAAATTCAAATTAATATTTCCCAGGTAGCACTGTACAGTCCCCCCTTTGCTAATGTTCATACTGAAACAGACAACAAATGGGCAAAACTGGTTTGGAGGGGAGGGATGGAAGCAGCACTCAGTTGCCTTGGAGTTATCCAGGTTTATCTACACATCACACTGTATGCTCCCTGGTTCTCATAATTAGAGTGTCTAGACAGGAGATGATGCTAGCAAAGTAGCAAGTAAAAAAGGTTTTACAGAGTTTTTCAGAGGAGCCCATCTAATGCAGTGACTACAGAATAATGACAGACATTAGAGTTACAGAACTTAGCTAAGATTAGAACAAATTTTGACCCAAGTAAAGGCCTTTTCATAGCCATTCACGTCCCAAAAGAACTGCTAAATCAGAGCACCAATGGCTCAAGCACTCAGGAGGGATCAGAGCTTTTGAACCAGCATCAGACTAGAGTTTTCTGCAAAAGTAATTCCAGCTGCCTCAGCTTCATCCAAATACTGGCATTTAGCAGCCTCAACTTGTGTAAACCAGCTTCACTCCACTGAAGTCAATAACAATTGACACCAGCTGAGAATCTGGCTCTCAACGTGGTTTAAATATAGTCTAAAGAAAGAACTTACAGAAGGATTGCCCAATCCCTCATGTCCATTTCCCCCTTGGGCTAGGACCGAATAAGATTGATTTTTTTCTTTATAATTTAGCTCCAGTTATTTTTAACAACAACGTTATGAGCTCACATTTATTATAGTACCTTCCATCCTGAAGCAGCCAGGCTGCCTTTGAGGCTTCACCAAGGATCACAGAGGGGGATGGACACAGCACCAGGATGGAACCACCTCAGGATGCAACATATCAGATGCTCAGAATGCACAGAAGACTGGCCACAAACACAATAAATCAGCAAGGGTACTAAGATAATTCAGCTTCAGCATTGCAAGAGTAAGCCTCAACCATTTTCACAAAGAGGAAATTTAGGGGGCGGTTTCAAATCCTCCCTTGAGGTGTCCATGAGATGGACAGGATGTTGTACAGCAATGCAGGATGTCATGGTCACACACTGTGGCCCTACACACACAACATGAAGGCAAATTACAGAGTGCTGGGGAAAGGCAAGCATGAGAGACCTTTGAGAAAGAAAAAGTAGCTGGGTCACTCCTACCGTGACAAACCAGGGCTCGTTGGTGTTGCCCCATCTCTTTGGCTCAAAGATCCCTGCAAAGCCAAAGGATGAGGGGTCTGAAGACATGGCAGTCCCCATGCACAGAACTGTGACCAGGCTGTGAGCCTCCAAAACTTTAGCCACCACACAGTGACACATGCACTGGTTCCCAACCAAGGCAGGCAGTTGCTTGGTTTTGCAAAGCTCAAGGGTCTGGCATCCCTCACCAACCCTTTTCCAACATAAGAGAGAGAAAAGCTAAGAAAGTACAACAGGAAAAATAGGTTGTCTTATGGGCTTAAATCTGTACAGTTATGCTAGAGGTAGAGGGACACCAAGTTTTATCAACAGTGGTATAGTCCATTTTATCTGGGATCAGAGTAGGAAACCAGGGCCCACTCAGATCCTACTGTATGGTAATGGCTTGGAAACAACATCTTCCAGATGGTACCCCTCAAGCCACCACAGAGTAATGAAAATGCAGCAAATAAGAGCTGTGGCCACCACCCAAATGCTCCATCAAAGACATGAACACTGGCCTCTTTAAAAAAAAAAAAAAAAAAAAAAAAGGAGAAAAAAATGAGAGAAAGAAAACCAATACAAACAAAAAAACCCCAGATCCATTAATGAAAACTAAAGCACAAGGCAAGGGGTGATGAAAACAAATAAAACTAAGGCTGTAAAATGCCTGGTATGTAAGATGTGTTGAAACTTGCTGCTGACAGCAGCTTGAGCAGACATTCACATGCAGCCATTCATAAGATGCACAGTAATTACCTTCTCCGGGAGGCTGCATTATGATGATTTCTTTAAGCAGAGCACAATATCTCTAGCAACAGGATATAATTACAGCAAAGGATATGCCTCTTAACCTCTTTCTACCCCCTCAGCCAGTTCAGGGAGCAGATCTGGGAGCTAGGGGCTCTGTGGCCAGGGTGAAAGTAGCTTACCCTGAGCTGCTGCACTCGTTACCTAGAGCCAAGCACGCTTCTGATGGCAGCTGGTGGTGGCATTGCTGTCACAGGAACATGATTGTCTCCCCTTGCCTCTGGGTGAAACACTCCCAGCACTGCAGGGCTTTGACAGAGCTGGCAGCAGCCACCAGGCCACCGAAGGAGTTCAGCACAGTCAGCCTGCTCTGGGCCGACACCTCGGTGGTAAACAAATAAATACCAAAAGCAAACAGGCGAGGGAGTGACTCAGGACTGGAACACACTGGAAGCACTGTGAGGCAGCAGGACTTCCCACCTCCAGACTGGGACCTTCCTGGCTCCAAATACCCCACACTGCAGAATCCCTTTGGAGAGCTGATGGGCTCTGAAGAAAAGCCCCAGGCTCCCATGAAAAGACTGGTACCATGACTAGCATGGGCAGTGGTGTCCCCAGGGGATGGATGCCACTTCCTGGTGATTTGCTGGCTCACCTGCGGCAGCCAAAATGCCAGAGTTGGTCCTGTTCTGCTCCGCTTCCACAGCCCTCCTGCAAAGAGGCACAGGAAATCTTACTGTTGCAGCTGTTGCATTGATTTATGTAGGATCCAGAAAGAGAGAGAGATTCAGGCAACGCCAGAGCCCTAACAGCTGTGTGCTCAGTTGAGGGACTCAGTCTTTCCCATTGCGTCCATCCATTCCCAGTACTCACTTCACTGTTCCAGAGGAATCCGGAGAAGTGTCCAACACAGTCAGTGGTGGTCAGTGAGTTTTGCTGCACTGGGAAGCATCTCATTGTGAGGTCCCACTTGCAGACCAGCAGGTACAAGGCTGTAGGCACCACAAATTGCTTTTATTTATTTCAGTCTTCAATCCTGGAGGGAAAAAGTAAAGAGTTAATCCTTGTCCCCAAACCTCTTCACCCCAAACTAAAAATGCAGTGCTGCATCTGACCCTAGGCTCTGTTGTTACTAGCCCACACACTGATTATCTGAAAATCAACATCAGAGCTCAACCTTTTTTCCAAGAGCAGGAAACCAAAACATGGGCTCTCCATGCCAGATACTGAAAGCAGAGAATCTGGGAAGCTTTCAGAGCCCTTTTTCAAGATCCAGACAGGTTTCCATTACAAGATAGAGATTTTTTTGTAGATGAGAGACTGGAAATCTTGTTTTCCTAATATGAAACAACTAAAATTAAAGAATAACCATCATTTTCCTCACTGGTCTGGAAATTGCGTTACAAGTGAGAATCAGCTTGGTCCAAGTTTGCAAGCTGTGGTATCAGTAGGAGAATTTCCCTTCACATTTGCAAAAGGAAATGAATTTTGCATCCGCCGGATGGCAGTGTAGGGAGAGCAATCATATTAGTCATAGTATTATTGTTTTCCTTTTAAGCCTCTCAAAAGTGATTGCAGACACAGCAATTCATTGCTTATTAAGATCTCCCTGCATTACAACCAGGGGAAAAAATCTAGGTCTCATTAATAAACCATCTTCTAGGATCTCTGTAAGAAGACAGACTTTGATTAGCCAAAATCGTTCAATAAATGATTTGGCTTGTCTGACAAAGTGAAATGATTGATTGGAAAGAGTGTGCTTTAAATAGTTCACTCTTTTTAATAAAAGCAAAGACTTCAAATAGTAGAAAGGCAGTATTTCTGCTTCCAGAGAAGATCACTCCTTGTACCAGGCTGGTGGGTGCTGGCAGCATGCACAAAGTTCACTTCAGAATTCTGACTCTGCACAACTGAATAATTCTAAGCCTGAAATGAGAACATCTTCTGCAGTTTCCCTTGTAAAGCACATTGATGAGCAGGGAAGTCTGTTCTAATCCCAGACACAGCACCATGTTAGTTTTCAATTGCAGAGACCAAATATTTGTTTCCTGCGTACAATAAAACTGAATAGTAAAGCTATACGTTAAAATCCATGTAAACAATATTGCAACATCATATAACCAAGTAGATAGCCCCAGAGCAATAAGACGTGGGAGAAAACAGCGCTTGGGAAGCCAAGCCACGGGCCATCCTATTTCCACTAGAGGGCAATAGCAAATAAGCGACAGAAAACTGGAAGCCATGAGTCGATTGCGATAAACTGGTAAGAAATGGTCAAGTTGTGTTTCCCGGGGCAGGAGCCGCAGCTCCCCCGCAGCCCCAGCTCCCGGCAGGTACCGCCTGCCCTCGGCTCCGGGCTTTGGTTCCTCGGGTTAGGCAGTGGAAAATATTCACAGATGGTTTTGGTCTAGAAAACAGCCACAAGTAAAAGAAGTACTTTCTGAGGGATGCATTTAAGCATCATCAAATAGGTGGTCAGATGCCACTGTGAACAGATGATTGATTCAGCCTCACATATCATTCAATTCCAGATGTTACAGTGAGAATGAAAGATCAGGCTGCTGAAGCCTTTCCATCTCCCTGTTTGGTTTACTGAAGAGAAGGTTTGGAGGTGATTTGATCTAACTCTATTAACATTTCTCAGCAGGGGACTGTGAGAGATGTTTAAGGACTTCAAAAATCTAATAAACAAAACTATAACCAGATCCAGAAGCTCAAAGTAAAAGCTGGAAAAAATCAAACTGGAAATAATACGAATATTTAAAAATTAAAACTTGCAAAAACACCAGTAGTTAATCACTTGAACAAATGATGAAGGGGAGAGTTTTAGTCTCTACCCTTAGAGCTCTTAAAACAAGATTTGCTGTCATCCTAAAACATGTGCTGTAGCTTAACAGTGAATTATTAGCCTTGATGCAGACATTACAGGTACAGGTCTCGTCTGAATGAGGCAGAAGGTGAGATTAGATTAGCAGCATGGTCTCTTTGTGTAATTACAGTCTACAAATATCAAGGTTCTTGTCACAAAGAATTGTCTTTCACTGTAGGGACTGACTCTCACCTTGGCAAACTCACTTCATAGGCTGTGTGGACACAACAGTGACAGCAGTTTCAAGGATTGTCGCATGGCCTTCAGCTAACAGGCCAGCTTCTCTTGCCCAGTCATTACCTGTCTCTACAAAGAAAAAGCCTTGAGCCTAAAGAAACTCTTCTCTACACCAAGCTGTCCAGGATTCACAGACAGGCCATTCTGTGCCTGAGCTGAGTACTGGCTCCTGGGCTGTGGTACCAGCTGAGGAGAGACTTGGACAAGAACTGATACGTGAGAGTGATGGAGAAGAGGTATGGGCCAATTTCAACATTTTGAAGCCTTCAGAGAGGCTTCCAAAAGTATCATAGCATTGAAGCATCACCAGCCTCAGCCCAGACTTTGTGAGCTGCAGGGCAGACAACACCAACACAAACAAAAGCTCAGCCTTTTTCACCAGAGACATGGAACAGTGCTATTCCAACTGTGATCTGCTTCCAGCCTAACCAAATGCCAGTGCTTTATGAGACTGGACAATTATGAAACAAGCCAAATGTGATGACAGTGCACTGGCCTTTGCAGTTACTCTGAGGCATGTCTCTGTGGAAACAGCATGGGAAGGTAGAGAGCAGGCAGAGAGCAGAAGCTCACAGCACTCAATGTTCATGCTCTTCTGTGAAGGAAAGGCTTGCAGATGCTTCTGTGTTTTGTCAAGGCTGAAAGGTGTTGCCAGTGATCCCAGGGAGCACTGGGAGACAGCACAGACATGGCACACTGCACCAGCCAGGGCACAGTTGCCCTCTATGCTGAAATGGGAGTGCTGGCCCAGGGGATGACACCTGCCAGGCCCGCAAATCTCTCCTCCCAAGGGGACTGCACCTATCTTCAATAGCTCCACATGGTGGGCTGATGGCTTAGTTTTCTAAACTGGAAAAAAAACACCTCCAAACTGAAGCAAAAGGATTTGAGGTGCAAAGGAGTATAATGAGAACGTGTTTGGACATTGTACTATTTTGTAGGATGAGATATGCCCTAGTCCAATTTCCTCCAAGCACTGTCTCCATGACTCATCTGCAGCAAGTCTCCCCTCTCCTTCTTCCCACTAACCTCAGTCACCTGTAGGAACCCACAGATGTCACCCCCCGCTTTCTCCAGGCTTCAATTCTCACACATCTGCTCACATGTGATCTAGTATCTGCAGCCTACCCTTCATAAGGAAACCCCATCTGAGGGGCACTACTGTTTACCCAAAGTGATCAACAATTAAACCCCATCTCTTAGAATCAGCTTGCAACAAGTCCTACAAATCAACAGTTTGAACAGCTTTTCCAGGCAGGTCATCTCCAAAGGAGAACGTCTGGAGTGACTGTGGCTATTCCCCTTCCCAGGCCACAGGCATGTGAGATGTCCTTTTATCCACACTGACACATATAAAGCAAACACCATGATCCTGACAGTAAATGCTGGAACCAGGCTCCTGCACTCTCCTACCCAATTTGCAGAACAGAAGAGAGGAGGTTATAGGGCAGCAAATCTGATACAGGCAGGTGTCAGACTAACACAGTGCTGGTGGAGGCAGGAAAGTGAAAGCATCTAGGTGGGAGTGGAAAGCCAAATTACAGGTCGAAGGGTTAAGAGAAGAGAGCCCATTATTCATCACTACTACTGTGTTCCAGGCATAAGAAACATTTGGAGATAATTAGTGGGAGAACAGAACAATGCACTAGAGAAAGCAACAATGCCCTGGTTCAACCCAGCAGATGAGCTCCGTGCTCAGAGCAAATTGGTCTAAAATAAGTATTGCTCCATCTCAAAACCAGAAAGGTGTGACCTACTTCTCTGACCCTGGCATCAGCTGGCAGAAAGGGAATTGACAGAATGATTCTTCGTTCCCATCACGGGAGACCGAGCATATTCAGTTCCATTTCAGAAATAAAAGCCAGCAGCTTTTCCAGCTGATTTTGGGTAACTAATAACACACAACTGCACTCATTAACTAAGCTGGCTTGTATTGTAAAGAGTTCCGAGGAAACAACTAAATGGACTCGATATTAACAGCTGTGATAGTGTCAGTGTCAATGTTACTTAGAAGCCTTAACTAATAGCTTTAAGATTTTCAAATGTACAGTATATTCAGTTTTTAAATTATTTCAAGGGCTTTGGTGAAATTTTGCCCCCAGATAGTAGCACTTTTCAAAGCTGCATGCTCTATGCAAAACCTGGGATGCATTTTGGTTCTTCTCAAATGAACATTCTCAGAGAATCATAGTTACACAACTGTAGTTCTGAAAGTTATTTTCCAAAGGTATTTAGAAGTTGCAATGTCAAACTAGTTTGATTTTAGTGCTAAATGATTATTTGGGTATTGTCTTTTAGTGAAGACACTCTTGGACGCTGAGCTTGCTGATCACAGGGTTCATACTCTAGAGAAGAAATTAATATTTCAAGTTTCAATTTTTGGGGAAGGAGGGAATATTTTGAGGCCTCAAAATAAATTAATTTGTCAGTGAACTTGTGGGCTATAAGCACGTATTTTTAGGTATCCTGATTGCCCACTCTTTGCAACACAGAAAATCCCAAAAACTCCTGGATCCCAAAGTGTCTCAGTGAAAGTTGCATGGGTACTACCTGTATTTCATAGGCACAAAAATTTCTGTCTATGAGCAGAAATTAAAGCATCAACATCTAATGAACAATATCTACCCTTTATAAGAGTACATTTCCCAAACCTTACACAAATCACAACTTCAGCAGAACTAGCTTGGAAGCCATTCTGTTGGATGTTTCAAAGATGTGCCAAAATGCAGGACAGCCTGGAAGGTGGCAGCAGCCTGTCCCAATGGGAAAATGTTCTGAGAAGTGTGCCTGACATCCTTAGCAACTTCACATAAGGAAGAGCAGGTCCTATTGCATCTGCCTTCTGCCATCCTCCTTTGCTAGATGGGCTATTTGAAAATTAAAGCAAATATACATAAAACACATGATTGCAAGGACAGACAAGGGCTGACACAAGTATTGCTGCTAAAAGGAGCTATTACCTCCAGTCGAGGAAGAATGAAGAGGAGTTGACAGCAAAGAAGGGTAAGAAATGAAAGCAGGAAGCAAAACTGAATGGCGAGGAATAAATTCCAAGCACGAGAGTAGAAAACTAGTCCTTGTCTTGGAGTACTCTGCAGATGTAAATTCCTATTTTCTGCCAGAAACTCCCTGCATCTCAGAGCATATCTGGTACAGCTTTATAGATCCTGGGGAGCTGATATTTGATGAGACGACTAAACAGAGGATACTGTGTTCCCAAAATAAGTGGAAGAAGCCTATTGACAGTGTATCTCTCTGTTGCCAAATGGTCAAATCAGTTGTTGCAGAAACTTGGATATATTCCCTATGCTGTCCACATCAATTGGATAATAGCAATATTTTTGAGAGCAGCTTCCTCTGTTCCCATACCACCTAAAAACTGCCTTTGTGAAAAGACCTTCTTCATCCCCACTTTGTCTGATTGTTCCAGTCTCAAATTCTTTGGAGAAGGGACTGTCTAAGGCTCAGGGCTTGTGTGAACATCACCCAGCACTTGGAAATGCAGCATCAGTTTTGGCCTCTTGCAGCCAACACTACATAAAAGGCTTAGCACCTTCAACCTGAGTTTTGCACAAGGTTTTTCAGTGACATCTGGAAAAAAAGCTCTCTGATCATGTAGTAAGGCTGGGTTGAAAGATTCTAATGCTGTTTTAGCAAGACCAACCTCTCCAAGTGGGAAAGCCATTTACTCAATCTCCTCTACTCTTTTCTGCCTTTACCTGCTCCAACAAGATCAGGTGATGCTTCTTATGTGAAGCATCCCTTCCTACAAAAGCAGAAAATGAGTTTTGGTTATGGACTTGGCCTGAGCAGCAAATGGGTTGGTCCTGAGGCCAGATCCAATCTTAGAGAACAGTGGGAAGCATTCACTAACTTTGGGATGGAAATGGATTCCTTAAGTCAGAATTACTGCAAGGTATCTCCTCCTTTTAACAGTCTCCAGGCACCTTGAATAACCTGAGAGTGTTTCAATGCCAGTTCTCTATCAGTGGTGTTGGCTCCACCAGCAACTCTCTATTCTCTTACTGGTAAAAATGGTCACCTTCCTTCCAGCCACATCAACCTTCACTAACTCAAGATTAGGCAGGGGACTTCTTTTCATCTTCTCTTTAGGATGATAAATAGGAACATTACAGGTTTTTCAGAAAGTATCAAGAAGGGAAGCAGTATGTAAGAAAGAATAAAAATTTTAAAAGTCCTTTCCTCAATAGGTGACATTTGGCAGATGACACCTCAGGCTGATATTTAGCTATTTTGTACACAATGGGTTTTCAAAGCACCCAAATGTGATCCCTCACTATCTACTTCTACATTTTCAAATGGCTTTGTGGGATGTAAGAATTGTCAGGAATGGCAATAGATGTTATTCTTGTCTCTGCTAAATCGAGGGTGCCACCTGCAAAGATTCTTAAGTTCAGAACATTTACGTTCCCAGACAAGAGCTCTGTGCCACCTATTAGACTGAAGAGTTGTCATTTGCCAAATGCTAGGATTCTCTTAACTAGAAATAGGCACTGCAGAGAAGCACCAAGTTGCAGCAAAAAGAAGAGCTCTGGCATCAACTTTTATTGTTTCCTTTAAAGAAATAGCAGAGAACTTTAAAGTGAAAGCAATAATGATTCAAGTTCCCATCTCCCCTTGCCTGCTCTGAACAAATCAGATTCACTGACGTTGGCTGTTATTACCTAAATGAAGAAAATGGTAATAGCTTCAACATGCGTCCAGAATTTGTAATCAATAAATGTCTGAGCACCTTCCAGAAAGGACAGTATAATTATCTCAGTTTTATGAGTGATTAACTGCATTTTAATAGTGGGATAACTAAGGCACACAAAGAGGAATTTACTTGCTCAGTTGGCCAATGAAATACAAAGAAACAGGGTGAGATATCCTGGATCCCCATCAAGTGCCCTCCAGATAACACTCTTGCTAATATAATCAATTAGAAACATTACATATCACCCATCTTCAAAGAATTTCAGAAAGAGTGAACAGACATCATCAGTGTTAAGCTGCCCTGTGGATCTCAGTATCCCATTGCATCATCTGCTTTGATCATCTTTGCTCTGTGCCTATAACTCAAGTAATTAATAGTTAACATTCTAAGAGGAATGAGATAATTGACTTATCTAGCAATCGCTTCAGAAAAATTATTATTAGAAATAGGTCTGCATTCTAAATATACACGTGCCTCTAGATGAGCTAGGCCAAATACCAGCTACACATGAAGCAAAGCTGGCACTGAGGCCAGCACTGTGCAGGTGTTTGGGCTCCTGTCCTGTGTGCACAAAGCTCATGTGCACCACTCCACTGCACCTCTCCCAGCCTTGCCAGCAACACATCACCCACACCATCACCACAGCCTGATCCCACAAGAACCTCCGTGATCTCTCAGTCAAATCCCAGGAGCTGGAGTAGTTTTCTCTTGACAACACAGACCTTCCATGGCTTGGTCAAACACTCCTGGGCTAAAGTCAGGGAATGTTGCAGTAGATAGTAAAGTAAACCTGGCAATAAAAGAAGACAGCTAAATTATAACTGCTTCAGCTTGATTTCCAGGTCATCAGTTCAATGATAAATGTGTAGGTGGTGCCTTCATAGAAAGTCATTAACAGTAGTTTCGTTCACATCCTGTACTCCATTGCAGCCAAAAAAATTACTCAGCTACCCTTCACCTATCTTCTATCTGGCTAAAATAGATAAAACCAAATTTTTTTTTTAATTATCCGTATCTCTACATGTCTTCGTAGATGGCAACAAGGCAGCCATGACATCCTCACTGACATTCTGTCATAGACTTCATGACAGGGAAAGATAAATTAGCTCTGAACAAGCAATATTTCAGTCACCAAAAATAAAGCATTAAGAATTACCAAAGCAATCTCAAAGATCTTAAGTTATTAAAAGACAACCTGAGGTGGAAGCATAGAAAGCCTCACAGGTTATTACAGTCATCTGTTGGATGTTTCTACCTTGGATTCCTTGTTGCACGTGTGCTATTTCAGTAGGTTTCTTGCAACTACATTTAATTTAGAGCAATGTTAAATGAGAGAAAAACAAAACAAAAAAAATCTGGCTGGTTCTGCATTAAGCATTACTATTGACAGCTGACACAGAAGGCAGAGCTGGAGGGGGAAAAAAGCATGGAGGGACTGCTTGTCTCTCCTGAGATATAAAAGGTGTGTGATGGCCTCAAACCTCATGTCTTCCTCTACCTAAAAATCCAACAAGCTTCAAGATTAGTGTCTCTTCGTGTCAGTAGCAAAACACAAGAATGAGGGGCATTTTAGATTATCCCACCCTCCTTAACAGTCCTCCTACACAGCTCTAATTTGACTGTATCGATGTCTTCCTCAGAGGAGATAAAGATGCCTTCCACAGAGAAATGCAAAGCAAAGGAACAAGACAGAAAGGACTATAATTAACAACATCAGATATTTTTTCTACTCAGCAAGTAGGACTCAGTTCTGCAAGTTACTGTCTATACCTTTTCACCAAAGCACCTCTGATCTGCCTCCCACTGTTGGATTCAAAGCCAGTAAATAATGACTTTCCCAGATAATCATTACACTTGGGGTTTTAACCAGCTGAATACTAACCTCTAAAATGAAAGCTCACTTATGAGTGTGCATATAGGTCTGATTTCATACATTCCTGTTGTTTGACTCACATAGACAGAGAATTATGTGGCTGAAAGCTCCAGACTAGTTTTTGGGAGTATGTGGCAAGCCTGAATTGGTAAGATCCAAACCTAGGCACAGGGAACTTGTCTGTTAGAGTGTGTACAGGCTATGGCACAGCAACAAAGAGACAGTAATTAGGCAGCAGCAATCCCATGGGTTTAGCTCCATTCCTCTATACAGCCCATGTTCTGAACTGTTAAATTCAGGGATAATTATTTCCGCTCCCCTTTGTCGTATGGGTACAATAGTTCATGGATAGCCACTGATGGCAGTTTATGAATGTGGATGTGATAGCTTAGAGAGTGAGAAAACTAAATAAATTTTCCTAGAGTTGGAGAGACTTTAGGGAGTTGAAGATAAACAATAATAGTTTATTATCATAAACAACCTGTAGGTAGTGTTTTGTTACTCTTTGTTTTTTTTTTGTTTTTTTCAAAATTGTTTATAAGAAGGGTATCTTGTTAATTAACTAATTAGGTGAAAAGTATTAACTAAATGACTAAATCTATCCAGATTAGAACAGTTTATTAAAAAAAACAGTTCTAAATATAGGGCACATTATTATACCAATCAACCTTCTAATATGTCTATATAATTTCGTACTCAATAACAATGTATGAATATCTCTCCTGATGAGTATGGCTCTCCTGAGGTAGTGTTTTGGAAGAGCACTCTCCAAGACAGAACTAAAGATCATATTCACACTGTGTCACAGATTAGTGGCTTTCAATGTAACACTTTTCCCTTCTGAAAGCCTCTCTGCCCATCCCTTAGCCTGGCACACAAGGTGCTCAGCGGCTTCTGTCTCAGTGAAAGTAGAAAGAGCACTTAGCACATTCTTAGAGCGCTTAGAATTGAGTCCTTAATAATTGTTTGACACAAACATAGTGATTGACCAAGCACATCCTAATGCCATCCTTGTTCTTTCCCATATTACAATCACCACCACCAAAGAAGCTGTTTCAGTTGGTAATTGCAAGGGTAATTTCAGTCTCCTGTACTGTACTCTGCTTCCAAAACATTAGGGAATAAGCCACCACCAATATTACCAATTAGATGGCAGCATACGTTAGGAATTTGCTGTAACTCCAGCCCTCAGTGACTAGCACAGCTTCAAGTGTAAACAAACAAAAGCTGCAATTTGTGCCAAATGTTTACTCTGATTTTAAATCAGGGTTAGTTTTGCCAGTACAAATTATGCCTCCCTTTGTCTTCAAGAAAGGAAGTTAGACAAATTTTTTGTGTTAAATGAGCTGTCTGATTAGATAGATTTTTTTACCAGCTTTTACTTCTTCATCTATAACCAGGGGTTTTACAGCATTTTTTATATCGCCCATCTTCCAACATTACTCAAACACAGACTTAGTCTGTATTAGAAGTTAGGAAGACAGAGATTGATCTGCTGGTGCAAATGACAGTGTGAACGCCAGTGAATGAGATCAAACTACTGGGCATTTATTCACCCTATTAATGTAAGTCATGAAACTCCAAATTTGGGATCATTAAAGCAGAGTGCTTATGATTTTCTTGGCCATATAAAAGCTGAGTATTCCAGATGAGATTGCAGCTCCCAAACAATTCCCAGCATGGATGGACTAATGAACAGTGAAAAAAAAACAAAACCCAAACTGTTACTGGCTTTGCTTACCATAATAATGAAGAACTTCCTCAGGGGATGCTGCTTTGCACAAGGGCTTGCACAGAGAGTGGGTTTGGAAGCCACAGGTGGGGACTCCCAATCCCAAGCATGGGACTCCCAGTCAAGTGTGAATCTGAAGCTTTCCCATTATCATCTCTATCGTGTTTCTCTTCCAGTTGCTCCATCTGGAGCTCTTTCTTGTTTTTGCCATCTGACATTTCAACAGCCTGAAAACAAGCAAAACAACTCCTCTAAACAACCAAAATGTTTGATCAGATCCTTTATATAAATGAAATGCTAGTGTATGCCAGGCATCTGAACTTGGTAAAAATAAATGAGTGCTTCAAACCCACTATTGTTCTCAAGGTCCCTGACCTTCAAAACATCATTCTATTCTATTTGTAAACAACACAGACATGACAGAACATGTGAATACCACTTCACCCTTTGGTAACAGTATCTATCCCCAGACCTCAAAATGTTCTGCAAATATTAGCTAAGCCTCTCATGCCTCTAAAGAACTCCTACTCTTCAACAAATATTAGCTGAATCTCAACCTGCACCATTCAGCTCGTAGGAGACCAGTGCTGTTCTCCAAGGTCAGAAGGGTTGAGTACTCTGGCAAAGGTTATTCAAGAGTTAGTAAAAGACTTAGGCAACAGAAATACAAATTTATAAGTCTTCTAAGTAGCCTGGACCTCTGGAAGTTTGTCCAGAGCATCATCCAAACCTGTATGCTACTTTTGGCAACTCTAATATTAAACTTCAGACCCAAATCTAGACTGATCCAGATTTCATTTAAACAAGACAAAGCAACCAGGAAAACCAGAACACTAGTTTAACCATTCATCTTCCCACTAACTTTTCAGGTCTCATAGTCATTTATGGTTTTGTGCATACCCAGATAAACCAAGGCATAGGAGGCCTCAGCTTGCATTTAGCAAGGGACCAAACAAGGCCTGATGGCCAGGAGGAGCACACACTGCCCTGTTCAGCACCATGGGGATGAACACAACCTGAACTCACCCAGGTTTCAGGCAAAGTGCAACTCAGCACAGCTCCACTGGTACAACTGGACTGGTTCCTGACCACAGATGTAGGAACACAAAGATAAGGCCATAGTAGCTTCCATATGGTACACAGCCTGCACTTCCTAGGAGGGCTCCCTGGAGGCAATTCATTTCCAAGGCACAGAAAACATGCTTGGCTTTGACTCATGTTGTTCTTTTGCATCTTTTGAAAAACTGGTTATGGACATTTATGTAATGGAAGTTTTTAACACATCTTGTTAAAAGGCATCACTCCAAGCTCTGGCCAAAACTGCAGCTTACATTGATTTTGATTCCCTCTGGACCACACTTCCATCAGAGGATAGGCACACCTTCCCACTGTGCTGTTTTGGATCATCCAGACTTCCCAAGCAGTTCATCTACTTCACTACTTTCTTTTGTTCTACTTAACAAAAGAAACAGGTAACAACAAAGCTAGAAGTTCAGACTCTGCACACCTTGAAGTTGAAATACATTAAAAAAAAATATGCTTTTATTGGATACACATGACAATTTATTCTATTAGATTCCATTGAATCAGTTACCTTTCTAAAGAAGGGATATTACTCTCTATTACACAAATTGTACTCAGTCTAATACAGTGCCCAGCCTATAATTATAGATATTGTGTAAACTTAGGGTTTTTCCTCCAGAATTTTCTCTTCTGTATTTTATGCTGTCTTCAATTGCATTTCAACCTAAGTTGAAAGCTGATTGATGATGACATGGGAGAAAGCAATGGTAATAGCAGTCAGTATGAGGTTAAAATTCTCCAGGGGTTACTTTTTTATTGGTCAGAAGGGGCCAGTCCACATGGGTGTTGGCTTTTGGCCTTTTTACAACATATTGTTGACTCTTGGAGTGCACTGTGACCATTACACAACACTAATAATGACTGCTCCCAGAGCCTTCTAAGCACTCCAGGAGCAAAAAGGGAAGGTTGATGAACAGCTTCACGATAGCCTAAAAGTACTGTCTGGTTCCCTCAGTAAGGTTAAGTATTTTTACTACAGTGCACTTAAAGCCATGGGTAAAATGCTAAGCAAAAAGTGAGATCTAGGAGCCTGAACTAGCCTGAACTAGCCAGACAAACTCAGGAGGAAAACAAAACCTGCATCTTTACCTTGGGGTTAGGTGGGAAGGCTCAACACAAGGGAAGTGACAGATTGTTTCCCTGAATGTTTGCAGCCCAGGATTGGGTACCTTTTTGCAGGTAGAACAGAGGTCCCCACTTCTGGCAGGAGAGGAACTATGCAGGTTTTGGTGGCGTGACTTACAGAGTTGCTCAAACTAGAACACCCCATTTCAGCCTTCAAAAAGGTGAAGAAACAAAAACCCAAGAGAGGCCTGACACCCACTTTCTTCTGTGATTCTGTTCTGTGATTAAATTGCTAGAAGGAACTATCCTTATTCTGTGATTGAACTGCTAGAGTTCTTCAATCAATAGAAGTGATTTTTCAATCAGGAGAACTGGCACACAGGCCAAAAGGGTTGAGAAACACCTCTGCTCTTTGTAAGAGTCCCATAGGATTCTCTCTTCCAAGAGGTCTGCTGGAGGTCCTGATCAGGCCAGTGGCGTGCTCACTTCCCAGGCACTGTTTCCTATTTTGGGCTCCTCCTTCCATCACTGCACCGCCAACGTCTTGA
Organism: Agelaius tricolor; assembly: GCF_023055355.1. Lineage (NCBI taxonomy): Eukaryota > Metazoa > Chordata > Aves > Passeriformes > Icteridae > Agelaius > Agelaius tricolor. Next base: position 15,965,085 of record NW_027269272.1, read on the forward strand.
ATCTGGGTATGTGGTTAAACACTGCACCCTGAACATGGTCACTAGTCTTAGTGCAATACAACACTCTCCAAGGCTTGAAATGCTTCTGAGGCAATACAGTGGGGAAAAGCCTCACAATCCTGGAGAATTTCCTCTTCTTCAAAAGCAGGTTAGGAAAGTGAATCTGCCTCCTGTCTGAATAAGCTCCTCCAACTTCTCCCTGGCTAAAGAGCTGCTCTCAAACTTCTTCTTAGCCAGTATAATGGCAAGTCTCCACCTACTTGTGCTGCCCTGCTGCAGATGGTATAGCAGAGTGTCCAGCTGGAGTTATGCTGGCACAAGGCACAGGGAGAAGGACAGATAAGGTGATTGCTCTATTGCCTCCTTGTCACTGCATGGAGCCCCAGAGGCTCCCCTGTGTAACTCCCTGAGCTGAACTGGCCCTGCAGGCTCCAGACTTGCTGGGTGAGTCACCCCACCCTCCCATGCCCACAGGTTACAACCAGCAGTGCCAAGAGTCCCCAGTACCACGGGCAGGTTCCCATTCTGCAGAATACTCCAAAAACATAAGATAAGAGACTCCCTGCCCTGAAACACCTCATGTTTAAGCAAAACAGGAAAACAAAAGATAACAAAAAAAGGGGTGGCCTTAACAAGGGCATACAGTTAATCCAAAAACCTGGTCTTTTACTGCAGAGCAATGCACATCTTACAACCAATGATGCCAGTGGTGTTTGTGACACACCTGATGTGTCTGGTGCTTCCCATAGGCCACGTGTGTATTTGGAGAGAGCTTGGAGCTAGGAAACCTCATCTTTGATGCTGGGTATCAAGATGAACAGAAAATCTGCTTTCAAAAGGATGTCTTCATACCTATCCACTTATGTCACACCACAGACTGCTCTTGAAGCAAGAGCAATTGCATAACATTCTCATCTTCATTTTCCTGCTGTCCAGCCAGCCAGGAGGAGGTCACATCCCTTCTAACAACTTCTTTGCTTTGCAGCTCACTCCTACATATTTCAAAGGAGCTGCCAGCATTGCATTCTTTTCATAGAACCCCAGGGAAGTTCTAACCTCAAAATTAAGCAAAACAAAGTCCTTTGAATATTTTCCAATTAACCTAAGATTGACACCAACACTTTTCTCTTCATGTTTCCACTATTTGAACAACTGGGTTTCTCCTGCATGCCCCAGTTGTCAGGCCTTTTGGACCATCAAAGATCTAAGTTACTCCTTTCCCAAAGATTACTCTGGTTTTGAAACTCAGAGACCCTTTTCTGCTAAGTTTGCTCTAGGTTGTGTCATTTAGTGGAAGAGATCAGAGAAGCCTCACAGCAGCACAAATCCAGGGAAGATATCAAAGAAGAGACAGTGTGGCAGGTTTCTCATACACTAGCAATGAGAGCAAGTTAACACTGCTGAAAGCCTTCAGGGTTGCATTCTGCTCCCAGTCTTGCAGCATAAATATCCAGAGAAACAGATATGACAGAGAGTGAGTTCTGAGTGCCTAGAGCCAGCAAAGAGCATAATGGCAATGCCATAAAAAAATGTCAGCATTCAGGCAAGAGGCTGGAGGTAGCAGGCACAGTCCCATTCTGGGGCTTGCAGAAGCATGTTGGCCTTCAGGGGCCTGCAGGCACCATTAGCCAAACTTCCTCTGAGTTAATGCTGATGCTGAAACACAGGAACCCTCTCATTTGGCTAAAAAAGCAGTTCTGCCAGCAGATTTGCAGGCAGCTTCTCTGCAACCTGGAACAGAGGGAGAAGAAGGTTCCCAACACAAGAGCAGCACTCCCCACAGACACACAGCGTGCAAGGAGCAGCCAGCACTTCAAAGACAGTGTTTATGCCCTTTGTCACTCGTTGCTTAGGTAAGGCACATCTAAAAGCTGTTGGGCAGATCACCAAGGTGTCCCAACTGCCCAGGTGGGGAGTTCCTGAGCACTTTCTGTCCATTAGCTTGCAAATGTCCCTCTGAAGAAGGTAAAATATTGTCACCCACACTTTATAGATAGGATAGCAAGGCACAGAGGGCCAAGTATCCCAGTTCTCCCTCCCTGCTTTCTAAACCATAAACAACAGTAATTCTTCCCTCAGTTACTGGAAATGACAGGCTCTTTCAGAACCAGGGAAGCTGCCCCTTGCCTGGAACCAAGGAGCCAAAAGTAGTTGGAGGCAGCAGCCTGCAGCCTATGCAGGGCCTGACGTGGTTTTAAGCCTGAGAACGTTTCCTCCAGCACACCTCTGGGGTCTTTTTCTGTACTCACAAAAACATTCTGTGCTCTGTATGCTTAAGGAGTTCACCTTCAGTAAATAATCTGAACAAAGGGAGTTAGTGCTGGCACAGTTGCATGGGTTGCTTTAGGGACAGTTTGCAGCAATGTCAAACTCACCTTTGCTGGTGGCTGCTACCACTTGCTGGGAAGAAATCCAGCCCCCAAAGGGAACACTCAGTAATATCAAGAGCCAAGAGTAATTTCGTCCCCATTAGTTAATATCAAATATAAAGGACACATTCCAGTACACAGCAAGTAGTCTTTGCCTCCTTGAAAGACAGTTGTGGAAGATCTGGGGTGTAGGATCCTTAAATGACAAACTAGAAATACATGAAAAGAACATTTTTTTCAGACTAATTGCAGGATAGCATTGCTCAGACAGCATCAGTAGCTCTCAGATTACTACCTGGAAAAACACTGGGTCAAAGGCATATTGCTGACCCAATCCAGAGAGCAAGCAGAGACCCTCATGGAAAGTACAGATGAGGATGTTGAGCAAAGTGGCCAACAGCCTCCTTTCTGGTTTTAATAAAATGAAGTGACATTGATTCTTCCTGTGTGAAAAACCAAAGAAAACAGCAGATCATTCTGAAGGAAAAGCAGACTTCTTCGTGTTGGGTCAATGGACCAGCCTGAAGCTGTGCAGAGACTGCTGTTTAGTCTGCACATGTACTACAACAGGCTTCAGCCGCAAAGGTGCTCCTTCCTAACACTGCAGTTTAGAGGATGAAGGAAAAGCTGCATTCACCTCACAGCCCTTGATAAATGATTGCATCCCTATGGAGATGTGGAAAAAGGAATATGAAACCCAAAAAACCAAAGGAGATGTGGCAAAAGGAATAGGAAACTTAGTAAGGGTCATGAAATTCTACGAGAACAGTAATCAGCTTGCCTACAAGTGCAAGTTTCCAGCAGAGCTAGCCCAACGCTGATGGTGAAGGCCAGGCTCATCCATTAACTCCAGGTTCAGTGGCACACAGCTGTGCTGCACCCCTGGAACCAGCTCTGGGACAGCACAGAGCCCACCTTCACTTGGGCCAGGTCAGAACAGAGATGCAGGTGTACGGTATATTTAAATATGGTAGATGTTGACAGAGCAGTGGTAAGGGATCCAGAAAATTCCTGTCTAACTTTGGCTCTCCCATTGGTGCTCTGCAGGGCCTTCTGACAAACATTTCCTTCACCTTCCTTCTCCCTCCTCTTCTCTGCAAAGTCCTTTGTTTCTCCATGTGAAAAAAACTCAGGAATAAAAGAACTTTCCCCTCTACCATGAGCCAAATACACCAGTGATAGCAAAGCATAACACGGAAGTTATTCTGCCTAGAAGAGACAGTAGTTCTGCCTTAAGATCCCCACAACCATCATGTTCCTGCAACAGTTTCTAGTTCCTGGCAAAACCTGAACCAGAAAAAAGCCTTCACTGCTGAATAAGTGCTAGTAGAAATAAGTAAACAGCCTTGCTCTCTGTTGTATTCCCTGAAAGACAGAGTATGCCAGCAAAGGCAGCACAGACTCTCAGAGCAGTAAACAACCAAGCAGGCAGAGCAAACAAACATTTAAAACCCCATATGTCAGAAAACCTCTCTTTGGAATAAAGAGGTGAAAACAATTTCATCAGAAAGGAGGAAGTTTTCTCCCCTTCCTTTCTCCCCACTTCCCCAGCCCTTCTTTCCCTTGTTTACTTTGTTTCCCTGTTTCAAACCAAGTCAGAGAACCTTTGGTATTTGTGGAACTGGGCTCTTCTGTTTAACTCCAGCTGTGCCCACAGCCCACATACTGGTTTGGTAAAACTTGCCCAGTCTGACAAAGTGGTTTCTCAAGCTTGAAATAAAACCATAGTGATTTTTACACTACTAAAATGAATGGCCCTTCACAGGACTAGCAATTATCCATGAATTCCAAAGAAAAGGCTTGTTGCATGGCACAGCAACGTGCTCCGTACAGCACTGAGGCAGGGGATGCAGGGGTTTTCTGGGCTTTTGCTCTGGCATTTCAACCTCTTTTGAAATATGACATTACTGAGAGCTCCAAGGTAAAAAAAACCCAAGACTCCAAAACTCCAAAGACCCCACACGAAAATGGCTTAGAGGATTTTTACCTGTCACAGACATGGGGTTGGAAGGAGCTCTTAGCCAGACTCTGGTCAAGGAAGAAGCAGCATCTGAATTCAGAGGAAAAGCCCTTGCCAGGAACACCAAACATGAGGCTCCTTGTAGGAAGGGGGATCCTGTGGTGGTCCCACTATAGGGTGGGTATCTCTACCTCTTTCTTTATGGGGAATACCTGCATACATAGACCCAGAGATGAAGAAGAAGGCAATTTGTTTCCATATGTTTGATTTAGTAGTGGCTGCTTGGGATCTAACACCCTGCTGTTATCAGAGAGGGTCTGTGGCCTGCAACTGTGTTATCAGGTAACAGAGAGCCCCCTTGGGCAGGGACTGTGGGAACAGATGCTGACTTCAGCCAGGCCACAGGAAAACAAACCTCAGCACAAAAGGGCAGGATGCCACGAAATAAGATTCCTTGAGAAAGGAAACAGGGAGAAACCAAAGCTGAAATCTTGATGCTTCTAGGAGCCATGGAGAGGGATAACTGAACAGGATGAGACCTGGCCAGCACAGGGTTGCACAAGGACAGGCTGAGGGTCTGAGCAGTGCCAGCAGGCTGGGCCAGCTGGGGAAGGAGAAGCAACACCTCTGCTGCAAGCAAGGGCTGCTTCCAGGGCGGCAAGCAAAACCTGTGAGTGCCAGCCACACCGCTGCTTTCTGTTTGTCTGCTCACTGAGGTCTGGCAGACAGAGTTCCCCTTCCATGTGTGCCTGGTCAGTGCCCAGCACAGCACCAAGAGCCTCTCAGTCCTGCTAGAAGGGAGAGAACAAGCCTTTGCCCAGGATGAGACCAACACAGGGAAGGTAGGTGGCCAGCCCGTCCTGCTTTCATGTCTCTTCAGACTGAACATTTTGGAAGGAAAGTTTGCCTCTGTCTGGGATTAATTCAGCTCAAATTTGTAGTCACTGCAGGCAGTGGGGAAGTTGCAATAGCTATTAGAGAATAAACCAAAGAAGTAAAAGCAAGCAGGGACAAAGATTAGCCCTTGCCCTCCCCTCAAAACAGAGAGTAGGCACAGGGATCTAAATTAAAAAGCAACTGCAGTGGCCAGTGCTAGCGAGTCACTGTGGGCTGGCCAGCAGCAGGACAGCTGCCTGGCCAGGGCCTGGCGGCCAGCAAGCAGCTTGGCACAGGAGTGTGGCACACCCTGCTCTGGTGTCCAGCACAGACAAGCAGTCCAGAGCTGACTGGGAAGGCCAGTGGAGCTGGGAGCTGCTGTGAACTGCAACAAGGGGGGAGAAGGGAGAGGAGTGCTCCCCACTGCTGCTCAGCCAGAGGGACGCAGCCAGCTCACCTCCTGATATTGCTGCTGGCCGGGTGCCTCCAAGCTGTTGGTATTGGTCATTCTTTGGTTGAGGATCTGAGTGGCCAAGATACCCAGAAAGAGCAAACTGCAGAAAGAAATGAGGCCACTGCATAGTGGAGACAGGAAAAAATGCAGTGAGACAGGTCAGCAGCCAGCAGTTGCACCCAGGACAGCTGAGATCCTGGCTGCCCTCGCAGGCATGGCAGCACTACCAGAACCTCATGGAGATGGCAATCCCATGCCTGAAGGCTGGAGATGGTTTCCCGTCTGCTCCCCAGGCTCCGCAGAGCAGCGCCCGCGGTCCCTCCCCGCACGGCATCGCCCTCCGGACGGGAGGTGGCAGCAGATGGCCACCGACAGCCCCGGCCGGCACCGCCGGCATCTCCGGGGAGCGCAGCGCCGGTGCCCGCGGGACGAGCCCGCCCGGCTCCCAGGGCCTGGGCAGGGCCGGCAGGAGGGAGGATGCTCTCCCCGAGAGCATCCCTCCTCCCGGGATGCGCCGTCTCCCATCCTGCCCGCTGGCTCCGAGCCCCCGTCCGATCCCACACACGCCACATCCTGGAAGTGCTTTGCCACAAGTTGAATTGTTTTAAAAACAGCCTTTATCGAAAAAACAGATGGCAGCAACTAGGAAGCTCTGATTATTATTGATTAATGCAGGATTACAGTTGGCAATAGGAGATCCTAGGAGCTGCAGAAATGAATGTGGATATTAGCCAGTGGAAGGGGGGAAAAATCATGGAGGGAAAGGAATCATAGAATCATTCAGGTTGGAAAGGACCTCAGAGATCACCAAGTCCAACTTTGGACCTAACACTGCCAAGTCCACCACTAAACCATGGCCCTAAGCACCACATCTACAGTTTTCTTAAGAACAGTTCCAGAGAAAGAGGAAGACATGCTATCCAAGTCTCAACAGGCTCTCAACAGTCAAGAATCATGCTCAGATAACACAAGGATCCACAAATGTTTGGCCCCTGCAACATTCATCAGCTTTCACCATAATAAAACTCTTTCTGAAATTAAAAAAAAAAAAAAATAGTAACTGGAATTATTTTCTGGCAATCTGTAATTTCCATTTTCATCTGCCATTTTGAGAAATACGAATGGGAAATCAGACCAGCCCAGCAGAAACTTGTCCCCTCTCTATCCCTAGATATATATATATACACACACACACGTACATATATAGACATATACATATATACATACATACATATATGTATACCTTCCTCAGACCAATAGAACCTGAAAACCAGCTGGATTTTAGAGCTCCTACAAGTCACGTCTCCAGATCCACACGAGAAATTTGAGGATTTGGTCATAGTGCACTGAAACAAAGACACAAAAGAGTACAGATACCAGTACAAGGAACAGACTGGGACACCCTGCAGAACAAGCCCTACCTTTCATCCTTTTTCCAGAGCCTGGTGCCTGGGTCTCTCCAGTCTCTATCCACATTCAGATGCCAGTGCCACACAGCCAACCTCCAGGCAGTGCACCACTGATTTAACTGGCTCCTCTACCCCAAGTGAAAGTTGAACTTGAAAGCAGTGATGTTTGAAGTCATTCCTTCAACCATTCTTTTTTATTTTCGTGTGCCAAACCTCACTTCTCTCACCTGGTATCTACCCTTCCAACAGGAGAGGTTCACACACACAGGTGCCTGCCAGAAGCAGCAACAGACAAAAACCAGCAGGCAGCTTTCATTTCCTCTGCCCAGAAAAAAACATACCTGCTTCCTAGGAGAGGCCCCTAGGAAATGTAATGGATTGTAGAGTGCAGTACTGAATGGGAACTCAAAAGGTCACTGGTACCATATGCCCAGTGTCTCAAGGCATGGTTATCTCCACTTAAAGCATTTCTGGTGTGGTTTTTGGGGGGTTGGGTTTTGGTTTTTTTAGCAGGTGAAGTGTGTGCATTTGTTTCGTTTATTCTTTTCTAGCTCTCAAGCAAAAAAAAATTATATAGCCTTGCCACAAATCCATTAACTCCTCTTACCCTCAGAAAATACCATTGCATAGCTAGACTTGATCACATTTTCTGTCTCAAGGTAAGCTTAAGACTTTTAGCCCTATCTACAGTCAGTAGAAATGTTTTCTCTTCACAGTATGTTTACACATTTAAAGGCTATTCACAATGCCCTGTCTCTCCACCTGCAGAAGAACCCTTCAGGTAGAGACCCCTTGATGGAACAGCAACTCACATCTCTTAAAATACATTGGCTTTCATGGATCAGTTTAAATGTAACAAAGAGGGGAAGAAGAGGGACAGATCTTGAACCCAGAAGCTATTCAATACTAATGGAAGTCACATAATCCAAAAGTGTGGCTTATTCCGTTTGCTTTTTTTAAAAAGCCAGATGTAAAATCTGTTTACTGAAGACTGAATTGAAGTAGAAGAAGTAGACTTGCCTGTTTTACAGGTTACTATGGAGACATTTTTCCCTTCATTACTCTGTAAACAGACCATGCTGCACAGAAGTGAGAAGTTCTTATTTTTGGCCATTCAAAAATTGCCTGTGATTAGAGCACTTCACGTGCTATGAACGAGCAAATATCTCTGGGTAATTCATTTTCTTAATTTCAAGTTTGGCCAAGGGAAACTGAACTGACCAAGTGATGAATGTCAAAGATAAATATTTTGCAGTATTACAATTCTACTTTTGAAGTCACATCAGAGTACTGATGGCTTAAATTGCTACTAAGGTCCCAAAACCTTTGATATTTGTCCCCAGAATAACAAAGGTAAATCTCATCAAGCATAAATAATCACAACCCTTTTTTCTCAAGCACGTTTCTAAGAAATTATTGTGAATTACTGTGCACAGCATCAGGATATGAGCATGAAGGTTATCAAAAATTGGCTCTCAATTCCCAATGGACCTCAGGTGACAAGTACTGTATTTTCTTTTAAATCATTACAGGTAAAGTAACTGTTAAACTAAACAGGTAAACTAAGGTGTTCCTTAATCAACACTGTGGCAACATTGTTATCTATGGTCCACGGAGCTCTAAAAATATGCCTTCAACTTCACCCTTTTTATTTTACCAGCACTCTCAAAAAGCCCAAGATGCAGCACCTGTCCATCTTGGCCCTTCATATAGCTTCCTCTGTACCTACTTCTTGACTCTTCACTACAGTTTGCAGAAACTCTAAAGAATTCAAATCCATTTCTATTGCTGAAACTTCAGTTTTCTTCTTTCTGTAAAACTTTCCCAGAAATCAGAACTAGAAATAGGACAGGCAAAGCTGCAGCAATGGGTGAGGATTGAAACCAAATGAGAAAAGATAGCAAAAGATCAACAAGGTAGAAGCAGACAACCACTGTGAAGGTGGCTCTGGTGGGAAACTTACTTGAGCCTATCAAACCTGAGACACAAGTCACATATGGCCATGTACACATCATTCCTGTTGCACACGTGGACAAAAGAACTTCCTTTGGAGAGATGGCCACAGATAGTGCTCCCACATGAGGACACTCATGGCACAGGAACACAAAGCCCAGGCACTCTTGGTCATCAGAAGTTCTCAGATGACCAAGCAGGATCAGGACAGAGGAGGTCTCTGTCAGACTCCATAAGGACATTACACATACAAACCAGACCTCTTGCTTTTCAAGACAGGGATAGCATCTGGGCAGACCTAAGGCATCTGAAATGAATCCTGCCAGGCTGAATCCACAAGCATTTGAGGTCTGAGTGCTGCAGGTACTTCCCCAGCAGACAGTGGCATCAGTGCCAACAGAGCCTTGTGCAGAACCTCATAGATCTTGTCTGTCCTTGTCATGGGGCACCAAAGCACAGGAACAGAGAGGAGTACAGCACAGCTTAAGGTCTGTGGTGAGGGAACCAGAGGATATAGGTTAAACCCAAAGAAAAGAATCTCCCCAAAAAAGAACCCTACCTTCTTTTCCTTTCCAGATGCATAGAGTCTGCTCAGTTATTTACTTTGCAAAACCAAAGTTATTCCAATGCTATTTTTTTTAACATGGAAATATGGATGATTACCAGAAAAACAAATAATTGGGACAGAGCCCAGTTGGATATCATTAAGGCAACTAAGCGAGTGTGCCATGTGGAGGAGGAGAAGAGAGAGTTACACAGTTAGGGATCTGTTGTCACATTTAGGATAAACATGACAAGCAATAGCTGCTTGTCCTCCTGCTACTGAGGACAAACTAACCACTCACAGTCAGGAAAAAATTGACATCCAGGTTTTCTCAGAAAGAGGTTTAAGAATCTGAAATAGGAAGTTACTTGGAAATACTCCCTTTTCTTCCCATATTCATATAAGCATATAAACACACAAGTTTATTTTTGAATTCCATCATGTTTTTCAGATTTAAAACTTATGTTAAGATACTTCCTTAAAATGCATTTTTATCTTCCTGGATGAAGTTTGGATTAGTCACCTCCTAGGGGAGATGAGATGTCTCTTGGTCTATTCAGCTCCCATGATGGAGATTACCCTCATTTTCACTAGCCACACATAGCAAAAATTGCAGTAGCCTGAAGCTCAAAAATGAGACTCTGCCAGGTCAATCCTTACATTTTTAATTGAAGTAAAGATAACAGAAAGATGAGGCTGGGTCAAGGCTGGGATGAGCACACCTATTTTTTATCTCCATGTAAAGTACAGGGTTTCTCTGAGAACACATGAAATATTCTGGCCATCTGGAACTGAAAAAGGTCAAAGTCTACCTCATCTGCTCTCTGATCCAGGTCTTTCTCCTGTCTAAAAGCATTCTCTAAAAAAAAAACCAAACAAAAAACAACCTAGTTAGCCAACAGCATGTTTCTATTTTTCTCACAAATTTGCCCATATCTCTCCCCATCTCAGATTGTCATAGCATTATGGGTCAGGACACTGAAGTACTCACAAAGCAATATTGCAGATGTGAGAACCAATGAAACACAAGAACCCAAGCCAGGTACACACAGCGTCCTATGCCTTAGCTCTACCAAGAAATATAGAGAAGTGTAATAAAGAAAGAAGCAGTAATATCCAACATGCACATTAATCTTATCTAAACATAATACTATTGGGAAGCACTTTGGGATGCTGCAGTCATTTATAGAGTCAAGCATCCAGGGTTGGAGATTCCAGGATAGAAGAGTAGCCTTTGATTTATTGTCATTTTTCCCTCCTACACCTCAGGATTCAAGGCTTTTGTAATCCTGCTTCTGGAGCGACTGATACTGTTTCAGTCTCCAGTTCTCAACAGCCAAATACAGGCCTACAGTGAAAGAACTTCCACTCATAAGAAGTTTTCACAGAAGTGTCTAAGAAAAACAGGTGTTAAGATCAAATGCACTCACTCAATAACTTTTACTTCTGGCCACAGCCCACAGCTGAGATTCTTCACACATCAGAGGTTCAGGGCACCAAACAAATTGGCGGTTTTGCAAGTAACAAATAACATGGGTGTACATCGTAGAACAGATGCTTGTGGTCTTCAGGGTGGGACTGACCAAAGAGAGCGATGAATAAGCAGCACTGTGAGCTCATGACTCAAATGCCATGTCCCTGCTGGCCCACAGCAACAGATTACTTGCCTTAAATCCAAGTCTCTTCAGATGCAGCTTGTATATTTTTCACTAAGGGCAGTACCCTGAGCACCTCAGGGAAGAAGAGACGAGGACATGCAGAGCCGACAGTGAGAAAACACTCTGAATTATTCATATCACTCAAATAGCAAAATTAAAATTAAACTACCCTTCATGACAATGGAGGATATGCTAACACTGAAGAAATTCCACAGCTACTTTTATGTGCTACACAGTGAACTAAAGCTGGAATGAAACATTTAATGGTTAAAAGGCTCACCTGTTTGTTCCTTCTGTGGAAGATATATTTCTTGTTTTGCCTACATTTTTATAGAGTCTTTACATAACTGCTGGCTCCATACCTGAGGCTATCTTCCTGAATCAAAATCTCTCCCTTACTGGTAGCAGAAGAATAGACTGCTTCTAGCTTTTTAACTTGTTAATAATGAACTTGCTCTTGTCTGATTCTCCTTGTCCCCTTCTCCCTGTGCAATACCTACCTTGGTAAGTACATGGCTTTTGCATCAGTGTTCAAGTCAGTTTTCTGTACTTGCTTGGATGGCTGTCAGGGCCAGTTTTTGAGGTACGGTCTCCTTTTGATAGCTCCTGACAAGCTGTGCTAGAGGAGAGCTGGTTCCAGAAATACATTTCTCTCACATTTGTTTTTCAGGGTTCTCCACTCAACAGTGTGGTGACGAGAGGCACTCCAGACTGGGTTTAATGCTACCATATGCTAGACAGCATGAGAATCCATACTGCAGGAGAGCAGCCGGTACATCTCCGTGTTAACAGAAGCCTGATTGCAAATTGCATTTAGTCTCAACAGCTCAGTTCACTGCACACAGATGCCATGGGGGACTGTAAAGTTAGCAAGATGTGGGGGAGTATGGCTAAATTTTTCAGAAAGAGCCTTGGCTGATCTGATGCCACAGACATTTGGAGCTGATGCCACGGAAGAAAGTTGCTGCTGCATTTCTTCTGCCATAAATGAATAAGAAAAATAATGTCATGAGCTGTTAGTCAAATTATACTCTTTCAAAGCTGGTGATTGTCTGCTGATACAAACAGCAGCTTCGGCACTGTCAAATGCTGCTCTTATAACTTGACAGCCAGCACGTAAATGAAGTCAGAGAACTGGAATTTACTCTTTCAAAATAGGCCAGCATGAGAGGAAATGGGTTTCCAGTCAGAGTGTGCAGCGTCTCCCTAGGCTGGCTGCAAAGGGTACCCCAGCTCTTACAGCAGACTTCACATAACTGAAGGTACAACAAGACTAATAAATAAATGAACTGAGAGGAAAGACTTGCCCCACTGGATCCTCTCAGAACGGGTACAGGAGAAGAGCTCTCCTCCACTTGTGTATGACCAAACAAATCAACTTCATAGCTGCTGTCCAAGGCCTTTGCCACAAAAACACCAGCTCAGCTCATCCTAATGGGCCATCTAACAAGCAGACCAAGCGGAGAGGCCAAAGACTTCTCACTGCCTGGCCTGACCCACAGGGGCACAGACTCAGGACAAGGTAAAGATGCCTGGCAATGTTTGTAGGGATGGTACAGAGGGGTGGTTTCACTATGCAAAGCTCCTAATGCACAGATAACTTGAGTACTTTTAAACGTGACTTAGAACCACTTACACCTGTGCACAAGCAGTGTGTGTAAACACAGCCCTTATACCATGGGATAAATGCTTTGCTTCACGTGAATGAGGTGAGGTCTTCTACTCCCTCCTTTTTCTCTCACCAGAAAGCATCACACGTTTCAGCTGCTTAGATCAGTGTTGGTAAATGAAGTAGACAGTCTCTCAAGGTCTCTTTTCCAGTCTAGTATGTCTACAAAGAATTCCCACATTCTTCAAGAAAAAGGAAAAGCTTTCCCCAGCCCTACTGTATAGCCAGTCCATAAAATTTATTGTTAGTGAAGGTCACCAAGTCAAATACTGCAGCTGGGTCATTTTATAGACATTAAAAATCCCTGTAGCAATGAGAATAAAGATAAAAGTGATCTAAATCCTGCTCTTTAGGACATGAGCCAAACATACACCATGGTCAGGAAGGAATTGCTCCCACATATGCATCACATAAGGGATTGCACTGCCTATCAGATTCATAGTGGGGTTAATTTCTTCCCTGCTTCTCTCACCATGAAGCCCCAGGAGCAGACAGGAGAGTGCTGTATACCCACACTTTTGTGGTTTCACAGAGGAGTGACCACCAGCCAGAAGACGCAGGGTTCCAGGTTGCTCGGGCATGAAAGCAATTGCATTATTCCCCAAAGCTCTGTATCAGTGAGGTGGCAGCAGCTTCCATGCTCTGTGAGCTGCCTCATGCAGTTCCAGGAATTGAGAGCTATAGCTCAGTGGAATTGGCTTTACATTTCCGGGCAACAACACCTCTGCTAGGCAAAAGGCATTTCTCAGACTCTCCCTCTAAATGCATTCCTGGGAATCAAGCTTCCAAATGGAGAGAGAGAAAGATAAGAACGATTTCTCCAGGAGCTCTCCTAATAAACCCGAAACAACCACAAAAAAAAAAAAAAAAAAAAGCGTAGAGGAGCTCAGGATTTGAGACAGCAAGAAAAACAGAAGTTGTCTCCAGGTCTGCTCACACCACAAGATGGGGAGTACAAACCTTCTGGCAGGGGGCTCCACGCCTAGGGAGCCAGGAGGTTTTCATGAGGACTTAGGATGATCCAAATATACCAAATATCAATCTTCCACAAAGAAGACTTCTTCCTACCCCCAAAGCACCTAAAGTGCATTAGCCACTTGCCTAGGCAGGCTCAAGAGACCAGGATAAATCTTTCAATCCCAAACCAACAGGAATTCTGGGAGAAGATAGCCAAGTGCCCCAAGTTCTTGGAATCATTAGCAAGAAGCTTTGTATGAGAAGCAATCCTACTCAAGCAGGCCAGCTGCTGAGCTGGCTGGGAGTAAGCCATGGAGCTGGCTGCTTCTTGGGTGTCCCATGAAGCATAACAAATCTATTTAAGACCTGTAAACTAGACATGAAAGCGGGGACCAGTTGGAATCAGCTGGAGCAGATTTCTCCCATGAAACTTGTTCCTTGGTTCCAGGCAACCATCCTTCATAACATGAAGGTAGAAAATCCCCATCCTTTTATGCAGTTCTTGGCTTTCATTTTTCACTTCTTTTGTTATATGAATGGGTGGTTTAGTGTTTCTTTCCACTGCTTAGACTACTTTGTGAGGCTGCTGACTCCTTTTTGCCCTCCAGCATGGATGGTCATGTTGTGTGCTGAGCAAGCCAAGGCCTACAGTGATCCAAATGCTGAGGGTGAGCAATACTGAGCTTAGTGGCCAACTCTCATAGTCAGCCCTTTCACTGAGTCACACCTCATTACTCAGTCTTAATCACAGCTATCAGAGCTCTAACAAGGCACCCAGAAATATCAGTCATAGAATGGTTAGGTTAAAGCATGGTTAATGACCATCTCATTCCAGCCCCTCAGCTGTGGGCAGGCAACCTCCCAGCAGATCAGGCTGCTCAGAGCCCATCCAGACTGGTCTTGAACACCTCTAGGGATGGCAAGTCCACAGCCTTCCTGGGCCAGTGCCTCACCACCCATATAGCAAAGAATTTCTTCCTAATATCTAAACCTAGTCAAAATCTACCCTCCTTCATCTTACAGCCATTCCCCCTTGTACTATTACTACATGACCAGGAGCCCATGCTCTCCAGGGATTTTCACCCTAAGGAATAACAGCATTTTCAGGAGCAGTCCCTATCCTGAATTCCAGAGGCATGAGGGGAAATCAAGTGGATTCCTGAAGCTCACCAAAGAATTATTGCTCCAAGCAAAGTTGTGAAACGGCAATGAACTCTCAGAGCATGCAAGACCAATTGTTTTCTTATGACTGTGAGCAATGGAAATCTGTCTCCATTAGTGCTGTTTGTAGTATGGAGACTTTATGCCTACTTTAGTTTTGGCATTATCAGTAAATAAAAAAACCTAAGTCTAGTCCTAGCCTCCATTGTGGAGATTCTCCTAGTTATGGGATCCATCGTTATTTCCTGCCCTGAGCTTCCTTTCCTTTCTCCCATTCATCACTCTCAGCTGTGTTTTTATCAGTCTCCCTCAGGCTCCTGCACAGGATTTTCCCTGAGACCTTGCATTGTTGCTGTAGGTTTTACAGGTTTGGTCTGAGCAGCTGAACCAGGGAGAGGAACCAATGACCCTGGAGACCTCCCTGTTCATACCAACCATAACTCTTGTTTCTGCCAGAACACAAACCTACAGAAGAGCTTTCCTTAGACTTGGGGAAGATGCATCTAACATGATCTAAAGGGGTGGGTTTTTGGTAATACATATACAAGAAAAGAGAGAACTGTGTAGCCCGTATTAATTTTTTTTTTTGTAAGAAAGATGTTAAGATAAGTATTTTCCACATTTTGGAAAAAGGCACTGAAGTCCAGTTTTGTGGTTAAGAATATCTGACAGGCCCTGGTCATGTCCATCTGATTGATATTTCCATTTCATAGAGCCTGGAGCCACAATAACCACCTTCATCTGAGAGCAACAGCACCAAAGACAAACCTGTTCAGCCTCATCCATATTGCCATCCCAGCAGAGGAAATATCAGGATTAGCTGGCAGACAATGAACACAATGAAACTGCTTTTCCTTTTTTTTTCTTTTTGAGAAGACATGTATAATTTGGCAACACACAGCCTCCCATAGATATGTCATGCAAGGCATCTCCTTAACACCATTGGGACCCCATGAGCTTTGTCCTCTAATGCCCGAAATCCTGCTCTAAAATATGGAACTTGATGAGGACAATTAAGCTTATTTTTTGTTATTAACAAACAATTTCCAATCTCCTTCTCCAAAACAGCTGGACCACTCTAACTGGAACTTTTCAAAACACAAAGAAAGGAAAAACAAAACCAAGACCAAAATGAGAAAGAAGAATGACCTTTTGCACAGTAGGCATAAGCTGAAGCAGTTACTGGGAGCTCTTGCAAACACTGGTTTCTCATGGAAAAACCTTAACCTAGTTGGTGATCCTGACATCCCTACCTGTAATGCTGTGCTCTAAAGACTGACAATCTGCTGAATGGCCTGCACCAGAGAGGAGAATTACATACTCTTGCTGCATAAAGGAACCATCCCAGGCCTGATTTCAGCTGTTGACTTAACTGCAGATGCAAGGCTTGACTCAAATGAGAGCAATTCTGCCCTGGACAAGGTATTGCAGCTTGTCTACTGCACCATCTCATCACCTCATTTCACACTGCACAGAGAAAGTCACTCTAAAGATTAGAGTAGGACTAATCTGGGTGCCAGCCAAGCTTCCTCAGCAGGAGACAACTTTTTTCAGAATTAAACAAATAAACAAACAAAAAACCCAAATCAACCAATCAAGCAAAAAAAAGTCACCAAAAAAAAGTGCGCCTGTCACTCTAGAACTGATGTCCTTTTAGCTCGTTTACTGACCAGGCATCATGTTAAGAGCCATAACTCAATTAGTACTTCAGAGCTTTTGCTTGGCCTCTACACCTAGTCTTTAAAACTTCCTTGAATTTCTTGCATATCCAGACTTTGCTTCTGAGTTGTACTCAGAAGGAAAATATACTCCAAAGGAAAATAAAACCAAAAATTGAAGAAATAGCAAACACTACACACCACCTACAAAAGCTCTTATATTGCTCAGTAAACAAAGGCTGTCTGCTTTGGGCTTTTGCTGTTTGGTACCTACAGACAGCACCCGTTTTTCCCTTTGCCTCCTTCCGTCCACACCCAGACAGCTACAAAATATGGAGTGCAAATATGGACAAGTTGTACCTGGATATCCAGCAGAGAGCAACTCAAAATCCATCTTTTCTGTGGCTTAAGGGTGATGTACCTGCCATGCTTCAACAGAACAACTCCTTGACATCCATTCTGGGAGCTTATTCAAGACCAAGGATGCTGGAGGAGGAAAACAAATGGAAAATCCACAACACAGAACTCATTTCATATTGTTCCGATTTAGGGACTGAACAGCTCTGTCCATGAGACATTTTACTTCAGGTTTCATCTACACCACTAGTTCAACTCCCCTTGGTGAGTTCTCTGGCTTGAGACTTCACTCTTAGCTTTCTGCTGTCTAAGGAGGCTACCATATACCACCTCCCCTATTAAACTGCTCTTACCTCAACTCATCAGGTTTACATTGTTTTTTCTTCTATTCTCCTCTCCACCAGGGCCAGGGGAGTGTGGCTGTGTGGTACATGACTGCCAGGTGGGGTTGAATCACAACACCATCACCAACACAGGCTTTCCTCAGGCAAGCTGTCTGATTATGCTCCATCCCCAGAGCACCCTCTCCTTCTGCTCAGAAAGTCACAGGCCATCCAAACCAAAAACATGGAGCTCATCTCTCCTAAGTGGGCTAAGCATACCTGGGGGTGGCAGAGGACATTCCTCCTGGGACAGCCTCTGGCAACGCCCCAAGATAACAGATGGATGTTTGGTTTTGCTGTACTGTGGACACATCACAAGCTCTAGACATAAAAGCAGCTAGCTGGAAATTCAATGGACATCTAAGGGTTAATCTGCACTTGTTTGATTGTCAAGCACCTGAGATATGACGACAACACATTGGCACACTGTAATTGCAACATATTATTAAGTACCTTCAGCCCCCAAAGGCTAAGACACTTTTGAAAAAATAATAAAGCTAATGCACATAATAGCCTGTGTCTTGTTATTTAAGAAACCTCTTCCCGGCATTGGACGTCGACAGAACGTGTAAATGCACTTTCTCCAATAACTATGCACAAGGAGCAGTTTGATGGAGTGCCAGAAAGCACAATGACTGTTCTACCTTAGCAGTGTACCAAAGATGACATGTTCCCTTTAGAACTAATTGCTTTATTCAAAGAAAAAAAAGCCATTTACTAAATCCTAGCCTGGTCTCTCCCCTTGATTAGCAATTTTAGACTGCACATCGGAGCTTTTGTTTGTTGCTAAAAGACGGGGAGAAAAAGCATGTTTTGTTAAGTAATTTTAATTTTTATTTTTAATGGAAAATAGTTCAGAAGGGTATTTTTCATTATACTACATGAACATTTGCATTATATATTCTGCTGGGCCTTCCCTTATGTGACTCAAGGCTGACAAGCTCAGGCTGTCAAACGCAACCCTTTGCATGTAATAAATTACCCTACACTAAGATAGTTATAACTATTGACACAGGCCAAGCTATACCTCTGAAAGTCAGAAAGTACTCTTTATTATCCTTATTCTGCATTCTCACATACATAATAGGAAAGCACTTCAAGAACTGCTTCCAAAATTCACTGCATTCTTACTGCCAAACTGCTTCCCATCTCCCTTTATTTATAAAAAAATAAATCAGGAATTCCTCTTCTAGTGCCTTCAAGAGAGAAACAGCTGTAATGACTTAATAGACAAATCAATGCCATTTTCAACAGAACTATTTCATTTTTTTTCTCCCTACTTCGAAAAATTAGAATAATTTCACAAGGAGCCCTAGGGAACAAGCTCATGAAAATTCACAGAGCAGACAGCATGAGGAAAAGTGTTTGGTTATATATTTCAGGAGGCAGGAAATGGGCCTATCTGCTGCTCTGTGAGCAGTGAGAATAATTATGCATGCATTTGCTGCATCCCATAATCATCATCACCACAAAGATGACATTTCATAGCCGAGTTGAGAATGTGTGTTTCCCAAAATTATTTTTTGTTTGGAAGGAGAAATTATTCCAAGTAATGTCTATGGAGGATAGCTATAGGAAAGCATAGATTTGAGAGTCAGACACTGTAGAGTCAAAACTCTATCACCAGCTCTCTAAATAATTCTATCATTAATTCTACATCAGCAAAATGGTAACACATCTGTCTGTAGCAGAGTCCCAGGATACTGGGGATTTCTGTTAGATATTATAAATTGGTACATTAACATGAACTATTCAGACTGTACTTGCATAGGGGAGCTCCTGTGGGCTTTGGTCAGATTTAGAAGGGGACAACAATTCCCTCTTCATTGTTTGATCCTGGTGACACTGTTCAGGGCCCCAGCCATTGCCTCGCTATAGAATGACAGGCTCTAAGAACAGGAAGAAATCACAAAGGGTTGTGTTTCTTAGATGCACCTCTCCTGCCCTCTGACAACCCAGAAGCAGAGCTCATCTCTGAGCTCAGTTGTGAGGGATGGGACAGGAGGAAGAAGGACCAGCTCAAGGCACAGCAGGCTCAGCAGACATTCCTTTCCCAGGAGTATTTCCACCCACTGGGTCATGGCTAGTACCAAAGATGCACCAAAGCCTTACTCTCAAGGGGATTACTTGCCCAATTCCTCAGGCTGAACTTGCTGCTGGATTCCTACAGCAAAGAGGAGCTGCCCCAGAACCAACCAGGGTCACACACCTACCCATGCCTCCTCTGCATTCTGATTTTTTCTCTGGTTCCACATTAGACCATGATAATCAGTCACAGAACCACATCTCATCACCTTTTCTTACTGTGATTGTGCTAAACCTAGCCCCACTCCTTCCAGCTTGCATGGAGTAAAGATTAGGACACAGCTGGACCTGTAGCAGTTTCTCCATGAAATAAACTGCATTGACATGTAGGAAGTCATGGCTGCTCCTAATCATAAGAATTTAGGTGGATCATTTCATTTGTGTCTCTTCTGGTAGTCCTGACATCTTGATGCTTTTCTTCAAGGGACTAGAACTCCAAAAAGTCTTTTGAAAAGGTAATTTCTATTTTCATTGGAGTAGCAAGAAAGTGGAGCCCTAGTTATGACATAGATTTTAAAGAGAAATGAGAGTGAATAAACCCTCGCCTCTGGAAGAGATGTATTGTCATATTAGGCACGAGGACCTCATCAGTGGGCACTCTGGATTACAACACTTTTGCCCAATATTCCAGTGGAACTTTGGCTTTCTGATCCACACCAGCTTATCACAGCCAAGAGGTTTATACAGGCTGATTGTCCTGCCATGCAAGAGCTCAGAGCAAACCTTACTTTGTAAATGGTTCCTTGCAGGTAAGTAGTGCCTAAATCTTAATGCTGGGAACAAGTGTCTGCAAAAGAATAGTTTTCAATACAATGAGGGTTCAAGACCTAAATTAGCCACAAGTCTGCCTTTGACTCCTAGCACATGCAGACCAGAAATCCTTGCTTCTCTGCTACCTAAATATGCAGCAACTACTTGCAAATGCAAAGCATACTCTCCAGGTGTCCTGTGCAGTACAGACCACACTGTGCAGAGAACTGCTACCAAACTCCAAGCCAGGACAAACTGCCAGCTGGACAAGAAAGCAACGTTTACCCAACAATATGATGTCACTTGCGCATTTGGGGGAGGAACAGAAAAATGTTGATTTGTTCTGGCTATAGATGAGGACACAGCTTGAAATTAATTGATCGTGGGTACATTCAAAGTAACAGCTTGATCCACTTCCAGCAAAATCCAATGGCAAAACTCTGGTGCAAACACTGAGCGTGCCAGACTTTCTTCACAAAGACTTCACTGCTTAGAAGCAGTCAGACCCTCCCTGTCACATTGCTGGGGACATTCTGAGCAGCCATTCAGACCTGAGCTCCCTCAGTGGTGGGGAGTGGAAGAGGAAAAATAGGCTGATAGTAAAAAGTTCTTTGTTTAAAGATTTAGATTAGAGAAACAGATTAATTGGAATGAAACTTGCACCAAGATCCTTCAGCCAGGAATCCACTCCACAGGTTGTTCTTTCTTTCTACCTGTATGGTCTCTACCGTCACAGTATATTGGAACCTCACATTATACCCAGCCTTTGAGGCATGGGGATGTTTGCTGCCCCCTTTCAAGAGAAACGTCTCTGCAGAATTAGCCTGAGTGCTCCAACAGTGGCGTTCTGCAGGACAACCCTTTTCTCTTGCATGTCCAGTCTCCATTTTCTGCAACGCATTTTTTCCTACTGTTTGCTTTGCTTTTCCCCACTGATACCTTATACTCAGCTCAGAAAGCAAAGCTCAGCCAGTCTGCTTTACTACCATTTACAATCAATTTAACTTCCTGGCTCTGGGGCACCTTTTGCTGGTTTTGTGACCACTGCCACACAGTTCTGTTTAAATCCAGAATAATTTGCTGATGTGGAAATTAAACCATTGTTCTTTTGATGCCATTAAACCAAAGTGCTGACAATTGAAACAATCATTCCAGCAAAATGGTCAGGAGTATCCACGTTTGTCATCCAGATAAAGAGTGTTCAATTCATAAAAAGCCAAAAGATGAGCTCCCAAAACACCAATATCACAAAATTGGAATCTGAATGTGTTTTCTTAGAGCTACTTAATAGAAAGAAGTGTCTTTATTTAGCACCTGTCATCTCAAGTTCCCAAAATGCTCTCTCAAAAATTAAGTTTCTTAATAAGCCTTCCTAGCCAGACATCAGGCTCCAATTTACAACGGGTAAACTCGTTTAAGGTCACCCAGCATGGGAAAGAAGATCTGCGAAGCAGCTCCAGGAATCCAGAGGACCACACCCCTCACTAGCCACTAGACCACACAACTGTCCCCATTTCACTTGAGTCATTATTAAGCAGGATAGAAGAACACTGTGGTTTTATTTTATGTTAGCTGAACTCTTGTATTAACATTTTACTGTCCCACTGATGTTTTGCCTAGAACATTCTGTAATCCACAAATTAATATGTGAAGAACATCCAGTACAGTTTGGAGGAAAAAAAAATTATCCAAATGGCAAAGAAGTTTTGATTTCCAGCAGTTTCATAAATCAGATATGCTGGAGAAAGAAGGTTCCTTATTTTATCACACATAGTCTTTTGTAATGCCAACAAAACCACTGCCCTTCCCAAAACCAAGCAGAAACCCTATTGTTGCGGCAAACCCCATCTGGTCACATGGAGAACTTAAAACCTCATGGCATTCTGTTTCACATAGACAGAAAGGGCGTTCTGCTCCAAATACGTGACACGAGCCAAAAATAATTTTGCTTTACCTATGTGCAGTATCTGAAGTTTTTGTTGCCTGTTCTTATTCACCACTTCATGTTTTCTGTGATCCTGCCATTAGCTTCTCAGATAAGGGTTTCTCTGTCCTGCAAATTCTGCCCTATTCTCATTTTTGTTAAATCACTTTGTTAAAGGATTCTTCCGGGTGGAAGCAGATCCTCCCCTTCCAAGGACAGATATGTGCTGCACACAATGCAGTGAAATGCAAATCTAAGGCAAAACCCAATTCCAATTCAGAAAGTCTTTGAGCAAAGTAGCAGGAAACTTGTCCACTGATTGGGCATCAGCCCTGCTTGTCCAGAGTACAGCTGGGGAGGTCAAAGAAGACCATCACTTCTCCCAAAGCCCAGTGCTCCAACCTGAGCTGGAGAGTCAGCATGGAGCTAGGCAGAGCATAAACCCTAGTCTGACCTGAATTATTTAAAATGCGTTAATGCAAATTAATTAGCAACCATCCCCCACCTGCCGGGTGCCATGGGCTGCTCCTCCCCGGCACCGCCGGAGCTCTCCCGGTGCTGAAGGCTCTGGGCAGGAGCAGAGCACGGCCGAGCGTTAACTTGGAGTGAAGCTGCGGGAAAAACAGTTACAGGGCTGGAACGAGCCTTTGCAAGGCCAGCTGACACTGATGGAAAGGGGAATGCCAGCAGGGAGCATCTGTATTGCTGGCATGAGATGGCTGGAGGAGAACAAGTGTGCTACATGGCAGGGTTTTGAGAAACGTGGCTCCTTTCTACTCCCCTGCAGCCTTTGCTCAATAAAATGGTGCTCTCCCTCTGCCTCTCCTTGCAAACCTAAGAACAGTGTAAAATTCCCCAGGATGATTTAAGGGAATGTTTAAGGGAAACAAAGCCTGGTCCCTCTGGTCATTAGAGATAATACACCACTTCACCCAAAAGCAGCTCACCTTAGCATCCTTGGCCAGCTTCCAGCTTGGGTTATCAGAGCCTACACATCTAAATTCAACTCTCAGCAGTAATCAGAGAGGCTGTCCTGCTTCATCTCTCACGAGTAAACACTGTTCTGGATCACAATTCCAGCCAGAAGTGAATGCGACTGGACATATGCCTGGACATCCAGCACTTTGAATGTGCTTCAGGCACATCTAGAATGGAAGAAGTTAAAATACAGATCAGAAAGTCAAGAGGAGGTAGTTTTAGCAAGTGTATGGCAGGCATGAGCCCAACACAGCTGTCATGGCCTTACCCAGAGAACAGAGCCAGTTTGTGGGTCTCCTCTTTAACTCCACCTGGAATGACAAAACAGAACTTTGATGTCCCAGACTGCAGCAACTTCCTTAGCACACACAAAATAGATTTTATTTTCTCTGTCAGCATAACTTCTTGATCACTTATGACCACCTACAGACTTATGTAGAAGTAATTCCCATGAGACCAGCTCTCATTCTGTGCCCTGGCTGGTATTTTTCCCAGTGTTATCTTGTCTTTGAGGCTGCTTCAAGGATCCAGCAGTGGCTGCACACTCAGTGCTGGGCTGCTGCAAGTTTGGATTCTGCCAGACCATGTGTTACTCCAGAAACAGTATTTTTAAGTGCAGCAACCAGTGGGCTAATGCTGGGTTTGTACTGCAGAGTCAAACATCAGATTACCAGGTATTCATGCTGCTTTTTACAAAGGAGAGCAAAAATTTATGGAAACAAGTTTTAGCACTCTTGGGCCCATAACAGAATAACTACAGTAGGATCAGGAGAGTGTAACCTAGTGTTATAAGGGATTGAATCAGTTCTCCAAATAGGGAATTGCATAATAGAAACTATTTTAATAGGACAAGCACACTGCAGGCATACCCATTGCACCCATCAAAATTACACTCAGGGAAAAGATAAAATATGACTTGCCCCATATCTGGTTATTAGGAGGTCTCAGAACATACACAGCTACCCAAATTACTATGTATATTACTATCGTGCTTGGAGGCTGCACTGGAGGCCTTAGCTGCCCTATAACTATACCTGCCTAATATAATCAAAGCTGTTCTGCCAGTGAAAGTTCAGGGGCTACTCCCCACTGAGTGACAAGCTATGACTGAGTGTAGCAGGGGGACACAGCTAAGTCCTTCCTCCAGAGGCTTACAGCCTGGGCAGGCAAGGCACACAGAGACAGATGGGCAGAACAAGGCAAGGCAGGAGGAAAGTTTTAAAGCAATGTGTAAGTGATGTTTTAAAGCACAGTATAAGTGATGGCAATGCCACAAGACTCTGGGGACAAGAGATAAAGACCTATAAGGACCTGCCCCAGAGGGCTCAGCCTTAGGAGAGGATCAGGACTGTGAAGAGGATTAGTGTTGGGTGTTACTGCAATCCACTGAGGTGACAGAGGGAATCTGGCACTGATGTGGAACCCTGTAAGTGCCAGGGAAACCCGTGCCAATGACTTTGTAAGGACACAACACATTACCTAGATGAGCAACGGCTGCTTCGCTTAAGACACCAGCAAAGGGCAGCCAGCACTGGCAACACACATTAAAAGAAAGTGCACAAATACTTCATAATGAGATGCAGCCTCTCAGCTCCTCTGCTAATGTCTAGGTGCAGAGTCCTTCCAAACATGCAGCTGGGTGCAAAGGAAGCTCCAGCAGAGGTTATGGATTTCTGCAGGCTGATGACACAGTTGAAACAGATGAGCTTGAGCTACTGCTTGCGGACCAGCAGTGTCCAAAAGTTTGGCCCTGAAAGCAAATTCACTGCACTACATTCTACAAATAGTCAGCAATGCCAGACTCTGTTCAAAAGAGCTTAAACTTCAAGTAAATAAAATAAAGACAAGATCATTAACATCATTCATGGCTTGCCTGTGGTCATGTGTCATTGATTGCCCACCCAAAACCAGCTAAAATCTCCTGAGCTCCAGCCTAACATCTAACCCAAACACCTCACCTTCTCTTTAGCCAATACTGCCTTCTCTTGAACAAATCAAGCCACAGAGAAGACACTTCAAACTAGAGCACAGCCTTTGCACTGAAAACATTTAAGAACAACAGCAACTATGTTGCTTCATCTACTATCAACTGACAGCTAATTTGCTAGTTTTTTCCAAGTATCTATTTGCTAGTCAAACCTCCAAAAGAGCTGAAAACAATAACACCTTCTGCACACCAACATATTCCTTCCCCACGGGACAAGATCTGTTTCCCACAGTGATGAAAAGCTGTGTCTGTAAATGCTCAAAAATGCAATTCTTCTTGCTCTTGTCAGTGGCAATCAGTAAGGTCACCACAGCATGAGCTTCTACTGAATGTGTAAAGGTGTTCAATTAATCTTTGCTTGCTGAGAATTCAGAGAATTTAAGTAAGGTCAAAGACTTAAAAGAGATCAGGAGACTCCACACTCCCACTAACACAATATTTCCTGAAGAGCTGACACAGACATGTAAGTTACTCCACTGACAAATAAAAGGGTTTTTCTTTTGCAATCAACATCCTAAGCACATATACATTTACTTGGAAAGACAGTAAAACATCTGGACAAACCACCTCTGCTTGCTGTTCCCCCCATTATAATGACAAGTTGCCCTTCTGCAGGAAAAGGCTCCAGCTCTTTTTTGGTTTACAGACTGTTTGTTCTGCAGTTATCACAAGGTTACCCTGCTTACCTGCTTCCTCAGGTGGAGACTGGACAGCTATGCATTGACTGCTCCAGTCCTGGGGACATCACCAGCCACAAATGCCTCCTTTTTATTGGCTGGGTGTGGGGTAGAGCTCTTGAGGAGCTGGGCACTGTTCTCACACACCAGAAAGCAACAGATGAAACAAAAGCAATAGGAAGGGTGCAGAAAATAATGCTGAAAATAGGGGAAGTCACATAAAGAACTCTAATGCCACAAAACCAGCCATGTGGGCCCAGATATCCCACAGATGCCACACAATTGAACTCTGTCCAGGCACATTAAGAGACTAGAGGCCTTAAAATTTTGCTCCTTCATCCAGCCTCTGCTCCTCAAGGAAGCTTACCACTGTAACCCTTATCCCCCTGTGCAAGGGAAAGACCACAGAGCTATAGAGATGAAAAAAGCAGGATAGAAACCAGGCAATCAGTGGCAGGATGAGGATTTCCATGAGAAATGGGAAACAGTAGGTTCCACTTTGAGAAAGATCTAAATAAGTCATGGATTGTGCCCAGACACAGGCAGGTGACAGGAAAGCAGCCTTAGTCAGAGAAACTCCAAACCCAGGTGCCCACAAATGAATCAAAAATTTCTCAGGCACAGCTGTACTGCAGGCACTTAATTCAGCAATTCTGAGTATGTGCTCAAAGTCCAAAGCTAGTGCCTCTTCCCTCAGCACTAGAGACAACATTTGGGACTAGTGATGAAGATACCACCTTTTATGGTCTTCACCACACTGAAGGAGGCAGCACTGGAACAGGCCAGCACACCTGTCAACTATCCCAGGCAGGGCTGGTAATGGTACACACAGGGATCTGCAGTCCCCACCCAGGTCAAACCTCTGTGCCTAAGGGCTCAGCAGGACAGCGCTCAGCCCGGCTTAAATCACCAAGATGCAGCTAAAAGTATCTTGACAGTTTTCCATCAGACAAACTTTTATTATAGCTCTTTGGAC
The DNA here is from genome assembly GCF_023055355.1 of Agelaius tricolor. Taxonomy (NCBI): domain Eukaryota; kingdom Metazoa; phylum Chordata; class Aves; order Passeriformes; family Icteridae; genus Agelaius; species Agelaius tricolor. The sequence continues at coordinate 15,991,870 of NW_027269272.1, forward strand.
TGCCTCCATTATTTTCTAATGCAGAACATATTAGAAGCTCTATCTATATATTATGAGATTTTTTTTTTCTGCTGGTGCAGGAATCCATTTCAGTATTTAGAATAAGTAGCAGCCTCAGAAACCCAGCTTTTCTGATCATCTTACAATTGCATCCTTATAAACAAGCGGACAGATGTTGCTCTGATCATCAGCAATGAGAAAACAGCTTCTAAATGGCACATGGAACACAAAGCTGTTCTTGTGTCACCCCCACAGCTGCACACGTAGCAGGGGATTCCCAGCATTACCCTACCAGGGAGGGCAAGCCAGGGCAAGGAAGGAGAGTGGCTGGAGTGTAATTTTGCCAGCAGTGTTAAAGCAGAGCAGCCTCCAGGCAGCTCAATATTGAGCTAGGTTGAAGAAGCAAGGAGTCATGATCACAGAGAATCCTTGCTCCAACTTCTATTTCCTCTCTCCTCAACTGAGCAGGGAAGCTGGGTAAAAGAGAGGACTGTCCTATTCCTGGGAACAAAACTAGGAACACTTCTGGGGAGCTAAGTCACTCTACGGAGTGACAGCAAGAACTGCTAATCTTCCAAAATAACCATACAGGACATGTTTATAACACTGATTGCTATAAACAACATCCTCTCCCCTTCCCTTGGTCTAAAAAATTACTCTGCAGACAGGGAGGATGGAGAAGATGGTAAGCAAAATGGTCCTGGGAAAACAGCCCACTGAAAATATTTACAAGGAAAAACATGCATAACTTTGAAGGCAGCCAGTATGGCTGGCAGACCAAGCAGAATGAATTCTTGCCTTCAAGGTGACTGCTAGGATTTATAAGACCTTTGTCAGGAGATGTCAGCATGCATAGCCTATGGATTCACACAGTTTCCCTTTTACAAACACAGAACACCATGATCAGCACCCCCATATACCTGCTTGCTCTTCTGAATAGCTTCATCTTTGGCAACACTAGCCAGGCACTGGTCCTCCACATGCCAGTGCAGAGCCTGGTAGGAAACAAGGACAGCTTTATTCAGGAAATGTGCAAAAATGAAACACCATTTTGGGAAGACACAGCAATAATTCATCTGCTTAAATGATCAACAAAATACTTTCCCATGTCACCTTGGCAATCATCCGACAGCAGCATTTCATGACCAAGAGTGGTCCAATGGGCAAACATCCCTTTTCCACATTACCTCCCTCTCCCATCCACCAAACCCCACTCATGGTTTGGCATCAGTGAGTAGCAGTGCCCTAGCACAGCAAGGTCACTCAGGGAACAGCTCTGTAGGGCATCTTGTAAAGTATTTCTTGATTTGTGGTGAGAATTCACCACTGAGCCCAACTACATGCCACATTGTTGGGAAGGGACTCACTGGAATTAACTCTGCTCATTCCTCTGGCATCTCACCCAAAATTTCTGTTCAGAGAGTTGTTTCTGCTTCAGCATTTGTTGAAGATTGCCATTAAATGCAAGTCTTCAAAGGTAAAGTCATTATTACACAAGAGCAAAGACCTTGCTGCAGGGAATCCATGTCCCACTAGAAAGTAAAAGCCACTTCTCCAGTCTGTAATTCAGCTCCCACCACCCAAACATTTTTAAGTCTGTGTCATACTAGTGACTCCCAAGGCATCACTACAAGATTTGTGTGCACCTTATCTGTATTTCCTTCTCTCCCAGAGCTTGTCTTGTATATATCATTGTATATTAAAAACTTCTGTGGAAGAAGCAGTTCTGTGCTCATCTTTTTTGCTGTTCAACAACACATGAGCAGAAACCTCATCACCTCACTATCTTCTTCTGGGCCATCACACTGAAAGCTACTATGTGGCTATGTCATCTTATGAAGGGTCAAAGGCTGAATATGAGTTTACTCACTGACCTTCATACTACCATTTTTAACGCCCTACATTTTGCAAAGTATGTCCCAAATGGGAAAATCTCATCCGTTATCTGGAAAGCCAACATTTCTCATCTGCGTCCTACAGCCAGAGAAGCTGAGTCATCAGCTGCCTAAGTAACTTCCACCTCTCCAGAAGAAAAACCAGCATTTCGATAACAGTCCTCTCAAATCCACTCAAACACGAAGTTGACACAGACTCACCCCTGTTATCTCGAAAATCTCCAAGAAGGAAAAGCACCTCTTTTACACCAGTCTGTGCAATATCAACACTAAAGATGCCTCTGTCCATGGATGCTCCTTGAGGTACTGCAGAGAAGCAATATCTTGCACAGTTCAAGCATGAGATTGATTTCAAGGGTGACCTTAGACCTGTTTAACTTGAAAGCTGCAGTCTCTGAGCCTGCTCTGAGAGGAGGGGCTGGTGTGGGGCAGCTCCCATATTATTTGTTCTGCTCTGGGTAGACTAAATCCTCAAAGACAAGGAGAAAAGCAGCCTCTCCCACCCTAGGCATAGCCAGAGGGCTCCTACATGAGAGGCCCTGCTCTCCAGCTACCTGCTGCAGCATTGTCAGTAGGTGCACGCAGGGCCTCAGGATACCTGGGTTGCTGAAATGCAGGTCCAGACCCTCGTTGCCTTCCACACAACCCAGAATCAGCAGCAAATCTCCTTCTCTCCCCCATTCACAAGCCTACTCCATGTATTTTGGGGGTTTTGGGTATTTTTCTTTTTATAGCTCACCTCACTTCACACCTGTGTCTTTAGCCTGAGGGCTGGGACTAAGTTGGCAAAAGTTGAAGTTCAGAAGAGAACATACCCAACAAACAGGCCTTCCTTCTCTCACCAAACAAACCAAGCTTAAGGCAATTCCCACCTTGCAGGCATCACACCCAAAGGACAACACAAATAGAAACAGCCTTGCAAGCAACAGCAAACAGGATTGAAAGGAGTGTGACTTGGCTTTCCTCAGTAGAAGCGTTAACCTCCCCTGAGGTCAGATCCCACACAAACATGGGCTTTATTATCAAGGAACAGAAAGAGCTATTGAAGAGGCACCAACACCTGACAAAAAGGTCTCATAGCCCAAACCACACATTTGGTTCTGTGTATCCACTTGTCCCTAGCTCTCTACCCAGTCCCAACATTCCTATGCGCCTTAAAGTGCCACCAGCCTCCTGCCAGGCAGCTACCCCTTGGATGTTACAGGTGCTCTTTGTTTCAGGAAATAAGCAGTGAGTTATTTACTATGTTGATTCATTAATTTCTCCCTGATGGTTTTGGAAATAGCAGACTTCATTTGGCTTCCAGCAAGTCCCACAAGAAACAAACCATGACATGAAGAAGGATCTTTGTAGCCACTACATAAATTTAGGATTTTGCTCATGAGCCCATGTTGATACAATGGCTATAGGGTGTCATACAACATTAGTGCCTAGCTACAGAATAATTTGTTACCAGAATTGTATTCTAAGCCATGGCTCAAGTTCTCCCCAAATCCTATAATGGGTAAGTTAACACTAAAATATGGCTTCCAGCTGGGAGAAATTTAATGGTACTCTTTTACACAGCACACCTCATTAATAATAAGCAGTGCATTGGACAGATGAAAAATACCTACCTTGCAATACTGAACTAACAAGGTCACACATTCAGATGTTAATATTGGTATGGCATCATGCTGAGCTAGAAAACCTCCTGGAGCAGCTTCTATCTCTGCATTACACGTAATGCAGTGTAAGAAAGACAGCCAAAAGTTGAAGGACAGTACAGACTGATTAGACACAAGCAATACTCTAATGAAGCTGGGAGAAGCTAGGATAAAAACAAGATAGTCAAACAAGGCAAAGAAATCAGGTACTCAGGAGTACAGGATCTACAAACCTGGAGAACAACAGAAAAAGTGCTCTGGTGTGTTCTATGGCTTTGTCTTTCCCTAATGGGAACACAAGAATAAACTTGCTTAGATAACTTTTCTGCATTTAAGAGTTTCTTCAGATCCATTTACATTTTATTTCCAGCCATATGCAAAAGAAACCCTAACATCAGCCTGAATTCTGACCTCTAATTGTTCATGACTGATCCATGAGTATTTGGAACATTACAACAATCTTTTCTAACATGTGTATCAAGCCTTTTGCTTAAACACCTTCAGAGTTCAACTATGTTTAGGTGCACACTCAGTCACAGCAAGCCTACAGGCCTGCTTCTCAGCTGCCCTCTGGAAAGACAAGACAAGGGCATGGTAAGTAGCACTGCTTGATTAGCCATGACAATAATAAATCCTGTGGGCTTCAGAGTGGAATATTCTACATCAGAATAATAAGGAACAAAGCAATAGAAACAAACAAAAATTTAAGCTCTTTGAAAAGCATTAAAAACAAAGCCAGATCATACCAGACTGCATGTCACTTGGAAAAAAAAAAAACCTCTTAGAGGAGGGCTCTGGGTAAATTCCTGATCCTGAAGAGGTATCTCCATAGGTAATGCAAAAAGAACAGGCATTGCTACCTCCTGGACCAAAGGAGAGTTTGAGACCTGCATTAGACCAACATGCAAGCAGAAACACCATTCTCATTTCACTGCTGCCTCTTGTACAGGTGAGTGGTAGAAATGACTCCCATACAGCTGTTACAGATGTCATGCTGCTTTCTAAAAGCAGAACAGCAGGGAATTAGCTGAGATATCAGCACCTTGTCAAAGTGCCTGAGACTGATTGACGGTCCACAGTTTTGCAATAAACTTTAAACTACTAACTTTCAAACACAGGAATGTATGTGCCCCTATTTTGCTTTAGCATCACTGCTGCTAAATTCAACATACAGCATATCTGAAAGCAGGAGTAGGATTAGATCCTACAGCACCTCAGACCCTCCAGTCAGAGCATCTCAGCACTTCCTGCTCTTCCCAGCTGTCGATCTCAAAAGAAAAAAAAAAAAAAAAAAGCAATGCAAGGACACAATAAAACAGTGACAAAATAAGAAACTGAACCCGGTTCAGATGCCCCAACTGAATGGAACTTCTTGTCTCCAAACCATACAGGACCCTACATTTTCCAGCACTTTGTCCAATTCACTTCTAAGCATCTCCCAAAGGGAAAAATATTTCATGGTCTAATAAGCATCAGTGTTGGGAAAACCAGCTGACATTTCCCCCTGGGGTTAATGTGGGTTAAACATCATGAGAATTACATTTTGGCTAAGTAATTCTGCTTCCTCTTACATAATTTCAAAGCACCCATTTCAGCTGAGGTCTTAGGCCTTAGCACCTTGGATATCTTAGCCTGGTTTACTCTCTGTGATATCAGCAAACACAATCCAAGATCTGCTGAAGTCAATAGAGAGTAGCTTAGCTTAAAAAAAGATTTTTCTCTATTATAAATCCTAAGGTTTGCAATGCTAAGGGTGGCTAAGTTTCCCACGATTTCAAAAAGCTTGAATTATGCATTAGACAGTTATTAGAAAGTACTCTAAGCAAATATTGGTCATTTCTGGTAACTGAGCATGAGGTATGTTATTTTTAACATGTTTGGCTAACCTCACCTTAAAAATCTCTAGTGTCAAGAACCCCATGACATTCCCAAATAATTCAAACTACTGCATCAGTGTCTGCCACTGGGAAGGTTTCTGAAGTGCCTGACCTGATTCTTTCTTGTTACAATTTAAGTGTGTTATTTCCCAACCCCTGTCCTTTGCTATGGAGAACAGTGTCCTTCTCCCTCTCTGCATGGGTTTTTCTACATTTTTTGAAAACTTTTTTTGTACTTTAATTACAGTTAAGTCAGCTTTTCCCCCCTCCTCGTTTTGAGGTTATGTTTTTAAGATCTACAATTGTTCTCCCTGTTCTCCTTTGGCATCTCCCCATTGTCCACATCTTCCCTGAAATGTGCTCAGCAAATTGTACACAATGCTCCAGCTGTTTCCCCAGGACTCTGTAGAATAAAAGAATTACAGATGACTCTCCTGACACCGCATGAGTAATTAGCTCATGGTTCTTCAGAAATTTAAGATTTGTGCATTCTCCTGCTGCTACACAGCAACTTAAGATATCCTCTGTTCTTCAAGATGCGGAACAAGCTAGCAAAGCTCTTCAGAACTACAAGTAAGGGATGTTAAAAAGAATACAAATTTAAAATAGGGTTTCATTAGAACTTATTACACTTAGTTTAAAGGGAAAAAATGTAAAAACCCCAAACCCTCTGCAGACTTTCATTAACTTATCTGTACTGTCAGTGCCAGATCTGTTTTGAAGTACACAAGCCTGACAATACCCTTGGAAGAGAAAAAGAAATGAGCTATTCTCTGGAGGCATTATTATGAATAGCATGTGTTCCTGGCCTGTTTGCTCTGGGCCTATTTTATGAATCAGTCCTCAGAAAAAAAAAAAGAATCAATTCCACCATAAGGTCACCGTGAACTCAGCTTTTGATTTCAGCTGGACAGTAACTAACCTAAAAGCTCTGGGCTGCTACTGGGTTGATCCTGAAATGAAACAGTGGTAATGAAACAGAATTAAGCTGTCTTCCATGCTCCAGAGTCAGCACTGTGGGCATCTAGTTTGTGCTAAGGATGTTGACAGAGGAGCCATCTCAGGAGGGAGAGCACCTATCCCAGAGCGATCACATCCAACAGGCAGCTTGGTGATCTTTCCATTCCAGGCTGGAAGTTTTAGCCCCAGAGCATCCCCAACACTGGCACAGTACCACACAGGATCTGCATCACTTGCAGCACAAAGCAATGGTTCAGCTGCTGGCCAGTGCAAAAGTGCACAAAACCATTGCTGTGCAAAAGTGCACAAAACCATTGCTGTGCAAAAGTGCACAAAACCATTGCTGTGCAGTTCACAACAGGGAAAGTCAAAACAGGCAATCAAACCATCCAAAGTGCATTAAATTGCAGAGGCCAGGACATGAGGCAAAACTAAAAGAAAGATGATTATTTGGAAGTCCTCCAAAGTATGTAGTTCCACTGCTTTGGTCCTGCAAGCATGTGAAGACAAGCTGCTCCCTCCCAGGTTGTCATGCTCTCTTTATAGGCTTCACTGGCCTTTGAGGAGGCTCATAATAGATTTTTGAAGAGGAAAGGCTTGTACTGGACTATTATTAGTCAATGGAAGGAGAAGATAAAAGGAAAGGAACGTATTTTTTAATTCAGTGCCCAGAATTATGATCTAGATTTATTTAATTGTACTTGGATCTAGAGAATTAGTTCCATCCACTGTAACAAATGGAACCAATTGCAAAATTTGGATGTGGGTCAGTATTTAGAACCCAAGCCAAAGGTTGACAGCAGGCTTTGTTACAACTCCTAGTATTTAAGGAGTAAGGGAAGACAGAAATGAGAAAAGAGACACTACGTGGCACAATTTTGGCTCTGAAATGCTGAAGCTTTGGTTATCAGGATACCTGCTGCTCATCACAAACACAAAATGAGGGGGAAAAAAGCAGTACTAACCAACCTTCTAAACATGATTAATAATAGAATGTACTAGGAAGAACATTAAAGCACAGTTCTTGGTCTGGGTGAACCTCTTTCAGTGTTCTGATTGGATTTATTGCCTTACAAATAATTAGGGAGAGCCTAATAGAGGACCTAAAGGCCTTTGGGCAAATAAATGAACACTAGCAATGGTTTGATGCCATTTAATCTACTGCTGCTTCCCAAAGGCTCTCTCCACCCCACTCACTACCTCAAAAACCATTATTTTCATCTCTCAGTCTCCCAGGGGCTGGAACAGCCACATAATTGTGCTGTGCCTCCAAATACTGCAAGTTGTAAAGTTGGGTTATTCTGCTTCCTAAAATACACACACAGGTTCTGGAGACTCCAGGTGAGCTAACACCTCTCAACAAAGCCCATTTTATGCTTCTGTTTCAAACTGTTTTCCAAGCTCACAGCTAGTGGCTAGGAGAAGCAGCAGTGGCCGGCGTTGGTGAGCACCATGTGCTGACTCAGTTTCCGCTCATAAAACAGGCTGGGAGCTGCAGGACAAGCAGAGCCTTTGTGAGGGCAGGCACAGAGGTGTCAAGTGCCTCAAGCATGGCAACAGAAGCCAGGAACACCAGCGTGGTGACAGGGATGGGCAGCCACCCCCCCTCACTTCTGGCGGCCCTTTGTCTTGAGCAAGGGGTGTCCTCCTCACCAAGCAGCCTTCTAGGGGCACCAAGAGGGCTGGTTGATGTCTGCATAGCATTCAAAGGTCCTTGCCACCAAAATCTTTTAGAAGCACAGACTAAAACTGGAATTTTGAGTCAGCCAGTTCAAACAGTAAACAGGACACTCACTTTTGACAGGGAAGAGGTAATTGGTCCTTGGCACTGCTGAGACTCTCGCTCTGTACAGAAGAGTTTTCTGCATACCACAGTTCAGCTCAAGCACTAGATACAGGCTGTCTGCAGGAACAACTGGCTGCAGATCTCTACTCTGTGCATATTAGCTAGTGCCATCCTCCTGAACCAGCTCTTTCTAGGCAGAACTATTTTAAAACTGACCTTAAAATCTCTTCTACAGAGCCAGCAGCAGTAGAAATCCTTGGTTAGACTGGAGGCTGCTTGCTTCCACCACTCACCAGCATTTCCAAGCATTTGCAGAAGTAAATTGGCTGAAGAACTGGAAAAGATGAAGGTTTCAAGAAGCATTCTGACACAGGACTTGAGCACTGATTTCTGTGCAGCTCAGGCAGCAAATGTTGACAACACTAGGAGACTGCCCAGCTCTGTTCCACCAGCCCTGCTTGATACAGGGAAAGAGTGGGGGGAAACCACAAGAATATTTCAGCTTGTTAAACATGACAGCTTCGTCCCCCAAACACTGGGTACAAGGGAAGTTTTGCCTCAAGTGGCTGAAGAGGAATTTATAGCCAGAGGATGGGAGCTATGAGCAGGATTTAAATGCCAGCCCTCCATAGAAAACTTTTGGTTTCTCTGAACAGGGCTACAGAAAAAAAAAAAAAAATTAAGTCCTCCAAATTCTAAAAGAACCCTCACTTCTAAGCTTTGACAGTTTGAGCCTCTCAACCCAAGATCACTTCCTCCAGTGGGCTCCCACCCCAGTTCTGAGGTTGGGGGTTGAGACCTGGGGAAGAAGTAAGTTGTCCTTGCTGCATGTGTTTTGGAGGACTGGGAGCCCTGCAACACATGCTGAACCAGGACAAATCCAAAGTGAATTTATCTCAAGTGGCAATACTGATGCCTTAACAGGCTGGTGAGAGTTAAAATCAAACCCTTTATCTACAGGACTACAGCAAGAAGATTAACATCCCAAGCTCTTTCAGCTGGCACTGCTCTGAAATGTTTTTGCCTTTTGAGTTTGATTCTCACCCTTGTTTTTGGTGGTTTTAATTTTGGGGTTTTTTTTAACAGGTTGAAATTCTAAATTAGGCGTGTAGCAAAGATCATCCGCACCAAGTTGTAATCACTATTTTAAGTTAAGGAATACTTACTGGGATAAGCCACATCTCCAGACCTGAATTTCTCTCTTTTAACACTAGGGTGGAATCCTGCCTCAGAGATAAGGTCAGGCTTGAGTCCATCTTCCAAAGAGATCTATTGCAGGCCCAGTGAGTAATGCTGGGTGAAAATCAAGAGAGCCAGCAGGCATAAAACCCTCTCCTTCTTTCAAAAGTTAATTCTGAAAAAAACCAAAACACAACTGACATAAACAAGGGGACTCTAATCTATAAAGGGGATGAAAAAATTAAAAAAATTAAAAAACATATTTGCAACCAAAGATTGTTTTGGTCTGCTAAGAGTGATTTTCCATGCCTGTCCCATGCTTTCTGCAAGTGCTATTTGGATCGAACTGTGGGGCGAGGGGAAGAAAACCACGATTAAAAAAAGAAAAAAACCAACGAAACCAAACATTACCATCGCTTGTAGGAGCAAGGAAAGCTGCTCCAGAGGGAACACCTGTGCCGGGAGAGGGCGCATGGTCCAGCGGGGCCGGAGCCCCCCAGCCCCGGAGCGGAGCGGCCGCCGGCGCCTCCACCTGCCGCGCTCGGCTCCTGCGCTCCCATCCATCCCTTCATCCCTGTTTATCCCGCACAGCTGCTCATTCATCATCTCCCATCCCACAGGGGCTCTTTTTCGCTCCGCTCGCCTGGCTCCATGGTAGGGCTCGGCTGCCTTACATGACACCATGACCTACTTTATTTTTTTATATTTTCCTCCTGGAGAATAGCAAAGCGCTGCTTCAGTGTGGCTTGCAAGGAGGAAAAGCAAAATTAAGGAGTGCTGGCAGGGCAAACCAAGGCCCTTTTCAAAAATTCGTGGCTGTTTGTGAGAGGTTAGGCAAGGAGAGGCGAGGCCAGTCCAGGCACTCCAGACTGCACAGCTGAAAACAGGACGATAACAGAAGAATAAGAGAAGGGTCTTGTGTTTTGAGTTTGAAAGACAACACCTGTAATAACGTTACCAAAAAATCAGAGCCCACAGAGCTCAGATCAGCTGGCTCAGAGGCAAGGGTAAGAAATAGCATCACGGGCAGCAGCAGTGATTCAGGGAAGAACTGAGGGGAGACTGGCTCAGGAAACAGAGTCTCATTTCTGTCCTCCCCTACAGACACCATCTAAGGCAAATACTTAAACCCAGAGCCTCCAAGATAATCAATTACATGCCTATATACCAGCAAAGTCAATCAGCTTAACCATAACCCTGAGGAAATCCTGCTATCTCCACCACTTTCCAGTGCAAATTACAAATCTACATTCCTTTGAGGATGTGGATTTTAGCCTCCATATGTCTCCCTTCCCTGGTGTTTGAGAAGAGATAAAATTTCCCTAATTCTTCAAGGTATTCTATGCAGCAGACTGTCAGGCATGTCTAATAATTCAGTGAAGGGGTACCTAAAAGAATAATCTGAAAATATCTACTCCTAGAATAGCTAGAATCCAGTCTGTTCTGTGAGTCCAGATGATCCTTCAAGAATTTTTGATTCTCTCATCCATCCAGACTTCCTTAATTCTTGAGCTTTCAAAAGCTTGTCTAGCACAATTTTAAGGGTGCATTGCTTTGGTTTACCATGGCTTTCTTGAAACACAAGGATGGTTGTCCTTGGCAGGCAAGCTCAGAGCACAACTACAGCAGGGCAAGCAGTATTAGTCTGCACTCTAACAAGACTGGAGAGTCAAGACAAGCTATTTCCAGACTGGTATTTGCTTTCTTCATTGCTGGAGAGCTTGCAGGACAAACAGAATATATTGCCATGCTTGCAGGTCAGGCCCAAAGGGTCCCCATGATTTTTGCTCTGTTCCTTTCAGGACCTGGTTTGCAATGGGGCCAATGCAGACATGGTTTGGCAAGAACAGCAGGAACCCTGGCAGAACTCATGTGCCTTGGGATAACACTCTGTGGGAATCACTGGCAGAATTGTAACCTTGAACCAGAGGCAGTGAAAATCTGACCTAAGGAATAGCTCCAGCAGCTGCAGGCATTTATATATTCAATCACAGAGCTTTAATCATTACAGTGCCTGCTGCTAGGGAGGAGCTAAAGAGCTTTAAGGTGCAGCACTAAGCTTTGAGAGCTTCTTACTATCAAGTTTAGGACCTGACCCAACTGGAAATCTGCTGGAAGCTACTGCCACTGTACTCACCAGCCACTGATGCATAAGGCTACATTGCTGCTGTTCAGGGAAAAGGATTTTGTTTCCGTCACCTCTGAATAACCCCTTGGGGTTTATTCTTGCTGAGCTGGGGCAGGAGTTGCTGAATGTCCATCATGTCACACTTCACCAAAATACAGACCCCATCCACCCCAGTGGTGTCCCAGATACACCACTTACCCTGTGCTGTGTCCAGCTGCCCTGGCCCACAGGGAGATGCTGCACTTGGGAATGTTCCAAGCACCAAGCCCTGCTAGAGAGTCAGCTGCAGACTGCAGCTTCTCTCCTGTCACATACCATCCATGTCTCCTTCACATGACCCAGAGTGGGTCATATGTTAGTAGGGAAAAAAAAAAATCAAAAAGAGTGCTGACAAACTGATCTTCACTACAGAACACATTTGTGAATAGAAAACAGGCTCCAGGGCTCACAACCTAAATGCAGATACCAGCAGTCCTAAAAATGTATCTTCAAAAAAACCCCCCACACCTGAAAACTGCCCCTCAGTGCAGGAGACACTGCTCCCTTCTGAGCATTTTTTTTTTTTCCAGAGCCCTTCTGGAACCCAGCTGCTCTGCATAATCTCTGCTTAGGGACAACACACAGCAGCCCAAGACAAGCTGCTCTCAGTTTTCCACTGCAATTAACATAGGTGGTGTTTATCTTATTTTAGAGTGACCTGGCTCCTCTGGGGAAAGCCCTTGTCTCCAGTTCACTCAAAGACACAGCAGCTGCTTCTCTGCTTTCAGCAAGAAGTGTCCTTGGAAATGGCTGGGATGGATGAGTAGAGGGCAAATGAGAGTCACTACCACCTAGGCCCTGAGTGTGCACAGGCTCACTGCTAAACACCTGCAATTCTTCCCCAGAGAAGTTTCAGTGGCCTTGTCAAAGGTTCAGGGAGCCGCTTCCCAAAAGCCACAGATTCTCTGGGTTGCCCAAAACTTGCAGACAGAAGAATAAAATAATCCTCTCTCAGCTGACCTGCATGCAAAGAATAAACACAAGAGGCAATTGGCAGCATCAAGGCACCCTGCACTCTCTCGGCTCAAACACATGCTTTGGGGCTTTACAGATGGGCAGCTGGCATGCCCCAGGAGCTACTTCCCTCCTCAGACATGGGTCAGCATACCTAGAACACACCAACACAAGCAACTGCATTCAAACAGGGGCTTTTGAAGCAGCTCTCCAGCTCATCCCCACTCACTGCACTTCGGTTCACTTCACAAGGTGATCTTGGAGGGTGCAAGGGGGACTCCTGTCAGATGAAGCCAGACAGAGATACATGCCAGAACATACCAAAAATCCTCCAGACACCCACTTCCAATCCTAAGAACTGGAGAGTAGATCTAATCCAGAGGAAAACACCCCCAGAAACACCAACAGCACTGACCACAGCACCATCCGACTTACCCTGCAGAGCCACTCACAGGGCTCAGTGACACAGAATCCCAGAACACTCTGAGCTGAAAGGAATCCACCCTCAGAGCCACTCCAGCTATGTTGTTCTCCCACCCATCTGACTGCTTTCACCTGCTTCTCTACCTGGTGCTTCACTGATCAGTCCTCAGAGACAATCCCTCAGCCTTTACTGCTCGCAATTGCAACAGCTATCCAAACAGGGCCTTTGCTCTCCCTGCCCAAGATGCCTGAATAAAACAAAATTAATTCATTTTTTCATTCAGTTTTCACTGCTTCCAAATTTGCTTTCTACAGATGCTTCCCCCATTTCACCAGGAACCATTATACTTCAGTTTCAGCTGCAGAAACCATTAACCCATTATGAATGGGCAATATTGACCTATTTTGAAAAGCTGGTTCTAGTTCCTCTACCACAATAAACAATAGCAGCAAAGCTGCTTGGCACTAGCCACCTTCCGAGAGGCTATTCATATTCTGGTGTTTGTGCATGGTTTACGGCAGGGATTCTGCATTGTTTATTTTCTGTTTCTCTGCAGACAGTGGCATTGTTAAACAGCGTGTGTCCCAGAGAATCCACCCTCTCCATGGGATCTCCTCCCAGCTATTACAGCACTTCCCAGAAACCTACTGAGCTTTGGAATAAACAAGTCTCAATGGGGGGACTGAGCCCACACCCAAGAACTACAGTGCCATGAAGCCTCCATAGCAATGAAAGTAACTTGGCTTTGCATGAAACCTTCCTTTTTCCTAATGAAAACCCTGTGCTGTCACCCTTCCTAATGATGCTCTCTTGTCCCTCAGAGGCAGAAGACACAATAATGGACTTTTCTCTTACTTGCTCCAGCTATGATATGGGCCACAAGAGATGATTTCCTTCTCACTCATGAGCTTGGGCACCCAAAGCATTTCACCTTGGATAGAAAGGGAAGAGATCAATCTTTGGTACAGATGAGCTGGGAAGGGGGATGAGGAAGCAGGGAATTCCTCCCAGCATTGAGAAGCCTTCCACATAGTCAGTTTGTTTTTCCTCACCCATGTGAAGTTAGACCAAATGCCAGATTTGGGGTCAGGAAGGAAACTCCTCCAAGTCCAATTTTAATGACCACTATGTAAATAACTCGTGTCTTTTCATTTCCCCCCCCCTGCAGTTTGGGGCTTGATAGATCCTCAGTATCATCTAGCCATTCTGCCCTGGCAAACACCCTCCCAGCAGCACTGGAAAACCTCTGCTGGCACTTTGCCTTGCATACATTCACTCATCTCTTGTCATGCGATACAGAGAGATGCTCTGCAACATGTTATATTAGCAAGGGCCAGGGAGGCCCTGCTGGTCTAAACATCTCATATGCAGTAAATTAGGATTGTGGCAACTTTGATTCATTGATTCAGACAGTGCATTTCATACTCACATTCCTAGGGTTTGGGGTTTTTTCCTGGCTGGCAACAGATGTCTAACATTTCTGCTGTACAAGGGAATCACTGAGCAGTGAAGACATGGGCTCATTGTAGGATCTGTATCTGGCAGCCCACCTCTTTTCTGGGCCAGAGCAGACCTAGACTGACAAGCAGTATCAATGATTGTTCTCCATATGGCATGAGTGGGAAATGCTCCCAAACAGGAAGAGAAACACTCAGTCCTACATTTCAAAGATTTTGCCAGCTGACCTCAGATTTGCTCTTTTTTTGTATTGGCTTTGAAAAGCATTTACCCATCTCTCTGGGTCTTTCAACATTTTAACCAAGTTTACAAGACATTCACATTTCGCTGCTCTTCATAATTCATTCCCACTACAGCCAATATCACACACAGTCAAAGCAGAAGCCCTTCAGAAGCACTAAACCCAGTACTAGGTTGCATAAAAATGATAGCTCCCATATGTACTTACAAACACCATGCCAAACTGTATTGTGCTGTATTTACATTGTGTTAACATCTACCAAATTACCAAGCCAGCAGGAGAACATACACCCATTCACATTTCTAAACAAGGCTTAGAGTCTGGGTGAGAATTTAAGTTTTTGGTTTGGGGTTTTTTTTAAAGCAATGTCTATGGGGGAAAAAAGGAAAATTTTAGCATAAACTTGTCCAGCAGTTTCATGTTACTTTCCAGAACTAAAACATCTGCACCCTGTGGTATCAGTCCACTTGGGGACTTTGTTAATTCAGAGGCAGCTAGAGTTTTGGATGGTATTACCCCTGGGAGAGCTTCCTGTCCTCCTGACATTTCACGTGGTTCAAAAGAAAAGAACTTAAGCTACCATGACTAAATTTTCTCCCTCTTTTACATTTCAGTTTATTTTCAAGTGTACAGTTCTACAAAACAGGGAATCAGGTCCAGTAATACAAACTGAGGAACTGAAATTACACTCTGGAAATTTCCTTCCTATCCAGGGATATTTCCTGGCTACCAGCCTTCTGAATTTTCTGGACCTGGGCTTTCTTTACAGCTACTAGCTGGTCAATCTCAGTGCTTGTAATAAGATACCCTCACCATAGTTTTTCAGATGAGGACCAAGATCACTCCCTAGGGAGACACAGAAAGTCAGAAGTGCCAAACAGCTTTAATGGTAAAGCCTGTTCCTCTCTAAGAGCAGCAGAAGAGAGACAAATAAAGCTCTACACCTCCTGCCCAGGCTCATGAAATCTTTTTGTGACCTGGCTAACTAGGCAGTAGATTGTATTTGTAGGCAAAAGACCTTTCCTTTTAATCTATATGGTTACAGGCAATACCTTTCATTGCTTACACTGGCACATAGTAATCAGTAAGATTAATTCTAAAACCTCTGTGAGAAATACCAAACTACCTGGCCCAGATTTGAAGCAGAAGCTGAAGTCAGGATACAGTAAAAGCTACCTGTCCTTTAGAGGAAGCTTCTGGTTCTGATTGTGCTGCAGCTTCAGGGGAATTATGGCTGCCTCTTCTGGTATAAAGAGATGTTCAGCAGGATTCAGGTCACAAAGTGCATCAGTGCCCAGACCAGTCAGAGCTCAACACTGGAGACCACAACAAGGAACAAACCCGAACCAGACCAGAGCTGGGGACGTGCAAAGTGGGTCATACCAGACTCTGCTGTACAGACAAGCTGCATGACCTCAGAGCACTGGTCTAACAAGAGGGTTCCCCACTGAACCACTCAGGCAAGCTTTCATCACAGATTATTTTTCTTGCTGTTTCCTCATAAGTCACACTCTTCAGCTTCCCTTACACAGGTCAAAGGACAGTGGCAGCTTTCAGTCTGCTCACTTAGGGTTGATCTAAACAGACACAGAGGAAAGATAAAAGATCTTCTAAAGATTTGCTCAGCTGTCCATTAAACCTGAAACACTAGTGGAGTAGCAACAGGCCTCAATTCTTCATGCACTCACTCTTATGTATCTTTGCAGGTGTATCAAACTACAGATTCAAATTAATTTGTCATAGTCAAAATACCAATTTATAGCCATTATATTGATGGCAGAAGGCAAAGCACAAGAATGTTTGGAATTCATCATACATCCCTTATTATAACTTTGTTTATTCTTCATGTTTGAGACATTTGTCAGATCTAGAACAAAAGGAGCACAGATCACTACTTCCAGGCAACAAAACAAATGGAGATGATTTTTAGATACTTCTGTTTGAAACAACACATGCATTTGGTAGACAATGTAAGTGAAAAGCTTTGTAGTCAGCAGCTTGGGCATAAAACCCAAGGGAGTTCCTGGGTGGTCACATCCAATTCTCCAGGCTGCCATATTTTAGACAGCATTTTGGATCATCTCTGCAAGCAAGTTCATGCTCAGGTCTTGGATTTCAACCAGGATTTTGTCCTACTTTTCTATCTGTGATGGTGATGTTGCTGCTCTCTTACTTTGGTCTTCCAGCAGCATATGCCGACTACTCAGGGTGAGCAGAGGCAAGGAATGGTTCAAGAAAGGATCTCATGCTTGAAGGAGGACTTAAGCCTGTCCATCAATGTTTTTTAAAAAAGGTCACTCATTTTGTACATCAAAACTTGTGGTTCTTTTGTGCTACTTCTTGTAGCACAAAAGAATTGAATTGAAAAAAAACATACAATAAAATGGCCTTCATTTCATCTACACCTTTCCTTTCCCTTGTTTCTTTGAGGGACTCAGAACATGATAAAAATGGATTGCCATAGGCATGGGTAGGTCACATAGATGCTGACAGCCTCTACCATGCAGGATGGACCAGCTGTGTTTCTAAGAACAAATTCAGCCACTCTGGAAGGGAGAAAGCAAGCACAAGAATTTGCCTGTGGTCCACAACTTATTTATAGCTCCAACTGCAGTTAGAGCTCAGGTCTTGCTGGCCACTAGGAAAGCACAGTCTGAGCTTCAGTCGTCTGTTTGAAGGTTAGGCAGCCTCCATCTCTGCCAACTCCTAAACTTTAATGAAAATAGGGTTGTTCTTTTTTTTCCTTCCTTCCTCCCTTCCATTAAAGCTCCTCCAAAGCTTAGATTTAAGAGCCTAACAGTAACATTTTAAAAATACCTCAGTGATTTGGGACCACAAGTCACAGTAATTTCATGCAGACACTGTGGTGAAGACTGACCACTGACCAACTCCTACTATGGAAAAATTTTGGCCACCATCATTCCGAAGGATGGCAAGGAAAGGGCTCATCTCCAGAGAGACAGTGCAGCCTTTGAAAAACATTTTAGTAATACTTTGTCATACACAGCACCAGTGCTGAAGCTGCTAGAGCTCATTCCTCTGGGACAAATTCTTTTCCTCAAAATGATATTTAAACTATATAGTCATTGTTTTTGAGCACAGTTCAAGACATTCCTTTTCCCTTAGCATATATGCCTGGTTGACCTAAACTTAGGAGTTGTGAGAACTCTGAAGGACTTTTGGTAAGTGAACCATACTGTATGTGAAGAAATATAATTAATTACTCTTGGAGTCAGGGAATGTCACTACCTAAACTTCACATTTCAGTTTAGGTAACAAAACATCTTAGAAAATCCAAATTCAGCCTGGAATGTACCGGCATCTTTGTGATGAACTTATTTCTTGTTATCTGAGTAGTCCAATTCCTTAACAACTGCCCTGAAATGGGCCTCCCTATATCTTAAAAAAAAAAAAAAAAAAGATAAAACACTGTCTTCCCAGAGCATTGGTGGGATTTTTCAGCTGAAAGGGCCAACTGATGGGTTGTAAAATTTTGATGTTTAATTTCAGAGTAGAAGAGAAATCCCACCCCTCCACCTTCAACAAAAGCTTCAGGAAAATGCTTCAAGACCAGTATTTGCTGCTAGCAAAAGGCTCATTGCACATAACCTCCCAGGGGAAGTCTCACAAGAGGAAAGGCTCTCCAAGACAAAGATCTCTTCCAACCAGCTGGAAAACAATATGCCTTCATTAATTTACTCAAGATACTGGGACTTCTGCAGAGCTGTGCTACAGATTTGTGCAACACCCCATAGTGCAGATCTCTGGGTTCTAAGGAAAATACAGAAGAAGAAGCCTACAATGGAGAATTCTGATTTCTGGTCTTGCATCTTGCACCCTTTATTAGGGCAGCTCAGGGGAGGTCAGGGCTCCCCTGCATTGTATATCTGCTCTATCCAGGGCTAAGTGAGCACCCAGCTGCTTCATTTTCATACCCAAATCCCCCTTTCTGAGAGGTGCTCTTGGTACTCCCTCACTGTCCACCACAGGCAGCATTTGTCAGCCTCCAGTACACAGAAGTTTTCCCTGCCCAAATCAGCTTCCAGTCCTGATGACAGAACACAAGGTGCTCAGTGTTCACACACCTGTTCACAGCCAAGAACAGAGCCCAGGAGCACTGATTGGTGATCAAAGCCCTTATCTCCCCTACATGCTTGCTATCAACAGCTGACAGCATGTGATCAGATCCAGAGCTGAGAACAGACTTGCACCTGAACATGCTTGCCTATCACAACAAAGTTGGCTTTTCCTCCTTAGCACAAGTCTAACCTAGACCACTACTGAACAAACTCAGTCATCTCCAAAGACCACAGGGAAAATAAGTGCTGCTAACAAACTGTTTGATCAGTAAAGAAAAGGACTTAGTACCTCTGGGATGATTGGAAAAAAACGTGGAATGTAAAAATGAATGGTCACAGAAGAGAGGCTTGGCAAGCACTCCATGCCAGCTGAGCAGCCCTAACATCTGGGAGCCATGAGTGCCTCAGATCAGAGACTCTCAGTCATGCTCTGCACACCACAAAATGTTTCAAAGCAAAGGGTAAGGTGGGGGCAAGGCTGCATTTACTTGTTGGCACCACCCAGACACGTGCTGACAGAGGGGGCCAGGAAACCAAAGCAGTGGGAGAGGCCACCAGTCATGGCTCAGTAGGCAGGGAGTGAGTTCATCATCCACCTCCAGCAGGGCCTCAGCACAGCCAGGTTTGCTGCCAGGAGCCAGCAGTGACCATCAGTAAAGTACCACAAAGCTGCTCTCCTCAACCTACACCATATACCACAACCCTTCCCCAGAGCCAGGAGCACTGCAGCTTAACTTCCCTACTCACTGCCACCTTGAAACATAAGTAGGAAAACATGTGATCATCAGTTTTTCCTTTGTTGCTGCATTGGACTTTGCTATTGCCCGTGTCTTACTCCTCACCATCATCCTAGAAACAGCAAATATTGAACAGACCAGGATAAGAAAGGGCCTAACACAGCTATGCCCCCCGCCCCCCCCCACCAAGGGCAACCACCATAAGGAAAAGCTACAAGTATTTTAACTTCCACATGCAAAAAGATCACATTAGAAAATACTCTGAAAGCAAAAAAAAAAAACCCGAAAAACAAAAACCCCCAACTTTTAATGCTATTTAAAAACTGCAAAGACTTCAAGAGAGGGAAAGGTGAGTGGAGGGTCAGTCAAATACCAAAAACCCTGACTAACAACACATATAGCTTTTGGCACACAAATTACCTCTCCAGACAGCTTCTGCAAGGCCTAAGCAGCCTAGCAAGCTTTTGAAAACCGAGAAAATTTGAAGTGGCTGTGAACTATGATGCTATGAATCAGGTCAGCCTTTTCTAGTGTGTCTACTGCTATAATCCCAGACTTTGGCTTTGCCTGCAACCCATCACTGAACCCTTCCACCAGGCTGCTTGTTTACCTGCAAGGAAAGATGGCTTTAGGTTCAGGTGTTAGTTTAGACTTCACACAGGTTCCCATTCCAAATTCACTACTTGTTTCCTGTGGTCATCCCACACCTTCATTTTCACAGGCAGGCTGTAAATACATTAGCAACCTACACCATTCTTGCTCGGTTACGACAAGCACCATAAAAAAGAAATAGAAGTTATGAATGCATCAGAATCTGCAAATCTCTCCCTTCCTCCCCATTCTGCTCTAGGCTTGTGTTTTTGGGGTTTTTTCCCTCCCCCCTTTCCTGGGAGATGTGATGAAGGAGGGTGGAGTGGCTGGGGCTACGTACAAATATTCAGCCAGTCTCTTAGCAATAAATGGATCTCAGTCAGTTCTATTATCTGTCTGGCTGTGGCTCCTATTATCTGCTGTGAATTGTAGCAGCGATCTCTGGAACAGCATTCAGGCACCATCATTACTTCCACACCCTCCAAAGACTGCACTGTAACAAGGCATGCTGGATAATACTTGCCATTAGAAGAGGGAACATAAAGGCTTCAAGCTATGACTAACACAGTAAAAGGCTCTGCATGGGGCTTTTACATTCATTGACTGGGGTTTGTTATTAAAGAAAATTCTAGGTTCAAAACCTAGACCTGCATTTTATACAGCACATCAGCTGACTTACACAAAAAGGTGATTTCATCCTGTTCTTGCTCACTTCCCCACTCCCCTCAGCTAAATCCTCATGGAAGGCTGCAGCTGGAGAGTGGGGAAGGCACAGCACAGGCCTGCCTGGAGCTCACAGTCCCCAAATGGGGACCATAAGCCCAAAGCAGTGAATTTGTCCAGCCCAAAGTGCCTGGGAGCCTGCAAGGCACCACAAATGCAAGCACCACAGGGAGCATCCAGCAATTCAGAGCTGAAAGCCTCCAAAGCAGCACTCACATGGCTCCTTGTTAGGAACAGGAGTTTTGGGATCCAAACCCACATCTTACTTTCTCGTGCTTTTCACAACCCCTCCCATTTGTTTGAGGCCCATCTCAAAAGTCTGGATTGAAATCCAATATCCTCCCCCAGGGTAGGATGAGGGTTTTAAGAGAAAAAAACCTCTTAGGTCTCCCTTCCCTAGCCAGCAAGGCAAGGCCACAAACATGAGCTCCACCAAAACTCATTTTCTTTTGGGTTTCTACCTGGCAATGGATTGGCTTCAGCTTCCCAGGCACAAAATCTCTGGACAGTGGCTTTCCTGAAACTGGGATATTTCAGAAATCTCCCACTCCTGCACAGCTTCCCGTAGGCTTTTCTCACTTGGACACCTATTTCACAGCAGGGCTTAATATCTTACTATTACCCATCATTCAGCATGGCTGAAAAATTAGTCATCAACCTAAAAACTTATTAAGAAACACTTGATACTATGATTGCTTTCCTGTGGAACGAAGCAAAGGGAAGAGGTAGGGGAGGGAAGGTGGGTCAAACCTTGCACTTACAATCAGGAAAGCTTTCCCAGTGCAGAAACAGATCTCCTGAGGAGCCTCAGCCCACAGGAGAGCACCCAAGGTCCCAGCCTAGCACAGCCCCTCCACCACTGATAGCCCAGAGGCAGCTGGCAGAGGCTGCCTTAAGCAGAGCTGCTACTCCCCAGCAGCACCTCCCATGGCTAATGTGCTCCAGCTGAAAGTCATTCCTCAGCCAAAAACTGCTCCCAGGCCGCAGCTGGGAAATGCATCCCTTCTCCCTGCTCTGCCCTTGGGCAGTTGGGTCCAGGAGCAGGGTTGGCTACTCTCTCATCCGTGCACAGAGCAGCTCAGGGACAGGAACAGCAGCTGGCTCTGGAGCCATGGGCTGTGAAGGCCAGGGAAAGATATGGGAAATGAGGGAAGGAGCACAAGATGAGCTCCACAGGCTCTACTCAGGTCAGGGACATGCAGCTGCTGCCACCAGCGACATCTCTTATTATATCTGTGTGTACCCCAAGGCATGGCTTAGGCAGAGTACCCCAGTGCTGTTTTCCTGCATGCTTGGATGGCTTTTGACCACCCCAAACTGCTGTCCCAGGCCACCCTCTGCTCTTTCCACCACTCCTACCCAGTGTCCCAAGAGCTCCTCCAGCTCTGCAGATGGTGTCATGTGCAAGCCTGAGCTGGAGACAGTGAATGGCACTAGAAAAAGGGAAAAGTTATAATGGGAAGATAAGGGGGACAACTGGGAGCAGTGAAAAAGAGCATGGGATTGATCACAACCACAAAAAGCAGAGAAGAACAAAGTATCACACCTCTTCGTGGCTATTTTCACACCATGCACAGTTGAACTCAAGGCATCTCTGGGTGGAAGGAGAAGTAACCTGTTGAGGAAAAACAAGAACTAACAGCCTGTAAAAACGTGGCATCTCCTTAGGCAAGATTTTTTGTGAGGTAGAGCTGAGCTATTGTGTGCACCCACTCAACCCCACCACCCTGAGAAGGCATTTGCTGGGAAGGGGCTGCCATTGGCTGAGTCCTTGTGCCCACAGCAGGGCTGGCTGGACTGGGCAGTCTGAAAAGCAACATTTTAAGAGGCTTTCTGTCAGGCAGTGTCAAATATTTGTGAGGATGTTTTGAGAAGAAAAAAAAAAAAAATAAATACTCCCTCCATTTTTATGTTAATAAAAACATATTTGATTTGTATACAGTTCATATGCTTCATGAAAGTGCTAATGACTCTCCCAAACAGAAGAGAAAACAGAACCTTTTTTTTTGCATCCCACCCTTCCTCCTGCCTTGCCCTTTTTACTTTTATGACGCAGCATTTATTTAAGTCGGAATTGTGCCCAGCTTATTCTGCCTTTCGCATGGCACATCCTCACCTCTCTTCCCACTCATAACAAAAATAATAATAACTTGCAAATCTATGTCAGTGGAAACTTGGAGAAACATTTTGAAGGGAAAAAAATCTTCTTCAAACATTAAGCACACAAGGACTCCAACACTGCCCCCCCCACCCCTCTCCACAACTTTTTCCTTTGGTGCATACATTTTTCCAAGGTCACCTCGGAGGCTTTTCCTAGTTGGCCATTAAAACAAAAAAAACTCCGCCTACCCCAAGAAGTACATGAAGCCATCACTGTGGCTTGGACTGTTTCCCTGTGTATGGATGCCATGGGAGAAGCAGCAGGGCGGGGTGGGGGGGGGGGGGGGGGTGAGCTGATATTTTTCCAAGACTTTTTCTCTCACCAGAGGAGGATGAAGATGGAGTGATGAGTGAGGTTCCGTTTGTCTGGCAGCATGAGTCACTCAGCAGCAGTTTCCGATATACACTTTTTTTCTTTTTTTCTTTCCATTACAGAAATTGGTGTCATTTATTCCTTCCTCCTTCTTAAGTTAAAAAAAATAATAATAAATCCTGCTACCGTTATGCCTAATTTATTCTGGGAACTTGTCTGAGGACCCACCAAACCTGGGGGGGAAGGGTGATTTGAAACACAATCCAAAATATAATCGGCTCTGGAAGCTTTTAAAGAGACTCCTTTAAGGCTGTGCCAAACCTTAAAGAAGGAAAATACTTCCACTAAATCCCTCCCACCATGAATGGGATCCTGTATGTCTGAGGCTTTTTATTGGATGGGTGGTTTTGGGTTGTTGGTTGGTTGTTTTTTTTATATCAAAGATGTTACTCTTTCAAATAGGGTCTGAGCTCTGTGGCTTTTCAGCAGGCAGTGAATACTCGCTCCTCGGGCATGCAGTGATCTGACACAGCCCTCCCCCACGCTGTGTCGGGTTCTCATGCTAAGATCTGGCTCCTGGAGCTTGAGCTGTTGTTTTTTTTCTGGAAGCTGTTTTTTCCCCCTCTTCACCCTTTAAAAGCAAAACTAAACAGAACTAAGCTGTTTAAAAAAAAAAAAAAAAGCCTCACAGGGCCCAGAAACCCAGCCTGACCTCCTTACTCCTGAAATATCAAAATATTCCCACTGTCTGCAGGCAAGGGCTGGTGCTGCCTGTGCTACCTCCACCAGCTCCTCTGCCTCCAGCCAGAATCAGGGGTGAGGCAGGAGAAGGCCCCATCAGCAGGCAGAGAACATGAACAAGGCATCACATCACAGTTATAGTCAAGACCACCCAATCAATGGTGTTAGGAGTAATGTGTGAACATACCCAGGATTCCTCTTATTTCCAGACAAATGTACCCCCCTTAGGTCTTGCTCCACATCCCAAACTGACCAAACCCAAGCTGTCCCTTGCTGTGACTCCCCTGTGTGGCAGAGCTGAGGCAGGCTTTAAATGGGGACAATACTAAACTGGTCCTCTGCATTACCAGAGAGCAAGGATGATTGCAGAGCCTAAGTTTAATTATTTTGATGGAAGAGTATCTCGGGGGGTAATGGAAATACTGTTATATTTTATCTAGAGCTGGATGCCCTGCTGCCCTATAGCTCTTTCCTTCCAGCTACATGTACATCCAGGTCTGGAAATGCATACCACTGTAATTTCTGTTTTACAAGGAGCAGCATTAATGAGCCCCACAGCCTGTGGTTTTTTATTCTCTCAGATGCCACATTTAACCTCTGCTCCTCTGACCAAGTCTCAGCTCTACCAATCCACCCTGTGCTGAGAGGCTAAAAGGAAAACAGCAGCAGGGGAAAGCAGTGCTCTAGGAGCAGAAATCTTTCCTGAGTTCAAAAGGCACAGAGAAAATGTCTGGATATTTGGTTGGAGTGAACCACATTTTGTCTGAATGCAGGCATACAGCAAAGAAGGGTCCTTTCTCTATTGACTAGGAGGTCAGGGACCTCAAGGCACTCTGCCCACAACAGCCTCATTCTTTACATGCCATGAGCAACTTCTCTTCTGCATTTCAAGTTCTTCTCTGCTGCAATGACTCCCAAAACAGGTAAGGCCCACCCTTGTACCAGCAGCTGTTCTAGTACAGACTGGAAGGCCAGAGAGGAGCTCTGGCACCCTGGGAGCATCTCCTGTTTAATTAACATGCTTCTGATAGGGGACAGCTGCAGCTCAAACATTTCATTGCTCTTCTTGTGGACTGCGCCAGCACAATGTGCAGGTGGCTGCAGCAGCAGGAGTGGCTGTACCCAGAGGTGTCCCCTCGGAGCACGGGGTGACTCGGAGAGCTGGCTCTCCTGCCTGCTGGCTCTCAGGTGGCCCAGGTGCCTGTGTGTCCCCAGCCAGGCCTCGGCCAGGCTGACCACTGACTCCTGTTTGCTGCTTGGTCACTCAGCTGCTTGGGCCTGCAAAGCTTCTTGGAGACCCCACAAGAAATACTCCCCCTCAGTTCTGATTTCCTGTTTACAATGACATCTTGGGATGTGCTTCCAAGCCAGTGTTTAATCCTTTCACTCTGTCACATTGATTTTGAATCATTCTGGTTTAAGGGTTATGAGTACCAAGACAAATATTTTTTATGAGTCTCAAACCACAAGTATCTTTTTTGACCTTATTTTTAATTTAATCACAAATAATCCCAATTTAGCTTGACAGGATCCAACTTCCACAAGCTACCAAAGGCTGCCTGATTAGGACCCAGCTTCATGAAAGCAATTGTTTAATGAAATTTCAAGGCAGCTCTGAAAGGAATAGGTTCAGACCTCCAACCCCACAGTAAAAAAAGGTGCATAACCCCCTCTGGGAACGCAACACAAACTGTTCTTGTAAGAAAATTGTGCTCATGCATCTTTACTTTCCTTATGCTTTAGTTTTCAGTAGCTGCTAAAATGACTGGCATTTCTCAAACACAGGCAAACATTATTTATTAAAGGAAATTAAAATTCCCTCCCTGAACAGCCAGAGGGTCCTCAGTCTAGGGCACAACCTCAGAGAAATCCAGAGCATGGAGGCACTGCTGACTCCGAGCACTACCTCATCCATCCATGGATCAGTGGCTCCTTGCAGCTCAAGAGAAGCTCAATGGAAACTGAAGCCTCTATGCAAGCAATACCATGGCATTTTCTGTAAAGGCAGCTTGCAGCAGAAAGCTCAGTGTGTTTTTTTTCCCTTTCTTGACCATCATGACCCAGCTGAATGTGTTTGCTGAATGTGAGGGAACCCAACCTAAACATTGTAAGTTAAAGGGAAGAAAAAGAAGTCAACCTCAGATCAGGTTTTTTGTGCCAGACCTCACCATATAGAGATGTGCAATTATGGAATTTCCTGAAATACATTTTTGCTAGAAAGAGAAGTGGATAAAGGTTACATGGGACTCTGAAGAGCCTCATGAAAGGATACAGGATTTCAACCAAAAGATCCACAGAGTGGGGAAAGAAAACCACAGTATCCAGTTTCAGGTGGCAGTCAAAGTCTGAGCTCTCAAATACATGTGATAAAGAAGGTATCCACAAGCAACATGTGCCAGCATGGGGTTCAAGCACTGATTATACCTGGAGGCAATGGTCCCTGTGTGCCTTGCTAGATCAGTGTTGCTGGCATGAGCCTGCTTATTCATTCCCAGGGAAAAAAATATGTTCTTTTAAAGCAGTGTCTTCTAATATAAATTTCTCTGGCCTTCCTCTAAAATGTCAGCACTTCTGGTCAACTGCTCAATATCATCAAGAGAGAGCTGGAACATCTCACTGCTCAAGAGCCCACATCTCATCTGCCACAGGGCCCTGGGACAGGCAGGATTTCTTCAGCCTTCATTGCATTCCAATGTGCTCATTCACACAGGTTTGTGACCTTTTTAAGGGTCGTGTTTTTCCTTTTTTTTTTTTTTTTTGTCCTGGTCCTTGCAAACCCTAATTATGAGTCCAAGGTCATTATCAGTGATGTCAATTATGCAATGGCTGAGCAGCTGCTCCCCCTGTTGCTGGTCTAATAGTACCATGTTGAAGGAGACAGCAGAATTTCTTGTGCCATTTAAAATTTGCTATATCATGAGTTTCCTTTCAATTGCAAAAGCAGAAAAACCAGAAAAACAGCTTGAGTACTTTTCCTCCTACATCTTTACTTCAAGCTGCTTTTACAGTCCTCAGTACATCTTTCAGCATCTCATGCCTTAAATACATATCCCAAGGGTAATAAAGAGGAATTAAAAAAGACTAATTTTTCCCAGATGGTACCCAAAGTCATCTATGAACACAATGATAGGAACTGCTTTAAAATAAACTCTACTGGCAGATTCTGACTATGGGAGAACAGGGCAAGTGGCCATTCACATGTTACAAAGTGCTGTGCTGGGTACTAAATACAACTGATCCAGGGTGAGAATGTGGGGGCAGCTCAGGAGAGAAGAGCAGTGTTTAGCATGCCATGAAATGAAAGGGGGCTGCCTGTCTTCACCTTCATAGATTTTATAACAGTTTAGATAACTAGAAGGAGGTAGCCCCAACAGCAAACTATCAGTTATCAGTGATTTCCTCCTCTGTGCAGGGTGAGGAGTGTGGTGTGCCACATCCCACCATGTAGGAAGTGTTAACAAGCACTTGCTTTTTCATGGCAGGCGTCTGGTAGCAAATATGAAGAGACCCAACTCTTCCCCTTTCACATATATTGCATATTTTTCCTTCTTCACCATCTTGGAAGATAGAAGGTATCTGGATTCACATGGGGTGGCATCCTCTGTGACTTGCCTCACAATGTCACCAACACCGGCACCAGTGGGAAGCACCCATTTGCCAAATTGAAGTTTGGCTTTAGAAGAAATCCATTTCAGTGCCTCTTTTATATAAAGCAATGCTAACAGGATGTTGTACAGAGGAACACAACTATCTTTTAGTCTGCACATCATCTGTTCATAAATGGGTATCTCTGTTACTGAGGAGCTATTGGGCTCCTCTCTCTCTCTCTCACCTTCTTACTTCCCATTCCCAATTTCTACCTTGCAAAACTCCTACTGGAGCCAGGCTAAAGCTGAGCTCTTTCTTGCTGAGTACTAATCCCAAGAAGGAAAACCAGCGGTCCAATTTATTGTCTTGTTGATGCTTACACAATCCCATCCCCGTTCCAGTGTTTGCACTGCCCCTTCTTATTGCATTAACGAGGTTGGAAAGCAAATTAAAAAACCCTGCCATTGTCAGTGCAGCCAGAAGCTATGACTCAGAAACACAGAGCCTGCAGATGTAGTGAGTAAGATGGAGCTTTTTCTCCCCACACCCCACACTTTTTTTAAAAAAATAATCTCATTAGAAAAATAGAAAGACTTCAAAGAATTTGACTCTTTCTCAAAATTACTGTATGATGAAGGATTTTTGGTGGAGCCACCTTTTCAGCTAACTCCAGTGACGGGCGAGGCTCTCCAGGCTGCCAGCTTTGCATGGTCTAAGCAACTCCAGAAGCTGGAATACCTCCTGATGATGCCCTTAGGGTTAGTGCATCTGGGCTTTAACCATGCAAGATCCAGAACTCTCAATGCCTTCAGACTTTGAGAACTTCCTGCTTAGGCCAAGAGGATGCTGTCAAAACAGACTTCTTTACTGAGTGACTCAGTGCTGCTTTCAGTCCTTGCCAGAAGCCAAGTACAGAGGCATGAGGAAAACAAACACAAGTTACTGAAGCATTTCAGAGTTTTCAGAAAAGTTTGGTTCAGCTTTAATTCCAGTAAAGCTCAGAGAAGGATGAGAGAAGGATGAAGCAGAAAAATATTTCCTAACCAAATTCCTCATGCAAAGGTTCTTAGTACACAACACGTGTAAATTTTACAACAGTTTTGCATTCCTGGTCAGGACTCACACGGTTCCACGATTGGAATAGGCACATACAGAACTCATGGAAAAATGCCCTAAAGATACCAGCTGAAGTTTTGCCTTCAGCTCTACTCCCATAGCCAACCAACCTCTTGGGAGGTTTTTTTTTTAAATTTTTTTTCCTTCTTTTTTTTTTCCCCTCTTGTTTTTGAAGCTGTATAATCACTTTATGGAAGAGCCTGGCAGACACCAAAGGCTGCATGCACACAAGCATGCTTGCTGGGAACTCTCCCCCAGGAATGCTCAGCTTGGATCTTGCCAGCTTTTCATCTAATTCAAACATTAGAATAACAGTTTTTGAAAACAAAATAGTCCAAATATATTTAAGTGTGAAAACCAAAGCTATATTTGCCTAAAATTGGAGAAAAAAAAAAAATGAAACCCCAGATATGCTCCAGAAAACCCTTCCATGCCAAAGCCCGTCTTGGATCTGCATTCACGCACTCTTTTGTGGGTTGTTTGTGATTAACATCAGTTTGGCACTGGGGAAAAGGAACCATTGAATACTTCATCAGCTTCTTCCCTTCTGCCTCCCTCCAGAAAAAGGACCATAGTTTAAAGTAGGACACCAAAGCAGTAACAGCCACCACCATCACCCCAAGCTTGTGATAATGCCACAAAGGCAAAATAGTTCAACAAAAACATTGACTTTCCATGAAAAAAAACTAATGTAACCTAATCTAGGCCAAACACTGCAATATCGTCTTTGTGACAACATAGTTAATTCCTAACATCACTGAACAGGAAAGGGAAGTTCAAGTCCCCGAGAGTACTGCTACAATTATATTAACTTTAACCTTTTAAAATTTCTTTTAAATGTAACTGTCTACCTCATGGGGCTTATGACACTGTGACTTGGAACAATTTAGCATGCCTACTCTTTATTTTTGAACATGTATCTCCTATACACGTATACACACAAGCTCAAATCTGTCTTAATGAAATTTCCCTAGTCTTCAAAACTACCAGGAGAGCTACACAACCATACATGGAGCTCCAGCCTACAAACCCATCAGGAGCTCAGGCTGTGCAGCTGGCCACAGCTACAGCAGCAATGGCCACAGCTGAGCCCAGGGTCCAGACATGGGCCCAGCCCTCCCCCCAGCTCCAGAACATCCCTTGGCACACGCAGCCACAAGGAAGGGTGGCCCTTGCTCCTCCACACAAAGATCCATTTATCTTGATCAGTAGCCTATCTGCAGGCTGGCTAATGCCAACAGACTGTAACCACTGATAATGGACCTTAATAACAAACTGGTGTGCTAAAGCAGTGCAGCAAATCTCGGATGTTGTTTTCTTCCATCTTTACAGTTATTCAGAGTAAAAACAGCATTTATTTCCCCCCAAAAATAAAAAAAAGTGTCATATTAATCAAACTAGTTAATGAAGCAACTTGCAAGTTGTTAGAAAAATTCACTTGGCATGCAAAGTCCAAGGCTTACAAATTTAGGGAATTCATTAGACTATCTTCCTTATGTAGGACAAGAGGAGTTAACTGGCTTTTTAGACAAAATAGAGCCTCTGATTCATCACTGCACCAACTGACTAGCACAGTAAGACCAATTTAGGCAGTTTCTAACAGACTACAGAACCCAAACCAAACAGTCAACAAAATTAGACCAAAAACCTGTGCTTCAGTGGGGGGGGGGGGGGGGGAGATTCTGACCCAGCCATAAATCATCAACTGCAGGTTCTTCAGCTGTTGTTTGTGCAGTCACACTCCCCTCTTCAAACTCACTGGAGATCCAGAAGACAATTTCAATGCATTCTCCCAATTAAATAGCTCGTTTGGATCTAATACAATGTTTATTGACTCCTGGGCCTGTATTGATTCTGAATAGGCTACAGCTAAGGTTTAGTAAATGCCTTGGAGATAAATCAGCATGCAGGTAATAAACTGCAGATCACATAAGCAAACATTACTTAATTATATTCCTATTAATATATTGAGTCTGTAATGAATTTTTGAGCCATTTAATTATCAATTTGACAAGATAATCTAGGGGTAGTTAATGATGGACCAGGAAATTGTTAAAAAAACACAGACACTTAATAAGTCTGCTAACTGACACTGAATTAACTTGCTTTAGCTGTCTGGTTAAATAGACAGCAGTTAATTACTGAGTGCTTAGGCAGTCTCACAATTTTAATATATGACCCTCTTTGCTATGCAGTAACTATACAACAGGGGACATGGGGTTTTCTCCATGTATTTCCTTCTGATGGCTGAATTATTGGCTGCTGTAACCACTTCTGCCTTCAGTAAGATTCAGCAGTTGGGCCTTTATTATTTACAAATACAATGGACTGTTCCCTTTCTTTAATGGTAAGAAATCATTGTGTGTTTTAGTCCCTCCAGGATTAACAACAAATAGGGAATTTCTCACTCCTAGCAGGGGTAGCAGTTTGAAAATGGAAGCAGCTGCCTTGGGGCTCCAAGTGGTCCCTGGACAGGCAGAGATATCAGCTAGATACCCTGGCTAGCCATGGATGTCTGACTTTTGCTGTCTACATATTCATGAATATCCAAGAAATGCTCTACCCAGTGCAGAAGTGCAGCTCCTTATTTGGATAAAATCCGACAGTTCCCTGCAACAACGGGATCAGCACTGACTCATACCAGGATGATCACTTGCCATAGTGTTTTGGGTGCATAAAAAAAAATTAAGGGAACGGAGCCAGCCAAGGCAGCACCAGAGACAAGTACTAACAGTTCATCCCAGAGGTTAACAAATAAGGGTAACAAGTAGTAATAGCTGTGACACCTTCTCTAGGAGTAGCCTCAAGCTACACTGGGGAAATGCAGCTTCCTTGAGCTGGGGAAGTGGTGGCACTAGCTGGTTTGAAATGTAAAACACTGCTGATAATCCCGGGCTGTGCATGAATAAAACATTGTAGATCCTTAATCGACTGGAGAAAACACTCTTCTTTAAGAAAAAGACATTTCAGGAAGTAGAAGCAGTGTTGTTTGGCTCCAGGAGTTCAGAGGCCCAGAGTCATCAGTCTCTCCTATCATTAGCTTCAAGAGAAATTTTCAAGTGCTGGTTCTTTTAATTTATTTACTTTGGGGAGCCTTTGAGAATGAAGCCTTTTTCCACAGTAATTCTGCAGCCTAAAAGATTTTCTCCAAAAATAAATAAAAACATTCATGCAATAGCACAAATCCAGGAAGAAGGGCTTAAAAAAGCCACCAAATGTTTTTGCTACTGGAAAACTTGAGCAGAAGCCCCAGGGACCCTTCCTCAGCCACACATTTGCATGGCAGTGCAATGACACCAGCAACATCATTTTGCTCCAAAAGCCCTTAGCATCTGCGATAGTGTTAAGTAGCAGGGTTAATGGGCAGAGTCCTTCATCACAGCCTCCTGAAGGTACAAATTCAGTGGAGACAGCCCTCAGTTTGGGAACTAAGAAGTCCTTGTGAAATCTGTGTCTCTAGTGGCTTTATTAAAGTCATGTCATGTTGTGCACAGCGAGGCCAAAAAAGACTGAGCAGGGCTGTTTCAAGGCACAGTTCCCAAGGCACCATTCTCCAGCTTCACTCAAGTAAGAAATAGAAAAGTTTCTCTCACCTTTGGTTGAGGGCAGCTTTGACACCTGAGGAGGCTCTGATGGCTGCTGAGGACACCCCAGTCTTCAGCTTGAGCAGAGCTGTTTAAGTGGTCCTGCAGGCCCGTTCTGCCCAAGGAGGGCAAGAAAAGCCAAAGGAATCTTTGCCACCTCCAAAGCATTGGTTCCTCCGGGTTTATCAGTGATACAGAGAGAGGGAAAGGATCACGTCTTGGCATTTTGCCCAGCACCCCCAGAATCAGCACTGGTTTGTCATCAAGGGAGCAATGACCTCCCTTCAAGAGGTACCGGATCATTTTAGGGCAGATCACCATTAGATCAAACATCTACACTAAGTCTCCTCTGAGAGAGGGAGCAGTAGTTGAGGTTGGAAGGGATTCACAGCCCTTCATTTTGTGCTGCAGGTGGGACCTTGGCAAATTCACAGATCATTCCCTCAGGGCAGAGAGGGGGAAGCAGGGCTGAATTTAACCTCTTGCTCTCTGAAAGAGAAGACGCCACTTTCCCTGCACTGACACCAAGCCAGCGAGGTCACAGCCCGGGCTGTGCTCTGCAGGATACTTGCTCATGCCGAGGCTTTTCAGTAGAGAAACTATTTTGACAGAGATGTCAAATTTACCACCAGCTCTGCATGTGGAACTCAGCACATGCATCAGCAACATGCTGTGGTAACTCTTAAAATCCTCTTTTGGACTCAGCACCCCCTGGGATGTCTGGAAACAAGCACAGCCTATGGTGTTTTTGGATGGGCTAGTGATGGAGCTGTTGGCCATGGCATGAAGCCCTGCTCTGGCCTGGGAGGTCAAATCCTGGCCCTCAGGATCCTTGGTTAGTGCTGCTGTGGTCCAGAGCCAACTGAAAGTTGATGTCCTGCTCTCCAAGACTGTTGCCCTGTAGGCTCATTCTTCGTGATTTCTGCTCAGAATGGGCAAGACTGTCCCATTTCCTCAGCTGCTGTGCCCTGCTGGGGCTGCAGATGTGGGCTGTGTGTCCACCAGCCCTTCAGCTCTCCTCCCCAGCACAGATGAGCTCTGCAGCCCCTGCACATCCCTCCTCCTCCTCTTGCACAGATGGTTGCCGGGATTTCTCTTTGGCTGCTGCTTTTGGGCCCAGCTGCAGGAGGGCTCTGCTCCAACACAGGCTCAGCTGGGCGAGCACAATGGGAAAACAAAGGCCCACTCGCTGGGGATCTAAGCTTTTTCAGCCCCATTTCCTTTCCCAATGCTTTCATTTCCTCCGAGTGAAATGCTGCTGAAAGGAGGACACTGTGGCTGCTGCCTTAGGCATGGGGCTTGGATGTCACTAGCTGCTGCTTCATCTGGGTCAGGGATTTCAAAGGGGCCTTCACTCAACTCCTCCCAGAGATATAGTATTTCTCCTTAAATAGGTTTACCCAAGCAATCAGTAGAGACCTGGGTTCAGTCTACCTTAGAAACAACTGGCCTTGCCTGGCTCATGTTCCTACAGCTCATCCCAGAAGAGGTGCTGGATATCCTGGAGCAAGTGCAAGCAAGACAAAGCCTAGCAGGGGCTTCTTAATTGTATCATTTGCTTTGCAGTTTTGAAGACACCCAAAAAACCCAAGGATACACTTGGGAAATCGGGAGGAACTGGGTAGCTCGTGCTTTGTCAATTACAGCATGGAGCTGGAAAGAAGAGGAGGGCATAAAGTGGCTTATTTTATAGCATGGCTTTACTGCCACTGCCCCTGACAACGAGGGACTAGGGGAAAGTTCCATGTTGGAGAAAGGGAGGCTGTATTCCTTTAAAAGCTTTTTTGGCAGGTGACCTTATTCTTGCCGGAGGGAGAAGGCGTCAATGTGCGCGTTTGCTAAGGAAGGAACTAACATTCCCTGTCTTTAGAGGAACCTTTAAGCTGAACCAGACCGAGCTGAACTTCGGGCGGAACATTCTCCCGGGGCGAGCTCAGTCCCGGGCGGGCTCCCCGGGCCCCCTCAGTCCCGGGCGGGCTCCCCGGGCCCGCTCCGTCCCGGGCGGGCTCCCCGGGCCCCCTCAGTCCCGGGCCCGCTCCCCGGGCCCCCTCAGTCCCGGGCGGGCTCCCCGGGCCCGCTCCGTCCCGGGCGGGCTCCCCGGGCCCGCTCCGTCCCGGGCGGGCTCCCCGGGCCCCTCAGTCCCGGCTCCGGGAGCCGCGGTGCCGGGCCGCGCTGCGCGGGCCGGCCGGCAGAGGGCACTGGCGGAGCGGGACTGGCTCGGCCCACCTGGAGCCGCCGGGCCCAGCGGCACCTGCTCGGCTTGGGCAGGTCCCTCAGGGCTCTCACCGTGAGGGCACCGGCTACAGGAGTGAGCACTGGGGTCCTTGGGCAGCCCAAATCTCTCCTAAGGATGGATGTCTTCCAGAGGACAGGGATAGAAATAAGGCACCTCTGAGGAAGGAGTCTGGCAATGTGGCACCTCTCTTCCCCTCTTGCATTCACCCAGCCTCTGTCCCATGACCTGCACTCTGAACAGCCTCTGAACAGCTGGGGGACATGGGGATTTTTGGAGCTGGAACACCATCCCCTGTCCCTTGGCTGACTCTGGCCAGGACCCCCATTTCTGGAGACCCACCCTCTTGCAGCCTGCAGAGCCCTCACTCCCATTGACAAACACGTTTGCTTTATTTCAAGTTTCACAAAGTGACATGGGCTGTGTTATTTGAGCCCAGGACCCTCCTTGGGCTGTTGGCCGCTGCTTCCCAGTGCTACACCTCTTCCCAAGGAGGGGAACCAGCCAGCTCTGCCTGCAACCTGCAGCTCCAATGCAGGCAGGCAGCTCATGCTGACAGGGCGGCCAAAAATACCATGTGCAGCTGGGGGTGGCAAAGAGGGGTACACAGGAGCGTGGGGCAATGGCAGCACCTGGTCCAAACTTGCACAAGGGTTGCAATGGGGCTGCAACCCAGGAAAAAGCCCTTCCTTGGAGCCCCTCAAACCATGAACGGCAGGAGCAGCACATCGCTGGAAGAGACTGGTTTGCTCCAGTAGCCTCTTTACAAGCACCAAAGGACAGCTGTTTGGGGACCGCTGGGTTTTTAAAAGGCCACTTACGAGCTTTAACACTGCGCTGGGGGAGAGGGAAAGGAGAAGGGGGGTCAGGGAGGGGTGGTTGCGTTGACTGCTTAGGACTTAAAGCTGTAAAACTCTTCTTCCCTCTCTCATTGCTGGGACATTTTTATTGGCGAGATGAAGGGAGACAGAGCACAGCTCCACAACTTGCTCTTCTTCTAGAGGTTAATGACCCAGTTAGCAGCTCTTGGCTGCATTTCCCGACATTTTGCAGACATCAAGACCCGTCTCCCTGCCAAGTACATTCTGTTCCCTGGAGCTCGGCCAATGCATCTCAGATTACTATGTAATGCGACAAAGAGGGAGAGCTGGAGGTGAGGGTGGGGGCTGGAGGGGAGATATGGGAGCCGTTGGGGAAGGGGCAGGAGAGGGTGGGAGAAGGGGAAACACCACTTCTAAATTTAACAGCTAAGATGGAAATGAAGCTCCCAAGGTGCTTATTTGCTGGATAAAACGTGAATCCCGGGATGAATTGGAGTGATGCTTCTGGGAAACAGATGCAATCAGCAAATAATTCCCCCCTAGGGACTATGCAGGCCTGTGCTTCCTGGATCTGCTGACAGTCAGGCTCTGCTTCTGATGCCCTTGTGCCCAGGACAAATACTGCTGGGGAACTGGGGCTGCTTTCCTGAATGACAGTCCAGGATCCCAAGAGGGACAGGGGCTTAGACAGGAAAATGGGGAATGGGGGGATTGAAGAGGATGAAGTTCCTGCATGGTGTTTTATGTATCTTTTTGCACCCAGAGCACATGATGCTGCTCAGGCACTGTGCTTGGCGAGCCTGGTGCTCCAGATCCCGACACTTTCACAGTAAAGGAAGCAAGGTCAGTCCATGGGGAAGGCTCTCCTGGCTGTCGTTGAACTTGTGGCTTGCAGAGGGGCTGAGCTGCCAAACTGGCTGGTAGCTGGTGCTTGCCATTGTTAGAAACCAACTGGATCCCGCACTCCACACATGCCCTCAAGCCTTTCCCCAGTGACCAGTCTGGTGTCCTCTCCCGAGCCATGCTGGGATCTTCCCCTGTAGCTCTGAGGAGATTCCGTGGCCATAATATGCACTACAATGCCCTTGGCCCTTGTAAACCTTTCCTCACAGGCTTCATGTGCCACGTTTCTGATTAAAACCACATTGTTTTCTAGTTGTTTCTTTGAACCAGAGACCCTCACAATGTTGACAGTGTTGACAATTAATCTTGGGGTCCTGACCTGAGAGGAATTCTTGCAATCCCTCTTCTCCCAGGCTGGCATCTCTGTTACAGTTTTCCCATGCTACCTAGGTGCATTATCTCCTACTAATTCAGCTCTGGACATTTGGGAACCTTCTCTTCAGAGCTGTTTTAAAACCCCTCCAGCCAGACCTGCAGACCCATCTGCCCTGGGCTGCTGCACCACTCTGATGATGTGCCACAAGCCTTTCTCCACTCAGGGCACAGTTTCTGGCACATGGTCATGCCAGTTCTCAGCCCAAACCTTCTCCAGGTTTGGGGTTTCTTTCCCTCCCACCTCCTACACTTGTGTCAGCTCCACATGGTCTGAGCATATTGCTCATAGACACCCCAGCTGTGGGCACCTCTGCCTGAGTCCTACACTGATGTAGGAGCTCATCCAGTTCCACTCTTGCTGGGACATAGCCATGGTCCCAGTTCCAGCCCATTCCCTCTGCTGTTCTGCCATATCTGCCTGCTCCCACTTTGTCTTTCTTGGTCCAGCCTGGCCTCTGGGGCACAGGGTGTGTGGGGTCCCCTCTCCTGCTGCTGGCCATTGCCTGCCTGAGCCTCCTGGCACAGCTCTCGTGCAAGGAGATGTGCTGGGAAATGAGCCTTGAGAGTCACCTCTGACCAAGGGGTGGGGGCAGGCTCAGGAGCAGTGTGTGAAGGTGGGACCCCAGTGAGCAAAGCAGGAGGCCTGGGGAGAGCTCAGGGGGCTGACTCACACAAGGTGTCAGAGCCTGCTCACAGGACCTGAGATACCCCACAGCCTGGCCCATGCCAGCCTGCAAGCACAGTCAGGCAGGGTTGGCTCCCAGAGCTGAGAGAAAGGGTTGTTCCCCAGCACTGCACCAGGTCATGCACCAGGCCGAGGATCTGCTCCCCCCTTCAGAGATGGTTGGATGGAGCCAGGCTTCCAGGCAGCACCTCAGGGCTCCCACCCTGTTCCACAGGCTGGAGAGACCCCTTTGTGCCATCCCTCAGGATGCTGCCTTGTGAAATGGGAAGAGAAGAAACACCAGAGGTCTGCCTCAATGGGACTGCTTATCTCCCTGGAGCAGAGCCCTCCCTCCTCTTCAGGAATTATTTCCTTGAAAGACACAAACCAGCACAAAACTGCCTCTTGCTCAGCTCCATCTGCCACGTGGGGGTTGGATGCTGGGAGGCCACGGTTGCTCACTGCATTTGCCAGACAGACATGGCTTTAGGAGGATTTTTCACTATGTACAGCCTAAAGAAGAGATGAGTTGGGTTTACCTGTACCAGGAGGTGCTCAGGAAAGTCCTGGAAAAAAAAGAAGAGTGTTTTTATGGAGAACAGGTTCCTCAAAAACCACAATGAATGCCAGCATCTAAAAATCTGGCACTGCATCATTTCACTGCTGAGCATCTGTCCTCGAGGCCAGCCCCACAGACAGAAAGTCATCAGGGGCCAAAGCATCCTTTGAAACACAAGCCTTGGCTAACCACAAACATGCAACCCTCCTGACTTCTAAGCCACATGTCAGCCTCTCCAAAGGATGAGAAGGTTCAGACACAGTCCTGTGATGTAGGACAGTTGGGAGGAGGGCAGAGGTTGAGGAAGGAAGGAGCTCTTCCTCCTCAGGAGGAGCTGGGTAGAGGCATACACCAGGCATACCCCAAGTCTCAATTTTCCAGCAAAGTCATCCCAATCCTCTTTATGTGGCTCCTGTCCTTCCCCAGCAGATGCCCAGTATGGAGATGAGCCCACCTCACACACTGTGCTTGATGCTGCACAAACCCAGCCTGCAGTGATGGTCCTGGCCCCACACCCCTGATATTCAACTGCCCAGCAGAGCTGCTACAAGTCAACAATGCCCAGCCAGCATGGAGGGCACAGATGTGCAAATGGGGAAAAACCTGCCAGAGGCATCTCAGCATCTGGTACAATGCTAAGAAGACTTGGGTTGGGAGAATTATGGTTTAAGTATTTCTATTACCCATGCCAGATGAAGTGTTTGAGCTCCTATCAGGGTAAATAATAGCAGGTAGGTGACTGTTAAGTTCACAATGCTTTTTTTCCACCCTTCCCTTTCCCCACAGATCTGTGCTGGAGTAGAAATCATGGCAGTAAAGAAGCATCAAGGCCAACACATATAAAATGTTCCAGTCCTATTTGTGGGGCAGGGTGAGCCAGGCATGCACTAGCTGGGCCCTCCATGTCACTTGTAGTACGGAAGTAGGGACATGAGTAGGGAAGCTCATCCCAAAAGCTGACACTTTTTGCTGTTTCAGGAGACCAGCAAAGACCTCATTTCTGTTTCAATTGGCTCTTGAATTTACCAACTCACAGAAACCATCAGGCAGTTTTTTATGCAAACTACAGCCAGTCCAGGCTCAATTCCTCACCTTTTAACATCACCCCCAGATCCACCTGCCTCAGGGAGAAGTAACCCAAGTTGAGCACAGCTCATTAGTCCAGTGTGGGCAGGGCAGAAAACAGTAAGCTGAAAGTGCAGCAAGGAGGATTTAACTTTGGCCCATCTCTAACTGTTTTAAATAACAAACACAGTTAAGCACTGAAATCATTGCCTAGGGGGTCTGTGAGGTCTGTGTACTCAAATGCTTTCAGGAACAGGACAGAGGCAAACATCTGTCTGAGCTAGCTTGGGTCCAGCTGATTCGATGTTGTGGTAGGGTATGGACCAGGTGAACTCTAATGCATTGGCTTTTCCCATCCCAGTTTCCAGATGTGTTTGTTCAGCTCCTCTCTGTCACATGCTGACCCCTCCCTGTGTGTTCACAGGATGTGTGGCACACTGCTGAGCCTGGTGCTGAGCACATTGGGCTGACTTGTGAAATCATATTTTCCTTGAAATTAGGATGAGTTGTGAGATATACATAAATGTATAGAATAGCAGAGAATATTTATTAGGGTTGAAATTAACATTGATTGATTTGATTTTTGCTGATTAGGTAATTATGAGAACTAAAGGGGTAATCACCTTTTCAACGAGGAAATGAAACAATCATCCAAGCTAGACAAGTCCTGAGTTTCTAATTTGAGCAGGAAAAAAAAAAAAAAGAAAGCTACAGGTGAAGAGGAAAGAGCAATATCTGTGCCCTGTTGCCTTTTGCTCTTGAAGCAGACATGGACTGGGACTTTTCCCTCCATGGTCATCTCAGTTTTATCCATCCATATATCTTGGGAGATGGACTGAGGAGAGATGCAAGGGTTAGCTTGGGGAAAGCAGTGCAAGGTGCAGATTTTGGCTTAGTTCACACCCAGAGGAGGAAGAAGCCTTTCCTGCCCTTCTCCACCTCACCAGAAGTATGAACAGTTCTGTCAAGTCACTGACAGCTGAAATGAGCCTCAGAGGAGCAAGTCCAGCCTCACTACCCTCCCTAGACAGGTCTCTTGCACACCTGCATCCCCCCAGGGGCCCTGTCCCCCAGACTGACCCCCAGACTGGTTCACTGGATGTTTGGGATATCTCCAGGCCTCATGTCTTGGTGCTCTGGGACTTCTTCCCCAGTCAGCAACAGGAGAAAAGGCCACCAAGGGCAGACCTTGGCCTCATGCCCCGTGCCCAGCAATTGCCACCCCTTGTTGCCTTGTGTAGGGCTTGGACACCCATCCAAGTGCCACGATCCCTTGTTCCCACCTGGGTCATAATGGAAACCAGGATGAAGGGACACTCTGGAAAGCCAGCTACCATCAGTCCCTTGAAAACAAAACAAACAAAGGCCTTTTCTCAGCTGCAGTGGCATGAACAGAGCTTAGTCCCCCTGGCTGCTCCAGGATGTGGCAGAGATATATCAGGGAAGAGCAGCTGTCAGCATGGATGTGCCTAAAATTAGCTCAAAGAGAAGGTTTCCTCCATTTATTTATTTATTTGCTCCTTAAAAGGTCCCTTCTCATTAGATGCAAATTCAGCACAAAAGCTTCAAGCCAGTACAAAGGCACTGCTAATATTTTTCAATTACACTGAGAGGAAGGTCACAGCACTTTGTGTTTGAATTTCTACTTGGCATAGAAGCTGTGGCAAAGGGGAGACTCTTTGGAGATTTGGCTAAAGGAATGTATTTGGAAGAGCTGCACCACGTGCAGCAGTTTCAGCTGGTGAGCTGGTATGCTGGAGACCAGTGTGTCACTTCTTTGAGGTTTTAGGTGCCCCAGGAAGAAATAATGGAGAATGGGTCTCTAACCTTAATTTATTTCCTTTCAGATATACACACACTCCCTTCCAAGAGGTTTTTTATTATACATTATGGCATCTGCTTTCATCTGTTTGCCAGCTTATGCTTACCATCCATCTTTCCCATCCTCTGATAATTCCAGGACTCCCTCATCAATTTCACTCCCTCAGACTGTAGGGGAAGAAAGGGAGTGGAAAAATCTTAGAGATACTAGATTCCAGCAAGTGTTTTGTCAAAGTAAATTACCTCAATAAGGCCTTTTGTAAGCAAAAGACTGGAGAAAGAGTTCCCTCCTTCTTAGAAAAGAATCCACATATGGCATAGATCCATAGGAAAGCAGGCTTGATCACTTCTGCTGCTCAAGGGACCATCTGTTAATTATAGAACTCACAGAACTTCATCTCATCACCTCTGTTTGGCTCATGACCCAGAGACTGAAATGGAAATACCTATACAGACATTTAGAAGAACTGAAAAATAATAAAAAAGAAATCTAGGGAAAAAAACAACCCCAAATTTCTTTTAAAGTACCTAGTCCATCCCACACATCTCAGAAAAATACCTTAATATTTCTTTGTGCACACCCCTGGAATGGGCTTTTCAGGACACAAGTGTGCCTTCAAACTCCTCCTGACACCTTGCTCTGCAGTGACCCACAGACATCCAGGAGCTGACTCCTGAGGTTGCTGCCTTTGTGCAGACTTGCTGCTCTCCCAGCTGCCTTCCCTTGCTGCCTTTCATTTCCTACTCTGCTTACCGTATTTTTTGAGGTGAGGAATTGCCATCACCATTGCAGGGAGGTGCCGGGCAAGCCTGGGGCAGGGGGCTGCTCCTGCAGCGTGGAGAGGTGATGAATGAAGTGAGCAGTGAGTGGCAGCAGCACCTGCACACAGTCATGCTATAATGCAACATTTCTGGTGTAGCCTGGTCAAGTTATGCCACAATCTTTGTCTTCTGCCTCTAAAAGTATTTGGACCCAAGTCTGTGATTTGTACAAACAGGGGAGGCCGTGCACCACAACTCTGTGCTACTGGAGCATAAATCATAGGTGGGCTGGAGCACTGGCTCTGAGCAAGCCATTCCATCTATAGCCAATCTCCATATTCAAGGTCCAGGAGCAGAGTTTCCAGACTGCAGCTTCAATGTTTTCTGATCTACCAAGTCAATTGAATGCACATGCAAGCTGGATCTTGAGATTTTATGGCTTTTTAATGAGAATGTGAGAACTATTAACACTTTGCATAAGCTCTTCCCTAGAGACAGCAATCCTGTTCAGGGTTAAAGGCCTGCTAGAGCTACCTGCTTACCACATCTTTATCCTCTTGTCCAGGAAAGTACATCAGGGAGCAGAAAGTCAAGCATCTCAGAGTACATCTGGCTTAAAAGACCAGCCCCCCTGCCTCATATCGCTCATCCGTCTGCTCTGATGGCATCAATGTTGCTCTGCACAGCACTGCAAGTACTGCTGATTGCAGAGCAGCAGCAGGAAGATGGGAATCATTAAAGCAACTCAGCCAAAGCCCTGTAATTAATTAGTTAGAAAAGCATCTTGGCGTTATTAGAGAGGCCTCAGCAGAGGAAGCGACACCTCTGTTCTAACAGATTCACCTTCCGCCAGAGCTGCTGCTGTGATGTTTGACATTGTGCTGGTGTAAACAGAAATTAGAAGTCAGTGTGACAGGGAGAGGAGCCACTGGCAGGCTGTGCCCTTGTCCAGGGCTGTGCTCTGTGCCAGGAGGTTTCTGTGCTTTGCTCGTAGGCAGAAATCAGATCCTGGAAAAAGCTCAGGTAGGGATGATTGCTGCTCAACCAGGAGACCCTGATTTCTGCTGGGATTAAAAGCAAACCCAGATTTCCCAGGGTACTGAACATGAAGCTGGTTATCCAGGTGTTTGTGATTATAAACAGCTAAATGTACACAGAAATGCCACCCAAGACTCCCGGAACTGGTGTCTCCTGGGATCTAGACACATGCAGGATGCTGCTGTCCCTGGCAAACATGCACAGTTTAGCTGCATGGAGAACTGGGCCATGCTCAGAACTGCATATTCATGGCATGCAAATGTTACGCTATTGCAAACTCCCACAGCTGCCATCAGCACACAGTACCATGGCTGTGAGCCCCAGAGATGGAGTAACATCCTGTGGGGAGCAGCAGGAGGCTGCAAGATCTATGTGTTGCTGA
This sequence comes from Agelaius tricolor, assembly GCF_023055355.1. Classification (NCBI taxonomy): domain Eukaryota; kingdom Metazoa; phylum Chordata; class Aves; order Passeriformes; family Icteridae; genus Agelaius; species Agelaius tricolor. The sequence goes on from NW_027269272.1 coordinate 16,034,712, forward strand.
AAATAAGAGCATCAAAAGGAAAATGGAAACATAAGACTAAAATAGTCAGGATTTGTTTAAGGAGTCTTAATTTCCTCTGGGGCAGGAGGCTGGGCAGTGTGGCTGGTCCACAGGGCGAGGAGGAGGTGGTAAGAGGCTTGGCTCTCCCACTGACCTGCCGTCATACCTTTGGCAATTCTTTTTTTTTTTACCATGGGCTAATTTTGCCCTTTCCCCACTTGGTGCTGTCAGCCTCTAGGAATTCATAAGTCTTGATTTGGGCCTCCAAAAACCATGATTTTGGCTTAAAAATCCAGAGCTATAAGCATGTATGTATGAATTACGTGCCTTTTTGAGTGGCCTTGTGGTTTCTGACTCTTTACGGATCATATTTCCAACCGAGCAGGTCAGATTTTTTTATTATTATTATTATTATTTTAAATGAAAGCCAAGAATTTCACATAAACACAGGGCACTGGCAGCTTGAGTTGGCAGCACTGCCTGCTCTTCATGTGTCCTGCCTGCTTAGACAGGGAGCATCTGAGGCATGGGCTGTCACTGGCCCTGTCTGCAGAGCGTCAAGCAAAACCTCCCCAGTTTCAGCTGGCATCCTGAACTTCCCCAGGGCAACTGAGAAAAACCAGCCATTCCCCAGATGTTTCCAGTGAGGGCAGTAGTTGGGATAACTCCTGAGTTTGGCCTGCATTAGAGCACATGTAAGCAGCAGATTGGAAGTGACCAAAAATCTACTCCTGAGGTAGATTTTTGGTGCATCCTATTTTGGCCCTGCTGGTGCAGCCTTGCCAAGGTGCTTTAAGTGTTCTTCAAAGCAGCAGAAAGACTAAGCTCTGAGAACTCGTCTGTGCATGCATTTGCTGTTCTCTCTGCTGAGTTTCAGATGAGGTCCTGGGCATACTCTGGGCAGAGGTTTGAGAGGAAGATTGAGCTGCATTGCTCATCCCACTATGAGCAAAAAACTCCAATCCCCATGTTTTACCTTGCAGATGTGTGGATATACCATGGGAAGCTCCCTGTCTGTACAGCTGTCACCAGCTCTGCAATAACAAGAAACATGGCTTTGGCTCTCAGCTCTGAAGCTCATCTCTCCATTCTAAAGTGAAGATGTTCTCTGAATAAATGAACAAACTGAGATCTTCAAATGAACAACAGATTCTTCCTCAGGTCAACTTTGCAGAGAAAGCAAATATTTCAGGAGAGTATGGTTAGTGCTCATAGCTCTCTGGAGCCAGCCTGCTAACTCCTCTGCGGTGGCTGTAAATCTGATGGTGGTTCAGCTGAAGGACCTCACAGATGCTATTTCAGGCTGATATAATGTACCATAAATGGGATTGAAAGCACCCATCCATAGCAGACAAAGCCTTTCTGGTTCATTCAAACACCGAGGAAACCGACCATTGTGTATATGCACAGTTGGGATCCATCCAAAAGTGAGTGGTAGCCAAAAGAATTTACACGTTCCCTGGCTGGGGAACATGTTGATTTCAGAAGGCAGCAAAGGTAACACAAGGATACAGGGAGACTCCCTTGCCTGGCATTTAGTATTTGAATCTCATCCTTTGACTCACCATAAAAGGGAAGAGTCCCAGAAGGACAGAAGAGCCCCCATCACAAATGATATTCCTCATTTAGAGGCAACAAGGTGTTTGGTCTCCATGGGATGGCAAGAAAACAGGACTTGCTCTTGGGGTCTCTGGCTGAATTTTAGGGGGTGCCTATCTAGCTGATATGAGACATCACTAAACATAATATCACAATCAGCTTGTGGAATGCATTTCTATAAAGCCCTGCAGAGAACCAAAGGGGTCCAGAAAGGTTTTTGTGGGGGGGGGGGCAATTCTTCAACTGTCAGTACAGGAACAGCCATCAGCTCCCTGTGTATTGAGAGAGGTTAAAAGCAATCACTTAACCCCAAATGAGCACAATGGCAGGGGGAGCCTGTCTTCAATGCCTGAGAATATATCTAATTAACGGGGTCAGGAAAGGGTCCCCTGGGGCAGATGGCCACACCAGGGGTACACAGGGTGCCCTGGGAAGCTGTGCTCCGGCGCTGGTCCCACGTGGGCCACAGAACCAGAGGGATGCGTGGTCTGATCCTCCCTGGCAGTTTCTGTGCAAAATGGGGCCAACTTGCTGGGAAGCTTCCCACTCCCAAGGAGGGAAGAGGTGGGCTGCGAGTTTAACAAACATTTTGGTATTTGGAAGTCATTCCCAGCTCTCATTTAACACACAGACTGCATTTCCCGTTGCTAACTGGCAGCAAAGAGCTCATCAACATTTAAATAAGAGGCTTGTTAATGCCAGCGTGAGGCAGGTTTGCATGCCAAGGCTGGCTAAGGTTTCTTGCCAAGGATTTTCTAAGAGAGAATTTCTCTAGGAAACTCCTTTAAAAGGAATAATTCACTACTGGTTAAAGAGAGCTAGGGCTTAATTTGAAGAGGTGCTGAGCTGGTTAAGTCAAATGGATGGTGCGAGAGCTGAAAGCCTGTGAAAATCAGACTCCAGCTTTTAAATCAATTAACTGAAGAATGGCATGTGGAGTTTTGCAACTGATTATGCTTTCTGCAATGCCATAACTGAAGGAAAAAAAGGCTACACGTGACCTTTTCCTTGAGTGTCACTGACTTGCCCATGGTAAATACACTCAGGTGGGGCTTTAAATGCACCTGTTACCTGAGTGTGGGAATATAAGGCTTTCCAAATGGTTCAATGCGCCTTAGTGCAAGGAGGATGTGCAATATTTGGCTCTGTTTCTAGATCCCAAATGAGTCCTGTAAATTAAAATGCATTTTTACTCTGGGACTTTGTTTTGATCCTTCCATATGGAGACAAAGTCCTTATCCCAGAGCTACTGGAGAGGAAGGGTGGCAGTTTTGGCAAAGCTGGAGGGTCCTGTGCTATATGTCTCTATAGCATGGTTTATTGCCTCTCCTTGTTCCGTCACAGAACAGGAGTAATGTCCATGGTGTCGGAATGTGCACATGGTAATTGGCTTTTGCTGTAATTAAATGCCTGGGTGCCAGCGTTTAATCAGCCGCCAAAGCCGTTTATTGCCTCATATACGGCTGCACCACCAGCATTACCCCTTAATTAGTTGCTGAAATAGTGATGATTTAGCAGCGTCTTTATATTTATACTTTAAGACAGCAGATTCAGTCCAACACCAACAATATGGCAAGATAAAAAAGCAGACCATTCTGCTATGCAATGATTTAGCTTTATTTATTTTTCCTTACCTCATGGAAAACAGTGTCATGTGTAACTCCTGGTGACACCACACTGGAGGTGGTTAGCACTTGGAAAGCAGTTGCTGTGCCTCTGCTCTGCTCCAAGGCTGACCTTGTGTATTTTCAGTGGGTTCAGTATCCATAAAACATTGTTCCCAAAAACTCTCAGCAGTTTAGAAGAGTAGGCTTCACCCCCTTTGACTCACCGTTACCAGGACTGCCTGGTTGGGCAGACCAGAGGCAGAGAGCTCCCAGTCTTCCTCACAGGAGCTCCCAGGAAAGAAACTCCTTGGTGTCACTGGAGTAGTGGCACTTTGTTTTGCAGGACCCTGGCAGGTTGTGACATGTGACACTGACAGTAGCAGCAATTCTCCTGACAGCCCCACCCAAACTCTTCCCTCTTTTCCCCGCTTGTTTTTGCAGCCGTGGTGGTGCTGTGTGGTGCAGCCACTTGTATTTTGGGGGGAATGGAGCAGTGAAAGGGCTCACTCACTTGTCCATTCATCTTCTCCATTTCAGTTGTCTGAAAGGAAGAGGTCTGGTCTGATCTTTCTGTGTCCCTTGGCAGTTAATGGCATGAGAGAAACCCCTCCAGAAAGCAGTTCACCCTGCCATGAAGAAGCTGCCAAAGCTTTGTTGGAGGAATGGCCCTTTGGAAGTGTCCATCTCTCACAGAGGGAGTCCTGCTGCTCTCTTGCATTGGGCTCTTTCCTTCCAAACTATTATTCCAACCCTTCCCAGGACACCAATACAGCCTGCTAAAACCAGCACTGGGGACAGATTTATCAGCCTTCCAGGTTTATTTTCTGCTTTGAAAACCCGTGAAGAAGCTCAGGAAGCCTCTGAAATCTTCTCAAAATTGACTAGAAAGCAAAATAGAACTCCCTTTTTGACACAGAAGTCATACAGGAGGTTAGCGTAGATAAACATCAGGATAAACATTCCAGACCCACCTTTCTTCAAAGCCAGGTGGTTAAATCTCCAGTAGCCACAGCTGGAGACAGCCATTGCACCAGGAGAACACAGGGGTACAACTGCTTTTCATCTGACCAGGAATGTCACCAACAGAGCCAAACAGCCTCCTCTGCCTCCATCCCTCCCTTAGCCCCGGGACAGCTCCCATTGGCACCTGGATTTTAGATACACTTCACGCCCAAAGCTTCCATTGTCTTCAAAGGATTCTGGTAGCCTTTGATTGCAAAAAAAGCAGTGCCAAACTATGGAATTAATAGCTCCCCCACCCTTGGCCCTCGCCTCTGGCCCCTGGCCTGCTAATGCATTTTGATTTGTGTGTGGACAACGTATCCCTGGAACTTTTCCATCGTAACAAGTTTAGGAAAAAGTACCTTGTGCTATAAAGGAAGTAATAATATCGAGTTTGGAAAACTATACAGCAGTTTGAATAGACTTGAAAGCCCACACCATCACACTCCCTTTACTGCCAAGACAAAGCCTGTCAGCCTCCCGTGTCCTGTAGGAACAAGCTGCAGTTTGTCCTTTCCTGAGGGAGAACACAGGCCCTTCCTAAAGTCCCCTGGGGAAGGGGAGGAGGAGCTGGGAGGGAGGCTGCTGCCTGCGCCTCCTTCCATGGCTGACAAAGCATCCCCTGACAATACATAACCTACTAAAGAAGTCCTTCATTTTCCCTGGTGGTGGGAAAGTAAGGATGGGATTTAATTTACAGCCAAGAATATTTGGCCTGGACAGTAGGAGAGACTGTTTAAGGGTGAAGAAAACACTGCCACAGAGAGGACTGCCAGGGGAAGTTGTGGGATCTCCATGTGCAATGTCTTCAAGGTCACACTAGATAAAGATTTCTTGGGAATGACATGGAGGGAATGGGTTTAGCTGTATTGTGTGGATTGGGATCTTTCTACAACTCTCAAAAATTCTTTTTATGATAACCACTTCTATATAGGGAGGACAGTATTTGTCTCCTTTAACCCTTAAAGGCACAAAACAAACCTGTCTCAGATGCTTACCTAAAGAAAAGATGCAGCTTCTCCACTGACAGGAGGGCCACCTTAGACAACATAGTTGTTTTCCAGGCTGCTAAAGTTCATGGAAATTAATCCCATCTTGAAGACGATCTGTGCAGCACTGTGCAGGAGATTTCTGAGGGAAAAGGGCTTTTATAAAATGGTCCAAGGATAGAAAGGGGAGAAAAACAAAGGCTTTAGCAGGGTGCAGATATTTAGCATGTATCTGTGGAAAAGCTTACCGGGATACACTGGACTCCCCACCACATGAGGCATTTCTGTCAGGGAGAGCATCCAGTGCTGCACCAGGTTCTCTGGATGGAGAGGGAGAGGTCAGCCTGTGTGGGGACCAGTGATATTTCCTAAGCAGATGGGAACAATCCTGATTATTTACCGCAATGATAGCCTAGAAACAAGTTTCTAGAAGAGATAGGCTTTGCTAACCACACTTCTTTCTACTCTGCCTGTAACAGTTTGAATAATGTTCCTCCATTCAGCTGCAGGGCAAGGTGTCTGGCTCTGCTGTCACCCCATCAGAACACAAATTTGAGAACATTTGTGGACATCTTCCCATACAACCCAACTCTGCAGATTACTGCATGGGTTAGGAATGGAGTGCTCTCTACTGCAAAGGCATACAGTTTTAGGAACAGTGCAAAATTCATCAAGACATGGTCAGTATGACAGGGGTGAGCCTCTCGGGACACTTTTGTATCCTTACTTCACTCAACAGTAAAACAGACTCTTCAATTAGGTATGCTGAGGAGCCACACAATGAAATTTTGAACCTAAAAGAGAAAAAGGTGAAGGATATGAAGCATAATTGCAGGTGGAGGCTTGAAGAAGTAAATACCATTCAACTTGAAAAAATAATTTCACACGCTAGCAAACAAAAATGAAATTTATAAGAAGTTTATTGGATTGGTAAAATGTAATAAAAAAGCATTTGTGATACTTCTTCTGCAAAGAAAAAAGGCATCTGGCGATTTTGCATATTTATTTTCCCTTACAAAACATTTGAAAAGCATAACTGATAGAAAGGATAACAACTGAAAGAGCAGAGCAAAGAGGAAAATACATCTCAATATAATTGGATAATGCATAATAAAAATACAGAAAACACATGCTTAAAACAGCTTTCATTCTCTTACTGTAAAAAGTCATTTTACGTGTTGAATAAAAAATATATGCCGGTTGCTCTGAAAATTGCAGTTTAGAAGAGGTAACTAGCTGAGAACAAAATATATATATCTATATATATTTATAAATATAGAAAATGTGTATATGCTGCATCTGTCCTCAGAACAAATTGGAATAAATGATTTTTCAATTCATGCACACAAGTTACCAGAGAAAAAACTTCATTTATTGCTTAGCAGATCGATCCTGTAAGGTGCTGATTGCATTTCCTGAGTGCCCTCAAAGCCCTGTGGAAGTAGTCAGTGAGGGAGACAAGTGGCCTGATGGGTTCAGTGACAAGGGAGGCTACTCAGCAGCTCACAGGAGGTGCACTCAGCAAGTCACAGGAATCGGGAAAATTCCAATGGCAGCAGGATTAGGCCCCCCACAGACTTGGGTAATGCTTTTGCTCAGCAAGGTGTAAAACTCTGGTACCCCCAAGCTCTGACAGACAGGAGACCACTCCTAAAAGCTCAAGTAAGGTTACTTCATTAGGATCCGAGGGCACAGAGTGTGCAGTGGAAGCATTCCTCATATAGGAAGTGCTTCCTTGTGCCTCCCCTTGCCCAGATCCCTAGGCTAGTGATTCACATTTAAAAGGAAGATGCTGCCCACACCACTGAGAGCCTGTCTGCTGGCACTGGACAAGGAGGAGAGTGGCCAGTCACCCTGCCTCCCAACTGCAACAAAGGCAACAACACAGAACCTTCTCCATCTCATGGGCTAAACCAACAACCACCCTGAAGCTGAAGCACCACCTGAAACCACTGTGAGCTACTGCACATCCAGTACAGATCACCCCTGGTGAGCCCTCAGAGCACACAGGTCTGCAACTGGCAGGGACAGGCCAAGGCATAGCAGCTACATAGGCAAATACATTCCTGGGGACACTTCCTCCTTGCAGTCTGAAAGGCCTGAATCATTCTCCCAGCCTTTAGGGGGTTCTCCATGTAGCCAAGAGGAATCCTTCTGGAATGACCTATGTGTGGTTCAGACCCCCTTGTAGCTGCCCACAGGTAAAGCCAGGGTGAGAGACTGAGCTCTGAAACATGACAAACCTTTGCTGTTTGTTCTCTTCTGGAAAAAGACTTCAATAAATGCAGAATTAGTACTCAGGGCCTCTCATTTGACTAACTAGAGGGAAGGCACTGGAGGCTGCTTTCCAGGCTCTCTGACTGTCTAAAACACAAGCTGTGGCATGGAAAAGTACAGGCCCACTAAGGAAGCTGATGTCCCACCAAGACAGATCCTTTCTAGCAAGACTATGAGAGAAAAGTCCAGGCATTACTTGGCTTTGCCCATACCTCTACCAATACTCAGTTCTCACTTTCCAAAGAGACAGTAGAGCAGGTCACAGTGATGCAGTTCAGAGCATCAAAACATCAAATCTTTCCCTTCACTGCATTTCCAATACACCCGGCATTTCCTGTCTGATCACAGCAGGGAAAATTTTGCTAAAACATTATTTTGAGGATTGAAAATGAGAGCATACCAGCCTTTTTAATACAGTAGCACCAATCAAACTTTGGTTCACCTTCAGATTTTCTCTCTTCTAGCATTATATAAAAAATGAACGATGTAGATTTTATAAGAGACATTATTAAGGGAATAAATTCTTCAAATATGAATGACCCTGGAGTTCTGATCAGGAAGAGATGTTTGAGGAGATATACCCAAGCACCTCTGCTACAGAGCAGTTGCCCACCAGACAACAGGGTGTACAAAGCAAGACAAGCTGCACATTAATGGGATAAGCCATTGCTTTGCTTATCACCATGGAGAACAGATGCTCAGCATTAGCCTCTTGCTTCTCTTCTCCATCACCCTCCTAGTTCTCATCTCTCTGCTGCCCATAAAGGAGCACAGCAGGTCTCTGAAAAGGCACACAGTGAAGAAAGTGGAATACTTTACTTTTTAGAAAGGTAGCTCTGTAAGTAGCCTACTTGTCACCTTGCTGGTTGTTCTGTTGAGATGCCTGTCAGGAGCTTAGCTACTTAGGCACATTAGAAATATTCCTTTTTAGGTGGATAAAGCAAAGAACTAGATCAGACTTGGGGGACAAGGCACAGAATGTCCATTTGCAAAACTGAAATGGGTTTCCAGCCCACACAGAGCTGTCAGGAAAGCACTGGCAGATGCAAAAAAGAGCTCTAGTTTGGATTTTCAATGGGTACCATCTCAACACAGTTGAAACTCAAACTACAACCTCCGGCTGTGCATTTCAGTGCAAACTGCTCTTATCTCATGCAGCCCTGAATGAAACATTAGCACAAAGGCAGCCTAATTGGAACAGGATCTTCTCCTCCCTCCCTGCAAATCCTCATCATTGCACACAATCCCATAGCTAATGGCAAAGAGAAAACAGCTGATTCTGGCAAAACACTCTCACTGGGAAGGCAGGATCAGGCCCCAGGCTGGACGGACTCACCATGGGGAGCAGTGCTGGCTGTGGAGAGGATGAGGCTGACCTTGCTCCCTTAGCAGGCCTTCCTCACTCCCATGCTGCAGCGCTGTGGAAAGCTGGAGCTGGAGCAAATGTTTGCAGAGGAGATGCTGGGTTCTGGCTTAGTTTAGGGAACAGAGGGTGTCATTTTTCTCCTTGTATGCCACCAAGGAAGATTATAAAAGCAATGAGAAACTACACTGAATGGCCATCTCCCTTTCATTTTGAAATCTAAGCATTTCTCCCAGTGAAAGCATTCCTGCCATGTAGAATTCCTATTTTGAAAACTTCTCTATATCAGACTGGAAAATATTCTCATTGCATTTGCTGGTTCCAAATTCTAGGTAAGCACTCCTAGACAGAGCTACTGTTTTCATTCAGTGCCCAAGCCAAAGTGGCTCCATATCCTATGGGGACCAGGGCAAGACTACAGCTCAACAAATGAAAAGTAAAAATAATGATACCTTGAAAAAACACATGGTCCGGATTACCAAAAATGCTGAATAAGCAAAGCTACTATGGAACAAAATCAGCGGGAGACACAGGAACAGCCATTAAAATAAAAAATCAGAGCAATTCTGCCCTTTATTTTCTTGCCACGTTATTATTTTCACCTCTCTCTTCTCACAGATGAAGTGGGGCAGGCCAGTTCTTTTTCCTTTTCAAGCTGGCTTTGCTCTCTGGGCTGTCACGCTGCTGGCACAGCCCTGTGGAGACAGGACTTCCCGCACTTCAGGGGAATGCTGAACTGGGGCTATTTTTTAAACATCAAACTATTCCTGTTCACTGTACACTCTGCTTCCAAAAATAAAACAAGCATCCAAGTCTTTAAACAAGTAGACGGACCCTTTAAAGTCTCCTAACAATGTTTTAAACCTGGGGTAGGAGGGATGGGAACGGGAATACATTTTCCTGCTAATTGGAAATAATGAAACTGATGTTTGTGGCTATGAAATGCTGGGTAATAACAAATCAGAGGTCTGTGGCTGAGCCTGTTCTGCCAGCCAGCCTTTGTGAGAAAAAGAGAGCAAGAAAGAGTTTTTTTTCTTTGCATTGATGAACTTAAAATGAAAGCAGGGGCAGTACATGTGAAGGAAAAGGGCAGACAGGTACAGGACATGGAAATTATTTGCCTGGAGCAACCACAGAAGTAGGAAGAAAAATGGCAAAAATAATGTCTCCTTATTTCTTTAGCCCTGGTTCCTAAAACTAGTTTGGGAATGAACTGGGGGAAGGGGAGGAAGGAGCAGCAATTTGAACACAGCAGATGCTCCAGTTAAACCATATCTTCCCAAAGAGGAACTGAGGGTGGGGGCAGGGGAGATGGCTATTATTAATGTCCTTCCGTATATAGCAAAGCAGACATCCTGCATAATGGCAACACAATACATCAATAATAGCCCAAGAATAGCTTCCTACCGGTTTTTTCCCCCTGACAGTTAGAAACATAAAGAGAAAAATCAAGCTGCTGAGATAAATAGCTGAGTCTCCACCCCCACCTCAAATTGCCTTGGCATATTTTAAGAGATAAATGGTTCTATGAGAAATTTAAATAGCTTTCTCTTTTCTTTTTTGGCAGCTGCAGGAACTGGGTCAGGTGTAGAAATTATTAATTTAGAAGCCTGAAAAACCCATGTTTGAAACTAAGTTTTTTTTTTTCCCCTTTAAAGCATCAACTTTCTTAGAAGCAGAGTTACAAAAAAATAAAAAATAATTGAGGGGTATTTTTTAAACAGAAGTCAGGTAAAAATAATGAAATAACAGTGCAGGCTGTAGAAAAGGGACAATTTGTTTAACAGTTTAATGGACATTAAAAGTATCCACAGTAGATTGTTAATGGGTTTTATTGCAGAGTGCTGTATTTGCCTAATGGCTTTCATTCCTCTCGATCAAACATAACACTGGGAGTCTGCCTTGAGGAAAAAGTCTGGGGGGCACCATTCTGTAGCCTCACCCAAAGTTTAGTGCATGTTTCCAAAGAGACGAGAGATTGCTGCAAAGTGACCAGCACCAAACATTCCCATAAGGAGCCCATTATTCTCTTGCAGGTCTTAGAACTGACACCCCAGGGAGCTCATCTGCTTGAGGCTGTGCTGGCTGGTGCTCAGAGCTGGTGAACCTGGTACTGAACCATGTGTAAATCACTGCCTTCCCCCTCCTACTCAAGTTACTCTTGCTTTCCACATTGATACCAGGATTTGTAACACAGCTTTCTGCTTGATACCAACAGCTATCTCCCTCTTCATGCCATATGGGGAAGGATCTCTTTGCAACCATAAAACCTTGAATCTTACAGAGAAAAAAGGTCAAATCCTTTAGGAACAGCTCTGAGCAAAGAAATGCTGATGAACTATCTCACAGGAGAGTACACTAGTTAAGACCTGTAAAAGGTTCAAATTTCCCGTCCTATAAAGAACTCTGAGGTCTTGAAAGATACCTAGTTGGCAGGTAGCCCACTTCCTCTGCTGCACGGCTGGTGAAATCCTCCTGTTCCTCGTGCTCTGTGTCCCAAATCAGGTGGATACCTGAGAGGGAGGAGACTCCCTCGTTTATACTCACTGCACCTCTCAGGGCTCACAGCTCATGCTCTCCTTCCCTTAGTGACCAATCAAAAATTTAGAATGGTGACAGAGAGCCAGATGTAAATAGAACTGCAGTGCCTAGAAAGTCAGAGCACAGATAGGATCAGAAGACAGACTGTAATTACAGGCCCTGCTACTTATTACATAGGCCAGTTGGGCTACATGAGCCTTTGGTGGAAACTTCCTGTGCAATTAATAAAGGAGAAACAGAATACTTTTGCAATCACTTTTCTAGCTTTCACTGTGGGGGTCCAATCCTGCCATCCTGGATTAGCTCTGATCATAGACAATCTTTTCTCTGCATAAAATGAAGGCATCTGTTCTGTAAGACTAACAAGAAAAAAAGAAAAAAAGGACAAAACCCTCATTGCAAACCTACACCATGCACTCAAGAAGGAAAGGAAACTGATCCTGATCCCCCCCAGATCGTAATCTGACAATGTTTTCAAGGCATCTGGCAAAAAGGAAGAAGAAAGAAGAATGCTATGAAATATTTAAAATCCTACTTCTGTCAAGAATACATAAGAGAAGAAAGGTGAGTTTGAAAGGGCTGCATTATTTGTAAGGTAAAACCTGAAAGCACCACCTTTTGCATAGAGGCACGAGGTGCCCTTGGCCTGAGCCAGAGCGGTCCTGAGAACAAACACCAGGCACTGATTCAACAGGGACTGGTGTGACAAAGTCAAGGCTGGGTGTGAGAGGGACCAAAGTGCTGTCCTGCAACACCCTGGCATGTACCATGGCACACGTGTTGATAATACAGCAAAACAGCTGCACCTTTGCAGCCAGCAACTCATCCTCCTCATCTAAAGCTTGAATCAGATTTCTCCTAAAGGCACTTTTTTTACTGCTGGTAATCTCACCAAAGAGACTTCCAAGGAAGGGGAGAGTGCCCTGTGAGATCTGAGATGCATCAAATGACACTTTGCTTTGCTCCTGCACCCAGAATATTGCCCTTCCCAAACTCAAAACCCCACTGGTATAGAGCACCTTTGCAGAAAGGTCTCATCCGGGCATAACCACTGGGCTGATCCCAACCCTATCACAAGAAGCAGGCACAGAAAAGGGCTGGATGTGCCTGGCTGTCATCAGGAGGAGCCCCCACGCAGGTATTCATGAGTTCCAATGCTCAGCTGAGTCTTTTTCTTGGTCACATCCACCTGCCTGCTGTACAGTCCCAGTAGAAACCGTAACAGACTTCAGGACTGGTACTGGGCATACAAATGGGATCAAAATGATCCTGAAACGCTGAAAAAAAAGACTTTGGAACAAAACTGGCACAGCCACAATCCCCACAATGCTTGTGTAAGAGAGAAAGAAAGAATCCCTAGAATGTATTTATCAAAAGCCATTTTATGCAGATTTTTCCTTCTGAATATTTAAAACATGGTGAATATTAAACTTCAGAGATTCTTAATATGTTCCAAAGCCCCACGGACCTTTGAAATGCTAGCTCATCAATATGCAGCATCTAATCTTGTCAGAAAAAAAAATAAAGAGGGGGAAAAAGAAAAGCTATTCATCCTCTGCACACAGAGGTTACAGTGAGACTCCCAAGGAAAATAAAAAAACAACCAACTTCCAGCATCTTATGCAATAGGTTAAATTTACTCTGGTTGGAAAAGTTTCACTTTCTGCAAGAGAGAAAGTGCCTGTATGTGCATAGCTACTGGAAGCTTCTTCTGAAGTGTGAGGCTGAAACTGTGTAGCTGGATTACAGTAAGTAGTTTATTAAAAAAACCAAGGCTTGTGGCTTTGCCTCTTGTTCCAGTCCAATGCAGTCTCAGGATCCCCTCTCCAAAGGCCAGCAGACAGTGCGCCACCTAAAAATCCATTCTAGTCCAAAATGCTGTGGTTGAAATGGTTTTGCTTGTTTATAAAGTTTAGTGTTTCGTATCGCTTGCATCTGACCTTCAGCAGAAAGAAAAGCTCAGTTAAATTGTGCAAATATGTACCAAATGGGAGCAAGGGAAGGCAGCCAAAAATGCTGCATGAGCTTTTGCAGGGCTGCAGCCTTTTAGGAGCACCAGTTAGATGAACTGGATGAGAGGCCAAATTGATTTAGGCTCCAGGCAGGAGCTTAAAACACCATGACATCCAAATTCACAAAGAAAATGTTCTGTTGCTGCAACCCCAAATTTCCTGCACATGAAAACACTGTTTTCTTTCATCTTTAGTAGATGCTCGTACTGTAATCCGACATTTAAAAATGAACAAACAAACAGGAGTCAGCTGACAAAGGATTCTTGCTGGTGAATGGAAGTAGGTCACTCTGAGTATTTAGCCTTTACAGTCTGGCTTAATATTAGTGTTGTACACAGAGCAGTAACAAAACTGCACTGGAGACAGGGAAAGACTCTAATTTTGTCTTTTCTGTGAAAATTAGCATTAACGTTCTGCATTAATGTGCAATGCCTCCCCAGCACCCTATATCTGGTTAATTAAAAGAAAAACCACAACCACAAAGCAACCACACACTAAATTAAACAGCAACAAAAAACCCTTACTGGTCAGCCTGCATTTAAAGGCATCTCATGAGTAATTGGGGAGAGAGGAATTTTCCTGAAGGAACATAAAAGAAAATGAAAGCTCTACATACAAGACCAAATAAAATCTTCTGTCTCTCACGAATGCAAATTCTGGCTGCCCTTTTACACAAACATATTAAAGGAATATAACTGGAGAAAAAAAAATAAAAGAGGAAAAGCTAATAAAATCATTTTTGAAGAAAAAAAATATTTAAAAAACAAACTATCCTTCAAACATATTTCTTCATGGTAAATCCCTGCAATCATGTGGTTCTAAATTACATGGTTAAATATGACTGAAAAAGTAAGGCACAATTTCAAAATCATTTTAAAAGCAATAATTATAACAATTTTCTTTGATATCCATATGGCAGGCCAATGATACTAAGGACGCACAAAACTACTTGATTAAAGATCTGAACAAGTTTTTCCAACTACTAGCTAAGACTCACAATACCTCGGTGAAGTAAGTAAGAAACCATCTTTACTGCAAAGATGAGTGCACATTGAGGACATGGAAAAAGTGGGTAAGAGAGAGGCTTGTGGACAAGGGGAGGCAGAGGCAGGAAAGCAGAGGCACCCCAAGTGTGATGTTCCTGGGGAGGGACTCTAACCCCTGGAAATGTAAAGGTAATGCCACCACGGGGGCTTCTGTTTCCTTCCTCATTTTCTAAAGCATCGAAGTAGGATAACAATACTGGACAAATAACAAAATTAAAAAAAAAAAAAAAAGAAAAAAGTTTTAACTGGATAGCTCTAGCTACCTGTGATAAACCCTGTGCTTCCACACGTTACATGAAGCCAAAGGGACCAGGGACACATAGTCAGGAGTGAAGCCCAGTGCAGTGTAAGTAGCAACAGTCAATGCTGCAGCCTGGATTTCTGCTCAGTTATAGCCTCACAAACACCTGACATGTGTGTGTGTATGCCAGACTGCTCTGCAAGGGTGCAACTTAGCTTTTTTCAGACCACAGCAGAAAATTTCCAGGCTGAAGTGAGAGCTGTTCCTCAGTGTCCACCAGGAAACTTACTGAGGCTGTCCTTTTTCTCTTAGATTTTCAGATGCTGGATGAATGTTATAATTTCACATGTCTAAAGTCTGTTCTCTCTCAGGCTCCAAATGCCAGTTGGGCAACCAACTGTTGCAACTTCAAATTTGAAATGCTGAGGGAGACAGGTAATATTTCTAGAAATGTTTAAGGAAAAATGCCATTCCCAAGCCCAGAAAGGAGATTAAATTCAATCAGTATCTCTTGATTTTCATGGCAGTTGCCGTAATGTGCCTATATTCTTCAGTAATTTCAGGGGAAAAAGCCAAACAGAAAAAGACCCCAAGATAAAAACAAAGAAGAAAATTGCAGCTGCCACAGAGAAAGACACTGGCAGTCCCTATAGCCAGCCACTCCATGGCTTTAAGACGGATAAGAAAAATGAATCCAGCAGAAGTAACACTGTTATTTTAAGAGTCACATTACTTGGATTGTTCTAACAAAGGAAACAGTGACTTCAAAATTAGCAAAACTAGTTAAAAATAGGGAAAAAAATCTCGTAAAAAGTTTCAAAGCTTTTTTTATTTCACCAGGTCCAATACTGAACCATTTCCCAAGAACATTTGCTTGGTTTTAAGTAGAATTTTTATCCAAAATGTTTTCAAAATTGTAACAGAAACTTTAATTTACCAGCAGAAGAAACCAAAGAACTACAAACAACTGTGAAAAAAGACATGGGTCTTTGAAAAATAAAAATATTTGTTTACAATTCTGAAATTTATTTAGATAAAAATTCAGTATAATTTTAATCATAACAGCAAAAAACAACCCCCAAAAATGCTGTGGGTAATATTGCAAAAAGAGAGAACTTCTCATTAAAAAAATTGCCCTTCTGCTATCACATAATTTAGTGTAAAAATTGCAACCAGCTCTAACTGGAAATAGTGTTCTCACAGCTCTCTTGGTCTGTATTTTACTAACCTCTAGGTTATGGAGCAGTTCCTGCCCTCCTTCCACAACAAACCCTCAGTTACCATCGCTGGTGTTTTCTCATGGGAATTTCACCACAGTGGGATGGTTCAGCACCCCTCTCCAGGAGCCCCAGCTTGCAGCACTGAACCTGTGTGAGGTGTTGTCCACCCAGGTGCTGAACAAACAGCAAATCACCACTGTGACCCCACTGCAGGAACCAGACACCATCAGACACCAGTCAGCAACTCAAACCCTTTCTGAGCCACTCAGCTCAAGCACCAGGTGTCCAACATTTATCCTTGACATGGGATTTATCTCAAGAACCTTCTCTTGGGTCCTGTTATCCTCTGCCTTCCAGACTTTCCCAAAATCAAAAGGAACCAGCATTTATCAAACCTAAGCCAGGCAGCAGCCATAACAGGTCCAAAGAGATTTCAGACTTGTTGCATATTCTCTTTAATAACCACCATTTCTTTAAAGACACTTTTTTTTCATTCTTCTCAGGCACATTTTGCTGATAGGCAGAAAGTCAATTTAAGGCCTGTGTTTTGTTAAAGCCTCACTCCTGCTATCAGGATGAACGCTATTATGTAGAGTGACAAACACTTTGGTACTCCCACACCTCTATGATTAAGTCATTACTCAAGTGTTTTGCAGCCATGATAAAAATCTAAGAATTAAAATATTAACACCCCTCCCAAAACCAAAATTAAAGGTGTGTTATCTGATAGGCTAAAGAATTGGTGTGGATTTCTGGTTTTAAAAGCAATGTTCAATGAACAAAATAAGTGACAATAAAACCATCACATTCACAAAATACTAGTGTTAGCCTTGGGGATGTGCTTAAGGATTGGGCTGTAACCAAGGCAACCCAATCTCCTGGAGAAAGTTTAAGTAGAGAGTTTTAAAGCTATTGCTCAAAGATACAGTAAATCTGGCTGTAGGGCTACTTGTGACATATGGAAGGTGCCACAACCACCCAACACAAAGCACTCATCTTTTAACAACTCAACCTCCTGTCATCCAAATGTTACATTTGATCAGCTGCGGTGTTCTCCTGCAGTTGGCATAAGGGTGATACAGGAGCCATTTCCTGTCTTCTGGGTAATTTGATAGAAATTTAACTGTGCCCACATCCTACCCAGATCAAACCTGTATGATCAGGGAATAAAGAACCAGTCTGGTATTAATGGCTTATGTCACACCACGCAATGGCTTTAAGTCTGCACTTAAACAAACCCCAGGGACATAAATATTTTGCTAAATTAGAACCTGATCCTGGGCCCTGTCTGGCCACAGAAATCATGGGATCAGGCCTGACTTGCCAACAAATGCTAGACAAAGACAAAGCAGCATAAGCAGAAACTGCAGACTTGAACAGAAATGTTGGGGTGATCTTCCAATTCTTTCTGAAAGGAACAGTTTGGACATTACTACAGCCACAGATGATGTGAATTTTTGTCATGGCTAAGAAGGTCCAACTTGAGAAAAGCAATGTTTCTTTGGCAAAAACTCTTTCTTTGGAACAGATAAACATGATATATTATAAGTATGTGATAAATATTGTGATGAAGCCATATCCCAGTGGTTCTTAATTGCAGTGCAATTGAGATAAATCCCACCAGCATTTCTTATTAAATCCTGAAGCATCAGCAGGGGGATTTCCATATACATGTGGGTGATGAGAGCCTCTGTGATACAGTATCTTTCAAATTATTTATAGCAATTTTGGAAAACAAAACCACACTGAATAAAGAAGAGGGTTTTAGATACTCCCTCCTTCCAACGGGCAGATGGCTTTGGTGTCTAGGGATGAAAAAAACCCCATCATAGTACCTTTGCACAGATGTGTCAGGTCTAGAAACCAGCCACAGCACCTCAAACATCAACACTGTTCAATCTTTGTCAATCATATTTCATCCATGAAGTACTTAATGCTTGAAAAGTTTGGCTCTCACCTCCCTGCATGCCAGCCCAACTCACCACAGCACTCTCATAACAGAGAGGATTCAGAGCTGGATCTCCTGGCTGGCCGCGTGCATTGCAATGGGCTGGAATCCCAGGCCTACATACCAGCAAACTTTTCTGGAAAGAGAAAATAGAGCTCCAGAAATCACTAGTTTGTGCTAGTCTGTGACTACTTTAATCCCCATAATGTCTCTGGGAAACTGCAAAGAAGCTCTCTCATGCAGAGGGCAGAAGACAAGGAGCCATATGACTCGCTCCAGTCCAGCCTATGGCAGGGCCATAAAAAGCCCAAAGGCTCTGAACTCGAGTCCTTAGTCTAGGCCACATTCTGCTGGAAGGCACAGCAGCTTGAGAGTCTCATCAACCACTCGATTTAACACTCACAAGAGTAAGGAAGATCAGAGCTATGTTTTCTGCCTGATGAATGGCTCATTCTGCACCCAAATGCATCACTTTATCACCTGTGCTTCTATCCCAGCACTGACCTCCCCTGTTTTTGTAGGGTTAGTTCAAACTAGATTTGCTCAGTATTTGCAAGGTTTTTTGGACTGGTGGTGGTGCAGACTGTGTGTCAAGAAGCGAGCTCAGAAGGACCTTACATGCCATGGCTCAGGGAGCAGGAGCCCAGGTAGAACCTGGTGAGAGCCAGGGGGCCAAAAACTCTGTTTATGTCTGAGGCAGTAACATTCTTGCAGGCCAGGGTAGAAATCCAGTATAAAAATCCAGTATAAAAAGTCAAACTGCTTCAGCACAGCCCCTATGGTGGTGAAGGAAGACTTCTGCTCAATGATGCCACCCTTCTACAAAGAAGGATTCATTTCAAGCTGTGAATTTTGGGAAACTTCCCTGACACTGGTGAAGTTTGCCAACATATAAACCATGTAAGGAATGGAGCTTTCAGACTGGTATTTCTGTATTTGAATTTACCACAGACAGCTGAAGCTACTGAATATCACAGTGCTCTTCCAAAAGGTTAGTGCTAAACTGAAAAGAAATGCACCATATGCAGGAGCTGCAGTATCACATCACAATTTTTCCTTTGCTTCCTATCAGTTCAGCTCATCTAACTTTTCTTTTCAGCATTAGTGGATATAATTATTCTCTATAACAGAATCCTGATACAAAGAGGAAAGCACCACATTCTTATTGTTTTTCAGTGGGATGCATGAAAAAAAGATCTTGTAACTTACTCTTGAAAAGTTACATTTTGTCACTTTTATGGTCAATCAGCCTGCAACTGTTTCAGTTCTGCTTCTTAATTTAAGTGCAAAGAAAGGTGTTTTCCTTGATTACATCTGCAAATAAGATATTAATGTCAATTCAGTGATATGAAAATTACTCCCTCACTATGTAATTTGCACCCGAGTTATTATGGGTTTCATGAACAAGACTATTATAGCTGCTCAGAATGCCATGGATTTCTAATTTTTTGATTTGTTTTTAATTAACCAAACTAAAAAAAAACAAAGAAACCCTAAACCCATGATCATGTGAAAAAAAAAGGATTATCTGTGCCCAGGTTTTATTTACCTTGGGATATTATATTGATTCTGGACTGAAGATGAAAATGCTGCTGCTGGCCCAGCACTCTACTGCCATGAATTTCACAGAGGCAAGTTAAAAGTGGCTGGGATGAAAATGGAAGAGGAAAAAATTGCCTGCTTTCTGGAATGGCATAGTGAAGGGTTTAATACCCTCTTTAGCTTTCTTAGGATGAAAACCGAACATGTATTTAGGATGATTTTTTTGCTGTTGTTGAAACAGGACCTGATGCTTTAAATTGAAAAACACAAATCACATGTGTTAACATCAGAGAAATGTGTATCATCCCAAAGCCTGATTCAATCCTTGTTACTGTTGAAGGAAAATCCTCCCACTGCAATAACAGGAGATGGAAAAAGACTTTATTGCTTGAATGTCTACCCAGAGACCAACACTGCCAGTGGTCTCACTAGAATGGGCTGTATGAGAGTGGTGTAAGATTTTTTTGAGCATCGCTTTGCACTGCAGTTCTATGTAGTCATTTTTATATTTTTTTAACCACTGGGATTTCAGAAATGTGTTTCCAGCCCCACATCCCTTAAATATCTTCTCAAGGGACATGACTGGCTTATGCCTCTGGAAAATCAAAAGCATGCTGTGTGTGTGTAGTGTGTAGTGTGTGTGTAGTGTGTGCAAGCTCACATCCTTCTGTGATTGCTCATACATTGTGAATTGGAAGCATCACTACTGAATAAATTTATGCGATAGCTAAGTAGACTTTCATGAGTAAAAGAAAAACACTATTGAACTGGAAGGGAATGGAGACAAGTAAGGGCCTAAGAAATGACCAATCTGTGTCCCAAGGATACAAGATCACACCTACACTCAGCTGAGTACAGCTGCAGTTGCACTGTTTGTGTTAATGCTGGGTCTGCTCTCACACCTTCTAGGACAGTGGAGCTACTTCTGTTGGTGACACAGATCCTATTAAAGTCATCAGCAGACATTGAAGTCCCATGACTTCAATGAGAGCTGCTCAGGTTCTCAAAATAACTTGGGAGAAATAACCACCTCAGCCATCTTTCACCCTCTACCTTCATGTACTTCTTAAGAAACAGGAATCAAACACAGAAGCATAGTAAGGACCATGTTCAGACCTCCTTACACAGGCAGATAACTTAGGTGCTGTGACCCATAACTCCATCAGCTGCAGACAGAGCAGCTGCTCTGACTCACTCACTGCCCTCCTGGACAGTTGTGTCTAAATTAGGTGCCTGTCATGGGTAGTCTGAACATGGCCTCTCAAACTGCCCTCTTGCTCCAAGGCCTTCCAGTTTTACTTTTTTTTTCTTTTTTTTTTTTTTTTTTTTTTTTTTTTTCAATAACAGAGATTCAGACCCTAGGTTGGAAAGAAATCATGCAAAGCTTGTGCAATATCTCCCAATGGGCATCCTGGGGAGGGTCACAGTTGATACTCAGAGATCAGTGCTGGCCTTGGCAGTCAGAGCCTGGATCCGAGCAGAGTTGCAGGTCTTGCAGAGGATGTGCCCATCCAGAGGGTAACAGCCCTGATTGTCCCCTTCAGACAGGAGGCCACCACAGTCCTAGGAAATAAGTGAACAGGAAGAGCAAAGTAAATAATAAAGAACAAGATTAAGCAAAGAATCTATTAGTCAAAGAAAGTCTCCTCACTCTCCACCTTGTAACAGGATCCAGCCTGAGTCAGTGCAAAGCATGAAGCTGAGGTACGTGATGTCTTTTACGATTAAGCCATTTTCTGATAAGAGACAATGCTGCAGAGAAGATGGGTTCCCAAGCTCCCTGCTGAATTTAATCCAATTGAAAATAAAAGGAGATTATTCCCTTCACATTTCTGAGGAAGCAAAGGTCTTTAGCACTGGAGAAACATCAAACTAAAGCACGTATTTATTAATTCAAAAAAAGGATAAAAAAGAAGCATCACTGGGAAAAAGTTTAGTACCAATATCTGACTATAGGTAATCTCCTTTGGAAGAGTTAATGCCATGAAGTTACAGCCTCCATTCCAGGAGTGGCAGCTAAGCCAAGTCCCTTCCTGTCTCCCCTACCAGAACTGTCACCTGTGTTTGTATTACAATTGGCGAAAAAGGTTGTGGCAAAAAGGAGGATGTCAGACAGGAACATGGAAACCCCACTCCAAGGCCCCCAAACCTGCTCCAGAGACCTCAGCCCATAAGCTTTAAGGAAGCTGCTAGGAAAGTTGGGAATTATCCCACACTTTGTGATCAAGCAATTGCTTGGCCCAAGACTACTGATGGATCCATGTGTGTGAAAGCCTGGGTATCTCAGCAACCAGCATGGGGACATGCTGTATGATGAATTAGGCTCTAGAAAATTCAGTGTAAGAATGCCCAGCATCTTAAAAAATAATGGGCCTAAGTAATGGGCTGGTATGTACCCTGAAAGCCAAGGTCAGATTGAGAAGTGAACCAGATGCCTCAAGTTTCAGCCTAGACCTTTAAACCTTAGTCCATCCTTCTTTCCAATTAAGGTTATTAAAACCTGCAACTGCTATAAGAAATATATTTGGTCTCATTTTCTTACCCTGCCATCTGGCTGATGTATTATCCAACAAGTAACACTAGCACTGAAGAATTCTTGAAGGTTCCCTAACACAGCTGTTCCCACATGCTAATTGCTTTAAGGTGATTTTTATTCTCTGTCTTCAGACTCTTACCATCAAAATTACATGAAGTGTGTTATGAAACTGAACAGGAAAAGTAGCATAAAAAGCATTGCACAAAACAAGAATGATCATGTTTATGTGTCCATTAAAATTC
The DNA here is from genome assembly GCF_023055355.1 of Agelaius tricolor. Lineage (NCBI taxonomy): Eukaryota > Metazoa > Chordata > Aves > Passeriformes > Icteridae > Agelaius > Agelaius tricolor. The sequence goes on from NW_027269272.1 coordinate 16,056,877, forward strand.
TTCAACCCAGAGCCATATGCTGAATTTCCTGTACAATCTTGCTCAAATCCTAACATGCATTAGCTTTCATTTTAAGAACATAAAGATGAGCTACGTTTGTGTCCAGGCTATAATTTATTAAGTTCTCCAATATTAAGACCTAATTGCCTGAGTCACATTCTTTTGCTCTTCTAATGAACCTGTTATAAACAAGGGACCTGATTTTCCTCTCATTTGCGTGGATATAAATGAGGAAAAATTCCTTGCTTGCTGAAGTCAATGAAGTAATTTGATTGTAGAGCCAGTGTTACAACAGGGTATGCCTGTTGTGTGGGCAATGTCAGGTGGTGATGAAGTTAAGCCAACCCTTGCTTTCTGTCCCTGCTGTGCCTGGAATACCAACCTCGCACCGGTAGCACTGGACATGGAAGTCACGATCCAGGGCAACAATGCGCACGGTCTCCTCTTGTCCCGGGGCTGGCATGATGGGCTCCTTACACACAGAACACCTCGGGGCAAACTTCCTGAGGGAGCAACAGACAGGCACAGTCATCTCAAACATGGAGAAAAAGTTTTTGTTAACTGGACCAGCCAGCCAGAAATGTGTGAATTTGTACCAACACACACACGTATGTGCATACACAACACAGGCTGGAGAGATCTCTGCACAGATCCCTCCTTGGAAAAAAAACAGGCAAGAGCACTTTAGTCTTACAAGGCAATTTCAGGCATGTAGGATATTAAAGAACATTTATAAGGAGATGACTTATAGAACTTCTGACAGGCAGCAGAGCATTTTGCCTGCCCTAATTAACAACTGAAGTGCCTGTTGAATGACCCTCCATTGTGGCACCTATGCACTGCCACAACCCTCAGCCTCTAAGAAAATCCATGCAAATCCCATGGTTAGAAAGATGACCAGAATCTGCTTCAAGAGCATCTCTTGAAAATAAAAATCAAACTATTAAGATTTGGAGATTGGAACAAATAGTTTAAAAGTCTGAAAAGAAATGGTAAAAAGAACTGCCTTTTACTAACACTAATTTGTTGAGATTTATGTCACCCACTTTAAACTTTCAAGCCATCTTACCCACTTATGCACACAGAAGCACATTTCTGGCTGTGCTCACTCTCAGACAAGAAGCATCAGGGCAATTCTGACTTGCTGCATCTTCTAGCTAAAACCTACTCAGTTATCCAACAGGGTGCTGTCCAGGCTTGAAAGGGAACAGGTCTGGGTGCAGAGACCCCAATGTTCTCTCTTCCAGTCAGTCTGACTTCTAATTGTAAAGTGACAATAACTCGCTGCATGAAGAGACTGACTTGAATCAGGGTCAGCTCAGGGATCAAGAGAAGCACAGCCCTTTCTTCTTCCCTTCTATTGCTCACCATATGCCCTTCTGGATAATTCACCCACGTTCTGCATTCCCTCTAGTTTTGCTCCCCTCAGGTCCCACGAGAAGTGGCCACCTCTGCTCCTAGGCTTGGGAACCTTTAGCCTGTGGTGAGTCGTTCTCTATTTTAGTTCAAAACCTACTGGTACCAGTTTCCTGGCTGCAAATTCTGCCTGCAAAAAAGGAAATTTACACCCACAGAATCTGCTGCCATGTAATGAGAACCAGGGTCAGGGGCTGTGGAGCGACAGAGGGCAAAGCTTATGGCAAACATCAGAACACAAGGAGATCAAAGGGCCTTCTCTTCTAAAATGCCTAGTAAGGACTGACTCTGCCACCCAGCCTGTCACATGAACCACCTCAGAATTAACTATCTTAGAAAAGAAAAATAAAATCTATCTGTACTAGGAATAAAGAAAAATATTAATTTCACTGGCAGCAGATGAAAGATGCCTGTGTAGCTGTGATCTAATGAAAGAATGAATTAAACAGTGGCTATAATGAGTGCTCTGAAAAATAACTTAAATGGATCATGATATGACTGGAGCTGTGATGGCAATTAATTGTGTGCTGCTTCATGCAGGCCCTTCCTTTTGCCATTTAGCTCAAATGTGGTAATAAAAAAATACTTCAACATTTCTTTGCCCAGGCTACTGTGAGTAATTCATTATGAGACAAATATTATCTCCCAGGATCCTGAGATCATTCCTGCAGATTTTAGGGGATGTAGATCTGTTACTGTGGGGCCTGAGCTCAGGTAGTAGCTGAGTAACAGTGTGAGCATTAGCTACAGTTTTGTTATCAAGAGGATGTAGATGTAGAACACTCAACCTCCAGATCAGGAGGACATGCCATCCCTAATCAATTAAAACTGGGTTGGCCGAAGTACTGCAAAATGTGTGGCTGGCCAAAGACATTCTGAGTGTTACACTGGGTCTTGTGCTATTCCCATCACCTTCCCCTCAATCCCTCACTCAACAATTTTTATGTCCTTCCTTGCATTGACAGCCTCCCACTTTCTACTCTCAGAGCCCCGAGGTCTGTGTGCAGTCACTGCCAAAAGGCTTCAATGTGGGACATCAGCTCTCTTTCTCCTGACAGCATGTGAGCCCTTGGCCTGTGGGGCTTTGGGAAGGGGCACCCTCCAAATTGCTGAGGGCGTGTGAGGGAAGTCCTTCAGGTGACTGAGTGGTGCATGAAACTCCTGTTGGGCCTGTGCTCAAGACCACATTTTACCTTACACACAACTGGCAGCACAGAAAGGCAAAGCAATGCAGCAGCTGCCAATTAACCCAGCCTAGCTGAGCTACAGGGAACATCCTCCTGTTGGATTCTAACATGCCAGTTAATTGTGGCTGCTTCCCTTTCTGTCAAGTCAGTCAGCTTCTTTGAGCTTTCAGACCCACACACTGATGTCATGAGGCTCTAATTAAGTTTACCCGCTTAGAAATTAAGAGGTAAATGGTTGAGATATAAACTCACCTTTGTCAGTATTGATTTCATCTTTTAATTGAGGGGTGTAATGTATCTGTCTTTTCCATACAGGGCAAACATTTGTGCTCTGATTATATCTACCTGTCTTTCCCTGGATTAGTGATGATGGGGGTGGTAGTATGTCAGTGACAGAAATTACTTGCAGCTATACCTTTCAACTTACTTTAAATAGCAGTTTCACTATAAATTATTACCAGGGCTGTATTTTTAGTAGCTTTAAAAAGCTAATTAGCAACTAGAAACAAAAGGAGCTGTGAGCAGCCTGTGGCCACTGAGATCCCTCTAGCAGGTAAGCAAACACCTGCAGAGTGCAGGAGGACAGGACCTCTTAATTGCTCAGTGGAAGAGGCAGGGAGGTGGTGATGTGAAAGTGCAGGTAGAGGCAGTGAAGAGAAACATGCCCATGCACAGTGAAAAGGCAAGAGGAAGGCAGAGCACTTAAAAGAGAGGGACACAGAGGTTATCCCTCAATTCAGCTCTAAGCAAAACAGAGATCAAGCAGAATCATCCCCTAACCAATTAACCTTGTATGCCATGGCTGCTTGGAGCAATGCTCTCCCTACTATTTAAGAGCCTTGGGAGGAAGTGGCATAGGGTTCAGAAATTCCTGAAAGCTCAGTCTGAAAAAGGAGAGTTTTTAGCAGCAAAAGACAAATACAACAAGTGAAGCAGTGACAGCAGCTTAGGCCTTACTTATGGAAATCCTCAATGCAGTGGATGTTGCCACCAGCATCCACAGTGAAGGGGATCCCATCCAGGCTGCGATGGCACATCACACAGGTGAAGCAGTGGGGATGGTAGGCCTTCCCAGTGGCTCGGAGGATCCTTTCCATGATGGGCTTTGCACAGACACTGCACTGCTCCAGTGTATTCTGCAAAGAAAACATACACAACACATGTGAGCACCATCTCAGCAGGACATTACAAAGGTCAGCTGGGCTGGTGGCTGCTGCTGGTCTGCTTGGAAGCTTTAGGTACCTTCTTTTCATTTCTCCTAGATAAAGTGCAGTACAGTCAACAGTTATCAAAGAGTACGATAACATGCACAGGGAGCACAGGGCCTGGGTCAAGCCTTTAGAACAGTGTGAGAACACAAACCAGAGCCTTCTCTCAGCAGCTCTGACAAGTGATCAGAGATGGCTCATCAGGTGGGTTATCTGAGACACAGCAGCTTCTGTAGCCAGGAGCACATGAAGGAGTTGTGCAGCCAACACTCCTGGGCTTTTGCTTCTGCACTGCCCAGTCAGAGCGAGCTTATGCAGCAGAGTTCATTAGAGACAAGTTCCAGAGAGGGCAGTGCTAAACTGAAGTGCAAACTCCTGGGGCTACACAGACACCTCCTAATTACTTTGCCAATGCAGATCCCATAAAAATATCTTTATCTGCCTTGTACAAAGATCTTGATCTTCCTCTCTCGCCACAGAGAATACTGCTAAGTCTGGGCAGAGAACAAAGCAGTGGTTGCAAGGAAAGCATCCACAAGGACAGGAGCTCAGGATGACTTAAATGCTTCATTTATCTCTGGCCCACAATGTTTGAGATAATGACTGTGAAATGCCAGCTCTGAGGCCATGATCCTTGCTGCACAGGTTTTACATACTAGCCTGCTCCTAAAGTGCTGGAGCCAAAAAAATTCCCACTTTTCAAGTGGGGTCTATTGAATGATTCATCTCATTTCAACCCTCACTTACCCTTGCAGTTAATTATAGAAACACCACGATAATTTTGTTTCAGATGGTTGTCTGTGAGCCACACCAGCCCTTCTGACACCAACTGGGTAACTCACCATTTCAAAACAAGCACTTTAAAAGACACATGCCATGAATGGATGGTGCAAACCACATAGATGCAAACAATAAATCTGATTCGGGTAATTTCACTGGACTTTAGAAAAGCAAACTTCACCTACTATTCTTGCTTGATGGACCTGAAGTTATCAAATAATGTTATCAATCAGTGTTTGCATCTTGGGTGAGGTAGAAAAATCTATCATTACACTACTGATTATTATTTAGATAGACAGAAATAAGGGGGCGGGAAAATAAAGGAAAAAATCCAACAGGACAGAAATATAGAAAGCTGCTGAAAGGTAGATCTTGTTGACAAACACAGGAAGGCTAAAGTTCTGCTTCCTCATGCAACAAAATTCCCAGAGAAAGTCGTGTTTTGACTGACAGCATTGTTATTGCTTCTTTGAGCCAGTATTCTCAGGGGCAAGATCCACTCCTTACATGTGCAACTGAAATGTATTGTGAGGAGATGAATCACCCAGGAACTCAGAAGGTTCTACACTCTCATATTTGCTCTCAGACATTATCTCTGGGCTGCACGTCACGGGTAAGGTACAAACATAGAAATACACGGGTTCCTATCAGAGGATCTGAAGGATTGTTTTTGGAAAGGTCGATATGAAAAATCCTGAATTTCAACCCGTATGAGAACTGCCTCATGCATTTGTAAGGAGAGCACAGCCAGACTAGCATCAAATACAGGCTGGATTTTGCTTTATACCTTGTAATAATGGGCAGGAAAGAATGACTGCTGGCCTTTCTGTCTGGTTGCTGTCACCATCATCATCATTATAACAGTGGCTGGTATGCCAGAAAAAGCAAGGTCAATAATTTTCTCCATGGAGAAATAACCTGGCAGATTTACCATTTTGCTTTGCATAAGCAGATCACATCATCTCAGTCCACATCCATGTGGTTCTCTATGTTTTTCTGCCAAGGAGGGAAGGCAGGATACCTGCAGATACTGATGGAAGATTGTGCCATTCGTGAAGCATTTGCCATGAAATTTTCTGAACACAAGCAGGTATGGAGCATTTGCCTCACCAAGTCACTGCTTGCCTCATTTCCAACAGTTGCCAACAACAGAGGCCAAAGTATGAGAACAGGATAAGCAAAGCAGAAATTCCTTGGGATTTGCTTCCAGTCTCCAATGATTACTGGTTTAGGCACTTCCTGAGTCAGAGCTTGGCTTCCCCATACTTCGCCTCAAGTGGATGCTTCTCCCATAAACCTTCCTGATTTTTGAATTCTGATAAATACTGATCCCCCACAACGTGACCAAGAATTCTGTGGCTTACTTCCATGCTGGGGACTGATGTGTTCAGCAGTTCCCCTGGTCTGCTACTGCAGCCCACCCAGGACAGTGACCAGAGCAGGCACCTGCAGCAGCAATCCAAGCTGCAGAGGGGTCCAGCACCAAACAGCATGGCCTGGAACTGCTCTCACCACGGGCCAGATGTAACTCCTGCTCACACATTTCGGGCACACAGAGTTTAAGCCCATAAGGGATCAGTACAACCATCCTGTCTGACACCCCATGTTAACACTGATTTTGGTGGAAACTTTACAGTGACCAGGACAGCAGGCAATCACCCTGCTGGATCATACCTTCTGAAAACACACATCTTCTCCCAAATCTCAGCTTGGTCACAGTTTGACATTCTCACAGCTACGTAAGACAAGCATTATGAATTAACCAACTCCTGATTAAGCCTTCTATACGACCTGAAAATCAGACCTGAGAAATTTATTCTTTTCATCCTTCCAAGTCTGTACCAGTAAGGAAAAACAAAGTCATTAGTTTCAGACTCCAGCTCACTCCTGTCTGGGAGTGTATTTGCTTAAGCCTCCCTCCTTGCTAGAACCCTGGCTGGCTCAGACCCTTCCCTTCAAGGTGTTACCAGATGATGCCAAAGGGAAAGCTTCCTTGATTCACACCCATTTGACATCAGGTTGCTGTAAGGCAGGATTTGGCCTGTGAAGCTACCAGGTTTTCTTTGATTCTCTAATCAGGTTATCCCACATGCCTAAGTGCTGCCCCAGCAGCTAACAACCTGCACAAAGGTATTTATGCACATTATAGGAACAGCATCCCTGTAGGATTATAAGTTTGGCTTCTTGATTTTGCTCTCTTTCACAGTCTGTCTAACTCTCCTAGCTCCTCCTGGAGCTTTCAGACCTCCAAAAAGTGAAATATGATGAAGAAAAAATGCCTAACAGGTCTATTTTCCTTCTTTTCTCTCCGGCTTCTGTTACAAGTCTGCTCTGTAATCAACAGGTAGAGCTGAATGCATCTGATGAGCTACACTGAGAGCTAAGGCAAGGCACAAAGAAGAAAGATGAGAAACAGCTAGGAAACATCAATCCTAGGGGTTGTGGTCACATTCATGTCATAAGAATATAGCCCACAAATCTAGTGTGGGCTGAGGGTAAAGTTTGCCATTCTTTTCCCATATTTTTGGCCAAGAGGCAGGGAGTGCCCTTGTGTCTCCCAAATCCAACCAATTTTTTGGGGGTTTGAAAAGCATAGGGAAGGAGCCATCCATTTCCAAAGGGAAGGCTGGCACAATGTTTAAGGCTGAGTCTGGGTCCATGTCCCTTGAGGGCAGAACATCCATGGCAAAGAAAAAGAATCTCACATGAGAAGAATAATGCACCCTAAATACCAAAAAGAAAAATAACCTCAAGCAAAGATACACTAAAACACAAAGAAAGGACTATAATGACCAGGACATCATAATCATCTTGCAAGTTAAAATTAAGAGACTTAAACATGTATAACACAATCAGTGTCAAAGTGGGAACAAGCTGCTTGGGAGCAAGCACCTAGCAAGTGGTGTTTGGAGTTGACCTCCCTAGAGCAATACTGGTCTCTTCAGAAACCACAGAAAGCCAAAGGGGGTTGCTCTGCAGATTTTAGGTTTAAACATGGGACACAAAGTAAAAATTCTGACTGCTAGGAAAGACTTCTAGGTTGCAAGAGCCACGGAAGGCAGGAGCTGGGGAGTGTTTGAGTCTCCTCCTGAAAACTTCACATCCCAGATGGCAAGGTGGCAGAGACTTTAGGGACCAGAGGTGCAGTGACAGCCCACTGCCCTAATGCTGCAGAGTACAACCCGTCCTAACCAAACCTGGGGGACAGCAGTAACTCACAACATCATGCCAGCACAAGGACTCTCCCACAATGACCCAGCAATGAGTGCAGAAGAAAAGCCACACAGATTAGTCATTGCTTCTTCTGCATTGGCAATTCATCCCAAGCTCTAATGAACATAAATAATGTCTCCTGCACTCTGAACAGCAGACCGAGGAGAGCTCATGCACAGGGACATGAGCATGGTATTGCTTATTTTGCTGGGAGAGGGGAGGGAAGTTGCTGGAATAAATTACATTGGCAACTCATGCACAGGGACACAAACTCACTTTCTGTAAGCACTGCAGAAGAAACACATTTTTCGAAGTGACTGAGCAGAGGAGATGGTTTTGAGCTGCACGAATGAAATGTGACTGTTGTGCTAAAAACAGGCACATGGTCAAATGCTATAGTTGAACTGTAACTTAGTAAAGTGTGGTAAGTGACTTGCTTTAAATCTTGTGACTCCGTCCTTCATTTCCTCAGACAGCAAGGAGAGCAGAGCAGCAGACATTTTCCCCTTTGTGGGATATTTTTTGAGGCTTGAAAATGTTTCCATACTTAAGTGAAGACAGAACACTTTAATCTCAAGAAGCCTGGTGAATTTATAAACCTCAAATTAGATCAGGTCAATTGAAAAACTGCACTTCAAAATAATTGCAAATGGTTTCATTTAGGGTTTGGGTCTGAAAATATGTAGTTGTATTATAAATTAAATATAAAGCAGACAGTGGTGGAGGGGTTAAGTGTCAAGATGTAATTTCAACACTTTCAAACACTTTTTTGGCATTATTTCTAGAAAAGGAAAACCAAGGCTCCCCAGCTGCTATCTCCACAGATGGGTTAAATCTTGGCAAACATAACATTTAAGTCACTAATAGCCAGCATGAAATTCCTTCCTGCATGTCTGAGGAGACAACTTGGGCATGAGTTAATCCTTCTCACTTCACCTGACCAGCTGGACACATTATTAGCAGAGGGTGACACTCCCCTTCTCGCTGCTCTGAGGGTACTTTCAGCAGGGTACAGCACTGCAGAAGCACCTTGGCTAGTGACCTTCAGACCATGCTGCCATAGCTGCATCAGTGTGCTGGGGCAAAAGATGTGACTGACCCTGACAGCCTAATTCAGACACAATGGTGAGCAGTCAGGCTGTTCTTTAGATGGTACAGCTTGATTTGCTGGGAGATGGAGCTGAGCTGTGCTTACAGCTGCCCCTTGCACAGTGCAGACTCAGGCCCTGAGGTTACTGTATTCAGTGCCTTTCAAATCACTCTTCCATTCATCTCAGTTTTTAGTGGCTTTCCCAGCACAGTAGCAATACCGCGGCTGGCATGCTTCTCCTCTGCTGGAATTTGCTTTTCTTGTCAGGAAAACTGAATTCAGCTTTGTAGTTTTGGACTCAGAGCAGCTGGAGGTGAATCTGGCAGAAAGTCCTCTCAGCATACAGGATGGAGGAGTCCCTTCCCCTTGCCCTATAACTATTAGAGAAAGGCTAGATGTATTTCATGGCTTGTGCTAGTAGCACAGATAACAATGGCATGCAACTGAGTCCACAAATGTGCAACAGCAGAAAGGCCATGATGAAAATGGAACAGTGCTTGAGAAATGCTTCTCAAATGATAAGCAGATGTCAAAATATGCTCTACAGTGAGAGGAGGAAGAAGCTCTATTTTTCTTATCAAGTGAAGGCTGAGGGACAGCTTTGCTGGTGTCTGAGCACACCAGAGGCTGCAGAGGAAACCTAGAGAAGGCTGCTGGGCCTGGCAGGCACACAAGCTGGCCATACTACCTGCAGAAGGAATTATATTCTTAATGCTGAATGTAATTAATGTTTGGAGCAGCAGAGGCAGGGACTGGGTGACTACTCTGATGCTCAGTGCCAGTTTAGATAAGGCCTGCAGCCCTCTCTAGCACCATCCAGCTGAGAGTGATGAAGGAATGTCAGAGTTAAAAATCTGCTCTGCATTATGCTCCATGTCTGACCACAGCCACATTGACTCCTTCCAGCTAAAAATCCACAAGAAGCCCCGTGCTGGAAATTACTTAACTAATTTCTGGCACTCAAAGCTACTCATCTTCTGTACATTCCTTGCTCTGACAACAGAGATCTTTGTCCCTTTAAAACGGCAGAGCCTATGAATGTAAGAAATGAGGGAATTGTCCTCTGAACTGGTAGGCTGGAAGATAAAATGCCTAGACTTCTGGCTTTTAAACCAAGTAGCTGCCATAGGCAAAGCATTCCCACACTCTGTGCATGGCAGGCACATTTACAGGCATCCCCAGCCTCTAAATAAAATGGCTGTAGAAGTTACATATCCCAGTGAGAAACTGGATATTGTTAGATTTGATAAATACTTGTGAAGTACTCTGTGTGCCTAAATAGTTACTTAATGGAAACAAGATATTATTAACAGAAAACATTAAATTCCTTTTATCTGTAATGACTTGCACACATCTCAAAAATCAACTTTGGGTGGTGCACCACCAGAGAACAGCACCTGAGCTGTTATTCAGAATACTCCAATGTGGCTACAGCCATTTGCAAAAGTAAAGTAGTTTAATACCAGGGAAATGCTTCTAACTTACAGTTGACTTTAAAATAGCACAGAGAATAAAAAAGTCTATGCATTTGAAATTTTTTTAGCAACAATAATTATAGCTGCATGGAATACTACAGTAAGCCAAACAATTGAAAGCATCCTTAGCAACTGCTATGTAAAAGAACATTGTTAAATATCTTAGTAATCAGCTCCAGTCCCTTCAGTAATTTTCTTGTGAAGCTGCATTTCCAAACCTCCCTGCATCTTGTCTATTGCCACCAGGAAAGAATTGAAGCAGCACAATGTGCATTTTGGTGAGCAGAGTTCACTCTTGCTGTTAGCACTGCCACCACACACCAGGTATGAACCACGTGAAATCGGTCACTCCACACTGGGACTGCGACTGGCCCAGAAAACATCCAACCAGGAGGCTGGGACAGGCTTTTGGAGCACTGGAGAGAAAAACACCTGTAAAGCACAGCAGCACCAGCAGAGCACAGGAGACGTGGCTGCCTTGGCAGGGAGGAATGATCTGATAAGACAGTTTCCATCTCTGATTCCCTCAATCCAAGGAGATCCTAAGTGCACGACCAGACCTTCACTCCAAGACATTGCATAATACAATGCCTGGCGCAAGATGCTGATTTTCGAAGATTTCTAACTTGAAGGAAATCCCTCAAAATCCCTCTCAGAATGTCAGAGGTAAACAGTTTGTTCAAGGCTCCTGCAGCTGAGGCAAACTGGCACAGAGCTACCACGGAAATCCCTGGGCTGTGTCACACAACAGCAGCTATGCCTCAGCAGATCAGCATTGCTTCACACACTGGGGTCCCCACCTAGGGAGAAACCAGCCCATGGCTTTGCCCAACGCAGAGAGATGTGTTTGAGGATTTGTTACGACTTTTTTTCCACCAAAGTGAACCTTGGTAGCTTTAAAAACTATGATATTCTACTAGCTTTGCTCCTGAGGGACAGGGGGAATAGACAGCAGGTTTTGATAGCCTGTGCTTTTATCTGTTTTTAACACCCACACATCAGGTGAGAGCACCTACAGACCATACATAACTCAGGGCTTGGTGGAACAAAGTGCTGGGGGGGACAAAGCAAAGCCGTTCCTTATTCCCAAGCACTCCCAGCCTTTGTGCTGTTGATGTAGCTCTGCTTGCCTTACGTGTTCTCACCAGCAAGTTCCTCAAAACATGATGTGCCTGACCTTGCATGCTGCCCTGGGAGTTTTGCCTAAATAAAGGTTCTGTCCTGTTGTGATTACTTTCTGCACAGGCAGCAGAATTACATGCAGCTGGGAGATGTGGCAAACATTGAGCAGATACACTCTCCTCCTTGTTTAGATACAATTGTGGACAACACAGAGATTTCAAGCTTAATTAGCAATACCAAGGAAGCTGTTAGAGAGGCATTTCAAACTGCTTGCAGTTTAAGCTGATTAGAACTTTGTGAAAACAAAACAAAATTGTGTAGCAAATTGTTAGGCTAAAATTCAAGTCAAACTGAACCGCATCAAAGGAAACAGAGAAGTGACTATCAGGAAGAAGTGGGCTTTTTTTCTTTTCTTTTGGTGAGGAATTTAATTTCATAGCCTTTAATAAACCCAATGCTCCAATCCAAGCTTGCCACTCTGGCAAGAAGCTTAACCAAAATAACATTGGAACTCAGAGCTGACGGACCAAAGAGGCTATAAATCGGTCAAATCCGGGCACAATACAAGAAAAAAAATTGAAAATTCCATTCAATTTTCCTGTTTTAGAATTTTGATGTAACTGACCATTGACATGGAAATGTTATCTTGACCTTAACTGCTAAAGCTGACTTGCAGAGGAAAAAATGACTGAGACTCTGACATCTCAGTGGTTATTTATAGTTCCCCTCACTCTCCTCTTTCTCAGTATTTTTACATTTGAAATGAGTTCTTGCCTGCCATGAGTTTCCTGAAGGACTGTTTGAACAATGCAAGAATTTGTGACATAAAAACCATCAAGAAAATGGTTGATTAAAATGGAAAACAAATTTTAGTTGGAAACTCTCATCAGTAAATTAGCATCCAGCAAAGCTAGGCTTGCTTTGGTTACAGATTGAACACTACAAGCCTTTTAACTACAACCGGTTTAAAGCTGGCTTTTTCTGCTTCCTGTGCTCTCCAAGAGAGATTTCCTGGAGAAACAAAAAAAAAAAAAAAAAAAAAAAAAAAAAAAAAAAAAAAAAAAAGACAGGGCTACTGCTCAAGAGTCTGGGTTCTTCTAGAGTTTGTAAGGGAAAAAAAAAAAGACAGGATCCTTCCCCTTCACTCCTTGCAAATAAAAACCCTTCATCTCTCTAAGCCACAAGGAAAGGCACACAATCTATTTTCCTCTGCTTATTTCAAGTCACATAGAAGGGCATCTCTAAGTCACTTCTAATGGCTACTAAATAAATTAAATATTCCAACTGGATATCAGTTTAACAGCTCCTGTTCTACCTTAACTGCTCAAACAAAGAGAATGCAAAGCTTCTCCTGAAGATCTCATACAAGTTACAAGAGAAATTAATTTTTTCTAGTGGCAGGGGCAGAGCACTGGAAACTAAGGGTGTTTGTCTTCTGTCCTTGGTTCACTAGTGACTCAGAGAATAATTCCATTCTTTTCCTCCTTTGTTCTTCACATTATCTATAGAGTGGCTTTAGTCAGCTATTAGTAGGTGTGTGATGCTCTGACAGAAGTCACATCTCTATTGTAAACACCAAAGTTGGCACCTGGAGCTACCAAGAAATAAAAATCTCCTCAAACTGAAACAAAATGAAAACCCAAGCAAGAAGGTAATGAGATTTTGCACAGAATTTCATGGAGCTTTCACTGAAACACCTTTTGAGTGCAAGATAATGGTTTTTTTCAGTGTATACGTGCAAGCTGTGAAATACAGGTCATTGCAGCAGTTCACTATAAAAATAGCTGCTTTTAATAGATAACGTAATCCAGTATAAAGCCTGGAAAAAAACTCCCCCAAAACTCTCACAGCACTTGGATGCTGCTGGTACCCAAACTGACAGTGAGAATATGATTTGCCCAAATCCGTGATATGTTTCCTAAAGAGTTGCCAAATACATTTATGTCCTTGATGTGAGGAGAATGTCTTGGAGCCTTTAGGGCAGTGGGAGACTTATCTGTGATTGAAATATGAGGGCTGAAAGCTTTGTGGGTGCTCTGAGGTCTTTCCAAAGGGAGAAGAAGAGGGAGTTTCTTATTTCTTGAAGAAAGCCTCCTGAGTGAAATGTCTATTTTTAAAGACTGAAAGAACACTGGAAACTCACAGACAATCAACATTGGCCACTGTCAGGAATAACAGAACCCAAACTTCAGTGAGCCAATAGTACAGTGAGAACTGTACTATACTCTCTCCCCTCTACCCCAAGACTAGAAATTTCATCTTTTGGGGGGACAGGATTTCTTCAGAGGTTTGAATTGAATTATTTCCTGGAGCAACACTTCTTCTTCTATCTAGAGTCAGACTCTAATTGGAAATAAATCCAGGCTGCTGACTAAGTCCAGGGTCAAATATGTCACCTACCAGGTACTGAAATTATTTTTAGATGCAATGACATCCCTGTTCTTTTCATTCAGTTGACCTGGATGTTTGACTCGGTTCCTTGTCTGGGAAAGCAAGTTTGAGCCACCTGCTGAGATAAAAGTGACAAAGAAGGAAGGGATACAAAACCAGAAAATTGAGATGGCTATGTAAGAAGAGCCCAGACAAGGCATGGCACAGAAAAGAGAACTTCCCGAAGAGGTCAAGTGAGATGTGAGAAAAGCAAAAGCTGGAGACTGATGTTCCACCCTGGGAACTCATCCATCACCTTCCTTCCTCCACTGTGAGATAATCTCATCCACAAAGACAGAGATAGAGAAGATGATTTACATCAGTCCCTCTGCCCCTCCAGCCCACCTCTGAGGGTGCTTCTGCTGGAACTCAGCTTGCTGTACAGTTGGGAAAGAAAGGAAGGCACATTATTCCTTCTAACCTTACAAAGAGAAACCCATGCAATAGATCAGATCCTTCCTTGAATAAGTGAAAAGTAAACCAGAAGCTTTGTGCTACTCTACTGTTCAAGATACTGCTGTGGAAAGTTGGGCAGAAGAGTCCTTGCAACACAATTGTCTGCTGAGCTGATTCAACCTCTTGACACTGTTCCTTTGCTCTCAATCTAGAAAAATTAGAGCTCCCTGAAATATAAAAATTTTTCTCCTGTTTTGTACAGACAACATGGAGACTTGGATACAGAGATCTTGTATGGCAAACACACTGTCATGCAAATAAGCTCAAGAGTTTCATCAAGAGCAGACAGGCATGTCTGAGTAGGTGGTAATTCTCTGGTGTCTGCAGGGTTAGTCAAGGATGTTCAGAGCAAGAAACATGCACTCTAAAGTAATTTCTTTCCCTTTCATTACCATGAGAAATTTTGGATTAATTTAGAATATGAAGGACACTGGTCTGAGCTGTCAGAAAGGTTCATGTCAGAGCAGAGGAGACCAAAAATCAAGCTGACAGTTGGCATTTCTTTACCAGGTCTTTTACATCACTTGAGGAGGCTGCCCTGGATGTTATTTCAAGTTGAAAAGCACAGCAACTGAACACTGTGCTAGTCAATTGTCAGTCCACAGTATTTACTAACCAGATTACTCCTGTATTTGTGAAACCAGCACCAAAGGCTTTCTGCCAAATATTACATTTAAAAAAAGAAACAACAGTTGAGAAAAGACCCAGCAAAACCCAAAGTGAATGGAGCTGCTGAAAAGAAGAGATTCACTTGGGCACACATCACCAGTACAACCTGCAGTGTCTTGGGACAGTGCTTAACAATTAACAAGCGAAGCAGAGCGGCAATGGCAGGAGAAACCAACTTGTCCAGCCTCACCATTTTCCTAGTGACACAGTTACATAAGAGATATGCATTTCTATAAACACACTGAATGTATAATAGATGTTATATAACATGTCCATTCTCAAGTCGATAGCATCCTCCCAGTGTATGGGCTCTTAGGCTGAAATCACAGTGGTTATGGAATATAGAGGAAAAAACAACATTATTGCAGCATCATTCTGATCTGTAACTGTTCCATTCCATTATGGGGATTTTCTTTCCATAACAGTGGAAAAGACCATGCTCCAGTGCTTCTCACAGTACTTTAAAAGGTCTGACATCACCTGCATCAATGGTTGTTTCCCAACGTAACTGCTGAATTGCTCATTTCCATCCTAATACAACTTCCAACTTTCCTTTATGAGGACCAGAAGTTGCCATTTCCCCAGCAAGAACATCTGAACACCCAAAGTAGTCTGACCCTCATGTTTTGCCAAGCAGCTCATGCAAAGTAAAACTGGACCACATCTTTCTATACACAGCTTCTGATTTAATGGACCTGTGAGGAACAAAAGAAGGAAAGGCCACTCTTCATCAGGCTCTAACTATAGACCAGATCCAGGTGAAAATGGACAAGACAGCCTGGTATTAGCAGGTGGCTCATGCATCTGAGTGATCCAGCTAATGCAGGCCATAAGGACAAGTGCTGGTGGTCTCCTAATGGGAGGATGACATTTTATTGCTGCTCTGGTGGTGCAAAGTGGTCACTCCCCACAGGCACTGCCACACCAGCTTCCAAAGATATGAGGGACAAGGACAGAGGGACTAGAGTGGCAGTGAAGAGTGGGGAACAAAGAATTTATCTAGGGCTTTCTGAGTCATTCTCTTTCTCAAAGTTTGCTGCTGGAGCAGCATAGTCCAGCTCTGCCCTACCTGCAGATTTTCCTATGGAAAAGTTACTGTTGGCTTCTTCACAGGCAGCATGAGTCCAGTGAGCATTGTCCTGCCAGCTCTGCAAGGGCAGCTAAGGAGCCTTGCTGGAAATCTGGCCCCAGAGAGAAACAGCAGAGGAAAGCAGCCATTTCAGAAGCACATTATTAAGCCATCAGACCAGTAGCTACAGGATCCCCATGGAAAAGTTGATCCAGGCACTTTGTATAATTACTTGAGCCCTTCCAGTCATTTATTCCCCTTTGTGGTTGGCGGGGAAAGTCAGTATCTTCTTGAGCTGCAAAGTCATAAGGCTTTTTAAGAAGCCAGGTTTGTAGGTGAAGACATTTCCCTTTGCAAAACCTTTGCTGGAGCACACACTGCTCAGCAGCAATCCAGGCTAATGCAGCGAGTTCAAATGAGCATGGCACGCAGGCAAGTCTAAGCTTTCCATTTGCTTTACCTACATATGTTTTAACACTTACATTTTTAGATGAAGAAGCATAAAAATAGCTTAATTGTGCGTATTGCCTACATTACTGCTGGACTCCACCTGTGGGAAGGAACTGGAGTTTAAGTTTTATTAAAGTTTCACATGTTTCCAGGAGGTTCCTAATTATCCTGCGTGCTTTGTACAGTATTTCTGGCTCCAGGACCTTTCTTCAATTTTCTGAAAGAAACCCAACACAAAAATATTTGAGCTGAGACCTGGAATGTGTGACTGAAAATAAGGCATTCACTCCAGGGTTCATCTAACCCCACATATCTCTGTTCTTACCAGTCTTTGGAAAGCACTTTAAGATCTGCTGGTAAGAAAATACTACCTGTATACCAAAGGCTTGTTACTGCCATTTAGTCCTCCTGCTTCCATGCACCTTAAACTCCTCTGTTTGCCTGGCATTCCTGTGACTACAGATGGGTGTAGAGATGATCTTTTCAGGGCCTAAAGTAAGAATTAAGTCACTTTGGGTATAGCCCTCCTTTTAATGACTAAACACATAACAGTCACACACTGCAAAGTGTCCTCAGGGATAGGGTGTTCTATATTTTAGGGTGGTTAATTCAAACCACCTTTTCTTAAAGACACTTCAAGCCAGCAGCTTGAGTTGGGGTTTGTTCAGCATCCTGGAAAAAAAAATAAAGCAGCCCATATTCTCTGACAGAGAAGACAAACCACAAGATAGCTGGAAAGAAGGCCAGTTTTTGAAAACAGCAACTTTTACCTCTTCTGACCTAGATAGCTGACCACCCCAAGCACAACCTCCAAGTCCTTTTCTTGTGCTCCCTGAACAAAGGCAGACAAATCTCCAGTGGCCATAAATCATCGTTCTTCAGTGGTATCAGCTGGAGTTACTGACATCTGGACCTGCTGTGGCAGTGCTCTGACAGGAGGAATGTGTTAGCTGGTGCCATGTACAGAACACAAGGATCTTCTCAGAACGCTCTGTGCATGCTTCCCACCGTGCTTGGGCTCTCTGCTCTCTTCTGGGAGCGTGACAAAAAGAAAACCAAACAAGGCACCACTCCTTCTACCCCAAATCCACAGTTTGTGAGGTTCTTGGTGCTATACCAGCATTGTTTCTGTGCAGAATCCCTGGCAATGGATCCGCTTAGGATTTTTAGCGATGTACAGGTTTGGCTAAATCAAGACTTCCATCACAGTGCCCAGGCTTAGCCTGAACACATCAAGAGACACAGACTCACCACTCGCTAAGGCTCCCTTAGCTGGCTACAGAAAGCTCTGATCCTTCCTTAGAAGGTGCTTAGCTGGATGAACCTCTACCTGCAGATACAGCTGGTTTGCCAGAAGATGGTTTTGTTCCTACACAAATAGACAGCCTCACAACTGGGTGTGTTAAACTATTCTAGTTCAACTGAGTTCGGGATGTTCCTCAGTTCATGCCTCTCCATTCCACTGCTCTGGCATCTTACTAATCCACTGATTTTATCAGCATTTTTTTCCCCTTTGTTATTAATAGTAGACTACAGGTAAGCATCAAGTACTATCAATGTAACAGCTCTGCAGTAGCACACTAGAAATCTGTTTCAGCCATGCTCAATCACATGGTTTCTCTTGTAGGGACAGTTGCACTGGTCCCAAAGATGTGGCTGGGGGACAGTTTATCTCAGGGTAACATCACAGGGAGTCTTAAGCAGAAGCCATTAATAAGCTGTGTGATTTAATTATATTTCAAGGTTTCTATAATGTGTGGAAGTTACTCCACACATTTATTATGAAATAAGAACTTCAGTGTACAAAATGTTTTTCAGAAAGACTTAAGAATTGCTTCAACAGGAGAAAAAACTGCTTTACCTTACTACAGTATAAATTGCTAATTACTCCACCAAGTAGCAATTGCTAATTACTCCCCTGGAAAGCAACAAGCTCACTCTGGCTGTTATTCTATAGAGTATATGAAATAGCTAAACGACATTTTCAAAGCTACTGGTCAGGTCTATGAATGCAGCAAGTAAAGGGCTCAGAATCACCATGCAGAGATGACCCTAGGGCTAAAAGCATACAGAGAGCTTGAAGACTGACTATTTTCCCAAAAGACAAAACTGCTGTGTCAAAGAAAGTGAAGTCTTAATGTTAGAGCTTTCACAAATAGAACCAGGAGAAAAAGATGTGAAAGTTCCCTTGGGAAGCAAGTGGTAAGCATCTGCAACAGCTGATACTGAGCAAGGGGAACCTCTGAAACTAATCTGAGGCAGTTTTGTGCATCTGTAAATCCATTTCTTAAGCCTAAACTTTATAAAGCTTTTAAATTATTCAGTGTCTATTGAATGTTACAGTTACTTGCTGTAATTTTAACACAGTTTGAATTAATGTTGATGATATTACATTAAGTACCTGACGTGGAGTACCAAGAGTCCCTAATGATGCCCTCTGTCAATAATACACTGCTGCAGAAAAAAGAACATATTCTCCCTTAGCTGTCCTTGCTGGCCTAGGAGATGGGAAGGTGCAGAAGAGAAATCCAGCTAGAAGCTCCCAGCACCCCAAGACCATGGCCATCCAGTCAGCTAAGCCCTCTGAAGTCACTCCATGTAAGACTCAATGAACAAACAATTAACATCAACCCCTTTCTCAGGAACGTATCACTAAGGCACAGTGTAGCAACTCAAGCAGAGCAAAAATAGACATAAGGCAATGAAGAATTCAGAAGAGAAGCCAGGGCTGTGAGATTTGGACCCAGAACTGTGTTCAAATAGCTCAGGCTCTGCTACTTGAAGTTAATCAGATTTCTTCTTTCCTTCCTCCTCCTTTAGGGTATCCTCAAATGTTTTGGCACATTTGAGGCCAGCAAGACAGCCTCAATTCTGGATTCTGGATCTAGGAACTACGGAAGCACCAAGGGGAAGGAATGCCAGGCAAGAGGAGGAAAAAGGCATTTCCCAGTTGGCTTCCAGAACCCTGACATTAGAGTACAAGAGGTAACTGAAGGGCCGGGAAAACATCTCGGGGAGTGTGGACAGAAAACCCAGTGCTGAACACAGCTCCGGCAGCCTGGCCATGCCACCCCAAATACCTGGTGTCACAGAGGGGCACAGGGTAGCTCACCTGCCCATCCATATCCTATATGGGGTAAAAGCAGCATTATAAGGGTCATTTCTCACACCAGGACCTCCTCTCTATGAGGCAGACCAAGAATTCCTTTTCTTGACAGACTTCTGAAGGACTCTTTACATTTTCCTCATCCTTTCCAACAGGTGCTGCCATTTGGCACACACAGCTGACACATCACCCACATATACCCCTGAGCTTTGTAAAACCCATCTAGCAACATGTTAGCTCAGACATGCAAGATGAACTCAATTCAGAATGGAAGAAAAGTGACAACAGTAAACCCCATTTTTAAAACCTTTGGCAAGGATTTCAGAGGGTAGGATAATCTCTACTGTATGTTTTTATATGGCAGGATATTTTCCAAAATTACTTGTGCTTTAGATCCCATTCACTTCCTAAAAAAAAATTTTTTCCACCAAAACCTGCTGAAAGAGAAATCTACTGCAGAAAGGGGCAGCTGCACCTTGCAGATATGCACAGCTGAAGATCTTTTATGTAAGACTCCCCCTGACTGTGTGGAGAGCTGTTAAGATGTCAGATCATGGTTTGTTGCTCTCAGGGAGGCTGCTGCAGCACTCAGTCAGAACAAGTTTACGTCTTGGAGGAATTAATTTGTCTGAATAATGTCATCCTGGTTAAACAAAATGTTAGGGAAAATATGCAGTGTTCTGGTGCACCTCCCTGAACTGATGCCTATATATGGGGATTAGCCAGCATGAAAGGGATCCTGCTGAGTCAAACTGGATTATAGCAGTATTATTTTATAGAGACAGTAGAAAAGAGGATGGAGGAAGGAGCTAGGGAAATCTTGCAAAAACATCAGCTATTTGACATGTTAAAGCAAACAGCATAGATGTGAAAATGCTGCCTGCTTACACAAGTACATCAGAGCCAGGTCAGCCGACAGCAGTAACCCAAAAAAAAAGTTTCGTTTTTACCCCTTTTAGCCCTTCAAGCAATGCATCTCCCAGAAAGCAAGGTGGACTCCTGTGCTTTCTCAGGCATCAGGAGATGTGCTTGTGTTCCCATGGTGGCACCCTCGCAGTGGTGGCAATGTTCCTTATATAGGGAGGATGTCCTGGGGACCTTTGCCAAGCCTTCCCAATTGCCCAAGCAGCATGTGAGGGGGCAAATGAGCTTGCAGCCTCAGCTCTCAGAGCCCCTGGGGAGCTGGTGCAGATGGCAGGAAGGGAAAACGTAGGTTTTCAATAAAGTCCCTGAGATGCCTCCATTTATCATCACCAGGCACTCACACAATCATTTATGTGGTGATTGTTCAATGCTGGCTGGAGACTCAGGGCTGGTGGCAATTCACAAATGGGACATGTCCTTGTACATCTTGTTTGCAGAGCTGGATCTGCAGTGTGTTCTTTGAACATGCCTGGAGGGCTGATGTCCTCTCTCTCCAGCAAACAGCTTGACCTTACAGTAATGGCATCAATTCCTCTGCCTGTCTTGTTGTGGCCCAGCAAATATTAACCTGTGCAAATAAGAGATGCCCTAAGCCAACTCCCTGCACCCTGCAGTGCAGGGACACAAGACTGGGTGAATATCCTACACCTGCAGTCCGTGAACAGTGCAGAGGACCCAAGGGTGGGTGAAGAAGACCCCTCCACAATTATGTCATTAAAGTACAGACCCTATTTAAGCACATAAAAGCAGCAAAACTCAGGCAGAGGAAGAGGTGGCACATTTTAAGCCAGAAAGAGTTGTCACAGTATGAGACAAGGCCTGTGCCTCTCTTTGTAGTGTATCTATGCAGCAGTGCTGGTCTTGGTGGATCAAAACCCCTGTGCCTGCTCCCCCTGGGAAGTGTCAGTCTAACTGAGTGTGGTGGATTGTGCTAAAAGTTGTGCTTTGCAACATTGAGCTGAAGACCACTGTGGTAGCAGTGGAAAAACACTTCTCCATCCTCCACTGCCCAATGCCAGAATATCCAATGCAATGCTATGCTAGTCAGAGCGCACAAACACATGGTTTGAAGGAAAAATTCAAAAGCATTTGAGTCATGGGAGTATAAAAAAATTCTCAAAAAACCAAATAGAACATATCAGTCATGTTGTAACTTGGAAAGCCAAAATTTCCTCCCAAAGACAGCAGTGATGCTGTTTCCAAGATTCCAGGACGCATCTCTGTCTGGAGCTAATAGAGACATGTTTTTTAATCCAAGTTTCAAGCCCAGTGAAATCCATTTCTGACAATAAGAACCTAGCCAGCTGAAGAAATCACACCATGCCTTCCTAACCCACCTTTTGCTCACAGGTAGCATTGTAGTCCATCCAGCTCACCCCTCCAGCACTGCCATGCCCATCGTGGTGCCCACTGCACACCCGCCCTGGATTAAGGCCCTTTCCCACCTCCTTTTTGCAATCATCTGTATTAGCCTTGTGTTTTTCCAAGTGGGAAGGTGGAGCAGGCTGGGAGACTGTGGTGGGAAGACAAGTGCAGTCCTGACCCACATCATCCCAATGAACACTTTCATCCCTGCCTTGACCCTCTCTGGCACATCTCAGGGTATTTTCTGCATGCTGGCTTCAGCTGGAGCTGCAACAAGAGCTCTTCTGGAGCAGTCTTTTCTGTCACATTTCCCCTACATCTAAGAAAGGGCAGTTTTGGTTTTGCCCTCTAGCTGAGGCAGTTTCAGAGCTTGGGTCCACTCATCTCCAGGGCCCATTTCCTAACTACTTAAAACTACCTGGGCATATTGCAACTCCACTTTCTCTTCCTGGCTGCATCAGAGAAAATGGTCAGAACTGCCTTTTCTGGTGGAGTCAGTCCTGAACAAGAGTGAATTAGAGCATGACTAAACAACCAGGCCATGTGGGAGCTATAGGTGGAAGAAAACCTACTTTCTAGGTACTGAGATGCTGCTTGCCTTAAATACACTGAGCAAAGGTGACACCAGCACTGGGGTGGTTGCAAGAGTTGTTGGTAAGGCTGGTTAAAATATCCTTCCCTAGGAGGGAGGCACCAATAACTCTCCACCATCACTCCCAAGGCACATGCATGTCAGCCCAAGCACGTGGCTTGCAGTGAGATGAAGTTATCTGGGATGAATTCCACCACAAGCATCAGACCCATTTAACAGCAATCCCCTTGTGCCCCCTTAAAGAAATAGCAGTAAAAACCAAAACAACCCCCCGCACTCCCTGTGTGTAAACATCAGCAAAAACTAAGTAGTTTAATATATTTTGCAAAAGTAAAACCAGAGTAACTGCTTTGCCTCCAACACATCAGGAACATATTATTACCACATTGTCTTCAGTGATTATTCAAGCAATGCATTTAAATGTTCAGGGAGAAGAATGTGTGCTAAAATATTGTTATGTAACACGGGGAAAATGACTAATTCTGCCCTTGATCTTTTCCTATTTTGCTCCAAGTAAGAGTCATTAGAACTCATTCTCTGGTCGAAGCACCAGCACGGCCGAATTCTGACCCAATTCCCCTGGTGGCTTTTACAGTGGGCTGATCCTATCCCAGGCAGCTGAGCTGTTCCAGAATTACTGAGCATAACTGTCTTCTGAATCAGTCCTCCAGGGCTGCACTTTTCCAAAGACAGGTGGAATAAACAATGCACATTTCCCCATGCTCCCTGCTGATGGAGGTCAGAGATCATTTACTTCCCGTTCCTCATGACTTGTGAGGAGTCTGGAGCCTCACCCATGAGCCAAGTGGGGCCTGCTCCATCCAGCAGTTGTGTGCATACTTCAGCAACTGCTGATTCACAGAGTGGGACTGCTACATGAATTCCTCTCCTGACAGCAGATGCAGAAGATGAAGACCTGTTCTGTGTATCCTTACTTTCAGTCCATTTGCATCAACAGTATACATGCAAGACAAACAAACCCGTCTGTTCTTACAGACAGCTATGAAAAGCTAACATTTTCCTATCCTAGTGGAAAAATTAAATAAAACAACAAGCAACAGTTACAAAAAAAGAAAATCAGAGTTGAGAATTTTTCCATAGTCTTTTTTAAGTTGTGACCCAATCCAACTTGTATTGGACTGAAACATGCCCTACATGAACAGAAATAAGGTGACACTGACCCTGGGCTGTATTCACAGAAGAGTTCTAGTTACAACCAGTGAGAAAAAACAATGTTGTTTAAAGCTCCAGAAAGGCCCCAGACTTCCCCTCCTAAAAGAAAATTTTGCATAGGAAATGCCTAATCCTGCAACACTTTTGAGAATCAGCTTTTTACTAGTGGGAAGGAAAAAAAAAAAGAAAATCTGTTCTTGGGGTTTCCTTTCAAAGCTTTTAGATTCTGGTCTTCAAAACATGTTATTTAAAATTTTCATTTTGAGGGATAGCTGGGGTGAAAACAGAAGTTCTCAATGATCTTCAGCTGAAATCCATTTCTTGAGCAACTTTCTCCCTAAGTCACTTTTCTCCCATCCCTAAGGAGAGGCAGGGATGGGTTTTAGCTCTCACAGGGCTGTGTTACCCCATCAGGTGATATATAACAGCTCAAGTATCTGCAGTCCTGATCAGGCTGGGCTTGGTTTGTTATCCTTCCTATAACCTCCATCTAGGAGCATAATACTGTGCATGATTAGATAGGATGGACAAGTCTATATCTTGCTTAGCTTAGAATTAAGAGGGAGAAAATTTATTGAAATCAAGTATCTGGGATTTATCCAGATATTTCCACAGCCAAAATCCAGCACCTTGGGGCCAACCCTATAACATTGTCTCCCTTTTCCTAAGATTGAATTCAAAGGCACTCGTGAAGCTCATCACTGCATTAGCTCATTCCAGTGAGATTTACCCAATCTGCCACAGAGATCCTAATTGTCACCCACTGGACACCTGATACAACACTTCTGATACTTTTAATTAACCACATCCAAAATAAAATTACCATCTCAGTCCTCAGTGAGTCTGACCTGAAACCATGTCCCCTCAGTGACAGCGAGGGCTGCTCTAAGTGAAGGAAACTGCATCAGCTTGCTAAGGGATGGTGAGGCAGAAAGTCCCTGACCATACCAGGAAGTTCTGGAAGGCAAACAAGGCTCCTTCTCCAGTTAGAGCACCAGGGCTTATTTTGCAATTAGGCAAGAGAAGATAAAGGGACAAGCAAATTTCCTGCTGTGATGGGGCATTTGCAATGCAGTCCCTATAACTGCATCTCATTCCTAGCAGTACCAGTCTACACAGCCCTGGATTATTATGTAGTGTCTTGGACTGCTTAGAGGTAATAAGCATTCACCGAAAATGGACTGCTATTAGCCACTGGCAAAAGCTGAATATAATAGTGCCAGCACTGGAATATGTTTTCCACCCATTTACAAGAGAAGTAAAATAACAGGAGGGAAAAAAAAAAATCACATTTGCCAGTGTTTGGAGCGTAGTGTGCTCTACATACAATTATCGAGAGAATGACAGGAAATTGACCCATTTACTCAGAAAAGTTCCTATCGTGTTCTGCACTATTTCATTTCATGCCCATTTGAGAACAAGTCATTTCTCTTCAGGGCAGAAGATAAATTGTCAGCTCGTACACACATCTCTTTCCATTGCCAGGCACAAAAATATCACAAAGAAACATTTTCCTGCCCTCTGCTTAATTTTCTTCTTCTTCTTCATCTTCTCTAATAAATGGTGTTAACTATAAAAGTCAACAGACTGTAAATAAACTCCATTCTATTCCTTCCTTACCTTATGATTGATTTTTGGATATAATGTATTCCACCCACAAGGTCTCTTGTCTGATTCAACTGCTTTTCTCAGCACCAAAGAAAAATCAGATAACCTCGGTGGAATAGCTTCATGTAAAAACAGAAACATTTGGCAACTACAGTTTTCCTAATGGCACACTGCAGTACAGGCTATAGAGCACATCAGTGCCCAGCTCTGTGTCAGTATGGGGAGAGTTCTGGGTATTTAGGCTGCCAGCAGGGCCATTTCAGAGATAGCATCGGGAAAAGGTGCTTGGGTTATGTATGGACACCTTGGACAGGGTGTGGGGAAGCCCCAGGCAGCTTCCCAGTTTGGGCTTTGCCCATTTGAGCCAATCACTTCTCCTCTCTGAATGTGCTTGACAGAGGGCAAAAGAGCAACTGGATCACCATCATGGATGGGAAATTCACACAAAAATTGCTCTCTTCAGGACCCAGAGACCTGAAGACAGCAAGGTCCATGGGGAGAGGCAGCATGTGCAAGTAAGAAGAAAAAAGGACATCATGGAAACAGCTCTATCTACAGCCTAAGCTCAGGTTTCTAGAGAACTGAGCTTGCTGCTCCTGCTCCATTCAAGCAGCAGTGCTCAGCTCTGGTTAATATCAAGGACATCAATCAGCAGAGTAATCCCATGGCATCCCTGATGGAGGTGCCAGCAGTCTGGGTTTGCAAGAACACAGGTGTCTCCTGTGCTGTACAGCTGAAGAACTGCTAATGTAAGGATGAGCCTTGGGCACAGAGGAGCCAGCATGGCAGTAATTCTGTACTCCCCAGCTCCTGTCAGATCCATCAAACACCATTTCAGTCCACAGCTGGTTTCTCACACCAGTTTCTTGAGGTTTAAATTAGAGCAGCTCCACAAACCTCCAGTTCACACAACTTTTCCTGCAGCTGGCACATTGGCCAGCACACCCCAGCTTATGTTCCAGCCCTTGCTCTGCAAGGTGCAACTTCTTTCATGTGCCCATAGTGCTGAACAAGACACTGCTCATTTGCTCTGGAACTCTGTATTCAATCTCATCATTTAACACTGTTCTTTCACCTGAATAGTAGCTTCCCTGTGCTCTTCCATCCTGGAGCATCATTTCTAGGCGTGAAAATTACCAATCATTTGGAGCAGGAAATGAGATGGAGAAGGGAGCTCAGAGCCAGAACCAGCCTCAGTAGTTGCAGCACTCTATTCCTATACTGAGCACAGCAAAACTCATGTTTTGCAGAGAAACCAGGCATGGAAAGTGTTATTCAGGCTTTGACTATGGTGAAGATATAGGATGGGAATATGCAGAATATCAGCTTGGGAAGTGCAAAGGAAAGAAGAGCCTTTCTTCACAAACAAGCAAAATAATCAAGGTTCTGCTAATTCACATCTGGACTACTTCCCCTCTCCCCTCTCAAAAGGGATTAGCAGAATAACAAAAGGAGGAATTCTCAGGTCAAGAATCATATGGAAATTATAGTCAAAACCAAATTGCTTGGATCTGGTCTTTGTCCCAGGGAAAAGCTGTTTGCTCCTGCTTAGTACAGAGCCCAGCCTCTAAAACCCGGAGTCTGCACACGCCTACAGGGAATGTGAAAAAGAAGGAGAGAGAAATAAAACAGCTCCCTACCTCACAGTGAGAGGGTTTTGTTCCTCTCTGGCCAACAGTACAGACACCTAGACATGTGTAAGAGTACAACAGAGATCATTACCTGCTGGGGAATAGGATTGCTATTCCCCTCTATGAGGGCAGCCGGATTCACTCAACTCCCTAGGAAAAACAGTAGAAGCATTAAGAGACACTTTTTTACCTGTCTTCATCAGCTAAGGAAAGAATTTCCTGTGGCTAATTACACATTTTAGCACCAAGGTAGTGATTGTCCTCTAACTGTAAACATCTGCCTCCAGCCTTGGGGAGAGCCCAGCTCTGACCACAGTTCCTTGGGCACTGGCACTGGGCAGACAAGACAGGATGGTGGTCCCTCACCTCCAGCCCCAGCACACACAGCTATGGGAACATGACCATTTCTGAAACGGGATTCAGCACTGGAGGTGCCAGCTCCTGACTATGTGCAGCCTCCTGCTATGTGCCAACCCCATCCAGTCCTCTGCCCAGCTGCCCACCCTGCCTGATCAAAGCCCACAGAGGCCTTTGGGTCTGTTACCAGGAGCTGAACTCTTCCCTTAAGGTCAGATTCAAAGCCCACCACTCCACATATCTGTGGCAATTTTCCCACTGATGGGATAGAGTTCCAGTTTTCAATCAGGTAATAGCTTGCTGCTTACCCACAGACCAGGCTCACTGGGCTCACTCTTGGTCCCTTAGAAGACAACCAAATTCTTCCTAACATTGAGAAAAAGGAGACAGGGCTCTTCAAATGCCCCACTCCTTCACCTTGCTTCCTATTCCTTTATTTATAAGTGTTGAAGTATGAGGTTCATATTAATGCCATAGCCCTGAAGTTCTGTTGATTGCCACCCAAGGGTGAGACCAGGGATGTGACCCATCCACCACCTGTGCAGGAGGAAACTCCCTTGCACAGTTGGAGAAAATTTGCCTCCAACTTCTCACCTCACTTCATACATAAATTCTCATATTCTCTCCACATGAAAAAAAAAAAAAAAAGAAGGAAGAAGGAAAACAAATATCTTCCTCTGCCAATACATACATGTGTACACATGCACAAATACTTAGGAAAAATTGAAGAATCTGTAGATGGAGGGGTTAGTGCCAGATTTTAAAATTATTAAACATTATGTACAAAGAAAACATAATGAGCTCCTATGGGATGTAGAAAAAATTACCCATGAATGAGAGGAAAATGGATAACCACTCCTGGGTTTGCCACTGGTGAATTATTTAATAATCACTCCCCAGCAGATGGAATATATTTATCTACCCCATTGGAGCACACTTTGCAATTTATTTATACTGCTTTAAATATGATTATTTATTTAAAAAATAAACAAGGTAACCACATGGGAAAAGGGAAGGAAACAAATTTAGAGGGGGGACAAGTATGGTTTGTGCTTTTCAGTTAATTTTAGGGAATTTCCACTAAAATTAACTTGAATCTTCCTTACTTTTACTTTAAAAAACAGAAAGTGAAAATTCTTTTGATCAAGCCAGTCTAGATTCTTCACACACTCAAGAGGATCACTTTGTGAGATGGGGTCTATATCTCGTGTCTTTCATTAGACCCATTGTCTTGGGCACCACACATCAGATTCAGCTCCTATAAATTTTAAAGAAAATATTTAAATTGGGATCAGTGGGAGCAGGCCTACAACTTAGACTAATTTGTTTTATGGGATCCAGTCCCTTATCTAAGTTAGAGTGACTCTAACCCATGGCTCAAACAGCACTCAGCCTTGCCATTTAATTAGCTACTTATTCTAAAATGCAAAGGGTGCCATTTAGCAAAGTTTGAAAATGCAAAAGGTACCCTTTAGTACCGTATAAGTGCATAAGTGAACTGCCGGCTTCTAAAATTAAAGCAGCAGTTGTGAGCAAAAGGCTCTGCCCAATCAACAGCTAAGTGTATTACTGATAATTGAAGACTGACTTGGACAAACCTTCCACAAGAGGAAGGAATGCCTTTTCTGGGCAAATGCCAAATCATTTCAGATTGAATTCAGGCTTCCAGATTCTTCCTGTGCAAGTCTGTGTGTATGTACAGGTACACATTAGCCATGGAGAGCTCCACAGAAACTCTATTACCCAGCTGGGCACAGATGTTTTTAGGAGTTGGAAATATCTGGGAGAGGGAAGGTCAAGAGAAACCCTGCAGTGTAATACAAGCTTACATACTTTGCCCGAAGAAAACAAAAAAAACCCCAACCCGAAGCCCTAAACCACTGCTCCCTCTCCAAAGAAAAAACTACTTGCTGTTGGTGAAACCTCTTCACAAATTTTTCAACAATCCATTCTGATTTTCTTTAAAACCAGTGAAGTTTATTTATAGATCTCAAATGTGAAGAGTCCCATGATGGTTATTGGAGACGTAACATTTTCTAAAGTGACTAAAGAATTACATGACTTACTACTAAAAGTTTAAGTCTCATTGTCAAGAGTGGGTTAGCAAACCAAAAGGAGCCAATTCCTCAGTCATTTATGTGCTTTTGAAAAAGTTTCCCCAGGTCCTGATGATATTTTCTCTCTCACACCTTGCTTCACCTTCCCAGGCCAAGAAAATCTGCAACTAAGATGAATCAAGAACAGGTATTTTGTAAAAGATTTCACCTTAAAAAAAATAGAAACCTGATAGACTAAAATCCAGCTGCAGGCATGGATGTCAGTGTTTTACCAGCTAGCTAGTTCAGCAAAAGGCTGCTCTATAAATAATCCAGTATAGTGAATGTTTGAAGTAAAAATGGACTACTAGAATACTCACTTAGTTCAGGTTGAGGAGACCAAACCAACGTGTCCTCCTTACTAGGAAAAGACTCAAACATAGGCAAATCCTCTCTTGAACTGGGAGTGCTGCACTTCCAGCAAAAAATCCAAACTAACCTCTACAATCTCAACATCCTGGAAGAGTAAAAGCAAATTCACTGTGTATTATTTCTGGAAAGAGAGAGATCAGATTTCCAATATTACTTCCACCACAACAATCCAACACATGAAGACAGACAGTACAGATGTGCACAGATGTCTCTGGTGGGATGTGGACAAGGGAGCCAAGTCCTCCCTACATTCTCCTGAGACAGAAAGATGGAAATGTCAAACACCTTGTGCGGTTGTGCACTCGTTTATTTTAAAGACAGGAGGGATTAAATACATCTACATAAAGGAAAGGAAAAGTGTTTAAACAACAATAAAAAAAAGATTTAGTGGCATTAATAAAGAACTCCCTTAAACCAGCATGTCACCATTAAAGAAATTAATAGGGCATGCAAGACATTTCAGTGGAAAGTGAGCAGTGCTCACATTAGAGCCTTTAAAGTTTTCACATGACCTCATGACAGACTACGGCATTCCTGTGCAAAAGTACCCTCTAAAAAAGAGATGGGGGCATTCAAGTCTATAAAAGAGTGATTTTAAAATTTAAATGATATGTTCTAAGTCTAAAATGCAAAGGTTAAGGGAATATTAGAAGGGCAATAATTCTATCTGATTAAACTTTTATCCAAAGTGACAATAAAATGTTCAAAATGAATTAAGGACTTTATTAACAGATGCAGAGGCTCTATAAAAAGAGTTTGAAATCTAAGTACCAGAGAGGAGAGGTTTTATTTTTTTTTTTTGTCTGGATGGAGGTGATATTACTATAAAACTTTAATCTTATTGCCATGCCACAGTGAAAGTAAAACTGTCAGAGGTAATACAGCAAATCAAGATTGCTTTCTCCCCCTACTCTGTTGCAAGGGCCTCTTTCCAGAATATAAGAATATGCATGTTCTGTGTATAGCATTGTTCCTATAGGTGATAGACACATGTGGACAGGTTATGGGCTGATGATTCACCTGGGCTTCTGCTGGTTGCAACAGTCCCAAGGTGGTAACTACAGGCAAATTATATGGACCATTTCAAATCAGAACTTAGCAAAAACTGGTGCTGTGCCACCAGGGACTCTAGAGAACATTTCAGCTTTTCCAAAACAGAATTCACTATTTCAGGACAGTTTTAGACATTTTACTTGTTTATTAGTACCTGTATGTAGTAAGAGGATAACCATTTCCAAGCCCTTGAACAAAGGCATTTCACTACTTTAGAATGATCAAGTTTAAGCCAGCCATAAACCTGTGGAACAGGATAAAAAAACAAGACTTTTCTGAAAATTACTGCTAAATGCTAGATGTGACTTAGAGCATGGCTAAGCTCCATCAGGGCCTTTAGCAGCCACGATTTTGGCCATCACTAATTTTTCCTTCTGTTTTGCTGCTGCTAAATTCTGGTAACTTGGTTGCCTTGGTGATGGCTGCAGTGCCTGTGGCAGATGCACTGGAAGACATCCTGCTAAGTGGTTTGGCTTTTCTGGGAACTCTTGAGCCTTTTTCATGTTGGCAGGAATGCTGTGATGGCCACCTGTGCCTGTACCACCACCCTCTGACCCTCCAATGCCAGCACTGGGCACAACCTGGCCCCCAGCCTGCCCCTGTCACACCCTCCATGGGAGGACCCAGGGCTCAACCTCTCTCAGCCCCCACAGAGCCCCATCCTGCTACAGCTGCCCCCATTCCTCGCTGAGGAGCCCAAAAGGCACCTTTAGGGATTCCCACATCCTCCTTTGGCCCTGCAGCACCCACAAGAAAAGCACAGCTCCTCAGAGGAGCAATCGACTGCAAATTGCCAGGGAATCTAGGATGTCAAACAAATATTTTTCTTTTCACAACAGAACATAAATATTTGGCAGCACATTTAATTTAAAAAGTCTAGAAGTTACTCAAAGAGATTGGCGAACATTGCTATGATGTTCATTTGCTTCCTAAAATGTGACCAGTCACAGATGGCTTGCTGTAGGAAATATTAAATAAATTTTTTAAAGTGTTGTCTGGCTTGAACACAGATTGCATTTACACAGATATCTTTGTTGGTGGGATGCCAAGATGGTGTATTGGTTCAAACATGACCTTAAACAAAAAACTACCTTGTCAGGAGCTAATGGAATATTCATACTTAAAATCTCAATCCCTGATAACATCTGAGAATTAATTTACATTTCAACACTGTTATCCCCCCCCCCCCCCGCCCCTTGCTGTATTTCCTTTCACAAACAAGGGAAAGTATCTGGGTTTGATCAGCAGCAACTTTTAGGTTTTGGGCGCAATAACCATTACTTTTTATGTCTTTGAAGTAGTTGAAAAACCTCCTACATGAAAAAGGTTAAGTGACAGGAGAATCTGGAAGGCCACTCAGTGTTAAAGAGTCAAACAGCAAGGATGCAAATACAATGAGCTGCAGCATTAAACACATTAGTAGATTGACTTCAGCAAGAAAACAAAAATCAAAACAATACGAAGATTTTTTTTTGATGGCCAGCATCTGCAGGAGCACATTCCTATAGCGACTAAAGACTATCGAATCTGTGCTTCATAACCTCACACCAAAGAGGTCACAAAGATTCTTGGTTTAGTTCTTTCCATAAAGCTCTATTTTTAAAAAGAACAAAAACCTTTGAAACATGGGCATGTAACATCAGAGCGGCCACCAGTTCCTAACTGCCTGCACTTCCTGCACTGCCTCAGAGAGCTGCGTGGCAAGTCTGCTTTGACACTTACAGCATCAGGTTGGTGTGGAAAACCTCCATGGTGCTTCTGTGTCAAATGTTTGTCAGGAAACAGCAGCCAGGGAAAAGCAGGGACAACGCTGAGCGGATTTCATCACCGTTTTCAGCAATCCAGGTGCCCCATGAGTTCCACGCTCACCGACGTGCGCGGTGCCATCCCTGCCTAGCCCCCACAGAGGCGTCGCAGAGATGGGCACACACTGTGGCACCTCACTGACCACAGCAACCTCTCTGCTCCTGTGAAGGCTGCTACCTACCAGTGCACAATTATCTCTTGTCCCCCAGCAAATGCCACAGCACCAGAGTTAAGCTATAATGTGGTTTTGCTTCTGCCCAAAATACCCCAGTGGATTATTTCTCTCTTCTGTCAATATTGTACTTGGACCATAGCTTTGTAATCAATGCAGATGAGATGAAACAATAGTCTTACAATTTGCTTTGTCCCAACGTGAGTACCAAACACTCTCCATATTCTTAAAATCAAGAAACTTTTTCTCCTTTCATGACTCCCATTTGTTGTACTTTCCCTACACTGGCATTATTTTGTTTTTTTCCAACCAGAAATCTCCCAAGCCCACTGGGGTTTCTGTGTGCGTGATGGCAAGTTAAACAGTTTCCCCCACTGCAAACAAACATCACATGCACACAAATCATGTCCTGGAGTGAAAAGCAGAGGCAGACACTAGAGGGAGGATCGACTCACAGACTGAGCTTTTGCCAGAGCAAATTCCTTGGAGTGTGGCTTCACCAAGGAGACGGCTCAAGTGGCATGCTGCAAGAGCCTGCTGGGCTGCCTAGCACTCAGGCTTGCAAATCACTGTCTGGACTGAAGGAAGAGGGTATCTGGAATTGAGAGTGAGCAAGACAAGATTTTGCTCTCTTCAAGGCTGCTCAGGGAACCATCCTTGCTAAATCCAAACACACCAGTTCCAGGACAGATTCAACTCTGTTACTCACAGGTACTGCAGCGTGCTTTGCCAGCAGCTCTGCACAGGGGCACTGGCAAAAATAAGCAATACTTAATGGTTTGTTTACTTCAGTGAGTTCCAATTTTTTTGTGTCTGGACATTGCAGTGCTTTAACATCACTGCATTAGAGAGGACAAAGCTCCATAATACACAGATCTGATGGAAACACACACCTAAATTACAGGCCCTGTTTCAAATACATTACAGCCTTTTCAGAATAATTGTCTTCAGCAGTTTGAATTGACAAATAACTATGCAGGGTTACAAGCAAGCAGTAGGACTACTTGGAAAGGAAAACTGTCATGGTGCCTTCCACCCTCTTGGGTTTTCCAAGAGCCCTCACTAAGCTTTCAGATGCTCGTTCTTATTCCTGTGCAGTCTCTAAACAGCAGTGATTGGAAGAGGGGAAGAAAAGAAAGGAAGCTCCTTCACCTCAAGATCCTGGCAGGCTGAACTGCAAATAGGTAGAAAATTGGGGCGTGGAAAACCTGAGCTGTGTAGTGCAGGATGTGTTTGTGGTCCTGGACACGTAATTCAAGCTCAGAACCAGAACAAGCAAGGCTAGAAAAACATCCCTAGGTCTGCCCATGCCTAGACCTTAACCATTCCTAGGAGATGTTTGTCCTGCCTGTCCTTGAAGGCTTCCAGCAATGGAGATCCATGATCTAAACAAACTGCATTTAAACTTCTCAGGGTCAGATCTCCATCTGCAATATGGAGACAACACTGTTGCCTTTCCCATAGACTTGCTGTTTACCAAGAAGTTTTTCAGAGACAAAGACTTTCATTCACTGACACACCACAGTGAGAGTTCATTACAGTGGTATCTCCAGATGCTGCTCAGGCAGCAGAGGGTGAAAGCAGCAAGTAGTTCACTGAGGAGGTGGTGAAGAACAGATGAAAGAAAAGAGATGAACACTGTAAAAACTGGATGTAACTTGCCAATAACCATCTACACTTAACTGCAAATGAGGAAGATACTACAAAGATGTTATTCTTTCCTTATAAGCCATTTCTGCTAGCTTGCAAAGGCAGCAAGCTTTGGGATACATTCCATAGGGAAAGCTCAACACACAGCTAAAATCCATTGCTAAATGACTTCGCCATCCCCTCTACTGTAGCATGATCCCTAAGTGGATCTATAGCCAGGAACCATAAAATCCCATTAGTCCTGCAGAGAGGGAGACTATTTTCTTCCAAAGAATATACAGTTGGTCAGTGGAATTCACCCCGTGAGGCAAGAAATTCACTGAATGGCAGCAGCTGGTCCTTCACAGTATCATCTTTTCAGTCACTAAGAACTCTTCATTTCCCATGGTATAGTTTTTCTAGATTATACACGTCAAATCAATGCTTAGTTCATATAATCAAAATATGAAAAATGCCTCTAATTATAAAAGCACAAGGCAGAGACAAGACTACAATTCAAGTTGTTATGGCTGCCAACACACACAGGAGGAAAGATCTGGATTCTAGCAAGTCGTCACAAAAATCCCAAGTAAGCCCAGGTGTGGAGGAGGACTCATCACTTAGTATGGACACATTTTTAAATAGGGGCCATGAAAAGGAATGAAAAGTGATCCATACCTAACAAAACTTTGCACCACCAAGACATCAGTGAACAGTTCATCAGCATGTCATGCCCAATCTCCCAACACAAACGTATCTATTAAAACACTGTCCAGCACTATGGTACTTTACCAAAAATATCCCCCTTGTGACACTGTTCTCATTGGTAGCATCAAGTTGCTTTACCTCCACAATCCATAGCTGGTCTTCCTCTAAAGCAACACTCCAGTCAGCTTTCTGGAAAGTCAATTACACCAAGGTATATTGGTCTCAGAATCCATCACCAAGGTGAGCTCGGTGCAATTCTTGGCAGGGGTCGCTCTCATG
Source organism: Agelaius tricolor (assembly GCF_023055355.1). Classification (NCBI taxonomy): domain Eukaryota; kingdom Metazoa; phylum Chordata; class Aves; order Passeriformes; family Icteridae; genus Agelaius; species Agelaius tricolor. Next base: position 16,092,313 of record NW_027269272.1, read on the forward strand.
TCTTCCAAGAACACTATGAATTTTCCTTCTTACAGGCTTGATTTGCGGGCTTCTTGTCCTGTCCTTGTTGGACAGCAAGATGAATTGGCCCTGTCTTCTTTAATATGAGCCTCTGGGTCTCTACAGAAGAGTCTCTGTAAAGCATTACCTCATCATCTCACAGTACACTTTCTCCCCTTTCTTTATAATTCCAGTTTAGAAAGGAGGTTATTGACCTCTGCTGACTCCCCCACCCATCCACCCCTGCAAAGCAACCTTTTCTCTTGCCTTGTGACAAAATAAGAGGCATGACCCATCCCCTGTAACAGCTGGTAGGCCACTGAAAAACAGATGCAGTCTTCCAGAGGGTCAGCTAAGTTCAGCTGTCCCAGTTCTGACAGAAGCTGCTTCATCGACATATTCTCTCACACGTTTTTGTACCTCCTAGACCTGGACTCCTGGAAACTCCAGGTGCAGCTTATGTAATAGCATCCCATCCTCCTATATCTGTGCCCTGATTGCACAAGAACATTTACCCCTCAAAGTAGTAGAGTTGAGCTTATGGCCACTATTCCTCCTCCACCTGCTGTCTCTATTTTTTATATCAGCTGTTGCTGGGTGGTATCAATAGAAAGGACTGTTACACTCTTAAAGGGATTTACTAATTTTTCACTTCTACAAACAATCAGTTTATTAGATGTAACAGATTTCCCTTGACAATATGTTTTTTCCATGGAACTACCAACTGGGCGCAGACTAGCACAATTATCAATGCTAATAATCAGTAGCCTGTGAGCGAGCCAGAACTCTGGACCTGTTTTGTGGCTGCTATGCCCATGGACCACTTCTGTTGAGGGTAAGAAATACCCAGGGCTGAGCCTGCTGCTGCCTGGCACAGCCTAGCTCCATCTCTGTGCCACAGGAGGTGAGCCTTAATGCTTTTCGATCCACGGGTCACAGGTTCAGCTCCCTGCTGCCGATGACTCACACAGGAGCTCCGAACTAAAACTAGCAACACCAGCTTTTTTCTAGGAGAGGATTGAAGAGCAGCATTGATCTCAATGAAATATTTCGAGGGCAGAAAAATTCCACCATGCAAAGAGTGCGTGACTTCTCTTTAGTTTATTTTATATTTTTGTTCCAGTTGTCATTTTGAATTCAAACTCTTTGGAAAGCAGGCATAATAGTCTTAATGATCCCATTGAGCAGTTTAAATTCAAATTGTGGAGCACTTGCAATACCATGCTGGCAGCACTTTCCATAAATTACTCTCAAATTCAATACGTTGCTTGACAAAAACAAGAATAAAGGCCTTTTTACTTTAAAAAGAAGAAAACTTGTATCATAAAAAAAAATCTTTAAATTATAGTTTCTCTTTTCTGGTCCAATTTAAATTGTTACATAGTTGCTAAATTAGTGCTGTAATCCCTGCTTACAAATTGCAGAATTATTTTTAAAAATAGATGTAGTTTTACTGCAGGGAATAACCTTACACTTCAAACCCGATGTGCTGCAGGAAGCCGCTCTTGCACAGCTTTCAACCAGCCACACTCACGTGCACACAGGGCGAGGTTTTCAATATCAGTCACACTGAAGCCAATAGCAGTCTCACCAGAGATTTCAGTGAGCACAAATTGAGTTAACACTGACATTTTAGAATGATTAGCAAATTTAAGCTTTCCCAGGATGCTCCATGGCATCAGCGGCTCTCATTGTACCATTTCTTTAAAGCATTTCTCTTGTGTTCTGTTTTGAACTATCTTCTACTGAACTGCAGCCACTGATAGGCCAGGAAGTTAGAAGATTTTAAGAGAAAAAAAACCCTCTAAGATATACTTTTTCTGCTCACAAAACAAGTAATTGGGGGGTGAGGGGGCGGGGGAAGAAAAAAAACAAACATGGAGCACTATGATCCCAAGTTCAAAGCTGGGGAACAGAAATAACCAGGACAAGAGTCCCATGCATAATTCTTCTTCCTTCAAGCACTTCCACAGCTTCAGTACTATGGAAAGATAGTATTTCACCTGCAAAAAATCCTTATAAGTGATCTTTGGGGATGGGTTTAAGATACTGTTCTCAATACCTCACAGTTCTCAGCAGAAATAGGAAACCTCAATCCCTGGGTCTCCACAGGGCTCTACAGAGCATACCCACCATCTGCCCTGATCTAACTTGACAGAAATGAGACTTTCTTTCTTCTCCTCCTTCAACCAATCCTTCACCATTTCTAGCCCACCACTTCTCTGAAGTCTTTCATCTGACTCTGGCTATTTCTGCTATTTCCCCTTCCCAGTTCCACCATGGTCCTCTCCTCAGGTGGGTCACATTTACTGGGACACAACAGAAGAAACCCTGAGAGGCCAGGGGAGCATCAGCAAGATCTTGCTGCTTTCTGCATTAAGTGCAGGAGCTCAGCCCCTCCCAGCCCTCACCTCAGAGTGCACATCTCCAGCTGCCAGCCACCAGACTGTCAGGAGAGGGGAGTAAGAATGGAAGAAAATTTCCACATCCTGGAGAAAGTTATCTGGACATCAAAGAACACCCCATTCACAAAACAGCAGCATCACTCTTGCCAGACTGGTGTGTCTGGTTAACCTTGTGCTCAGTCCTTACGATAACACGGTATTTGGACAGCAGACAGCTGGCACTGCTCAACATCTTGCTCTTCAGTCTTTTATAACAACAGTTCCACTGATATTACGCTTCGCCTTTTCCCTGCTCTCAGTCCAGTGTTAAAATCTCTTCAACTACTTAGAGGAAGCAAACCAAATGTTCTTTTGTCAGTAATTTTCCCTGTAAGGGAGGGGGGAAATATACTGATAACATACTGCAGACACGGCATTCATCACGTGCACAGCAGTGCACTGGTTACACTGGAAACTCTATCATGGTATTTCAAATGTTAACTTGACTGTCATCATGACTGGGAAACATCTGTTTCCTATTAACACTTTAGTTTTTACAGTTGCTTTTAGTTCAGCAGAAGAGTCTTAATGGAGAAGGCTGGTACTCTTTTAGAAATAACATCAATAATGAAAGAATCTTTGGATGCAGAGCAAAACCAGCAAACACATTGGCAACAGAACTCGCTGCACTCAGAAGATGTAACAGGAAATGATAGTGATGGGCTTTTGGGTGGGAGGATTTTTGTGTGAAAGAAATTAACTGTGGTACTCAATTTCCCATTAAGAAAAATATTTCTTTTCAAACAGGTGATTGATTTCCTTAGATGTTAATTCAGACTTTTGGGGAATTTCATCTTAATTGGATCACTGATAAATAAAACCAGAAACAAAAACAACAAAGAAAACCCCTTCTGCAGGCTATTTAGGCTTGGTACTGACTAACCAGTAATTAAATACAGCTCTTCACAGAAGTCTTAATTATGGCTTCACTACACCACAGCTAAGAAGAGTCACACAACAAATTGAGAAGATTAGCCAATTCTAATTGTTTAAAAACATTTATTTTTATTTTTGTGCATAGTTTTTGTGTGCATAAGGCCACAAGTCACACCAGTGAATTATTAAAAAATAATCTAAGGTTTCAAGAATTTATATATCACAACTAGGCCAGTGTTACTAGGCAAGTATTTGTTTATTTTCTTTATATCAATTAAGCCTCTATGACTTGCATAAGAGGTCAAGAGTTTTCGACTTGGGAAAATAGGGATGTGTGCTAGAAATCAGTGTGAATTAGGTAGACCAGAAACAAGTTTCACTGAATTACTCACACTTACACCAGCTGAGAACCCTGTTTTCTCAGCTGGCCACTGCCATGAATTAGCTGTGCAGTTTTGGGCCAGTCATATCCGCTGCACCTTCCATGGGAATTCAGCTCCAGAGGAATTTGAGTCAAGGTACTTCAGTCCCACTGAGTTTCTACAGATCTAGGATTCCTAGTATCCAAGCTATTTTCTGATAGAGGGACTTTGGGAAACAAAAAATTCCCCACCCACCTTCAAAAACCAAACACCAAAAAACCCCCTAAAACCAATCAACCAACTAACAAAAAAGAAAGGGGAAAAAACCCCAAGCCAAAACAAAAATAATCAGAGGCTACAATTCAGCAGAATGTGGCTAGACAGGCTAGATTTTAAGCAGGTCATTAAGACTCAGAGTTCAGGATAACTGCATCACACATCTAAAGGCATCTAAAGACAAAAGCAGTCAGACTGCGCCTCATCAATTTAAGGGTCTCATTCATCTGCAAGAATAACTTGCAAGCCTAGCTCAAAGCCTCAGTGTACTTAAGCATTCATTATCCTGCTGAAGCCAATGCAGGCTTCATTCCACTGAAAAATCAATGAGACATATGCTCTAGGACACAAATTCCTCAGGCCTAAAGCCAGAGGATGGCAGAAGCCTAGATCCCTTGTAGATCTGGCTTTCAACACAGCAGAGTCCTGAGATTTCTGAAAGACACTGAGACATAGGCTCCCAACACTTGTTTCTTCCACATTTAAGAGTTTAATTTGTGCTTGGGTTTTTGGTTTTTTTTTTTTCCTTACTGCATCAGACTGCCAGCTTCCTGCTTCCCATTTTTCACTCACAGTACCAGCTGCCCAGCTACATATATGTAGCCCCATCAGCATTGCAATCCTTTCCCTTGCATGTGCAGCAGCAGATGGATCCAGACGTGTTTTGGGTTAACTCCACAACCATGTTTTTGTGGACTGCATGGATAAACATTTAAAGGCCCCTTCTGGTTATATAAAAGGAAGCTATTAAACGTTTACTCTTTCTTCTATACTCAGAGCTGCAAAGCCCTATCACAGAACATACAAACGCAGATGCAACCAGGCAATTATCGTTCCTTTATCCCTTAAATAGATAGAAGATAAATTTGAAAGAAAATGAGGAACAGAATCCTTCTCCCTTTCCTTTTTTATCCTTTTATCTCCCAATGTAGGAAGTTTACTGAACCCTTGCCAACAATTCACTCAGGCTAATGAAGTGTATAAGTAATGGGATTAAATAATCTTAAACCATTACTAGTGGCTAATGCAGATGTTTTCCCAAACTAAAGCAGATGAGTGGTGTAGAATGCGTGCTTGATTTAAAAAAGAAGAAAAGAAAGTATCAATCTGCAAGCAGATGAAGTCAATTCCAGCTTGAAGTCAATGAAATGTTTAATTCTAGTTACATAAAGTTGCTCCAATTATATTATGAATGCACCTTTCTAAAGTCTTCAGTGCTTTGCACGTGGTTAAACTTGCCACAAAATGAAACTTAAATTTTTTATGGTGCCATCATTTTAGTGCAAACAAAAATAGAAATTATTTAAAAGGTACATATTCCACCAAAAGACCATTTAGCTTTTAAAATCAATTTAACAAGGCCCATCTATCACTGCCAATGTAAGTAAGACACAATCCTCCCTTTTTATACTCAGTATTTTTGTAACAATCTCACTGTGAAGGGTCTGTAGAAATAGAGAGAACAACAAAATATTGATGGCATTTTCAGAAATATTTTAGTATTATTGCTCTAATTATCACTGGAATGACAGACATGTCATGAAAAACATCAATTTTTACTTTTAGAAGTGTAAATCCAATTATCCAGTGTTTGTAAGAACTCAAAACTGGAAGTTTAAAGAAAGTTCTGTCATTGTTTTAAGAATGTTCCAGTGCTTTTCCTACTCTAAATTACAAGGATAATCCTTATATACTGGATGCTAAGGTCAGACCAAGGTAAAGCCTCAGGTACATTATGGGATGTTTCTTTAATTTGCACCTGTGCAACTGGTTCTAGCTACTTGTTACGGGAGTCTCTTAAAATGTGTAGCTCCTCAGAGCAACTGTTAATTGTTTGCTTTAAGACCTTGCTGGAGGCATGAAATGAAATTTTAGGGTAATGTAAGCTTCAAAAGACATTTAATCCAAAGACCCTTAGCTCAGTAGTAAGTCTTCCATCAAGCAAGGCAAAAGTCTTGATTTTAGAAATTTTAGTGCTTTCTTGCATCCCACCTCCTTAATCTTATTGGGCACACAGTGTGTAACCATTTTGGTATCAGATTTCTCAACACAGAAAGCTGAGAACCACACTACTGCTAAAAAATGACTGCATAGTCTGCTCCTTACAGAGATGAAACAATCACAAAACCCAGCTCTTTCTCCTGCTGCGTCCACTTTATTTCAGAGGGAAGTCAGACCAGGAAATGTAATTCACCCAGTAAGCTGAAAAGACCAGAGTTCTGAAGACCATAAAAAAACCTGTTGCTCATGGTACTGCACAGGGTTGTGAGATTTTAACTGTAAGGCAATTCCACAGCAATGAAAGAAATAAATGTTTCCCATGTCTGTGCATTAAAAACAGGGCACAAAGAGGAACGGGTACTCACAATGTAGCAGGGTTCACAGTAGGCTTTCTTCTCCACGGCATAGAAAGGCTGTCCCCTCAGCTTGCCGCTGCACTTTATGCAGGTGAAACAATCCGCGTGGAAGACTTGGTCCATGGCTGTGCAACCGGTGCCCTCTCCGACAACATTCTCCCCGCAGCGGGCACAGCGTCCTGCCACCAGAGGAAAAGGACAGCAGTCAAAGCAAGGCCCTTGTCCCAGCTGCACAGGAGGGCCCTCCACTCACCCGTGGCTCTTGAGGGGGATGTGGCAGCTCAGTCCACAGAAAAACAACTTGTGCTACTGCTGGCAAAGATCCAGTGCCCCTGGAAGGCACTCTGGTGCCAGTCCATATGAAAAGATCTAGAAAGGATTGTCACTGGCTCCCAAGACAGCACTCATGTCAGTTGTGCTGCTGCAAGCCAGCAATCATTGGAGGGATCTTGAGCTCCAGATACAAACCACTCAGCTATCATCTAACCCAGCTCCTCAGTTAGATGGGATAAACCTGTGCCTTAAGCCTTGCTTCCACATGAAAGGATTTTGTCAGAGGAGGCCTCATAAAGCTGCCTGATGGCAGCACAATTTAAAAAGTTTTTTGCTTGTATAGCTTAAACCAATTCTCTCAATGGAGCCAATTACTTTTTTTTTTCCTGTTCAAAGATTAATACAGATTAAGATATTCTGTCTATTTAAAGCACAGAAACTATTCCTAAAGAAACTGATGTGTGGATATTTTATTCTTACCATCCTTCAAGAAAGGTGTATCAGAAACTGCTGGTAAAGACTCTAAGTACAGACAAGCCTTAAGAGCTCTGTCTGTTTCTGAAAAAGGTCCTTAATGTCAGACACAAATGCATAACAAAAAGTCTGTAGACATGCACGTACAAAAGGCTTGCTGCCTTGTTCAGATTGTTGCTAAAGATGCTATGTGGCAGACAGTTTTAAAGTGAAGACAAGATTTCCTTAGCTCATGGGAAAAACATTTCCCTAGGGAAGACTGTGGTGCAGAGGTGATGGAAGAGGTGGGTAGAAGGCACACCTTTGCCATTTTTCTCAACCATTTGGGTTCTAGAAAATGGAGATAGCCCCTCAAGTTCTGATGTCCCTACATAACAGTTGATGTTGCAAATGGAAGGCATTAAGGACAAGGTCAGCCACACTACACAGGAGAATCCCATAAAAGGTAACAGAGCAACTATGATCTGGGACATTGCCCCACTCAAAATGGTACCCTCCAGTTTAAGAATAACTGTGGTGACCCCAGCCTTGGGACCCTGCACTTCTTGAAGGCTTCATGGGTGCAGTGGTGTGGTCAGTGAGCATGGGAAGGGAAGCAAGAGCTGAGGTACAAGCAGGAAAGCAGACTGAGTTCAATACAGAATTATTCATGAAGGCATATAGAAATAATATGTACTTGATAATAATTACATAATCCAGTAGTGATATAATGCTCCCTCATACCTGTTTATTGGCCTTTTCATGCAAATACTGCACATCTTCTACAAGTTAGACCTGTCTTGTCATCTCAAGAGTAGGGCTGGTGCCCTTCACTGTGAACTGACAATGTCCCCACACTCATGACTTCTTTCCTGCCTGTCCCACACTCCAGCAAGCTACATTCAGGGAACAAAGCATGGAAGCTACTTTTGGATCCCTCAGGATGTGGCAGGATGATATATATACACATTTGAGATATATTAGGAAAGCTTGGAAAAGAACCCAGATCATTACGATTTGCTACAATGGTATAACTGTAGTTGGCTTTATACAGGACAGACAGTTCCTGACTCAAACAGCTCCCAGCCTGAGCAATGTGGAAGGAGAACTCACCAGATGAATCCAGACAAGTCTGGAAATCCCCCAAATGGAATTAATAATGATGTATTTAAACTTAACTTTCCTTAGCATTTGTTCTTAGGGTTTTGATTGTCACTGTTGTGCTTTAATCACTCCACTGTAACACTTCTAGAGAGGACTCCTTTTTTATAAGCAGAAAAGGAATTCAGGTTTCCCAGCATGGTAGTGAGGCTACAGAGCACAGGGGAAGAATGGAAAAAAACAATCAGGGCAAGAAAAAAAACAAAACCCCAAACTCACTGGAGAGAACCACAGGAGTGAGCACTGCGCTGAGAAGAAGGCAGAAGACACCTCCTGTGTAGCACAGGAGAGCCCTGCTGAGCCCTGGTGTGGACAGCACAGAGCTGCTCCAGGGCCTTCTCCAAACATCTCGTGTAGCTGGGCTGTAATACGAAGAGACGTCTGGGGAGCAGTTAATATCTCTATATATAAAACATGAAATTGAAAGCCATTAGTGTATTACTTTACACAGTGTTTTTCCAGAGGGAATATTCCGCTGAAGAATTTATTTTCCCTAGTGTGCCATTCTGTGATCATCCGGTATTATTTTTATGAGGCATTTGGACATGGAATAATGTAGTGTCTATGCAAACACTTCTCAGCTTTCTTTGTTAACATCTGAGCAGAACATGTGGGAATCTTTTCTACCCCTCCTTCTCTTCTCACATTCATAATTTAACCAGCTCTTGTGTGCTTCAGCATTTATCTTCCTCTTTGACCAAGGTATCTCTCCATTTGTTGAAGAAGCTGTCTACATGGAGACCATACTTATGGCTGCACCTGCACCAGGAGACCTGGGTCTCTTTCCTACGTACTCCTGTAATCTCTGACAAGTCACTCAGTGCCTTTGTACCTCTGCCCTCTCTTTGAGCAAAGGGCATAAAGACATCATCTCTGCCTCCCAAAGGTGCCCTGAGGCTACATTCCCCCATGGCTCTGAGGTATTCCCCAACTACACTGCTGGTGGTCAGATACAAACCAAGGAGTAGCACAACATGAATCTTGGTCAACTTCTCCCCTTTAAGTTCGTTTCCTGAGGCTTTCCTTTCTCTTTCTGGGTTTTTCCACAGAAGATTCCCACTGAGGCAGCAACAGACTGAACCTGTCTACATTTATGAGAAGTCCAGTTTCTGCTATTAAGTACACAGACAGAAATACTCCTATAAACTCTCACATAGGAAAGCTTAAAGAAAGCTTCCTTTTTTATAAGTTTATATGCAAATTATAACACTGTGGCCTTGAGCAAACCGTGTTTTTCATGAGACATGGCCACTCCAGTGAGAATCAAAACACAAGCTCTGTGCCTAGCAACTCTCGCAACTGACTCACTCACCCAAAAGGTAAAAACAAATAAGCCAAAATATTCAAATTTGGGAGCCAACAGTTGGGTGGCTGGATCCACTTAAAGGCACACGGGCAAATACACAACTGATCTGGTTTGCAGCAATGTGATCACTGGAGACTGCATCTTCTGCAGACCTTGGTGCGATCTTGGGGAATTCACAAGGCTTCTGCAAAAACCTGTCTCTTCTCCCAACTCCTGCAACTCACTCAAATGTAGTTGAAAATGGCTATTAGTTTCAAGTGTTGGTGGAGGAGGAACTGACAAGCAGACAGGCACATGCACACAGGCAGTGTGATTGCACAAGCCTCATTTCCTTAGAAAACCAGAAAAACCCCACTAAAAACAATGTATCTATCATTACGTCTGATAAAAACAAAACAAAGGTCTGCTCTTCCTCTGTGCCAGTTACCAACGGCGAAGGTATTTGTGGTTGGGCTCACCACAATTAAGTGCCCACACATGTTCCCCATTTTAATATTTTCACACTGTCTCAAATAACCCAGTTCGTTGTGTGCAGAATACCCATGAGTGAACACAGAACAAGTTGCACTGCTTATTGGGAAAGAAGTAGCAAAAGGCAAAGTTTGCAAGACTCAAGAACAAACAGATTGCACAAAAAAGATTACACAAATAATCTAAGAGAAAAATAGCAGGCAGCGTATTACAGTAGAAACACGGAACAACGTGACCCATTTGCTTTCCACAAGCAGCATTTAAAAGGCAGCTTAAAGACAAAGGACAAAATTAGCACTAAACTGCATGAAGATGAGAAACTATGTCATTTCAACATTCTTCTTTTGCCCCTTCAGCCCTTTTTAGATCCTTTTTCAAGATCATTTCAGCAAAACTAGAAGGCGATATGTTGGCAGCAAGCCTGGGAGACCGGAGTCCTCTATTTTTGCATGAAAGAGGTTCATAACCTTGGCCGTGCTGTGACCTTCCTTCAGCCCTGCCTGGCTGCCACATGGTGGTCTTACCTTGGGGGCATGTACAGAAGTGCCTGCAGAGGCTTCCCTGCTGAAAATGCCACAGTTAGTGAGTGCATTACACAGAAACACTTCAGCAGCTGAAAGGATACATCAGCTGCTATACTCTGTTCTGAAACCTCCTCATTTAATGTCTTCTGCTGTGTAAAAATTTTGAAATATTGTGAATTTGAAGGAAGGGGGGGAAGGGAGAAGAGGAGCTCATATTTGCACACGATGCCATGTTCTAATTTCTTGTTATCTCATTACTCTCACATGGTTTTGGCTATACCACCACAAATCCTGGCTACTCAGATTATAGAATAGATCCGTTCTGCTGGGTATTGGGAAAACACAGAATTCAAAGAAGGGCCCAGCTGCAGGAGTTTACAACCTAATACAAGCAGTAACAACCAGGAAGTGATAGGAAATAGAAGGAAACAATCAGACAAAACCAGTCAGCAAGGGGAGCTGTGGTCTCAGCACTCTCAATGTTTTACTGTTGACAAGGAGTCTGTAGACAGCACAGCAAAGGAAAAGGTTAAGGAAGAATTTGAAAGAGGACCTGGAGGGAGTTTAAAGGAAGTTTAATGGAATGCTTCTGAAGAAAGGACAAAGACAACACAAAAGAGAATGTAAGTGCTTGAAGGTTGAACATAGACAGCTTCAGATGGGAAGGATGAGTTGGTATGTCACTAGAGAATACTAGACAAAGAAGGGTGGGAATAGGTCATTACAGGTCGTGCAGGTAAAGACATGAAGCTTCTGTTTGATATGAGGCAGAAATGAAACCAGAGGAGAGATGTTTAGGAGTTGGATTCGAAGATCCTTGTGGGCCCCTTCTGACTCAGGATGTTCTATGATTCTATGACTAAGAGGCAAAAATTATCTGGCCTAAGTTAAAAGCCAGAGAGTTATTTCTACAGCTAGTTGAGCATGAATAGAGAGAAATTGCATTTTTTGAAAAGGATGTTGCAGAGATTCAAGGTCACTGGAGCTTGGATGCAGGTTTTAACTGTGAAGATGAATAGGAAAGGCTATAATCTGAGCTGTTACTCAGCAAAGCTCTTAAGATTTGGCCAGAAACTGGGCACAATCTGGAGATGAGGAATTAGGCACAGGGTGTCCAACCTTATCCGGGACATGCATCACTTTTAAATGTCAGATTAAGAACATGAGCAAATGGGACAAACATCCACCACTGAAGATGGATGATGGAATAGGTACATGTCATACTAATCCTTATGGCAGTAATATTCTGATAGCAATCACACTGGAGCCGAGGATAAAGGCAATGTAACTCCACACAGGGGGCTTGAGATGCTCCTGTTTGCACATCCAGGGACTTCAGTAGCCTTTTCTAGGCTACAGCATTATTTTTCTGTCATACCTACTTAGGCATTAAGCCATTGGCAGCACCATTGCGATGTACAGTGCCTAACACAGACAATTCAGGCAACTACAGATGCCAAGAGCAGAGAAAGCAGAGGGAAAATGTGCAAACCTCTCCACAAAAGGTTTAAATTCATGAATTCAAAGCATGCATTCTATGTAGAGAAGAGATAGGGGATAATTTTCTGATAAAAGCATCAAAGTAGGGAGGTTCTGCATTTGCTGAAACATGGGGAAAAAACGTTGATATCTCAAAAAACTCGGCATGATGGAAAAAACTGTTTCCCACCTCACCGTACAGTGGGAATACACCACAAGGTCATATCCTCAGTGCCTATCAATTACACAATTTCCCTTGATCAGCTAAGTGTATTCCCTGGCTCTCACTGCAGCCCTGATACACAATGCAAGAAAGACCTAAAAAAATACAGCACACTGCCTTTTCAAAATGGTACCAAGAACACTTTGAAAATAGATAAATACATTGAACAAAATATCTCACTAAAAGTTCCCCCAGCAGCCTCAAGACAGCCAGTATTTCCGCTGTGTTATTTTTCTAATCATTTCTGTTTAGAGTTCGCCAGTGAATGCATTTTAGAGATTCACGACACATTCTGCTTTTGGATGGCTTTGAATCAGCTGGCAGTAAATGTGGAAAAATCATTATTCCTAATGAAGAAATATTGATGACAAAACAGCATTTCGAGGACAACGTTGACCATAAGTCAACAATGTAAAAAGACTTTCCCCTCTCTCCCTCCTCTTTCCTAGTGACTTTTATCCAAGGGTTTTCAAGCATTTCCCGAGCACATGGGATTCCTCAGGACACCTATGTCAGACAGGCAGAATTACTCTATTTTAAGGGGATGCCGGAGCAGAAATTGATTATTGGGGTAACAGTGTAACAGCAGACCTTAACTTAGTATACCCTAATCAAGTTAAGTCCCAGTCAGAGCTTCTGCAACTCGGAAGTACCCAACAGATTCTGGGTTCTTTAATTCATCCAAAGGGAACAGAAGAGGCATCTCTGATCCACAAGGGAGGGTTTATGTCCTTCTACAGTGCACAGGAGGTATGTGTCTAACTGATTAAGCTAGATACAGATGTGTTGATCATATTTGTCCCAGAGTGATTCTGAAATTTTGGCACTCAGGGCATTGCAATAATGGTACAGAGGGAAAACCCAAAGACATTTTGTACATTTTGTAGAAAACTATATTATTTAGCTCATTTTACCCTTGCCTTCCTTACCTACACTTTTTTTTGCTTTTGAACTCAAGACTTTTCACTGAGTGGGAAGCCCTTGGCAATGGTTTATTGTGCCAGGATCCAAGCTTGAAGTGTCACCATTTGACAGTAGCAGGCTGTATGCATCAATTGTCTTGCACAGCCTTTGGACATAAGACAGATCAATCTTAATTCCCTCTTCTTCAGCAGACGTCAGAAAACACAATCTTTCACAGTAAACACAGATTCATGCTGCAATGTGTGCCTGAAACACTTCATAAATTAAATCCAAGGCCATGATTTAATTACTGTGTCCTGGTTATTCTGCTTTAACTGTGTTCCACTTGTACTCCAGATGTACAGGTCCCTGCAGTGACCTACTTGTCATTTGTACTGTACAGCGCTGTGCAGTAGCTGCACTCTGGTGTTGTTTGCATCCCTTTCCTCCAACCACAATACAACTTCATATTCTCACTTTGCTTGGCTGTAAAAACCTGACACATTCTCAGTGTGCCCCAGAGGTCCCATTCCACACCACAGAGCAAATGCACTGCAACTGTGCAGGCTCACTCTGCCAACACTTTACCTTCTCAAACATTTCTTCATGCTGCTCATCATAAGATTACTGTCCCAGCTGATCTCCAGGCCTCACAGTGAACCTTTCCAGCACCTCAGGGAAGGTAGAGGACTGTTAGGACACCCAACATGCAGGCAGGGAACTTGAGACCCACACAGATTAAATAACCCTCCAAGGGTCACACAAAAAGTTTATGATGGAGCCAGGAACTGAAACTATATTTTCTCAATCACAGTCTGGTTTCTTTAACCACAAGGCCATATCTGAAAAAGCTTGATGGTAAGAGGGGCCTGTGGCATAAAAACTCCATTTCAGAGGGAACTCCCAGTACCAGTCTTACTAAAATCCCTTCCCCAGGAGAAGGAATTTGCTCCTTGTGTGGACCATGGCATCACTCTCTGGCAGCCTGGCTGAGCCACATAGCAACTGAGCACACAGAGTTCTGTGCCTCTGCTACTGCCCTCTGTTTATTGACAGAGAAGGAAAGACTCTGCTTCCTTCAACATCTGTGTGGTGGTGATCCTTTACCCATCTACATCCCCCTCTCCTCAACATCCTGGGACACCAGAGACAGTTTAGTTTGTTCTGATATAAACCAGATTACAATGACAGGTACCTCCTGAAATTATTGCAGCCACAATGTATTACTGCCCCAAAACGGAGAGGACCACTCCTGATTTTCCCAAAAAAATATAAAAATTCAGGCTGAACAGGATCTTGAGAAGACCTGGAAATGATCTTATTGCTTTGAAGGCAGCACCAACTCTCTCTACAGCATTCTTGATAGATATTTTTTTAACCTGCTCCTAAAAACCTCCAGCAACAGAGATTTCACCAAGCACTTGGTCAAAAAATCTCAGTGGGTACCTAACCATACCACCAGTGAGCCTTTCTGCCATCCAACCACAACGCCCCTCACAGCAAGCCGAGCCAAAGCCTTTTTACTCCATTCATGATGGCCATAAGGAAAGCAGACAGGCTGACACCAGCTGTAAGGACGGATTGGAAGATGCTCCCCCGGCAGGCCGGTGTGTTCCTGAGCCCCACACACCGGTGAGGTGCCAGTCCCCACGCTGGATGATGTGCAGTGAGTGTGCCAGCCCAGTGGGGGTCAGTGATGCTCTACAATATTTAAGGTCCTAGACACCTTTTTTTGCAGCATGCTTTGCCTTTTTTTTTTTTTTTGGTTTTTTTTTCCCCCTCCTGTTGTTGTTGTTACATTGTGTCAACTTTTTGGCACGTGTTTTACCATGTGCGAACGGCTTGAAACAGAACCCCGCTTACATCTGGAGACAAAAAAAAAAAGAAGAAAATAATAGAGGGTGAGAAAAAGAGTGGGAGAGAGGAAACATTCCTCCCTTTGCTAATCGATCAAGGAAATGCAAGGGAGAGAGTAAAATGTACTCTATTTCCTTTAGAAATGTTTCCTTTAATGCCGATGAAAGCTGCCAGATGACAGAGACCACGGCTGTGCATGGGCTCGGCAAGCAGAGCAGGAGCCGCAGCAATTCCTCCTCCAGCCCCTGCCTCTGCCGGGCTCTCCAGCACGGCAAACACGGCCCCTGCCTGTGCCGGGCACTCCCTGCCTCCCTCCCTCCCCACTGCTCCCAGCCTGGCCCGAGCCGGGCACGGCTATGGTAAAGCTTTACGCTGCAGGTGTAGAGCTGGATTGAAAGAAGTAGCAATTCATAATTATTCGTGTTTGGAGGCAAGATTTTCAAAAACCAATTTGTAAAAAAACCAAAAAAAACCAAACCAAGCCCAGCTAACAAATGCTTAACTAAGGAGTGCAATAATTTAATTTGGTAAAAAAAAAAAAAAAAAAAATTTAAAAATGCATATTTTCACAGAAGTCCCCCGCATTCCTGTGCCATTTCCTCTCTGATTGCATGCAGTAAGTTCAAAAAGCAAGATACGTAAAAACCTATTTTTTAAAAAAATAAATATCAGGCAAAAATTATAAAGGTTGTAAGAAAGTGGACCTTTTCCATGTTTTCAAAAGCTGAGAAACCTCTTATTTTATTCTACTTTCACAGAAAAATTAAGACTTTCTAAACCAAAATTTACTCTTTTCCTTGGAACACAACAGTAATGTTGAAATCTTATTTTTTAGTTAGATGTTACCAGTATGTAGCATCCAGGGAACAACCTCAGCAGCTCTCTGCTAAAGCCCTGGCAAAGGTGAGGCTATCAGCCGAGTCCTAGTGGGGCTGTCAGGAAACCTCTCTCTGGGCAATTTATCCCAAAGCTGATTCTGTGGAGGTTTACCCCTCCTAGGAAGGTGAAAACAAAGCAAAGGGGAACAGTTGCTGGCTGAGCTGTAGATCAAACAAATTTTGGTGATCCTAACACCGAGCCACTCCCTTTGCACTCGCACTTGCCAAGCCATATTGCATGATAAACCCTGGACAGTGAAACCACCAAATACATTATGGCACACAAGGTGAGCCAACCATGCTTGTATGAATCTCCTGCAGGTAAAGGAAAGCAGAATACCAGGCAGGAATCACTCTTCCTCCTGCCCTCATCAGGGGCCACTGGCAGGGGGGCATTTCCTGAGCTATCCCCTGGCCCACTAGGCTCATTCTGTAATGCTGCACCAAATTTCAGGATCTTCTTCTTTTGGAAAGCCACAAAGAAATACCCTGGCATTATGGGGGTGCCAGTGGCAGCGGCCTCAGGCAGCAGCTACGTGGGGCAGCTCTGCCTGGCCCATCTGGGTCCTTTGGCAGGTGTCTCCCAGCGTGCTGTCCCAGCCTGCTCCCTCCCTGGCTCAGGAGAGCAGCCTTGCTGCTAGAGCAGTGGAGGGTGATTGCAGGGGCTGCTGCACCCGACCCCATCCGTAAGCAATGGCTGTAACACAGAGCAGAGCTGGACCAGAGGAGCTGCTCTCCTCAGAGGCTTGGGCTCACTGTGCAATGCTTCATGCAGCTTCTCCCAGCCCTCCCTCCAGCTGGGGAGAACTAGTGACTGGCAGTCCACAGGCTCATGCTGCTGCTCAGTGCAAGCACACCTTAAACATAGATCAAATTCTCCTGAGCTCTCAGCTTTCTTTCACAGCTGAACCGAGAGTGCAGTCAAAAGGGACCAGCTAAGACTCACACTGATACAGACAGCAGCCTCTACATCTAGGTCAAAAAATGAGTTGTCCCAAAGGACTGTGGTTGGGTTTGCCATTTCCAGCAGGAAAGCAGGCTCAGGGAGCCCAAGCAATGGGTGCAGTTCTGTAATGTTAGGTGCAGGACAAACACAGAGCAAACAATGTCCCCTGTCCCAAAGACTTTCATCTCCAACTGCGTCCATGTTGTACAAAGGCACTTCAAACCACTTCTGTCCCCCTGCCCAGCCTCTCCATTTCATAAGCCTAGGATAGGCACCATCAGTGTGTTAAACAGACTCAAGCCCAGCCAAAACTCACATCCGTGGCTGGGCATGAATGACTCAATTCACTCTTCCACAGCCTGACTGTGCTCCAGCTGGTATTCTGCAGCTTGTCTCTGCTTCATGGCATCACTGGGAAGGTGGTGGCATGAATTGATTTTTACCAAAGGCTCTGTTCAGTGGTGAAGATGAAATTGCCTGAGTAATGACAAGGTTTTGAGTCAGAGATGCTTCCTGTGCCATTGGCTCCGGCCTACCAACCTGGAATGCCTCCTGCATGCTTGCCTGAGGAAAAACATCTGACAAAATCCAAAACACAGGGAGGGAACCTATCTCCCCACTGCCAAAAGTGAAAGAAAAAAAAAAAAAAAGAAGTGAAGAAAGGCTGGATCAGACAAAGAATAGTGTCCTGAAAAAATGGCAGCTCTTATAGGCCCAGCAACATTAAGGCCTGAGGTTTTCAAAATGCCTGGCTGCATTAGAAGATGTCACACCAAATTTCAACCAGCACCTAATTTATTTCAGGTTTTTTGAAAACCCTGCCTTTCACAATCCAGCACCAGCCCAAAGCTTCCTTGCTGTTTTGAAACATGTGCTGTCTGTGTGTTGACAGCAACCCTGCCATAAATCATGTCCCTCAGGCACTGGAAACCACCTCACCTGTATGCTGAGCATCCACTGTTCCTTGCAATGAATTCCACCACTCCAAATTTCTCAGTAGCTGGAAACAAGTAATGCTGGTTTTTTTTTTTTTCATTAAAGCATCCTACTAGACAGAGGTTTCCTTCTTCATCCCAAAATTGGAGACCTTTCCAACCAAGTACATGGTCCAATATTTGTTTGCTCTCTTGGACAAGTAACAAGAACTTTACAACCTGGGATGGAGAAGCACTCTGATTCTGCAGGAGATATTCAATATTTGTTCCTATTCAGAATGACCACACATATCATAATCTTAAAATGTGACATTGGTATTGAAAGCAAAAGTCTTTTTAAAATGTCACTTGCTGTTGGTGATACCGTATTTATTAGACTGATATATTTAAGCAGTAACTATAATTCTGCTCCTCCTTTGGGTCATGGGACCTGCTTTTACTGGCCAGGGTAGATGGAAAGTAATACTGATAACTCTCTAATTTGAGAATAACCTCCCAGTGGCACATGCTTCATTGGGAGTCCATGATGGAGCACTCATATCAAGTATCCACAGATCATTATGCTCACATGATTGCCACATTCAGAGCTTGATACATAAGGATATCAAAGTTTTCTTGCCTGGCCTCCACTACAAGTGAATTAGTGCAAAATATGAGATACATATTTATAACAATTATTATTTTATTTAAAGAAAATATGTAGAAATCCATCTGCACAACTGCCTGTGTCACTCTCACACATCCTACAGCTTTTGATTCAAAATTAGCAAGGTTTAAAAAATAATAAGTTAAAAAAACCTCACACCATAAAACCAAGCTCTTTAGTGGCACTAAGTCTGATCTGTTTGCGGTGGTGGTTTTGACTCTAGGGCCTGTTGACTAACAGTAGGAGACATGAGAATTGTGGGTACTGATCCATTTATCATGATTAAAGACTGTCCTGACATTTCACCTTAAGCTCTCTATGAGGAAGCTCTGATGCTGACCGGCATCTACAAAGGCGTGCTCAAAGTACTGCTCATCACTCATCACTCAGTACTACTAAGATGGAAGAGTTTTCCTGAATTGGCTTCCATGCTAAGGGCTTCCATGCTAAGGGCACCAATCCCTACTGCCTGAATTATTCACACAATTCATGACCTGAAAATTTTGTGCCAATGGAAACTGAAACCGTAAAACTTTTTCCTCGTCCCTCCCATGGTTGAACCAATCGGAAAGGACTGATTTGATATCCAGAGCTCATGATGAGTTCTGCCAGCCCAATGCCCTTGAGCAGAAAAGGCCATCATCATCAGGGATTGTAAGTGTTTGCCAAAAACTTGGTATTGGAAAACGTCCTGAACATGCTGTACCGATGACGGCAACTCTGTATGAGCAAAGTTGGCAAATCGCTGTGCTCTGAACTTTCAGGGTGCTGGTTTTCCTACATTCATGGGAGTTCACTGTGAAACCAGTAAGGGTATCTAATCCTCATTAAACTCTTTGGTGTGACAGTAGGGAAAACTGATGGACTTGTTTACGTGCGATAATGGAATAATTTGAAATCCACTAGACCTCCAAATTTAGATCTGGCGTAAATGTAGGGACAGTTTATACCAAGCCTGATTTTAGCTGATGTAAACTTAGTCCATGTCTTTTGAATTTATATGACCAAGCCCAGAAAGCCAACACTGGTCTAAGTCAGTTGGTTTCCATTTTCACATAATATGATTCAGCTTTATTATGTTGACAAAGTCAGATGCGATGGGTAAGTCAGAGAAGCCATTATTCCCACCCCAGCGTAGGAAAAAGTGTGGGAGACTTTTGTCCCATTGGAAAGCTACAACTTACAAAAGCCTTCAAAACAGAGCCTTTTGGGACTTCAAACGTTTCAGAAATTGCTTTCATTGTTTTCCATTGTTCTAAGCATCCCTGCACAGATGAGGACCTACAAACAAAATGCATTATGTAGCTTGTTGGAAGTCTACAACCGTGTTCTAGACCAGATGACTTCAGAAGAGTTTGAGATAAGCTTCAGATCCACATCCAAACATTAGAACACCTACAAAAAAGTCTGAGTTCAGTGTTGCTTCATGAGAAAGTCAAAGAAACCCCAACCATAGCAAAAAAGAGAGAGATTGGCATTTTGGAAATCAGAGACTAAAGTTTTATGAGCTCCTATTCATGCAAACGAGCCTTGAGGTATTAAGGGTCATGCGATATTCCCAGCTAAGAGTGACACAAAATTAGTAAATTGCCATAGGGAAACAATATTAAGAACTCATTTTACAGTCCTATTTGTGCTGTACATTGTTCTGTTCTCCCCTGGCCCAAGAGCACAAGAATGAAGCTACTGCACACACTGAAGTCCTGAGAGTTTACGCAGGATATATTCAGCCAGACTGATTTTACTCTAGCCAAGCTGATGTCAGTTGCAGCATCTTCTTCTCAACCTATTGAGATGTGAGCCACTATGTGCCACAATTAGACCATGCTCCAGAACATCACCCTGTGAAATGTTTGTTCTTCTGAACAAATTGTTCTGCAATTTCCCTAGGCCAGAACAGCTCTTGTAATCAGACATTTGCTGGATGCACACCATTCCTACTTGCTACCTAACAGCTGTTACTCATAGTACCAGGACTTCTGTCACTTACATGGGACTCAAGGCCACAGGTCAGTCACCTTGTCTTCCCTGAAAGTTGTGCCACAAAGGGCAGTAGGCAGCAAGACTGTGTGTGTACACCTTGCAATTGTACAAAACAGAAGGAAGCAGAGTCTGCAGATTTGAAACAGCTTAGTTATTGCTCCTCACCCAATGTCCTGCTGTAATCAGAGCAAAGAAATACAGAAAATCCATCAAGTTCCTAAGACTAATTGGCTTTCTGTGAAGCACTGTTTTTGTTTAAAAGACCAAGCCACACTTGGATCAATGGGCCTTACACACAAAAAACCCTTTACTCACCTTTACAGGCATGACCAGACCTAGCTCAGGGCACAGATCTCCAACCCCAGCGCAGCAATGTCCCTCTGGCCTAAGTTTGGGGGTGGCCTCTTTTCCAAAGCCTGTCTCTGACCCTCCTGCAGAAGCTCCAAAAACGTGCATTATCGGTGTGGTTCTCTGCCTAAGCCCTCAAGAAAGTATGTGACTCTTCCCTGTGTGAGTAAACAGAGCAGCTTCCATTCCTCACTCAATTTAGAGACAGCAGGGCAGAAAGAGACTGAAAGAGTTCAAATGACAAGGTTTCACTAGGAGCTGGCCATGTAACTGACACAGACCTTGTGGCTCTCCTCAGCTGCCTTTCTGACAGAAGGATGCCATGGAGATGGCAGTGCAGCAGCTGTGCACATCTGCAGTGCACATTCTCCACTTCCTTCACCTTCTGAATTCTGCCTGTGAAGAAACAGCAGAAATAAATCTGACCATGGGCAAGCTCCGTTTTTTACTCCCCTCTCCTTTTTGTTGCCATGCATGGAAATTGAGTATACAAAGAAAAAGAAATTATAGTGGCCTTAGCATCAGTAGTGGCCTAATGGAACTACACAAGCACAGCACACTGAAGCCTGTGCTTTGCCATTTTATCTTTAGAAGAAGGCAATGGTTTTAGGCATCTACAGATAAAAGATGGAGTATTTTAAAATGTCCCACCCAACCATCCACTGCTATTGTAGCCATACCTTCTCCAGTCCTGCCCTTCCACCTTACCTTCCTCCCTCCTCTAAACAACACACATCAGATTTGCCAGTGTGGAGAGAGTCACGCTTCACATGACCCATGCAGGCATCAAAACTGGATCAGTTGATGTGAGATGTCGAGATGGAGAATGGGAAAGAAAGGAAGGCCATTAGAATCAGACTCCAGGTAGTATCCTGCCCTATATATATGTGTGTACACACTCACACATTTATTTATGCATTTTAAGATTCTCACTAATTCCAGCCACGGGACAGAAATGAGAAGCAGCTGCGCAGCTCGTGGAGATGACAGCAAGAACACGTGACCAGAATTAGCTCCACGTTGGCAGTGACGTTCGCTAGGACTTTCCTGTCCAGAAGAGCTGGCTTCATGTGACAGTCTTCTGCACGGCATAAAGGACCCACATTAGAGTCCTTTCTAAATGTCTCCCTCCAGCTCAGCCAGACACAATTCCTTAGCTCATGTGATCACAAACTCTGCACTAAAAAGAGTAGAAAGTCAATATTATCATGTCCCAGCCATTCATCAACACAAGTGAAAATTCAAGGTAAAAGGCTTCAGGCTTTCTGCAGTTTTTTTGACAGTCACATGCTGAATTCACTTGTCTTTCACAGCAAGCACATAGTGAGGAAATAGAGACATTTAAAAAGCTGTGTTTTTTTCCAAGTGTAATTTTAAATGACAACAAAAGCAACTAAAACTCACACAAAAAGTATCCCTTCCTTCAACCTGCACTCACAAAGAATGCAGCACATCACCTGCCCAGATTGCCCCTGACAGTACAGACAGAATCAGAACATGTACTGAGCAGATAGTAAGTTATTAACCTCTCAAGATATTGTCTGGAACCAGAATTTGTTGAGGAAATTGTATATTAAAGTTCAACACTGCTGCTAACTGAACACAGCCTGATTCACAGCTTTAAACAGACAACTTAGCATGGCTGGGACAGTGATTTGAAAGAATCTACAAAACAGAATAATTCACATCCCACACCCAGCTGTCTGTCCTTAGCAGTGGACAGTACCTTAGGCTGTGGAAGATGGTTGTACCCATACCTCTAAACTCTCAACAAAGGGATCTGCTATTGCCATGATGTTTTACTGAACCACTTGTGTTCAATGGGGAGATGCATTTGTCAACTGCCAGAACTCATGTCCCTACCTGTGCTGTCCCCTTTTGACCCTGGTGCTGTGAACACAGTTTTTCAGAGGTTTAGCTCTTAGCTCACACTTACAGAAGTAATTATTTCTACATCTCTGTGCATGTCTTGGCAGACACACAAGGAAAAAAAAAAAAAAGCAAATGAGCAAGTTGCTAAATGAAAGCTGGTGACAAGGTATCAGATGTAGTCTCCCATCTCCACTTTGCACCCACAGTGATCCTATTGCTATTGACGTTGCCTGTTTCCCTCAATGGGGCTGGCTGACACAGGGCCATGGGACAGGCACGGTGCTTCGCCACTCTCTCCTGCTCAGCTGACACCATCTGTGCTGGCACGGTACAGGCAGGGGACATCTCTACTGCAGGTTTCACAAATCAAAAGAGGTTTACTCTTGGCTGCTTGTAGCATCCCAAATGTCTGCCAGGGCTGGCTTCTCGTGATCTGCCTGCCAGTTTGAGATGACAGTCTCCTGACCCTAGAGCAGCAGTTGTGACCTTGGCTTGTAGCCAGAGACATGAAAACATGTGTTCATGACATGACATGATGAACAGCAAGGTGCATTTGGAAGCATGAAAACAGTGCAGCTTACTAAAACCAGCGGGAAAGTTTGGCTACTTTTGCTTCTTTTCATTCTTTTAATCCTCCCCTACCTCTTCGCACCACTGAGAATCACTCTGTATTGATTATGCTGACATTGACAGCAGAGTTGGAATTTTTTTTTTCGCATCTCAGATGAGAAAGTGGGTTATGATTCATCTCACTGAATCTGAGTCAAAGCAATTCCGTATAAAAAACCAAACAGTTTTGATGCATTTCCATCAGAAGAGAAGAGGCTGGAGAACACTCAGCAAATGAGACAGTCCTGTCTAATTCTTCTTTTTAACACATTTCACTCTCAGATAAAATCTGTCCTTTTGCCCCACTGGAAATAACTCATTTTGAGTTAATGACACTAAAATACCCCCAAAAGCTACTAGCAAAAGACAAACCACCCTATCAAAAAAAGACAGCATGAGACAAATGCCATCAGAAGAAATAACAAATGCCACACTGTGCCCCACTTCCGTGGAACAGTGATTGCTAGAGTGGAAAGTAACAGATTATGGTGAATTATCAATTTTCCTAATAGCCTTGAACTACCTAAATGCTGAAGTGTGCTAACATTAGTGGGTACATTACATTAACAGCAGTTAAAATGATCAAGTATGACCCTGGAGCACATTTTCCCCCCTTTCTTCTTTTCATAGCCTTGTTACTAACCCTGGAAAATAGGGTTTCTGCTCAGCATGCTGGGAAGAGCCTTCAGACTGGTTGTGATTTCTTATCAGACAAGGCTCACAAGTCCATTTTGGTTGATTTTCACATAAAATAAAGAGCATGGCCATAGTTTTGGGTAAGGCATGGAACTTGAAGGAATTCTAGGCTCAATTCCCACTTCACTACTGTATCTCAGCATGACTCTGGGTGAGTCATCTGAACTCTTCCAGTCTGCCCCTCACTTGTAAATTAGGGACAGTAATTTCCTAGCCCATTTTCAGTTTCAGAACTCTGAGGGATGCACCCTGTTCCTACTCCATGTCTAATTTGCACATATTACAGTGTGACCACAGCCTTGGATGCCACTGCAGCACAATGAGCCATAGTGGAACACGGGAGAAAACTGCAAATTTAGTCCACAGAGCTTCAAAGAAAAGGTGAGCTGTTCAGTTTTAAAAAGCAAAGAAAGGGCTCCTTTCTGTCAGGTCACGTAGACAAGTAACTCAAAACAAAGAAATTAAACTGTTTTCATGTTACTGGGACAAAGATTTATCCAAGAGTGCATTGCTGGAAGGGCTTCTAACTCCAGCTCCAAAACTGAATGCCTATGCCTCACTTGACAACTTAGCTACAAGTCATGACAAAAGAATGTCTTGAGGCTTTAAACACTCCAAAGCCCTATCTGAAGTGAAAATTATTCCTATAATATTACAGTCCAGGAAAACATTCTCACTCATTCATAGAAACATGCATACACACACTCCCTCTCAAAATACCTGTGAGAATTTAGAGTTTATGATATCCCAGATGGAGGAAGCTCCTGATATCACTCACTTCCATAAAACAGGAGAACCAACCTTCTCCATCCTGTATGTCCTAGACTAACAGTCCATCTCCTGCCCCCGGCCTGAGCAAGGAGATCCCCAACGAGGGATCCTCCAGCTGCCACAATTTTAATCAGGTGATGACATCCCCACAGAGAACCCCCAGAGGCCAGCCAGCTCATTTCATGAGGAGCAGGAAATAGACATCAGGTAGGTCCTGTTTTTGCTTAGTGATCTGAGCCAGCTACAGACTAATGAACTGCAGCTGAAGACTTGATGGCTCACTATCAAATTTTCAGCCCTTTCAGTCCACAGAGACTTTACTTGACTTTGTAAGTTCATAATGAATAAGCTGGATTGTCTTTGAATTGTCAAATTAAGGTAGAAATATTTAGGTTGCTTCCATGTAGGACTGTTAAATATGGCAGGTTGGCTAATAGCCTCATCATTTTTCAAAGGTTTTTCTGGAAGATGAGCTTTCCTATCCATCTTTACAAGTCCTAGCACACTAAGGAGCCTCTCACAATGAAAGAGGTATCCACTACCCTCATGGATTTCTTTTTTCATGGCTATGTTAATTTTTAAACATGCTGAAAAATCATGTAGAATACAGCTGTACTTTAGAAAGACACATCTCTGAATTTCATTATCACATTTCACTCCTCTCAGAAGACAGCAGGAAATTATCAGTTTTTATTTACTAACTTTCAGGACAAACCTAATTTCATTCATGGCCTGAAACCCAACTCTCTTTCACAGCATACAGGTGATCATGGGAATCCCTTTGATTCAATGCTACTCCAGAATTCTGAACTTATTCTTCATTAAATAACCTCTGCATCAAAAATAAGTTCTGTTTAAAAGTAAGAGTATGTCTATGTTGACTGCCAGCAATTCAAGCTAAACCAGGGAAATAAAAACACAGAAAAAGTCATGCTGCTTGCTACCTGTTCCAGCTGGGATTTTATGACCTACAGTAACAAAGGGTAATTGTGGTTTTGATTCAAGATTTAGATCCCATCTGTGAAGCAGTGGTGGTCTCTTAAGAGACTGTGCTTCAGAAACACTCATGATGCAAAGTCTTGACCACTCTTGTGTGGATTAGCAGAGGAAAACAGAAGGTAAGCCTCTTGTCTCCTGGCCCATCTGGGTACCAAGTGCTCAGAACTTAGGGAAGTGCAACCTTCTCTGATTCCTGACTGCTACATCTCTTGGATCTTCGTGTAAAAGATGTGCACTCAAGCCTTTATAAGGCTAAGATATCTGGCATAAAAAGATCTAGGCACTTAACTTCATAAAGTATGTTTCCCAGAATTAATACAGAGTAAGATGTGGATAGGATCAACATCAGGAAGAATCGAACTTTTGCATCCATTTCCAGTCTTTCAAATGCTTGAGAAGCAACTTAGATCAGCTCAAAGCCTCTTGCCTTTCTCATGGCTGGAGGTAAGTGCATGTAGATATGGTATATTTTGCTCTCCAACTACTCACTGGCTTACTCTTTTTCTCTTCTTACTTTGAAATTGTGGGCTAAAATTCACGATCTAGGTTGCATTGAGATTACTCTTATAAATTTGCTCTACCTTGCTGTGCAAGGATGCCAGCAGGCAGAGGACTCCCTGAAAAGAAGCTAGACGAGGGTGGCACGTATTGACAGAAGTGAGACTGAAGAAACCGGCTCTGAAAGCCATTTACCAAGATAATTAAAGCCCCTGGGGAGCAGAGGGAGGGTGACTCCCCTTGCGGCAGGCCACAACAGGGCCGCTGGCTGTTGATGGCGCTGCACTGTGACCTCCCTGAGCAGAGTTTGCTCCCAGGCTTTGTAGCCTCTGTGCAAACGCTGGAATATGGCTTGAACATTAAAAAAAATTACTTGAATGACAATGGAGAAAAGGGTCCCCATTATATGTCTGTTCTTCCTGCTTTTGTGAGCGGTTACATAACAGAAAATGACTGTCAGCTCATCAGTTGTTGAAAGTCTAACCTACTATTTTCTGACCCAGATGTTGTTCAAATGAGGACAGACACCATCTTGCACCAGGACCCCTGCCTTTAGACAAAAGACACATCACATTACATGGCAAAATTAGAGTGTAATTATGCTCTTGTAATAATAATATGCTTCTTTTAATGATAACCTTTTCAGAACAGATCTAAGAGTACGGGCAAGATATGACAACTTTCAGTTTCTTTTTCTGGTAAAACTTCAGATGAAACCAAGTGGCTACTTCTGCCTTTTAGAGGCTGCTGATATGCCTGACCAAGATTGAAATGCAACACATATCATGTTCAATTTCGAGCCTCTAGAACTGTACAGTGCTCAGAGCCATGCCAAAGGGACAAAGACAGCATGAACCAAAGGAAGTCATACCTGGACCATCCAGTGTGTCTCCTCAGCTGAACCTCCTACGACTCCACCTCACTCGCTCCCAAACCTGACTTGGACTGCTACCTCCTAACCCTTGTCCTGATCCTCAAGAAGTAAAATTAGGGAACACATTCAACACTGTTTGGATACCAGGTCTCTGGTCCTATTGAAGGAATTTTAGCTTATGAATGGAAGCCAAATGGAGATGCAAAGCCAGTGATGGGAAAGGTTGGCAGAGCCTTGGCAGATTCAATACTGGCATCACTTATCATTCTTTAATCTTAACTGTGACATGACATCTCAAAGAACCACTGGAGATGAAGGCTTCTCCACGGGGATGCACATATGACTGCTGCTGCTAATTATCTCCAGCAAATTTGGTGAAAAAGGAAAAAATTAAGTTTGAAAAGGTAAAACAATCTGCCACAGGTCAAGATGTCACGATGAGAAGTAGAAAAGAAAGTCAAGCCTCCTATTCCTTGGTCTTGTTCTTCAATCCAATTCTGCACCATCTCTCCCATCGTCAAAGCCAGGGTACACAGAAAATACACATAAAAAACCTGTATCTCCTGAATTATCAGCTCAAACTTAAATCATGATTCCTTTACTGCATAAAATGAGTATTTCCCACAGGATGATTTTGGCATCTCTTTTCTCCCCATGCATCCCTACAGCATGCTGGAACTACAAAAGGAGACTGTTACATTATTCAATACATGAAGTTGGTGGTTCCTTTGGTAGCTCTGAGCATTTATGGTAAAATACCAGTGAGAGTTTCTTCCCACCAGTCAGGGAAACTGCTGTGGGGAGTGACTCAGCTGGGACATGGTCCAGAAGGCAACAGGAGATGAGGGGCCCCAATGGCACTTTTCCAGTCTTAATCAGCAGTCTGCATGGTGATAGAGACTGATAAGCTGCCAGAAGTAATTTCTTTCTATAAGACTTGAAACAGTGGTCCAGAACAGTTGTGATCTGTGTGTGTGTGTGTATTTGGTTGGGGTTTTTAAAATGCAGAATCAAGGGCTGTAATTTCCCATGGCGGCCAACAAACAATTTTGATAGTTTCATTTTAATCTCCTATAAGTATCCATTTCTCCTCCTTCAACCTTACCCAATTTCCACTCCACTAGGTATTATTTTTTCCAAACAAATCAGACATGCCTGTCTATAATAGCATATTTATCAACAGGAAGGGCTGTGATAGAGAGAAACTATCCCTACTGCACAGAGCATAAGACATTTGGGAATCCTTTCTAATAAAAAGGGATTTGATTAAAGACAGCCAACTACCACAGATCAGCAACTTAATCATCAGTAAAGAAGGAAGAGCAGCTTAGACTCAAAAGACTTTAATTTGCTGATCTGCCAAGGACTTCCCAGGAGTAGTCACTCCACAAGTTACTCCAGAATCTGCAAGGAGGTTGGAGGAGACATACCCCAAGGATTGGGGTGCTTAGACTTATTATAGTAGTTTGGTCTTAACAAAAGTTAGGCAGAATACCCAATATACACGTTTAACTCCTAAAAATTCACAAGAATTAAAAAAAAAAATTCTTATGCCTAGTGATATTTCCATACTTAAGCATTGCCTTGCCAATGGCAGCTAGAGGATTTCCCTGGATTGTGCTGCTGTGGTAAGTCCTGGAAAGACAAAGCTGCCAGCTGTGATCGTGCTGCTTCCAAACATCTCCAGCATGCTGCTCCTGGCTCCCACCACACTCCCAGGCTCCCCAGGAGGACAGTGTGATCCATGCCCGGCTGCCAGCTGTGAGTGCTTGGGTGAGCAATCCCTGCCTAGAACCGTTCCCCCAACTCTGAAATCACTTTCAGTGGTTTCCACCTGGGAAGCTGCAGAGAGGTTCAGTAAACACAGACTGGATGGAACTGCTGGCTGCCCAGCTCCTCAGCTCAGCTCACTGGGTCTGACAGAATTTCCAGGGCAAAGAGACAACTTGAGTGACTACTACTCCTCTTCCTTCCCAAGGAGCCTTCACCCTGCCCACTGCTGGGCAGATTCTGCTGACTACAGAACCAAGATGGCTTGACTGAAAACCAGAGATACAGTGAATAAACTTGCAGAAGGAAGTTCATTACACAGAAGATCCCAGAGTGTGGGCAGACCAAGTAAAATGACCTTTCTCCAGCCTGACAGTTCAAATGTAATTATTCCAACAAATTATTTTCATGACTTAATATAACGCCTTGCAGCTTTCTAGCAAGGTTAATTAGATTCTTCAATTCAAAACCTATCTGCTCTTAACCAACTTTTAATATGCTGAAATCCAGTTTTCTAAATTCAAACTAATAAAAGTGATTAGCTGACAGCTATCTGGTATGCTACAATTACCATGGCATTTAGACCTCAGGCATAAGATATTTAATGCAAATCAGAGTCAATGTCTCTGCCCATTTGTCCTTCTTCGGATTACTTGATCAATGTGCCATATGAATCCTGTACAGTCCACACTACCATGCTAAACAACTAAAGAACAAGGGCAGAGATATTGGTTGAGACAGTTAACCAAAGTTGAAAGACTCTTTTTCCCTCCCACACTTAATTTGTTCTTTCCAGATGAGCATGAAGTTACTGAAGGCACTGGCTGACAGCTCAAGCAGAGATGAGTATTTAGTTCTGACATAGCCAGAATTAGTACAAAACTCCCGGCCTGCACTGCCATATCAGAGAGCTTCATCCACTGTGACTCCAGAGACCCAGGGAGGAGCCTGGGCTGGAGCAAAACTAGGAAGATGAGAGCAGCCTACCTCTTTCACTGTGATGCCTTAAGTTTTAGCTTTCATATTTTTTCAATTCTGCACTGCCTTAGTGTGTGACTCTAAACTTTATATTAAGTGTTAGCAAGTTTTCTTCACAGTTTAGTCAGACAAAACAATTCTTTCCCAGCCTGAGAACCAAGGACACCGCTGTCAAGAAGGATAAACAACAGTGAATTGAGGAGAGCAATCTGGGAGGATGGGACTTCATAACCTGAAGCTTTAATTGGACAATTGACCCCAATATGTAAATGAACCAAAACTTATAAAAGTGTGAAAACTTGTGACTGGTTGACCATTTTGCATCCATCTTGGGTCCATCTTGGACAGAACCACAGCTGGGCTCT
The DNA here is from genome assembly GCF_023055355.1 of Agelaius tricolor. NCBI lineage: Eukaryota > Metazoa > Chordata > Aves > Passeriformes > Icteridae > Agelaius > Agelaius tricolor. Next base: position 16,122,446 of record NW_027269272.1, read on the forward strand.
GGTACTGCCCAAGCTGTATTCTTTGAAGGCCTTTTAATAAACACCTACTTTATTCCTTTTACTCTGTCTAGCCTCTGTTCCAGGTCAGCCTCTTCAGACATCAACTGTACCTAAAAAGCAGCTGTGCTCCAGCATTCTGTGTTTTGTTAGACAGAAAAGCTCCCAGAAGGCTGTATGGGGCACAGCATGCTCAGGGAGATGAGGAGATGTCCAGCCCAACACATGGTTCTTTGGCACATCAGGAATGCCAAGGCTGGACATCACCTCAGAAATGAACTTCAGTGGCACACAGTGCAATCAGAAGATCAATCAGGTGCAGCTGGTAATTACACATGACCTGCCCAGGGTAGGACTAAGGTTGTTGTTTGATTTTTCCACCATGCATCATGCATGATTATTCTATCTTTGATTATGCTACTGTTTATATAAATAACACTGGCAAAACTTCAGAGTGTTCTGAAGCCTCCTTTCCATTTTCTTGTCTCCTGCTGAATTAAGAGCTAATGGCATGGCATTGGTCTGACATTGGTCTGATCTGATAGCCAAATTGATGACCTGAGAGACTTTATGTTCCCACCCTTTCAGCTATGCATCCCTTTTGGATGAGGAAACTTTGATGTACCACCCTCTCCAACAGAGCAGAGCAATCTTAGTCATACAATATTAGTCTGCAAAATCTGAGCTTTGCAGCTTCATAAATACAAGTGGTAAACAAAACTAAAACTTCACTTCAGGAAGCAATTTTTGAGCTGTGAGGAAAATTAATCACTAGAACAGCTTATCAGGGTAGGTGGTTGACTCACCATTGCTTGAAGTTTTTAAGATAAGATTAGATCCTTTTTTTTTTTTTAAGTCATGATTCAATCATGTTCCTGGGAGAAACTGAGAGTAGGACATTAGGCAGTATAATGGCAAGGTCCTTTCTGACCTTGAGCCTGCGAATCTTCTTTGTTTATCTGCCTATTTTCTTGGGCAAAAAGGAAAATGGAATGGGCTTTGGTCCATCAACCAACTCCTGCCACAGAGTTCTACTTTAAGAAAATTGCTGTAATCAGATCTCATGCTCCAGGGCTTCAGCCATTTGCCTGAAGAGGGCAGGAAAAAAGTTTCCCCCTCTTTCCGGCCCAGCTAATGGCTAAATACATGTTATGTTCATTTGGTTGTAGTTTCATGTTTAAAACATCAGAGAGTGAACCCAAATGGCTATGGACAGAGTCAAAGGCAGAAACACAGAAAATGCTCCCTGGCTATTTTCTATTCAGTTAGCCATTCCTGCTCACACCTCAGATCTGTGATAATCATCAATACTGATGACTATCAGTGTTTAGAGAGAAGACATTTTGATTATTAGGGTGCAGCCACAGAAGGTAGAAGGTACTGATAGAGAATTGGGACTGATACTAACCCCACCTACAAGGGCAATATTTGTTTGATGGGAACATCTTAATCTTCTCATATTATCAGATCCTTTGCCACTGCAAGATCCTTGCTTGTTAGTGAAACTGTGTTCCCGCCCACTTTCTGATTAAACCAGATCACGAAAGCTTCTTTGAGCCAGAAATGTTTCAGTCCAACCAAACTCTATAGCAAATAGATCTGGGGGCAATCTAAATGAATTTTTAAGAAATGTTGAAATAAAGGAATATAAAGAACACAAAATGAATGGCCTGCCCCAGTCTTTAACTCTACAAACTAGAGAGTTTGTTTCATAATAACATTATTACCCAAGCCTGTAAGAAACTAAGCACACAGGCAGATCCATTGATCTCACCATCATCGAGTGCCCAAGACTCTTTGATTTCAATGCAGAGTTCAGAGGTCTTACCACCTATGTTTCATGTAAAGGCAAGATATAATTCTACACCTATAGGTACCTAAGATAACTATACTCTATACCACTTAAGAAGGAAATTAGATGTGTATCTTTTTCCAGGTAAGGAAGATGACACTGTTATGAACCAATCAGTCCAGATTTGTCTTACTTGTATTTGTTGGACCCAATTTTGGGTCCCCATGTATAACCAACCTGATTGACTCAAAATGGATTTTCTTTTAATCTGTGCCAGCACACAGAAAATGAAAATCCATGCCTTGGAAGCAGAACACATTTACACTGCCAGATTTTTTTGCAGCTGCAATGAGAAGGGATGGGGCAGGCAGGCACGACAGCGACTGCACCTGAATTCAGACTGGTAGCCTGGAAGCTGGGGACAGATGGTGTGAAAATGAACCAGACACTGAAAAATTCAACTTTATATCCAGTAAGACTATAAACATACAGTGAGTGAGCATGAGATTTATGCTGAAATTACAGAGGAATTCCTATGGATGATTACACTTCCAGCCCAAGCATGGAAAGCACATCCATCAAAACGAGTGTCACTACATTACCAGTGCAGTTGTCAGGCCTCCCATTACTGAACCCAGTAAATACAGAAGAGGACGACAAACACTTGTGACATGGCTCACCAAAGTACTCATCAGATGGAGGATTCTCCATGTCATACAGCATTTTCTTGGTCAGGTGTTCCAGCTCATCCTCAGGTCTGAAGGCAGGAGTGCTTGATGTAGGTCCAGAGCTTGGATACCCACTCTGAAAAAAAAAAAAGAACAGCCTGTGATGTGGTATAAAAGCATTCACACAGTAAGGGGCTATATTGGCTGCTCAGTGTTGAACTTAATTCTTCATTTAGTGTTGAATTTTTTTAAGACACAAGGGATTCAAGCAAGTAAACACCTTACTTAATGTAATGAAAATGGACTCTGAAGAACATCCAGTTAAGTACTATATATCCTCCTATAATGGGAAATATCCTGTGCCTCATAATTAGATGTCTACTGGGTAGCACATAATAATAAAAAAGAAGATTATTCCAAGAATAACTTGATACAAATGTTCTCCAAAACTGAAAAAGGCTTTGGAAGCATTTAAGTTTAGACTTGGTAAAAGTTCCCATCACTTAACAACACAACATAAATGATAATTCTTCCGTGGTAGAGTATATGGACAAAGACAGATAATCCCAAGCTGCTAGTTATGTTCTCTTGTTTGTTTCGACACAAATCCTGCTGTTAACTTTAGTGAGATCAGGTGCTGGTCCACAGAGATTTTTAGTACTGGAGATACAAAGGTTTTAATATGTGTGTAGAACCTGAGATCTCTTGGCCTTCATAAGCTAACAGCTGCATACAGTATTTGCAGCCTGTCTAAGAGAGTCTTCTCCCTGGAAAACACCAAAAGTATGGCATATTTTGAGAAGCACAGAAATAGTCTTGTGCCTAGAAGTTTCTTAGAAGAAGCTAAGTTTGGTGTCCATAAGGAGGAACTCAGTCATCTCAGGACTAAAAAAATGCTGACACCAGCTCTCCTTGTGTGCACTGCTTTCTTGAAAGACTTGCATATGAAAACTAATTTATTTATAAAACACATAATTTCAGTAAAGCAAGTGATTTTATTGATTAATTGCTGCCTACATCAAGGATTGGACCCTTGATATTAAACAAGGAAACATTTTTCCATGCTCCATAACTACTTAAATGGCAAGAAAATGTAAAATCACTGGAGAAACAATACATTGACCACTTCTAGGGACTACATCTGACATGATGAATCTTTATTGAGCCAGTGACGTTCAACAGAGAACAGCAGCTTTAAAGCACTGCACTTCAAGAGAATTAACTATATACTTCCATGCTTTTTTCCTTCAGGCAAGAAGAAGATTTGAAATGAGACATCAATCAATGCAGAGAAGGTCTCAGAATGGCACTTTGTGATAATACTTCAATCACCCACTCCCAAAACCCAAACACCTGCATGTTCCTCACCCCATCATAATTCCTTTTCTAGGGTCCATGCTAAGCTGCACCATCACCCTTCTCACTTGTTGGCCTCAGCAGGGGCCTGTGCCCCCTAGAAGGGCTGGATTTGCTGTGCACACATACTCAATGCAGCAGCTGCACCCACTGCCTGCCCAAAACCCACTCTGTAGCAGAGTAGCAGCAGTTCACGAGGCAGAGGGGTGGCATGGTCCCCTAGGGAAAAAAGTGTACCTGGAATAAGCCCCAGGCTGGATAAATTTCCTTGAAGGGCTGTGCAAGGCCTGTTTGCCACACATTCAGCCTCCCTGACTGAGAACATAGATTGGACCTAACATACATTCAGGTTTTCCCACAGATGTTTTCTTTTTTTTTGCTTATGAATTTTTTTTCTGAACAACATTTAAGGATTTTGTGCATTTCTCCAGGAATTCTAGTTGCCTAGCAGTTGTCTTGAGCATCTGGAAATGCTGAACATCCACATACAGAGCAGTAAACCTTTTTGTACAAATGCAACCATGCTGATGTGTTTGGGTTACCACAACTTACTTGTACACATGGGGAGGCAGACCTGCATTTGCCTTCTAAGTCATTTAAGTGTCATCTCTGTGGGATACATAATTTTGGTGTGGATAAGGCCATTCACATGACTAGAAGTTCTAGAAGCAGGTATTTGACCCAGAACACCCAGACTCCCTTGGCCAGAGCTTTGTGGTTTTTTTTAGAAGGGCTAGTCTACAACTACTTAAAAAAAAAAAAGTTTATTAATAAGTCAATTAAAGTTGTCAAATGTAAGACATTTAATCTTGGAACAACCTGTTTTTTTCCCTTTGCTCTCTTGGTCCTAAGAGCTGATCATGAATCTTTCCTGAACATATATTTTAACACAGCAAGTGCAGCCAAGGATTTATTAGCTTGAGAAATCAATCCAAGCTTCTTAAGGTTCTATTCCAGGTATTGTACCTATTTCAGCTTCCATGCAGAAAAGAATGACCTCTGCCATTCCATCAACAGAGACTCCTTTCCCAGACTTTGTATGGAGAAGACAACATGGTCTGAAGCTGATGATGGCCCCCATCCCTGTATTTCCCATTAGTCATCACCAGTCTCTTCTGCTGGGCTCTGTCCACACATCATTTGAAACACTGCCTTTACCCTTGGGCCCTGCAATATAAATGGACAAGAACAGAAGGCACAAGCCACAGTCTGTTCACAGAAAAGGGCAGTGAGATACACGGAGCTGAAGCGATTTGCTCAGTATCACACATGGGCTCTAAGGCAAAGACGAATCCTGCATCCAGGCTGCTGGGAGCCCGACACTTTCCAGCCTCACACACTGGGGCTCTACCTGGCGTTGCAGACCTACACTGAACACTCTGCAACCCAAAGCCACTGCACCTGCAGGCTACCACAGCCAGGCTTTGGCAGGGGGTGGGTGAAGCCTCTCCCTCATTTCCATGCTGGTTTCCTGTAACTCCCAACTGGGGAGCCCTCCATAACTAATTCATAAGGGCTTGGATTAGGCCCTTTAAAATTAAAGACCAAAACCTGAAGATTTTCAGTTTTGTCTGACTCTCTCTGGTTTTGGAGGCCACACTGCCTCATACATACAATAAATAGGCTGCTCTCGTATTTTATGTACATTGCACTTTTCCATACCAGGCAGATTTCCTATCCAGTACCCAATGTCAGCAGAAATAACAAATACCAACCACAATGTTACGAGACACTTGGACTTATTTCGACTAAAATGCTATGCCTTTTTGACCAGCCTTTAAGTAGTGCTAGGCACATCTTTTTTCCTCCTCCCATAGCACATGCTGACTACGTGCCTCCAGGAAAATGCATTTCATGCATATGAACATGCTGTTTGCTGGGACACGCACACACACAAACATAGAGAGGAAAGTGTATCCTTAGTCCAATACAAAATACTCGTTTCAGCAAAACAGTTTCCTTCCTCCTCCTTTGTTAAGTCAAGGTAAAAATATAACTCTGGCTTTCCTTACAAAACACAGTTGTGGTGTTGTTGTTTATATTAAACTTCCTCTATTTTCTCCTGATCTGTACAATAATCAAGGCTGTCTAGAAATTCAGTTTGCTGTCTGATCTACCAGTTAACTAACTTCACGCATTCTCTTTTCCCCATGCACACACCTCAATGCACACAAATACCCACATTCTTAGCTAGACACAGCTCAAAGAAAGGGACTGCATTGACTTGCAGACCCAAAGCACCACTCTGTCTGGCTAATCACAGAAGCATCAGGGATGATAAACTAACACACGAAAATGGAAAAGAGCCCAGTAAAAAGCTGGCAGGAGGAACCATGCTTTGGAAGCACAGGCATCTGAGTGCCTCCTTTGCTACTGAGATCAAACACCAAGCAACTTCAGGGAAGAGAAGATTGCAGGAGCAAGCTCAGGAAGACAAGAGGATTGCATATCATGTGCAGATGCAAAAGCATTCCTAAATAAGCACTGTCTTGCATACTTATTTGGGATGTTAAGGAAAACACCAGCACTTCCAGGGTTAAGCCCTGTAGCAGAAAGTATCTTCATGCTACAAAGGAAGTGAGCTAATTGCTTGTGCCACTATCAAAATGCTGCAACAACATCTGGCTCATCTTCCTTATTAAAGTTCAGTTCCTGAAAAGCCAGGTCAAAAGAAGCAGTCGTGTGGAATCACTGCATAATTATTTTGGTACGCAAAGCTGATACTTGCTTCAGTGCTTCCCTGGCACATGTTTTCTACTCCAGACCTGTCTCAAATGTAAGGGCTGCCCAGAAACGGGAGCTCTGCAGTCAGTGTGGTGCATTTGCCAACAAGAACCTTCCCTATCCCCACATAAATATTTACCCATATGGGTAAAAACTGCACTGCAAAATCTGCAAAGACATCTGAAGATGATGCTGTGATGAGTGCACCATCATTCAGAACACACTGTATGTGGTCATTTTTCTTGTCCATTTGCAAACACTGTAGAAGAAGCTTCTTCTCTCTGGGGGAAAATAACTTCAATTACGTGTTCCCAGTTACAGAAACGTGGAAATTATCTTCTTTTCAGAAGGTAGAATTAGCTGAATTTGGAATTGAAAAGCAGCCAGAAACATCTTTCACTGATAGCTACTTTCTCTTCACTTTTTTCCTCCTGTTTCAACTGCATAAAGTTAGTACTTTCATTTCACTCACCAAAACTAATCGTCAGTTAAATAGTATTGCAGCATAATTTTTTGTTCAATGGTTTGACAAAGACCACATTTTTTAAGAATTTATTGACTATCCAAAGCAATCACAAACTTTCAGAGCAAGAAATCCAGCATAGTGCCACATCTCTCATGAGTTGTGCTCCCAAGGAAGTATCAAGACTGCCTACAGCTGTAATTCAGTTTATAATTAAGGCCAACTCTTACAGAGGAGATGCATTAGAAAAAATATTTTAATTCTTGATTTATTTTCCCAGTGAAAGGCTACAGCTGCCAGAGTACATAAAGATTCCTGAAAAGAGGATTCTGCCTGGGATCCTTGCAGCATGCACATTCCTGGGTTTATTCCTGGTCAGAGGATAGCTCATCAACATCCTCTGAAGAAACTGCCCTGCATGAAGAGATATCCACTGACAGCCAGTGCCCTCCAGCCCACACCAGAAGACCAAAATTTCAAGTGTTGGGCTGCCAGGAGAGAGGGCTCTTCTGGGACATGCCAGAGTGGAACAAGCCACTGATTCCCTGGCTGCCTACCTGCCCTGCCCCCCCACAGCAAACCAGCAATCCAGAACGTGCAGTTCTGCCAGCAGAGCCCTCATTTGTTTAACATTGCCTGGCTTTGAAATAGGACAGTTTTGTAACTGCTTCAAAGCTCTAGAGGATATTTTTCTTTATTTTTAAACTTCATTATTGCAACTGTATCCTCACTTAACTATCCATGCACATTGCCTGTCCTAATCCTGCTAAGCTCTTAGTTTCAGTGATCTCTTGTGGCATTAAGCTACACAGAATTTGAGTAATAATAACAATAAAAGTATTTTCCTCTGTTTTAAGTCCACAGCCGGCAATTTTGCACAATTGTCTCTTTTTTTTAACACTGCAAAACTGGGATGCAGACAGGTAGTAAGGGGAGGTATCTTGTTGATAGTTTTAAAAGACAGTAGAGCCAGAATGCAAAATCATGATAGAATTGAGACCTTTCCTGGACTTTTGGCTGCTCATACAGATGTCTATTTTGACTCACCAGAGCAGAGCTTTTAGCTTACAGTCACGAACCCAAAATCTTGGTCTTTGTGTACTGATACTGAATTAAACAGGCTCACCATACATGCACCCTAATTACTCGGTAAAATGGGTTTAGCAATACTTCTGTCTTAATTAATCAGTGCTGTGGAGCTGTTCAAGCTTCTACGACATAAGTGACTACACAGAGACAGAGCGTTTTATTAACCATCAAGCATGGTAACAAAAGAACATCACTGTTTTGTCCTTGGATTGTTTTATGCTATTATATGTAAACAGCCTAAGTAGCTTTTCTTGCTACTCTTCATATTCTCACTAATGTTTTGAATCTGGAAGGGCTGGTTATTTTTTCTAGGTATTATAAAAACTGGATACTCTGTAAACACCACCATCTGCTTCTGGCTTCTGCACTGAGCATGACTGTGTTAAATGACACCTTCCACTGCTATTCTGGCGAGTCCTTGCTTCTGCTGGACACTATGGACTGTTTATATATTCAGAGGTAACAGCAGATGTGCAAGATTTTTATGGAGCAACATTGACCATTTCTCATTATAAAATATAAAGCAGTGGCTGGTTCTCCAAGTAATAAATATTTTACATGTTATCTCAGGAAACAGCAGATTTAAGCTATATTTCACATATAAAATACTACATTTTAATGTCCCATTGGTGCTTAAATGTATATACAGAAACAAATGCAGCAGTGCCTGATCTTGCCTGGGGCCTCTTGGCCCTATCATTACAGAAATACGCTTTACTTGTCAAGGCTTATCTCATATGAAAAGGGGAGCAGGCTGTTTTGTTTTGTGTTTTTCCATTAACCCCACTTATTTTGGTAATAGACATTTTAGGCACTTTAAAAAAAAGCCAAGAACTCAAGGAACAGCTGGATGGGTCTACTGAGAGAGAGAATGAGGCACCATTATTATACCCATATGCAAATAAAGAGACTGTACCATTTTAGCCCTATGTTTTTGGCTGGAAGAGCTCAGTCTGCTCCATAAAATTATATCAGGAGGTCCTATGCTTACTTGTCTATTTGTTTCAAGATCAAAGGCTTTATTCTGCTCCAAGCTGCTTGCCTTGCCACATCTCTCTGGGCTCAGAGTCAAGTATTCCCTTACTCCCATGGATCATCACCAGCAGTAAAGACCCTACAGGCTGCTTCTCAACTCCCCTCCTCTTCCCATCATAATATTGGGGGCTTCCAAGATGGCCTTCAAAACACTAATTAATTAAGCATTATATTTACTGCTATCAACAGGTCAAAATCTGCATTTCAGAGTAGGAGCCATAAGCTTCCATAGGAGATAACAGTCTCACTGCTTTGATCCCGAGCTGCACAGCAAACTGCTGTACAAGAGTTTGAATCCACTTCTTGACATCTTGGCTACAGATTCTGGGGTGCACAGTGCATATAGGACTCCTTGTTTGGGCAGGTGATGAGCCTCAAGACCTGTACAGAAGTCGCTTGTGCCAGTCCAAGGTGGCACTACTGAAGACATCAAGGTGTGGGGGGCTCCAGTGGCAGTGATTGGCACTCCAAGGGCTCACCATCTCACCACCAACCAAGCCATATTCCCATCTAATAGGACAAGCACAGAGACAAACCTAATGAAAAGAGAAATGCTTCAATATTCATACTGATTAAAAGAGATGCGTGTGCTGACACAGTACTCAACTCACTCCGATGATTCATTGCCACAATGAAATGACTGAAAGAAGCACCTTCTCTCCAAAGCCTATCCTTCCAGCAGCACCTTCTCTCCAAAGCCTATCCTTCCAGCAGCACCTTCCTTCCAAAGCCTACCCTTCCAGAAGCACCTTCTCTCCAAAGCCTACCCTTCCAGAACCACCTTCTCTCCAAAGCCTATCCTTCTAGCACCACCTTCTCTCCAAAGCCTATCCTTCCAGAACCACCTTCTCTCCAAAGCCTACCCTTCCAGAACCACCTTCTCTCCAAAGCCTATCCTTCCAGAACCACCTTCTCTCCAAAGCCTACCCTTCCAGAACCACCTTCTCTCCAAAGCCTACCCTTCCAGCACCACCTTCTCTCCAAAGCCTACCCTTCCAGAAGCACCCTTAAAATCCAAGGAATAATTGAGCTTTGCCCTTTCTTAATTTTTTCACTTGCACAGCCCTTCAGAAAGGCAGAGCTGAACGGTTTCCACAGACACTGAGGGGTGACACAGTGTGATGGGCTCACGCACATGGCTGGCATGGCACCTGCAGTGCCCCAGGAGCTCCCCAGCACTGCCTGACCACCACTCACCCCCAGACTTGGGGCTGGACCTGGTGCTCAGCACCAGCACCATCTGCCCTGCAGTTCAGCTTCAGCACCCAGTGAAAAAACAGGTGGCCCCAGCTGCGGGGCCTTAGCAGGTAACAAAAACAGAAGTACCATGGCATCACTTGTTTCAAAAGAAAAATAAATCTCACCATTTTAATGGTACTAATTTTGCATGTGAAACTTGCATTCATACTGTATTAACAGTTTAAATATAGCTTTCTTGCCAGAAGCCTGAATAGGCTAAAAAGATACTTAAAATATGCAAATTGTGTTTCTGTTTTAATACACAAAGAAACCTAAAATCATATCACTTTCCATCACCAAGACAGGTTTTAATATAAGGTTTTTTCATGTGAAAACTGTAACAGCAAACAAATGGTTAACCAAGTGTGTTTAACCCACTATCTGTAGTCTCACTTTTAGTCAACTGTGACATGGGCCATTACACTTCCCAGGACACCAATGACTTAAATGAAGACTACATATTTTGCTTAACATTAAAAGTTTATATATATAAATTACAGTAAAAAAAAAAAGGCTTCTCAGACTGGAGCAGGTGCTTGGTTCAACATCCATAGCATTGGAGGGTAGGATTCCTGAGCTTTATCCTCAGCAATATTCTTAACCAGTCTGATCCTGCACCCTGCTGTTACAAATGGTGTTCATAATGCTTGGCTGTCTCAAGAGAGTTTGAGAGGCTCAATGAACTCTTCATTACAAAATGCTTTGAGATCCTTGAATGAAAGATGCTGAATGAATACAAATCATGACTATTAATAATTACCTTTACTAGCCAAGATTGTGCCTTCTTTCACTCACATCTGTCTAGATTTTGTCTTTTAAGATTATAACATCTTCAAAACAAACACTGGTCTCCCAACATGCCCTTAGTGGTCTTGTATAAATAAAAGTGATAAGAATAATATTTGAGGAAATAATAATGTGGCAAAAGCAAATTACATTCCTGCTGGACTCAGAAGCTTCTTCCCTGTTTCACAACTGGGAGACTTCTCTGTTTTATTCATGTTCCAATCCCAGAATCGCCTGTTCTCTTTTCCTAATGTGTAGCTGCTTTCATTCTAAGAGCTTTCCTGTTTTTCCTTTAACTTTGCACAGGCCATGTTTCTTGAAGAGGTTACTGGAGGGTGCCAACCCCTTTTAACAAAATGGGCACAAGTTCCTTTGGAAAGAAGATAGGGAGCTCCAAACATGTCAGAGAGCACAAGCATTGAGTATGACCCTTCAGTTCACTTTAAGTCTGTCAGGGAAAAGGGGTCAGAAATTTAAGACACATCTGGATTCTGTTCAGGCCATCTTATTGTGCTCACCTCTCAGCCAAGGTGTGCTTCAAGGGTGACAAAAAATTTTCAAAGTGACACCTTTTCCAGTGATGCAAGAGAAAAGAGAACTTGCAAATGATAATGAGAAGATTGCTACTCATCGAAGTCAGAGGGATACCTCATTTGCTTGCACCTCCAGGTCTTGTGGTGAAAGACTGTAGAGAAGATTATTTAAAGGATACTGACACAGCTCAACACAATATGTAAGCAGTAAAGATCAGAGTTCACCTCATCTCTACTTCAATTAAAGCATCTCTATATTTTATACCCTCTATATGGATAGTTTTGTTGCTGAATTGCTTTATTGACCTTTAAGAGACTGAAGCTTTGCTGCACTTAAAACAACTAATTCTCATGAAGAGTGCTCTGCAGGTATCTGTAGGTCACCTGGATCTCAGCTCAGTCTTCTAACATCACGTCAAGTACCATTTGCAAACACATGTTATTTAATTCATGAGGACCAATCGCCTGGCCCATCAGTGTTGAGCAGACCACACTGCTACCACCAAGCCTGGCCTATCTATCTCCAGCCCAAACAAGGACAAGAGCCTCTTCACAAAATTACCAGGCTGGAGTCATCACCAGTCAGGTCATCATTGGTGATTAAACACTTAGAGAACCCTTCACCTTCTGTTATATGGAGGTCCCTATCAGAAGCAGGCAGTTTGCTCACAGACCTGGTGCTGCTCGCTCACAGGAGAGTCTGGGAAGTTCAGCTGCACCAACAAGGCATTACCTGCACTTGCAGGTGGTACTGTGGTGCTGAGCAACATCAGGCAGAGGACAGGACACACTGGCAGTAAGGAGAGAGATGGTGAAATTAAACAGTGCCATCAGGAGCAGAGGGAGTAATACACAAGAAAAGGAGAAGGAAAGAGTGAAGGGCTGCAGCCTCAAGTGAGTGTCATCTTGATAGCCTAAGCACTGCTGCTTTAGAAGAGACTTGCACATGTTTCACTATCAATTACCTCAGATAATCAGAAATAATATTTTCAGAACAAAGCAGTGCCAAATTCTATACTGCACTTGGAGGAAAAAGGCCATGGTAAATGCCCGCCATCTAGATTATAATTTATTTCATCCAATGTACTTACAAAAATGATCTCTCATTTGGCTCACAGCAGTAGAAATTTCTCAACAAAGTCATAATTCTCCTGTAATAGAGTCCAGGGCAGTAAAGTATTACTCAAATAAAAGCTCCAAGTCTCCCTTGAAAAACTGTACCTGCTCAGGAATTTCCCACAATCACTCGAGAGGGGAGCTGAGAAAAGGGCAGCAAGAGAAGAGGAATGATTTTTCCTCAGAGAGCACTGCAGGATGAAGACCCAGCACATCACAACTGGTGGCCAAATCGTGGCAGGGAGCCAAAGCAGCAGGGATTATGTGCTATCAAAAAATGCTGCAGGAAGTTTCACCATGGCTATTCAATATTCAAAGGGTTTCAACCTTTTCCTTTCAACCTGCTGGAACAGGAGTGATTTGGCTGTTCTAGTCCTGTTGTGGATCCTATGGATCCTGCTTGTGCAGAGGGCAGGTGATGGCCCTTGGAGGGGAAGAGCCCCAGGAGCAGAGAGGTGAAGGTCAGATCCGGAATGAGGGCTCTGGCAACATGGGGAGGGAGGCAGGGGAAAGAGCAAATTAGCATTTAGCAACACAAATACAGATTTTAAAAAAGGCAGAACTACCTTAGTTCAGCAATTTAAAAAGGCAAGAGAGAAGTGCTGCTAGGAAGAGGGGAAAACCACTCAGAAGGCAGCATGCAGTAAGTGATTTGAGCCAGAGCCTAGCATCAAAGGGGAGGATGGAATGAGGCAGAGAGGATGGAGAACAAAGTACAGCCTGGCTAGGAGCTTCCATAGCTGGCAAGAGTCCATGCAGAGAGGGCACATGGAGATATGCACCAACCACAGGGAGAGTGGCTTAGGGAAGACCTATGTGCAAAGGAGCTATATGAAATGGAAGGTAATAGCACCCTCAGAGCAGGGAACAAGCAGGAAAGCAAGACCAAAGGAGAGGTATCAGTGTCAGCTGATTTTACTGAATAATTTCCTTTCTACAAGAACTATCCAATGCTAACAAAACCCTGCAGTTTCAGTCTATGGGATTGGTCAGATGCTTCCAGACACACACATGTGTGTGTGTGTGTGTGTGTGTGTGTGTGTGTGTGTGTGTTTTTGATGGGACCATAGACACCCAGGGTAGAGCACTACACCCTCAGTGTCACTTTTGATTCCTTCCTGGAAGTTGTATATGGAGTTTCAATGTCACACGATCCTTCTTTCTACTTCCCCTGCCACATGTAGTGTGTGATCCTACATTTGTCACAGGCATGCTTTCCAGCCAAACAGAAAATTACTTTTATGGCCATGATGCTTAAGATGGTAAATGCACAGGGGCTTGTGCTGTGGGGATTGTGCTGTGTGCTACACGAATACCTATGGAATAAAGGGCAAGGAGAAGGAATTCTGCTTGGCACTGGAGACAGAAGGGAGTATGGGATTCCCCAGATTCAGAGCTTTTCTACTACTTTTCCTCATCCTCTGCTTTCCCATAAGCCTCTCAAAAAGCCCCAGGATCTTGGCAGCCAAGCCAGGCTGTGCACTAAGGAAGGGAATCTAACTTACCCAGCTGCAGCCTCTAAGGCTGCTGTCATCCTGAGGGCACAGCCACTGTACTGACATACAGACCTAATGATCTACACTGTTCAAGGCATCAAATGCTTTAAGAAACTCACCCTGTTCAGAAGGCCACGTTCAAGCTGTATTTCTGTGCCATCTTTTGTATGAGGCTGGGACTGACTCTGAGGAGGTCAGGAAGAGCCTGATGGCTCAATAAATGAGACACTTGGGAGAGTGAGTCAAACTGACAGCTCAACAAGATCCATGTTTAGTTGTCAAAACATTCCTCCATGTACAGAGATGCAGCTAAGAAGGCTGTCCACATCCATCCTGGGCTGGAGACAGGCTTATCTCACTAATTGGTTGAGCAGTACTTTGTGGAGAATGGAGTGAACTGGCAGAGGTGGTGGCATGTGCAATTAGAGCTGAGGAGGCTGAGGGCTGTGGCTGGACACAACACTGTGCCTGGACCATTCTGATGTATAGGAAAGATCACTTTGTCCATGAACCATTTTCTTGTGCTGTTCAGCCACAACAGCAGCAGCCTCCTGTATTTTAATGACTTAGAAGATGCAGGTTAACTGACAAAAGGCTGAAGGGGAAAAACAAAGATGTATATACATATAAAATTTTGATGAATTTACTTGAAAAGGATGGGCTAGACATTCAGATGGTGCAAATCAGAGTCGCTCCGGGGAACTCACTGATTTACACAGCAGTGGACAATCTAGCTCAACATGCCAAAGTGAGCAATGTAATCAGGTGTACACTGGCTGGTTGAGAGGCACTATTTGAGTCAACAAGGCTGTCCAAACCTAGACCAGACTCACTGCAGCCCCCTGAGCCCTCAGCTGCATTTGTCTCTCACAGAACAAATGACACAGGGAGAAAACTGGCTTCCAGACTGCCAGACCAAGAGTGAACACTGCAAACAAAGACCCCACTCTCTGAGGAAATGGGTGATTGAAGCCAGCTTCCTTGCAGGTGACACTCCAGGGTTCACTTAAAAAATTAAGTTAGAAGTCTCTGTCCCCATCTGTGGGGGACGTGTCAGACTGGCTTTCATGGACTCCTGTACCAACTCCCAGTTCAAGCTAACATGTTTTTCAGGGGCCTCCTCTCTCCTGGCTCCTTTTAAGGAGCTAGCTCCCTCTTTTAGAGGATTTTCAGAGGAAGCATGCCTCCTCTACCTCCTTCCTCATCTACACTTGTTCTAAGAGCCATGCAAATTTCAACAGCATGTCTAGAAAAACAGTTGAGAACATCAAACACTTTACAGAGTCCTTCCTCTTCTTTCTCTCTATACAATGTATTCTCTCCATGCTCCTTTCTGCCCTTCTGCATTAGTTTTACACTATTAAATAAGAGATTCAGGCCCCCTCCCTATGACCCTCATCTGAAAATCACTCACACACTTTAGAGGGTTTGCAACACAGAGGATGAGAAAGTGAGGCCAACAAAGTGCTGGAAGGGATTGCCTGGGGAGAGTCTGTGATTTCCATCACTGAGGCTTTTCAGAGTAGGAACAAACAAATATTTGTGAAGAATAGCTTAGGCAGAGTTGATCCTGTCTCTGAGCAGCAGACAGATCTTCAAGTCTGTTCCAGCTTTACTGTTTATGCTTCTGTGATTGTGATAGCAGTTGTGACATATTCTGCAACGGAGTTGAGCAAAGCCAGCTGAAAGCCCTATGGATCACCTTCAGGGCTGAAGCTGCTTACAGGAAAGGAAGCTCATATGCAGTGTTAAGTTACTTGGTGGTTTTGTTCCAAACACTAAATCAAGGAAAGTTTGTTCAGCAATAGTAAGACAAAGAAGCTGGGTCCTAAGCAGGCCCTGCCCTGCTTTTACCATCTCCAAAATGCTGTATCTCCAGCTTTGACTCCAGCTGCACGAGGCAGCACATTCAGAGCACCCACTGTATGGGCAGTAAATATTTGTGTTAGACAAACAGCCGGCTTCTTTTGTCCTAGTCCTCAGGAATGCCCATCTGGCACTCGGTGCTGAATCTCTATTAAAACCTCCCAGAAGCTAGACAGGATGCAGTGAGTCTGGCCAGGAGCATGGAAATGGCAGGCAAAAAGCATTCAGAAAATCATCGTAGGTGCCCCAGACTGCAAAACACTCCACATGTCTGTTGTGCAAAAACCCACGTGTGTCCGCAGTGGATTGAAGGGAAGAAGTTACTCCAGAAACACTGATGCCAGCTCTCCCTGCAATACCACCTTCTGGGGAAAACAAATGCTAGGGGAGCTATCTAACCTACTCATCGCAAAGTCTTTATGCCACAAGACGGTATTTACTAGCTGGTACCAGACAACATTCAAGCAAGAACAGAAAGTCACTTTCCCAGCGCTCCTTGTGAATTGCTCCCATCTGTGCAAGAGAGCAATCCAAAGCCCTTATGCCCATGACAGCGCTGCAATCACACGCTTGGCGTT
This sequence comes from Agelaius tricolor, assembly GCF_023055355.1. Taxonomy (NCBI): domain Eukaryota; kingdom Metazoa; phylum Chordata; class Aves; order Passeriformes; family Icteridae; genus Agelaius; species Agelaius tricolor. The sequence goes on from NW_027269272.1 coordinate 16,139,184, forward strand.
TTACACCCAAAATAGCGGCAGCCAGACCACGGCGCGGCTCGCACAGCGATGCAGCTGCGCTGATGAAGAGGAGCCACTGGAAGCGGTTCTGGGGGCGCGGGTTGCTAGGGAACATGGCAAAGCCCTGCAGATCTCCTCGCTGGCTCTTTCCCCTCTTCCCATCTCGCTCGCACTGTGCCAGCATCTTCGCCCCGAGAGTGCCGCTCTTCCTGTCTGAAGTGTGCAAAAACAAATCTGCCAGCAACAATGGAGCACGATTGCTTGGCATGTGTTCCCGAGGAAAGAAATCGCTCTAGCCTTTGATTTTCAAAGGCAGCCAGCTGACAGGTCGGGAAAAAAATCCATTCTCCATTTCCTCCATGTCTGTGTGTTACTTCATTCCACCTGTGCGACGGTTAAGGGTGGGTGGCAAGCCCAGGTGGCACAACTCAACAAGCTGAGTTTGTGGGAGCTGTGTCAGCTTGCAGATGGCAAGACTGGTGCCCTGAGTGTCACACTGTGTCCCCTGGACCCCTTCGCTTCCCCTAACATGCTCCTCCTTGGAAGGTGGCTGCAGGAGCCAGCACAGTTCTGTAAATGTGGCTGGGCACTGCATGGGGCTCCCACAGCTCCAGTGGCCAGCAGGGCTTATGGAAAAGGGTACACAAGCAAAGGAAGAGCTACCAGAGAAAAGGGAGGGAAGGGAAAAGAAATTTCTGCCTTCTTAAAAAAGAGCTGGGAGAAGGAGAGATCAGTGACCAAGGTGGAAACATAAGACTTTCCAGTATTAATCAATCTTCAAACAATTTGACTGAATGACTAGGAAATGCAATGCTCCCTACTGAGGCATTAGAGATTTATATTTAGATGTTAGGTGTTTTTTTCCACTCTGCATTATTTTTAGCTACTCGTTGATGCTAGCCTAGTGGTGGCTGCTGTTGGATCGATAAGGCTCTTCTGTGATGGCAGCTGGGTGAAATATGCCAATAGGAAGTGGGATATAATTCATCCAGGATGCTGCCTGGAATCCCTGTCTGCACGAGGAGATAGTGGGACAGCAGAGCAGTGGCTGGTTCCCCAGACTTGTACTCACACACTGAGGCTGCAGGCCTGGACATCCTTCAATACCAACAGGGACTTAATTAAAACCTAAAAGCAGCAGAGATGAGACACCTAACAAGCTTGTGTAATTAAGAAATAACAAGAGAGAAAAGATTTGGAAGATTTTGAGAGATTGCTTAACAAACTCCTTTATCCCAAGAAGGAATAAAATAATGTGTTTGACCTATTAGACATGTTAATTCTGGAGACAGAGGAAGGAGCATTTCATTCTCCTAGTAACAGCACACCTCAAATCTGGGGTGTCCACAATGCTTGTACTCATAACACTCTTCGGAGAAAAGGAAACTCACATGATCCCCAGGGCAGACAAGAGCTGCAATTTCTACCCATTGCAGGGTTGCATCTTTGAGAAGAACTATCACCTGATAATGGAGTGAAAAAATCCAAGAAATGTAAACCAATAAAATACTAAATATTATGTCAAAAGGCTAATTTCTTCTTCACTCCAGGTAATTTGTAATTAGACTGCTTTGAGATAGGAGGATTTATGTTTCTTCCTAAGAACAGAGCCTCTTACTCAGTGTGACAGCATGATCTCTTATCTCATGACAAGCAGGCAAGGATGGTCAAGGTCTCATCCTGAACTTTGCTCAGCAGCACAGCAGCAGCACACCAATATGCAAATATCTTCCATGGAGTCACGTTATGTATCACGTGTCAACCTCTCCACAAACAAGGATGAGTCTCATTTTATGAGGGACTACAAAAAGCTGAATGCAAATGCATGTCTGTATTTCAGCATTCCTATCAAGAAATTGCCTTGCACCTCTGTGTCATCCTCCAGAGACCCTGGAGAAAGACCTTAAAAATGAGAAATAGTGCCAGCATCTCCTAGAGAAATTGTGTGAATGCTACTATCCCACCTTCATTTCCCCTTTAATCTACATTTCAAAAACTATATTCACCTGCAGACACATGCTAGGTTGATACATGTCAGACACACTTTACTCTTCAGTTCAAGCCATATGGTTCTAATAATAGTGGATAATAAAGGAAGAGTATGTTTTCACTTGTAATTTTTCAAATCTCATCAAAAAATGGTACAACACAGAACACTGCAAACTACAGCACAGCACATGTGCTCAGTCACATTTTGCACTGCTCTGTACTTGCTCTGCTAATGGCCCTTAATATTCACAACCAACTCAGTATCAAGTGCAAAAAGAACGTGGCACAACTCTGTGTTTGCAGAAATGGTACCTTAAATTAAAACAAGCAATGCAATTGCAAGTTTATTAAAAGTGCATTTGGAATCAGAGCCCTGCAGCAGACTTTGGAAATAGGGAGGAACAGAGGACATCAAGTTATCTAATGGGCTTTTGGCAATCATTTTACATCACAAATAAATTTTCCAGTAATACAGAGACAAATGCTCAAGGCCAACCTTGACATCTTGGTCTTGGCATACCTCTGTAGCTAAAATCATCTATTGGGCACTTCCAGGAAAGACAGGCACTAGGTTTCTCACAGAGGAAAATCAGCAAGTAGCAACCATAGCTAACTTAATCAAGCTTAATGGAAACAAAGGGTTGTGACTGGTATTAACACTCTGGTCTAGTGGTAGGGGATTTCCAACTAATTTATTGTGGAAAAAAGTAGCATTCACAAAGTCGTCCATAGAGTACATACTGCAAGAGAGCATTTAATATAATAGCCTGGCATCATCTGACCCCAGATGAAAGAGTAAGAGGATATATTTACACTGCACATGACTCCCACCTCCAAGAATGCACCTCGGGGCAGTGTAATCTTTTAGCCAGTGGTGTCCTCAGCTTGCCACAACTCCTGTGCCAATCTGCCACAAAAGCAGAGGTGTGTGCAGACAGGCTTGCTGAGGGGAGCTGGAGCATGGACAGCAATCCAGCACGCTTCGTTCCACCACTGAAGCCCTTGCTGTCTTCCAGCTGTCTCCCACAACTCTAAATAAGCCTGAGGGCCAAGCAAAGTCTTCCAGGTGACTTTTTGCTTATGGAAGAGAAACCCAACAAGCCACAGAGAGGCTGAGCTGGCAGGTGCACAACGAGCTGCAGCAGACGGGTGTCCTTGGAGAGCCCAGCAATGTGCACGCAGCCAGAGAGGACACACAGACACAAGAGTCACAGCTGATCTCTGTGCTGAGCTAAAACCATGTTCTCTGAACCCAAGAAATCCTACAATGAACATAGGCTTTCTCCAAGGGACAGAGGCAAGGCATAAGGCCATGTCATTGGCATAGTTTTCAATTAAAAGCTGAGACATCAAGCCTAACTAACAATCAAGCACTTAGAGAGGTTATTCCAGGGGGCCTGTGGGGGACAATCTCCACTGAGGTCCATGTCACAAGTTTGACATGACTGTACACAAACACACTTGAACAGACAGTCCTTTTCTCTAGGGGCTTCAGAATAAATAGGACCAATTTTCTTATCAGATATTTGTCTAATTGCTCCGGGTGTCACAAATTTAAGTGCAGCACTAAACATTAATTCCCACCTTACTGCTATGTTTATTGCCTCAGTTCTTTGAGAGCTGAAGTCTTATTTTTCCCCTCATGGGTTAGGAGACCAAAAGACAGTAGCAAGTGAAAGAATAAGATAACCATCTGCCTTCTCAAACAACTGTCAGTTGTCTCTTCTCATTCAGGGAATCCAGCTGTTTGCTGTACATGCATATTCCTTTAAATACAGATAAGTTTCCATCTGTGGCAGGGATATTTCGCACAAAGTTAATGCCAGAAGCTTACATTCCTCTTTTAGGGGTCAGATCTCTTGATACACATGACCTCTACTGAAAAGCATCCAACTGGGGACATTTCTTGTTAATATCACAGAAAGAATCATTAAAAAGCCAAGCCTTCTAAAATGGGAGTGGGGGAAAAAAAAAATCATGTTGCTAATAATCTAAACGGCTCATTTCCAATTATGCATTTTTAGTCCATGATCTATTTTTTCTCTTATCAGCAGCTTTTGAATTTTCAGACCAGATCCCTGCCAACACCTGCTCTCTCTGCTCAGTGAGTACTAGTGCTAGCACACAATACTATCTCTAGTACGAGAACTAAGTGATGCACAGTTCACGGCTGCCTCCCCTTTGCATCCCATGCACTCTCCCAAAGCTGGCTGCTGTGTTTCCAGCGACCTGAGAAGGAATACTTGTTCCCTTCGTAATTAGGATTCACAGTAAATGTGGGAAGCGAAGCAAAAAGAACACAATGTTCAAAGCTGCCACTCATGGTTAAATAATTAGTCAATATTACGCTCAAATGCTGCCTCCAGTGTTCATGCCAATCTGTACAGGGAGACATTTGTCCTTACATTACTTTGGCGCCTCGTTTCAGTAATTTCTATAAGCTGGCAATCTGGCCTCAGCAGAGAATGGGTCACACCACTTCTAATTCAGATAGATTACTAAATATAAATAAGAATGGTGAGAGATTAAAGGTGGTGAGGTGTTAACAAAGCTTTGGTAAAGTAATAGATTCAGGAAATCCTTTCACCTGATTTTTATAAAGTGGGCCTTGTCTAAAAACAAGGGGCTAATAAGCTGATAACTAATGCAGAACCATAATCCTGTTTTGCCTACATGTCCTGCTATAGTTACACACAGAGAAGTGCAGTTGGTTCCCAATGAGAAGGGATTTGGTTGCTTCTCCTCACTGCATGGAAACTTACTTCTTTGCACAGGGATACTGTGGGTCTTGGAAGGATTTTGAAATGCTTCCCCCAGCCTGGAAACAGCAGTTTGCTGGGACACTGCTCCATCTCCATGTTCATGTTGTGCCTCCTTTATCGTGGTTGTATTTTTCCCCACAGCATTCGTGTGTGCTAGAAGGATTTCCTGACAAGAGGAGTTGTGATGGTTTAGAGCTGATCTAGAGATGAACTTGATTCTTTTGGAGTGCTAGGTGATGCCTGAATGAATGCTGCTGCTTGTCTAAATAGGCTAACTTAGAAAGAAAGCACAAAGGATTTCATGAGCAATAAGAACAAGTACAGACCAACTCCTGGAATGTTCCTGCGTCACCTGCACAGCCATTCTCAAATTCTTCCGTCAAAGGAATGGAGACTGTGTCAACATTTAGCTTAATTGCCTAGCAGCTGCCTGGCTCATACCTGGTTAGGCTGAGGAAGTTTCACTTCCACCTCATGTGACCCAGAGGCAGGAGTACTACAGACATGAATTGTCATTCTGTTGTAAAAGAGAAGCAGGAAGAAAAGCCAGCACCCCTTCCAGCTCTGCTGAACCATGAAGCCTCTGCTGGGAAGCTGTCCACAGGGAACAACATTATGATCTAAGGAAAAATCTTCTTCCAATGCTTTTCACCAAGACTGAACTCAGTAAGGGTCAATAAAACAGCCATATACCACAGATGAGGCAACAAATGGTGATCTGCAAGCATGAACAAGCCCAACCTAACATCAACTCTTTTTCATAACATTGGCTGCCCCTGGAAAGAAAACACTTCCTCCTGATCTTTGCCTGGTACAGAGACTACTTTAACTTGGGCTACTAAATGCACCTCTAATAAAACTGAGAGCATTACTGCTAAAACCAAGAGCATGTCCCACAAGCAGGTCCTGCAAATGCATCCAGCCAGCTAAGTACCATTCTAATTTATCAGACACCTGCTGGATGTGAAGACAAAGGAGCACTGTGGCAGGGCCCAGACACCCTGCCCAGCCTTTAACACCATGTGAAAGAGGGGAAACAGCAGAAACACTGATAAGAGAACCCTGAAATGATTCATTTTGTCTGAGTTTTACTATGCATGCCTGACAGTGACTTCATTAATCAGATAGCTCACATCTGGATTGCTACTCTCCCCTGGCTGCTTCATCCTTCCACACAGCTTGCTGGGGAAAAGACAGTGAGATGGGATCCAAATTAGAAAAATTATTTGTGATTATTGAAGTAGAAAATTAATTGCTTTTCTTCCCCTTCTTCCCCCATTCTGAAACACCCCTCCCAGGGAAATTAGTGCTAAGAAGTCCTTGTGAACAAACACATCAAGAGTAACAGAACAGGGTCCATATGTACCAGCAACCAAAAATAAACTGAAGTCTGAAATCCACACAGTCAAGGGGATTCACAATGTCTATCTCTACGACACAGTAACAGATGGTCAATGAACTGTTACAAGACAGACCAAGACTAGTTAAACAGATGGGCAGTATTATTTTTATACTGGTTTAAAAGTGAATCTTTAAGTTTCCACTAGGTTATCTGAAATACCATGAAAGAAACACACATAATACCCATCCAGCCAAAACCAAATTCCATTAAATCTTTTGCCCAAAGAAGGTACTGAGCTTCTTATGGCTTTCTGATGATGCTGCTAGGAACTGTGGCAAAACCTTCAGAGCCATAAAACCTTGTGGCTCAAGGCTGCCCAGCTCTGGAAGCCCCTCTGGGAGCCCTGCTCTGCCCAGGGCGGCTGTGGCGTTTGCTGCACCCTGGCAGCCCCGCGGAGCTCTGTCCAATGCTGAAAGGGCTGCGGCAGCAGCGGCGACATGTGAGCCACAGGGCTCCTGGGACTGCATCCCCTCATCCCTCTTCCTCAGCAGATTTCACTCCTGTAATTAATTCACAAAGCAGTTGAACTCCACTGCTCAACTCATGCTGGCTGGACAGAAGCAGCAGCATTACAGAGGGTGAAAGGGAGATGGGGCATTTTAGAAAAGACATGCTTTTAGAGACTTGTACATACTGTGGGAATGCATGAGAAAGACCAGAGACACAAACTGACTTTTCAGACTTCTCTCCATTTTGCAGCCTGCATTACTTTTTTTGCAAATCTCTCACCTACAGGCACATTGGGCAGATGCACTTTCCCCTTCTCTGGGTTTAAGAAGAACATCTGGGTTGACTAAAATAAATAAGTTAATTAGCAGCTCACAGTACCTTAAATCACATTCAAAAACCCAACCCAACATTTTCTGAAGACACTGACACACCTCACTGTTGGACATCTCAAAGGAACTCGGCTTTTAAAAAACTACCCAACACCCTCAGACAATCTGAGCAGCCCACTTTTTTCAAGGTGGGCAGAATAACAGTGGAGACAACCACATTCACCTACTTGCAAGAGAGGAAAATTCTCTAAGTGCCCATAAACTGAAAAAATCATTCTTCCATCCACAAGATGCCTGGTTCACATTTGCCCTACACTTTTTTTTTAACAGTTCCTGCATTGGGCAGGTGCAGATCAATTAACCCCCACTTCAAACCCATTTTTTACAACCAGAGTGAGGCACAAAGGCTTTAAGTTTGACCATGACTCAGGCCCCCCTTCAGCATGACTGCTGCAATCAGATGTGGTCACAATTGTTGGATCAGCACTTGGTTTTGAAATTTACCATCCAAATCCATTTCTTACATTTCAAAGTGACCATTATCGTCTCACTGTTTGAAATATTGCTGACTACTGCTATGAAGCTGCAGGGGTTTGCCTGCAAGCATCAGAAGAGCTTGTACTTGCACTTCTTTATAAAGAAGTTTCACTTTGTGGCTGCATTATCTGTCCAGCTGCCACCAGAAAATAGTGCTAAAGAAAAATGAAACTCTCTTTGCAAGTATTTATTCCTAATTTACTAAAGGCTAACAGTATCTAGTGACAAAACCCAAAAAAGTTGTCATTGAAACATTTCATTTACCTAACAGCTTGAAATCTCCAGGCTGAAGATTATGTGCACGCACACGCCTGTGTGCTAAGTCTTCAAATAAAGAAAATATAAAAGCTTTGCAGTTCAGCCACTGGGAGACTTTTAAGCATTCACAGCTTCATCTCTTTGCACATGAAATGTTAATGGGGCAACCATGCAGGGCTGGCTCCACAGATAATTGTTCAGATAACAGTGGCTTTGTGATACCTATCACTGGGCTCCAGAGGTGAGGGGGCCTGTCTTGCTTCGTAGTGGATGACTTCATGTCAGCATGTCACCTTCTCCAGTCAGTTCAGGAGTTCATTACATCTGGATAACACCTTGTTTTCTCTCTGGCACTTGTTTATTAATGCTGCACACAACATGGTGATTCATCAGAGAAGATGAAGTGGTGCTCTGCAGCAGGCAGACAGCCTCCAGTGGATCCACTGCCCTGGTAGAAGTTCACCACAGGGTTTTAATTTCATTCATTTATTTACTGCAATTCCTGAAAGTCCAGCGCTGTTATAAAACAAGGTAATGGCACCTGACAAAGATTCAGGGCTTGTCAAAATAGGTCTGATTTGTTTGTTGTGTAAACAACATTAGAAGTTTGGAAGTTTAGCATTAAGCCTTCAGTTATTAAAATGGCATTTTTAAATAGGCATGAGTAGAGAGAAATTTGCTGAACACGTTGTTAGTGTGCCTAATAACCAGCACAGGAGAGCAGTCTACACTGTGCTGCTCTGTGCTGTGCCACACACAGGACAGAACCTACTGCAGCTCTCAGGCCAAGGGTCAGAGTTCAGAACTCTTTGCTGTGGCAATTATTTTCCTGAGACCCTTTAGCAATGACATAGAAAAGGCTTCGTAGTTTTGCTCAGTAGTTTAAAATAATCCAATTGAGGAATTGGCAATACCAAAACCACGTGCAAATGTAGTAAAGGCTTCAGGTCTGATGTACCAGAGGTCAATATTGTGAAATGCTTTGCACTAAACTTACATTACTTCTTTCCCTTGGGCAAGCTTGCAACATCCCAAGTCCACTCCTTCAGTCTAAAACTTCTTAAACACATTCTCCCCATGCTCTGCTTTAGATACTCCAAAGAAAAGAGTTAGTGGGAGAACAAGACAAAGATTTTTCAAAAATATAATGTCAGGTATATAGTACACATATGTATAATATATACAACATACACAAATATAGTATAGCTATAAAAACACACACCTACCTGTAAAGCACACAGGTCATGAATCTGGGCAACTTCATGAAGCAAGTTGGAAGTGCTACAACAACAGTGTTTAGAAGATGGAGTCACTTGTCTTTGAGCCTAATACCAGTGCAGGAAATTTCACCTTGGGGCTTGCATTTCTCATCTCACAGAACAAGAGCACTCATGCAGTGGAGCTGGGATCCTCTGAGACAGCATGGCAAAGAGGAAAGGAAAGCTGTGCACTCTGGACACAGACAAGTCAGTGCTGCTGGTTTTTTGACTAAGTGCATGCATGTTTTATGGGAGTGCTGGTCAAGTATCATCTGCAGGGAGACTGAAACATAGAAGGACACTTAAAGGACCTCTGATGTGACTCAATTTCACTTAAGGGAAAAAGAATGGTGCTTACTATACCATAGGTTAAATTTTGGCTCAGTCAAAGTCAGTGGGAGTTTAGCCAAGGCCAGGTTTTAAAAATGTAATTTCTCTTCAGAGACCAGCACAGCCTAGTTTGGATTTACCTCACAGTCTGATTTTATCTCTGCACAATGGGGCTTTTTTGATGGGTAATGCAAGACTGATTGTTCCACTGAATGAACAGTGGAACAAGATACACCAGAATACTATTGTTATAGCAGAAGACACTAATACTACATTTAATACATTAACTTTGATAAACATACAACTGCAGAAGCACTATGCCACTGTTTTAAGTAACATCTGTCTGCTGAAGCTTGGGGGATGAGCCAATCCCTGCTTTTCAAGAATATGGAATGATACCTAAAATAACTTCAACACTTAAAACCAGGTAAAATCCATTCCTCTCTGTTAAATAGAAGTTTATTCCTGAGACATGCTTTTTAGATACTATTTTCAATCAGACTTTGGAATTTTATGGACCAACCTGGTGTCAGGGTGATTGCTAAAGCAGTTATATTAGTTCTTCCAATTATATCTTCCTTCTACAGAAAGCCATAAACCTTCCCACTTGTTGCACAATGCTGCAATTACCCCGTAAACTCTGCCAGTCAATTTGTTGACTGCAAAATAAAGTAAGTGTCAATGAGAGCCACTGGCCTGCCCAGAGGATGAGAATGCAAATAACAACCAGGGAATTCACCAAACAGATTTATGGAGGACAGTTTATGGGCTGTTATCAAAATGTCCACAAGATTCAAACTTTCCTCAGCAAACAAAATTTGTAGTTGTAAAACATCAGTATTGCAATGGAACTTTCCACTGCAGGATGTGAAGGAGAGAAGGAAACACTGCTGCACTCAGGGAGGTGACGCTCGCCCCGACTGCCGCCCTCCAGGTCCTAATTCCCCTTCTCTAACTCCCGTGGTTAAAAACAGCCCCTGCTTCATGTGGTGATTGGCCTCTTTTCCAGATGGACTGGAAAATGCTCTGCCTCTCTCAGGGGTGTGAAGAGAAGCTTCTGCTCTGACCAGGAAGAAGGAAAATGGACAGAATGGCAGCAAGTTGGTTTCTATCTTCAATTTCTTGGACTACTGCACACTATCAAAAGTCTTTTGCTTCTTCATACCCTGCAGTTCCTCTTCAGCTGAGCTGTGAAGTTGTTTCATCAACAAACTCAATAAAAACTCTCAGTGACAAGCCTACAAGATTTATGATTTTTGTCATCTTTAAATAGACATCATAAAAAAAAATATTGTCAAGTTGCTGAATTCATTTGCTGGGAATTGACACTTACTGATAGCTGCTAGTAAGGGATAATGTGGTGACCTGCTACAGTAATGACCAGATAAGAGCTGGCAGTAAACCAAAAGGGGAAAAGGACTTTAGATCAAACATTTTCAAATTCATGTGCCTGAAGTCAAGCTTTGAAATGCATCTGTAAACACTAAATGAGAGGTCACTTTTTCTGAACTGCTGCATCCCTTCAGCCCCTACCGAAGTCAAATGCATTGTACTATGGAAAACCATATCTCAGGCTGCTTCTTTAGCAGCCAAATACAGATGTGTATTTGTAATGCTGGGTGCCAGAGAAAAAAAATTGTCCTTAAAGGAAAGAAAAAGAAGAGGGATTGCAATGTGTTACAGCTGCAGTATCATACTCTCACTGCACAGTTATTTCTAGTGAGAAAGAGTAGGTGCTAACTTGTGTTTGCAACACTCGGGCCTGAGGCCTTGATTTCATATTGAAGGGAAAAAAAATCCCGCTTTGGCAATAAAGGAATATTTCCTTGTTTTGGGGAATGGAGAATACAAGGCAGCTCAGGTCTCAAACCCTCTCAAATCCACTCCCCAAAGCAGCTCACCACCCCCAATGTGGGCCAGGCCCACACTTGTTCCTATCAAACTTGGTATGGAAGAAACACCTTGACAGGACTGGCTAAGCCTGGGCACCCTCTTAGTACCACACCAGCAGGAATTCAGGTCAGGAGCCCAGCAGGTATTTGGCAGCAACACTGGAGTTTCCACCTAGAAATGGCCTTTGCCAGGAGAAGTGTCTGGAAGGTCATCTCTGAGATATGCTCAATCCTGAATAAATAATGGATCCTGGGTGTGCAAGCTACAGTCAGATAATCAGGAAAGAAAAGTATAAATGCAACGAGCAGAGCCAAACCTACTGTAATCAAGATCAAAGACAGTATGCTTTGATGTGCTGGGTTTGGCTTAATCCATGACATTTGGGCAGTTTCAGAGGAAATAACTTAAGGAGAAAGCAACAACCTTACAAGCTAACCCAGGGATACTGGGAAATTGGTACCAGCACCAGCATGAGTTACTGGCTGAAGAACAGCCTGGCCATGTCAGAGCTCAGAGATTAGGCAAGGGACACCTAGGAGGTTAATCTCTCTTGCAGATGGATCACAGAGGCCTGCAAGGCACAGCACTTACATATTTCAGCATGACCAACCTGGCCAGCTGCAATCCCATAAGATTTAAACAAAAGGTGGCTCTTCGCCAATAGATGGAAGGTTGAGAAACCTGTGTGCAAGGCAGATGCCAGAGCCCACAGCCAGTGAAAGTTTTTATGCACCAGAGGACGTGGCCAGACCCAGCTTTGGGCCTGAAATGACTGTGACAGGAGCGGAATATTTTCTCTTTTCAATGTACTGCTGTTTCCTGCACCATGTGGTTAGAACTGCAGGTGACAGTGCAGCTGAATGGTGACACCACATACCACAAAGTTTAACTTCTCATAGCTCTTCTTGGGGCTGAAGACGTGGAATCTGACCTTGGCTTTCATCTGGTCAGTCTTAGATAATTCAACAGGGTTGCTAAATGAGGTGCAGAAATAACAGAATGATTGTCCCTTGCTTGAGACCACTGCAGTCCCTCGAGCTCAGGGCTCGGCTCTAGTAGCCAAACCAAAGTGCAAACCTCATGTCTGTAAAAACTGTCTCACAGGCAATAGGAAACTATGCTTCATTAAACAGCAACTCAGCAGCTTGCACATGTGCTGTGTTTTGTAATGTAACAGATTTAGGAATAACAGTGTCAAATTTGGAAAAGTAAAAGTCAGGAAGATTTCTCAAAGCTTTTGACAAGGGGGTTTGCAGTCATTTCCCTGTGGTTTCTTGTTTCTCTCACACTTAACAGAGGAGATGCATCCTAGAGCTCTGTCAAAAGCCCTCACAGCCACTCTAGCCTAATTCTGAGCACTGGGGTTCCTAAGTGCTGTCCTATGCAATAACCATTCCAAAGCTGCTTTTGTTTGTGGTAGATATCAATCCTTAGTGTCCTGCTTTCTCTGTGTCTCCCATTCCTCAGTTTTGCTTTGCTCTGGAGCAAACAGGTCTTCTGGGCTTTTTCAGTGCTTGCTCCTCTACTTTGATCTGAGTTTCTGTGTTTTCCTGCTTAAACTTTCTGCCTCCTCTTCTTCATAGAGGAAATTTTATCAATGGTTCAGAGGACAAAACATTAATCTCTAGAATGACTGCCAGACCAAGACCTCACTGTCCTGTTAACAAATGTACACTTTACTTCTGTCTATAGCCAAGGATTACAAAAAACTGAAAATGCGCAGTCTCTTCCATATGCAAGACTTCTCTGCCTTTCATTTGCATCTTGGGTACTGTAAGAAAAAAAAGAGAGAATATTTCTTTTGTTCTTCTAATGCTGCAGGTTCTGCAGAGTCTTTCTCATAGCCAGTCCTGCAAGTGGTAGAATATGCTGTTCATGTGTACAGCTCTGGAGAAACTGTGCATTCCTGAAACTTTTCAAAGGGGATGCAAAACAAAGTGCTTGACTCCCTTTTTATCACTGGGGCCAATATATCCTAATGCCATCCTCTAGGCCAAATCACAATTGTTAATTTTCACTACAGGGCACTGTCTCCTAAGCTCTGGGCATCCCAAAACAGGCAAGAGCAGCTGGGTGCGCTTCATTTGAAAAGCAGGTGCGCAGGCACAACTTCTGAATGCTGCAAGTATGCAAGAGAAAAATAACATTCCCTTTCTTGGAACTTATTTTCAGCGGTTGAACAATTCACAAAGAGAAACTCTTAGTGCAAACACTCAAAAGGTCAATCTCTAAATAAACAGAGGGAGGGGGAGAGAGAGAGAGAGAGTGATGAAAGGGGTTAGTTGTTAGTAATGAAGCTGAAATGATCACAAGTCAAAAAAAGCAAAGCAGCAATGAAGTCAGAGCACTGTGAGCATGCTAGAAATTTTGGCAAGATCACACATGAAGATATGAAAAGCAAAAGTTACATTCCCCAGTCTGAAATGGCACATGCCCTGAAAAATTCTTCTTTACTTTTCCTGGGGATTTTTCAGTACTTTCACTTAGTTTAGGAGAATCAACAACTGATTTAGCACTAGAAATGAGCATCAGCTCTCCCCACCTAAATTATATATTCATACTAAAACAAAGGATGAAAACAGATGTAATTTGCACCTACTACACAAATCTTTGTTTTATCTTCACGCCTGAACAGGATTTCCCTCCAAATCAGATGAACATTTCTCCCTGACAAAGTACCAGCAAAAGATGGTGTGTAGTTCACATCAAAAGGAATCTGTACAAAGTCAATTAAGGAAAACAAAAAACAAACAAACAAGATGATGACAACATTAGACAAATGATAATAGCTAAAGATATTTTGGGAAACTTTGATGATGTAAATACTGTCCATAGTTTCCTATTTTACAGTGTTTACTTTTGGACTTGCTTGTTTACCAGTCATGTGCCAGTGTCACATTGACTATAAATACATACTTTACAGAAAATGCAGAACTGTAGAAGTTAGAGATCAGTTCTTGGCTCTGAGGTGAAATTCAAATCTGATTATGTATCCCAGTTAAAGACTGGCTTTCCTATAATGAGCTAAGCTCCAAAGATCAGCACAGTCAAAATTTGGCTCTATAGTTTGTAGCTTGACCCTAGGTAAACTTCAGGCAGCACCATTTGTGGTTCAAAACAAACAAATAAAAAATCCCTTGATGTTTCTGAGTCATCACATTGCATTAGTTCAATTTTCAAAGGTGAATTTGTCTCAGTCAGTCATAGAGTTTTTGGTGGGATTAATAAGTGCTTTGTGGCTCAAAGGTGATTTGGCACTAAGGACACCACTCCTGTGCAGGGAGGACCTGTGTGAAAACAGCTATGTGTTCACATCACAGAGCCTTGTGCAAGGCTGAGAGGGCTGCTTGCAACTGCTTGGAGCTGGGCCCCAGCCCCGGAGAACAAGGAGAGCACTTTGGACATTCCTGTGAATATCAAACATTTGCTAAAAGGGCAGGATAAAATCTTTCCTCACACACCAGTAAAACTTCTCTGCCATCTCATATTGTGCTGTATGTCTTGTCCTTTTCCTACTGGCACCCATCCAGGGCAGTGTAATTAGAGGACACATGGCGTGACAAGAGCAAACAATATGTCAAATATACACAGATCACCAGCCCCAGCTGAACAAGTGCCAGTGTCCCAGCACAAGCCACCTAAGGTGCTTAAGAAAGCCAGCAGATCCCTAGACACTGAATGACAACAGAAAACTCTCCAAAGCAGTGACTGGGACCAAAACAGCTTACAAAGTGATAGGGAAAATAGCAGGTCTCTCAAGAGGCTGATCTATATACAAGGTACCGCCAGATCTGCAAATGACCCAGATAAAGAGAATAATGGATATATGCAGTGGCCTTCCAGAACACAAGATTGCAGAAAGTGGTATGTCTAGCAGTCTCTTGGTTTGGGGAAAAAATAAAAAAAGGAAGGACTACTGGTATTACTGGTCAGGATGCTGAAGACATAGGAAAAGAAATAGCAATGACCTTCTGAAATTCACTAGTACTATAACAATATAACCAAGACAAATACTGCTAGACCAACAGAACATCAAACACAATGTTAGTCTGGCCCTGGTCTTGACCTGTCACTTTTAAGTTAAACCTGCTCATGCTGCAGCAAGGAAAACACTGAAGGTCAGCTCTGCAAGGTGCTCAGTGCTTTCACCAGAAGTCAGATAGTTGTACAAGCTCCTTGTTTGTTAGACGATGCAAGAGAGAGATGCAGAGTGAGAAGGAATACATGCATTTGTGAATCAGCAAGTACTACTGTGTGTTGTGGTGGCAAGAGAGGAAAGCAGGGAGAGATCAAACAAGCAGGACTGGCTATGCCTTGAGCTACACTGAAAGCTTTTCTTGAGGTTTGCTCTTTCAGTGTCATCCACAGGAGGAATTTTGGGCTTCCTGCACTGTCAGGCTGCCCTAGCCTTTTGACTAAGACAAGGTAGGGGATAAACTTACATGCTGTGTGGGCAGTGCTGTCCCTTAATAAACAACACAACGAAAGGATTAATTGAGATAATGTTTTACTAAAGGCGGCTGGTGACCGCTGGCTGTCCCCTTTCCCTTGTGCTCTGAAACAAGCAGACAAGGCAGCTGCACTCTGCTGAGCAAACACACACACTCCAACCCACCCTGTTTGCTCTGCTCACTGCCCCGTGCCTGGGCATCCCAGCCAGAGAGGCAATGTCATTCTGAAGCATCACTTGAAAGGCATCAGAACTTCAGCACCTAGGCTTACCAGTGGTGCCCAGCAGCTCCCAGGAGGACAGACAGACATGGCCCTTTCCCTGAGAGATTCTCTGAGAGCCTAGTGAAGCAGGAACAAAGGAAAACTGAGAGACTCACTGAAATTTGGATTTGGCGGTTTGGATGGCCTCACACAAAACCCCACAAACCTTACAGGTGCCATTACAACTTCCCCTTTTCAGGGGAAGCACAGACCACTGCGTGTCAAAAACCTCTGGGTTCACTTCCCCCACTTCAACACCACTTTCTCTTAGGACTTGGGCATGTTAATTAACCCAAACAAGGTATGTTTTTTGCATCTGCATGATAAGCAGCTGCCTGCTCAGAGGCATTCTTATGGTCCTTCACTGCTTGCACACAGTAATGTCCAGGCTTCTTCCCTGGGGGGAAGATTTCATGATCCCACCAGAGTTCCTATGAAAGGAGAATGAACCACCTGAATTGCTCATGCCTGGGGCAAGCAGGTTGATGGTGGAAACCAGTGTGAAACAGCTCATCCACAGTAACCCCCAGGGAAAAGAAAGGTAATACAGGGTCCAAGCTGTCAAACCAAGCTCATGAATTCTTTGTGCTAAAGGCTGACATTAGGCCACTCAAATACCATGTTTTGATTAAAAACAACTCATTGCACATATTCAGCTGAAGGCTGTAGGAGTCAGTCCTCAGCGTTAGTACTTTAAACTTCATGAACAGGAGGCACAAAAGAGCAGAAATCATGGATGATGAGCCAACACTGAGGACATGGGTAGAATCCTAGAAGTGTTAATATCCAGCTGATATTTGTCTACACACATGTGCATGCACCTGGGTGTTAATATCCCACAACAAACCTCCAATTAAGCCTATGTCAGCAATTGCCAAGTTGCTTCTTTTTGTCAGGTAGATTTTTGTATTAATTCCTGCAGTCCCACAATTTGAGTCCTCACAGTTCTCCCAGCACTCAAATCACTTGAGCTTCTGCCAATCTAGAACTACACAGTGACAATCACAGAAGTCTGAGGAAAGCCACACACCTTGGATGAGGAATTGCAATCTCCTGCAATTCAAGTGAAAAATCAGTGTTGGGAAAGAAAGGCATCTGCAGAACAGCTGAGGCAGATATGAGCTGATATGAAACCATGAGTAATAAACTCTCATCAGCAAAAGCTCAGTGTAGCTGTCTTGCTCACTGTCATCACAATGCTCTGGACCCTGTATACTGACCCTTGTATATATTCATCACTGAGGAGGAGTGAACAGCTGCCTCTTGTGCAGAACATAAGAGAAGCAGGAAAAAAACTGACCAAGAAAAATAGGATGTGAGATTCAGAGAAATCCTTCTGGGAAAAATCAGGAGTAGGGGACTTGGAAAGAAAGCTTAGGAAGAAATGTATATCTGTTAAAAGGGCCCAAATTTTCAACATTATTTCTGCTTTGTATCTGTGAGGATGCATGCTCACAACCAACCTCTCCTGATACCTGCCTTTACTCTCTACCTATACTGCCAACAGTCCTTTCTGATGAGGTTCACATCACTGGTGGCGTCTGTTCAGAATCAGCCCCAATCACTCACAGCCCACTCCGAATGCTACAGAAAACCTCCCCAGAAATGGATTAGTTTCTACTGCAGGGTGTTATTTACTTGAGCTGTTCTGTTGAAGCACTCCTCTTCCTTCTTCTTTGTAAGAACTCACACAGGGACATCTTCCTACATGTTAAGTAAAATCTCTGTTTGCTTAGAAACAATGTCTCACAAAAGAAAGTACTGAAAAATGTTATGGCTGGTAACCAACAGGGATAAGGTGTTGATTCCCCTAGAGCTAACCATAAAGTCACTCTTGTACCAGGAACAGGTTCAATGTGTAATTGTTTTAGGGAGGCAGGAAATACAAGAACAGAAAAGGCTACTCTGTGATTTACTTGGTCTCCTAGTTGTTGCTTGAGAACCTCAGATGACAATACTATGTTAGCTTCTGATCTATACTCCCAGCTGTTGCTAAATCAACAGAGTTGCTCCAAAGTCAATACTGCCATAGTGACATCACTCTGATCCAATATACACACTGCAAAATGAAAACCTGTACATTACAACTCAAGAGCCTTCATAGGATAGACCAAACTCACTGCTAAAATGTTATTCTATACAAATTCCATGTATGTGCTTCATATATGAGGTGTCGTATCTGATGCGGCTTTTTTGGATGTCTGCTTGTTTCCACTCCTGGTTTCTCATCTAATTCCAGCAACAGCTGGAATTACTGTACAGAGATAGCCTGACTCCAGCTGCAACACAGCTCCTTCCATAAATTAGTGTGTTTTAAAGCCTTCTAAAACCAAATGGGGCATAACATGGCCACCAAATGTCTGATGAACCATCCCAGACTGAAGACCAAAGGAAACTGGTTGAACAATCCTGAACACTGGGAAACAACATTTATCCTCTTCCTCATTTCCCACATTCTTTGTATCTGGTTCCCCATAAAACATGCAGATGCTTCAGTTAAAGGAAAGCTGAGGATGTCAGTAGTCATGCCTGATCTCACTGGCCTTTCCTCATGCTTGGCAACAAAATAAAACAGGGACTTAAGCCACAGTGAGGCACTGCATATTTCTGCTCTAAGCACAAACTCAGCACATGGGAGAGTGGGCCACATTTATCCTAAATCCCACCAAAGCCCCTAGATCCAGACAAGGTCACAGCTCTGCACTGCTCCTCAAGGAATGTATATACCTCACCCTCCGAATGTTGACTTATGCATAAAACTGTATGACTTGATTAAATAGCTCATTCTCCACCTCTGGGGGAACCTTTTTTATCTGCCTGGAACAGGTCCTTGCTTTCTGTCTGTCACTGAGGGAGGAGAAAGCCATGGGGCTGCTACCCATATGAGCCTGGCTGAATTACTTTCTCCCTCTGTGAGTTTGGGGAAATGACCATAACAGCAGAATATTGCCATAAGCTTTCAGAGGCTCTGTGAAGAATTTAGTTGAGATTCGTAAGAGAGCTCTCACAATATAAAACTACATAAATGCTAAAAGTTAACTGTTGTTAATAGCCACAGATTTAAGAGAGATCTTTCTTTCATTTACATACAAAGGTACAGAAATATCCTTCATTTCAAATAACCACTGTGCCTGCTGTGAGAGGCTCTGCAAATGATTTTCACTGCCTTTCACACAGAAAATAGGAACACTACTTTGCATTTATAGACTTTAAAACTAATTTGCAGACAATCAAGTCTTGAAACCCCCACTGTGATACAGGAGGTAAACATTATACCTGTTTCAGAGAGGAAACTAAGAAGGAAAAAGGTTAAACCCCCAAGTCTAAAGCCAGAAATGAGACATTTGAGAAATCAGGCATGCTGGTAAGGTCCATCTAGATGCACAATTGCTCACCTGTTGTTCTTACTGAACAGTTAACTCTTCTGCTCTCAAGGTTCTAAACATCAGGGAGCACATGCCATATGGGGAGAGTGACCACCACTTTTATCTGTATTGCCACCATATTTAATCTTCTGCAGATACTTCTGTTGACCACAGAGTGTGCCTGGAATTGCATGAGGCCATTTATTCCATTTTCTAACATGTGTGGCAGCAGAAAATTGCTGACAACTAAAAGTTAACCAAACATTTATTTTTAGAACCCAAATCCAACGTTATAGTGTCTGGACTCATAACTACCCATTTCTCCAACATTAAGCCGAGCTACCACATGAGAAAATTGCTAGAATGATAGTATTTCCAGGGCATATTGAGTCACTGTCCAACATCTAAATTAGGAAATAAAATAATTTCTCAGCAACTGGCAGCACAGTGGGAGGCAAAGCTTGCAGGAACTCGCCTTGTGTTCAAAAATCCAGGTTTTTACTTTAAAACAGGTTCCTCACCACTAAACACAGGGTTCTTTAATTTCCCAACGACAGAAAAACAATTAGGTTCCATGGTATTGAATTCTTGGCATTATCTAGTATTTAGAACAATTACTAAGCATCACTAGCAGAATTATAATGGTGATAACCAGGGAGTAGCAAGAGCAGCACCATGGAGACTTAGAAACATGTATCATATTTTAATCTGATCCATCCTAGACAAGTGCTGTGGTCCCTGACTGGAGACTCTTCCTGACCAGTCCTTGGAGAAAGATGACTACGAACCTCAACCCTGCCTACAGGAGGAATTCCCAACCCAAGTGAGACCACCTTAGCCTGCTTCCTCAATGGCCCACAGGAATGCTAATGTGAAAGAGTAAAAAAGTCTCTGTAACAGTGGGGTTTTTTTTGCCTTTTTTCATTTGCATACAATTATTTTTCCCCCTTGGACGTGCAGGCTCCACATAATGAATTTAAGCTTCTGACAAAAGGCTTTCCTAGATCAGAGGAAGTACAGCTCAGATGTAATTTGCCAATGCTTGGGATTTGCACACTGAAAGCCACAGATCTCCTGTCCAGTATAGCTCTTTCCTCGAGAGGAGAAGCTGCCTATGCTGCCCCAGTTAATAATTAACTCCTAAATGGAAGCAGAAGGGTTGATGAGGGTGATGAAGGTTTACGACTGCATGTCTGTATCCTTTCTAAAAGGAGAAACAGATGTTTTCAACCACCACAAATTTCCATTCCACAGATCTCTTGCTCTAGCTGTTACCTTGGGGTAGTGACTTCCAAATGCTGTATTAAGAAACAAAAAAATTAATTGTTTTGCTGGAAGGTTCAAGAGAGAGTCTGGGGCAGAGTCAGAGGTTGAACACATTCTCTCACACAGCAGCTTAGAAGGCAGAAGACAGCATTGGAAAATCCTGCCCTAATACTGCTTTTTTGCTGGTAATCAGGGTCTCCACGATTGCCAGTTCAATTGGAGAAGAGCCCTGGAAATTCTTCTGCTTTGTCAGCGACATGGTCTCAAGCAAATCCTTGTCTCATCTGTCAAAGTACAATCTGGATGCTTTCACTAGCATTAATTTAAATTTCTAAACAAACACCAGACCCTACCAACTTGTGTAATGATGAAGAAGTTAATTTTATCTGAGATGTTTGGGTTTCCTTCCCTCTTTTGTCTCCCACTTTAAATTAATGCCATCTTGATTTAAAAAAAAAAAGGCCGGGGGCATTTTTGAGTGCTGCCTGCAGATATGCATTTGTATGCTTTTTCCATCTTTTAACTAACAAATAGGAGGAGGAAAAAAAAGTTAATTTTGCTAGCAGCCTGCTGTGATATAAATAAAAATAATAGGTACATTCACAGATTTTGAACTTTTTTACAGCCGCGGCTGCAAAAAGCAATTTTAATTTATAACCACGGATTCTTGCAAAACATATAACGAAGACATAATAAAATGGAATGTTTATCCTGTGGCTCCCATTAGACCTCCGTTCGATGGTTGTAACTAATGACTTGTTTTTCCACTTTTGTATTGGAAGCCTTATTATTGGGCTGCACAGAGCATACCTTATTTGATTTCCCTAGCAAGGTCTGCACCTCTTGCTGAAGCCTGCAATTAGATGTTCATGAAGTAATATTAAAAAGCTGCATAATCACATCTGTAGCCAAAAATTAAAAAAAAAAAGAAAAAAAGCCAGTAACAAGCCAGCTCTGTTTGTATAATATTATACCGAGTACAATAGACTAATGTTCACTCCAGTGCATGTGTCCTTTTGACTAACCACTTCTATCTGACAACCTTTTTTTGGCAACAGAACACATTGTACTTTTTGGATAATTGACTGTGGAATATAATGTTGTTTATTCAAAAGCAGGTCACACAGAACTGAGCTTCCAGTTGTCTTTATCCCTCTACCTTTCTTATCTTCATGCTGTTTAAATTTCTGCTGAATTTCTTTTAATTACACATATGGTTTTAATTGCTGTTCTGCATTTATTCAGTAGAAGGTGACCTGATGGTGAAATGCTACAGAAAGGTGGGTGGGAAGCTGAATTCAGATTTGAAAACTATATTTGGCCATATTTATTGGTGAGCAATGTCATGAAGAAACAAACACAAGGATGTACAATCCCAACACCCTCTGGTACCTACAAGGCCATGCTTGCCTGCAGTACAACTGCATTACTTCTCTGTACTGAAAAATCTACTAGAGAGACTCATCCACCACTTGCTCAGTGATCTGGAAATTCTACAGCAGCAAAAGGCCTAATTTTAAGCCTAAGCCTTAGAGGACAAGAACCCTGAGGGAAAGTGATGTAGAAACACGTAAAAGTTGTGAAAAATCTAGATGATGGGAAATGCAGTTGGGAAAATGGGTTCAGGAGAGAGTCTTAACTGAAGTATTCAAATGAGGTCATGCAAGAATTGATATGTTTCTAAAGCATGTTTTTGGGATGCAGTCTGTGGAAAGAGAGGTTACAAGTAAGTATTGCATAATAGGAGGGGGGAAGGATTTTGATACAGAAAGGAGCAGAAAAGCAGCCTTCTAACACAAGCTGGACAAGGAGATGCAGGGCAACTTTCTGATGCCGATCATCAGATCAGGAAAACACAACTGCCACCTGAATCTTTGAGTCTCTGAGATAAACACAAAACAGAGATTTACAAGAATACAAGTGCTGCAGGATACTTCCTCACAGAGATTTCTTCTGTTGGCTGAGTTGGACTGCAAAATAAAACCTTCCAGGCTTCCTGATGACAGCCTAGAAGGAATCCACCAGTGACATATACACAGCAGGAGCTTCCCTGTACACTTAGGCTATTTTTCTCCATGGAAAAGGCATGAGTTTTCACTTTAAGTTCTACTGCAGCAACAACAGAAAGAAAGTGATTCATTTAATGAAGAACCAGTTCTCAGAAACCTGGAGGAAAATCCTGAAAAAAAGATTCTTCAGGTGTTGGTAAATTAGAGTCTAACTAGACAATAATAGGATGAAAATTATGATAGCTAATCTGTATATTATAGCTCAGGTGTGGTTCCATTTTATTGATGACTATACTAATCCTAATAAGTCAGGTTAAGTTACAGCCGACTCATCTGAGGAAATTTTGTTTGTTTGTTTAGAAAAATATTTAATTGGGAGGACAAGTGATACTGACAGTAAGAGTAATTCATTTGTCTGTGCTAAACCACACTGTAGAAAATCCTTGCTAATGCTACATTGATCAGCTAACACACAGCAGCTTCACCCTTCTAATTTGTTTTGTGTAGCTGACTTTAGATGGCCCGTTTCAATCTGGACTATTTTGAGGAGCCATGTGAAACTAAGTCACTGCCCTATTAGTGTGGATAAAGAGACACATGAATATTGCTCTGCCACAAGCAAGACGTAGTTCATCTGATATTTCTTCCAGCACAGAGAATACATTGCGTCTGGAACAAAGAAGAAAATGTGACTGGAAAGTTTAGAGCCCTAAATTAATTCCCTAGACAAAAAGTTGAGGCATCATACTCATAATACCATGTTATGTAACTTGCTGTGGAGCCAGGCAGCTACTAAGTGAAATAGTATAAGTTATAAAAACAAAATATTGTTGTGAAAACAATTTTACAGCTTTATAATTCACTATTATTTTCATTTAAGAACAAAACTGTCAGTGTAATTGCAGATTCTGTTTGCCTTGCAGGAGTTCTTTCAGCCTGTGATAGGAAACCTCTTTTTTTTTAAACTTTTTTTTTCCCCCAAAGGCTGCTATTAAATTTACTATATCATGTTTCTTTATAGTTATTCAGAGGTAAATCTTAACAGGAAGCCCATTATGTGGAGGCCAAAGTTAGTTTAACACCAGAACATTTATGATCACTAAATGTAACCATATATTAGCAACTGCTTCATACCATTATTCTTGGATGAAACAAATATTATATCAGCTGACATTATAGACTACTTTGTAATCTTTACAACTGAATATCTATTTTTGGTGGTATCTTCATGGCTGGCACTGTTCACTGTGCGCCATGACAGTTGTCTAACTTGCCTGCTCATTCAAGTACTAGGCTCAAGAGCCTATCTATGCACAACCATCCCCATCCAGGGAAAAATTATTCATCTTTTAAACTGTACACAGCCCCCTGCACAAAGTGGTGCTTCAGTAACAAACCATTACTATTTTATCTGTATGTGTGCCATTAAAAACTGGATTAAGACTGCAAATATGCCTCACAGACGTCAGTGGGAAAAACACCCAAATATAGGACGAGCCACTCCAAATGGCATGGCCAAAATAGGACATCATCCAAAGCATCATCTATGCTGTCACTGTTGTGAGCAGAGTGATTTCTCTTAACACTGGCATAATCATCAGGTCATAGGCCCAAAGAGTTTCACACCAACAGGGCATCCAGTGACCCTTTCACCTCAAACAGAAGAGCCACCAAATGACACCAAGATGTTCCATGTCTCCTTGTTCTGCCTTACTCTCCTAATCAATTGGTGCTTAACCTTGGACAAACCTTCTCTACACATTCAGGTTCTGGCTTCCTTGCAATAAACTTGACAATGACACAGAGGTTATCTGACAGAAGAACAGCTTCCTCACACGTTCTGGTGCTTTGGCTTTGAAAGAATTACAATGTGGTTGGACTCGAGTGCATTTTTAAATGGAATGAACCAGCCCCTCCAGTAATCAGCAGCACCATCACACTCAATAGCCAGAGTCTGCCTGCAAATTAAGTAGCATTCACTTTAATGGGTGCTGCTTTCTGTACTGAAAGCTGTGAAGCAGTAGCAAGGCCAACCATCCTTGTCACATCATGCCACAGAGCAGGCTGCCCCTTAGAGACCTGAACTCAGGCAGCGCCAGGGCTCAGGCAAGCCCCACTGCTGGAAACCAGCCAGCCCCCCTGTCTGATGCTATCTAAGTATACACTCACTGCATCCTATGACCTCAGACACAAAATTCTTATGTTAGCCTGTAACACAGACTGGCAGGATCTCTCAAGGTAGATGCTTGGTTATCAAGAGTTAACTACCACAGAAGCAGAGCCCTTGATTAACTTCAAGGTTGCCCCATGCCTTATCATGTGTGGAGGCATTGTCCTCAGCTTATTTTAAGAAGGAGCAAGAAAGAACATCCAGGTATTATGCCAAAAGCCTCTTTCTCAATTATTCCTCTTATATTTCTAACCCATTGTGGCTGACTAAAGGCTAAAGCTACAAAAGCTGCATCCTGAAGCTGTAAATTTAAGTTGGTTTTTCAGTATATGCTGACCTGACTTACTCCTGTAACTGCAGGCTGCCTGTTATCTTTAACTTCAAGGTAATTGTTTGGCAACTCTTTGTTTCACTATTTCAGGAAAACAATTCAAATATATGATACCTAAGAGAAAAAACTGATTAATTGCTCTGTCATCAGCTGGTTCCTGCTAGTATATAGAGTGCTTAAATAATAAAAATATAATACAAAGAACAAAGAGTAAAGTTCTCAAATGAACATGTTAAACACATTTTGAGCCAAGAACTGGGCTCTTTCAAAAGTCTAGGATATAAACCAGACTGTGTCATATTCCTGCAGTCAGGATAAGGACACCATTCTGAAAATACGTCTTTGCATCTCTTGCCAGCACTTATTCACCTGAGAAAACCCACAACAATTTTCATGCAGAGATTTATAATAACTTGAAGAGGAAAACATCATTCTCAATGCCACAGTACCACAAGTCCTGAGCTTCTCATCTTATTGTTAGACACAACTGCCTTCTTTCCGCTCCTCCTCATTTTAACAGAAGCAACAGTATTTAATTTAATCCACCCAGAAGCAATGACAGAGTCAGCAGCTGATATACAGCTAGTGCTGGTTAGAACTCTGAATTACTGTTTTGTGAAGAATGTCAACATTTTGACATTTGTTGCTATTCTCAGGGTAGAAAGGAACTGCATATTCATCTGGAAATTTTGAAATGTCACACTGAACTCGCAGATTCAACTCTGAATTTCAGAATTTCACATTCTATTTCATTTTACATTGGCTTTCAGGGTTTTTTTAATTCATTAAATGCCGAAGTAGAATATTTTAAATCACCCTTTTTAATTTTACTTTGGTTTGCTTTATTTGAACACATTAAAACTATGGGAAGCCACTGTCCTGCACTGACAGAAAACAAACTTCAATCATTATTTTTTCACTGTCTCCAAATTCCATCCATTGAAAATTTTTCATACGTGACTTTTGTGAAGACACTTAGGTGAAAGCATAAAATTTTGGGTGAGAAGACACTTTGGGGGGAGGCAAGCAATGCAAAGCAAGCTGCCTGCCTCTCTCCACAAGTCAAAAGCAACACTAGGAAGGAATATATCCCTGTGACAGCAGGAGGGAATCTGGCAGACTGCTTTTATTCATCTGCAGAGAAGAAAAAGTTTCTAGTCGCTAAATTAACAGCAAACAGCAAGAGAATTAGTCTCAGTTCAAACACAAGTGCCGGAGGTATCTCCTTTATGTGAGAGATGGCAGACTGTAAAAATTATTAAATCAGTGCAAGAGAAGTGCATCAGTCATAGCGAAGGGCACTGGTGAGCAGATGTTTCTAAGACAAAGATGAAACTTCCAAGCGAATGTCTCCATCACAGGTATTAAATCAGTGGAAAAACTGACAAAAGTTGTGTAAAACGAGAAAACAGCGAGCCATCACAGTCCCTTTTGGGCACTGCAAGCTGCAAGAGACCATGTCAGGGCTGGCTGCAGCAGGCAGCAAAGAAATCACCTCCAGCAGTGCGGAAACCACGCAGTGGCTGAGGTCCGCTAGTCATGAGCAGCCACCACCACCTAAGCCACAAGCATGAGCTGCCTCATTAAATCCTCCTGGTTTACAGTTGTCTCCCCATTTTTCATGGTGCTCCCCTGGAAAGGTGTGCAAAACTGAAGGGTTGTCTGAAGAGGAGGCCATGCTCCATGTGCACTGATGCCTGTACAGGTGTGAATGGAGGTACTGCAACCTGTGGCTCAGCAGGTTAAGGAACTTGGGCGCTTGTGCCATGTCAGGGAGAACAGACACAGCTACCAAAGGGACACTGCTCCCTTTCTCCTCCCTCCCTCCTTTGCAGCAAATCTGCAACAAAGAAACGCAGATTTGGATGCTGTACTAAATCAGAGCTACAAGACACTTCTGTCCTCACCAAATTGTCAAATTGCTGTCAAGAGATAAATGTTTTTGTTAAGATTTCCACCATTTTGGACCAGAGCCACAAAGCTGTCTCAAATGGCTTCAGTGGTACCTAGTCTAGATGTTGAAAACATGAAAGGTCCCTTTAGGAAGGAATGTGCTTCTCAAAGTCTATTCAGGAGAATAGTTGGGATCTAGAAAGAACAGATATCCCAGAGCCATCCCTCAAATACACCAGGAGATACATGAGGACCCTAAAAGGTCCACAGATCTAGCTGGGACATATGATGGTGTCTCAAAATGCTCAAACATGACAAAAACCAGCGAAAAGACCTAAAACTATTTGGAGATATAGGAACTAACAAGGGTTTTCGGTGTCTTAACCAGTCCAGCACAGAAACATTTGGTCATAGATGAGGTGGTCGGTGGTGGGAGTTTACCAGTTCTGCCTTGGCCACAGGGCAAAGCCCTGGGAATACTCCACATCAGAAACTGGTTTTGTCATATGTCTACTATGGATATGTTGGTGCCAGAAATGAGCATACCTAATGGTGCACCCCAACCTGGTGCTCTCTGCCCTTTGGGAGAGGAGAAGTTAAAGAGAGAGGCTTCAGATTTTGACTTGGTCTGAGCAGGCACAGCAAGAGCATGAGAGGAGCCAAATGTTCTCATGAGAACACTGCTGCTGTTCCTACATAAGTCCCCACCACCCACCATCCAGAAGAGAAAGCTCCTGAGGTTTTTTGGCTGTTGAAGCACATGAAGGTTTAAATGAGGACATGCACTCCACCAGATCATTTCCTAACTAGGACTTGGGCACTAATGCTGGACAGGGTGCTGCATTAAAGACTAAAATGCCCAGAGGCTTCACATGCATGACTCTCACCCCATAAGTGGCCCAAGGACAGAATGCAATGTGGAATTGCGTGTGAGTAAAACTCATTGTTTTTAGCAGGCTTTAAGAACCAGTACAGATTATTTGCTGTTCCCATACCAATCCAGATTTATTTTGGATCAGCAGCGACTTCAACATGATTAGTACACAGCAAAAAACACAGAGCCACAGCGTCATGAACCTCTTCCTAGCCAGAATGCCAAATATAAGCCTTTTTTTTTTTACCCTTTAAAAACATGAAACAAATTTAATGAAAAATTTTGCCCTCACAGTGATGGATCATGGTATATGTTGGAATTAAGGACCGTGAACTTTTAATCTGAGATGGATTTGCTACAACATCCTTAATAATTTGCACACAAACTATGTTCAAGATTAGGCATGCAGTTTTCTGAATACATTTAGAAATTGTTTGATATTTTAAAACCATTCCCTTGCAAGAAGAAAAATTCCTAAAGGTCACCTTACATTTTATGTGAGATGTATTAATGCTTCTCACCCTTTCTGTTTCTTTAACTGAAAGGCCTCAAATCAACCTTGAAGCGGCAAAACACAAACAAATGCAGAATCATGTGTGTGTGTGCTGGAAAAGATGTTAAAATTTACATGATAGCCAAATAAAATTACAGTGACAATTCTTCCTAACAGATACCTGGCTGTAACACAGCCTTTTTTCCCCCATTTAAATAAAATAATTCCCAAAGTCAATTTTACGAATGAGTTATTCTGCAAAGAAAGAGAACAGCATGTAGTAAGGCTGGACAACAGTGCTTTAAAGGCAAAGCCTGCCACCAATATGTTACAGAGGATTTGTAAGCTCAAAAGTGAAATAGGTAAGAAAACAGCTATTTAGCAGGTTGGAAGACAAAGAAAGTTTCTGCAGGGATTTATCATCAAGCAGATGATAGTCTGTTCTGCAGAAGAATTGAAGTTATTTTTTATACAGATACTTATGAAGTATTTCTGCTTGTGTATTTGCAAATGCCACGTGCACACACACCAACATGTATATACAAATATATATAGACATACATGAAACCCCCAACTTGAGCTAAATTAAATTGTCCCTCCAGCTTTGTAATGCAAATGAGACTAACAGGCTTGTGCTGTTTGTGGTTTGAGATGATTTGCGTTTCCATAGAGATGCTGACTGAACTACAGTTTTAAAATTTTTTATATATATAAACCTACTTGTATCTATAAAAGTCTAAATATGGATCTGCTATACCTCAGCATTTCCTCAGTGACTCCACTGGAACCACAACCATTTACACCAGTTAAAGCTATGTGCAAATTTTGTGTCTTTCACTACTTTTCAATCTAAGCTCTATACCAAGTACCTGCAGAGCTGAGAGTTTATTGCTTCTCTCCCTGCTTCAAAGGTTCTTGTCAAGGAAAGGGAAGAAAAGAGAAAAAGCAGTTTCTTAGCTGCTTGTAGATAATATTTCAAGGACTTCTGTAATTTCTTGCCCTCTCTAAACTGCCTTGAGAAACATCTTTGCCTTTTAAAGTTCCCACTGTCAGGAAACCTGGAATATAGGGAAGACCATCTGTGTGCTGTTAGAGAAGGAAATGACAAAGGGACAGGCTTTCTGTTATGTATCAGAAGCTTTTTCCCCTTTCCCTGTGAGCACTCTCAAACTCAAGAACACGGATGTGCTCAGATGTGCCAAGGTGGGCCTGGGCAGCAACTGCATCACTGCCTCCCTACCTCACCATTTGTGGAACCTCAGCTCATCTTACACAATGAGCGCCCCACAAAGCTAAAGCACCTCCTAGAGCCACATTAGAGATGGCCACCAGCAGAAGGGACAAAAGCCAGGCAGGATCAGCTTGGGCAGAGAAACCAGGCAGACCCACTTTAACTTTCTATTTCAAACTGACTTCACTTTATGAGGTCCAGGCACTTGTTGAAGTGGATGGCGGCCACCCGGTGTACCAACATCGGAGAGGAAAACCAGAGCCGAGCTCTGTGGGGACTCATTTCCATGTGGTTTCAGTGATAAGTGATCTTTGAACAGCGACACACCAGAGGACAACCTCCGCAATCACTCTGAACCACAATCAAAACCAGCCTCTCATGTACCTCCCATCTGCCTGAGGACAGGGAGGATTAATTGTTGAACCAGGTATGTCCACAAGTACATGAAGCAGCTCACACCCATCCTCTCACTTCATCTTGGGAGTGCCTAGAAGAAAAGCTTCCAGTTGAGCAATGCCTTACAGAGGCATGGCCAGGGAGCTCCTTGGGCAACAGCATGTCACAGGGACAAAGCCTCCCTCTCTCCCATGGGCTGGACACCATGCTTCCATATGTGACACCATTTTACTACTTGAAGCTGACAGTTTTTCTAAGCCCCTGCAGAGGCTCTTTTCAAAGCAGATGAGAGCTCCCTATTCCAGCTTTTAAGAAGCCATATGTAGGGAGATCAGCCCCACACTTCTGATAGCACCACCTTAACCCCCACCACCTTTCAGGGAGTGTCCCAGGCCACGCTCAGCCATGTGGCTCTCCCAGGAATGTCAGTGACCACTGGCATCTCTTACCTTCTGCTGCAGGGCAGGCGGCTGCGGGGCCAGCACTGGGTCAGTGATGTAGGTCTTCTTCGTGCCCGGTGGCTGGTAGAGTGCAGGAGGAGCCTGGCCCATGGCATTACTCGCAGGATACGCCGGCTCGGCCTTCCAGGAGCTCTGCAGCACGTAGGGCGCCTCAGAGCCGTTCCTGCCGCCGTAGCCCCCGTAGTAGGTTTCCTGGTAGCGGCCCTGCGGGGGCGCGTACCCGTAGGCGGGCTCGGCAGGCCGGCCGGGCGGAGGGCCGTAGCCATAGCCGGGCCCCTGGGGCTGCGGCACTCCGTACTGAGGGGCAGTGGGCTGGCGGGACGGCGCAGCGGCGTAGGCCTGGCCGGGCCCCAGGCTGCCGTAGTGGCCAGGCTGCGGGCTGGGTGGCTGGTAGTGCGGGCTGGGCTGCGCCGTCCTCACCTGCACGTTGAAGGCCGGGCGGCTCGGCGTGGAGGCCGTGGCGTAGGAGGCCGGCACCGGTTGCGGCTTCAGGGTGCCAACGGGAGTGACTGGGATGGGCGCTGGCTGCCCTGGGCCCTTGGCAGTGGACTTCTTGGTGGCAGTGAGGGGAGGCTGGTTGGGGATGATCATCCGCTTGTGGCCAGTGACAGGAGTGGACACGGATGGGGTGGTGGCAGCGGAGCTGCTTGAGGTCCCAGTGCCCTGGAGAGCAAGGAGAGAGACACGGGGTCAGCAGGAGGGGCCATTTGGGCACTGGGTCAAGCAATGAGGGTGGAAATGGGGGTTTACAGAAATATCTTGCAGCAACTCAAACTGCTTAGGAAAGCAATAATAACCTAGGGCCACACGTTGCAGAATGGTTATAGCAACCTTCCCCTGCTCTGACAGAACAGGGACGGCACGGCAGCAGCAGAGCAGAAGTGCCGTGCATGGCATTTCATCTCTCCTTGGAGGCTTCTCCTCCGCCTCCAAGCAAACAAACAAATTAAAAAATTATACACACAAAAAAAAAGGGAGACTCACCAGAGGATAATTAGGGAAAACCCCATGCATTCCTGTGAAAATGAGTCTGTTTTGAAAAAGTGAGAAAATGAGTTTATACTCTCTATGGAGACATGAAATTCCTTGCGTCCCTAGAGCACTTGTAAGGTTCTGCCCCAATACGGGAGCTCCTTTAATTGTGCAGGAGGCAGCAGATTGCGATAGCCTACAAGCAGGTCCCAGGCTGTAAGAATGAACTCCGATCAAAGCAAGTTACTGAGGTGTCCCTACCCTGGCTGTACTGGTTGAACACCTGGAGTGACCCCAGAGAAGTTAAATGCTACACATGCTTCATTAAAGGGCAGAAAGTGGGTCAGGATTTCCAAGAGCTTCAGAAGTCAGCTCCTACCATGGCAGCCATGTAACCCAGCACCAGTGCCCCAGGCACAGCAATGCTGGGGCAGCCAGGGAAGAGGATTACAGCAAATGCTGCTGCTTCCTGCAATTTGGCCACAGAATGAAGCTTTGTTGCAGTGACGCTGTCTAACAGGCATCATACATCCTTCAGTCTAGTGTACTTGTTTGTCTGGCTTACCTCACATTTAAATGTTCAAAAACACCAGTGTAAAAAGACATCTTGGTTAAAGAGCTAACAACGTGAGAGTTTCTGAAGAACACTGACCAACAGTCTTTATGTCTTTTCACTACATCAGAGAAGAGTAAACTTGAATTTCTAGAGTTTAGGATTAGGTAAAATTTCTTGCTTCTCTATTTTCCTTTATTCTAAAAGAGTACCTGAATTTTATGCCTTCTACACGGAAATGCATTAAAGTGAAGACATGCAGTTTGACAGCACTTAACACCATAGTTATATGAAGTTATATCTCATTCAAACTTCCTGTACCAGGCTTGATCTCATCCATCATCTGCTTGATAATCTCCAAGTTCACAGCAGCCCAAAGGCAGACCAGCCTACCCATGTTTATGTGCACTCTAAGGCATGTGACACCTTTAAATGACCAACCTTGTATTTGTCCCCAGGTGTTCCTGTTTATGCAGGCACCCTGGCCTCCACCTACTGCTCCACCACCCTCTTGCTGGGGAGGGCACGGTGAGGATTCTTCAGGACATGCACAAGCTGCACTGGGGCCAGAGAAATCCTGTGCCTGGTCAGCAGGTGGCGGCAATTAATTGCTGCCAAACCACCCAGGGGGGGCTGGGGGAACTTCAGCCACCTTGAGCCTCCAAGGGTTCCAAACTCATCCTCTGTACGGGGTGGGAGAAACTCATCCTTTGTACAGGGTGGTTGTGTCCCCCAACATTTGGTAACCACCTCACACAAAGAAAATAAAAAGACAAGTGCAAGCCACTCAGTTTCTAGTGCACAGCCAACAAGTCTACCCAAGGGATAAAGAAGCTCCACCACCCAACTGGCAGCTCTTCCCTGATGATGTGCAAATACTTTTTTGCTGATGCACTGGTAAAGACCTTACTCCTGCAATCACACCTTCAGGGCAAACCTCCCACAAGGAAACACTATAAATCAGCAAAAAACCCCAGGCAAATAAGAGCATCAGTCTGTTCTGAGAGGTGTGAAAGGTGTGTATTCAGAAGTGGGGAATAATAAGGCAGCAAACTTCTGCTGGAGGAAAAACACCTCAATGTATTCACACCCTGACCTTGCTAACAGATCCATGACAAGGCAGCACATAGACAGACAGGAGATTTTCAAATTGAGAGCAAGGAAGAGCTGAAGCATGTCTTAGTTGAACTGCAAGGGCAGAGACAGGTTAAGGGTCTGTAGCCCTCCATTAATACTGCCTGATTCTTCTACTTCTGAAACACCTGAAGGGAAGCTGGCACTCCTCCATCCCTGCATCAGAAAACAACTGCACCAGCATTCATTGCTAGCAAGAAAACTTGCTTTCTGTCAGAATTGTTCTCCTATGTCAGGTTGGCATTTATGCCTGGGAGTGCCAGAAACTTTCCCATTTCCTCACCTATTTCATTCTTTTAAATTATAGTAGTTTGTCCACTTACTGTAATGGGATGAAAGGTGCACAATGCTGCAATGTGTAATTACCACCAGAAAAGCATTTTTCTTTTCCATGTGAAGAGGTAGAAGGTAGATAATGTTATAAAGGAAATGGCCTGTCTAGGGGAGGGGGAAAGACCAACCCAAAACAACATAAGTGAGCCCTGTTCATCACATTCTGTATTTCTGAATGCAGACTCTGGAAGCAGGTCATGACAGATGCTACTAAAGCTCTTCTGATCTTATCTCAAGAACTGGGTGACTTCAATCGTACATATAAACATCCACATAACACACATAAACATCTACATAATACTTCACTGATGCCAGTCTCCTGCCTGGACTGGAATACACCTTAAGAATGAATGATAAACCCTTCTTCCAAAAATCCCCCAAACCCTCAGAATCTGTGGACCGGTACCGAGCAGCTCCTG
This sequence comes from Agelaius tricolor, assembly GCF_023055355.1. Classification (NCBI taxonomy): domain Eukaryota; kingdom Metazoa; phylum Chordata; class Aves; order Passeriformes; family Icteridae; genus Agelaius; species Agelaius tricolor. The sequence continues at coordinate 16,173,006 of NW_027269272.1, forward strand.
TGTTTGACACTGTGTTTGACACTACAAAGAGGATGAGCTGCAAGTATCCCCTCCTGCACCAGAATCCAGTGAAGGAAGGTGACAATTTAGGGGAGCAGAGCCCGAAGTTTGCTATCAACTCCACAGCAAAGGCCCAAGCTAACAAGTACCGGCTGCATTGTGGCATCAAACCACAGGCTGCCTTGAGGAGGAGGAAGTTTGCATCAGTAGGAGTCCCCAGAGGCGCCCTGCATGACTCATTCTGAATTCCTCTGAGGGCACTGGGCAAGTGTGTGATGAAAGCTGGGGTTTATGGGGGGAGGTGTAAGCCTAGCTGATGTGGTGTAGTAGAGAAATGGGACAGGCTGCAGGGAATTTAACACTACTGGAGCACTGATGATTTATGAGGATGCAAGTTGGTTGTAGCCCTTGTGCAAGGGCACAGGTGAGGTATCACCATAAATCCTCTGCCCTTTTGCCTGAGAGAGAGAAGGGTGGCCACAGTCCAGCCATGCACTCAGATATCACCCCAGGCTTAAACCTTAAGATTACTAATGGGTGAAGAAAAAACTTTATAAATGAACAGTAACCAAGGACAAGATTCCTGCTCTGAGGACAGGAATATGTGGAAGGACGAGAAAAGGGTACTCAGATACCACTAGAAGAGAGATTTCAACAGCTGTCTGGAAAGCACTAGGAGGATAGGAAGGATGGATGAGGCTGTAGAGATGCCAGGTAGATGGAGTAATAAACAGAAGGCTGGAAGGGGCTATCTGTATCACTGGGTAAAGCCTAACAAAACAGATGATTGTCACAAATGTTTCACCCATGTGAACCCATAGAACTTCCACGAACACAACCAGGTAGATTCATCCAAAAGCACATCAAAGTGACTGCTCAGAAACATGAAAACAAGTAGAAACAGCAGAAAGAAAAAAGAGAAAGACAAAGAGTGAATTCATAGGAGCACAAGCATCCCTTTCTCCAGCAGCCCCTGGACAGCTCATTTCAAAACCATACTGCATTTGCAAGTGATTATCGCAGCCAAACACACTCTCTGACATCCTCTGAGGGCTGTTTTCAGAGGAAGACAGGCTTTCCTCTGCTCGCCATGCCCTGATGAAACTGTCTGACACACTTCGCAAGTGCAAATTAAAACCACGCTACTTACCATCAACCCCTTCTTGCAAATTCATATTTGCAAAGAGAGTAAACTAGAAACCCCAGGTGTTGATAACAGAGCCGTTGAGAGAAACTAGAGTAGGAAGGAGTTAAATTCAGAACCTCATCTACCACAAGCATTATAATACAAAATCTTTTTTTTTTTTTAATGGGAAAGCACAAGAGCCTTGTTTAAACACAGATGGAAGTACCTAAATGTACTGCCTCTTCTACAAATGAATTATCCAGCAGTTCAAGTAAAGGTGAACCAATACTGACAAAATCAAGTAAAACTCAACCAAATGTGGGAGGAAAAAAACCCCAAAACACTTCTAAAAAAGTTTACCATGTAAAACCATGAGGGGAATAGTTTTGCTTGGCAAATCCTGCCTTGTCTTTTTAAATGCAGAGGAGGTTTATAAACATTTTTAGGAGTTTCTTGTACCAACCATCATAGGGAAAGTCTACGGCAATGTGATAAAGCCACACTGTCCAAGGCTGTCAGAGCTGGGTGTCTGGATTCAAAGCTACCCTGGTGGGGAAACCCAAAATCCTGAGTAGCTTTGATTCTTCATCCTGTAGAAATTATTGACATAGATCGTAAATTAAATTCAATGTACATCTACACTAAAAAGTCATTGCATAGGTATGAGGGATGGAACCTGTTGTTCTACAGAAATTAACCTGCAATTCTTTACCATTTGTCAGGGTTAAATCTTAAAAAGAGTACAGAATAATCACAGTCTACAGCATGAGCATGATTCTCTATGATCAGCTGGAATCCATTTGAAAAGGACTTCATTCTTTCACTTTGCACATTTGTAGAATTATTTTTATAGAACCCCTTCAGTTACTCAAGTTTCAGAGACTGAATCAAAAATGCCAATACAAAGTTTATCACATTCTATTCAATTCTCCAGACATTTTTTCATAAAGGTACAGTTGAATAGCTTTAGCCCTTTAGCTGTCAAATTATTACACACAAAGATACATTACTCCAGCTCAGTGATTTTCAACCTTTATGCTCGGGAGTCCCCAAATGTTTTTCAGAAGAGACAAGCTCCTTTATGGAGAAAGTTAATCTATTGACAATAAACATGGGTTTTTCAGTTACCTTTCATTGAATTCTTCTTAGTTACCTTAGGAGTGATCCATGGACCCCCAGGGTTTGCAGAGCAGAGGTTCAGAACCACGGCTCTAGCTGGGGCTGCCTTTTTTGGGCTTTTCAGTCACTAATTACTCCAGGATAGGAATGAAACAACTCTTCTTCCTCGAAAGGCAGAAACCTGGCAACTACCGGTGGGTTGAACCCAAGATGCGGCGTTCTCAGGGGGCTGCCAGTTCAACGGGCCACTGCAGCATCTCTCCTCTTCACTCAGCCCCTCTTCCTGCATGGTCCACTGACACAAGCTTGGCTGAAACACAGGGCCAGCTCAGACCACCTGAAATCCTTTAAGTAGCACTCAAAGGTGGTGGAAGTTGGAGGCCTGGGTGGGAAGGGCAGCAAATGGTAAAAAAATCAACTTGGCTTTTCCTATCATCAGTGATGGGCATTCACCTTGGCTAGCTGGAGGTGCTTAAAGCACCCTCTCTCTCTGAAATGTACCTCCACAGGGTCATTTATTCCATTCTAATATTGAAGCCTAAAAGAGGGGAGATGAATCAGCCACTGGGGGAATCTATTTCTCTCCGCTGACTGTATAAGAAGCGTAAAAACAGGCAAGACAAGTCACTGAATATTTAGACAGCATAAGTTAGTGGAGACAAATTCCACAATAAGCAGGTAATTTTGATGTGACTGTAAGAAGCAGAGATCCCTTTTCCCTGCATTAAGTGCCCTGCCACTCAAGCTCAGCTACAGCAGCACACCAAAGGGATTTCTGAGTGCCAGCAGCTCAGACAATCTGCCAGGATCCTGCTGCACCCTGTAGCCAAGGCATGACCAAGAGATTGTGTTGCAAGTTTATTTCTAGTGTAGGAAGGGGGCTGACATGAATGGGACACCCTTCCCCACCTCCTCTTCCACATCTGTTCTGAACAGTGGCTCCTGCTGGAACTGGAGCTGCTGCTTTTCCAGGAGTAGCATCTGGGCTGAGCCTCCCTTCTGCCTGAGGTAGCAAACCTCAGCTCCCCTTCGGTATGGGAAAGATAACCCCTGAGAAAAATAAAATACTCTGCTTTGAAACCTTGGTCTTTAGGTACCTGAAAATGTGAACAGGGATTTTAGGGGGTTTCCTGATGTGCAGACACCTCTACCTCCTGCTGACTTCAAATTCTGTATTTGAACAAGCAGCTTAACCAGTGATAATGTATGGCCAAGTTCCCCTGAACCTGTCTGAACCTTTTTCTGTCTGAAATAACATCTGGGTGAAAATGAGAAATCTGGCCTCCCATTTGGGACTTGCAGATGCTCTCCTGGTAGAGCTGCAGCTGGGTTGCTTCAGGTCCAAGATCCTGAGTGGATGGACTGCTCCCATTTAGCATACCTGATGCATTTTCAATATATACCATTCCCTGGCCTTCTTTATAAGGTCCAGACAGTCCAAGCACACTGAGGACACATCTTTACAACTCTGCACTGCTGCTATGCCGTGCACACAGCTCAGTTGCTAACACAGATTTCTTTTAAGTGTCAAAATGTCCTTAGAACCCAATCCAAAGTTTTGAAGTCTGGTCCAAACCTTAAACCCCTCAGCCAAAACACGTTTATAATCAGATGAAGTTTTTCTTTACACTTTCATCATTCTTTCATTTCTAGTTTACAGCTGACAAGCAAGTGTCACGGATGTATGGACTGTGCATGGATCAGCAGCTACACTCAGACTTTGCAGATGTGAGATTCAATTTGCTGGCTTGATCACCAGAAGCTATCAAGGCATTCAAACAGACTGCTCCCAGGCATTACAGCAAAAGAAAAGGAGAAATCTAATAAAGTGTTCATCTCTGGTTCTCAAATGAAGAGAATACCTTGTGAATGCCATAAAGTGTTACAAGAACACAACTGCTGCTGATCTGTTTTTCAGCTGCTACCACAGGTGGAAAAGGAGTCAACATACTTGTTAATGTTTCTGTCCATAGCCTCTTTTGTACTCCTTGTGATGGCCCAGCCTGAAACCATGGGAGATGGTGCACAGAAGAAAAGGTGCTAAGAGCTGACCTCCAATATTTTATCATGGAAAACAGCCTTCCTAACTGACACATGCAGTTACAGACACACACCTTGGTTCAGCTTTCAGTGCGGGTGTCAAGTGTTTTAGGCAATCTGGGTTTCCACTTTGCAACACTCCATTAATTCCAAAGAGTCTGAACACATCTGAAAAATTTGGTCTCCAAAACACAACAGTGTTATGCCAGGGAAGAATTTCCTTCTCAGTTTCATATTTACTTTTTTGTTTACCTAATACTATCGCTACGATGACTACTCTGAGCTTTTTATTTGCTTTTCCTTTTCTGATGACTGATCATCTGGTATTTATGAGAAGGACTCTCTGAGACGCTAGTTTTAAAAGATGTGCAAACAATTGACCTAAATACTTTTAATGCTGGTGGACAGTCAAGGTCCATAATTCTAGCTTAATTCATTGAAAGGGTTAGTTATTATTTAAACTCTTCTACTTAAGCAACTCAACTTGACCACTTCAAATGAAGTAGTAACTTTATCTACAAGAATATCAGATATCAGCATGAGACATAACTGTCAAAAAGTTACAGAAGATGCCAGTCAAGAGAAGTAAAACATTTTCTGAATTAATCTTGGGATATTTCTGTAATTTCCCACTCTTATCACTAAAATGACATTATTTGCACCCATCTGGACCTGAGGACCATGCAGTGGCAGCCCCCTGCACAGATTTAATCAGTGGCACATGGACTCAGCAGTAAATTACATAAAGAGCTGTAAAAAGGCACCACATCTCTTTGGTCATACCAAAAGGCAGAACTACTGAGGACAATCCCAGAAGCAAAGACCACAAAAAAACCAGCACCGCACCATGTGAAGACAAGTCACCACATGCATCGAGCATTGAAACAGCTCCTTGAGGAACACCTCCTCTAAGTCTTAGCAATGCAGGAATGTCCAAAACATTTCCCTTCACCAAACTGGGCCCTTCTAATGGGCTGAACAAATTCCCTTGCTTAATTCAGGCAAATATTGCTAAGCCTGACAATGGGGAAGCCCCCACCCCTCTATAAATAAGAACTTTGGGTAAGCAAAGTATTTTTATGACTTTTGCTATTACTAAGCTAGTAAAACTTGAAGTATCATAATTACAGCACCCACAGACTTTTTTTCCTTCCTTTTATAACTTGCTATTCGTAATGGAAAAGAAGTTCCTGTGCATGACAAATATGGGCAGGTTTGAGGGTTATGGCACTATCCATGGATGTGCATCATGATTACAAAAAGTGGATTAAGAACATATAATGGAAGATGCATGAGTGAGGGAAGAGGTCTGCACCTGGGAGTGACATGACAAAATTCCACACACATGAAGTCTTCTGGAGAAGTCTTCTACAATTTATATAGAAAAGTTATCATTTTCTATTGCATGTTGAATAACAGACACAAAGAAGAGTGCAAAATTGCAATAAAAACTTCTCATTTCCTACTAAATTGCAAAGGAGTTTTAGAGTGTTTATAATGTACAAGCTTTCTTCGTTTATTAATTCTAGAGAACACTAAAAAAGTGTGCATATGCACACATAAAATAATAGGAAATACATATGCACCCAGACACTACTTGGTTTACTTTGTGTTACTTATTTGTTTACGATTCTATTTATTTGGTGCATTGCATTTATAACGTATTTATCTTTTCGAATTCCAAAACTCTATTAAACCAGATTTAAAACATTTTCCTACCAGAGGGCATAAACATTTTCGAATGTTAGTATTGTCTCTATTTCCTGTGAAAACCATGTGTTTTCATTCTTCTTTTCCCCACATTTTAAAGCCTGTGCAAATAGCAGTGCAGAAGAGCAGAAGCATCAGTGAACAATTCTGTGTTCATACAACATCTGCTTTCTTATGGTTCACTTGAGGTCCAGAACCCACTGTCATCTGCCAGTATTTTTAGTGAGCTACAAAATGGTTCAAGTTAATAAGTTGAGAGGTTATAGCATGAGGAAAAAAAACCTGTATAGCCACACCAAAAAAATAAGTCTAACAAAAAAAAAAACCCACAAAAAACCAAACCAAAAAACAAAACCAAAAAACCCCATAAAAGACAGTCATATGTGACAGAGAGGTTATTTTCCTATTAGATTTAGTGTACACCTTTCCAAAAGGCTGATGAGCTCCAACAACAGGTCAAATATAACAGTTTTCCCAGATGGCTCCTTCTGGGAAGTGGAGTGGAACATTCCCTCATTTATCCGTCTGCCTGGGTTATCACCACTGCCCGAAATACCTTAATCTTTCCACAGTATCACAGACTCCAAGCACGATGTTGAGGAATCTGATTGGAAAGGTTTTCCTCCACCTGCTGTAGCTTTTAAAATTAGTCTCCAAGTATATAAATACATACACCAAGATACACAGAAAGCCCCTGCAGCACTTCCAGTCAAAACACCAGGGCAGTACTATAACCAGTCAGAAAGAGTGAGCATTAATTTATAGCACAAGCAAAAAAGCCATCTGTACCACAGAAATACTTGGGTATGAAACAATACAGAAAGTTAAGATTATTTTTAAATTCAAGTGTTAATTCAGTGTAATCACTGTTTCTGCACTATTTTCCTCTTCTCATAGAACATATAATTACATTAAATGTATGGTAAATAAAATGTTTACTCAAATAACACACTGATAAAAATTTAGAATCAGAACAGTTTCACTGTAAAAAGCCTGTGTAAAGGAATGTCAAATCCATTGCCTCACCAGGCTTTGTTCTGTTGCAAATGGCATTATAAATTAATCCAGTTTTCCTAAATATGCCTTGAGGAAACAAAACCACAAATAGCCATTGTAAGCTTTAATATAAAAAACCCACAAAAAATATGAAACAACAAACAAAACCCTTCTCTTCATTCTTAACCAGAATGCAAGAGCTGTGTTTTCAATGACTGATACTGCTGACTAGGTTATACAGAGCTAAGTACTATATTCTAGTTTAATACCAGGTTTTCTCCTTTGCCATGCTCCACTCTGTTCAGTGAGTTTTAGGAAGGAAAAAAAAAGTTCCTAAACTTCATCACTAATGACCTAATGAGCCAAATTAAGTTATGTTTTGTAATTTTTCCCACTTACACTGCTTTTGGACCCAAATAACATCCCAAAACATTTGCTCCATGGCTTGCTGACTAGCTTATCACAGTCACAGATTACAAGTAAAATAATCTTCCATACCCCTGAGTGCCTGAATTACATTTTTTAAAAGTGCTTTATATCAAGCCAGGTTCTGATCTTGGGGACAGTGGTGCCAGCTCAAGTGCATCTATTTATTCCAGCAGATTTACTCCAAACATGCTGGCTGCTGCAGATCTGAATTTGGCCTTCTACTACCTCTGCATTCACCATGTTTGCCTCCCCACGGGGAACACAGTGGAGGTTTCTATGCAAACAGTAATGAATCCTACCGATCTGACCTTCTCCAGGTACTAATCGTCCAGCTTTGCCAAAACTCAACACGCTGGAGATCTTGGCAATTCATCCTGCTGCAGCCTGAATGAAAGCAAATGAAACTTCTAACCGAGATTAAATACAACCTGCATTGGACTAAGCCTCAGCACCTCCAAGGACTCAGCTCAGCCTGTCCCAGCGGCAGCACTTCCAGCTGTGCACCCTGACCTGTGCACCCAGCCATGGACCCTTCTGCATGAGAAACTGAACCCAAGCGTGCTAATTCCAAACAAACAGACGTATCCTCCCTCTCTCCTCACTTCTTTCCTTGTGGTGGATGTATATATAAATGCACACTGATGGCTACTGTGACTTGCAGTCTAACTGATTTTGACATTGTTAACTCCAGAATTTGAAACAGTGACTTTCTAGCTCTGGGGCAGGAGTACTAAATGCTAAAAACCTTTGGGACTGGGAATTATTAGTTTTCAATCTGAGATCTTGGCTTCAACAATGTTTTTAACAAGGGCTCAAAGCTCTCCAAAAGTCAGCAGTGGATGCCCAAAAACTGCAACAAATTTTGGATCCAAAATGGAGTTTTGTGGCTTTAATTCTCTTTTGTCACAGGTCAAATTAGGCTCCAGACTTGAACTTGAGGGGAGTGAGGAGAATTCAGGTCTAGGTCTGAATTTTCCATGGGATTAAATCATATTTATTTTCTAGTTTGTAATGAAACCCTTTTCTCTTTTTTCTCTCTTTTGCGGTTTATGATGTATTTGTATTTTAAGAAAAAAAATTATGCACAGAAAAACATCCTGGCATCACAAGTCATCAATAAATCTTTTTTCCATAACAACCCACAAAAATTCACTGCAGGACCCAATTGTTGAAACACAAAGCAGTGACATTCTATAAGCTTTCAGAAGTATCATTCTAACCCTTGTGGACTCGATGAATTCTATAAATGAGTCACTGGCCTCTCAATGGAATTGTCAAAACTTAGGTTAAGCCAGGTTAATTCCCTTCCCCCTTTAATTTAGAAGTCCAGCTGCAGCACGTGGCTTTCCAGTGAAAAGGTCTAAATGCAGAACCCATTCACCCTGAACAGGAAATCTCACAGGGCCCAAAGCTAATTTTTTTCCTAAAAGCTAGAGATAAGCCACACTTACGGGAAAAATGTAATTTCTAATGCCTCATGGGCCATGTGACGTAAAAATCAATATTCCTCTTACATGGCACAAATAATTTTCTGCTGAAGGTTAAAGGATCATGGTTGAAGCGACTATGGTTGGGGAGGGAGGAAGGGCAGCTGTGAGGAATGGGGGATGAGGAGAGCAGAGACTTTAACTGGAGCAGGGATAAGGGAGATGCTGAAAACAACACTTCTAACCAAGGCAAGTGAGCAGATGTGGCATTGATCATAAGGTCATAGAAGTGTTTGGGGTTGGACAGGAACTGAGCATCCATCCAGTTCCAAACTCCTGCCATGGGCAGGGTATCTTCCATCACACCAGGTTGCTCAAACCCCATTCAGCCTGGGTTTGTATATTTGAGGGATGAGGCAGCCTCACCTTCTCTGGGCAACCTGTGCCAGTGCCTCACCATACTCAGGGAAGAATTTCTTCCTTATATTTCATCTAAACCTGCTCTCTTTCAGTTTAAAGCCATGTCCCCTTGTCCTGTCCCTACATGCCCTTGTCAAAGTCCATTTGGGGTGGGCTGAGGGTTTCAGCTAGGAGGGACAAAGAGGGACATCCTTCTGCCCCACAGGCTGTCCTCTGGCATGATGATGAGCGCTCCTCTCTCTGCCTGTGACAGCTCCAGCTTCCAGCACAGCACCCTGCTTCACTGCCTCGCTTCCACCACAGTGTCAGCTCCTCTGGAACCCCCAAAAGAGAGACTTTGCTGGGCATATCATACTCTTCATAATGGGATAAACTACGCTGAAAGTAGAGCAAGTTTTTATACTCCACCCCTACCGTGCCAGAAGATCACTTGAAAACATCACTGCCTACTTTGTTAGGGACAAAACCACTCAACTTCCAGGCTAGAATACTTCATGTCCAGTGTGTCCTCAGGAATGGGTACAACAAACAAGAATCACAGCTACTCATGCCATTGACATTGAAGGTCTACACAAATTTGGTCGCCACTGGTGAACTCTCTTTAGTCTTCCAACAGCCCTACAGATCTCATCAATGAGAACATGTCCTAAGGAGGACAGGATTTGTCTCAGCAGTAATTAATTCATTTTTTACATAATAATAGAAAAACCTAATAGCAATTAGAAAAAAAAATATGGTAAAAGGAAAACTACAAAAAAAAGGATAGAGGAAAAGAAAATAGTTTATACTACTACTATAACTACTACTGTAGAGAAATATTTAACTGAGGGCTCTGGACTTCATTTAAAAAAAAATGCAGTTTTCAAGAGTGCAGAAAAAGTTTAAAACATAACAACTAAAGAGCCTGATGGAAAACTAAAAAGAAACTGAAATAAGTTTTCTTTAAAGGGAAAACAAAAATTATTTTAGACTGATCCTATGATATTTTTAACAGCTGGAATTGATAATACTGAACTTGGCCATAATTCTACTATATTTAGCTTTGATACAAAGTCCACATGACTTTTCCATGAAACAGAAGAATAGATATATAGGCTGATAGACAGATGGATAGATACATAAAAAGAAAAGGGAAAAATATAATTAGGAAAGGGAACATTTTCTTGTCTGTTCTTTCAGTATGGTTTTTTTTTTTTAAATTTCAATTTCTACCTTATTATTTCCTATAAGTAGAAACAGATTTTTCTCTCTTTCAAAAAATTCTTAAACAGAAAACCTCCTTTGACAGCTTCAACAGCAGATTAATCACTTTTGTAACCCACAAAAAAAAAGTTTTCTGGAAAGCATAACTGTCTGTAAATGTAAATGACAGTATTACTCTCTCTTATGCTAAGACGCCTACACGTTCTCTCACTTCCATGACTCAGCACCAGATAAAAGCTTGTAAGATAATAAGCAGCAAACCTTCTTTTGGAAGAATAAAAATAGTTTAAAAAACCTCCAATTCTTGCTACCCCCCTTAAAAAAATAAATCCTTATGGTGTTAAAGCAAATTCTTCCAACAGATTGCTCTCCCACTGAAATAAGATACAAATATCCCAAGGACTTCAGAAAATAGAGGGACCAGGCTCAAGCAACATCAAAATCCAAACACATGCAAACATGAGAGGCTTTTCTTTTTCTCCAAATGAGCAAGAATGGGTTTGTTTCAACAAACAGGAATTTTATTACTGTTCATCTCCTGCTTTGCTCTAATTTGGTAGACAAATGAGTTGAAATTTTGCTCACCTATAATGAAAATTTCCAGGCATTCTTAAGGCAATGCACTCATGCCAAAAATCACAGAAACCTGTGGGGAAGGGAGGGGAATTTCAGTGGGACTTCCCCTCCTGCCCTGTGGTCCTTGTCTGACTTGAGCTTGTTAGAGCCCAAGTAACTTCTCCTTCAGCCAACCAAATCAGGGGCAGACCCTTGAGACCAAAATATTCTTATTTTGGATAAATCTTTGGGAAAAGAAAAAGCTGAAAAAGAGGGGCTCAGACCTCTAGAACTAGGTTCTTGTGATGTCCCTGAAATGAACAGGAATGGTTTTGACACCAAAATATTGCCAGTGAGCTTGTGAATGCTGCTGTAACAGAGACAGCCATCTCCTCTCCATGTACTCTGTCAGCCCCAGCACACAGGTTAATTAACCAAAGGGAGGCAATCAAAAAAGGGCTGATTATTTACTTACTGAGCAGAGATGCTGCTGGGTGACTTCCCAAGCCTCAGTAGTCTGGAGTTCCTCTTGCTGAGTGCTGGACATTTCCTCTGAGAGCTTCCACCACCTCATGTGCTGGGTGGGTGCCCATGAGTCTGTACCCCTCAGACCAGCTCATTCTACCAGGAGTGGAGGTTATCCAGAAAATAAATCAGGAAAATGCTGTCCATGCCTGTAACTTCTGGAGGAAGCAGAGTCCAGCTAAGGAGCACCCACAGCACCTCTTGAACATGCTGCTACTGCTGACTTACACATTTTTTACACTGAAAATAGTAAGCTAAAGGAATTAACCACTGAAGTTTAAATTTAAAAGGAAGCCCCAGGGCAAGGCATCCCAGGCCATGGGTGCAGGACTTCTTGACAGCAGGATGTTTTGAACTGAGCCAGAGGTAGAACAAACTCTTTGAAATACCTTCATTAATAGAGTGCACCTGCTCTGGCAGGAGGCTGGGGAGCAGAGCCGAGCTCTCAGCATGGTGCTGGCAGAGCACACATGTCCCACACAGTCCAAGGAATGAGCAGGAACATCCCCAGCTCAGCTGCTCCCTGTCACTGCATGGGAGCATGGAGCAAATGCAGCAGTGTCAGGATGCTCCAGCTCAGCTGGCTGCCAGGAGGGTGAAGCATTGCCACTGACAAATTCAGTGCCCCTCATCTTTGGAGAGCTTCAGATTCTGGGCAGGGTCCTTCAAGCACCAAATACTTCTCAAAGAGAGCAAGCACAGCTGGGAAAGGCATGGCAGAGGGCTCCCATGTACCAAACCACCTTTATCCCAGTGTTACCAAGGAAAAGCCCTGTGAGTGCTAGGTAAGAATTTGCAGGCCCAGAAAATGACAGCATGGGCATATTCGCATTTGTGTCTCAAAACCATGCTTGTTATTTCACCAATAACAGATTTCCATGTCCAAATCCGACTGAAAGCAGGTGTAGTCCACTGGTTTCTGTGCAACCACATCTGCTCATACTCCAGGGCAAACGCCAAACTATTTATTGCTACTTAAAATTTATTGCATTTTTAGTCCTCCATCCCAAAACTGCTTTTGTTCAAAAAATTCCTTTTAAATCCTTCTATGCCAACTGGATAAATCAAATCTGACAATTAAAATGGCAAATTGTTCAGAACCTCAGAGTTTCCACCTGAGGATCTCCAAGTACTTACAGAACTTAAACACGCTTAATCATTCCCATGCTTCTTGCAGAAAAGAAAAAAAGAAAAAGCATCCTTTTAAAGTCTCTTTTTACAGATGAAAAACTCAAGTCCTGGGAGCCCCAAACAGCCTGCTAGGAAGCTGCTTGCCCAAAGACTCCTTATCCACTGAATCAGAGGCAGGGTTGGGAAGGGAAACCAGGAGTTTCAGCAACTCTCAGTCCTCTTGTTCTTGCCACTTCATCAAACAACAGGGACAGTGATGTGATCATGCAGTTGTCAGTGTTTTCCCTCAAGGGGCTGGACAGAAGATGCTGAAAGCATTTGATCCACATGTGAGCACTGAACGGTATTGTTCGACACTGAGAATTCAGACATAAATAACTGGCTTGTTTGGAGTGAGTAAAAGGATGCCTGTGTTTGCAGGAATCTCACAAGAGGGAGTAAAGAACCAGGGTGTTCCTTTTCTTTTATTATTACCTTCTTTATTTCTTTTGTAGCAGTGTCTGGAAATAACCCATCAGCCAGAGGAGCTGCTCCCGCTGCTGCTGTGGCAGATGGCAAGCAGGGCTGGAGAGCAGGGCTCTGCCTCGGCAGGGCTGTGTGGGGAATTCTGCAGCGGGAAGAAACAAGGCGAAATGTGCAGGCTGCCGTCTGCATTCAGATCAAGCACTGTCTGTTGCTAGCAGCACAAGTTGTTCTGAAAACAAGAGTCAATCATCTGTAGCCTTATTTCTGTACATTTCCTGCAGGGGTCTCATGAAATAAATGAGAATAAATGTAAGGCCGAGAGTTCCTATTAGGAGCAACCTCATCAGCATCACCCAGCCAAGCATTTACGTCATCAGCATGCTAATTTAATCAGACCTGAGCAGTGATGCTATAAATGGATTACCATCCCAGCTAGTGTGGTTACCGAGGTAACTCAGCCCTTTGTGCCACAGATACAATCGGCTTAATGATAATAAAAACCTCAGCACAAATGAAACAGAAGGAAAAGCCTGACAGGGCTGACGCATACACGACCCTCTCTCTCCTCTCACCCCTCCCCTTCCCCAACCTCAGCCTCTCACTGCAATAAAATTAAGTGCTGCTGTGATCTGTATGCACAACATTCCCATAGGGAACACGCAAGTAAATAGAACCCGCGGAAATAATTAATACAGGCCAACAACTGATGTCGTCAGCACTACTTAGTCATTCCTCCAACCCTGAATGGCAGAGGGACACACAGACAGAAACAGTGCACGGGCAGATTCCAAAGCTCCTGCAGAGGGCTTCAGAGAAGTGGCTGTTCCCCCCTATGCAGCATTAATTATATCAATGGAGTGCTTGGACCAAGAGCTGACTGCAATGGTGAATCCAGTCACTGCCTGTCCCTGCCAGGGGGGAGCATTTCCACACCATCTCCTGCTCTGCCAAAACTGGAGGTGACCTGAGACTGGGCATTCCAAAGGCTAGGGAGGAATTCAACTGCAATGTTGTCATTCCAGAAGTGGAGGTGACCTGGTCCTTTGCAGGAGGGTTAAAATGGGGCTCTGGGGCTTCCTGCATTCACCCAGTTCTGCAAAACCAGCAGCCTACTCCCCTCCCAACTTAGCCTGGGAAAGAACATTCCTTGGAAAATGCTAGCCTCAGTGGGCTAAAAGGCAGTGACCATGCCTTAAAATGGACAGAAGGTCATACTCTTCAGCTCCTCTAGCTCTTTGCCTGATTGAGCACCAAGTTCCCTGTGGATGCTGAATGCCAAACATTTTCCTACTCAGATGCCAATGACCAAATTTCCCATAGCATTCAAGATAGGATTTTCTTTTCCTCCTACCTAAAATCTCAGCAACTGTGAGCAAAACCACCAGTATCTAAGTGCTCAGCTTCCACAGCAGCTCAGGCATTTCACCTGCCCTTAATGCAAGTCACCATGTCCTCAGCTAAAATGCTTCACCTGAAAGCACTGATTGCTCCAACTGGATCAGGAGTGCACACCATAACCTCAGCTCCATCAGGCTCCTGCTGGGTATTGCTTCAGTCAAGGAAGCATCTTAAGGGATTAGCATGAAACCAACAACTTTTGTTGGATTTATCAGAAGTGCAATGAATTCCCATTGCCTGTCACATGAACATATGCATCAGACTTGTTATTTTGTAAATGCCAAAATCCAGTTCACACAGTCTTTGGAAAAAATCCAGAGAGACTTCTCAACATATACAACTGGACATGTACAGAAATAGCTGTGCCCTTGCCTTCATTTCACAGATTAAAAGCATTCTGTGTGTGTTCATTCCTGAGGGCAACTCTTTCCACCTATATGAGACCAGCTCAGCAGCCCAACCACACACTTCTTCACTGAGGGGAGGTACCCAAGTGTTTGGACTCAAGCATAAGTGAGATCAGCTTTTCAGAAGAGAAAGCCCTTTCTGAATTGGCAGAACCCCAGCAAAGTCAAAGCTGCTTCTGTAAAATGCAGCATGTCCCTTCAATGAGCAGTAACAGCAGATATGTCTACAGAAAAGACACATTCAGGCTCATCTCTTGGGAAATCTCACTAAATACTTTCTCACTCCTCCACTATGCAGAAGAACACCAGTCCTCCCGGGAAATTTATTACATACTTCCAGAGAAATAGCTAAATAATTCCTTTAGGAGCCCTTTTAGATCAGATTACAGGAGTACACTCTTCCCTAGAAGAGAGAGAATCCTATGCAAATAGCACCAAATTACTATGGAAAATTACGTTCTTGGTTGGAAACACCCGGCTTACTGAAAGCATCGAGCTGGGTGTCCTGATGTAACTGTGCCCTTACTCACCAGGCAGGCAGGTGAGACACAAACAACCCCAGCAAAGAGGCTGGGGGGATAAAAATCCTCAAAGCAGAAGGCAGGCGGCGGAACACCAGAACGCACAGCTCTGGAAATGGCGCGGCTGTTGATGTGAGAAGGAAGCCATCACCTTTGCTTCGATTTAAAAGTCATCATGACAGCTTGAGAGATTGTAACATTTAAGTGACACAGTGACAGCTTGATCCAGTCAACAACCGCAATTCACAGACGTGCTCTAAACACAAACCCCGCTTCCCCGGGCGCAGAGCAGCCGCTCGCTTGGGAAAGGCGTGTATCCAAAAGGAGATGTAACATTAAAAATGTTCCTCCAGGATCCTCACTTGGCCAGTTTTTCTGCACACACTGTGGTGGTGAGACTTAGACTATGGCTCTCTCCACCCCTGTGGCACAGAAAGGATGTGATCAGGCTGGTGGATGGAAAGAAAAGAAGAATTGGCATCAATGTCAAATGTTCCATTAATTTCAATGGCAGATACAGGTGTGCAGAACTTCAGAGAAAGCCCTTCTACCACAATCAAGTGAAAATTCAGCCATGCAATTTCCCTTTACCTATGATCCTCCTGACAGTCAGGTGGGCTCTGAGGTGGTTGCAGTGATGCAGGGCAATGCAGAACAGCCCAAGCTCACTGCAGGTGTCCCAGCCACATCAAAAAGAGAATCAGGCATTCACTAAAATTTACAGTACACTTCTAATCTCTTTATAGTTAGGTGCTTGTTCTTTTGGCCAGCAAGTTCCAGCTAATGGTATTTTGGGCCTAATAATGGTGGCTTTTTTTTTTGGCCTGCCCAATGTCCTGCTTATACAATTTAGTGCTGTGGAACAATGCCAGAGTAACTCTCTTGGCAGATGCAGAACAGCCAGTGCTGGCATTTCTTTCCCTGAGGTGTGGCCTTTTAGGTGCCCACAGCACATCTGGGAGGGATTGCTCCGAGCCACTCTGGACATGATTTCTCAACACAGTAGGATTTCTGGGCATTTGCAAGTGGGTTCTAACCCATGGACTATTTATTTAAATAAATTATTAAAAAAAAGGAAATACTGGAGAATATGTCCACAAAAAAATTAGTCACTAGGCCAAATATTTACTTCATCCCTTAATATTGTAATGGTAATGCTCTACTCTGCCCCTTCCTGCTGCCCAAAGATCTTGTCATCCACAGGCAACATCAAATGAATGATTCTGTTATTGTCATTAAGAACATGACTTTTCAGTGACCCAGAGAAGTACAGCACCATAACACACGCTTACCAGTGGGTCAGCTCTCCACATAGTCTAATGCGTTTCAAAAACAGGTCTGCTCTCTGTAACCAAGCTTTGGTTGTCTTAAAACCAAATTAAGTAAATTTTAAGAAAGCTGAAATACTTTCATAGCTCAAAAATATCCTAAAAGTATATTTGATGCTTAGGAAATATTAAGACAGTGACCATCCTGAACAGAGCAACCAGTGGTTACAGAGCTCACTGCCTTTAGAACATTTTCTCTGATGTGCAAGTTCCTCAGATAGCAAAGGAAGCCAGCAAATGAAACCTTCAGTAATGGCTCCTTTCCAAGCCTTTATGGCCATGGCTGTGCACTGAATTTTCTTAGAGAGACAGCAGGGCATCCCTGTCTGTGGCTGTGCACAAAGGCAGGCAGTGCCTGCAAGGCAGCTCAGACCTGCTGGTCTCAGATGTCTGGGGGGGCTCTGCACTGCCCCTGCCTGAGCCCCCCCAGCTCCCTCAGGAACAGGACCCACTCAAGGCAACCCCTGATGATCCAGAATGACCTCTCTTAAATAAATCTTACAGGTTGAATGGGATCTCAGGAGTCTCTTCAGCCCAGTCCTCTCCCTTACAGCAGGACTGACCCTACCCAAACTGCTCCAGACAGACTTTTGCACAACCTGACCTAAAGTCCCTCCACTAATCAATGACCTCCTGCTTTTCCATGCCATCTTCTTCTGGGGTTACCTATCCCTCCTACAGCAGTTTTACCCTAATGGGTAATCTAAATGTCTAGCTGGGTTTTAAGTCCCAGATATTGTGCTTTCTAGTGTAGATGTGCCATTCCCTTTTTCTTTGCAGCTGGAAGCAGACAGACCCTGAACAATTAGGAGGCAAGAACACCCACAGGGAAGAGGTTATTTACATAAACAGGATCACAATGTGTGTGTGTTTATATATTTATTACTTATTAAAAAATACTGCAATCTCTTTTCTTTTCTAATTAAAAGACCCAGTTTGCCCTGCTGCACAATTGCTAAGCAGATTTAAAATGGGGACTTCAGTAGCTATTTTATGGCTAATCAAATGAGTAAATATAATGATCTGCTCCAATTCCCATTCTGATTACACAGTGTAGCTATTTCATTCCCTCAATAAGCTCCTTGCACCCAAAAAGGATAGTTTAACAAGCTTCAGAGCAGAATGTTAGGCTCAATTTCTCCAAAGGGTAATAGAGTGGGAGTGTCTGTATAATTAGCTTTGTTGGGCTCCCTCCCTCACTGTACAATACACTCTATACAGAGCTTTCACTGTCTCTCCAGGTCTTCATGTGAAAGCAGAAAAATAATGCAGAGCACATTAGAACCATACTGGTTGCACAGAAGAGTTTTGAAAGACAGAAAAAGAGCTGGAGAAGTGCTGACTAATTCAACCCAAAAGGGCTCAAGCTTTAATTTAGCTTTAGCAATAAAAGCACACATGTTCATGTACATAGCTTATTCATCTCTAATGTATTGAACTCTTAGATGTTTCTGGAAGTTAAGATCTGCCAGACTACTAACACACTGATCAAATCATAGTATAAATCACTAAAGTACACTCAACAATTTCTTCTCTGCATAGAACCTGAAATTAAATTAACAGCATATAATCTATAATGCAAAACATTACCTAACACATTTGGAAGAGTTTGATGCTGAATTCCCTTACAGAAAATAAAAGTGTTTGACATACTGATTTTTCACAGCAAGAAACAATTTTTTTACACAAGCTGGCAAAACTGTAATATTTTTGTGCTTGCAGAAGAATTTTCAGCTGGAGATTTGAAAATCCTTTCTGAAGTCAGAGAGCCAGGTGGGATATGTTATTATTACCACCTCTGTTTTACAGATGGAAAACTTAATGCTAGAAAAATTAAAAATCTTACTGAAAATAAAGGAACGTGTCAGAGATCTGTGAGAAAAGGGAGAAGAACAGATCCCATCTTGTTCCAAAGTACTGTGGCTGCATCAGACCTCCCCCAAATCAGTCATCCTGTATCTCTCCTCTCACTTTGTATTTGCAAGCAATGTGCCCATGGATACTGTCTTTGGTAACTATCACACAAAAAGTTTGGCAAAGAGGTCAAATTCCAGTCAAATTATTTTTTCCTGAGATGGTTGGGAGGAAAAAACAAAACAAAACAAAAATAAAACTACCAAAACAAACCAGAAAAAAGCAGGGCACTATGGAAGCTACTCTGAAAGCCCCTCAGCTGAAACACAGACTTTACCTCTAATAAGTAAAAATAACATAACACAGGCCCAATAGCCACTTCCACTTTTTTTTTATTTTTGCATATAAGCTTACAGTTTGCAGTTAGATAGCAATACCTGATCAGAAACAAATGGATACTGCACCTACATTTTTCACATTCCTCTGAAACAGCTAAGTATCTCTTGGGCCTTGAAAAGAGAGAGCCAAGACTCAGACTGGTACAAACAGGAGGAATGATTGTTCTGTCACTTCCAGTGCTAGAAAGAAGCAACAGGAAACCACCCTTGTGGGAGGCAAAGGGAAAATATCAAGAATAAGGTGGGTCTGCCCCACCTCCATTGAACTTCTTTGCTATGGGATGTTTTAAATTCCAGAGATTTACATGAGCTCATAAAGCAATTGGATGAGCTGACGGAGGAAAAATCCCTGACTGAATATTAAGGAAGACATAATTTAAATCAAGCCAGTTCTCTGTGAACAGCAAATTCTTAGATAAATGGAAATATTCTGGGGCAGTGTAGATATGAATTTGCACCACTCTTGTCTTCTTTTTCTGGTATTTATGGGGAAGAACCCTGAGCTGGAGTGACACAGGGTGGGGAAGGTCAGGCTCTTAATTTCAGGCCTATATACCTTGATATACGACAAAAAGATACTGAAAAGCAAAGGTTTAAATTCCAGTTTCTCATGCAGATAGGTTATTTTTCTACAAACCAGACTTTTGCTGCTTCTGTCTTTAAAAAACCACCAGCAGCTGACCAACACTATAATGATATGAGTTGGGACCAAATATATTTGAGTGAATACACTCCAGATTCAACTTCCCTCCCAGCTCAGTTGCAGACAACAAATCTTACAAAAAGAGCATTTATCTGACTCCAGGATACCAAAATGCTTTCATCAAACGAGCCAAGCCAGAGATGAAGCTGAGTCTTCACAACAGACAGCATTTGAGACCCTCAAGAAAACTTGACAGGGCAAATAAGATACTAAAAATTCCCTGGAGGACAGGCTTCCAACAGTGAAATTGCAGTGTCTTCTGCATACAAGTGCAATTAATGGAGTCAAAAGCATGATGAAAGCAGTGCTGGATGCACTGCTACATCCCCACACGATGCATCTCCAAAGGAGGTGACAGCTCTGAGCACTAATGTCTACTATCTCCCTTCTACTATTCTGAACTTGTGTGCAGGAAAATCTCCCAGCTGTTGGGCACAACATTCCACTTGCAAAGCCAGTTCGAGCATCTTTGCAGACCAAGAGGATCACCCTCATGTTTCCTTGAGTCATGGGCTTACAGCTCCTCAGAGGTGTACAAGCAGAATGAGGGACCTGGTTTGGATGGATCGGGAGTTCTTAAGCTCTTCAGGCAGAGAACAGCTTAAAAATGGAGAACAGCACCTTGGTGTTGTTGACTCTGCCAACTTAGCCATACAGAAACGTGAAACAGCTGCACAAGGTTGCAATGCTGTGCTCCACCTAAGATTTGGAAAGGGACACTTTATCCCAATCCACCCATGCTGCTGTGACAGGAGAGTGGAGAGAATAAAACCCCAGCAGTTCAGATGGAAATACTAAAGCTCACAAATAGAACATCACCTACACACCCTCACTGCACCCAAACACTGCACCCTGAGCAGGTGGGCAGAGAAATGGGGGCTTTCCCTATTTAACAGAAGAGCAGCCCAGAGGCAGAAGATGGCTCAGCCAAGGTTACACAACAGCAGGCAGAGGTCTGGCAGTCTCAGGGACACAAGACAGGACTGAGAACAACTTACCTCCTCCTCAGGTTCAGGGTGGGACTAGGTTAAAAGAAAGTCCAGGTTAGTGATAGATACTTCAGACTAAGCACTGCTTTCCTCTCCACTCTTTCAGTGTAGCCTTCCTATCTTAAGTTAAAAGTAAGTTAAGTAAGTTAAAAGGAAATAATTATAAAGCTGATGCCAATCAGTCCAACCTGACTTTTCTTTATAGTCAAAGCCCCAAACTCCTACCTAGCAAAACTCTGACAAATGTATCTGCAGGGTGCAGCAAGGAAAGCCCCTTCAGGACTCAAGCTGCTATTTTACATCAAGAGACATTTTTAGCCTGTAATTTTATCTCTTCCATCTCTCCCCATTGCTTGAAATTAAAATAAACATGGACCAGGGCCTAGGATTTTATTTTATCTGTCACATATTGCTATCATTAAGCATACTTGAAACGAGTGGGTTTAGTTCAAATAAAACTGTCTCTTCCCTCTCCCTTTCTCAGCTCAACAAACATAAAATAGGAAACTGCACTCCAATATTTTCAAGAAGCAACACACGTTACATCATGAGTAGATGATCCATCTGGCAAGCTGACATGGTAATAAGTTTGCTTAATTGTCAGGTCAGGCATATTACAGACCCAGTCTGTCAGTCCTTTTATTACAGCTCTGTCTGTACTGGGGAATTTCAACCTCCTCACACTCCGTATGCGTAGACGTGGAATGCGTCCATATGGTACGAGGACATATGCATGGACACATATATGAAGTGTCACTCAGAACAAGGAGATTAAATTAAAAAAGGAAATTCTGAAGTCAAATAGCTCTTAGCAGCTGTATACATTTCAGTCTGGAATAATCACCCAAAGAAAGCAATGAGATATTTACATTTAATTTATTGGAAACTGGGCTGGCGAAAGCACTGATTATAGGGGATAATCCAGCACTGCCTCATAAGGAAAACTGCCAGAGATCCTCAGATGTTCCCTCCATTTATATTTTTTAAGTGATCAGCCATCATTTTGGTTTCGGCTCCATGCAGCTCCAATCATGCAGACAGTGCCCTGAGACTGTCCATATGTCCTCCTGAGAAATCACTGAGTACATTCAACAAATGATTGAGTTCATCAAATGGACGCTTTGCCTTTAAAAAGCCCACAAAACAGAACAAAAGCCACCTTTTTCCTTCTTTGTCTTTGTGCCTTACCACATCTCCTTCTCTCCATTAATGAGCTCAATTCTGAAATGATTTTATTTACAGGAAGGCTTTAAGGTGTTCTGAAATACGATTTGTAGGAAAGATGCCAAATACAAATTGTATTTTCTAGACCTGCCTGCATTTGTGATTTTACATGAGCACGCACACATATGTTCAATATCCAAACAGCAGGTGTTCCCTAAAGTTTTATTGCCATTAGTTAGAAATGACCACATTACTCAACAAAGTCAAAGCCAAGTCTTGTCAAAGGCAAGTCTTGCCAGAAAGTCTGATGATTTCCAGTATTAAACAGTCCTGCTTTGGGGTGTTGGCTCTGACTCTTCCAGATATCTCCAAAATCTAACAGTGATCTACGTTTACCCGAAAGAACCACTTAACAATTCATCCTCTGTGTGGTATCTCCACAGCTTTTCTCAGGAAGCAGAGAGTGCTGTCTCGAGCACGGTAGCAGCTGTCATTGGGGCCTCATAAAACACCGTGATCTTTGTGGTAACCCTTTCCCACAGCCAGATCCCTTGTCTTGCACTTTGGACATGAGCTGCTGATGCAGATTCCAGTCAAAATCTTTCCAGAAAAAGATTAAATATAATTCAAAATAATATCTGTATTATCTCTCTGCTGAACTATACAGTGCTCAAAAAAATCCAGCTGAACTGTTTTTCTACCACTTTTTAGGACTGTAAAAGGACCTTAGCCACACAGATATTCCATGTAATGCACAGCTGATCTTTCTGCAAACCAGCACAGTAATCAACCCCAACATCTTCTCCTCCCCTCTTGATAATCACAGCGTGAAGCTGCATGTGCATCTTGGCTTTCTGCTGCATGGAAAGAGAACTGTGCCTCCCATCTTTCTTGAATTCTTCTTGGATCACAAGTTAATGGTTTGGGAAGACAGCATCAGAATTGCCTGAGACCCCAGGATGACTTGAGTGATTGCTGACATACAAGATGGCAATTCTTCATGGTTCTGAGCTGCCTGGGGCAGGAATGGGTTCTCATTGACACCTTACAAATCACTCCAGAGGGGGTGAGGTACTCAGCCTCTTGTCAAACCGTGCTACTTATGGCAAGACAGCAAAGTCTCTGACCTGGTTTATGCTGGCAATCAGGTGAGATGATTGCAGCAATCCTGCCTGTGAGGCACATAATGCCATGAGAACTGCACAACCCGCCCTTGCTCTTACTGTACTCATGCACGCGAAACTACTTCCTTCCAAGTGAAGAATTCATTGTAAGTCTCAAAATATTTTGTTTGGGCAGGGAGGAATCAGTATCAGACTGCAAACATTGGCAGAAGTATTTATAACTGTTTCAAAATCTCCTTTTTCTGGCCAGGTCCTTTTTTTTGTTTAGTTTTTCTTTTTAAATCTGTGGGGGAAGACAGTAATATCCATTGGTCCAACACATGACTGATTTCTCATAGAAACAGCAGTTAGATAGAGTGCTCACTTTCAGCAGTGAAGCAGCATGTTAGTTTTATCTTACTGTAATATTTTTTTTCATTTCATCCTCTTTTACATACTCATAGAAGTTTCCTATTCACTACTGAAACACCATATGGTGATAATATATGCTAACACAGGCACAGTGACACAGTCCACAAGTCTGCTATTGAGCAAAAGTTGACAACATAAGGCTGAGAGAATTCTAAGTGCTTCCAAGCCACAATAAGTACGTCACCTAATTGCATTTTACTGTGATGCAAAGAAGTCTGAGTCAAGGAAAGAACTTCCCTACAATGAAACTGTAACAGCCTGGAGTAATTCACAGTTACTTGAAGAGCTAGAGCAAGGATCTATCAATTCATGGCTTTCAGATACAGGCTAGATGTGGGTTGGGTTTTTTTTTTTTTAGCAGCTTTAATATACAGAAAGCGACAATGCATTTCAGCATCACAGTCATCTCTCAAAAGGTTCCAGACAGGAAGGCCAAAGGCAATCAATAAGAGAGAGAAAATATAGACACTGCTTCTCAAACCATTCACAGATGCCTCTGCCTCTTATTTTAATGAATTAGGTTTTGAACTAGAACATCTTGGAACAATCCTGAGATATATTCAGGCTACAAACTCATCAGGTTTATTTACACACTGGTAGGAGACTCTGATGTAGAAACTGCAGGGCCAGGTCTCACTTTTCTGTGGAGCTCTAGGTCCTTACAGGTGACCCTACCTGAAAATGAGGCTGTGAATACACCTAATCTTCCTCTGGAATGGCCAGCAAGGGCTCCAGGGAGAGGTCCTCCCTTCTGGCAGGGCAGAGCCTCAGAAAAACAGACCACAGATGGACAGGATGGACAACAGTGAGTGACAACACTATCCCAAAATGTCACTGATATCTGTCCAAAGCCCTGTTTTACAATGAGCTGCAAGGTCTCTCTGTGCATCAGCTCTCCATCTGCAGAACAAAAGAACCAAACTTCTCCCACCCCAGGGCACGACAGGGATGAACACATGGAAAGTTGCAAGCACTCATGCAAACACACAGCAAAAAGTAACAAGGATAAACTCACAAAGGCCATGCTTTAAATGCCAGGGCTTCCCAGTGTGTTTAAGCCTTCACCTTTCAAACTTTATTTAGAAACTACCACTGCAGAAGGCAGCTGCCCTCCTTTTCTAAAGAGAACAATTCCACAGCAACTCCCATCAACAGGATCTATACCTGCCCTGCAATGGTCTCTGGATAGATCCCAAGCAATCCGAAGGCACACCAAGGTAATGCCCTCCTTGCTGTGAGCATGATGCACGAACCACATTGTCACTCCCATTTTGGTGGAAATGGCCTGGGGAATACGCCCAGCAGAGCCCACAGTGGGAGCAGAGTCCCAAGTGATGTATTGCCATGCAGGTGTTTCTGCAAGTTGCTGCGCTGTTCCCTTGGCGCTGAACTATTTCCTTTCCCTAGCAGGGAGGGAAACGCAGCTGGTTCCTCCTGTGCACAGAAGAGAAAAACACAACACAAAAGGAACAGAAACCATAGAGAGCAGAGCAAAGGAAGCCTGATTTCCTATGGACTTGTGTCTTGCATCTTGAGCGGACTCTGGCCCTTCCTGTTCTCATCTGTTACCTCTCCTGACTGCCCCTCCACTTCCCTTCTCCCCCTAGTATTAGCCTTGGCATTTGTCTGTGTGTGTCAGCCAAACAATCCATGTTCCAGGTCAGAGATCCTGGTTACAGCACAGTCTGGAAGAGCAAAAGTTCAAGTTGCCTACAGGACACGCAGCAGGCCTGGCGCTCGCTGCACACGTGTGCAGTGGGGCCACCCCATGGGCCAAGCAAGGACAGCCAGGGTGGCCCCACTGCACACCCTGCAGCTCCCCAAGACAGGGATCTCAGGGATCCCCAGCCACACAGATATCCCTCCCACAGACCCACTTAAAAGTGGTCACAGAAATGAAATCATATGCAGGGAGCAGCCAACTGCTTGACACCAAGAGGTGCCGAGTAGGAAGAATTAATCAACTGTGCTTTCATTTCAAAATGCTCCAGTTATTTCCTTGGCAGGCACTAGGCAGAAGAGTGGCTGCCACACATGGGGAAATCAACCCCACACACGAGACCTCTTTAAATCTTTCTGAAAGGGGTGTTCTCACACACACTCTGCCCATCCATTCCAGTGGGGTATGAGATGAAGATAAATCTATGACAGGGTGCCCATGGTGTGGCCTCAGCTCCTCTGGTGACTCAGGCACAAACCAAGTCATCTGATGCCCCAGTGCCTGGGTTCCTCCCCTGCCCATGACACAGCCACTGTACTTCCCCATCTCACAGGGCTGCTGCCATGGTGGTGAATCCGATGCCGCTGAAGCACTCGGATGCATCGACCATGCAAGAACACGAGCAGAGGCTGCATCCCAACAAAACACAGGTTCCTGCCCCAGAGGCAGCTGCTCTTAGCTAGCTGGACACACGGACAGCTCATGGAGCGCGCCGCAGCCCTTTGAGGAGAGTGCCAAACTACAGCGAGTGCCAAAATGCAAGGATGGGGAAATGATGACAGGCTTCCTGAGATGATGGCTTACAGCAGCTTGGTCCCGTTGTGGGGAAAAAGACAGAAAACAAACCATAACAATAGGTAGAAGGCCTTGAAAAGCTGTAGAGAATAAGAACTCTGATCTCAACCACTCATAGCAAAACAATCACAAATGCAGAATGAGAAAAAGACCAAATTATGCAGTACTATTTGCTTTTTATCACTGTTCCCAAAGTAAATGTTTATCTTTATCCATATACAAATTTGAGATGCCTGCACAGATTTTAAAGTCCAATACATCCAACACTAGTTGTCATCTAAAGCTTTAGCCAAACACGTAGGCAGAAAACCAAAAGGGATGCAGAAGAGAAAGGGAAAAATGGAAAAGAAAACCTCACTGATATTTCTGTGAACTTGGTAATTTATCAGAAAAAGAAACAGCAGGAGTACTGCTGATTTATTTTCACTCTGATGATAGTACAAGAGGAAGAAATAATACCCTGCAAAGGTCACTCTTATCCTGTTCATCTGTGACAGGCTGATAATCCGGGATCTCAGAAAACTTTCTTTAAAAATCTTCACGGACATGCTCTTATCAAAAGGATTAAGGTTTAATACATACCAGCAGATGCAACCGATTCAGGCATCTGCTAATCAGAGCAACATCAGTTGCTGCACGCACTGGCTGGAGCTGATGACTGCAGGAAGGTTTCCCTTCTTATAGAGAAAGACCAAATCCAAACACACATTAAATCATCTCTTGGCTATGCCTCCCAACTCACACGTTCATGGCTGAGCATCCCCGTCCTGTGCACACTCCTGCCTGCAGCCATGTCAGGGATGGCAGGACAGATGTGCTGCTCACAGCCAGTGCACCCACAGTGGTCCTCCCACAAAGCTCCAACCCAGGGACCACCTCAAATGCTGCCCACGTGGGGTAGGAATGCCACTCTGCCCTTGGAAAGGGGAACAGCAGCAGGAAGTGTTTCTGGATGTAGAGGCTTTGCACTTTGAGTGCAGGGAGGAACCTACAGAAATTGCTCCAGATGGGACACTTCCTTTCCTACTTTCAGTAATCCACCCAGATTTTCCAGACAGCACAAAGCCAGCATGCTGCAGCCAGAAGCAGGAGCACAGCTCTCAGAGGTGACCCCATCTACAGAACAGCCCATGCAATTCCTGATGTCCATGACTATGGCAAAAGTGTCACAGCCCACTGAGAACAGCCACAGTCAGCGCCCTGCAGTGAGTCTGCACAGCCCATCCAATGCTGCTACAAGGCTACAGATCACCAGCCCAATGCCAGCTTGGACACACAACTGTGACCCACTGTCATCCAAATCAGCAAAATAGCAGCACTCACAGGCTTCAGGAAAAGCAGTGTGTGGCACAAAAGCTCTGGAGTAGCTAGGATGGTCGTACTAAAAGGTCATCAACCCTTCAGGATGGACAGCGGATGCTTCTCATTTTCAGCAGAGGAGCCTACTTCCAATGAGCCCCTTTGTCCTACAACAAAGAGAATCAAACACCTACAAAGCCCAAAATGCACAGACCTCAAAAAAAAACAATACAAAGAGCCCTTTGCCATAGAGAAAGCACTGCCTGGCTACCATGCTGTGCTGCTGGACACTGAAGACTCTTTGGCAAAGCTGTGCAGATGCCACCTTAGATGTGCTCAGACCAGCAGAATGAGGCCAGGAAACTTTTATTTACCTCAAATATCATATGTGAAGATGGCAGAAGTTAAGCCATCCATTTCAGCCCAAACTGAACATCTGAAAAAGCCATATCCCCCTGAGTCCCATAACTGAGGAACCATAAAACTCTCTGTCACATAAATGCTACAGGAGGGAGGAATTCATTCTGAACCCACCAAATCAATCTCAATCTGCTTGTACACGTAAATTTTCTTTCTTAAAAGAAATAAATACATTCCTGACAACAACTGGAGTTCTGTAACATACCCTGTGGACTGCCCTTCTAAAATCCTTTTGGTGCAAAGCAAGCCAAGCAGCCAGACTCAGGCAAGTAGCAGGAACCACGAAACCAACTCTGAGCCTGGACTAGCACATTTGCACAGACTGTTCTGAGTTCAGATTCAGTGATCTGTTTTTCACAGAGCCTCACAGCCCAAACCAAGAACAATCATAAGGATCTTTCTCAAAGCTTGGGGAATGTGCTTCCCCTTGCTGGATTGGAAGCTTTAACCATGGCTGGAGACACGGCTCTGCATAAACCAAGATAAAACACCTGAACTCTCAGCCGTGCATTCCTGACACAGCTATAAGAGGGGCACTGCAATTAGAAATTCACAGGGAAGAGACCTCCTAGGAGTCTTCAGCAACACTTCAACATTTTGCTTTGGTTTGCCTTGAGCTGAAACTCTTCAATCCTGTCCCACCACTCTGCAAGAAAATACATCCATTGCCTTTTCTCTACTTTTACTATCCCCAAATGGTTATCAAAATAAGTTTCAGGATAACCACCAGCACTGTCAAACATTTAAATCCCTTTTAAATTCCAGTCATTACAATACATTATTTCCCAGTATGCTTGAAACTTAATGAAAATATATCCCTGATTTTTAAACCTAATTTTCTTTACATTTTTATTGTTCTATAGCTCACATTGAGAATGAACCTCTTTTCCTTCAAAACAGTGCTCACTTTGGCTTGAAGTGTTGGATAGTGACGGGTGTCTAGTACTGGGGGCAATGACACAGAGGCAGGGACACAGCCATGAATCCTTAGAAATCTTGCCTAACTCTGCCTTCATGCTCCCCACCTGTTTGCACAACACATCACCCAAAGGCCTTCAACCCAGACCAAGGTTCCACATTGCTACATGCCATACACATGGGGAGTAAGAGGCAAATCACATTGAAGAGGTTGCCAAGCTACAAGGACCGAAAAGATTTTGAGAGGAAGGAGAGGGGAAACACTACATTCAAGGTCATTTAGCACAGCAGAGGTTGCTGGGAATGAAACAGGTCTCCAGAGCGCCAGCCCAGTTCCCTCTGGATCAAGCTGCCCCCAACAGCTTGTACACAATCAGATTTCATCTTGGCCATGGTGCATGGTCAAACAAGATTTTTTTTGCTATTTAAGTACTTCACAAATATTGGCCACAGAGCATCTGCTTTTAGAAAAACATTAAATAGCATCAGACCAGGTACATCTTATTACCTGGTACACCTCCCACAAAGTGTTATTTTGCCAAACAGACATTCTGTTGGAAATTCAGGACAAAACTCAAGAGTTTTGGAAGGTAGGTGTCCAATTCCAGACAAAGCAATCATCATTCAATACATAATTCACAGCAGGGACAAAGAATCCTGAGCTTACGTGTGCTGCTATTTCCAGTATTTCACTTTCACAGTCTCTGCTGGAAGCCCTTTTTCCAGAGTCACAAAGTTTTCTTGTTTTTTAGAAAATGCAAACATTTGTTTTATGGGCTGAAATTTGGCATGTTTGGTTTGGAGTGTTTTTGGGTTTTTTTTTTTTTTGTTAAGGTCTTGCTGCATTGATCTCTTAAGCAAGGATTTAAGCAGAACAGGTAAAAACTGGGGGAAATACCCTTTAATAGAGGAGTCAGATAAACACAGCATTCACTAGGCCTCTACTTAGGGGGTTCACACAAATTATGGCTTGTCCCTACTCCTATCCATGAAAATTATGCACCTAATATCTTGTCTTTCACTAATGCCTCCTTTTACAAATGAAAGGTACAGTGGGTTCTCTGCCTCTGAACTTTCCAATGAGTTACTGCAATTTAGAAGGTGTGATATGTACACAGAAGCACACTGCAGCTACATAAGAGGAGCTCTGTACTTTATTCATCACACTAGTACTTCCAAACTGCACCAAACTAGGGGAAAAAATTAATTAGATTTTTTTCATAGTGCATCTGCAGTTCTTCCAGCAACACCCGAGGCAAGTTAAACCTCATATGCCACTGCAGTCATGGCAATTTTGAGATCATCCTGGTCATCTTGTCCATTTCAATTTACTGTACCAGAGGGCTAGAACTGGTCATTCTGGTGAAGGTCATACAGACCTTTTCTAAAACTTCAGTTCTAGCTGAATTCTTTAAATACAATCTCTCCTACACCACCTCACATGACAGAAAACATCCTTAGATGCTGCTCTGTTAAGGCTAAAGATGGTGATTTAGTCTTGTAATTTCCTGTGCTTTTAGGTATGTGCAATTTTGAAAGGAAAAAACTTGGATTTAATAATTTCTGACTGCTTCTATGATTCAGTCAGAGAGACTTTTGCTTGCAAGACACGGACTCAGCCCCAATCACCTTTCTTTCCTACCCAGCTATCTAGAATTCGGCAGGACCGTGAGGTACCAGGAGGGCACTGCTGACCACAGGCGTCCAAACTCTCTCCCTGCCTTCTGTCAATGGTTGCCAGTTTCAGCTCATGGCAGGGTCCTTGTCACCCACCCAGCACACAAAAAATGTCACCAGAGCAACACGCAGGTAAGCAATGCAGGGATGGTGCAGAGATTCACACTCACCCATGTCCTCAACAGCAAGGGCTAAGGGACGGTGTCTGGGGTTGATGTTGGCCCATCCTTTCTGAGAAACATTACATCCCTCTGTGTCAGGGGCACCCCTGGTGCAGTGTGTGTCTTTGCAATCTTGAACCCTTACCAAGGATCAAAAGAGCTTCCCTTTGTGTGAATTCATGCCAAGGGAAGTGCATGTTAAATAAACTGCTTGTCATTACCCTGCTATCACTCCTGCTCCAGTGAGAAAGGACTCTGTTACAATTTATCTGACGTTGCTTTAAAACTGTCCTGAAGATAATATGAAAAAGAAATGTAACAATAAAATTTCTCTTATTCAAGAACAGGAGTATCCCCAAGGGCAAGGTATTCCTATAAAATTATTATAATGCTTTAACCACGTAAGCACAACTGAAAACGTCTTCTCTGAAAACAAGTCGTAGCTCTTCTTTCCTATCTGCAGCCATTATCCTGATAAATTTGGGAAGGTCAGCTAAGGTGTAATCCAATAAATGTGCTGATGTTCTGAGTAAGTACCTCACAATTTGCAGCCTAATCTATTATCCTACTATAAGACCATCAAATGACTCACCAGTTTTAATACTTAGTACAGATCAAACAAAGGAAAATATCAAAGCTTTACGTTCTAGTTCCACCTTTCAAGGACTTGTCTGAGTACTCTTTAATTACAGCAGATGATACATCCAACTCTGGCATTTTCTTTCTCTAACAGGTCTAGTTAGAAGCTGCTGTAGCAGTACTTTTCACAGGACATCATTACATTAACCAGGAGATGCTGGGAAGTCAGATAGACTGAACAAATCAAGCTGGGATTTGATCTCAGATACGGAGTTCAGCTTCTTCTGCCCACCAGGCCACACAGGGTGTAGTGCACCTGGGAGCAGGTGACAAGTCAGCAGAGCCCTCACCCAAGTTGTGGCAGAAAGCCATAGGAACATTCATTCATGAATGGGAATGAGCACATCATCTTGGAGGGCAATGAACTTTCAAAGTCAGATCAAGTCCCAAACTTGGGCTATGACTTCAAATCCTCCAAACTCAAATACAGCTGCAGAAGTTTGCATTTGGACACTGTTATTGGACACTGATTTTTAAATTTTTTTCTTTTAATGGTAAAGGCATAAAATAAAAGTGAAAAACCAACCTATTCACAGAACCCCAGATCCCAAAGGAAGAAGCATCAGGAAACAGGCAGCAGCACTGTCAGCAAACTGTAGATGCTCCATGAAATGGGTACGGAAGTTACATGTCCCCACAAAGATGTCAGAGCTGACTGTGGGCATTGCTGAGGGAAATGGGGAACACAAATCTCTTTCACCCAACTCTAGCAGCGTTTTGAGTAAAGCATTTCCCAGTAACAGTGTGCATTGGTGTGTGTTTGGCCCATGCAAACAAACTGAACATTGGTTATTCACCACAATGCCTCAGCAGAACCCATCTCATTTATCACAACAGAAACCCACTGGGAAAAGGGCTGAATTGTATCTGGTTTATATTGTTGATCTTTTTCACTGACTAACCCAAATTAGACTTTTTTTCAAGGACAAGTCTGTAAGTTTATGCAATTAACTGTGCACATGCCACTAAAATTAAAGCCGAGTTTATAGGGAGGTCCCTGCAGAAAGGATGGAAACCCAGAGCCTCTGTGTGCAGGGGGACACTTTCAAAAGAGCACAAATCTGATTTTGTCCTGCTTTTGCTCCATTTGCAGACCTGAAGAAGAGCAAATCTAAAGAGATTCTGATCACTACTTTAGTTCTGTTCCAAAGGTATCACTTCTCCGTTACTTAAAAGAAAGGGAGCAATGAAAACAACCAAATAAGACAAACCAAAGAGAAGGCTTGTATGCATAGTGAGTGTGCACCCATCACTGACTTATCCCTTCAATACTTTTGACTTTTGGGGCTTTACCAAGAGAAATACAGCATACATCTAGCTGTATACAGCCTACAGACCCACACACATGTAAGAAATGTGACCAGTTATGAGACTAGGAAGGAAAGACAAGGCACAAACATATCTAGGATGATTTTATGAGATCACAAGAATTGCCCTTTTAAAAGTGCCACTGGGGTGTCACCACTTCCTCTGATAAATAGATGACATCTCACCAGAACTTAAATAGCTCCACTCAAGCACTACCTAGATGAGTGACAAAAATTAGCCAAGTCACTGTCACCCCTGCAGTCCTTGTCTAGACACAGCAGAGAAGTGCGAATTCCAGTCTGCCTCGCTGGGCTACAGCCACCCTGACAGCTGAGCTCCGATCCAAGCCACTTCATGAGATGGGGATATCTGGATCCTTCTGGCAGCGCGACAGACAGAAGTTAACAGAACAGAAAAACAACAAGAAAACAAAAGCACAAAAGTCCTTGTGAACCGAGAAGGTTCTAATTCACGAGTCATTGTTGGTTGAAAGTTGAGGCAAATGAAATGCCATTTTTTGCAAGTATTTTTTTAACAATCTCTGTGGCAATCTGACAATCGCGATCGGAGGCCCTTTGCTCAGAGGTGTGGCAGCTTTTGAGCCGGTGCCCCCTCAGAGCAGCTGCGCCCTTCTCCCCATTGACAGCCACATCTGGATGCTATCAGGAGGAACTGGCTGGCCTTCTCACAACAAATACCAAGCACTTAGCAAATTGACTCCAGAAGTCGATGCTGGCCCCTTTCCCACTCTGTGTTTACACAATGTGCAACTAACCTGTTGAGTCCGAGGTTTGTATGGAGAGCTGCTCTCTAGGTCGGCCAGGATGCTGGTCAGAGAATCAATTTCTGCATCTAAACTGCACCTCCTCTCCTCAAGGGTCTTGCCACCAGGATTCACCTTAAAGAAGAAAGAAAAGTTCCAGTTATTCAAACCACTTGGCCTGGCACATGGTTTCCTACTGTCCTCATGGAGCTGCACCCATGCCCAGCAATAACTCTAGGGCTGCAGGGACAAACATGCTGAAATCCTATAGCTCCCTCCAGAACTAACAGCAAGCCTCCATCTCACAGAATTTATGCTGCTTTGGGGCTTTTCTTACGTATTTGCCACAAGGGTTCCATTGTGTAAAACTGACTTGAAGGATTAGGAATTCAGCAATCTGCTGCTGAGCTGAAGAGGCAGGACAATCCCCACACCGTAAGATGGAGAAGATGTGTTACAGAAGGATACCTGTCTGGAAGGACAAAGCTGGGAACAGGCTTGGAGCACCTGGATCCCAAGAGCAAATCACAAACAGAACAGAGCTACAAACCACAGCAGCCAGTGACTGGCCACGTGCACCTATTCTTATTTTAAATCAATTCTTGGTATGTGTACCTGTCTGATTCAACGCCTCTTCACAAATTTAATCTCAAAAATGAGCTCCTTCAAGGAGGAGTGAAAAAGTTCAATCCATTTCTAGCAGATTGAAGGTGAAGGGTGGTGATTTGCAACAAGCAGTCACAAAATAACATAAGTAAGGTCTTTGTGAAAAGGCTTTTATGCAGGAAAGCCCATACCCAGAGCAAATGCCAACATGCAGC
This sequence comes from Agelaius tricolor, assembly GCF_023055355.1. Classification (NCBI taxonomy): domain Eukaryota; kingdom Metazoa; phylum Chordata; class Aves; order Passeriformes; family Icteridae; genus Agelaius; species Agelaius tricolor. Next base: position 16,206,970 of record NW_027269272.1, read on the forward strand.
CAAGGACGCTAATTCAACAAATTTTTCTTTCTTTCTGCTTTCAAAACAGCCCAGTCCCATTTGTATCCAGGCTGGTAGGGACACTCACTTGGAAGGGAAGAGATATGAATTGTCACCACCACTGCCCACCTCAAAAAGTAAAACCCAGAACTCAGTACCACAGCAGAGCATGTGATGCTCAAGCCACTGTTCAAAGGCAGCACTGCAATCCCTGTTAGAATAAGCATTTTTAAAGAGGACTCATTCACATGCTTTATTTTTGATGAATCAACCTAGTCCAAAACCTCTAGGAAGGACCTTTGTGCTGTACAGCCCAAGCCAACAGTGGGACCTCTCAACAGGACACAAAGTAAGTAAAGGCTAGAAAACATCCTCCTCAATGTTTTCAGTGCTTTGGGAACTAGGCAGCTCCACCAGGAATGGGAAATTTAAGAAAACCAGCTGAGGATCCATGCCATGGACAAAGTAGGTGCTAGGGGCTAGCCCCCCTGAGCCAGGCCACCACCAGGGCATTCACAGAAACCAAAGTTCTTGAGTCAAGTGAACTATTACACTGAAAGTCTTTTCTCAACATGAGCTATTTGTCTTCTGTTCTTCCATGTCTTACTTATCTGCAAATCCCTGGACAGGACAGAGTCTCTCTGCAGACATGCAACACAGAGTTCGGTGCAGAAGAGCTCATTCAGAGCTTGACAATGTCAATAATAAAAATACTAAATAATTACCTAACAACTCACCTAATTTCAACTGCAAAAACTGTTCAGACCATACTAGCACCTTCCCACAGACAATCTAGCTCTGTTTGCCTTCACTCTCACCAAGTTACTTCAATTTTCCAAGCCAAAAGTTTGCCTTTTCCTTTGGCTCAGTGGCTGCTCCAGATAGTTTTCATTTAAATTTCATTTTAGGAGCAGTCGATCATTACCTGGTTTTAAAGAACTTCCCAGTCATCAATCTGACACATAAATGGCAAGTTGGTCAAAGAGAGACAAGCTATGCAAAGTAGGCAGCCTCTGATCTGCCAAACTTATACATGCTGGGGCATCCATTAGTACCTAATGATTATTAAATCTTATTGTATTACAATATATTTGGCTTGACTAATAAGAAAATGGAAGCTCCAGTGTGGCTTATGCAAGAACACACCATTTAAAAGGCTGAGAGTCAGGTTAGAAAATACTTACAAACTTGACTCTTCTTGCCTATTTTTATTATAGAGCCAAAGTCTTTCCATCCAAACCATTGTTCAAAAAAAGAAATATTTTTCACAGGAATTAGCCCAGACCATTACTCCTGGCTAACTACAGGCACCTGGATTTTTAAATCTGCAGAAGTGCAACTTCTTTTCCACTTCATGGCTCTTGTTTGGTTTTTCTTCATCTTCCAGTTGTTGGCCTGTAACTGCCACAGGCTTCTCAGACAGAAAATCAGTGATTGCTCCACTCCAGAGAATTCTGAAGTTAAGCAGCCAAGAGTCAGCCTGGAAAGGAGAGGGGAGATGCAAAGGGCATCCAAGGCCCCAACACGCGAGGTGATAAATCAAGCCAATGGTAGACCCAGGAATAACACTAAAGTCCACACAGGACCTGCTTGGTACCCTGACCCTGGAGAGAAGGGATGGTGGCAGATGAGATCAGCCAATTTCATTTCTGCTTCTTAGCATTTCTGGGCCATATTATTCCCAGGTTCTCATTCCCCAGAACAATTATGCAACAGCTGACTAGCAAATGCTGTAGAACAAGTTATAAGGTTGTAAAAGTTAAATGTCCTTAGGAAACCTAGAAAAATAAAATAAAACAGCATAGAAGCATCTCTATTGATTCTGGGCTCTGATTTATTTATTCAATTAAAACATAATCAACATAGATTAAGAGCCCAACTCTAAAATGCAGGAACATAATGCAGTGCAAGAGTGCCAACAAATGACACTACCGATGTATGCCAGGGCCTACAGGGGCAGAAATGGACTTGAAAGACATTTAGGAAATGGTAATCCTCAAACACAGGTTTGTGGTTGCTTTTTCTTCCCCATCCCCACAAATCTTGAATTTTCTCTCTCCCCACAGTGCTCAATATTCAACCAAAAGATTTGCTGCGTGGGCAAACCAGAGCTTTGCAACACCAACTTCAGCAAGAGAGGGTTAAGTTATTCCTCTTCCCATGCTCTTTGTCATGACGTTCCTGCAAAAGTTTTATGATATTGTCCTGGAACAAAACCCAAGCTCCAGGTCCCAAGGCACAACAGGTTCACACAGACACAGCTCTGCTCCGAGGAGCCCGGGCTGGTTAAGCTCAGATACAAACACCGGAACCAGAGGGAACTGCTTATTCTATTTCTGTCTGGATTTATGGCATTGTTGCAGACATGTCACTTCTGCGCCCCCTCTTCCAGCCAGTAGAATATGGAAAAATGGGTTTAAAAAGAAAAAGGATGCTATCTTTGGCTCAGCCAACGTGAGTTCGACAAAAAGCAAACGTAAGCCAACCCAGTCCAAGAAATTACTCATGCCAGAGACTATCCACTCACGTGAACTTCTGCAACGCCTACACTCCTATCCCCTGGCTCAGTCTCTGCTCTGAGTCAAAAGAGAGAAAAACAGCCGAGAGCTTCACTGCTTGGTTTGCTTGTCTGCCCCTGAACTCCTGGTGTGCAGCTCAGAGCAGCTCTGATGGTAATCCACTCCCGAGCCCCATCAACCCACTCTGCTCTGATGAAAATTTGCTTTACTTTTGATAAGCTTACAAGCCAACAGCAGTCAGTGCCACAAGTCCCCCACACCACTCCAAGGAACATTCATTATAGAACATGCAGGGCAGAGGTCAACACATGGTCTCAAATTTTGCCTCACTGTTCTAAAAGAGTTGTAAGACTATTCCCTGAGCTAAAAGACATGAAAAGCACAATGATTTCCCTAGATGTCAACTCTTCCCATAACCCTAGATCACCTTCTCTTATCATATTTTGCAGCTTTCAGCAGAGGAACAAGAATGTCTCTCGTTTAACCAAGCCAGCTCCTTGCAGTGGGCTCACAGAGAGGAATCTGGCTCCCAGATGTCCTTCCTAGCTCCTGCTCCAAATTCCTTTCCCTACTCAGGCCCAGCCATCTCTCTTTTATTCTGTTTTCCCCTCTCTCCAAGGCCTGTTTTCTGCCCTGCAGGGCTGTAGCTCAGACCAGTTATTAGCCCCTGAGATGAGAGATGCAATGGGGGCTGCCAGGTTGGCCTCTCAGCCAAACTGCTGGTGCCAGGTGTGTTGCTGTGTCAGGGAAACACGGAGTGTGGCTTTGCAGCAGTGTCCTGCTGACATGGGTGGCAGGCTACAAGTAACTCCAGAGCCCCAGTGTGTATTTTCTACCAACACAAGGCAATGGCCAAACTCCTGAACACTCTGAGTTTTTGACTTTGCTCACCGTAGTGTAAATTTCCAGCATCAATATCCATCATCACTCCATCCACTTCAAAAGTCTTGTCTAACAGAGATTGAGCTCAGCACATGTTTCCTGAGTGCTGTAGCCAGCTCATCCTCTGAACTGTGTCCCTGGAAGGTGAACTGTCATTTTTGGGAAATGTAGTGCTGGTTTATCTGTGCAGACACCTCCAAGACAGCAGAGCTGCAGCTAAACACACAACCTTTCTAGTAGCATCAGCTCATTTCACACGCTGTGCTATCACAGGTCACTGATAACCTCCCAACTCACAAGTGAAAACTGGAGATGAGCACCATGGATATTAGGAAAGGTCACAGCTAATGACTCAAAACAAAGCTGGGGGCCCACAGTGTCTTCTGCTCCTGGTACATTGGTTTTAGCTCGAGGTGCTTGGGAGCTCTCTTTGAGCTGTAACACATCAACACTTTTTGCATTTACACATCCAAGAACAGAAAAGCCTTCTTGGGCAAAGGAAGGACAAAGGTCACAAGAGGAGCAAGTGGAATTTAGGCAAATCAGGAGTTGTGAGCAAGTAGATAGTACATAAGGACTTCTGCCCTAAAAGACTTTACTGTCTTTTCCCCCAGTAAAAGCTAGTGAGCCCCAGATGAGGTGGTAGAGATGATAAATTCAGTGCCCACTGCCTGCTTCCACCAGGCTGCACCCATGGCAGCCACCCACCACGCTCTGCAGGCTGGGATAGGCACTGAGGTGGTGGGAAGGGCAAACAAAGCAGGAGTGAGCCTCTCCTTATACTCCATGGCCTTGGGCACTGGGCTTAGACATAGATGCAGACAGAGCAGGAAGGATGCAGCTCTTATTTCTTATTTTAGCTGGGGACAGGTGAGGGACAGAAAAGTGTTTGATGTCAATAGTATCCACTGTACTGACAAGAAGAGGCTGTGAGAAATGTTAACCAGGAAGAAGAAAGGAAGTGATTCAGTCTTGATACACTTCAGGCTGGGACTTGTATTTAGTTTTTCCTTTTTTTTTCTTTCTTTGCACTTTCTCTAACAATATCACTGCCAGAGGCAAGGTTCTTTTCAAACACACACCCTTGCTACCTCGTCTCTTATTCATTCTTCTTTCCAAGGTCACAAAAGCCATCTAAAGCCCAAAAGACATTGCAGTGGCAAAAAAAGATGCATACTGAAGGGCATCTATCAGGAATATGAAGCACCCTTAAGAGCTGCTGTGTCTATTCTCCCCTAAGCCTACAGACAAGTGTAAACATTTTCTTTCAAATTCTCTAATGTAAATTTAAACAGTCCCAAGAGGCTGCCCCCCCACGCAGGCACATGGAGACAGGAGCTGACTGCAGCATCCAGGGGGCTGAGATCCCTGATTGATGCCTAATCTCTGTTCCAGGCACCAAGGAGGGCTGGAAAAGAAGTCGTGCCCTTTAAAAACAGAAAGACTGAGTCTTTTGAAACAAATCTGAAATGATGGAAGATTTCAGCAGATGTGACCACAGTGATTTCACCAGATGTGATTGTATCAAGGATCTAATAGAAAAGAACTTCCCTGCTGTTCCATCAGGCTGAAGCCAGGCCTGAAATATCCTTTTGAGTCTTTTGATGACATCAAGGATAAAAGCCAAAGGGGAGCTAGGTTTTGATTTATTTTTTCCCCTTGCTCTTTCATTTTTTCAGGCACAGAATAGTTTTACCTGGTTTGTGTTGCTGTATATCAGCAGGACCAAAGGAAAACACTTCAAAAGTTTAAAGAAGGCACCATTTGGTGCCTCTTAGATGCCACTGTCATTTAACTGAGCAGTGTTTCTTTGACTCCAGCCACTTTTGAAGATTTCACTGTAAAGAGGCAGGTCAGGCCTACCTGGAACAGAGCTTGAATGGGGTGGGGATGATCATCTACTACACACCAGCCTATATGCTCCCAAAAAGGGCCAGTGAATGTGCCAAATATCTTCCCTTGGCAAAGTTCATACTGGCAGCTGTGCCACAACAAACTGCAGAAGGCACAGTGGGGTAAAGGAAGCTGTGCTCAGCCACACCTACAGCAATTAGCCTGGGGTAGCCACAGTCCCACATTCAATTTCTCCAGCCATGGAAAACACAAATAATACTGGGTATCCAGACTGAACTCATTTCTGAAGCAACAAGGTGTGGTAAAGAACTGCATGGGCTTTCAGCTGGGGCAAACAAACAAGCAGATGAAGGAAAGTTATTTGTTAAGCATTGCTAGGAGACACCTAGCAAAACCTTAACAGCTGATTTAAAAACTCACCGTGGTGTAAGAAGCTTATGAAAATGACAAATAATAAAAACATTTTTAAAAAGAAAAAATGTAGATAAAGCAGATAAAAAGAAAGCATGAAACTAGGAGGCATCAGTCTCAAAACAAAGGAAAAGGGGTAGGTGTTTTTTCACCCAACACACTGCTAGGCTGCAGAGCTATTTCTGCTGCAAGACACTGTGGTTGCTATGAGTTTACATAGATTTCAAAAGCAGCAGGAGAAACTCATGGAAGTAAACTCCAAGACACACAATAAATATAAAATGTTCTGTGCTGCCCTTTTACATTTATCTCTGGTCACTAGTGATTGATTTGGCTCTAGAGACATTCATATGAAGTCTCCATTTGTGTTGTCTATCCACCTTCTGACACCTGCTGGGAGTCACATCTGCTGGAGGGTACATTCCAGTCTCTGCAGGTAAATAACTGACCACAGCCCTAGGTGCCAGGGTTTGGCCCAACACCTGGAAACCCATTCCTTCCTTTCTTTTAGCAGAGACAACAGAAATTACAGCCATCTGCACTCAGCCTCCTGGGATGCACAGATTAAAAAAAAGCAAAGACTTTGTTGTAGTTATGAATCTGTATGATAATAAAGATTTATATCTCCCTAGAGATCAGCGTTACAGACACTGTTCACACAGTACCTAGGCAACATCCCTGTCCCAAGGAGTTCATTGTCAATTGGATACCAGAATGCAGGCAGAGGGGTGGGAGCAAGGTGCTGAAACTCAGAGATACAACCAAGTTCCTCCAGGCCACCAGATGAAGACACTAATCCCTTGGGCCAAGCTAGCTCCTTAAAGGACTTATTCTCTGTATTTGCCATCCAAGACCTGACAAAACATGCCAGAAGACAGCAAACCCCCGTCCAAGCCATTCAAGCTCCAGCTGCAATTCTGCTGCAGGATGGCCCTGATTTCCCATGACATGGCTGGGTCTGAGCCACTGCCATAGTTAGCAACTGGATTCTGGGTCAGTGGGGCCTGTGGTCATTTTCCACCACTGTTTAATAAGCTCTTGCTCCCTGTTCATCCTGAGCAGGGCCCCACTCCCAACACCAGCTCATTGGTGGGTGCAGGATGCCACTAGTGTGGATGAGCAGTAAAGCAATCCAGAACTACATTCCCTTCCCAGCAGCTCCTGCCCCTAACACCAGAGGGAAGATTTTGCCACAAACACCTGTGGTTAGTCCAGAGTTCTCAAGAATTGGCCACGGATATTAGATGAACGAGCAGAGATAAAAAAAGGATGGAAGGGCATCACAGAAGTTTAGCCAACAGGATCCATGGCCTTGGGGTACACTCTGCTGAAACCCTGGATCAAACACCAGCAGTGCATGACTGATTGATTTGATGGGACATGAACAATACACCACGGGACGAGCTGCAATATTCCCTGTCCCTCTGTCACCCCTGAGGACAACAGAAGGCAATTATGCAACAGGAATAAAGAAGATGCAGCAAACAGCACTCAACAATCCTCCTTGCAGGCCGCAAGTGTGCTTGTAGGTGCCTTGGAACTGGAGATGCCAACACAGAGGCCCTGTGCTGTCCAGTCCCCTCAGCCTCAGGATGGTCTTACCCAGCCCCTGCTGCAGCACAGGCTGGCACCTCCCCCTTGGGCATATAAACCTGCACCCAGCTTTTGTGGGTTCCTCACTGTTTTGTTTTGCTCACTGAAGGAAGTCCTGGAAATGTTAAGGTTGGCTAAATGGGGCTTTTAATAGTGCAGTGCTTCCCTGGGCCTCTACACCAAAAGCCAGCAAAACAACAAATGCCCTTCAGCTGACCAGAGGATGTCCGATCTGTGGGCCAGAGAGTACGTGGGGAAAGGCACCACAATCCTCAGCACATGAAAGCAACAGCATGGATTTGATAAGGAACAGTCAGGGGATGAAGAGAGAGGAGGAGTCCCACGAGCCAACATCTGCCAGAGCAGCAGACCCGACAGTCCTGAGAGTTTACTTAACATGTCTGATCAAAAGCTTTGGGAGTCTTGTCTGTGTTAAGTGCTACCAGATGCAAAATCAGCAGCAAGATGAGAAGTGTATTAATAAACTAAGGAGGCACATAAAGTTACTTGAAAACTGAATGGGGAAGGTGGGGAGAGAAGGGGGAGAATAAAACCAATTTTTCCATTAAGGCAATTTAATATTCTCTGGGTGGAGTTACAATTACTCATCCTTGGGAATTAAATTGAATTTGTGAAACATTCCTGTTCATCAGCAGAATATACAATAAGAACTGGGATATATATTTTTTTTCTTTACACTTTGGGTAAGACAGCACTACCTGTCTGTCCACAGGGCAAGAACAGCTGGCCATGAAGTTTTTTTGACCCAGCATGACTTTCACTGACTTTAACTAACTTTACAGCAGCAGGGAATATATCCCTTTTCTTTTAATTAATGCAATTACATTAGGACTCATTATTGACAATTATGGTGACTGTTAAAAGTTTCCCCTTTCTTTGTCCACTCCCCCACCAACTTAAAATCTGCTCCAATATCGTCACAAATTAACGTCCAATTAGCCATCAAGCAGAGCTGATGTTCCCCACAGAGCATTGCTGCTTACAGAAAAGCTGAGAAATAGGAGAACGTAGCAGATATTTCATCACTGCCTCCAAGGGGAACCATAACCAAAGAGCAGCCAATTACCCCAATACAGCTGCAAAGATTAATCAATGTAGAAACCAAACATCTCATTAGGTGTCCCCTGCAACAAAAGAGGACCTTCCCACTGACTCATATGACACAAATGTTACATTTTCAAAAGATCCATTGGTGATATGAAAGAGCAAAGACTCCCTTCATCTTCACATCCTGGCCAAGTCCTGACCTTCATCTTTTTTTTTCTGGCATAAGAAAAGAGGTAAGAGGAGGATGCCTCGGACAGCATGGCATGTGTCTGACAAGGCACAAATTGCACACACCTGCACACAAGGCAGTCTGTCACACCCAGCCCCACGACTCTGCATTTATATCCAGAGGGGAAAACCACACCAAACACCATCTCCCACCAGGCACAAGATAGTGCAGAGCTGAAGGTGATTTTACTTCTTTCAACACTTGTGGTGAGCCTGGCACTGACATACCTTATCCAGCACGGGAGGCAGTAGCTTAGGAATTTGAGATGCCCCAAAAAAGCAGAAAACAGATGAAAAGGAGACACATAGAGAACTCATTTGGTTTCACCTGTGAAGGAGATTGAGTAGCTCGATAGCAATAACTAAACAGTTTCACAGAATGAAAATGACAGATACCACAAGACTGTCCAATCTAGCAAAACAGAAAAAACACACAGCAGTCGGGAAGCCAAAGCTAGGGAAATTCCATTTAGAAATAACAGAGATACTCACTTATGTGTAATACTGCTGGCAATTAAATGTTAAAACAAACTTCCAAGATTTCTCCACCCCTTGATGTCTGTGGATCAAGGCTGGATGCCTTTGGTCTCCCTGGGTGACCAGGCAAAGCTTTATGATCTGCATAAGGCAGAAGGGCACAGCTGACAATTTAATGGCTCTGCCTGGCCCCCACCTCGGCAGAGGTGAGAAAGAAACAGCTCTGCCAGTCCATAAAGATCTACTGACATCATTCTGTGTTTGCACCAGTTTAACTGGAAATTAAATTTACATGAACAAACTCTATCCCACACAAGACTGCATATTGTGACAGTTAAATAAAGAGCTTTCTAAAAGGCACACATCTCAGGCAATTTAAATCAAAAAAGATAGGTTTTGTTAAAGCTACCAATTTCAGAAAATTAAGGTTGACTAAAACTGTTTTTAAAAACTCCTTTTGGAATTTAATCACATATTGGAAACTCATATGCAGCTGTTTGTGTCACCTGCAAAAAGACTGTATAAAACATAAGCATACACTTAATTTTACACGTGTGCTTAAGTTCTATCAACTTTAATGAAGTTTAAGCATACAGCCAAGCTTCTCTGAATTTGAGAAAGCATTCCTGAGCATGGACTGTGAAGCTATTAGGAAATCACCAATGAGAAAAAAGTAAAATTAAAACTGGCTGGTCAATTTTCACAGCCTGAGTAAGCACTAAGTCCAGAAATTAAACATATAACATATTTCTCAGTTTGTTTGCTTGTTTTGCTGTAATAGGAAGGGGTGAGTGCCAAAATGTTTGCAAGGATTCCCAGAGAACCTGGCAAAATGTCAGCAAAATGGATGTATAAAACTACATGAAAGTCAATGGCTTGGGTTTGGCTTCTGAGGAAATGAATCATGTTAAAAATCTACTGTATGTCTCAAAGCTGAGAAGAGGAAAACCTGGACTCTGCCTCAGTCTACACGTTTTTGGGGTGGTCAGTGGCTGCAGTTCATGGGGCAGGCCGGCCTCAGCTGGGCAAACCCCACAGTCTGATTCACTGAAGAAGGTTCTTGCCTTCATGAAATTTGCTATCTCATTTTCCAAACCATTAGACTCACTTCTACATTCCCTTCAAGGCTGCCAGATGTGTGTCAGGTATTGGATTTGGCTGGCTGCCCATGGGTTTTTATTGCTTTTTTAACAACAATTGTCTTGTTCGGATACCTTACATTCTACACATCTCCTAAGTGGGAACCTCAGCTGAAGAAAAGGGACACCCAAATCACACAGAAAGCTGAACAAGAATTTGTGCTGCACTAAAATGGAATCCACTATGCAAATCCCTCCTGGGTGAGCTCCGAAGTTTGATATTGTCCACATACAGATAAATGAACGTAAAGTGATGTCTTTCAATTAGAATTCATGCTTCAGAAAAGCACACATTAGACCCCAGCACACATTAGACCTCAGGAAAACAGCATTTAACAGTAATTCTGCTGGGGTCAACACGCCACAGAAGCCAAACTTCTGCACTGAAAGCGTGTTCCTTACCTAAGTGTCTCTAGGAGGCTCACCTGACCTCAGAACTGACCACAGCTGCTCCCTGAAGGCAGCCCTACACCACCCATGGGTGTCAGCAGAGCTCAGCAGGGGCATCCTTCAGGAACACACAGAGAGGGCACTGCAGGGCTGAACTGGAGGAATTTGCAGAGCCAGAGACAGGGGGAGGAAGGGGCAGGCGACTCAGGAGCCAGGGAGGAAGGCCAGACCTTTAACATGACAAGAGGTGAGACAGTTTCCATGGCAAAAGAGAAACGTGGAGATGGAGAGGGAAGGAGCTGTGCCTCAGGACTGCTGAATGAAAGGAGTTTGTAAAGCACCTTTGCTGCTTACTGTCTTCAGCAACACTTGGGAGTTGCTACAGCTTTCTCAAACGTTTATATTTTACTTCTCTCACCATTAAAACCAATACTAAAGCAGTCACATGATGTTTTCCAGACGCTTTTCCTTACCTGTTGTGTGTTAAAGCTAATCAACATCCTGCATTTTAATCAGCAAATCAAACTGAAAATACAATTGTGGAGAATGGTCCTTCAAAGATGGGAGTTTTATGGTAGCAGACACTTAAAATCATGTCTGGAACAAATTTCTTCAGCTCTGGCTACAACATTTCTCACTGGTATTTCTACCATCTTCCAGCTTGCTCAGTCACTGTGCCACACACTCCCCACAGAGGCAACATTTTCTAACAACAAAACCACCCTTCATGGCAGCTGAAGCTGTTTTTCACCAGTGATGGAAACTGAAAAACAGAGACAGGAACCTGCATTTCAGCCACTTCCATTCTTGGAAATTAGATGCTCTCACAACTTCTCCATATCCACATCTCATTGCTGCCAGATAAAATTTTCATCAAAAATAGGATGAAGTTTGCCCTACTCTTTGAAAAACTCCAGGGCTCTAAAACTGAATTTAGGCCACAACTGGATTCCCCAAGCACTAGAGTTCTATTTCCTTTTAACTTGTTTGGCCAAAGCTCCTTTCTACACTGCACAGCACCAGAGCACTTAAAGCACCAGACCCAAGGTGGGAATCTGACTCTGCTCTGTCACATTCCAGCCTACCACTATGCCCAAGATGCATGGAAAGACTGACTTTCTAAACCACCTTTTCCAATCCCAGCCAGCTTCAAAAAAAGAGGCATAATAATTTGTCTGCTGCAGTTTTTAGCATTCTTTCTTGTTACTGACAGTCTGTTTTAGTCTTGCTGCTGCATTATAGTTCCCTTATGCAAAACAGGTTATCCAGGATCTGAGACAAGAGCAACCTACAGTGCAAGAGATTTTTCCTAGGACCTGTTAACTCAACAGCAGACTTTAATAGCACTCAGATATGGGAAGAATGGAAACAACTTCTGCATTGGCCATGTTATCTCACTCTGTCACATAACACAGCTCATCTGCTTTGATAGGAGCATTCCCACATCTTCATTATCTTTTTATTTTCCCTCCGCTTCAATAATTCTACCTTAGATCCAATGATGTATTTGCTTGCTTTTGGTCTGTCACCAGCCAAGCTCTGACAGAATAAAATTGCCTGCTTCTTCTGCATGCTCTCCATGCCTCCACTATTACTTTCCACATTCATGTCTCCATTACCCCTGAGTATAATCCAGGTTACAGATTAAACTCTCTGCAGGTGCCAGCTCTGCCTGACTCCATCATTTGCAGTGTGACAGTGTCCCTCAGAGATGTGTCCACAGGACCAAGGCGATGCCCACCAGGGTTTGTGGTCCTGGGCATAGCACTGGGGGAGCATGGCCTTCTGTCTGGACCCAAACTGGCAAATGTGTCTTAACCTGGGATGGATTTACCTTGATCAGCTCTGACCATTATAAGCAGCAACATTTCTGACCTTTCTGTTTCCTCTCACGACTTTTTAGTAGGTCCCATACCCATATTTACACATGATCTGTACCAGGCTTTTGCTTTCCTCCGTTCCTTCACCTCATCACCTGCTGCATGGCAGATTACCAAAAGCTGCCCTGCTTTATCTCTGAAAGCATCTCCCAGCCTCAGCCACAGGGCTCCCCTGCCAAAGAAGGCACAAGTATGCAGGTCCTAGCACATCCTGTGTGCTGGGTCACTGTACTAAACAGTAACATAACAAATACATTCAATAATACAGTAATAAGCATGATGAAAATAATGAGCACAGTTAACTGTTTGGGTCCTTGCTTACTTTGTAGTCCTTGCTGAGAGGTTCAGCTGTTAAAGGCTGTGCTGCATTATAACGTTGCCAAGATATTAATAGCCAGGCAGGGAGATGAATGGCAGGCTTACACTGCACAATTAAAACTTTTCCAGTTTACCCTTTCAGTAAAATTTGTGGTTTATAATAAGCATCTTTGTCTATTCTGAAGAGAGTAAGAATTGGAAAGTTACATGGATGGGAACAGAGGTTCATTAAAGATTTAAAATAGAATGTGGTTTGGCATTGTAAAATAAACATGTGTAAGATGGGATGCATCAAGAGCTGCCTGAAAGAAGTGCTCAGTGTTCCTTTTCTCTTGTGATCCTGGATCTACTGATCATGCTACCTACAAAAGGGAGGGAAAAGCAGCAGGGATAAAACGTGCATGCTTGCTTCCAATAATGTGAAAGTCTGCTCTATATCCCCACTCATGATTCATTTCTCATACATATATCTATAGGGTGTAAATATATATATACACACATATAAGTAATGCATGCATTTTATCTCTCATGCATCCCAATATTCATCAACATATACAGATGCTATATTACTGAGTTTTCTCACCCTAGAACCTAAATCCCCTTATTACAGAGCAAACACTTATTGGCTTGTAGAGACCCAGTGAGCATTTAAACATTCAGAGAACATACATGTTATCTGTTTAAGTCTAACTTAGGGCACAGCACATTCCTGTTTCTCAAACATATGAGGAAGGCAGGAAGGAAACAGATAAAAAGCATTCCTTCAAAGCCAAGATTTGAGTAAAGGGGTTAACATTACCAGGTAATTTATTTATACTGCTGGACACAGCTTCAATTTAGATAAAAGGCAGATGCTTATCACGTGGATTTTAATAAATCAGGTTAGAAGTCACAGTCAGAAATCTGTAAAAGCTGGATCTCAAATGGCAAGCAATGCACACAGACTGTGGCTTTATTTACAGAGTTTCTGGGAGTTACTGATCCCTCCTGGAGTCAGGCAGCCCCGCCAGCAGCCAGAGCTGCCCTGTGGTACCAACATTCCTTGCCAGCAAGCACCTACAACCAGGCCACTAATCCTGATGATTAACAAAATCTAGCACTAGAGGGAGGCTGAACACATGCTCTGCTCTCTTTGGCCTTTCCAGCTTCTCCACACATTAAAAGGCAGGTGATTTAAAGCAAGCCCAGCACCAGCAGGCAGAGCCCAGCCACTGAACAGGAGATGAGCGATTTAAGGCAGCAACCCCCAATGGCAAAATTCATGCTCTTTCCTCCCCAGCTATTTGCCAAGAAATGCACCCAAAATTCAGACATAAAGTTTTAAAAAAACCCAAAAAACCCAAAGCAATTCCTGTGTCCTGGCTGTTCCTTCAGCCAGTGAGTCAGAGCCCGCAGAGGCACCGCCGCCGCCGCCGGCGGGGAGCGGAGTCAGACGCGAAACACCTGGCAGCCTCTCCCCAAGGAGGATGAGGCTCTCGCTTCTCGCACCTATCAACACATTCCCACCTTCTCCCAGCTCCGAGGAGCAGTGAGACAGGTCTCCTCAGAACAGCCTCACGGAGGAAGGCACACACGCCTCCAGAATGCGCTGCAGCTTTTCCCCTTCCAAAACTCCGTGGCAAGAGGAACTCGAGCCCTTTGGCTGATTTTCTGCACATCGCAACAGGACAACACCACTGGAGAGTTCAGAAGCTCTGAATATGGGCACAGTTCCCTGCCAGTGTAGCTGCAGCCCTGCAGCCCCTCCAAACATAGATGGTTTTAACAAGAACTGGTATATTAAAATTCTTTATGTTGCACTTCATGCAACTATTCAAAGTCTGATTTTTTCTTCACTTTAACCCCCAACCTAAAGCCACTTATTCACATCTGCTTTGATATATCCCAAATTGTTCCTATGTTCAGGCACTGATGGTGTTTAGTCATTAATTTGCAGTTATTACAGTAATGAGGCTCTGGGATGTAGCAGGCAGAATAGCTCTGGGACACAGGAGATCTCGGTCTTATTTTTAGCCTGCTACTGGTCAGCCTGATGACCTAGGCAAAGCACTTTCCCTGCTCCAGCTCCCTTATCAGGAAGAGAGTGGTATTTCTTTTGTCAAGTGTTTTGTGGCCTGTCAATAAAAGCCACACTGATAACAGCTGGGGGTTGCTGGGAAAGAAGTGCCATCCCAGCTCAACACAATCCCCTTCTTCCCATGCTGTGGCAGCATCTCAGATCCCAAAAGAAAACCAGACCCATCTGCAGATGCAGCACATGCAGGTAAATAGTAGAGATCTCTAAACGGATGTTTTCCCTTGGCAAGTTGGCAGCTGAGGGTCACATCTGCCTTGAGCCACCCAGATCCTGCCCCAACATGAAATGCTGGGCTCTGACCCTCCCCTTTAGAGAGAATCAGTCATTTCAAAGCCATAGCACCCATGACTCCTGAGACAGCCTTCACAAGGATGGGACATGGGACAGGGACTGGCTTTTCACACAGCTGTGCAGCCCTGCCTGGCAAGGAAGGAAGGAATTGCCAGAGCCATGAGTGAGGGTCCCTCTCTGTGAGCAAACAGGGTCCTTGAGAGGTGGCTGATGAGAATTTCTCACTTTGGCTTTCCCTGGCCTGGGCAGATGCCTGTTTTGAAACTAGAAGGCAAAAACATAATAAAAATCTGCCTCCCTCCCTCCCAGATCTATCTATTTCCCTTTGACAAACAGTGATTTCATTTTTCTTCCCGTCCAAATTTTTTTTTTCTTTCTCTTTCAAACTGAGCCCAGGCCAACGTGGCAAAAGGCTCTTTGCTCATGTCCTTATTTGTCAAACACGCCACCACCACGCCCTCACCACCATTCTGGGAACAAGTCCTTGCCTTCCCCCGCTGCAGCCAAAGGGGAACTTCCCAACACAACTCTCCCCCAGCCCAAACACACTCTTTTAAAAATAAATATTGCCTTTTCTTTCCTTTTTTTTTTTATTTCTAAAAAAAAAAAGCATTCCAGTTAATAAGAAAGGAGTTAAAATTTCCTTCCCCTTTCCTCCCCACAGCCCTGCTGTGAATCCGAATATGACGGATCTAGATGGGAAAACAGAAATTACAAGAAAATGCCAGATCTATCACAAAGGTATTTTATGATCCAGCCCTCCTCTAATTTCCATCAGAGCATAAGTCAGATACTAAAGTACCTTTTTGGATCTGATCCTAAGTGGCCAGTTCCACTGTCCAAATAGAGATCCAGAGATAAACAGGTCTATGAAAACTGGGTATTACTTTAACTGCTGCTCTTAAGCTACAGCTTAAACTGTAATAAGCTGTGCAGCTTTCAGCCCTCTGGTAACAGTAACACACAAACTGATAATAAACTAAACATTTATCCTGCTGTCCTCATCAACTTAACACCTAGTATGAAAAGCTTTACCTGGAGCCCCATAGCACACATACTTCATAATCTGTCATCAGCACTGTACTATCCAGAGAGAAATTTCTGATGTAAAATAGCTGATTTGATGGAACAGAGGAATTTCATAGTCTGGAGTAGATCTGGAGGGCTCTCACCAGGTCCAGAGGGGCCAAACCACCCAGACAGCAGCCTCAGGTCTGGGCAATGCTCAGGAACTGGGTCTGCTGCTCCAGTGCTTATATTTAGCAATGGGGAAACTGAGGCATGGAAATTAAATGGTCTGGCACTGGAGAGCAAAATCAGCCTCTTGGAGCCCAATACAACATATGTTCACAAGATCCCTGATTCCAGACAACCATGTCCTCACAGCAGACAGAACACAGTCACCATTTGTTCTGCTCCTTTAGCACAAGAACGCCTGTCCAGAGTTGAGAAAATTACTGTGTTCGATGCACAAAGACATTGGGCAGCTTTCTCCAGCACCACCTGCCCTTTTCCTCCTCTCTTGGGCTTTACATCTTGCTTCAGCATGACTTTTGCTGCTCCTGAGAGATAAGG
Source organism: Agelaius tricolor (assembly GCF_023055355.1). NCBI lineage: Eukaryota > Metazoa > Chordata > Aves > Passeriformes > Icteridae > Agelaius > Agelaius tricolor. Next base: position 16,223,672 of record NW_027269272.1, read on the forward strand.
AGCTGATCTTGCAACACAAAACCCTGCTGGCTCCTGACTTTAGCCCTGACTTTTGCCTGCTCCTGATCTACTGCAGAAAATGGAAGGGAAAAGGGAGAGGAATAGGTGACCTCTCTGATCACAGATGAAAGACAGGGAAAGGCAGGGAGCTCTGTTTGCTGCATGAGAGTACATTTGGGATGGTGACAGGCAGGACTGCTCAGGTACAACTGCTAGGCAAAGGAATCCTGCTCTAACCAAGCTCTGGCTAAAACCCCACAGTGAACACAGCTCCAGTCCCAGTTTTATAAAGCCAGAGAGAAAGGGTGTGGCAAATAGCAATTCCATGAGTTCAGAGGGAAGAGCTGTCCTGCTGAGTGGTTCTACCGAGGGGCACAGCCCCGTGACAGCCTCGAGGGCTCAGGGACACTTTTGGAGCCACGGCAGGAGCGAGCTCCTTTCAATAAACACACCAGGCCCTCTCCTTGGGTGACCTGGGAAGGGGGAAGCCTGACCTGAGCAATCCTGTGGGGCACCAGGACCCCTTCCTGCTGCCCAGGCTGCCGTGCAGGCTCCATGCAGGCAGTGCCCGGCCTCTGCCAGGAGCCGGCTGCTCCACGGCTTCCCAGGGCTCTGGAAGCTCCCTGCTCCCACGGGGGCCGCTCTTCTCAGAGAGATAAAAGACAGAACAACACTTGCTGGGGAATTACTTCATTCCCCCAAGGCTGGGAAAAGCCATGCTCTGCACTTGGCAATGTCCCTGACTGCCACAGCCTTTCCTGGCAAGGGAGAACACAATCCCCATTAACTCCTTCCTGCTCAAAGGCTGCTTCCAACACTGAGCCCATTGAAGGAAAGGCTGAGGCTTTGCCATCCCAGTAAGCCCATGAGGGAGGGGAATGTTTTGTTCTTCCCAAGGCACAAAGCAGACAAAGTGAGTCTAGAGTTGGTGACAGGGTCAGAAACTAAGTCAGGTCCTTTGAATTCTCTTTAATGCCTGCCTGCTGGCCTACTCTCATGTTCAAACCCACCAAGGGATACAGGACTGCCACAATTCTTCCAGGGCCATCAAGGGCAGCCCCATGTCTTTGGATATGTGGTTACACGACTCCCAGCAGCCTCAAACCTAGACCATGCTCTCTTTGTTCTCACCACTTCTTAAAGAAGGCTCTTCCAGATCTTTGGAGCCCCAGAGCTTAGAAAATTTCTAAACACCAGCACGGAGGTACTTCTGGCAAACTCAGGCTCTCCTGTTCCTGCACCAACACCCACACAGAGCTGAAATACAGGTTTATTCCCCAAGTGTATTTCAAATTTGCAACCAGACCCATCCTCAGCCTTCCTTTTGCTCAGCTAACAAGACAAACTCTTCTGGTCTCCACTTGGAAGATCAGCTCCTCACTCCTTGATCACTTTGACTGCCTTGTCCCAGAAGTCTGAATGCATTTCTCCAGAATGTGCCTGAGCAAACATAAACCTGGCACTCCAGGCAAACCTGCAATACTGGCACAAAAGTATTCATATCTTGTAAAGGTGTTCAAGGCCTGTCCATATTCAGTTTGGACCTACCATCATCACCTGATGCACCTTAGAAGTTGTATTTTCATCCAGGTGGCCAATCTAGAAGATCCAAGCCAGCAAAAAGAGGGTGAAAAGGGTCTCAATTACATCACTGGAGCCTGGGCCAGGGCTTATTTGCTTCACTTAATTTTAGGCATCTAAACAAAGCACTTTCAGGATCAGATTACTGCCCTAAAGTCTCTCCACAGTCCATGGAAGGAGATGGCCATTCCAGAAAACAATTCACTCTGGGAAGGTTCCACTCCCATCCGCCATCACAACGACATAAGGCAATTAGTCTCCTAATTCAAGCCGGATGGGAAAAATCCTTTAATAGCCCAGTAAGTTTTGAATGGAAATACTCCCTGCTTGGGAAACACAGCTTGCTAAAGCTGACTTCGTTATTCCTGACCCATGATTTTTAACCAGAACTTTGCCACCTCATTGTAATATCATTCATTCATTTCCACAATTTCTGGATCAGTTCTGCACAAATGACAAAATTCTTGTCCTCTTACCTGTACATTGTAAGTAACATCATCCAGAGGGGGTGGGGGGGGAAAGGCACCTTGTGATGATGTGATGTTCCCAAGGTCATCCACAGGAGGGGGAGGGGGAGGAAGGAAGTCCCCTAGGAGAGAGAAGGAGAGAATTTAAACTCAGCAGCATTTCCCCACATCATGACGTGGATGATCAGGAGGAACCCTGCAATACTCTTAGCTCTGCCCATCGGTTTTGTGGCGCAGGACATAACACATTACTTGACCATTAAATGCTCAGCTTCACCCCTCACTGCTTCAGGAAATGGCTACACAGCTGAGTAACATTGGCAGATGGCTTAGGGGTGCTCAGATTCCACAGCAAAAGGTGATGTGCCACAAAGCCCGAAGGCACCAACAAGCAGCTCCACAGATCCAAGTCACATCTCAAACCTACCACAGGCAAACACAAAACTTGCACTAATGAACACCCTGTGTCTAACCTTGCAATGGATGCCATCCAATTCATCTCCCTCATGTGCTAAACTACACCAGCTCTTCTTGATCTCTATAAAGACAGCATCAAGAGCTGTCCAAAAGCAGGGATTCCCTGCTGCAGGAAACACACAGAGGGCTGGAGCTGGAGCCCAGAATCCAGGCCAGCCCATCTCCTGCAGCCCTGCTGCTGGCAGGCAGACACACTCTTTGCATCTTCCTCTTCCAATAGGGACTTCATAGCTTCATGTAAAGAACTGCTGGGAAGACCACAGGCCCTTCTCAGTGACAACAGTCACATGATGGGCCAGGTGCAAGCACACATGAATCCACCTCTCCTAACTCTGGATTTTTACAAGGGGGCTGATGTACAAAATTTCTAGAATACAACTTGCTCAAGTTTATCTTCCAGAAGTGCTGATGGGAAGACAAAGCAGCAAATACTGGCTGTGAAGCCATCCAGCTTAGCATAGAGATGGGAGGTGGGAGCAGAGAGTTCTCCTTGAGAATTTCATGGGATGTGGGACCAGAAAGGAGAAAGAAAACAAGGACAAAGCAGCACAGGCTGCAGGCAGCAGGCCACCAAGCTCTCAAAGCACCTCCTAATGGTGGAAAAAGAGCATTTGCCATTAGCACTGGATTTGTCTCCAGGGGAGGCAGCTGCCTGCAATTTGGACCACTTTGGTATGATTTTATTTCTTCCTATGAAGATTGATGCTGCAAGTAGAGCTGTTTGCTGTTGGCTCTTGTGCGTGCAGCATCTGGGATGGAAGGTTTCAGATTAATAAAATGTGATATCTCACATATATAGGAACTGTTGCTTTTGGAAGGAAATGTGAGCTCCCTGCTTGACCCTCCAGATCTCCATGCAGCATCACACTGTGTCCAGGCCAGAGGCCCTCAGCACCATCCCTAAATGCTAAGGAGCAGGCTCCAAACCACTGAGGAAGGTGCTGAGCCAAACTCCTGTGACCTGCAGCCTTCTGGACTACCTATGCCCAGGTTTAAAGCCCTAGGCTCAGCCCAGACCAGGCACAGGCAGCAGCTGGGCAGCACTGCCAGCACAACACTTTCAAGCTCTCTGCCATGGGAAGCAGATGGGTCTGCAGCCCTTGAAAGTTTTTCTCTTCTATTTTGAATTACTTTTGAAAGACACAAACTTCCCCTAGGACTTTCAGAGATGTTATTTAACAGGAAAGTAATTTCTTCCCACTTTCCCCAAAATGAGCATGGATAGGACTCAAAAACCCCTTCCGAATCCCTAAGAAAGTATTGTCCTAAATACAGATGCTCAAAGACAGCTCAAAAACAACAGACTGAAAACTAATTTAAGACAATCATGTTGCTCCAATACATAAAATCCCATGAAACCCACTGGCTCATGCTATTATAGAGTTCAGGATTGATTTTAAAAAAAATTATGTCCAATAATATCTGCAGTATCTTCCTCATTGCCTGATAATTAATCAAATCTTTTATTTCAAATAATGTGAAATACAATACAAAATAAAAAGAAAAGTAGAGAGATTTTGAAATTAATATCTAAGGGGTTCATTCTAAAAAGTGCTGGGATATTTGAGTGCTTCTTAAACTTTTCTCCTTTGCTCTGTAAATGACCCTCCAACCAGCCAACATGATTTTGCAAACAAATTCAACTCCAGTGAACACAGACTTCTCAAGATTGTGCTTTAAATGATGTTTTTCAGTCAGTCCTGGCTCCGATGCCTAAGACTGATCTCCCTGCACAGCACATTAGTCAGACACTCTTGCTTTATTACAATCCTTCAAAACACCTAAGGAAAATCAAGGTAAAGATTGTGCTGGAGGAGATGAGACAGGGAAAGGGCCAGGTTTTCTGCATAATCAGAAGTCTGTATCTAACAATAACCATTAGATTAAGCATAAACAAAATACCATTTTTGCCCCTTTGGAAGACCCACTCCTCTTGAAAGAAAAAAAAAAAAATTGGCAAGATTTTTCAGAAAAGGAGCGAAGGACAAGAGCTCTCTCCTAGAGTTTGGAAGAAAACACTTTGCAGTAGGAGACAGCTGGCTCTACCACATCCCAGCCCAGCTCTGCTGTCTCCATCCTGTGTTAGATAAGCTGCTGGCTCCACTCTCCCCACAAGTGGGAAGATTTTTAGACTGGGAAGCAGAGAGCAGATGCCTGATGAACTGGGGGGACCTTGCAGATGTTTGGCCTTTTCCTGGTCCTCTGTGAACAGATGGACCTTTCTCCTTCACAGCTTTAGTTATTTATTCTGCCACTGCGCCTTCCTCTTTCCCACACAGCCACAGGACCCAGTGCTGTTCCCACTGCACTCACAGGAGAATATTCCCTTGGATGCAGAAGGGAAAGCTGTCCCTGCATTATTAATATTATTATTATTATTATTATTGGAATTGCTGGAAGTCTCCTTCCGGCAGAGAGGGAAGCATGCAAAGACCAAAATCCGTGTCCTCAGCAGCAAAATGATTCTAGATGGTGTGGGGAAGAAACAGGTTTGAGGAAGCAAAAGAGGAAAAGAACCTGAAAGCCAGCTGACACTCCCTTCAGGCACAGTGTCCCTACAGCGCACCTTTGCCTTCTCTCACCCCCAGAGCTTTGCAAGTCAGATTTTACTCACTTAGAGCTGTGGGAGGAGGCAGGGAAGTCCATGTCCAGGCAGAGCACATCACTGCCACCCACTGCTGACCACCTTCAGTGTCACAGAGCGAGGGGGGAGCCATCTGGGCAGGGGACTGTCCCTGGTCTGCACAGATGCACCAGCAGCCACAGCAGAACGGGGCTCTGGGGTTACCAGTTAACCATGGGCTGGTGGAGGACACATCCCACCCTGAGCACTCACCCTCTCCTGACTGATTTAACCAGGTTGTCCCTCTGTGAATAAGGGATAAGATGACCAAAAGGCTCATTAATGTTGATTATTGTTCAGCACCAAGACCAGCATTTTGGTTGACTTTCGCCTGACATCAACCTGAACACTTGGATGTATTCCAGGTTGTGAGAGTGACTGCACTGAGTTCTGTCAACAGAGAGGTATCAAGGCACCTCCAGAAAGCAATTTGGACTTCAAGGCAGGCAAAGAGACTTGCCTTCCAATGGCAAGTCTCTCCATGGAGGTAGGAAATCCAAGACACAAACTGCCTCCAGCTCATACAATGAGAAATCTCCACCTGTTACCATATGTTTAAGATGAGAAAATAAACAGTCTTTGTTGCACCAGCTACTCATTCCCCTGCATACAGCTGTGTAGACCATGAGTCAACCTACGAAGGAGCCGTGCAGTGAGACGCATGCCCTGCTCGGTTATTTCAGATGCAGCAGCGCAATGTGTCGTGAAACCACAGCCCTGAGCTCTTCCCTCAGCACCCGTGCAGCTCCTGCACCGCAGCATCACCCGCTGCAGCCAGCAGGGATGGGACTGCCAGCCTGGCAACAAAAGCCCCACCCTCGGCCCACCCCGAGCAATAGAAAGTTGTATGTTGTAAATACAAGTGATTAGGCAGAAACGAGGTGAGTCCATTGTGGTTATGGTGGGAAGCAATAGCAGAGCCACTGGCAGAAGTGATGCCTCCCAGGCCCCAGCCTGGCTTCTGGCTTCAATCAAATCTGTGCCATTGTAGATGCACTTGCAACATTTTACCCCTCTCTGCCCCAAAATTTCCCCTCTTACACTCTTTCCCTTTAATAATTTCACTATTACACTTTTAAGTACACAAATATAAAATTGTTCAAAGCCCTAACAGACACCTACATCAGCACAAATCTGTCAGGGTGAATAGAAATTCACAAAATCTTTGCCACTGGCTGCCTGACGCCTTCTGGGTACAAGTACGAGCTAAGAAAAACATCGTGCCTCATACAGCAAACACCATTCTCACTTACAGGCTAACCTTTAAAATTTTAAGTGCACTTCATTTTTTGCTGGATCAAGCTCATGTCTCAAGTCTTTGTTTTCAGGAGATATATCTGCCAGCCAACAAATGAACTGTAGCACAGTAACTGCCTCCCCCCCTTGACAGACACAGTAGTTTAGACATGAAGATTTGTGGCTTTGAAACTTCTAGACTTGAAGAAGGGCTTACATGTTCAGTAAAAGAGATACTTTGGGGGGAAAAAACAGAGAAACGTGAAAAAGCAAAACACTGTAATTTTCAGGGAAACAATAAGTTAATGAAACCTATTAAACAAAAGACTGGGTTTACATTGGTCTTCCCAGACTTCTGGCTGACATCTGATGATGATATATGTCAGATGCTGATTTCAATTTTCTCCTTTCAAGGAAAAATAATCCTTTCTGACTATAATCTTGATAATTTCTGATTCTGAAGCTGGTTCAGAATCAGTTTGAATCACCTGTGAAACACAGTTCAGCCCTGACTCAGAGACCAGACTAAGGACAGTGATGGAGTGAACCCCACTGATGTGTTTCCATTCTGATCCAGACTCCATTTGGCAAAGTACTGAGCAGACAGGGGCACTGCTTGGTCAAGTATTTACCTTCTACTGCAGAAAGCCAAAGCTTTGACATTGAAACAATTGAGATTTACACCTAAACCCTAATTCATTGAGCACTAAAATCCTGTTGATGGAGGCTACCATGAACCTGCAATCCACAGTGACCATTGCAGGAGCCTGCAGAATATCCCAGTATTACTACATGGTCTGGGAAGCTTCCTACTGCAAAGTGACAGCACAGGATTTTTATAGATGTGACCCGGGGCCTCCTAGGTGTGAACATACATCTTACTAAGTTTCCAAAAGTAAACGTTTTCCTGTAGCATCTGTACTTAACACATCACTAGGCAAGGAAAACACACAATTTAAATCATGTTTTGGCCCCAGCCATGCTGTGAGGAATCACTGACACCACGTCAGTGCAGGGGAAACTGTTGCATGATGGCATACCAGCTCCACAATCCACCTAAATATACCACATTGGCCTGTGATTCCTAAAATAAAGCAGCTCCAACAACCCAAAGCACTGTTTAAATTACCACTCTTACCAATCACTAATCCTACCATTTGAACTACTTGTGCTAATCAGCTACTGTATTAATAAGCATGAGGAAGAAAAAAAACCCACACTGGCTAATTTCATCCTCAGCATTTAAAAAAGGAATACTGAGTCTGTCAGGTAGTTGCACTGAAAATTTACTTCACCACCTGCTAGCTGAAATATTGCTTTTATGGATTTACATTGTATTAAAAGGTCACTGGCTGTTTAAGTCTTAAACAGTTTTAATCATTCTAAAAGTCTCTTAACAGTAAGAAAAGGAAGCTCAGAACAAACAGCAGCAGGGATTCTAATTAAAAGGGCCAATTCATCTAATTTTATTTGGGGTTAATTATTCAGGATTCACTCTCTGATGTGTAAGGAATAGCAATTAGTAATTTTAGTGATTTGAGGAACATTGGAGGTGTAATCAGTTAAAATGAGTGAGTGTTTACAACACAAGATGTTGAATTAGTTTCTCCCAGCTGGAGAACAGGAACATTAGTCCCCTACAGTTCAGGACTATGCATCGCAGTCCTGCTTAAAATATTCTCTTTAAATTAAAAAAAAAAATCCAAATCCACCACAAGCCAACAATCATCTGGTAATTTTGTTTACTACATGGAAAGTCAATAGGAAATGTGTACCATGGCAGCTTACTCATCCTCACCTCCACCTTCACCCTGCCATCCAACTATTTAAACCCCTGGGATTCACTGGAAACAATTCCCAGTAATTTTTCAATCTGTACAACTCCAGTCAGACTACCATCCTCTTTCCACACTGCCTTTCACCACAGCTGGCTGAGATAATGGCAGAAGCAGCCTGTGAAACTTTGAAATGTTAATTAACCTCAGTGGTTAAATATACAGAGGAAAAATGACCGTGCGATTAGCTTAAAACCTCTAGGTACAATTCCTCCTGCAAAAGCAAATCCAAAATAGCTCTGCTGGAATCGCTCTGGACTTCTTCCAGTGTTACTAGAGCCAGAATAAGGTACTAAAGCTTTCAGGAGAAGCAGATGAGACTCTGGTGGGGAAGAGGAGCCACATGGGAGAGTGCCAGTGGGGAGATCCAGCGCTGGCTGCTCTGACATCCGGGGCTGAGCTGAGGCAGCAGTTCAAAAGCCATTTTTTACTCCTCTCCAGAGGTAACTGGGTTTTACCACTACTCAGGCACAGCCAGTAGTCCAGGGTCCAGGGACTGGACCCCTTGCAAGTTTGTGCCCACAAGTTTACGACTGTTAAAAGGAACAGCACTGGCACACTATGTCGTGCTCACTGCAAGTGGTGTAGCTTTTAATGAGCAACCTAATTTGGTACAAACAGATGCTGTCTTTAGTGTCCTGTACACAGAGTTTTCACTCCAGCTCTAGTCACCAATGTGGGAAATCCCCTTCACCCCTTCACTCAGACCTCACTGACCTCCCTCTCAAAACACCCCAAAGGCAGTAATTAGCACCAGGGTAGGAGATAAGGATTCAGTTCCCCAAATTATGCAAAATCTCAGCTGCTTCACCACAGTGGATGCCCCTCATTGTGAAAACAATGGGTCTTTTTGATGAGATTGTTTCCATTCAGCTGGTGGCTGTAGACACCAAGTGCTATCCTTCCTAACAAATCCCAGTCAGTGCTCCTGCAGCCCCAGTGGTGGCAGGGGAGGAGCAAGCAGGTGCAACCCCGTGCTGGCCTGTCCTCCCACATGCACATCAGCAGAGCTTCCTACACATCAGGCCTACAAAGACATCAACAGAAGGCTGCATTTTAATCTAAATATTATTTTTCCATACAACTGTGGGGCAGAGCACTCCATCTAATGTCCTACACCAACCTCTCCACCACAGACGTGACCCACGGAAAACACAATGGTCCTTTACCAAAGTTTAGCGAAGGACTGAAGTTGAACTGTTGCAAGAAACAGTCCATGGAACCTTAAAACTTCAATAAAAATCTGTGCTAAAATAGAAGACAGAAGAAGACCCATAAGATTTAACAAAAAAGCTCTAAGCACTCTTCCCTGTCATATACTTCTTTTAGGGTACTGGGGATGTCACAACCCCACTGTGTCTCTGTCCACCAGCATGAAAAGCTTTCCTTTGCCTTGTCTGCAATGTTTATTCGTAGAAGTGAGCATGATTTCATCTTACTTGTGCAGCAACTAGTACAATGAGATCTCCCTTTCAGCTGCAGCTGCTCAGATCCAATAATGGGGACAAAAGTAATTCTGAATGATTTTTTTTAAAAATGACAGAAAATAAAGGAGAGATTTCCAGGTAAACAAGTGAAAATCAGAGCATTTAAGTCAGAAGAGAAAACCCTGTCCTGGAGAGGAAATGGGCTGCATTCCCACCATACCATCCTTCTCCTCTGAGAGTGAAGGGTCCATGAAACAACTCAACGAGGGAAACACCACCTCACTCAGAACAAAGTGGAACAGGTTATCTATTTGTTTATTAGATTATGGTGTTGAACTCATTTGTTCATTGCTAAGAGCTTCTGACAAGAGTTGACATATGCATTAATTTATTAGAGGGCTGTTTTGAAGGAGTTGAAAAAAATTAGCTACGCTACTGGATTAGGATCTCATTTCCACCGACTGCTGCTGCAAAGCACAGTGAAAGTCAGTCTGTTTATTTGGCCAGCCTTCTCCCCTGAGGCAGCAGACAAGGAAGATGGGGACCATGTCCTTAAGACACAACCTATCTTATCTTCAACCAAACCCTCTCTGTCCCTAGTGATGAAATACAAAACACTGCACAGATCACAAAAAAACATCTCACAGAGCTCTTCACCACCAAGGGACTTCCTCAAGTTTTGGAAGCTGCAGCCAACAGTTTTAAGCAATGCTGGATTTATCTTTTCCTATGCCTGTTTTTTGTATTGTTTTCCCATTTGGGAGGCGAGTTGCAATCTGAGCAGACAGAGGAAACCCATGTGCTGCAGCCTTGGCTTAAGCCTCAGAGTCAGCAGTGGCCTGTGCTGCAGAACATCTGGAACCACTGGATGCATTCTCTTAGCCCAGCATGCAAAGGAGAGGGACAACAAAACCCACTGCCATAACCAGACCATTCCTGGAGGAGGGGGTCAACCTCCCTTCAAGAAGTTCTCTTCACTGAGTCTTCTGCTCCTGGTTTGAGAGACTGGAGCAAAACCACCAAGCGGGAAAGGCAAGCACAGTGCTCAGATGAGCTGATCAAACAAATCCCCATGGACTAGTTTTCAAACTGGGTCACTCATCCTCTGGGTCCTCCCATCTTCTCTGCCACCCCTCCCTGTGTCACACTTACAAACACCCAGACTTGGAAGATGAAAGCAAAATGTGTCTTCATCAAATGTATCTCAGTTCACTGTTTACACCAATACAAACAACACTGGCTTTCTTCCTTCCACTGCAGTTAGTCAGTGCTACTTGGGAGCAGAAAAGCATCTTGATTTTCCTTCTGTGATAAAATTAATTGCCTTCTAATTCACTGCTGTAACACTGAATAGTAAATTATATCCTTAATCCCTGAAGATAACTGAAGATAAAATTAAATGTTGGATCCATAGAATTCACCTCTATCATATTTTTTTCAAAATAAATAGCAATGCTCCATATCCAAATTTTAGTGATGGACATGGCAGTGTTAGGTTAATGGCTGGACTTGATGATTTTGAAGATATTTTCCAGTTCTAAATAGTTCTATGATTCTAACTCTGCAAATAAATTTATAGAAATATAAATTTATATGGAATAGTGGTGGTTTGGTTCCTTTTGCTGGTACCTACTAGAAATGTCCCATGTAAACTGGCTAGAACATGGAAAAAAATCAGGATTAAAATCAAAAGAAAATACAAAAGGATGGTAGTATCCTATATCCTCTATATCCTTTCTACTGTATTTCTTGCTAACAAAGAAAGTAGAGAAGAAAACAAATGATGCAGACTTTCTTTTCTTTGAGATGAATCATACACTGAAACCCTGATTTCAAAGCTTTCTGTACCAAAGACCATTTTCCAGTACCCTAAAGGTACTATTCCCACTTATACCTGCAGTTATTGCCACAATGTGACAAGAAATGCTTTAAAATTTACACTTTTGCATAATTCAACAAAGTAACTGGTTAGTGAAAAAAAAAAACACACTAAACTGACCTTTTAGACAAGGAACTACATGCATTTTTTCATATTCTGCAAAATCTCCTACCAAGAACCACCCCATTCTTCTGTCTAGTCAGAGCCCAGAGCACTGTGGTGGGGAAAACAAGAGGAGACAGAGCATTTCCCATCAGGAGCTCCTTAAAATGAGCAAGGAAGAGGTGAATAACAGAGGTACACAAAGGTCTTCCCAAGGATGAGAATCCTATTCCCATTCAGGACATTGATGATAACAGAATTCACTCCCTAGAGTGACCCAGGCAGACTGCCTATCCTCAGAATACAGGCAGGGATAAGCAGTGGCAGCATGGAACTTGGTCTGGTTTTGGGGGAACGTGGCTCCCATCCTGCATTCCCAGCAGGAATGGCCACGACACTGTAGTTACCCAAGCACACACATTTTAACCTTCTGACCATTCTGAGAGAGCAGTCAATAAAACCAGCAGTTTTACTGTAACTCTGCTCAGCATATGGTGCCTCCCTTCCAGAGAAAAAGTATTAGGGTCTGGCATCAGCCCAGAGCAACTGAGAGGGTGCCCTTGCCATGAAACACACCACACCAAAAGCACTATTTGCTGTAGAGAAACCTGGGTGAGATTGCTCCCAGACTGAATTAAAAGTTTTCTATTTAACCGACAGAAAACAAATTACTGAAATATTTGTGGATATTGTTAAAAGGAATAATGCGGAAGAAAATTAAAATCCTCTGCTAAGATTGTGGTTTTGTTTGAAAAGCCAGAGACTTTATTCTTAAAATAAAAATGTTGTGGAAGAAAAGGGTAACAAATTGTAGTAACATATTGCTGCAGTTTCTAGGCTGGTCTTTGGAAATCTTCAGTCTGAGGTTTGGTTTTCCTCAGAACTGCTACTGGGACAATTTTAGTTAAACAAAAAATTAAATAGGCTAGGTGGGGAACCTCTCTCGATTTTCTTTTGTTCTAATTTCTTTTTCAGCTTTGCTACAGGAGAGTGCAAATCTATCCTTTTCAGATTAATGACTGATCTTCATTCTAAATCCCCACTCCAATATTAATAACCTCTCAGAAAACAATTAAAATGGATATATTGTTTGAGTGTGTGCTTAGGGAGGACGAGAAGAGGATAAATCTTCTCTGATGACAAAAGCCTCTGTCCCCCTTGGAGGGCTGCTGATGCCAGTGGTGATGGACAGTGATTATCCACTGTCACATACACATCTCCTCATGCTTCCACAAGCATGAGCCTGGAGCAGTGAAGGGAGGGAGAGAGGGCTGAGCAGCACAGGAGAAGAGGGGATGGTCCATCTCACCACCTGACAAGGACTCCTTTATCAGTGAGCTGGAAAGAGTAGGCCTTTTCCTCCATCAGACAGATGATGCAGGAAGAATGATTTCCAAGTTGACATTATCAGCAAGTGCAAACAGCCAGAGAGACACCAGGAAGGTTCACTGCTTGGAAATTATTTTAATGCACAGAAATGCCCGGTGTGCTGAGGCTTTATGATGAATCATGAAGCCTACATCATTCAGAGTTGCTTATCAGCTCTGAGAATTTTCTAGCCAACATCTCCATCTTCTTCATGAATCACAGCAAAGACAGTGCCCTGGTGCTGTGGGCTACAATTACTCCTTTTGCCTTTTTCCAGTCCCATGTGAAGCAATGGGAAGGTCGTGGTGCATCTTGCCAATGTGGTGTTTTTACAGTGTAACAAGGGGAAAGCACATTCTCTGCCCTGGCAAGGGTGCACACAGAGATATTTAAGGGTGCAGAGTTTTCTTAAAGGATGGTCAGAGGGCTGGCATGTCTTGCTATGAAGACAGGCTTAGCTGTTCAGCCTGGAGAAAAGAAGGCTCCAAGGAGAGCCAAAAACACCTTACAGTCCCTAAAGGGGGCCTACAGGAAGGCTGGGGAGGGACTTCTCACAAGGGCATGTAGTGGTAGTACAAGGGGGATGGCTTTAAACTGAAAGAGAGGATATATGGAAGAAATTCTTTACTGTGAGGGTGGTGAGGCACTGGCACCAATTGCCCACAGAGGTTGTAGACTTCCCATCCCTGGAAGTATTCCAGACCAGGTTGGATGGAGCTTTGAGCAACTTGGGATAGTGGAAGGTGTCCCTGCCTATGGCAGAGGAGGTGGAATCAGATGATCTTTAAGGTCCCTTCCAATCCAAACCATTTGATGATTCTGTGATATGATTCCATGACCATCTTTGGCACAAAAAGACAAACTTGAGTCATGGCCTGCGTGTTCTCCTAGAGAAGAGCAGAAACACCCTCCTTTGGTGTTTACATGAAACCCTAGAGAAGCAGGTTTTGCCAATTCACACTGCAATTTTGTAATGCATGACTTGCTGCACGCAGTCATCCAAGGTGACTGCTTTATACAAAAGCAAAGCTCATTCCTAGAGGATTTAAACAATGACAGTCAGATTTCCCTGATGAAAGACACTCAAGTGAGTAACAATTTCATTTAAAGAGAAAACATGGTATTTTTGGGCACCTGGGCTGTCAAGAAAATAAGAAGCAATTGAGGATGCAATTGAGAATATTCTGAAATTGGCCACTATTTATATTTCTACACAAAGGACAGATTTTAGATTTAAAAATACAGGTATGACCTAGCTTTAAAATCCAGTAACCCATCTGGCCAAAACCTAAATGTGGATGCTGATGATCTTTTGAAGAATAGGACTCTCTACTTTCACAAGACTATGAGATTTACTCCATATCCTTATCAGGCAATACATATCACATCATGTCATGATGATCAGCATCTTGATTGATTAAAATCTTTAATTCCATTGGATTTAGAAGGCTAGTTTGAGACACACTCATACAAAAGACCAAGGCTGGAGTTCATCACAAGCACACAATGGGACACTGTGACTGCAGCATTGATATCTGCTCCCCACATTCTTCAAAATACTGCAGTTAAAATTATCTAGCCAAGAGAGGTAAACAAAGGTGTGTGTCAGGTCAGCCAGCAAAACCTTTCAAGACTCCACAGTCATCATGAGAAAGCAAATAAAGACTACTTTGGCTCTCATTTACTATATATTTAACATTTGCAAGAGAAAAATCAGATGACTGCTTAAAGCTTGGGATGATGCACACCATATTCAAGCTACTCCAGAGCTTGAAATGTTTAATGTTTTATGTGGTTTGGAAATGGTTTAAATTCCCTGATGAATTTTTCATGCCCATACACAATTTAGCCTTTATCAAAAAGATCCCCTTCAATTATGTACTCTGCAAAAATTCTTTGGAAGGATTCTAGACACTTTTCTCCTTTTTTTTTTTTTTTGTTTACTGTTTTCAGTTTGCTACGGTCTGTATAAAACACCCTCAACTTGGCTATGCCTACTGAAGTTATCTGTGCTTCACCTTTTGTGCTACTCACAGAAAATCTCTCCATGCTCTCTCTCCCTCCATGACTTTACCTTAACTGTGGAGAACGGGAAGACAGAAGAGCAATCTGGGACAGTGAAAGGGTAAGCCTCACTGGGGCGAGGCTAAAAGGCTGCAAACCTTTGGATGGACGCAGCTCTTTGCCGCGCTGCACCGTGGGGAGCTGTCTGTGGAGAGGGGCATCCTCTGGGCAGCAGAGCTGGCAGCAGGCACGTCACTCCCAGCGCAGGAGAACAAGCCTAATTAGAGCACTGCCATGTGCCAGCTATTCTTGGAGGCAGAACAGCCCCTCAGGAGCTGTTGCAGGAGAGCGAAGCGAGGACAGCCCTTGGACCGCTCCAGCCCACGTCAGAGGCATCCCCAGGAACACAAAGCCATCCGCCCCTGCCCTGCAGCCCAAAGATACCAAACTGCTGCTGCTCTTGCTCTCTGAACACCTTCGTTATGCTGAGCACACATCCCCCAAGGTTCTGGGAATATTAACATAAGCCACCCACAAATATTATTTTAAAGATGTGATTCCCAGAGTCCTCCTATTTTTGGAGAAGCATCTTAAAAAAGCTTCCCTAATATACTGGAACAGGCCCCATATTATCTCTTCATGAAAGGAATCCAACTGCTATGCTTCTAAATTCACTGGTAAGCAGTTCAGACTTCCTTTTATATTGTAAGATTTCCTTCCCATAAGACGCAAGATATATTGCCTCAAGGGAAAAACAGCTTTATGAAGAGGAAGCTACGTGTGCCAGAATTGTTCTCTTCCATTATCCGTAACATCCTTTCTCCCTCCCATTGTTTTAATAAAGTTGGTCACCAGAAGAACCTGCAGCAAAAATGCCAATACCCTCAGAAGAGTATCTACCTGCCAAAAGCCCCAAAGCACATCTGCTGTTCTGCAGCCTCCTTGATGCTCAGAAAATCTGTTTTCTATGCATGCCACATATGCAGTGCTGATAGAAATGTGACTTTGCTAACAAACTTACTTTTGGCTGTTCCCACCAGAAAAACATTTTGAGGAATGGATGGCTCACCAGTAATCTCCCACCTACATGTATTTTTGTAGCATTTCATTGAATAGAAGGATGAAAAGGCAAAAACCCAACCAACCAAAAAAAAATACAAATTTAAAAAAAAAAAAAAAAAAGAGAGAGCAAACACATTCAGTGGCAATCAGCATTACAGGGGAAAAAAAAATTAAAATCTGCTGTCTGATGTTCCTACATGTGATCTAGAGAAATATTCCCCTCCTGCATGCACGTGCTTGCATGCAGCAGGGGCTCAGTTACACTCTTAAGTTCAAGTGCATTCTTAAATGTTATGTCCCACGGGCCTTCACAAAGCATGTATCAAATTAGGCATTTGCTGGAATGCTTTGCTAAGCAAAAGGATTGGTTTATGAACTTTCCCCAAAGATTCTGCTGAAATGAGGCTAAATGGTTGCAGTGGTAGCTCTCAGGAGATCCCCAATTCTTCCCTGAAGCATTCATTTTGCTAGGATTTCCCTCTTGTACATTCAGCTTTGGGGAATCACTATGGGAAACTGGGAGCAGGGAATTCCCAGCGTTAAAAATTACAGTATTGCCCAGGGTAGCTGAAGTAACCACAAATCCCTCCCCACTGATTCAGATCCCACCAGAGCCACTGACATCTCTTCAATTTTCATTAAAAATCTCCTCTAGAGGGTATAATCTCCCCAAATTTAAGCAGAGGGAAATCCAGGGTTCCCTAAAATCAGAATCCACTTTATTTGGGACAAAAGGAATCTGCTCTCAGAGGGACTGGAGCTGCTAAAAATAAGCAAATATTCCCAGTGTTTCTGCATTCCTCTCCCTGAAGTGAAATGATCAAGAGGATTAATTTTAGAGTACGTACAGTTTTTATGTGAAAAAACCCAAGCTGCATCTTAGCTTTTAAGCAAAGACCAGATGGAAAGTCTATCATTAGAAATGCCAAAGGGAGAATACGCTCAAAGTTCGCTTCAGGATGGAAAGGTCATTTCTAGTCATCCTTGTTTTAAATGTTCTCAGAAGCACTCAAGCTTTTCGTAGTAAGATGGCTTTCTTTTAGTTTATCAACCTGATTTCCTTCAAAATAAAATATAAAAATATCTCCAAAATAAAACAAAAATCGCCAAACAAGACAGAAACTTGAAAGGCAGGCGCCAGCTCTCTTTTTTTCCTCTCCAGAGCAAAAGAGTCATTAAATTTTTAATGAATTATTGTTTAGTTGACAAGAAATGCCACAAAAATGACCTGCTGATTCCACCCAGGGGTGTTTACTTAGAGTTTCACAGGGAGATTTATGAGATGACAGGCAACAGACGACGTGTCAATGGAGTCTGAGAGGCAATGCTTCATTCATCAGGTACCAATGTCGATGAAGAACACATCAAGATGATGAGAAATGGAGCAGGTTTCTCCACTATGCTAAAAGCAACATTCCAAGCCCCCAGGGAGGGCTTTGTGCAGCTGCCCCATACAAATCCACCAGCCCACCTGCACTGAAAGCACCATGCTCCTGTTCCTAAGATGTGAGCAGTTCAGTAAGAACCCCCTTTGGGCTCAAGATGCCTTCTTAACATTACCAGCACACACAGGGTGACTAGGAAGTGACAAAATTGTGATCAGTGATATTCACTGGAGTCAGTAGGGTGACCTGAAGATAATACAGTGCTCCCAGCATTACTCCACTTGCTCACTCACATGAGAGCTACAGCTCCCACTGAGACTCCAGCACTCCCTGATCTCCACATGCCAGCCATCCATGAAACAAATCCCGTGCCCAAGAAGATCAGCCCACAGCTGAAGTACAGGATGTAATGAGGCCCCTGGGACACAGCTTCCAAACCTTAACAGGAAAATATTTAATCAAAGACAGAAGACTCCATTCTCCTGTTTTCCAACAAATATTTAAAAAGTACATCGATATGGCGATATAAAACTGACATTTTCACAGTAAACACATTTGTGTCCCGGCGCAGATTATTGCCAATGAAAACTGGAGCTACTGGCTAAATCTAAAAGTATTTTATTTCCTTGCAGGCTGTGCCTTTTCTCAGCTCTAGTGGGTCACCCCTAACAATAAGTATCTGGCTTCAGGTCTTCCTCTATACAAATCCTCTCAGAGGAACCATCACTGACCTAACCAGGCAGCAATTGGGCTGTGCAAGTGTCAGAGGGAAATGTGTCCTGCAGTACCACTGAATGAGGGACAACCAGACAAAACCAAGATTCCATTCCCAAACAGCATGCTAAAGCTTTGGAAGCAGCAAACAAATGCTTTGTTGTTTCTTGGCCACTTCCAAATGTTGATTATTCCGTACGAAATAATTAACAAACAAGGACAGAATCTCCAAGCTCTCTTTAGAAACCTTCTTTTCAAAATACACCCTCATTTTAATCATTTACCATTGGCAATAGAGAAGGAAAACAAGGAGGTAAGAAATCTAACACAATCAATCCTTCCCTAGTTCCCACAAATAGACATTCACTGCCTTCCAATAGTCTTGACTAATCATTTTAATAAGCAGTGAAAAGATTTCGCAATTAAATGCTTAGAGAAATAAGATGCATCTTCCTTCTCCTTCTCATGCCTCATGAGTTTTCCAGCTCCTCTCATAAAGAGCTTTCATTACTCTGGGCATGATGGAGCCAGAATTGCTGCATGAGAAAGCTCTGATTTCAATTTTATCTCAGTCACTATCCAAATGCCCAGAAACTTCTTCACAGCTCTTGGACCACAGGAGAAAAAAAAAGCCCAAAAAGAGCCAAAAAAGGGGGGTTTCAGTCCTAAGATCAGAATCACATTAGCTAGACAGGTTTTTCAGAAAAAAAAACCCTCTGGCCTTAGTGTAAACTAAGCATATTTGGTCAAGTAGCAGATGAAACAGACAAGGAGCCTCACAATGCCCTTCCTGCAGCCCCACATTCGTGGTGACAACTGCACTTTGCTCTGATGAAAAGTGACCTTTAGGCCCTGACATTTAGGTCCAGATTCTCCTACTTGTGTCACCTCCGCCTCCAGTTTCACAGGTCGAATTCACAGCACTTCAAATAGTTGGCAAGATTCATCAAACATGAGCCCATGTCTTGCCCAACAGAGTCTTAAAATGGAATATTCCCACTCCACAGTCCCATGCCATGCTGGATGGTCAACTTACACGAGGTACTGCCATACACGAGATATGTGCCATATCTCTTTGGAAAATCAACATACCAAGCGAAAGCTCATCTCCCAAAATAGTCACCCTGATACTTTATTTCTCTTTTATTTGTTTGCCTACTGCAGTTACAAAATACATTCTCACTGAGGCAAAAGGGATCATTAGCCAGAGCGCTTTTGGATGCAAAGAGACAGTGCTAAACGTGCACCAGAAACAGGAATATTATATGGTCTTCCCACATGAGAAAGCATAAAAAGGCAAAAGGACCCTCCATTAGCTCGTCTCCATGATATCTCAGTAAAACCATATACTCAGAATGGAATTGTGGTGATTGGAGGTTTCTTGTTTATAAAGTCCAACTCTGTTGGCAGGAAATAGCTGTGGTCACACATCGCATCCCTTGTGTCAGATTAGCTGCTAAATTTAAAGTATTTTCTGTGTATCTACTAAGTATGAGTTACTGGCATGAAGAAATGTTTTAATTATCATAAGTTTTCAGGTTCAGCCAAACCAATCGTTCCTGCAGCTAAGTCTGAAAGACTCTTGACTCTAATAAGGGATGTAAACAATTGAACAAAACCTAGAGACCTGGCAGCCAGAGATCCACCAGCCCTTGCTGCCACAAGGTCATCTCTCCCTCCTGAGGGCCTATGTCCCATTTTTACACACACACACACAGGCTGAGAGCCTGATGCACCAAGAGAAGTCAGTCAAGTATTCTGTTACAAACACAACTGATTTTTTGGCTGTAGGAAAGGGTTACAGTGTCAGACTCTGCAGGATCACTGTGGGCAGGGATGGGTTAAGAAGAAGAGATCAAATGTGAATTTAATTCAAATCTAAGGCACAGAATGGACTAAGGAGAAGATGAGGAAGATACTGCAATGCTTCATGCATTATCTGGTACGACTGCGTGGTATCCTGTCCATGCTGATAGCAGAGGAGATACAGACCAGCTGTGATTTTACCCAACTCACAGTTCCCTCATGCACTGCCTCTTGTCTTTATAAAGTGATTTTTAGGTAAGACAGTTGTGTCAGACCTGAGCTCCCAGTGTAATTTCCCCCCTATGCCTGCAGAATTAATTCAGTAACCCAGGTGCTATTTCTCCTTGGGCACCACACAAAGAATTACAAATGGCTCTATTTGTGCCCAGCTGGTACAAAAGTGATGTCAAAAGTGTAATGGGAAGGAAGAAAGGACCCAATTACAAAAGCAAGGTCTGTGAGATAATCTTGGTCCCAGGACAGTGAGATATGGCAATTAGAAGCATTTCATCTAACTGTCAGTTGGGGTCATTCAATGAGCTTGTTATCCAGAGAAAAGGTGGCACCTCAAAATACCAATTACAACTTTCCAGACTCAAACTGTGCCTCAGCCTCTTCTGCCCCCTGTGCCATCATCTCTAACATGACAGGAAGGTCAGAATGAGCAACAGGAATTCAGTTTTCAAGAAGAAGCCCAACTGTACTGCAGATTAACAACCAATTAGCAGTTTTGAAGAAGTTGTGCACTCTGGCTGGGGGGCTGCCAGGCTGTGCTGAGGAAGTGCTTGGTGTTGACTTCCCAAACTGACTCACTTCTGTAAGCCCTGGGGTGGTATTTATAGAGTTGGGGGAAAATTTCCAGGGAACATCACTTACTGGTACTCACAAAAATAGCAAGGGAATTCTTAAATTACTAAACTTTTAAGGAAAAAAGTCATTCTTTTTGACAAGACAGCAAAGCAGAAGTCTCTATGATATTCTTGGAAGAAGTCACAATTAATAGTGTTCCTTATCACACTTTTCTTTGACAGTAGTAGATGTTGCTCCTAAGATATTCTGTGCAGCTGCAAGGCTGGGGTTTTTTCCTCTCTTCCACAGATTATTTCCAGGATAAGACATTGAAGTCAGCCTTGTCTCCAAGGCTCCTTAGCAAGACTTGAATGAACCCAGGTACCAACAACAATTCAGCTACAGCAGTCCAGATCAGCCCAAACCTTTTACCCAACTGTCCAGGATCCCAGTTTGGGGGAATGGCTGTACCCTTCAGTAAACCACATGAATCTGCAAGTAGATCTGTTACTGATAGTCAAACTATCACCTGCAGAAGTGAGCTGGTCCCCCTGCATAAACTAGACATGCCCTGGTATCACAGAGCACACAAAAGCAGAGGAAGGGCACTAGTAGCTGGATCAGTGCCTGTTCCCCTCCACACATGCAACAGTGCCCCTTATGTCTCCTCAAAGCCAGGGACTAAGCCAAGCCTTCAGAAAGATTTTGTCCCTGCAATAGTTTTAAGGATGCAACCA
Source organism: Agelaius tricolor (assembly GCF_023055355.1). Taxonomy (NCBI): domain Eukaryota; kingdom Metazoa; phylum Chordata; class Aves; order Passeriformes; family Icteridae; genus Agelaius; species Agelaius tricolor. The sequence continues at coordinate 16,245,164 of NW_027269272.1, forward strand.
CAAATCTGAACGCTCACAACGATTTTACAGTATTTCACTTTCTTGCCACTAAACACACACAGATTTAAGGTCCCGCTTAGCAAGGAGGGGCAGACAATGCCAGGCTAGGCCCCCTTCCCTAAGCAGCCAGCATGCCCCAGTGGGGAGGACTGCAGACCAGCTGACCGCAGAAGTACAAGTTCTGGAATGAGAAAGAAATTTTTGAAAATATAAGATACAAGCACACATACTTGTCCCCATCCCACACACAAGCTGCAAATGCTTCAGTTTATTACTATGACTTCCGGATTGCTCCTACCACTGCCCTCCCTCTGAGACCTGGGGTCAACATTGGCCAAATGGTCCTTGAGAAGGCCTCAGAGATGTTTCCCTCCATGTCTTACACAAACCAGTACCTTAGATGAGGACAAAAACCAGGATAACAAGAAAAAGGCTGCTGGCAGGAACTCAAGCAGTACCTGCTCTGCCTGGCCTCTCAGCCCCTGGGAGGGCAGGTCAGGTCCAGCTCTCTGCCAAGCTGTCAATCACCACAGCTCACAGTCTGTGACAATCATAAGACATGACACCCCGTGCAATGCAATGGAGACCCAACAAGTTTGTTTTGCACATGCCACTGCAGCGTTGGCAGATACAGCAACATGCTTTGGCTCGCAGTGACACGGGAAGCATTCAAAGCACTCGCGCAGAGATAAGAGGCTCCCCTTGACTCCTGCCTGAGACACACTGACCTCCCCTCCCTCCCTCCGCCTTGGCATTGTCAGAAATACAAAAAAATCCATTCCTTATGTTTTCAAAATGTGTCTGTTTCACGGAGTTCTCCCCCCTTGTTTTTTCTGAGGCCAATTAAAAATAAAAGTTTACCAGAAAGACAACAAGGAAAAAAAAAGCGTCTGATACCATTGGATCCAGCCTGTAAGGATCTCACACATAAAAGAATTATGTCCCTGAGCACTTTCCAACAGACTTTCAGAAAATTTCATCTTTCTACTTCCCTGGCTGGATAGTCTGTTTGAGTAATTTTCTCTTTCTCCTGGGGCTGGTTGCTAAGAGACGCACTATTACTTCTCCCTCTCTTATGACCCGATTACTGTGATCAGCAAAGACAGCGTGCAGACAACAGCCTGACACGGCTCATACAAGAACATCGGCCTTGTTACAAAATGATGGACTGTATTAACACTCCGCAGCCCCTCCGCTCGCCATGGCCTTTGGAGAGTCTCCAGGCACAACTGGGGGCTTTTACTTCCCCAGCTTCTGAAGTGCACGTTCAAACATTTTAAATCACAGGACTGGGAAGGGAGAAGAATTGACTTTTACCTCCTGTGCTTCACTGTCTGACAGCCAGAATGGTGTTACTGCATCTTCACTGAGAAACTTTCCTTTTCTTACCCTTCCTAAGAAGTGGCCTAGGAAAAATGATTACTACTTTTTACCTTCTTGAAAAATAAACTTTGCAAATACACAGCATAGTTTGGGTCAGAACATTCCCTTGAAGGGTCTGACAGCATGTTGTAAAGCTGATTGTAACACTTGAGGGGCTAAGAGGTGAGCTGACACCTCTCTTGGTGTCTCTCTGCAAAGAGCTGAGATGGATTCTCTGGATAAGGAAAGCAGCTGGAAATAGATCCAGCTGTAGGTGTCCAGCAGTCCCAAGGAAGCTCCCAGAGGATGCCCAAGAGGCTCCCAGCTCACGCAGAAGCAGCCACAGACTGGCACTGTGTCCTCTGCAAAAAAGAACAGGGGATGGAGCCAGTGGAGGAGATAGGAAATTTGGAGCACAAATTGAGAGCTTGTACTGAGGGGTACATGGGGCAAAAAGTTGAGGAAAGTTGATTTTGTTGAGAACAAAAGAATTGGTTTTCTAAAAATGGGGCCACCAACCTCAGAGACTATTAGTCTCCACTTAGTAAGAATTCAACCCTCATAACGCTCACTTTTTATAACATAAATTTCAAACTTCTATGCTTTCTTCTATTAAACCTTCTTTCAAAAGACTGTGCTTACCCACACTGTTTTGGTACCATTTTCATACTCTTGAGGGCCTCCTCTCCTCCCACCAACTCACTCAGGACAATTCCTGTGGCAGGACCCCTGGGCACACCCTCACACCACAGACAGTGCAGAGTATTAAGAAACATCAGTTGATAAAACTTCTCAAGTGGGCTTTGTAACAGAGATGACCCAGAGCACAGGTTCCTTCCTCATCTCCATGTCATTTCCCATAAATTCAATGCTTGGCACAACAAATGCCAGCTGTCATGACAGTGCAATTTCTACCCACCAGCCCTTAACAGCAGGCTTGGCTTTATGATTGGGGTCATATCTAGATGAAACCAAAACCTTTCCTTAGTCAATGTCATCACAGGAATTAAGACTTGGAAGAAACATGCGAGTCTTTTGCACTTCAGCTCCTCAAATAGTTTGGGTAAATCCCCAGTTGAGCCCCTGGAGCATTCCTGCACTTTCTTCCACAGCTGTGACTTTGCAGTGTGCGTGCTGGTTAAAGAAGAAGTCAGAAGGGGAATTTTCAGATAATAGGAAACTTTCTACTTATTAGCATCTAGAGCAGATCCCCGCTCATCCTCTGCAAAATCTCCCTCCCCAGGCAAAGCAGAGCCACAGGATTCTCAGTCCTGCTCACAGCCCCTCAAGTCCTGTGCCAAGTCCATCTAAACATGCTTTGCGTAGCAACAAACACTTCAGGCCTGGTATATTTAGTCCAAATTGTAATTGTGTAGGATTCACTGCTAGAAATGCCTGCTCTTTGGCCACAAGTACAGCCTCTGTGGCTTCAAGAGTTGCTCATTCATTCTTCCAACCTTTTATTACACCAACCTGTAATATAATCCAATAGACATTTACTGGCTGCTCTGATTTAGCAGGACTCAGCCTAGCAAAATAAAAAAGCTTTAGGCAGAGAAAAGGGAAAGCATACATATAATCCTTTACTGCAATAGTTAGTTTCCAGTGAGTAGAAGAGCAGCACTGTGTGAAGAATGGTAAAAAAAAAAGAATTACTAGACTGTTAACTATCATATAACAATTGTTATTATTTAACAGACAAGCATCTGGAGGATGTTAACATTTCAGATCAAAATAAAAGGGACAAGTGCTGCCTGCTTGAATTCAAGCTATTTCTGCATTAGCATTGCTCCCTTACTTGGACTGGGCACCACAGCCCTGTAAAACTACATACAGGACAAACATTATCTGTTTAACAGAAGGTTTGATATGGTTGATGACAGACGTTTGCAATTCAAGTTATTAAATGATACTTCCCTTCCATTACAGTGTGTCAGAAATGTCTTCTCTTTCTCTTTTTCCCTTCCCTTTTTTTGCCCGCTTTCTTTATTCTACCCAAACTATTGTGGTTCACAGAGCAGGCCACTGCTAAGATGAATCACTATTTGATGTCTGAAATAATGAAGTGGAAAAATTAAATATAGTCTCTTGGAAGAATAGACAGACAGGAGAAAAGAAAATGAGAAAAAATACTCAGGGCAGAAAAAAAATTAAGAATCTACCTGCTGAGAAGTGCAATGTTTGCTTTATGATACCAAATAACTGAGAAAATATAAGCTCACTCACCAGAATGAAACCCAAGGCTAGGCACTACTTCAAGTAGTTCCCAAATAAGAGGCAATGTGTTCCAGAGCCTGTGAAAATTTAATATTTGTAATTCTAACAAAACATGGTCAGAATACTTAATAAAATCTGGTGGCTTGACTTGACATTTTGTGAACTACAGATAAGTATACTAGTTCAATAACAGTTTTTATGCACTTGTTTTATGCTGCATTCTTCCCAGGCCTTTCCCTGAGGTGGTATTTCAAAAAGAAAATGCTCATCCTGAGAGCAAAGCCAAGACATAGTTCTATGGATTTGTTTCTGGCAAGAAAAAAAAAAAAAAGCAGATGCAGACACTGTTATCCAACAAAACAACTTTTGGGATGAATGCTAACAAGAGAGAAGGCCCCACACAGAGCCAGTTTATTCCCACTGGTGAGACCCACAGGTCCTGACACTGGACACTCTGCTGGGGACAGCTGGGCAAAAATCCCTATGCCTGTAACTCAGCAGTTATTGAGTGGAGCAACGCTGGCCAGGCACAAAGGCACCAGCTTGGTCTCATTCCTCTTCAACATGGCCCAGCCTGCTTGGGGCAGTTTAAATCCAGTTTTACACAAATGAGAACCACCACTCATTTCCAACTGGTTTCACTCGGTTCTTAACCAACAGGAGAGAGGATGTGCTTCGAGAGGAATCAATGGGCACTTCCAAAAGGGTGCCCCAAACTGCTTCACAGCTAGGGACCCCCACCTTCCCACTCATTCTGCAGCATTCAGGGGCTTTGCTTGTGCTTTAAATGCTCTTGTGTGAAGGTAGCAAGCCCACCACAAAGAGGCCTGGAGTTTCAAGATCATTTTCACCAGCTGTGTTTTGTAAGAGCCTGTGGATGATGCAGTTCTAACACTAATGAATAAAGTATTGCTTCATCTGCTGCATCTCATTCAGCACAAGAAACACATAGAAAAATGAGGGAAGGATTAAGAAAGACTTTAAAAGTTTATAATATGTACTTTAAAAAAGCGTTTTCTAAGAAACAAGCGCTAACATGGGGGCTGTGGTCAGGCCCAGTCAGGATGACTTACAACAGCAAGGTCACCTCTTTATTCACACCACATTTTTCAACTCCATTAGCTCAGTGCTGTGAGGGATGGCACCAGAAAAGTGTTAGAACACTTCTCAGCCTATCTTTTTGTCCCACCACTGAGACACTTCCTCCCCCGTGAAGCATCAATGATTTTTTTTCAGCTAGTGGAAGAGATGAGGAGCAAGAGAGGGACCAGCAGATCCCACTGCAAATACTCTGGTACTCCCAGGACTCAATTCAGACTAACAACGTGTCCCCATGCCTCCTCTGGGCACTAGCAATGGTCCACAGGCATAACTCCTGACATATGCAAGACAGTCAGCTCCTGCTAGCTGTCCAATTCTGGATAACTGCATTATCTGATGTTAGTGTTGAACAATGCACACACAAAACCACCACAGGAGCATGGATGAGACAGCTCACTGTGCCTGCACCCCAGCCTTCCTCCAACAACCAGCAGAGCACTGCAGAAGCTCCTGAGATACTTCAAGGAGCAGGTACAACACCCCTCTGCCTCTCAGCCAACACAGCCCTTCCACAAGTGAGAATTCCTCCTGCTGTGGAACAGAACCAGCACAGGCAACCAGGGGAAAAAAATCAAAAAAAAACGAAAAAAACCACAGAATCTTTCAGGTCAGCCTGAATTTATTCTTTCAGGGCTCTCAATACAAATAATGAATAGACTCTGGACCTTGTTGGCTTCTATGAACTGTCAAAGACTGCAGAGCAGTGAACAGCACAGCAATAACACAGGGTGTCTAGTCCAATAAATCCATGCCCAAGCTTCAAAAATTAAGACAGAGCTACAGATAGCAGCTGCTGTAAACAAAACCCACTAGGTATATCTGCCTGGAAAAAAAAAAAACCCCTAAACAAAATAGCAAAACAGCAAACAGCCTGAGAGTTCATGCCCCCAGTCCCCTACAGACATAGCAGAACATAACTCACCAGTGCTCAAAAGCCTCCACACCCATGAAGAAGAGGAGGGCACAGAGAGTCAAGCTCTGGGAAACCTGGATCAGCTGGGTTCAAGAACACACACTGGTGTCCATGGCATAGCCTTGCCCTGGAGCTCGTCCTGCTCGTTTGCTTTGTCTCATGAGTCATTTGCCCCCTCCTCCAACCAAGGTAAATGGAAGGAGATGGTTTTTTAAAGAGGCAATTAAAACCTCAAAGACCTTCACATAAGACCTGTTGCTCACCATATCTGAAAGGTGCCCAAGGAAAGGAAGGAGAAAGGAGGAGATTGCTTTGAAGCTCATCCCTTCGTTTAGTTCCCATTATTAAATCCACATTAAGTGTTTCTGTAGATACTATATTCACCAAGGATGGCAGTTAGAAGGAAAGACATCAGCACTAATAAATACTGAATTTAGAAGTACCCAACAGCATAAACTAACATGGCTAATTTTGTAAAGCATGTCCTGAGAGCCCCAGAGTGTGACAGAGAAGCACCTCCAAGCCCTGGGCAGCCCCACAGAGTGACTGCCCTGTGAGGGATGTTGCTGCACATCCCTTTCTAACCAGGACTGGCACTGCAGCATCTCAGCCTGTCTCAGGCAGCTTGAGAAAAACACATGGTCCTGTTCATACAAACAACAGACACTGCAAGCAATAGGACAGATTTGGTTTTTAGGGAGTGGAAAGAAACATCTTTGCAGGAGCAGGAGACCTCCTGGGAGCCATTCAATGATCTGGTAGGCAAGGATGGACTCCATTTCTTCCCTACCACCATGAAATCATCCTTCAAGTGACTGCACACAGCGGCAGAGGAGGTAATTCAATCCCCAGGGAGCTGCCCCAGTGCTCATGAATGCTGGTCTGGAAAGCCCAGCCCTGCAATCCAGCTGAGCCTCCCCAGCTCACCATTGTGCTCCACCTGTTTCAGCACAGTCGTGTTTCTGCTGGACTTGCAGGGCTTTATTTGGAACCAAGGGGGGAAAGAACTTTTGTGGTTACCAAAATAAGATTCAAACCAAAAGGATCCAAACCAAAAGGCAACTCACACTGCAAAGTTTGTCACTCAGTGCTCCCAAGCCATCCAGTGGCCCTGATTCAGGTTTTTCTGAGTACCTCTGACTGACAACAGATTTTACACATTTCTGAAGCCCCCAGTTCTGGCATACAAGCCCCAGTGCCACCCCAGCAGCACCAGCCCCACAGTAGCAGGCACTAAGCCAGCAGATCAGCTATCACCAATCTCACCCCACACCAGATGCCTCCTTAGTCTGCCCTGCAGGGTGAGGCCCCATTTTCTGGAACTAAGGCAAAGATGGAATTTGCTTCATCTGCAAGCTATAAATCCTTTCTATCTTCCTGAGCCCAGCAGAGATGGGAACAGCTGTGTGGCAGTGTTTCCCTAAGGCTCCAGCTCTGTTGAAGATGCTGAAATACCAATATAAGTCTAAAAGCTGGAGAGCAAGAGAGAAGTAAGTGGCAGAAAAAGAAGGAAGGGCAACCACAGAAAGGTTTGGATTGGAAAGACCTTGAAAAATAATACAATCCAAAGCCCCTGCCATTCCTCAGTGAAAGGAATATCTTTCACTAAATCAGGTTGCTCAAAGCCCTGTCCAACCTGACCCTGAGCACTTTAAATGATGGGGCATCCACTGCTTTTAAATGAAACAAAATTAATACCAACTCCTCAGAAGAAAAATCTTAGTTTCTTTAAGAGATTTTTGGTGTAGGACAAAACCCATTGTGCACACTACTGGACAGCATCTGCTGAGGAAAAGAGGGAGGGGGCAGGCAATACCAAAGACATGAGCATGGAGAAAGAAGCCAAATATATAAGAAGCAGATTGTCAGGACCCATGGCTGGTTGATGCCTCATCCATCTCAGGACTCATCTTCTCCCAGCATGAAGAGAAGATGCTGTCAAACTTCAGACACATCCAGCTCCATCCAAAGACTACCTCTGACCCCAGTTAAACACTTAGAGCTACTGCTCAGACGTCTGGACATTTAATTTTGATTTCCAGCCTAATTCCTCAGCAGCTACACTTCCTGCCAATTCACAATTGTTCACCTTGTAGATAAACATCTTCCCCAAGCTGTTCATCTTCCTTGAACAGCTCTCCTCTCCTCTCTCTGTGGGGTAAATACAGAGTTCTGGAAGATGATGAGCACCAGCACTTCCCAGGAACTGTGCTGCTCACACCTTCCAGGATCAGGCAAGGTAAATCCCCTGCAAAGCATCACACTGGGGAGTGGCAGCACTAAATCCTCCAGAAACACTGCCCAGACCACAGCAGGTGTTGGGAGGACCTGTACAAACAGGCTGTGCTTGCCTCTTGGGCTGCCTGCATGGCAGAGATCTGTGCAGAATGCTAAGCAGGGCTTGGGTCTTATTGATGATGATTACCATTATGATCATTACTTCTGCCACAACTGCAGTCATACCCAGGGGCCCCAGGCAGATCCCTGCAAGAGCAAGACATGGTCTCTGCTTTGATGAGTGGATAAATCTGGTGTGAAACAAGCTGCAGCAACTCAGCATGGCAAACAGCACGGAGGGGGGCTGGCAGCACCAGGAAAATTGCTACTTCAGTGGTCTGAACACATGCCTTGAGTGCTTCAAATCACAGTAAAATGTTCCTGTTTATAAACTGTTGGCTGCTGCCAGTTCACTTTGTTTCAGTCATGTAACCATTTCTAACCTTCTGTTAAAGTTCCATTAAGCAGCTTTTAATCAGCACCTTCTGGCTGAGTTTTGTGCAGGTATCAGGAAATAAAAAATAAAATTGAAGTCAAGGTGAGACTAAGGAAATGCTTTGGTAGGAGATGGGAGGGAGAGGGGGGTACACACAGCACCTGCTCCACAGTCTTTCACTCCAGTATCTTTCCCCTCTGCCTTCAATACGATCAAGAAATAAAACCACAAATGTGATCAGCTTGACAGACCCTCTATGTACAAGCAACACACCTACAAAACAATAATAAGAACCACAAGGCCAGAGGATGCACATTCCTAAGCATTAACAGCAATGAGCTGAGGAAATTACCAGGAACAGAATTTGCCAGTCTCCCAGAGAGATTCCAGAACTACAAAGGCTGCAGGGAGCCAATTCCAGTGACACTGCTGGGGCAGCCAAGGCTGTGGTGAGCACAGCCACTTCTTGACCAATAATAGCAGCAGGACAACCCTTCCCCAGAGCAGTGCTGTTGCTCCCACTCATCTCCAGCAGAAGGATCCCTGGGAAGCCCATGTGCCTCCAGTTAAGCAGCTTTGCCAGGGCAGGAGGGATGAAAACACACCGGGGTTTGAGGGGATGCTACCCCTACCTACAGACTCACAGTTAACCAGGTGGGAAAGACCTGTGTCCAACAGAGGACAAACTGAGGCAAAATGGCAGTGCCCCTGTAAGCAGGGAACCAGTGGGGCCTGGAGCCATCTCCCAGGCTGAATTATTGCTGCAGAAGTCAGGGAGGTCATTGAGAAAACAATCAAGGAGCCTGGAAGAGAGAAGGGAGCCATAGCAAGTGACTGAAGCACACTGGGCTATTTCTCACCCCAGCCCTTGCCTGGCAGATCCCAGAAGCCTCATGTTCTCAGGGTTATATATGGATGGCAATGGCTTTGCACAGGCTGCTGACAGCAACCAGCAGTGTGTCACCTTCTGGAAGAGGATTAGCTAAAGCTGCAGGCATGTTGTCACATCACTAAGCCTACCTCTGACCAGGTCTTGGCCAACCCTTAGCTCTTCCAGGCCTGACAGATAATGATGGGATCTCTAAAAGCCCAGTGTCAGACAAGGCAAGGGACTGGCACTGACAAACTCCTCTGGGAGCTCCCAAATGTCTCCTGGTTTCCAGCAGACCCAGCAATGCCTGACTGCTTGCAGGACCAGGAACAATGAGAAATGCTGGAGTGCCTTGTCTCTCCTTCTCAGCCTGCAGTGCCTGTTCTGCTCCTTGGGAAAACTTCCTTCCACAAATGGCAAGAAACACAGGATTTTTTTAGAAGGTGATAAAGTTCCTCAGTCACATACAATTAGACCTACAATCACTAAAACACTGACAATTAAGAAATACTAATCTTTTTCACACAAAAAATCCTGACTGATCAAGAACAGATTTCCTAGGAAAAAAAGGGCCATATTCCATTATTATTTTTAATTGCAAGAGAATTAGAAAAATAAGAATTTCCACTTGACTCGAGGATGACATTTTCTTTGCATTTCAGAAATGGATTATTTTTTACTTTTTAAATTCCAAATGTCTTTCTCTTCCTATTTCTCACTAAGTTTTGTTACGGAAGGCAGCAGAACAGGTGCATATGACTTCGCTTCTCCCTCTCCAACACATTTTCTTTTTTTGTTCTGAATTCTCCGAAGTTAGAGCGGCAGACAAAAAATACCCAAAACACTCATCAGGCTTTTCCAACTTTCCTATAAAATGTCCTTAACTTTAGAAAATCACTCAAATGTAAGATTTAATATGCTGCTTTGTTTTTCTTTCTCTTTTCCATTACTCTGTAGTGTTCCTGAAAATGTATATGCTTCCAAAAGATAGAGCAGAAAGAGGAAAAAATACACAGGTGATATTTATCTTATTGTACTCAACTTAAGAGAGGGAAAAGCAGTGAAGGAACAATGTAGAGCATCCCAAACCAAATACAAAAGCTGGTTTAGCCATTTGCTTGAATACAGCTGAGCTTTTCTTTGGAGAAAGGTTGGAGAGAAGGAGGGGAAGAACTTCCCCCCATTTCTACCTGCAGTAAATCACCAGGAATAGAAAATGTCATGCTCTACCAAAATAGCTACCACTCTCTCCTAAAATTCTTTGCCTTCACTTGCTTCTGCTGCAGTTCCATCACAAACTCTCCATTGTCAGCCAGGGGCATCCCAGGTGCTCCAATTTGCAGGTTTCCAGTTGCAGCTTCCAGGGTTGCTCCCAGCCATGCTGTCCTGCTCCTGGAAACTCACTCCCCTCCATGTGTCCACAAGCCAGGATCCCAAATCCCACCCTTGCTGCTCAACTTCATCTGGAGAGGAGGGCTTTCACAGCAAGAAGTAGAGGAAGGCTGACACACAGTGACTGGCAGGCCATTTGTTTTGCTGACATAACAGCTCCAGAGACCATTGCAATGATCATTTAATACCTTCCCAACTATTTCATATTCAAGAGTGTTCCATAGTAGAGGGAAAGAACTAAACTGAACTAAAACAATCCATCCAGCAGACTGGAGAGAAAACACTTCCAGACTCACTGGTCAAATTTATGCCCTACCACTCCCAATTATACTTATATTCCACAGATCAACCCCTTGTTTGTAAAGCATTCCCACTGTGGTGGGGTCAAAGAACCAATACTGAAAAGGACTGCTTGAGCCTAAGCTCCTTGAATCATCACGTGCCAGCAGGGACCAAACAAGCAAAACCCCTTGAAAAGTACCAGTCCTGGACATAGGACATCTGCTTTCAACTAGAACTGAGAAAGATCTGTCCTCATGCCCTCCCCCAGCCCTGAACTTCTCAGGAGGGTAGCTAGCCAGAGCAAGGGGAAGAGATACCTTCACATCCTTCTTGATTTGAATGACCTGAAAAAGGGAGGCTCTCACAACCTCACCAACAAAGAGCAAATCAAGAACAGCCTGTGTTAGCAGTCAGTTCCTCTGAATGAGGCAGTTGTGGTTCCTTCCTAGAAAATAAATACTCACCATCACCTCCTGGTTGCTTGTATGGGTTGTACTTTGGTTTGGGGGCGACCACAGGCGCAAACTTCTTTGGGGTCTGCTGGGTGGACACGGAGATGCTGGGAGTGCCAAAGGTGTGTGTGGTCTCCATCCTTGCAGTAACGTGGCCAACAGGCTCGTTGGTACTCTTGGGAGGCAGCCAGGATGGGTGGGACATGCTTCAGGTCTGAGGAGACATAAAGAGAGTCACATATACATTAGGAGTTTGAGCTGGGGAAGGAACAGCTGCAATTCTACTATTTTTCTGGTTTATGAAATCAATCCTACAAAACCCTTCAAAATATGTTTAACTGGTGCATGCTTAACTTTAAATATGCTGTTCCTAATACATAGGACTTCAGATGCAAATTTGGCTTTCTCTCCCCAGCAGGTCAGAATTACTGATCAGGCTATTGTTGGTACCTACAATAATCATTGCTATTTTCCTCTTCAAACCAGAGCAGAGACAGGCTGATACCCTGAAGCAGCCCATCAATCCCACCCTGCATTCAGCACAGTAGTGATGTATTTGCCTTTCCCTGTTAGGCCTTTTTGAGTACATTAATGTACAACAGTGCAGGTGCTCTGGGGACAAGTTTAGTCACAGACAGGCACACACACTTCCAAAATACACTTTTAGCACTTTTTCACATGTCATTTAGGACCCCATGCCCCAGTGATTTTCATTCAGACTTTTAAGAAAACAGATTTCAAAAGTAGCTAATCATTCTTGATGCCTCCATTTCTGAATGCCCAGCTTAAGACATTTTAAAAGCATGTCAATTTTGAATAAATGCCAGAATCTCACAACCCCTGACAACCAGGCTCCTTTTAGACTTGTGTAACAAAAAGCAGAGGCAGCCCAAATCATTACTTATTTATGAAAATCTTGGCTTTGGCCTCTTAAAAGCCTACATCACTTTTGAGAACTGGGTTCGGATGCTGCTGAAAATGTTGCCCATAAAAATCCTGTTAATTCCAATGAACAAGTGTTTTTCACCACACACAAACCACACTCGCAGGGTAGCCATGACAGTCCTACTGTACCATCAGAATGTCCAATGGAGCTGGATTTGAGATTTGATGGAGGAATGAAGATCCCACACAGACAAAAGTCAATGCTAATTTTGCAGCTCTTGAGCACCCTGTTGCTCCTGCCCATGCACTGCTTTGGTGTCAGAACCCCCTGAGGCTACCAAAACCAGCAGGCACCTGTGACCTCATCAGCAAAGGTTTAATTTCATCATGGAAAAGGATCGATGCCAGAGATAGGATCAAGATCTCCACATGGTAGTGCAAGGTGAGCACCTCCAGCTAAGAGCAATGACTGTTAAAACTGATGGATACACAAGTGTGCTTATTTGAACCAGAAAATTTACTTCAAAAAACAGTTTCCTGCTTGAGGAGTAATTTCTACTTTAAGCCCCAATGTCTGACCCAACACTAGGAGGTGACAATTTTTGATCATCTTCCACCTGCATCACTCCTTGCGTGAGAGAGGAACTGACAAGGGCCAAGCATCACTCCCAACACTTCTGTCTTTTCCTGGCCATGCAGTCTGACTGCTCGATGTGCAGCCAGTGGTTTCACAATTCCTACCACCAGTAAGTGAACTTGCTGCACTAGGCATCCAATACCAGTGAAATGAAGGCACTGGAGCTGCCTAGAAATGAGGCAGACAGGAGCACAGCAGGAGCAGCCCGGAGATGGATCCAAGGCTGAGCTGCAAGGACATGACTTTTCTCCCTCACAGGCCTGCTGTCCAACCCACAGTAAGAGTGCAGAGCATCGTTCTGAAAGCAAGAAGTGAAAGGCAGGTCCTCCCCACAGGGCAGGAGAGGAAACCAGTCCCAACGGGTGGGGGCTGAGGGCACACGAACCATGGTCCCACTGCCTGGCACTTCCCAGCACCAACAGCAGCCCCTATGGACCTGGAAAATGACTGCCACTCCAGCAGTAAGATTCACCTACACTGCTGACTCCTCCTCCTACATCCTTCAAATCCGTAAAAGCAGCAATAAAACTCAGACAACTATCTAGGTCTTAAGAGCAGAAAGCAATGAGGGCAGTCAGCCTTAAGAGCTAAACAGAACGAGCCTGCACTCTGCAGAGTTATTACATCCAAAGATGACTGTAGCTTACCCATTGCTAAAAGCATCCTGGAGTTTAATTCTGACAGGTTTTCAGCCTATGGCTTGACATCTAATATGAAAGCGCCCCCTGCTACAATGAAGCACCCTAAGACCCTAGACATTAACTCCATGTTGACTCAAAGCTAAAGAAAAAAATCCCATTACTGATTAGATTATCACCATTCCTGTTCTGGAATGTTCCTTAACCACCCCCAGGCAGCATGCCTTGGTCCCACTGAACCCTCATGGTCTGCTGGGCTGATGACAGGGATGGGTTGTGTGATGCACAAACCAAGAATATCTGCTCCAGTAGCCAGGTTGCACAGCACTGAGCACAGCTGAAGACAATGAGACAATTTCAACAAACAAGCTTAGAAAGCAGACTGCTCCTATGGACAGCTTGGGAGCAGGGAGATCACAGTGCTGTAACTCAGCTGCTGACTGTAAGCTGGCACACAGCTCCCTCTCAGCTAACCTCTAACGCCTTTGTTTTGGCCATGGTGGTATTTTCTAATTGTTTCCCCATTAGCCTTTTCTCTTCCTCTTTCTCCCCATCTCATTTTCTGTTATGCATTTACTGCCACTCGTTTTTGCTATCTGTGCCCTGACAGTGTTTTCAGCAAGTTCCCTTTTCCTCATCTGTTCCAGCCTCAGCTCCCCAGACTCAATTAAATTTAGCCTAACTACTCTGCAAGATCACAGAAAAAGAAAATGAATTAATTTCTTTTTAAAAGCTGAAGCTAAACTTCTGAGATTGCTATTATTTTCCCTCCATTTTGGCTGGTAAAAGGCCAAAAGCAAGGAAAAATATAAGGGACGGTGGCTTGCAGACAAGCACAGCCCACCTTTCAGCAGACTTCTCCATGGTGGAGCACCATGGCTAATTCAGAGTCACCAGTGCTCTCTCTCCACTCCCTGCAATACTGCCTGGTTTTCCATCAGGAGCAGAACATTTGTGATGTGCCCAAGTAACGAAAATAGCACAGGAAAACCTGGGCCTATCTCTAATTCCCTTACTCTAAACTTACTCTTACCCATGTCACTGCCTGAATGACACTGCCTGAGTGTCATTGTGGTGCCTGTGCTTGGACAGGAACACCCAATAGGTAACAGCAGAGCTTTTCTGGCTAGCCAGCAACACAGCCAGCAAACACACATTTCACTTTTGAGCTATCTTCTTCCATTAGAAGTTATTTTTCACTGCAATGTTAACGTACAGATTAAATCTACAGCTGCCCCCACACTTCTGCTCCAAGCAAGAAATTTGCCAGGCACAGTTTGCATTCATTGAGCCCCTTCCTGGCAAACCTCGGTAGATCCAGCCACGAAACAGTTAACTCAGGAAGGCTGAGCCCATGTCCCTGGGAATCCTCCCAGAGGGATAGACACCTCTTGCTCCTCTGTCACTGCCACACCTCTGCCTTGGCTGAAACCTTCTGCTTGTCTGCCTGCCACCCTCCCACAGCCATCCTTGGTCACCCACAGCTCACAGCTCCATTCCTGATCTGACTGCTACAAGCTTTTCCTGTGACTCCTTCCTCACTGACCACTCTGGCAACACCCCCTTCCCAAATTCACTGCTCATCCCCCCCAAAAAACCCCTTAAATCTTCTCTGTGTCACTGATTTGAAAGCCTCTCCTTGATCATCTTGACTAACCCTGAACCATCCCAAACTACCGCTCTGCAAAGCTTCTGCTGAGCTAAAGATTATTTGTTATAAAGCATATGTAGCCTCAACTGAAACAATGCAAGTGTTGGAGAACCCAACACAGCATTAGGTACATTGTTTGGATAAAAAAATTAAGCACCATAATCACAGCTTCTCCTTTATGTCTGGCTTAAAATTTAGCTAGATCCACTTTCAACCATTGCATTTTGTAATGCTCCTGTCATCTGCAATACAGACTTGCCTCTCTGCCTTATGTAGATCCTTTCAGAACGCAGCCAGATCATTGCTTAAATCAAACCAAAACATTTAAATTAAGTATCAATTAAACTCCCTGTAAAGGGCAGATTTCTCTCGATTCTTTCATGTATGTTTACTCTGAACTCTCTTCAATTTTCCAGCTACCTTTTCTGAAATGGTGGCTGATGGCGTAAGACCATTTTTAAGAATAGTAACTTAAAATAGAAGAGGTAAAATGATGAATAATATCAAAAACAAAAACCTGACTGAAATCAGCTGTGGACGCCTGAGGTTCTGTTATCCTTCCTTCCTTGGAAGCATTAGTCATCACCTACTTTTGGAGGCAGAGGATAAGACCAGACTAACCATGATAAATAGCATTAAGAGCGAAGAGTGAAATCACGCTGCATAAATAAGGCAAACAGTGGGCTCTGGTTCTATCATTAGGAGGATCTTAATGCTGTAAATTCAGAAAATTCTAACCATGAAAGAATACACCACAGCAGAAGAACTGGAATCCATTAATCCCAAGCTGAGACCACATTATCTAAAAATGTCAGATCAGGAATATCAATAGCAGATAATACCGTGCAGTAATAACAGCCTGACAAGGTTTTTTCACAGCCTTTTTCTTTTTTCAAATGTGTGGGCATAAGAGCTTGTTTTTGCTTTTAATTACAGGATGTCATTCACCTTTGAGAAGCAAAGGTAAAAAACTGAGGGTTTCAAGTCAATTTCTCCTTACATGTGATAAGCAATGGAAGGGTAGAGTACCAATTTGTCTACTTTTGAAATTGTACGTACATTCATCTCTGAGACAGGCTGGCTTTTCTGTGATTAGACTGTACCCAAATAAATCTCCATTTAATTTTCATATTTGTAACATGGACCAAATACTCTTTGGATGTTGATGGACTTCACCAAGACAGAAGATTTTATCCCTGAGTTAATTAAGCTAATGCTTCGTAGCGGGTAGCAACATAATTTAACAGAAAATGAGCAACAACCGTCTGTGCTTACAGACTGTCTGCTCTGTCTTCCATCCCACGCCTTCCTAAATTCACTGGCTTGATGTAGGTCTATGATGTTCTGTCTTAGTATCACCCATGCACAGTGAACCATTTCTCCTAAGGCCAAGAGATTGACCAGATACAGGGAATTAGGACCTTGTTTGTTGCCAGCAGATGCAACTGAAAGTTGTGTTGGGGCTTTTCTCTGATACACAATACAAGCATCACCTTCCCATGATAACTCAAGTTTGTCTCTAAGTGTAGAAAGGCAAACTGCATCCTCCCCACTCTTTCTTCTCTTCCATCCAAGTAAAAGAACTCCAAGAGAAAAGTTTTGACTTTACATCACCTTCCAAATGAATTTTAAAGAACAGCTCTAGAAGTAAATTAAGGGGACATCCTTCACAATGCAAAAACCATGCCACCCATTGTCCCTTTCTGTTGGAGCTGCAACCTGCACACCTGGATGTCTCTCCTCTAAGCTGATTTGTCTCCATTTTTCTGTCTGAAATTCCCCAAATCACAAACCTCAAATGCCCTGCTAAAATACAGTCCTTTGCTTTGTCCTTTTCACCTCCAGTCTTCTAATTAGTCAAATGCAGTGAATGAGGCTGACCAGAGAGATTTGCTCTTTACAAACTCCCAAAGCTGCTTGTTTTTTTTGGCACTGTTCCCCTCTGAAGGTTAAATAAATTTATTTCTTCATTTATGGCACATGATCTCTAGCCATGCTCTTGTACTTCTTGTGGCCTTCAGAAGAGGGTATAATATCAAAATTCAGGTCTTATTAGAGGTCTTTAACCAAACATAGGAAGTGCCATAGGTACTTAAATTCAGCACAAGCTCTCCTGGGATGCTTTTCCCATATGGTACTACTTATTCTCATCAATTTTACATCATATGGCAATTTATGCGATTTGGGGAATTGGGAGTCCTTGGGAACTCCCTTAATCATTGCTGATCTGCACAACATCTCTAACTGAACTTAACTCCTGCAATATTAACCAGCCGAATAACGCTCATCCCTCAAACCCCCCAGCAGCAAATTGAGTCCTGACCTTCATCATGAAGTTTCAGGAACAACTCTGAGCACTGGGAATCCTGTGCATGGTGACCTCTACCACCAGTGAGCAGCAAAGGTCTAAGTGTCAACTGAGCCACCACGAGATTTTGAGAGGTGATGAAGAGGAATGGAAAACACCATCACCCTCCAGTGACTGCCCTTCTGACCCTAGGCAAAACTCAACAGGTGGACTCCAAGTTCTTGTGGCAAATACCTCCTCAAGATCAGGTTTCTTTGCTTGTACCCATTTTACATGGTGTATGCACATTTCCTAATGCTTTACTGTAGTCTTTCACAGCAGGTATCAGCTTGAGCAACTTCAAATCTGCCTCTCAGATTTATAGCTTATTTTGATTGCCTGGATAAGGTAAGGTTTTGTATCTTCATCCCAATTCCCTCAAAGTAAAATAAATAAATGAGCAAATGAAATCAAAGACACTTCAGTTAAACAGGACTGAGAGCATTTACCTATTTCCTGCTATGGGACATCACTAATGTAATCAGAGGAATTAAAGGAAAAAGAAACCTAGTTAGAGCACTGATGAATTATTCCTCAAAGAATATAGTCTGGTAATATTTCATTCTGGCTTTAACAGCTTCAATCAAACTTCCATGGGATCTTCCAGAAGACCTGACTTAAGTTCCAAGTGCACCCAGGTATGAGGAAGTAGTTGGTCCAGATGACATGCAGAGATCCCTTGAGGGATCAAAATCAACTATTTTGTGACTCAAAAACCCAGACTGACAGCTGTGACTTCATCTGCAGTCAGAAGGGTTTCATGGAATCACAAACCTGCTGAGCTGGAAGGGACCACGAGGATCATCGAGTTCAACTCCTGGCCCTACACAGCACCATCCCCAAGAGTCACAGCAGGAGCCTGAGAGCCTTATCCAAATGCTTCTTGAGCTCTGCCAGGCTTGGTGCTGTGACCACTGCCCTGGGGAGCCTGGTCAGAGCCCAAACACCCTCTGGGGGCAGAACCTTTTCCTAATATCCAACCTAAATCTCTCCTGACTCAGCTTCAGGCCATTCTCTTGGGTCCGGTCACGGTCAGCACAGAGAAGAGATCAGGGCCTGCCCCTCCTCTTCCCCTCAGGAGGAAGCTGTGACTGCACTGAGGTCTCCCCTCAGTCTCCTCCAGGCTGAACAGACCAAGTGCCCTCAGCTGCTCCTCACACTGCCTCCCCTCAAGGCCCTTCACTACCTTCATTACCCTCCTTTGGACACTCTCTAACAGTTTCATGTCCTTCTTACATTGTGGTGCCCAAAACTGTCCACAATATTCAGCGTGGGGCCAGCCCAGTGCAGAGCAGAGCAGGACAATCCCCTCCCTTGCCTGGCTGGTGAACCCCCAGGACACACTTGGCCCTCCTGGCTGCCAGGGAATGCTGGCTTATGTTCAGCTTGCCACCAACCAGGACCCCCCAGGTCCCTTTCCATGGCACTGCTCTCCAAACTCTCATTCCCAGTCTACCCATCCATCCAGGGTTGCCCCATTCCAGGTGCAGAATCTGGCACTTCTTGTTGAACTTCCTATGGCTGGTGATTGCTCTATCCTCTAATTTATCAAGGTCTCTCTGCAGTGCCTCCCTGCCTTCAAGGGACTCATCAGCTCCTTCCAGTTTGCAGTATATTGTATTCCACATGCAATATATTGTATTCCACTTAAGATATGCCAGCAATATCACCTACTGGCAATGCAACATTATATTCCTTATTTTCTAGTTGCAATAATTTGCAAATGAACAGAGCTTGTGCCCATTCTTTTAATAACCAATACCTGAAAATTAACTTTTTTCCCCTAGCTGCATCCACAATTCATCTATTTTTCATCAGGTCCATGCCAGTTTGAGATGTGACTTTCGTTGTACACTCTTAATCACTACAACTTCTACAGTATTACTGAGACATAAAAGGAAGACAGCAAGTGTGTAGTGGAAACTGCAAAGGTGTGATGGTAAAGAACAGTCTCTCTGGTACAAAGATGCTTGACAAAAGTTAACGTCATCATGAAAATAGTTCATCAGATATCAACCCAATGCTGCAATCATTCCTACTTCAAAACCTTGCCTCTGGGAGAATTATGATATCAACCAAGAACCCATCCTTAGATTTCCCTCTTAGTTCATTCTTCTTGTATCAGCTTCAGTAGTGGAAAAGGTAGAAGGGCAAACTAAACATAAAACTTCTTTTCTTTCCCAATATAATTGCATTAGGAGTTTTGGGATTAGATGCTAGCTATTTGAATTTGGCTGCTGCTGCAAAACACATGCATAAAAGCTGATGAATGAGATCTTCCTTTTACAGCCATGTCACATCCTGGTGTCAGATGACAAACTAGGCTTTAAAATCCCAATAAATTGAACTTGACTTGTCCGTGAAACAAAGAGATCA